>NC_143066.1:37370000-39770000 GCF_052426305.1 Pelodiscus sinensis
CATTTATTTCATTCCAGTCCTGGTGAAAATAGCAGCCAGTGTTAGTCGGCACAGGGGGATAAGTGATCACCTCTTCAGATCTCCTGCCCCAGGCTGGTTGGAGATGAGATAATGACACAGAAAGCAGCAGAATCTCCTCTTCCCTGGACTCTCCCCTGGCTGCACCTAGACGGGCTTCTTGCAGCAAAGTAGCGAGGACTTAGCTGGAAGGGAATTTGAATGCGCTATTATTTGTGAGACAAGGTATCAAGTGCTTTTTGCACATCCCCAAATTACGGCTGCTCTCCTCCTTTTCATCCATCCACTCGATAATTACGTCACAGGAAGGGATGGAGAGGAAATCCATCAACTGCACCAGTTTTTGTGGTAAGATTTATTCCCTGCAAACCTAGGTGGCATTACCCTCCTGCAGTCTGACCCTGCAAACCTTTCTAAGCTCTGCCTCAGACACCTTTATTAGAGTAGTTGAGCCCCCTAGTTACTGTCCCACACCCCTTTGAGATTAGACAGCCCCACTGACAGGTGGGAAATTTAGGCAGAGTGTAAGTGACTTGACTAAGTCCAGGAGGAAGACTGTGGCAGAGAAGGGAATTAAAGCCACGCCTCTGAAGTCCAAGGCTAGGGCTTTGCTTGGGTGACTCAAGGCATGGGAGCAATCATGTGAGCAGGGGACATAGGATCAAATCCTAAATATCTGTGACTGGAATGTGCCTTTAAAACACGGTCTGTTGGGCGGACTCTAGTTTCTACTCTATTTTGCCTCCTTCGGCGCATGGTGCCCCATAGGTGCTTATACTTTTACACCTGCCGCACTAGGGTAGGATGTGGGTGAAGCTCTCTGTGCCTTTGTGTCCCACTTCACTCTCATGCAAGGGCAAGAGCAAGATAGTTTCTACTGTCATAGCAGTCCCATTAATTCTCTGGGGACAGAAATTTCAAACCATTGCCAGGAGAGTTCTTCTTTGCTTTTGTGAAGATCCGTTCTCCATGTACTTTGCTCCTTTCCCCTGGGGCAGCTCTAGATCGCCATGATGTTTCAGAAATAATTGTACCAATGGCACCGAGTAAGTTTCTGAACTAATTACATGAATATCCTGACATACCACGCACACTGGCCTAGATGGGCATGTTCACATCATTCAAGCATTCTTGCCCTTGCTCTGTCTCAAGACTTATTTTTCCAGGGATCTTTTCACCCACAGCTAGTTTTGAGTCCTACATAAGAACCGCCAAATGGGTCAGACCAAAGATCCATCTAGCCCAGTATCCTGACTGCCGACTGTGGTCAGTACCAGATGCTCCAGAGGGAGTGAACACAACAGGTAATCCTCATGTGATCCCTCTCCTGTCACCCATTTCCAGACAAACAGAGGCTGGGGACACCATTCCTACCCATCCTTCCTAATAGCCATTGATGGACCTAACCTCCATGAATCTAGCTAGATCTTTTGTGAACCCTGTTAAAGTCCTAGCCTTCACCACATCCTCTGGCAAGGAGTTCCACAGGTTGACAGTGTGCGGAGTGAAAGAAAAAAAAACCCTTCCTTTTGTATGTTTTAAATCTGCTGTCTATTAATTTCATTTGGTGACCCCTAGTTCTGCTGTTATGGGAATAAGTAAATAACTTTTCCTTATTCACTTTTTCCACACCAGTCATGACTTTATAGACCTCGATCATATCCCTCCCCATTCATCTCCTCTTGTCTAAGCTGAAAAGTCCTAGTCTTTTAAATCTCTTTTCATATGGGACACGTTCCAAACCCCTAATCCTTTTTGTTGCCCTTTTCTGAACCTTTACCAATGCCAATATATGTTTATTGAGATGAAGCAACCACTTCATTCATTTATGAGATGAGATGCATGCAGTTTTCAAGATGTGGGCGTACCATGGTTTTATATAGAGGCTATAAGATATGCTCCGTCTTATTCTCTCTCTCTTTTTTTTAAATGACTCTTAACATTCTGTTTGCTTTTAGAAATGCCACTGCACACTGAGGGGATGTTTTCAGAGAACTATCCACTACGACTCCAAGCTCTCTCTTGAGTAGCTGTAGCTAAATTCATCCCCATCATGGCCTGTTAATGTTCTTCCACTCTTTGCATGGCCAGGTGCTTTGAGTAGGTTGACACATCAGAGTGCACAATAGAAAGGATGATCCGTTGTTTTCATGCGATGTATCAGCCTTTTACGTTCATTCCCCAAGGACATTATGTAGATACAAATGGGCAAAAGTGCATGTCATGGGGCAGATTCACCCCCATAGCGCCTCCAGGCCTGGGAAGTAGCTTGTTTGGCTCTCTGGATGCCTCCCTCTAGCTTGCGTCTCCTCCTGTTTCTCTTTGACCACAGCATCCTCTTCAGGACACTGCCCTGTGGCAGCACCCACACCAGTGTCTGAGCCCCCTTTCTAGGAGTTGGTGTTTATCCTGCTTGCACTCCAGGGTCCTCCCTTCCCCAGCCCACCCTATTCTCCTCCCAGGGAACACCTAATCCCCCTGCCCCCGCCTTGCCTCAGTGACCACCCACTGCCAGTCTTCATCTAGCTCCTACCTCAGGAGCAAACTGCCATCTGCAATGGCCACTCATCACTGGCAAAGGGGTGAGGACCTGCTGCCCCTGCCTACCACAGCTGCCCCTTGTAGCCCCAGTAGCTTTAGGCCTTACAGCCTGGTAGGCTTGCTTGGCCAGAGCCCCCATAGCCCTGCTTGCTTGCTTGCTTGCTTGCTTGCTTGCCTGCCTGCCTGCCTGCCTGCCTGCCTGCCTGCCTCAGCCCTGGTCTGCCTCCTGCTTCCCTGGCAGTCAAGCCCCTCCTGCTCTCCAGAGAAGCAGTCAGCTCTCCTCTTACCTCCAGGAGTCCTTCTTTATATAGCCCCCAGCTGGGCCCTCATTAGCAGAGCTGCCTCAGCTGGGACTTCACTCTCAGCCCTCACTCAGTGCAGGGCAAACGCCTTGTCACAGTACCATACCCAGGTTATTGGGAGGGGAGGGGAGAAGGGTAAGGGAGGGGACAGGGTTTCATATTTACAGGATTCCCTGGGCAGAGGCTTCACCTAATTTCTTTGTAGACAGTGGCATGTTTTATTCTGGCCGCAGGGGGATTAATCGCACGACAGGCAGAACTCCAGGAGCAGGATGTGAAAACTTTTAGCTTGAGCAAGACTTGCCTCCGTCAACAAAACCCAGCTGAATGGGTGTGTGTGGGGGGGGAGGTGGGGGTGCTAAATAGCCTGTGTGGCTGCTTGTAAGACCAGCAGGGCAGTCACAGACATAATTCCCTCCAAGGCTTGCACATTTCTGGCCTCCCTCAGGAGCACGGGTCGGCATCGCGTTCTAGCATCCGGTATGCTAGCACAGGGGTCTTCAAACCCTTTTTTCTCATGACCCAGTTGAAGAAAATCGTCGCTGCCGGAGACTGAGCAGAATGTGACTAGCGTGCGGGCTCCAGGGTGGGGCTAAGGAGGGGAGCGTTGGGCTGTAGGGGGGGCTCCGGCTTTGAGGGGGTCAGGGCTGGGGCAGGAGGGGCTGACCTTGAACACCTCCCGGTCAGCAGTGCAGTTGGGGGGGGGGGATTTCCTGCCTCTCCTGGCACCACAGAAGCCGCCAGTTGCTGGTTCCCACGCAATGGGAGTGAGGAGCTAGTGCTCGGGGCAGGGGCAGTGCATGGAGCCCTGGGCGCTCTCTCTCCATCCTCTCCTAGGAACCAGGCCTGCTCTGGCTGCTTCTGGGGAGCAACACAGACTGCGGTGCCAGGACAGGCAGGGAGCTGCCTTATTCCCCCTCCCATTGCTCACCTGATCCCCCTGCAGCAAGGAGCCCAAGCACCCGACATTCCCCCACCCAGTGCTGGGTTGCAATTCCCCCACCCAGTGCTGGGTTGCGACCCGTCATTTGAAAACCGCTGGTCTATCACTTGCTGTCATGTTGCACTTAAATAGATTGGGCATGTAATGTGAATGGCGCTGAGTCAGGGAGAGACATTCCCTATGTCATTATTTCAGTGTGGCACCGTTATTGAATGATTGGGTCCCATTCACCACTTAGCGAAACCATTCTCAGTCCCCTTGTGATTGTCGCCTACAGTCAGGAGGCAGGATTGGAGCTGTGTGATTTGATGCGGGTCAGTGGCAATTCCAAAAACGCATCAAATGCATTGGTTGGGGTGGAACCAACCTGAGTGTTTGTCAAAATGCATGAAATAGTGAAGAGCTGGAAAAAAAATATTCACTGCTGGCCTTTTTATGACCAAATCAAGACGATTCCTTTCAATTTCGACCATCTTTACATATTTTTGATGTTTAAAAAATAAAATGGAAGGAGGTTTTCGAAACAAACAATTAATTGCTAACCAAAAACAAAAAGCAAGGAGCCCAACCGCCCGACATTCCCCCACCCAGTGCTGGGTTGCAATTCCCCCACCTACTGCTGGGTTGCGACCCGTCATTTGAAAACCGCTGGTCTATTTAAATTCTGATTTTTTTTTTGCCCAAAACAATTAATCAAAACTGATAAATTCACAAAACATTTTAGAATTGCAGCATCTGTGTTTTTCACTGAAAAATATTTGGCTAAAAATGCCTCCCACCTCTAGGGGTGCATCTACACTGCACCGTTTTTCTGGAATAACAGCTGTTATTCCAGAAAAACAATACTAGCGTCCACACTGCAATTACGTTGTTTCGAAAGAAAATCGAAATAACGGAGGGCTTTTTCCAACACTGCTAAACCTCATTCCATGAAGAATAAGCCCTTTTCCGAAAAAGCTCTTTCAAAAGAGGGTGTGTGTGGACATTCCACTGCTGCTATGTCAAAATAGCTCCTTCCCAGGGCCATTCTAAAGTTATTTCTCCCCAGTGCCTCCTGGGGGGTCTCAATAGAGGTAATGCATCCATATTAGGGGAGCCTGCCTCGGACTCATTTTGAGTCTTCCCTGTAGTCTGGACGCTCTATTTCGAAATAAGCTATTCAGAAAGGTATCTTCCGGAATAGCTTTTTCTGACATAAGCTTGCTGTGTAGGCGTAACCTAGGAGACAAATGAGGATCTGACAGTGGATTTGCTTGATTAAAATGACCTCTTTTATATGTATAGCTCTCCCAAACCCCACAGCACAGTACACGTAGCAGCATAGACCATGAGCCGTGGCTTAGACCAGCGGTCTTCAACCTTTTCAAGCACAAGATCACTTTTCCAATTTAAGTCAGTCTAGGATCTACCTCCAACCCAAATACCCTTGTCCCATCTCCTGCCCTACCCCTTCTCCAAGGCCCCACCCTGCTCATTCTGTGGAGATGGGGGTACAGAGGTAGGGAGAAGGGAACACCCCGACATCAGTGGCTACTCTCTTCTGCCCCCCACCCTGAACAGAAAACAAGGTCCCTGGAGGCCAGCTCCAAGGCAGAGGCTAGGGAAGGGCAGCTGAAGTACTATAGCTCCAAGCCAAACCAGCCAGGATCACCTGCCAGAGGCGCCAAGATCTTCCAGTCGATCCCGATCGACCGGTGACCACTGGCTTAGACTAAGGTTATAATCCACACTTGCACTTGATTAACACAATTTTGGTCATTCACAGGTGCTTAAAACACCCTCCGGCCCCTGAGCAACACACCTTCCCCATGGCATGTGCACATGTGAACACTGCTTTGTCAGTGGGAAGCTCCAGCCAAGAAAGCAAAAGGCCTAGACGTATTTTGTTGGTGAAAGTGCCCACAAATGGCGGCCCCGTGTGCCTACTTTTAGGGACAGTTTTAGCAGTTCTGTTGCATCCTGCTGCCTCCCTGGCACCAGAGTATTCCCCTGCTGTCTCTTGGGCCTTTCAGTGACACACGTAGCCACGCACTGCAGTGCAGAGGCAGCCAGCTTTTCTCTGCCGCATGGAGCTACAAATACACTATGTCAGGGCTACTCAACACATGGCACCTGGGATGCATGCAGGCCATGCCCTGTTTGCTCACAGCTCGCGGTGCATTTTGGGCTTATATGGGGCTCAATATGCAGCCCATGCGTGGGTGCTAAAATAAAAAAGTAGTTGATATAATGGTCCTCTGTTGAGATGCGTTTTAGTAGTTAAATTCCTGGATTGTCATTGCTCGTTAAAAGTGCTGACATATGGGTGAAAATCAGGTAAATATTGCATTTTATTAATATCAGCAGAACTGACTTTAATGGGGCCTGCATATTGGGTATCTTGCCTTAATCTTTGTATTTATGCCCGTCGGCATGAAAGAAGCTATTTGCATATATTTGCATATATATTTGCATGTATATTTGCATGTATATGCAACCACGCTTAAGTTGTGGCGCTTGGCATGGGCTATGAGTATTATTGTGGCCCCTGGAGCTTCCAAAGTTGAGTAGTCCTGCACTATGTGCTACTGACCGTGGAGTGCAATGTAGATTTATCCATACATGGAAGGCGTTTTTTCCTGTAGGTAAAGCAGTGGTGGGCAACCTGCTGGCCGTGGTCTGCCTAGGGCTTGTTGGGGTCCTATGTGTGGCCCATAGGACGTTTTGTTTGCCGGTGTCCTGGCTGCCAGATTTCACTGGTTTCCGTCTAAGTAGGTGTTTTTTCCTACCAGTATCACTAGTGTGACACGCATGTAAAGCCGGGGCCTGTGAAGGCGGGTGGGTGCTGATTGCACACAACACAGGCCACGAGAGCCGTGTGCTCCTTCTGAGTCCAAGCCCAGCGGGGCTCAGGTTCAATTGGTACCGCCGGCAAATTCTAGGGATGCACGCACAGGGAGCAAAACTCCCCTATGCCGGGACGCCATCTTGGCTACGACCATCAGAGGGGAGGCCACTCATGTAGCCCACCCAGTAGCCCAGGTTACTCCTTGCTGATGTAAACATTCTCAGGAACCACAAAGTTGCTGAGGTTGAGGGGGGGCTCTGGTGTAGCAGCACAACCCCCTAGACACACTGGGCCATGTGCACCACTGGTCTAATCAGCCAAAGTCCCTGCACTTGATCCATGGAGTGGATTAGACATGGGGGCACCCACTCAGAAGACAGTTCTTCACGCCCATCTTACAGGGGCATTTGCAATTAGCCACAGAGAGTTTACTTTCCCAGATAATTGGCCGTTTGAGCATCTCTATTTGCCACGGCAAAGGCTGATTTCAATTACTATGTGAAGCATTAATTAGCAGCAATTTTGCCTTCATTCAAGCTCAAAGAGAACAGCCAGTGAAGCGTTCGCACATTGAACAGGGCTTTTGGAAAGGAATCTGCTAGCCTCCTTTTATCAAGTGCCGCCCACTTATGCTGACCTTGATAGCTCCGGTGACTGCACTGATATCTTTTCCCACATCCTCTGTCTTAAGCTTTCTTCCCGGTATGGAAGTAGGTTGCGGTACCCAGGGCCTGCAGTATATCACTTTGCTTCTGCTGTTTATTGTTGCTCCTGGATTTTCTTTCACATGCTGTTGAATACCAAGGTTTCCTGTGCACTTTCGGTATGCTGCTGATTAGTAGCTATTCTGAATTAGGGAATTGTAGGCAAACATTAGCACATACTATAGACACGTTGGCTTGAGTTCTCCTTTACTGCCGGGCCGCATTCGAACACTGGCCTCAGGGTGGGTGTAAATTACATTTCTGTCTGCTTTAAACCTCTTTACCCTGCCAAAGTGGTGTGAAGAGGCCTTAGTGCAAATGAGGATGAGACCAATTACATATAATGGCATTAGGTACTGCATGCAGGTGAGTAGGATGTACATATTGGAGACAAAAACAAGGAGTCTGGAGTCCTGGTTCAATTAAGCTTTTCCCTGCAGCTCTAGTTTAAACTTAAAGACTAACAATGTTATTATGTCCTAAGCTTTGGTGAGTTGCAGTTGGCTTCATCAGATGTATGAAGTAAAAAAAAAAAACAAATAGCAGGGATACAGAGATGGGAGCGTTCCATCAGAGCTAATTCAGTCAGGCTGGATGTGGGTAAGAAGGTGAGAAATTACTCATTGTAATGAGAGAGTCATTCCCTTCCTTATTCAGATCGATTCTGATTATGTCAAATTTGAATATGGATTGCAGCTCAGCAGTTTCACTTTGCAGCCACTTTTTGAAGTTTTTTTTTCTTGAGGATGACAACTTTCAAGTCTGTAACTGTGTGTCCAGAGAGGTTAAAATGTTCTCCCACTGGTTTTTTGTATGTTACCATTCTTGGTGTCTGATCTGTGTCCATTTGTTCTGTTGTGTAGAGACACTTTGGTTGATCTAATGTACATGGCTGAAGGGCTGTGATGGATGGGGAAGTATTGCCTGTAAAGGGTTAAACTCAGAGACTACCTGAAAAAAAATCCAGGAAGTGTTGGCAGGGAGCCAGGAGAACCAATGGGAAGAAAGCGTTGAGATTCAAATTGAAAGGGAATCAGCCTGCTGCAATTCTCTTGGGGAAGTTTAAACCAGGAACTGGCAGTGGGGGCAGGGTGGAAGGGGGAAGGGAAAAGAGATGAATTCAACCAGTCAGGAATACCATGCCTAGAAAGGGAATACCATGCCTAGAACTGGACTGGATCTTAGAAGTACAGATATGTGAGTAGATAGGGAATGTTTTTAGTTACACACGATCCGGTTATCTTCTTTGTTTTGTAGTTTGGTTAAATGCCTCTGTGCTGAGTCCATGTGCCCCCACACCCACCTCCCACACACACTGTAACTAAAACTGAATCCCAGGGAAGCAATTGTTTGTGCTTTAATTTTTTTTTTAATCTGCTGTATGTCAAGGCTGTTGCCCACTCTGGCACTTCAAGTGCAGAAGGTGGGGGCCCATAAGAGACTTTAAAAATGCTTTGTCTCTATAGGTTTCTGCTTAAAAACTCCCCAAGGTCACAGATGTCCTGATCTTGGGAAACAGACCACCACTACCCAAGTGGGAAAAACAACCCCTCTCTTCTTAATCCCAGGATGAGTCAGTTGGGGACTTCTTCCAGAGGGTTACCCCAAGCTCGTTTATCACAAGAGAGCTTGAAAAACAAAAAGAAAACAAAGTGTAATCTCCAATCACTGACCTCTCAGTCTTAGGCATGCATACACAGACCCCCTATTACCTTCCAGAACACAAGAGTCAGATCATAGTCTTCAAAAAGGTGATTTTAATAACAAAACTAAAAGATACACTTGATAAAGCCCACTTGGTTGGGAGGTGTTATAGAGCAGTGTTTCTCAACCTTTTTAAATAAAGTACCCCTTAAAAAAAAACAAATTATAAGTACACCCAGTACCTATAGTTTTCAGACACACAATTTTTTTCTACTATTGCAACACATTTGTTTAAACAACTTAATTGTAGTCGGGCAGGCGATGAAATTGTTGGGCGTTAAAAAGTGCAAAAATAATAAAGCACTGTAAAACTTAAAGCAAAACTTCAGTTTTCTCCAAATTTCAGTTGTTTTGATGTACTCCCCAGACTTCTCTCATGTTTCCTTAAGGGTACCTGTACCACTGGTTGAGAAACACTGCTATAGAACAACTGAGAAAAAACAGATTAAAGCCCAGAGAATTGCTCCTCTGGGATTCAGCTCCTCCCTTTAGGCAGTGGGAGGGGTCTTTAGCTTGTGCCTGCCTACTCTCTGGTACTCAACAGGCCGACCCTCCTGCAATCTTGAGCCTGACTTTGTCGCGCTCCCTATGCCCTTTGGATTTGGGCATCCAGGCCTCAGTTTCGGCCTTCGTTTCAGAGGTGGCAGCTCCCACAGAATCTCATTGTGCAGAATTTAACCGCACATCAGGCCGTGTAGTGAAGCATGCAACCATGGATGGCGAGGCCGCACGCGAAGCCACGCTCCCTGGGAACATTTTGGCCTCTACAAAAAAATATTATTCATCCTCCCATTGGGATTCAATGACTCAGCCAAGCAGCGGGGGGCAAAGATCACACAGTTACACAATCCAATTTCTGATCCACTTTGCAGCTGCCTTTCAATCAACTTCCTTCCCGTCCAGCTATGCTATCCCTTTCACACCTACCCCAGTGCCATTGTTCATTGCTAAACGTTCCTGCGGGGACAAGACCGGGTTGCCGCGCAATCTGGTTTCATGTAAAAATGGAATTGAACAAGCAGATCCAAAGAGAGAGAGAGGAAAAATACTGCGTCACAAAGAGCTGCAAGTCTTAGCAGACCGTGCAGGGCAGGAGGTGATTTCTTTCCTTGCTGATTTATGATGGGTCTTTTGGAGGTGCTTTTGATAGGTTATGATCCAATACACACTGAGCCTGGATTAAATTGATTTCATTTCCTTCTATTTGTACGCTGGCAAAGGATCAGGGCGCTATTGGCTCATGGAGGGAGGAAAAAGTATTAATACTTTGCTTGCTAGACACACCCCACTGAGTCTAACTAATTCTCTCAAGAGCTGTGCTAATGCTTTCCATCTAGAGTGGACTAGAATGGCTTGTCTCAACCTTTCTACCCGCCTGGCCTCTTCCGGCCTTTGCCACAGCCTCTAAATTGCTGCAAGATTGATCATATTTTCAGTTCACCTTGGCACTCTATTGGTAGCTTCTGTTTTTCAGTCATGTCTGTGGACTTCTGTTGGACTCCAGCCGTGTTCCTGAAGTTCAGCCGGGCCAGCCCACCATCTTCCTGGGGTCACCTCTGGCTTACAGGGACTCAAAACCATGGCTTCAGCTTTCCAAAGCTGGCTCACCATGTAGGATTTGTGCACACCTGAAAACTCCCTGTCAGCCTCTAAGGGAACGCAGTAACTTCAAGACCCTTCTCCCAAAGCTGGCCTCGGCTCTCCCATCCACTCTTCAGATTCGGAGAGAGAAGAAGGAAGTTGAGAGGTGGCCGCTGTGGAGCCAATAGCCTTCCCAGGTCCCTGGGCAAGGTGGGATGGGACTGGTTCCATGCACCCAGAAAGGGCGTGGCTTTGGTCAGAAGGGTGGGGCCTTGGATAGAAGGGGTGGGTCCTCGGATAGAAGGGGCAGGCCAACCCTCAGCATCACCCTGAGTGCACCACCTCCCTTCCACCCCTGAGAGGCACCCAGATGCAGTACTCTGATTCAAAGGGCCCAGGTCTCCAGCCATCACCCCCTTTCCTCCCCCTGCCGGTGAATGAGAGCGGCCGAGTACCTCCCCTTGATGAAGGAAGAGCGTGGCTTGCCTGCTTCATTTGCCTCTTTTGGGACCGTCTTTTTCTCCTTTAGTAACTAGTCAAGATCTTACTATGGCAGGAGAAGCACAGACACTTCAATGTGAACAAATGCAGATACTTACTGCATTTTCAAATCCAGCCCCTTATAGACTGCGCTGATTGAATTTTCTGCCCCAGGGGACCAGGAAATTCAGTTACCCAGAGTTTCCTTGTGAGTTGAATGGCAAGTTGGGCAGACACCCATGGAAGCAATCACCGGGTCAGACAGAAGGGGTGGAGGGAATGTATAGTGACCCTTCCCTCCTGCCATTGTACACAACAGGGTCTAAGCTGCTACTGCAATTGATCATAAAGCTCTCAGCACCTGGAGTAACTTTTCCAAAGGGCCATTTGAGATCCTATTGGCAGGGAAAACACACTCAGCAATCAGATTTGTTTCTTGACAAGCACAAAGGTGTGACTAGAAAAGCAGTGTGGCTCAGTGGGTAAAGCAGATGCTGAACATTTAGAAGACCTGGGTGCTATTTGCAGCCGTGATAGTAGTCTGCTGTATGACCATGAGTGAGTCACGTCTGCCCTCGATGCTGCGGTTCACCCTTTCCACTTTTTTTTTCTATTTATTAAGCTCCTTGAGGAAGTGACTGTCTCTTCCTGTGTGTTTGTACAGCGCCTTGCATGATTGGACCTTGGTCTTTGTTGGTGTTGATAGGTGTTATTGCAGTGGAAATGGATAGTACAGGTAGAACCTCTCTAGTCCAGAACACTCTGGTCTAGAAATCTTCCAGAATGTTTTTAGATAGCCGGATGTCCATTTTTCATGGGTGCGGCCAAGCTTCCTGGAGTCTCATAAAGTTTGTTTTTCTGTGCTGTCATTTACCCCTACATGTCCTCTAACAGCCCAGTAAGCAGTAGAAGTGTTGATAATGATGCTAGACAAAATTGACCTCCTGTGATCTGGAAAATTTTCTGGTTCAGAACCAGTTAGGTCCTAAGGGTGCCAGACTAGAGAGGTTCAACCTGTAATAAAAGTCACATGTTAACTTTTTGATACTCCTTTAAAAGTTTTTTTTTAAATAAAGCAAACATTCTACACTGGCCAAGGAAAACCAAGGAACAGAGCTTGTGACTTGCAAAAAGCCACAGTCGATCCAGGATTAGAATTTGAGGGGATCCTCTAGACCAGTGGCTCCCAAACTTTAACAACCTGCAAATCTCTTTCATAAGAATGTCATATCTTGAATATTTCCAAGAATATTTCCAAGAATTTTCTTCCTTACCTAAGCTTAAATTATAAAAGCAGTGATCTTGGAAATAAAAAATTTGTTTTTATGACACATTTATGATACATTATTTATTATTATATTATTATTGATCAGTGTCTTATTCATTTTATTATGCTATGAAAATTGCAAATTTGGAACACTTTTCCAAGAATTCACTTTTGTAGCTCAGGTCATTTTGGTTAAGCCTGTTAGAGGACACAGCTTCTACATCTTTTGGCAAGGAGTAACATATGTGAAACAGCATGAAGGTATTTAAGAAGCAAACTCAAATAAAGAGTTCCTCCTACCCCAAGCATTTGGGTCCGTGGCAGTCCAGGCAAACAATGCACAAATACAACAAAGCTTAAACTTGTTCTTTGTCATTTTAAAAACAACACTCACAGTCTATTTCATTTTAAAAACAGCAAAAAAATATCCACCTCCCCTTTCTTTTCTCATAAGGAGTCTTGACGTTTCACTCTCTCTGCAGTGTGATGGATGTGCTTGCTTGGATCTGCACAGCCTGTGGAAGTCTGAAACCAGTGGAGAAAGATAAGTCTGAGATCTGGGTTGTCATTGAGTCTGCATCTGCATTTGGGATTCAGATCTGCATACACACAAAATGCTTTCTCGCACAAGTAGGTCGTTGAAAATTGTAACAAAACAGTAACAATGCCAGCAGTGAGTAAAATGCAGGACAATGTAGCACTTTAAAGACTAATAAGATGGTTTATTAGATGATGAGCTTTCGTGGGCCAGACCCACTTCCTCAGATCAAATAGTGGAAGAAAGTAGTTACAACCATATATACCAAAGGATACAATTAAAAAAAATGAACAAATATGAAAAGGACAAATCACATTGCAGAACAGGAGGGGGATGCAGTGGGGGGGAGGGAGGAAGGAAGGTAAGTACTCATTTTTTAAACTCGGCCAAAAGTTGATCAGTTGGGGTACGTCTATACTGCATGGCTATTTCAAGATACCGTAGGTATCCCAAAATAGCTACTCCACGTCTACACAAGCCGCCCGTTATTTCGAAATATTTTTCGAAATAACAGGCACACTATTTCACTGTCCTGGTAAAACTCATTGCACGAGGGTTAAGGACACACCAAATTTCAAAATAAGCTATTTTGAAATAGATTTGAAATAAAATGCATAACGCAAATTGGGTATCTTATTTCAAATGTAGGTGCTGTGTTGATGCACCCTCACAGACATCTGAAAAGTCTTTTCCGTTGGCAATCACAGCAGATCTCAATCCATTTCTCTTCTTCCTCATGACTCAATATCTCTGCTGAGAAAGTGATATCATCAAAGAAAGTGTTACTCCAGTTATTATCACCTGACAAACATTCTATGAACATTTTGGGTATGCTGTTACATTGGTTTTAGTACTCTGATCCAATGGAAGTTTGCTCTGCCGGGAAGTGGGGAGGAGTATTAAAACACTCCGTTTGATTGTTTTCCAAACACCTTTCCCTGAATTGCAACTTCTTTATCATGGCTCAGAGGGGTCACCGTGTTAGTCTGTAACTTTAAAAACAACGAGTTGTCCTGTGGCACCTTAGGGACTAAGAAAAATATATTATATCATGAGCTTTCATGGGTAAGACCAAAACCAAGATAAATATATAACAGCAAAAGAAGTTTAATGTTGACAAATGTAATCTTGATAAATGTAAAGTCCCAATATGATGGGACTAATTTAGCTATTACGACTTGCCACGGAAGTCTGGGCTCAAACTACTACTTCCCGCCGGAAGGTGGTGTTCAGCGGGCCCTCCGTTTCTGAGTCCTGCCGCAGGCGGGTTATTGGGTGACGAATGTCTGGGCACGAACTACCACTTCCCACTGGAAGGTGGTGTTCAGTGAGCCCTCTGTCTGCGAGTCCCACCGCGAGCGAGTTAGGGCACGAGCTCCCTGCCCATGAGCTCTCTCTCCAAGGGTGCATCTAGACTGGCAAGATTTTGCGTAAAAGCAGCTGCTTTTGTGCGAAAACTTGCCAGCCGTCTACACTGGCTGCTTGAATTTGCGCAAGAACACTGACTTTGTAATGTACAAAATCAGTGCTTCTTGCGCAAATACTTTCACACTCCCGCTCGGGAAAAAGCCCTCTTGCGCAAGAATACTCATGCAAGAGGGCCAGTGTAGACAGGGAAGAACTGTTTTGTGCAAAAAAGCCCCGATGGCTAAAATGGCGATCGGGACTTTCTTGCACAAAATTGCGTCTAGACTGGCCACAGATGCTTTTGCGCAAAAGCACTTTTTTGGAGAGAAAGGGGACTAGGTTACAGCAGGGAGGGAAGGTGTTTGGCTCTGGGGAAGGGAAGGCGAGGAGAGAGGAGGGGGATTGGGTTGGAAGTATGCCCCTGTGACAGGTCTGCCAGGACCAGCACTGTGTCCGGCGAGGGGGGGGTCGCCGGGGAATGGCGCAGTGAACGGCGAACTCCGCCACTTTGCAGAGAGGCAGGGGAAGCCCCGCGCAGCTGCCAGCCTGCAAGCGGGGGTGGAAGACAGGGGGCAAGGTGTCTGGTGAGGGGGAGTCAGTGGGGAACAGTGTGGTGAGTGGCAAACCCTCCACTGCTTTGCAGGGAGGCAGGGGAAGCCCTGCGCAGCCACCGGCAACGGGCCAGCTGGGGAAATCGTGTTATTCAAGGGACGGTCGTGTAATTCAAAAAACGTTCCCTAAAAAAAAATCGTGCTATCGTGAAAACGTGTTAAGCAGGCACGTGTTAAATGAGGAATTACTGTATTGACTAAGGACACGTTTACACTAAAAGGGAAAGTCGACTTAATATATGCAACTCCATCTATGTTAATTACTTAGCAGGAGTCGAAGTGTCTTAATCACGTTTTGGCGCTGTACACACTGTGGAGGTCAACAGGAGAGTGTGCTCCCCTCGATGTCCCTTACTCCTCATGAGGAGCAGGACGACCAGTGCCGACGGGAGCACCCTCTCTGTTCAAATTAGTAGATCTTCACCTGCTAATTCGAACCCCAGCAGATTGACTACAGCAGCGTCAATCTTCTCTGTAGTGTAGACGACCCCAAACTGAGGGGTGCTACTGCTGCTACATTTGCTACAATGACCTTGGTTCCAGTTTGGCACACAAACACCATTTCATCCACTGGTACAGAATTGGTTTTTCAAGAACCACCTGTTACATTTTGCGAACCCGTGGGCATTTGTGAACCACAGTTTGGGAACCACGGCACTAGACCATCTTAAGCTCTGTAAAGTGATGTGGAAAGGAATCTAGCCTACACTGAGATCCATGTGGGCAGATCCCTAAATCGAGGACCACTACTCCCCGGTCTTCAAAAGGTATATCAGTTCCTTTCTCCTCTGATTTCAATGGGAGTTCGGTGCCTCAATATCTTTGAGGATCTAAGCACCACTGACTGAAGTCCTCTCTACCAGAACCACTTAACTTCCAGACAGGGGTTTGGAAAAAAGGAAACGTCATGCTTCCTTCCCCAAGTAATTATCACAGGAAGCCACTAGAGATGATGGCCACACGCTGATACAAGCTTTATTCCAAACCTGTTTATTGTGTGTCAAAACTGGCCCCAGTGCCTAGATAGCTTTGGGCTGTGTAAGCAGGTGATATTCTTTATGCTCTCTGCTTATTAATTAGGTAACACATAAGGCCAATTCTACTTCAAGCTATACTTACAAACCAGCACGACAGCAATCAAATATTTAGGCTTGAGAAGTGCATAATTTACACACTGTGAAGCATTTATGAGCCAAACTGATTTCTTATGAGTATATGCGTATACATAGTAGCTGTGTCCATGGGTGCATTAAAAGACGTGTTTTGATTGTGCTTAGTGTGCCAAGCGAATCAGATCACACCGGCTCTGTGATCTGTTCACATCCCCCCACCAATCTTTGCATCATCTGCAAATTTTGACAGTAGGTGCTTTATATAGTCTTCCAGGGCATTGAATATTGAAAAATATTGTGTAATGCTGGGACAAGAAGCAACCTTTGCTTCCACACTTCCACACATTGATGACTGCATTAGATCTATTTACACACAGTCTATTGGTAGTTTCACCTTTGACTTGAATAGCAGCAAGTTTAGGGCCCTATATGGCTGAGTAGGACTAAGTTATTGCAGTTTGAACAGCAAATTTTTGCACTCCAGCAGGGTAATGCTAGATTGCTGCAAAGAAAGACGATTCTAATATGCAATACCAGAGGCGAAGTCCTCATCTGTGAATTCTGGACCCACTCCCAATGCCCTGTTATTGTTGCGAACACCGCTGCAGAGATTGTTGAAAATTTACCAAGCAGCGCTAAGTCCAACAAAATAATTAGTATAACCCTCAGTTTGGCTTCATCATGGACACATCTTAATAAATCATTGAGCCAATAATCTTGAGGCGTCCAATGTATTTTCTTTACTGAATGAAACTAAAGCAGTATCTAAGGCAGGGGTTCACAAACATTTTTTTTTTTTTTTTTTTGCTGGGGATGTCCCTTTCAAAATATTTCAGGCTGTGATGACTGCTGCTCCCCAAAAACAGTGATAGTGAATTACTGTATATACTCCCAGGAACACTACATGAAGCATGTAAACATTATCCCTAAAGTCAAAGGGTCTGAAGCCTCTGAGAAAATGCAAAGCAACAGCTTTCCAGAATAAATACGCCAGCATTTAAGAAACACATTCTCCGGAAAAAAATAAACAGGATGCAGTTTGGAGAACTGGAAGCCTTTTTCACTGATTGTGGTAATAATCATTGTAGTAAGATGAAGGCCTGAAACATAAGCCCATGTAGCACAGGCCTGGTCTGCGGCCTGAGGCCTAGGTAACAATGGACAAAACATGCTGTAAGGCGCCCCAGCGGGGGGGGAGGACCCCCTCCCCTTGATAACTCTCCTCCCTGGTCGCCCCTCTCGTCCCACTACAATGTCGATTATGCCTGGTATCGTTGCGCCTCTCAAGGCCCAGGCCATGCAACAGCCTATCCGGCTGGTTGGGGGGGAGAAGGGGGTCCGGGCCCGCCCTCGCTCCGGACCCCGACCCAGGGCCCTAGAGTCAGGATGACTGTCCTCACTCAAAACGGGGGGGGGGTCTGGGAACCCTAAACTCCCCCGCTCACGGGTTCCGCGGCCCCGTCCTGGGCCGCTTCTTCCCCCCCCAGCCAGAGTCTAACTCTAGTCCTGACCCCCCGGGTTAAACTGCACCCAGGGCCGCCAGTACCGGGTCCTGTCCGTCTCTGCCGGGGCCGCTCCTCCCCTCCTCAGGCCTTCTTCGTCTCTTGACCCGGAGTCCATTTTTAAATCCCCCGCTGGGCACGGGGAGATGACGGGCCGCCTCGCGTCATTGGCCTGCGTCCTCCACCCGGGGCACGCTGGTGACGTCACCCCCGGCGCAGTCCCGAACGGGCGCCCGCCCTCCCCGGCGTCCTCGCATCCGGGTGCCGCTATCGCCCGTCCTGGCTCGGCCGGGGCCTCTTGCCCTGGTACAGCTCCGGCTCTGCCCCCGGGTTGCCACAGGACCGCGGCAGTTTCCGGGGGTGGTGGGGCTACCCCACCACACATGCCTAACATAACACAAAGCTAAGCTGTGGGCAAGCGGCAGGCTCCTGCTCACAGAAATTGGCACGCACAGGGCCGAGAGTGCAAAACACGAATTGCTAATAGACCTAGGTGTAGAACAGTCCTTGGTACTAGGTACCACCTCTAAAACAGTCATCGGTACTGGCCATAACTGGAAAGCACATGGGTACCACCAGCTCATTAAGAAAGATCTTGGTACCCACACTCCCCACAGTTACAAAGTCAAGTTCAGGAAAGGGTCTAAAATGACAGCGTGATGGATAGAGATGATCTCATCAAACCACGGGTGTTGAGTGGTCTCTAAGAAGGAAGGGAAGGAGGGCTAGCTCAGTGGTTTGAGCATTAGCCTGTTAAACTTAGTGCTAGGAGCTCAACCCTTGAGGGGGGCCATTTAGGGATCTGGGGCAAGTCTGCCAGGGATGGTACTTGGTCCTGCTATGAGGGCAGGGGACTGGACACTTTGACCTCTCAAGGTCCCTTCCAGCTCTATGAGATAGAAGAAGCAGCAGAGAGCAGCAACCTGACCTGTCATGTCACGGGTGATGTGTAACTTGCTTGTACCTGTATATAAAGTGGTGTGTTTGGGGGGGGGGACACTTTTTGTATGACCTGAGGGCAGTGATTGAGTCAGTCCATTGTCACGGGGTACACATGCGTAGTGGTTCAGCACAGTCTACTGATAACTGTGACTGTACTTCTCTTAACAATAAGCCGGGCACCTTCAATCTGATTTGTGGTCTTTGGGGGCTCTCTTGAAGTCTGCTGTGTCAATTAACACGTAAATCAACATGGCCTACATCGCTGAGCACACATGCACGCAGCCTTCTGGTTATCATCATCGACAGAGCTAGAGACCCGACAGGAACATGTTGGAAGGACCCCGCCTGACTGACAACAATCATAACCTTGTCAAAGGATTATGGGGTTTTTTGGGGCTTTCTACATAAGCATGTACAAGGAAGCATGTGGACACTTAATGAGGGTGGGTGCAACTGTTTGCCTAGGGGTATCATCCATTTGAGTTTTCCAGGAGCTGATGAAAGGATCAGATGGAATGGAGCTGGCACATCACCTTAGCCGTGCTGTCCTCCTGTCTGAGAAGAATAAGAACCGGTCAAAGACTTGGATGTCCCCAGGTATCAGGAAGGTCAGTGGCAACCGGAACCCTGGGATGTATTCTTGTCTTCTTCTGTAGTAACCTCCAGTGCCCAACGTCCACTCCCCCAGTACCAGAGAAGCTCTGGCTGGTTTCGGTGCCTGTATTCTAGCATTCCCGTTGGTGGCTACACAGCTCTTGCTGCATCCCTGGCCCAACAGACTGGCAGGGCTCCCTATATGTAGCTTCCTCTTCTCTTAACATAAAGCCAGGTGACGGTTGGGTTGTGCCAGGACATCTGGAAGCCCCAGGAAAAGGACTGTTTTCCATACCATGCAAAAGGAGGGGCTGGTGTTTGGAGGGATGAGATACAAGAGTGCCCACTGGGGGCAGCTGTGACTCCAAAGGCTGGGGATCCACCATCTTGCTGGCCAACATGCTGGTAAGTAGCCCCCCTATCCCAAACCCTTTCCTCTCATCCTGGCCCTTGGCTCTTGGAAAGGGGGGGAGACAGGCCCTTGGCAGGATGGGGGGAGACCTGATCACAAAGCCAGGAAGAGAAAATGGCAGCTCGTCTGATTGCCAGGTCTGGATCGTAGATCTGATTATCCTGGCCTCTCTGTTCTAACTTTGGCCACAACCCAACTAGAGGGTGTCTTAACGAATCTCTGTTCGCTAACTGGCACTACTGCAGGTGGGTGCCTTTCCAAAGGACGTGATCTGGCTCAGGCCCGTGTTATGAGTTCAGTGGAGGAACCAAGTGGTGACTTTCTACAGCCTGTGTTATACAAGACGTCAGACTAGATGCACATCGTGGTCCTTTCTCGTCTTCTAATCCATGACTCTGCAGATCTTTCAGGCCATGTTTTTTACCAATCACTTTCATCTGGAACAATAGGGCAATATTTACGAGCACACTCCAGTTAGGAAACTGTATTTATTCAGTGTCTGCTCCCAATCCATAACACAAAATGGATTAGGACAAGTGCAGGACAAGAGCTTAGGAAGAATTGTGATGTCCCCAATAGCCCTTTCTGCCCAAACAGGGTTTAATGTAACATTCAGGTCAGGTCCACACTATAGGAGAAAGTCAACCTAAGACATGCAACTCCAATTACGAGAACAATGTAGGTGGAGTCAAGGTAGAATTTCTACACCATCCCCATTGTAGGAATTCAGTGAGAGACACTTTTCTGTCAACTTCCCTGGCTCTTCGTGACCCAGTGGAATATCAAGGTTTATGGGAGGGTGCCATCAGTGATCAATTTAGTGGGTCCTTACTAGACCTGCTAAATCAAACCCTAGGAAATCGATCTCCAGAGAGTGGATCTCCAGGTAAGTGAAGACAAGCCCTTCTTCTTTGCTTCAGATCACTCTGTCCTTCCAGGGACCAGGGAAGGGCAATAGCTGCAGTGGAGCTATATGGTAGGGATTACCAGAGAGTAGCTGGTGGCTTCTTTCTCTGAGCATGTGCTTTTTCTTGATTGCTCCCCCCCTTTTTTTTCTTATAAGGATCTCCCAGCAATTTGCAGTAATACATGTTAGAAGCAGGCAGAGTTATCTAAAAAGAACATGGGGGAGTTAGCAGCAGATACCCACGGATTATAGTGTCTTTGACTTATCTTTCTTAATGAACAACCTCAGAGAGGGGTGCATATATTTAGCACTGGAAAAATAATTGTCTGTTCTCAAAGTGCCGCGTGCTGTTATAATACGGCACAGGATAAGCATCAGGGTTGGTTGGTGTTTGGATAAGTGACCTCTAAAGGAAACAATAGGTTGTCTGGAGTTACTGGGGATGTTTTAGTAGGAAGCACTGCTGTTGGACTCTGGCATGCTGCTTTTTGGAAGAGATGGAAAATGACACTACTGATTGCTCCAGTGCTCAGAAATGCTTCTTACTCCCAGTCTCCTGCCCAGATGCCAATGTAAGAAGCTACAACCCCCTCCATAAACCCCCTTTCAATATAGCAGGCTTTCTCAAATACTTATCATCATTGGGTTTTTCAACTGCTCCCGTTACTGCTGCACAGCTATCACATTCTACCCCAGAAGCAGCTGCATTCCATTAGAAAATAGCATGGTTCCTTTTCCATGAAACTAAAATCTAGTGACGTTAATGGATTTGACTCCCAATTAGCATTGGCACAGATCCTACATACATTTAGGAGAGCCTAATTAGATCATCCCCCAATCAGACTTTTCTAAGTGTGACTTTGTATAAGAGGAGTCTACTATAAAGGAGTATGTCTACACTACAAAGTTAATTCGAACTAACGGACGTTAGTTCGAATTAACTTTGATAGGCGCTACACTAGCAAACCGCTAGTTCGAACTTAATTCGAACTAGCGGAGCGCTTAATTCGAACTAGGTAAACCTCATTCCACGAGGACTAACGCCTAGTTCGAATTAAGTAGTTCGAATTAAGGGCTGTGTAGCCACTTAATTCGAACTAGTGGGAGGCTAGTCCTTCCCAGGTTCCCCCTGGTGGCCACTCTGGGCACAACCAGGAAAACTCCTCTCCTCTTCCCCAGCCCCGGGCCCTTAAAGGGGTAGACCCTGGCCAGACGGCACTTGCCAGAGCCAGCCCTGCCAGCAGTCTCTGCCCCGAACCAGTGGCCCCAGGATGAGCCAGGGAGCCAGTGCCAGCGAGCCGTCCCCTGCCCAGTCCCCCAGCAGCCAGGGGCCATCCAGGGGCCGTAGACGGCGCGCGCCCTCCTGGACTAGTGCGGAGGTCATGGACCTCATTGAGGTTTGGGGGCAGGCCCCCAATGTCCATGATCTCCGCACTAGGAGGAGGAACGCGGCCATCTACGGCCATGGCCCAAAAGGGACACAGGCGCACCCAGGAGCAGGTGCGCCTGAAAGTAAAAGAGCTGCGGCAGGCGTACGCCAGGGCCACCAGGGGCGGCGCCGCAGCAGGGGCTGCCACCTGCCCCTATTTCCCCGCCCTCGACCGACTCTTGAGGGGCAGGGTGGCCCGTGCCAGCCCGGGTGGCAGCGAGCTGGGACCGGAGGGCCCTGACCCGGGCACACCGGAGGGGCCACCACAAGATGTTCCAGCACTGGAGTCGGCAGGGTCGTCCAGGGAGACCGTACCTGGTAGGTAGTTCGAATTAAGTAGTTTCGGGGGGGGGGAGGCGGGAGGGAGACCAGAGAGCGCGCGCGTGGGCCATGCCTTCCACGGATCACGCAGCCACCTGTACATGTGCGAGCACGTGCCATGCCACCCTTGGGCAGGTGGCTCCAGCTGCGTGACACCCAGGGGCCGTGGCCCAATAGGCACATGCATGTGTGAAGAGACCTGACATGCTCCCGACCCCGGGGCGGGACCCAGCAGGATGCTTTCTCTTCACATGTCCCCTCTACACAGAGGCAGGGGACAACCCCCCCCCCCCCCCCCCCGCCGCCCCGGCCACACTATACATGGCACAGGGACATGGGTGCGGTCTTGGGGAAGCTCCCAGTCCCGGGGAGAGCGAGACCCCCACCCCAATCCCTGAGTTTCCCCTCCCCCTCCTTCCCCTTGCTTCCCCCTTCCAGCTCCCTCCTCCCAGTTTTCCCCCTCCCCTCTCCCACTCTCTCCTGCCCTTTCCTGCCTCCTTTCCCCCATCTCCCCACAGTTTTATTTCCCCCTCCCCAGTTTTGTTCAATAAAGAGAGTTTCTATTTTTGAACACACGTGTCCTTTATTTTGTACATCAGGAAGGGGGGCTAAGGAGGGGTAAGTGGAAGGAGGTGAGGGAGGAATGGGGCACGAGCCCCCTATGGGGAGGACTGGGGTGGCTCTGCGGGCTCCTCGGGGTGGAAGCTCTCCTGCAGGGCTTCCTGGATCCTGACAGTCCCCCGATTGACCCCCCCCCGGATGGCAGCCTGCGGCAAGTGCAGCCGGGCTGATGGCCGAGTGCTGTGATGTACCGAGTGCGGGCACTCAGGGCACTGCAAGCCAGGACTGCTTTGCTGTCCCTCATCGAGGTAGACAAGCAAGCGGGGAACCCTGAGAACTGTCTGTCCGGGGTGGGGGTCGGGTTCCTTTAAGCACAGCCCTCGGCTAGCCTGAGGCAGCAACTCCATGCTCTAAGTCCTAACCTGATGCCCTGCCGGCACTGCTTCCGGCCATCCTTAACCTCGGTTCAGGGTCCACTCAATGTGGACATGTTAGTTCAAATTAGCAAAATGCTAATTCGAACTAGTTTTTAGGTCTAGATGCACGAGTTTGAATTAGCTTAGTTTGAATTAACTAATTCGAATTAAGTTAGTTCGAATTAGTGCTGTAGTGTAGACATACCCAAGGTTATTCTCATGGTAAGTCTTCTGAAGATCCTTTGGCTATGTCTGGCATGGATTTCAGGACAGCCAAAGCAGTAAAGGTTTAGTTTAGACACCTCTATGATGTGCTTGTACAACAGGAAAGTGAATGTAAAGAAGTTTTGGGGTTGTTGTTGTTTTTTCTTTAACTATACAGTAACTTAAATTTCACAATGAAGTTGTATAGAATCCAAAAAATGAGAGCTTCTTTGTTTAGAAATGGGTCTTTCAATTTTCCTTTGTCACAATCATTCCTTTCCCACAACCCATTTCAACAAATCAGCATTTTCCATTGCAAAAGATGTTCATCCAGAACTTCCCACCCCCCAGCAGATCCAAGGGTGAGCCCCACTGTGACTGTGAAACTCCAACTGACCAGGAAATGACAACTCTGAACTCCAAGGTGACCTCTGGCCACTTTCTTAATCCAATCCAACTAAGAGGCTAGGATGCTGGGTTCAGACACAGCCGTGATCTGGAGCCAATCCATCTCTTTCAGTCTCTCCTGTTGGAGCTTTTCCACTTTGTTTAAGTATTCATGAGCCTGAAACAAAGATTGATGCTATAACCTGGCGGGTTGGAACCTGGACTCAAGTCCCTGCCCTGGCTAATTTTATTCAGGGAGCTGAGCCGGGGTCACCTGCATCTGGGGTCTCTGTGTCTCTTGTGAAAACAAAGAGACAATCTGCAAACATTGTTTTTGCAGATACAGACTAACACGGCTACTTGTCTCTCTGGTGGTTTTTTCACAACAATTTCCACATGGTCTCCTTTTCCTTCTGCATTGGGATGAAAACGACTTTCAAACTTTTGCCAGGCAGAATTGTTGTTTTCCAGTCAGGCCCCCAATGCACTTTGTGGCTCCCGGAGAAAAACAAATGTCTGACTGCCTCCTGGCTCATAGCCCCCTCACGACAGCGTGGGTAGAAACGTAGGCAAGAACACCACACAGCCTCATCGCTCGAGTCTCTCTGAGTGAAACCACAAAACACTTTTTCTTCTCCGAGAGGAAGCAGCTCGTTCTGTAGCAGTGGGGCCGACAATTCCTGCAGGCCCCAGGGCAAGGTGTGTGTGTGTGTGTGTGTAAGTGGTGGGAGGGCTGGCTCTGCACCCCCAGAGGGGGCGGGGCCTCAGGTGGAAGGGGGGAGCTGGGGAAGCCAGCCCTCAGTGCTATATGGACCATGGCAGTGGGTCCCCCGCAGAATTCAGAGCTGTGTGAAGCATGTAGCTTAGCATGCCAATGGTAATTTAAAGGGCCAGGGGCTCCAGACACTGCTGCTGCTGCAGTAGGGCATCTGCCCTCTTCTCCTCCGCTCCCCCATCAGTGGTCCTATTCTGACAGAATCCTCCTGGGGCGGAGAGAAGGGGCAGGATGGAACCGCAGGGAGACAATGGAATGATACAGAAGGAGAACCCAGGAGCCAAAATTGCAGCAGATGTTCACATTAACTAAGGTCTAGATAGATCTATCTATCTATCTATCTATCTATCTATCTATCTATCTATCTATCTATCCCCATATACCCCATCCATCTATCTATCTAAATTTACTTATAACCCTTGAAACAAATGTAAATATTGTCAATAGCAACACTTTTTAAAGACACCTCAGCAGCTCCCCATCTGGCAAGTTAGTACTTGTTACCGTCACAAGTTCAAATACAGACTATAATTATGTACACACATTTATCTGCACTCCCTTAGGGCTCTTTTTCTGGGTGGATTTCCCCTCGCCAGTCTCTGGGGAATGATGTCCAACCCCTCTGTAGCACACACAAGCTTCTTACAGCAGAGACACAAGTGACAGTCCAACAGTTTCCTTCGAGTGTATGCAACGACAGGCTGCAGGAAATCCTTGGCCTTGTCATTTCCAGGGGGATGAGGGAGCCTGCTGTCTAAATCCCACCAACTGCTATGGACCTGGCACACAATTATCACAGGAGACCTTTGTCTTCCTCACACTGAGCTCTTCAGTCTTCCTTCCACTTCTCTCGTTTATCAACTCTCCGCGCTCTGCTAGGCCCACTATCCGGTGGTCCCACTATCTGAGACTGGCTCTGGGAGGACCCTTCCAGGCTGTTGCCCACAAGAGAAATCATCCATCATAACGTAACATAACAACAGCCATACTGGGTCAGACCAGAGGTCTGTCTTCTGACAGTGGCTAATTCCAGGTGCCCCAAGAGGGAATGAAAAGAACAGCTAATAATCCAGTTATCCCTCCCCTGTAGTCTATTCCCATCTTTGACAGAGGATAGGGATACCATACCTGCCAATCCTGGCTAATAGCCATTGGTGGACCTATCCTCCATGAATTTATCTAGCTCTTCTTCAAACTCTGTTAAAGTCCTGGTCTTTACAACATCCTCTGGCAAGGAGTTTCACAGGTTGACTGTGCATTGTGTGAAGAAATTGTGTGCATTGTGTGACTCCTAGATCTTATGTTATGGGAACAAGGAAATAAGTTTTCCTTATTAACTTTCTCCACACCAGTCATGATTTTATAGACCTCTATCAGATCCCCCTTAGTCTCCTCTTTTCTAAGGCGAAAAGTCCCAGTTTTACTAATCTCTCCTCACATGGAAGCCATTTCAAACCCCTAATAATTTTGGTGTCCTTTTCTGATATTTTTCCACTGCCAAGATACCTTTTTTGAAATGAAGAGACCACGTCTGCATGCAGTATTTAAGATGTGAGCGTACCATGGATTTATATAGAGGCAATAAGATATGCTCTGTCTTATTCTCTATCCCTTTCCTAATGATTTCTCACATTCTGTTTGCTTTTTTGACTGTTGCTGTACCTTGAGGGGATGTTTTCAGAGAACTATCCACAATATCTCCAACATCTCTCTTGAGTGGAAACAGCTAATTTAGTCCCCATCATTTTATATTTATAGTTGGCATTATGTTTTCCAATATGCATTACTTTGCATTTATCAACATTAAAATTCATTTGCCTTTTTGTTGTCCAGTCACTTAGTTTTCTGAAACACTTTTGAAGCTCTTCATACTCTGGTTTGGAGAATAGTGCAGTAAATACTTCTTGGTTTTGTCCTGGTTCCATCATTGGGGGTTCTTTTCCTGGCTTATTTATCTCAAGTTTTATTTGTGTTTCCTCATCAATGAATTTTCACTGAAGTCGAATGGAGGAAAAATCAAACCAGTGGCATTTTATATGAAATTGTATTAGCACCATTCAACGCATCCTCACTCCTCAGAGAGAGAGGTTAGCAAATTCAGAGACCGGAAGACATGTCGACAGTATTTTTAAAGCCTGGGCCCTGAATTTCCTTGGACTTCCAGCATGCATAGAATCATAGAATTGCAGGACTATAAGAGACCTTGAGTCTAGTCTCTAGGGGTATGTCTACACTACCACCCTAGTTTGAACTAGGGTGGTAATGTAGGCAACCGGAGTTGCAAATGAAGCCCGGGATTTGAATTTCCCGGGCTTCATTTGCATAAAGCCGGGCGCCGCCATTTTTAAATGTCCGCTAGGCTTCCTAGTCCGAACTACCGTTACTCCTCGTACACTTCCTAGGAGGAATACACTTCCTAGGAGGAAGCCTAGTCTGAACTAGCTAGTCCGTGCCACGTGTAGCCGCGCGCCACGGAGTCCGCACTAGTGGACATTTAAAAATGGCGGCACCCGGCTTTATGCAAATGAAGCCCGGGAAATTCAAATCCTGGGCTTCATTTGCAACTCTGGTTGCCTACATTACCACCCTAGTTCGAACTAGGGTGGTAGTGTAGACATACCCTTGCTCTCATGGCAGGACAAGCACCATCTAGACCAACCCTGACAGGCGTGTGTCTAACCTGCTCTTAAAAATCTCCAGTGATGGAGATTCCACAATCTCCCTAGGCAATTTATTTCAGTGCTTAATTACCCTGATAGCTAGGAAGTTTTTCGATTGTCTAACCTAAACCTCCCTTACTGCAATTTAAGCCCATTGCTTCTTGTCCTATCCTCAGAAGTTAAGGAAAACATTTTTTCTCCCTCCTTGTAACAACCTTTTACGTATGGATTGTTTGATAGTTACCTGTTCTACTTATTCCCTCTGGGGCACCTGGCCCTGGCCACTGTTGGAGGACAGGATCCTGGGCTAGATAGACCTTTGTCTGATGCAATGTGACCGTTCTTATGTTCTTATGTGTATGAAAACTGTTATTATGTCCCCGCTTAGTCTTCTCTTCTCCAAACTACACTACCCAGATTTTTCAATCTTCTCTCATAGGTCATGTTTTCTAGACCTTTAATCATTTTCGTTGCTCTTCTCTGGACTTTCTCCAATCTCTCCACATCGTTCCTGAAATGTAGCATCCAGAACTGGACACAGTACTCAATAAGGCTACGTCTACACTGCAGGCTTCTTGCGCAAGAACTGTTTTGCGGAAGAGTTCTTGTGCAAAAGGTCTTCCACAAGAGCGCGTCTACGCTGCCATGTGCTTTTGCACAAGCGATGTGCTTTTGTGCAAGAGCGTCCATGGTAGTGTGGATGCTCTCTTGCGCAAGAAAGCTCTGATGGCCATTTTAGCCTTAGGGGTTTCTTGCGCAAGAAATTCATGTTGCCTGTCTACACTGCCTTCTTGTGGAAGAGCTCTTGTGCAAGAGGGCTTATTCCTCATGGGGAGAAGGATAACTCTTCCAGAAGAAGTCCTGTTTTCCAACGCTTTACTGTAAATTTACTTGCTCAAGAACGCACGTGCAGTGTAGACGCTCTGTAAGTTTTTGCGCAAGAACAACTGTTCTTGCGCAAAAAGCCCACAGTGTAGATGTAGCCTGCGAGTGTAGTAGAATGGAATAATAACTTCTCCTATCTTGTTTGCAACACTTGCTAATACATCCAATAATACTGTTGACACAACTGATGCACGAGGAGAGCTCCAACACCTTCTATCCATAAAATGCAAGATGACAGCCAAACTTTTTTCATATGAACTAATTTTGTTAGGAAATAGCTAGCAAAAATCATATGCTACCTGCCTTCCATTTCTTCTTCCAAACAGTGAAAAAGAGAGTGCTTTAGGAAACAAATTTCAGAACTGTCAACAACAAACCCCGAACAAAACCCATGAAACTAGCTTTAAAATAGTGAAGATTTTAAAAAATACACCTGAGGGTTCTTTCGATGTGTTACCTCGTTTTTGAGACTTTGGGGTGTTCCATTCCCTCCCCCCCCCCCCCTGCAATGATGAAGGAAAACAATTTTTTTTCAGGAAAATATATAGAAGCTGAATTCCTTACAGAATCACGTGAATCCAGAAGCTGGAGATTTAAAGAAAACCCCAAATATCACAAGACGTAGGATAAAATTGCAAGAGTGGGCAACATGAGTTTGACCAGCAAGGTGAAGCAGTTAAGCTTTGCCTAAAATGTAATTGAAAAGAAATGGAGACACCCACATTTTTAGCTGATTATATATATTTTACAGAGAAGGGAACGGAGGCACACAGAAGTTAAGTGACTTACTCAAGGCTACATGAGAACACAGTGGCAGAGTGGGACATAGGCCCGCACAAATTGTTGTTCTCAGGCTCTAACCACTGGAGAGAAAAAGAATTAAACTCTACTATGAAGAGCTTTCTTGAGGGAAGTGTGGTTCCAGGTCCAACGAGAGATGATAAATGAGCGAATGAAACAGGGTTATAAAAGAAGAAGTGAGCCGGTGCTACTGAAATACAAGGTGCGAAATCATTATTTTTAAAACACAAAGAAATACTATTCTAGATGACAAGCTGGAGCACAGCACAGGGCTGACAGAACTATGGATATGTTGCTTTGTGTCAAGTATCAGAGGGGTAGCCGTGTTAGTCTGAATCTGCAAAAGCGAAGAAGAGTCCTGTGGCACCTTATAGACTAACTGAAGTGTAGGAGCATAAGCTTTCGTGGGCAAAGACCCACTTCGTCAGATGCATCTGACGAAGTGGGTCTTTGCCCACGAAAGCTTATGCTCCTACACTTCAGTTAGTCTATAAGGTGCCACAGGACTCTTCTTCGCTGTTGCTTTGTGTGTAATTCCATGGGTGACCTCCACAGCAGTTGTGGAATGATAAATATCAAATGACCAGCGAACGCAGAGGAAAATAGCACTGAGATGTCACTAAACCTAAAGCAAACAGTTGATGAATCTATTCAGGAACCCATCTCCTCAGCAGAAAGCCATGGTCTTGACCTTGGACAAGAATTAAGTGGCCCCATACAGACTAATCTTCCTGCTTTTCATTCAACATCATTTGGGAATAAGAAAAACAACAACCCAAGCTCTATTCTCTGATGCCCTTGCAAAGTTTTTTCATGGCGTAGCATCATTCTCTCATGAGTTCTTTCCGTAACATCTTCTTAAACTACAAAGTCACTGGGGGAGGAGCAAAGAAAGAAAAGAAACTCCATGGGAAAAACTGGCCAAAATTTGTGATCTCTAAGGGGTGGTGGCTTGGTCATTCTGGCTATGTCTACACTACGCGTTTTCTCGGCAAAAAAATATGCTAATGAGAGACTCATTTGCATGAGTTGCAATCTCATTTGCATATTTTCTGCTGATCCATTTTTGTGCAAAAACAAGCAGAGTGGACATTTTCTTTTTGTACAAAAAGAAAAGCTGATTATATATATTTTACAGAGAAGGGAACTGAGGCACACAGAAGTTAAGTGACTTACTCAAGGCTACATGAGAACACAGTGGCAGAGTGGGACATAGGCCCGCACAAATTGTTGTTCCCAGGCTCTAACCACTGGAGAGAAAAAGAATTAAACTCTACTATGAAGAGCTTTCTTGAGGGAAGTGTGGTTCCAGGTCCAACGAGAGAGGATAAATGAGCGAATGAAACAGGGTTATAAAAGAAGAAGCGAGCCGGTGCTACTGAAATACAAGGTGCGAAACCCTTTTTTCCACAAGATCGGTAAACCTCCTTTTTTGGACGTAGACTCAGAGCTGGAACGGTGAGCTCATGGAAACAAAGGCATCGGCAATTGCAGGAATTTTAGGATTCAGAGCTGTATTCTCTGACTTTTGTCAAGGCCATGACTTGATTTGGGTGTGGTGCATTCCCAGTGTCTGACGAATGCAGGAATACTGTGGATTTCCCCCAGGTGTAGGGAGCACCAATCCAAAAAAGGTCTCCCTTGACAATGTCCCCCACATTCGGGGATGGAAGAGAGCCGATGTAAGGGATTTGGGGGGGACTTGCAGAGTGTTGGTCCCTAATTCCCTGAGGCATTAGGCACCCAACTCATGTTGCCATCAGCAGGTGTTGCCCTTGACTCCTCCCCACCGAACCCCATCAACTCCCCTTGCAGAAATGCCTAGAGAGGCTGTTTTCTTTAAGAAGAGTCCAAAGAAACTTCAAAGAAGGTTTGTTTCATCAACATGGTGCTTGCTTGGGCCTCTCCCCGGTGTAGGCGTGGGAAGTAGGATGCTGGGGGCTGCAGCATCCCCAGGGTTTGCACCCAGCTTCCTTGGGGGCCAGCCCTCATGCTTTCTCCTCCAGCCTGGTGTCCTGGCTTGCAGGCGACCCATTCAGGGTCCTGCCAGCCTCATGCGCTTTGCCACTCCCTGGGATCCTGCCGCTGCAGGGTTTGCTGCCTCCCCAGGGGTCCTGCTGGTCCTCAGGGTCCCATCACCTGCTGGTCCCATGAGCTCCACTGGCCCTGCCACACTTGGGTCCTGCTGCCCACTGGCCCTGCCATGGGCTTCACAACCAGAGGGCCCTGCCAGCACCAGGGTCCACAGCTGTGGGCCAGACTGGGGTGGGAGGGTTGCCAACTCTCCTGGACCAGATGGACCGGACACCATTTGCAACAGTGGAGTCTGGTGTGTCTGGTGTGGGGCAGTTGCCAACCAGATCACAATAGATCTAAAGGGGTGGGGGTTCAATTCAGCATCCTCGCCTCCAAAACTGGTCCAGCACCACAGCTCCCTGGGGAAGGAGGAAGGGGCCCTAACAATCAAACTTGGACTAGAGAATTCCCCTCCCCCTGTCAGTCACCAAAAGCCTGTCCCAGGGCACAAATTTTACCTCAGAGTCTGGATGAACAAAAAGGATTTCATCAGTGTCTCACGTTTTTGAGGTGACCCATGCTGGGCTTGGCTTGCAGCTGCCCTGCCCCCATCTGAGTCCTTTGCAGAGTCTTGGGATCAATCTGCCCTCCCCCCACACACACCAGAACGGCTTTGGCTTTCGTACAAACACCCTGCCTTAGGTGCCTCTGGCTGGCTCGCTTAGCAAGACTGTTCCAGTCTCTGGCAAGCTCTCTCATTCCTTTGCATAGAGGATCTGGATCCTTGGCACCCAACTCTTGCCGAATGTCGGAGCGAGTTTGATGCTCATTTTGTATAAACTCTACTCAAATCCCCAGCCGTTACGTTCTTGAAGAACTTCAATGACCATTGACTGGCCTTTGTTGCCCACGCCAGCTACCCTTCGCTACCAGAGTCTGTGGTGAGCTTATTTGGGGCAGGAAAAAAAAAATCTCCCTTTCCAGCTATGTTTGATGAGAGAAAAGTACAAATCATGTTGAGCCAACATTGAAATGCCAGACGATATTGACACTTTGCGCATCCTGTTTAAATTAACAGAGTGTTCGGATGTAACCGTAATGACTAAGCATTTAGTGCCAAATTCACAGGTTAATTGAAATTTTGTTAAATTGTGTGATTTTGAATAGGCTGATAAAAGACGAAATTATACCAGTTCAGGCTCCTTTAATTTCACCATGGTCTATTCTCTGTAAGAAAAGCTTCACTAATACAGGATGAACCTCTCTAGTTTGACACCCTTGGGACCTGACCAGAGAATTTGCTGAAGCACAGGAGGTCCATTTTGTCTAGCAGCATTACCAACACTTTCACTGCTTCCGGTGCATGTAGACTATATTCCTCTTTTGAAGGAAAAAGGAATGCAAATGAGGGAAATTGAAAATGCAAATGAAGCTCTGATTTACAAATCTTGTGCTTCATTTGCATAATCTCTTCCGATCGCTTTTTCAGAAGAGATTTTTTTTCAAAAAAACCAAAAACCCTTTTACGAAAGAACCCTTATTCCTGAAAACATGAGGTTTACAGGGTTCTTTCGAAAACGGGTTTTTTTTTCGAAAGAACCCCATCTAGACTGCTTTTTTCCCCCGAAAAAATCTCTTCCGAAAAAGCAATCGGAAGTGATTATGCAAATGAAGTGTGAGATTTGTAAATCAGTGCTTCATTTGCATTTTCGATTTCCCTCGTTTGCATTCCTCTTTCGAAAGAGGAATGTAGTCTAGATGCCCCCTTCCTGGGCTCTTAGAAGACATGTAGGGGTAAATTAGACCTAAAGAACAGCACAGAACACTGAGTGCCAGGACTGGGGGCAGTAAGCAAACTTTATGGGACTGTGGAAAACTTGGCCACATCCATGATAAGTGGACGTCGGGCTAACTAAAATCATGCCAGACCAAGGATGTTGCCAGACCGGAGAGTGCAGGACTAGAGAGGTTCAACTTGTACAGCTGGACCAGGAAATTCGCCTCGTGTAGACATAGCTTTTACTGGTAAAAGGTCCTTCTGTGGTGTAAGTGTGTCTATGTCGGGGCTTTTGTTGGCAGAGAAATGTTAAAAAATATCCATCTCTGTGACCAACATTTCTATACCAGGAAAAATGTCTTCTATGAACCTGGCCTTGGGCTTTGTCTGTATGTTACCGTTTAAAGTACAGCCATGGCAGTCCAGTCAGAGCATACACAGCCCCTAGAATGCTGTAGGTAAGCCAGCTCCATGAGGGGAGTAGCCAGCTGCCCTGGGAGTCATGCTGTGAGCGCTGTAGCACTGTCCACACCAGCGTTTCAGCGCTGTGACTGGCTGTGCTTGTGGGGTGAAGTGTTTTTTCACACCCTGCACAAGAAAGTTACCACGCGGTAACTTGCCAGTGCAGACAAGCCCTCTGTCTCCCCTTCAAACCCGGCACTTTGTGCGTAACAATTTCCAGCCCATAGAGAAGATGCATATTCCCACATTGTAGCTATGTCTACATTGCTCAGTTATTTTGGAAGAAGCTATTCTGGAATAGCTATTCCGAAATAGCTTATTTCGAAATAGCACGTCTACACTGCAGGTAAGCCTCGCAATTAGTCCGTGGCAGGCTTCCCTAATATAGACGTGCTACCTCGATTTAGAGACCCGGGAGGAATAACTTAGAATGGCCCTGGTGAGGGACTATTTCGAAATAGCAGCAGTGGAGCGTCTACACAGCCCCTATTCCACAATAACTATTTCGGATTGGGCATTATTCTTTGTAGAATGAGGTTTACAGTAGTCGGCATAAACCTCCCATTATTTTGAAATTATTTCTAAATTGGTGTGGAGACGCTCGCATAGTGATTTCGGAATAACGGCTGTTATTCCGAAATAACTTTGCTGTGTAGATGCACCTTATGTGACTGAATCTTCCCAGTGTGATTGCAAGCCCTTTGTTCCTGTGGCACGAGGTCGATTATTTACTCCGCTTACCTTTTTAACTACTCCTTAATAATCTGTGTTTGCAATACTCTAAGGGTATGTCTACACTACAGCGCTAATTCGAACTAACGGATCCAGACTAAAAAACTAGTTCAAATTAGCGTTTTGCTAATTCGAACTAGCATGTCCACATTAAGTGGACCCTGAACCGGGGTTAAAGATGGCCGGAAGCAGTGCCGGCAGGGCATCAGATGAGGACCTAGAGCGTGGAGCTGCTGCGTCAGGCTAGCCGAGGGCTGTGCTTAAAGGGACCCGACCCCCACCCTGGACAGACAGTTCTCAGGGGTGCCCCGCTTGCAAAGCAGTCCTGGCTTGGAGTGCCCTGAGTGCCCACACTGGGCACATCACAGCACTCGGCCATCAGACCAGCTGCACTTGCCGCAGGCTGCCATCTGGGGAGAGGCGGCAATTGGGGGGCTGCAGGAGAGCTTCCACCCCCAGAAGCCCATAGAGCCAGCCCAGTCCTCCCCATCGGGGGCTCGTACCCCATTCCTCCCTCACCTCCTTCCACTTACCCTTCCCTAGCCCCCCTTCCTGATGTACAAAATAAAGAAAACATGCGGTCAAAAATAGAATCTCTCTTTATTGAACAAAACTCGGGGAGACTGGGAAAAGGAGGTGGGAGAGGGGAAGAGAGAGGGTGGGAGAGAGGAGGGCAACTACAATGATCAGAGGTTTGGAACAGGTCCCATATGAAGAGAGGCTAAAGAGACTGGGACTTTTCAGTTTAGAAAAGAGGAGACTGAGGGGGGATAGGATAGAGGTCTATAAAAGCATGAGTGGGGTGGAGAGGGTGCATCAAGAAAAGTTCTTCATTAGTTCCCATAATAGAAGGACTAGAGGATAGCAAAGGAAAGGAATGGATAGCAGGCTTCAAACTAGTAACAGAAAGTTGTTCTTCACAAAGCAAAGAGTCAACCTGTGGAACTCCTTGCTGCAGGAGGCTGTGAAGGCTAGAACTAGAACAGAGTTTAAAGAGAAGTGAGATCAAGTGATGGAGATTGGGTCCATGGAGTGGTATTAGCCAGGGGATAGGAGTGGTGTCCCTGCCCAAAGTTTGTGGAAGGCTGGAGAGGGATGGCACGAGACAAATGGCTTGGTCACTGTCTTCGGTCCATCCCCTCCAGGGTCCCTAGGGTTGGCCGCTATCGGCAGACAGGCTACTGGGCTAGATGGACCTTTGGTCTGACCCAGTACGGCCATTGTAAGCTCAGGGCTCAGGGTCGGGGGTCTCAGTGGACCACCTTGATTTTCATGCACAGTTGCTCCTGGGTGGCCAGGCTGGCAGCTCTCCTGCCCTAGACGGCCACTTTCCTGTGCCTAGTGCAGAGGTCATGGACGAGGTCCACGATGTCCGCACTAGACCAGGCGGGTGCCTGCCTCTTGTGGTCCCGGGCAAGCTCCCGGGAGCCACCAGCCTGGTCCCGGGAAGAGGGGGAGGGCTGGGGGGCATCGGGTGGCTGGCTCGAGCTGTGCCAGGTGCAGGGTCTGCTAGCTGGGTGCTGGCAGGCTTACACCTGGCACGGGCACCGTAGCCAGCCCGTGCCCCTTTAAGGGGTCCGGGGCCGGGAGGGGGGCAGACGAGTTTCCCTGGTGTTGGCCAGAGTGGCCACCAGGGAAAGCTGGGGAGGGCTAGCCTCCCACTAGTTCGAATTAAGGGGCTACACACCCCTTAATTCAAACTAGTAAGTTCGAACTAGGCTTAGTCCTCATAGAATGAGGTTTACCTAGTTCGAACTAAGCGCTCTGCTAGTTCGAATTAAGTTCGAACTAGCGGAGCGCTAGTGTAGCGCCTATCAAAGTTAATTCGAACTAACGTCTGTTAGTTCGAATTAACTTTGTAGTGTAGACATACCCTAAATTACCAGCATCAGAAAATTAAATAAGTCTGTATCTTAGGTTCAGGGTATTCTTGTTCATATCTGTAAAACACTCCTCAAACACATTTGGGCACCAGCACCGCTCCAGCAGCAAAATAATTACTATAATTGTCACAAATTGTTAACTCTGCTGGTGACAGGGTATAGCGCCAGTCATACAAAAATGAGCTACGCGACCCATGCGGCCCTTTGAAATCATCTCCTTAGCCGAATCAATGTGACTGGAAGCCTTACACTTGGTCCTGCTCAATGCGACTTTTGAAGATTCTTATGTTTTGCATTGAATTAAAGAAAGGGGAGAGTTTGGTTCCAATGACAAGGCTGGTTGAAGTCACATGATTAGAACAATACACTTATGGGCACAAATGCACTTATCATCCATGTTCCCACTAATCTTTTTCATCCGTGTGTGGATTTTCCCCTCCGAGTGTGGAATAATTTTATATGCGCCAAGGCATGCATTGATGTGCACCACCAGTAGAAACAAAAGCCTAGTTGAGGGTGCTCTGCTGGAGGGCATCTGACTCTCTCTTGAGCAGCTGTACAAGCTCACAGCTTGCAGGGAACACTGCTTCTCATGGTCCATTGATATCAGGGTTAGGGTTAAGTTATTCTAGGTTAAAATTTTAAGTTAGAAATCTATTCAATGATGTCTTCATGATTCTGCATTGAAGCTGCTTACACCAATCGGCATGAAGGGACGGGACGGTGTGAAAGAGCTGTCCCTGCCTAGAGTCTCCCTCTGGAAGAGTTGTTCTGTAACTTTTATATGAGCGGTAGGTTGGAAGCAAAGCCCCTGGATCTAACATCCTGATCATTAAGGACGCTCTGGTTTTGCAGTCTGGGCCTCTCTTCAATTAACATTTCTGAGCCAAAAATGGGAAGATGATAACTACATTGACTCTAATTTTTCTGCATACAGCAGTGTTGCGGGCCATACAAATGGCCACAGATGAGCTTTTTGTAAAAAACTCCATCTAGAGGAACTAGAATGGCTCTAAATGTTTTTGTAGAAACAACTTTCAATGAAAAAAATGGCTTTTTCAGAATAGAACATTTTTCAATTGAGTTGCAATTTGCTCATTTTTTTTCTGGCAATTTCAGAATTCAGCAAAGAAGGGAAACTATTTTCCCCCACTTTTCCAATGGAATAAAAAGGAGCAAAAGGATGAAAAGTGACAGGGACACAAAATGGCAAAGGAAATTTAATGTTGATAAATGTAAAGTGATGCACATTGGAAAAAAATAATCCCCTTAATACATATAATGTGATGGGGACTGATTTAGCTATAACTACTCAAGACAGAGAGATCTTGGCGTCGTTGTGGATAGGTCTCTGAAAAATCCACTCTGTGTACAGCAGCACTCAAAAAAGCAAACAGAATGTTAGGAATCATTAAAAAGGAGATAGAGAATAAGGCAGAGAACATCTTATTGCCTCTATATAAAACCATGGTACACCCACATCTTCAATACTATGTGCAGATGTGGTTGCTTCATCTCAATAAACATATCTTGGCATTGGAAAAGGTTCAGAAAAGGGCAACAAAAATGATGAGGGGTTTGGAACGGGTCCCATATGAACAGAGATTAAAAGACTTGGACTTTTCATCTTAGAAAACAGGAGACTAAGGGGAGATATGATAGAGGTCTATAAAGTCATGACTGGTGTGGAAAAAGTGAATAAGGAAAAGTTATTTACTTATTCCCATAACAGAAGAACTAGGGATCACCAAATGAAATTAATAGACAAAAAGGTTTTTTTTCTTTACTCGGCACATTGTCAACCTGTGGAACTCCTTGCCAGAGTATGTGGTGAGGACTAGGACTTTAACAGGGTTCAAAATAGAGCTAGATAGATTCATGGAGGTTAGATCCATCAATGGCTATTAGCCAGGATGGGCAGGAATGGTATCCCTAGCCTCTGTTAGAGGCTGGGAATGGGTGATAGGGGAGGGATCGCTTGGAAGATTCCCTGTTCTGTTTACTCCCTCTGGAGCACCTTGCATTGGCCACTATCGGCAGACAGGACACTGGGCTAGAAGGACCTTTGGTCTGACCCAGTATGGCCGTTCTGATGTTCTTATGTACTTAAAACCCAAACACTTCAATTTTCATGGAAAAAATGCTGCTTATTTATTTTTAATGCCAATTTCCTGTTTCGTTCCCAGTTTTTAGCAGAAAACTCTCATCATTTTTCAGTCTTCTCTACATCTTCTCTGTTCGGGGTAGATGTGTACTAGGGCAACTGAGATAATAATGTGACCTCAGATATGGCCAGGTTTCTCACAACGCTCCTTGGAGGACTGGCTAAGAGCGATACTTTATAGTTCTGCTTTTGAGAATGGGGTTTCCACGGGTAATGGCAACTGTTACTCACAAGAGTGATTCAGGATGATTGGGCATGTAAAGTACCAGTGATACCTGTAAGGCCAGGGGTAGGCAGTAATTTTAAGGGGGGGGGCACTCCAAGATTTTGGTAAGTGCTCAAAGGCTTCAATTCTATGGAAGGGGTGTGGGGTCTGGGACTGAGGTTGGGTGCTGAAGGAAGCTCGGGCTATGGGACTGGGGTGCAGGAGAGAGTGAGGGGTCTGAAATGGGGGCTGGATGAAGGAGGAGATTGTGATCTGGGGCAAGGACTTAGGCTGCAGGGTCCAGGAGAGAGTATGGGTGCAAGAAAGGATTCTGGCCTGGAATCTGGGAGGGAGTTGTGACCTGGGGGAGGTAGGAAGAGAGAGTAGAGGGTTTGGGTGGTGGCTTGGGGTAGGTAGTTGGGGAGAGAAGGGATGGGGTACTAGAGGCAGGATCTGGCTGGGAGGTACTTACCTAGGCGGCTCCCAGCCAGCAGCCCTGCAGGAACCTTGTGGCGCAGCAGCCTCAGGCTGCTCAAAACAGCTGGCTGCTCCCTGCGGCTCTGTTCCGGGCATATGGCAGAAGGGAGGAAGGAGAGAGGGAGGAGACTTCACATGCTGCCCCTGCCTCTTCTCCCCCCCTCCCCCCACACACACCCAGCAAAATTTCTCAGTTCCTATTGGCAGAAAACTGGCCAATGGGAGCTGAGAGATTTTGCTGGGAAGCAGGGGCAGCTTGCAAAGTCTCTTCCGCTCCCTCTCCAGCATCCAGAGCAGAGAACAGACAGCCGTTTAAAGCGGTGTGAGCTGCTCTGTGGTAAGAGTTTGGGGGAGGTGGCTGCAGGCCAGATCCAGCAGCTTCGCCGCATTTTGCCTACCTCTGCTGTACAGTGAGGCAGCTAGAGGGATGAGCATGCACTGATTAAAAACTGGAATAAATTGCCTAGGAAGGGTGTGGAATCGCCATCACTGGAGACATTTAAGAGCAGGTTAGACAGACACCTGTCAGGGATGATCTAGACGGTGCTTGGTCCTGCCATGAGGGCAGGGGACTGGACTTGATGACCTCGCAAGGTCCCTTCCAGTTCTAGTATTGTATGATTCTATGCATTTCTGACTGAGGCTTCTTAAGTTATTAAGGCCAGGTCTTCACTACTGAGTGCTGTCAGCAGGGGAGTGAAAAAAACAATTCCCCAGCCAACAAGTGCCACCAAAACCACTAGAGTGGATGCAGCTATGCCAGCAGACGAGAGCTTCTGTCAACATAGCTAATGTCCTTTTTGGAGGCGCCATTACGATGCCTCCCCCTCTCGGCAAACGCCACATCTACACTAGGGGCTCTGCTCATATAACTACACAGCAAAGCAGTGTCATTAAACAAGGCCTTGGTCATTCCCTCCTGCCTCCTCCCATAAAGTCACTAAGCGAGTCCAGCCTCACCATATCTTAATGGAGCCGACAGCCTGTTTGTTCTTGAAATCGCTCACTGTTCAAAGGTGAGAACGTATTTGTAACTGAACATAGTGGGGGAGCTATTTCTTTTGGGGAGGTGAAGGAGACAGTTTCTTCACCATCCTCTTTGCTTTCTGTCCTTGCCTCCTTCTTTCCAGAACAGTTTCCCTTTGCGTCATTTCAAGGTCAGTCTCAAGGGAAGCCCGGGGTTCTGGGGCCCTGCTGTGATAAAAGAAATGTCGCTCAAGGCTATTTAGGTTACGCTTCCCCCGTCAGTCATTGTTCTCCCTGAGTCTTCAGACCTCAGTGATATGAGTCATCTCAACGCTAACCTGGATTGATGTTCTCTATGAAGCATCCACCCTACCCCCCTTCGTCTTTTCTGCTGATCTTGTCGTTTTGTTTCTTTTTCTGGTCGTACCAGGCCAGGAAATTGCCACTGGCAGCATAAAAGAGCTAGAGGCGCGTTCTCTTCCTTTGCTCTCTCCTCCCGAGTGCATGGGGGACATGGTAGAGCCATGTACTGCAAACAAAACGTCTGAGTCGATCTGTGATCGGTTCCAAGCAGAGCCGTCCCATCCCTGAGGTGGTTCGGGGCAGCCACCCTAGACCCCATGCTGGCCACCTCAACCATCCTATGGATGGGCCTGGTGCGGGGCAGTAGCAGGCGCCACCCCCACCCCACATTTACCTGGGTGGCAGGTGCCTGGGAGCCTGCTCCGCTCTTCCCCACCTCCCCCTCGGTTTCTCTGTGGCAACAGGAAGCAGAGCGCCCCAACCCCAGGGCACTCCTCTTCCAGCCGCCACAGAGAAGCAAGGCACCATGGGGTGGGAGGGCAGTGTGGCAGGGGGTGCAGTGCCAGGCCATTCTGCTCCCGTCGCCATGGTGAGTGGGAGGGGCTGCCACCTGGCCTCTGGTAATCCCCTGGCTGGGGGGGAGAGGGTGCGAAAAGGGGCAGAGCATGATGGAGTTTGGGGGAAGGGGTGGTGTGGGAGTGAGGAGGGGCAAAGGTGGGGCTGAGAGGGGTTGCCCCAGGCCCCGCATCTCGCTCAGAACGGCCCTGGTTCTAGGCATTTGGACCATGCTGAGTAGACAAACAGAGCTATAGGATACTTTCCCTCTGCATCCTTTTCCCTTGGATCTTCAAGTGATAGGCATATACCTCATATGTAATAAGATGATATTTTCAATCCTGACCAAAGACAGGTATGAATACTCCATGCTTATCCTGGTGTACACATCCTCTGTAATTTGCTGGGCATTTACGCACTGCTTCTCTGGTATTTCGGCATGTTATAAGGGCCTGTCTGTATTTTCCTGGCTGACAAAAGTGTTTGTATGTCAGTGATCGCTGCAAGCATTTCAGCTAGAGGAAAACTAATGTGCAAGTGTAGCAGGGTTACATAGAACTTAGGCAGTGCTTTATACCGGAGAGTAGATATTAAGTATCTTCGCAACATCCCACTGAGTAGCATCTGGATTAGTTCGGTTTTATAGTGATCAGACAGATGGAGAGAGGTGACATGAGGAAAGTGCTTGTGTCTTTTCAGATAATAATATATCATAATCATCACAGAAGATATTACTGGAAGGAACCTTGCAAGGTCATCTTATAGACTTCGGGAAGGTCTATGCTTACAGGGAGAACAGCGTTGTAGCAACTGATTCCCCTGGGGGTTGATTTAGCAGGTCTGGGAAAGACCCACTAAATTGACTGCTGATCATATTCTCATCGGCTCCAGTACTCCATCATAACGAGAAGCGTAAATATAATATCACAGCATACGTGCGGTGGAAATTTTCCCTATGAAGAAGTTCTCTTTGTGTGGTTTTGATAATGGCAAAAAAAAAAGAGGGAGAGAGAAAGTGAGGGAGATTTTTGTGAACTCAGCTGACATGCCAAATTAGCACACATTACCATAGTCTCATTGCAAATGGCTTGGCTGGGGTCTTTAAAAGGCTTTCTGTGCCGGGCTTGTAAAATGTCTTTGAATGCTTAGCCTCGCTGTGAAGGTCCCGTGATTATTGTAACTCTAAGCAGCATTTTCTGCAAGTGAGCAACCTGCTGGCTTCCTGAACAATGCCCAGTCCAGTAGAGACACTTTCCCTAGCAAGGAAGACAGGAAGCCTCGTGGATTTACAGACACCCCAATAAGACAAACATAATGCCCCCAGCCTGGGCAAAGGCAAAGTCTCCCCAGACTGGATGTAGCGCACCTCTCTTAGGGTATGTCTACACTACCCCCTTAGTTCGAACTAGGGGGGGTAATGTAGTCATACGGAGTTGCAAATGAAGCCCGGGATTTGAATTTCCCGGGCTTCATTTGCATAAAGCCGTCCGGTGCCATTTTTAAATACCGGCTAGGTTGGACCCCGTGCCGCGCGGCTACACGTGGCACGGACTAGCTAGTTCGGATTAGGCTTCCTAATCCGAACTAGCTGTACACCTCCTTTCCCATCCCTGTCACTCAGCCTGAATGCAGAAGGGGGCAGAAAGGAATTAGCCGTGTGTGTGTCCCCTCAGAGAAAGGGGCAGAGGAGAGGCATGAGTGGGTGGGTGCGGGGAACAAGAGGGAGCTGGACCCAGGGAGGAGCCTCGGGGGAAGCAGGCTGAGCCAGGGCAGGCCTTGGGATGGAGAAGGAGTCAGGGTTGAGGAGTGAGGAGGGGCGTTGTGCAGTGGAAGGGTACCGGAGTCAGGGCAGGGGGTTGGTGTGTAGGGGATGGAGGAGATGACGGGGGATTGGAGCTGCTTGTTCTTGCCCTTCCTGTCAGGGAGTGAGGGGAAAGTGCACAACCCATCTGCTCCCTGCCCTGCCAGAAGGAGAGGAATGCAGCAAACTGGGCACTTTCCCCTCGCTCCCTGACAGTGACGGGAACAGCAAGCAGCCTCCCCCTACAAATCTCAGGAGGAGGTTGGGTTGCAGCCCCCTCTCACCCTCTCTAAATGATGCTGGGGGGTGGGGAGGAGGGCAGCTTGGGCAGGAGCAGTCCCAGACCTGTGTGGGAGGAGCAACCCTTGCCAGCCCCTTTCACCTGCCTGCTGCTTGGCGAGGCAACCGACAGAAAGCCCCAGGGAGCCCAGCTGGGAGCGTGCCCACCTCCTCCTGCAGCCGAGCACCCCAGCCAGCTGCTTCTTCTTGGTTCACTCCCAAGGTGTCCATGTGGAGGTGTTACAGAGCAGCGATTTGGTGCGTGCTGCTTTTCACGCACCCCGGCTCCCAACGGCAGATCCGTATAGAGGAAGCCTCAGGAACTTAGTCCCATTTTTAAAAAGGCATTTTTAGCCCCCAGGGAGGAGATGCCAAGAGCACTGGGTTATTGTGGGAAGTGCTTTGTATTCATGCCTGTCAGTGAGAAAGAAACAATTTGCATATATTTGCATATATATTTGCATGTATATGCAAATATAACTTGTGGCCCTTGCCACGTGCTATGAGTATCGTTGTGGCCCCCGGGGCTTCCAAAGTTGAGTAGCCCTGCCTTAACCATTTAGGAGCTTTTGAAATTTTTCCCTCTATTACGTGCCTCAGGGAGGCTGGGACAGAGCCAAGATTTTCTATCAGATCTCCTGACTCCCAGCTCAGTGCCTTAAATATTCCATGAGGTTGTTTTGGGTTTTTTTTAAGTATCAAGGCAACACGTTTCATCCTTATTCAGGCTTGCACCTCCCGTTTGTAACACCCCTTCCAAACCTCTTTCTGTCTCTTTGAATAAGTATTACCGGACAATGGACATGGAATAGCATGGGGACAAAAAGATTAATTCCCCTTGTGCATGTTAGCTCGTTTAATTAGCTCTGAAATGCTTCACTAAGAGTGCATCTAGACTGCAGGGTGGGGTTTTTTTTTTGGAAAAACAGACCTTTCTCTGAAAAAAACCTTCTCTTACATCCACACTGCTATTGCGTTCTTTCAAAAGAAAATGGAAAGAACACAGGGGGTTTTCCAACATTGGTAAACCTCGTTCTACAAGGAAGAATGCCTTTTCCAAACGAGCTCTTTCAGAAAAGGGCATGTGTGGATGTGGAAGAGGGAGTTTTTTCAAAAGAAGAGGAAAGAGGGAAAAGCACAGGTGCCTTGGTAGCCACTCCGTCCATAGTAATCACAGCTTAAATGCAAGATAGCATCCATTCCGTCCTGAGCTAGACAAAGAACATCAGTTCAGGGTTTACCTGAAGATTAGTGTGGCACTGCAGAATAAAGCAGCTCTAGAGAGAGGCGGAGGGATAAAATAGCCACTTGTACAAACACTGAAGATAAAATCCATAATCATGTTCGACCAGGTAATTCTGTCACAGCAAAATTAGAAACGGGGGTTGAAATTAAATAAAAATCATGTGTAATCTTGTTCAGGAGGAGTGGCACAAAGCAGGAGAATAGCCTGATACAGTACATTGGCTGTGGGAATTGGTAATCAAATTGCCCGCACAGATAAGAGAACAAATATCTACACTCTAAGGTTGGAAGAAGGAATGTTCTAACCATTCTTATTTATAATCTGATAGTTCTGTGAGGGAATTCTGGAGATAAACAGTGAAGGGGGAAAATGTCAGTGTTAGCTGCATACATTAACATGCATTTACATAAATTATCACTCATGTGGAGGATCGGTGTATGACTTTTTTGTATAAAGTGCTACCCCTGATACTCCATTAATGAAGCTAGCACGAGATGTATGGGAGTTTATGGCTTTCTCTAGCTAGAATGATGCCAGCCACAACTTAGAGTATGGAAGCTTAGCGTTGACACAATAAACCTATATAAGAGGCATTTCATTATTTGTCTATGCTATGGTCAAAGTTCATCAGCGTTTGCTGGCACATCTTAATTTTTGCCTATAGACAAAGCTATGGTGGAAAGACCTTTGCAAGCCATGTTGACGACACTTTGAGTTGGACAAATAATGGATTTTTTTGGCTCATTGGCAATTCTAGAAAAAAAATGTGTCTGGTTGAACTGAAAATATTTTTCTAAGTTTTCAATAAATAAAAAAAAAATCATTTCACGTCAAATGAATTCTTTCTTCAAATAAATGGTTAGAGATTTGGCAACAAAAAGTCACTTGGAACCAAAAATGTAAATGTTTCATTTTGTAAACATTGAAAGAAAGTATTTTTGATTTTGTCTGATCCCACTCCCATCCCCAAAATCAAGGTTTCAGTAACACTGATATGAATTCATAACATTTGTGTTGTTGCCAAATCCTTTTTTTTTAATAAAAAAATGCTTTAGTCCCCACATTTTCCCTAGAACTAATGGCAACCTCTTTTCCCAATCTGTACAAGGTCAATGGGGCCAGAAAGAACCCTGAAGTCCTTTCTATTGTTGAAGATGAAAAAAAGTCTCATTGGCTAGAATGCTAGATTGTGTCCTATGCTGATGTAATTATGTGATAATATTCTGTATATCATAAACATTTTTCAGTAAGCTTTCATGTGAATTTATATCTTACTCTATGGGCTGACAATCTCTGATAGATGAAAAGAGTCTCTACAGATTTTCTTGAGTATCCTGGATAGAGCTAGTCAAATTCAAATTCAATTATTGTGCTCTGTTGTACAGTGCTGTCTAACCGCTCCTGCATTCCACCCCAGAAATGGTTGCATTTCAAAATGTGGAGAAGTCACCATCCATACATAGTCACAGGGCAAAATCGTAAATGTCTTACTCGGGTAATAGAGTTATGGGATTCAATGGATTTTTCCTGATTTTTGGATAAAGCCTAGTGTTTGCACAACAGTTTGGGAGCCTTTGAGATGAAAGGCGCTACTGAAATGCAAGATCTTGTTATTATTAATAAATAAGGCACTGGACTACATAAAACAAGATTGAGACTTTTGTCTCCTGTTCATTCCTATTGGCTCATTTTGTGGGTCTTCTCTCGTCTTACTTACAAAAACTGTTGGCTATTTCATATGTAAATTAAAAGGCATGCCTATGAAATCTCCAGCTCTCTTAACTGTTTCTGAATTAATTATTTGTTGGACCATGATTACAGGATAATTTTAAACACTAAAAATCTGAAAGAGGACTTTCTGAGAAAGGGATTCTGTAGTAGGCCCAACATGTACTTACATAATGTCAGAGTGCCACATAATGACATTGAGGGAACAGGCACCGTGGGATAGTAATAACACAGGGTGGCAATTTGAGGCATAGGATACCCTGGGAAATGGGGGTGGGTGGGGAGGAGCTGGCAGTAAAAACGTAAACATTTTTTTTTCCAAACAGTAGGGCAGTGGTTTTAAACTTCTTTTTTTTTTCATTTGTGGATATTCCTGTACAATTTTGCAGGGACATGCAAATCCTTTTGGAAATCTTAGACTCTGGGTATGTCTACACTACAGAGTTTTTCTGGAAAAAACATCAGTTTTTCTGGAAAAACTACACTTACGTCCACACTGCTATTGCATTCTTTCGACAGAAAGTCGAAAGAATGGAGGGGTTTTTCCGATGGCGATAAACCTCATTCTATGAGGAAGAAGCCTTTTTCCAACAAAACTTTTTCCGAAAAAGGCATTGTGGACGCAGAAGAGAGTGTTTTTTTCGAAAGAAGAGGCCTCCAGGAAAAAGCACGGGTGCCCTGGTGGCCACTCCGTCCACAGTAATCACAACTGATATGCGAGATAGCATCCAATCAATGTGTATGCTATCTTTCGAAAGCAAAAGGTCGCTTTTTTGTTGCACTTGTAGATGCTCTCTTTCAAAAGAAGTTTTTCCCAAAGATCGCTAATCTTTTCCATCCATGTGATGATTTTTGCCACGTATGTGCGGAATAAATGTGTATGAGCACTGGGGCATGCATAAATGCGCACCACCACTAGAAAAAAAATACCTGTGGGCGCTCTGCTAATCAGCTGGGCAGCATATGAATCTCTCCTGAGTGGTTGCACTAGCGCGCAGATTACAGGGAACTGGCCCTCGACACATCCACACTACAAAACATAAATCATAGTTTTAAATCATGCTTACAAATTGAGGGCTGGCATCTGATTGAGGTTATGGAGTCACACAAGGACACAAGGACTCGTTCCTCTCATACGTCTATGTGACCAACCCTTTGGTCCAAGAGCAAAGGAGCAAGTGGAGCTACTCATTAGCTAACGCTTTTCCTGGAATGAATGGGCAAGGAATGGATGGCGAAGAACCAGGTGGAAGGGGGAGTAATTTACTGACTGTCTAGGCCAGCAATAAATCAATACTTCCCAGAAGCAAGAAGAAAGCATGAAAAGAGCTGGGATTACAAGGGATGAGAAGCTGGATATGAGTTAACAGGGCGCCTTTGTAGTCAAGAAGGCTAATGGCCTATTGGAGCGCATTAGGAGGAGCATTGCCAGCAGATCTAGGGAAGTGATTATTCCCCTTTATTCGGCACTAGTGAGGCCACATCTGGAGTATTGTGTCCAATTCTGCCCCCCTCTCCCCGCCACTACAGAAAGGATGTGGACACACTGGAAAAAGTCCAGTGGAGGGCAACAAAAATGAGGAGGGGGCTGGACCACTTGACCTACGAAAAGAGGCTGAGGGATTTGGGCTTGTTTAGTCTTCAGAAAAGAAGAGTGAGGGAGGGATTTGATAGCAGCCCTCAACTATCTGAGGGGAGGGTGTCATGAGTAGGGGGGATGCTGATCAGCACTCGGTGACTAAGGGGTTAACTCAGGTACCTAGCAAAGGTGTTGGCCAGAGGGCTGGGAGAGCCAATCGAGATACAGGGCTGAAATTTGAATTGGATACAGATTCCCTGCCTGATTTCTTTGTGTGGGAGAAATAAACCAGGAGTTGAAAGACACAGAATGATTTAAACCCAGGCAGGACTACCATGCCCCCATGGATCTCAGGGCATGAGAGAGGACTGGACAAAGAGAAAAATTACAAGTAAGTAAGAAGGAAAAGTGAATCCAGTCATTCAGAGTAATTTTTCTTTACTTTGCTGTTTGGTTTGAACTGCTCCGTGTGACCACTAGCCCCAAGTGCGTGAAGTCACATTGAACATCCCGTAAGCGCTGCAGCTCTCAAACGGTTAGCAACGACCGGGATGCCTGATGCTGAGACTGGCAGAAATGAAGAGTGACTCCACTGAACGACCCTGGCCTGTCTGCCATGCACTTATCTGTTACCCTCATGCGGGGGAGGGGCGGAGATGCAGTGCAGCCAACGAATTCATTTTTTAACAGATGAAACTCTCCACCACCAGTGACTGAGGCTGCGTCTACACTGCACACTTATTTCGGAATAAGCTATTCCAGAAGAAATACTCTGAAATAGCTTATTTCGAAATAGTGCGTCTACACTACAGGGAAGCCTCGAAAGTAGTTTGAGGTAGGCCCCCCTATTGTGGAGGTTCTACCTTAAATTAGAGCCCCAGGAAGTGGGGCATTATGCCTTGTGGAATGAGGTTTACAGAAGTCAGAATAAGCCGTCCGTTATTTCGAATTTATTTCAAAATAACAGAATGGCTGTGTAGCCCCTCGCACTATAATTTCGGAATAACGGCCATTATTCTGAAATAACGCTGCGGTGTAGATGCACACTTGGGATGTGTCTAGACTACAGGGTTTTGTCGACAAAAGTGGACTTTTGTCGACAAAACTATACCTGCGTCCACACTGCCTTTGAGTTAACTCAGCAGTTTTGTCAACGTATGTAAACCTCATTCTACGAGGAATAACGCCTTTTGTCAACAGAGTTCTGTTGATAGAAGGCATTATTGCATCTACACTGTCCTTTGCGTCCACACTGTTATGTCGACAAAGTGGCTTGCTTTGTCGAGAGAACTGGATGTAGTCTAGACGCTCTTTGTTGACAGAAGCTTCGTCGACAGTATCTGTCGACAAAACTTCTGTTGACAAAACCCTGTAGTCTAGACACACCCTTGGAGACTGAGGGCCTGCACAGATGTCCCATCTCTACAAAATATTGGCAAATCTAGTGTTAGACATTAAAAGTGGTCAATCCAAGCAAGGACTGGTCGTAACATAGCTGCTGGGCTGGTATTAATTTATATATGCGCTGGAGGAGAAAACGAACTGGGGTTTTATGCCGTTATTGTTATTTTTGGCTAATAGCGGAGGTTATGAGCACGTACCCCTCCATTGTAACTGTGAAAAGGATTCCTTCATTTGGGAAAGGAAACCAAATTGTAGTGTATTGAAACTGGCTCCTGGCAAATGCTCGGTTATTGCAAGAGACTAACGGAACCTAATTAGGAGAGGTTTCGTTTCACACATTTCCGAGTGTGAATGAACATGGGAATCTGCTTCTCAGCCGCCTTCATCCTCTTGGAGATGGAAAAAGAGATGGTTGGGCTGAGAGGGCTCGTGTGTTTGAAATGAAAAATGAGCTAAGAAACTTCTCTTAATTAGCTTCTCTCCAAGAGACACTGTGTTTCCTTAAAATATATATATATAATTTTAAAGAGACAAGGACACAGAGATAAAGTGAGTATGTAACCAGATCCATTTAATATCCCATAATTCATTGTGAGCAAGAAGCACCCCAGTTCTACTTACCAGGACTGCATCTCTACAGAGGGGGGCCAATGTGGCACTACACAAGCAGGTAGCATTGCTTGGTTGTCTCAGGATGACATTTGGTGCTGAGACATTGTAGGGCTTTCCATGCGTAGTGTTGCCGGAAACTGAAATTCACTGCTGGGCAGAAGACTCCATGGGTGTATCTAGACTACAGGGTTTTGTTGACAAAAGTTGGCTTTTGTCGACAAAACTATACCTGCGCCTACACTACTCGCTGATTGTCTGTGCTTTGCACAGCCTCTTTGGGCTGCTCAGAATACTCACGTCCATTGCACCTTTAGGATCAACCCCTGCTATGCCAGTGAAGGGGTCACCACCCCATCATTGTGCATAGAATTATGCAGTTTCCTACATGCTAAAGGCAGACTGACGTTTCTGAAAGCTCACTGGCTTTTGGCCACTTGAATCAATGGGTCACCTCTTTATTGGGGCTTTCTTCTTATTAATTCCAAGAGCTTCCTTCCTCCCCTGCATCAACGTGTCAAACGTCTCTCCAGCTTCCTTGCCTCAACTGAATTCCGTTAATTTAACTGAATTTCTTTGTGCTGTTCCTTCTTCTTTACATCTCCTCTGTAAAGAAAATGTGCAATAAGATCTCATCACAATTCCAGTGAAAAGTAAGCAAACCAGTGTTGTCAGGCTTAGATGTTCTCTTTCAACATCTCGGAGAGAAGTTAATTCTACCTAGTTTTTAATTTCATGATATTTTTTTCTAGATTGTATTATGCCATTAAATAAATCCTTTCTTTATGTTTCACAATTTAATGGTATCATGGAACATCACAATAAAATAATATCTTACATCTTATTTTTAATATAAATCCTCTTAAGAAAAACAACTCCTAAACCCCTCTTATAAAATCAAACTGCTCAACTAAGCACGTTTAAGGCTTATTGGGTAAATCTTGTATTGTTGGCTGAAACCTCAAGGTCATAAAAAAAAAAGACAGGTCATATATAGGTTATAACCAGTTCCTTTTTTTCTTCTATATAATTTTAAAAAAATAATTTTGGGCTCACTGGATTGACAGCTCTGCAAAATGGAATTCTTGGTTTCTCCCCTGCTCAGATACATCATGGATCAGTCATGGTGATGCGTAGCTTTTATATAGCACTTTGCATCAGCAGATTGGAAAGCTCTTTACACATGGGGTGGTGGTGGCCTCATTATCCCCATTTTACAGATGGAGAAACTAAGACACGGATAGAGGAAATATTTTGACCATGGTCACCCAGCAGGTCAGTGAGAAGTGTAAGGTGATGAGGCACTCCTGTGCTAGGCTCTAGCCAATCCAGGAACTGGTTGTGTGACTCCCCAACTGGGTCTAACACCACACAAGAGGAATAGCATCTGTGCCTGAAATTATTTGGGGGCATAGAACTCTCTCTTGCCTGACGGTGGCAACAAATGCTACAGCCTTAGCCTGCCCTAGCATCTGCCAGGTTTCTAGTCCTGCTCCAAACCCACCTTGAATGCTTGATTCTAGCTCCAACCACTAGGCATGACTGTTCCCGTTCCATCTACTAGGCTTGACCATCTCCATCCTGACTTAGGACAGGAATAAAGCCCATATTGCAATCCAGTACTGTAACCACTAGACCACACTGCTTCCCTTATGCTTTTTCTGTTGTGGAAGGGAAAGGAGGATAATGCCACTCTCCACTGTCTCCCGTCGTTTGATGATGTTATCAGCAAGAGTGTTGTTTTTCGCAAGGACTTCATGAGATGGACATCTTTCCCCAGGCAACTCAATTCCTGCTAAAGACTATCAATCAGTCTTCAGACAGTAGTAATTTCTGATGTATAATAAACCAGATTGGCTTTGAATCGATAGCCTCTGGATGAGAATGTTAATATCGCCTAACCATTAAAACAATCCAAACAAACCCCTGCAAACTCTGATCTTAGAATCAGCACAGCCTATACCTGCCCAGCAGCCAAATCCGACAGCCACTGTTTTTATCTTTTTTTTTACTGTAATGTAGAGTTCTCCATTCTTATAATTTGTAGCTCTATGGCCTTTTTTAAAAATTCCATTTTGATCAACCTGTAAGGGTTGCTTTATGTTACGGGGCTACATTTATTTACAGTCGAGAAAGGGTCAACTAAAGACTAACCCCTCCTTAAAACACATGGGCTGTGTCTAGCTTTTGCGGAAAAGCGTCCGTGCCAATCTAGACGCTCTGTTCCGAAAATGCTTTTGACGGAAAACTTTTCCGTTAAAAGCATTTCCTGAAAATCATGCCAGTCTAGACGTAGCCATGGATGCTCAGATATCACATGTGACAGATGATGTGGTGACGATGTTTGCAAATACATTTATGAAGTGTTTGTGTATAAAAGATAAATGGACATTTTAATAACTGGTAAATCAACCGCTATAGAGTATGGAATGCTAATGTGGGTAAATGTAAAAAAAACCAAAACAAAACAAAAAAAACCCACCACCCACCACCCTCCACCCCCCAAAAAAACTCTGGATAGATGATGTAGCAGTCTGTACATTCTGATTCTTTGACTATACTGGCTTTTAGATAGCTTATTGATGTTTACTACATGCTAATACGAAGGTTTGCAATCCCCAGGCTAAGATGTCAATTTACTTTATTTTTCAATCTATATCTATTAAGCCTTTATTAACCCTTTATAAACTTACCCTTAATGTGATGTGTAACCTTCATTATTCTCTTGCCATACTTTACTCTCTGACTATATCTATAATAGTGCTAGAAGGCATGTCAGTTTGGATTAGTCTCCACTGGAAAAATTGGTGATCATTTTAATGCAAAAACGTAGCCTCTCTCTCTCCGGGAAAGGTTCCTCTGCTTTAATAATACTAGAAATGAAAAGGCAAATCCTCTATTCTCCGGGCAAATATTCTTTAGAAAGTGAGAATGAAATCTTTTCTATACCCAAGGCAGGAAGGTCTTGTCATTCTGCTCTGTGCTGGGGGATCCTTCCTAGCTGACGTGATGGCATGCTTAAAAGAACAGTAAGATGATTTTAAAAATGTGCTCTCCTCTCTTGCACATTACCTGATGCTGCAAAGATCTTGGGCTATGTCTATTGCATATCTTATTTTTGTCTGGAAATGGGTGACGGAGAGGGACTACGTGAGGATTACCTGTTGTGTTTTCTCCTTCTGGGGCATCTGGTTCTAGCCACTGTCAGCAGACAGGATGCTGGGCTAGATGGACCGTTGGTCTGACCCAGTACAGCTGTTCTTACGTTATTTCGAAATAGCTTATTTTGTACTTTGGTGCTGTCTACTCGGCGCCAAATTTCAAAATAACCTGCTATTCTGAAATGTCTCTTACTCCTCGTGGAATAAGGTTTACCGGGACATTGGAATAGCAGAATAGATGTCGTCTTGGAGATTAAATTTGGAGTAATCCCACTGTAATAACTATTGGCTCAATTTTCTGTCCTTTGGAGCTATGGCTGCAAAAACAGTTCTGTTGGTGTAACACTAACAGGTAGATGAGAACCTGGGACCTCTAGAGCTTAGTGCATGAGCCTCTACTGCAGGGGTGGGGCACCTTAAGCTTGGGGTCCAGATGCAGCTGAGGCTTGCCTGGGTCTGGCCCTTGAGGCTCAGCCTCCTCCCCCAGCCTGCACTGGTGATACAGCCTCCAGCACCCCCCACTATGAGGTTGGAGCACAGAAAATCTACAAGGCTGGGCCTCCCTAGGCTTCGTCTAGACTGCAGGCTTCTTTTGGAAGGAGCTTTTTTTGGAAGAGATCTTCCGATAACATTTCCAAAAGAGAGCGTCCACACTGCAAAAGTGCATTGAAAAAGAGATCTCCTTTTCCAAAGAGAGCGTCCAGACTGAATGGGCGCTCTCTCGCATGTAAGCTGTGATCGAAAGAACAGAGGGGTTTCTCCGACATTGGTAAACCTCTTTCTATGAGGAAGAATCCATTTTTGCAAAAGAGCTGGACGGGGAAGAGGGAGTTCTTTCAAAAGAAGAGGAAAAAGCACAGGTTCTCTGGTGGCCATTCCGTCCATAGTAATCACAGCTTAAATGCAAGAGAGTGTCCGTTCGGTGTGGACGCTGTCTTTCGAAAAAGCAGATCACTTTTTCGATGCACTTTTGTGTGTGGATGCTCTCTTTTGGAAGAAGTTTTTTCTGAAGATCTCTTCCGAAAAAAGGATCTTCCGAAAGAAGCCTGCAGTCTAGACATACCCCTAGCGGATATTGTATTGGACAGGGACTCAGAAGACTATTTCTAACGCTGCAACTGGCATGATGGAACACCTTGGATAAATCATGTCACTTCCTTCTGCCTCAGTTTCACCATCTGTAAAATGGAGGGTACTGATCTTCTTTATAAAGTTCTGTATGACTGTGGTGGGGTGGAGCAACCCCGCCACGATCCCAGGCCGGGAGAAGCCCCGAACGGCGAAAGCGCCGGCATCCGCGCCGCAGGGAAAGTGGCGGGGCCAGCTCTGGAGATGACGGACGGGGAGGGAGGAGGAGTCGCGCAGGGAGCGTGGACCCCACAAGCTGTCCTGGGCCCGGCGCAAGAAAATGATGTCACACACTCCGAGTGTGTGACGTTTAGCTGGATGCCCAGAAAGCCCCATAGGGGAGGGATTAAGGCCGGGGGAGGGAGTGGACATCACTGGCGGAGCCCAGGCTGGGTCATAAAAGAAGGACGGCCGGGCAGAAAGGGGAAAGAAGAGGAGCAGGAGCAGGGGTGTAGGGAAACGGAGGCACAAGAGGAGAAGGTGCAGGGGAACCCAAGGGCGGGGGCGCGAAGAGCACGCTAGGTACCCGCAACCCGAACCCAGGCAGCGGAGCTGAGCAGTGGCCCAGGGTGGGGCCGTGAAACCCGCAAACAAATGTGTTTAGGGGCAACACCCCCCTTTGCTACAGTAGGGAGCTTAGCTCCCTGCGTCAGGGCCCTGGGCCGGGGCCCAGCAGAGTGGGTGGGCCCAGGTCCCTCTCTCCGCCATCCGGAGGCAACCCACGGAGTCCAGTCACGGCGGTTGGCTGGACACAGGGCGACCTGCCAGTAGTTTGGCCCTGGACTATTCGAGACTGGGTGTATGGGGGAGCGTATAACTAAAGAAAGGGGTAATTTGCATAAATTACGAGTATGGACTCGTGATAATGGCCTACTAATGTGGCACATAAAGAGTGAGGGATTATGATGCTACAAGAATACTGAATGCATATTAAAACCATACACCTGAAATTAACAATAACATAACAAAGAACTATGGTATTACATAGTTTCCTGAAGTATGTCCTTAATATCTCTTGTATTTGAATATCAAACAACAGTCCTGGTCTTGTATTCTTTGTGCACGAAAGTCTCCCATTGACTTTAAATGGAGTTTGGAGGGGAGGAGGTCTGTAAATGATCAGGCCCAATAACCGACTGAACTGAAGAGAATTAGGTAGTGCAGTTTATTTTATACTTATTTAATACCAGTTAGCGTTTATTGCATTGCTGTTAAACCTTAATTTTCCCCCCAATTAACTAGTGTTTCAGAAAAAAACCCTGTTTCATTAAATCTGAAGCAAATCTTTATTTGAGGCAATTAATTGGGGGAGAGAGGGGTTTAACTTTTGCCGATCTAATCCTTTCGTCGGATTCTAGTGAAACGTTTCACAACATTGTTGTTAAAGGTTTGGTAATGGGTTGTGGCGACTTTCATGTGTACATCACTGGCACAAATCCTGCACTCAAAGCTATTGCCTCGGCTAATTTTTTGATGCTGTCTATGAAATAAGTTCGCAAGTCTTGGTCCAGCTCTAAGAGGATTACTTCCATAACACTCCGGGCAGCTAAATACAGAATCAAAGAGATATAGGACTGGAAGGGGCGTCTCAAGATAATCAAGTCCAGTCCCCTGTGCTGAGGCAGGACAAAGAAAACCTAAACCAAGCCTGGTAGGTATTTATCCAACCCAGGGATGGGCAATAATTTTTGAAGGGTGTTACCCGCACAAATTTCTCTATCCCTTCCACACTTTAGGGACAGTTCCTAGGACTCAAGGTGCCACCCTGTTAATTTACACACCCACCCTTACCCAATTCCTAGGGCTCAGGCTGTATCTTCCTGCAAGTTTGAAGGATCTTTTGCCACTGAAAGAGCCTTACACAGTAATATTTTTATTCTCTATTTATTGACAATTCCCAAGCAAGCCGAATACACATGCTAAGCACAGTGTCATGCTCACCAATACTGACACAGGCAGGCGGACTTCCCCTGTTGGCCAGGCAAGAACATTCTCTCTGGATCTTAGCTGCTGCATATCACGGTCGTGCAGAGGAGTTCTGAGAGCCCTGGTCTTAGGCTGTGTCTCGGAAGTGAGTTCTTGCAGGTCTTCCCTCCTTCTTTTGGGCTACGTCTACATTGCACATTGTTGTGCAAGAAGATAGGCAAATGAGGCACGGTGATGAATATCGCTGCACCTCATTTGCATACCTAATAAGCCGCCATTTTTGCGGAAGGGGCTTTGGCGCAAGAAGGAGCTGTCTACACGGCTCCTTCTTGTGCAAAAAACTCCTCTTGTGCAAGAGCCGTTCTGCCACTTATTTTCAGGAAGAACCGCTCTTGCACAAGAGGGGTTTTTTGCGCAAGAAGGAGCAATGTAGACAGCCCCTTCTTGCGCAAAAGCCCCTTCCGCAACAGTGGCAGCTCATTAGGTATGCAAATGAAGCCTGGCAATATTCATCACCGTCCCTCATTTGCATATCTTCTTGCGCAACAATGCGCAGTGTAGATGTAGCCTTGGTGTTCCTTTCTCTCTTTCCTTCCCTTTTCCTCCTCTTGATTTTCCCCTTTTCCTTCTATCCTTTTGCTTCTTTCACTTTTTCTTTTCCCTTCTTGGACCCCAGTTTACATAGTGAAATTTGAGTCCTGCTTAGCTATCCTTAACCAATTATTTTAGTGTAATTATACTAACCAATCATAACATGCTGTAACAGAATTACCTAACCAATCATACCCCACCAGCTTAGTCGATTTACACCTAGCAAAATTAATTTCCAGCAGACAGAAACAGTTACAAACCAGACAGAGATCACACAGCCAAACAATAGGAAAGTGAGGACAATAATCATAGAATGCGGATTCCCCAACCTCAACCATTGGTAAACAGTTTCTTGCCAGATGAAATGCTGTTAATTAAGTTTTCTCTACCTATCTTGAGATCTGTTTCTTTATCTGGTGATTGTGGGGGCTATTAGGACAGGATCCCCTTCTCACAGCCTAGCGTGACCCTATTTTAATGCAATTTAGATGGAATGTGGGTATGTGACTCCAGGATTTACAACTAATGGCTCCTGCTCTTCAGTCTCGCTACAGGAGAAGGCTTTAGTTTAGGCCCTACCAATATGGCTACAGGCCTTCCAATATGGCTACAGAAAAACCATATTGTTACAAGGAGGGGCCACTTCACAGATTTCTAAAGTGGTTGCGGGACACCCCAGAAGGGATGGGGCCTCAGGTGGAAGAGGCGGGGCCAGGAGGGTCCCCTTGCTTCCCTGCTCAGTCCCTGACTGGCTGGGAGCAGAGGAAACACGTGAAGTCTTTGCCCTCCCCCCCCCCCCCCCGCCTCCCTCAGCACCTAGAACTGTCTCCTCCTGGTAGGGGGAGGAGACTTCACACGCTCCCCCGTTCCCAGGCCTTGATTGGCCTTGAGATGGGGAGCAGCAGGGCGACTGCAGGCCGGATCAACCAGCTTGTTGGGCCGGATCCAGCCCACAGAGGCTGCCTTGCCCACCCATGGTCCAGCCTGTTCTTAGAATCCTCCACTGATGTGGACTCCACCACCACCACAGCTAAATCTGGATGCCTAAAGATACCAATAGCTGCCCAGAGAGATTTCCAAACACTGAAGAGATGGGAGGAGGAGGATCTGGGAGTGATGATTTAAGTGATCAGCAGATGAAGTGGAGGCTGCTAGAGGAAGTTGGGGTCAAAGAAAAAGTCAGAGAGAGACAACCAGACAGAGAGACAGAGCCTGAGAGGAGAACCACCACAGCTTGGCTGAATTCCTCCTACTCTGTTTGGAAAAGCTGCTTTGGAGTCATTGCTCATGTTCACCGGGGGACAGTTGTCCCCGGAGAGTGTGCAAGTTTGTGCGTTGACCCCAAAGCACCTTTTCCAAACAGAGTAGGAGGAACTTGAGTGACGCCAGAGCAAATCACAAGCCTCCGCTTGACTCCCTCACTCAGTCCCTGGAGAGAGCAGCTTTTTTCTCAAGCAGGGAGCTGCTCATCTTCTTAGCTCAGAGGTGGAGGGAAAGTGCCTCTCCCTGAGCCATTGCTCCCTGGGGTCACTGGGTTTTTATCTTTTCATAGTCTCTTTCGGATACTGTGCTGATATGGGGTCGCTTTCAGCACGTCCCATCCTCTACCAACTCTATTCAATGCGGCCCAGACAGCACGGTGATACCCACGCCAGTGTCCTGTCCCAGAGCAGACACCACCCTCTTTCCTTCACTAGCAATGCATTGAAGGAATAAGAGATCCTCCGGAAAAGGGCTTTATTCCGGAGGATCGTGCCAGTCTAGACGCTTTTTTCCAGCCGGAAAAAAGCGGCGGCCATGTTTATTTAAATCCCGCAGGGGATTTAAATATCCCCCGCGAATTTCCCTATTCTGAAGTTGGAAATTAACATGCCTCTTCCAGAGAAGGGGCCAATGTAGACGTAGCAAGGGCTGTGTCTAGACTGGCCAGTTTTTCCGGAAAATCAGCCGCTTTTCCGGAAAAACTTGCCAGCTGTCTACACTGGCCGCTTGAATTTCCACAAAAGCACTGACTTCCTACTGTAGACAGTGTAGACAGGTGATGCTGTAGACAGGTGATGCTGCCAGTGTAGACAGCTCAGATTTGTTTTCTGCAAAAAAGCCCCGATCGCGAAAATGGCGATCGGGGCTTTTTGCGGAAAAGCACGTCTAGATTGGCACAGACGCTTTTCTGCAAAAAGTGCTTTTCCGGAAAAGTGTCTGTGCCAATCTACACGCTCTGTTCCGAAAATGCTTTTAACGGAAAACTTTTCCATTAAAAGCATTTCCGGAAAATCATGCCAGTGTAGACACAGCTCAGGAGACACTGACTGTTTCGTCATGGGTGGATCTCCTGGGGTGCCGCAGGAGGGTGGAACCTGGAGGCTCTATCTGTGAGGTGATGAGGCTGAATGACCTTCCCTGAAGAGAGACTGAGACCCTGTGGAAATCTGGCCCATTAAAGAGATCCTGCTAAAAGCCAGTTTAACATCTGGGGCATAGCTCTGATTCTGTAGTGCTATGACCTTGTGCAGTGTCACAAAGCATCTGTGACAGAGCCAGGAATTAAACCCGCCTTTCCTGAACCGGAGGCCAGTACTTTAGGTACAGCACAAGGAAGAGTTCAAGAGGAAAAGCCAAAGATTTGGAGACAATTTACAGGTTGAATCTGTCTAGTCCACAACTCTCTGGTCTGGAAACATCCATCATCCGGAATGACTTTAGTTAGCTGGATGTCCATCTTTCAGGGGTGTGGCCAAGTTTCCCGCATTCCCATAAAGTTTGTTTACAGCCCCCAGGCCTGGCTCTCTGGGTACATCTAGACTACATGCCTCCGCGGTCAACATCAAAGGCATTTGTCGACCTTCCAGGTAAAACTCATCCCAGGAGGCATACCTGGGAGGTCGACAAATGCCTTTGATGTCGACCGCTGAGAGTCCAGACTAGCGCGCTGAGCCGACAAACAACTGATCGGCTCAGCGCGGCAGCCATTTAAATGTAAATGAAGCGGCGATTATTTAAATCACCGCTTCATTTTCCTATGCCGGGTAGCCTAATCTACATGCCTCTGTTGCCAGAGGCATGTCATCCAGACGTACCCTCAGTGTTCTGTGCTGTTCTTTAGTTCTAATTGACCTCTACATGTCTTCTAAGAGCCTCATAAGCAGTGGTTGTGTTGGTGATGCTGCTAAACATTATTGACCTCCTGTGGTCTGGAAAATTCTCTGGTTTGGAACCAGTCAGGTCCTGAGGGTGCCAGATTAGAGAGGTTCAGCCTGTAATAGCTTTCTCTCAATCTCTGTCATTGATAATGTCCCAAAACAGCTGAACTGAGTACTGGCTAATGGTCCTTCTTAGCATGCTTTCGTGGCTAGTTCTTGCTTCTTCTGAATTTAGTCTCATTATTGTATCCAAGTCCCTTACTTACACCCCCATTCTTGATTTCTTAAAACTGCATATATGCAAAACAGAGAGAAAAAGAATGTTAGATGCATTTTGAGGGAGTGCAACGGGAACGCATTCACTTTCTATGGATTGCAACACCCGTAGATTTAAACGTGTATTAATAACAATCAACAGTGACAAAGACCGCTATTAGAAAAATTCAGGGCTGTCTGCCGTCTGACATCTCGCTATCATTTTTCAGCCTAAGTTAATCTGCCTCTCATCTAATTCAATCTGTTATATTTATCATTCAACTATTGCTATAATATCTAAGTGCCCATGCAGATGCCCAATAGGGATATATTTAGACTGTGAAGTCAAGGGCGTATTTTCAGTGTAGTAACTGTGAGCACATGGGTCATTTTAAAGGTGAGTAGCACCTTTCATTGCAAAAGACTATAATACTTTTTTTGGCAATTTATGAAACGCCACAAAACTTCTGTAAATACATAGATGGAAGGAGGAGCTGGTGGTATGTTATTGTCAAGTCATTACATATAGTCATGAGAGAACCAGATCCTTAGCTTGTGTTTATTGGTGTATCTCCGCACCCGGGTTTACAGCGGTTGCATATGGGGATTGTGTTGTTTTAAGTAAACCTATGTTGGCTGAAAGGAATCATAGAATTATAGAACTGGAAGGGGCCTCAAAAGGTCACCAAGTCCAGTCCCCGGCACGCACAGCAGGACCAAGCTCCATACCATGAGAGCAGCAACTACTGTATAAGCTAAAATGTGACAAGTCTGGCAGGCAGCACAAATGAGCATAAAATACACACATCAAGAAAGTACAGCCGGTCCCTGTGTTGCGACCGTTCGCAGTTACGACCAAAATGTCGTAAATGGTGGACTCCGAGTTATGAACATGATCTGCGCTTACGAACAATGCGGTCGTGTGTAACTCAACGGGGTCCGACTTATGAACAAACTGAGTTACGACCAATTGCTTGGTCTGTAACCGGTTCGTAAGTCGGAGACAGGCTGTATGTTTCCAGCTAGCCCCGTGTGAAATAATATTATACATTTTTTTTAATTGCAATCAGAGGCACCACATCACACCACAGTGCTGGAACAGTCAGACATTTTCCCCGGCATGAAGATTCTCCTCAGTAGTGAAGCTTTGACTAAGCTAATATGCTGAGCCGTAGACTGACCATCTTATAACATTACCCAAAAGAGGACATGAAGGTATTTAACAGTGCTGGTTGCTTGGTTACAGACAATGATAACAGAGCAAGCATTGCCCACCCCAGATTTCATAAAGGGCCAAACCAATATGGCTTCCTGTCGTTGCTTGCCAAAACAACTGTTGAGATCACTATTATTAGCCGTGTAGAAGGAACCAACTGAGTGCTAAGCACACTCTGGAGAAGAGACCCTGAATAGCTCGCCATCTAAACAAGACAAAGAGTAGGAGAGCAAACAAATTAGAGAGAATTGAAGGAGTGTGCCACAGCCAGGAAAAGTACATAGGGTTCAAGAATTCTGAGGCAATCCTCTACTCACTGGAGAATAATGCATCTCCAGTGCCTTATGTAATGTAAACCATCTCCATTCAGTGCAGCAGTCTGTCCTGCTCTAGCGGCAGCTCAGTCTAAACAGTCTTAAGGGGGCTGTCTAGAAGTGACAAATTCTTTTGATACCATCTGTTCCCATTTGGATGGGGATTTGTGTCTGACTGCTTAGGGGGCTGTTTCAAAATCCCCGCTATTTTCAACGTGCTGTATTTCCTGTTTGGTCTGGCCTCCTTCTGAAATGGAATGTGTTCCTCCAGCCAAAACCAAGCCACAAAGAGATGTCAATTGGAATGTTTTGGTGCCGCTGCAGCCAAAGATGTGACATTCCTAATGGAACGCCGTGTGTCGTTTACCATGCAGCTAAGCACAGAATTAAACCATGGGATTATTTATTGCAGCCATGGCCAACCCGTGGCTCATGAGACGCATGCAGCTCTTCCCGCCTCCCCAGAATGCAGCTCACAAAGCTCCCTTCCCCTCTCTCCACTGCCACGGCTCATAAAGCCGCCCCTATGCCCCTGAAAATGGCCATCTTCTCCCGGCTACATGTGCTCACCGGGTCAGGTGAGCTGTCCGACACGGCCATTAAAAATGGAATATTAAAGTTGATGTTGGCCGGCAGGAGTCTGATTTGGCCAAAAAGTCTCTAAACGTGTTTTCTTAAAGGGGCAGTTCTTTTTTTTCCCTCGACAACTTTGCCCTGGCTCTTCACGCTGGATCCACTGATATCTTGGCTCTTTGCCCAGAATGGGTTGGCTATCCCTAGGATTCTATGATTCTAACAATTATTTTCCAAAATAACCCTATTGTTTCATGGTTATAAATTTCATGCAATACTTCAAAGAACCTGCATTACACAACTAACATTCATAGCTTACATATGAAGAAACTCTTGGTACCAGGGATATTAAAAGATTAACCGGTAACCATACTGGTAAGCATTAGGCTTGCTGGCATACTTACCAGTTAACTGGCCTTTGCCGGTTAACTCCGTGACAACCAGCTGTGCCAGGCTGGAGCTGCCCTCACTTCAGAGGGACCAGTAGGCTGGACAGTGAAGCTTTATGGTCATGGTGGGACCCCATGATCATGGCTTTGTCAGGGCTGGGCGGCAGGTCCTAGGTTAACATAGTTAACTGGTTAAGAGTTATCATTTAACCAGTTAAATGTTTTAACGTCCCTACCTGGTGCAGCCATTTAGTAAGATAAGTAACTATGGACAACATTAAGTTTTCCTTCACGTATCACCCACACTCCATGTAACAGGACACCATGTTCCATTTTCAAATCCAGCCATAATGTTGTTGCGTCTCATTGAATTAGACATCCTGAAGGAAGATCACTGTGTCAGAGGGACCCACGATGCTCGGTGCATGTCACAATCACTAAAAAGTCTAAACTATCTTGTCAGGATATATTAGCGAAGGAGGCTGAAGTCACTCCTTGGATTCTGCGGGACTGGATGGAACATGTGCTGATGTTTTACAGCTGGGCAAATATCAGCAGTAGCAAGTGATGCCAGGTACGTTATCACATGTCCTTCATCCAGGGCTTCTACACAGACCTTATATTGATGGGTATAAGAAGTCTGCATAGACAATTAATTTAATCTACACAGTGGCTCCTGTCAAAAACAACCCCTATTCTTGTTCCATCAAAAACAAGGTGGCCTCCCAATAAAACAGGCTGGCAGAATTGTACTCGGAACAAGAGGGCGAGCTTTGAGATGGATTTTAAGGCAAGAGATGAGCTAATAAGGATGTTCTTTTGTACAGGTTTTCTGGTGCATGAGGGGGCTTGATTCTTTGGTTCTTCACGGCCGCTTTGGTCCACACCTCTCGTATAAAGTGTCCTTACCCCATGCTTGTGGAAGATCACATCAACATTGGGGGTACTCTCCAGTGATGCAGACCCAACCGAGAAACTGCCACCTATTGCCACAGCTGCGTAAGATTCACAAGTCATCTCGCTCATTTTTATTTAAGCAGCTCAAATAACCAGGGCAATCTTTCCCCTCCCCTGCTACTGAGCACCATTATCAGTGTTAATTCGAACCCTACATGTCACAGCCTGCCCTTTCTAAGCCATGGCTCCGTTTTGCACTGCAGCATTGCCTGCCCCTGTCACTGTTCTCCTACTTTGCAGGTGGAAGACACGTACCTGTGCATGCTGTGCAATTTCAAACTGCTCTGCCCATCTGGGCTTATACTCGGCGCATGCACCTAGAATCCTAGCACACTAGAACTAGAAGGGACCTGGAGAGGCCATTGAGTCCAGTCCCCTACCCTCAATGCAGGACCACGCACCGTCTAAACCAGTGGTTCCCAACCTTTTTGAGCATATGGACCCCTTTACAATCTATTAAAATTTCACAGACTCCTCCCCTCCCCGTGGGAGAAAAAAAGGAAAAGAAAAGTAAGTGATGGGCCGGATCCTTATTTTTAAACATTCCATGGACCCCCTGCAATACCATCGCAGGCTACCAGGGTTCCATGGACCACAGGTTGGGAACCATTGGTCTATCCAGACCAGCGTTTCCCAATTTTATTTGGCCACGGAACCCTTTTAAACTCAAAAGGACTTTGCGGAACACCTAATAACAGTCTAATATATGGAGCTGAAAAAGTAGACCATAAATAAGTCAGGATAATAATAAACAACTGCTAAACAAGGTCATGAGATCAACAATTAGTTTAACTGCGTATATTTAAAAACAAAAATCACATAATATGAATTACTATTTTTTTAAATCATAAAATGTTATTGTCATGGAATTTTCTCGCGGAACCCTTATTTTCACTTCTGCGGAACACCATTTGGGATACACTGATCTAGACCATCCCTGCTAGATGTCTGTCCAATCTGCTCTTAAATATCTCCAGAGATGGAGATTCCACAACCTCCCTAGGCAATTTATTCCAGTGTTTAACCACCCTGACAGTTAGGAAGTTTTTCCTAATGTCCAACCTAAACCTCCCTTGCTGCAGTTTAAAGCCCACCTTTTCAGGTTTGCTCCCACAATGGGCTTGACAGGGGAAAATTTAAGCATGTGTATGTTAGGAATGGAGTGGAGAGGTTTATATGCTGATGTGGGCACTTTTACCCAAAACAGGAGGGGGAAAAAATGGGTCTGTGCAATTTTGCATATGCACTCACAGGGCATGGTCTACACTAGGAAATTATTTCAAAATAACTTATTTCAAAATAATAAATCCTAAAATCATTTGAAATAGCGTGACCACACTACTGGGAAGCCTCAAAATTAGTTCATTAATGTGGACGTGCTACCTCGACCTAGAGCCCCAGGAAACACTGCGGAGTAATTAATTTGAATGACTCTAGGGAGTAGTGATTTTGAAATAGCGGCACTGGAGTGTCCACATTACTGCTACTTGGGAATAACTATTTTGAAATTAGCATTATTCCTCGTGGAAAGCAAGAGTTATTATTTTGAAATAACCAGCCCATTATTTTGAAATAACGGGCTTGGTAGTGTGGAGGTGTCGCTTGTTATTTCGAAATAAGGGGCATTATTTCAAAATAATGCCCTAGTGTCAACCAGAGCATAAAGGCCAGACAGACATCTAGCTGAAACTGTATCTCCCCTCTGCACTGTATATTCAGGTATTGGCTAAAAATATTAAACCATCACTTATGCTCTGGCCCCTGTTGCTGGTGTAAAGGCAGCTTGGAGTGGGTGCAAATTCCTCTGACAAGTCCTTTGCACGTGGCTGCTACTTATTGTGCAGCGCCACGCACAGCCATTTGTGCAAATTCTCCCAGAAGCTAATTTGCATGGGCACAGCTACTTTGCATATCACCACCAACTCCATCTGCAACAAGTTCCGTGGGTGACATTAACAAGAATCTGGCAGGGCCTTTCGAAGCGAAATGTGCAGCTGTCTGCTTTCTGCAGCTGGGCAGCATTAAATCCAAACGTACAGAAGCAGAAATCCTCGCCTGGAAATTCATTGAAATGTAATCCCCTTTCCCAGCAATGGATAGGTCATCTCATTGTGTGTGACAGGAGACAATGCCCTGCGAAGATCAGAACGCTGTGCCGTGCCATTGCCCTTCTGCAACAACAACACAAGGACAGAACTGAATTGATCACCACTCTCTCTGGTTCTAGAAGGTACCTGAGCCAGGGCAATAAAAACTAATGAAGCCTCCTGCCTGTGGAACGATATGGCCAGTGCAAATAAATTTATGCTTTAGGCGCGAATGGGTTTTCCTAATTGAGTTTATCCTTGAAAACGAACAGAGCATCTGAGTTTCACTCATCATCTATAATACACACGGATGGGGCGGCTGAAGGGAATTTGGTCTCCACTTGCCTCTTCAGGGCACTACCCTCAGTATCTCCATGGCTAGCTGCTGTGTTTGCTCCCCGTGAGGCGGGAGAGAGAGGTTTTTGAACCACAACTGACATATCTCAAGAGGGCCCCTTGAGAAATCAGAAAGGCTGCTGCATTGTGAGGTAAACCTAACGGTTCTTTCAAGGCCAGGGGTGACATTTTAGGGCTGGCCTTACCATGAGGCGAACTGAGGCAGCCGCCTCAGGTGCCAGACTGTGGGGAGGCGACACTAGGACCCAGAGTGTGGAAAATTGTGTCTGCTGCTGGTGCATCTGTATTCTCTCTGCTCTAGATGCCCAGAGATGGTGGAGTGCTGTGCTGGAGGAAGGAGGGCACAAGAGACATAACAGGCAGGCAGGAGAAAAGGGAACATGGGGGCGTCATTTGAGCTCCCCGCCTCAGGTGCCAAAATGTTGTGGGCTGGCCCTGGATGAAATCCTCACCCCTCTCCCCTCTTCTGGACCCCCAGTGCTTGGTAAAACTACCAGAGCTGTGTAAAAGGGCCCTTAAAAGGCCTGGTTCGGGTTGGGGGAGGATCCCCTAGGTCAGTGGTGGGCAGTATCCAGCCTGTGAGCTGGATGTGGTTCACCGGGGTGAGCACCTGGTGGGTAAATCTATATCAGCATCGTTGCAATATGGGAACACTGGATCTGATTTCAGGGAATGCGTGTGTTTCAGTTTTATGTGTCTGCTTAGGAGTCTGTTTTAACATAGACCAGGACAGTCGCTAAAAACCCCTAGGACTTTGTCTTGACCATTGAAAGGATGGTCTTGGACAAACTAAACTTCGTCTCCAGACCAAAAACAACATAAAAACCAAAGCGAGCCACCCACAAAGCCCCTGTGAAACTTTTTTGCCTCACATAAAATTAAGCGATTTCAAAACCATAGATTGAGAGCCTATGTTTTATTAGCCTGTGCAGAGAGGAAGATGACAAGCCATTAATATTACAATCTCTTCGTTCCATTATTCATCAAGCCCTTTTGTTTTATGTGCGTGTAATCGGTGCCTTTGTGCGGATTTGCAATGCATTTATCTCTCTCGGCTTGTCCCATCTTGGCAACATTTCACTTTGCCCTTCTTCCCCGTGCAGGGGTCTTGCTGGTTACTCCGCTAATTGAGTTTGTGTAATGAAAGTCACTAAAAATCACTTTCATGTGGCACATTGTCACAGATCTGATTAAACCATTAGATTTGTTTTTAGCCCCTCCAGTAGATACATAAAGGCAATTTCCTAATATTTTCCCTCCTGTTTCCAGAGAAACGGCACTGGGTAAATGACAACTGCTCTTGCGTTCCCGAACCTGCCCACACACCCTGGGGCTTGGAAAAGAAACTCAAGGCTCAGCAGAGTATTCATCACATGTCGGCGTCACGGTTCAGGGCACTTGCACCAGGCCCGCCGAAAGGGAGGCCAGAGGAGGCAACTGTCCCGGGGCCCAACCATTCAAAAGGGCCTGGAGCTCCCTCTGGGGCCTTTACTTGCCGTCGGAGCACCACAGTGCACGCTCCAGACAGCACTGAGGGCTGAGAGGAGGGCCCGTTGTTGTCCAGGCAACGCTGAGGGCTGGCTGCCTTCAGCCCCACTTCTCCCACTGTAGGGAATAATATCTTGGATACGCTGGGTGCAGATGAAAACAAGCAGAGGACTTATTGGTTCACACAGCTGGTGGAGTCCTCATCAGGGGTTAACCCGGTGAGCACTAACTTCACCAAAACATACATTAGATTATACAGGTAGCAGATGGACGGAGGAGAAGTAATTTGATAGATCTAGCTGCGGAAGTGAGATATGCACATAAGCCAATGGTCTACAACAGTTACACAGCATCTCCGCCCATTACCAATTTAACATGTTATCACTAATACAAATAGTTATTTCTAACAAGCTAAATAAGCCAACATAAACAAAGGCACGTGGATGGTCATTTTGTCGGCCGGAAATCTAATGCGTCTCCTGTGGGGGTGGTATTGCCTTGGCATGATCTTTGGGATCCAAGCTTATTTTCTAGGAACAAAGCAGACAACGAAAAACAATCCCATGTGGTTGTTTGGTTGTTTGGTACCGGCCTTATCAAAGGGAGACCCTTTTGGAACGTGGTTGCCAGAGGAACCAGGGTCACAGTAACTGTTGTACTGTATGCTTCTCAGGCTTGGTCTGATACTTTCAGATTTGAGTTTGTCAGTTCTCAGCAAGATACCATGGGCTGCCTCAATTTACCTACACCACCGAAGTCCCGCCCCTTCTGGGAGCATACAGCCATTCCTCTCCCCCCAGGGGCCGGGCGAGATTGTCGGCTCCCCTGACTTGCACCTGAATTTCCCCTCCATGGTCCCTCAAGGGCACTCGCTTAAAATCCTTGGGTGGCATGGTTCTTTTATCCTCTGCTGGAGGAAGAAGTTTCCTCCAGATAGCTTTGCAGCAGAGAGGTTTGCAGCAGCCGGTGGTATTGCAGCAAAGAGGTAAAAAGACATTTTTAATTAAAGCACTGGGTTCGTCTGCTATTATTTTTCTCAAGGGGCAGAGCAGAAATACAGTCTAAGGGACAAAGCCAGCAACCGAGAGCCAGAAACTCCTGAGATCTAGTCTTAGAACTACTGACTTGCTGGGTGGATTTAGACAAGTCCTGTTGACCCCAATTCAAAAGCCTGTGCCTAATGTTAAGCAATGGTTTCATTCCAACGGGGCTAATTTGTATGCTTCAAGTTAGTCACAGAATCATAGAACTGAAGAAACCTTGAGAGGGCATCAAGTCCAGTCCCCTGCACCCATGGTAGGACCAAGTATCATTTAGACCAGGGGTTCTTAACCTTTTTACCTTCATACCTCCCCCTGAAAGTGAACTTCATGTTCACACCCCCCTGAGAGCCATTTTATGCACAGCCTAGCCCCGCCCCCTCACCTGACAGGAAGCTAAGGGGTGTGGTTAAGACTATAAGAACTCTGCCAGGGAGCACAGTCAGGGCCCAGCCTCTGAGGGAGACAGAGGCCTGCCCAGAGCTCCTGGCTGATGAGGCTGAGACCTGGCCTGGGCCTCTCACAGCCGCCTTCCCTCAGGCCAGTGAAGGCTTCCCTACGATAAATTTTCTGGGAGGCAACTCACACCTCCCCTGTATCCCCTTCACACCTCCCCTGAGGAGATGCACCTCACTGGTTAAGAACCCCTGATTTAGACCATCCCTGAAAGGTGTGTGTCTAACCTGCTTGTAAATCTCATCACACAGTGCATCTGTGGAACTCCTTGCCAGAGGATGTTGTGGAGACCAGGACTTTAACGGGGCTCAAAAAGGAGCTAGATAAATTCATGGAGGCGAGATCCATCAATACTTCTTAGCCAGGATGGGTAGGAATGGTGCCCCTACTCTCTGTTTGTCAGAGGCTGGTAATGGATGACAGGCAAGGGATCACTTGATGATTGCCTGTTTTGTTCCTCCCCTCTGGGGCACTCACATTTGCCACTGTCGGCAGACAGGATACTGGGCTAGATGGAACTTTGGTCTGACCAAGTACGGCCGTTCTTATGTTCTTATTTCCAGTAATGGAGATTCCATAAGCTCCTTAGGCAATTTATTCCAGTGCTTAACCACTCTGACAGGAAATCCTACCTAATGTCCAAATGTCAGGCATTTAAAAATTTCATTGAATAGGGCCCAAAGGCCTGATTTTCATCCAGGCCTCAACCCAGCTTCCATTTTCATGGGCTCACGTTTGACCGGGCTGACAGCCAGGCCTGTATTTTTGTTTCCACATTGAATTGCCTGGCAAATATTAATAACCAGGCACGGAACAGGTGTTACCCCCCATTCCACAGTGATAGAGCTAACTAGTAGTAGCTGTGCTTGCTTATTTGTTGAAGATGCAAAACTTTTTGGAAACGTTGATTGCAGGAACAAATGTGAGACTGGAGTTGAAAGTCGAGCCCGAAATCTCTTATTTCCATGTGTCCATTACTATCCAAGGGGAATGTAATACCCATTTGCCTACTTTAGGTGAATGTAAAGGGTTAACACATTAATAATTGTACAGTTCTTTGAATCTCTTATGTTTAGAGACAGATACAGACAGAGAAAGACAATAGGTGATGAGGTCAGATGGAGCTGATATACAAGGTCCCAATTTATCAAGTTAAAATTCATAGAAACATTCTCTTTTTGAAGACACTGGCACTGCAGATAGGAGCAGGAAAATGAATGTTTGAACTTTAACTTTCCCCAATATCACCCTGTGTACTGTGTGGGGAAGCGGTGTTTATCTTTCACTGTTCACATTTAAATGTCAACGTATCCACATGTCTAAATCCCACGCTCTCAGATGGAAATGGTCGATTTTTAAAGACAAAAGGCACCCGGGAATGTAATATACATATTGCTTGGTATCAGAGTCTAACCTTTCAGAGATGCACTTTGAAAGCCCAGCTTAGGGGGACGCCAGTGAGTTTAATAAAGCAGCAATTTACTGTCCTCTAGCTCCGTCAGCTTCATGGTTCCAAGTCCCCTTTGCAAAGTGACACAAACCAGCATCGTCCAGACTCTCCGCAGTTTTATCCTGATAACGAATGTGATGTCGTGAATATACAATGAACATTTAGGCTTCTCCGCCTTGAGGCTTTCCTGTTCCTAGGTGGAGAGGAAAAAAAGTAATGAAGGGATCGAATACAAATCTAAAAAAAACTACCTGGCCATTTGCTTGTACTCACAGTTCTCCTTTCGAAAGCACCAAGCTATAAACCCCCTCCATTCTCCAAGAAGCGCTGTGCATGCATTATTTAAAATGCCATTTTGAAAAGCCGAAGAGAAGGGAGAGCACTTTAACTCTCTGGCGCGGAGGTGTGGGCTGTGGTGGAGACAGACTCCATTTAGTATCTCATCCATCTGGGGAGAGGCTCGCCTTTGTGCCTTTCATAGGCATGAAATGGAAACCCGGCCTTAGACCCTGTGAATCAGCCGCCAGGGCACAAGGACACGCTCCCTTCAGAACACGGACAACAGGCCAGGCCAGGCCAACAACCTAGACTGCACACTAGCTACGCTCTTTTAAAAGAGGGAAGCTTTCCTCCCTCAGCCCTTTACTTCCCTTTTGGGCCTCCTACTCTCCTCACTAGAGCGTCAGGATCTCTCCCCGGCCTCTTTGCCCCTGAGATCTTCGCTGCTTGGGACTTCCTTTCCTGCTTTCTTACTCCCTGCCTTCTCTTCTCCCCTCCTCTTTTCCCAGGGGGCCCCTGCCAGCTTTGTGCCCCGGCCTCTTTTCTACAGCAAGCGTCTCAATCCTCACAGGTGGGGCTCATTCTGGAATCATGGCTGCCTTTACCTCAGGCTGCCAAGCCCCAGGACAACCCTACCTATGATAGCCGTAACGAAAGGAAAAACTCGGTAGCACTTTAAAGCCTAATAGGATGGTTTAATAGGTGATGAGCTTTTGTGGGCCAGACCCGCTTCCTCAGATCATATTCTGGATAAGAATTGGCATGATACCCAGGTCTAAGGTCCTGGTAGCCTGCTGCCAGCATGTCCCTGCTGCCCCGGGAGAGTGTGTGTGTGTGTGTGTCCCTGTGCACTGCTCCTGAATCCTAGGAGTGTGTGGTGTGGGTGGGTGTGACCGTGTTCCGCTCCTGAGTCCTTGGAGAGAGAGAGAGAGAGTGTGCGTGTGTGTCCATGTGCTGCTCTTGAGTCCTGGGAGTGTGTGTGTGTGTCCATGCGCTGCTCCTGAGTCCCGGGAGCAGCGCACAGAGACCATCTCCCAACACCTACCCTGCAGGGCACAGAGCCAGCAACTGGAAGCTTCTCTAGCCCCACTCTTCTGCCTGTGCTGGGGCCTCTGGGGTCTTTTAAATCACCCAAAAAGGCAGGCAAGGCCAGGGGATGCTCAGGGGGAGCATGCAGAGATGGCTGACGGGACTGTGGGGTGAGACCCAGCCCCAAACTTGGATGGAGCTGGGCCCCTGGGCTAGGAATATTCCTGTTTCCTGGGCACCAATGGCTCCCCACAACTCACTGCCCATGGGGTAGCTGCACAGAGGTATCCGGGAGAGTCTTGCTCCTCCATATGTGTGTGTCACAGTCTCGCCTGTAGCAAAAGACCAGGAAGCTTCGCTGTCCTTTGCATACCTCCTCCAGACCTACAAGGCCATTATCTGAAGCAGGTCACCCCACCCCTCTAGTGTAGTGGTAACACGCTTCTGCAAGGCTATCTGAGAACTCAGTCCTTCTATAGCGGGTCTAAAACATCCTGAAAAATCTCCCGTTCCTTCCCAGCAGCGCCATTGGACAAACACTTCCCTGCATTCATCTCCCGTGATGTCCCTAGGAAGCCGCCGCGCCATCCTTCCGCCTTTATGAAGATGTTTGAAATCTCCACAGCCCTCTAAGCAGTCGCTGTGTGCGCTGCATTGGAAAGCGTCGCGTGTGCTATGTGTGTGCCGAAGGAAAAGACAAATGATGACTTGCCAGACACGGATTCCCCCAGGCAACCCGCTCAATGAGCGCAATTAAAGTGATTCAGAAAGCAGGGCGGCGTTTCCCTCTTCCAAATAGATCATCGTGCGAGAAGATTGGACGAGGCCCATTGAGAACTGCCGATGCGGAATTGGTTTTATGTGCCTTTAATTCTCAATAGTTTTCATTGGGATAGGGTCCCTATCAGTGCCAGGACAAAGCAGAGGGGATGATGCCAAGTGGACTTTGTTACGTGATGTCACGGCACAGAGGGACTAATACAAGGGTGGGCAATAAAAAGGCGACAATCCACCAGGGTTAGTCCCTGGCGAGCCGCCGACGCTATATATACACCTGTGCCTCCTCAGATGTCAGGCGATCACAGCTCCCATTGGCTGCGGATCACTATTCCCAGCCAATGGGAGTGTCAGGAACGGGCACAGACCGGGACACCGCTTCCTGCTGCTACCATTGGCCAGGAACAGTGCTCCACAGCCAATGGGAGCTGCGATTGCCTGATAACTGCGGAGGCACAGGTAAATATAGAGGTGGGGGCCTGCCAGGGACTACCCCTAGCAGAACAGATCCAGCCTACAGGCCAGTATTTGCCCACTCTTGGACTAATATCATCCTTCATACAATCTTCCAGTCCCTCTCCCCCCCAAAAGGAGGGGTTTCATTGTATAGGGACAGAATGAAAAGCTCCATAGTGAGGTGTGTATTGACTAAGTTACTACACTCCATCTTCAGATGAAAGTACCTGTCTGTACTTCATTGTGAGAAAGTCTCTCTACTGTTTGGTTAAGGTGTCCAAGAGATTAGCTCTTCACCAGAGACCAAGTTGTTAGCTCCTTTAAAGGCCAAAACAAGTTGAGTTTGGATTGCATGAGAAAGTGCTTTTTTCTTTAATTTCTTATTGTCAGCTGGGTTCAGGTAACGTATTCACGAAACAAAGATAGCAGCATTGTCTCGGGCTAGGTTAGTTGGGACAGGTCTTCTCCAAGCATGGCCCATACCGCTCAACTATTACTCATCAAGTCTCACAGTCTACACTTCCGCTTATGCTGGTCATATCCATTGTAGAGTCCTACACTGCTTTTCCACTTCCATCTTGTTGAATCCTGGGTCCCTACACTCAGCTTTGCCCGTGCCCGGGCTGGCCTTACCATGAGGTGAACGGAGGTGGCCGCCTCAGATGCCAGACTATATGTGTGGGGGGTGCCACTAGGACCCAGAGTGTAGAAAATTGTATGTACTGCTGGTGCAGCGAGGGAGCATCAGGGCGTCATTTGAGCTCCCCGCCTCAGGTGCCAAAATGTTGTGGGACGGCCCTGGCCATGCCCCTTGATTGTGAGGAAGAAGGGGTGGATAACACACAGAAGTGGACATTTGGAGATCGGAGTTCTATCTTTGTCTCCCTGTGTGACCTTGAGTGGATCATTTCTGTGACTACTGCTATGTGCCTCAGTTTCCCCTTAGTAAGAGGCTCGATAGAAGGGCACAAGGTTATTCTATGCAGTGCTTCTACTGTTCCAGCCCTGGATTTTCACGGAGACGGCTAGAGAGTGATGTTGAATTGTAACCAGCTGGGTAGTGATAGAAATATAACAACCAGCTGTTTGAGATATCAGCTGTGTTTGAAATTGGGGACCTTTTCTGGTGCAAGTATAAGTTACCCTCATTCGACATAAAGGAGTAACTCCCTTAGCCATAGCTGTACTAAGCAGTTACTCTTATTTGTAGCCCAATTACTAGCGGACGACAATGAACAACATTGCACCAGATTACGACAGGTGAATAAATTCCTATTAGGGATTAATCTGAATCTAAGATCCCCTTCATATAATCTCAATCATGCTTGAACTCAAAAGACTAATGACAAAAGTCTTGTGCTCGAACCTAGTGAATTGCCTTCCCTGCCCACCACGAATCCCCAAGAAGAGCTCCTTTAACAATTTGTCAATGTTGCTCTGGAATAAATAACTGTTCTATTAAATCACAATGAAATGCTTGTTTGACACCCTTCATTACAGCAAAACTCGCTGGCATAGAGAGGTGAACAATGGGCAAATTAATCTACTAATTGCATTACATTCAGTCCTCTGGCTTTGCAATGCATCCTTTCCAGTTGCAATCACTCAGAGCTAGAGGTCGGGAAGGACAAATAGAAATAGCTGGGTAGTTTGGTGCAGTATTCCAGGGGCAGTGTGGGAGAGGGCTGGTAAGACATATTGGTGAAATAGCATCACATTGCAGTAATGCAGTGATCTCAGTAACTGCAGATTTCTGAGTTTGGAGGGACACAACACAATGTAAGCTGATTGGGTGTGTCACCTTATGGGTAGCCTTTAAAATATGGCTGTCGGGCAGTGATAAGCTAACAACATGATGTGCCAAAGTGAGCCGTAATTTCTCTAGATGTATGGTATTACAAAATCAGGACCTTTCATTCAATAGTACTCAGATCTGAAATCAAAATAGTGAAGGTTGCTACCTGGCCCATTGGGTTAAGTCCACCTTAAAGGAAGGCCTCATATAAGACTCACTCGTGCGTTTATCAGTTTGTGGCCAAATCAATATATTTACTTGGTTTTTTTTAAACTGTAAAATAACATTGCTCTGCACTGCTTAGTGCATGTTCAGTAAGTCGCTTTATGGACAGGATATAAGTGGTTCTGCCACTTTATGAATTTCCAGGAGGAGCAGTGACCCTAGAAAGATGGATTAGCTCAATTTTCCCCCCTCCCACACACACATACTTATTGCTCTTATAAATGAGCAACACAATTTGAAGGCAGCTGCCATCTTTTCAATTAATTCTCCAGATTGTTCCCTCTTGGTATGTTGCAATGTACGATGAGCCCAGCTTAATTCTGTGATCAGGCTGTGCAAACACAATGTCAATCTAGGAAGTACACCTGTGTGGGGATACATGGGTTTTAGGGCTAATGATAGCACCTATCACCACTGTATCTGTGTGCTTACAACATGCCTGGAACAGGGCACATTCTGGTCCAGCCTTCTTGCATTACAGAAAACTGTAGAAGTGGGTGCATAGCCATTCCATGCTGTTTAGCTCAGATCCCTCCATCAGTACCTGTGCAGCTCTGTCTATACCACGCCTTGTGTCCTCAGTCCTTTCCCCAGGGTCCTAGAAGAGAAGAAATCTTCTTTACTAGAAATCTCTCTGACTATGGAATCAGCTGCTCCTCTCTCCTGCATGTTCTTCTTGCACCCTTTTTAAAATCAATCTTCAAATGATGGCTAATTAATCCTTTAGCTTACTCAGCCCGTTTTCATGATTACTCAATTACATATCATTTCCCAATCAGTCCCATCTGGGGTGTTAATTAGTATCATAGAGATCAGAGTTTAGGCTCACCTGTTAACTCTCAAATAAGCCACCTCCCCCCTTTTAGAGATGGAGAACTAATGCACAGAGAGATTAATGTTCTCATTTCCAGGAGTTCTAAAAATCTCTCATTAACGTAAGCAGAATCTAAAGATTCTTGGCATCTTTGATAATCGGGTCCTAAGTAGAGCTATTGGGAAGATTTCTGGCTAAATTTTTTTTATTAGAAAATGCCAATTCATTGAAGCTGAAGCTTTTCATAGGACAGGACTAGGTTGCAACACATTTCTCGCATACATGGGTGTTTTTTAAGTTTTGAAATTGTTCAAAAGTCCTGTTTTGACAATTTTAAAGTGAAAAGTTGTATTTTTCAATTCAGCGTGATTTAGAGTTTCAAAATGTAAGTTAACAGGATAAACAGGCAAAGTTCAAAATCAAAATGAAACATTTTGAAATTAGCAAGACAAAATCCTTCAATTCATGTGAAATTACTTTTTTTAAAAAACTCATTCACAATGATTTTGGAAATTTCAGCCGTTCATGCTGTTTGTGGGTGGGAAAATTTTTCAAAATCTCTGTAACTTTGGTGGGACAGGAAAACCATTTGCCACCCAACTCTAGGCAGAAGAGACTTGCCCCAGGTCACACAGGGAAGAAGTGGTAAAGCCAAGAAGTCATTCCAACCTCCAGAATTCCAGTCTGTGTCTGAAACCCAAGGCCATCCTTCCTATCAGTTCTTTTCTATGACCAACACCACAAGACATGTCAGCAGTGACCAATTTAGAGATCAATGATGAAAAATTTTTATGGGAAAATTTCTCTTTCAATGACATTTTCCAGTTTTTCAACAAAACAACATTTTCTTTTATAATATTTTTTAATTTATTTTTTTTTAAAACAAACTTAGTTCGGGGGTGTTGGTGCAGAGTTTGGCTGTGAAAAAAATGGTGACATTTCAGCAAAAGCAAAACCCCAGAACATTCCCTAATTCTCCACAAAAAATAATTGGTATTTTTCTTTCAGCTCTATCGGACAACTGCCCATGTAGGAAGAAGTTTTGCAGTCTCTCTCTATTGAAAAAGACTTTGGATGAAATCTCTGTCTACTGGAACAACATGTGTGTGTTGTCTAGGGGTTGAAAAACAGAAGAGACTCAAGGAAATTCTTACATCTGGGGGATTATCAATCAGTTCGTTACGTGGGCTTTATGGGACCTTTTTGCCATCAGAACAGTAAAGAGGAGTTGTATTTTAGTTAAGAATCAGGCCAAAGGATTTCAGAGCAGGCTACACTGGCGGCTTCTTGTTCAAGAATGGCTGTTCTTGTGCAAAAACTTGCAGAGTGTCTACACTGCACACGCGTTCTTGCGCAAGTGAATTTACAATAAAGTGTCAGAACAGAGGGCTTCTTGTGCAAGAGTTATTCCTTTCCCCACAAGGAATAAACCCGAAGGCCGTGTGGACGGGCAACAGGGGTTTCTTGCACAAGAAACCCCTATGGCTAAAATGGCCAACAGAGCTTTCTTGTGCAAGAGAGCGTCCATGCTGCCAGGGACGCTCTTGTGCAAAAGCACATGGCTGTGTGGACGTGCTCTTGTGCAAGACCTTTTGTGCAAGAACTCTTGCACAAACCAATTCTTGTGCAAGAAGCCTGCAGTGTAGACGTAGCCTTAGGGATGAATGTCCTGGTAGGTTTGCTCTGGGTGGTAAGATCATTATTAATAATATTCATGGACGAGGACTCCTTGTAGGGGAACATTTTAATCTGCCTGGTCACTCAGTCATGGATTTAAAAGTAGCCATTCTTCTACAAAGGAATTTCTTTAACCGGTTACAGAGAGAGTCTGCAGCACTAGAATTCACCTGCAGGTTGGGGGCTAGACTTGATGATCCCCTGAGGTCTCTTCCAGTCCTAGGATTCTATGGACACTGTTACCCTGGTCTTGAATAAAGACATTAACATGTTGGCCCATTGCAAAGTCAGTTCCTCCTGCCTTTAACATCTGCATTTCCACATCAAAAGCTATGCATGGGGCACATCCAGCCCACTTAATTAGCCTCATTAACATGGGTCCTACAATTGACAGGTACTTCTTCTGTAATATATATCTCTTGGTTTCTGTTATTTCCACACCAATTCATCTGATGAAGTGGGTTTAACGTATGAAAGCCCATGTCTTATCATAGAATCATAGAATAATAGGACTGGAAGGGACCTCGAGAGGTCATCGAGTCCAGCCCCCCGCCCTCAAGGCAGGACCAAGCTCCGTCTACACCATCCCTGACAGATGTCTATCTAACCTGTTCTTAAATATCTCCAGAGAGGGAGATTCCACCACCTCCCTTGGCAATTTATTTCAATATTTGACCACCCTGACAGTTAGGAATTTTTTCCTAATGTCCAATCTAAACCTCCCCTGCTGCACTTATGAGGAGAGGCTGAGGGATTGGGGTTTATTTAGTCTACAGAAGAGAAGAGTGAGGGGGGATTTGATAGAAGCCTTTAATTGCCTTAAGCGGGGCTTCCAAAGAGGATGGAGAGAGACTGTTTTCAGTGGTGACAGATGACAGAACGAGGAGCAATGGTGGGAGTGGGGGAGGTTGAGGCTGAATATCAGGAAAATCTAGGAGGGCAGTGAAGCACTGGGATGGGATCCCTAGGGAGGAGGTGGAATCTCCATCCCTAGAGGTTTTTAAGACCCAGCTTGACAAAGCCCTGGGATGATTAAATTGGGGTTGGGTCTGCTTTGAGCAGGGATTTGGACTTGAAGACCTCCTGAGGTCTCTTCCAACCCTATGATTCTATATATTTTGGTTAGTCTCTTGGAGTGCATTTACACTGCACCGTAGCTCAAAATAACATACGCAATTTGAGCTATGCAAATGACAGATGTTATTTTGATGCTATTTCGAAATAGCTTTTTTTAAAAAATTTGGCACTATCTACACAGCACTTCCTTCAAAATAAATCACTTTTCCAAAACGTCCCTTGCTCCTCATGGAAGGAAGTTTATGGGGACGTCAGAATAGCAAGCCCATCATATTTCAAAATAACGGTCGTGCTCAAAAGACAGGGAATAGCTATTTCAGTGCTGCAGTGTAGATATAGCCTAAGGTGCCACAGGACTACTTGTTCTTTTTTGCACTAGATCAGCTGTGGCCAACCCGCAGCTCGTGAGCTGCATATGGCTCTTGCCCCCCAAAAGTGCGGCTTGCAAAGTTGCTCCTACACTGCCCAATAGCCCCTGTTCCCCACTGCTCCCTTCCCCTATCCCCTGGCTTCCCAGGGTGGACCTCAGAGTTTTAAAAATGGCACCCAAGATGGTGGCTGTCTTAAAGGAGCAGCCTTCTTTTAAAAAAAAAATGTTTTTTTTGCTCAACAACTCTGGTGTGGCTCTTCAATTTTTTTCCGCTGCTGTTTCGGTTCTCTTTGTTAAATGGGTTGGCCACCCCTGCACTAGATGATGTAGCAACATAGCCTAAAAAAATAATCCCTACCCGCCCCCCAGGGATCCTTGCCATTCCTTCAAATTCTGCCCTATTGACACGTGGCGGGTTCTGTTCAGCTCTTTAGCCTAAAGAAATGGAGAACAGGAACCCACTGGGTTTTATCCTGAGATGAGCTGAGAAGAGCAGAGTCAAACAGATCACTCGCTCTCCTTTGTGTTCAACCAAGAAGCGGTTTCGAAGGCTATGTGCACTTAGAGCACAACCACGATGAATGTAGCTACACCTCACAGTGAAAGGCTCTGGTGGACAGAGGAGCTCTGTCAGCTCCCTGCTGCCAAAATCTTCCTCTGAAACAAGGAAAGTCTCTAGTGAGGGGGCAGCACTGGGACATGATGCTGCTAAAAATAGCAGTGGAAGCATGGGGGCAGCATTCCCTCTAATTTTTTTTCCAGCTGGGTGCAGAATAAATGTTGTTCTGTGCACCGAGGCAAGCACAGATGTGCACCACCAATAGAAATACATGCTGCTGCTTGTGGGTGCGCTGCTAATTAGCTGGGTGGCATTTGAATCTCTCCTGAGTGGCCACCCAAGCACTCCGCTTACAGGGAATACTGTGTGGGAGGCACCACATGGATGCATAGAAATTAGAGTTCTGTAGGGTTTGCAACCTGGGATTCAGGTGTGTAGGATGTTCTATTCTGTTCTACTCCTTTAGGCAGTGCCTTGCTGCTATTTACACCTGTGCTCGCTGGGTGTGCAGCGTCTCTACTACTTAAACTACCATAAACGTAAACGTACCTTTAAATGGAAAGATGTATCTGCTGGGATTATATACTTAATACAATAAAAGACCTGTAAGGACAGACTTTTATGGCTGCCGCTACCTATAACTATTAGAGGAAAGAGCATAAATAATGCAAAATTAGGTCTCATTATTTAATCATCATCCCTGATTATGTATAATCTCACTGACATTACCGGTTAGAAAATAGCACCTTTAGGCTAAACTCTGCCACTATCCAGCCTATTACCACGAGATTTCATTAACACAATCTTATTGCTGGGAAATAAGGGGAATAGTTTCTCTTCCATGCAAAGCAAATAATTTGTTCTGTTGAACAATTTCATTTATTTTAGGTCATTTTCCCAGGCAAATGCTTGGCTCTTTTGTTATGTGGATGCATCCCAGACAGAAAGAAGATGAGATCTTGTAATTGAAGCCTGGATCATAAAAAGGGGGGACAAAGTCAAGTTGCACAGGGAGCCTTAATATAGGCAGATCATAGAATTGGCCTCCCACAGTGCCCCCTGAGGGTGGTAGCCCTCCAGACAAATCTGCAGAAGTCGTGCCTTTCTGGGGTCCTCTGATCAAAAAGACAATGAAGCATTAATGAACAAAGTTTAGGCTGCGGTGGACGCTGGGCCCTTTAAAACGCCGCTGGAGCACCCCACAGCGTGCACTGAGCAGCTCTCAGGGAAGGAAGTCGTGCTCTGTGGTCCATGTGGCACTCAGGGCTGGCTGCCCTCAGCCCCGCCCCTTCTGCCCAAAGCCCCGCCTCTTCTGGGAGCATGGAGCCGCCCACCCACACCTTGTCCAGGGACCCAGCATGGCTGTCGGCTCCCCTAAGTCTCTGAGACTGGGTCAGCTGGCTCGGGCCCCTGCGTCTCCGAAAATGGCTCAGCCCCTGGAGCATGCTCAGTGCAGATGGAATCTTCAACACATTTCACTATCGTTTGCTATTAAGTCTCTCCTGAGCATGTGGGAGGTGAGATTGTTCCAAGGCTGTGACCCTGGCCAAGTTTGGGCACGTTTGCATAAGGACAGTAAAAAGGCCCATCCCTGCCATCCAGAGAGCCTTGTGCCAAATATCCCTGCTTCCAAGTGTGAAGCTGCTAGGGAGGGAAAAAAACAATCGTTGTTTTACCATCACCCCCTTCTTGCAAATGGCTGAAGCATGCCAGCTAAAACTTTAAGAGGGGAAAATGGAACCCAGCATGGGAAATGTCAGCCCAATCGATTAGAGCAGTGGTCCCTAATGCGGTGCCCGTGGGCGCCATGGTGCCGCCAGGGCATTTATGTGCGCCCGCCTAGTCGGGGTCATGACGCAGGATGGCTGGGGGAGGACGGGCCACACGCATTGCAGGGCCGAACTCACGCCGTGACAGGGCGTGGGGAAGTGCCGGTGGTGGGAGAACCTGCCAGGGAGCGCAACGGGGAAACCGCGAGAGCAGGGCGGCCGGTTTGGAGTGGCGAACTGGCTCCCTTGGGGGGGGTCTGGCACCGGCGCAGACGCACTTGGCACGGGGCCGGCCGACGCAGCGGGATGATGTCACCCACCGATGCAGCGCCCGCCCCACAAAACGGTTGGGGACCACTGGGTTAGAGTTTGACAAAGTGATAAGCAACTGAAAACAAAGTCTTATAGTGGAAATACCTTTCACTATAGGCAACATTCCCAGATCGGTCTATAATTATTGTTCCATAACTCTGTAGCTCATGAAGGCACTAGAGAAATAAGACACAATGGACAGATACATCGACACCAAGAGGGCTGGCAAGTGACAGCTGGAAACTCCATTGACAGAGGTCAGAGAAGATGCAGGTTGGGGACTCTGCGGGGGAGGGGAGGACGGGGTGTCAGAGAGGAACGTTGCCTCATGAATATAGAGCAAAATGAGCCCCCCTGCAACAGTGAGAAACTCCCAGTCACTGTTTTGACAAAACTCCCATGATCCTTAGCGGGCGAGGGGTGGCGGGGGAAATCTCCCTTCCACAAAAATGCATACACCAAATACAGCCAATAATTGCACAGGAGAGCTGTCTGTTTTCAAGGACACTGTTCTTCCCCTTGGTCATGAGCATTTGCTCCTCTCCCATCCTTGGGATTTGTTTTCTTTTTGCCTCTGCTTTCCATTTATTTATTTCGGCCTGGCTCAAAGCTTTGCAGCTATCAAAGAGAGCACAGGGCCTTCCAGTTGGTAAAGTGGATTGCTGGATTAACTCCCACATCAGATGTTTGCACATGTACAGGCTTGGAGGTCAGTGGATGTTATTAATTCACAGATTCCTTGTTTACTTGTTCTGAAGAGGTTAGAGCCAATGACTTAGGGGTCAGACAAACCTAGCAGCCACATTACAGCAAGGCAGTTTATGTATTTCTGTACACAGCAAATCAGCATATATTTTTATCTCACTTTTTTCCCCCCAAATGTAGAAAAAAAATCCTTTGCTTTTCTTATGCAGACACATTCTAGTTTGATAGATAGATAGAGGGGGGGGGGGTGTGGGGATAGATAGATAGATAGATAGATAGATAGATAGATAGATAGATAGATAGATAGATAGATAGATAGAGGGTGTGTGTGGGGATAGATAGATAGATAGATAGATAGATAGATAGATAGATAGATAGATAGATAGATAGATAGATAGAGGGTGTGTGTGGGGATAGATAGATAGATAGATAGATAGATAGATAGATAGATAGATAGATAGATAGATAGATAGATGAGAGAAAGAAAAACTTCAAAAAGTTTTAAGCAATCGTGACTACACTGAGACAGTCCATCATAAGACAAGCTTGATCGTTCTGGCTCGCACAGACGCAAATTATCTAAACGCTGCCAAGCTATGATTCAGCTTTTCAGTGAAGTGGGCACCTTTGAGACATTACATGTTAATTACCACTTTGAAATTGACTGCAGGCATATGTACATTGAGAACTTTTGTCTAAGTCACTTGGCTCAGCTGCGCGCACGCTCGGCGAAGGACAAGATGGATGGTTTCAACGGTTGTTCCTTCCACAGCGCGAGGGGCAAGCATTTCCCTGCAGAGCTTGCGGGTATCAGAAAAGGCCCAGAGAAATGTGCTGTCAAAGGAGGTGGCGGGTATCATAGGCAGGGGTAGGCACTGTCTTCCCAAACCACCGGGCATGGCCAGCCCACATTCCACCCGCAGAACACCTACTGTAGGCCTACAAGTGGCAGAGTGGAGCTGCCCCTAGTGCCCGCATGCCCTCCTCCCTCACTGCTGGGGGAGGGGGGCTGAGGCCATGCACTGCCCCACCTCCTCATGGTTGGGGGCGGGGCCTAGGCAGAAGGGGCAGTGTTGGGGTGGGGCTTGCCTCCCTCAGACTGTCATGGCTGAGGGGTCTCAGTGATGGGGGTAGGTACCATTCACTGCAATGAAACTGGGGTCAAGAGAAAGCCGTCCCAGTGCCGCCAACTCTTGCGATTTGGCTGTGGGTCCCACGGTCGTTGGTATTTTCCTTACAGCGCCAGCTGCTGGAATCAAGTGGTTCGCACGAGCATCTGAGCTTTCACGACTACCAAACGAAACGGGGGGAAAGCAACTCTCTGGCCATTGGGATTGCAGAAAAAAGCTTGGAAGCGTGACTGGGAGCCCATGAGCCAATCACATGAACTTTGGGTGGGTGGGTATGACTGTCCCCTTCAGGGGTAGGGAGGCCTCTCAAAGGGCGCTTCATCCCGTGTGTGTATCAGCTCCAAAGACCCAGGGCCAGTAACCACACCTTGTCTCTGTGAGGCAGTCAGGCCTAGTGGCCTCAGTCAACAAAAATAATCCCTTCCATCACAGCAGTGGGGCCTAGTGGCCAGGGTCAGTAACAACACTCCCTTCCCACAAGGCAATGGGGTCCAGTGGGAAGAGTCAGAAGCAACACTCCCTGTTTTGAGTACAGTGGGGCCTAGTGGTCAGAGTCTGTAGCACTTCCTTCCTGGGAGGCAGTGGGGCCCAGCGGCCATAGTCAATGCAACACTCCTTGCCTTCGGGACAGTGGGGCCTAGTGGCCAGAGTCAGTAACACCACTCCCTTCCTGCGGGGCAGTGGGGCCCAGTGGCTATAGTCAACAACAATGCTCCCTCCTTTCAGGGCCGTGGAGCCTAGCGGTCGCAGTCACAGAGTCAACAGCAATGTCCATCCACACAGGGCAGTGTGGCTTAGCAGCCAGAGTCTATGTCAACGGTTTTAGCGCCCCCACTTGGGCCTAGTGGGGAGGGGAGCCAAATTACAATTTGCATTATAAGTGGGCTTGCTGGTGGCTGACAGCCAAGACATAACAAGAGAAGGAAAGAAACGTGGGTAGGGGGAGAGGTAGCAAAGGTTACAGGATGCGTTAGCACTGACCAGCTGGGTACGCCAGTCGCTGCTGAGCAGTTAACCGCCCCAATGACTGCATCTGGCCGTTTCTAGAAGGCAGCCTTGTAGGTGTGATAGCAAAGAGGCGGTTTGTAAAAAAAGACTTGATTGAGGATCTGTGAGGGCTGCAAAACATTCTCCGTCCTTCCTGGAGACCAATGTCTTACACGTATTTAAGATTAAAACTCAAAGTGCTCCTTGCTTCCTATTGCTGGGAACCCCATCCTAGTCCCATGGAAACCGTGGAGAGTCTCTATTTTCCTTTCACAGGAATTCGATCATTTATTAGCGTCTGTGTCTATTTTCCTCCTCCCCCAGCCACCCAGCCAAGCACACCTGTGGGCGAACGCTGTAAAACCTCAAGGCTGAGATGGTGCAGCTAAACAAGCAGGCGGATTAATCTGTCTGCAACAAATCTTGTGTGCACACGAGGGGAAGGATTTCACTCCAGTTTTTCCTACAGTGTGAATTCTGAAATAAACCTGGAATGACTTATTCTGCCAGCATCAGCCAGAAGAGTCGCTCTGTCTTTTCAGAGACGAAACTAGGCCCTGAAGGGGAAAAAAAAAACCGCAACAGCCTCTTGGATTTGCTAGAGCCATAGAACCGCCGCTAGCTTTATTTTTCCCATAAACGTGTTCCTAGTTTAATCGCCCGCTGGGTCTCAGGATTGATTATAGACATAGCGCTCGATGCAAAGACAATATCGGTGGCTTTCTGACCCTCTCGCACGCTCTGATGTGCATTGATGCCTCTGCAGAACCCACCCTTCCCTCCCTCCAAGGTGGTTAACGGTGGCACTGCCAGGGTTGGGGAGATCCAACACATTTAATTGCTATTGATCATTTAACCTCTTTAATGACATTAGGAGGGGGCGGTGGGAAGAGCGTGAGGAGGGGGTAGAATGTCTGTCAAAGCCAAAGGTGGGAGGGAAGTCAGGATGATTTTCAGTGCACAGTGGGAGCACCTAACAGCTGCTGGTGGGGGTGTGGGGCGGGTTGCTGGCCAGCACTCAGTCGATAGACGGTGAGATACTTGTCCAGAGACAACGGGCAGGAAGAGAATGTGTATTCTGGGTGATGTAGGCAGATTAGGTTGCATGGATGGGTTTTTAAAGCCCAGTTTATTATAGTTGCCTGCAGTAACACAAGGACTTCTCCACAAAGGCTACGTCTAGACTGCAAGCCTCTGTCGAAAAAGACTGTCTAGACGACAACCAGTACTTTCGAAAAAGCAAGCCGCTTTTTTGAAAGAGAGCACCCAGGCAGTCCGGATGCTCTCTTTTGAAAAAGGACCGTTTGCATTACGTAGTGCTTTTTTCGAAAGAGCACTTGCGAAAAAAGGTGTTATGCCTCGTAAAATGAGGATTTCCGTGGTCAAAAAAACGGCTGCGTTCTTTCGATTTACTTTTGAAAGAACGCGGCTGCAGTCTAGACACAGGTAAAGATTTTTTGAAAGAAGGCCACTTTTTTCGAAAAACTCCTGTAGTCTAGACACACCCAAAGATACTAACCATCTCTTGAGAGGAGGCGAGTTCCATCCAGTCTCTAAGACAGTGGTGGGCACACTTGGGCGGATCCAGCCGTGAGGAGTTCCGGGATGGGGGACTGAGTCATTCCCTTCTGACTGGTTATGTAGGGCTTTCCCCAAGCAACAGGAGCGAGAGAGAAAAAAAAAAAAAAAAAAGATTGTGGGGCATGTAAAGCACCTAGAACTATGGTCTTATAGTTTTTTAAATGGACTACATTTCCAGTTGGCAGTGTGTCTTTAAGCAGTGAAATTTCCTAGACAGATAGGCTCCAACTAGTGTTTTAGATCCAAATATCACTGAATGTTGGGGATGAGTGGGCTAGGACCCCCAAAGTCCCGTTCTTCTGCCACAATCCTTTCTCTTAGGACCGGCTTCTGATCCCACTTTAACCCAGTGAAAATTGGGGTGACTTCATTCTAGTTAATGGAGTTAGAGCAGGGTCAAAACAGGGTAAGACTGGCATCAGGAACTTCGTGGAGTGGGTGGGTGGAGACAGGTCTTTCATTCCTATATTATTTCTCATCCGTACCATATAGTCACAGGTCCAGTCTTGCTTAGTGAGAGAGAGAATGTATGTGTGATTTGAACGCAGCCTCACTAACTCCCGAGACCGTCTGTTCCTTAAATATGATCCGTTTTGATGTCGATTTCACATTTTATCAATTTTAAAAGCCTTCTGATCTCTTCCAGTTAGACTTTAATTACATTTCTTTATTCCCAGCCCACTGGAAGATCAAACACAGAAAATATCTTTTCTTACTCACCAACTCTGCCTCTGTCTTCACTGGGGATTATATCTTGTTACTTTCCATGTCCATGAGATCATTAAGTACAAAGCAGCAGTCAGCTAACAGGGTCTATAAACTCCTTGCTCCAAATGCTCGTGGCAAGATGCAAAGTGCAGTGAATACCTAGAGCTCTCCAAATCTGCAGTTATCTGCCTTATGTCCACTGGTAGCTGCACCCCCAGCTGTCAGTGCGGATACCTGCCGTTCATTTTTGCAACTTTTGCAAATACAAATTTTGTATTTGCAGGGCTCTGCAAATATGACTTTGGGACAGTGCTGTTCATGCTTTTAGCTTGTTACATTTCTGATGTGTGTGTGGGGGGGGGGGGAAGACATCGGCTGGCACACACATTGTTATTTTCAATTCGGCAATGGCCAGGGAGACGGATACATCTCACTCGCTGTCCACAAGGTATGGTACTTATGGCCCACAGTGCCGGGGAGACTGATGGCAATAAACAGATGTGATGGAGGAAATATTGGACTGATTTGATTCTGGGAGCGTCTCGACGATGGCCACTCGCATTCCTGCTGTTGAGGTGTTCCTAGAGTCCCAGTGGCTTTTAGGCAATTGGATTAGAGCGGTGACCTGGTTAGCTTTTGCCTTCTGGGCCTGGCCAGGAGGCTGTGTGACACATTCCCGTGGCTACAGATCTTGCTATGCACAAGGCTAGACTGTTGTAAGGTGCTCTACCTCCTGTCCAGTCAGGAAAGCGAAATGGCACAGCGTGTGGAGTGGTGTCGTTGAGCGGGTGCTCACGTCGTGCCAATGTGGTGACAAGTGCTGCTCATTTAGTGTCCTGTCGGCTGAGGCCTGCCACCCAAGGGGGCAAGGGGAGCATTTGCCTCAGGGCCCAGCACTTCAAAATGGCCTGAGGTGCCCAGCTGCCATTGCTGCGGGAGCAGCACCAAGCAGAAGCCCGGGCCCTTTCCATTTCCACTGTAGCACTACATGGCACGCTCTGGGCAGCTTTGAGGACTGGAAGGACCCAGCATGGCATGCTCCAGGCCGTGCTGAGAGCCAGCTGCCCTGAGAAGACCCCCATGTAGGCCTCATAGTTCCTGCATTGAGTAGCATCCCTTGTCTGATGGAGTCTATAACCTCCAGCCTGGAAACTAGCAATTTCCTGGTGACCTAAACTGAACTAATGTCGCCCAAAGACACTGGAGACCTGGGATTTTGCTCTTATTTCTAGTCGAGAGGGCAGAATGTTCTGATCTTGGAGCTACTGGACAATTGCTTGGATATTAAGTACTTACCTTTGGATACAAATAGAACCGGTCCTAGGCTCAATGATTCCTGCCTGCTGCACACAAGACTTCCCTGCCAGCTTTGGGGACAGAATGGACTCTTCTGCCATGGGTTTACTGGCAGGAACTTTGGGACCACGTCCACTCTCAGGGCACTTTGGAACACCAAGGAGTCCCCACTTCGGGGATTTGAGTTTATTTAGTCGGCAGAAGAGAAGAGTGAGGGGGGATTTGAGAGCAGCCTTCAACTTCCTGAAGGGAGGTTCCAAAGAGGCTGCAGAGAGGCTGTTCTCAGTAGTGACAGATGGCAGAACAAGGAGCAATGGTCTCAAGTTGCAGTGGGGGAGGTCTAGGTTGGATATTAGGAAAAACGAATTCCCTAGGAGGGTGGGGAAGCACTGGGAGGGGTTCCCTAGGGAGGTGGAAGAATCTCCATCTCTAGAAGTTTTTAAGTCTCAGCTTGACAAAGCCCTGGCTGGGATGATTGAGTTGGGGTTGGTCCTGCTTTGGGACGGGGGCTTGATTCGATAACTCCTGAGGTCTCTTCCAGCCCTAGGATTCTAGGATTCTATTATTCGGACCCAACGCATGTCCCTCTCTTTTCTGCCATTGCCTGGGAACCAGATCGCGTGTGAGCCTGAATCCATCTCAGCTTCTCGTCTGATGACAACGACTCTCTCATATTTGGAAATCTTCTGCTCTCTTCGCAGCGCTGCACGGCATTGCCCGATAACCAGCTGCAAGCATCTTCTCTGTGTTTTCGCTTAGGGCCATCATGATTCCCATAAAAATAATAAATAAAAGTGCCCCGAGCCAGGCCCACTAGTGAGGGAAGGGGGGAGAGAAAAGGAGGTAACTGTCCTGGGACCTGGTGATTCTAAAGGGTCTGGGGTTCTCGGCACCACCAGGGCTAGTACTGCGGCAGCAGCAACACCCAGAGCCCAAAGTCCCTTAAATCACTGCTGAAACACAGCATGGTGTTCTCCAGACGGGGCTCTAAGAGTTGGGGGCGTGGCTTGGTGCCTGGGCAGTGCTGAGGGCTGGCTGCCTCTGACTCCGCCCCTTCTGCCTGAGGCCCCACCCCTTCCAGGAGCTCAGAGCCAGACCCCCCCAACACACACACCTTGCCATGGGACCTGTCGTGGTAATCGGCTCTTTTGCTCTAAGCAGGCAATGAACAGACAGAGTGAAAATATTTTTACAGCCACTAGAAGTGGCATTTTTTATTTTGCTGTTGTTGTTGTCTAGCCCTTTTGTAATGGCTCCTAACATTCAGTTCACTTTTTTTGATCGCCGGGACATACTGGCTGAACCTCTCTCATCTGGCATTCTCTGGTCCAGCAACATCCGTGGTCCGGCATGATGTTAGTGAGCCGGATGTCCACTGATCGTGGGTGTGGCCAAGTTTCCCGCAGTCCCATAAAGTTTGTTTACACCTCCCCAGTCCTGGTGCTCAGTATTCTGGGCTCTTATTTAGCTCAAATGGATCCCTAAATGTCTTCTAAGAGCCTCATTAGCAGTGGAAGTGTTGATAATGCTGCTAGATCCTATTGACCTCCTGTGGTCTGGCAAATTCTCTGGTTCGGAACCAGTCAGGTCCTGAGGGTGTCGGACTAAAGAGGTTCAACCTGTATTGAACAGAATTTGAAGAGAACGATCCACAGTCGCTCCCAGATTTCTTGGGTGAGTGCTGAAGTCTTATGTGGGGGAGGGCTCCTTTCTGATAGCAAAGGCTTTCTTTGCCATAAAGCTCTAAACCTGGAGTCATTCCATTGACTTCCAAGGAATTCCGTCAGGTTTACACAGGCGTCATTGAGGGCCCGATTTAACACCGGGACTATACTGCAATTCCTAGGGAAGAGGTCCTTTGCTCTGGGACGTGGGTTCTGCAATGTGAATGCTTTGAAAAGGGGGTAGGTGTCAATAACTGGATGCAGATCCCTTCCCCAGAGATGTCACCCCTTGTGGCCTGAGTCTCCAAAGACCACTTAGTGCCATATGGGAAAGAGATTTGTCCTGCCTGCAATCATCATTGAGGAGCCTACCTCAACCTCTCTGGTCCGGGACTCTCTAGGCCAGTAGCATCCGTGGCCCAGGAGGACCACAGGGGGTGCCAGACCGGAAAGCCCCAGTGGCCGGTTGGGTTCTGGCAGCAGAAGGGCTGGTGGCTGGGAGCCTGGCCAAGCTGGGAGTGGAGCCAGGCCAGGGATCTGGGGGTCCAGCCGGACCTGGAGCAAAGCCAGGCCCGTGGGCTGGGAGTAGAGCTGGGTTGGCAGCTGGGAGCACAGCCAGATAGGTGGGCTGGCAGCAGGGGGGTGGCGGCCAAGAGCTGTGGCAGTGGCCAGGAGCAGAGCCAGGCCGATGATTGGTGGCTGGGGAGCTGGCCAGAGTGAAGCAGGTGCCCTGGGGGCAGGAAGTCCGGCTAGGAACGGAGTCCAGCTGGGACTGGAAGTGATAAGGGGAGCCTGGGAGCAGGGGCCCATAGCAAGGAGGGGAGCCTGGTGGCCGGGAGGCTGACAGCCCCCCTGGGAAAGCTGGGAGCCTGGCAGCCAGGGTTCAGAATTGACCTTTCCTGGTCTGGCAAACTCCCTCGTTTGGGGCCGGTCAGTTCCCGAGGGCGCTGGACCAAGGAGGTTCCACGCGGTTTTCCCAGAATCCCGCTGCTCTCAAGACAAAGTACCCATTTTGGCAGAGGCCAAGAATTGGCTGTTCCAGGGAGGCTGATCTACCCTTTCCCTCTACCTTTAGGATTTCCTCAGCTGAAGATTGAAGCACATTGGATCACTGACGTGGGGGGAAACTTGTCCTGCCTTTGCCTGTAAGGTGATGTACCTGTCTCTTGCCGAGAGGTTTCTTTAGCAAAGTAATTATCCTTCCCCCACGCCTATTCCACTCCCCTCATGGCCCATAGGTTATTAACCTCTATCATTTCAGGGTGGACTTTGAGAAATTGTGTCTAGAGACCACAGCGTCTGAGCAAAGCATTAGCCGCTGCATAACAAATTACCAGCTCAACTCTAAAAGCACAATTCCCAGCACAATGTCTCCGGGAGGGACAGTGAGAAGGAACTGGGGGGTTAGCATCCGTGTGGGTTCGGAAGGAACACTTGCCTTTTAAATTAATTCCCTGTGCGGTGGACTAATATAAATCAACAAGAAGGGACAGGATAATAATTGTAAAATGCACAGGCAGCCGTCACCTGGACAGCGTAGATGAAACTTCCCTGCTGCTGCTTCCACCTCTGAGCAGCAGAAAGGTCGGCAGAGCTGCCATCTGGAGACCTGCCACTGATGAGAAGAGGCGAAAGGTGATGGAGAAAAAGATGACAAGGCAGCAGAGCCTGGAGGGACTGGGGAGATAAACCTGTTGGGTGCATTGGAGGCTTTCAGTAGCTCTATCCTAGGGGGATGGCTTTCTTTATTAGAAAAACTTTCTTCGTACAATCAAACCATTTCCTCTTGGGGACAGCTGATTTCTCAGGTCTTAAGCCTCTCTTTCTCTTTAGGAAATGAACAAACCAACTTTGCAAATGACCAGATGTTGCCGGAATCTCCCATATTGTGAAATCAGAGGGAGCAAAATTACTTGTCTTCCTCTTAGATAGGCTGGCAGTGTAATAGCGAGGACAGGCAAGCCGTTCCAAATCCAACAGGCACCTCTCTGTGTGTGAAACCTAACGTGATCTACTTTCCCTTCTGGGTGGGATCGTCAAGTTGAGCCTTTATTAATGTAAATACGGAAACAAGAGGCTAAAGATCAAAGAAATCTGGCACCACGCGTGGAAGGGTAAATTAACCATCTACGTTAACAAGAAAGAAAAGGCCTGCTAGAACGTTTTACGCTGAAAAAGTGTCCCTGGCCCTTGGAGAAGCCTGTCTGGCACATGTCCATTCATATGAAGAAAACCCTGTAATGCGTTCCCAGCTCAGTCCTATCATTGCACACTGGGGGTTATCTTCTATGGAAGAGTGGAGGAGTCTAGACAGCTGCCACAAACATGAAAGATGAGGGTGAAGTAGCTGAGAGCAGAGGAGACATAACCTAGCAGTATAAAACGTATGAGGTTCTGTAGCGGTGTGGTGCTCGCCTCCCGAGCGTGCACCCTTCTGGCTGAGTGCACGTGCCTGCTCTCTTTTAATCCGAAGCCTTTTCAGCTACTCAGCCCTCTGGCTGAGTCACACCCCTGTGTGAAATTGAAATCCCTTCCAGGATTCTGTAGTCAGGTGTCACCGGTAAGGTGTCCTGACGGGTCTGCTCCTTCAGATGATGATACCATTCAGCTGTGTGTGTGTGTGTGTGTGTGCGCGCGCGCTCCTTGGTGTGTCCTGCTGGTTTGCGCAAACAGCCACTCCGAGAGAGCCCGCAAAGACCACAAGATCAGATAAGGATCAAAGGCACCCAGCCAGGTTTATTATCAAATAAAGTCCAATAACAGTTGTCAGGAGGCTCTACCAAGCCAGCATGTATATGTAGCCTGACAAAAGGGATTTGTTGGCAGCGAGATGTTTCTTTGTGAGGTGTTTTGTTATGACCCCTGGAATGTGTGTACAGCCTGTGCCTAGTACCTTATAGGCAGAAGTGTTCTGTAATATCAGTCCTGTTCTTGCCAGCTTCTGAGAGTGGGACCTGCTTGTTGCTCACCAGAGCTATCGACAGACGAATGCAAATCAAGCACATTGAAATTGTTAATGAAGCAGGGATTTAAATATCCTATGATGCATTAGCATAAACATGGCCACCGCTTTGTTCCGAAATGGAGTTTTTTTCGAAAAAAGCCCGGCAGTCTAGACGCCACAAAAACTCCGTTTCGAAACAAAGCGGCGGCTATATTTATGCTAATGAATCGTGGAATATTTAAATCCCTGCTTCATTAGCCATTTCGATGTGCCTAATCTACATCTCTCTGTTGACAGAGAGGTGTAGTCTCGACACACCCCACTAGACCATTGCTGTCTGGGCCTCAGGCCTCCGACCGGGCCTGTGATACGTGGGCTTGTTTTTCAGACCCTCATCTTGCTACAAAGACAACTCCTTGCCTCTCATTCAGGGCTTTATCACAGTTCATCACTCTCACCATAGTCCACGGTCTCTTTCCCAGCTTGCCACTCAGCGCTTCCTGTGGTGCTTCCAGCTTCCAGCTTTCTCTCCTTCAGCTCTGCCTTGCAGCTCCTTTTGTAGGCCTTCCTGGCCCCTGATTGGCTGGTTCCTCCACGGCTGCTCCAGCCTCCTGAAGGACTTGTCTATAGCCATTTTCTGAGCGGGATGTGGCGGCACCACAGGGCCTCCCACAGGGAGCCTCAGGGCCTAGTCCAGCCTGTCACAGATTCAAAGAAAGATTTGCTGCTGTTCCTGGTAACTAAGCCAAGGAACACGGGACAGCAATGCACTTTTTCACCTGTATACCAAATATAACAGGGGTGGGGAACCTTTTATGGGTCGGAGGCCGCTGACCCACACGCAAAAACAGTCAGGGGCCACACACAAGTGAGAAGCAAAACAAACAAACCAACCCTCACTGATGTGGCCCTTGACTGAGAAGGAGAAAGATACTCCTCACATTCCCCTCGTGCACCGGAGCCTAAGAGAGCCCAGGCTCGTAGATTTTGTATGCTCCAGTCCTATGGAAGGTGGGGGAGGCTGGAGCATCAGCGCAGGCTCCCCAATGCTGGCGAGGGGGGAGCCCTGAGACTCAGGGTCCAGATCCAGGCAAGCTGGGGGCTGCATTTGGCTCCTGGGCCTTAGGTCCCCCTGAAAAATGGGATCTAAACAAGATTTACTAACATTGATTAGCTTCTGGATGCTTCAGCACCTCCTTATTAATGATGGAGATTAAAATTGCATTCAGGGACAATTACACATTTTTAAAAAATGTTTTCATTGGAAGATTGTTCGCAAGGAGGCATTTTCACAGAAAATAATTTGTTTTCTGAAAAAAAAATGTTTTTTGTTGGGTTTTGATTGCTGCAAAAAAAAAAAAAAATCAGAGGTAACTTCACATTTTGGTCAAACAAAATCCCAAAAATGCAACAGAAAATATAAGTGAAAATGACACTTTTTTTCCATGAAATTTTCCATAGAAACAAAACACCATTTCTCAGCCAGCTCATGTTAAAATGCCCATTTACACAGCCAAGGGAACTGAATCACAGAGGCTGAAAGGTATGCACAAGGCCTCATTGCGCATTAGTCGCCGGAGCTGGGAATAGAACCCAAATGGTGACTCGTAGGCACCTGTTTTAACCCCTGGGCGGATGCCTGTCTCCAAGACAACATGAGAGCTATTGAAAGCTGTGCACCAGGGTACAATCAGAAATCAAAAAGGGCTTGTTTATTGTAGAGGGCTTTCTAAAAGCCAGACCACTCATAATGAAGGACTTTTTAATACCATGCTGCCGACTGGGCTAACCATGGTAAAACCATGGACGATTGTTCTTGGAAGGAGTACAGCATTCTGTATTGAAACGGAAGAGTTTTTGGACTCAGTCTTGGGAAACGAGAGAGCCTGGGGAATAGGTAAGGCCTGTGAGTTGTCCACACAGGCTTGAAACTATCCTCGCCTCTCGCCAATAAGAATGAAGTTGCCTCTAAGCTTCCTAGCACAAACTCAGCCTCCTAAAATATCAGAGCAAGGCATGCTTCCCAAGGCCTCAGCCCCTGAAGCAACACTATGGGCCTCGGAGTAGCCTTCTAGGCTAGTGTGTGGCCTACCTTGGCAGCTCTCACAACTCCTCTCACGCTCCCAGCCTGAACGTCCACCAAAACGGTGCTTCAGGAAGCTGTACACTGAGATTTTCAACATCGCCTAACACATCTAGACATGCCACCCTCCTCCCCACTGTTTTACACCATGACGCGAGTTTGCAGGCTGCTGTACCATGCTCGATTATAAATGGGATCTAGAAGGCTCCTCGTGTCCCATGCAAATGCATGGCACGAGGCTGGATTTTTATTGAGCTGTAGATCAATATAAAACCTCGGGCCCAGAATCTAGTTAGGGGTGTGCACAGAAATCGAACACTGCCTTTCTAGACAGCAATGAAATTGAGGGAATCTTCTGCCTCCCTGACACCCGCATGGATGCTTCCTGTTGGTGAAAGTCACAGATAAACTTCAGGCTGGATTTGAGGACCCTTCTCCTCAGAAACAGAATCTGGTTCTATCTCCACATGACAAAGATTTTCCCCCAAAATACGACACATATACAAGCCCATACTTTGTATTTAAAACATCTCTTTATGCCCTTCCTTACCGCTGGAAAAAGCAGGCGGCACAGTAAATGTTTTGTAGGGAACATCTAAGTGGTCTGATGCCACCGAATGTTTGGTGGGACATTCCCTTTCTGAGCCATTAGGGATGAAGGATGCCCTTGCAGTGAATGTCATGGACTTGTCCCCCAGGGATCTGGGTGGAATCCCCTTTCTGCCAAATGCCTCCTGTGTGACCTTGGCATGTCACTTCATTCTTCCGTGCTTCGATTCCCCAGATACTATTATGATGAGGGCCAGAGAAGTCCCGATCTCACACGGATACTTAATATGTTATCTGGGATGGAAGCACGACCCTTCACAATCATCCTGGGTCTGGACCACATTTGCTGCATTCTGCATCCCTCATTCTTTATTGATAAGGCTATTTATATGTAAAAAGGAGCTGCGTTTCCTAGGAGTTCGTCTGTTCCTGCTGCTCACCTTCCACCTGCCACTCTCTGTGGGGACTCTGTCCTCACTTCTAGTGCAAATATTCACACTGTCACAAAGTCCTAAAACCTGGCAGAAGGCCCAGCAGTGGTGCCAAACCTGTAGGTCAGCTGGGCGATGGGGGATAGCAGCAAAGAGGATTTGACATGTGCCTAGCCACCTGGGAAAAGCTCTCCGTGATGGGTCTCCATGTCGGAGGGACTGATAGAAATCAGTGGTATGTCTTATAGGCCCACACGGTGCACGTCTCCATGGAACCAAACTGCATCGGGCCATATCCATGACTCCTTCCCATGGTCTGTATTGGCACCCTTCATCGTGTGGCACAGGTCGCTAGAAGGATTGGGAGGGAGGAGGCTGTAGTTGCTCACAACCCTTGTTGCTAAGCCGTACAGATACATGGAAGGCCACAGTGGCAAGTACCCAGCTCCGATCTTCCTGCTCCCAAAGCGAAGGCTCTTGAGGCACGGGAACAGAAAGCCATTCACTCCAACAAGGATGAAAGAGAGAACTAGGGAAGGAAAACCAGGCGAGCACAGAGCCACTGCCTCTGACAATGTTCCCCTTCCATGCACACAGACAATTTCTGTGAGGATTAGTCAGGCAGGCTCATCCCGTAGCATGAGGCACTCATGCGAAACGGGGGCCTTCGCGTGTTCTTGTTCAGACGCAGAATTGCCGCACCTAACCCATGTCCTGGAAAATGGAACCCATTACAAGCATGAGAAGGTTGTGATGTTTCCAGAGCAATATCCTTCAGCCTGTGTCCTCCTCTGACCTGCGGCTCTGCCTCCCGCTTGTTTTTTTTTTTTTTTAACTTCAGTGCACAACTTGCCAGCAATCTACCGAAAGGACACTGTAGTTCTGTAAGTCTCAGACCCAGTAGCCTCTGCATCTGAGTCCCCTCCATGGCCTATTCTTAGAACATAAGAACGGCCGTACTGGGTCAGACCAAAGGTCCATCTAGCCCAGTAGCCTGTCTGCTGACAGTGGACAGCACCAGGTGCCCCAGAGGGATGGGCCGAATTGCAGACCATATGCATTCTTATGGGCTGCATATCCTGCAAAAGCACTTCGCAGTATGAATTCTTCATTAAACTGAACCCCCACGAACACCCTTTTCAATCTACAGGTAGAACTTCTCTAATTCGGCACCCTTGGGTGCTGAACCAGAGAATTTGCTGTACCATGAGAGGTCAATATTTTCTAGCAGCATCACCCACACTTCCACTGCTTACCCGTCTCTTAGAAGACATTTAGGCTATGACTTCACTGCGCATTGTTGAAAAGAAATGGCAGAACGGTTCTTGCGCAAGAGGGGGGTTTTGCGCAAGAAGGAGCAGTGTAGACAGCTCCTTCTTGCGCAAAAGCCCCTTGCGCAAAAATGGTGCCTCATTTGCATATCGTCTTGCGCAACAATGCACAGTGTAGACGTAGCCTTAGGAGTAAATCAGAGCTAAATAACAGCCCAGAACACTGAGAGCCAGAACTGGGGGCTGTAAACAAACTTTATGGGACTGCAGGAAACTTGGCCACACCCATGATAAGTGGACATCCAGCAACTGAAATCATGTCGGACCATGGATGTTGCCAGGCCAGAGAATGTCGGACAAAAGAGGTTCAGCTTGTACTCAGAAGTCTTCTCTCTCTATTATGTGCTCCAGCTAAAACTTTAGCTGATGGAAATTGAGTTGGAAGAAGTGGGGGACTGCTGCCCAGCACCCGGTGACTCAGGGGTTATGCTCAGGTAGCTAGCAAAGGTGTAGGCCAGCGGGCCTGGGAGAACCAAACAGATAGAAGGTTGATATTTGAATTGGATATAGGTTCCTTGCCCACTTTCTTTGTGTGGGAGAGAGAAACCAGGAGTTCAGAGACACAGAGGCTGTGTCTAGACTGGCAAAACCTGCCAGCTGTCTACACTGGCCACTTGAATTTCCGCAAGAACACTGACGGTCTCATGTAAGATCGTCAGTGTTCTTGCAGAAATACTGTGCTGCTCCCGTTCGGGCAAAAGTCTTTTTCTGAAAGACTTTTGCGCAAAAGGGCCAGTGTAAACAGCACAGTAGTGTTTTCCACAAAAAAGCCCCGATGGCGAAAATGGTGATCGGGGCTTTTTTGCGGAAAACCGCGTCTAGATTGGCCATGGACGCTTTTCTGCAAAAAGTGCTTTTGCGGAAAAGCATCCTGCCAATCTAGACGTGCTTTTCTGAAAATACTTTTAACGGAAAACTTTTCCGTTAAAAGCATTTCCGGAAAATCATGCCAGTGTAGATGTAGCCAGAATGATTTAAATCCAGGCAGTACTACCATGCCCTCTCCCTTCCCTCCCCCTGGAATTCAGGGCATGGGAGAGGAGTGAACAAAGAGAAAAATTAGAAGTAAGTAAGAGGGAAAAGTGAATCCAGGCACGTTCAGGGTATTTTTCTTTATTTTGTAGTTTGGTTTGAACTGCTCTGTATGAATCTATGCCTCTCCTCCCCATTTACTACCATGTAAGCATTGTGCCGAGACTTTTCTCTGTGTTTTAATTTGTTTCCCTTAGTTGTTCTGTCACATCTAGAAACTAAGTACGCTTTCTCAAGTTTATCTTCTGTTTTGTAATAAAAATCACTTCTTTTAGGGTGATGATTTGATTCTTGTGTCCGGGAAGGTCTGTCTGTGTGTATCTGCATGCCTCTGACTAAGGGGTCAGCTACTAGAGACTGCAGCTTGTTTTCTCTCTTATTTTTTCCAGCTCTTTTGGGGCAAAAGAGCTTGGGGTACCCCTGGGGGTGATTTCAAGTGTTCACCCCTGGTTTTTTAGGGATTAAAAAACACTTGATAGTGGCAGCAATTCCCCAAAATCTGACTATGTCTACACTGCCGGGTTTTTTCCAGCAGAAGATATGCAAATCATGTTCTCATTTGCATATCTTCTGCCAATCCTTTTTGTAGAAGAGGTTTTGGTGCTAAAAAGCCCCGTAAAGACAGGGCCATTTGTTGGGGGAGGGGGGAGAACCCTTTTTCGCAAGATCCTGTAAACCTCATTTTCTGAGGACTAAGGGATCTTGCAAAAGGGTGGGGTGGGTTTTTTGTTTTTTTTGACAAATAGCCCCGTCTACATGTGTTTTTTAGCAGCAAAACCTCTTCCGCAAAAAGGATCGGCAGAAGGTATGCAAAGGAAAGCACAATTTGCATATCTTCTGTGGAAAAAACCCGGCAGTGTAGACATAGACTCAGTGTATTATGATTCTGGAGAGGGAGGGGGGAGTTTTTGTAACCAGTGCCTATGGAGGCAAGGATTTTAAGCTCTCTTGTGGGGCCCCCTCCATCTGTAGTTTAGGAACTATTTAGAAAAGTTAAACGTACACAAATCCATGGGTCCGGACTTAATGCATCCGAGGGTACAGAGGGAGTTGGCAAATGTCATTGAGGAGCCTTTGGCCATTATCTTTGAAAAGTTGTGGAGATCAGGAGAAATCCCGGATGATTGGAAAAAGGCAAATGTAGTGCCCATCTTCAAAAAAGGGAAGAAGGACAATCCAGGGAACTATAGGCCAGTCAGTCTTACCTCGGCTCCTGGGAAAATCATGGAAGGGATCCTTAAGGAATCCATTTTGAGAGAGGAAAGTGATTAGCAGCCTGGAGAGAGGCTGTTCTCAGTAGTGACAGATGGCAGAACAAGGAACAATGGTTTCCAGTTGTGGTGGGAGAGGTCCAGGTTGGATATTAGGAAAAACTATTTCACTAGGAGGGTGGTGAAGCACTGGGATGGGTTACCTAGGGAAGTAGTGGAGTCTCCATCCCTAGACGTGTTTAAGTCTTGGCTTGACAAAGCCCTGGCCAGGTTGATTTAGTTGGGATTGGTCCTGCCTAGAGCAGGGGGCTGGACTTGATGACCTTCTGAGGTCTCTTCCAGCTCTATGGTTCTATGATTCTATGTACTTGGAGTGCCAGAGTGGGGAACAACCGTGACAGAGGCAAGGTGGAAACCATTTGTCTAGGTTTCAATGCCATTCAGGAATGTCAGCCGTGGGCCATTCTGGAGACAATATGATTTAGAGCAGGAACCCATCCTAGTTTCAGGTGACTGCCCGGTTGTCTGAATGCTTCATACCTTCTTAAAGTGTAGGCCTCATGTGACAACTTCATTGCACTGTGACCCCCTACCGACAACAAAACTTGCCACACGACCCTGGGAAGGAGAGGCAAACCTGAGCCTGCCTGAGACCTGCTGCTTTGGGGAGGGTGGGGCAGGGCCAACGCCAGTGTCCATAACAGGGGGCCAACCCTGAACCACGAGGACTTCAGCTGCAGGCTGGGGGCCTGTAACCTGAGCCCTGCTATGTCGAGCTGAAATTCTCAGGGGATGGGTCTCCGGCTTTGGTTCTGAGCCACTGCAAGTCTTTAAGCTAGCCCTGGTGGCGTGTGTCATGATCTGGGCAGCACTGAGGGCTGGCTGCTCCTTACCCCACCCCTTCCACAAGCATGGAGCTGGGTCCTCAACACCTTCTCCAGGGCCACGGTGAGTCTGTCAGCTCCCCTGGATCTTGAAGTTCACTGCTAACCATCAACCATGCTTTAATTTCCATTCTCCCGACACAGACACCTCCGACTTTCCACTAAGAATTCAGGGGGATGTGTTCCAAGAGGCATTTGCTCACTAACATAACCTCTCTTTGCTTGCATCTTTATCTGATTTGCAACCACGTCACATTTTCTTTTCCATTTCCCGGGGCTGCAGTTTTTGTTCTTCACAACTCTTGGAAGGCTACTGAAAATATTAAAAAATCCCATCTGTTTCCAGACTTTTAGAAGTAATATTTCATCATCCAAAAAGATGAACCAGAGACTTATCCATTTAAAACATTTGTCGTGAAACCAGAGAATGGAAACAATGCGAGGCAACTCAGCTGCCCAATCATGCAATGTGAATAATGAACCACAGCGATTCAGTCCATGCAGAAGAAACAGGCTGAAAACTATTTGGTGGAGCTATTCAGTAAATATGCGGTAATAACTACTAAATTTGCAGAAAATGATCTATTCAGGAAACATTTACCAAAAAAGGATACGCCTACTCACTATTATTCAGATCAGATTTGTTGAGTTTCACCTTAAAATGTGGCTAGTACTTAACCATCTACTTCAAATACATGTGATTAGGGTTAATTTATTAGTTGAACTCTGACCTCATTCTTCAAAAATATAGTATTGTTATGAATGATTATCCTCATTATTTGATTGTGCTAAACAGTATAATTAGGACTACCACTAGAAGGCACTCAAGACACAGTGGGAACATAATGTAAAGCTATTTCAATTATGCACACACAAAAACCTGCCCACACGCTTCACATATTACCAACTGTGCTCAGGTGAAAAAAATTACAGTCACAGCCTTCTTTGCTGTGAGAGTCTATCATTTCAATGCACAAGTTCTTAAATAGGAAGCATGAAGGTATGTGTAGATCTGCCTGAGTATGAATGAAGAACTGGTGGGGAGTCCTTTAAAACATTGGGCTGGTGTGGCCATTTGACTCCTTGCCTCACCTATTAAGATGGTGACTGCCAGCTAAGCACTGTGATGAAGGAAGAATTTACCGAAACGGAAGACACCAATCGCCCACAAAATACCTTCACATTTAAGTCAGGGTTTTGACCGATTAGCGTTAAACTTTTTATCCTTTCCAATGCCCTATCACTCCATTTCTCAAAAAAAGAAGGCCTTTCCACCATTTCCCTATGAATTTTCATGCAAAGACTAGCTGGAGGGTGAAATACCAGCTGAGTTGTTGCTATTAACTGAGGCCTAGTCTTCACTTTGTGGAAGATTGATGCTGCCGTGATTGATCTTCTGGAGTTCGATTTACTGGGTCTAGTTAAGACTCACTAAATCAAACTCAGAGGGTGCCCTCGCCAGCATCCAGTACTCCTGCTCTTGTGAGGAGTCAGAGAAGCTGAGGGGAAAAAATCCTTCTGCTGTGGGGATGCCACCCACTCAGTTTAAGGTAAGCCCACTTCAGCTATGTATTCTATGTACCTTAACCCAAGCTGCCGGGTCGAATGTAAATCTATCTGTGTAGTTAAGATTCACTAAATTGAACTCAGAAGGTACCCCCGTCTGTGGCCAATACTCCTGCTCCTGTGAGGAGTAAGGGAAGCCAATGGGAGCATTTGTTCCCATTGGCCTCCTGCTGTGGAGATGGCGAGGGAACTCAAAACAAGGTACATCGACTCCAGCTACGTAAGTAACATACCTGGAGTTGCATGTCTTGATTTGACCTTCCCCTTTACCGTAGATCTGGCCTAAGCAAAGATCTTGCATGTCTGTGTGAAACAGCACCATCTGGTGATTCCCAAAACAAAATATCTGACTTTCTAAAGTCAATTCCTGCTTATAGTCAGATCACAAATACTTCCTACACCGTCTCTCCTAACATTTAATGTAGTTAGTGTTGGACAAAATACTTAGCATGAAATGTAAAACTTTACTTACCATGAGTAGGACTTATCATGGTGATTATCTGAGATGAACTCAGCTGGACAGGGGGGCTGACAGCCACACCAGGTCTCTGGGCAAGGTGGGAATGCTTGGCTCTCGGCTCCCGGAAGGGGCGGAGTCTTGGAAGGAAAAGGTGGGGCTGGGACAGGGAGCATGCCATGCCAGCACCCCTCCCTCACAGCTTAGTGCTACCCAGAGCTGCACAGCCATTTAAAGGGCTCCCTTTTAAATACCAGGTCCTGGTGCAGTTACCCCATCGGCAGGCCTGCATCTGAATGAAGATTTTAAATGCCTTCGTTTTTCAAACTGAGGTGATTTGTACTCATAGTTCTGGCCCGACTCATGCTGAGCACCCTGCAATGTCTCTAAGTCGTGCGACAAAGCGCTCTGTGCCCTGGTTTTAGACTCTGCCGTATGTCTATCCCCCTTGGGGCATTTTGCTTTGGGTTGTACAGGTCAGACAAGGGGATTACAGTGGTCACTTCTGGCTTAATAATCTACGACCCCCCAGAGGGTACCCACAGGGTTCCTCACCTACCATGCAAAGGAATGCGAAGGCTCCATTCCTCTCTGTTCCCCTGCAGGGTTCTTCCTCCTTCCTCTTCCCCCCCCTCAGAGCAGGGTGAGTCATGCGAACGTGTGGGCCCTAGATTTTCTTTTGCTCACACCCAAATCAATTTACGCTACTCACAGCCTGATACGTTTTTGCTGCCGAGGCTTGTACTCAACCCATTTTCCAGCAGCAAATGACATCTCTGCCAAGGATGGCATCTCGGCAAAAGCAATTTCCAAGTGACTCATCAAATGGCGCTTCAGCAGGTGAAAGCGCGTGCAATGCAGATTATCAGCTTTTCCTCGTCCTGACTCACTCCCCTCATTCATTCAGTAGGAAGCTGAAATTTGCAAACACTCTCAAGCTTTTGACGAGCGCAGCCTGGGTTATCAAAAGCTGCTTCCTGTCTAAGAACGACGGCAGAGAATGGGGACACTAAACCACCGAAATTAGGGCTCAGGAAGGCCTGTCCGTCGTCTAGAGAAGGGGTGGGCGAACACCAGCTTGTGGGTGCTTTGGTGTTGGGAATAAGTCTGGACGCTCTGGATACGGTGAAAACAGGCAAGAGGATTTATTACACACAGCGCTGGTGGAGTGCTACCAGGGTTAAGCTGGTTAACACTGTTTAAGCAAAACACTACAATAGATTATATAGGGGGCTGATGGATGGAGGGAAAGCAATTCAATAGGTTCTAGCAGCAAGACGAAATGAGCACATAAGCCAATAAACTACGAAGGTTACACAGCATCTCCGCCCATTGCCAATTAAACACCTTATCTCTTAATACAGGTAGTTATTCCTAACAAGCTAAATAAGCCAACATACACAAAACAGACAATTTAATGGCAACTTTTGTCTATTTCAATTATGATGTATTTACAGGAAGAGGATGCCACCTCGAGCTGGCGTGATCCTTGGGTCATGGGCCCATTATCTAGGATTAGATGGGAGCAGAGTTACATCAGTTCTGAGTGCTTCTGAAAAGCCATCACGCCCTAACCCTAAGCTTTCGAGGCTCTCCATTCCTTTCGAGTCCGTGAGGCCTACGCGTTCGGAGGCTCTGTCGCATCCTCCCGCAGAGTTTAGCTGCACAGAGTACAGGTTCCCCTCCACTGGGCGTGGCGGGCTTGTTTTTTAATCATCCGTTGTGCCTTGCATTTGCAAAGATGGCCCAGGCTTGGACTTGGTCATACTTTACATAATGCAGAAATAAAGCACTTTGCTGTCTGAAATATGCATGGAAGAGATGGCAAAACCTAGCACTTCTGGTGCACCATCGGCTCCGGGAAGGAATGGAGCGGAAGTACTAATGCACAGAACCATGGACATGTCTTAACTATTTATGAACAATCAAAACATGGGTTTAAAAAAAAAAACAGACACAAAACTTTTCTCTCAAGTCACATTTTCCTTGCTCTTGTTTTACTGTTAACAAGCTTCCTGCGGTAACTCTCCAGCCAATGTGTGTTACTGTTCCCCCTCCATGCCAGTCTTCAGAGGCTGTCATTATTACAGAACTCGGCCCTTTAGCTCAGGCTGCATCATTTCATGCCTTTAGCTCTGGAGGTCCCCGTTCAGGTCCTCGCAGCTCGATAAAGGCTGTGTTACCAGACAGCTGAATGAGGATCAGTCACATTCCTAATTAGCATGGGCGGGCGGTATCCTAGGTCAGGGGAGGCATAGCCTTCCCAAACCACCAGCCACGGTCCGTCCCCAGAACGCCTACTGTAGGCATATTAGGGGTGGAGTGTTGTTGTCACCCGCACCCACACACCCTGTGCTCCAAGGCCGGGGAGACTGGGGTCGTGCACCGCCTGCCCTCCCCGATGCTCCAGAGCTGGGGCGACTCAGACCGTGTGCTGCCTACCTTCCCCAATGCTCCGGAGCTGGGGAGGTTGGGACTCGCATGCGCCCAAATGCCTTCCTGCCTGTATGTGGGAGGGGGTGAATGCGCGCGCGCACACTGCCCCGCCTACCCATAGAGGGGTGGGGCCTCATCAGAAGGGGTGGGGTTGGAGGTGGGGCTGGGGGCTTGCCTCTGCCAGCCCCTCCTTCACTGACTGCCCATGCTATTTAGCCATGCTCATCTCCAAGAAAGTTTTTTTTTTTAAATACAGAAAACCCCCAAATATAAAAGGACTTAAAGGAGAATTAAGAAGCGCTTGCGATCATGAATCATTTACAAAAATCTGTGTAGATTTCAAAATGGTCGCTAACCAGAGACGGAAACTATCTGGGTAGCTATTGAGTTTCCAAATCTAGGACCCGATCCTGTATCCCTAGCGCCCTTGCTGGCTTCCGTGGGGCTCTGTGTGACCCAAGGGCTCTGTCCGCGTGATTCACAATGCAGGCTCAAGGCCCTATTTCATGTCTGACAAAATCCTAAAGAAGTTTCCATTGGTCTAAAAAACATCCTGGCCTTTCCCTTCAGTGGCAGAAGTGCAATCTCTGCTGCAGAAAGGGGCCGAAAACTACAGAGCAGACTTTATTTTCAGCTACACCGCTGGGGAAAAAAAACTAGTAAAGTAAAGCTGACCAAAATTGATTTCTCTGGTTCCAGACCATAGTCGACTCTCAGTTACATGTGAAGATGCCACAGCCCTGGGTGGTAATTGATTGTTTTCCTGGGATCTTTGGAATTTGCCAGTGCTGTAAATGGCTGCCCTCGCCTAGGGCCCCTTGTCCACAGACCAAAGCTGGAGAATAACATAAAAAGCTACTTGGAAGGTCCTTAGAGCCCCTCCATTTTAAGCAGCCAGCTGCTAAACGGGGGTCATAAATTGTCTGATTATCTGCAAGAGGCATCTTTAAGCAGAAAAAAAGAAGGCTAGCTTTGTATAGAAGAGCTCTATCGGCTAGTGCTTGCATTTCAAATATAGCCCCAATGCCAGGATCTGCTAAAGCAGACCCTCCACCTTATCCGTGATTGATAGCAATTGTTGGAAAGCAAAAATAATTCTATCTGGCTCGTTATTCCTCTAGGTCGAGGTGACATATCACCAGCTCTTTCAAGTCACTCGAGGAGACGCAGTATAAACTCAAAGGCTTAAACTCACAGCTCTCCATCCCTTCCCCCCACCTATCAATGGGATCTACTCCCAGGTGGGGGGGCGTCTGATTTAGAAGGAAGGCGTGTGTTAAAAATAGACATCAAGATGCTGCATGGAAGATCACAGGGGAACCTCGTACGACAAAAGGACATCAAAAGAAAATAGCCAAATGGAATTTGAAAGTCAAAAGCTGAGAGAGTTTTAAAGAGGCAGGACCTTTTCTCCAGCTCATCCAATGAAGTGGGTTTTTACCCACCAAAGCTCAGGATTCTATGTATTTGTTACTCTCTAAGGCTATGTCTAGACTGCAAGCCTCTTTCGAAAGAGGCTTTTTCGAAAGATACTTTCGAAAAAGCCTCTTTCGAAAAAGAGTGTCTAGACTGCAAGCGGAACTTTCGAAAAAGCAAGCCACTTTTTCAAAAGAGGGCACCCAGGCTGTCTGGATGCTCTCTTTCGAAAAACCCCTGTTTGCATTCAAGAACGCCTTTTTTCGAAAGAGCACTTTCGAAAAAAGGCGGTCTTCCTCGTGCAATGAGGTTTACCGTCGTCGAAAGAAAAGCCGCGTTCTTTCGATTTAATTTCGAAAGAACGTGGCTGCAGTCTAGACGCAGGTGAAGTTTTTTCGAAAAAAGGCTACTTTTTTCGAAAAAAACCCTGAGTCTGGACACAGCCCAAGGGTATGTCTAGACTACGTGCCTCTGCCTGCGAACCTCCTTTCACGAGGCATAAGGGATCAGTCGACAACAGCTTACCCTGTTGACCAATCCGCATCCTGACTGCTGCATTGTGCCGACAATCAGCTGAGCCGGCACAACACGGTGGCCATTTTTATTTTAATGAAGATATTAAAATCCCTGCTTCACTGGCTATGTCGGTATGTCTAATTTACATGCCTCTATCGGCAGAGGCATGTAGTCTAGATATACCCTAAGGTGCCACGGGTCTACTCACTGTTTTTAAAGTACCTTTTCATGGAGGTTCTCGCACTAAATATTGGGCCATACATCCGCTTGTGTAAATCCATTGACTTTAATGGAACTGATTTGCAGTGGGCTTATAATCACTAGTCTGCCAATTTTCCCATTTTAAGTAAATGTATGTCTACCCGGGTCTTGTCCTCTAATGCAAAACTTGAAGCCAAATAACAGGGAAATGGCATCATAATATACTCTTCCCTTGAAAGAATGCATCAGTGACGTATTATTAACCCTCTGCCGTGTCTACCAGGCTCCATTCTGAAAGAGGAACTTGTAGTATCATTTAAGTTCCTCGGCCTGGCCTCAAATGGGGAGAATTTCTTTGCCAACACAGGACATGACCAAGTAGAAGCTTTGCTCTGAAGTAGCTGTGATGGCGTGTCGGGTTCCTCTCCCCCCCAATCCTGCAGCCCTGTAGCAACAAGAACAGGCTCCGCCAGCCAGTAGAATAGAGAGGGTTTATTGCTTCTCCAGGATACAGCACAGCACAGACGTGATGCGGCTACAGGAGTCAGGGCCAGGATGCCTCAGACCCCTTGAGACGGGGTCTCTAGGCCTCTAGATTCCAGCCCCCTCCTTAGTCTGTCTCCTTCACGGTTCCAGCCAAAGACTGACCCTTCCCCCAACACTCACTTCCTTTATTCCGTCCCTTCCCTTAACCGGTAGGACCAGTTCGGTCACTGTCATGGGGGCCCTCAAGGTGCCCCCCGCTGGACAGTGCTTACAGACAGAGGCCAGTAGGGGTCATCCGCAGCCCACAGCCCGAGCCTAGCAACCAGCAACGTCCTGACACTACATCACAGTAGCCGTTCAATTTTCTCCTGGAACAGGCTAGTGTAAAATGAATGTTGGATACCTCCGTTATTGCAGACCATCTGCTGAATGCCGTATAGAAACTCTGTTTTGGGTCAGGGGCCACTGACCCACAGAAAAGTCAGTCAGGGCCTGCACACAAGTGAGAAGCAGAAAAACCAGAACAAACCCCTCACTGACATGGCCTCCGATGGAGGAGAAAGACCCTCTCCAAATTCCCCTCGCACACCAGAGCTCTGCAGGGGAGTAGCACAGGGCACCAGCACAGGCTCCCCAATACTGGGGGGGGGGAGTACCAAGCCTCAGGGGCTGGTTCCAGGCAAGCTGGGGGCCACATCCAGTTCTTAGGCCTTAGGTTCCCCACTCCTGCCATAGAGGAAGCGACAGCTTTCACTCTGACCGGAAAAGACAGTGCAGTAATTTTGGCTAATTATCAGCAACCTCTAAGCTTCCTCCCAAAACGAATTGCCAGTCTGACATTCTCTGTGTTATGTTATGTTATAAAATCTTGGCTCGCTACCTACAAGATCACACTGGAGCCATACGCGTCACAGAGGTGAGGCCAGCTTTGAATCGTGGTCCTCTTCTTTTCCTCATCATCTCATCCTTGTATTTGTCCAGTTAAACTTTTGCCTGCTTCCCCATGTGGAGTGGGACAGCATCAGGCCAGAGGGGTACAGAAAAGTGACAGAAGGGACGTATGTTACCCTTAGACTGAGTAAGTCTCTCTTCTCAGGGTAAACTAACAAGGGCTAGTCCCAAACTAGCATAAACTTGTTAGAATCAATCAGGGCAATTAAGCACCTACAGCCAGTTAAAGCGACGAGGAGTCCTGTGGCACCTTATAGACTAACTGAAGTGTAGGAGCATAAGCTTTCGTGGGCAAAGACCCACTTCGTCAGATGCATGTAGTGGAAACTTCCAGAGGCAGGAATAAATATGCAGGCCAGGACCACGCTGGAGATGACCAGGTGGATCCAATCAAGGAGGATGAGGCCCACTTCTAGCAGCTGATCTGGAGGTGTGAATTCCAAGAGAGCAGAAGCTGCTTTTGTAGTTAGCAAGCCATTCACAGTCTTTGTTTAATTAAACAAAGACTGTGAATGGCTTGCTAACTACAAAAGCAGCTTCTGCTCTCTTGGAATTCACACCTCCAGATCAGCTGCTAGAAGTGGGCCTCATCCTCCTTGATTGGATCCACCTGGTCATCTCCAGCGTGGTCCTGGCCTGCATATTTATTCCTGCCTCTGGAAATTTCCACTACATGCATCTGACGAAGTGGGTCTTTGCCCACGAAAGCTTATGCTCCTACACTTCAGTTAGTCTATAAGGTGCCACAGGACTCCTCGTCGCTTTTGCAGATTCAGACTAACACGGCTACCCCTCTGATACTTTACAGCCAGTTAAGAGAGCTTAAAGAGTCAAGTGAGCCAGGCTAGTTGGAACACCCGGGACCAATTAAGAACCAGTAGAGACTGGTTAAAAAAAGCTCCTCTGCAGTTAGCTTAGTGCGCGAGGTGCTGAGGGAGAAGGAACTGTGGAGGATCTAGGAAGAAGCACAAGCGGGTACCAGGAGGAAGAGCTGTGACAAGGAAGGTGCTGGGAAGTAGCCCAGGGATCTGTGGCTGTCATGCAGCTGGTGCTGGAGACATTTACAGACAGCTGCTTTTACAGGGCCCTGGGCTGGAGCCCAGAATAGAAGGAGGGCTTGGGTCGGTCCCCCCCCCCCCCCCCCCCCCGCCCACCCACTCTCCATTTCCACTCAGGCTGAGGGGGAAAAAAGGGGGTTAACCGCCCGTGTATCATGGGGAGGGTTCACCAAGACTGTGGGGTTTGGTTTCCCTCTGTTCCTCATCCTGGCCGGTGATGAAAGGAGCTCAACAAACAGCAAACTGATGCCTCAGGTGTCATCCCCAAATTCAGGGCTGCTGTGAGCCTCTGAGGAAAGCAACTCAGCCTGAAAGCGCAGGAACCACTATGGTTGAGTAGGAGCTTTGTCCCAGGAGATAAAGTCCCTGAACTTCTTACAAGCCCCCAGCCAAAACACTGTGATTAAACTGATTTGATTTCTGGGCCCCATTAAGTGGAATCTCTTAAAAGAGCGAGCAAGAATGTCTAGAGCTGAAGGAAGCTGAAAGTCAGCACAGTGTCATTTTGGCATAGGCAGCTGTCACTCAGACTGATAGCACCTCCTGGAACAATCTAATCAAACGCATTCTGCTTCAGAGATGTCAGGCTGGTGGAACAAAATTTTAAACGGTATTTTCATCCGTGCTGTTATGGCATAATTTGTGCTTTCGTTTGTAGCTGGCACAACTGCTTATAAGAAAAAACATGCTAAGCACAATAATAATGAACATTATTTTAAGTGAAATCTAAACCAGCTAGGGGGTCCACATGTCTTCAAACAAGAGAGTCGTTCTGAATTTCTGTGGAGTTCAGCCAATAAAAAAATAAAGTCTATATTCTTGTATTGCTCTTGATCTCAATGTATTTCTGAAAACCAGCGCTTTAGGGACTCGTGTAGGTTTTTAATTTAAGGTGAAAAGTAACGTTTTGCCACTGGTTGTTATGAGAAGTGAAATTTCTCCTTTAAACTCATTCATCTTCCTGCTCGTGTGTTTTGTTGCTTTCAAGCAAGGACTGTGTTTGTCATATGCTGTCTTATGCAAAATAAGCAACTCTATTTTCTTTCTTCTAAATGAACACCAAACATTTTCCCCTATCTATCATCTAAATGACTGCAGTATGTTGTCAATCTATCACATTTCTAAGGTGCCTGTCATTATAACATGCAGGCAATACATAAAAATATAATGAAGTTAAATTAAATAAAGAATATCAATGTTCTACTTACAGTAAAATCGGGAGAAATTGCATTGAGAGAGTTGGCAAGAAGAGAATTTCCCTCTCCGTGTTTAAGCACAGGACCTTTCAGAAATATCTTTATTAGCTGGAGCAGGTGCGACATCACATTGTTCTCAGGGCACCTAGGCCTGTAAAATACCAGTATTGCCAACCCAAGACATTTGACATTTTGAGTCAAGCCCCCAGAATATTATGAGATTGACTTAAAGTAATTAAATGGGGGGAGGCTTCTTTTCGTCTCCTATGTTTTGAGACTTTTCTCCTCAGCCACGACATGGGTTAGAGCAGGGGCTGCACAGAAGCAATAAATAAATAAACCCTCATTGACAAGGCTCCCGACTGAGGAGAAAGATACTCCCCACATTCTCCCTTGCCCACCGGAAAATAGGGGGGCCCAGCCTAGGGCTACGTCTACACTGGCAGCTTCTTGAGCAAGAACACTTTTGCGGAAGAGTTCTTGTGCAAAAACTCTTCCACGAGAGCGCGTCTACACTGCCATGTGCTTTTGCACAAGAGATGTGCTTTTGCGCAAGAGCATTCATGGCAGCGTAGATGCTCTCTTCTGCAAGAAAGCTCTGATGGCCATTTTAACCATAGGGGCTTCTTGTGCAAGAAATTCACGTTGCCTGTCTACATTGCCCTCTTGTGGAAGAGCTCTTGCACAAGAGGGCTTATTTCTCGTGGGGAGAGGAATAACTCTTCTGGAAGAAGCCCTGTTTTACAACGCTGTACTGTAAATTTACTTCTGGAAGAATGTTCGTGCAGTGTAGACAGCTGGCAAGGTTTTGCAGAAGAACAGCTGTTCTCCCGCAAGAAGCTGCCAGTGTAGACATAGCCTAGTAGTTTTTGTTTTTTCCAGCTCTGTGGTGGAGCAGTAGGGGACTGGAGTACTAGCACAGGCTCCCCAGTGTGTGTGTACGCGTGTGTGTGTGGGGGGGGGGCAGGGACTCTGAGCCTGGCCTGAGGTACCCCATCCCTGGGTTAGAGTCTTGTTTTGTTCTGACATGAAAAGTGAAGATTCTCCTGTTATAACATGAATCCAGGAGCTGGGTCATTACGAAAGGCTGCAAATATTGCCTGGCTCACAATCAAATCATAAAGTTCGGCCACACCCAAACCCATTCCCAAAGTTGTAGGCCTGCAGCTTTGTAATTCCATTTTGCTTCAGTGAATTTACTCCTGATTTATATTTAGGCTTGGCAGAATTCATTATTGTTTATCATTCTGATGGATAATATCTGTGATTATTTTAAAGCATTTTTTCAACTTGGATCTATTTACCTTTTCACAATGGTGCAAAATTACATGTTTCAAGCATTTTTCTTTCCATCCCCCCCCTTCATTTACATTTGCACAGGCGTGGGAAATTATGGAAGGGATCAGACAGACAGGAGCTCTGACAATAATTATTTAGTGACAGTCGAGGTGGCACTTAAAAAAGTTCAACGTTATGAGCATTCAAACACAACTTGTCACTATTGTGTCTACACCTACAACATAAAGTGCCTTAAATCTTGCTCTCATCTGTTCTCAAGCAGCCTTTTTCTTATTATGTGTGAATTTCAATGACTGTAGATGGAAATATTTTTGTTAGTTTGTGCGTGTGCGCATTGAAATCAGCATTTACCAATAAAGACCAAATCCTTCCAAAACTATTTTGATTGGTGAAAGAGGAAAATCAGGCTCATCGGGCAAGGCAGTGGGGGAGCAGTTCCACACTCCTGGAAGAGGCAGGGCCTTTGGCAGAAAGGGCGGGGCTAGAACAGCCAGCCCTCAGGGCTGCCTGGAGGGTGTTCTGCCTTACACCCCTCTCAAGCAGTCTGCAGAGCCGCATGGCGCTCCAATGGTGAGTTAAAGTAGCAATGGTACCCCATGCTCTTTTGAATGACTGGGCCCTACAGCAATTGACCCCTTTGCCTCCCCCTCCTCTCCTGTCAGTGGATCTGAGTCCAGATGTTTAGCTGGTTTAAATTTGCATAGTTCATAGAATCCTAGGGTTGGAAGAGACCTCAGGAGGTCACATCCAACCCCCTGCCCAAAGTAGGACCAACCCCAACTCAATCATCCCAGCCAGAGCTTTGTCAAGCCAGGACTTAAAAACCTCTACGGATGGAAATTCCACCACCTCCTGAGGGAACCCATTCCAGTGTTTCACCACCCTCTAGGGAAATAGTTTTTCCTAATATCCAACCTAGACCTCCCCCATGGTAACTTGAGACCATTGCTCCTTGTTCTGCCATCTGTCACTACTGAGAACAGCCTCTCTCCATCCTCTTTGGAACCCCCCTTCAGGAAGCTGAAGGCTGCTCTCAAATCCCCCCTCACTCGTCTCTTCTGCAGACTAAACAAACCCAAATCCCTCAGCCTCTCCCTATAGGTCATGTGCGCCATCTCCCTCATCATTTTGGTTGCCCTCTTCTGGACCCTCTCCAATGCCTTCAAGAAGCTTCAGTGGAGCCACATCGATTTTACGAGCTGAGAATCCATCCATGTGTGCCTTTTGCTACACAATGGAATTGTGCATCTGATCGCAGGATCAGGGCCGTAGACTGAAAATGCAGTGAGGGCTGGGCTTATAGCTCCCCTGTGCTCAGAGCATACAGCCCGTCCTCCCAAATAATACCTCGCAAAAATGCTTCTGGTAAATCAAAGAGAGAGATCAGAGTTCCAAGGAAACCTGAACCAAAACAACTAGGTCAGTTCCAGTGAGCTGTGCCTATATTGCACATGGGAAGCTCTGAATGTGCTCTCACTCAATTTCACCTAAGATTTTTTTTCCATCAGCCGTTGCGGCATTGCAGTTAAATGACAGATGATATTTGCAGATTGTGTGACCAATTGCTTGGTTTTGCGCATGACTGGCTATTTGGTGGGGGGTGAATGCTTCAAAGCTTCGCCGCCCCTTTTACCGTTCCACAAAGGAGCTAGACTCTTTGTGAGCCCATTAGATTAGTTGAGAGACAGAAATCTTTTTGGAGTTTCAGAGGAGAAAAAATACCTGGGGCTGCCTTTTATGTAGAGGACTCCGGCTAGGCTTGTTTACAAACTATCTGCTAGAACAACTCAACCGCAGAAAAAACGGAAATCATCTCTTGAATATAGAGTGACCGGGTCTTATCTTTTCAGGGATACAGTTCCAAACAGCCTCCATTAAGGCAGCCTCAACATTTCTAGGTCCATTTCTTTGCATACCCCTGTTTTAAGGAGTATCATGGCCCAGATCCTCAAAGGTATTTAGATGCTTAACTTGCAATGGATTGGGCCAGTATCACTTCTGAGCTTGGCAAAAACTCTTCTCCAAACAAGGCTGCTGCTGTCTAGGAGCAGGCCAGCTTCATAAAGGGTGAATCGCTACTCTTTTCTCAGCAGTCATCCTCCTTGAGTTATTTGAGGTGTCCAGGCAAGACACACTCAACTTTGGTGTCCACTTGCCCAATTTTGGATTGACGTCATCCAGTGAATAGAACAATAGAATCACAGGACTGGAAGGGACCTTGTGAGGTCATCAAGTCCAGTGACCTGCTCATGGTAGGACTAAGCACTGACCATCCCTCACAGGCGTGTGAATAACCTGCTCTTAAAAAACCTCCAGTGATGGAGATTCCACAACCTCAAGAGGCAATTTATTCCAATTCTTACCCACCCTGACAGGAAGTTTTTCTTAATGTCTAACCTAAACCTCAGTTGCTGCAGTTTAAATCCATTGCTTCTTGTCCTATTCTCAGAGGTTAAGGAGAACAATTTTTCTCCCTGCTCCTTGTAACAAATTTTTAGGTACTTGAAAGTTGCTATCATGTCCCCTCTCAAGGTATGGCTAGTCTGCACGGGACGGGTTTTGGGCTATCCCGAAAAAAACTCTGCTGCATCCGGGGAACGCATTTGCTCTTCCGCTTTTTTTTGCTCTTTCGGAATCCTCTGTATTCCTCGTTCTACAACGAAGAAGGGGGCTTCTGAAAGAGGGTTTTTTCCTGACATTTGGCCCAGTCGAGACAGGCCAAATGTCGGAAAAGCCTCTTCCAATAAAATAATCAGAAAAAAGTACACAAAATGCGCTATGCATTTTGCATACCTTTTTCTGACAAAAACTTGTAGTCTAGCCGTACCCTCAGACCTCTCTTTTCCAGACCAAACAAACCCAGTGTTTTCAATCGTGCCTCATAAGTCATGTTTTCTAGACCTTTAATAATTTTTGTTGCTCTTCTCTGGACTTTCTTCAATTTGTCTGCATGTCTCCTGAAATATGGTTCTCAGTACTGGACATAATATTCCAGCTGAGGCCTAATCAGTGCAGAGTAGAGCCAAAGAATTACTTCTTGTGTCTTGCTTGTAACACTACTGTTAATACATCCCAGAATGATGTTTGCTTTTTCTGTAACTGCGTTACATTGACTCATATTTACATCTACCCATTCTCTGTGGGGTCTGCCTCTCCAATTCAGACCATCCATTATGCCAAATACAGGGTCTTAACTTTTAGCTCGTCGTTCATTCTGCAGACATGCCTGAATAGCTGTAACTTCCGCTGTATAACCTTGTGCAGTAGGTTCTCTGTTGGCTCCCCCAAGGGTCAGTCCTGGGACCAATCCTTTTCAACTTATTCATAAATGATCTGGAGAAAGGAGTAAGCAGTGAGGTGGTAAAGTTTGCAGATGATACCAAACTGTTTAAGATAGTCAAGACAGAAGCAGACTGTGAGGGACTCCAAAAAGATCTCACCAAACTGAGTGATTGGGCAACAAAATGGCAAGTGAAATTTAACGTGGATAAATGTAAAGTCATGAACATCGGGAAAAATAACCCCAACTATACGTACAGTATGATGGGGGCTAATTTGGCTATGACAAATCAGGAAAGAGATCTTGGAGTTATCGTGGATAATTCTCTGAAAACTTCCACGCAGTGTGCAGCGATGGTCAAAAAGGCAAATAGGATGCTAGGAATTATTAAGAAAGCGATAGAAAATAAGACACAGAATATCTTACTGGCCCTGTATAAAACTATGGTACGCCCACATCTTGAATACTGTGTACAGATGTGGTCTCCTCACCTCAAAAAAGATATTTTGGCTTTGGAAAGTGTTAAGAAAAGGGCAACTAAAATGATTAGGGGTTTGGAATGGGTCCCATATGAGAAGAGAGGTTAAAGCGACTGGGACTTTTCAATTTAGAAAAGAGGAGACTGAGGGGGAATATGATAGAGGTATATAAAATCATGAGTAATGTTGAGAGGGCTGATAAAGAAAAGTTATTTATTAGTTCCCATAATAGAAGGACTAGAGGACACCAAGTGAAATTAATGGGTAGCAGGTTTAAAACTAATAAAAGAACGTTCTTCTTCACACAGCGTGTAGTCAACCTGTGGAACTCCTTGCCAGAGGAGGCTGTGAAGGCTAGGACTATAACAGAGTTTAAAGAGAAGCTAGATAATTTCATGGAGGTTAGGTCCATAAAAGGCTATTAGCCAGGGGATAGAAATGGTGTCCCTGGCCTCTGTTTGTCAGAGGCTGGAGAAGGATGGCAGGAGACAAATCACTTGATCATTGTCTTCGGTCCACCCTCTCTGGGGCACCTGGTGCTGGCCACTGTCGGCAGACAGGACACTGGGCTAGATGGACCTTTGGTCTTACCCAGCATGGCCGTTCTTATGTATCTTCCTATATAATTCCTCTTTGGTAGCCTTCTGCATCCATCCTATATGGGATGTTTCTATAACAACTCCTCTCGAATGTCACGTCTACATTAGGGAGCCTTTGGACTAATTTTGAGGCTTCTCTGCACTGTAGATGTGCTATTTTGAAATAAGCCATTTCAGAATAACTATTCCGGAATAGCCTATTTCAAAATAGCCATGCAGTGAAGACGTACCCTGACTCTTTCCCTCTCTCTATCTCTTTTGCTTCTGACCCCTCTGTCCCTTAATGTGACTTTGTTTAATTTCTATTTGTGCTTTCTACTGTTGAGGACAACGCCTGTGAATGGGTCTCTGCCCTGAGATTCCATTTAGCTGAGATCACTGACATAAATGAACCAGACCTGAAGGAGAAGCGTGTTATTAAGGTAAGGGGATAAGAGCACCTATGATGGAATGGGGTTAATGTGGAAAGTGGGCTGCACATTGCAAGTAATAGGGTGAAGGAAAGTCTGTGGATCCTGTGATGCCCTGGAGGATAGTAGTAAAAGGACAAGGTGTAGTCAAGTTCAGGGCTGATCAGTGAGGGAAGCCTGGTTCCAGCCTGAAGCATGAGACAACCTAGAAGAGCCTCCTGGAAGAGAGGATAGTTGTATCCAAGAGACAAAGATGACTGGCCACACAAACCCCAGGTCACGATCAAGACTGGTGCAGAGAAAGTGAATAAAGAAAAAAGTTATTTACTTGCTCCCATAACACAAGAACTGGGGGGAGGGGGGGTCACCAAATGAAATTAATAGGTAGCAGTCTTTAAAACAAACCAAAGGAAGTCTTTTTCACACAATGCACAGTTAACCTGTGGAACTCCTTGCCAGAGGATGTTGTGAAGGCCAGGACTATAACAGGATTTTAAAAAGAGCTAGATAAATTCATGGAGGAAAAGTTCATCAATGGCTATCAGGCAGGATGGGCAGGAATGGTGTCCCTATTCTCTGTTTGTCAGAAGCTGGGAATGGATCACTTGATGATTCTGTTCACTCCTTCTGGGGCACCTGGCATTGGCCACTGTTGGCAGACAGGACACTGGGCTAGATGGACCTTTGGTCTGACCCAGTATGGCCGCTCTTATGACCCTGACATTTGAGTTCACAGTTTGCCTTTGTGGTTTTGGACTTAAAAACCTTGGGAGGGCAGAGGGCTAAACTCCTAGGCTACGTCTACATTGGCATCCCTTTCCAGAAAAGGGATGCTAATGAGACGAGTCGGAATTGCAAATCCGCGGGGGATATTTAAATATCCCCCGCGGCATTTGCATTTACATGACTGCCGCTTTTTTCCGGCTTGGGGATAAGCCGGAGTAAAGCGCCAGTCTAGACGCGATTCTCCGGAAAATAAGCCCTTTTCCGGAGGATTTCTTATTCCTACTTTCATGTAAATGCAAATGCCGCGGGGGATATTTAAATCCCCCGCGGATTTGCAATTCCGAAGTGTCTCATTAGCATCCCTTTTCCGGAAAGGGATGCCAATGTAGACACAGCCCTACTGTGATGGATGAGAGAAGTGTGTCACCCAACCATCAAAGACTCCCAGGAGAATGAGTCATGCCCCAACCAGAGGCTCTGCCAAACTTACAGGGAAGCCCTTCCTCACCTCACCTCCATACAGAAAACATTCCAACAGAAAAAGAGAAGCTCAAAGCCCCAACAGGATTTTAATCCAAATAAAATCTCTGCAAAGCCCCGGCACCTCTCACTGTGGTTTTCCCCTGATAATATTTGGTGAGTCAATGGATTAGCACCCCATCCCGGTTTAATAGCATTTTCTAACCCCACCTCACACCCTGAAAACGATCAGCATTTAGAACCAGGGAGCAGCTGCAATACGAGCAGGTTGAAGGACAAAAGCCAACAATGTATAGAGCCCTTTAAAACCTCGGCTGTGCTGAACACTGATTTCTTCCCCTCGTTCACTGTATTATCCTTCACATTTACATTCTATTCATCCCCATCAGAGTTGGCCCTCCAGACGTGCAAATAACAGGCCTGGATGTGGAGCTTGCCATGCCCCCGGCGGCTGAAGCAGAGAGCGACTGTAATGAAACAGGTTTGTCTTTTATAAACAGGATGACTATGGATGGTGTGACAGTGGAGGGAGAATGATGGAGGGGACGGGGAGGGGAAGACAGGAATGGCCCCTGGTGGACAGAGGGGATTAAGAAACCAGAACTTCCCCTAGGCAAGTCTTGTGCTTGCTCTAAATTTTATGTCTGAGTGTTTCCAATCCCCACTGCAATCCTTTCTTCGGCACATGCCGGATTTCACAGGAATGAGAGGTATTCGTCCAAGGATGTGACACTATATTTGTTTAAAAAAAAATATCAGAAACTTAGCAACAGACTGGGATGCCAGGGAAACACTATTCTGGCAAAGTACTGATGACTGGCTCAATCCATCTCCTGGTTAGGGCCACATTTGACCCCTCTGCTAAACCCAAAACTCCTGTCAAGACATCGGCCTGGATGGCAGTAGGGGTGATGCAGGAGATCAATTTAGAACATAAGAACATAATTTCCCAACCACCAACCTGCCCAACATAATGAGATTGGGTTAGAAAGAAAGCATTTTTAATATACATCTGGGGGGAGGGTCTTTACTTTTGTTAGGCACATAGGGTTCATTTGGGGCATGTTTTCCATTTTTTTCTCAGCATCTCCAAGGGCAAGAAACCTACTGTATATGAAAGCTTAGATTCTTGCATGCACACAGCTACAAGAACTGTGTCCTCCATTGATTGTGAGAATTGGAATAAAATCACTGGAACTGACAACATCGCAGAATAGCCAAGTAGAACCTTGCTGTATAAACCCAGATCCTTCCAAAACACAAGTCCCATCACTTGGGCTGAAGGAACAGCTCTCCAGCCTCTCAGAAAAAGACAGGAACTTGGACATAGAGTTGATCAGTTCAAATCCAACCAGCGCAGTACATTGGGTCATGTGCACGCTAGCTAGTTCATTGCAAACTCGCTTAATTAGACAAAAGTTTCAGAGGGGTAGCTGAGTTAGTCTGTAACAGGAAAAACTTAAAAAACAACAAATAGTCTAGTAGCACCTTACAGACTAACAAAACATGCAGAATCCTAGGGCTGGAAGAGACCTCAACAGGTCATCAAGTCCAGCTCCCTGCCCAAAGCAGGACCAATCCTAACTATCAACCCAGTCAGGGCTTTGTCAAGCCAAGACTTAAAAAACTCTAGGGATGGAGATTCCACCACCTCCCTAGGGAACCCATCCCAGCGCTTCCCCACCCTCCTAGTGAAATAGTTTTTCCTAATATCCAACCTAGACCTCCCGCACTGTAACTTGAGACCATTGCTCCTTGTTCTGTCATCCGCCACTCCTGTGAACAGCCTTTCTCCATCCTCTTTGGAACCTCCCTTCAGGAAGTTGAAGGCTGCTCTCAAATCCCCCCTCACTCTTCCCTTCTGCAAACTAAATAAGCCCAAATCCCTCAGCCTCTCCTCATAGGTCATGTGCTCCAGCCCCCTCATCATTTTGGTTGCCCTCCACTGGTCTCTTTCTAATGCATCCACATCCTTTCTGTAGCGGGGGGCCCAGAATTGGACGCAATACTCCAGATGTGGCCTCACCAGAGACGAATAAAGGGGAATAATCACTTCTCTAGATCTGCTGGCAATGCTCCTCCTAATGCCCCCTAATATGCCATTAGCTCTCTTGGCTACAAGGGCATCCTGTTGCCTCATATCCAGCTTCTCATCCACTGTAATGTAGATGGAATCATGAGTTTTCGTGGGCACAACCCACTTCTTCAGATGACCGGAGTGTTGGAAGTACAGATCCAAGAATAAATAAGGCAATTTATTAATTGGACAAGCCCTTCTTTAAGAATGACAGTAGTTGAAATCCCATGCTGTCATGACTGTCACGGGAATAGAACCTGCACCTCCTAGCTGAAAAAGGACAACCTGCGGCTTCTTGAACTGCACGAGAGCCCTTTAGTTTTCTGCACCAGCTCTGAGCACTTTTGAATCCATCCTCTCTAGATAGCAGTGAGCACATACACAGGGGCTGTGTCTACACTGGTATGAATTTCTGGAAATGCTTAAAACAGAATAGTTTTCGTTATAAGTATTTCCGGAAAAAGAGCGTCTACATTGGCAGGCTGCTTTTCCGGAAAAGCCCTTTTTCCGGAAAAGCATCTGTGGCCAATGTAGACGCGCTTTTCCAGAAAAGAGCCCCGATCGTCATTTTTGCGATCGGGGCTTTTTTCTGGAAAAGACTACTGGGCTGTCTACACTGGCCCTTTTCCGGAACAGTGTTCCGGAATAAGGACTTATGCCCGAGCGGGAGCAGCGTAGCTTTTCCGGAATAGCGGCTGATTTTGTACAGTAGAGCGTTGTTGCTTTTCCAGAAATTCAAGGGCCAGTGTAGACAGCTCGCAGCTTATTCCAGAAAAGCGGCTGATTTTCCAGAATAAGTGGCCCAGTGTAGACACAGCCAGGGAGAATGGAGCACACACAGTTGGTCCTTAGCTTATTGCAGTTCGCCCTGATGGCGAACTCTAATTGCGCCACAGTGTCCTTCAATCTACACATAAAGAACAATCCAAGCCATCAAAAAAGTGCAGCAGTTTGTTGTATGAAGAGGAAACAAGTTTCCGGTGGCAGAAGACACCAGCCATAAGAGACCATTGTCTGCTGCCTGTCAGACTTAAACTGGAAACCCTTCCTGGTTTTTTCCTCCTGTCTGTTTCGTGGCGGTGTGTTGAAGATCTTGACTGGATGTTAATAATGTAGGCATCCCAGTGGCCTATGAAATGGCTGCAATTCAGCTGCAGGAATGGCATTAACATGCAGTCCCAGTGCCTGCGCTGGAAAACAACTGCAAGTCCAGAAGTGGCACGGAGACGTGCAGGCCATCAGGGCGTGGCGCGGAGGTCAATCTTTGAACTGAGATGTGGATTGTCAATAGAGGCCTGACCCAAAGACTCTCCGGACTCACTGACAGGCTGATGCTGGGAAATCACATCCCGTCAGGATAACAGCCATAAAAAATCCGAAGTGAAGGAATATTTTCACTGAGGCAGTGAGGAGTTGCATAGTTCTCGGTAGAATTTTTACCTGATAGAGAAGAGCCTGCTTCAGGACTCTTGAGATTTTCATTCCAGTTCTGGTACCGGCTCTCTGTGTAGCTGTGGGCAAGTCTCATCACTGCCATGCCTGTCTACCTCCCTGTAAAAAGCAATGACAGCCCTTTTTCCTAGACTAGATAGTCACGAGGATTCCCTAAGCTAAAGTGCCTTAGGAAGTGTTCTTTACCCCTGCACAGAACACAAGAAGGAAGGGTCACCTAATGAAATTAATGGGCAGCAGGTTTAAAACAAAACTGTGGAAACACTTCTTCACACAATGCACTGTCAACTTGTGGGACTCACTGCCAGGGGATGCTGTGAAGGCCAAAAGTATAATTGGGTTCAAAAAAGAATTAGATGAGCCCATCAATGGCTATGAACCAAGATGGTCAGGAATGCAACTGCTGCTCGGGGTGTCTCTAAACCTCTGACTGTCAGAAGTTGGGACTGGATGACCTCAGATGGATCTACTGAAATTGCTCTGCTCTGTTTATTTCCTCTGAAGTGTCTGGCACCCAGTAGAAGATAATGGAGTTGAGAGGCCATTGGTCCAACCCATGATGGCCACATCAATGTTCCTATATTCTTAAGTAGCTCCTTAACAGCATACCATTATTATTTTATTAAGAGAGAGCAAAATATTCTCGAGGCCCTGTTCCGAAATGCAGCGTGCCAATGTGGAAAAGATGTTGACACAGAATAGCTTAGCAGAGGCTCTTTCTGCCTGAGAATCCATCCACCCACTGTATGCTTAAAATGTCAGCCTGCTATATTCCACCATTCAGACTATGTCTAGACTGCAGGCTTCTTTCAGAAGAAGCTTTTCCGGAAGAGATCTTCTGAAAAAATGTCTTCTGAAAGAAAGTGTCCTTGCTGCCAAAGCGCATTGAAAAACCATCTGCTTTTTCGAAAGATAGCGTCCACAATGAATGGACACTATCGTGCATTTAAGCTGCAATTACTATGGACAGAATGGCCACCAGGTCACCTGTGCTTTTTCCTCTTTCCTCTTCTTGCAAATGAACTCCCTCTTCCCTGTCCATACACGCCTTTTTCCAAAGAGCTCTTTCACAAAAAGGCTTCTTCCTCGTATAAAGAGGTTACCAATGTCGGAAAAAAAACCTTCTGTTCTTTCTATTTTTTTTTTTGAAAGAACGTGATTGCAGTGTGGACGTAAGTGACATTTAAAAAAAAAAAACGGCTGTTCTTCCGAAAAAAACTCTGTAATGTAGACATAGCCTCAGAGGGCAATGAGAAGATGAAAGAGAAGGAAAGGGAGGGCAGGAGTACCACAGAAGAGGAGACAAAACAGGGGCAAGCAAACATCCAAATGTTCACTGATGCAGGCAGAAAGAAAAAGGGGCATGAAGGAAAGAGAAGGGAGTCTTCCCATTGACTTCGATGGGCGTTGGAGCCGGTCCCTAGCAATTGATGTCGTTCAATGGAAATTTGAAAGACAATGCAAAAGAAGGGAGATTCCAGTGACATTTATCCTTTCTAAGCCCTGCTAAACCAACCTTTCTAAGGACGACTTTTGGCTTTGAGTCTTAGGACCCAACTTCCATGGGAAAGACTCACATTGACTTTCATGGACGTTGGATCAATTCACAGAAAAAGCAAGAATGTTTGTACCAGCGTGTACCAAAGGGCCAGTATTTGGGGAAAATAAAATCGTAAAGGAAGATAACTCAGGTTTGCCTGCAAAAGTTTTATTCCCTCTCCTACTTTCCATGTACCATCGCCCTGCAAATTACACAGTGAATTACAAAGTGCTAGGGAGATGCAACAGCATCTTCTAGATCTGCTCTGGAAATACTGGATTAATTATTAAGGCCCCCAAAGGTATTTAGGTCACCAACTTTCATTGAAATCAAAAGCTCTCGTCATGGGGGTACCCAAACCAAATATACCATGGTGGATAGAATCAGAGCCAACAGGAAACTGCCTGTGATTAATATACCCTGCAGCTCTGGTAGCAATCCTAACGTGTCAAGTGTAATTGTCAGCTCAATTGCAGACACATCTCTAATCTATTCCAATCAGAACATGCTACAATACTGCAAGAGGGCTAGTAGAAAAGGATGATGCATGGAAGACATTGGGGTAGGACCATAACAATCTTCAAATATGTAGAAGGTTGTTAGAAAGAACAGTGATCAATTGCTCTCCATGTCCACCGAGGGTAGGACAAGAAGCAATCAGCTGAGCGAGCAGCAGTGTTTAAGTTAGCTATTAGGACAAATGTTCTAACTCTGTTAATTTGTCTCCGGAACAGGTAGTCTCGTGAAGTTGTGGAATCCTCATCACTGGAGTTTTTTAAGAACAGGTTAGAAAACACTTGTCAGGGATAGTCAAGGTGTACTTAACCCTGCCTCTGAATGGGACTGTGCACTAGATGAGGTCCCTTCCAACCCTATATTTCTAAGATTCAGGGACCTATGTGAAATATGGGGTTCAGGTCTCAGTCTAGTTCTTAGTGGGGTGAGTATCCAGCATCACAAGAAAACACCACCCACATTTGGCACCGTTGGACACCTGGATCAGCAAAAGTTGAATGGTTGATCGGGACCAAGCCACTTTCCTAGCTCTCCTGGGCTCCTTCACATGCAGGGCTGAGGTACACCAGAAAGAGAACAGGGCTGGTGTTGTTAGGGTTGCCAGGTGTCCGGTATTCACCCGGACAATCCAGTATTTTCGGCTCCTGTCCGGTAAAAAAATTCAGAGAATACCGGACACCTGAGCTGTCCGGTATTTTCTGAATTTTTCCCCAGCCAGGAAGCGAAAATGCTGGGCACCTGGCAACCCTACAAACACTTAGTGCCTGCCTCCTCCCCCCCCCCCCCGCCTCCAATATCTCCAGCCCCCCGACCCCAGCCCCCATGCTTACCTGGTTCCCCAAGGCTGCAGGCACAAAATGGCTGCTGTCCAAAAGACTTAGGGGAAGCAATGTTTTCCCCTGGGTCTTAGTGATCAATGTTCCCCTGTTCCTATCCCTGCACTCACTTAAAAGGGGACATGCTGTTTTATTTTATTTTTTTGGCTTAATAAGTCCCTTTCTTTTTTTTGGCTCAACAACTTTGGTCTCCTCCCTCCCGCTTTTTTCCCCTTCAACAGAATTTTTTCCTATTTTGGGGGGGGGAGGTGTGTGGGGTCGGTATTTTTGTTTCAACCATCTGGCAACCCTAGGTGTTGTGCAGGCTCTGTGAATTAGCTCTTGCAGCTGTCATACACCTTTCCTCAGCCATAGAATCATTTCAAATTAACATCCATCCATCCATCCATTTGCATGTATATGAGAGGGGATAACTTTTCTGGATATTTCGAGCATCTCTCCAAATGCCAGTTAAAGAACTGATTACACTGAATGACACTGGAAGGAATGAGGCGCACATGGTTTTAAAAATCATAATAGCTTTGAAGATCAGGGAGTCCAATACAAAGGCAACAGCACTCTCTATTGTCAGCTGAATGGCAGTCTTCTGGTTTAGGCTGATTTCATTGTATTCCTTCCCAAAATTATAAACAGAATATGAAATATTCATCGCCTTCTGCTCAGTTCTTTTCAATCTGCAGGTTTTTATTTCATTTGTTTATGTTCATGATAACAGCACAGATATTGAAGTTTAATTTTAAGTCTTAGGCTGCTGTAATTCTCAACATGAAAATTAAACAGGTGCTGCAATGATAGACATAATTCCCAAGTGCTTGGTAAAGGGAGGTGAGACTTGGGGGAGGGCCGTTTTATTTATTTTTAGAGAAGATCAATGAGAAATCAAAATTTAGACCAGAGGTTCTCAAACTTCATTGTGCTGTGATGCCCTTCTGATAACGAAAATTACTACACAACCCCAGGAGAGGGGATGAAAGCTTGAGCAAAAAAACTCTCACCTGGGAGACCAAAGCCAAAATCCAAGGGCTTCAGGCCCAGATTGGGGCCTGTAAACTCAGCTCTGCTGCCCAACAGTGAAGACCCCAGGCCCCAAGCCACAGCAAGTCTAAGCCAGCACTAGCAGCCACATTACAGTGGGTTTGTGACCCACTTTGGGGTCCTGCCCCCCAGTTTGAGAACTGCTGCCTTAGGCTTTATTGCCGATTGTCTTTAGTATAAGCAGACGAGTGTATTGAGCTGGCTGGTGTGTTTCCTGAATTCTAGTGGATGGACTCGAAAACACTCAAGCTTTAGGCTGATCTGCACTAGAAAGTTAAATTCACACCTCTGGGAGGGGTAGTTAAGCTGATCTGAGCCCCAGTGTAGACAGGGCCAGGCTGACAGTAGAATTCCTCGGTTGACCTAGGTACCACCCCTTGGAGAGGTGGATTTACTACTAGTGATTTACTTCCGTCGCTGTACTAAGTATCCACACTCCAGGGGTGCAGCGATAGTGTTTCTAGGGGGGACACGGCTTATGTCTCCTGGTCTCTGTCGTGCCAGCGACTCATGGCAGCAGGCTGACCTTTCAGCAGCAAGTTGCAAGCGTACAGGATGTCGGGGGCCATGAAATGCAGCATTGCATTGGGTCTCTGAAAGCTTGGGGGGATGCATCCGCTTCCACGGAGCAAACAAAGAGCTGGCCACGGTTGGTGGACTCGATGTCTGCTCGTAAAGGGGGAAGGGGGCTGCAGCTGGACAGTATTTGGTGCCCATAGTGAGGACCGGTGATGTCACACTTTAAATGTGACAGTGCCCAGGCCCTGTGTGTGTCTGAGGGGGAGGAGAGAGCCCCTACCACAGGCCTCCTGCCCACCCTTGCCAGCCACGTGGGTCAGCCCTTCCACACAGCCAAAGCAGGGCTCTCTCTGCCCTTCCCAATCTAGATGCTCTGGCCCTTTAAGAGCAGGACAATCCCCCTCCCACTCCCATGGAACGTTCCCTCCGGCACGGCTACGCCATTGGTTGGCACCGTCACTCTGGGCAACCCGAGGTCGGGGACGCTGCCCGTCGCCAGGCTCGAGTTTCCCTCCCGCGTCGAAGGTTGCCTAGGCGGACCCGCCCTCCCATTGGCCGACAGCGTCGCCGGGGCAACGACGCGGCCACCGTCTCGGGTTTCCCAGCCGCCGCCAGGACCCACTCCCTGATTGGCTGTCCCGGCCGTCGCCGGGGCAACGACGCGGTCACCGTCTCGGGTTTCCCAGCCGCCGCCAGGCCCCACTCCCTGATTGGCTGTCCCGGCCGTCGCCGGGGCAACGAGAGGACGCCGTTAGTAGGCCTCGCCGGGAGCCGCGGCCTTTCCTGAGCGCCGCCGCCGGGGCGAGCATGGCGCAGGGCGGGGTGCTGCTGACGCGGGAGCCGGCGCCGCAGACGGTGCCGGTGTCCGAGCTGCCCATGAAGGTGTACGAGGCGGCGCTGAACACGGGGCCGGACTCCTCGTGCGGCCTGGCCACCGCCGGCTTCCGCACGGCCAAGTACCTGGCCGAGGAGTGGCACCAGCACAACTACGCCCAGTACCACCGGGCCTTCGCCGACCGCGACGGCTCCGAGCGCTGCCGCCACGAGGCGCAGGGCCTGGCCGCCGCCACCGCCGCCCTGGCCCAGCGCACCCAGGAGGACTCCACCGCCACGCTGGGCCGGCGCCTGCAGGACACGCACTTCTGGAAGGCCGAGCTGCAGCGGGAGATCGAGGACCTGACGGCCGAGACCGACCTGCTGGCGGCGCAGAAAGTGCGGCTGCAGCGGGCGCTGGACGCCACCGAGGGGCCCTACACCATCGCCACCGACAACCTGCAGTGCCGCGAGAGGAGGCAGCCGGCCGACCTGGTCCGCGACCAGGTGGAGACGGAGTTGCTGAAGGTGAAGTGGGGAGGGAAGGGCCGGACCCCAGGCCCTTCCACAGCCACCCTCCTCTCTGGGCAGCTTCCCAGGATGGGGGAAGCTGCTGTCGCCCGCGTGCCGCGTGGCACCCTGTCCTATGTAGGGCACTGAGACTGCTTTGTGAGTCTGCCCTGCAGCCTTAGCTAAGGGCCGACCCGCCGGCCCAACAGCCAGGATCTGTCCGGGTTACACAGGCCCGCCTGGGGACAACTGTCCCTGGGCCTAGTGATACAAATGGGCCCGCAGCTCCTGGCCACTGCTGCTGTTGTGATAGTGGTCCGAGCCACGGGCCCTTTAAATCACTGCTGGAGTGGGGTGCTCAAGCACTGAGGGATGCCTAGCCCCAACCCCACCCCTTTTGCCTAGGACCCTGCCTCTTTTGAGGGGTATGGAGCAACCCTCCCTTCCTCTCCCCCTCGCCCCCACCCCCCGCAACCACAGACCTGGTGAAGCTGTCGGTCTCGCCGGCGTTACACTGCAGGGCTGTGTCTAGACTGGCAAGTTTTTCCGCAAAGTCATCTGCTTTTGCGGAAAAACTTGCCAGCTGTCTACACCGGCCGCTTGAATTTCCGCAAGAACACTGACGATCTCGTGTAAGATCATCAGTGTTCTTGCGGAAATACTGGGCTGCTCCCGTTCGGGCAAAAGCCCTCTTGCGCAAATCATTTGCGCAAGAGGGCCAGTGTAAACAGCACAGTACTGTTTTGTGCAAAAAAAGCCCCGATGGCTAAAATGGCGATCGGGCTTTTTTGCGCAAAAGCGTGTCTAGATTTTGCGGAAAAGCGTCTGTGGCCAAAGTGCTTTTGCGGAAAAGCATCCTGCCAATCTAGACGCGCTTTTCCGAAAATGCTTTTAACAGAAAACTTTTCCGTTAAAAGCATTTCCGGAAAATCATGCCAGTGTAGACGTAGCCCAATACCCTAAGTTGGACGATGGAGGTCACAGCCCGTGGAGACATGTCCCAGCAGAACACAAACAGACCTAGCTCCACTCCCTGGCATTGTGTGGCCTGCAATGTTCAGAATTGTTTGCTTCTAGTTGGATGTGACAGAAAGTCGCTGAATGTTACCTCTCTCCCTTGATATTGACCTCAGCCTCTGTTGCTGCCAGCTCCACCTGGCAGAAAGGTTACACAAGCAGGGTCAGAATGGAGGCCTCTGAAATCGACATGGAAGATCACATGCTGCCATGAGACGTCCGTAGCCTCTATCTTCCTCAAGCTTCCAGGACCTATGCTCTGCACAGGCTGCTGCTCTATATTAAAGATAAGGTGCAGCTAGACCATTTTATGCCAGTAAAGTGCTACCCTAGGTTCCTGGCCAGTTGCAGCCCTTGGGCAGGGAAAGTCTGGCCACCTTTCTCATAACTGCCTTCCTGCACATGAGATTGTTTTTGTCTTGCTGAGGGAGAGAAAGAGAGAGATAGTGTTCCAACACTTAATTACATAAAGATCCTGGTTTGTGTTGAGATACTGTATCATACTTCAGGACTGAGACTGTGATAGATGGGTGAAAACTGCAGAGTAACAGCAATAGGCAAGCAGAAGGTATATACAGATGGTACTTTTCTGACAAACTGAGTTTAGCAAGCCTGAATTCAACTGTTTCAGAACATTCTCCAAAGACAGCCTCTTGCCACCAGCAAAAGCTTTATCAAAAGCTGCTTTGGAGATGCTGAGATTTTCAATGTGATAGTGTGTGCAAATGTGTTGGGCCAAATTCTACTCTCCAATATGCAATTCCATGGGTGTAATTGTGGTTACATGGGTGTAACTGAGGACAGATTTTGGAACCATTTTGCACTCTTTGAATGATCCTTATTCTTTCATTTAAGGAGTCAGTTAATACCTACTTGTTTGCAATCACTAATATATTTTAAAGGTGCCAAAATGGATTCAGGACAAGTTACTGATCAAATTAAATGGCAATATACTTCAGGAAAAAAAACAGCTGGACTTCAGAGTGGATGGGAAGCAATTATGATTTTAAAGGGATTCTTTTACTGGGATCATGCAGATGTTATAATTAGTGTTCATGGGAATATTCTAGTAAAAATATGAGATTAGTATTAGAGGTTAGTATTAGAGTGGCCATAGCCTTTCTACCCCATAAACATTAACTGTGTTATACCCAGATTATCAAAGCAGAAATTCTCTTCAGCTGTTGATGCTTTATGAAGAACTTTGTCAAACATACATTTACAAAAATATGAGTCTGGCAAAGCTTATTTCCTGAATTGCTCATCTGTTACTCACTATTTTGAAGGCTACTTTGTTCATTTCTAAGGAATCCATATGTTCCTGCTTCTAGTTCTTCACTTTAAATCACATTTCTGTTTCTCACAACAAACCATATACAGCCAACTGGGGATGTCATAAAGAAAAAATGATGCAATTTCAGATCAGGCATAAGCACCAGAAGCAGAGGAACTCTTGAGAAGCTAAGATTCTGTTACCATGCCAATGGCCTCTGTGATGAGGAATGAAGGAAAAGGAATGCATAATATAAGAACAACAACCATAGAAGAGTTAACTGAAATACATGGGTTTCGCAGCAGAGATTTTTGCAAGTGGAATGATTTTAAATGAATTCTTTGTGGTTTTGCCAGCTCTTAAAACCTGGTTATGCTAAATGCCCCGAGTTTCATTCCAAAATCAATCTCTAAATCAATCCAAAACTTGTATGTCTTGCTCTTTCCAATTGCTGGATAGTAATACTTGTCACTTGACAAAGAGTTTTGACTTCCCATTGCTCAGATTTCAAAGTTAATGACTCAGTTTGCTGGTGGGTATATTTCAATTTCCTTATTGATTTGGAAGAGTCATGCAGCTTTATTAAATTGTTCCAAGTCCTGTTTACCTGTCCAACCACCTTCCACTCTATAACACTTCCCTCAAGCAATGGAGGATCAGAGCTGTTCATTCTAGTTTTGAGTTTCCCTGCTCAGAAATGGGAAGGGGATCATAGTTCGTTTCCCAAGCAAAAATTCAACAGTGTTCCACAGACTCCCTGGTCAGCTGTGTGGAGAGTCTGACATATCTTCTCTTGAGCAGAGGTTTTTGGGGTTTTTTTAATATAATATGGGCAAATTTGATTCAGTCCCTTTTCACTGATTTCATGCCCTCTCCTTTCCTATTAGCAGACTTGACACATTTCCTGTTAAGAATCTTATTCCTATTGGCACCCGCACTGTGTCTGAGCACTGAATTCTGTAGAATAATAGAATTGTTGGGTTGGAAGAGGCCATGTCAAGGCACAAAGGGTGTACTTGGCCCCTCCCTGACAGATATTTGTTTATTCTGTTCCAGTGCTTAAATCCTTAGAGTCAGAATGTTTTTCCTATTGTCCAACCTAAAACTCTCTTGCTGCAGACTAAGTGGATTACTTATTGTCCTACTGTCAGTAGCCTTGGGAAGCCCTCATGAAGACGTGTTTGGCAAGGAGCCCCATTCATCCCTCCTAGGAAATCTGTCATTTAGGGAGAAGGCTGTATCCAATAGAGTGTTTTTCTACTCCTCCCCTCCCACGCCCATCCACACAACCGTAGGTTGTGGGGGTGAGGAAGAAGCATGCAGGGCACGTTACTACTCCCCTTTCCTGCCATTTTTGGGCCTTTTCACTGATATATGGGTTCTTTTGCTCTCCCCTCCTATGTGGGTGTGTGGTGCATGGGGAGCGCCAGCCCTGGGTGCATGGATATGGGGGGTTGGGGGTGCCGGCCCCAGGCACGTGGCGACGTGGCCCCCCGCACTCCTGGCGCGCGATTATGGGAGGGGGAGGGGGACACCGGCCCCGGGCACGCGACTATGGCAGGGGGGGCGCTGGCCTCGGGAGCGCAGCAAAGTGACCACCTGTGCTCCAGGCGTGTGGCGTATGGGGAGCGTCGGCCCCCTTGTGCTCGGCTGGGGGGAGGGGGAGGGGAGCCGTCCCTGGGCACCCGCGAAGCGGCTGTCCATGCTCCAGGTGCACGGTGCATGGGGAACGCCGGGCCCCCTGGTGCGTGGCTATGGGCGGCACCAGCCCCAGGTACGTGGCTCATGGGGGTGCAGCATATGTGTGGCCCCGCCCTCTGGTGCCCAGCAGGCGAACGGCCACGCCCCCTGGCACCCGGCAACACTGATCTAGATCATCTCCAATAGGTGTTTCTCTAACCTGCTCTTAAACATGTCCAGTGATGGAGATTCTACAGCCTCCTCAGGCAATTTATTCTAGTACTTTACCACCCTTTACCACCCTGACAGGTAGGAATGACCAACCTAAACTTCTCTTAATGTAATTTAAGCCCATTGCTTCTTGTCCTAGCATCAGGATTTATGGAGAATCATTTTTTTTTCCCTGCCTCCTTACAACAGTGTTTTAGGCACTTGAAATCTATTATGTCCCCTCTGAGTCTTCTCTTTTCCATACTAAAGAGATCAATTTCTTTCAATCTTCCCTCCTAGGTCATGTTCTCTAGACCTTTAATCATTTTTGTTGCTCTTCTGTGGACCTTCCCCAATTTTCCAAATGTCCAACCTAAACCTCTCTTGCTACAATTCAAGCCCATTGCTTCTTGTCCTGTCCTCAGAGGATAAGAAAACATTATCTCCTTTGTGGCAAAGCCTCATCTTTCCCTTGCCATTCTCTACATACCTTCCCCTTTGCAAAATGGGCCACAGGCCACTATCTGCTGTGTCCTGGCAGTCGGCCTCACTCTCAGCAAAGGTTTACGCTTCTAGTCTTCCCCTGGGATAAGGCATGCAGCCTCTCCTCCTGAAGCTGTACACGTACACGTACACGTACACGTACACGTACACGTACACGTACACACCCACCCCTGCTGTCTTGGGCTTAGTAGTTGCTTTTGTATGCGCATACCTACCCCTTCACCCAACAGGGGAAGCTTTAAAAAGGTCTCAGGCAGGCCTGAAATGGAATCAGCTGACCCTAATTGGTCCAAGGTAGCCCTGTCTCAGCTGATCCTGATCTGCTTGAGAGAACCCCTTATCAGCTGATCCTGATTGACCTGCAATAACCCACTTCTATTTAACAAAGGAGTGGGTCTTTTACCCAAACCAAACAAACCCAATTCTTTCAATCTTCTCTCATAGGTCTTATTTTCTAGACCTTTAATTGTTTTTGTTGCTCTTCTCTGGACTTTCTCCAATTTGTACATATGTTTCCTGAGTTGTGATGCCTTCAACAGGATACAGTACTGAAGTTGAGGCCTAATCAGTGCAGAATAGACTAGAAGAATTGCTTCTCATGTCTTGCTCACAAGCCTCCTGTTAATACATCCCAGAATATTTGCTTTTTTTTGCAACAGTGTCACGCTGTTGACTCATAACTTATGGTCCACTATGACCCCTAGATCCCCTTGTGCAGTGCTCCTTTCTAGACAGCTATTCCCCACATTCTTAGCATTTGTCCTTATTCAACTTCATCCTATTTATTTCAGACCATTTTTCCAATTTGTCCAGGTCATTTTGAATTTTAATGATTTCTTCCAAAACAATTGCAACCCCTCCCAGCTTGGTATCATCCACAAACTTCATAAATGTACTTTCTATGTCATTGTCCACATAGTTAATGAAGATACTGAACAAAACCAGTCCCTAAACTGATCCCTGTGGAACCACACCTACCCTTCTAGTATGAGAGTGAGCCATTGATAAGTACTCTCTGGGAATGGTTATCTAACCAGTTACGTACCCACCTTATAGTAGCTCCATTTATGTTGTATTTCCCTCGCTTATTTATAAAAAGGTCATGCTAGATTGTATCATATACTTCATATACCTGAAGTCTAGGTATATGACAGCTGCCACTTCCCCCTTATCCACATGGCTTGTTATCCTGTTAAAGAAAGCTACCAGGTTGGTTTGATATGACTTATTCTTGACAAATCCATGCTGACTTTTACTTATCACCTTATTATCTTACACCTGTTTGCAAATGGATTTCTTAATTATTTGCTCCATTATCTTTCCTGGCACAAGTGTTAAGTTGACTGGTCTGTAGTTTCCTGGGTTGTCCTTCTTTCCCTTTTTATAGATGGGCACTAGGTTTGCCCTTTTCCAGTCTTCTGGAATCTCTCCCACCTTCTATGACTTTTCAAAGATGATAGCTAATGGCTCACATATTTCCTTTATCAGCTCATTGTCTATTCTAAGATGCATTTCATCAGGCCCTGGTGATTGCTGTATAACTTATGTGTCAGGTGTGTACATTCTGCATGTCAAACTGTATTTCTACACATGCCATATCCAGATAGATTAACTGAGAGCCAAATACCATGCTTGTGTAAGCAGCTTGGGGAAGCCAACACCTCAGCTGTGTCCCAGCTTGCCACCTTCAGCTCCACAGACTGGAAATTTTTGGAGCCAGATGGAGGAGTTTCTGTGGGGTTTGAGTTTGGAATAGAGGGAATATGACAGAGACACAACCCTTGGAGTCAGTTGATTTGATTTTGCTGGACAGTAAAATTAGCAATCACTATTGTCTGATGCAGAGGTCAAAAGGCATTAGCCAGGATTGTGCCAACTACATTAAAATGCAAGTTTAAAAAAATTAGAAAAAATACCATTGGGTGGTCTATTTTTTCCTAATAAAAAATGAAACAAAGAGAATCCATGGGAAACATTTCTAAACACTGATCTATAGCTTTGCTGAGCAAACTAGTAGTCAAGGGAGGTGTGCATACTCAGTCTACTTTTGCAGTAAGAAAGTCCTATACATGGGTGACGGATTTAAATAATAATAAATAGAGCTACTTTTGAGAGCAACATATGAGCTTTCAAGTAGTAATTGTGACACCAGATCAGTGCCACAGGAGGACAATCAGGTAGATAAAAATATAAGGACAATAATCCCCCCTCCAGCTTTACTTAAAAAAGAAACCCTCTTTCTGTAAAAGTGCATAGCCGTTTTTGCTTTAAGCCTCCACTTATACAGGTTCTCATTCTAGCTTCCATCTGTGTGCCATGTTGTGTTCAGGTGCACTTGTCATCATTTAACTCCTGTACTGTAGTTATACATCAAAGTTACATTAGTAGCTTTTGCAATTTGCACGTGCAGAAGAGAAACTATGTTAATTGATTCTGAATCTGTAAATTTAAGAAACATACATTTGCTCTTAAATGTTCCCATTATTTCTTCTGGATGACATTAATGAGATACACAAAATTATGCATTGTGATGGATTTATCACTAAGGAAAACACCATCTATAGCACCATGAAAACTAAGAACTGTAATAAAATAAATTACCTACTAAATTTTAAACTGTAAAATGTTTCTTTTTTAATATTGGCAATCATTTTATGATAGCTATGAAGGTTATTGGTATTAACTACAAAAAAAAAACCCTGTAAATTAACCAAGATCACTTTAGATTTTAATAAAATATTGTTTTAATAGATGAGATGACAAGCTATACAAGAGAAGATTAAAGACTGGAATGAAAATATACAAACCATCAAGTTCTATACTTATAAGTCTGAGAAATACAAATCTAATGTCACTGTCTGACCCTCAGAAGTCCTATTAGTAACTAATATCCCCTTCCTCTCATAAGATGTGCAAGGCCTTCGAGCTGATTAATACTACAGTTCCATGTATGCTCTAAATCAGGAATGGGCAAAATACGGCCTGGGGCCCAGATCCAGCCTGCCAAGCCACCGGATCCAGCCTGCAGACCACTGTGCCCGGACCCTCAGCTGCAGCAGTTTAAAGTGCAGTCCATGCGGCAATCTGCTCTGCAGGGAGGGGGAGGCTTTATGTGATCTCCCGTCCCCAGCCCAATCTTCAGCTCCTATAGGATGGAAACAACCAGCCAAGAAGAGTTGAGAGATTGGCTGGGGGCTGGCAGTAACAGACACTTTTTCCCCTTCTTGGAACTGAGAGCCACATGAAGGGAGCAGCCTGCAGTTTCAAGGGTCTGGGGCTGAAGCTGGCAGCAGCCCAGCCTGCCTTGGGGGTGCTGCAAGGCTGCTGGCTGGAGACACTTAGGTAAAGCCTGCCTGTGGCACCCTTGCTCCTCCTGCATCCCAACTCCCTCCCCCAGGTCACCATCCAAACCCTCTACACCCCCTTGCCCCAGGTCACAACTCCCTCCCAGATCCTGTACCACCTCCTACACCACTCCTCCAGGCCAGAATCCTCTCCTGCAACCCAAACACCCTCCGAGATCCTGTACCCCATTCCCCTGACCCAGGTCACAACCCCCTCCTTCACCCAAACTGCCTCTCAGACCTCACCCCATCTCCTGCACCCCAGTCCCTTACCCGTCTGCACCCAAGCTCCATCCTAGACCCTGCATCTCCCCCACAGAAAAGTGCGGCCCTTGACCACTTTCCAAAATCTTGGAGTGGCCACCCCTCAAAAAAATTATTGCCCACCCCTGCTCTAAATAAAGGTAAAATACACTAATAGAATCATAAAGATGTAGGGCTAGAAAGGACCTTGAGAGATCCTCAAGTCCAGCCCCCTGTGCTGGACAGGACCAAGTAAACCTAAACCATCCCAGACCAATCTGTTCTTAAAAATCTCCGGTGATGAGGCTCCACTACTTCGGAGATCTGTTCCACAGCTTAACTACCCTTTTAGTTGTAACAGCCCTTAACATATCTGAAGACTGTTATCAAGGCCTCCCTCAGTCTTCTTTTTTGACAGATTAAATATGTCCAGTTTTTTTTTTTAAGCCCGCCCTCATAGGTAAGGTTTGCTAAACCATTTTTCTCACTCTCTTCTCTAATTTGTCCACATCTTTCATTATTGTGGTGCCCATAATTGGAGACTGTGGGACAATTTCCTCCTAGAATTAATACACCCCTGTTAATACATCCCAAAACAAGTCACTTTTTTTTGCCCTATAATTGCATTACATTATTGACTCATATTCAATTTGGGGTTCACTGTGAGTCTCAGATCCTTTCTGGGAGTACCACTGCCTTGCCAGTTATTCCCTGTTTTGTAGCTGTGCATTAGATTTTTCCTTTCTCATAGACATTCTGTAAATATATTCTGCTGCTAGTTAAACCATAAACCTCTCCCCGTGGGAATTCACACACAGAGTGATGGCAGGATTTGGTCCTAATTAGCTGTGCTTCCAGGCTGTAGCTCCCTCTACCATGGATGCTCATGGAAACAGTGAAATTTCAAACAGCCTCAGGCCAAGTCTATTCTAGACCCTGCAGCTTGGCTTGAGGTACGCAACTCCAGCTACATACAATACGTATCTTAAGCCGAGCTGGGCAGCACCCTCACAGCAGGGGGTCAATAGGATCAACCGCTCTTGTTAGCTTCCCTTCCTCCTGGCAAGAGCAGGAATACCAGCTGCCGACAAGGGGCACCCTCTGGGTTCGATTTAGCAGGTCTTAACTAGACCCACTAAATTGAACTCTGGAAGTTTGATTGTGGCAGTGTTGGTCTTCTGCGGAGTGAAGATGTGGCCTCAGGCTGTGTCTTTGATAGGCCTGGGGAAAAACTCCTGTGCCCTTACTAGCTGGCCCCTTCCAAACTGGAGTCACATAGAGAAGCTTCAGTACATTTGGGGTTAGGAGAAAAGGCATAGCTTTGCCTTTTTGGAGGCACCCACTCCATTATATATAGAGATATGAAGGGAAGCATGGTGCATAGGTGAGCTTGAATCATACATAGCTCAATCTTACTCAACCCCTCTGTGTCTTATTTGGTTAGAAAGCTTCAGTTTTGACCCTATGAAGATTTACACAGGTGCATAATTTTAAGCACTGAGTAAGTCCACTGAACTTGGTGGGTTAAAGATAAGCACATGCATAAATGTAGAAGGACTGGGGCCTTAAAAAGGAATGTGTCCAATCCCACAGGCAAAACTCCCACTGAACTTTACCTAAGTAATAATGAAGAAATTGAGTAATAATGCAGAATATGTTGCTAGTTTGAACATACTTGACTTTTTTTTGCACATATTGCTTCAGGGTAAGAGGGTAGCTCATCTACTTTAAGGCTTAGACTTAAATCAGGAATACTAAACACTTCCCAAAGAGCTAAAAGGCATGATTATTGAAGTGGTTTCTGGCTAGATGCTTCATAAAGTTTCTATGCCAGTTTATGCAGCTTAAGAATGAGCATGGAGTTTATTTTAAATGTCATGAGAAATCATATCGCAGGTCAGCATCCAGAAGTGGTTGCTATTTAAACCTTTGCATCTGGATGGAGCACATTAGGTTTATCTACTTCTCACAAGCATTGATATGGGCACTGCTTCTGCATTTCTTACGTAGTCTATTTAAGGTCACATCTTCCCCAGGAGAAATGCTGTTACTTTTATTGTAGGTCATTCCACAAGAGTCTCTTTTATTTTAGTACTGTTTCTCTTTTTCCAAGTAGGAGAGACCTATAAATGGTAATGGAAGGCTTTTCTAATTCAAAGCTGTGCATTTAGATTGCATATTTATCATAAGTAAAACTATTGCCTCCTTATTTATATTGTGGATACATAATACAATGTTAAATCAATGATCTTTAATGGCTTTTCAAATGCTAGGTTTTATGAAATCTTTTAAACTACGCTTAGCAAAATAGTACTTTATTATCCGATCAGCCCTCGTAACATTTCCTTCCTTGCTGAACATGGGCCTTGTATTCCTGATTACAAGGACATTTTATTAAAGACACTGTCAAGTTTTTTAATACATTTTGTTTTCCCTGGGCTCTCTTTGAATGTTCAAATACAATTTTTACACTGAACACGCTTGTCCTTTTATGTTTGAAAATGTTTATTATTTTCTTCCTTTGTTTCTTTTGGGGATATGCCTGTTCTTGCGTACAGCCGTAGTTGTCTAAAACATTGTTATATAATTGACTGGTGCAAGCACAGTTCTCAGAATAGTAACATTAATGAGGACTTTTTATATATATTATAGCTCTTTTTAATTCTAGCCCCAAATAATAAGTGCACAAGATAGGAAATATTATATTTTTTATTGGACCAGCTAATAACAGCGTACAAGCTTCAGGATCAGAAATGTCATTTCTCTGAATAGTGGTAGTTCAGGAAAAAAAAGCCTTCTTATGATATAAGAAGATTCCTTGTTCAGTAAAGGAAATTAAAAACACAGACTTTTAGTTTCTCATCCAAATAAATGTGATGAAACAAGCATTTTGTTAAGATTTTAAATTTTTTCACCCCTGCATGATAAAATGCTTTAGTCTTCTGTCCCATTATGAAGGAGTTGGATCAACTCTTCAGGGCATAAACTAATTATTTGTTGGCTTTAGGATGCAATTGTTCCTCCATTTACAACTTTGATTAATTGACTAGATGCATTATGAGGTTTTTACCGTGTATCCCTTATTGTCCATTACCAGGTGCATTTACTGGTAAACATACAATAATTTTGTAAAAGATCTACTACTAACTTCGATACATCAACTTACCTAATTGAAAATCTTATATTAAATATGATAAAAACACATTCTTTCTTCTTAATATATATGCAGTATAAGAACCATACATTTTAAGGAATGAAAATACTTGAAGCATTAGTTGCTTTTTTGGACAAATGTCACAAATCTATAATTTATTGTTGAGTGACTTCAATGTTGATTGACCTACCTTCTATTTGAATCATATTCTCAGAAGATCTTGACAAAGTCTTAACAATAATGAAAAGTAGTGTGATGAGAAAATGAATAATTAGTAGACAATGTAGCCGAACACCAGTAGCTATTGAAAGCAAAGGTCTCTGAAAATGAGATGAACTGAATATCATAATTTTTATATCTTTATCTAGGAAGTTGAACTTATCAGAAATGTCCAAGAACTTCTGAAAAGAACTTTGATGCAAGCTGTTAACCAGATGCAGTAAGATGCTTTTTACTGTTCACAAGTACTTAATGATTTATAGGACCAAATTCATTCATGGACACAACTGTCAGTAGGTGAAATTCTCAAGATCTGTGCACTACCTACTATTCTATTTAAGACCTCAAAATAAAAACAAGTATGTATATGGAAAGGCATTATTGGAAGCAAGCCAGATGGTGTCAGAGAACACCACATCTTTTTTTTTTTAATGATAGTTTCTATTATTCTATAATATTAGGTCACATTTTTCATCTTGCTTTCAAATGTATCTATCTATTTCTGAGATGGCTCAAAATTACATGTAAGTAGAAGTATGTTAAAACATTTTATTCTGTTGTAGTTGCTGCTCTATTGCATTGAGACTACTGTAGCTATTTTGAAATCTCTTTTTAAACAATTAGTTTTAAAAAAGTATCCTTTGTCTCCTGAGAGGTAACCATCAGATGTTAGTATGAACTAAGGAAGGGGGAAAAATTGACACTATTCTTGATAGTACAGGCAGTCCCCGGATCCACACTTATGAACGGGGCTTTTCTCGGCCCAGAGCTCACGGGCGGCAGGTCGCCACCCGTGTCCTCCGGGGCAAGAAAAGCTTCTCCCGGTCTCCCGGTCTGCTGGGGGGGTCCAGCAAAGCTGCTGGACCCCCCCCCCCCCTCAGCAGACCAGGGACACCCGAGCAAAGCCGCCGCCTGGGCGGCTTTACGAGCAAAGCCGCCCAGGTGGCGGCTTTGCTTGAGTGTCCCTGGTCTGCTGGGGAGGTCCAGCGGCTTTGCTGGACCCCCCCTAGCAGACCAGGGGGACAGGAGCAAAGCCGCCCAGGCGTCGGGGGTCCTTTGCTCGGGTCTCCCTGGTCTGCTCTGGGGGGAGGGGGCGCAGCTAGTGCGCCCCCCCCCGCCCCCAGCAGACCAGGCTTTTGTTGCAGGACGCCTCGGGTAGAGCAGCTGGGGTGCTGCCGGGTTGGTCCTGTGGGAACCTACTGGGCAGCGCCCCAGCTGTTCTGTCCCAGGCTCCAGATTCAGCAGCTGTTGAAACTGATCGGGCTGATTCCAGGAAGCTGGGGGCAACTCTGCCTCCGGCTTCCTGTAGTCAGCCCCTGGTCAGTTTCAGTGACAGCAGCTGAATCTGGAGCCAGTTCCGACTTACATACAAATTCAACTTAAGAACAAACCTATAGTCCCTATCTTGTACGTAACCCGGGGACTGCCTGTATAGAAGTCTTTTGCTCTTGAAAAGTAGCATTTACTTTTATGTTGTAATATAACAGTCTAGAAATAAGATATTTACTAAATTCTAAGGTGAGACAATTAATTCATAGTACACATTTCACTTATTTTATTTTTATCAGCCACCATTTGCCATATACTGTTAGATGTAAAGCAGAATATTATTTTAATAAAGAGTGCTTATAAAATGTGAAATCACTCAACAAATTTCAAATAGTTTAATTATCATCGGTGTACAACATAATGCCTATTGAGTGCAGGCTTTATTTTTATTAGTAATTGTTTTCAAATTGTCTTGGTATTCTGTAGTGTTACATTGGCTGTTGTAGACTTTTTGATTCCTTAGTTCATACTGACATCTGGTGGTAACAGGCAAGAGAAAAATGGTACTTTTATAGCTAACTGTTGCTAAAGATTTTAAATTAATTGTGGTGGGCAGGAGGGATTTAATTTAAAATAAAGCAAAAGTTTTCATTTTGAATGTCATTATTGCTGTGTTTTCTGAGGATCAAATCACGCCGTCTCCATCATAAAAACTTTGGTCAGTTGGAAAGAGGACTAAGAAAATGGGGGTCATGTTAAGGAGTTCCATGTTGGTCCCCTTTCCACCAGAATTTCTCTGAAACCCCAGTTCAGCCCTGCACCTCACCCCCAGAGCTCCAGCTATTGCAGGTGGCACAGAGGAGAATTGGCAAAGTGAGTGGAAGGGGGTAGCATGGTGCTGCAGGGCAAGATGGGGCTGAAATTTTCAAAGGATCTGAGGAAGATTAAATACCCAATTTCCTTTGAAAATCCTAGGCTCCGAGCCTGGTCTTACACATTTTCAAGGTGTTTCCTCGAGGTTGTATTATTTTTCCAGCACTGATTGGGACAATCCTGACCTTTTTAGATTAAATCGTGATCACAAGCAGACTTGTGAAATGGATTGGTCTGATAAGGTCGAAACGTACAACATTGATGACAAATGTGGACGATACAATAATCAGAGCACCAACATCCAGTTCCATCCCAGCTCATCAAAGTTCGAGGAAAGGTGAGGACTTGTTGTTATTGACCTGCACAAGGAAAGCCATTGAGATGTAAAGGATCCTCTGTATCAGGTACCACCACACTATTTTTGAATAGAAGTATATTCTCTATACCAATAAATATATACTATGTTTGCAAACATATCAATTCTTAGGAATAATTTATTATAAATGTTGGGGTCATTCAAAACACAATGCAAATCAAGGCAAAGGCACAATTAGATTGAATTACAAAGGCCCTGGGTTGCTTGGTGAAAGGAAAGTTGCACTTTCTTCTAGAGTATACAATTTTATTACAAAGCTATTACGGAGTTTCAACCTGTAATCTGGACTTCTCCTGTCCGGCAAGACCCCTGGTCCAACATCGTCGGAGTGACCCCGTGGAAGCACTCATGGGGATAAGCTGGCGATCTGGGGCCAGGAGTGTTGCCAGAGTAGGGGATCGAGACAGCAGAGCTCCGGGTGACAGCAGAGCTGGAAGGCAGAGCATGGAGCCCCCAGTCACTGGGGGTAGGGCAGGCAGAGCAGCGAAGCCATCAGGCAGAGTGCAGAGTCCTGGGCAGCAGCAGGGCCTTCTTGGCAGTAGCCAAGTCATTGTGGGGAGTGTGCGGAGCAGCGGGGCAGGGAGAGGGGAAACAGAGCCCCCTGCCGCTATGGGGAGAGCAGAGCCCCTGGCGACAGCGGGACAGCCAGGAGGAAAAGCGGAGCTCCCAGCTCATAGACCTCCACTGGTCTGGCAAATTCCTTGGTTCAGGACCGATCAGGTCCTCAAGGTGTCAGACGAGGGAGATTCAACCTGTATAAATGTTGCTTTTTTTATCCTGCCACTATTCCTGAAGTTTGCAGACTGCTCTATAATTCCTTCCAGTGCTCAACAGATGGCAAAGTATTACCACAGAACCGTAGTTCAAGCTGCTTTGTAAATAACATAGACATAGATTGTAAAGCTTAATCAACTAGACATCCTAGTGTGTATGTACCAATGTCTTACCAATATTTGCCCTCTTGACATACTTAAGGTGTAGAAGTGATTCTTATTTTGGGGTTTGCCTTTATTCCTATTTACTAAAGGGGATTGGACTTCTGATGGTTCTGTTTTGTGTCTCTCTCCCTGTTCCACAAGTAAGGGGATGGAGAAGAGTTCTCCAACCTACTCTTCCCCCCTGTTTTGGGTATGGTAGCACGACAGGATGCATGTCATCGCAGGAAACGGAACTCTTCTGCTTTAGCGTTTCTTTTCCATTGCAACTTGAACAAAGTCTGCCCAGAGAGTGATTTCTGTGCTGTCCCTTCCAGTGCCTCAACACCCGAAACCTGGGCAAAATTCAGCCATGACAACATCTATAGGGCGGAGCGAGAGCGCCTGGCTTCCATCAACCTCCGTTTATTGATCGACAATATCCTTCACGACACAGCTGAGGATCTGCATTTGCAGTGTGCTGCCGTTAATGAGGCTTTTGCTAAGCGCTGCGAAGAGATGGAAGATGCAAAACACAAACTGGAACATCATTTGAAAAAAGTATGGGCACCCCGTAATGTGTTGGCCAAGCTGCTTCCGTTAGTTTTCACACATATTGAAATAATCACCGCAGAGTGATCAAGAAAGAAGAATTGCTTGGTCCATTCACAGCAGTCAGTGCCAGTTTAGTATCCGATAGGGTTTCCAGTTGTGGATTATGTCCTCAATTCACCAGTGCACCTAAGCACATGCTTATGTTTAAGTGGGTGTTTAAGTTCCCTTATTTCACTAAATCATGGTGGACTTAAAATACATGCTCAAACTTAAGTACGTGCTTAAGAGCTTTGCTGAATCCGGGCCTGCACCCTGCTCTGGCAAGGACCTGAACGTTATGATTTATTAGGTGTTTCTCACTAGCCGAGATGTAAAGTACTAGGTCAATATTCATCTCAGCTGTAAGCCCACTGAAGTCAGTGGAATTAACCCGAGGTGGATTTCTCCCACCGTATCAAGATGTGAACAATGTACACACTATCTCGCTGTACATGCAAGACATATGCACATGCATCATAGCCTCCTATTTGAAAGCTATTAATGGGGGGGATGTTTCAAAATGCTATTGGAGACAGTGTAAAAAGCTTTGGATCCCATGGAAGGACAGCTCTGGATTAGGAAAGGTCAGAGGGGAGGGGAGAAATGGTAAAATGATTATGAACAAATCACTCCTAAATAGAAGCATCTACAGTCTGCATTATGGTGCGTCTCCCCTAACTAACTAGTTTAATGTACTCCTCCGAATATTTTTACAGTGATTGTACCTTTTCAAGGGAAGATTACAGGAGAGGTTGGACCTTCCTGGTCCAGCACTTTTGGGACCTTATTGGTCCCAAACCAGGGAGTTTGCTAGACCAGAAGAGCTCAATTCTGGTCCCCTGCTGCTGGCCTCCAGGCTTTCCTGGGGAGCTGCCAGGCTCCCGGTGGCTGGACCACCTTCCCAGCTTCCAGGCTCCTTTCCTGGCCACTCTCCCAGCCTCTGACACTCTCCTCCCCCCCCCCTCCGCTCCACTCCCACCCACTGGCCATTCTGTTGTTGAATGCCCGGGTTGCCCCCTCTCCCAGCTGCTGCAGGCCACCATGGATGTTGCCAGATCAGGGAGATCTGTACCTGTAGTCAATATCATGTCCATAACTGCCAAGAACCACTATTGCTTCCCAAGATTATTATTTTGAATATTAGAAGACTTGCCCAGGATTGGCCAGATCCTTGAGGGTAGGGGGATGGCAAGGTGGGGGAGGGGTGCAGGAGTCCGGGCAGGGCCTTAGGAATTGTGGTGGGGGCAGGAGGCTGGGGCGTGGGAGGTGCAGGAGTCAGGGTGGGTGCTGAGGAAGGGCTTGGGAACAGGGTTCAGGATGTGAGGGGATGTGAATGTGAGGGTTGGGGGTGAGGAAGGGCTCAGGGCGGGTCTCCCCTCCCCCACCTCTCTAGTCAGTAGGGGCCTTCTTTTCTCTCCTCCCTCTCCCCCCGCAATTGCCTCTAGCCAGTATGGGTCTTCCCCCACCCTCCCTAGCCAGCAGGGGGTCTTCTTTCTCCTCCCAAACCTTCCCGGCCAGCAGGGTCTTTCCCCTGCCCCAGTTCTGTAGTCAAGAGCTGGGGGAGGGAAAAGAGTTTGGGGCGGGGGGCTATTGACACAGTCTGATGGCAGGCAAAATGGCAAGCCCCAGCCCTGCTGGCCGCTCTCTTGGTGGTGCAGCTGCCCCCAGTGATAAGTCTGCAGTATAGCTCTCAGCATCGTATCCCTCCTTTCTGTGCCCCCTCCCTTTCCATAGTATGGAAAACAGTCCCACTCCGTGCACTTCCCATTTTCCTGGCACAGCCAAACCCTGCCCTTGTGTTAAGCTGGGAGAAGAGGAAGCTGCCTACCAAATATGGTGGTCCTAGCTCTTACCATGGAGGAGGAATTCTTGAACAAACTCACAGACAACTGATGCACATTTCTAACATACATGGGTAGATGATTATACTTTTAATAAGTAAGCATTTTGCTTTACTCTGTGCATTGTAAATGTATTACCTGTGGTGTGTGGGTACAACCCACACACTTTCTGGGTGTTATGCACTGTCCCATCTCGTTGCACTAAGACCACTCACAGAGAGAATAATGAGTCTGCTCTGCTGCCCTAGCTAAGAGGCTTTTAGCTTATGCACTAAAGCGCCAGAGGTCCCAGGTTCAGTTCCACAGCATTACATATGGTCAATAGCATGGGTACGGCACTTGTTTTCTAAGGGTGCTATTGCAGTTCTATATGCATTAATGTCCATTTCCATTTTGTTTTTTCTTCTTAAAACTCCAAACAAGGAGCAGGTGCAACAAACCGACATTCAGCAACTCACAGCTGAATATTCAGGGAAAATATGTAATAGCCTCTAAAAAACTAGAAATGTAAATTCAGAGGTCTTGTTTCTACTCTCATTTACACTGATTTAATTCTGGTGTAATGCCATCAAAGTCAATGGAGTTCAGTATTTGTAAAGGAGATGAGTATCAGTAGTTCACACTTTTTCATAGTAATCCCAGTGTCACTAATGCCAGAAATCGGTGAACATAAGGGTAGGTAATCTTTTAAATCTAATTCAAAATACCCTGTCACTTGTTGAGTAATTTACATTAATTGCTGTGCCAGAAATGATTCACTGAGATGGATTGTGCCATGAACAGGTTCTGATGAGAATACAAGCAGACTGTAATATTTAATCAGCTGCAAAAATTCTTCCGCTTCTTTTTAAAACGGACATCAGATTTTCCAGTCTGCTCAGGGTAGTGTCAGAAATAAGGAGACAAAAGAGCTTTGTGCAACCTCTGCACTTCCCATTCTGGCCTCAACTAGAGGTCACTTCCCATTCTGGCAAGAGTCAAACCACCACTGATTCCTTAGGCGCATGAAGAGGCCCCATCATTTAATGTCGGTAAAGTGCTATACACACTAATCTACTATATACGTTAGAGAATCATAGAACATTAGAAGTGGAAGGGACCTTGAGAGGTCATCGAGTCCAGTCTCCTGCCCTCATGGCAGGACCAAACACCATCTTGATTATCCCTGATAGATGTATGTCTAACCTTCTCTTAAATATCTCCAGTGATGGAAATTCCACAATCTCCCTGGGCAATTTATTCCAGTGTTTAACCACCCTGACAGTTAGGAAGTTTTTCCTAATGTCCAACCTAAACCTCCCTTGCTGCAGTTAAAGCCCATTGCTTCTTGTCTAGAGAGTTTGTTTGTCTGTGTGTTTGTTCAAGAACGCCTGCTAAATGCTAAGAGCTGGGACCACTACATTTGGTATATAGCTTCCTCTTACATTAAGGGTATATCTACACTGCATACTTATTTCAAAATAAGCTATTCCAGAATAGTTATTCCAAAATAGCTTATTTTGAAATAGCAAAGCTACACTGCAAAATTAGCCTGAGGCAGGCTTCCCTAATGTAGACGTGCTATCTCGATTTAGAGCCCCAGGAGGCACTGGGGAGGAATAACTTAGAATGGCTCTGGTGAGGGTCTATTTTGAAATAGCAGCAATGAAGCATCTACACGTGCTTTATTTCAAAATACCTACTTTGGAATAGGTGTTATTCCTTGTAGAATGAGGTTTACAGATTTCAGAATAAGCCATCTGTTATTCTGAAATTTCAAAATAACACAATGGCTGTGTAGATGCTTGCATTATTATTTCAAAATAACGCTTGTTATCTCGAAATAACAGTGTAGCGTAGATGCACCCTAACAATCTTAAAGCAACATAATGGTTTGGTTGTGCCAGGAAATTGAGATGTGTCTGGAATGGGATTGCTTCTCATAAAACCAAACAGAACAGAGACGGAACCATCAAATCAAGTACAGTCCTCATAACTGAGCAAATGTTGAAAGAGATTGAACCAAAATAAGCCAGAAAAATAGCATGAACCTTCAATAGGATTGCTTCTCAATAAACCTTACAGAAAAGAGATAAAATAGAGAAATCTGGAGTAGTGTTCTGTTCTGGCACAGCTAAATCAACGCTTAAGGTGTGAAAACTAGAAAAAAACCCGCATAACCTAGAGCCATTTTTTGTTAAAACATAGCAAATGATAAGCGTTTCTAGGGATGAAGAAAAAAATATACTTGATGGAATTCCCATTTTAAAAAAATTACCAAAAAACAAATGGAAATATTTGAACAATACATTTTTAAGAATCCGAAGTAAAAATTAACTTTATGTTGAAAAATATAATAATTTAAATAAAGTGGGTACACTTTCCTAACATTTCCCTCTCTCTGCCCCCCAAAAAATTGAATGAAGGACCTGAGCAACACCAGGTAAATGTGCTAGTAGTACTGTATAAATTAAATGTATTGTCTTAAACTTGTCTTGTTTCATGCACATTCTCTTCAAACAGACCCTCAAGGAAATTGGAGATCAAGAAAACAACATTGCTGCTCTCAAACAAGCGATTAAGGACAAAGAAGCGCCAATGAAAGTGGCTCAGACACGGCTGTATGACCGATCTTTCAGGCCCAATGTTGAGCTCTGCAGAGATCCAGCACAATTCAGGTAAACACATTAAAGAGAGAGTCCTTAAAGACCCCAGTAATATCAAAGACAGTTTTAGATCACGTCTGCCTGAGACATACAGTGTCTAAGAAAGAAATGTTTTACCTGCTCACCACAACATGCTAACGTGATGGGTGTATCATTGAAATATCCGTTATCGAGCCACCGTTGTACAAAAAGTTTGCCATTTAGTTTTGTAGCATGTGACCTTCAACTCCTAGTTAGGGGTGGCTTGATTCCAATACCTTTCGCTGATATATATGGGATGTTACACCACTGCAATCAGTGTAAACAAGATCTGATCTGGGTCCAACCTGTTTATAAATAGGGAATCCATAAACATGGCTTTCTCTTTGAGCAGCGGGGTTCTGTACTTATTCGGCTGATCCAAAAGAACATGACAGGTTGTAGATAATTTGCAGCCCGGGCACTCTTGGCAGAGGTTCACTGTGAGGTGGATGATGCGGTGAATCAATTATGCCTCAAGCCCTGTGAATGTAAACGGGCCATGCATTTCCACAAGCTGAGAAAACTCATCAGCTCCTCCAAAGAACACGCCGATGGCATTCGATTTTCAGTAATAATCCATTTAAAAACTGGAGGGCAATAAATCCTTTCAAATTAAAGGTCGGAATGTAATTTGTTACTCTTGATCTCATTATAGTGCTTGTAATTGATTCTCCCACATTTGTGGGTTTTTTTCTTGCCCGCAGAAAAAAGTGTGACTAGCTTTCCCAGCTGTTGATAGCAAAACCATACACCAACATGCTGCTTCTCCCCTCTGTAGAGTAATGCGATAGTTTTACTTCATTCACATGCTTTATGCCACCTTGGGTACATTCATTTAGGCCCCAATTCAGCAAACCATCCCTGTTCAGAGCTCTCAGACATGAGTATTGCCTAGAATAGGATATAAGGCCATGCTCGAGTGTTCTGCTGAATAGAGATGTATTTAGTTGTTTTGCTGAAATGGGGCTTTGTATTATATTACTTTACTCCTCTTCACTCAATACATATGCCTTATATAGAGTCCCCTTTTCCCATGAAATGAACATTTTGGAGAACTCCTGTGAACTTTAAATGAAAGTTGTACACCTAACAGCCTTTTTTATCGACAAGGAGTCCTGTAACACAGTATAGATCAACAGATGTATTGGAGCATAAGCTTTCCTGGGCAAAGACCCACTTCGTCAGATGCATGAAGTGGGTCTTTGCCCACGAAAGCTTATGCTCCAATACATCTGTTAGTCTATAAGGTGCTACAGGACTCCTTGTCACTTTTGCAGATCCAGATTAACACGGCTACCCCTCCGATACTCAACAGCTTTTTTTATGGCTTTGGAAATCTTCTACATTCATTCTAAAAATAAACTAAGGACCATGTTCTGCTTCAGCTCATCTAATGACATGGGTTTAACCCATGAAAGCTCTTAATACTACATACTTTGTTAGTCTAGACTACATTCCTCTTTCGAAAGAGGAATACAAATGAGGGAAATCAAAAATGCAAATGAAGCATTGATTTACAAATCTCACATTTCATTTGCATAATCTCTTCTGATCGCTTTTTCAGAAGAGATTTTTTCGGGGGAAAAAAAAGCAGTCCAGACGGGGGGCTTTCGGGGGGAAAAAAACCCCAAAACAAACCCAAAACCCTTTTTCAAAAGAACCCTTATTCCTGAAAATAATGGGGTTTACAGGGTTCTTTTGAAAAAGGGTTTTTTTTTTCTGAAAGAACCCCGTCTAAACTGCTTTTTTTTTTCGAAAAAATCTCTTCCGAAAAAGCAATCGGAAGAGATTATGCAAATGAAGCACGAGATTTGTAAATCAGCACTTCATTTGCATTTTCGATTTCCCTCATTTGCATTCATCTTTCGAAAGAGGAATGTAGTCTAGATGCACCCTTAATCCTGGTCTACACTAAGGATTTATTTCGCAATAGCCCCCTCTTAGGTTGAATTAATAAGCAGAACCTCCACACTACCAAGCCCATTATTTTGAAATAAGAGGCCATTTACTTCAAAATCTGTACTTCTGCTTTCCTCAAGGAATAATGCTAATTTCGAAATAATTCTGAAATAGGAGTAGCGGGGACAATTTGGTGCCACTATTTCAAAATAATTACTCCCCAGAATAATTCAAAATAATTACTCCCTAGTGCTTCATGGGGCTCTTAGGGTACGTCTAGACTACAGGCTTCTGTCGACAGAAGTTTTGTCGACAGATACTGTCGACAAAACTTCTGTCGACAAAGAGCGTCTAGACTACATTGAGTTCTGTTGACAAAGCAAGCTGCTTTGTTGACATGGTAGTGTGGATGCAAAGGACAGTTTACATGCAATAACACCTTCTGTCGACAGAAACTCTGTCGACAGAAGGCGTTATGCCTCGTAAAATGAGGTTTACCAGCGTCGACAAAACTGCTGAGTTCTGTCGACGTTATGTCGACAGAACTCAGCGGTAGTGTGGACGCAGGTATAGTTTTGTCGACAAAAGTCCACTTTTGTCGACAAAACTCTGTAGTCTAGACACACCCTTAGTGAGTAGCAAATCCACATTAACAGAACCTGCCTCACACTAATTTTCAAGGCTTCCCCAAAATGAGGACACGCTATTTCAATTTTGTTATTTTGGAAGTCATTAAACAAATGTAGTTATTTTGAAATAGTTTCCTACTGTAGATGTGCCCGAAGGTGCCACAGGACCACTCATTGTTTTTTAAACTTACATCAGTGTACAGATGGAGTAATGCCATTGGCTTCAGTAGTTCCTCCAGTTGTACACCAGCGAACAGAGGTAAAAATCCCAGCTTACATGAATGTTCAGCCAGTCAAAAATCAATGAATCGTCTATCCCATCTTTAACCCTTCAGCTGTTAACACAGGAGGCTTGCAGAATGGAATAGTTTCTATGACAAAGAATCATTCTTTTGTGACTCTTCCGGATGAGGAATGGTTATCTTGGTGTTTGTTGAGCATATTTTTTATAACCTAAAGTTTAGGAGACCTTTATAATTGCAGTGGTTTTGAAATTATTCCGAGCTTCGTGTTTATTGGAAGAGACTTCATCCACAGCTCAGCGAGCAGCTTCCGTTTATAACCCTATTGCTCTAAATCTTGATCACCCATCAGGCCCAACTACCAGACTAAGAGGGTGTCTCTAAACAGAAGGGCTTAACTTGAAATAAGCTATGCAAATTGAGCTATGTCAATTGCGTAGCTTATTTCCAAATAGCTTATTTCGAAATTGGGAGCGTCTACACAGCACTTAATTCAAAATAGAGCATTCTTTCTCTGACTTCCTTTACTCCTCTACAATAGTAATAGAGAAGTAGCCGTGTTAGTCTGATGTTGCTAAAACAAAAGGAAAAACTATGTAGCACTTTAAAGACTAACAAGATGGTTTAAGAGATCATGAGCTTTCGTGGGTTACAGGAGTCGGAGTAAGAAGTCCTCCAGTTTGACATTATTTCGAAGTAACTGCCTGATGTGTCGATGCGGACTAAGTTATTTCAAAATAACGCTACTTATTCTGAAATAATGTTGCTGTGTAGACGTACTCTAACAGTTGTGCAGACTAACACCTAATTACGGTGCTGTTGAATTTCAGAAGAACAAAGACTACTCACCACAGAATTATAACAGCTCATGTGCCTTTGGGGACTTCCTCTAATTCTGATTGCTTCTTTCATTCTATTCAGGTTGATCAGTGAAGTTGAAGAACTGACAGAGTCTATTGAGTCTCTGAAGCAGAAACTACTGGAAGCCGAACAGTCTCTGAGGAACTTAGAAGACACACGGATGAGTCTAGAGAAGGAGATAGCTGTGAAATCGAACAGCATTTTTATTGACCGGCAGAAATGCATGGCCCATCGCACGCGATACCCTGTTGTTCTTAAACTAGCAGGTTACCAGTAGTCACACTTGCTGTATTAACTATGTGAAGATTGGTAGGAAATCATAGATTAAGATATTTAATTTTATAATAAGTTTGCAATGTTATATTCAATAAGAAACATAATTTGCTGTTAATTTCCTTTAATTACATAAAAATACAGAAGTATAACATAATGGCTGGCTGTGGTGCTTGTATTTGCATTCCACGTAAAATTTTCTTTATGCTTGCATAGTTCATACAGTATGTGATGCTTCAGGTCTCTTTTCCTAAAATCCGATGAATGAACATGGAGGTTTGGGTATTTCTAGCTTTATTGTTTTCAAGCTGCCTTACAAATAAGTATGTTTTGGGAAATTAAAGAATACACACTTCCGTAAGGAAATAGTTTAAACAGATTTTAGTTTCAAGCTGTCCTAGGGTTAAGAAAGCAAAATTGTAGTTTGCACACTCAGGTGACAATTTGAATCATAACTACAAATAGCAAACCCGTGATACCAGATGTATAAGCAGGTATTGAATGAAAAGATTTTAAACAAACAATCCAGTTTACTTCTAAAGAGAAGCTAAATGGCTTGTGAACAGGGAATACTCCTTTTTCTCAATGCCTCTATCAAACTGCCAAGAAGCAACCTTTGATCTTTTAATTCTGCTCCCTTGGACTTCAGCGGAAGTAGTGTATGTGTGTAGCTAATGAAATGTAGCCCATGATGGGCAATCAAAGGACACATCCATTCCATCAGTCTCAATGGAGCCTTGCAACGTACATTATTCATCCATCAGGTTACGGGTGCTGCTCTGCTGGATTTGTGATGTACAGGATAAAAGGGGTGAGATGAAATGGACGTCCATTAAGGCAAATTAATTGTCTTCTACATTACATTTTTTTATTTTTAAAAAGGTTATTTAGAAACCCTGTAACTCTGTCACCGTCACTACATTGCTCTGCCTTATTACTCTATGTATGAAAGTACATTCATGTAACTATTTGCCTCTCTAACAGGTGTTTTTCATCTGTTATGTTGACACAGGAGGTGGCTATTGGCTTTGGACTGTTAGCATCCTGAAATAAAAACCTACCACTGTTTCTCTTAAAAGAACTACATCAGTAAAGCATAGTCTGCCCATGGCTTTGATTGCTCCAGTTGTTTTGCATTCATGACTTTTTTAAAACATTCTCCTTGCAGTGATCATATTTTTATAGCCTGAATCATAATCATTAGAAGTAGAAGTGGTATAACACAAACTAGAGAGAGTTTGTCTACCGTGTACCTCTAAACATAGGCATCTAAAGCAATATATTACAGAAAGAAATACTTTGGGTACATATATACAGTACTGCACAATTATTTCAAAATAAGCCATTCTGGAATAGTTATTCCGAAATAGCTTATTTCAAAACAGCACGTCTACACTGCAGGGAAGCCTCAAAAGTAGTCTGAGACAGGCTTCCCTAATGTACCTGTGCAATCTCGATTTAAAGCCCCAGGAGGCACTGGGAAGGAATAACTTAGCCCCTCACCAGAGCCTTTCTATTTCGAAATAGCAGAAGTGGAGCATCTACACTCACTTCATTCAGAAATAACTATTTTGGAATAGGTGTTATTCCTCGTAGAATGAGGTTTACCGATTTTGGAATAAGCTGTCCGTTATTTCGAAATAATTTCGAAATAACAGAATGGCTGTGTAGACTCTCGCATTGTTATTTCATAGAACCATAGAGCTGGAAGAGACCTCAGGAGGTCATCAAGTCCAGCCCCCTACCCAAGGCAGGACCAATCCCAACTAGTAACGCTAGTTATCTCAAAATAACGGTGCAGTGTAGCCGCACCCATTGGTGGCAAGCTCATGAGTTGTCCCTTTCTCATTCATTAGGTTCTAAGTCCTTCCATCTGCCTGAAGACCTAAGAGAAGTTTTGAAGCTAGACAAGAGTTGCTTCACCATTAAAATTCTAGAATTTTAACTTTGTTCCATGTTTCATTCCAAAGGACCACATGACCCCTGTGTGATTATGATTTGTGTGTTCTGAATCAATGCTTTATAGAAAAGGAATAAAATCAAATGGAACTCTAGAAGGTTTCAGCCTCTAGGACAGTTAAAAGATCATTTAATTTAGTGGAGGACTGTGAATGACACAGTGAGTGATAGAATGAATGATTGTATTTAAAATTAAATAATTAGTCAAAGCAAGCAGGCATTACAATATCACCATGCGCTCCATTTATATTCACATTCCAAAATGAAATGGTGCATCCCAAGTTGATTGGTTGCTGGATGAGAAGAATGGCTATATAATGCTTTCTCTAATGGCACCTTGAGGGTGGATGAGCAGCGCTAATCTAAAATGAGCCTGCTACGATAATCGGTTGTAATAACATCCCTTAATTAATTAGCATTAAACCTCCCTTTTACCATATCTGTATTGCCACTTCTATACTCAAATATTTTTACTATCTCATTGGCTGTTTAATAATAAACATCATCTAAATTAATGATGGGTGAATATCATTCCAATAATTACCCAAGTAGACAACACTCTTTCAAAGTATTCACATTTTGTCTAAAAACCGTGTTAAAACCAAAATGTGTTTACAACAATGACCTGGGGTTATTTTCTAACTTGCCTCTGAATTACTTCACTTCACTCATATTTTACAAGGCCTATTATTATCAAGCCTAAGTGTAGGGAGGTTTAAATGTGGAGTTAATGATGCAGCAGGACTCAAAATTAATGCAGACTAGGCCACCCTGTATGTGGAGGTTGTGGCAGGGTCATAACTGGATAAAGATTTTAAAAATAATATGCAAGTTTTAAACTGTCCTATTTGGATCTGAAAGCACAGACTTAATATTGCATTGCTATTGTTTTTTCATTAGACTGGGATACAGATGAAATACACAGTTTTCTTTTCTAAACCAGAATGCAGAAGACAAGTATCTTTATGCCCTGCGGTGGATGTAGATGGAGTTTTCACTTGCTAAAGCCTAATAGTTTAATTTACCTTTGTGAACCAATTATTCAACACTTACTTCAAACTCAGCTGGATAATCTTATTCCAGTAAATGGAACACATCGGCAACACTTTAATCACTGTCATATTCACATGCTAATGGTTGAATACATGCAAGTGCTAGAAGCATGAACCATGTGTACAAGAGCTTCAGTTTTCCTAATTACTGATTTTCTTTTTACATACTAATGAGAGCCACTGTTCCACGAGTGTAAATGCAGGTTTACATTTCCCTCAGCAGTTCTATGCAGTCCAAGGCCTCGCCTTTATAATAAAAAAAAAGTTTGTGTCAACTAACGAAGTAAGGCAGGGAACATATTGCCAGAGTAGTTATAACACCAATAACTATTGTTACAATTATCCATTAGTACAGCTTAAAACCACCACATGATACATTTCAGTCTTGCACGGTTTCACAGGTCACAAATAAAACCATAACAACAGCACTGCGGCAGACTTTTAAAATGTGGACGTGGGTCCTAAGGAGAGGTTGTCTGTCCAATCTAAGCACTTTCAAAAATAAAAGTAGGTGCCTATCTGTATCTTTAGGTGCCTAAATACCTTTTACAATCAGGACCATTATTATTACTAATCCCCGATCCTGCCTATACCATGAATATTCAAGATTACAATATGTGGTTTGAAATGTGTTTTAAACTAGAACACCAAAGAAGAGATCTGAAGGCAGGAAGATATTCACTTAGTTATTACACAGTGAATCACCTGGAATGGAACCACAATGATTAAGTAGCCTTCACGAAGAGGGGACGTGTTTATGCAATGTTCTGCTTCATAATTGCAGGGTGGTTTCTGGGTTCTCCTGGTCCTTTCAAGTACAATTACATCTTGAATGTCTGTCTCAAGAGTAATAAGGATTAAAACAACATTTATCCCCATGTAAAATGCTTATTAATTGCACATTTCTCCGTGAGAAGGAAAATGCGGCTTATCCACAAGCTGTAACTGGTACCAAGAATACATAGTGGGCTAATTGCAGAGAGTTCATTGCTTAGCATCATAATATCATTATTGTTCTCTGCTCTTGTTGATCATGGCAGACAGCATGCGTTGGAGTCTGATGCTGGATGTTAGTGATAGAAACACATGCAGAGACACAGGCAACAAATCTCAGTTATTCCATACCTCTCCTGGGGGCCATCTTTGTACTCTCTCTAGTCTAGGTCCACACAAGGGGCTGGCCAACCCACTGGAAGTTGGGAAATGGAGTCATAGAATCATAGAACACTAGAACTGGAAGGGACCTTGTGAGGTCATCAAGTCCAGTCCCCTGCCCTCATGGCAGGACCAAGCACCGTCTAGACCAGGGGTCTCCAACCTTTTTAAGCATAAGAGCAATTTTTGAATTTTAGTGCAATCCAGGATCTACCTCAAACTCAAACACCCTTGCCCATCTCCTTCTCACCCCTTCTCTGAGGCCCCGCCCCTGCTCACTCCATCCTCACTCCTCCTTCTCCTCACTCACTTTTATCAGGCTTGGGTAGGGGTTCAGGGTGTAGGAGGGGTTCAGGATTGGGGCCGGGGTTCAGAATGCAGGCTCCAGCTGGGCACCGCTTACCACAGATGGCTATTGGGTGGTGGTGCAGGGGGCTAAGGCAGGCTCACCCCTACCTACTTTTCCCCCGCAACACTCCCAAAAGCAGTCAGCAAACTCTCTCCATCCATGCCCCTTCTGCTCTATGGAGATGGGGTACAAGATAGAGGGAGGGGCACCCTGACATCAGCACCCCCTCCTCTTCTTCCCATACCCTGCACAGCAAGCAGGGGGCACCCAGGGGTGAGGGGTACCTCCAAGGCAGAGGGCAGGAACAGCATGGCAGTGCTGAGAGAGGCAGATGAAGGGCCAGCAGTTGATAGCATCCCAGCCAAACCTCTCAGGGTCACCTGTCAAAGGTTCCAAGATCTACCAGTAGATCCCGATCTATTGGTTGGTGACCACTGTTCTAGACCATTCCTGACAGGTGGTTGTCTAACCTGCTCTTAAATATATTCCCCAATGAAGATTCCACAACCTCCCTAGGCAATTTATTCCAGTGTTTAACCCCCCTGACAGGAAGTTTTTCCTAACGTCCAACCTAAACCTCCTTTGCTGCAATTAAACCCAGTGCTTCTTATCATGTGTTTGCCCACTTTAGGCCTAATCAATTTTCTTCGTTATAAAATTTCAGACAGAATTATTGTCACATCATTTCTGATCATGCATTTATGCCAGATAATAAATAGATAAGAAGGAAGCTCTAGGGAGCCAAATTACTAAGTTTCAGGGTACTGCTGAGGTCTTCTCCAATTCATGATCATCATCTGTCTCTACTCTGGCCCTTCAGTCTCATTCCTTCAGTTTTCTGTCTGGTATTTCTTTGAGTTGGGCCATCATTCACTTGGTTCTTATACATTTCCACATTACATAGTCATTAGCTTCCCCCAGGTGAACATAATCTAGCATTACACATACTCAGTTATCCAAATGTTCATGATTAGTTTTTCATCCACCAGTCTACGTTATTATTAATTATCTACATGCCCTCATTGAACTAACCGCACCTAGGCCTTATTGTCTATTATTCAGCAATTTTCTTCATGTCTGTACATGGTTCATCATAAATTAATAATTAATGAAACTCTTATTTTCTATTTGAGTAAGAAAGTCACAGGGGTTACTATGTCCATCATGTCTGTGTGTTTTCATCTTTTCCAAACATGGGCTTTTAGGGGACTTTTTCTCACAGCCTGAGCATCCTGTTGGTAAATGCTTAAAAAGTCTTGTTAGTGAATTCGCTTTTGCGTTTTGAAGTATTTCATTCAACTTTAGGGCCCAAGTATTTAATTGGTCCGCAGTATTCCGGTGTAATTTGGAGCAGCCATCTCAGCGAATGATTAAATTTGACTTGCTGCTCTTGGGTCATCAGCATGTTTGTCCTTCGTGACTATCCATACAGCCAGTGATATTCAATGGAAATATCCATTAACCTTGAAAGTTTCTTGAAATTTCACTGATTCTTGAAAATTAGCAATGGCTTGGCTGCTGAAACCAGTGCCTGTCATGTTGACCAATAGTGTTGTATCCTTTTATTGAACTCTTCCCCCGCAAACACATCAATATTTCTGTATTCCTCCATTGTCTCTTGTCGTATATATAGATTGTAAGTGTTTGGGGGCAGGGGTTGTCTTTTTGTTGCGTGTTTGTACAGAACCTTACGAGTAGGGATACAAGCTGCTATGGATGATAACAAAAAAACCAACAAACAACATTTGTACCGAAAAAGCGATCCATTATTTGCTCCTTTTCATTCACTATATGCCTGTCAGAAAGTTGTCTTGATGCAATTCACAGTTCGAAAAGATTCGATGTGACCAACTGTCCACCAGTCTTAGCTTCTGTTCGTCACAAGCTGGGAATGGGCGACAATGATGGGATCATGTGGTGATTCCCTGTACCGTTCACTCCCTCTGGGGCACCTGGCGTTGGCCATTTTCAGCAGGCAGGATACAGGGCTAGAGAATCCTTTGGCCTGACCCAGTCTGATCGTTCCTATGTTCTTAGGTTAGTCCAAGTGAATAGTTTAGAACCAAACCATCAATTTGAAAGGTCTTCGGCCAAGGTAACTAGCAAATGTTGAAGAATGAAGAACACGTTTTCTGCCAACTGGACTTATTCGCCGAGGATTAGCAACAGGCCCAGTCAAAGGGTTTGAGGGGCCCAAGGCAGAACTACAGGGAGTGGGGCTCTGGGCCCAGCCAGTGGATGGTGAATACTCAGCAGCATGAGGTCTTGCTCACCTTGCCCTAGGGCCAGGCCCGATAAGCAAACCAAAATTGCTCTAAATCCTCCTGATTTTTGGTTCTTTGAATATTACTTGACCTGCTCTGCTCACTCTAATAGACTTTATTATTAAAATGCCATAGTCTCTTGTGTTCTCCCCTCCACAGCACTATAGAAATTGCCGCACTGGATCAGAACCATAGTGCATCTAATTCAGGACCATATCCAGTGGGTCGGACAGACTCAGTTGGGCAAGATGGGGGAGGCCTGGCGGAGGCACTTGGCTTGTCACCCTGGAGGGGGTGGGGCCTCAAACATAAGGGGAGGGGCTGGGGCTAGACTACCCTAGAAGCCCTCAGTGCTGCCCGGATGGCACGTCGCATGGGGCTCCGGTGGCAATTCAAAGGGCGTGGGCCTCCAACCACTACTTGCTGCCACCATCGCCAAGAGTCTCAGGACCTTTTGAATCGCTGGTCTCCAGATCAGTTGACCCCTTTGCCCCCACCCCGTCGGCATGCCTGACCATAGCCACCAGCTACTTTCCTCAGAGGAGGACGGTTTGGGGGAGGACTGCAGCAGGCCCTCTGGATGTAGCCTGGACAGAGTAACAGGCTTCCAAAAACAAGATTTTCAACTCTCAGAGGCTACAGAGCAAAACCCTATTTCCACTGTCTGCTCAGCACCCTTCAACCCCCAGTCACGTGCAAGAAGCTGCCTGCACCTCGCAGGATCACACCCTGACTACAGAGCAGCCGTGTTCCACCTCTCAGAGGGGAAAAACAACCTGTGTGGGGGGGGGTTTCCGTCCGTGGGTGAGTTATGCAGCCGTTTCTATAGCAACTCACTATGGCCAAGTCACAGGAACAGTGGGAGATTTTGATTGCAGATTGCTCAGGCACCTACATTTCTGCCATGGAAGTCCCACTGCAGCCAACTTTACTGGGCAGAAAGGCAGCTGGAAGGATAAACTGCCGGATAAGGCCCTGGCTTGCGATTCAGGAGGTATTGCTTCGGGTCCTGGGTCAGTTGTGTGCAACTCTGGCCCAATCACTGAACCCGTTCTGTGCCTCAGTGCAATATCTGTAAAATGGGGCTAATCCCTCCTTGAGTCTCCCAGGCATGCTGCGAGGCTACGGTCCACCACTGATGGCAGAGTGTTCAGTTACTATGGAGACGACAGGCACCTAAACAGAGTTTGCAGAGCAGCTAGGTTATTAGAGGGACGGGGATTTTATTGGATTAATTTTTATTGGTGAGAGAGACAAGTTATCCAGCTTCCACGGAGCTCTTCTTCAGGTCCCAGAAAGCTCTGTGGAAACTCCAAAACTTGCCTTTTTCACCTCCAGTAAAAGACAGTGGAACTCACCAACCCAGTCTGTGTAAATCGACTGTTATGTTGGCTCTCTGTGCCTGGATTAATTTCACCCCCGAGTGTACACTGCAAAGTCGGGGGTACACTGGGACTGTCTCCAAGTTTCTATCTGCCTCGCTGGCAGGGCTGCTCGAAGACAATGTATTTTGGAAACAGTGTGACAGCAATCAGGCAGCTCCCCCCCTGCCTATTTGTTTGCACTGGAGATGACCTCATGCTGCGTGCAGAAGCTGCTCTCTCTGCTCGTTACACAATTAGTGACTTCAAAATATTTTGGTGCCTAATGGTATAACTGGGTCTGTTGCCAGGAGTTATTTGTGTTTATGCAGGATGTGGTCATTAATTATCCCCCCTAAGGAGTTAATGGAATTTACTGAGAAGTGCAGTGTTTTACAGTGTTCATTTGATTAATGGCCTAGCGTTAATAGGAGCACCAAAGCCCAGAGCCAGCCTCTAATGTCTCTTGCCTCCCCTACAAAACAGATTTCTTTCCCTCCCCAGTTTTCTCTTTCCTTGGTCTTCCTGTCCGCTCTTTCCATCTCCCCACCCGGACTTACTTCCTGCTCACCACCATTGTTCCCTGTAAGCTAAGCAATTGGGCGGCCATCAATGAGAAATTCAGGTGCCACCCAGCTGATTAGAAAAGAGCCCACAGCCACTCATGGCTGGCAGTGTGTGTTTCTACTGGTGGTGCACATCAGCACCTGCCTCAGTGCACAGAACAAACATTATTCCGCATGTGGATGATACAAATTAGAGGGAACGCTGCTCACCACCCTTTCTCTTTCCTCCCACCCACTCTCACCACCCCCGATATCAATATTTATCTTCCCTTTACTCTTGCAAAGGAGAAAAACCTGGCCAGCTGGCCACCTCCTCCGGCCTAGGACCTTGGGAGGTGTCTCCCTGCAAATATCTGCAGATCAGCTAGCCTCTTAGAGTCAGTCATGTTTGCCCCTGAGGTGTGATACCAGGCGACTGCTTCCTCCGCCCTATTCCTCCAGTCCCATTCCACCTCAAGGGGTCGCTCTAAAGAAAGTCAGCTTGCAAGAGAAACTGGATAATCTGTCACCTGTTTTCCTCTCCTTTCTCTTAGGCTTTGCCCTAAACGGAATGAAAATCCTTAGTGTGCCGGTTGTGATATTTTTCCATGCACCAAGAGCAATCATAGATTTATACTCTAAATGCCCTTTATTGGACATTGAGGGGACCAGGAGAAAGAAAAGGACAGAAGTCAAGTCTCCATGGGAGACCAGAGACAGCCTGGGTCTTCCTGAATTCGCTGCGGCAGTTCTGCCATAAAAACGATTGTTCGAGTCTACTCAATATAGGTTCTTCTACTGCGCTCTTCATCCATCGTTTGTTCTCTCATCCTCACCCCAGGGAGAGCCTCGTGCACCTTTTCCATGCTGATGCCTTGAAGACACATGAAACGGAACATCATCACTTTGCTGGAAAGTCCTGTGCAATTTAACAGAAATTGCAGCCTTTCTATTGCTTCCCCCCCCCCCCCACTCAGATTGAGGACTCAGAATGCATGTAGAAATACACCAACAATGAAGAAAGAGAGAAACATATTTTCCAGCAGTTGTGCACATTCAATAATAAATAATAGTCCCTTTGTAGATCAATTGTAGGGTCAATTTTTACCTACCCACTAGCATTTCCCTGTTACAGAATGCAGTCAGAATGGGGTTTTCAGATTAATTTCTATAGAACCCTGTTATTTCATTCTTTTAAAATTACAGGGGACTTTTTCATATGCTCAGGTACCTAGTAGCTATAGCTAACGCTCTGCATTTGCTCCAATAGGCCGCTTCCTGATTATTTATAACTTAATGCTTTGAAATGCTAAGTGGCCTCCACTCTCCGCGAATGGATAATGGGGCTGGCATGTTTTGCTGGTGTAGCCTGTTACGGTGTGAACAATACCATGCAAGGTGGGGAAACTATAATACCACCCGGGACCGACGTATGTAGTTGATAACGTCTGCACAAAGCGCATTGGAATAAAGAATGACACCGCATTCCTCCAGGTTTGCTGCTTCTTTTCACCAGCAAATACAATTTCACCTCCTTTCACCATTCCCCATGAACTAATTCAGTCCATTGTTGGCATAAATACCTGGAGCATGGAAACACCAAGGAGATGGATTGAAACACTGAAGAAAAAAAGAAAAGGAAGGAAATGAAATTGCTAGAGGGAGAAACTGATATTTCTCTTTCGCCCTACCTTGTAATGATATACCACCAATGGGAATGAAATCAAAAGAATATTTTACTTGAACAGTCTTTGTGTGAGAACAGTCGCATCGGCTCCTTTTTTGGCAAGCAGTCCTTTAATACACCGAATGAGCTGAGAGCCTTATTCTTCCCGAAACGGCAGGAAAAGAGAATTCGTTATGTGGCCTTCGTCTTGATTTGAGATGTCTGGAATTTTATCATGCTCAGAAACCAATTTCTGCTCCTAAGTTAAATGGAACTTGTGGAACCAGAAAAGTGATCATAACGATCTCTAACTAGCCCTGTACATATGAATCAGCCTCCGATTTCACTTTCAGCTGAGGCATTCCAAGACCTATGTATGTTTCAAAGACCCTTGAATAAATGGGCCTTTTAAAATTCGTTGGAAGTAGCTTCTTCTAACAATTTATTTTGGTTCAGGGGATCAGCAACATTTTGTTTCTACATTCTAGATCAACTCCAGTCTAGTGATTAAAAGCCACCATACCCTTTTGATGACTGTGCCAGACCGATGTGAAATGAACGTGATAGACTTGTTCTATCAGCTAATGTGTGGGTACCAGTCCCCTGAAAACCAGTTCTCCACTTTGCACTCTTGCTGACCGGCTCTGTAAATGAACCAAGGGCTGAGAAGACAAGCAGACTAAATAATGCTGGTGCCCGTCAAAGTGGGGTAGCTTCCCAGAATAGGCCTATGGTACATTGACAGAACCCAGTGGGGGAGTTTGTACTGTCACCGCCCATGCTTTACCGGTTAGGTGGAGACGTACTTAGATCTCATACTGTGCTTAACATCCATCAATCTCAAAGGGTATGTCTACACTAGCCCCCTAGTTGGAACTAGGGAGGCTAATGAGGGCGACCAAAATTGCAAATGAAGCACGGGATTTAAATATCCCGCGCTTCATTAGCATGTTCCTGGGCAGTCGCCATTTTGGAAATTGACTAGCCCGGAAGAAATGCCCGCGTCTACACAGAAGGGCGATTCCAAAATAAACCCCTTACTTCAAATTACCAAGTCAAACCTCATTCCACAGCCGTTCTTCCTCAAAAATTTGCTGGCTGTCTACACTGCATGAGAGTTCTTGCACAAGTAAATTTCCAGTATAGCGTTGTAAAACAGGGCTTCTTCTGGAAAAGTTATTCCTCTCCCCACGAAGAATAAGCCCTCTTGCGCAAGAGCTATTCCACAAGAGGGCAGTGTAGACAGGCAACATGAATTTCTTGCACAAGAAGCCCCTATGGTTAGAATGACCATCAGAGCTTTCTTGCAGAAGAGAGCGGCTACGCTGCCATGGATGCTCTTGCACAAAAGCACATCTCTTGCGCAAAAGCACATGCCAGTGTAGATGCGCTCTTGTGAAAGAGTTTTTGCACAAGAACTCTTCCACAAAAGAGTTCTTGTGCAAGAAGCTGCCAGTGTAGACATAGCCTGAGTGGATACAAATCAGACATCAGAAATAGTAATACACATAGACCTGTAGGGGAACATTTTAACCTGCCTGAGCACTCAAAGTGCATCTATACACTTGGGTTTAACTCGAAAGGAGCAACACAAATTGAGCTACGTCAATTGCATTTGAAAATATATTTCAAAATTAACAGGTGCACTATTCTGGCGTCCCTGTAGCCCTCATTCCATGAGAGTTAAGGGACGTGTTGGCATAGTGCTTTATTTCAAAATTACTTCAAAATAAGCTATGCAATTGGTGTAGTGCCAAGTGCATAGCTTATTTCAAGGTAAGGGTACAGTGTAGACACACCCAAAGGGTACATCTTCACAGCAGCATTCTTTTGAAATAACTGCCATTATTCTGAAATAACATAGGGCATGTCTACACTTTTGCTCCCTAGTTCGGACTAGGGATGCAAAAGTAGCCGACCGAAATTGCTAATTAAGTGGGGATTTAAATATCTCGTGCTTCTTTAGCATAACCTTGCCCGCACGTTATTCCGCTCGCCAGCTGATTCGAACCAAGAAGTGCGCTCTGGGATGCGTTAGTTCGAATCAAACCCCTTGGTTCAAACTAACATTACTCCTCAAGCTGATTCGAACCAGGAAGTGCGCTCTAGGATGCATTAGTTCGAATCAAACCCCTTGGTTCGAACTAACGTTACGCCTCAAAAAATGAGGAGTAACGTTAGTTTGAACCAAGGGGGTTGATTTGAACCAATGCGTCCCGGAGTGCACTTCCTGGTTCGAATCAGCTGGCAAGCGGAATAACGCGCGGGCGAGATTATGCTAATGAAGCATGGGATATTTAAGTCCGAACTAGGGAGCAAGTAGCCATAGTGTGTGTGTACTCTACAAGCAGTTACTTCGACATAATGTCAAAATAATGGAGAGCTGGAGCACTTCTGTACCCAACTCCTGTACTCCTCATTTTATGGGTAAGGGAAGTCAGAGGAGGAGTGCTCTTCTTTAGACTTCCTGCTGTGTAGACGGCGCCACAAGCTGAAATAAGCTATGTCGACTTAAGATGTGTGATTGACATAGCTGAAGTTACGTCGCTTATTTCACCTTTATCCCTGCTATGTAGATGGTACTCTAAGGTGCTACAGGACTATTGGTTATTTTAAAGTTACAGACTGACATGGTGACCCCTCTGACACTCTTTGCAAAGGAAAATTTCACTACCCGCAATTTACAAACGGGGAAGGTGAGGTACGGAGCAGTGCAAGGGTTTTAATTATTGCAATAGCAATCGAGAAATAGCCATAATGGTGGGCAATCTGTGCTCGCCAGGATAAGCTGCTGGCAGGGTGAGGGATAAGTTGTTTATTTTGCATTCGCAGGTTCAGTTGCCTGCAGCTCCTACTGGCTGGGAATGGTGAACCCCGGCCAATAGGTGCTGTGCACGGCTGTACCTGGGAATGCAGGGAAACACCTGTTTGGCAGCCCACCAGTGGCTTACCCTGATAAGCCACATGCAGCCCGGAGGCCGCAAGCTGCCCACCACTGTTCTACCCTAGAGTTAGGGAGCTAAGACACATGTACTGAACCCCTCAGATTTAGGAACATGCCATGGCTTCTTGCCTGATGGTTCTTTCTCACATATTGTGCAGCTGAGTCGACTGACACTCGGCGCCGCGGCAACAAGGTTTGACTTGTCACAGCGGGGTCACTGTCCACCATATGGTCGCCTGTCGTTTTTGCAGCACTGAGCTGCTGGAGCGGCTGCTGTTTGAATCCAAGCCCCTGTTCTCTCCAGGCTATTTTCTTCAGAAGAGAATGTTTGGTTTTTTTTTCCCTTTTAAGTAGCAGCTTTTGAAAAGCTATTTGCCTGGGTAATTAGAGCAGGGAATTACCAACACAGCTAGCGTCCTTTCCGTCAAGCTCATGTGGTTGTGTGTGTGTGTGTGTGTGTATGTGTGTGTGTGTTTACACTAAAGCAGAAAGGTTCTGGCAAACTGTTTAAGTGTTTTCAATACACGGCATTGTGTGCAAACCCTTAACGGTGTCACTACACAGCACTTCTCCTGCGGGGCTTTTCCTCTACAAAGCACTTAACAAACATGAAAAGCCAGATTGTCCTTTGCATTTCCATGCTTCAGGACTTAGGAAAAACTCCGTCAGGGATTAGGATGAGACTTTTCCAGGCGGCAGGTTGCCAGACATCTGCTACCGCTCCCTTATATCTTTCTTTGATGCAGTAAGTGCTTCATTCAGAGTCAGGCTCTAGGGATCGTGGGTCTGATACCTGCAATTCGGCAGGTCTGGGTTTCATGGCCGGGGTGGTTCTAGTGATAGTGAGTGATCAGGAATTCAAACCATAGTAATGTGGGTCCCACACAGGAACATGTTGTGTGGGGAGTCCCCTGACCCTGCGCCCCCATCCGCAGCCAGATTTAATTGTCAGTCAGCAGGTAGGGCAGCCCCGCCTCCTTCTTTGTCCAGCTTCTCAGACAAAAGGTGTCACCTGTTTGCACCCCCTCCCAGGCTCATGTTACAATACGTGGGCCATTGTGAACATGCTGGCCTGGGAAGCTTCCCTCAGTGACAGGCCAGGGACACCATGCCTACCTATTCTAATAGCCACTGATGGGCCCATTCTCCATGAATTTGTCCAGCTCTTTTTTTAACCCTATTATAGTTTGGCCTTCACAACATCCTCCAGCAAGGAGTTCCACAGGTTGACTGTGCGCTGTATGAAGAAGTTATTCCTTTGGCTTGTTTTACACCTGTTACTTGTGAGCAGGGCTAATGATGAAGAGTCGTTAGTCCTTGATGACCTTCCATTCCCATGACCTAGAGAGGGGCCTGCACCCAAACGCCATGTCAAAAGACACCTGAACGTTGAGAAACTTCTGATATGTGTGTGCACACTTTGCAAAACATCTAGGCTGTGTCTAGACTGGCAAGATTTTCCGGAAAATCAGCCGCTTTTCTGGAAAAACTTGCCAGCTGTCTATACTGGCCGCTTGAATTTCCGGAAAAGCACTGATGATCTAATGTAAAATCATCAGTGCTTTTCCGGAAAAACTATGCTGCTCCCGTTCGGGCAAAAGTCTTTTTCCGAAAGACTTTTTCAGAAAGGGCCAGTGTAGACAGCATAGTTCTGTTTTCTGCAAAAAAGCCCTGATTGCGAAAATGGCGATCGGGGCTTTTTTGCGGAAAAGCACGTCTAGATTGGCCACGGACGCTTTTCTGCAAAAAGTGCTTTTCCGGAAAAGCGTCCTGCCAATCTAGGCGCGCTTTTCCGAAAATGCTTTTAACGGAAAACTTTTCCGTTAAAAGCATTTCCGGAAAATCATGCCAGTGTAGACGTAGACCTAATGTGTGTGTGCATGGAGCAAAACTTCTAATGTGTGTGTCCATGTCGGCTAAGGAGATGTCTATATGAAAACCCAGCCACCCCTTTTTCAGAACACACATTCTCATCTTCCTTCCACTAATTAAAGTGAGGGAGTAGAATTTTCAAATGCCCCCAAGAAAATGTCCCCTCCGCTCCCACCCTTTTGAAGTTTGTGGGATTTGGGCTCCCTTTGGAAATGCTCATCCACTGGGCTTGTACCAATAGAAAGGGATTGGATGCTCCTCTAGAATGGGTGCAGGTAGCACTGAGCACCACTGTAGCAGGATATAGCCTGTCTGGTTGTCGCTGCCAACCAGTGCCTCAGTTTCCCTCAAATTGCATGACCCTTTCCAGCCCTCCTAACTGAGACCCCTGCTCTTCACAGAGATCTCAGCTGAAGCTCATCCCTAAATAGCTCTGCCTTTCCTCCCAGCAGCCCAATCGCCTTCTCCCTGAACACAGGTCACCCTTTACAACTCCCAGCAGGCTCCATTGTGAGTCACATGGTCCCATCAGGTGACCCCAGGTCTCACTTCATTCCCCCGAGGAGGTGGATGAAGCCTGGCGTGGGTGCAGCTCAGGCCACACCCCCTTAAAGGGCCAGCACATTCTCTGACAGCCCCAGCGGTCTGCAGTGTTTAACCAAAAGAAATAACCTGCCACGCTCCACACTTAACACAGATTAGTGCAAAGCTCCAGACTGGCAAAGGGAGCTAGGCGCTGATTTTCATGGGGGTTAGGTACCTAAATATTATGGGGATCTAGGCCAACGTGCTTTGCAAGCTCATTGTCCCTATTTTATGTAACCCAGAAGCTCTGAGACCACTAGGGAGAGCGAAACTTAGCCTTAGCGAAGAGTCAGCTGATGCATCTGCGCAGCGATGGGCAACCGAGGCTAGTGAATGGGCTGCACGAGGGGCCTCCCCTTTGTCTCAGTGGGCCACAAGTTTGTCCAAGATGGATTCCCAGGGGCGGGTAGTTTTGCAAACTGCGCTTGCGTGCCTAGAATGTGGGGCGACAACCATGGCGGCGCTTCGATTGGACGCAGCGGGAGCGTCACGGTGAGTGCTGTCTGCCCTCGGCATGCACCTCCCTTTGCACAGGTGTGCCTTTAGCAATACCCGTATGGGGGGAGCATAGCTCAGTGGTCTGAGCATTGGCCTACTAAAGCCAGGGTTGTGAGTTCAATCCTTGAGGGGGCTGTTTAGGGATCTGGGGGAAAATTGTCAGGGATGGTATGTGGTCTTGCTGTGAGGGCAGGGAACTGGACTTGATGACCTCTCAAGGTCCCTTCCAGTTCTATGAAATAGGTCTATCCCTAAAGGTGTGTCTAGACTACATGGCTCTGTTGATGGAGCCATGTAAGCTAGTTTACCCGGCATAGTCAATAAGCTAGTTTACCTGGCATAGTCAATGAAGCAGGGATTTAAATAATCCCCTCTTCATTAAAATAAACATGGCCACCACACTGTGCCAACAATCAGATGATCCAGTAACAATCAGATGATCCAGTATATTGTGGCAGTCTAAACACAGATCTGTCAGCTGGGGGAAGACTTTGCTGACAGATCCGCATCTAGACTACTGCGCTGTGCTGACGATCAGCTGATTGTTGGCACCGCATGGTGGCCAAGTTTATTTGAATGAAGCGGGGATTATTTAAATTGCTGCTTCATTGACTATGCCGGGTAAACTAGTTTACATGGCTCCGTCGATGGAGCCATGTAATTTAGACATACCCTCAATAGAAAGACAAAACACAGGGACAGAAACCAGCGGAGTCGGGCAATCCTGCATGTGGACAACAGAGAGCAAAATGTCTCGTGGGCCACACACACCGCCCTGCTGGGCAGCTTGTGAGCTGCCCACCCCTGTGTTAGCAGCTCGTGGCCTTAGCCCCTATGGTCTCATGTTCCATCCCACCTGGGCCTGTCGGTGTTACAGATCCATGCAATACTGAGGTTCCCAAATCTTTGGCTTCCTGCTACCCAGCGTTGCGCTCTAGTGGCTAGGTTCATAGGCAATTTCTGTGTTACACCAGCCTGGGCATCCTGATTTAGAAACTAACACCTACGTACACTCCCAGGTTTGAACTAAGAATAGGAGTGGCTCTAAGTGAGAAGCAAAAAATAGGTCCCCTGCTGCACAGACAGCCCTTGAGGCAGCCATTATTTTTCATGCATCTTGTAAATCTTAGGAGAGTGGAGAAGAATGCACCGGTGGCTTTTCCCCCCCCGCCCTCTTTTCTTCCCGTTTTCTAACCACTGTAGAAGGGAGAGGGGGGAACTTCCAACAATCGGTGTTCAAGGACCAACGAAGCGGGAAATAAGGTGAGTGTTGTGAGCTGGGGAGTGAGAACTCACCACACGCTGACTGCGTCACCGCTGTCTATGGCAACCAAGGCTCAGTCCTAGGCTTCTTCCCCTGCCGCCAGTCATGACACTCCGCTTGGAACAAGGCCGAACAGCTCTCCTTCAGGGGGTCGCTGCTTCCCTGGTTCTCCAGTAGGAGTCTGAGGATGAGAAAGACACCGGCACGATGCGCGGCCGTGACTTGCATGCACCAGGCCAAAGCCATCCCTGGTGTCCGTGGGTGGAGGAACTTCCCCCCGGGCTTTGCTGGGCCTTCGGAGTGGGCAGCCTCCGATCCTGCAAGACGAAGGGCTGAATTCCCGGGTGGGGTTCAGAGCTTTTGCTTTGGAACCAGAGCTCAAACTGCTCTCTCGGGGGCACGCCGCGTCCCAAGAGGGGTCCAGTAAGGAGAATGCAGGTGGAACCTCCTTGGTCCGGCACCCTCGGACCTGACAGGTCCCGAATCGGGGAATTTGTTGGACCACGGGAGGTCAATGCACCAGGGGTTCTGCTTTTCCTCCTGGCCACCCCGCTGCCGCCAGGGGCTCTGCCTTCCTCTCCACGGCTCTGCTTTTCTTTCTGGTGGGGGGGGGGGGAGGGATGGAGGTGCCCTGCCACCCAGAACTTGGGGCTCTCCCCAACAGCTCTGCTGCTGCCCGGGGCCCCCCAATACTTCCCAGAGTTTGGGGCTCTCCCCAGCAGCTCTGCTGCTTCCTGGCACCTCCCAATACTGCCCAGAGTTTGGGGCTCTCCCTAACAGCTCTGCTGCTACCTGGGGCCCCCCAATACTGCCCAGAGTTTGGGGCTCTCCCCAGCAGCTCTGCTGCTTCCTGGCACCTCCCAATACTGCCCAGAGTTTGGGGCTCTCCCTAACAGCTCTGCTGCTACCTGGGGGCCCCCACTGCTGCCCAGAGCTTGGGACTCTCCCTAGCAGCCCCACTGCTTCCCAGGGGCGGGGGAGAACAGCTCTCCTTCAGGGGGTTCTCCACCCAACTGCTCTGATGGCTGCCAACCTACTCCCAGTGACTGGGGGCTTCTCACACCTGGGGCTCCGCTCTCTCAGCCCCCACATCTTGCAACGCTCCTGGCCCCAGCCTGCCAGCTTATCCCCGTGAGTGCTCCCACAGGGTCACCCTGACAATGCCGGAGCGGGGGTGCTGCCGGCCTAGGGAACTCCAAATTATGGAGTCTCAACCTGTAGGAGGTTCTGACTAGAACTCTGCCGCTGACTGACCCCGGGCAGGTATCTGCCTCCGCTTGGCCGGGAGTGAAATGGGAAAACCGTTTTCATGCCTGGAGGCGGATGCGGCTGCTGTTCACTACCCCTGCACAGAGAGCGCAGGCGACGTTGCTCCCTTTGTCCGCCGTGGGTGTTCGTGCTCCTCTCCAAAGGGCGGTCCTGCCTGTTGTCAGGACGTAGCCCTACAGCTGAGCCTGAAGATTAGCCAGGCCAGCCACCAGGTGGGGTTGTGGGAAGACCACCTGATTGGCCGGTCCGCCTGATTGGCTGAAGGGAGCTAGCAGGCCTGCTTTTAAGCTGGGCAGCATCTGGTCACCAGCTATTCAGTGCTCCTGTCTGCAGCTGTGGTTGATCTTCCCTGCTCCTCTCTTTCTCCAGCCTTGTTCCTGTTCTGCGTCAGCTCCATGTGCCTTTCCTGGCTCCAGTGCTGACCCTTGGCTCCAGTTCCCTTTGCTAGCTCTGACCCCTGGCTCTGGTGCCTGACTTTAGCCCTGATCCTTGGCCCTCAGTACCTGGCTCTCACCATTGACCCAGACTGCCTGCACCCACCCTGACACCGGTAAGATACAGGCAGACCTTTGACATGCTGGGATAACCATTATTTGTACTGGCCCTTTAACACCCAATTGTGGACCATCATGCTAGTGGATTGCTTCCTGTAGACAAGAAAGCTCCATTGAGCATCACTGAACAGAGCAGGTGTCATGACTCCACTGCCCACCTGCAGTGAAGGGCTTTTTTGGTTGCCTCTTCTCCTGGCACCAGCATCCTATTCTGATGCGACTTACTCCCCGGTCTTCCGCGTGGGAGAGCCAGTGCCTGGGACATTGGCTTCCTGAGGAGCGATCAGTGTCTTTGTTTACACACACATGAAGACAGGGCCAGCCCAGCAGCATGGACAGCTGGTAATGTAGGCCAGGGAAGGCCAATGGGAAGGCTGGAGCCATGGTGAGCAGTGTGAGAGGGCTGGCAGCCAGGTGCTGCCCCACCCCCAGCACGACAGGTCTGGCCCTCCAGGTAGCCGGAAAAGATCTGGCTGAGGGTGGGCGGGGCTTGGCTCCAGGGGCGGGGCTTGCCTTCCCCAGCTGGGTCTTCATCCGCCACCCACGCTCAGCTCCAAGGAGCCATTCCAAGGAGTAACTCGACTCAGAGCTGCAGGCACCCGCCTCTGGGGCTCACTCCCTTTCCCCAGCCCTGCCTCTCCACGCGCCCAGCAGAACCCCCGAAACCCATCAGGCTTCTCCAAACGTCCAGACCTGCTTGCAAAGGCGAGAGAACTTGAAAAGCCCCCCTGGGGAGTTCTGAAAAGCAACAGGGAAATTAACCGAATACACAAGAGCTGAACTTCATACCGCCCGACGCGTTCCTTTCATCCACAGATGGCTCTCGAATCCCAAGTGTGGCCCGGCCCCTGTGCGGGTGTTAAAATATTAACGTTCCCTTCAGGGCGTACTCGGCTCATGCCCAGACATCTATCACCCTCCTCACAAGCACGGTACTTCCTCACCAGCTCCCCTAATTATAAATCTCCAGGACGCTGCAGCTTGAAAAGGGAAGGTCTAAAGAGGTGGAGTGGGTGTTGATTAATTTCAGATCATCACTCACCTATTCATGGGATCAATGTGCGGAAATGAACACACCGCCCAGCTGCCTCTCGCCTGCCCATTCTGACAGATGGTGAGTCTGCGGTTTTCCTCCCGAGGCTCTCGCTGTGTACTCCACTGCTGAACCCCTTTCTCAGCCGTTCCAGACCAGTTCTGAGTTCCCACGTAGCTTTGACAGCCTGCGTCATTTCTAATCCATATCTCCACACGCAATTCCATGTTTGGACTCAGCCAGCCTGCCTGGGCAGCCCCTGTGATATTAGAACATAATATTGTCAGAGAGGCTCACACCAATGGTCCAGAGAGTAAAGTATCCAAGGGTATGTCTACACTACAGCACTAATTCGAACTAACTTAATTCGAATTAGTTAATTCTAACTAAGCTAATTTGAATTAGTGCATCTAGACCTAAAAACTAGTTCAAATTAGCATTTTGCTAATTCGAACTAGCATGTCCACATTGAGAGGACCCTGAACCGAGGTTAAGGATGGCCGGAAGCAGTGCCGGCAGGGCATCAGGTTAGGACTTAGAGCGTGGAGCTGCTGTCTCAGGCTAGCCGAGGGCTGTGCTTAAAGGGACCTGACCCCCACCCCGGACAGACAGTTCTCAGGGGTGCCCCGCTTGCAAAGCAGTCCTGGCTTAGAGTGTCCTGAGTGCCCACACTCGGCACATCACAGCACTCGGCCATCAGCCCAGCTGCACTTGCCGCAGGCTGCCATCCGGGGGGGGGTCAATCAGGGGGCTGCAGGAGAGCTTCCACCCCGAGGACCCCACAGAGCCACCCCAGTCCTCCCCATTGGGGACTCGTACCCCATTCCTCCCTCACCTCCTTCCACTTACCCCTCCTTAGCCCCCCTTCCTGATGTACAAAATAAAGGAAACATGTGGTCAAAAATAGAAACTCTTTATTGAACAAAACTCGGGGAGACTGGGAAAAGGAGGTGGGAGAGGGGAGGGCAACTAAAATGATCAGAGGTTTGGAACAGGTCCCATATGAAGAGAGGCTAAAGAGACTGGGACTTTTCAGCTTAGAAAAGAGGAGACTGAGGGGGGATATGATAGAGGTCGATAAAAGCATGAGTGGGGTGGAGAGGGTGCATAAAGAAAAGTTCTTCATTAGTTCCCATAATAGAAGGACTAGAGGACATCAAATGAAATGAATGGGTAGCAGGCTTCAAACTAATAACAGAAAGTTCTTCGCAAAGCAAATAGTCAACCTGTGGAACTCCTTGCTGCAGGAGGCTGTGAAGGCTACAACTAGAACAGAGTTTAAAGAGAAGTGAGATAAAGTGATGGAGGATGGGTCCATGGAGTGGTATTAGCCAGGGGGTAGGAGTGGTGTCCCTGCCCAAGGTTTGTGGAAGGCTGGAGAGGGATGGCACGAGACAAATGGCTTGGTCACTGTCTTCGGTCCATCCCCTCCAGAGTCCCTAGGGTTGGCCGCTGTCGGCAGACAGGCTACTGGGCTAGATGGACCTTTGGTCTGACCCAGGACGGCCATTGTAAGCTCAGGGTTCAGGGTCAGGGGTCTCAGTGGACCACCTTGATTTTCATGCACACTTGCTCCTGGGTGGCCAGGCTGGCAGCTCTCCTGCCCTAGACGGCCACTTTCCTGTGCCTAGTGCAGAGGTCGTGGACGAGGTCCAGGATGTCTGCACTAGACCAGGCGGGTGCCTGCCTCTTGCGACCCTGGGCAAGCTCCTGGGAGCCGCCAGCCTGGTCCCGGGAAGAGAGGGAGGGCTGGGGGGCAGCGGGTGGCTGGCTCGAGCCGTGCCAGGTGCAGGGTCTGCTGGCTGGGTGCTGGCAGGCTTGCACCTGGCACGGGCACTGTAGCCAGCCCGTGCCCCTTTAAGGACTCTGGGGCCGGGAGGGGGGCAATAGAGTTTCCCTGGTGTTGGCCAGAGTGGCCACAAGGGAAAGCTGGGGAGGGCTAGCCTACCACTAGTTCAAGTTAATTCGAACTAGGCGTTAGTCCTCGTACAATGAGGTTTACCTAGTTCGAATTAAGCGCTTCGCTAGTTCGAATTAAGTTCGAACTAGTGGTTTGCCTGTGTAGCGCCTATGAAAGTTAATTCGAACTAACGGCTGTTAGTTCGAATTAACTTTGTAGTATAGACATACCCAAAAAGAAGTCATTACCAGCTGCTTCAGAAGAAACTTCAAGGAACCTCTCAATGTACAGCTATTGTGCCTCGGAGAAATTTCTTCCTGACCCCTGCCAATTACATCTTGGTTTATGCCCTGAAGCATGATGGTTTAGATCCCCCTTTAAATATTTGTTCTAGTTAATTGGAATGTGGATGGTTTTCATTATTCATATGGATCCAATTCAAGAAATCATGCCAATTCAGGAACGCTTTTAAGCACACGCTCAGCTTAAGTCCAGGTGTCTTCAGTGGAACTTCAGCTCCAAGTCACTCAGGCTATGTCTAGACTATGGGGCTACGTCTACACTGGCCCCTTTTCCGGAAGGGGCATGTAAATTTCACCAGTCGTTGTAGGGAAATCCGCGGGGGATTTAAATATCCCCCGCGGCATTTAAATAAAAATGTCCGCCGCTTTTTTCCGGCTTTTAAAAAAGCCGGAAAAGAGCGTCTTCAAAGTAGGAATAAGACCCTCCGGAAAAGGGCACTTTTTCCGGAGGATCGGGGCCAGTGTAGACGCTCTTTTCCGGCTTTTTTAAAAGCCGGAAAAAAGCGGCGGACATTTTTATTTAAATGCCGCGGGGGATATTTAAATCCCCCGCGGATTTCCCTACGACGACTGGTGAAATTTACATGCCCCTTCCGGAAAAGGGGCCAGTGTAGATGTAGCCTGGGGGTTTTCTGGGATACCTGGGGACCTCAGGGTTGTGGGTTTGAGCCCTGCCCACATAGGGAGTGTCATCATGGTCAGCACCAACTGCCCCATTAGGAAGGCAGGATAAGAGGTGCCCAGAGGTATCCTTGAAAAACCCCGTGGTGTCTAGGGAGCATGTTTGCTCTTCCACTTTTTTTCGCAGAAGAGCAAACGCACTCTTTCGGGAGCTCTGTATACCTCATTCCACGAGGGATAAGGGCTCCACCAAAAAAGGATGCTTTTCCACCATTCGGCCTCATCTAAATGGGGCCAAATGGTGGAAAAGCTTCTTCTGGAAAAGTGATCGGAAAAAGCTACACGACTTGTGGAGTGCAATTTGAGTAGCTTTTTCCGATAAAGCCCCGTCGTCTAGACCTCGCCTCATGTTTAAGCACATTCCTGAGTCAGGCTCGTGAATATTTATTCATTGTTTTTAGTATTGCTGGGATTGTGGAGAGCCAAGCGATAGAGGAGAAAGAGCAAAAAATCCTCAAACTACAGTTCCATGGGGCGCAGCACTATTTCTGAATCAAAACAAACTTCTTGGGCAAAGTATAACTGCCTTGAGGGCGGGGGGCTGGACTCGATGACCTCTCGAGGTCCCTTCCAGTCCTATTAGTCTATGATTCTCCCTGGGAAACTGACAAGTTCTTTTTATGCGGTGTGGTCCCATTTCCATCGACATTTCCGCAGAGGAAATCCCATGTTCCAAGCATCTCTAGGAAACGGGAGTGCCTGACTCACCCCATCTATGAATGGTCGTGCCTTTTTCGTGTCACGTCCCAGCCGTCCCCTCTCTAAATAATATACTCCCCATCTTTTTCCATCTCTCTGGGGCTATGTCTAGACTGCAGGCTTCTTTCGAAAGAGGCTCTTTTGAAAGCATCTTTCGAAAGAGCCTCTTTCGAAAGATCGCGTCTAGACTGCAGGCGGATCTTTCGAAAGAGCAATCCGCTTTTTCGAAAGAGAGCACCCAGCGAGTCTGGATGCTCTCTTTCGAGGAAGCCCTATTTACATTGAAGAACGCCTTCTTTCGAAAGAGGAACTTTCGAAAGAAGGCGTTCTTCCTCGTGAAACGAGGTTTACCGCCATCGAAAGAAAAGCCGCGTTCTTTCGAAATTATTTCGAAAGAACGCGGCTTGAGTCTGGACGCAGGGGAAGTTTTTTTCGGGAAAAGGCTACTTTTCCCGAAAAAGCCCCTGAGTCTGGACACAGCCTGGGAGAGGCTTCCTAGAGCAGGACACAGCCTACAGAGGCTTCCTAGAGCAGGTGGCAGCAGAATGGGCATGCCTGCCTGCCTCAGTTTCCCCAATAATTCCATAGTAGTTCTCCTGTCTTAATGCCACTGCTTTTGGGGGCTGTTTTATTATCAAAACATAGCTCAGCCAATCCCAGATTTGGTCCGTCTCTCTTGGGAGATTATTGGGGGAGTATCTTTCACTCCCCTTGGCCCTTCCACTTTTACCCAGTCCGCAACTCGCCAGTGTGGCGATATCAGGGGATACTCTTCCTCAGGGCTCCTGCTATCAAACAGCCTGTATTGACAGTGTAAATAAAGCTCAGACACGTCTGTTTTCACATGTGGCTTGCCAGCTCTGAGTAGTGTTATGCTTTCATACCACGGAGTGCCATTCCATTGAGATGAACTTCATGTTTCCTATGAAACAGTCACTTTTCACCCCTTTTCTGATGCTCACTGCTCATCACACTGGTGTAAATGTGCTTCTGACAGTAATGGAAGTTGGCATATACAGCCCCTCTGTGATGTTCCAGTGTAGGGTTGTTAGATAATACAAGTGGATTGTTCTTTTCCTTGAATGGGTTCATTCCCGGAACGTTTGGAATAGAATGGTACAATGTGCGTGAATGACATTTTTTTTCTGACACATACAATACCCTGGCTAGAAACTCTTTAGAAACCATCTCTTGGGCTCTGTCAAAGTCCACAGAATTGCAATGCTACCCTAGCTATTGAATGTCAGGGTCAATACCAGGGCAGTTTTACCGCCAGGCAACTCGGAGGTTGTTAGTTGAAATTGGCAAACAGAATGTGCATAAAAGCTGTCATTATTACGTTGACCTTGGCTGGTGAACCACTATGGAAGATGCTGATCACAAGTCTGTTCTGGATGGTTGACTGTGTTCAGATGAAACTCGAATTGACACGAACATGCATACACAAGTAACGGAGAACCGACACTGAAAGCTGTTGGAACGTCAAAAAAAGTTCAATCCACTTTCTTTGCTCGCGGTTTTAGCATCAGTATGGACCTCTTGTTTTCAGGCTTCATTCAGAAACGTAAAGATGGACGTGCCATGCAGTCCGGTTCTTATGCCAGGCGCTGGCAGGTCTAAGCACGTCAATGATGACGAAGCAGTGAAAATACTGTGACTACGTCGCAATATCATAAACCCTCACCCCAAAGCCTGTTAGATTACCTGCCTCTGAGGCTGTTCACCCATGACTAGCCCTGGATGAACCAAGAACAGTCTTAGCTCTTCTGACCTGTACAACCCAGGTGTAAACGTACATAGCGGTGACTACTGGAAATCTTTTCACTTCCCTGATCCTGTGTTAGCTCCCCGCCATGCTGGCTCCATACAGCACTGGGTGATAAGCCTCATAGAGACCTTCTACACTGGGGTGAGTTTCACCCTGTTACAGTAGACTTCCGATAATCCGGAACCTATGGGACCAAGGAGGTGCCGGATTATCAGGAGGTACTATAAGCTGGTTTTATATATATACTGTGTACATTATATACTGTATATAAAGTGTTCCTAGCCCTTATTATTGTACATACTGTATACAGTATACTGTAATGTTTTAGTTCTTTTAAGCCTTTTTTACCCTTTTCGCTCAGTTCAGCTGCTGCTGCTGCTACCTTGTGATTCATTTTTTGCTGAAGCTCACTCATTAGGCTCTTGCCATTTTGATGCCGGACTATCAGGAGTGCCGGACTATTGGATGCCGGACTATTGGAGTTTTACTGTATATTATCTTTGTGTTATAGATGGGGAGATTAAAACAGGCACAAACAGCAGTGGCTCCCACGGCTTCTGAAATCCTGACTCTCTCCTTGTACCTCTAGGCCAGGAGTGGGGAGCTTTTTTGGGGTCAGAGGCTGCTGACCCACAGAAAAATCAGTGGGAAGCGGCACACAGATGAGAAGCAAACACATTTTTTAGCAAAGCAACACCTCACTGATGTAACCCCTGACTGAGAAGCAGAAAAACACTCCCCACATTCCCCTGGGCGAATGTGCATAGGGGAGCCCAGTAGATTTTGTGGGGGCCCCTAGGCTCTGGAGTGGGGCCAAAAATGAGGGGTTCAGTGTGTGGGAGGGGGCTTCTTGGAAGCAGGCTTGGAGTGTGAGGTCTGGGCAGAAGGAAGGGTGCAGGAATGGGTTGGGGGTTGGTGGGTCTGGGAAGTTGTTAGGGTGCAGGAGCAGAGTGAGGGTGCGGGGTCCGGGTGGGAAGGTGGCTGCAGGAACAGACTAGGGATGAGGGGTTTACCCAGCAGGTAGGGTGCAGGAGCAGAGTGGGGGTGCGGGGTCCGGGTGGGAAGGTGGGTGCAGGAATGGGCTAGGGATGAGGGGTCTACCCAGGAGGCAGGGTTCAGGAGTGAAAGAGAAGTGGGGAGTCTGGGTGAGATGGGGGAGTGCAGCGCTGGAGCACCAATACCAGCTCCCCAATGCTAGGGGGGACCCCAAGCCTCAGGTGCCGGATTCAAGCAAGCTGGTGGCTTCGTCTGCCCCCAGGTCCTTAGGTTCCCCATTCTTGCTCGAGGCCATACTGCTGATTAAGGCATTCACAACCAGGCATCATGAGTGGTCATGTCACCAAAATATCTCAACAGGAGAGTAGGCCATGCCACCCTGCCAGGAAGGTGAGGGTGACTGAGCCACAGGATTCTGTGAATTACCTCCCCCGTATTCAAGGCTAGCACATAACAATGGCAATGAAACGGTAGGGAAGTACGATCAGGGTTATGCCCATAACTGTTAGACAAAAAGGGAAGAGCCAACTAGCCCTCCTGGCCTGGGGGGAGGAGTGAGAAAAGGATCATTAGGCACCTGGGCCCTAGGGAGACGTTACGAGAGCTCAGAAGGGGAAGAGACCCAGAGGAGTGGAGGTGGGACATGCTCTCTCTCTGGGGCAGACCCACTGGAAGAGGGTGGGAAAGGGAGCAGATGCCCCAGAGCCTGGTGATTCAAAGGGAGTGAGGGCTCCAGCCACTGGGTCCAGCCAGAGCCTTGGACTCTAACTTGCTGTTGGAGTGATCCGCTGGAGTGCCGGGCCCTATGCTCTGAGCAGTGCTGAGGGCTGGGGGTGTGGCAGTGCTGAGGGCCAGCTGCCTTGGCTCCGCCCCTCCTGCCGCCCTTGGCCCCGCCCCTTCTAAGAGCACAGAGCCGCCCCCATTCCATGTTGCCCAGTGGACTGCGGAGTCTGCTGGCTCCACTGCGCTGGGAAGCAACCTGAAAAGAGGGTTGAGAGAAAGGGGAAGAGGCCAGATAGACTTCTCCAGTGTTAGGGACTGAGAGTAAGCTAGAGGTCTATAAAATCATGACTGTGGTGGAGAAAGTAAATAAGGAAGTGTTACTTACTCCTTCTTGTAACACAAGAACTAAAGTAGCCGGTTTAAAACAAGCCAAAGGAAATAGTTCTTCATATGATTCACAGTCAACCCGTGGAACTCCTTGCCAGAGGATGTTGTGGAGGCCAAGACTATAACAGGGTTCAAAAAAGAACTAGATTCATTTCTGGAGGATAGATCCATCAACGGCTATTAGCCAAGATTGGTGACCATGGTGTCCCTAGCCTCTGTTTGTCAGAAACTGAGGATGGGCCACAAGGGAGGGATCCGTGGATGATTCCCTGTTCTGTTCATTCCCTCTGGGGCACCTGGCATTGGCCGTTGTTGGAAGACAGGATCCTGGGCTAGATGGACCTTAGGTCCAATCCAATATGGCCTTTCTTATGTTCCTATAACCTAGGGGTGGGCAATAATTTTTTGCCAGGGGTCACTTCAGAAATTTTTGAAGTGGCCCTGGGCTACACCGGAAGGGGTGGGTCCTCAAGCAGAAGGGGTGGGGCCAGGAAAACTGCCCATGATTGGTCTGGGGGTGGGGGAGCATGTGAAGTCTTTGCCCCTCACAGAAATTCCCCCAAGGCGCCCATGGTTCCTGATTGGAGGAGACTTCCGGCACTCCCCCTTCTGCCCCCAGGCCAATCAGAATAAGGTCGGGAGCATGCCGTGCCGTGCTTTGGCAGTGACTTCAGGGATTTCCCTCTCAGATTTTCCAGCCTTGAGTGGAGTGAGTTTTGCCTGGAGCACCAATACTGAGGTCTTGTGCTCTGGTTTGGATGTGTGCCACAGGATGTTCCCAGCCAACAGAGCAGCCCCCTGCCACATGGCAGCCCCATGGTCCATGTGTCCATGGCATGTCCCAGCCCCCCCGGCCTCCGCCCTGATGACTCCCTCTCCACTCCCTCTCAACTGGCCCCGCCCATCGGAGCTGCGTGAGTGCTGCTGTGCAGCTCTCCAGAGGAGATGGGCGGGGGACGAATTTTTTGTGCGCGGCCGCACAGGCGCACACCTTAGTGCGAACTATGCCTGGGGGGCCTGGGCCCTTTTGAATCACCAAGCCCTGAGGCGGTCGCCCCCCTTTTCCCCTCTCAGTGGGGATTACCAGGCATCCTACTTTCATCTAGCACCTTTGCCAGCCCATTTGACATGACTCCTTTGATTTTCGTCTCAGCTAGAGTATGTTTTATGCAAATCAGCTTCAGCCTCTGGATTGTTTTGCATGCTGTTGCTCTTACTAGTTTTTCACATATTCACCATCCATAATTACTGGAGCCCGTCAACATTTTTTTTTTTTAACTTAAAGAAAAACCTCAACACTATTTCTGTTTCTCGGGGTTTGGCACAGATCCCTTTTCAATATTTAATGCAAAATGCTATTGAAATTATTCAACTTTTTTATTGTCTGAGCCCCTAACAAATGAAAAAATGTGAACCGTTTTGATAATGGCTTGGATTAAATAAATTAAATGGTCTTATTGTATTTAAAATGTTTTTTCCAAGCCTGGCAAAACTGAACCAAGGAGAAAAAAGTGTTTGCACAGGATACAAATAGACAAAGAGCAATATACAAAAAAAGAGGAGAAGAAAGGCAGGAAGATTTTAGATACAAAATAGATGGGGTCACATTAAGATCTTGGTAAATCAGTTCAGGAAAAAAGGAATACTGAGCTATGCTTAAACCAAATGCTTTCTGTGGTTTAGAAATATTAGAAGAATATTTCTATTTCTCTAACATAGAATCCTAGAACACTAGAACTGGAAAGGACCTTGAGAGGTCATCAAGTCCAATCCCCTGACCCCACGGCAGGACCCAGCACTGTCTAGATCATCCCTGATAGGTGTCTGTCTAATCTGCTCTTTAATATCTCCAGTGATGGGGATTCCAAAACCTGCCTAAGCAACTATTCCAGTGTTTAACCAACCTGACAGTTAGGAAGGTTTTCCTAACGTCCAATCCAAAGCTCCCTATGTGTATGTCCAAATAGTTCGAATTAACTTTGTAGTGTAGACATACCCTAAGATAATAGGATAGTGAGTGTGGCCTACTAACAGCCGTTAGTTCGAATTAACTTTCATAGCATCTATACATGCAAACCTCTAGTTCGAACTTAATTCGAACTAGCGAAGCGCTTAATTTGAACTAGGTAAACCTCATTCCATGAGGACTAACGCCTAGTTCGAATTGAGTAGTTTGAATTAAGGGCTGTGTAGCCACTTAATTCGTACTAGTGGGAGGCTAGCCCTCCCCAGCTTGCCCTGGTGGTCACTCTGAGCAGAACTAGAGAAACTCTTCTGCCTCCCTCCCGGCCCTGGAGCCCTTAAAGGGGCGCAGTCTGGCTACAGTGTTTCTGCCAGTTGCAAGCCTGCTAGCACCCAGCCAGCAGACCCTGCACCTGGCATGGCACGAGCCAGCCACCCGCTGCCACCCAGCCCGCAGCCTCTTCCCAGGACCAGGCTGGCGGCTCCCAGGAGCCTGCCCAGGCCGCAAGAGGCGGGCGCCCGCCTGGTCTAGTGCAGAGATCATGGACCACATCGAGGTTGGGGGGGAGGCCTCCAACGTCCATGATCTCCACACTAGGCACAGGAACGCGGCCATCTACAGCTGCATGGCTGCCAGCCTGGCCACCAGAGGACACATGCAGACTGGGGAGCAGGTCCGCTGCAAAATTAAGGACCTGCGGCAGGCCTACTCCAGGGCCTCCCAGCCAGGGGCCGACCTGGAGGCCTGCCCTCACTTTGAGGCCCTGGACCGCATCCTGGGGGTTCACGCAGTGCATGCCCACCGGGTGGTGATTGACCCTGGGGCAGAGGAACCCGTCCTGGACACGGAAGAGGAGGATGCCGAGAGCCAGGAGCCTGCAGGGAACCTGCCCAGGACCCAGGACCCCTGAGGCACCCCACAGAGCACATAGGCTGTGTCGTCCGAGGCCGGGGAGGGCTCCACATGTGAGTGCCATCATGCTCCCCTTATGTGTACGGGGGGCGTAGAAGGAGAGGGAGCCCAGGGACCGTGCACCTGGGCTTTGCCCACCATGGAGCAGAAGCTGGGTGTCATGCAGGGGCCCTGGCCCATTTCCCTCACACCAACCTCGCATTGCAGAGGGGGGCTGGGTTTCACCCACCGTGTCCCCAGGGAGAACTGACCACTGCGCTTGTTTTACCACAGCCCCAGCACCTGGGACTGCAGGGCACACGACCCCGCCTGCAACAGCCACCCGCACCCGGGCCCGCAGGCGCACTAGGAACCAGGAGGAGTACCAGCGGCGGCACCTGCGGCTGGGGCAGCGGAGCTTGGAGGTGCTGGAGGAGCAGGGCCGTGCCCTCAGAGGTCACCTCCAGACCCGGTGGACAGGTTCCTGCCTCCTCCTGCTCCAGCCCCTGCGGCCGCCCCAGCTCTCGCTCCTCCTCCCACCCCTGCTTCCCCCACCCGCTTCCTCCGCACCCCCCGTCCCTCCTGCCCCACCCTCCACACACACTCCCCCCTGACACCCCCGCACCCGCAGTGCTGTGAGACAGGAGAGCCAGCAGGGCCCCCAACCCTGAGATTTCCCTTCCATTCCTCTCCTTCTCCCCCTTTCAGATCCCTCCTCCCATGTTTCCCCCTCCATCTAGGATCATAGGCCTGTGTTTGATGGCTCTCTGCTAGTGCTGGGAGACAGTGGCTGCGTCTACACTGGCAAGTTTTTCCGGAAAATCATTTGATTTTCTGGGAGAACTTGCCATCTGTCTACACTGGCCTCTTGAATTTCCGGAAAAGCACTGATGATCTAATGTAAAATCATCAGCGCTTCTCTGGAAAAACTATGCTGCTCCTGTTCGGGCAAAAGTCTTTTTCTGAAAGACTTTTGCCCAAAAGGGCCAGTGTAGACAGCATAGTACTGTTTTCCACAAAAAAGCCCCCATTATGAAAATGGCGATCGGGGCTTTTTTGCGGAAAACTGCGTCAAGATTGGCCACGGACGCTTTTCCGCACAAAGTGCTTTTGCAGAAAAGCATCCTGCCAATCTAGACGTGCTTTTCTGAGAATGCTTTTAATGGAAAACTTTTCTGTTAAAAGCATTTCCGGAAAATCATGCCAGTGTAGACGTAGCCAGTTTGTTTACCACCCCACCCTGAACCTGGGCCTGCGCCTGAGCCCCTGGACTATTGTGGCCTGTCCACAGCACGACCCCAGCATAATTAGCTGTTGGCTTGGCCCTACTATAGGCCTGAGGTCCTGGACTTAGTGACTGTGAGTGCGGGCTGACCAGAGGCCAGAGCCCCCAGTTCATGGTACACCTGATTCCCCAAGACGGACCGAGCCAGGGTGAAGTGAAGTGGAATGGCCACCCACTCCCCCAGGTTTGGTGCGCCACAGAGACTGAAAGACTCTTGGTCTCCTTTTGGGGAATGGGACGGCCTAGCTGCACCTCTGTCATCCCTGGTGGTCTCTCTGAGAGCACACAGCTCAGGTCTTGCATCTCAGAGTGGAATATCCTGAGTCTCCCTTCTCCCGTAGATCTGCCCTGGGTACCGCCCTGGATTTGAAGCCTTCCATTTGTGCCCTTTAGGAGTCAGTCATGTTGTGACCAATGGTCTTCTTAGCGCAGAGTGGTTTTGCTTAGCAGTCGGAATGAAGCACGAGGGGAGGAAAGGAATTCATGATAAAGTCTGCACGCACATCTAGCTTACCTAAAGTGCTGCTAGCCCACAGTGGTAACCCAAGGCCTAGGTAGTTCGGACACTCGGAGGGGTTTCCTGTGCTGGAATCCATCTCAGTCTGGGTCATCCCCAGCACCCCTTAAAACGTGTCCTTTTAAATCCTCCCACATCCCTTGTTCTCCAGGAGGTGCTCCCCAGTCTTGGCTAAACCAATACTGTAGACATTTCATCTGGCATCCTTCCTTCATGACACTTAAGTAGAAGCTGATCATGACCACATCTGAACCATCTCCTCTTTCCTACCAGGGCAACTGATAATGGCGCATGGGAAAGCACATTCAACCACAGTGTTCACACAGAAAACATCATCCCAGTAGCTTGGCTGAAATACCATCCTAAACTGCACATCCTATTTGTCCTGAGACCTCATGCAACCCAACAGAGGCAGTTGGAGAGAATTTACTTGGATGCCACTATACCAAGGATTAGTTTAGAAATAATTTTTTCTCGTAGCAACTGAACAGGAAATCCGTCACAGTCTTCCAGTTTTCTATTCCCAGCAGTTCTTCCCCACAGTCTGAGAAAAGGAACAGAAGGAGACTGTGTCAGCCTGGTGTGAGCTCTGATTGGATTATTTCAAACAGTGGTAACTGTTTCCAGCCAGAAAAACACCCACATCAAGCACCAGGATGAATTCAGAAACAGACTGGAAACAAGTATCAGAGGGGTAGCCGTGTTAGTCTGAATCTGCAAAAGCGGCGAGGAGTCCTGTGGCACTCAGATGCATGTCATGAAGTGAGTCTTTGCCCACAAAAGCTTATGCTCCTACACTTCAGTTAGTCTATAAGGTGCCACAGGACTCCTTGCCGCTTTTGCAGACTGGAAACAGGCCACCTTCTGAAAAAGAGTGAAGTCTGCTGGTGCGGACAGAAGCAGCACCTATGAATGAGATATATACCTGCAAGCTACAAAGTTGTGGGAAAAAACTCAGCCCTGCAAGCCCCAAGCCATCTCTAGCTTTATCCCTCCCACCTCAGCTCCCTCAATGCTATTTTTCACTGAGAAGAGGGCTCTATGCTTCTGACAGAGCTATTCCCTGAGTCAAGCAATCAATTCCTCCATGCGGAAGAGGGCCATCATTCTGAGCTCCTTTGCAACACCAAGGATGTGCATGTTGAACCTCTCTAGTCTGGCACACTTGGGACCTGACCGGTGCTGAACCAAAGAATTTGCCAAACCACGGGAGGTCAATATTGTCTAGCAGCATCACCAATACTTCCACTGCTTGCTGGGCTGTTAGAGGACATTGAAGGGTAAATTAGAGCTAAATAACAGTCCAGAACACTGAGAGCCAGGACTGGGGGCTATAAACAAACTTTATGGGACCATGGGAAACTTGGCCACACCCATGATCAGTGGACATCCGGCTCACTAAAATCATGCTGGACCATGGATGTTGCTGGACCAGAGAGCACCAGACTAGAGAGGTTCACAACCTGTAGTTAAACCCAACCCAAGACACCCTTTCACAGCAGGAGAAACATGAGTTGGGCTTGATAAGAAGTTATATGAGGCCAGAGCGTGCCGGATTAAAGAGGTTCAGTCTGTATTTGGAAAAAAATATTCTCCCTTTCTCTTGTGTTGCTGTACAGAACCACCATGAAAGTAACTTAAAATTTCTTAGAGGTACTGTCCTATTGCAACCTGGGTCCCTACCAGCTCTTGAAATAACTCCCTGCTGATTTTTGCTGCAGCTCCGCCAACACTTGCAGGAACTGCGCAACGGGGCATGCCAGCTTACTTTCACTTCTGATATAGAGAATTGATTTTAAAATATTCATCTGATAGCAACTGGCCAGAAAATCCCATTTTTCTGTTGACAACAATCAGCGCTTGCCTCCTGATATTTTTATTATTTAAACCACCTGCTCTCAAGCAAGTGTATATGTTAGTTGTTTCCCATTGTTACCTAAACAAAAGAATAATCATGGCCCATTCCCACAAGCTGCTGGTGAGTATGTAGGCTACACTGAATTGTTTTGAGTGATGGAGCTGGTAAATTATTGCCCATCAATTTCCATAACTGTAGAGCTCTTGTTTGGACATTATTAACTATTGAATTATCAGTAAGCACCCTTCACTATGCTTTATGGGCAAACTACCTGCCCAACAATGGGGATTAGTGTGGCTGAGATGGGAACGCTGACCGGTGCAGCTTTAGAAAAAGGTGGTGACTCACAGTAAACTTTTCATCAATGCTCTGTTGGAAAACAGTCGTGCTTCTGTGGTTCTTCTATATGCCTGTGGGGTTAACTTCACTTATCTTCTGTCCCAGAGATCCTGCTGCCTCAAGATTTCACCAGCATCTGCTATTTGTTCCCTACCAGGAGCCGCGATATTCCTTGTGGGGCATCAGAATCTTTTTGACAGCAAGGACCTGAGATGTCACAACAGGATTACGAATCATAGAATCACAAAACACTAAAACTGGAAGGGAACTTGAGAGGTCATCGAGTCCAGTCCCCTGCCCTCATGGCAGGACCCAGTACCATCTAGACCATGGGTTCCCAAACTGGGGGACATGCCTCCCTGGGGGGGGGGTGAAGAAGTTCCAGAGGGGGCACGAGGCAACCTAGCCCCACTGTCAACCCCCACCCCCATACGTTTTGCTGCTATTCCGCCCCCAGCAGTTTCTTTTTTTGTTTGTTTTTTGTTTAACAAGTTTTGTTGCTATGGGGAGGGGGGGGGGGTTGTGAGGGTTTCCCAAAAATCAAAATGGGGGCAGGATGCCGAAAAATTTGGGAACCACTGATCTAGACCATCCCTGATAGATCTCTATCCAAACTGCTCTTAATTATCTCCATAAATCGAGATTCCTCAACCTCCCTAGGCAATTTATTCCAGTGTTTAAACACCCTGGCTGTGTCTACATTGGCACCCCATTCCAGAAAAGGGATGCTAATGAGACCAGTCGGAATTGCAAATCCGCGGGGGATTTAAATATCCCCCTCGGCATTTGCATTTACATGGCTGCCGCTTTTTTCTGGCTTGGGGTTAAGCTGGAGAAAAGCGCCAGTCTAGATGCGATTTTCCGGAAAATAAACCCTTTTCCAGAAGATCCCTTATTCCTACTTTCAAGTATATATGAGGCCAGCAAGGATCTTTCAAGTAGGAATAGGAGATCTTCCGGAAAAGGGTTTATTTTCTGGAAAATCGCATCTAGACTGGCGCTTTTCTCCGGCTTAGCCCCGTGCCGGAAAAAAGCAGCAGCCATGTAAATGCAAATGCCGCGGGGGATATTTAAATCCCCCGCAGATTTGCAATTCCGACTGGACTCATTAGCATCCCTTTTCCGGAAAGGGGTGCCAATGTAGACACAGCCAGCCTGACTACTAGGAAGGTTTTCCTAATGTCCAACCTAAACCTCCCGTGCTGCAATTTAAGCCCATTGCTTCTTGTCCTCTCCTCAGAGGTCAAGGAGAACAATTTTTCTCCCTCCACCTTGTAACACCCTTTTAGGTACTTGAAAACTGCTGTGATGTCCCCTCTCAGTCATCTCTTTTGTAAACTAAACAAGCCCAGTTCTTTCAGTCTTCCTTCATAGCTCATGTATTCTAGACCCATAATCATTTGTGTTGCTCTTCTCTAGACCTCCTCCAATTTCTCCACATCTTTCTTGAAATGTGGGGCCCAGAACAGGACACAATCCTCCAGCTGAGGCCTAATCAGCACAGAGTAGAGCGGAAGAATGACTTCTCGTGTCTTGCTCACAACACTCCTGTGAACACCTCCTAGAATCATATTTGCTTTTTTTGCAACAGTGTCAGGTGGCGGCTCATAAGGTTCATGTGTAGGGGGAGGGAATAAAACAACACATTCTGCAAGTCAAAATCTTTCCACCTGACTGCTGATGTACCCCAGAGAGAAACTAACGGGCGTGGTTGAAGGGGTTAGGTCCAGGCTAATGTGTATGCGATTAACTGAAAACCAAGGAGGTGTCCATGTGGTGGGACCACACAAAGACAGGACCTGGGCAAACCACCAAGACGAGACGTACAAAGAGATATGATTCGAAACATGTATCATACAAGGGTATTCATGACAACTCACCACCCTACGAGGACACTGCTAGGAGACTCTTGCAACAGATTCTGCACACGGCAATCTTTTCAGATTGAGTAACCAACCCACCCCTGCCCCCCTTAAACAGTCACATGGGGAAGGAAAGAAATCCATCAACTCTTTTGTGTTTGCTTTCTGCAGCCGCATTCCCAGGACGGCACATTCACAGAACAATGAAAGCTGATATTGACTGACATTTGTGGAAAGTAATGTTTTAATTCATAGGTCTGGGTATTCGCACCACCAACCCGAATAAAGAGTTACCATCGGGCAATTTACTTAGGAAACAGAAAAAATACCATGAGATGTCTATACCCAATGGTCACAGCTCCCCTTTCAAACTTTGAAGATTGAATACTTGCAACAAATTGCTCTTCAATGATCTACAGTGCTTTGGCAACTAATTTTGAACAATAAATATGTATTCAAGAGAAAGTACAATCTGCTATGACACAGAAAATGCATAACATCTGTCAAACAGATTATTTGTTACAATTTATTTATTTGCATTTAATACTTACAAGCAGTTAGATATTTTTTTCTCTTCCTGACAGTTCCTCACAGACTAAGCACTTAGCAGTTATGTGAATTAGTGGTACTGGAAACTGTTGTTCCATTTTATCTACTTTCATTTTTTCATACCTGACACAAGAAGAAGGAAAATCGAAATCACATCTGATTATATTTTATCCTCTTATGAAATTTTCATCGTCTTCCCCAGGTGGGAGGGAACAGGCAGAGGTAGCAAATCTGGCTTTAATTAGTGATAAATGGATTTATCCCTGACTACTGGTTGAACCTCTCTAATCCAGCTCCATCGGGACCTGACCGCTGCCGAACCAGAGAGTTTGCCAAACCACAGGAGGTCAATATTGTCTAGCAGCATTACCAACACTTCCCCTGCTTGCTGGGCTCTTAGATGACATTGAGGCGGGAAATCAGAGCTAAATAACAGCACAGAATGCTGAGATCCAAGACTGGGGGCAGTAAATAAACTTTATGGGACCGTGGGAAACTTGGCCACACCCAGGATCAGTAGACATCCGGCTCACTAAAATCATGCTGGACCACAGATGTTGCCATACCAGTGTGCGCCAGACTAGAGAGGTTCAACCTGTTGTTAAACCCAAACCAAGACACCCTTTCATAGCAGGAGAAAGAAGCAGGATTTGGGCTTGATAAGAAGATATATCAGGCCTTATGGATCTAGTAGTGGCCAGACATCTTAAATTACACCTACCATTGGACCCTGAACCAGGAAAGGACATAAGCATGTACAGAAATGCTAAAACAGGGACTTAATGGCTACGTCTACAATGGCATGATTTTCTGGAAATGCTTTTAATGGAAAAGTTTTCCGTTAAAAGCATTTTTGGAAAAGAGCGTCTAGATTGGCAGGACGCTTTTCCGCAAAAGCACTTTTTGCAGAAAAGTGTCTGTGTCCAATCTAGACGCGATTTTCCGCAAAAAAGACCCGATCGCCATTTTCGCGATCGGGCTTTTTTTTGCGGAAAACAAATCTCTGCTGTCTACACTGGCCCTTTTGCGCAAAAGTTTTTCGGAAAAAGACTTTTGCCCGAATGGGAGCAGCATAGTATTTCCGCAAAAGCACTGACAATCTTACATGAGATCATCAGTTCTTTTGCGGAAATTCAAGCGGCCAGTGTAGACAGCTGGCAAGTTTTTCCGGAAAAGCAAAAATGGCGATCGGGGCTTTTTTGCGGAAAATCGCGTCTAGATTGGCCACAGACACTTTTCTGCAAAAAGTGCTTTTGCGGAAAAGCGTCCTGCCAATCTAGATGCTCTTTTCCAAAAATGCTTTTAACGGAAAACTTTTCCGTTAAAAGTATTTCCAGAAAATCATGCCAGTCTAGACATAGCCTTTGTGTGTCACTAAGGTGCAAAAGGACTCCTCGTTTTGTTTGTTTGTTTGAAATTATGCCTTATTTACTCCTAGGTTCCAGCTGGAAATCAAGAATCACCTCCATGTACTTTGGAATAAGGATGTGTATGCATAGATGCATGTGTATGTATAGAAGGATGGGCCCGTATATTTGATATTTTTATAACATTTAGGCTTGTATACTTCATGGCACAATGGAATGCAACTGACCAGTTTTTTTCCCAGCCATGCTACAGTGCCTCATAGTTTAATTGCGATGCGTTACTTTAAAATGAGTGGGTGTCAGATAGACTGATCCACAAAAGCACGGCATGCCGCTTTCAAGCTTCTCTACATCATGTTCTTTTTTTTAGACAAACGCCTGCTCGTGATCTTTGTGTCAATTAGCAACACATGCCTACTTCTCTCCTTTACTGGCTTTCCTCACATTACAGCTGCAGCCGTCCAAAATACAGACAAGAGTTTCAAAAGCGACTAATGGACTTGGGGTACCTCCAGTTTGGGTGTGTCTAGTTTATGAGGTGCCTTCAAGACTATCTCTACATTATGTCTACGTCTACATTGCAGGTATCTGTCGGCAGAGAATATGCTAATGAAGTGCTCATTAGCATTTGTCGTGCTGTCATTTGCATATCTGTCGATGCTTTCTGCGCAAGAGGTTTTTGCACAAAACCAAGCAGTGTAGACGGGTCCTTTTTTGAGGCATAAGGATCTTGTGCAAAAGGGGTTTTTTGCGCAAAATGGACCCATCTAATGAGCGCTTCATTAGCATACTCTGTTGACAAATACCTGCAATGTAGATGTAGCCTATGGGTTCAGGGTGTGATTCCCAGCTCATGGGTCTCAAATTCCCAACCTAGGGTCCATCTATGGTCCGAGCATTTCCCCAGTCTGGCCTGCAAAATATTTTGAGAAGTCATTTAATCAGGCCCGCATGGCGGCCGGTCTAGGGGAGGGGAGGCAGGTGGTACGGGGGGGGGGGGTGACAGGGATGGCCAGCCCTGCACTGAACAAGGGGGCGGAAAGCCTGCCTATTGGGTAGAATACACCCCTCCCCCGCAGCCCTGCTGGGCATGCTCGCAGTGCAGCCCTAGTATAAAAGGCTGCAGGGCTGCTCAGTGGGGGTTGGCCGCCGGAGGGGAAGGAGCGCCTGTCCAGACACAGGAGCCAGAGCCGTTGCAGCTGGAACAAGAGGCACCGGACCAGTTACCCCTGCCGCTGTTGTCCCCAGGACGAGCCAGACTGCAACGCCGGCTGCGCTGTGCAGCCCCCCTAAAAGCTGTCGCTGCCCCGGCCACTGCTGTCTCCAAGGCCACGCCTGCCAACATTGCTGCTGTAGCCAGACCCGCATCCACAGGTGGGACCGCTGTCGGCCAGGGCAAAGGGGTAGGAAGCAACCCAGGGCAGGGACCAGGAAAGGACCCGGCGGGCTCGGCGAGTTTCGGGGAGAACTCCCCACTGAGCCAGTGGTAGGAACCACCCGCCACTGATAGGGCCATGGGTTGGGATCTGGTGGAAAGGGAGGGCCCGGGCCCCGCTACTCCTTCCTCCCAGACCCCAGACAAAGAGGGGATCCCATACAAGACTAGGCTGCTGGGCCTGCACTTAAAGGATCAGGCTTTCAGGGTTGAAGGGGGTGGGGCTGGTGACCCCGCCACAGGGGGACTCACCTGCATGCATGGCTGATGATTTCTGCTTTCGGTTATTCCAGGTGGGAGTGGGGGATCCCAGCACGAGGTCGTGGCTTGGGCTTTTCAGAAAAAAAAACCAAAAAAACAAAAACCTGCCCCAGTTATCAGGAGGTTTGTGATCAACTCGGGAGAACTGGCAACACTCATAGCTAGACCGTTTCACAGAATGAGTTAATGGTTTCACAGCTTACACTGGTGCACAGGGTGGCTCTACTCAGACGTCTCCTGGCCACTGGGAGGTGGTGGCAACATAAAGCTAGTAGCTGGAAGCCACTTTAGCCCTGCTGTGCCGCCGGTGGTCCTGGCCGGGGCTGCTGGCAGGGTTTAAATCACCCAGGGGTAGCAGGTGGGGCCTGAGACATGCAGGGGGAGCGCACAGGCCAGCAGGAAGGGCTGAGAGATGCATGAGGGGAATGCAGGAAGGGCCCCCTCGGAAGGGGGCGTCCCCGGTCTGCTAGGAGGATTTGAGGACTGGCCCTGGTCCTAAGGGAAATTGAGTTTGAGACCCCTGCTCCAGACATAGTTGTGCTGGCACGCTAAAAATAGTAACACATCCGTGACAAGAGTGGCATGTCCCAGAAGCCCCAACCCACGGGGCCCAGGTTGGCTTGTTTTGGGAGGCACCAGCCCCTCCCACTGCTCGCCCCACCTGCGCTACCCTGGCAACGTGGCTGTTTTTAGTGTGGTAGCTCAGATAAGAGCTAACACCGATAGGTCTGTGCTGGGCCCTTGAGCGAGGTGTGAGAGGCAGCAACATGCTCCATGAAGGGGCGGGGCCTTGGATAGAAGGGGCGGGGCTGGGGCCACCCAGCCCTCAGTGTTGCCCAGATTATTGCCCCTCCTAGTCTTCCCCCACACACACTGCACCACGCTCCCATAGTCATTTAAGGCCCGGAGCTCCAGCTGCCACCAGTCCTGTGGTAGCAGCAATGGGGAGTTCTGGGCCCATTTGAATTGCTGGGCCTGGACAGCTCCCCCCGTTGCCCCGCCCCCCTCCCAGCCATTTCTGCTGCCATCTTGAGTCTGTCAGCTAGCCGTGCCCTTTGCCCACCTTTGCACGGTCTGTGTTTTCTCCCTGGCAGCTCACTATGGCTGCAGAGTTCTTGCCCTTGGCGTGACGCCCTGCACAGCCATGTCGCTGGCTGAGGAACGTGGTTTCTTTGCCTCCACTCCCTCGTGTGTGCCTCGCCCAGCTCCGCACGTGGAATAAGCCCATCTCTGCTTTTCTCTGCTCCCGGCAAGAACGGGAGCTGATTTTGAGGCAACGGGAGGTGACTTCGAAGGGTGGGATTTTCCAGGGAGTGGGGCGCTTACCGACTTTCAAAGAGATTCGGGGGCTTGTCTCTTTTTGGCTACTTTGAAAAGCTCACCCCGTCTGCATCAGGACGGACCCATCCGCCCGAACGGCAAGAAAGGCTGTGTTGAGGCAGTGGGTTTTGCCTCACTTCAAGCACGGAACTTCAGCATCTACATGAGAGCACCATTTCAACCAAGCATCCACCTCTCGATACATCTCCCAACCCCACCCCAGCTCTGACCAAAGGAAAAGGGAAGCCTCTTGCTGCACAAATGGCTGGCAAATTGCCCAGTGAGCCGTTCCTCCCTATCTCCACAGGTAGCCGGCTTCTGCTCTGAAGCCGAAGATTTGATTAGCCAGATGATTTCAGCATGAATGGATACGAGGGCAGCGATGATCAAACTCCTTGGCTAACCCTTTAAACCTTCCAGCCATAGAGGAAGCTTTCATTGTGGGCCAAGTGCCTGTCAGGACACACCCAGAGTCAGCCCCTGAGGGCTGAGATAGCTTGAAGTCTGCGAGGGGGAGGTTCTAAATAGGGGAGGTTGAGAACACAGCAGGGGACGCCTAAGGAGATAGGGGATATCGACTATGAGTTCTGGGTCTGTGCCAATCCATTTGGGTTCAGATGGAGTACTCTCACGATCTCATTAGGAGCCAGAGGAAGACTCTAGAAGATGCCACTGATTGTGGGAGTTTGCCTGTTGTCCGAAGAGCTATAGAGGTGTTCGGAGGAGGCACTAGGCCTGCCATGGTCTCGAGCGGTCAGAAACTCCAGAGATATGTACAGTTCTCCCAGGCTGTCTCAGATTCCCCCTGTTTAGTGCCGCCTCCTCACTGAGCACCAGTTGGTTCGACCTTCAGGTGAGACCCACATGGCAAGAAGGGCTGAAGACTCACCACATGAAAAAGCTGGAGGGAAATATGTGGGCACAAGGGGTACGTCTAGATTACATGCCTCTTCTGACAGAGGCATGTAAATTAGACTACCCGACATAGTCAATGAAGCGGGGTGTTTAAATATCCCCAGCTTCATTAAAATAAAAATGGCCGCCGTGCTGTGCCAGCTCAGCTGATCGTCAGCACAGCGCGTGAGTCAAGACACGGATCGGTCGACAGGGGAAGCCTTTGTTGACCGCTCCTTTATGCCTCGTGGGCATTGATCCTTTGGCGAACTGAGTTTCCCACAGTTCCTGCATCTCTCAGCCCCTCACGGCCAGGCCATGAAACCACCACAAACACACGGAACCACCAATAGTGATTCTGCAGAACACACGGGTCTCCTGTAACAAGGGGTTGTGAGAAATATTCACAACCTGTTCAAATACTGGTTGTGGTTTGTTTCTGCTTATTAGCTGGTTTTTAATTACCTCTCTTTCTCTCGCTTCCCCTCTCTCTCGGAAGTGTGACTCTGTATAATGGGAGACCTCTGTCCTGTGTGCCCTGTGCTTGAGTAGAAGAAAGGCCTGAAGTGCAAGAAAAGGGAAGTTGCCACATATAATGTCATCCGAGACCCTCACTCAGTACCTCACAACCAGGGCTATAGGACCCGGAGACTGCCCAGCTGTTACATGCCTCAGGAGCTATGACTGACCCCAAACTTCCTAGGGGTGGGGCCAGGCCCGGCCAAAGGGTTTAAGAGGCCCAAGGCAGTGGGGCTCCAGGCCCGGCTGGTGGATGGTGAATACTCAGCAGCGCGGAGCATTTGCCTGGCTCCCCTTGCCCTAGGGCTGGGCCCAGGTGGAGCATCCCATAGTTTGTGGGAGCCAGAAACATCAGCAAGAGGAGACCAAGCCTTCCATCATAGAGAACCAATTGCTTGCTGTAAGGAAGGCCATCATGGCTCTACGTTATCACCTAGGAGACCTGATCTGCCTGGAAACAGACCACACCTTCCTACAACCGATACGGGCCATGAAGCCCTCAAGATGGTATCTGGCACCACAGCCCTTTGCATTCAGACACCGGCTGACCAGGTCATAGCATCATAGACATGTAGGGATGGAAGGAAGGAACCCAGAGAAGTCACCCAGTCCAGCCTGCTGCAGGACCAAGCTTAAACAGATATGCCGGTTTCTTTCCTCAGGAAGGAGACACCATAACTGAGGTGGACTGGACTCTAGTGGGAGGCATGAAAATTTCTGCTATCACCGATGGAAGCTATCACCAGTGGGAGGTAGTTTCAGCCCTCCAAACATGGCTCCTCTGAGGTGCTAGCTTCCATTCCCTTCCCTTCAGCAGTGTAAACTCCCTTTGGTGTAAGACAGGGGCGGCTCTTGTCTATGGTTCCATAATACTGAGCCTGCCCATGTCATGATGGCATCCATTTCTGCATGGTGAGCACTGGTCGCATTATTTCAGTCCCCAGGCCTGTAGCGGTTTTCATCCAGAAATGAAGTATCAAGATGATTTCAGAGAGAGATTGGAAACTGGATAGGCTCTGTGTAAAAGGGTGAAAAGTGTACTAGCATCAGTGAAACCACATTGATTTTGTTTGCCGTGAGTTTGGGGATATTGGATGTCTCTCTTAAAGCCCCAGCTCTCGGAGTCATGTGAAAACACAAGACACTCTGTTTTCTTTTTTAAAATTTCAATTTGCTGGCCCTTCTGACTGCAGAGAAAAAGCTTAAAAACTGTGACCTCTATGAGGCATAAACATTCAGAAGGCAAGAGGATAATGATGCCAAAAGGGATTGTTTTTAGAAATACACAAGGTTTCAGCTGAGTGAAAAGGGGTGGAGGGATGATTCATTGTTTTTGAAAGGCTGGTGTTGGTGTTCTCAGCTAATGAGCTTGCAGATATAGGACTGCTGCAAATAATACTGAAACCTAGCTCTCCTAGAGCAAGGATCTCAAAGCACTTTGCAACAGTGCAAAGATAGGTATCTTTATCCCTGCTTTATATGTGGCGAGACAATAGAGAACCTGTGAAGTAATTTTGCAAAGATGGTACAAACAGCCAAATTTTGCCAGCCTGACTCAGGAAAGCTCTCACCAATGGCTATGGCCTTACACAGTTGTTTTATAGATATCACTTCAACCACCTGTGATACGCAGCCACTTCTGGGGTGGAGGAAGGCAGTCAAGTAGCTAACTAGACCAGAGCACATAATGATAGGACAGCTAGGAGAGAGGGGTCAGTTCCTACCCTTATTTTAAGTCCCTTGGGTTCTTTAATGTTTACAAAGAGCCATCGGAATATCAGGGGCAGATTCTTTACTAATTTTTCTCTTTGCATCCTGTACGGGCATGTCTACACTAAGAAATTATTTCAAAATAATAACTCTCCAAATAACAATTTAGAAATAAGGGCTATTCCTCATGGAAAGCAGGAGTTATTATTTTGAAATAATCAGCCTATTATTTTGAAATAACGGGCGTGGCCATGTGGACACTCCACATGTTATTTTGAAATAAGGGGCGTTTTTTCAAAATAATGACTTAGTGTCCACCAGGGCTAAGTGTGAGAAGGGGACATGTTGGGGGTGGGCTGAGTTGTCTTACAGGAAGACGGGGTACACATAGTCAAGTCTCAGTGTATCTAATTAGAACTGGCCAGGAAAAAAAAACTAGCTGCAGAAAATGTTGATTTTTCAGCAAGAAGTTAAAAACTTAACTTTTTTCACCAGAAGACACTGAGCTATAAATCAACAATTTCAGTAGCTAGGCTTGGAAGGATTTGATTTTTATTGGTAAATGTCAATAAATGTCAGTTTCTCCAAAACACACAAATTGTTTGAAACATACTTCCATCGGTCATAGCAGAAATTTACAGACAGGCAACGTGAGATAAAAATATGCTGCTTAGCATTTGATTTAAGGATATTTAGATGTGGTATTGATAATTTGTGTTTTAATTATTATAAACTTTTACATTTTTTAATCTTGGGTATTTTTATTAAATAATTATTGTCTGTCCCTCCCCCCCATCCAGAGCGATGAACATTAAAATTGATAAAAAACAAAAAAAAATGCTTAAAAATAAAACAGACGTCATCCATCACGATTATTAAAAAAATTAAACTTGAAGTCTGCCATTGCTAAACTATAGGATTTGTAGTCAAGTTACCTCATGCCCCCAACTTCTCCCTGGGTTGGGCTTCCGGGTCAAACTACATCTCCCATGATGCACCATAATCTCGCATCTTGCTGAGCTGCCACAATGCATTGTGGGAGTCCCTGGCTGTGGTGCATCATGGAACAATGCTGCCCATAAAGGGCATGAAGTTCCCATGAAGTTCTACAGCTGCTTTCCTGAACAGAAATGTTTTGATTTGGGGGCGGGTGGTTTTTTGACATATTGTCAACATTTTCTCACAGATAGCAGACACTTTTCACAAACACATGAGGCACCATCAAAGTCCAAGTGTTCTGTACTCAGAGGGAACATTTTAAAGCAAACCTCTCTCTCATTCCCAATGGTCTAAATAAAAATAGCCCCCCTCCTGATCTACCCTTCACCAGGGCAGAAGGTCAAAGGGATAAGGGAGCAGCAGTTGGCTCCCTGAGGTTGCCTGCCATGGCGCACTGTTTCCAAGCGCAGCTCAGATGTAATAGAGAGTTGAGGCTTCCTACTTTAAGGACTCATCCGAACAATTCCCACACACACACAACTGTCCGGGACTCCATTTATCACTCTCCGCAGGATGAACTTTTGCCTGTGTTACCCTTTCCACAGGCAGCGGGAGAGACGTGACCCACAAGGCTGAAATTAGCTCCAAACCCTCCGGTGCCGAATTCTGAGCGTGTCTCATAAAGAGCAGCTTGTAAAGAGCACATCACCAGCCGAGACAGGTGCAGGCTCTTCTGCAAGAGAAGATTTATCATCTCCAATTTGGGAAACACGTGGGATCGATATTTCTGAATGCTCCTCTGATTTATCGGAACGCTGCAAATTGAAAACCTCAAACTGTGGGTGGCTCAGCAGGGACATGGCGGTGGAGGCTTCGGACGCCCAGGGCTTGCACGATTGGTCATGACCACACGCTTCTTATTTGGGGCATTGCTGCTTGGTTCGCAACCACAGAGCAAGACGAGCTGCCCTGTTCCTGACTCAGAAAAGATGGAGGAAACCAAAAGGTATGATTTTTTTGCAGATCTAAAGGGCTTTGAGCTGAAGTGGAAACATCAAGGCTACATCTAGACTGGCATGATTTTCCGCAAATGCTTTTAACGGAAAAGTTTTCCGTTAAAAGCATGTGCAGAAAAGAGTGTCTAGATTGTTCCACAAAAGCACTTTATGCAGAAAAGCGTCCATACCAATCTAGACGCGCTTTTGCGCAAAAAAGCCCCGATCACCATTTTAGCCAAAACAGCAGTCTACACTGGCCCTCTTGTGCAAATGATTTGCTCAAGAGGGCTTTTGCCCGAATGGGAGCAGCATAGTATTTCCGCAGGAAGCACTGATTTCAGACAGTAGGAAGTCAGTGTTCTTGTGGAAATTCAAGCGGCCAGTGTAGACAGCTGGCAAGTTTTTCCGCAAAAGCAGCTGATTTTGCAGAAAAACTTACCAGTCTAGACACAGCCCAAACGTACACCCCATTTGTTACAGGTGCAAGTCACAACCCATGCTGGAACAGTTGCGATACATTGGAGAGATGGTAAATCTGGTTTTCTGGAAGAGTACCTGCTTGTCAATTATGATATCTAGCACAGAATATACCATATATACTCAATCATAAGCCTCATTTTTCGGGTAAAAAATGATGCAGTAAAGAGCGAGGGTCGGCTTATGATTGGGTCATTGGGTTTTACCATTTTTTTTTTTAACTTGGCAAACTTCAGTTCCCAGCCCAGCAGGGCAAACCAATTTGTTTTATGTACCTGATGTGTCTGTAGACACAGAGCCCCTCAGCTCATAGTGGCTGCTGTTCGCTGTTCTGGGTCAACAGGAGAGGCAGGAAGTGGCGGCCAGCACATCCGATGGCCCGCACAGCTTCCTCCATCTCCCATTGGCTGGGAACAGTGAACAGCAGCCAAAAGGAGCTGAGAAGCTCTGTGCCTGTAGACACTCGAGGTAAACAAAACGTCCTGACGTGCCAGTGGCTTACACTGACGAATTGGGACTGGAACTTTGCAAACTACTGATATGAACTTATGAACAGGTCATTGCAATTTTTGCATTTTTTTTTAACTTGTGGAGGGTCAGCTTATGAATGAACAGGCTTATGATCAAGTATATCCATCATCCTGCATTCCTGTCACACACCTAGCCCCTACTGCGTACGAAGCACTCTCTCATTGGATCTGTTTACCTTTGTTTCACTGCAACCGTTACAGAACCATATCAGTTAAAACAACACTTCATTCATTGAATAAATAACCAATCCTGACAGCTCTCCTTATAAAATCAGTTATTAAATATGAAGGACTATTAAGTATACAGATCATTGCCATGGCAAAATATCATTTGCTTCAACACACTAATAATTTGATTTTTTCATTGTCCAAACCCTGAAGCCCTGGTTGGAGGCACCAAGGGACCAACTTGCAGCGTGCCAACAAATCCAAACCAACCCCCTTTCAGACCAGGGCTTTGTGAAACGGCCCTGAAGCAAAATGTGTCACTGGACTTCCAGGCTCTATTTAGTGTGTCAGTCAAACTGACCCATTGTGAAGATAATTCTAATCACTTCTTTGGCTTTTTAGTTTCACCTGGTATGGAACTCATGGTTAGCAAAATCACAATGGCTGTGTCTAGACTGGCAAGTTTTTCCACAAAAGCAGCTGCTTTTGCGGAAAAACTTGCCAGCTGTCTACACTGGCTGCTTGAATTTCCGCAAGAACGCCGACTTCCTACTGTCTGAAATCAGTGCTTCCTGTGGAAATACTATGCTGCTCCCGTTCGGGGAAAAGTCCTTTTGCTCAAAGCTTTTGCACAAAAGGGCCAGTGTAGACAGCTCAGGTTTGTTTTGCGCAAAAAAGCCCTGATCGCGAAAATGGCGGAAAAGCACGTCTAGATTGGCAAGGACGCTTTTCCCCAAAAAGTGCTTTTGCGGAAAAGCGTCCGTGCCAATCTAGATGCTCTTTTCCGTAAATGCTTTTAACGGAAAACTTTTCCGTTAAAAGCATTTGTGGAAAATCATGCCAGTCTAGACGTAGACAATGCATTTTTGAAATGATATAAGGGCTAATTCTTATTAGAATTCTTATTGTGGAATTTTACACTCAAGAAACTATGAAAATCAGTGGAGTTACTCTTAAATGCATCATTGTGACTCAAACCGGGGTAAAGCACAAAATTCTTCCCCCCCATATAAGACCAGTTTTCCCACCCTCAACCCCGTCACCAGTAAATGATCTTTAATTCCAATAATTTAATTTAGAAAGAACATACACGTAAATATTCTCTCTCCTGGAACATTATAAATGCGTTGACATTTATCAAAACCCATCAGTGGAGAGAGGTTAATTATCCAAAGGGAAAGATGTTAATAATAAAATGTTGATGAAAATAACTCCTAAAAGCAGTGCAGAGACAGTGTATGGTATATAGGGATGTGTTTATTTCATTCTGCCTGACTCACAGAAGTACTTTCCTATTTAACAATGATGGTTGCGTGTTTTTTCAGCTCTCTTCACTGACTGTTCCTGTCCCGATGGAAGGAAGGAAAACAACAAAAGGAATAAAAAGTAAAATAACCAGAAATAAGCCTGTTTTTGAAAGCACATCTAATTTTCCCCAACATTTATGAGAATGAACCAAACAGCAGTGGCCTGCTTGTCGCAAGGGTTTAATATTTAATTCTCCAGGAAGACAGACAATTTTCTAGATAATAATTGTTTGACTTGATGAGTCAGTGTAAGAATTTTTAGCTGGCATAATAAAAAAGAAGACTCATGACAGCTTTGCAGTGTCCTGGAAAGACCCTTTAGAACAATTAGAGTCTGAGTGATTTCTACGCGTATAGAGAAGTCGTGTGGTGTCAGCAGACTGGGTCCTAAGACCTGAGCAAACCTGCATTCTATTCCCGTCTCTGACACTGACTTGTTATAAGACCTTAGGCAAGTTACTTGAGCTCCGTTCTTCTCCCACCCCTTTGATTATTTAGGCTGGAAACTCTCCAGGGAAGGGCTGTCTTTATTATGTGTCTATACAGAGGTGGATTAGCCCCTGAGCCCCAGGGACTCCAGCCAAGTGCAGGGACCTGGAAAAAGTCCATTGCCTGTTAACAGAAGCTTGGAGCCCAGGCTACTGGGCAGGTAGAGCGTGGCAGGGGCAGCCCTCATGCCCTGCCACTACTCTGCACCCGCAGTGCCAAGCAGGGGAAGCCCCGTACCCTGACCCCACTCCCCGACAGCACCATGGGGTGATGGATGGGTCGAAGGATCCCCTCCACTGGCTCCTGACTGTGTCCGTGGCAGAAGCAGCATGGGGAAGCCCTGCTCTAGCAGCCCCTAACCCCATCCACAGCAGAAGCTCTAGGATGGAGGGAGTCCCCCCCAGCAGCTCCCAGCCCCCTCCCTGACGGAGACCCTCTGGCAGGGAAACCTCAGTGCTCCTCACCCGTCCATGGCAGAAGTCATGGGGCCCAGGGCCTGATGCTACTCTCTGGCAGAAGTGTGGGCAGATGGGTCTGGAAAAGCCCCAGCAACCTGGTCCTGGTCCCTCACAGAAGCCCAGGGGCTGGTGAAGGAAACCCCAGCACCCAGAACCCCACTGTGGCCCTCACTCCCTGCTGTGCCATGGGGCCAACGTGTGGGGAGAGAGCTTCTCCAGTCTTGCGGCTGCAGAGTGGAGGTAACAGAAAGGAGCCAAAGGGGCTGCAGGAGGGGTGAAATGGGGGAATCCTGTGTGGAACAGGGGCAGGCCCTGAGGAAGGGGTTGAAAGGAGCAGGGTTGTGGGGGGGGCCATAGGCAAGAAGGGGGGTAAGGGGCAGAACTGTAGGCAGAAAGGGAGGAGCCCCCCATTTTTGCTGTCTTAATCTGCTTCTGTCTGTACCATGCCTAGCACAATGGGGTCTTGGTATCGATTGGGCTCCGGTAACGTCAGCAACATAGAGATGGCATTCAGTAAAACTGCTAGTTCTTCCCCTCAACATTAAAACCTGAATGGCAAAGCTTCCCCTGGCCCCAGTCCCATCCTGGGCACATCATGGGTGTGGGGAGGAGAATCTCCCTCTTATTCCAGACCCTTGAGTACCACTGATGGGCAGCCTTCATGGTGGATCTACCGCTGATGTCACTGGTTTCCATGGAGATCATCATCAGCACCTTTGGGAATTCAGGCCACACAACTGGGCGCCTCCACCTGGATTTCGGTCCCTACTGTTAGGAACCCAAATTGTGACATGTCAGCTGGAGATTTCCAAAACACTGGACTAAACAGATATGCCCTGACACAGACCCCCCACGCTCTGGGGTCTTCCCCTTCAGGGAAACCCCAACACCCACCATGCCTCAGAGACCTTACTGCCAGTCATCAACCAGCCCTTTCCATCCGGGGCAAACCGCAGTCTGAAATAGCCACTCCTCATAGGCAAGGAAGTGTGAACCCGCTGCCTTTTGCTGCCCTGGCTCCTTCAGGCCTTGCCTCAGGGCCTACAGCCAGGGAGTTTGCCTGGCCAGAGCTCCCTAACTCTACCCGCCTTTCCCCAGCCCTGCTCTGTCTCAGGAAGCCTCCAGCTTCCCTGGCAGCCAGGTCCCTCCTGCTCCACGGCCAGAACAAGCATGAGTGAGTGCTTGTTCTCCTCTCAGGAGCCCTTATTTATACAGCCCTCAGCTGGGCCCTAATTAGCTGCTGTCTGCCTCAGCTGTTTGCTCCACAGCACCAACCCTTTGCCCACCAAAAGCTTCGGCCCCAAAGCATAGTTCCAAATGAAGGGGAATTCTCATTGGTTTTGTGGGTACAGACTAACACAATGGCTGTGTCTAGACGGGCAAGTTTTTCCGCAAAAGCAGCTGCTTTTGTGGAAAAACTTGCCAGCTGTCTACACTGGCCGCTTGAATTTGCGCAAGAACACTGACGATCTCATGTAAGATTGTCAGTGTTCTTGCGGAAATACTATGCTGCTCCTGTTCGGGCAAAAGCCCTCTTGCGCAAATTCTTTTGCGCAAGAGGGCCAGTGTAGACAATGCGGTATTGTTTTGCGCAAAAAAGCCCCGATGGCGAAAATGGCGATCGGGGCTTTCTTGTGCAAAACCGCGTCTAGATTGGCACGGACGCTTTTCCCCAAAAAGTGCTTTTGCGGAAAAGTGTCCGTGCCAATCTAGACGCTCTTTTCCACAAATGCTTTTAACAGAAAAACTTTTCCGTTAAAAGCATTTGTGGAAAATCATGCCAGTATAGACGTAGCCAATGAGGGATGGAGTGCGTCCTTTTGCCCAGGCAGCCTGGGTAGGGTAGCCAGGTTTCCGGTTTTGAACTGGACAGTCCAGTATTTGAGCTTTCTGTCTGGTAAACAAATTGAGAAAATACCAGACATATAAATGTCCGGTATTTTCTAATTAAGTTTTTATTATTATCATGAGTAACAGTACGTAGTTGCATACTGCCTGGCTGGTAGACATGCTCACACTGTGTGAGCGTGTCTACCAGCCAGGCAGTATGCAACTACGCAGTAGAGAGAAGGGGGGTGGGGGTATGGTGGGATGGAATCCCCGGGGCCAGACTCGCCCGTGGACCCCGCCGGGACTGTGCACAGGATGGGCAGCACCTTGGGATCTATGTGCGCCCAGGCCAGCCCTGCTTCCCGCCAGTTGGTTCCCCCCCGCCACCGATCTGAGATCAAGTGTGTCCGGTATTTTTTTTTAAACCATCTGGTAACCCTAAGTCTGGGGCCTGTATGTTTTGTTAGGAACTACTGATGCAGCAGCTAGGCAGAGAGATCGGAAAGAGACCTTTGTGGAACATGCGGTGTTACATCTTGGGAAGGCTTCTTAGTTTGGAGTGCTGAGTCCCTGGTGACACATCAAAGTACATCCCTCCTGAAATCAGGCCTTCTTTCTCCAGTTCCACGCACCACTCTACGCTAGACTTGGGGAATGGTGAAGCAGGATGGAGAGGGAAGGGGTAGGGAAACTGAGGCATGGAGGGATAATCTTTACACCTAGCTCTTGGGCAGCATTTTTCATGAGCCAACTGCTAAGTGTTTTAAACACAAGGGCAGTACCATTATGCCCATATTACAGATGGGGAAACTGAGGCCTGGAGTAGAAAATGACTAGTCCAACTTACCAAGAAGACTGGGAGGTGGGAGAACTAGGAATAGACCCAAGCTCTCCTGAGTCACTGTCCAGTGCGCTGTCAATTCAGTCCCACCAGGTCCAGCGATCCCATCCACACCTGCTAGTGGAACTGGAGCTGGTGTGCCAATCAGGAGAGCGTGGTGTAAATGCCTCAGGACACAGACAGATGAGGTTTGAGGGGAATATAACAAAGCTAGTGGAAAAAGGTCTTAAATGTCTCCTGAGGGGAGGGGGGAACACAGATCAGAGCAGAAAAACAAGTAGTACAGTTGACTTCCCTTATTATTTGGGTGATACATGAAAGGTGGCCGGTGGAGCAGTACATGTAGCTAGCTTATATAAAGCTAAGGAAATAATACAGAGGCCATGACCAGATAACTAACCACCAAGCCGCTTACAAATGATGCATGATGTTGGTTGGCAACAGCGACAACTCATGAGCTGAGAAAGGGCCATGTCCTGTAATCTGCTGATCTAGTTTGAAGAATCATAGGGTTGAAAGGGGCTGCAATATCTTCTAGACCAGGGGCAGGCAAATATCAGCCTATGGGCCAGATCATGTCCACCAGGGTTAGCTCCTGGCGGGCCCCTATCGCTATCTTTACCTGCACGGCTGCAGGTACCGCCAATCACAACTCCCGTCAGTTGTGGATCTTTGTTACCAGCCAATGGAAGCTGTGGGAAGCGGTGTTCCAGACTGTGATGCTTCCTGCCACTGCCATTGGCCGGGAACGGCAATCCGCAGCCAACAGGAGCTGTGATCAGCTGTACCTGTGGCCGTGCAGGTAAATATAGTGGCAGCGGACTGCCAGGGTTGAACCCTAACAAACCGCCGCCATACTAATCATAGAATCATAGAATACTAGAACTGGAAGGGATCTTAAGAGGTCATCAAGTCCAGTCCCCTGCACTCACAGCAGGACCAAGCACCGTCTAGACCATAATGCCCACTCCCGTTCTAGTCTAACGCCAACATGGCAGTGCCGCAGAAGGGAGGTTAAGACGCACCTGATGTCTCCAGACATGTTGGAAGATGATCAAAAGTGAGTCCTACTAGCTAACCTTCATAGGGAGAAGAAGCAAGAGGCAATTTTCCTTCTGAATGGCATTCCGATTGCACTTGAAAATACAGTACGTGGACAAGACCACAGTGCATGTGGAGAGAGACATCAGCTGAGGTCTCATGAAATACAGATGTAGTACTGGGAGCAGACATCACCATGACAATTCTCCAAAACTGTTTTGGTTGCCTTTGGTTATTAACAATAATGAGCAGACACAGAACTAGCACCAATTTTGTAGCAGCCTCTCTCAGACCTAGCCGTTAAAATCTATATCTCCCAATTTTTTCAAGCTGGTGGCGTAGTTAGAGATAGTTAACCCATGTGAATAAACTACCTGTCCTCCCGTGCACCAAATATTCCCTCCGAACACAGCTGCTGCCTGAATTCTGAGGTTAAAAATAATTTAGTTTCCTCCTTTTATTATTATTAAAACGTCTCGGGGATCTCAATCTAGATGCCGTAAGTAAGGATCAAGGTTTCCTTGTGTGAAGTCACATGTAAAAGAAATAGAAAGTAGAACTGGCTGACATATTTTCATTGAAAGTGAGATTTTCAATTAATTTTAAAATGAACCTTTCCTTTCAAAGAGAAGAAAAAAGTTAAAACCCTGGAAAGTAAAGGGAAAACCGATCTCCTTTCTCTCATTTAGGTGGTTTTTTTTTTCTTTTTGGAAACTCCCATTGACTTCAGTAGGGCCAAGTTTTCCCCTTGGATTTTCCAACCCAGTGTAACAGAAAAGTTCCTGAGAAAACCTTCAGTTCCTGAGAAAACCTCCAATCGCTTATGCACTTGGTTAATTGTCCTACTGTGAGCTTATTAAGAACATAGGAACGGCCCTACTGGGTCAGACCAAAAGTCCATTTAGCCCAGTATCCTGTCTGACAACAGTGGCCCATGAGAGAGTGAACAGAACTGGCAATCATCAAGAGATTCCTCCCCTGTCATCTATTTCCAACCTCTGACAAACAGAGGCTAGGGACACCATTTCTACCCATTCTGCCTGATAGCCATTGATGAACTTTTCCTCCATGAATTTATCTAGCTCTTCTAAAAATCCTGTTATAGTCTTGTGATAGAAATGTAGCCGTGTTAGTCTGGGGTAGTTGAAGCAAAATGCAGGACAATGTAGCACTTTAAAGACTAACAAGATGGTTTATTAATACTAATAAACCATCTTGTTAGTCTTTAAAGTGCTACATTGTCCTGTTATAGTCTTGGCCTTCACAACATCCTCTGGCAGGGAGTTCCACAGGTTGTGTGTGCTGCATGAAGAAATACTTCCTTTTGTTTGTTTTAAACCTGCTACTTATTTATTTCATTTGATGACCCCTACTTCTTATATTATGGGAACAAGTCCACACAGCAGGAGGTCAACAGGAGCAAACAATCCCATCAGGTTCCATTACCCCGCACAAAAGGAGCTGCCCCATTCGATTGTTTTGTCTATACTAGACGCGCTAAATCAAACACTAGAAGATTGACTTCCAAAGGGTCTATCTTGTCGGAAGTATAGACGTGCCCTAAGTACTTGCAGAAAGAATCTGGTTCCCAGCACATAACCAGAGGAAACAACCGGAGAAAAACAGAACAAGAAGGAGGACAAGAGTGAAGTGACGTAGAGCTAGCTTTTCAAGTACGTTTAGGTGGAATTTTCACAAGAGCCACAGCAGGATAGTCATTTGACTTCCAGGGAGGAAGAGACACGGATATCCTGGCTAATCCAACCCAGATGTGCAAAGCCAAAATATCTGAATAGGTCAAGCAAGCATCTAAACTTTGGGGTGTTTGGTTGATGCCTTATCTCTTTTGGGTTATTCCATCCCTGGAAGTAATTCCGTTTGCTTGCTCAATTTCAAGCAACCAAAGGTCATACAATTTACACAGTCTAGTGAGTAATATTAGTAATACCACTTCTATGATGCTAATTCCCAGGGGCAAAGTTCAGCCGGAGTTCTCACAAGAGAAACCAGGACAGAGAGCAAAAGTCAGGGAAAATGGAAGTACCCGCAGTGTACTTGGCAGTGACATGTCCACCAGCTTTTCTCAACACAAAGCAGAAAAGCAGGGCTACTCAACATTGGGCCAGCGGCCCGTTTATTTATGGCCCATAGTTTGGTTTGGGTTTACATGGGGCTCAACACGTGGCCACGGGTGGTATTCTTTGAAAATGGCTCCACTTGGAACATGCTCCACAACGGCAAGGCACCTCCCAGGCAGGGTGAGCACTGGAAGACGCAAGCAGACGGGCTGGCTGGAACAGATGGGCATAGGGTGTCAGCATTTCTAGCCCCCAGGGAGGAGTTGCCAGGAGCACTGGGGAATTGTGGGAAGTGCTGGCTGCTTAGCCTTGTGGGCAGAGCCTGAGAAGTGCTGACTGGCTCACACTGGCCACGTTTGGTTCCGACGCTGCGTATTCAGGCTTAATCTTTTATTCATGCCCATCAATGTGAAAGATGCTATTCGCATATATTTGCATATAAATATGCATGTCTATACAACCACACTTAAGTTGTGGCCCTCGGCATGTGCTGTATCATTGTGACCCCCGGGGATTCCAAAGTTGAGTAGCTCTGCAGAAAAGACTTGTGGTGAAGAACTGTTTTCTGTTTTAAAGTTTCTAGGGACACAGTCCAAGACACAATTTTGTGTGAAAGCGAGAGAGAGCATGAGAATTTTGAGTTTGTGCAAACTATAGTTGTTTAGCTCACGGGGAGGGGGAGGATTACTCTTGAAGTTAAATCTAAGCCATGAATTATTTTAATTGTTTTCTCTGGGACAGTGAGTAATTGTTTTATCCCCAGAAACATCACAGAAAATGCAATTGCCCTCTGATCAATCATTGTGCTCCATTTGCCTTCTTGATTCTGTTTCGATTCAAATTCACTTTGTCCTTTGATCAGTAAAATTGCAATGCATTTGGAGGCTAAATTCAATCACCCGCCGCATTAGAAAATAGAGAGATTTTAATCTTGATTTAAGTAAAAAAAGCTCAATACAAATTTAACTATGGATTTGCAACCGATGTCTCCAGAGTATAAACACACACCCCCATCCAACCTCCCACCCCCTTCTTTCTACCCGTTCAGACTGGCACAATGTCAGATCAAATGATACCTAGTAGGTCAGGCTTATCTCAACAGGCAGCAATGATGCTTAACAGTCAAGAGGTATTATTCATTAATCCCCCATGATATGAAAATGACTCTTTCGATCAGTCCACTCAGGACAATTCCAGGGACTTGAAATTTGCATATCGTGGCCAGATCTCAGCTGGTGAAAATCACCGTCAGACTTTGACTTCAGTGGAATGCTGCCAATTTGCCCAACTCAGGATTGGGCCCTGCATCTACATATCGGTTGTTCTGAACGGAAATAAAGGCAAAACAGAGCTGAGGGTGAGGGCGAGGGCACAGGGAAGTATAGCATGGCATTGATTTCAAAGCGCCGAGTTCTGCTTAGCGACTGACGGCATGATATGGCGGCGGATGCACGAGGTTCTACGCATGGGGAGTTCCCTTCCCCTCCGTACCAGTTCTTCAGACCTTAGATCATCCAGCTATTGTATGAATTGTCTAGTGACCATGACAAGGAAATCTGCCTTACCTTGAAAAAGTTTTGTAGAGTACATTTGATTTAAACTTCTGAGGCAAGTGTGTAATCTCTGCCATTTTAGACCAATGAGGTATTGTAGCTTTACAGAGGTCACTAAAAATGTTCATCAGGTTATGTATGTCCATTTGCATCCCTCCTTCTCCTCATGGGCCACTCCATGATATAATCACCCCATTTTAACTCCTTCTCTCCACTATACACCAGTAACCTGATCCCAAACCCGCTGGCATCAAAGGAAAAGCTGTCATTGACTTTAGTGAGCTTTGGATAAATCCCAAAAATTCGGAGCCATCCTTAGCCATACGCAGAATACGCTGCGACACAGGGCAACTGAAAATTTGGGGCACCACGGGGTCTTAATGTTCATCCGCCTGCCTCTTCCTATTCCTGCTCTGAGGCTTGGCTTCCTCAGGAAAGGGCCTAGTTAACTTGGCTGCCAGAGCTATTAGCAGAACACTGAATCTGTGAAAGAGCCATTCAAGCAGTAATGATGCCTTTTACTAGGTATTTGCTAGCCTCAGGTACGTACTTTCCGTTTCTGAATGTACTGTGTTATTCTACAGGCCCTTAAGTTAAAATTTGTTCTAAAAATATTTCATGAGTGTTTTCTGAAAATTATAAAATCACATCTCTAAAAGCTGCCCCATCATGCATAGGGGTACCAGTTTAATGGCATCCCATAGAGCCCCATAAATCCTAAGGATGGCCCAGCTCAAATTCCTCACCCCGCCTCCAAGGCACCCCCAAAAAAGAGCCTAAGAAAGAATTTTCAAAGCCAACCTTCCCCAGCCAACTTTTCTGTCTGCTTTCAAATGTCACAGAATGTTGAATCTGCTAAAAACATGAAATTATGGGTGTGCTTGAAAGAAATGGCTTTTACCATTTGAAAATATTGCATGTTAGTCTCCGCATTTTATCATTCTTCAAAGCTGTTTGTTGCCTTGTACGTGGCATCATAAACACCAGCCCTTAAACAGATGACAATCAATCACTGTCAGTGAGCTCCGAGAGCTGAAGCGTTTGCTATAATCATGTAAATAGTGCTTATCATTGTCTAAATATCACGACACCTTCAGTTTCCTTATCTGACTCAATCACAAAGAGCACCAAGGAACGGGAAAACATTCTGAACACCTACACAGCACTGTACTGGAGTTACTGAGGAAATACAGCGGTCTCCAGAAGGAAATAGTTACTATGCTGAAAAGAGGCAGGTTTGTTTCACTTTTACTGCATGCTGGGTTGCGGCTCAGCGCACTGTCATGACTAGGGAATTTTGGATGTCTTCTCTTGCAGGGTGTCCACGAGACCAGTAAGGCCATGTCTACATTATGCGGAAGATTCATGCTGCTGTGGTCAATCTTCCAGAGTTTGACTTAGCAGGTCTAGTATAGACCCGCTAAATTGAACTCAGAGTGCACCCACGTCAATGCCGATATGAGGAGTAAGGGAATCAGATAAGAGTGTGTACTCACTGTGTGGACGGTGCGGAAACACGATTTAAGATACATCAACTCCAGCCACATAATTTACATAGCTGGAGTTGTGTATCTTACTTCAACCTTCCACTATAGTGTAGATCAGGTCTAAAGATCAGGGGTCTAGGGGTCATAGTGGACCACAAGTTGAATATGAGTCAACAGTGTGATGCTGTTGCAAAAAAAGCAAATATGATTCTAGGTTGTATCAACAGGTGTGTTGTAAGCAAAACTCGTGAAGTCATTCTGCCGCTCTACTCTGCACTAGTTAGGCCTCAGCTGGAGTACTGTGTCCAGTTCTGGGCGCCACATTTCAAGAAAGATGTGGAGAAATTGGAAAGGGTACAGAGAAGAGCGACAAGAATGATTAAAGGTCTAGAGAACATGACCTATGAAGCCAGGCTTCATGAACTGGGCTTGTTTAGTTTGGAAAAAAGAAGATTAAGGGGGGACATGATAGCGGTTTTCAAATATCTAAAAGGGTGTCACAAGGAGGAAGGCGAAAATTTGTTCCTCTTGGTTTCTGAGGACAGGACAAGGAGTAATGGGCTTAAAGTGCAGCAGGGGAGGTTTAGATTGGACATTAGGAAAAAATTCCTAACTGTCAGGGTGGTCAAATATTGGAATAAATTGCCGAGGGAGGTGGTGGAATCTCCCTCTCTGGAGATATTTAAGAACAGGTTAGATAGACATCTGTCAGGGATGGTGTAGGTGGAGCTTGGTCCTGCCTTGAGGGCGGGGGGCTGGACTCGATGACCTCTTGAGGTCCCTTCCAGTCCTATTATTCTATGATTCTATGATAAAGGTACCTGGTTTTCAGGAAGTGGTGAGAACCTTCCCTCTGATAAGCCCCATTAAAGTTGTTCCAAGGATGTTAAAGATGCCAGCATCCATCCTCACTAGTCACCTGGAAATCTCGATTGTGTTCCCTTTTTGCATGGGGGGGTGGGGCTCTTGCATGTATAAATATGAGTTTACAGAACATCTGAGCATGATCGGCTGTGTTGCTGAAAACGTTTGGTGCATGCAAGTTAGTTACAACTGGATTCGGAACATGGAAATGTCTTTATGTGCACATGCAAGCGTGTGCAAAAAATGTGGCATACCCATTCCATGTGTGCACACAACTTTGCCTTCCCAAGTGGAGACCCATCTAACAAGTTTAGCCATGTCTAGCAAGTGTTACCTTACATGAGAGCTGGTTGTTAATTTTTTTGACAAAATATTTTTGTGTCAGCAAATGCCTACTTCTCAAAGCCAAAACCCCTTGTGGGAAAAGGTTTTGACACATTTCTTATTTTGGAAGTTTTTAATAGCCTCAAAGTGCCCCATTTTGACAGTTTTGAAACAAGATATTTTGAGATGACATTGACTTTCCATTTTGAAATATATGTTAATTTATAGTAAAAAAAAAAAAGTAAGAAACATTTTCTATAAGTTCCAAAGCCAAATGAAATGCTTCAAAATGATCAAAAACTGACATGTTTCCATCGACCGGATCTGATTTTTTTTTTTCATTTTTATTTTCCATTCAGAAAACTTTTGACATTTCTACTTTTTGTGTTGATGCAGGGAAGGAAAAATTTTCAAAACCTTGAAAGTATTTGTGGGACAAGAAAACTTTATCCTACTCAGCTGTACTTCAAATACAGGGTTTTATCTACAATGCAAAATGCAATCAGAAACTAGGGTGTTTTTCCAAGTCTCTGAAGTCAAAGAGGAGTAGGTTTTCTAGGGAAAGTTGGTTTCCCACTAAAGAGATGCACATTGTAGCTTTCTTCCCCAAAGTGTGTTGTATTCACTGGATTCCAAACTCACTGAAACTAACACAAATCATGAAACTTCTCTGCTGTTGCCCAGTTAAGCTCCGAAATCCACACACTTGTGCTGAAATATGTTTGGAAAAAAAGATCCCGTTGAGTAATTATGTACAAAGAAGTAAAAATCTAACTCTGATCTTAGATGTGTAAATAGGGGATTTATCAAATCAAGTGTTCATCAAGCGTTCTGCTCTTCATTGTTCTCATTCCCCTCTGCACGTCATCACCTGCAGTGTAATTTTAATTTAAGTCTCTGCCTATATGAATTCAAAAGCTGTATTAACAATCCATCATGGCTCTGAGTGTGACTTGCTCTCTCATCAGTCTCTGGCATCACTGTGATTATACAGAGGAGTCTAATGAGGGCTTGGTGTCATCCATCAAGAAAATGTCTGGATATTGCAAAAGATGCAACAGAAATTGAATCTTTCAGCATGTTTACAGTCATGAAGGTTTTTTTTCCCCTCCCACAGGCTTTTGTTTACTTGGTAACCTCTACTCACTAAGTCCAGGAGAAGGTGAAAGAGCTGAAGGGAATGTGATCATTTCCCGGCAAAGATATAGATCATATAATGGCTGTCATCAGGTCTTCTTTCCCATAAGCAGCCCCGTAGACAGACTACTGGATTGGAACCCAGGAGAGCTGGGCTTGATTTTCGGCTATGCCACTGACCATCACTCTGACCTTGGGCAAGTTCCTTCACCTGGCTGTGGCCTATTTTGTGTAGTTAGATTGCAAACTCTTTGGGGCAGAGCTTGTCTTTTACTATGTACCGGTGCAGCATCGAGCTGAAAGGAGCCACGAAAACACAGGTCATTCTGCCATTCCGATGCAAATTGCTAGCCAAGACATAGATGGGCACGTCACTATCCCTTGTCACGGGGCAATCCAAATGGAAAGCTAAAGGTAAACTATATCCACTACTATGTGTACAGCAGTAGCAAGGAAAAGTCTGTAGATTAACAGGCTAGGAGATACTTGGATGTGGTTGTCTCTCAGTCTGCCCTCTTGAAGCTGCTCCACTGTGCATTAAATAAAACTTCTGTATATTTTAGAAACTTTGTCTGTGTCCATCTCACTGCCTGTGACTCCGTTTGTTCAAGAATGCCTCCTGACCGGTAAGAGCTAGGACCACCAAATTCGGTAGGCAGCTTCCTTACAGGAAGGTCAGGGTTTGGTTGTGCCAGGACAATGGGATGTGCCTGGAATGGGATTGCTTCTCATAAACCCATACAGAAAAGAGACGGAACCACCAAATCAAGTACGCGCTTCAAAACTGACAAAACTGAGGGAATTTATGGAATTTACGGAACACGGCTGTTTCTTATGAAATGGAAAGGGAGGAATCTGGTAGGAGGGAAAGTTATACTGTAGAATGACCACAGGGGGGCAGCAAGGGGCCAGAAATGGGGACAGGGACAGCTGTTTACGATATATTTCAAAGAGTTTATCTTTTTGCGTGTCTGTTTGTCTGTGTGTGTGTCTGTCCCCCAGCTGTGACCACTGGGGAGCTGCAGCAGCCCTGGTCAGATGCTTCTCACCTGGCCCCAAATTGCTGCAACAAGAGAGGACTGGGGTTGTCCTTTCTCCCGGGGCCAGCCTGCATCCTGAACCCCTCGTCCCCACCCCCTCCTCAAAGCAATGATTTAAATGAAGAAAAACAAATCTTATTTGAGTCTTCTAGACATTAAGAATGGATCAGATCAGAGAGCACGTGAGAATGACTCAATAGCCCTGTGATTAGGGCATTCAGCACAGACATGAGGGCAGAGAGGGGAATTAACATAGAATCTCCCCCTCCCAAGACCTCCTCCTTCTTAGCCATGTTGTGTGGCATTTGATCTGCAGTGAGCATACCTACGGGATTGGGCCCTCGGATGAAATAAGAGGGACCCCACCTCCTTCCACCTGGTTGGAGGATCCCACGTGGGATACGGCATGAGACTGAAGCAAGAACTTGCATCTGTAACAATTGAAATTTAGGCACTGCAGGCTTGTAGGGATCGCCGGGGTGAGGTGGCAGCAGGCCTTTGGGGGGTCACACTGCTGCCTAAATTTGAGACCTAAGTAGGAGGGCCTCAGAACTGCTATGGCAATGCAAGTCATGTAAGCCCCTGCATTTTGGTGACAGAATGACCAAGGAATTTGCCATCATCACTGCAAATTGCAGTGAAATTTCACTGGCAAGAGAATTTGACCTAAACTGTCCTTCATTGTCAACTCCCATATAGCATAGCTATGCCAATTCTCTTCTGACTCCAGTATCAAGCTGGCTGCATTACTGAGATTAGCTTCAATGCTCTCTAGGGCAATAAAGCAATTATACTAAATTACAAAAGGCTCTCTCTGCTCATTGAACATAGTACATTTGCTGTAAGAATATTGCACTTGTTTTACAACTACCCTGAAATATACAGCACAACAAACAGCCTATGCAATTACATTGTAGGGCGACATAGTCACCCACCTCAGAAAAGCACAGGATAGACACCGGGACGATGCACAAAACAGTGAGCTGACAGAGGCTAAATGTCTATTTTTTGAATGCAGATCCACAGTCTCTTCCTTCCCCCCGCCCCACCGCCCCCAAGACACCCAAGGAGGCGAATAGCTTGAGGTGGTGAATTGAAACTTACGAGGAAACCCCATTGTGAAAGGCAGTGGTTTTCAAACGTTTTTTCTTTTTTTTTGTTCTCATCACCCAGTTGAAGAAAATTGTTGATGTCTGTGACCCAACGTAATTTGACTGGAATGTGGGTTCTGGAGTGGGGCTGAGGATGGGAGCTTGGAGGTGTGGGGGAGCTCTGGCTTGGGAGGGGGGTGTCCGCGCTGGGGCAGGAAGGGCTTAACTTGAACAGTTCCTGGTCAGGAGCACAGCAGGGGAACTAAGGCAGCTTCCTGCCTCTCCTGGCACCGCAGACCAGGCTGCACCCCAGAAGCAGCCGACAGTAGGTTCCTAGCCTCTAGGAGTGCGGAGTGAGTGCTCGGGGTAAGGGCAGTGTCCTGAGCCTTGGGCCCTCCCTCCCTACCTAGCCTGCTGCCAGCTGCTTCTGGGGCATAGCTCAGTCTGTGGTACCAGGATAGGTAGGGAGCTGCTTTAGCTCCCCCACTGCTCCCCTGAGCAGCAGAGACCCAGGGTCCAACATCCCACCCCCCAGGATTGGGCGGCGACCTGTCGTTTGGCCTCTGTCAGAGGCTGGAGGGGGATGTCAGGAGACAAATCGCTTGATCATTGTCTTCGGTCCACCCTCTCTGAGGCACCTGGTGCTGGCCACTGTCGGCAGACAGGACACTGGGCTAGATGGACCTTTGGTCTGACCCAGTACGGCCGTTCTTATGTTCTTATGCTTGAAGAAGAGAAGACCAATATCTCAAAATGTTGTTACGATACATCAACTTACAAAGCCCGGACTGATCCCCAGTTTATGACGATGGAAGGCAGTATCTTGTGTGCTCCAGTGGCTAGGACACTGCACTGAGCTTCAGAGCTGGAGGAGGGTTTCCCACGTCTGCCATTGATTCATGATGTCCCTTTCCTTCCTCGGCTTTTGCCAGTCTTATCTGCTGGGAGGGGTGTGTGTGTTGCAGTCTGGGCAATGCTGAGGGCTGGCTTCCCCTGGCCCCGCCCCTTCCATCTGAGGCTCCGCCTCTTCCCAGGAGCAAGGACTTGCCATCTTCCACCTTGCCAGGGGTCCTGTGAGGCTGTTGGCTTCCCTGCATCTAGAACTCTCTCTTAGTCTGTATTTGTACAGCACCTAACACAATGGGCAGTGACTCCGGATTAGGGTCCCCAAGACCTCTTGCAATATAAATGCTAACAATGAATAGCCACAGAACCTATCAATCTGTGTTGCCAGAAATGGACCCTAGCATTCAAGCCATTGAATTCCAACCATTCCGTGCCATGAACAAGGCATTCTCCTCTCTGGAAGACAATGAGGCTAGGGTTGCCAGATACCTTCATAAAAATTCCCGAACATGGCGGGGGAAAAACTTGGCTGAGCAAAAAAAAAAAAAAAAAAAAGAGTCGCTGTGTCTTTAAATTCCCACACTTCGCACTGCCTGCTCCCTCCCCCGCACCAGATGCAGATGCAGATGTTTTCCGGCTGAGGAAAACAGACAGGTTTTTTTTACCGGACGGAAGGCGCAATTACTGGGTGAAAACTGGACACCTGGCAACTCTACATGAGGTTGCCTGAATTAAATCCAGTTGTAGCTTTCCATCACCTTCAGTTGTAAAGCTGAATGCTTTCCATTAGCCCCCAGAGAAGCCGCACCCAATGTCTCTTTGTAGTCTCAAGTGCTAAATGACACATTTGTTTTTTCTGTCTGTGCCATATGCAGAAATAACTATGAACTCCTGCCCCAGCAGACCAAATGCCTCAAGGTCTGTGTCAACGGGAGTGTGATCTTCCCGAGCTGGAGCTGATATAAATTGGCGTTAGCTCGTTAGCGAAGCGCTCCATCTGGCAAACATGGCTTTGCTAAGCATCCATTATTACCACGCAGTGACATAACATTGCAAGCTATTTAGGAGAGACCTCATTAGCATGGGGATCATTAGCGTGGCTTGGCCGGTCATTAACCCTTTCCTTGCTGCTTACCAGGCGACAGCCGTTAACTAGGTGCCATTAGTAAATGATTACATCAATTATCGGGGATTTACGGCCCAGTCCAACCGCCCCTGTTCATGCAAGAATAGCAGGATCAAATCGGCAGAAAGGAGTGCGGGGCTAACCTTGCAAAATATTGATGCTTTGCTGAAGTCAATGCATTTGCCACTTTGCTGGCACAGACCATTTACGTGTAGCTAGCAGGGAGAAAGGACTGTCAGTCATCAAGCAACTCTCTAGGGTGACATTTACTGAAGTGGGACCGTCTGGAGGACTAAGCAGAGATTTGGAATTAGGGAGTTTGGAGCTCTAATCATCAAGTAAGCAACTTTGGGATAGTCACTTCTGAGCTCAACATACTTCTGTTTCCCACTCTGAAAAACAGGGCTAATAGTCGGGCTGATGGAAAACTTTCTGTTGAAACCTAGTTTTGGCAGAAACTTGGGGTTTTGAGTCAAAGCAAACTTTCGTGGGAAGTGTCCACTTTCTGTGCAGAAGTTTGACTGTTCACCCAAAAACTTTTCTGCCAATCTTTGGGGTTTAACTGAATGCTCTCTGGTTCAGGACCTTTCTGTTCTTCTATTAGAAGTTGAAATTGCCCATGGAAAATTTAAACCCAATGGTTCCCCATTTTGCTAGAACTTTCCACAAGGAAACCCACAATAAAGAAAATACCCATCACCATTTTTCTGGCTAGTTCTAATTAAAATAGTTTTCCTTAGAATAGATCTGAAAGCATAACGTCACAGAAAATAATCAGTCTAGATAAGACGATGTCTTATCCAGACTTATAGTCAATGTCATTTAATACCAGGAAAACGTCTGTGTGCTGGTGATTGCTTCCATAGCCAGACAACTGTGCTTTGGTTGTGTGTATGTTCCATTTTGTGCTTCCAGCTATTACTTGCTAATTTTTGTAACCTCCTGCCTTAGGAATAGTGCCTGTAGCTGTGATACAGAAAATCTTGCCTAATTGTTCACATCACTACAAATAGCTATGCTCTTTCTTTTCCAGCAGGCATGCAGTTGGAATATACAACTTTGTATGATGCATCTGCTTCATGGCCAGAAAGGAAGGAAACACCAGTGACAACATTACAGCAAGAAGAGACAGGAAAAGAGAAAAATTACTGGGTGTATCTAACCCCCAAATCATTTCTCTGCCATGGCAGGGGCCTCAGTACGGGTACACCTGAGTCTTCCTCCACCCCATTCTTTGGCTGTGGTGTAGAATAATCTAGTCCAGTCATTCTCAAACTGCAGGTCAGGACCCCAAAGCGGGTCACAGGGGCTGGTTTAGACTTGCTGGGACCTCTGCCCCTCTGCCCAGGGTTGAAACCAAACCTGGAGGGCTTCACTCAGGCTGCAGGCCTCCTACCTAGGTTAGAAGCCCTTAAATTTCAGCTTTTGCACCTCTGACTGGAATGGTGGGGTTCAGGCCTTGGCCTCCCAACCAGGAACTGAGGCTTGGCCCCCTGATGAAGTAATTTTTGTTATCCGAAGGGGGTCATAGTGCAATGAATTCTGGTCTAGTCTCCCGTGGGCTGTGATGTGCGGGGCTCACATTGGGCGTGGGGGCTCAGTGTGCAGGTGGCTGGGTGCGGCTTGGCAGCCTATGACTAGATGGTTTGGTCATCTCTTCTAGGCCCAAAACTCTATGACCTCCCTGGAGGTCGGGTGCATAGTCAGCCTGATGTTCTGCAAAGACTTCAGAGCCCTTGCTCCACCTCATAACCTTACACTGGTTTATCGACGTGGCTCGAGGGGTGTGGAAAATCCACACCACCACATGCCGCCGCTATAATGACCGAACTCCCAGTGCAGGCAGCACACTGTTGGCGGCGGGGTGTGTGTGTCTCCTTTCATAACAGCGACTGCCTCTCCAGAAGGTGGAGTAGCTGCACTGATAGCGGAAGCTCTCCCATCAGCATCCAAAGCATCTTTGTTAAGCCCTGCCACGGCACCACAAGTGTTGACAAGGCCGGAGATATAGTTTGTTCCTCTAGGCAGGACTCAAGTTGCCATGCCTGGGGCTGAAGGAAACAAAGCTGCTGGGATCTTTTTTCCACATGGTGGATGCTGCAAACCCAACTCTAATGATCCGAAGGAGGAGAGTTTCCTGCACAGGACCAGTAGTTTGGGATTCCGATCCAAATCCAAGCACAATTCTTTTTTGGGCAACATTGTCCATCTGTCCTGTTCTGTGTGAGGAAATAAGGGGTACATAAGGGCCTTTCGTGCCATGTGCAGTCAGGAGTTTGGATGTTGCAGGAGGGTTAAAAAAAGCAGGGTGCATAGGGGTCCTAGTTAGGGGTGACAAAGCAAGGGGTAAAGGAGGGATGAATGTCCCTGCTATAAAAATACTGGGGAGACTGATGCATGTTTCTCCCTTTTGTGGTGATCACCCTGCCACCCCACCCCAGCCACAGAAGGGAGAGCAGGACTTGGAGGAGGGACTGAAGTGGTTGCCATGGTGCATAAGATTGGTCTCCTGAGGTCAACTGGAGTCCTCAACTAGAGTATAGTGTCCCATTTTGGGCTCCACATTTCAGGAAAGATGTGGAGAAATTGGAGTGGAGCAGCAAAAATTATGAAAGGTCTAGAAGACATGACCGGTGAGGGAAGACTGAAAGAACTGAGTTTGTTTAGTTTAGAAAGGAGAAGACTCAGAGGGGACAAGATAGCAGCTTTTGAGTCGCAAAGGGTGTCACGAGAAGGAGGGAGAAAAATTATTCTCTTGGGCTATGTCTACACTGTGGCGCTATTTCAATTCGCTATTCTGCGTCTGAAGAGCAAGCTCATTTTATCGAAATATAATGGGTTTGCTATTCCAACCACCCTGTGAACCTGGTTGAATGAGGTATAAGGGACATTTTGGATGAGAGCTTTATTTCAAAATAAGATATGTAATTTGCGTAGCTCAAATTGCGTATCTTATTTCAACCTATGATGCAGTATAGACACACCCTTAGACCTCTGATGCTAGGACAAGAAGCAATAGGCTTAAATTGCAACAAGGGAGGTTTAGGTTGGACATTAGGAAAAGCTTCTTAACTGTCAGGGTGGTGAAACATTGGAATAAATTGCCTGGGGAGATTGCGGAAGTTCCATCTCTGGAGGTACAGTAGACTTCCGATAATCCGGCACCCTTGGGACCCAGGTGGTGCCAGATTATCAGAAATGCCGGACTATCAGGAGGTACTCTGGCAGGGGCAGGTCTCGTTGGAGGGGAAGCGGGGGAGAGGGTGGGGGTGTGCCAAACCTTCCCTCCTGCTGCAGGGAGGCAGAGCCTGCGAGCGGTGGAAGAGGAGAGGCAGTGACAGGCAGGCAGCCGCATTCAGGACGTTCTGGTCAGTTACAGTCACTCCGGCTGGATCCACAGCCGACACGCAGTGAATGTAACTTTCCTCTCTACTGCCGGGAGGAGGGGGGGCAGGGGAAGGTAGGGGTCGGTGGGAGGCGGAGAGGGGGAGGGGAAGGAGGAGGGGGCGAGGGTGTGCCAAAGCAGCCGCATTCACAGCGGGAAAGTTACATTAACTGCGTGTCGGCTGTGGATCCAGCCGCAGTTAATCAATTACTCTAACAACTTGAAGCAGCTGCCGGAGCACTTCCGGGTTGCAGTTGGTGCCGGACCATCAGGCGTACCGGACCACTGGATGCCGGACCACCGGAGTTTTACTGTATTTAAGATCAGGTTTGATAGACATCTATCAGGGTGGTCTAGATGGCCAGCACCATGCCGGCAGGGGACTGGACTCGATGACCTCTTGAGGGCCCTTCCAGATCTATAATTCTGTGATCAGAAGGGAGCTACCCAGCTGGGGGAAGAACTCAGAGCACATATGCCAGCCACTCATGTGAGGTGGAAACAAGGCATTGTCTCCTGCATGGGGAAGAAAGGGCATCCTGATTCAGATTGTAAGCTCCGTAGGGCAGGAGGGCTGTCTTCACAGTGCCTCGTCGGATGGGGCTCTGAACTCATTTGGCTGAGGAGGTGCTCCTGGGTGAGCACATGAGAGTAGAAAAAAAGTGAATAAAGGTCTGTTTATAGTCACATTTTTGAGTTTTTCCCCTAAATTGGGAAAGTGTTTCCTCCCCCTCCGTGGTCTTCTCTCTGACACATGGCTGACCTACTTTTGCTTACACTTCAAAAAAAAAAAAACCCATCCCCACAAATCACACATAGGCAATATTTAGCAACAGTTCCCATGATGGACTAAGAATGAACATGGTGGAATCTCAGAGGTTGGGATCAATGAGCGCTGAATAGCAATCACTAACTCTGGCCATTAATGAGAGACTTTGAATCACTTGAAAGCAAAACTACTCTGCAGGGATCATTGAGACCCATGTTTAGTTTGAAATATGGGGGAGGGGAGGGATGAAGACTGGGAAACTCTCAGGCAAAGGTCAGGCTGGGTGTGGTTTTTGGAGGGAAAGATCTGCCAAGAGGGTGCTCAAAATATCATAAGAGCAACCACGAGAACCTCCATACTGGGTCAGACCAAAGATCCATCTAGCCCAGTGTCCTGTCTGCCAACAGTGGCCAGTGCCAGATGCCTCAGAGGGAGGAAACACAACAGGGAGTTCTTATGTGATCCCTCCCCTGTCATCCATTTCTAGACAAACAGAGGCCAGGAACACCACTCCTACCCATCCTGGCTAATCTCCATTGATGGACCTAACCTCCATGAATGTATCTAGCTCTTTTGTAAACCCTGTTAAAGTCCAGATCTTCACCACATCCTCTGGCAAGGAGTTCCACAGGTTGACTGTGCGCTGAGTGAAGAAAAACTTTCTTTTGTTTGTTATAACCTGCTGCCTATTAATTTCATTTGGTGATCCCCTCGTTCTTATATTGTGGGAATAAGTAATTAACTTTTCTTTATTCCCTTTATTCAACTTGCTGGTTGATGTGAAGGCCAAGTGTTGCTGTGGTTGGAATTCATGAAGATGCCGGGCAGCATCAAAATGTATTTCTTACACATTTTAAATCAAAGAGTTTTGCTCAGAGATCTCATTCACTATTGCATGTCCCTTCTCCCTCAACCCGGCATTCATACCTCTGCCAGGCAATGAAACAGCGTGGTAATCTTTACTGTCGGCTTCCTTCACAGCTTTGGAACAGATAGGATAGTCTTGGGTTTCATAAAACAGCCAGCCAGCTAAGGGCATGTGTGTTAAGGGCTTAATCCTAGAAGATTCTGGAAAGCTCTTAAATACCCCTGCTAAATAGCTGTTGACGGGTGCACAGTCCTTCTCAGAATTAGGCCAGGAAGACTGGAAAGGAAGAACAGTCCAATTGAGCTAGAAAATGTGTTCTTCTCAAGACTGGGAACTTGGAGCACAGTGTTCCTGGACTCAGCATTTGGGGAAGGGGTTGTCTTTTCATGCATAAAGTGACTCTGACGAGATTGTTTTGAGAAGCCGGTGAGACATGTTGGTTCTCATTCGCCGCCAACCTTCAACAAGATTAAAACGTAGGAATAATAAAGAAAGAAACCGGGAGAAGGGCACAGTTTTTAAATCATTTTCTTTCTCCACTCCGAACCCCATGGATGCATTCCTAGGGTTTTCAAGATTACTCTCAGCCTGGGAACCTGCAGGCTCCTTTTTGTGAAAAACAGTCACACGTACTAAGGAATTCTGCCCATCGCTACTTCTGTATGAATAGGTAAAGCTATTTTCCCCAGCCCAGAAAAGTAAATTAATTCTGTTGCTGGAACACAGGACAGAGATGTGGGTGATGGATCATACTCCACGACCAACCTAGCCAAAGGATTAAAGCAAGCCTCCCAGTCATTTACTATCAAGCTTAGCATCAATTGTTTGCCCTATGCCACGCTGTAGCAACTCATCTAAAAACAGCAAAAGAAATTGGAATAATGAAAGTTTTCTTTGTTCAGGAAACAAAAGCACAAAGAGTGGTAATTTTTATTTCCTTGGCTTCAATGAAAATGTAACTGATGTGAGAAACTAATGTAAAGGATGAGAGTATGGCCTTGACTATTGATATTTATCCACTGATTCCAACATTTTAGGATTAGCTAATTTTACTCGGCTCAATTACTAGGCCAGATTTTGAAACAAAGGCTAGGTCTATCTACACTGCAGAGTTAAATCAGAAAAATCATATGTTTTCCCACTTTACTGTCAAAAGAAGCTTTTCCAAAATTTGGTGCATCTACACCATGCCAAATTTTGGAAAAAAGTCCTCTTTCAACACATCCCTTCTTCTTCATAAAATGAGGTTTACAGGGATGGTGAAAGCACATCCTCTTTAAAAAAAAAATCCAAAAAAGTGGATTTTTTTTCCTTGGACATGGCATTGCTTTTCCGGGATACTATATCCCGGAAAAGCAATGCAGTTTAGACATAGCCTATGGGAAAAAGTCTCAGAGGCATAGACGTATTAGTCAGCAATTTAAAAAACAATGACTAGCCCTGTGGCACCTTAGGGTATGTCTACACTAGCCACCCTCGTTCAAACTAGGGTGGCTAATGTATCATTCGAACTTGCAAATGAGGAGAAACGGTAGTCCGAATTAGGGGCTTTAGTTCCAACTACCTAGCCCGTGCCAGTTCAAATGACTACATTAGCCACCCTAGTTTGAACTAGGGTGGCAGTGTAGACATACTCTTAGAGACTAACCAAAATATATATAGTATCATGAGCTTTCGTGGGAAAAGCCCACTTCATCACATAATGAGCTGATGTGGAAAAAAAGGGAACCCAGAATTTGTAACAGAAAAAAAAGGGAGATTAGGAAAAAAAAAACTGTTGACTGTAGTGTCGGTGCTAATGAGACTAATTGAGTGGGCTGGCAATGTTCCGTATTTAGCTTCTGATACAAATGAGGTGTAAAATGTATGGAAGGCTGGTTTTATGGGAGAAAGCCAACCTAAGATATGCAACCCCCACTATGACAATAGTGTCGCTGGAGCCGACGTACCTTAGGATGAATTTCTGTGGCTTCTCCACTGTGGCAAGCTGATGGGAGAAACTCTCCTGTCGACTTCCCTTATGCCTTGTGATGCAGTGGAGTACCAGAGTCAACAGGGGTACCATCAGCAGTTGATTGAGCAGGTCCTTACTCAATCGAACCCTGTTTCCATAGCATCAATCTCGAGGTAAGTGCAGTATGGGTGCAGTTCAGTGGCATACCTAATTTGCATGACCCGTTTGGGCATTTCGCCATCTAGCTGTATGGCCTGAGCCCTTTCAAAGTGGCCTCGCAGGTAGAGTCGGGCACCAATGAAAGCAAAACTCCTGAATCCCACTGGCTTCTGATGCGCTCTGGAAAGTAAAGATCTGCAAAGAGTCAGAATCACACAGCAAGCGTGCGGCCGAGACAGGAATAAAACCAAGTCTCCCTGAGAAAATCTCCATCCCATGCTTTGCATAGTAGTGAAGGCTTCCCCCCATACTGCCCAAAAATGTGACTGACTCCCTGTCACCACAGGTGGTAGCTTTGCCCGGTCCTGGAACTTGCTCTCCGGCTCACACTAAAGCAATACACGTATCTTTCATTTCAAGGAAGAGGTCTATGCTCTCTTTGGCCACGTTTCCCTCTGTACAGAGCATTTGCCATTTGTTGCGATGACCTAGGACCGGACCACAGAACGGGCTTTGTGATGCTGATAGGCCAAGGGTCAGCTTTTGCTGATGCTGTATGAGTATTAGCTAAGGACCGACAAACTCAAAGCTGGAAGCCAGACCATCTCACCTGTATGTTCGTTTCACTCAAAAGAGGTATCAATCTGATAAGGATGTATTTAGTGTTTAGATTCTATGAAATTCTTGAAAGTTGCTGCATACATTAATCTCATTGGCAATGTCTGTATTCCCTGCTAGGAGAAAACATGCATGTTTTGCTGTATAACTTTGAAAATGATTGTTCTGAACTTGTGAACCCAGCCATTGGAGTTGGTCCTCCCTGCCCCAGCTTTTCAGAAGATCAAACTCAGAGAGGTCACCATAGAATTTCACTACGCAAAGGGTTAGTTAAGGTCCCTAATGCATCCATAGGGCAGTAAGCACAGAAGGTCTCGCCTCATCATTTTGAATGCTGGAAGAGGAAAACACAAATAATCGCTGTAATGATTTTTCATCTCTTTGTTCTTTCAATTCTCACAGGGCCTGAGAAGTCAAACCGAAGCCAGAGACTCACAGGCTACATCTAGACTGCAGGCTTCTTTCGGAAGAAACTTTTCTGGAAAAGATCCTCCGAAAAAACTTCTTCCAAAAGAGAGTGTCCACACAGCAAAAGCGCATCAAAAAAGCGTTCTGCTTTTTTGGAAGATAGAATCCACGGTGAATGGATGCTCTCTCGCATGTCAGCTGTGATTACTATGGACGGAGTGGCTACCAGGGAACTTGCACTTTTTCCTCTTTCCTCTTCTTTTGAAAGAACTCCCTCTTCCCTGTCCACACATGCTTTTTTTCCCCGAAAGAGCTCTTTTGGGAAAAGGCTTCTTCCTCATAGAAAGAGGTTTACCAATGTCAGAAAAACCCCTCTGTTCTTTCGATTTTTTGCTGAAAGAACACTATTGCAATGCGGACATAAGTGAAGTTTTTTCCGAAAAAACTCTGTAGTGCAGACATAGTCCTACTGGTTTTTCCTGGAGGGGGGAGGGGGGCTGCCCTGAAAGACACTAGGGCTGTGTCTAGACTGGCCAGATTTTCTGGAAAATCAGCCGCTTTTGCGGAAAAACTTGCCAGCTGTCTACTCTGGCCGCTGGAATTCCCGCAAAAGCACTGACTTCCTACTGTAAGAAATCAGTGCTTTTTGCAGAAATACTATGCCGCTCCCATTTGGGCAAAAGTCCCAGTGTAGACAGCTGAGATTTGTTTTGCGCAAAAGCGCGTCTAGATTGGCCACGGACGCTTTTCCGCAAAAGTCCTTTTGTGGAAAGGTGTCCGTGCCAATCTAGATGCTCTGTTCCAAAAATGCTTTTAACAGAAAATTTTTCCGTTAAAAACATTTCCGGAAAATCATGCCAGTCTAGACGTAGCCTAGGGGTATGTCTAGACTACATGCCCCTGGTGACAGACACATGTAGATTAGGCTACCCTGCATAGGAAAATGAAGCGGTGATTTAAATAATCGTAGCTTCATTTACATTTAAATAGCTGCCATGCTGAGCCGATCAGCTGTTTTGTCAGCTCAGTGCTGTAGTCTGGATGCTCCGCAGTCGACATCAAAGGCATTTGTCGACCTCCCCAGTGTGCCTCGTGGGATGAGGTTTACCGGGGAGGTCGACAAATGCCTTTGATGTCGACTGCCAAGAGTCCAGACTACCGCGCTGAGCTGACAAACAGCTGATCAGCTCAGTGCGGCAGCCATTTAAATGTAAATGAAGCGGCGATTATTTAAATCACCGCTTCATTTTCCTATGCAGGGTAGCCTAATCTACATGCCTCTGTCGCCAGAGGCATGTAGTCTAGCCATACCCTAACAGACCATCTACATGTTTTGTTAGTCTTTAACGTGCTACTAGACTATTTGTTATCTTTTAAGTTTTTCCAATTACAGACTAACTCGGCTTCCCCCCGAAGCTTTTTTCACTACCGTTCTGTCACTCTTAGGCTTTACATGTTCCCATAAAAACTAGGGGTCACCAAATGAATAAGTAGCAAGTTTAATACAAACAAAAGGAAGTATTTCTTCACACAACTCTCAGCCAACTTGTGGAACTCCTTGCCAGAGGAAGTTGTGAAGTCCAAGACAATAACAGGGTTAAAACAGAGCTAGATAAATTCATGGAAGATAGGCCCATCAATGGCTATTAGGCAGGATGGGCTGGAACAAGTGTTCCTATCTTCTGTCTGTCAGAAGCTAGGAATGATCAACAGCAGGTAGATCACTTAATGATTCCCTGTTCTGCTCATTCTTTTTGGGGACACCTGATATTGGGCACTGTTGGAAGAAACTGGGCTAGATGGACCTTTGGTCTGATCTTCTATGGCTGTTGTTATGTCTTTACGAGACTGACAGACCACTACCATTCTGCCAGTCGTAGGGTTCAGATTTCTACTCATCTGGGTGTATGTTTCCTTTCTTAAACATGTAAATAGCTTTCCTTTCTTTTTCCTAATTAATAAACCTTATTACAGGATTGTCTACAAGAACTGCCTTTGGTTTAAGTCCTAGGGCAGTGTTGCGCAACCCGTGGGTCGCGATCCCCTTGGGTGTCACAACTGTCTTCCTTGGGGGCCACAGCGCTTGATCCAGGCTGGCCAGTAGTTTCTTTTCCCGACTCGGCACCCAACTCACACGCTACGGGGGTGAGGAGAGTGGCAGTGGAGCGGACCGTCACTTTAAATTAAAGGGGCGTCAACAAAATATTCCCAGCATTTTGTTTTTTTTCCTCAACAAAAATTTTCCAGGTTCTGGGGGGGTCGCAAATTAAAAAAGGCCGAGCACCGTTGCACTAGGGTACCAGTGAGTGGTCTCTTAGGACTGGAAGCCACATGAATATTATGTGATTTTGGGTGCAAGCGACCGTTTCTCACTTAGTCCAGTTTGTCTGGGTGGCAGGAGGGACAGTGATAATTCTCCAGGAGTTCACATTTGTTTCTGGCTGGGTACTCTGTCATTACAGAACATGCCACCAGTTTGAAGTAGCTGCCCTGGCTTTGACAGTCTGCTCTGAGACAGGCGCTCAAGGTCGTGAGCCACTCTTGACAGCATGACAGGCGGTGGGTTGAGGAATATGCAGTCCATGTTCCGCAGATTGTAACATCCCCGATGAGCTGTGTTCTGTAAACAGCAATATTCCCCATATGCCCCACTCCAAAATGCCTGGCGTTTGTGGATGATTCTTAACGAGAAGAGCACGGTCAAGCAAGGAGAGCGTGTGTCTAAAGCAGGGAGTCTGTCTAGGAGCCACACACTAGAACGGGTATTTAAAATGCAATTGGCAAAACAACTGAAAACTGCTTCTTCTCCCACATGGTGGGAAACCTACATACTGCGTCCCATACATCTGAACAAATATACTTCCCAGATGCTGGATTGGAAAATATACTCAGCTGCAAAATTAGTGGAAGAATGATCAGAAAAATGCACAGCCTTGGCTTAACTGCATTTCCAATGTGCATTTAAAATACTCTTATGCTGGGATTCGCAAAACTGTCTTTTGAAACAAAATCTACATTTTAAGACAATTTTTTATAGCATTGATTTAAGGACGGCTATTTCCTATACCAGGAAAGGACCTTTGAGAGAAAGAGAGAGATGGGCAAGATACATTTTGTGACTGTGTGTGTTTGTTAAGCATCAGATGGGACTAACTCAAAGTCTATGTGGGAACCCTCACCTAGACTTCAGAACCTCTATAGATCAATGGATCAAACTTGCACCCTTACCTACAAGCACCCCTGAATTTTGTGGAGATTCCAATGTGGATTTGGAGGCTTGGGTTTATGCCTAGCTTCAGGAAGTCTAAGAAGCAGACTAGGAAACTGAAACAACATGAATTAATGCAATGGCATCATTCATTTTTGGACCCTTCTTGTCATATGCTGCCCCATTTGTGCTAAGACGGACAAAATGATTCATTCTGAGTAATAATCACTGTGTTCATTTCCCCTTTTTTTCAGTTTGCCTCCCGTTGCAAAATTGATCCGGACATCTGCAAATATATTGCTTTGTTCCTTATCCCTTGGAACATATGGATGAATTATTGGCCAAGCAGGAGATTCAATGCTATCGTCACAAGCTGAAATTCTGGCTTCAGTGAAGGCCAGAGTCAAACTCCCATTGCCTTGAACACAGCCAGTATGTCACCCACATTCTGGGGTTCGTAACACTGCCCCAAACTTCAACAGAGGGCTTTCCAAGTCACACAGATGAGCCGCTATGTATTTTAGAGCGTTTGTGCCTCTGTCTGTGTGTGTGTCTGCCTGCCACTTGTTCAAGGACTCTTCCAGAATGGTAAGAGCTAGCACCACCAAATGCGGTAGGCAGCTTCCTCTTATCATAATTTGAAGCAAGGTCAAGGTTTGGCTGTGCCAGGACAATGGGATGTGCCTGGAATGTGATTATTTCTCGTCATACGGAAAGGGAGGGGTGTGATTACAGAGACAGTTATACCCCAGAATGACCACATGGGGGCAACAAATGCCCCGTCCCCAGGTCATCAACAGGTCCCTACCATCCTGGACTGCATGACCCCTGCCTTCCCTGGCCAGCCTGGGAAGAAGCCGGAGGGAGGCCTGTGAGGCCCTTCTCCTTCCCGGGCCAGCCTCAACCCCAGGCAACGCCAGGTAAGTCTTCGAGTAGTTTCATAAACACAACGATATGAAGGCCGACAGGACCCTCACAATCACTGAGGCCAAACTTCTCCAGAATAAAGGCCATTGGCCTTCTATAAATTATATATATATATTTATTGTGTCAGGGTGTTGCCCTGCCCGGACCTTTAAGGGACCAAGGAGCTGGAAGGAGGAGAGCCAGCTGAGGGCCATAAGGAGGGCCCAGCTGAGGGCTATAGGAACAGCTCCTGGGAGGAGAGAGACCTGCCTGCTGCTCGGGAGGAGAGAGCAATTAAGACCTGACGGCCAGGGAAGAAGGAGGCTCCCTGGAGGGGGCAGGACTGGGGAGACTCAGGCAGGAGGAACCCAGGCTACACGGCCGGAAGCCCAGTGCTGCATAGGAGGCAGTCATGAAGGGCCGGGACGAGCAATGGAGGCAGCCCTAAAGGGCCGGGCAGCTTAGGAGGCAGCCACAGCTGCATAGGAGGCAGCTGGGGGAGGCTGAGCCAGAGAAGCTCCAGGCGATAAGTCCGGGAGGCAACCGGGCAGGCAGAGGCATGCCTGTGGCCAGGGAGTAGGGGACTAGAGATCCTACAGCCTGCCTGGAGGGGCTGTTCAGGGGCTGGCAGGGGACCTGAGGCCAGGACGGCGTGAGGGGAGCTAGGAGTCCCCGAGAGGAAGAACTGGGGGTCCCTGGGAGTAAGGAGGACCCTGCACTATAACATAGATTCTCCCGGTGCAGATGAACTATGGAGCGGTCACTGCCAGAGGCCAGAGACCTGAAGAATACCACCACACCCAAAGGGGGCGCGTCGGAGCAGCCGGCTACTTCCCTCCCCAGGAGGCCACTCGGGAAGGAAGAGCTGGGCGAAAAGGAAAAGTGAGTGAACCCGCTACAATATCTACACACATTCTATAAATTCCTGCCTTAAGTTCAATAGATGGGGGTGAAAATTGGGCACGTCTTTTTGAAAAACATCCACATTTGATTTAAAAAATGTCTGGTAACAGAAAAATTACTGCAGTTCTCTGTTCCAGTGGTCAATTACCCTCACTGTTGAAAATGTGCCCATTATTTCTAGTTTTAATGTGTCTAGTGTCAATGCCTGGCCTCTGGCTTTTCTTTTATCCTTGTCTGCTGCTGGATTACAGAGTGGTCCATTACCAAATTTCTGTTCCCTTTGTGGATACTTAACAGACTGTGATCCTGTCACTCCTTCGTCTTCTCTTTGGGTATGTCTACACTACCCCGCTAGTTCGAACTAGGAGAGTAATGTAGGCATACCGCACTTGCAAATGAAGCCCGGGATTTGAATTTCCCGGGCTTCATTTGCATAAGCCGGGCGCCACCATTTTTAAAACCCCGCTCGTTCGAACCCCGTGCCGCGCGGCTACACGCGGCACGAACTAGGTAGTTCGAACTAGGCTTCCTACTTCGAACTACCGTTACTCCTCGTGGAATGAGGAGTAACGGTAGTTCGAACTAGGAAGCCTAGTTCGAACTACCTAGTTCGTGCCGCGTGGCTACACGTGGCACGAGGTTCGAACCAGCCGGGATTTAAAAATGGCGGCGCCCCGCTTATGCAAATGAAGCCCGGGAAATTCAAATCCCGGGCTTCATTTGCAAGTGCGGTATGCCTACATTACCCTCCTAGTTCGAACTAGGAGGGTAGTGTAGACATACCCTTTGATAGGATAAATAGACTAAGCTCATTGAGTCTCTCACTATAAGGCAGGGTATCCAGTCCTTGAATCCCTCTTTGAAACCCTTTCCCATTTTTCAGCATCCTTCTTCTATTATGGACATCCAAGGCCACTGATGTGGAGGGCAACGGGGGCAAGCTGCCTGGGGCCCAGCAACTTGAAAGGGACATATGAACAGCCAAAGGTCCATCTGGCCCAGTATCCTGTCTTCCATCAATGGCCAATGCCAAGTACCCCAGAGGAAATTAAAAGAGCAGGGAATCAAGGGATCCATCCCCTATCATCTATTTCCAGCTTCTGGCAAGCACAGGCTAAGGACACCATTCCTGTCCATCCTGTCTAATAAGTATTGATGGACCTGTCCTTCATGATTTTATCTAGCTCTTTTTTTGAACCCTGTTAAAGTCCTGGTCTTCACAACATCCTCTGGCAAGGAGTTCCCCAGGTTGATTGTGCGCCGAGTGAAGAAAAACTTCCTTTTGTTTGTTTTAAACTTGTAACCTATTCATTTCATTTGGTGACCCCCAAGTTCTCCTGTTATAGGAACAAGTAAATTACTTTTCCTCACAGCCCAAGGCCCTTTTAATTGCCAGTCTGGACAAGCCCCATATGGCACACTCTGGGCAACCCTGAAGGGCTGGCTGTGGGAAGCTAGCCCGAGCCCCCGCCTTCCGCTTCCACCTGATGCCCTGCCTCTTCTGGGTGCATGGAACTGCACTCTCTCCCGCCTTTCCCAGGGGTCCAGCAAGTCTCTTTGGAACTCTGTGGTTACCAGATCTGGATTCTGTATTCCAATAGCAGTCGCATCCGTGCAAATACAGAGGTAATATAACATCTCTGCACCTCCTGGATAGTCCCCTGTTTACACATCCAAGGATATACACGCTAGTTTGACTTTATTCTGTTAGAGGCTTTGCAAATTCCACTTGCGGCCAGACCCCAGACTGTATTCTGGTGTGATGATATTTACAGAATTAACCTTTATTTGCCCCACTTTGCTCTGCAGTTCGGTAACGTTCAATCCATTAATTGGGTGATTTGCATCCCTCTTTACATCCTCTGCACTGACAACTTGCCTCAGAAGGAGTTTGATTTCAGTGCATGCTAGGGGTTTTGCCATGTTCCAAAAATCCCTCCCTCTCCAAAGGCTAGGAGGAAAGTTAGCTTAATATTTAATGTTTCCATAGGAAACCGGTGGGTGTGTTTTGCCATGTGATATGCAGGTTGTCATGGTACATGGTTTCAGCCTTGAACAGAGGCAGAATCAACAGAGAGAGCACATTCACTCGGCTTAGCGTTGCCAGAAAAAAAAAAGGGAGAGAGAAAGTGAAAATACACCCTTAAATAAATGCTTCTTCCTCAGATAGATGAAGTTTCTATCTGTGGCATGCTTCCAAGTAAAGGAAGGGCCGGCACGCTCAAAAAAACCCCTCAGAGGGTGCTAAAATGGATCAGTACCTCACAGGTTTTGGGTTCCTGCTTGGTTTCACATTATTCAGCTGAAGAGTCCAGAAGTTTGCTTGCAATGATGGAAAGTATTCCTGCATCTGGCTGGCCGGGTGAGGCTGCCAGACTTCTGTTTCCTCACTCTGCCTTGCGTAACTCCAAAATGGACACCGCCAGACTACAGCCACCACGGCTGAGTCCCGGACGGAGGCCAAAAAGCAAACGTCTCTGGCAGAGCTGTGACAAAGCCTTTGAAATGCCAAATCAGAGATGGCACTCAGTACAATAGAGCAGAGAGCCACACCAGTCCTTTCAAACGAATGTGATGAACCTAACAATTAAATCTGGTGTCCTACTAGGTGAATGAGAGGAAACTCAACCAGGGTATGTTTGTTTTTAACAACAAAACTGTTGCTTGGGTTGGTCCCTTCACATTAAGACATTGGGTTTAGAACCACTGATGGATTCTGGCTGCTTGTTGAGCAGGGGGCGGGGCAGTGGGGCTAAAGGGGAAGAGCAGATCTCTTTGGCTAGTCCAGGCTGTGGAGGTTTCTCTGACCTACACCAGAGGTCACACCAGAAGGTTGCTTGAAGCTGCACGTTTCCAGGGTGTGTTTAGACTACAGGGTTTTGTCGACGAAAGTGAACTTTTGCCGACAAAACTATACCTGAATCTACGCTGCTGCTGAGTTCTGTCAACATAACGTCGACAGAACTCAGTCGTTTTGTCGATGGCGGAAAACCTCATTCTATGAGGAATAACGCCTTTTGTTGACAGAGTCCTGTTGACAGAAGGTGTTATTGCATCTACACTGTCCTTTGCATCTACACTGTCATGTCGACAAAGGGGCTTGCTTTGTCGACAGAACTGGATGTAGCCTAGATGCTCTTTGTCAACAGGAGCTTTGTCGACAGATACTGTCGACAAAACTTCTGTCTACAAAAGCCTGTAGTCTAGACGTACCCCCAGTGAAATCAAGCCCTGTGCACAAGGTCAAACACATACCTCAGGTAAATCCTTCAAAGACAGGACCAGTAGGGAGCCTACACCTTTGGCTGGACCTCTGGTGAGGGTTGCCAGATACTTTCACAAAAAATCCCGAACATGGCGAGGGAAAAAAAATTGGTTGAGCAAAAAAACCCCCACAAAAACGGGGACCAAGGTCGCTGCACATTTTTTACATGTCTGGTATTTTTGGTTTTTTTTTTACTGGAGAGGGGCCACAAATACTGGGCTGTCCGGGTGAAAACCGGACATCTGGCAACCCTACCTCTAGAAGGGTGTGAATTTCCTCATACTGTTTTCAGTGGTACAGGTAAGAGTCTGGTGCCTTGTCCGACAGAGGGAGAGAGAGTGAGCGACCCAGGCCTGAGTCCTCCAGGCCAGGTGGGAAAAACCTACATTGAAGATGAACTTGGCGCACTCTGTAAACATCGCAGAACATAATCGATCGCATGTATTTCCCTCTTGAAAAAGATTTATTTCCCATTAGATGAAAGCAGTCCTGGCCAGGCAGTGACAGCCAAGAGAATGTTGGATGATTTTCAAGCGAAACATTTTCTTGCTCTCTTGAAAATGTAAACATTTTCTTGCTCTCTTGGGGTATGTCTACACTACCCCGCTAGTTCGAACTAGCGGGGTAATGTAGGCATACCGCAATTGCAAATGAAGCCCGGGATTTGAATTTCCCGGGCTTCATTTGCATAAGCGGGGCACCGCCATTTTTAAATCCCCGCTCGTTCGAACCCCGTGCCACGCGGCTACACGCGGCACCAACTAGGTAGTTCGCACTAGGCTTCCTAGTTCGAACTACCTAGTTGGTGCCGCGTGTAGCCGCGCGGCACGGGGTTCGAACCAGCCGGGATTTAAAAATGGCGGCGCCCGGTTTATGCAAATGAAGCCCGGGAAATTCAAATCCCGGGCTTCATTTGCAATTGCGGTATGCCTACATTACCCTCCTATTTCGAAATAGGAGGGTAGAGTAGACATACCCTTGATGGGCATTTTCCAGCTGAGTCTCACAGAATCTCACCTGATTTTCTTTTTAGGTAAAATGCACTGCAATCGCCTCCCCAAACTCTACACACAGAAAAAGAGCATAGAGAAAGAGCTCAGTTTTTGGAAGGACACCCATGGACTCCTGTCCTGAAAAACTCATTCCTGAGAAACATATGGAGTTTCTTATTTGCTGCAGGCTGAGTACAGGTTGGGAAGCTGATATTTTTTTCTTATAGCAGCTCCCTGCATGTGCAAAAGCCAAGCTTTATAAATCAGCTGTGTACACAGAAATAATCACCTTGCTTGAATATGATTATTCAGAAAAAAAAACCTAGGCTGTCGATTCAGTAGGCAAAGGAACTGTTTAGTCTGGAGAGAACTGTTCGGATGCCAGACACTGGTTACCATAACAGCTTTCCTTGTGTACAAAGCTTGAAGGCAGAAAATCAAAATATCTCTCTAAGACTTATTCTATTTCTGCCAATTTCTTTTAAGCTCCAGAAGTTTTCAGGGGACGAAACACCCTTTACGTTGCCTGAAATCTATTGATGGGAGATTGGTTGGTGTTTTTTTTTTGTTTTGTTTTTTTGTATTAACACAAAAGATCAGTTTGATGATGGAAGGCTCTAACCAAGATTGGAGCTTTGTTGCACTAGGCACTGAAAATCACCAGAGACATTTCCAACCCTGAAGAGCGTAGGAAATGTCTCTGGTGATTTTCAGCATCTAGCGCAACGAATCTCTGATCTTGGTTGGAGCCTTCCATCATCAGACTGATCTTTTGTGTTAATACAAAAATCAATAGGCAAGACCGACAGAATAATCTCCATTTTACAGATGGGGAATTGAGAGATGAAAGGGCTTGTCTAGTGCTGCACAGACAGTTGGTGGCAAAGCCTTAACTTAAGCCCAAATCTCCTGAGTTCCAGCCCAGTGCCTTACCCTCAAAACCATCCCTCCTTTCTGGTACTTTGCTTTTGTGCTTTTCCCAGTAAAGACATTGAACAAGTGTCTAGTAAATGTATTCCAACCAGTCACTGTAGATGACATAGGTCCATGGTGCTCACAGAATTCATTGTTATGTATTAGTTATGCATTAGTTACAAATATTAACCAGGGTGGCTGATAACAGAGGAAAGGAGAAGACTCATGTAAGCCATCAAGGGACTTCACTGTATCTATTTAATTCACCTGGGAAGCAGAGAGGCCATGAAGCTGCAAAGACACACTGAGCACTAGGGATGCCAGTAGTCCTGTTGAAGATAAATCATCATCATGTCAAACACCAAAGAGACATAACCAGCATTCCCTCTAATCTTTTCCATCCATGTGTGGAATAATTTTATGTGCATGGGGGAATGTGCCAATGTGCACACCAGAAAGAAACACAAACCTAGCTTTGGGTGCTCTGCTAATCAGCTGGGTGGCATTTGAATTTCTTCTGAGCAGCCACACTAGCAGGGAACACTGGGAGTAACCTTCTTGCAGATCAAGCAGCACCTGAATAGCTCTGCAGTTAGGCTTCTTCAGACACTGCTAGATGCTTAGTCTGTGTCCATCATTGGCAATTTTATCACATCCCCAAAGCTCTGGGCAACTATGTAATTGCTGGCTGTGTATCATCATTTCTTGGCAAACATGCTTCATGATTCACTGTCCTTCTAGTCTAACAATACTTCCATACCAAGAAAGCTGCCAAAACTAAACCAGCGCTGAAGGAGGCAGGTGCTTAGTTCAGCAACTAAAGTTCTCATAGATGATCTTGTCAAGCCACTTAATATGACTGTCTACATTGGGAAAGTTTGGCAACAAAAGTGCTGTAGACCACCTCAGCTGTCAGATATTTACCTGGGAGCTTTGAAATAGGAGGTTTGCAGGCCTGCAGGGCAGCAGAGATCACAGAACACTGAGCAGAGCCATCAAGGCAGGCATTGTGGGATACAGGTAGGAGCCAGTTCTCTCAACAAAACAAACAGCAATGTCCACACTGGCTCTTTGTTAACAACAAAGGTATGGGAAAAGACAAAAGTCTCTCACAGGCCTGGAGGTTTTTTTGTCACCAAAAGTGGGTGTTTTTCCAGACAAAAGTTGCATTATAGTGTGCATACTCTCACTTTTTTGTCAACAAAAGGCAGGTTTTGGTGACAAAACATGCCAGTGTAAACAAGGCCTATGCAGTGGCTGATGAAGATGATAAGAACTGAAAATGTCTTTTCAGTCTTCTCAGAATCTGCTCTGTGAAATATGAGTATTGAGGATGAAAATGAACAGACACACACAGATCCTAAAACAGATTGATCTCTGTGATGCCCTATGAGATTTAATGCTTGCTAGAGCCGGTTGAAAAACAAAAACAAACAAAAATGAAAAAAAAACAAAGAAAAAAAATATTCAAATTTGAAATTTCTATGCAAATTTTCAAAGAAAAATTTAAATTTCAAATTTAGAAAATTTCAACCAGCTGTAATGGCTTTATTTAAAACATATATATAGATACACACACATAGGCATTCTCACAGAACCTAGGAATTTTCCACAAATGGAAGGCCTGCATTTTACTATAAAATAACCCTGACACATTTTGTGTTCTTTCTCCTGCCTCCGAAAGTTTGTAAAAGCACCAGTCACACTTTTCCACTGCATCTTCTGGCTCTGGGCCTTTAATCCAGCACTTGCAATGCAAAGACGAGGGTTAGCCTCACAGTCTAGCATGCTGATCAGTTTGTTTGCATGTACAGAGGTGATGAATCACAAATGGAAATGGATGGAGACAAATCATGCAGACAGCGCTGGCTTTGCCTACAAAAGCTCGTGATTCTATTTTTGTTAGTCTCTAAGGCGACGCAGGACTCCTCGTTGTGTTATATTGGATAGGCATTGTGCACTTGATCCATTTGTCACTCTTTTGTACTACAGAGAGTTGGGAACATTTCTGACATCATATCAAAGGCCACCAACCTGAAACGCTGCTTTACAGCCTATCGTAGGAGCATAGATTCATAAGGCGGGAAGAGACCTCAGGAGTCGTTGAGTCCAACCCCCTGCCCAAAGCAGGACCAACACCAACTCACTCATCCCCGTCAGGGCTTTGTCAAGCCAGGACTTAAAAACCTCCTCCATAGGGAACCCATCCAGTGCTTCCCCACCCTCCAAAGGAAGTCGTTTTTCCTAATATCCAACCTAGACCTCCCCCACTGCAACTTGAGACCATTGCTCCTTGTTCTGCCATCTGCCCCCACTGAGAACAGCCTCTCCCCATCCTCTTTGGAACCCCCCTTCAGGGAGTTGAAGGCTGCTCTCAAATCCCCCCTCACTCTTCTCTTCTGCAGACGATGCTAACAACCAGACTGAAACGATGCAGCAACAGGCCTGCAGCCTGCAGGAGGTTTGCCTCAGCAACTGGTAAACCTATGGCGATGTGGAATCCTTATTGCACTGCTTAGATGTTTGTGGATCCCTTTGGGCCTGGAGAAATGTTGCTCCTGCCTCCAGAGAGTGATGAAAAATACGAGCCTGGGTTGCTGCCATATTTCTGGTGAAAGGCCCGCCCTGCTCCAGCCCACACCTGCGTCTCATGTCATGCTCCACTGTTCTCCTTTATTACAGGGCACCAAAATGCACGGAAGCCCTGCCCCCTGATATTCATAGGGAGCTGCATACGATTCCACACTTTGCTGTCCTGAATGCACCGGGCGGCGGAAAGACCGAGCAAGCAGTTACAAGACTAAACACAGCCAGCATCCTCAACAAGTGATGTAGAAGCAATTCCTTCTTTTGGACCAGTCCCCCACACTGGGTTTCCCCCAGGGAGGCATGCCTGATCCCCTTGTAATTATTCAGAAAGTGGTCGGGAATTACTGCCGAGGAGTCCTCACAGGTCTTTGGCTCTGCTGATGACGATAACCAGAAGGCTGCTTGCTCAGTGACGTGCGCTGTTGACTTGTGCACTTAGTCTCCACATCAGACCCCAAGAGAGCTCCCAAAGACCACAAATCAGATGAGGATTGAAGGTTCTAGGCCAGGTTTATTGGTAAACGAAGTGCAGTCCTAGTTGTCAGTAGACTCTACTGAACCACTGTGCATGTGTACTCCGTAACAATGGATCGACTCAATCAGTGGGAAATTTCCACTGCCCCCTAGGTCATCCAAAGACTATACCCCTAAGACACCACTTTATATACAGGTACAAACAAATCACACCTCACTGCTGACGTGTCACGTTGCCACCCTCTGACGTTGTCAGGTTACCACCCTTTGACGCTTCTTAGATACCACCCATCACCCTGTAACTTGTGGTTTGATTTACATCATCTCTATCGTGCTGTCATTTTTAGACCCTTTCCTGAACCTGGGTCTGTATCCGTGAGGAGTGGGAACCAAGGTCTTTTTTAATGAGCTGGTGGTACCATGTGATTTCAACTTTCGACTGGTACCAATTATTGGTCTGCACCTGGGCCTATTGCCAATTAGTGTTTTGCACTCTCGGCCCTATTCGTGCCAAGGTCTGTGAGCAGGGGCCTGCCTCTTGCCTACAGCTTAGCTTTGCGTTATGTTAGCCATGTTTTGTCCATTGTTAGCTAGGCCTCAGGCCTTAGACCAGGCCTGTGCTAGATTGGCTTATGTTTTAGGCCTTCATCTTACTAAACTCCTCTCACCAGACCCCCAAAAGACCTGTTATTCCCAGAGACACAAAATTTTACTAATTTAACCCAATGCGGCACAAATCAGTAAACAAACCATTTTAGGTTGCTTGGGCTCATACAGTGCTCATAATTACACTGCAAACACATAACAATTACAGCACAGTTGCATAGTGGTTAGATCTCTCATCATCTGGATTTACCAATAGGCCAGGTAACTGCAAAGTTCACTGCACAACTGACAATAACTACCATGTAATTACAATGTACTGAATGCTGCTTGTTCCTAACAGTATCTGCCTGTATTTTGATAGTCCATAGGAACCAGAAATGCCACCCCATGGTGCTGTACAAAGCAGAAGACAGTTCCTGCCCCGAAGTGCTCACCATCAAAGCATGCAAGACCCACAAAGGGAAAGGTATAAAGGGAGAGAAGTGAACAAGGTAGTGAGCTGCAAATGTCATGGGTAGTTCCTTGACTTTGGGGTGTTTCGGGTGGTGCAGGGGTTGTTTCTTTATTTACTTTTTGGTTGAGAATTTGTTACAATGGGATTACAGTAATTCCTTATTTAACACTATAGATGCATTTCTGAAAATATTCGTGCTAAGCAAAAACATGCTATGTGGGGTCAATTTTTCCATTAAAAATAATGCAAAAGGTGGGGGTTGCGTTTCAGGTCATGATGGCAAAGTCAATTTTTTGTTGGTGCTGGGTTGTCACTGTCAACATTAGATATCTAGCAACACAAAATAACTAGCAACACAAGTCGCCGCGGTTTGTTAAAACACAAAGATAATAACGTGAATGAGCGGAGGAGTACTATGACCACATGTATTCATCCGCTCATGCATATTACCACTGTTTTCACCAACTTATACCGCCGTGCGAAGTACTCGGCCACTTGATGATTTTCATGTTATTTTGGGGAAGGTCGTGTTATTCGAAAAAGGTTCCCTAAAAAAAAAAAATCGTGCTATTGTGAAAACGTGTTAGGCGGGCACATGTTAAACGAGTAATTACTGTATTGAGACGGAGAGACAAAGGAAAAGAGGAATCATTAAAGGGATGGGGGGGATCGAGGTAAGAGAGAGAAAGCTTGGAGGGTAGAGGGCATGAGGTTGAGATGAAGAGAAAGGGAGGGAAAGGGTAGGAGAAAGTTGGAGCAAACTGTTAACACAGGAGAAGTGTGTTTTCTGCATATGGTTAAGGTTGCTTGACAGTTTGCATTACAAGGCCCTGTTTTTGGGGTGGGGATGGGGTTCCCCTCTAACAAACTTTGGCTGCTTGGGCCGAATGTTCCATGCTGCCTTCCTGCTAAATGCTGACTTTTTTTTTTTTTAAGATATAGAATCATGGAATCTTAGGTCTGGAATCGACCTCAGGAGGTCATCTTTTGTTTTAGGACAGCTCAACAAAAACATGCAAGTGGTTGAATGACTGGGCCAGCTTAATTGTGCCATTCCCTAACTTGCTTCTCTGTGCCACTGTGATGTACTTCTAATGAAGGGGTTATCTTAATGTAACTGGGAATGACAGCTGAATAATAAGGCATCGAGTCCCATGGGTTGACTTGCAAGTTATTTGAAATGATGGTGATTACCTGATGAAAAGCAAATCCAGTGTGATTACATTGTCCTTTCAGGATCATTACGATCACCATATTGTAAATCTGATGCATGCTTTGTTAGGAAACAGGTACAATTAAAAGCTAGTCCAGGAACTAAGAGTTAAAAGATTCAGCCACTTTACACATGCCATTTATTCCATCTTTACTTCCCCTCTCTGGTCTGGTCTGACAATAGTTTGGGAACAATAGATGGCATGAGTGATATTCTGTAGTTGTTAGTTACCACACTAATGCGTTGGGGTTATTTTTAGCAATCGAGGGATTATTGCAGGGATATGATAATTGTGCATTCTTGGATGTTAGGAAGAATTTGGAGAATTTGGTAGGAATGTCTGCACGGAGAATTTGGGGTGAATGTCTGCATCTGGCATAGAATCACCTGTAAACTGAGCACTTGGGCAGCCAACCAAGAGAGATTCAAATGTCACCCAGCTGATTAGCAGAGTACCCACAGACTCCAACAGCCAGCAGCTTCTGTTTCTACTGGTGGTGCACACCTGCACTTGCCTTGGTGCATGTAACAAATTTTATTCTGCGTGTAGATGGGAAAAATTAGAGGAAACATTGAGCATGCATCGAAATCCAAGTAACCTGGCCTCTTTATATCCTGCGATTTGTTCTTTGTGGGCAGCACCTCCTGGCTAAAGCCAAGGGGAGCTGCTGATTCCAGTGGAGAACCGGATGGGTGTTTTTCTGTCCTCCCCACTGCGACTGGTGCCTCAGGGTATGTCTACACTACGCCCCTAGTTCGAACTAGGGGGAGTAATGTAGGCAACCGGAGTTGCAAATGAAGCCCAGGATTTGAATTTCCCGGGCTTCATTTGCATAAAGCCGGCTGGCACCATTTTTAAATGCCGGCTAGGTCGGACCCCGTGCCGCGCGGCTACACGCGGCACGGACTAGCTAGTTCGGATTAGGCTTCCTATCCGAACTAGCTGGAAGCCTAATCCGAACTAGCTAGTCCGTGCCGCGTGTAGCCGCGCGGCACGCAGTCTGAACTAGCCGGCATTTAAAAATGGCGCCGGCCGGCTTTATGCAAATGAAGCCCAGGAAATTCAAATCCCGGGCTTCATTTGCAACTCCGTATGACTACATTACCCCCCCTAGTTCGAACTAGGGGGGTAGTGTAGACATACCCTAAAAGACAGAACTGCTTTTCTTTTTTATCCCGAGAAGATGCTGAGTCTATGCCAGGGTAATTAGTTTCATGCATTTCTAGCCCTTTCATTTTCCTCCTGGCTGCAAAGATCCATTGTGGATTTTATTGGGGCTTTTTTTTTTAATTCTTCATCTCTATTGTTGTGAGAGGAGCCGTGTGGCCTGACAGGCTTCTTCTGAACGCTAAGGAGATGACAGCAAAGCCAGAAAGCAGGTGCCCAGTGCAGCACAACGGGATGAAAACAAGCAGAAAGAAAACGCCCTTGCACACTGCCAGCCACTGTAGCTGCTGAGTTTCCCGAGAAGTTGGGCGGACACTCCCTGTTTCCTTTGGATGCCGGCGAGGAAGCTGCAGCAGCAGAAGCCACCGGACTAAAAGCTGAATGAACAGGGGCTTTGCTATGATGACGCTCATTAAGCAACAGCAAGGAAACTGAGGAGAAGGGCTTTTTGAGTCACAAGGTAAGTTGACTGGATCGGCACAGGCGGGGAAAACACCCATATTGATCTGGAGGGAGAATTATTCCAAGCAGGTTCTTCTCGTGAGTCACTGTAAAGGGGCAGTTATTGCTTCCGTGTCTCGCTTGCTGCTTGCTGCCGCGTGCAAAATACGGGAGAGGAAGAGGGCGGCCTTTTGAGAAAGTCAGTGAACAGGCTCTGGTTTGTTCCCACTCCATGCTCACCGTTTCTAGTCCCCACTGGCAGCCAGGCGTGAATGCACTTTCGTGTCTTGGGTTTGGGAAGGGGTGGATGGTCATTATGATCCTTCTGGGGTGGCGGGGCTCAGAGGAAAGGGAAGGCAATGCCTTCCCAAACTGCCAGGCGTGGCCCTGCCCACACTCTGTGCTCTGGCCCGCCTCTGCTTCAGAGTGGTACCCTCCAGTCCCCTCAGGATGCCTGGGCTTAGCTGCACTGAGGCTGGGGCTGCCTGTCCTCACCGTGTTCCAGGGCCAGGAAGGCTGGAGTTGCCCACCTACTACATGTGCTGGGGTCAGGTAGGCTGGGGCCATGCACCGCCCACTCCAGAGGGGGATGACTTGGGGGCCTGCCTCTACAGTAGTGGGGGCTTGTTGTCCAGAGAGACCTCAGGCAGAAGGGGCGTGGCCTCTGGCAGAAGGGGCGTGGCCTCAGGAGGAAGGGGTGTGGCCTCAGGCAGAAGGGGCAGGGCTTTGGGCAGAAGGGGTGTGGCCTCAGGAGGAACGGAAGTGGCCTCTGGCAGAAGGGGCGTGGCCTCAGGAGGAAGGGGTGTGGCCTCAGGCAGAAGGGGCAGGGCTTTGGGCAGAAGGGGCGTGGCCTCAGGAGGAAGGGAAAGGGCTGAGGCTTGCGTCCCCCCATGCCTTAGAGTCACCCACCGCCCATGATGACCTTGCTATATACAACCCGGCTTCCACTGCCTGGGTTTGCTGTTATTGGTGAAAGCTTCCCAAGCTGGGGACTGCCAGCTGCATTAGTCAGGCAGATGTGATGGAAGAGAGAAGGGCTACACAGCAGCTGTCCTTAGAAGCCTCGCCAAGCATGGAGCCCATAACCACACCGATGAATTCAGCTTCTCCCCTTTGTCAGAACAATTTTGATTGTGCCTCAGCTAGGAATCAATGGTGGTACCAGTTTGTCTCAAATGGTGTTCCCTCTAATCTTTTCCATCCATGGTCAGAATAAATTTTGTTCTGTGCACTGAGTCATGTGCAGATGCGCACCTCCAGTACCAAGGCACGCAGCTAGCTGAGGCCGCTCTGTTAAATAGCAGGGTGGCGCCTGAATCTGTCCTGGATGGCCGCCCATGCACACACTGGTCCCGAAGGAGAGAAACGGAGTGAACCGTTCCTACTGCTATTGTTATTAGTCACAGTCAGGCAGGTCTCACAGGCTGAAGGAGAGAACTGACAATTATAGGGGACTCAGTATCTGCTTTTGACTGTTTCCCATTGGCACAACAATCTACGGCAGGGTGTTCTGTGGCACCACCTCCATTTGTGCCATGGAAACATTTTTTGTTGCCAAAAAATGCAAACAAATGCTCCAGACAATTTTAGCTAAAACTAATGGGCAGCAGGTTTAAAACAAATAAAAGGAAGTTCTTCTTCACACAGCACATAGTCAATCTGTGGAACTCCTTGCTTGAGGAGGTTGTGAAGGCGAGGACTATAACAGGGTTTAAAAGAGAACTAGATAATTTCATGGAGGTTAAGTCCATTAATGGCTATTAGCCAGGATGGGTAAGGAATGGTGTCCCTAGCTTCTGTTTGTCAGAGGGTGGAGATGGATGGCAGGAGAGAGATCGCTTGATTATTACCTGTTCAGTTCACTCTGTCTGGGATACCAGGCACTGGCCTCTGTCAGCAGACAGGATACTGAGCCGGATGGACCTTTGGTCTGACTCAGTAGGGCCATTCTTAAGTTCTTTTGTAAATCCAGAAAGTCCAAAGAGCAGCTGACTTTCTGTTGGTGAGTCACTGACCCCCAGCTAAATTTGCACCAGAGAAGTGCAAAGGAGACTTAGGCGCAGTTCCTGCCATGAATTTGCTGCATCTGGGCAGTTGCTCTGCCTATGACTTCACCGTAACTTGTCTCCAAGGTCCACAAGGCAGGGCTGAATCATTGTCTGGACCTGCTGCCGAAACAGGATCCCTTTCAAGGTCACACAGAGTAAAAAAGCCTGGCTTTTTCCTAGTCATTGCAATTATGTTCCCAGCCAGTGACAGCCTTGGGTGCACTCTCCCGATACTGCTCGGGGGAAAGGTGACCTAGAAAGGGATTTTTATTTCTTTAGTATGTAAAAATAACTGATTAGGTCCCAAAATTATTCATGAACCCGAGGGCAATGGACATCCGGTTTAAAAGAAGGTGTTTCTCCCTAGATCACAGAGGAGTTATGTCTCCTTACTCTGCATCCGAATCACTGGTACAGAAACATAACAGAATTATTTGATCCCTTGGATCAGGAATTGGTTACAAATGTGTCGAGAGGCAAATTTTGGATCTGACCTTTTGGTGAGCCTATTATAAAAGGAGGGACCAACCAGCCAGCGGGAGTGGGTCTAATCCAAACTTCTGCAGTGTTAAGATCCAGATCAAAGCTAGCCCAGATTTTGGGGTGTAGCAGCTTTGGGAGGGTGGGGTGTTTCATGTACCTTAGGAGCTCTTTGTGCATGTACCTGTATTTCTTCAGACAAAGGGAGGAAGCCATAAGCAGCAGTAGTGAAAGGATTTCGCCCAGGTTGGCTTCCACTCATGGTGCTATGAAATCCTCCTTGGATTCATCCCTGAATGTTTTGAAAACATCATGAACTGAGGAAGTTACCACTGGGCCATCGACACCGAATCATGTTGGTATTTTAAACCACATTGCCTTTCTGAATCTTACTCTTCCTGGATTTGTAAATCAATTCATGGCAGCAGGAATGTTAATTATAACTCCATGTGTGCGGAGAAACTAAATCTATCCCAGAACTATGCTATCGTATCAAAGAATGGCTACCCATCCATTTCACCATTGCACAGAGAACATAAGAATGGCCATACTGGGTCACTCCAAAGGTCCATCTAGCCCAGTATCCTGTCTGCCAACAGTGGCCAATGCCAGATGCCCCAGATGGAGTGAATAGAACGGGGACTCGTCAAATAAGCCATCATCCCTTGTCACCCATTTCCAGCCTCTGACAAACAGAGGATAGGGACACCATTCCTATCTGCCCTGACTAATAAGTATTGATGGATCTAACCTCCATGAATTTATCTAGCTCATTTTTAATGCTGCTGAAGTCCTGGTCTTCACATCATCCTCCAGCAAGGAGTTCCACAGGTTCACTGTGCACTGTGTGAAGAAAATTTTCCTTTTGTTTGTTTTAAACCTGCTACCTATTCATTTCACTTGGTGACCCCTACTTCTTATGTTATGTGAACAAGTAAATAACTTTTTCTTATTCACTTTCTCCACACTGGTCATAATTTTATAGGCCTCTGTCATATCCCCCCTCAGAGAAGAAATTGCTGAGCCACTGGGATTTGTGGACCTCAGAGTGGCAAAGCCTTTGCATTATAAATCATCCAGGAGAAACTTTAGCCCCTCCAGCAAATCAAATAACTCCCAACAGAGCCGAGTGTTCACAATTGCTTCCAACCATTTCCACCCCCAGCAGCAGGGAACCTGTTAGCCAACCTTGAGGATTTCCAAGATGACAGAAGATTTAAAAAGGTAGAGGAGAATGCACATTTCTGCTACTTGATGGGGATTCCATCCTTGGATCGGTTCAAAAGCCTGCAGAAAAACAAATCACTGTGTGTTTTCCAACTTTACCATACAAGAGGAATCTTTACCGTAAATCAGCTACGGGGTTTTAAGTGGAGGGTGTTTATTCTCAGCGAATCTGGCAATGGGTTAAGATGCTCAGTAAACTAAAGGAGAAGTAATCTCAGAATTCTTTTTTTTTAAGTGGCCAGGAGATATCCTAAGAATAAAGGGAAGGGACTATATTAGCAGAAAGTGAATCAGACATCCTGGGACTCAAGAACAGACCTACCCGCTAACCTGGACTTCATCATACACCTTCCAATTCTGACCTCACAACACCTGGGTGAGCAAATAAAGTACCATCTCCATTTACAGATGGAGCACTGAGGCACAGGTTTAGATTAACTGGTGGCCAAAATGTCTGGTCCAGAGTCAGGAATTTAACCCATGTCTCCAGAATACCCTGCCCCTAACCATGAGACACATCGCATCTTGTTACTGAAGCAATCCCCTTTTCCCAGACTGACTTGCCCGACCTTTTTGTCATCATTTGTCCCCCAAAATTAGTTGGGCCTGGGTCTAGTCACCCCTCGCGCAAGCAGGGCCGGCTGGAGCCATTCCTGCGCCCCAGGCAGCAGGCGCAGGACGCATGCACAGCCCCGCCCCTGAGCGCACGGCTCATGCGCAGCTCCTCCCCCCGCCATGCTTCGCAGCTCTAAGGGGTGCCGCGCAGCCCCCGGCCCCAGGCGTGCGGTGCCCGATTGCAGCTCTAAGAGGTGCCGCATGGCTGGGTTCCCGGTGCCCCTTACAGCTGCCATCAGGCGCCCCCCCTCATAGATTGGCTAGCCTCCCCCCCTTTAATCCAGCCCTCCCGCAAGGCTGGAGAAGGGGCTTTGAGAAGTGGGAGGGCTATGCCCATCCACCCCTCCCATGGTTTCAAATAGTGCTTGCAGAGAAACCAAACAGAATGGTCAGACTGGAGAAGTGTGAGCTGTTTATTTGTCTATTTGCCTCCCCCCCCCACACACACACACACTTTCCTCGCATGACATTCACTTAATTCTTTTTTTAAGAAGGCTGGGTTCAGACAGACATTAGCCCCGGTGTGTGACCCTCCCCTCCAGAATGAAAAGAAACAGCTGGTCATTAAAGCTGACCCAGCTGCATAAACGCATTCAGTGTTATCCTGTGGTATTTGATGAATGATATGACCTTATCCAGAGAGCAACCTGGATGTCGGCTGTTAGTCAAGAATTATTGTCTGACACCCCGCTCGCATCTCCCACAACTATTTTTAAAATAGATAAAAATAAAAATGCTTAAATCCTATTGCTTAAGCCCCCCTATGTTGGACGACTGTGGAAATTTAAATGGATAGACATAAAAATACCTCTCACTTTCAAAAATAAACGTTATCTGTCAACATCGTAATAGTAATAGAAATCAAATCCCTCTTTGGCCAGTCGTAGAACACTTGCCTTGCCCCTGAGGTAAGGAAGCTCGGTTTTCAGCAAGGAAGTTTCAGATTTCAAGTTCTGTTTGCAAATGTGCACAAATATGCGGACACGTTTCTCAGAATCTGTTGACTGTGCTACAGGGGAGAGAGACTTTCATGAGAGTGTAGTGCTTCCTACTCTGGTTTGGACAGAAATACACAGAGCTGCCCCTGGGGGAGGGCTGGCACAGCCCCTTCCTGCCCCAAGCACTGCCCCCATCTGCCTCTTCTGGCCACTCCCTATCCCCAATCCACCCCTTCCCCGCCTCTTCCCACCCCCTACTCTGACCATATTGCAGCCCTTCCCTGAGAGATGCAATGGGGGTAGGTGGGAGATTACTGAGGGACCGGGCATAGGAGCCCCCCACATTCCTACAGCTGGCTCTGCTCTGCCACCATCTCCCTGTGCAGAGGAGGGTGGGACTGTAACCCACTTCCCACTCCACTTCTTGTGGCTCCTGCCAGTGGTGAGTTCCGTGGCCTGACCCCTGAGGCCGTCTGGAGCCCCACAAGCTAACCTTGATGTAGGGGACCATTCTGCCCATAGGATGGTTATGGCAGCCACCACAGGGGCCCCCAACATGCAGGGCCTGGGGTGGCTGCCCCAAACCATCCTATGGCCAGGACAGCCCTGGAAAAATCTAAGGGTACGTCTACACTAGCCCCCTAGATCGATCTAGGGAGGCTAATGAGGGTGACCGGAATTGCAAATCAAGCCCGGGATTTAAATATCCCGCGCTTGATTTGCATGTTCCTGGTCGGTCACCATTTTAGAAATTGACTAGCCCGAAGTAACTGCCCGCATCTACACACGGCAGTGAAACGGGATTCCGATTTAAAGCCTCTAAATCGAATTAGCTGGTAAACCTCATTGCAGGAGGAATACCAGCTAATTTGAGTTAGGGCTTTAAATCGGAATCCTGTTTCACTGCCGCATGTAGACGCGGGCAGTTACTTCGGGCTAGTCAATTTCTAAAATGGCGATCGGCCAGGAACATGCAAATCAAGCGTGGGATATTTAAATCCCGGGCTTGATTTGCAATTCCGGTCGCTCTCATTAGCTTCCCTAGATCGATCTAGGGGGCTAGTATAGACGTACCCTAAGGAACAGCTTCTGATGGCATTTGACTTTGCCATCCTAATCAGACGGGCAAAAGGGGAGAGAAAAAGTGCCAAGAAGGGCACACCAGGCCTCCTCAAACCTCGCCAAAGGTTTCTTTCATCAAGCAGGCTCGGGTTCTTTGTGTATCGAAATGGGTTCCTGCCGGACGTCTGGTCAGATTTTATAGCAAAGCTATGGCAAAGGCTATGTCTGCACCCATTTTGTGCAAGAAATATGCGAATGAGGCAAAGTGTGGACTATCGCCATGCCTCATTTGCATAATTAATTAGGCTCCGTTTTTGCGGAAGAGGCTTTTCCACAAAAAGGAGCCATCTACACAGTTCCTTTTTGCGCAAAAAACCCCTCTTGCGCAAGAGCCGTTCTTCCACATTTTTTCGGAACATTTGCATATGTTTTTGCAGAAAAGGCTCTCGTGTAGACATAGCCACGTTTACTGTGTTCATATGGAGCCTGATCGTAAGCCCACTGAAGTGATCTGGAGTCCATCGTAGGGACTTCCAGGCAGCAAGGTTCCACTTTCTTGTTATTTTTTTTATTGATTTACCGAGACTGTAAGAAAAAGGAATTAAAACAGAAGCCCAAGGGTCATAGTGGAATCATTTCATGGTTTGTAAGTTCCTACTTTAATTGCTAAAGATTTTCAAGATGTTGCCAATTAGCATCCAAACAAGTTTCATGCTGCCCATTGTGGGAGAACATTTCAGGGTTGTTTGTTTTTGGTTTAAAGTCTGAGCATGCTAATGCTCAGCTTCCTGGGTCCAGACCAGGGCATTTGGGAGTGTTATCAGGAGAGAAAGAGACTTTTCTTCTCTGGTTGAAATTGCCTATTTGGAATCAAATTAGCTGAGAGGAAGCATCCCGGGAAAGCAGCAAGAGCTCGTTAATGAAAATGTGCAGATCAAAATATGGGGAGCTCTTGAAATGAGGAATATCAGTGTCAACACATAGATAGTGTGGTTACTTCTACTGTCAAGGAACATGGCTCTCACATGTGCAAGGAAAGCAAGAAGGGCAAACCTCAACAGGTTTACAAGTTGGGTATTTTACGGACAAGCTCCGTACAGGTGTGACTACACTTCAGGGCTTAACTCTAAATAAGCTACATAAACTGAGCTACGTCAATTGTGTATCTTATTTTGAAATAGCTTATTTAGAAATAGGGAGTGTCTACACAGCACTTATTTCGAAACAGAGCACTCTTCCTCCAACTTCCCTTACTCCTCGTACAATGAGGGTTACAGGAATCGGAGTAAGAAGTCCTCCAGCTTGACAGTATTTTGACCCTATTTCAAAATAAATGCCTGCTGTGTACACACGGACTAAGTTATTCCGGAATGGCGCTAGTTATTTTGAAATAGTGTTGCAGTGTAGATGTACTCTAAGAGTTCAGATACTTCTCCAGAGCTCTCTAAACTTGTGACGTCTGCAAGACTGAGCTACAAATCAGAGTTAAAAGTCCAACATTTTTGAGTTTTGAAAGTTCACTTTCAGACTTAAACCTTCTGCTTCGAGCTTCCTGAAATGAGGAAAAGGTCAGTTCCGGGTTGGATCCCTCTCTCCAAGAAGCCTCCCAAATCCCATTTTTGTTTAGTTTGATTTGGTTTGGTTTGGCTTGTGCTCCTTTTGTTTTCGAATCATTGAAAGTGCAGCAAAAAAAGAAAGAAAGAAGTCATTGCGCAGGAAGGTTGTAACCCCATGGACTATCTTCCTTTGTTTTTGAGCCTACAGCAGTGGTCACCAACCAGTCGATCGGGATCGACTGGTAGATCTTGGAGCCTCTGACAGTTGATCCTGACTGGTTTGGCCAAGATGCTATCAAGTGCAGCATTTTGCTGCCCTCCACCCACTGCTGCGCATCTCCTGCCCTTTGCCTTGGAGTTGCCCTTCCTCCTTGGGGAGCCTCCTGCTTTCTGTGCCAGGCAGGGAAAGGAAAGGAGGAGTGCTGATGTCAGGGTGCCCCCTCCCACTCTGTATCCTTTCTCCACAGAGCAGGGCAGGGAGCACAACAGGACTTGGGAGGGAGTTTACTGGCTGCTTTAGGGAATGGGCCAAGACCAAGGCAAGTGTGAGCCTGCCTTAGCCCCACTGAACCACCACCCAGGAGCCACCTGAGGTAAACAGTGCCCAGTTGGAGCCCACATCCTGAGCTCCTACCCCAGTCATGAACCCCCTCCTGCACCCCAACCCGCTGCCCCAGCCTGGTGAAAGTGAGTGAGGATGGGCAAGAAAGGGAGAATGGAGTAAGCAGGGGTGGGGCCTAGGCGAAGGGCCGGGAGGGAGGCGGGGAAAGGGTATTTATATTTGAGGTAGATCTTGGATTGCACTTGAATTAAAAAAGTGATCTCGTGCTTAAAAAGGTTGGAGACTCCTGGCCTACAGCAAGCAGAGGCTAAGAATAACAGACAAGGGAAATATTTTTCCTTTTCATTCAGTGATCGGTGTTAAGAAATATGACGACTGTGTGAATGATCCCGTGTCTGGAATTTCTCCTCCTGTATTCAGTTGGAAAACAGAAATTCTTCAGCAAGACATTTTGGGATTCTTACGTTCCCAACAAGGAAACATGTTTCACAGCAAAGAAATAAGCTAATTTGTACTTCTATGTCTGACCTGCTGCTTCGAAAATGAATCTCTCTCAAGAGGTACCATGAAGGGTGATCAAATAGGGAAGAGATCAGTCTTACAGACTCCAGGCATTCGGGGCTGAGCTAATATATCATTTGAGACACAAGCAAGCATGTCAGATCAGTATCAGAAAGTAGGACGAACATTCCTCTGGTGCAGGATTTTGATTTATTTTCTGAAGACGCACGGACGGCCAGGTCTTTATTGTCAGTGAAGGTGATGGCAATCGGAGCTGGATGTGCAGCAGGAAACCTGCCTTGTTGAGTGAAAACAGGTTATCGAAAAACTTGGTATGATAAGACCCCAATATCTGTCTTTAATAAGAAAAACATACAAGTCTCTCCGCCTCTATTTTCTTCTCAGCTGTTCTGCTTTTGGCTCTCTCCCCCTTTTTTTACATTTGTCTTTTCTTGTATTCAGGGCTGGGGCAAACCCCAGCTACTGCCCCAGCCATGTGGCTCAGGGCAGCCCTCTCACCACAGGCCCCGCCCCCAAACTCCACCTTTCCCTAAGCCCCGCCCCTGCTCCACCCATCACATTCTTTCATATTTCTACTCTGCCCCCTTTTTTCTTGCCCCACATGACTCAAGCCAGGGGATGACCAGGGGCCGGAGAGTAGCAGGAGTCAGCCTGCCCCCATCTCGGCACTTTTGCTGGGGCCACTCCGGCTCCTGTCGCTGTGGTGAGGGCGGGTTGGTGGGGGAGGAAGACCCTTGCTACTGCCCCGCACCCATCCTGTCCATAGGGTGGTTGGGGTGGCCGTCATGGGACCCCCAGCCCAAAGCACAGAGCCTGTGGTGTCTGCCCTGAACCATCCTATGTATGGGACAGATCTGCTTGTGTTTTACCTTCTTATCTCTTCACATTCCTCATGGATTTTCCATCCAATCTCTAGACTTGCTTTTCTTCTTTTGTTTCTTCTCTGTATAACATTTCGTCCCAGTAACTCAGTGCTTGATGTCCCTTCAGTCACCCATCCTGCTTCCTTCATTGCTCCTTTTTCCCTTTAGTTGCTCTGTGTCTTTATGCTGAATGGGGTTCCAGCTTTCACATTTTCTACCGTGGCTTTATAATGTTGGTTTATTCCTCTCCCTCCGTTTACCTCTTTCCCCCAGTTCTCTATTTTGCACCTCCTCTCCTCTCCACTTGTTACAATCTATAGCCACATCCATGCTCCGACAGCACAGTTGTCTCACCTAACTACACGTGATCCACACGCATCGTTCAGATACACAGGCTTCTCCCATTCTGTTTTTGAGAGCCCCGCCTGGATACAAAATGGCTACATCTACACTATGAGTTTTCTCGGCAAAAAAATATGCAAATGAGGGACTCATAGGCATGAGTTGCGATCTCATTTGCATATTTTCTGCCGATCCGTTTTTGTGGTCAGGTTCCCAGCACAAATGCGATTGCGACGCATGCAAATGAGTCCCTCATTTGCATATTTTTTGCAGAGAAAAATCTTAGTGTAGACATAGCCAATATGTATGTGTATCCATATTCATATCCGCAAAAATGAGCCATGGGTATCAGTGTTGAGATCTGTGGATGCGGATACCTGCGGATGCAAAGGGGTGTGACAAAACTCTTTAACCTTGGTGGGCCGTGCGCTTCCAGGCGGATTGCTTGCCTCAGAGGCTCACAGCAGCCCTCAGTGTAGACATCATCTTGCTGTTTGTTGAGTTATTCTCATCATTGGCCAGCCTGAGGAAAAGAGGGGAAACCAAACTTCATAGTCTCTGTAGCCCCTCTAACTGATACAGACCAGGGCAAACCCCTGTACCAAAACAAGTCTTTTCCCTGAGCTGAAATGGGAAGCTGATGAAGGAGGGGAACCGAGGTCTGCCCTCTACTCTGAGTTCCAGTCCTGGGACCCTACGACAGCAGCTGTCTGTAATGTATCTGGTAACATTGTGACAGCTAATGATCCCTGGGTCACTTCCCCATAGCCCTCCCCAGAACCTTCCTTATAGCAGGCTCTTCCTCCTGGTACCTGCTTGCACTTTCTCCTCCCAGAATCTCCCCTACAGATAGTCTCATCAGCTCCTTCCTCATGCACCCTGAGGTAACAGCAGAGGAGCTTCTTTTAACCAGTCGCAACTGGTTCTTAATTGGCCCCAGGTGTTCTGACTCATCAGACTCCCTTAACTCTGGAAACTTCCTAATTGGCTCCAGGTGTTTCAATTGGCCTGATTGCCCTGTTTGATTCTAGTAGGTTCCTGGGGATTCTGGGTTAGCCCTTGCTAGTTTACCCTGGGAACAGAGACTTGTTTAATCTGGAGCTAATGTATTTCCCTTCCACCACCCTCCTGTAGCCCTCCGGCCCAACAGTGGCAGAGTGGATACCCCCATATTCGCAGGTGTCTACTTTGATATCAGGCCTTAAAATTCCATCCAGAAGAGAGCAGTGGCATACACACGGAGAGTCACAGCAGAAAACCCAAAGATCATAAGACAGAAAGAAAACGGATTTTTTGGAGTCAATCAATTTTTACATTTTTAGTCCAGAAGGAACCACTGTGAATGTTTAGCCTGATCACCCATAAAGAAAACTCTCAGACTCCTCAGAATGAATTTTCGTCTGAACTACAGTAGATTCTTTTAAAAAAAATCCAATCTTGATTGTACTATTTCCAGTGATAGTGAGCTACGCTTCATGAGAATGCAAGAACCATATGGGGAATGTTTTCTTCTGTTCACTTCTAATGGGTTCAGTCTATGGATGGATGATTCTCTCAGTTGACTGTGGGGTTTTTTTCATAGCAAAAAGGAAATTCAAGCTAAATGATAGGATTTTTAATCTTCACAGATCATGGAAGAAAACATGGACTAAGTTGATTTCCCCAGTCATGTGATACTGTGCATAGAGCCAGAACATTGGTTTTTTTTCTGAGACTTTAAAAAGAGTAATGGAGTTGGTAAGTTTGATCATTATACACAGAAAAAAACCACAGCGTGTTAAGCCTTTTGGTTCTAACTACCAGTCTTCTCCCCAGTGAGAACAGCGTACTTTCATTACCAGGGTCAACATCTCCCCATTTGTGAATCTTTCTTCCTCCATCCACATTCGGAATTTTTTTATGAAACCATTGAGAGTCCTGCAGTAAGATATTAAAAATAGGTATAAGCAATTATGTCTCCTAAGATCAATACTTTGAGATCAACATTACAGTGTCCTACAATATAGCCCCAAGGTTACTGACTAAAAGGCAAAGACCCTGAGAAAACTTCAACTTTTGCTGCAATTAAATTAGTGCTGAATATCCAGGCCTGTCGACCGGGAGGGGAGGGGCAAGCGGAGAACTTCTCCAGGGCACAGTAATTCCAAGTGACAGAGGTCAAAACCCTGGGCACTTTAAATCACGGTTTGCCATCGGAGCCCTGAGCAGTACGCTCTGGATGGCGCTGAGGTAGGGGGGACATGACACAGCATGGTCCAGGTGGCACTGAGGCAGCTGCACCAGCCCCGCCCCTTCCTCCTGAGGTCCCACCCCTTCCAGGAGCATTTCAAAATTTGAAACGCTGGGAGGAGTCTGGGATCAGCTGGGGACTGTATAAAAAAAAAAAACAGAAAAAATGTCTCCTAGAAAATGCCAGGACAGCCCTTCTGCAAATCTGTTGCATACCATTCTCTAGTGGGAAAGGTATAGAGATTTCCAGTGTAGAAGCAATAATCTGGTTTGCCATGTTTGGTAACTGGTGTGGGCATGTTTTCCATTGCTGGGGCCTCCATTGATCACTTCTCCCACTTTCCCCTCATAGTCCAGTACAAATTGTGGTGGTACAGTACTAAAGAGTTTGTGAAGTGCCTGATCTGAAGTCAGCAAAACTCTTTTCTTGGACTTCACTGCCCTTTAAGATCAAAAGAGGAATCATTTTTGCAAAAACTTTGGGTCAGATTCTTAGCTAGAGACTATCTATGTCATCGCTCAGAAACTGACAAAAACTCTGATTTTCCCCAGCAAGGTGATGTTTTGGCTTCCTTTCCCGGTATGAAGACTGACAGCTGTATGCTTGGTCTCCTATCCTCTGTCGATTATATTCCCTTCCCTCTTCATTTGCAATTCAGGATTTTGGAACTTGCCAACAAACACTGTATAAAAATTAATATTAACATTCAAGAACCAGTGTTTGTGCAAAGCATCAGTCACTGATGGCTGCATTCCTTGTGGCTGGTTTGCTTTCCAGCAGACATACTCAGCAAGGCAAATAGGAAACCTACACAGAAAACCTACACAGAATTCTGCAGGAAGCAACAGACGGATATAGTCATAGAAGTGTAGTCTGCTTGGCCAGCACACTCTGTCTTACAGGGGTTAACTAACAACACACTGAAAGCAAGGTTAGCTGCAACAAATATTGATTTTTTTTTCTTGGTTGAAGGTTTTTCCTGAAATCACAATTTCTTTCTCTCTTTGTTTTGGGGAGTTATGTTCCTTACCTTTGGCATTTGCTTTTTTGTTTGTTTTTGGTTTTGGAATGGTAATAATTAGACATTGTACTAGTTAAGTACACCAATAATTAAATAGTAATTAATAAATAATAATAGGTCTGGCAATGGCGATGCAGTAATTATATATATATTTGGTATCACAAGCTTTCATGGGCAAAATCCACTTTCTGAAATGAGTGGAGAAAAAAGAGGGAACCTCCAAATTTATAACAGACAAAGAAGGGAGAGGAAAAGAAAAATCTTTCAATAGTAACACAGGTGCTAATGAGGCTAATTGAGTTGGCTAGAAGTGTCCCATAATTAGCTTTGATGTAATTTGGGTGTTGATTTTAACAGCCCATCCAAGGGGTTAGTTTTCCTCTCCCTTCTTTTTCTGTTATAAATTTGGGCATTCCCCCTTTTTTCTCTACTCTTTTCCTACGCTCCTCTGAGGAAGTGGGCTTGCCTATAAATGATTATGATTCTCTCTCTCTTTCTCTCTCTCTCTATATAATATCTGATTGCTAGGCCGTGATCGCCCCAGTCTTAGGGTACGTCTAAACTACATGCCCCCGTCGACGGAGGCATGTAGATTAGCCAGATCGGCAGAGGGAAATGAAGCCACGATTAAAATAATTGCGGCTTCATTTAAATTTGAATGGCTGCCCCGCTCTGCCGATCAGCTGTTTGTCGGCAGATCGGGGCAGTCTGGATGCGACGCGCCGACAAAGAAGCCTTTCTTGATCGGCACAGGTAAACCTGGTTTCACGAGGCATACCTGTGCCGATCAAGAAAGGCTTCTTTGTCGGCGCGTCGCGTCCAGACTGCCCCGATCTGCCGACAAACAGCTGATCGGCAGAGCGGGACAGCCATTTAAATTTAAATGAAGCCGCGATTATTTTAATCGCGGCTTCATTTCCCTCTGCCGATCTGGCTAATCTACATGCCTCCGTCGACGGAGGCATGTAGTTTAGACACACCCTTAGATTGTATCCATTGATTGTCTCTTCAGATATGCTGAGTTTGTAAACTCTAAGGTACGTGCTCTCTCTTGGGTGTGGGTCTACAGCGTCTACTGTGATGGGTCCCTCAACTCTAAGGCTGTGTCTACACTGGCCACTTATTCCGGAAAATCAGCAGCTTTTCTGGAATAACTTGCCAGCTATCTACACTGGCCCCTTGAATTTCCGGAAAAGCACTGACGATCTAATGTAAAATTGTCAGTGTTCTTCTGGAAAAACTATGCTGCTCCCATTCAGGCAAAAGTCCTTTTCCAGAAAACTGTTCCGGAAAAAGGCCAGTGTAGACAGCACAGATTTCTTTTCCACAAAAAAGCCCCGATCGCAAAAATGGTGATCGGGGCTTTTTTGTGGAAAAGCGCGTCTACATTGGCATGGACGCTTTTCCACAAGAAGTGCTTTTCCAGAAAAGCATCCTGCCAATATAGACGCACTTTTTCCGAAAATGCTTATAACGGAAACGTTTTCTGTTATAAGCATTTCCGGAAAAGGGTGCCAGTGTAGACGTAGCCTAAGTGTTACACCAGTACAATGAAGAAAGGGAAGTGAACCGGGATTCATTGCTCGTCCTCAAATCACAACACTACTCGTTCCTATTACTCTCCTGTTCCAGGTGGCTCGGCTGAAGATGAGTGCTGTGCTTTTGATGCTCTTGGTATCCACAGTGAATGCTGGCACCTTCCCAGAAAAGGGCTCGCTGAGACGGGAAACCCGGTGGCTGTCATGCGTGCGATGTTGTGGGCCTTCAGAACAGCCAGTCTCCGTAGCCTCTTCACGATACGTTCGGATGAGCAGCAACCCGGCCTATTCACTCCCCAAAGTCCAGCCCACAATTGATATCACCATCCTGAAAGGTGAGTCAAGACCGGGACCACATGTTGTGAATTTTAGCGTAACTTCACATGCCACATTCCTCCTCCAGAGTGGAAAACACCCACGTCTTGAGATGCAAAACAGCGTTATAGTTCATCCAAGAGGTCAGGGGGTAACTTGGTCCCAGGCTGTACCAATCGATATGTGATAAAGATGCCTGATAGCAGACAGCTTTGTGATCTAGCAGATAACAGAATGAGGTCCAATGGCAGGAAGCTAAAACTAAACAAATTCAGACTAGAAACCAGGCCTGTATTTTTAACCCAGAGGGTAATTACCCATTGGAACAACATGTCTAGGGACATGGAAAATTCTCCACCATGTATCATCTTGTAATCGAGACTGAATAACTTTCTAAAAAGATATGGGGTCACTCAAACAGAAATTATGAGCGTGATTGGGAATGACTGGGTGAGATTTTATGGTATCCAGGTCAGATTAAATGATAATAATGATTCCTTCTGGCATTAAAAGACATGACTCTACAAGTTGAACCTCTTGAGTCTGGCACACTTGGAATCTGACTGGTGCCAAACTAGAGAATTTGCTGAACCAGGGGAGGTCAGTTTTGTCTAGCAGCATGACCAGCACTTCCACTGCTTGATGGACTCTTAGAAGACATTTAGGGGTAAATTAGAGCTAAAGAACAGCTCAGAACCCTGGGCACCAGGACTGGTAGCTATAAACAAACTTTATGGGACTGTGGGGAACTCAGCCACTCCCATGATAAGTGGACACCCAGCTCACTAAAATCACACTGGACCATAGATGTTGCCTGACCAGAGACTGCCAGACTAGAGAGGTTCAACCTCTATTAAACTTGGACATTCTGTTTTCTTTGCCATCATTCCCCCCTTCTTCTCTGCCACAGAAAGACTTTATGCATGCAACAGTATATAGGTAAACGACACAGGCCAGGTTCACAGACCTATGGTGATTGCACAAGGAAGTCAATGGGGCTGGATTTCATCCCATGTTTCTATCCCTTTGCTTCTGCCGTCGTCCCTCTTACTCACGCTAGGTAATTGGTCTCCTAAATCATAAATCCCTCAGCGAAGGTGGTCAAAATTCACTTTCTGAGAATAAGGGGACCCACAACAACAAAAACTGTGTTGACGTGAAGGAAGAGGTATGGACAATCCTAACAACCAACGCTACATAGCAGCCACCAAAGGGTCCATGAATAATTGTCCTTGCTATCCATCCAGCTCTCCTATTAACATTGATTATTACTCCATTAATAAAAAAAGTAGGACTCCAGCCTTCTATCTCTGGCAACATTTCCATGCATGCTTGAACTTTACATTTTAATTCTTCCAATAATCTGGTCCAGGCCCGCCGATGGGAGCGGGGGGGAGGGGTTGGTTGCCATGGGGATCGAAGATTCAAAGGCACCCGGGGCTCATGGTTGCTATCGCTGTGGGGGCAGTGGCAGCCTGAGCTCTGGGCCCTGTGAGCCACTATTGAATCGGTACATGATCCGGCCAGCTCTGAGGGCAGGAGGGAGGCACGCTGCCATCCAGGCAGTGCTGAGGGCTGACTCTTCCAACCCCACCCCTTCCGCCAAAGCCCCGCCCCTTCCAGGGGTGCAAACCAGGTCCTCTCCCATCCCACACATTCCGCCTTTCCCAGCGACCTATGGAGTTTCTTGGATGCCCTGATCTGTGCAAACGTAAAACTGCCCACTCTCAATGGCCACATCCTGTTTCCTATGGGAATCTATGAATCTATAAGGGTGTGTCTAGTCTATGGGGTTTTGTAGATAAAAGTGGAGTTTTGTCGACAAAACTATACCTGCGTCTACACTACCGCTGAGTTCTGTTGCCATTATGTCGACAGAACTCGGCAGTTTTATTGATGGTAGTAAACCTCATTCTACGAGGAATAACGCCTTTTGTTGACAGAGTTCTGTCGACAGAAGGCGTTATTGCATCTACACTGTCCTTGTGTCTACTCTCTTATGTCAACAAAGTGTCTTGCTTTGTCGACAGAACTGGATGTAGTCTAGACGCTTTTTGTCGACAGTATTTGTCGACAAAGCCTCTGTCGACAAAAGCCTGTAGTCTAGATGTACCCTAACATAGCAGAGAAAGCTCTCTTCTTTGTTGTCTGGCTGTCTGGTTATTACATGGCATAGGCATCTAGTAGCATGCCAAGAATGTCCTGAATTCAATTCTAGATGTGCTTTGGCAATGACAAATATTTCCCTGTACGCCTGTTGAGAAAGTGTTATTTTACTCATTGGGATGCCCGCTATCTCCATTCAGATGTCTCCGTGCCGTGTGTGCGCATACGTTTGAACTGCCGTTCCCTTTGTGATCACAGGTGAAAAGGGCGACACGGGAGAGAAGGGGATTGCCGGAGGGTCAGGAAAGGAAGGGGAACGAGGGCTACGCGGCTTTCACGGACAGAAGGGACAGAAAGGCCACATTGGCCCACCAGGCAACTCCTGCAAGCTGCTTTACGCTGCCTTTTCCGTGGGCCGGAGAAAACCCCTCCATAGCTCGGATTACTTCCAGCACGTCACTTTTGATACAGAGTTTGTGAACCTCTACCAACACTTCAGCATGTTTACCGGGAAATTCTTCTGCTATGTGCCCGGGATCTACTTCTTCAACCTCAACGTCCACACCTGGAACTTCAAGGAGACCTACCTGCACTTAATGAAGAACAACCAGGAGGTGGCCATCCTCTACGCCCAGCCCAGCGATCGGAGCATTATGCAGAGCCAAAGTCTCATGCTTGAGCTGTGGGAAGGAGACGAGGTCTGGGTGAGAATGTTCAAACGAGAGCGGGAGAACGGCATCTACAGCGAGGAGTCTGATACTTACATCACCTTCAATGGCCATTTAATTAAACCAGCTACAGAGTAGCCAATTCTGTATCTCTGGGCGCAGTGCTTTAGGAGATCTCCTTGGGTGGGGTACTAACGCCCCTCTTTAAAAGGGCCCATATCCATATTAATATGGAAATAAGTAGGCAGTCAATAGCTTCATGGCCTGATTGTGGCTAGCAGCCAGCGGAGCTGCGTTTCAGCTTGATAATCCTCCCAGAAATATTTCTCATGCAAACATCTCAATGTGCAGAGTGGAGGAGGGTGAGTGTGTGTGAAGAGAATGGGCACAGTGAAGAAAAATGCACAAAAGTGACGTGGAGTGCCAGCTTTATGAGTTGTAGAAGCAGGGTATCCAACAGACATGCCGGGCCTGGGAAAGATGGGGGGAGCTGACTCCATGCCCCAGAAAGGGGCAGGGTCCCAGGTAGCATGGGTGGGCTGGGGATAGCTTCCCTTGGCTTCGTCTACACTGCACATTTATTTCGGAATAAGCTATTCCGGAATACAGCCGCTCTCCGAGTTACAAACAAGTTACGGACAACACTTGTTCCATAACTCGAACTGTTCGTAATTCGGACCCCATTGAGTTACACGCAACAGTGCTGTTCGTAAGCGCGGGTTGCGTTCGTAACTCGGGGACCGCCTTTCCAACCGCTCCACGGGAGCTTTGGTCGTAAGTGCAAATGGTCATAACTCGACCGTTCGCAACTTGGGGAGCGGCTGTAGTTATTCTGAAATCGTTTATTTCAAAATAGCACGTCTACACTGCAGGGAAGCCTCAAAATTAGTCCGAGGCAGGCTTTCCTAATGTAGACGTGCTATTTCAATTTAGAGCTCCAGGAGGCAGTGCAGAGGAATAAGTTAGAATGGTCCCGGTGAAGGGCTATTTCGAAAGAGCAGAATTGGAACGTCTACACACGCTTTATTTCAAAATAGCTGTTTTGAAATAGGTGTTATTCTTCATAGAATGAGGTTTACAGAAGTTGGAATAAGCCATCCATTATTTCAAAAATGCTGTGTAGATGCTCAAATAGTTATTTCGGGATTATGGACGTTATTCCAAAATAACTTTGCTGTGTAGACGCACCCTTAGCTGGCCTTCCAGCTCCTCCCAGAGTGCACCATCGGGGCTCCAGTGGTGATTTTAAGGGCCCGGGGCTCCTACTGCTGCCTGTATGGTAGACCTTTAGATCTCTCTGACCCATAGAATGCTCTGTGTCTTGCTAGCTAGGCAGGAAAAACTTCTTCCCAAAGAAAGCGTCCACACTGCAAAAGTGCATCGAAAAATCAATCTGCTTTTTCGAAAGAGAGCGTCCAGACTCAATGGACGTTCTCTCGCATGTCAGCAGTGATTGCTATGGATGGAATGGCCACCAGGGAACCTGTGCTTTTTCCTCTTTCCTCTTCTTCTGAAAGAACTCCCTCTTCCCCGTCCACACACGCCTTTTTCTGAAAGAGCTCTTTCACACAAAGGCTTCTTCCTTGTAGAAAGAGGAATACAAATGCTGGAAAAATCCCTCTGTTCTTTCGATTTTCTTAAGGAAGAATGCAATTGCAGTTTTGTTGGAAAAAAGGCCATTTTTCCAACAAAACTCTGTAGTGTAGACATACCGGACAACGTTCTGAAGTCTTCTTTGGGTTCCTTGTAACATTCGTCTCTGCCAAGTCGTTCAGCACGTGACCTTGCATAAATAATAGGACATCTATTAAAAAAATATAACCTATCTGATCTGTTTTAGGCCTAATTATTTTTGTCATCTGTAATTATCCAAAGGTCAGCTTTCAATGCACGGCTGTCACCAGAGCATGTATTAGACAAGCTGGTTAAGGGTTTCAGTGACAGTCAAGTGTTTGCGGGTTGCTGTTCCTGTGTGGGATCTCTTTGTTGTTTATGAGTCACTGCCCACCAGTTTCATTGCAGAACCATGCCTGGCCCTCCTCTGAAATCACTGGCACCAATGTCTCTAAGGACTCTTTCCTAGTTCAAGCTAGAACCAGAGCTCTGTCCTCCTCGTCTTTGACCCGTTAGCTGCTCTTGACCTACTCAAGTGTGTTCCTCCTTGGAAAACCTTGCCCTTCTTTGGCTTCCATGATTTAGTTCTCTCTGGGTCTCCTCCAACTTGTAATCACGGCCTTCCAAAATTTTCCTTGTCCCCTTTCTCAGTTTCTGCGGGGGTTCACAGAGCTCTCTCCTGGGTCCCCTTCTCTTCTCCCTGCGTGCCTTCTCTCTGGATAATCTCATTCACAAACTCAATTACCATGTCTGTGTGGATCACTAGCAGATCTACCTCTATCTCAGACCAGCCTCCTTCTGTCCAAATAACCATCTTAGCCTGGCTGTCTGACATCTCATGGTGTCTAGTTGTCCGCAAAAGCTCAACGCGGCTACAAACCAGCTCTCAAGCTTCTTCCCCCCGTACTCCAAGCCCGTCCTGGTAAGCTCTCCTGGCTACCTCCTTTCTTGACCACAGTGGACAATGCCACCATCCTTCCTCTCACGTAGGCCTGCGATCTTCTTTGACTCAGACCTCGCTCCGGTCTTGCATCCATAATATATCAACACTTCTCTGATTTGCTCTATGTGACACCTCCAGCCTTTCCTATCCACCCACGCACCGAAAACTCTTATCCAGACCCTCCTTATCTTGCATCTTGAATACTGTAGTATCCTTCTCTCTATAATCTTCATAAGCATTCCGCAAGCTACCGCCAGGGTCGTTTTCCTCATCTCTCGCTCTGACCACATCAGTCCTCCCATTCCACCCCTCCACTGCCTCCTACTTCTCCGTCACACCCACCATCAACTACATGTCTTCGCTTTCAAGGCAGTTCTTCACCTAAGCCAACGTTAGCGCTCATCAGCCATTCACTATCAAGATCTTGACCTCTCCCTTCCATCAGCTCATGATGGCCCATCTCCGTCACCTGCTTTTTGCTTTTTCAGCTTGCTCTTGCCAGGCGGTCTCTGGTGTGCGGCCAGGGCGTCCCATAAACATCCAAAAAAACCCCCGACATTTTCCTTATTCAGAACTCTCCTCTTCCACAATGCCTACCAAGACCACGACAACGATGAGGCCACGGGTGTGCTGAGAACACTGCCTCTCCTGTGGACAACATAGTCTCGTTGTACTGCCCAGTCTGCATCCCTGTGTTGTCTCTTGCCTTGTTCTTGGATTGTAAGCTGTTTGGCATACGTAGGCTTATCCACGGGGGAAAGACGGGTTGAGGGGGAGGGGCGAAGGGAGCAGTTGCCAGGGAGGCCCAGGGCTCCCAGCCGGCTATAGACCCAGACCTTTTAAATTGCTTCCAGAGCACCATGCGTCACTCTGCAGGCAGCATTAAGGGCTCGCTGAGGGGAAGAGAAGGCGGCATCATGTGGCCTTCTCTGGGCAGTCCTGAAGGCTAGTTGCCCCCAGCCCCGCCCATTCTTCCTGAGGCTCCTCCCCTTCCAGGAGCATGGAGCTGTTCCCTCCCACCCATTGCTCAAGGCTCTGACACGTCTGTCAGCCCCCAGGGTACACGGGCGGCATTTTTGCTCTGTGGTTGTACAGCGCCTAACACAATGGGATCCCCGCCCATGACTGGAGTGACAGTGACACAGAATGTACGTAATAATACATCCTCCAGGAAAAGGAAAGGGCCCTATTCTGCCACCTTGTGAAATGTTTGCATGGAGGACGCATTGAATTACATTGTCCCATGCCTTGCTAGGGTAGTGGTTGCTTGTTGTTTGCACATCTCTTGTTACCCGTCGTTGAATCTGAGAATGAACTGCAATAAAGCTCGCCTGTTGAACACACTGGATTTGTTTCCCTTGATTTTCATGAAGCAGAACAAAATGCCATAAACTCCAGCCCTTATTGCCAACTCCAATGGGGATAGTGGGATAGTGGTGGTAGGTGGACGCTTAAGGGCTCCAGTAACTAGACCAATTTCATTCATGTAGGCCAAGGATGGGCAAATACTGACCCACAGGCCAGATCCGCTCTGTCAAGATTGGTCCCTGGCAGGCCACCAAGCACAGGAGGGATCACAGCTCCCATTGGCCACAGAGCACCATTCCCAGCCAATCAGAGTTGCAATTGCCTGTCCCTGCAGAGACACAGGTAAATAAAGCAGCAGCAGTCACCCCTGGTGAACGGCCACCATTTTGTTGCCCACCCCTTAAATAGGCCATAGGGAGCCATTGGCTGGTAGTCACCCCTGGGGCTGGGAGATACCAGGAACACTTTTTCTTTATGTCTTTTGCCCCCTTGACTGCAGCAGGAAGAGTAATCCCAATTTTTACTGGGGATGAAACATTGTTGATAACATTAGCCTGGCCTACCTTTGACCCATTAATGCAGAGACATTGGCTGCTTGGGGACTCAAACCCACAGCCTCAGGGCCATGCCTTATCCATTGGGCCACTAAGACTCACTCTACTGCCCTACCCTGAGCACATGCCAGCTTCTCCCAGGACAGGCTGAAGGCAGGGACTTGACTCTGCAACCCCCAGCTCTGTTGGCCGCTGCCTTACCCATTAGGCCACATAGGATCCACCATTCAACTAACTTCAGCTGCTACCTTATGCTCCCCACCTACGAGGTGCCAGCTCCAGCCACAGAGAAGCTGCTGGGGGCTGCCAGATTGCTCCCTACCATCAGCCACGGCCTTCTCCTACCTGTCTTCAGTGGGTACCAGCTCTACCGTAAGGAAGGAAGTGCCGCATCCCATTGCCAGCCCCCTAGAAGGACCCTGTCCCTTTTTGCTGGAAATGAAGACTGGAAGACTCGTAAGCCTTGAAAAGCCCACGAGACAGAGAGTGGAATTTGTGCAGATTATCTCTTGACCTGAGTCCGATAAATTGCTCCTTGGAAGTAAACAAAAGTCCCAGTCACCTAAATTGGGCTGTTACACAGTTTAAAAAGCCTTCTCTAATCAGCAGCTTCCATTAGGACGGTGATAAAAGCTATAATGGCTGCATTGCTTATTTGCAGTGCGTCATTGAGTATTGAAAGCCCTAGCCGAAAAGTCTGGTTCGAACGTATAAACGCACACAGAAAAAAAACCCTCCGGGTGCATAAAACTTACTAAAGGCATTTTCAGGTTCTCCCAGCTATTTATCCCGGTTGGGAGAATTTTAAAGCTTTGCACGTCTTTTTTTTTCCTTCCGTTGTACTATTGAAGACATCCCTTGTGGATAAATTGTGTAGCCAGGACTGGCTGGCTGGTGAGATTCTACTGAACTAGTTGAGTGGGAGCTTGCCAGTCGGACAGCCATGGTTTCAAAATTCAAGGGGCAGATATACAGCGTGAAAAGGAAAATATGAGAAGCATGGAAAAGAATGGATAAGAATATAAGAACGGTCATACTGCATCAGACCAAAGGTCCATCTAGCCCAGTATCCTGTCCTCCGACAGTGGCCAAAGCCAGGTGCCCCAAAGGGAATGAACAGACCATGTAACTATCAACTGATCCCTCTCCTGTCACCCATTCCCAACCTCTGACAAACAGAGGCCAGGCACGCTATTCCAACCCATACTCGTTAATACTAGCCATTGATGGATCTATCCTCCATGAATTTATCTAGTTCTTTTTTTAACCATGTTAAGGCCTGGTCTTCATAACATCCTCTGGCAAGGAGTTCCAGAGGTTGACTCTGCATTGTGTGAAGAAGTACTTCCTTCTGTTTGTTTTAAATATGCTATCTATTAATTCCATTGGATAACCCCTAGTTCTTGCATTATGGGAGCAAGTAAATAATTTTTCTGTATCTACTTTCTCCACACCAGTCCTCAATCATATCCTCCCTTTGTCTCCTCTTTTCTAAGCTGAAAAGTCCCAGTTTTATTAATCTCCCCACATATGGCAACCATTCCAAACTCCTAATAATTTTTCTTGTCTTTTCTGAACTTTTTCCAATGTCAAGATATTACCTTTTTTGAGATGAGGCAACCACATCTGCATGCAGTTACACAGTGAAGCTGAAATTATAACACCTGTATAGCGGGCTTCATTTATTCAGTTGATTTCACGATAGCTCTCTCCTCGCTCCCCATAGTTCAACACATTTACCGTACATAAAAAGAAAAAAAAAATGGAAGTCTCTTTTCAAATGTCATAACCCAGCTGGTGTTATTGACAGTATATAATCCAGCACTGCGAAAACATGCCCAGAGATTGCTAATGTTCACCCACCTTGACTTTCGCAAATGCTGCTTTCTACCAGGAAATGAACAGAAACATTTGTAAATCCATAACACCTACGCACACTACAAGAGAGGATCCGATTATCAGTCTGTGACAGGGCAATTTCAAAATGACTGATAGGGCCAACACTATCCTTAGCTACATCAATGAAGCCACACTGGTTTGAGAGACAAAATAACCCTTCAAAGCAAAAAGATCCAATTTTGCCGTTATTAATCTGGTTCCATTGAGGTAGGTGCTGTAAAAAAGTCACACAGGCCTGTCCTTTGGAACACACACCATAAGCAGACAAAATAGACAAGAGATGGGAGAAAAAGTATCTCCATTTTACAGATACAGAACTGAGGTACAGAGAGCTTAAGTGTCTTGGCTGAGGTGACACAGGAAGGCTGTGGCAGAGAATGGTACTTTTGAACTCTGACCTCCTGAGTTCCAGCCCAGTGCTAGAATCAAAACACCATCTTTTCGTTCCATGCTATATGATCCCAAGAATACTGACCACTGAAACATCTCTTGTCAATACTTCTTGCTTTCCACTCACCCTTTGTAAGCCTAGGGTCATATGTTATTGTCTGAACCAGAACACCTACTGAGGTTCATGATCACTGTGCACATTGAATACAGACACAGCCCTGTATGGTGTACTGGTGCCGAGGTATAATATATAGCCAGAACTAGCATGTCTCTGCTGTCTTCTGCTGCTCACTGTCTGACTGTGGAAAGTACAGGTCAATTAAAGCTAGTCCATTAATCAGGGGAGTCTGGCAAGGAAGCAAATGTGACTGGCTACAGTCCAGAAATGTAAGCATGTCATCTGGCCTGCTTTCGTTTGTCCAGTCTGTTTCAGCACATGAACGTCCGTGTCTTCATCACGCTGCCCTCATCCATGGTGTCTTGTCTCTTCATTCCACCAACACCAAGCTGTCCAGAACATATTTGCACATCGCTGCTTTATCTCTGAGCCTGCAGGAAGACTTCCTCAAGCCACCTGTTCCATCCTCTCTCACTTTCCGGATCAGAACAAAGGACAAAGATGGAGGGGAAAACCTCAGCCATGCCATACCCAAGATTTTCCTGTTTTCTCAGTCTTCCTCTCCAACCCCAGAGCACCTGGATATTTCCTCTGATATAAATGGGGATATAAGCATGATGTATATGATTTCATGCCATCATTAGGCACCAGAGTCAACAACCCACTGCGTTGAATAGGGATAAGAAAGGCTTCTTGAAATTGTCTGCCTGCCTGTAATGGGATACAGGATGATAACTTATAGCTTTATGTCACATACAGGTGGGGTTTTTTTTGGGGGGGGGGGGTTCAATCAAAAGATCTAAACATTGAAAAAGTGTAGATGTCTGATGGACTTATGACTGGCATAGTCCAGCCCCAAACCCAAGGCTGAGGGAATACGGCTGACTTGGCTCCAGTATTTCTGATGCTTGATGATTCCTCTACTCTCCTTGGGATGAGGACTGTCAGCACTGTCATTTTGCAAATACCACAGGGACCTCTGGAAACGACTTTTCTTCAATCAAAACTCACTTCAAACAGCATACACTAAACAAAAGGAAAACCATGTAATGCGCTGCCATACTGCCAGCTTGAACCATGGGTTGGTGTAAACACAGAATCCACTGTTACCTGCAGTTCTACATGTTTGATTAATGACGTCTTTGTTTTGGATTTCACCAAGAAGTTTGATGGCAATTAGGACACCTAACATAGTGAATGTCAGTGAAAATGGGATAGGTTCAGAAGCTACAATAGGGACGGAAAAAGGTAAATTACTTAGATGTCTTCAAGTCACCAGGGTCTTGAATCCTACCATACTCAAGGAGCTGACAGAGGAGATATTTGAGCCATTAGCTCTTATCTTTGAAAAGCCATGGAAGACAGGAAAGATTCCAAAAGACTAGAAAAAGGCAAATGTAGTGCCCATCTAAAAAAGGACAACCCAGAGAGTTACAACCCAGACATCTTAACTTCTGAACCAGGAAAGATAATGGAGCAAATCATTAAGGAATCCATTGCAAACATCTAGAAGATAATGAAGTGATAAGCAACAGTGAGCATGGATTTGCCAAGAACAAATCTTGTCAAACCAACCCAATAGCTTTCTTTGACAGGGTAGCAAGCGTTGTGGATAAGGGGGAAGCAGTAGTTGTGGTATACCTAAGCTTTAGTGAGGTATTTGATACAGTCTCTCATAATCGCCTCATAATCTCCTCGTTAATAAATTAGGGAAATGCAACCTAGATGGTGCTACTATAATGCAGGTGCATAGCTGTTTGGATAACCAATCATAATCATGCTGGAAGGGCATAATGAGTGGGGCTCCACAGGGATCAGTTCAGGGTCCTTGGGCAGGGGGCTGGACTTGATGACTTCCTGAGCTCTCTTCCAGCTCTATGTTTCTATGTGTTAAGAATGTCTGGCTTATTCTTTTTACAGTTGTCGGTTATATTCCCCTCCTTTGAACACCACAGGAAAAGCTAGAATATCTGTGTATGTTCTAAAAATTAAAATGACCAAAGATTCCTAAGTAAACTATAAGATGTGAGGCCTCCAACAGAATGTATATAAGCTACAAATACACTTTGCATAGAGCAGAAATACATTTCCTTCATGACAACAGCTCAGTTATCACTTGATTGGTTTGTTATAGATGTGATAAAAGCTTCCTGATGCATGCAGCCCTTTTATCTGGAAAGGATCTAGAAATACTGTAATGTTCAGTGTAGAGTGCACCCCCACTAACAGATGGTGCTGTATCTTTATGCTAGTGTTAAGCTGTTTTATGTGTTATAATTTAGGAATCATTTAAAAAAAGGGTAGAGAATAAGACAGAGATTATCTTATTGCCTCTGTATAAATCCATGGTACGCCCACATCTTGAATACTGCATGCAGATGTGGTTGCCTCATCTCCAGAAAGATATCTAGTTGTCCTCTCTAAGAGCTGGAAGGGACCTTCAGAGGTCATTGAGTCCAGTCCCCTGCCCTCATGGCAGGACTAAGTACCACCCTGAATAGATTTTTGCCCCAGATCCCTAAATGGCCCCCTAAAGAATTGAACTCACAACCTGGGGTTTAGCAAGTCAATGCTAAAAACCACTGAGCTATCCCTCCCCTTCAGTGGGCACAGCCAGGGGTGGGATGCATGTCCCCCAGCTGGGGCAGGCCCAGGTTTGTCTGCTCCCTGCATCCCCAGGGAAGGGACGGAGAAAACTGAGCGCTTTCCTCTTGCTCCCTGAGGAGGGGAACAGCCAGCAGTGTTCCCAGACGAGTCGTGAGAGGGAGGTTCAGATTTACCCCTCCACACACATGCTCCCTAAAGGCTTGGCACTGGGCCAGGCTACAGGGAGACCATGCCCCTACCCTGCCCGGTGATTCCCACTCTTTTCTATATAGTTTTCTGAGAAGCAATCCCATTCCAGGCACATCCCACTGTCCTGGCCCAACCAAACCCTGACCTTGCTCTAAAATTATGATCAGGGGAAGCTGTGTGCCAAATGTGATGGCCCTTGCTCTTACCATTTAGGAGAAGTTCTTGGACAGACAGACACACAGCTACACTGACAGACAGACTCTCCCAAACAGCTGTGTCTACACTGGCGCGATCTCGCGCAAAAGCGGCCACGCTTGCGCAAAAACTTGCTGCCTGTCTACACTGGCCGGGTGTTCTTGCGCAAGTAAACTGACAATCTAATGTATAAAATCAGGACTTCTTGCGTGAGAACTTTGATGCTCCCATTCAGGAAGAAGCCCTCTTGTGCAAGAGCTCTTCCAGAAGAGGCCAGTGTAGACAGGCAACATGAATTTCTTGCACAAGAAAGCCCTATGGTTAAAATGGCCATCAGAGCTTTCTTGCGCAAGAGGGCATCTACACTGGCATGGATGCTCTTGCGCAAAAGCACCTCTCTTGTGCAAAAGCACATGGCAGTTTAGACGCTCTCTTTTGGAAGAGTTTTTGCAGAAGAACTCTTCCGCAAAAGGAGTTTTTGCGTGAGAACGCACCAGTGTAGATGTAGCCATAGTAGATTTCGCGACTGCCCTCAGACAATCCACCACTTACAATCACAGCCCCTGAAGAAACAAAAATGCCTCACTGGGGGTTTCCAGAATGTTCTTCCTAATCTTTGTGGAATTTTATTTCATACAAATACTACAACTGCCGAATCCACTATCAAAACTTGGCTCTGCTGAATTGATAAGAGTTATCCTATTACAGTTTTGGCTGAGGATTTGAAGTATGAACTAGGCAGTGTGTTGACATAGAGCAAAGAGCAGAGTAAATGCCCTGGGGCAGGAACAATGGAGATGCCAGGAAGGCTACAACAAGATGGAAGAGACAGAGCAATGGGGTTGGGAGGGTGAGGTAATTGTTAGATGTAGCTCACTGCACAGAGAAAGCCATTGCAAAGCACAAGAACTTTTATTGGATCAAGGCACAAGAGACCTGTGCTACGTATTTCCACATGCTAGCTAGAGGGTGCGGGGGATGGGGAGGGGAATAGATCAGTATTCACATCACTTTTGTCAGTACCTGGCCCAGGCCAGGGAAGTTAATGATCCAACCAACTGACCTCATTTGGTGATGAATGCACTTTGCACATATGCGGAGAAGAAGTGCTAGTGATTGGCACTGTATCTATTAACTCTTAACCCATGCACACACCTGCAGCAATGTTGGTAACGCTGAAATAAAATTAACGCCCGACATGTCAGCTCCCTGTGGGCTTAGCCAACGCCAGAGAGAAGGCAGTGATGTGTGAGCCGCGGGCATGAGCCTGAGTTAAAAGAGAGCTTCAAAAGATAAGGTGGCTGAAGCAAAACAATTGGGCTGTGTCTAGACTGGCCAGTTTTTCCGGAAAATCAGCCGCTTTTCCGGAAAAACTTGCCAGCTGTCTACACTGGCCGCTGGAATTTCCGCAAAAGCACTGACTTCCTACTGTAAGAAATCAGTGCTTTTTGCGGAAATACTATTCTGCTCCCGATCGGGCAAAAGTCCCTTTTGCGCAAAGCTTTTGTGCAAAAGGGCCAGTGTAGACAGCTCAGATATGTTTTCCACAAAAAAGCCCCAATCGCGAAAGTGGCGATTAGGGCTTTTTTGCAGAAAAGCGTGTCTAGATTGGCACGGACACTTTTCGGCAAAAAGTGCTTTTGTGGAAAAGCGTCCGTGCCAATCTAGACGCTCTGTTCCGAAAATGCTTTTAACGGAAAACTTTTCCGTTAAAAGCATTTGCGGAAAATCATGCCAGTCTAGACGTAGCCTTGGTGGAGCAGTGCCACCTCCTCCAGACTGCACATGGGAGCCACAAAAGATGAGACCGAGGCTTGTTGGTATTGGTCAAGACCCTGTATCATAGAGGGGGGCCAAAATATCACAGAATTCTACGGTGGGAAGAGACCTCAGCAGGTCTTCGAGTCTAACTCCCAGCTCAAAGCAGGACCAATCCCAACTCAATTATCCCAGCCAGGGCTTTGTCAAGCTGGGAGTTAAAAACCTCTAGGGATGAAGATCCACCCCCTCCCTAGGGAACCCATCCCAGCGCTTCTCCACCATCCTAGGGAAATAGTTTTTCCTAATATCCAACCTAGACCTCCCCCACTGTAACTTGAGACCATTGCTCCTCGTTCTGCCATCTGCTACCACTGAGAACAGCCTCTCTCCGCAAAAGAGAGTTGAGGAGTGCCCTTCAGGGAGTTAAAGGCTGCTATCAAATCCCCCCTCACTCTTCTCTCCTATAGCCTGAATAAGCCCCAATCCCTCAGCCTCTCCTCATAAGTCATGTGTGCCAGCCCCCTCATCATTTTTGTTGCTCTCCGCTGGACTTTCTCCAATGCAGTCACATCCTTTCCTATCTTTATCAGGATCCTCATCCTGCTCCTTTGGAGACAGAAATCCCAAACCCACTTCATGGTACAAGGTAGAGTTAATAGCTTGCTATCATTCACAGGCTGGTCAAGGTCTGACTCGCCACTGCACTGGCTTCCCTCATGTTGTGTAGAAAACCTGGGATTGCATTAAACCTTTCAGCTGCTGCGCCTGTGAACTGCTCTTTGAGGAGAGACTGAAAAGCACAGCCGGAGCCCCTTATGGTGAATTGCCACCCACCCAGAAATAGAATAAAGGCCCCCTTTTGTCACCCTGCACTCCTGCTGTGGTCTCCAAGCGCAGCCCTGAGACACTGAACCCCCTGTGGAAATAATTTGATAATGAACAGGTCTCCCTAGCTGTACCGGTGAATTCCATGCTCAGGCTGCCTTCTGACTTGCAAACTTGACAAGGCATTGCCCCTTTGTACACAGTTGCAGAATTACATTGGGTTTATGTGTTCCCATAGCACTCTGGAGATTTACCCTTATGACTATTCCCCATTTCCCCCATTCTTCCACCTGCTGAGGAATGCTGGAGGGACAGCCTACCCCTCTACCAGGTGCATATGAAGCAGGAATCACAGAAAAAGAAATCTTGGCTTCTTTTAAGCACAGAAAACCCTCTGACTTAAACAGGACTTCAGGGAGGAAAACACTGCATCTGAGGAAAGCCACTACCCCTCCCCCTAACCTTTTGAACCTTTCTTTTAAAAGGTAGGTAGAGAAGGCTTGAATCCCAATTTATATAGAAAGGCAGCACTCCACCCAGAGCACACCTGAGCTGGCTTCTTTGTGATGAGTATATATATATATATATATAAGGGCACCTCTAAAGGTTTCTTTATGTGAGGTTCCCAGAATAGATACGTTGTAATGGGGGGTAGTAGCAACAGCAAAATGGGATGGTGTGTAATATAGGAAGGGAAGAAGTGAGGAGAAATTATACACAGCGAACAAAAATGATTAAGGGGTTAGAACAACTGCCCTATGAAGAGAACTTAAAAAGACTGGTATTTTCAGCTTAGAAAAGAGGAGACTAAGTGGGGCAGGGATATGATAGAGGTCTATAAAATCATGCCTTGTGTGAGGAAAATGAATAAGGAAAAGTTATTTACTTTCTTCCCATAATAGGTAGCAGGTTTAAAACAAAAAAAGAGGTTTTGCTTCATGCAGCACACAATCAACCTGTGGAACTCCTTGACAGAGGATGTTGTAAAGGCCAAGACTTTAAAAGGATTAAAAAATGATCTAGAAAAATACATGGATAGATCCATCAATGGCTATTAGCCAGGAATGGTGTTCCTTATCTCTATTTGTCAGAGGCTGGGAATGGGTGAAGGGGGATGGATCACTTGCTAATTGTTCTGTTCTGTTCTTTATCTCTGGGGCACCTGGTGTTAACCACTGCTAGACGGCAGGATCTTGAACTAGATGGACCTTTGGTCTGACCGTTCTTATGTTCTTTTTACAACCTGTGTGTTAAAACAGAATTCAATATCAAGCCTTTTTCTGTGTGATGCTTTCAAGATTTAGCTCACCAGCCTCATGAACTCACACATGAGCTGCTGGGTATCTTCCCCAGGCATGGGTTTGGGTTCTATAACCTACCATGGCAGCAAGGAGAGCTAGTACTGATCACCACAACTCTCTGGCTCTGGTTTTCAACTTCCTGCCTGCCTCAGTGCAAAAAAAGTGCTAAATCCTTCCCTGTTTAGTGTATGACTCACTTTGAAATACTCTCACAGAAGGGACTCGAAAGAATTGTAATTCTAACTCTAATAAACATGGGCACTAGAGGGGACAGAATTGTTGTAACTCAGGCCTGTGATGTCTGATGAACCATGTGTGAGCCAAACCACCGTGTAGTGATCCAGAACTTGAACAATGGCACAGAAGCTAAATACTGTGGAGTCTGGCGTCTTTTGAGCACTCTTGTTTCTCACTGTCCCCCACTTTTCCTGTCCTGCTACCACATCCTTAGCACCTCTCTGGGTTTTTCAGTGACAAGGCCTCTGCTGGCCCTGTTGGGTGTAGGATTGGTGCTGCCCAAATCTGAATTACTGCCATCTATTTCAAAGTAACTCTTTCTGATCTGCTTAACAGTGGTGACTGGCCTACTTTCACCAGCGAAGCCAAGTAGTTAATGAATATAAAGTGTTAAGAGCCTGGTGACACACAACAGGTAGGATTCCCTTGTAACAGGTGAGCCAACTGTTGTGTATTGGGGTTGTAGATCTAGATCCTGTTATAGTAACTGAGTTAGGTCACTAGGGGGCAGCCCAGCTGGTATGGGCTGGTTCTAGTTAGTTCTTTTATGGAATAAATGGACACTTGCAACTGCTCAAAGCTCTCTGTTTCCTGTGATTTCTTTCTAAACTTTGGCACTCCAAATGATTTCATACCAACCAGGGCACAGAAGTTAATTGACTCGCCCAGGTTACCTACCCAGAGGGAATTGTCAAAACCACCGGGGAATAGGACGCAAGAGTCGTGACTCCCGGTCCCTTGCTCAAGCCGTTGGACATGATTCCCTCACAGAGCCATGTCTCCTTCCCTCACGATCCCTTGATCAAGTCACTAGGCCAGGGGTGGGGAACCTAAGGCCTGGGGGCCAGATGAGGCCCCTGGCTTGCCTGGATCTGGCCCTCTGAGGCTTGGGGCTTCCTCCCAGCATTGGAGAGCCAACGCTGGTGCTCCAGTTCCCCCACTACCCTCTGCCATCGGGACTAGAGCACACAAAATCTACCACCCTGGGACTGCCTAAGCTCTGGTGTGTGAGGGGAATGTGGGGAGTGTCTTTCTTCCTCAGTCGGGGGCTGCATCAGTGAGGGGTTTTTTTTTGTTTTGGTTTTGTTTGTGTGGGGGCCCTTATTTCTCTGTGGCTCAGCAGCCCCCAACCCAAAAAAGTTTCCCCACTAGGCCATGCTCTGCTTAGCTTTCCGGCTTTATTTCAGCCTGCGGTAACAAAGCATCACTGAGCGTCAGATGTAAGAAATTCTGGGTATTGATTCCAGGAGCCGGGGTGCTGAGCTTAGCAACTGATGGGAAATGGATGTGGGTCAGCCTCGTGAGTCAGTCGTGGGTCAGCCTCGGGCCCGATGATTCAAAGGGGCCTAGGGCTCCCCACTGCTACTGTGGCAGCTGCCACTCCGGGCCCTTTAAATTGCCCCTGGAGCACCGTGCTGTGTGCTCTGGGCAGCTTTGAGGGCTGGGGAAGGGGGAGGGAATGTTCCGCATTCTGAGCAGCACCACGGGCTGGCTACTCCCAGTCCCACCCCCTCCAGAATCACAGAGCTGCTCTCCTCGGGGCCTGCACAGGCCGTATGCACCCCTGATAGACCATATCCATAGTCTGCTTTATTCTACAGCCTTCTACCATGTTCCTCTGAAGCAGGGTGACCAGATGTCCTGATTTTTTGGGGATAGTCCTGATCTTCAGGGATTTTTCTTACACAAGTGCCTACTACCACCCACTCCCGGTCCCAATTTTTCCACACTTGCTATGTGGTCGCTCCACTCTGAACCTTGTCTTTGTCTCTTGATATTCCCCCTCTATAGAACCAGATCAGGACCTGACAGTGCATGTGGCTCTCCCCGGGCAGGCTTGCCACGCTGTGCTACTTTAGGCAGTTCACATGCAGCAGAAGCAGAATCCTGCAGGTACCGGTTTATTCATAAGCCTTCCCGGTGCATGGCACGGCCCTCTAGTGGCTGGAGGCAATGGTAGCACCTCGCCCTCTCCCGTGTCAGCGAGACTGCCCTGCAGATGCCAGGATGCTTCAAATCTCCTGCAAAAGGGCAGGCTGCCAGCAGAATGGCCAATTGTACGGAATACTGAGACAGTGTTCGGGTCCGGCTGTACAAAGCAAGCCCTGCTAGGGAACTGAGCGGAGCCAGTCATCCCCTCGGGGCACAGTTGTGCAAAGGGGAGCAGCTGATTGCTCAAGAGTGCAACTCTTCCTTCTCTGGGGCTGCACCAGTTGGGAATTGGATTCACCAGCTTTGACTCACAGTGGAGTCTCTCTTTGAGGTTGCAGCTTTTGCAGGGTCAGTCTCTTTGTAGGTCACCTAGGTTTCCTCCTGACCCTCCACGGACTCCCCAATGGAGCAGGCTGGGAAATATCTCCCAGGAGGCACTCAGAATCAGGTGACTTTGTGATGTGCCACATTTTGAGAAGAGTCCATCACAATGCATCATTGGAGAGGTAGTCCTTCCAAGGCACATGGCCTATAGGGAGTAATGGTACACTAAGCACCCAAACAACAACTCCCAAGGGCCCCTCCCTCCCCCAGCATTTTAGGCATATGCAATTTAATGTCAAACAATCTTGAAATAAACTGAAATGAAATAACAATCTTAAATGAGCCAAAAAGATTCATAGACTCTCTATGGATAGTAACTCCATGCTCCAATAAGAATATAGCAGTAGGGATATATTATCAACCACCTGATCAGGACAGTGATGGTGACTATGAAATACTAAAGGGAGATTAGACAAGCTAGCAAAATAAAATACTCAATAATAGTGGGGGATTTCAACTATCCCCATATTGACTGGGTGCACGTCACCTGAAAACAGGATTCAGAGATAAAAATGTCTTGATACTTTAAATGAGTGCTTCTTGGAGCAGCTGGTTCTGGATCGCACAAGGGGAAAGGCTATTCTTGATTTAGTCCTAAGTGGAACGCAGGATCTGGTTCAAGAGGTCAATATAACTGGACTGCTTGGAAATAGTGACCATAATGTAATAAAATGTAACATCCCCGTGGTGGGAAAAACACCTCAGCAGCCTGACACCGTAGCATTTAATTTCAGAAAGGGAAACTACACAAAAATGAGGAAGTTAATTAAACAAATTAAAAGGAACAGTGATAAAAGTAAAATCTCTGTAAGTTGCATGGAAACTTTTCAAAGACACCATAATAAAGTCCCAACTTAAATGTATACCCCAAATTTAAAAAAAAACACAGTAAGAGAACCAAAAATGTTCCACTGTGGCTTAACAACCCAGTAAAAGAAGCAGTGACAGATAAAAAGACATCTTTTAAAAAGTGGAAGTCAAATCCTACTGAGGAAAATAGAAAGGAGCATAAACTTTGTCGAATTAAGTGTAAAAATATAATAAGAAAAACCAAAAAGGAGTTTGAAGAACAACTAGCTAAAACTCAAAAAGTAATAGCAAAATGTTTATGTACATCAGAAGCAGGAAGCTGGCTAAACAACCAGTGAGACTGTTAGATGATCAAGATGCTAAAGGAGCACTCAAAGATGATAAAGTCATTGTGGAGAAGCTAAATGAATTCTTTGCTTCAGTCTTCAAGGCTGAGAATATTGGGGAGATTCCCAAACCTGAGCCATTCTTTTTAGGTGACAAATCTGAGGAATTGTCCCAGATCGAGGTGTCATTAGAGGAAGTTTTGGAACAAATTGAAAAACTCAATGGTAACAAGTCACCGGGACCAGATGTCATGCACCCAAGAGTTCTGAAAACTCAAATGTGAAATTACGGAACTAACTGGTTTGTAATCTATCCTTTAAATCAGATTCCGTACTTAATGACTGAAGGTAGCTAATGTGACACCAATATTTAAAAAGGGCTCTAGAGGTGATCCTGGCAATTACAAACTGATAAGTCTGATGTCAGTACCAGGCAAATTAGTTGAAACTATAGTAAAGAATAAAATTCAGACATTATGGGCTCATCTAGACTATGCTGAAGTTTCGAAAGAAAACATGCAAATTCTGCGGGAATTTGCATATCTTCTTCCGATCACACTATCGAAAGCAGAGTTTTCGAAAGTGAAAGTAGTCAGGTCATGGCTTTTTCGGCAACCCCCCTGCTTTTTCGAAAAGCCATGCAAACCTCTGCTTTCGAAAGTGAGATCAGAAGATGATATGCAAATTCAACAGGAATTTGCATATCCTATTTCAAAACTTCAGCGTAATCTAGACATAGATGAACATAATTTGTTGGGGGAAAGTCATTATGGTTTCTGTAAAGGGAAATCATGCCTTATTAGTCTGCTAGCATTCTTTGAGGGGGTCAACAAACATGTGGACAAGGGAGATCCAGTAGATATAATCTACTCAGATTTCCAGGAAGCCTTTGTAAAGGTCCCTCAGCAAAGACTCTTAAGTAAAGTAAGTTGTCATGAGATAAGAGGGAATGTCCTTTCATGGATTGACAACTGGTTAAAAGACAGGAAACAAAGAGTAGGAATAAATGGTATGCTTTCTGAACAGAGAGAGGTAACTAGTGGGGTCTCCCAAGGGTCAGTCCTAGGACCAATCCTATTCAACTTATTTATAAATGATCTAGAGAAAGGGGTAAACAGTGAGGTAGCAAAATTTTCAGATGATACCAAACTGCTCAAGATAGTTAAGATCAAAGCAGACTGTGAAGAGCTTCAAAAAGATCTCACCAAACTAAGCAACACAATGGCAAATAAAATTTAATGTTGATAAATGTAAAGTAGTGCACGTTGGGGGAAAAAAAATCCCAACTACGCATACAATGTGATGGGGACTAATTTGGCTACAACTACTCAGAGAGATCTTGGGAGTCATTGTGGATAGTTCTCTGAAAACATCCACTCAGTGTGCAGTAGCAGGCAAAAAAGCAAACAGAATGTTAGGAAGCATCAAAAAAAGGAATAGAGAATAAGACAGAATATCTTATTGCCTTTCTATAAAACCATAGTACCCTCATCTTGAATACTGAGTACAGATGTGGTCACCTCAAAAAAGATACATTAGCGTTGGAACAGGTTCAGAAAAGGGCAACAAAGATTGATGAGGGGTTTGGAACGTGTCCCATATGAAGAGAGATTAAAAAGACTTGGACTTTTCATCTTAGAAAAGAGGAGAGTAAGGGGGGATATGATAGAAGTCTGATGTGGAAAAAGTGAATGAGGAAACGTTATTTACTTATTCCCATAATATAAGAACTAGGGGTCACCAAATGAAATGAATAGGCAACAGGTTTAAAACAAGCAAAGAAGTTTTTCTTCACTCAACACACACAGTCAACTTGTGGAACTCCTTGCCAGAGGATGTGGTGAAGGCTAGGACTTTAACAGGATTCACAAAAGAGCTAGCTAGATTCATGGAGGTTAGGTTCATCAATGGCTATTAGCCAGGATGAGTAGGAATAGTGTCCCTAGCCTCTGTTTGTCTGGAAATGGATGACAGGAGAGGGATCACGTGATGATTACCTGTTGTATTCCCTCCCTCTGGGCATTGGCCACTGTTGGCAGACAGCATCCTGGGCTAGATGGACCATTGGTCTGACCCAGTATGGCCGTTCTTATGCTCTTATGAAATATTCTGATTTTGGGTCTTCCTTTAATGTGATATGTGCCAGCAATGCCCTTCTGCCATGGATATTGGCCAAACGGGACAGTCTCTATGATAAAGGATTAATGGACACAAAACAGATATTAGGAATGGTAACACACAGAATCCTATTATAACATGAGCTTTCCTTACTTTCAACCCCCTATTGACATCAAAAGCTAAGCCTGGGATGCTTCCAGCCTGTTCACTTAGCCTCATTAGCACCGGGACTACAATTGACAGGTAATTTTTTCCTCTCTTTCCCTTCTTATTCTCAGGGTTCCCCCTTTTTTTCCCCCCACTCAAGATCATCTTATCTGAAAAAGTGGGTTTTGCCCATGAAAGCCCATGCAACTAATTAAATGTATAGCATGAGCTTTTGTGGGCAAAACCCACTTTATGGATACATCATTTTGCATTTTCTGGCCCATTCATTCTGTGAGAAAATTCCCAACGGTCCTGTCAGGGAAGTCATGGAGCCTTCCCTGCTTGCATCAAAAAAATAAAATAAAATAATGTGTAAGAACAAGAGACACTTTGCTCACACAATATCAGTATCACGGTGATATGACACCATTGTGTATTCTGAACTTAAATATTTGCTCCTCTTGACTACAGATAACTTCCTATGGAAAAAATCAATAAGCTGCCTAAGTGTAATGCTAAAATATCGATGTTAGCACATACATACCATGAGCCCTTCCACCTTTCAAAGTTAGTTTGCCAAAATTTGTCAGCCGTTTCGATACCTGTTAAACATTTATGAGTCATCCATCCTCAGGGGTTTTCTTGTGTGTTTAGTTGTTATTTTTAATGCATGAAAGAAAGGGGAAGAAGGGAAGGGCACACTTCAGAGTTGGCCGCGGTTTAAGATTATTTATTTACTAGGTGTAATATTGCAATGAGAGTTTCAAAGGCATTTTGTGTTACGGTCATAAAAGGCCATGTGGAGCCAGGGGGTTATTCTGAATTCAGATGGTCTAATCCAATCCTCATTTATGCTCATGGGACGTTCCCAGTTGTCCCCCGTCCCCTATGGAGACTCCATTTCAGTGTGGTTGCAAATGAGCGGTATTTGGCCCACTGAGAATAAAGTTTGGGCGTATCGGAACACGGAAGTTGACCCAATGTGTAATTATGCTTCTGATCTGCTAGTTACCAGATCCCGGTGGCATAAAACTTCCATTCCGACAGGGAGCTGTGCACTAAACAGCCTGTTTAGCTGTTTATTGGCACTAAACAGCCTATCTGAAAGATATACAGCCAGCGTTTTCAGAGCATGGCCACTAATATATTGTCCTTCAGTTTCACTGTCTTGGCAATTAAATGGCTCAAAATAAGTGGTCAGTTTTTTAAAAATGCCATTTGATGCGGTGTGAGGTGTTGAATGCGAAGAGAACAAGTGGAAACCAATGAGAGTTTCAGGTGTTCAGTAATTCTGATAAGATCTTAAACCTCAGCCATTTGATGGACTATTTGAGATTCTAACAAAGGCGCATTATTAGCATGCTATTTTTCTTTCTCTTTGCCTTCATTGTCATTAGTTTTCTTCTGGCATCAATCTCTTCGCATTAACTCGTTTGACCCCAAAACAATATTTTGTGGCTTTTTTTTTTTTTGGTCCCCTGTAAAACTTTTTGGTGGAACAAAAATTCAGGTTTTTCTCGTGTGTGCTGTTTTCACTTTCTTGGCATCAATAAGGAAACTCTGCTTTATGACAGGTACACCCTGATGCCACTGATATGGATAAGGAAACCCGGCAACGGATAAAGCTAATGGGTTGTGATTAGCTGCATCGAATAGGGCTTAATGATTGTAGTATGAACCTATTTGCTTACACGGATTTAAAGTAGCAGATAAAATATGTAAGTGTTAAAACAAACAGAAACCACTTATATATCTGGGGGTAAAATCCAGCTAAAAGGGTACATTACAGACTTTGGACTGTGCATGCTATATAGAAATTAGTCTCCATTCTCTCCCTTGACCTTTCTCCTGGTTGCATAGGGAAAGTTTGAAAAGCACTTCATCAAAAGCCATAGCGCTAAGTCCTGGACCCTTTGCCCAGAGCAGATGCATTGCACACAGAGGCTTGTCATGGAGATTTGGGGAAAGAAAACCCACCTGTTTAGATCTGCAGTGACTATGACAGTCTCAGCACAACGAGGAGTCCTGTGGCACCTTAAAGACTAAGGGTACATCTACATAGCAGCATTATTTCATAGTTGATCAGCTGTTTGTCGGCTCAGCGCGCTAGTCTGGACACTCCGCGGTCGACATCAAAGCCCTTTGTCGACCGCCCCGGTAAACCTCATCCCACGAGGAATAACGGGGTGGTCGACAAAGGGCTTTGATGTCAACAGCAGAGTGTCCAGACTAGCGCGCTGAGCCGACAAACAGCTGATCAGCTGTTTGTCGGCTCAGCGCAGCAGCCATTTGAATGAAGCGGCGATTATTTAAATCACCACTTCATTTCCCTTTGCCTACAATCCTAATCTACATGGGTCCATCGATGGAGCCATGTAGTCTAGACACAGCCTTAGGCTATGTCTAGACTGCAAGCCTCTTTCGAAAGAGAGCATCTAGACAGCACGCGGAACTTTCGAAAAAGCAAGCCGCTTTTTCGAAAGAAAGCAGCAAGTGAGTCTGGGTGCTTTCTTTCTAAAAAGCCCTGTTTGCTTTCAAGAACGCCTTTTTTCGAAAGAGCACTTTCGAAAAAAGGCGTTCTTCCTCGTGGAATTAGGTTTACCGCCGTCGAAAGAAAAGCCGCGTTCTTTTGATTTAATTTCGAAAGAACGCAGCTGTAGTCTAGACGCAGGTGAAGTTTTTTCGAAAAAGGCTACTTTTTTCGAAAAAACCCCTGAGTCTGGACACAGCCTTAGAGACTAACACAAAATGGAGATTGTATCATGAGCTTTCATGGGCACCACCCACTTCATGCCCACAAAAACTCATGATACCATTTTTTGTTAGTCTCTAAAGTGCTGCAAGACTGTTTGTTGTTTTTAAAGTTTTTCCAGTTACACACTAACATGGCAACCCCTCTGAAACGAATTTGATTGTGTTAAATTTGTAAATGAATCACAGCTCTGCTGTGTCTCTTTGTAGTCTGGTTTGGAGGGTTGGGTTTTTGGTAGAAGGATGGCTACTTTTACCTCCATTCCTGAGTATCTGGGGAGGTAGAAGTGTTCTGCTGGGTTTTGTTACCTTTCTTCATGCCTGATTTGTGTCCATTTATCCTTTCGGTGCAGAGACTCTCCAGTTCGGCCAATATCCGTGGCAGAGGGCCATTGTTGGGACTTGATGGCATAGAGCACGCTAGATGTGCCGGTGGATGAGCCGCTGAGGGTGTGGCCGATGTGGTTGGGTCCTGTGCTGGTGTTGCTTGTGTAAATGTGTGGACAGAGTTGGCAGTGGGGTGTGTGGCAGGGGTAGGTTCCTGGGTTAGTGTGTCTGTGGTGTGGTGTGTGGCTGCTGGTGAGTATTTGCTTCAGATTGGGGGGCTGCCCCCTGATCAAACTGTATTGCCTTCTCCCAGGGGTAGGCTGGAGTGAGCTGGACAGGAGAAGTGGGCCCCTCTAGGGTGGCTGGCTCCTTGCTTCGTCCCTCTCTGTGCCCACCCCCTCTCGCTTTTCCATGGTCGCCTTGGCTCTCGATGCTAAGATCCAGGGAAAGGCTTAAAAAAATATGACCCCGCTGCTGCCAAGCGACCTGATTGGGTCCCCATTAAATCTCCTCAAATGCCTATCACTGGCGTCCTCAATCTTTGTCTAGGGCCTGATTCTGCGAGGCTCTGAACACTTCCAGCCAGGCAGCACGTGCCTGACAGGATCATGCCCCTCCTCCCATCTCCCCCGTTCCCCCAGATCAAAAAAGGCAGGAATGTTGTGCGGATGGACACCACAGTTCATCGGCGTCTCCTCCCACCGCTCCGACAAGAGGGCCGGTTCCTTTGCCATGGAGCAAAGAACCACGCAGTCAGGTGGCTTTATACCCTCCCAAGGAAACAAAGGGCCACGTTGACAGACCCTGCTGTTCTGAGTGACTTTTGCACCTTGCTTCCATGGCAGATCCAAGGTCCCATCTGTTTGCCCTGGCATCTCAGAAAGGGCATGCCGGGCTGCAGGGAGAGGGAAATACCCTCCTGGGTTTGTTTTGCCCCACAGCGATTTCACTCACCTCTCCCCAGGTTACCTGACGAGCCAATGCTCTCGGTTTCTTTTCTCCCCCTTCTTCAAAAAATCCGTGCAGGTTTTATAGACGCCAGCTGCTGTGTGAGCACTGTTCCAAAGAAGTCGCAGACAAAGCCAGCAAGCTGGCAGACAATCCGGGCGCCGCGAGGATGGCTGTCATGCCCTGGGCACAGGGACATAATGGTGTTTGCAATTGCTTTGTTCCAGAAGAAATTGCATTAGGCTACTGTACAAAGATTTGCTTCCTCTGTGGGGCACAGATGGACAGGGCACCTGCACTAGGTTAGAGATGCTACTATTACTCAGCAAAGGCAAATCTCCCTTTGGCTCGAGTGGCATTTTAAGAGCTTCTAAAAGAGAAAACATAATTAACTGATTGCCACAATTATTTTCTGTTACCAAAGAAAGGGCCTCAAGCCAAGTAGCTGAACACCTTCTTGGGGTTAAACTCCTTGATTTAAACTCTTCTATTCAAACTCTTTTTTTATTCAAAACGATCTGGACAAACTGGAGAAATAGTCTGAGGTAAACAGGATGAAGTTTAAAAAATGCAAATGCAAAGTGTTCCACTTAGGAAGGAACAATCCGTTTTACACAAAGGCTACGACTAGACTGGCATGAATTTCCGAAAATGCTTTTAACGGAAAAGTTTTCCATTAAAAGAATTTTCAGAAAAGCATGTCTAGATTGGCAGGATGCTTTTCCGCAAAAGCACTTTTTGTGGAAAAGCGTCCTGGCCAATCTAGACGCGGTTTTCTGCAAAAAAGCCCCGATCGCCATTTTCACGATCGGGGCTTTTTTGCGGAAAACAATACTATGCTGTCTACACTGGCCCTTTCGTGCAAAAGTCTTTCGGAAAAAGACTTTTGCCCGAATGGGAGCAGCATAGTATTTCTGGAAAAGCACTGATGATTTTACAGGAGATCGTCAGTGCTTTTCCGGAAATTCAAGCTTGCCAGTCTAGACACAGCCAAACAGAATGGGAAGCGACTGTCTAGGAAGGAGTACGGCAGAAAGGGATTGAGGGATCAGGGTGGAACACAAGTTAAACATGAGTCCGTAGTGTGACACTGTTGCAAAACAAGCAAACAGGATTCTAGGATGCATTAACAGGAGTGTCGTGAGCAAAACATGAGAAGTCATTCTTCTGCTCTATTCTACATTGATTAGGCCTCATTTGGAGTATTGTGTCCAGTTCTGGGCACCGCATTTCAAGAAAGATGAGGAGAAATTGGAGAAGGTCCAGACAAGAGTAACAAAAATGATTAAAGGTCTAGAGAACATGAAGGAAGACTGAAAGCACTGGGATTGTTTAGTTTGGAAAGGAGACGACTGAGAGGGGACATGATAGTGGTTTTCAAGTATCTAAAAGGGTGCCACAGGGAGGAACAGAGAAGGTTGTTCTCCTTGGCCTCTGAGGATAGGAAAGAAGCAACGGGCTTAAACTGCAGCAAGGGAGGTTTAGGTTGGACATTAGGAAAAACTTCCTAGTTGTCAGGGTGGTTAAACACTGGAATAAATTGCCTAGGGAGGCTGTGGAATCTCCATCACTGGAGATATTTAAGAGCAGGTTAGATGGACACCTGTCAAGGATGATCTAGACCAGCGGCGGATTTAGGGCAGTGCGAGCGGGGCAGCTGCCCCAGGCCCCACGCTTCCCGAGGCCCCGCGCATGCGCCTTGGCCCCACGGCGCATGCGCTGTGTCAAAGGGGGGGCCCCGCGAAATTTTGCTGCCCGGGGCCCCGTGGCACTCTCATCCACGCCTCATCTAGACAGTGCTTGGTCCTGCCACAAGGGCAGGAGATGGGACCTGATGACCTCGCAAGGTCCCTTCCAGTTCTAGTATATGATTCTATCCTTCTTTCTTGCACACTTTCGGTTGGCTTGGGCATATGGCTTCTGATTTTAGGTCTGGCCTGACAAACACTGATAAACCACCCCCAGGGAAAAAATGGAATTGGTGTTTATCCAATAAGCACCTGGAAAACACAGGACAGTTTCTTATCCCTCAGGGCTTGTCCACAAAAAAACAGTCACGTGACATATGGAGGTGTGCTTGCTTATGTATATTAACATACCTCACATTCATTGGTCCATGCTGGAGTGCCCTCAGTGGAGCCGACAGCCCACAGGAGGCCCGGGGCAAGGTGTGTGTGGGGCCCGGCTCCTCATCCCTGAAAGGGGTGGGGCCAAGGGCAGTCAATCCTTAGAACCACCCAGACCTTGGCACACCCCCACTCCTACCCCTCAGAGTCACACAGAGCAGCACCTAACTGTGGCAAATGTGGCAGTGACAGCCGTGGGCTCCGGGCCCCGGGGCAATTACCCCCTTTCCCTCTTCCCGGCCCCCCCATCTACAGGTCAGAGTGCCTACAGGGTTCCTAATTCAATTTAACACAGTGTTGTTTGAAAGTGTATTACATGAACACGCACCAGGGAACATTACAAAGCGACTGCCAGTTACAGTGATATGTAGTATAACGCACTGTTTCTCAACCAGTGGTACAAGTACCCTTAGGGGTACTTGAGAAGTCTGGGGGGTACGTCAACACAACTGAAATTTGGAGAACTGAATTTTTGTGTGATGTTTTACAGCGCTTTATTATTTTTGTACTTTTTACACTCAAAAATGGTATTGCCTGCCTGGCTACGATTAAGTTGTTTAAACAAATGTGTTGCAATGGTTGAAAAAATGTTCTGTTTGAAAACTGTAGGTACTGGGGGGTATTTATAATCTTTTTTTTTTTTTTTTTGAAAAGAGGGTACTTTATTTAAAAAAAAGGTTGCGAAACACTGCTATAACGTATACAACACGGTTTGCTTATTACAGTATGAAGAAAGAGAACCCCCCTCCCCAAATGCCAGATAATTGGATGTCTAGCCAGACCTCAAAGATTGCTACAAATAGCTCCCCCAAAATGAAATTAATCAACCCCCAAAATCCAAAGCCTTCTCTAAGCACAACCTTATGGCCAAGTAATGCAAGACCTGCATGAGGATAGAAATGCTGCCAACATTAGGCTGTTAGAGAGGCAGGAACAGGTGGGGAAGGGTTGATGGCTTCACCTCTCCTCCCCACCGGCCGTCTCTGAATGAATGGCACAGCAGCTATGCTTTCCCTAGCCATGACAGGCTTTATGATTCCTCCTACCCAAGTGATGTGTCCAGGCACCTTGGCCCTGTGCCGTCAGAGCATAATAGAGCCTTCCCGTACAACACGTCTGAATTTAATATTTCACACCCTCCCCCTGGGAAATCATTTTTTGCTCCTGGCCAGCGCCAGTGGATAAAAGCCTAATTACGCGCCAAAAATGATGGACGCCCGAAAGAAGCAGGCACGATGGGGCCTGCTGTCCCGCTGCTGGGTTTTGAGGGTGCAGCTGCCGACGTTGAGAGAAACATTTGCTGGTTACCCCTTCGTTGAAGTTCAAGCTGCAGAACGGGGCGTGCCATAGCAGGTGTTTGCAATGGGTGCCATGTAGAAGGCCGCTCTTCGGTCGCCTCTCTCTACGGCAGTCTTTAGCGCATTCCTCCTCATGCCACTCCAGGGATGTTAGGGGGTGCTGCTTATCTCCATTTTACAGACGGGGCCTCAGTGGAAGGAGATACGGAAGATCTTTGGCTCAGAAAGGAATGATTCCAGGGAAGTTTTGTGGCTAGGCCTGCCAATAGGAGGGAGGTAAAGGGGGTGGTGGTTCAAAGAGTGGTGGCTGCCCTGGGCCCTTTAAATCACCGCTGGAGCACCATGTGGCTCTGAGGGCTGGGGATGCACCAGAGGGCTGGCTACCCCCTGTCCTGCCTCTTCTGCCTATGGCCCCAGCCCTTCTGGGAGTGCAGAGCAGGCGCCCCACCCCCAGCCCAAGGGTCCATGCAAGCTGTCGACTCTCCAGTCTATGGCCTGTATTATACTAGATGCTCACCAGGATCCCCTTCAGGCCGAGAAACTAGCCATCTATTCTTCTTGTTGAAAGTCGCATAAAATCTGTGGTTGAGCAGGGCTTTGAACCTAGATCTTTCCCATTGCCCGCTAGCACTCTGGACAATGAACTCCCCCTTCCTTTTCATGGATAAAGCGGTCCAAAGATGTAGAGTGGCCTTGCGTAAGGTTTTGCCACATCTACTGGCCAGAAGTTGCAGCCTGTCCATGCAAAGTAAACTGGTCACATTCTCGGGATTTCCAACAGGGCTGTTAGTCGGAAGTAATGCATCCGGAAATGCAGTGTGTCACATATGAAATGAAGACTCCCCCGTGCTTATTCAGTTAATCAAATGGTTCTGTTTCTTACCAAAGATGAGCTCAAATCAATTACTGTCCAAGGTTATTTTCCTACCATCTCTCTGTCTGTGCTCTTCATCTTCCCCTCACCCTTTTACTCCTCCTCTTGATTAAAAAGACAGCTAGAAAGCTGTGAGCTAATTGCATGCACTAACGAAAAGGGGAATATTATGTCTAAGGCAAGTAGTTACATCCAGTGACGTTAACGGTCTTTGGGGTTAGCATTCCTTGTTTGTAGCTTAGATTTTATTTGCCATTCCTGATCTACCTGAAACGAATTTCTATACAAGGCTCAATAATCAGATCATAAAAGGCCTTCATGTGCCTTTTCACATTCAAGTGTGCTAACTTCCTTACTGGAAAAACCTGGCCACGTCCCAAATCAGATGTGGCTGACTGTGATGAGGGCGGCGGTCTAACACAGTGGCTGTTTTCTCTGTTTTGCGCCTTTACATGGATAGCCTTCCTAGCTTGTTCACAAGGGCTCTTCCTGCAGGATTTAACCCAAGACATTAAAGTGAGTGTCAGAAAACTGTAATCTTCTAGTGACTTCACATTAGTTCTTTTTTTAAAAAAAATCAGACATATTCTGCTGACCGCCCTGAACACTGCAGTGTTGTTTTCAGGTAATGGAGGAGAAATATTGTCCCTTTTTTCCCTCTGATTAGCAGCTGGGAGGGCTGGGATGCCATGTGACAGATATAGCAATTTCCTGCAATATCGTGGCCAAACTTTACTGAATTAAATTTGGATCAAATTAAACCATATTGAATTAAGCACAAGTATATTAGGAGTTCAGTGTATTAAAATTTCAAATCTTTATATATTATCATAGCTGGGCATGCAGTGCCTCTAGGCAGGAGACAGGACTAATGTAAAACCTTGGGAAGAGTTATGAGCTTCAAAGGGCTCTTTTAAAACTATGGGCTAGATAAAGATGAACTTTTGGGATAAACAACTGTTAACTCAGTTTCCTAGGAAATACCGAGGGGAGGGAAGGCAAATTCCTTATCTCCAGACTCAGTCTTTTGCAGCTATGTCTTGAGAGGAAACCCACAGGTTCCCTGAGGATGTGTCTAGACTACAGGGTTTTGTTGACAAAACTATACCGGCATCTACACTACCGCCAAGTTCTGTTGACATAACGTTGACAGAACTTGGCAGTTTTGTTGACGGCGGTAAACCTCATTCTGCGAAGAATAACGCCTTTTGTTGACAGAGTTCTGTCGACAGAAAGCGTTATTGCATCTACACTGTCCTTTGCGTCTACACTGTCATATCAACAAAGTGGTTTGCTTTGTCGACAGAACTGGCTGTAGTCTAGAAGCTCTTTGTCGACAGAAGCTTTGTCAACAGTATCTGTCAACAAAGCCTCTGACAAAAGCCTGTAGTCTAGACATACCCTGACTACCTGTTCACAGTCTTTAAGGATCAAAAATCCATATTGTATAAAGGAGAGAATCAAGATTTGCAGAAGTGCGCACTCTGAGGGAAGGCAGGAATAACTCTGTAACCACTGGAAAACCTCTTGGCAGGGTCTGCACACATACCAAAGTCCTAGCTAGGGCTGGGGTGATTGCTGGCAAGCTTATTAACACATGTGGAGGTTCTTTTATTGTTTTTAGTGGGTTTTCCTGTTAATGCTACCTTAAGAATGCATGGACTTGCTTAGAGATAGCTAGTGATGTCTTAAATATCATAGAATCCTAGGACACTAGAACTGGAAGGGACCTCGAAAGGTCATCAGGTCCAGTCCCCTGCTCTCATGGCAGGACCAAATACTGTCTAGACCATCCCTGATAGATCTTTATCTAACCTACTTTTAAATATCTCCAGAGATGGAGATTCCACAACCTCCCTGGGCAATTTATTCCAGTGTTTGACTACCCTGACAGTTAGGAACTTTTTCCTAATGTCCAATCTAAACCTCCTTTGCTGCAGTTTAAGCCCATTGCTTCTTGTTCTATCCTCAGAGGCCAAGATGAACAAGTTTTCTCCCTCCTCCTTATGACACCCTTTTAGATACCTGAAAACGGCTATTATGCCCCCCCTCAGTCTTCTCTTTTCTAAACTAAACAAACCCAGTTCTTTCAGCCTTCCTTCATAGGTCATGTTCTCTAGACCTTTAATCTCTGGACCCTCTCCAATTTCTCCACATCTTTCTTGAACAATATGGGCAATTGCATCCTTTGTACCCTCTGGGGGGAAAGCAAAGCAGGCCTACCTAGGCAATCTGACTTGCTGGGAGCTTCCCATGCAGGCAGGGGACATGCACCTGGAGTTGGTTCAATCAGAAGGAAGAGATACTCATCTCTGCTCATCAGAGGTGACGGTTTAGGACTCAGGGATGGGGAGCCTCAGGCCCAGGGGTCAGACGTGGCCCCTCAGCTTGCCTGGATCCGGCCATCGCGGCTTAGCCCCCCGCCCCACCAACACTGGGGAGCCAGCACTGGCGCTCCAACTCCCCTGCCCACGAAAATCTACTAGACTGGGCCCACCTAAGCTGGGGTGCATGAGGGAAATGTGGGGCGTGTCTTTCTCCTTCCCAGTTGAGGGCCACATCAGCGACGGTTTCTTTTTCTTCTCACTGTTCCAGAGGTGTCATTTTCACAGTACTGGGGAGAGTGGAGAGGAGATCTGGTTGAAACGTTTCACCTCACGTTTTCAAAATGGACATTTTGCCAGTCATATCCAGTTTTTGCTCTTTTTTTTTTTCAGGTTTTGGCCCCAAAAATATAAACCCCAACATCGACCATTTTCCTTTGTTAGAAACCCCAAACTGAAAGATGGCCACCCAAGCCCAAAATGTTTTCAGGTGTCAAAGGAAATTGTTTGAAGGGTAGGGAGGGGTTTCAGACTTCCAACAAACACTTCTGAAGAGAAATCCAGCGGAAAATGAAAACATTGTTGCTTCTGACATGTTTTCAATGGACAAAAGCCAGTTCCCAACCCGCTCTAGCAGCAAACTCCTGTCTCATTGTTTGCAGGGTGGGTTGTGTGTCCTGCCCCGAGGATATGTCTTCACTACACGTCTCCATGTCAGCTTTCCTCGAAAAAAGCAAATGGCTGCGACCACTGATAAATGAGAGAATGGTCACATGGTCAGCTATGTGCAACGGTGCCGAACATGAGTATGGTGAAAGCAGGTAAAATGGATGTCTAGGTAACCACAACGAATCATTTCTGGCACTGGGAAAACAATAACTGAGGGCTCAGCCAGTCCTGGGAGTATCTGGGATCCCTGAGACACAAGTCCCCCGAATTGTTCATGCAACCGCCATCTGGCAGATTTGAACCCTGGACTTCTGGAACTGAGTATAGGAGCCTCTACCCTCTGAGCTAAAAGCCACCTGGCTGCCATCCTGTTCTGTAGAGGTCTCTTGATCTTAACTGTTGCTGTGGTCTAGGTACCACTTGCATTGCTCAATAACCATACTAGGGCTATGTCTACACTGGTGCGATCTTGCGCCAGAGCTATGCAAATGAGGCTAAGTGTGGAATATCGCTGAGCCTCATTTGCATATCTAATGAGCCGCCATTTTGGCCGAAGAGGCTCTTGCGCCAGAAGGAGCTGTCTACGCGGCCCCTTCTTGCGCAAGAAAAACCCTCTTGCACAATGCCGTTATTCCTGAAAATAATCAGCCTAACGGCATTGCGCAAGAAGGGGCAGTGTAGACAGCTCCTTCTGGAGCAAGAGCCTCTTCTGCCAAAATGGTGGCTCATTAGATATGCAAAGGAGGCTCAGCGATATTCCATGCTTAGCCTCATTTGCATACTTCTGGCGCAAGATCGCGCCAGTGTAAACATAGCCCAGGTGTGTGGGTTAAATACAGTCCCAAGCCTGTGGGTACTTAAAGAATGTTACTCTTCAATGTCCCCTGATGGATGTTCAAGCCATTCCCATTCAAGTGGAGCAAATTTCATTTATTCATGATATTAACGTCATCTAACTGAGTCTCTTTGCACATGAAAACCAAGAGTCTTAGTAGTAGCCATAAAACGGCTGGTTGTGTTCATTAGTTATAGATAATTCCATTTGTTAGGGCTTCTGAGGAAAACGTGGTGGGTGTTCACTGAGTACGTGACTTCTGTCAACACGATTTTGAGGACTTCCATAACTCAACCAGAGGTGGGGCCTATTACAGGAGTGAGTGGGTGAGATTTTATGACTTGCAGTGCTCAGGAGGTCAGACTAGATGATCAAGCTGGCCCCTTCTGATCTAAGAGTCTATGACCGGCCCTGCCATCTAAACTCTGGTAGCTGATGTTTTCTGTCCAGCTCTGTAAATTACTAGGTCGTCTTCACTAGAGTTGGCCAGGAATTTTTCAACAAAACACGTGTCTATTGGAAAATGCTTGTTTGTCAGAACCCAAACTTGGTGGAGGAGGAGGTGGGGAGGATGGAGCAGTTTTAATAAAGATTCTGTTGGAGATGTCTCTCAGCTCCAGGATGGAATTTTTGGTTGAGAGAATAGGCTTCCTTATCTACTCCCCCACCTCCCAAAAAGAAAAAAGCCAATTGCAAATGGGTCAGTGGCAGTCCCTTAGCATGGGGAAGGCCCACGTTTGAACCTGCTTTGACTCGAGTAGAGTAGTGATCTGACCCTGGCTCTACAACATCCAAAGGAGGAAGGAAACTGATTCTGAGTTGTAGCTAACACCCTAGTCACCAGTGTGTGTGTGTGTGTGTGTGTGTGTGTGTGTGTGTGTGTGTGTGTGTGTGTGTCATATAAATCATTTAGAAAGGTCTTGGTTTTGTTCCAGTGCAGAACAAAAATGTCAGTGCCTGGAAATTTTTCACCAAATGGAATTCTGGCCTGACTCACCGTAGTATCTGAGTGTCCTGGGATGCAGCCAGATGGCTCAGAACACCCGCAAAGCAGTTGAAGGACCTGGACTGTTTTCATGCAAGCCAGCAGCTGCGATGTACCTTTGGTAGATGAGTCTGATGAGGCACAGAACCACTTTCCAATTCATCGCATGCTCTATTCATTTGCCAACCAGACTATGATCCGACAACAGGAGCTATTGGCTCATGATGCGTTTCCCTGGGCACAAATTTCCCTGTGATTTGAAATTCCACAGATGGAATGAGCGGATCTGGAGCACACTCTGTCATGTGAACTCCTATATCCTTCACTAACCAAAGCCAAGGAAAGGAAAACTACACAAAATCGTTCTGCTTCCCTATGTGTCACAGCTTGGAAACAGGAGGGTTTGGGCATTATGAATTAGATTTCCAGGAAAGACCAAAATCATGTAACTATCGACAGTGCACAGGTAACCTTATTGGTTTCTGGATTACTGTATTGACTGGTTTTATGTTAGAGCCCAGTGATGTGCATTAAGAGTTTGGCCTGCCAATTAAAGAGTTGGGATTCTCAAGGTGAGAATTACCATTCGGAATATCAACAAGCAGTCCTGTGGCACCTTAGGGTATGTCTACACTGAAAGCTTGTTTCGGAAAAAAGCTGTTCCAGAAGATATCTTCCAGAATAGCTTATTGACAAATAGAGCACTCACACCACAGGGAAGCCTCAAAATGAGTCCGAGGCAGGGTCCCTAATGTGAACGCGCTATCTCGATTTACAGCCCCAGGAGGCACTGGAGAGGAATAACTTAGAATGGCCCTGGTGAGGGGCTATTTTGACACAGCAGTAGTGGAGCATCCACACACACGCTCTTCCAAAAGAGCTTTTTCGGAAGAAACATTATTCCTCGTAGAATGAAGTTACCAATGTTGGGGAAAGTCCGCCCTTATTTCGATTTTTGTTTTGACATAACACAATTGCTGTGTGGACGCTAGTTTTTTTTTCCAGAATAACAGTGCAGTGTAGATGCAGAGACTTACAAAAATATAAGCAATATAATGAACTTTCATGGTCAAAACCTGCTTCCTCAGGAGGATGTGCTGGAGAAGAATGAAGTATTTTATAACAGGAAAACCTGTCAATCGTAGGACTGGTGCAAATGAGGCAAAGTAAGTCGGCTGGAAATGTCCCATACTTAGCTTTTGATGTAAAAATGAGGCGTTGAGGGCAGGGTTTGGAGACCCTAGCATCACACAAGGAACAAGGACCCCCCACAGATGTACTTACAAGTTCTCATTCGTCCTTTTATCGAGAAACTTATTAAGCAGATCCACACTATCAAAAACACTACAATGTAACAGTAAAGAAAGAGGCGGCACCGCATAACTTGTCTTACTGTTGCCATCGCTTACATTTCCTTTACATTTACATTACATTATATTTTACCACTTATATCTACAATTCTCATGATAGAAGTCTATAAAATCATGCCTGATGTGGAAAAAGTGAATAAGGAAAACATATTTACTTGTTCCCATAATATAAGAACTAGCGGTCACCACATGAAATTAATAGGCAGCAGGTTTAAAACAAACAAAAGGAAGTTTTTCTTCACTCAGCACACAGTCAACCTGTGGAACTCCTTGCCAGATGATGTGGTGAAGACCAGAACTTTAACAGGGTTCAAAAAAGAGCTACATACATTCACGGAGGATAGGTCCTTCAATGGCTATCAGCCAGTATGGGTAGGAATGGTGTCCCCAGCCTCTGTTTGGAAATGGATGATAGGCGAGGTGTCACATAATGATTACCTATTGTTCACTCCCTTTAGGGCATCTGGCATTGGCCACTGTTGGCAGACAGGACACTGGGCTAGATGGACCTTTGGACTGACCCAGTACGGCCATTCTTATGTTCTTATGAGGGGTTCAGTATGCAGGCTGTGCCAGGGACTACCCCAACCTTCTCTCCCCATAGCAGCTTGGGCCCAAGTGAGAAGCACCAATCCCTGGCTGCTGCAGCACCAGCAGGCACAGCTGGGGGAGGGGTGCATGTTCTCTGGCAGGGGCAGGTCGAGGTGTCATCTGCCCCTGTGCTCCCCAGCCAGAGTGAGGAATGCAGCAAACTCTGCACTTTCCCCTGGTTCCCTGAAGAAGAAAAATAGCCGGAAATGTCCTTGTATCACTCAGGTTGGGAGGGAGGGAAATTCAGCCTTCCCCATCCTCCCTAAAGGGCACATGGAGGGTGGGGGGATTAGGGCTGGGGTAGTCCCAGGTGAGAGGGGAGGCGTGTCCCCAGCCAGCTTGCCTGCCCCTTTTACCTGCCTAGTGATTGTCTCTTTTCTGTATGGGTTTCTGAGAAGAAATCCCTTTCCTGGCCCTACCTTGCTTTAAGTTATGATAAGAGTCAGCTGCCTACCGAATTTGGTGGCCCTAGCTCTTACTGTTTAGGAGGAATTCTTGAACGAACCGACAGACAAACTCTCTCAAATATCTAGTAGATAAAAGCCTACATCTGACAAACCTCTTTCCCTCTTCCGTGCTTTGCAAATAATGAGCCAGATTCTGTTACCATTATAGACAATGGCTAGCCTTCCTCACTGGGATTGGACCTGTACCGGCCCTTGGAATCTGGGAGGTGTTGAGGGCTCTAGCAAATCAAGTCCTACAGCTGTGAGATTCCAGCTTTTTTCATCCACATTTTAATACCCGCAAGCAAACGCCGGTATTTTTGTGCTCTTCAGATCTGAATGTTCTGCCATAACAAACTCCTTTGAAAAGGCACTGACGGCACTTCAAGATGTATTGCGTTTTCCGGACTAGCCTGCAAAGCAGTGTCATCCGAACATGAAGCTTTAACAGGGGAACTGTTGAGGTGGCTTGTGCTCTTTTGAAGGACACGCATGAAATAGTCAAGGGTCTGGTATCACAGCTGGCCTGTAGATTTTGTTCTCTTTCCCTTTTGAAATCAAGTCTGACTAGAAAACATATCCGCATTAGCTATCGGTGAGAGTCTATTGATACCCACGTTGGTATTAGGAATGTAATAGTGTGGTCAATTCACCGATAAGCAAAAGCTTATAGGTTAATGCTCTGGACTACACACATTTTCCTCCTCCATCCATTTGCCAATACATTTTTTAGCAGGCTGGTCAGCAGCCCGGCTCAGTCCCAGCTTGCAACAGGCATGGGACCTACCCCTGCTGCAGCTTTGCATTTAACCTGTATTAGGAGCCGGGCAGGTAGGCAGCCCAGCTCAGTTCAGGCTTGTACCAGGTCCAGGAGCTCAGACCTGCCCAGACAGGGGCTACTGCCTCTCCACGCTGCTGCCTCTTTATGGGTACCATATTTTCCGGCGTATAAGGCGACCGGGCGTATAAGACGACCCCCTAATTTTCCAGTTAAAACATAGGTTTTGGCCTATACTCGCCGTATAAGACTACCCCCCCTTCCGAGGAAACACCATTTAATAACATCAGTACTGTAGCTTCGGCTACATACAGAACGTCCCTGTGCTGATACTGTATGTACCACGCTGAGCCAATCACGGCAAGCGGTGTATTCTATTTATGCATACAAAGCCTGCTCAGATTGGCAAAGGTTGTAATAGCCCACCTCTCTGACTCAGCCAATCCGAGCAGGCTTTGTATGCATTAATAGATGACACCGCTTGCCATGATTGGCTCAGCGCGGTACATACAGTATCAGCACAGGGATGTTCTGTATGTAGCCGAAGCTACAGTATGTTTATACCCAGCGTATGAGACGACCCCTGATTTTTGGGGGATATTTTTTAGTATAAAAAGTCGTCTTATACGCCGGAAAATACGGTATGTCTACACTTGCCCCCTAGTTCAGACTAGGGAGGCAAATGAAGAATACTGAAGTTGCTAATGAAGCGCAGGATTTAAATATCCCGCACTTGATTAGCATATTCGCGTCTGGTCGCCATTTTAAAATGCCGGTTGCCCGATGTAACTTGCTGTGTGTCGACGCAGTAGTCTGATCCAAAACCCTTCCCTCGAATTAACTGTTACTCCTTGTGCAATGAGGCTGCCAGTCCATGAGGGGAACTGGTCTTTAGTTTGGCTCCCGTCATGGACCAGCTCCTGCCTGGCACCCCACGCTGCTGCCGCGGATGCAGAGCGCACTGGCTGCCGACCCTGCCCCTGAGGACTATAGATTAGTTGAGTAACTGATAAGAATTCATGAGGTTGCTCAACAATTCAATTAGCTGATATTTAACCTCCCTACTTTGTATGGGGCTCCTCCGCTTAGTAAGTGGTCACATTGCAGAACTTAGAAAACAAACATAATAATGGTACTACAATTGTGAGTTAAATTGAGCCTGAGGTTTCACCACGGGTGTGTCCAGGCTACAGTGTTTTGTCGACAAAAGTGGGTTTTTGTCGACAAAACTATACCTGTGTCTACTACTGCCGCATTCTGTCGACAGTAAGTCTACAGAACACGGCAGTTTTGTCGACGGCGGTAAACCTCATTCTACGAGGAATAACGCCTTTTTTCGATAGTACGCTGATGAAAAAAGGCGCTATTGCATGCAAACGGTGCTTTTTCAAAAGACCGTCTAGACTCTCTTTTGGAAAAGCAGCTTGCTTTGTCGACAGTACTGGTAGTAGTCTAGATGCTCTTTTTCAACAGAGGCTTTGTCGACAGTATCTGTCCACAAAGCCTCGGTCGAAAAAGGTGTGCAATCTAGACATACCCCACCAGAGAGAAACTAGCCCGACCGTAAGAATTCCTGACATCAAGGAAAAGCTGCGTTCAATTACATCAACTAAATGCTTCTTGCCTCACGTTCTCAGAGGCACCAGCCTCTAGCTCTGGTTAACAGATAGGGGCAAATTCCGATGCGTAGAGAGAATTGATTCTTCCCTCCTTGGTATAAATCAGGAGTAATGGCTGGACTGATGTAAATGAGATTAGACTCATCTCACAAGACTCTTGTCGCAGAATAATAATTCCCAGCCTCATTGTAGTCTATTTTCTATGCAGTAGAGCCCCAAGGAAAATTAGAAATGATATCCCAGATATTGAAGTGTTTAATTAGTTATGGAATGTGAAGCAGATCCATCCAGAGAGACTACAAACCCCGCATCTCCAATTAGCCAATAGACCTGTGATTAGGGCATTTTCCTCACACGGTATGGGGGTCCAAAGTCCAAATCCCAGCTCTGTGCGATCTGGAGAAAGGACTTCAACCTGGATCTCACATAGACTAGTGAGTAGGACATTAACTAAACAGGGTGTCTCTTGTTTGTTGGTTTTGACCAGAAATACCCTCATAGACCTGAGAGAGTTTAATCAAAGCCCTCCCCTTCCCCCCGCCCCAGAACCCTGTAAAATTTTGGTTTTGACAAAATTACATTTTCCAATTTTTAAAAAGTTTTGACGAAACGTTCCCGGCCTGCTTCCTACATGCTAGGGAGGAGAACCCAAGGCAGTGCTTCATAAGACTTCTGTTTATTTAAGGCCTGTCTGTACCTTGAAAACAGGTTTCAGTTCCACACGGATAAACACAATTGGAATTTGTCTGTCTTGGATAATTGGTGAGCAGAGAGGAATGACGCCAACTAGTCGAAACAAAATGAATCACCTCTTGTATCGACCATGGAATCTGATAGAGCGTATGTGATGTGTGTGTTATAAAAAAGATTTAAATGACCAAACTATGTTATAGACATCAAAATGCGATTTGCTACTTCAGTACCAGAAACAGAAGGGGCATCATGCAATTCTAAGTGAGGTATCTTGGCTGACAGTCTTTGTAAGATGCAAAAATGGTCAACCTAAAAACACACAAACTTTCTGCCACTGGGTTCAACTAACAGATCCCAAAATGCCTGGTCAATTTCCGTTGTTAAGTCTGATTTGTGTTACAGTAACACCTACATCATGGATTATGACCTACTCATAGAATCATAGAGCACTAGAACTGAAAGGGACCTTGAGAGGCCATCAAGACCAGACCCCTGACCTCGTGGCAGGATGAAGCACCATCTAGACTGGGGTGGCCAACCCATTACAGGCACAGAGCTGAAATTGTTGTTCAAAGAGCTGTGGAGGAAAAATTGTTGAGCCAAAAAAAAAAAGTGATTGCCCCTTTAAGAAATGTGATTAAAGGCTTTTTGGCCACATTAGGCTCCCGCCGGCCGCCACCATCTTGAAAACGCCATTTTGAGTGGCCGTACCAGACAACACAGGGAGCCAGTGAGCACAGAGGGCTGTTTTCAGGGGTGTAGGGGAAGCTTCGCAAGCCACATTTTAGGGGGGGAAGAGCTGCATGTGGCTCACGAGCCGCAGGTTGGACACAGCTGATCTAGATCATCCCTGAAAGATGTTTGTCCAACTTGCTCTTAAATAGCTCCAATGATGGAGATTCCACAGCTATGGATTATGACTCCCTCGTGCAAGGTGCTGTACAAACACAGAAAAAGAAGATGTAATCTGAGACGTAAGACCACAGATAGATACAAACAAATGTTGAGTTGTGCTACCTACAGAAGCTGACAAAGAAACACAGGGAATTAGGTGCCATTTAACAGGATTTGAGCTCTGGACTCCCTTATATCCCTGTGAAAATGCCAAATGTATCCATTGTAACTGCAGATTCACTGCTGTATTCTGGACCTTGTATGCAAGGGATGTGGCTGCATCTTATACATGGTTTCTCGTCACTAAAATTATGAACTAGCAGGTGTGTGGGGGGGAAAAAGATTAAGAAAAAGGGAGATGCTTGCTGTGAAAAGTCAAGCCTCTATGACCACCCAGGCAGATGTTAGCATATCACCATGTATGCCCATGTTGGCTGAAAATGAGTGTGAATGAATTGGAAACATCTCTGCCCAGCATTTGTGCCTGGTAGGTCATCACACTGCTGTGCCTGGATGGAAAAGTCAATCTTTTTACAGGTCACTTTCAAGAAGCTGGATATGAGTCAACATGTGACCTTGTTGCCAAGAAGGCTTATTGGGCTGCATTAGTAGGAGCATTGCAGGCAGATCTGGGGAAGTCATTATTCCCCTCTATGCAGCACTGGTGAGGCCACATCTGGAGTATGGCATCCAGTTTTGGACCCCCTACTACAGAAAGTTTGTAGACATACTGGAAAGAGTCCGGCAGAGGGCAACAAAAATGATCAAGGAGTTGGGGCAAGTGACTTATGAGGAGAGGCAGAGGGAACTGGGATTAATTAGTCTGCAATAGAGAAGTTTAAGGGTGGATTTGAAGACAGCTTCCATTACCTCAAGGGATGTTCGAAAGAGGCTGGAGACTGGCTGTTCTCAGTGCTGGCAGCTGGCAGAAGGAGGAGCAATGGTCTCACGTTGCAGTGGGGGAGGTCTAGGTTGGATATTAGGAAAAACTATTTCCCTAGGAGGGTGGGGAAGCACTGGTATGGTTCCCTAGGGAGGGGATGGAACCTCCATCCCTAGAGGTTTTAAGTCCTGGCTTGCCAAGCCCTGGCTGGGACGATTGAGTTGGGATTGGTCCTGCTTTGGGCAAGGGGATGGACTTGATGACTCCTGAGGTCTCTTTCAGCCCTAATCTTCTCTGAGTCTATGCCCAATTGTCCCATTTCTCTGAGTGAATTTAGTGATGCTGAAGCAGACAGACACCGCAGGAAAATGAAGTCAACCTGCACTGCAGCAACAGTGGCGGCTGGAGTCCTCGGCCCTCGAAATTGCCACCAGCTCCGTGGGCAGTGCTTTCCAGGTGGCACTGAAGGGCTGGCGGGGGGAAGGTAGCCACAGTCCCATCCCTTCTTCCTCGGCTCTGCCTCTTTGGGGCTCCCCAGTTTGCCCAAGGGCCCAGCAATTCTGTCGGCTGCCCTGGGTACAACTGGAGATAGGAACAGTCCTGTTAATTCTTTAGTCCAGGTGATGTTTCACTTCCTTTCATTATCCCGCCCCCGATGACATTTCCAAGCCTTTCTTGGTTCTGTTTGTTGAATCTCAATACCTGTATCGAGGCGTGTCTGACTCAGAGGAGTCTCTGGCATCCAGGAAAGGTGCTTGTTTAAAACCAGGCTGTACTTCTGCAGCCAAAGATCCAGCATCTGAAATATGCAAAATCTATTACACTCTGCTGAGCCTTTCTCAGCCCAGACGTATCAGCGCCGGTGGTGAATCATAAATACCAATTTGAGGCTGGGAGGAAAATAAGGGGCAACAAATCGTTCCATTAATTTGATTAAATCTGTTTCCCTTGTTCTTGCTCTCTCTCACTTCCTAGCTGACTGCGTATCCATGACTGGCTACTGGAGCTGGAGAGAGAGACAGAGAAAGCTCTCGTGAACAAGAGAGAGTGTGGCCTAGTGGTTAGGACATGGGGTTGGGATTCCAGACAGCAGAGTTTTATTTGTCCGTCCAACAGGGTGAGCTTGAAGTCACTGCATGTCTCTGAATTTATTTCCCTCCCACTCTTTGCGTGTTCTTCCTATTTAGATTGCCACAGCAGGGAAATTCTCATTGTCATGTACAGCACTGAGCACAATAGGACTTCGATTCTATTGGAATGTAAATAACAACACTCTCAAGGCAGCAAGTTATCCACTGCATGGGGTAAGTCTTTTTCCAAGAAGTGTGAGACTGAAGAAGAAATTAGAGAGCGACTAGCGTATATCTGGCCTTCCTACCCGATGAAAAAGCCAGTGGCCGTTGCTTTTAAGACTGTGGAGTGGAAGGGGGTGAAGCCAGCCAAGGAAAGGCTAGGACAGCAAATACAGAGCTGTCTGTGATGCTCTGCGAAAGAGAGACAGGCAAGAGCTCATTCCAGAGAGAGATGTGCACAGGGTGTATATGCTGGCACTGTGACGAGTACAGGCATGCTGCCTTGTGTCATTTAAAGTCTGCTCAGCCAGCTCGTTTAGAAGCTTTGCTGATGGGCTATGCAACCCCTGCTGACAATAAAAGGCAGCCAGGAATTCAGCTGCTCTGGAAGCCGGAGGATTTAAATCCAGGGGGAACTGAGTAATTCCTTGGGAATCGCGTGGAATGTTAAAATCCCGATCGTGCCCCCTGTGACTCCCAGAAGTGATAATTCCATGGAGCAATGTGGGTCGTAGCTGAGGATGAGTCGTGGGGACGAAGCCAATGACAGTGGAGCGGTAGCAATGGCTCCCCAGGCTATTTATCAATGATGGGCCAGAGCCAAAACCTCAAGTCCACACATCCTTGACATTTGGGAAGAGAATAATGTCCAGCGCCCGATTTTGCAATTCACAGCTGATTCTAGTATCGGTGCTGGCCCCTGGTTTGGAGTGGCTTCCATTATACACAGGGTTTACAGTTTAGTTCAATGGCTTTCCACACCCCCACTATAAAAATTACTCCAAAATCTGTGGTTTCTAATATATGGGCTTGTGATGAGGTAGACTAGGCCTGAAGGCCCTCTGCTGTAGCCTGGTGGCCTTGTTGCACTCCACCCCAGGGAAAAGAGCAGAGAAGAGGACCTCCAGGCATGCTAGAGTGGCTGCTTCCACTGTAGCCAATCAGGGCCCAGCAAGCCAGTATAAGGAAGCTGCTGGGGCAGGGCCTAGGCAGTTCCTCTTTGGAGCTCAAGCCAAGCGGACGGACGGACAGATGGACACATGGATGGATAGACTAACTGACTGGGAAACCAGGAGTACCTTGGACAGCTCAGTCTGGGATTGCAAACCTGGCAGAAGACCGGGTGTGGTGGACTAGGGCGAATTGCAGAACCCTGGAGAGGATGCTGTAAGGACTTTGAGATAAAGCTCTGAGGGTATGTCTACACTACCCCGCTAGTTCGAACTAGCGGGGTAATGTATGCATACCGCACTTGCTAATGAAGCCCGGGATTTGAATTTCCCGGGCTTCATTAGCATAAGCGGGGATCCGCCATTTTTAAATCCCCGCTGCTTCGAACCCCGTGTAGCGCGGCTACACGGGGCTCGAACTAGGTAGTTCGGACTAGGGTCCTATTCCGAACTACCGTTACTCCTCGTGAAACGAGGTGTACCGGTAGTTCGGAATAGGCACCCTAGTCCGAACTACCTAGTTCGAGCCCCGTGTAGCCGCGCTACACGGGGTTCGAAGCAGCGGGGATTTAAAAATGGCGGCTCCCCGCTTATGCTAATGAAGCCCGGGAAATTCAAATCCCGGGCTTCATTAGCAAGTGCGGTATGCATACATTACCCTCCTAGTTCGAACTAGGAGGGTAGTGTAGACATACCCTGAGAGTGGGCAAGGATGGAGCAGACCCTTGGGAAAGTAGCCTGGGGGTGAGTAGCAGTGAAACAGTAAGGACTGATACTTAGCGGACAACTATTATTTACAGGTCCCTGGGCTGGGACCCAGAGGAGTGAGTGCACCTGGGTCTCCCTCAAGGGGGCAGGAAAGAAACCTGGTCCTACGTGGCCCAGCAGAAAAGGCACCTGGGATACCTTCCACTCCAGAGCCAGTCACCGGAGAGGGACCTGATGGACACGTGTCCTCCACCAGAACCGGGCAATTGAGAGGGTGTGAGCCCTTTATGAGGCTGTACAGCTCCAGTTATAGATACATTCACATGCACAAAGACCTGACCAAGCTGAGCTCTGTGGTGTCTCCATCCAGGTCAATAGATTTATTGCAAGGACTGATTCGGGCCTTGCTCTATCTACATCATTTGCACTGATGCAATGTCCCAAGAGGTGAATTAAGACTGAAGACTAACTGGCTCACCTTAGATCACCTAGCCTCCGGATGACTCCAAGCCCCAGGATACAGAAATATTCATCCTCCTGCACCTGCTTAATTTGAATGGGCATTGGCCAGACTCTTCAATTAAACATATCTGAGAGAAAAACATTGTGGGGATGTGGTAAGAGCCCTCCAGCAAACAGAGAAAAGTCCAAGGAAAGAGATCACATCTGATGTTTGAGGAGGCTCATAAATAAACCACTGACCTCAGAGTCCAGGATCAAAGGGCTTAAAGGCTCAGAATAATATATGGTAAGAGCGAGGAGAGAAAGCTTTCACCTGTAGTGACTTTTCAGGGAAAGATGAAGAGATACAGAGGATTAAGGGTTATGAGATTACAAAGGGAAAAAGAAAACACAGATACCATTGAGCATTATCCATCTCATAGCAACAAGGCTGGGCTAAGACGGGGTTATTCATATGACACAGAAAAAAAGCCAGGGAGAAATGTGACCTAAGGAAGGGACGGGAAAATGAGTGCGTACAGAGATGACTGGCCAAGATGCTTTGGGTGGGTGAGTTAGAGAATGCAGATATTCCATTTTAATAAAAAGGCAGACCTCTTCCAATGGACGTTATATGTGCAACTTTTGTGCCGCATTGACCGCAAAGGGGAATGGAAATGTATCAGTTCTACGGGGAAAGTATGGTTTAAAAATGAGAAAAGGAGATGGATACATTGCCTTCCCTTTTTTAGTGATGTTTTTGCTGTGTTAGGTGGTTAGAACATCCGAACGGCCATACTGAGTCAAACCAAAGGTCCATCTCACCCAGTATTCTGTCTTCTGACAGTACCCAGTTCCAGGTGCCCCAGATGGAATGAACAGAATAGGTAATTATCAAGTGATCCATCCCTTGTTGCCCATTCCCAGCATCTGACAAACCGAAAATAGTAGATATTGATGGACCTATCTTCCATGAATGTATCTACTTCTTTTTTTAATCCTGTTAAAACCCTGGCCTTCACAACATCATCTGGCAAGGAGTTCCACAGGTTGCCTGTGTTGGAAATTAGAACCAGACCCAACCCCTGGGAAATCACAGGAAATATGTAGGCTTTCAGAAAACGGAATTTGCTCAGATGCAGCTGAATCTGCTGTTTTACGCTATAAAATAATGAAGACCTCTGTGGCATGTCCTCTCCTGGGACACCATGCTTTAGCAATCAACGTTAATGAGACTATTCCTTCATATGTGTAAAATTAAGCGCATGCCTGAGGTTATGGAACCTGGGCCTAAATGAGACTGTAATTTCCTTGAAACAGGCCACACTTCCTAATTCCCATGCACACATCAGAATGGGGATGGGAAGCAACTGTCTAGGAAGGAGTACTGAAAAAAAGGATCTAGCGGTCATTGTGGACCACAAGCTAAATATGAGTCAACAGTGTCACACTGCTGCAAAACAAGCAAACATGATTCTGGGCTGCATTAACAGGAGAGTTGTGAGCAAGACACAAAAAGTCATTCTGCTCTACTCTGTACTGATTAGGCCTCAACTGGAGTATTGTGTCCAGTTCTGGGTACTACGTCTCAGGAAAGATGTGGAGAAATTGGAGAAGGTCCAGAAAAGAGTAACAAAAATGATTAAAGATCTAGAGAAGATGAGCTATGAGGGAAGACTGAAAGAATTTGGCTTGTTTAGTTTGGAAAGGAGAAGACTGAGAGGGGATACGATAGCGGTTTTCAAGTATCTAAAAGGATGTCACAAAGAGGAGACAGAAAAATTGTTCTCCTTGACCTGTGATGGTAGGAGAAGAAGCAATCAGCTTAAATTGCAGCAAGGGAGGTTTAGGTTGGACATTAGGAAAAACTTCCTACCTGTCAGGGTGGTTAAACACTAGCATCAATTGCCTAAGGGAGTTGTGGAATCTCCACCATTGTAGATACTTAGGATCAAGTTGGATAGACATCCAACTGGGATGATCTAGGTGGTGGTCGATCCTGCCATGAGTTCAGGGGACTGGACTTGATGACCTCTGTATATCCCTTCCACTTCCACTATTCTATGTTTCTACATGTGACAGCTCAGAGGGACACAATGGTGATACTCAGAGAAGATGGTGACAGTGTGTTTTCAGTCCAAATGTTTCCAGCTCTATTGAGGTTTAAATGAAGGTGTGAATAAGCAATGCTGATTGAGGGAAATTAGGCTGAGTTTGACAGCAGAGGGGAAAGGAAGGAATTAGGAACACAATCCTGATTCTTCTTTCACTTATGTCCATGCAAATTCATAGACCTCAGTGGAATTGCTCCTGATTAAGCTGCTAATTCAGGAAAGCACTTCTCCCTGTGCTTAAAGTTAAGCACATGCTCAAGGTGAAATTGGGTCCCACTGAAGTCAATGGCAAAATTCCACCCAGAAAGTTAAACATGTCTTCAGTGCCTTCCCGCACTGTGTCCTTGTTCTGGTGTCAGTGAGAAGAGAACCAGGCCTGTTGATAACAGAAAATATGAAGGGGTGAAACTGGGAACCAGTTCTGGGTTGTAGACCTGACTCTGCATGAGACAGGCTGTATGATCATGGGTAAGCCTCCTACGCCAGTCACTCTGGTTATGTCTAGACTGCATGCCTCTGTCGACAGAGGGATGCAAATCAAGCACATCGAAATTGCTAATGAAGCTGGGATTTAAATATCCTGTGACTCATTAGCATAAACATGGACACGGCTTTTTTCAAAATGGAGTTTTCTCGAAAAAAAATGGCAGATGTGGAGCTGTTGAAAATAAAGCCTTTTTTGATAGATCCTGTATTCCTCAAAAAATGGAGGCTTCCCTGCACTGTAGACGTGCTGTTTCAAAATACGCTATTTTGTAGTAACTATTCCGGAATAGCTTATTTCTAAATAAGCATGCAGCATAGACATACCCTTAGTTTTTAAGGTGTCATGGGACTCCTGGTTATTTTGGCAGATACAGACGAACATGTCTACCCTCCCAGAAACTGTGAATACAGTGCTTTGGGCATAAAAGTGCGTGTATGCTTAATTCATATTGTTTTTTTGTTATATAAAGAGCAAAAGACGGGAAAGTTGCTAACCTTAACAAACTGATGCTGATAAAAACACTTAGAAATGGTCACTTGGAAGGTGCAAAAAGTGATTACTGTATTCTACAAATATTGGCTGAGTGAATTTTTCTCTGCTAAATTCTATGCACATTATCAGTTGACTAAAGAAAACGAAGGCTACATTTGCAACGGAAAATGGCCCTTTGTTCCAGTTCATCCCTTATTTTCTCCTTTCATATGCCCTTTAGCAAGCCTCATGTCACTTGGCAATTTAACATCTTTTTATTTAGCTACTGATCGTCATGATGAATATTCATGATCTGTGAGTTAAACAGGAAAAGTGCACTATACCTATATTTTGTGTACATTTCATGAAGGTTGGAGGGACACAGCGCTTGGCCTCTTTTGACCTTCATTTGCATATATGTGAATGAGTCTGCAGTAGTGGAGCATGTTTGGTAGCATTTGTTTTGCTTTCACAAAGTACAGGAATGGCAAAGAGTGGAGAAGGCAAATGGACTTTTCAGTTAGAGCACTTCCTGGCCTGACACATTCCAAAAATCTTAAGCGACTCCCTCCGAAATCTTGAGGCTGGCTTAAAAATCATGACAAAATATAGTAAGTGTTGGGTTCCTTTCACACGTCTTCTGGCTTTCGAGTAGGGCAAGCTGGAACACTTAATCCAAACGTGCCGGTTCTTTGAAACGGAAATGTTTCCTGGGGACATGTCAGTTTTGACCACGGTCTGACAGAAACCGTATTCTTTGGCCACTTCTCCAACCCGGGCCACCTGTGTGCTCTGTACTCCCAAGCTGTGTCTACACTGGCCACTTATTCCAGAAAATCAGCCGCTTTTCCGGAATAACTTGCCAGCTGTCTACACTGGCCCCTTGAATTTCCGGAAAAGCACTGATGATCTAATGTAAAATCATCAGTGCTTTTCCGGAAAAACTATGCTGGTCCCGTTTGGGCAAAAGTCCTTTTCCGGAAAACTGTTCTGGAAAAGGGCCAGTGTAGACAGCACAGTAGTCTTTTCCAATGCGCTTTTTCCGAAAATGCTTGTAATGGAAAAGTTTTCCATTAAAAGCATTTCTGGAAAATCATGCCAGTGTAAATGGGGGACCTTTTTTGGGTCGGGGCTGCTGACCCACAGAAAAATCAATCCGAGGCCACACAAGTGAGAAGAAAAGAAATTCTACCTCACGGACACAGCCCCTGACCGAGAAGCAGAAAGACCCTCTCCACATGTTCCCTTCACGCAGCAGCGTCTAGGAGAGCCCAGGCCTGCAAACTTTGTGAGGGAAAAGCCTCTAGGCAGCGCTTGACTGCACCAGCTGAGGGGAAGGGAAGTGACAGCAGACACGGTCACTTCTTCCCCACACCAGGCAGAGCCTGTAGGTCGGATCTGGATCTGGCTTGCTGACTCCAGCCTGTGAGACTCAGGTCTCCTCCCCCCACAGCAGGGAGATGGGGGGAGGGTCCATGGGGCTGGAGCACCAGTGTGTGGACTCCCCAATACTGGAGAGGGAACCCAGAGTTTCAGGGGCCAGATTCAGACAAGCCAGGGGGGCAGTTTTGGCCCCCCCCCAGGCCTTAGGTTCCCCACTGCTGTTATAGACACACTCTGGCTGTGTCTAGACTGGCAAGTTTTTCCGCAAAAGCCATTGCTTTTGCGGAAAAACTTGCCAGCTGTCTACACTGGCCGCTTGAATTTCCACAAGAACACTGACTTCCTACTGTCTGAAATCAGTGCTTCTTGCGGAAATACTATGCTGCTCCCGTTCGGGCAAAAGAACTTTTGTGCAAAAGGGCCAGTGTAGACAGCTCAGATTTGTTTTGCGCAAAAAAGCCCCGATTGCGAAAATGGTGATTGAGGCTTTTTTGCACAAAAGCGCATCTAGATTGGCAAGGATGCTTTTCCACAAAAAGTGCTTTTGCGGAAAAGCGTCCGTGCCAATCTAGACGCTCTTTTCCGCAAATGCTTTTAACGGAAAACTTTTCCGTTAAAAGCATTTGTGGAAAATCATGCCGGTCTAGATGTAGCCTGTGACTCCCCAGAAGTCTTCCACTCATCTCCCTGGAGTGTCCAGACCCTCATCCTCTATACACTCAGAAAATTCCCAGACAGTTCATTCTCAAAGGAAGAATACACCACAGCTCCCTCATTACCCCACAAACCACAGCTCCCGTAACACACCACACTTAGGGTACGTCTAAACTACATGCCTCCGTCGATGGAGGCATGTAGATTAGACAGATCGGCAGAGGGAAATGAAGCCCGATTAAAATAATCATTTAAATTTAAATGGCTGCCCCGCTCTGTTGATCAGCTGTTTGTCGGCAGATCGGGGCAGTCTGGACACGCCGCGCCGACAAAGAAGCCTTTCTTGATCGGCACAGGTATGCCTCGTGAAACCAGGTTTACCTGTGCCGATCAAGAAAGGCTTCTTTGTCGGCGCGGCGCGTCCAGGCTGCCCCGATCTGCCGACAAACAGCTGATCGGCAGAGCGGGGCAGCCATTTAAATTTAAATGAAGCCGCGATTATTTTAATCGCAGCTTCATTTCCCTCTGCCGATCTGTCTAATCTACATGCCTCCGTCGACGGAGGCATGTAGTCTAGACACACCCTTAGATTTGATTATAGAGAAAGCACGCATATGTTCATTTAACAAAGGGCAGAGATTCAAATGATCAAAAGCAGAAACAAAGAATTACATCTAAAACAATATCATAGCACACATGCTAGGGCATAAACCTAACTAATGAGACATTATTATGTCTTAAGGGCAAGAGATCACCCCTCATCTTTCTAACATATTACAGTCCGATTGGCTGCAATCTTCTGTGCAAGTAGCAAGCCCAATTTCTGAGCTGGCTCCCTGGGTAAATGATCCCAGGATGTTCCTTTGCAACCCTGGAAATACCAAAACAATCCTTTATTCTTAAATCAGACACCTTTTTCCTGTGCATTCCTTCCTGTGGCTTTTGTAATTGCTTGTTAATTTCTTAATCTTGTTTAGCTAGTGATTTAATATGCAAGTAGGTACCCACTGTGGAATGTAAAATACTCAGTTTGCATAAAACCAGACAGGTAGATCCGTGTCTCCTGCCTGTCTAAAAGGAACAGGTCTCATACCTTGGAAGCCTGGAAATTAGTCCAAGGCAGGCTCCCCTAATGTGGATGTGCTACCTTGATTTAGAGCCCCAGGAAACACTGGGGAGTAATTACTTTGAATAGCCTGCGGGAGGAGCTATTTTGAAATAGCTATTTCAGAAGAGGCATTCTTCCTCGTGGAATGAGGTATACAAACACAGAAATGAGCCTCCCGTTCTTTTGAAGTTATTTCGAAATAACGGGTTAGCTGTGTCGGTATCTATAGAAGAAATTATGTTCCTAAGGTCTAGGAGATAAAGCAATTCACTAGGGTATCTCTACACAGTAGCGTTATAACAGACGTTATTCTGAAATAGCGCTGCTGTGTAGACGTACCCCCTAGTGAACTGGTTTATCTTCTAGACTTTAGGAATATAATTTCTTCTATACCCAACTCCTTGAATACCATCCCATTTTTTCGGCAGTGACTTTGATGACAAGTGTGTTACTAGCTCTCAGTAGAGACCACACTTTCCATCTGTCAGTAATTATGAGGCATATAATTTTTTTTTAAAGTGTGGGTGACGTGAAGATTGTTTTTCTCCTCTGTCACTGATGGGAAAGCAGGAAACTTGACAATGGTTGGGCAGCCAAAGGCTATGGCCATCATGCTTGTCGGTGTTGCCTTACTCTGTTCTCCCATCTGGCTCACCACCTGTTGTCTGTCTTAGATGACAAACTCTTCTTTGGACAAGGACTGGGTTTTTAAAAATTCTGTATTTACACAGTGTGGTCCTGGCCCATGATGGGACTTCAATGTGCTACTGCAGTGCAACTGTACTATATATTTTAGAAACTTTGTGTGTTTGTCCATCCATCCATCTGTGGCTCTATGGTTGTGTCTAGACTGCATCCCTTTTCTGTAAAAGGGATGCAAATTAGACATATTGCAATTGCAAATGAAGCGGGGATTTAAATCACCCCCACTTCATTAGCATAAAAATGGCTGCCGCTTTTTTCCGGCTCGGAGCTTTGCTGGAAAAAAGCACCAGTCTAGACACGGATCTTTCGGAAAATAAAGCCTTTTCTGAAAGATCCCTTATCCCTCTTAAAATGTTTTTTTATTTTAAAAAGCCTTAAAAGGCTTTATTATCCGAAAGATCCGCGTCTAGACTGGTGCTTTTTTCCGGCAAAGCTCCGAGCCGGAAAAAAGCGGCAGCCATTTTTATGCTAATGAAGTGGGGGTGATTTAAATCCCCGCTTCATTTGCAATTGCGATATGTCTAATTTGCATCCCTTTGATGGAAAAGGGATGCAGTCTAGACACAGCCCATGTATTCAAGGATTCCTCCTAAACGGTAAGAGCTAGGACCACCAAATTTGGTCGACAGCTTCCTCTTATCACAACTTAAAACAAGGTCAGGGTTTGGTTGTGCCAGGATAAATGTACCTGGAATTTGATTGTTTCTCATAAAACGGAAAGGGAGGGATCTGGTAGGAGGGAAAGTTATACTGTAGAATGACCACAAGGGGGCAGCAAGGGGCCAGAGATGTGAACTGGGATAGCTAAAACCCCATCAGGCCAGCAGGAGGCAAGCATGGAGAAATCGATTTACTATAGATTTGAGAGTGCTTCTCTTTTTGTGTGCATGTCTGTGTGTCTCTTTCCCCCAGCCAGGGAACCTGCACCCATCTCCCAGCTGTGCCAGCTGGAGCTTCAGCAGCCATGGTCTAGTGAGAGCCAAGCTGCTGCATTGGGAGAGGGCTGGAGTTGTCCTCTCTCCCTGGAGCAGTCTGAATACTGAACTAAAGATTTTAAATATCGATTCATTTACTAGTCGAGTAGTCGATGGAATTTCCACTGACTACAGGCAGTCCCCGACTTACGCGGATCCGACTTAAGTTGGATCCGCACTTACGAACGGGGCTTTTCTCGCCCCAGAGCTCGTGGGCGGCGGGACCGCCCAGAGCGCAGCAGTCCCGCCACCGCGTCCTCCGGGGCGAGAAAAGCTGCTCCGGGTCTCCCTGGTGTGCTGGGGGGGACTCCCCAGCACAGCAGGGAGAACCGAGCAAAGCCGCACAGGCGGCGGACCCCACTGCCCTTGCGGCTTTGCTCCTTTGCCCCAGAGCAAAGCCGCACAGGCGGCGGGGTCTCCCACCTCTGTGGCTTTGCTCCTGTCTCCCTGCTGTGCAACTCTGCTTAGGGCTTCCTGTAGTCAGCCGCTGATCAGTTTCAGCAGCGGCTGAATCTGGAGCCAGTTCCGACTTACATACAAATTCAACTTAAGAACAAACCTATAGTCCCTATCTTGTACGTAACCCGGGGGCTGCCTGTACTCGACTAGTTGATAGGCACTTCCACATTTCTCCTTTGAAATGTACAAGAGCCACAGCGAGAGCTCTTGTGCATTTCAAAGTGGAAGCGTCCACATAGAGCCTGGGGTCAGTGAGGGACTCGGCTGACCCCGAGCTCCACTCGCTTTGAAATGCTGAGTGGAGCCCAGGATCAGCTGAGAAGTTCCCAGCTGATCCCCGGTTCCATGGGAATGCCATGCGGTCTCGGCTTCCATGGAAATGCTGCACAGAGCCCGGGGTCAGCTGGGGACTCCCCAGCTGACCCCAAGTTCTGTGCGGTGCTGCCTTTTTAAAAGGTACCCCTCCTTTCTCCCCCCTTGCTTCCTCTATCATGTCGACTCTCCAATAAGCATTTGCTTATCAGATAGTCACTTAGTAGACGAGTCCTTTACATCCCTATATTGAACCCCTCACCCCCAGCCCTACCCCAGAGCAATGATTTAAATGAAGAAAAACAAAATGTATTTGAGTTCAGGTCTGGAGCACCACTCCGTAACTCTTCTAGTGATAAATATTAATGTCTGGCTGAGGAGAGTCTTAAATGTGTTCAGAGTTGGTTAAAAATGCAAAATGTCTGTGAAATTTTTTCAGTGCAAATTTGACTCAGGTCTAATTGTTTACAGCATGTTGTTCATGACCGTATACCTGTATCCAGAAGTCAATTCCAGAGAACAATGGGTTAAAATATTCCAGACTTCACTAGAAAAGAGAGCTGGACTATTGTGAAGGTTTTTTAAAAAAACGCATTCGGGTTTGTTAATCAGATCTAGTGCTAGTCAAAATATTTGGATGAAAAAATTTGGATGGGGGGAGAAAGGGAAGCAATTTTCATTAAAAATGTTTCAGGTTGGTTTTTTTTTAATCCACCAGAGCATTTGCATGAGCAGCTGATGAACTGCTCAGCTATATCAGGGAGTACTCTGACATGAGGAAGGGTATGCAAATACGGGACCTTCAAAAAGGCAACACAGTATGAATATAAAGAGCTGGTGTAATTTACAGGGGTAAACCAAATGGGCGGGGGTTTGGCTGGTCTCCCGAATGTTCATATTGGCTGTGTCTAGACTGGTAAGTTTTTCCGCAAAAGCAGCTGCTTTTGCGGAAAAACTTGCCAGCTGTCTACACTGGCTGCTTGAATTTCCGCAAGAACACTGACGATCTCATGTAAGAAATCAGTGCTTCTTGCAGAAATACTATGCTGCTCCCGTTTGGGCAAAAGTCCTTTTGCGCAAAAGCTTTCCCGCAAAAGGGCCAGTGTAAACAGCTCAGATTTGTTTTGCACAAAAAAGCCCCGATTGCGAAAATGGCGATCGGGGCTTTTTTGCGCAAAAGCGCGTCTAGATTGGCCACAGATGCTTTTGCGCAAAAAGTGCTTTTGCGGAAAAGCGTCCGTGCCAATCTAGACGCTCTTTTTCGCAAATGCTTTTAACGGAAAACTTTTCCGTTAAAAGCATTTGTGGAAAATCATGCCAATCTAGACGTAGCCATTCTGTGTCTTGAGATAGCTAGCCCTGTATCCAGGCAGAGCTCCACAAAGAAGTCGTATTTGAGGCCGGGAGAGGAAAAGCTCTGGAAAAAGGCCAGTGAGGTTCACCTGGGCACTAGTGATTTGAGGAGTAGTTGCTATAAAGCAGGAATAGGGAAGCTTTTTTGGGTCGGGATGCTGACCCACAGAATAATCAGTCAGGGGCTGCAGACTGGTGAGAAGCAAAGTGAGAAGTCCCTGATTGAGGAGAAAAACACCCCCCACGTTCCGCTTGCTCAACAGAACCTTGGGGGGGGGCAGTGTGACGGCGCATTGGGGCGTCCCCAACCCCGCACTCCCGTCTGCAGCCAGCCATGACGCTCAGTCAGCCATAGAGTAGGAGGTTTTATTGCTTCTCAGAGATACAGCACAGCTGAGGCTCGATGTGAACACAAGAGCCAGGGCAGCAGGGCTGGACTTACCATGAGGCAAACTGAGGTGCCAGACTGTGAGGTGCGCCACTAGGACCCAGAGTGTAGAAAATTGTGTCTGCTGCTGGTGCATCTGTATTTTCTCTGCTCTAGATACACAGAGATGGCGGAGTGCTATGCTGGAGGAAGAAGGCAGAATTGAGACCTTTCAAAGTTTTGGCCCCAGCGAGGGAGCGTGGGGGCGTCATTTGAGCGCCCCGCCTCACGTGCCAAAATGTTGTGCGCCGGCCTTGCAGAGCAGACCACCTAATCCTCTTGGGGAAAAGGGGTTGGCAGGCCTCTGAACCTCCCTGTGCAGGACTTAGGCTGCTCTCTTCATGCTTTCCCTGGCCAAGACTGACTCAGCTCCCAGAAACTCGTCCCTTAGCCCCCAGGTAGCCACGCCCCTTGCTTTGTTCAGACAGCCTCCCCCTAGCCCAAGTGTCAGGCAGCTGGGTCACTACCTAGGTGCCTCCCCTCAAGGACCATCCCCCGTTGGGCACCACACACACACGCACAGGGTACGTCTAGACTACAGGGTTTTGTCGACGGAAGTTTTGTCAAAACTTCTGTCGACATAGAGCGTCTAGACACATTCAGTTCTGTCGACAAAGCAAGCTGCTTTGTCGACAAAACCCTGTAGTCTAGACGCAACCCTACAGGCAATAACACCTTCTGTCGACAGAACTCGGTCGACTGAAGGCGTTATGCCTCGTAAAATGAGGTTTACCAGTGTCGACAAAACTGCTGAGTTCTGTCGACGTTATGTCGACAGAACTCAGCGGTAGTGTAGACGCAGGTATAGTTTTGTCGACAAAAGTCCACTTTTGTCGACAAAACCCTGTAGTCTAGACACACCCACAGAGTCTATGCAGAGCAGCTTAGGATAACAAAAGCAGACAGCCCCCTCCCCCCGTTACGTCACACCCAGGCTAATCGATTTTGTGTGCTCCAGCTCTGCGGGTAGGTGGCAGTGGAGCTGGAGGACCAGTGTGAACGCGTTCCCCAATGCGGAGCCTCAGAGGTCAGATCCAGGCAAGCCAGGGGCCACATCCGGCCCCTAGGCCTAAGGTTCCCGGCCCCTGGACCTGTGGTTCCCAGCCCCTGCTAAAAATTCTCAGAGGAAGGAGAGGAGCTTTTGAAAGCAGATTTGGCTCATGTGGCAGAGGGACAGATGGTCTGTTGGAGGACTTAAGCGAGGAGGCTGCCTCGCTGCTGAGTCAGTATTATTTTGGGATTTGCTAACGTTTGTGCAGCCCATCCACGGAGGCCTGAAGACAGGGCCTGAGCAGGCTCCCCGAGTGTTCTTTAACCCTTCCTGGACTGAAGAGACCGGCTTGCAGCTTGCAGGGCACTTTTGTTTACTGTTGAGACGGCCGCTCTCCCAACTAGATACCCCTCATTATGTTTCGCTACCAGGAGCAGCCATTTATTCTGAAAGGGAATGCCCTAGACGGTTGCTCGCTCAAAAGGTCATTTTGATGACTTCTCGGGTAATTGATGCAGTAAAAGCTTTCCTAAACCTGCTAATTAAACATGATACATTATCATAATAATGGGAAATATTAATGGAGAGGCCCGAAAGTTGATATCCAGCCTTAATTTCCTGATAATGAAAGGCCTGCTCCTGCAACACGTGGCTTGGGGGCTCCCATGCCCCCCGCTCCATGCAGCAGACCTGGGATCCAAAGTACAGACTGTTCTATTGATGCCCTTTGCAAGTCCTTGTCCTTGATTCTTCTCCTTGACCTCTGATGATAGGACAAGAAGCAGTGGGCTAAAGTTGCAGCAAGGGAGGTTAAGGTTGGACATGAGGAAAAACTTCCTACCTGTCAGCGTGGTTAAGCACTGGAATAAATTACCTAGGGAGGTTGTGGAATCTCCATCACTGGAGATATTTAAGAGCAGGTTGGATAGACACCTGTCAGGGATGATCTAGATGGTGCTGGGTCCTGCCGTGAGGGCAGGGGACTTGCTGACCTCTCGAGGTGCCTTACAGTCCTAATAGTCTCTAATGGGACTGACCCTAGTAGCTGACACGTTCCAGTGGCAGAAAGGAAAGCCGTTTGGTTCTTCAGTTGCTCAAGATGCATTATTTATATAACTCCCAGGCAGAGATGAAAAAGGCAGCAAGAGACAGGAGGAGGAAGGAGGGGATGGATCAGAGAAGGCAGAAGTTGAAGAAGAGAGCAGGCATGGAGCGAAAAAAGGGGGGAGGGAGAATCGAGAGGGGAAGTGAGTCTGGAATAGCACCGGGTGGAAGCCAGATTTTCTGCTTTGAGGGAATGTAAACGCATGTCCTCACATCTAGGATACTCACTTGTGCCTGGAACTGATGTTGCAGGGGACTTTTCCTCTCATCCCCTTCCTCTGGTAGCCACTTTCTTGGCCATGCAGTGGCCAGACCCATCCAGCATCTTATCCCGACTCCCTCTCTGGGTCTCAGCCCTCTGGCCAAGTCACAACAGTTCTCTCTCCTCCTGGGTTAACAAAAGGTCCAACTTAAAGTTCACAACCCATGTCCAAATGCATAGTTCCTGTGACTCTCTTGGGCTCAGCTGACACCTTCTGTTGCTGGGCCCCAACAGAGATTCTCTTGATCCATTTCTTCCCCAGGAGAATTTGTCCTTTGATTTCTTTCACCTGCTGTTTTCCACTGGGGATCACCCATATTTTTATGGGTGCTGAGGGCTCTGTGTGGGCCTCAGCCCAATATTGTTCCTCCCTCCAGGATCTTTCTTCCTCTACTGAGTTCCCATTTTTATTTAAGTTGTTGTCACGCAATCCCCATGCTCTACGGGTCCCTAGCCTCTGACTGCTAGAAGCTGGGGATGGGTGACAGAGGATGTTGCATTCCATAACTTCCTGTTCCATTCATTCCCTCTGAAGCACTTGGCATTGGCCACTGTCGGAAGACTGGAGAAAGGTCTAGGTCGACCATTGGTCCAATGCGATAGAGCTGTTCCTGTGTTCTTAGGTGTCTAAGGAAGAGGGGGACCAGAGGGGAACAAAAATGACTGTAAATTGTTCCATCTGACAGTTCTTCTCTGTGGAGATTTATCCATCTCCTTCAAATGAACAAGCGCCGTTCTGACCTTTTCTGTAAATTCAACTGATCATTACCCTTCATTTCAGCGAGGACATGAACCTGCTAATTTCAAAACCAGTTTTCCATTCCAGTCTAAACACTCATAATTAATCTTTCTACTATTATCTTGGTAACACCGGGCATAATCACCCTGTAGCCTACACGAGATGTAATAACTATATTTAAAGTAGATGGTACTTGCCAGATAACTGCAAAGTATTTCAGTACTTACTTACTCCTACCTTTCTGTGTGGGATATTGTTGCTGTCTTTGAACTATTCCAGACCTTGGGGAACTGGGGAAACCAGTATAAGAGAAGTTTCCTTACAGAGGAACTCTCGAAGGCCTTGTCTATACTTTCAGGAAAATCGATTCTCCGGAGATCGATCTTCTGGGGTTTGGTTTAGTGGGTCTAGTAAGGACCCACTAAATCAAATGCTTATGGAGCACCCTTCAATCCCAGCACTCCATGGGGCTGAACAAAAGAAGGGAAGTCGATGGGAGAATTTCTCCCAGAAATTCAGTTTAAGGTATGTCGACCTCTAGCTACTCAATTCTCATAGGAGTTCATAGAATCATAGATCTGGAAGAGACCTCAGGAGGTCATCAAGTCCAGCCCTCTGCCCAAGGCAGGACCAAACCCAACTAAAACAACCCAGCCAGGGCTTTGTCAAGCCAAGACTTAAAAACCTCTAGGAGATTCCATCACTTCCCTAGGGATCCCATCCCAGTGCTTCACTACCAGTTGCATGCCTTAAATAGAATTTCTCCCATAGAGTTGACTGGGCCTTAGGCTATGTGTGCATGAAAGGGCTTAGAGTGGCGTAGCTGCACCACTGTTAGCTCTCCCATGTAACTGCTGTGTGCCAACAGGAAAGAGTCTCGTGTAGACATAATTAATCCATCCCCAACAAGGAGCGGTAGCAATGTCAGCAGCATAAACTTTTCCCTGGACATAGTGCTGTTCACACCCACACTTGTGCTGGAGTCGTTGGTCACTCAGTGGGGTGGAATATTCACACCCCAGGCGACGTAAGTTCTGCCTACATAAATGGAAAGGTAGACATCACCTAAGGCTCCAATCCAGCAAAACAAGTCTGGTGGTTTAAGTGTAACAAAGGAAGCTCATAGTCCCTGTGTTTGCCCTCTGCTCTACAGTCAATTTTACCCATAGTGGATCATTAGCAATAAAATTTAAAGATCCCGAGCATCTCTCTGTACGTATGTGCACACAGGGATGCTACCATTCTCAGCACAGCAGGCTGGACTTGAGGCCTTCTTGAGGTTCCTTCCACCCGATTGTTTCTCTGACACCTGGGGTTTGTTTGAGAGACACGGCTGCAGCTCTTGCGGAGAAGCTCTCCAGCGTCGTCTTTTGATCAGCACAGCTCCAGCGCGCGGCAAAAAAAATAAACGCAATCCGCCAACCCCGTGCAGCGATTTGTCAAGCTGTTTGCACGACTCCAAGAAGACACGTGGCGAAGCATTGTGGTAAGTTTCAATTAAGGAGCACGAAAGTCTGTTTAACAAATGCTTAGAGGCTTATTAGCCGAGACATAATTAAGATCAATGTTAACTGGGGACCACAGGAAACGGATCGGAATGTGAATCAAAGCTTGCTAGAGGGTTTCCACCATTTAAATAACGGCAGACTAAACTCTCTGAAACAGCTGTTGTTGTATCCAGTGTGCTGTGCTGGGAAGCTACTTTTTTTCTTTTTTCATCAAAAGGTGAAAATTAAAAGGGGCAATAAAAGTTTTCTGTTTCATTTCAGCAGATGGCAGCTCTGTCTCATCTAGTGCACTCAGTTTAACCTCTGCAAATGCTCCAGGCCTTTGGAGTGTACTTCAAAGGAAGCCTGCAGTTTGGTTCTTGGCAGGTTGGTGAGCAAGAATCTAGAATTCCTCCCCACATGGGTCTTTGTGCCTGATTCTCTCTTTCACTGGCATGGACTTACAGCTTGTGTCTTGAAGAAAATTAGGAGATTGACCTGGTGTGGTGTGGGTCCTTAACTCTATTAGGGGGGTTTGTGGGGATTTTTTTTTAAATAAAAGGGAACTATACATGTTGGATTGAAATGCTTGTGTTTTTCAGAGAAGCCAGTCTCAGAGGGGTCACTGTGTTAGTCAGCATCTGTGAAACCAACGAGGAGTCCTGTGCCAGTTGAGAGACTAAGGCCAGGTCTACTCTACAGAGCAGATCGAAGCTGCTGCAGTCGATCTTCCGGGACTGGAATTAGCAGATCTAGTGAAGACACACTAATGCGAACTGAGGGCGTTCCCCTTACTCCTCATAGAAGCAGGACTATCGCATCAATGGAAGTCAAAGGGAGAGTGTGCCCTCGTCAACTTCACGCTGCGTGGATGGCACCAAAATTCAAGTTAAGATACTTTGACTTAAACTACGCAATTAACATACCTAGAGTTGTGTATCTTAATTTGAACTGATCCCCTAGTGTAGACCAGGCCCAGCAGATGTATTAGGGCATAAGCGTTTTGTGGGTAAAACTCACTTCATCAGGAGATAGAATGGCAGGTACAGATGTTACCTGCGAAATTTTTCTTATCCCTTCCATACTTCAGGGCGCAAACTTCCTGCGGGTCTGCAGGAGCTTTTGCCAGTGAAAGAGCCTTACACAGTAATATTCTTATTCTCTATTTATTGACAATTATCAAGCAAGCCGAATGCACATGCTAAGCACAGTGTCATGCTCACCAAGCTTGATAAAGGCAGGCGGACTTCCCAGTCTCTCAGGATCCTAGCTGTTGCACATCATGGTCGTGCAGAGGAGTTCTGGCAGCACTGGTCTTAGGCTGTGTCTTGGAAGTGAGTTCTTCTTTCAGGTCTTCCCTCCTTCTTCTTGCTGTTCCTTTCTTCCTTTCCTCTTTCCTTTCCTCCTTCCGTTTTCCTCTCCTAGTCTCTTTCTTGGATCCCAGTTTATATAGTGAAACTTGAGTCCTGCTTAGCTATACTTTAACCAATTATTTTAGTATAATTTTACTAACCAATTATAACATACCGTAACCAAATTACCTAACCAATCATACCCCACCACCTTAGGGGTGTGTCTAGACTACATGCCTCTGTCGACGGAGGCATGTAGATTAGCCAGATCGGCAGAGGGAAATGAAGCCGCGATTAAAATAATCGCGGCTTCATTTAAATTTAAATGGCTGCCCCGCTCTGCCGATCAGCTGTTTGTCGGCAGATCGGGGCAGTCTGGACGCGCCGCGCCGACAAAGAAGCTTTTCTTGATCGGCACAGGTAAACCTGGTTTCACGAGGCATACCTGTGCCGATCAAGAAAGGCTTCTTTGTCGGCGCGGCGCGTCCAGACTGCCCCGATCTGCCGACAAACAGCTGATCAACAGAGCGGGGCAGCCATTTAAATTTAAATGAAGCCGCGATTATTTTAATCGCGGCTTCATTTCCCTCTGCCGATCTGTCTAATCTACATGCCTCCGTCGACGGAGGCATGTAGTTTAGACGTACCCTAGTTGATTTACACCAAGCAAAACTAATTATACAGCAGATAGAAACAGTTACAAAACCAGACAGAGATCACACAAACAATAGGAAAGTGAGGACAATAATCATAGAATGATTCCACAACTTCAACTATTGATAAATAGTTTCTTGCCAGACAAAATGCTGTTCAGCTAAATTTTCTCTACCCATCTTAAGATCTCTTTCTTTATCTGGTGACAGTGGGGGCCATTAGGACAGGATCCCCTTCTTAAGAGCCTGGCGTGATACTATTTTAATGAAATTTAGATAGCATGTGGACACAGACTGGCTAACCTTGTGAGGAGGGCTTTAAACTAGGTTTGTCGGGGGCAGGTGAGCAAAGCCCACAGGTAAGTGCTGAATGTGCGGGACTGGGAGATGGGTTGGAAATGGGGGGGACTACGGCCTATAATGGCAAGGAGAAAGGAGGGTCAGGGCACAACAGGGAGGCAAGATCAAATCAGTATCTTAGATGCCTATATACAAATGCGAGAAGTATGGGTAATAAGCAGGAAGAACTGGAATTGCTAACCAATAAATACAACTATGATATCATTGGTATTACAGAAACCTGGTGGGATGGGACGCATGATTGGAATATTGGTATGGAAGGGTACGGCTTGCTCAGGAAGGACAGACAGGGAAAAAAGGGAGGAGGGGTTGCCTTGTATATTAAAAATGTACACACTTGGACTGAAGTGGAGATGAACGTAGGAGATAGCTGTGTAGAGAGTCTCTGGGTTAAGCTAAAAGGGGTAAAAAACGAGGGTGATATCATGCTAGGAGTCTACTACAGGCCACCTAGCCAGGTGGAAGAGGTGGATGAGGCCTTTTTTAAACAATTAACAAAACTATCCAAAGCCCAAGATTTGGTGGTGATGGGGGACTTCAACTATCCAGACATATGTTGGGAAACTAACACAGCGAGGCACAGGCTATCCAATAAGTTTCTGGACTGCATTGGAGACAACTTTCTGTTTCAGAAGGTTGAAAAAGCTACCAGAGGAGAAGCTGTTCTGGATTTGGTTTTAACAAATAGGGAGGAACTAGTTGAGAACATGAAAGTGGAAGACAGTATAGGGGACAGTGATCACGAAATAATAGAGTTCATGATCTTAAGGAAAGGTAGAAGGGAGACCAGCACAATTGAGGTTATGGATTTCAGGAAGGCAGATTTTGATAAGCTCAGAGAACTTATAGGTAAGGTCCCATGGGAAGCAAGACTGAAGGGAAAAACAACTGAGGAGAGTTGGAAGTATTTCAAAGGGACGTTGTTAAGGGCCCAAAAGCAAACAATTCCGCTGTGTAGGAAAGATAGAAAATATGGCAAAAGACCAGCTTGGCTTAACAAGGAGATCTTGCATGATCTCAAAATAAAAAAGGAGTCATATAAAAAATGGAAACTAGGACAACTAACAAAGGATGAATATAGGCAAGCAACACGGGAATGCAGGGGCAAGATTAGAAAGGCAAAGGCACAAAATGAGATCAAACTAGCTACAGGCATAAAGGGAAACAAGAAGACATTTTATAAATACATTAAAAGCAAGAGGAAGACCAAGGACAGGGTAGGCCCACTGCTTAGTGAGGAGGGAGAAGCAGTAACAGGGAACTTGGAAAGGGCGGAGATGCTCAATGACTTCTTTGTTTCGGTCTTCACCGAGAAGTCTGGAGGTGTGCCTAACGTAGTGAATACAAGCAGAGAGAGGGTAAGTTTAGAAGATAGGATACACAAAGAACAAGTTAAAAATCACTTAGGAAAGTTAGATGTCAGCAAGTCACCAGGTCCTGATGAAATGCATCCCAGGATACTCAAGGAGCTGATAGAGGAGGTATCTGAGCCTTTAGCTATGATCTTTGAAAAATCATGGCAGACAGGGGAGATTCCAGAAGACTGGAAAAGGGCAAATATTGTGCCCATCTATAAAAAGGGGAATAAGAACAACCCAGGAAACTACAGACCGGTCAGTTTAACGTCTGTCCCAGGGAAGATAATGGAGCAGGTAATTAAGGAAATCATATGCAAACACTTGGAAGGTAATAAAGTGATAGGGAATAGCCAGCATGGGTTTGTGAAGAACAAGTCATGCCAAACTAATCTGATAGCTTTCTTTGATAAGATAACGAGCCTTGTGGATAAGGGAGAAGCGGTGGATGTCATATACCTAGACTTTAGTAAGGCATTTGATACGGTCTCGCATGATATTCTTATTGATAAACTAGGCAAATATAACTTAGATAGGGCCACAATAAGGTGGGTGCATAATTGGCTGGATAACCGTAGTCAGAGAGTTGTTGTTAACGGTTCTAAATCCTGCTGGAAAGGGATAACAAGTGGAGTTCCTCAAGGGTCTGTTTTGGGACCCGTACTGTTCAATATCTTCATCAATGATGTAGATATTGGGATAGAGAGTACGCTTATTAAGTTTGCAGATGATACCAAACTGGGTGGGGTTGCAACTTCTTTGGAGGATAGGGACATAATTCAAAATGACCTTAGCAAGTTAGAGAAATGGTCAGAGGTAAACAGGATGAGGTTTAATAAAGAGAAATGCAAAGTGCTCCACTTAGGAAGGAACAATCAGTTCCATACATACAAGATGGGAAGCGACTGTCTAGGAAGGAACATGGCGGAAAGGGATCTAGGGGTCATAGTGGACCACAAGTTGAATATGAGCCAACAGTGTGATGCTGTTGCAAAAAAAGCAAATATGATTTTAGGTTGTATCAACAGGTGTGTTGTAAGCAAAACTCGTGAAGTCATTCTGCCACTCTACTCTGCACTAGTTAGGCCTCAGCTGGAGTACTGTGTCCAGTTCTGGGCGCCACATTTCAAGAAAGATGTGGAGAAATTGGAAAGGGTACAGAGAAGAGCGACAAGAATGATTAAAGGTTTAGAGAACATGACCTATGAAGCCAGGCTTCATGAACTGGGCTTGTTTAGTTTGGAAAAAAGAAGATTAAGGGGGGACATGATAGCGGTTTTCAAATATCTAAAAGGGTGTCACAAGGAGGAAGGCGAAAATTTGTTCCTCTTGGTTTCTGAGGACAGGACAAGGAGTAATGGGCTTAAAGTGCAGCAGGGGAGGTTTAGGTTGGACATTAGGAAAAAATTCCTAACTGTCAGGGTGGTCAAATATTGGAATAAATTGCCAAGGGAGGTGGTGGAATCTCCCTCTCTGGAGATATTTAAGAACAGGTTAGATAGACATCTGTCAGGGATGGTGTAGACAGAGCTTGATCCTGCCTTGAGGGCGGGGGGCTGGACTCGATGACCTCTCGAGGTCCCTTCCAGTCCTATTATTCTATGATTCTATGATTCTATGTAACGTGAAGCTTTACGGCTAACGGCTACTGCTTTTCAGTCTGGCTGCAGAGGAAGGCTTTAGGCCTACCAATATGGCTATAGAAAAACCATATTGTTACACAGAAGCAAGAGTATGTATAAGGAAGAAGTTCGTTGTGTTAATGAAGTTAATCAAGTCAGGGTGGCAATGCGTAACATAAACAAACCTGTCAGGAAGGGCCGCATTATGACTTTCGTGGGCCCTAGGCACTTTTGCCTTCATGGCTCCCCCTCCCCCCCATAATAATATCAATATTAAAATTTATTTTTGATATAACTTTAGATACTTCAACATTTTTTTTTCTGTTTTAGGCAAAATTTAATAGATTTTCGCAGGCCCTAAAAGTTTCTTTTTTTTTCTGATGTGAGAAAAAAATTTAAACATTTTCTTCGACCCTAAAAGTTCATTTTTCTTCTGATTTTAAAAGAAATTAAAACATTTTTGTGGGCCCCTACAAGTACCGTGGGCCCTAGGCACTGTGCCTACTGTTCCCAATGGATAAGTCGGCCCTGCTGTCAGGGAACACTTTAACCTTCCTGGACATCCAGTAGTGGATTTGAAAGTAGCCGTCCTTTTAGAAATGAATTTCCAAACCCCGATTGCAAAGGGAGGCAGCTGAAATGGAATTCATTTGCAAATTCAACACTATCAATTTACAGCTGAATAAGGATCTCCACCAGTTAATACATTACAAAGGCAATTTCCCCTCTCTGTGTATTCACATTTCCACACCAAATGCTGTAAATGACCCACTTCCACCCTGATTAATTAGCTTCATTAACACAAGCAATTTCTCCCTTGTATATACTCCTGCTCTTGTAACTTCCATCTGATCTGTTAGCCTCTAAGGTGCCTGATGATTCCTCATTCGTTTGTTTTGTTATTGGGTTTTTTCCCCAAAAACACAGGGTCATTTTTATTTTGGATTTCTTTAAAAAAAAAGGGGGGGGGGAGGGGATTGTTAAAATTTGCCCACTGAATTGTTTTAGTAATTTTTTTAAAAATGAGAATTCCATGAAGTGTATTGTTTTCTTCATCCCCAGTATCTCCCAGGTCACATCTCTCTCCTTTACCCAAACTCCCTTCTAGACCCCCTCATCCCCTCCTGTTCCCCAATCCCTTAGCTCCTCTATTAATATCATAGACGAGTACAGCCCTTGACCACTTACCAAATTCTTTGAATGGCCCCTACCAAAAATGAATTGCCCACCCCTGGTTTAGATGAATCTGGGTATGTCTACACTGCCACCCTAGTTCGAACTAGGGTGGCTAATGTAGGCATTCAAACTTGCAAAGGAAGCCCGGGATTTAAATATCCCGGGTTTTATTTGCATGTTCCCGGGCGTTGCCATTTTTAAATGCCCCGTAGTTGGAAACTCCCTGCCCGCGGCTACACGCGGCACGGACTAGGTAGCTTAAATTAAAGCTCCTAATTCGAACTACCGTTATTCCTCCTGCAAGGAGGTTTAACGGTAGTTCGAATTAGGAGCTTTTATTCAAACTACCTAGTCCGTGCCGCATATAGCCGCGGGCAGGCATTTTGAACTACGGGGCATTTAAAAATGGCGACGCCCTGGAACATGCAAATAAAGCCCGGGATATTTAAATCCCGGGCTTCCTTTGCAAGTTTGAATGCCTACATTAGCCACCCTAGTTCGAACTAGGGTGGCAGTGTAGACATACCTTCCTCTAGGTGCTCTTATAGTACTGATAATCTCTCTAAATATTTTAGAGTCAGTCTGTGTGTCTATGAATCAGTTTGTTCAAGAACTACTTCGAAATGGTAAGAACTTCAAATTTGATATGAAACTTTCTCTTCTCCTGACTTAAATCAAAGTCAGGGCTTCATTGTGCCAGGACAACCGGAAGCCCCAGGAAAAGGACTGTTTTCCATACCATGCAAAGGGAGGGACTGCTTTTTGAAGGGATACAATATATGAGTGTCCACTGGGTACAGCCGAACCAGCAAGGAAGCGGCCAGCAGGTCTGGGGCTCTGCCATCTTGCTGGCCAGCACACCAAGTAAGTAGCCCCCCGTCCCAAACCTTTTCCCCCTCTCCCAGCCTTTTGTTGTAGTGCTGGTGGGGGGGGAGGAGGGACAAAACATGCCCAGTGGCCCGGCAGGGGTTGAGGGAGATAAAACTCCCCTGGCGGATGGGGCAGGGAATTGAGAGAAAAAAGCCCATGCTGGAGGGCCCCCCCCCTCATCCTGAGCCCCTCACCCCCAACCCTCACTCTCACACCCCTCCCTGTCCCTAGTCACTTACGCTGCCCCTCCCCCACATCTCCAAGGCCTGCTTTGACTCCTGCACCACCACCCCCGTCAGCTCCCGGCCCTGAAGGACCCAGGCAATGCCAAGTACTTTTGCTAACTAAGAATAAGTAGCACTTATTGAGTGGGGACACTGCCTAAGACAAACACATACCAGGATGTGAAAGAAAATAATGACCAAGAGGTGAGAAATCCTACACAGAGAAATGGCCAGATGAGGTTCAGTGGAGAAAAAAGGCATGGGCAGGAATGAATAGTGACACGGCACCATAGGTGCTAGAACTACTGGAGGGGAGGGTGTATGTGGGAGGTGTGCTGCAGCATCCGCCCACCCCTCTCCAGTTTGAGGTAGTTTCCATTATATGCAGGAATTCCCGTTCGGTTCAACAGCTCTCAGCCCCCCCACTATAAATATTGTTCCAGCACCCTGCACTGGACTGGCTCCTTCTGTGTGAAAAGATGTTCAGGGATGAGAAAAAAAAAGAGGTGAGTGAAATTATTTGGCCAAAACTTTTTTCCCCCCAATGACAATGCAGGTTCAGCAACCCCAAAACATTTCCAAAAGTTGTCTGTTTTGCCAACTTGTTCATGGAAGTGGAGAAATCCACTTTCTTTTAAATCAGAAGTGCCTTCCACTGCATGAAAAATGCTCCCCATCGACACGAAAGCGGTTTAATGTTTCGATGCAGTGAAAATGAGCCAACATTTCGTTCTCAGCGTGTGATTCTCATTATTTATTACGGTGGCCTTGCCGGAGCACTGAAAACCCTTGTTGTTCACACAGTTTTAATAATAAATTAGAGTAAGACCATGGCAAACTCGGGAATAAAGCCAAGAGTTCCAATGCACAGGGTTTCTTTATCTAATGAGCAGACTCTTTAGCAGATATTTGTTAATGATTACCTGATTGCTGTGATGGCTTGTGGGAATTATGCACACTTATGGCAATGCCATGAACTGCGCGACACAGGTAAAAGTGCCATCTGTCCTGCCAGCCTGCTCTTGCTCCTGTTTTTTGCAAGCATGCCTGATGATGGACAGCAAAGCAATTTGGTGCATCTGCCATTAAGACTGAATCTGCGAGGAGACGGTGAAGGACAAAGGGCAGAATATACTTCCAAGTGGAGTCTATTTCCCATTCTTTCTTATCTGGTTCATTAAACAGTCATTCGGGATCCCTTATTCTCTTCAAACAAATCTTTCTGGTCTCATCCCAGACACGATTTGGTTTGTATTGGAACTTTCAAAAATGCTGGGGAAACACATCGCTCCTTCTTGTTCCTGATAGAAGGCTTTTTTTCTTCTTCTCTGCTTTTCAGTTTATTAAGGATGGGTTTTTTTTTAATTGGGCAGTGATTAGTACAGCTGGCCTATGTGGTGGAGTTCAGGGTAGGTGTCCTGCGCTTCCTGGTGGGGTTTTGTGCACCTCAAAGGCCCGCGGTGTCCCTACCACTATCATGTGCCGAAAGTGTCCGTCTGCTATGTCCATTGGACAAACGTCTCAGACACTTCGCTAAAGGATCAATGCCCACAATACAGATATCAGACAGGATCACAAAGAAAAAACAGTTTCTTGCCATTTCAACCAGAAAGGACACTGTCTCAACGACTTGATTGCCTGCATCCTGCTTCAAAGGCCTTTTAAGACTACACTTGAAAGAGAATCTTCTGAACTGTCATTCATGCTTAAATTCGACACTTTATGCCTAAGTTTGAATAAAGACTCTAATTATCTTACCCATTACAAAGATAGCTTCCCCAATTATCACCTCTAATATCATTAGCTCACAGACACTTACCTCCCCCCCATCTCCCTTCTGTTCTGAAATTTCATTTGTCCTTTTCATATGTGTTCATTTTTTTTAATTGTATCCTCTGGTATATATGGTTGTGACAATTTTCTTCCACTATTTGATCTGAGGAAGTGGGTCTGGCCCACGAAAGCTCATCACCTAATAAACCACCTTGTTAGTCTTTAAAGTGCTACATAGTCCTGTTTTTTGTTTCAGAGGTGAGGGTATCCCGCTTTGAGTCATTTTCATCGTCAGCCAGTCGCTAAGTTTGGAGGACGACCCCACCAACAGTCCACAGGTCGTTTTCCACTGTTGGCAGCTCACCAGCCCGGGGGAAGGTTGGGGGGAACCAGGTCCCACCCACTTGCTCTGGGTTCCAGCCCAGGGCTCTATGTGGTAGCCCTTAGTGGGGCTCTTGGCCTTGTCTCCACTGAATAGCGGCCCCGCCCTGGGCCACTTCCCCAACCGCTCCCTCGGTAACAGCTCCTTGGTGTTTTGGAGAAAAGCCCCTTCGGCTGTCAGCCTGCGGTGTTGACCTTCCCTCAGTAACGGCGCTCCTCCAGTCCGTCCCTCTTCTCCTTCCCCGGCCTTGCCTGAGGGGAAGGCTTCTGTAGTGCGCCCACAGGGCTTACCTGGCAGTAGGTGTTTCATTAGGCTGCACTCCAGGCGGACTCCTAATGAGTCCCGGGGGCCTGTCTGACCTGATGGCTGAGCCAGAGCCTATTCAGGGACCAGAAACCCCCGCCCCCCCACCAACTCCCCATGGACCTGCCCTCTACCAGGCTCCTGCAGCCCACTGCCTCCGGTCTGCCACACAGAGTAGTCAAGATGAGGACAGGGTTGCCACACATCTGTTTTTCCCCCGACACGTTCTCCTTTCCACTTAGTAAATCTCCAGCCGGCCGGGTTTTTTAAATGGCTAAAAATGTTTGGGATTTTGCCCTGCAAAGGGGTCGGAGAGGGGGTCGGGGCAAGTGCCTGTCAAATTGAACATTTGGAGCTGTGCGCCCAGACCTTTAACAGCCGCTCTGTACACACGGCCCAGCACCTGGCGGGAAAAGCACATGGCTGTGGCGGCGGCAGCTCTGGTCAGACCCAGGGCAGGTCTGATGGGGGGGGAGGTGGCGATTCGGCAGGGAAGCAGGAGCCCGGCATGCGGCACCCCCTCACATCATGAGAGCCAGCGAGGGCAGTAGCAGCCCCTGCAGCAGCAAGGTGGTGGCCAGACCCCAAGCCTGGCGTGCGTGGGGACAAGTTTGCTGGCTCCCAAGTCCGGCCTCCTGTGCGAGTGGAACAGCCACCGCCTCAGCAGCACCAGCAGGCCCCAGGTGTCCTCTTGTTTGAAAGTTCAAATATGGCCACCCTAGACGAAGAGGCACTGAAACCCATAATCAGCCTGCTTATTCACCACACCCACAAAACAGCCGTACAGCTTCCTACTGACTGGTCCGGTCTAGCCCTCACATCCGTGAAGCAATCCCTTGCATTTTCCTTTAACAGTTCATCATGGCACATTTGCTTTCGAAAGCCACCAAGGAGCCCGTCGTCGGTTCAAAACAGCTGGTGATTTTTTTTTTTAATTTTGCAATTTTAGTGAAATGTCCGCACGAGACACTTTAAGACTAACATTTGTTTTAATGTCGGGGCCACATACTCAGTGTTTGCACCTATTTTACAACCAACCGTCGGGCCAGGCAAAGCGAGTCACATGCTGAAATCTCAAATTTCCAAGAAAATAAAATATGGGGGAAGGAAAAATTAAACCGGAGGTTTGCATTCTCCCCTCCTCCCCTCCTTCCCCCACTCCCCCCGAGGCCACCCACACTTAAAAAGAAAAAAGCCCATTGCCTCTCAATGTATATTGTGATCAGAATGAATAGTTTATCGAGCCTTTATTTTGTGGCCTGGAAGCTCAGGACAGTACTCATCACAAACAATGCACAATGTACTGGTGGTAGGTTACTGATGTTAATCGATCGCTGTATTGGGAGGGGGAGGGAGGTGAAAGATGAAAAATGTGCAAACTGTTGCCAGCGTCTTCAAAGCTTGGCTTTATCTCTCCCAACCCTCCATCATTTCTTTGATGTATTTATTTACAAGTACATTTCTTCTTGTATACACATGGCAGGGTTAAGTACTGCTTTAAGCTGCGCAGTATAAAACCAGAGTAACTCCACTGGGCACAAAACTGAACTCTTTTTTGTCAGGAGTAAGTCCAATACAGGAGTAAACCTGAAGGAACTGAGACCAGGCCAGAGAAGTTCATCTGGACTGATACCCCGATTTGGTCTGATATTTTTAGACTGGGTCGAGGTGGGCAAGATATGGCCCACGAGCCACATCCGGCCTGCTAAGCCTTTTAATTTGGCTCATGGCTCACCCCTGAGGTATGAAGCAGTGCTGCTCAAAGCAGCTGGCTGCTCCCTGTGGCTCTCTGTGCTGTGAAGAGGGAAGGGGAAGGACTTTGCACCCTGCCCCCACCCTCAGCAAAATCTCTCTGCTCCCATTGGCCAGAAAGTGGCCAATGGGAGCTATGAGAATTTGATGGGAGCAAGGCAGTACATGAAACCTCCCACCATCATGCAGAGAGTCCTAAGGAACAGCCAGCCTCTTTGAGTGGTCTGTTTGGCCAGCAGAGAAGCCTGACTGAAGATCCTGCTGGACTATTGGCTAGGAGCTGCTTAGGTAAGCACCACCCCCAGTCCTTCCTAGACCCAGCACCCCCTCCTAAATCTCTCCCTCGAGCCAGAATCCTCTCCTGCCTCTATACCCCCTTCTGCACTCTGCACCTCAATCCCCTGCCCCCGGTCACAACCCCCTCCTTCACCCAAACTCCCTGTCAGACCCCACATCCCCTACCCTGAGCTCCCTTCTGCACCCAGCATCCGTCTCAGACCCCTCACCCTCTCCATTAAAAAGTGCTGCCCTTGACCACTTACCAAAATCTTGGGTTGCCCCCCCCTCAACAATTATTGCCTGCCCCTGCCCTACATGGTTATCACCCGCCAGTTGAGCACTCATCCCTGTTGTTCCAGTTCTTTCATCTCCCCCTCCCTCCCCCCACACACACCTCGAGTTTCCCCCTTAACTGGATGAAGTCTTCCCTATTTAAATGGAGTTCCCAATTTCGGCCAACTCAGTGGGTGATATTCCCTGAACCAGGACTCCCCTTCTTCATTATTTCCTTAATGGTTTAATTCATTAATGAAATTGCCTAATTGCACAGAGCCTTATTCCCTGCCATCACCCTGTCAACAAGGAAAGGAGAGTCATTAATCATGCTCCGTGCCTTTGTCCCGTGCAGAGGCAGCATCTGATAGAAAGCTATGAAGAGGTCACCGGCTGCAAGGAAAATCACAGAATAAAGATATATCTGCAGCATGTTCTCCCCCACGCCCGCGGAAATCCATGTGTTGTGCTATCATGCTGGCAACCCCGTAATTCGAGGGCCTCGGTTTTGCTGTGCAACTTGCTTGAGAGTTTTGCTCAAGTTGCACAGTTGCCGAGTAAAAGAGTAGTAATTAGATGTCAGTTTCTATTTTTCCCGGATTTCATTGCTGCTGCCACATGGGACCACGTTTGCAGCTGGCAAAACTCCAAGAAGAAGAAGAAAAAGGACAGTAGCTGAGAACCGGGCCCAGACAATCTTTCTCTCACCCATATACATTCGCTTCTCCCCTCTGAAAGAGAAGAGGGGTGGTGTGAACTTGCCCCAAGGCAAACCCTTCTCTCTGGAAAAACTGAAAAAACAACGGAGGGTATGTCTACACTGCCACCCTAGTTCGAACTAGAGTGGCTAATGTAGTCATTCGAAGTTGCAAATGAAGCCCAGGATTTAAATATCCCGGGCTTCATTTGCATCTTGCTGGGTGCCACCATTTTTAAATCCCCGTTAGTGCGGACTCCATGCCTGCAGCTACACGCGGCACGGAGTAGGGAGTTCGAATTAGGCTCTCTAATTCGAATGACCGTTACACCTCGTTTGAACTACCATTACACCTCCAATAGAGAGCCTAATTCGAACTACCTACTCCGTGCTGCATGTAGCCGCAGGCATGGAGTCCGCACTAACGGGGATTTAAAAATGGCGGCCCCCGGCAAGATGCAAATGAAGCCCGGGATATTTAAATCCCAGGCTTCATTTGCAACTTCGAATGACTACATTAGCCACTCTAGTTCGAACTAGGGTGGCAGTGTAGACATACCCTGATAGTCTAGCGGTGCCTTAAGACTAATGAAACCTGCAGATGGTATCATGAGCTTTTGTTAGTACAACCCACTTCTTCAGATGAAGAATCTCCATCTGTGGAGATATTTAAGAGTAGGTTAGATAAATGTCTATCAGGGATGGTCTAGTCAGTACTTAGTCCTGCCATGAGGGCAGGGGACTGGACTCAATGATCTTTTGAGGTCCCTTCCAGTTCTAGTGTTCTGTGATTCTATGATTAAGGTCTCTTGCGGGCCCTCACCTCCTGCACTCGGAGTGCCAGAGTGGGGAACAGCCCTGATAGGGAGGGAGGGGAATAAGCAATCCTGTGCTACCGAGAAGACGGGAACCGTTCTTGTGCACGGCCTTTGAGCAGCCGTGCCTGCAAGAAGAGGTTTTCTACCCATCCCTGCCTGCCTTTGTGATTGGGTAAGGGCCATCACAATTGGGACCCGGTAGTATGATTATGATTTTCCAGGGCCCAAAGATGTGCTAGGAGCCTCACAAGGCTGATAAGAAAGCAAGATGCTTGCCAAAGGATTCCACAGACAGAGCCATCCCAGCCATAGGATGAATCAGGGTGGCTGTCCCAGCATTTGGGGACCCCGTGGTGGCTGCCCCAACTGTCCTATGGAGGGGAGGGACTGGGTGAGCCGGCATCAGTAGGCCTCCCTTCCCCCCAACACTCATCACACAAGTGGCAGGAGCTGGAGTGGCCTAGCAGCCTGTTCCACTCCACCACTTCATGCCACACCCCTGGCCCGCTGGGCTCAGCTTCTCAGTGGCGGCGGGAAGCTGAGCATTGTGCCCCAGGGCACTTGAGTTCCCGTCACGGACTGGGACGGTGGCGTGGCACGGTGGGGTGGAGCAGACTGCCGGGCCACCTTGCCTCCCTCCTCCCACACGGCAAGCGTTGGGGGAAGGAGGTGACCCTGCGGCTGCCGCCACACCAGACCCCCATAATTCCCTGGTCCGCACTGCTCAGGGGAGGGGCTAAGGGGACAGGGTGGAGCAGGGGCGAAGTTTGGGGATGAGTGAAGCAGGGACGTGACGGGACAGGGCCTATAGCAGGAGGTTGCCCCATGCCTGGGGAGCTGAGGGGTTGCCCCAGGCTTCACGCCTGCCTTAACACAGCCCTGTTCTGAAATACCGAAAACTCTCTTTTGTGTTAAGCAAAACAATAGATAGGGATTAACAGACGGAAACCCATGGTAACACTAATGGGCTTACGAGTTCACTCAGCCCTTGCTAACGCAGCGGACGTGCTCCCCTCTGTGCCCAGTCTGTAGCTCACGCTGCAGAATCTCACACGTATAACGCCCGAGAACCCCTCTGTTGACCAAAAGAGCCACCATCCCTCTTGACGCTACGAGATGCAGCCCAAGTTTTATAAAGAAATACTTGTCGGATGTACGGGGCTTGGACTGTAGCCGGCGAGATGCCAAACTTGCTTTCCCTGCTAATCCTCAGCTGTTGTAAATTGACTTTTGTGAAGCTATGCCAATTTACACAAATTAAAGTCCTGGCTCAATAGCCTGAAGGGAAATATCTTGACAAGATCTGGTGCCATGAGACTGGGGGGCAGCTTTTCTTTTTAGTCCATGGAATTGCTAATAACTCAGGAGCCCCATTTCCTCAAGGCAGATTGCATTTCTAATAGACTCCGAGGGTTGATAATGATCCTTCCAGCAGTGCCCAGCTGTGAAAATGTTGGCTGAATAGGCCAAAATCTCTGTTCAGTTCCACTGGAACAACCAAGGACTTGAGTGGAGTTACTCCGGATTTAACCTAGTGTAAAAGGGGGGCTGAATCTAACAATCTTTCCTTAGCCTCGGGCGATCACGTTCCAGATCTAAAAGAGCCTATGCAGAGTATTTTGCACTTCTCCTGAAGAGGGATTGCAAATTTTGATCTGGGCTGCATTTTAACATTAATGAGTCAGTTTCACTGAAAGCCGTAATGCATGCTCTGTTCATCTCATTTCCAAGAGAATGTGTTCCCATGCTAAAGAGAATACATGTTTTCAAAGAAGATAAAGAGACTTTGGTGAAAAATATTGTCTGTTTTCTCTCATTTTAGCAACACAGAAGAGGCCTCTGTCTCAGGGATTGCAGTTCCACTTTATAATCCTTTCTGCATGTTCAGCGCATAGTCCTTTATTTGCCAATCTTTAGCAGCCAGCGGGTAATAAAACCAGTCAGGGCTATTTAGATAAGAAGTAGTCAGTTATAAAGCCCTGGCAGAACCCTCTTGCTGGCGCTGCTTTGACGTTAATCGTGAAGATAACCCAGCGAATGCTGTTTTATAACTCACCCACTGAAAGTCTTCGGCTGCTTGTGCAAGGATATATCTTAGTCTGCCAGTGATAACTCAGAGCAAGGGCCGAAATTGTATTTACAGTTGACACGACAGGAGGCTCGGTCAGCTGTAGGCTGTGTTGACAATTTTAAAAAAAAATCATTCCATCTTCCCCCAGTTTAAAAAAAAATAAACAGATTTACAACACTGTTAATGGGTGCTGAGTGGCCTGGGTTAAAATGAGGAGCAAAATGATATTCTCATCGTATATCTCTTCTAAGTGATGCCAATGGGTAGGAAATACGTTGGGGGCGCAGAGACAGGAAGGAAATGTAAAAGAAAAAGGCAAAACGTATCAAGCTGGGCCAGAAGAAAAGTGAGCTTGGATTTCCCAGGTGGAACCACTAACTGAGCAGAGATAGGACAAAGCTGGAAGTCCTCCTAGGTTGTGTGTGTTAATTCTACCGTCCTTACTCACCCCATCCATTGCAAAGAGGCAACTCACAGGCTAAGGCTCTCCTCGTGGGGAGGGAGGGTGACCGATTCATACGATCCTAGAATTCCAGAAGTCATCGAGTCCAGTCCCCCGCCTTCATGGCAGGACCAAGCACCATCTAGATCATGGGTTCCCAAACTGGGGGGTGTGAAGAGATTCCAGGGGGGGGCACAAGGTGACTCAGCCTCCTTCCCCCCATCAAGGTTTTTTGCCCCAATCAGTTCCTTTTTTTTTTTCTAAACAAGTTTTGCTGCTATTTTGCAGGGAGGGGTGAGAGGGTTGTTAAAAAATCAAGGGTGTGTGATGCCGAAAAGTCTGGGAACCACTGATCTAGATCATCCCTGATAGATGTCTGTCCAGCCTGCTCTTCAATATCTCCAGAGATGCAGATTCCACAACCTCCCTACGCAACTTATTCCAGTGTTTACCTCCCTTGCTGCAGTTTAAGCCCGTTGCTTCTTGTCCAAGCACAGGCCTGAGCAAAATATGGCCTGCAGGCCAGATCCGGCCTGCCAAGCCACATGATACAGCCCACGGAGTCAAGGGGAGCCCCAGGCAGGTTCCCCCGCAGCCCCGTGCACCGCTCAAATGCAGCTGAGGGGCACTTTCTCTTTGAGTCCGGAGGGAAGGAGGAAAGATTCAGACACTGCTCTGACCCCCCCGCACAATCCCATTGGCCAGTTTCTGGACAGACACTGGCCAATGGGTGCTGTCTGTTTTGTATGCTAACGGAGATACCTCCCTTGCCCATCTTTGATGTAAACAAGGCTGGGGGAGTTTCCTTAATCCTGTCACCCTTGTCCAGAGGGGTTTTGGTGTGACTTCCCCTGCCTCTTCGTTGCTCTTGGCAAGTCTTTCTTCCAGTCATCTTTGGTTCAAGCAGAGGCTGGGAGGGAAGGAAGGTCTTCCATGAGTCAAACAGGCTGGACTCTGTGCCTTGGTTCCCCAAGAACACATTGCTGGTGGGCAACACAAGGGCAGATTGTGCAATCCATGTCAATGGCATTTTTGGGCAAGAGTTGAACAAACATCTCTCAGGGATGGTGTAGGGTTACTTGGTCCTGCCTCAGTGCTTCTTACCGCCCCTTCCAGCCTGACCTGTCAATGATTCTATATGCTAATGACATGCCAATGATTCCATATGCTAATGCTTTCTCAGTTCCGTTAAGCATCAGCGAACCTGATCTTCCCAATCTTCTTTGCCAATCCAATGTAGCACTGGAAAGAGTTGGCCAGCTATGGAACCACAAGACTAAGATCTGTAGGGCATCTACCATTTCCGAGAGACAACAAATGCCCATAATTCCTTTAAAACTGCTACAACAGTTGTGCCCAGATGCCTCAGACTGGGGCCCTGTCATGCAAGGCACTGAGCACAGCCATAGCAAAGAGGCAGCCACTCCCAAGAGCCAATAAGATGAGAGATGTATAGCCGGGCAGTGTCTTCTGCTTTCTGGACCACCACAGGCAGCCCGAATGCTTATGCATTTGTGAGCATTTGGCTCCCATCCACCAGAACCACCTCAGGCAGCCCCTTATAGTTGGAATTAAACTTCCCTCTACGTCCACTCTTTGGGGAGGAGAGGAAAGTCTCAGAAGGGTCGTTGTGTTAGTCTGTATCTGCAAAAACAACCAGCAGTCCTGCGACACCTAAGGGTACGTCTAGACTACATGCCTCTGGCGACAGAGGCATGTAGATTAGACTACCCGGAATAGGAAAATGAAGCGGTGATTTAAATAATCACTGCTTCATTTAAATTTAAATGGCTGCCATGCTGAGACGATCAGCTGTTTGTCGGCTCAGCGCGGTACTCTGGATACTCCGCGGTCGACATCAAAAGCATTTGTCGACCTCCCAAGTATGCCTCCTGGGATGATGTTTACCTGGGAGGTCAACAAATGCCTTTGATGTCGACCACAGAGCGTCCAGACTACTGTGCTGAACCGACAAACAGCTGATCGGCTCAGCGTGGCAGCCATTTAAATTTAAATGAGACAGTGATTATTTAAATCGCCGCTTCATTTTCCTATGCTGGGTAGCCTAATCTACATGCCTCTGCTGCCAGAGGCATGTAGTCTAGACGTACCCTTAGAGACTAACAGTTTTCTTAGCACATCAGATTTCGTGGGTAAAATCCACTTCATCAGATGAATTAGCTATTGAGGACTTAATTGGGAGATGGAAGGAATTCATCTGATGAAGCGGGTTTTACCCACGAAAGCTGATGCCCTGATACATCTGTCTCTAAAGTGCCACAGGACTCCTCCTTGTCTCTGGGAAGGGAGAGGGAAAAATTGTCTCATCACAAGATCCTGTCTCGGTGTCCCCACCAGCCTTTTCTCTTACACATCCTTCCTGTCCTTCAATTGTTCCCAGCTGATGAGTTTCATTGCTGTCCTGAACTCATCAGCCTCCTGGCTAATTAGGCTATTGAGCACCCATCTCCCAATTAAGTCCTCAATAGCTAATTCCTCAGTGACCAGAGTGCTGGATCAGTTAGCAGTCCCTGCACTCTGCTACAGGGTGGAAGAAAGGAAGTTGATTGTTCCTGTTTTAGAGGTGGAAAACCGAGAGCTTATAACTTGCCTATGGGCAAACAGGGAGGCCGAGCCAGAATAAGAACTAACTCCAGATTGCCTGTGTTCTACCAGAGCTGGGGTGGGCAAATACCAACCTGCAGACTAGATCTGATCCACCCAAGTTAGCTCCTGGCAGGTCCCCGACTCTATAATTACCTGCATGGCTGCAGGTACCATCAATCACAGCTCCCATTGGCAGCGAATCATCATTCCTGGCCAATGGGAGCTGCAGGAAGTGATGTCCTGGTCCATGCCACTTCCTACCACTCCCATTGGCCAGGAGCAACAATCCACGGCCAATGGGAGCAGCAATTGCCAGCCCTGCAGGTACAGATAATGGTGGTGGCCCACCAGGGGCTAACCCTGGCGAACCGCCTCCGTGTTATTGTCCACCCTTGTACTAGAGCATAGGTGGGCAATAAGTGGCCTTCAAGCTGGAAGCAGTTCACCAGGGTTAGCCTCTGATGGGCCACCAGTGCTTTATGTACCTGCATGTTTGAAGAGACAGCCAATCACAGCTCCCAGTAGCCGCAGATCGTCCTTCCTAACCAATGGGAGCTGCGGGAAGTGGCACGGATCGGGATACCACTTCCCTCCATTCCTATTGGCCGGGAATGACGATCCAACACCCAATAGGAGCTGCGACAGGCCGTACCTGTGGATGCACATGTAAATAACACATCTGGCAGCTTGCCAGGGACTCACCCTTGTGACCCACTTCCTGTTTGCGAGCTGCTTATCATCCACCCCTGTACTAGAGCCTTAATAAGAAGCCCACCCTTCCTCTCGGGGAATGTTGGCAAGCCATATTTTTCTCATTAGTCATGACGCATTAAGGGACTCTAGCACAATCTCTTGCACTGCATTAAATATGTTAGCACAGCTAGCCTTCCTTCTAAAATATGTATTTAGCCAGCGGACCAAAGCTATTAGTCTCCTTACTAAATACAATTAGTTTACAGGGAAAAAAATTAGACGGGAAATCAATAATAGATTTCCCTAATCAAAAGCTTTTCTTCGTCTGGTAGGTAAATGGTGCAAAGATTTCTAACACATTGCATGGCTTCTCCAGGGAAATGTAACAGAAGCCATAGCCCCGATCCCAAGCTGCAGCTTGGAAGGAGGAACAGAGAGACTTTTGTCCACTTTTGTTTGCTGATCCGGGGACGGTTCCTGGACTCTCAGCTTATTAATATCTGATCCAGATCCTAATGAAGGAAATGGAAGGATGCCCATTGACTTGATTGGGAGCCAAATCAATTCCTCAGAACAACCTTCAAGCTACTGTAATTGACCTCAGTTGGCCTGAGGGGGATGTAGAGTCAGGTGTGTATTAGCTGAGTGTATAGCTGCCCTCTTGCACCCTGTAGTAGCAGCTGGGGGGGTGGGCGTGGCTGAGGAATTCTACAGTGGCTCCCCTTTAATGGGGACTGCCCTTTAATGGGGATATCTTCCCCCGGTCCTATCCACAGTGCCACTGAAGTGGTGTAAAGTATCCTCAATACACCGCAGGATGCGGGCCTACCTGTTCCTAACTAAACAGTACCTAGTGTTATGTACATTTAAAAAATACTGTGAAAGCATCTCTTGCCTTCTTCCTTGAATAATCAAGATACTGCACTCAGTAATCACTCAGTATAGGGTGAACCTCTCTAATCCGGCACTCTCTGGTCCAGCAACATCCGTGGTCCAACATGACTTTATCAGGGGTGTGGCCAAGTTTCTTGTGGTCCCATAAAGTTTGTTTACAGCCACCAGTCCTGGCTTTGTGTTCTGGACTATTCTTTGGCTCTAATTTACCCCTAAATGGCCTCTAAATGCACAGTAAGCAGTGGAAATGTTGATCTCATGTCTGGACTAAGCTTGGATTCCCTGTGTAACCTCAGACCAGAATGTCATTTGCTATGGGACAATTAGGAGAGTTGTTGTACAAAAACCTTAGTTTACCTTCCCTTGATGTTTCAAGGGTTTGTTTGATATGCATTTTAGTAATTACATTCCTGGACTGTCATTGCTCATTAAAAGTGCTGTCATATGTGTTGAAATCGGGTAAATGTTGCATTTTCTTAAGATCAGCAGAACTGACTTAAATGGGGCGTGTGGGTTGTGTAGTCTTGCCGTACTCTTTGTATTTATGCCCGTCAATGGGAACGAATCTCTTTGCATATATATTTGCGTGTATATGCAACCACACTTAAGTTACAGCCCTCAGCATGAGCTGTGAGTATCATTGTGGCCCACAGGGCTTCCAAAGTTGAGTAGCTCTGCTTTATGTTGTGTTCTAGATTTTGTCTGCACCCCGTCCAAATCTCTCCTCCGGATTTTGGGTGAGGTGCAGGTTCAGCCTCTCTCCTCCAGAACAATTTTATCCAGAAACATCCATTGTCCAGAATGATTTGAGTGAGCCAGATGTCCACTTTTCATGGGTGTGGCCAAGTTTCCCGTGGCCCCATAAAGTTTGTTTGCAGCCACCAGTCCTGGTTCTGAGTGTTGTGTGCTGTTCACTAGCTCTAATTTGCCCCTAAATGGCCTCTAAATGCACAGTAAGCAACGGAAGTGTAGGTAATGCTTCTAGAAAACACTGATCTCCTGTGGCCTGGAAAACACTCTCGTTCGGAACCGGACTGGTCCCAAGGGAGCCAGACGAGAGAGGTTCAACCTGTAATTAGGAAATGAATCATTAACTATTTTTTTGTCATGTATGGTTCTATTCTGGGCAGAGAACATTCTATACACTACACAACTTCTCCCCCTCCCCCCACCTGCCCGCAGAATTTGTCTGAAATGAATTTCCTATTTTGGACAAATCACTTATTGCTCTATGCCTCAGTTTTCCCTGTCTGTAAAATGAGGATAATAATACAGTAAAACCTGAGTTATCTGGCACACATTCTGGTTATCTAAAAATTCCAATTATCTGAGGGTCTCACCAACCTAGGAAAAACCAATGGACAATAATAGTAAAACTCGAGTTTTTAATATTGGTAGTTTTGTAGTGTGAGGCAGTTGGTCTCACATTTCTATTTTGAGTTAAAAATGATTAGTACTTCTTGACTAAAAAATTGTTAAGCCAATCATGGGAAACCAAGCCAGGCCTGTGCGCCTGAAGATGTGACAGTATTGTGGCTGGGGGCAAGGCTGGTTAATAAAGTTTTCTGGTTAACAGAGTGCCGATAACAAAGGTTTCACTGTACTTTCTTTCTCCACCTTTAGACTGGATTGTCTACTTACATTTTAAACGCTGTGGACAAAGGATTGTCTCTAATTAGGGGTTTGTACAGCACCTAGCCGAGTACGGCCTTAATCTCAGTGCTAGTGGGACACTAACAGCAACAGTAACAGTTTGATTGTTTAGAAAATGGCCTTGAGAATCCAGAAAGCACAAGCAAAAATGTTGGTTTTTTTTCATTCGACGGTCAAGTTACCTCTGACAATCTTCTCCCCCACAAAGTGCTTTGACAGAAAGATTAAAGGACTGTCTTTAAAATATGTCTGAAGGAACAAAGCGCATACGGTAGGTTATCTAGATACTACAATATACTATGGCCCAGTTTTCTGTCTCAGATTGAGAACTGGAATGTTATAATAAAAATTATGGATGTGCACTAAGCATATTCCTCAATCTAAAACCCAAGGGTTTCCTTTCCTCTAGGATAGAAGCTGGTGGCTTTATTAGACTGCGCACAACGTTCATGTTTATAAAGCATGTTCGCATCAGGCATCACTTGCTTTTCTTTCCAGTGTGTTACTGCGGAAAGATAAGCAGATTATGCGTAAGCGCCTGGTGCCGTTGTGACAGTGATATCTCCTGGTGCTCCACTTCGATCTGTGTGTGCAAAGCCTGTACGAGGCTGGGGCTTTGTTTACTGCACCTCCTTAGTGCCCCACGCTGCTCAAAGTGGCTGAGCTGTTGGACATTGGCTTCTCACGGAAAGAGGAAAAAAATACCAGATTGGCTGACATTTGAAGCCAGCATTTCCCAGCTGTTGTTGCTCAATGGAATGAGGCTTCTTCCGTTCCTCCCCGCTGCTGGTCCTTATGAATGGTTTTGGCCACTCTCATGAGGAAACGATTGGGGGAGGGGGGGAGGTTGCTTGTGATGTGTGTGTGTGCATGTGTGTCTGTCGCTCACTCGGACACACTCACTCTTCCATCCATTTCATTTTTTGTATTCACACATCCCCAGTTGTCATGGCTCAGATCCTGAAAGGGACAGAGGCACTTAACGTCGAGGGGGGTTTAGGTTGGACATTAGGAAAAACTTCCTAACTGTCGAGATTACTGGAATAAGTTGCCTAGGGAGGGTGTGGAATCTCCATCACTGGAGATATGTAAGAGCAGGTTAGACAGACACCTGTCAGGGATGAGCTGAAGGTAGGGAGGTGGTGTGGGTTCTTCAGTGGCCTAGGATATATGACATTTTCCTGGGGAGTACAGGGTGGTGGATTCAAGTCCTGCCCATCCTGAGATCTAGACAATGCTTGGTCCTTCCAGGTGGACAGAGGACTGGACTTGATGGCCTCTCGAGGTCCCTCCCAGCTCTAGTGTTCTATGACTCTATGGCTACGTCTAGACTGGCATGATTTTCCGCAAATGCTTTTAACAGAAAACTTTTCAGTTAAAAGCATTTGCGGAAAAGAGCGTCTAGATTGGCACGGATGCTTTTCCGCAAAAGCACTTTTTGCAGAAAAGAATCTGTGGCCAATCTAGACGCACTTTTGCGCCAAAAAGCCCCGATCGCCATTTTCGTGATCGGGGCTTTTTTGCGCAAAACAAATCTGAGCTGTCTACACTGGCCCTTTTGCACAAAAGGACTTTTGCCCAAATGGGAGCAGCATAGTATTTCTGCAAGAAGCACTGATTTCTTACATGAGATCGTCAGTGTTCTTGTGGCCAGTGTAGACAGCTGGCAAGTTTTTCTGCAAAAGCACGTTCTTTTGTGGAAAAACTTGCCAGTCTAGACACAGCCTGTATGCATCTTGAAGCTTAAATTCAATAGTTAAAATTCGTAGTGGTTTATTTCCTTTTTTTTTTTTTTTTTTTTTAAAGCAACACTCCTGAAGTGCCCTGCAAAGGCCAGGCTTCCACTTCAAAATGTGTCTACATTCGGTTGAGGCCAGACGCAAACACTCCTGAACTCTGCGGAGCTGGGTTTTAAATCCAGATCTGATGCGGAATTGTACAACAGGCCCCTTCCTGATCGGTAATAAGCCAACTCAAGTGTCCCATCCTCCCCCCGCCTCCCTTCCCCAGGGCCAAATTTGGAACTGTGTGACATCTGGATCCAGTTTGGGATTTGAAAGTTGTAGAATAGCCTCCCCCTTATAAAAGCCCGTCAGTAGTAAGTATTATCCTAAGCTGTAGAAGGGCAGACGTAACACTTTAAGTCAGTGTTTCTTAAACCGTGTTCCACGGCACAGTCGGTGGTGTTCCGTGGAGAACAGAGTTCAAAATGGCCGCCCTTAAAGGGGTAGGCTTTTTTTTTTTTTCTTAGCAAAAAATCCTTGGTGTTCCACATAAAACAAACTATTGTTTGGTGTTCCTCAGTCTTAAAAAGTTTAAGAAACACTGCTTTAAGTGGTTGCTTTCCAAGTTGTGCAGAATAATCCCATAGACCGCCAGTATTACCACCCCCAGGGAAGCTGACAGCCTTGCCAGTCCCCTTGGCAAGGTGGAGGGAGGGGTGTAGCTCTGTGCTCCTGACAAGAATGGGGACTTGAGTAGAAGGGGCAGGGTGGTGAATAGCCAGATCTCAGCACTGCCCAGAGTGAGTCACACCCCCTCAGCCCCCCAGCCAGCCCTTAGTGCTATGTGGAGCCTGTCACAGTGGGTTCTGGCAATGATTCAAAGGGTCTGGGGGCAGCTATCGCCTCTTCCTCCCCTTTTGAATCACTGGGCCCCTGGACCTGTCTCTTTCCTCCCCACGACCCCCCACACCCTCCCCAGCTGCAGTGAGCAGTCCTGTCCATCCCCAAGCATATCAAAATCATGACCCCAGGACTTCAAACATCATGAGAGTAGCTTAAAAATCAGGGCATTTTTTTAAAAAACCCACACTGAACGTTGAGGTTCAATTTATTTGCCTTCTGGGTCCTTGCCCTTTAGGATTGGAAAGCGTCCCGTTTCCAAGCTTTTCTCCACACGCGTGGGAGCTAGAACCCTGCCTTTCCTTTGAAATTCAGGCTGGGATTCTCTGGTTGCAGCAGCTGGAGTGGCAGGAAAAACTTGGCAAGCTAAAAATCACAAGAGTTGCCCGTACCACGAGGTAGCCGCTCCATACCCTTTGGCGGCAGCTTTGATTCCCTGGTCCGCTGGGTCCTGCAGGTTGTCTTGGCCTCCGAAGCTGCAAGCTCCCGAAGGCAGGGGACTTTGGCTTCCCTGTGTTTCGTAGCACACTATGCCCATCGGTGGGGCTCAGTACGTTACACCTACTAGTGCTTTTCACCACGCACGGTACCAAGGAGCTGAGTCCTCAGATCTGCCAACAGTGGGGCAAATGAGGGCAATTGTCAGGAGTCTGACCATTTGGAAGGACTTAGAAGCCCTGGTCGCTGCCACACGAGCTCTGCGGAAAAGCACCTCTTGACTGAAAGACGCTTTGGACATGCAGGTTCCTGAGTGGGGTTACTCAAAAGCGTCTGTCAGTCAAGATACACTGCTGTGCCTTTCCTTGGAGCAGGCAGGCTGGGTCCAGGGAAAGGAGGGGAGGGGGACAGAGTGTGGGGCTTCTCTGGAAGGGGGGAGGCTTGTGACCATGGCCAAGGGAGGGAAACAGGGGGCCTGTTGACTTCTGCCTGGGACTCCAAATTCCTGTCAGTAGGCCTCAGGCACAGAAAGGCCTACTGGTGTACCCAAGGTCACACTGTAGGCCATGGCAGAGCTGGGAACAAAGTCCTGTCCAGTTATTATGACCATTGTAGTCTTTGGCTTCACAGAGGCACGTCACTGATCACCAGAGGTCCCCAAATGTACCAGTCGTGTGCACCCAAAGCTCTCTTTCTTTCCTCTCTGTCAAGCTGACCTGCCCCTTCCCTCCCCCGCTCTTTCTCTGTAGTCATCAGCTTTCCATGCCACACTGAAACACATCCATAGTTGTGTGCATTGGCACAGCATTTTATAGACACAAAGCCTCCTGTCCACCTTGGGTGAGGTAATGAAGGACAGCTGCCACACATGTGTAGAACGTATGCGAGTTGTCTGGGTAGGATACCGGCAAGGAACATCCCACGGGTGGCAGCAGATGGAAACAGTGGAATGGGAATAAATAGTGTTTACACATTGTCCTGAAGGGAAAGTTGCTATGTGCCTGCTGTGACCTGACAATGCAGGGAATGTATAGCCGTTGTGTGACTAGTGGAATGTATAGACGTTGTGTGACTAGACTAGGGCCAGGTTGTGGCATCAAGCGACTGCCTAAGAGCCATGAGGAAGGTTTACACCAGGGGTGGCCAACCCATTAAACAAAGAGAGACAAAACAGCGGTGGAAAAAATTCAAAGAGCCACACAAGAATTGCTGAGACCAAAAAAAAAAAAAAAGGACGCTGCCCCTTTAAAAACCACAGGTTAGGCTGTTTGGCCACGTCAGGTTCCCACCAGCTGCTGACATCTTGCCAACACCATTTTGCCACACCAGACAGCTTCCCTGCACCCGGTGAGCACAGGGAGCCAAAGGCCATTTGTGGAAAAACTTGCCAGCTGTCTACACTGGCCGCAAGAACACTGACGATCTCATGTATGCACCTCATCCCAGTCACCTCAGCCTCCTGCTATCTCATCCCAGGAGCCCTGGCCTGCCTCACTCCATTCTCACCCCTTAGTCTTCCCTGCTGGTGAGCCTTGGATCCATGCATCCCATTTTCCCTAAGGAGAAGTGGTCCATTCATCCCACTTCTCAGTCCTCCACATTGAGAGGAACAGGAGTCTCTGCCATTACATGAGCAGACTGAGGTGCCGGAGAAGACCCGAGTGCCACCCTAAGAATGCTCCCAGTGACCTAGTGACCCACATGCCAATCACTGCATGCCAGGCAGCCGAAAAGATAACCACCAGCTGGCCACCCGAGGAGGCAGGCCCAGTCTGAGGAGCACCGTGACCATGTGTGCACGGTCGTGTCATTCCTCACTCTGATTTGACCCAGACACTCCTCCATTATGATGGAAGCAAAGTTGGGCCTAATTTGAGTGGACAGGATCACAGAACACCTCAGGTTTTTCCTCCTGGTGGTTGGGAACTACTCGGCCCTCTGGCCCATGATTTGGGGGGGCACAAATTTGAGACTTGGGCACCTATCTTGTTGGCCAGGGCCTTAATCCAGGCCTGACTGTCTGTAGAAAATGATGTCCCTGCTCACATGGTGCAATTCACACTAGAGCCTAATTCAACGGGTCCATGGCCATTTAGGGGAGCTGTTGCTTTCCATCCAGTTACCACAACACCAATTATCCCTCTCCTCAAACCTGCCAGCATGTTTGGCATTTGCTGGTAGCCCCAGTTGAGAGGCCAAAGACTGAAAGGACCCGGAAGGAGAACTGTTTCCTCCTGCCTAGAAAGCTCCAGGCTGGTGGTGCCGTGGAGGGAGGACTGTGCTAAGGCATTTCTGCTCTGCCCATCTAGAGCAAAATCAAAGGTTTCATTCTCCAAAGCTGATATCTGTCAGGGTTTTAAAATTCACTGGAAAATCTCTATCAATACCTTCAGAGAAGGGCACAGCTGTTCTGGGTAGAACAGCTTGCTCCTTAGGAGGGAGGACTTACCCAGTTGAGATATACATGTACTGGGATGCCATGCACACACAGACATCAGGGCTGCTGGGAGGTGAAGGACTGAAACCAGAACTCTCAGCACCAAAACCAGAGACCTGTATGGCTTGAGCTAAAGGAGACCGACCGACCTGCACGCGTCATGCATTGGTGCAAGCTGTATAACTACCAAGTCCAGCCATTGGAGGGCGACATACCGCCAAGTTGAATAACTACCAAGACCAACCACTGGAGGGAGACATACCGCCAAGTTGAATAACTACCAAATCCAGCCACTAGAGGGAGACATACTGCCACGTTGTATAACTACCAAGTACAGAGGGAGACATAATGAGCCACACACAACGTATTACAACACGCTAGTTCTGCTAATGAGAGGACCCCAAGAATTCAAATCTGTCTGAGAGGACATTTGGAACCGAACTGTGGCCTATGTACATTTATATATGCCACTATACTCACTGCGCACCACCCACAGAGACGGAAAAACCTAGCTTTGGGTGTTCTGCTAATCAGCTGAGCAGCATTGGAAACTCTCCTGAGCGGCCGCACAAGCACCTAACTTACAGGCTCCCAACCATTAAAGCAAAGGCAACATCTCTCATGCTGCACCCAGCCAAGACCTGCTGTGTGGCAGAATTTTGCCCATTGGCTGTGGAGTGCTGGTATTTTCATGGGGCACTGATGTTGGGGAGGGAGAGGAGCAGCGTTACTCTCGATTTTGAACTCACTGGTGGTTCCTTCCTCTGGTACTGCTGTCTTTGCACAAGTGGTGGTGAGTTGTGTCCTTAGGAGATTTAATGACTTGTTACAGTGCTGCAAGAGCCTTTCTGGAAGACCCCAAGGTAATATACTGATAATATTTTTGTGAAACACACAAACAAAAAAAGCCATGTGCTTGCTAGGGTGGTAGATGATACAGTCCACAGGACAGGCAAGGGCAGGCGGCCTGTTGTCTGTATGCTCAAGGCAAGCGCCTGGATCACCCAGTGTTTTCTGAGCTTCGTTAGCAATTAATATTTGGATTTTTTTACCCTGGGAGCCTAGACTATGTGTCACGCTGATTAATATGAAGCACATCAAGGTGAGGGCCTCGCAGCTGGACCCAAAATCCACTCACAGCACCTTGGACATAACATCAGATGTGAACCAAACAGGCTCATGATTAATTTTGTGGCCCTGCACCTCTACTGGCAATAGCACCATTGTCAAATTACAGGGGCAGACCACGCCCAACTTGCAGCATTGCCTAGCAGTTACAGCAACAGACAGGGCTGCAGGAGACCCTGGATCTTTGTCCAGCTCTGCCAATGAGTGCCTCAGTTTCCCCATCTGTAAAATACAGATTATGACACCAACCTACTTGGTGATGTGCAAACGCTCCCATCAGCTTCCCTTACTCCTTGTGAGTAAGGAAGGAGGATGGGGGCATCTGCTGAGTTCAAATTGGTGGGTCTTCACTAGACTCGCTGGCTAAATCAAACCCTGGCAGATCGACTGCGGCAGTCATAGTGTAGGTGTGGCCTAAGCGATGAGGGTTCCAAAGTGATCGACTGTGAAAACAATCACGAGATGCTTGTTCAGTGGATGTAACTCCAGATTGCTCAATGGGGTAACGCCTCTTTATGCCAGCAGGGCATAAGGGCCATTGTCTTCTTTCTTCTCATGCGCTCTCTTAGCTTTGTACAGAAACACATTGTTTTGCACTCAGACGTAGTTTCCCTTTTCCCCCCCTTCTCCATCAGTGGCTTAAAACCATACGATAACAACCCATGTTTACATTTAAGGGTACGTCTAAACTACATTCCTCCGTTGACGGAGGCAGGTAGATTAGCCAGATTGGCAGAGGGATATGATGCCGCGATTAAAATAATCGCGTCTTCATTTAAATTTAAATGGCTGCCCCGCTCTGCCGATCAGCTGTTTGTCGGCAGATCGGGGCAGTCTGGACGCGCCGCGCCGACAAAGAAGCCTTTCTTGATCGGCACAGGTAAACCTGGTTTCACGAGGCATACCTGTGCCAATCAAGAAAGGCTTCTTTGTCAGCGCGTCGCGTCCAGACTGCCCCGATCTGCCGACAAACAGCTGATCGGCAGAGCAGGGCAGCCATTTAAATTTAAATGAAGCCGTGATTATTTTAATCACGGCTTCATTTCCCTCTGCCGATCTGGCTAATCTACATGCCTCCGTCGATGGAGGCATGTAGTCTAGACACACCCTTAGTAAGGAAACATTTACAACTCAAGCTATTTTGCAAAACCACAGGCACAAAGTCAAGGTGTGGGCGTGTCAACCTATTCAAGAACCTCTGAATGTACCCTCTTACTCTACAATGATTCTTCTAATATTTTTTTTCAATCTAAATAGGACCAATTTATCCCCATGCCCTGTTTACAGCTGTTGGAATGGACTGTCTCATTGCTTGCACAAACATCATGCTGACGTTTATTTGGTGTATTAGGGCTCAGCGAAACTTCCCCAGATGAGTTGTAAAAGGCCCGTGTATGGTAGGGAGCAATCCAGTAAAGCTGAACCGCTGGCATAGCCCAGTTAGAATAGATCTTTCCTAGCTCTTACTTCTGCACTTCCATGCCTTTTCATTTCATCCTACAAACGTACTTCTGCAAACACTGCGGTTATTTGGACTCGGCGAATGGCAGTACTGCCTGCAAGCAGTCTCTAAGCAGAATAAATCGTGTGCTTGTATCATTTTAAAAAATGAAGGCACTAGTCTGGAAAGAGGGAAACACCATCTCAATTTTGCATGAGAAGCAAGTTGGCCCCTTGGCTAAGACTCTGGGCTGGGACGCAGGAGATTTTGGTATCCTTCCTGGATCTGCACTGACGTCCCTTTTCCTAGCTGTCCTGTCTACGTAAACTGTTAGGCTATCTCTAGACTACAGAGCTTTTCCATGATACCTCTACCGTGTCCAAGGAACGCATCCGCTTTTCTAAAAAAAAAGTTGGAAAAGCGGATGTGTTTTTTCAGCATTGTTGTAAACCTTGTTTTATGAGGAAGAAGGGATGTTCCAAAAGAGTGGTTTTTTCCAAAATTTGGCCAGGCGTAGATGGGCCAAATGTCTGAAAAGCCTTTTTCGTAAGTTAATTGGAAAAAGATATGCAATTTGCGTGCCGCAAATTGCATTTCTTTTTCTGATTTATCTTTGTAGTCTAGACATAGCCTATTTGTTCTCTGTTGGTGTGAGTACAGTGCCTTTCACAAAGGGCCCTAATTCTGGCTGGAGCACATAGGCCCTGCTGTAATAAAATTCATAGATTCAGCTATTGTTATTATTAATGTTAAGCGAAGCATCAAGGATTTGTATCGGTTTCTGCATGCAGCGTCTTAGGGAAAGATACGCGCGTACTAGCCAAGACGGAATTCAACGTGTTTTAATTTCTGAAAATAACAATTGAAATTCAGCTCCATACGGACATTCAGAACTAATAAATAGACACATAACAGGTTTTGAGGTTTTTTTTAGGACTTCACAATCACTGCCATTTACATAGTGATGGCGTTACATTTCAGAAGCAGTTTGGTTTTAAATGCTATATGCAGTATGAATGAATTTTCCATTTCAGTCGTTTATTTCTTTTTCAGGGTGTTTTTATGTCTGGGAGGGGGCATTCCATTGATTTGCAGAACTTTGGGGTGCTACGTTCAGAGTCTTTTTCTGCAGACTAATGACAGCAAAACAATGCAAACGGATAAGCGGCATTTCAAAACCGTGGCATTTACAGACGTCCAAGATCAGTATATTTGTGCTGGGAGTTCTGTGACTTTTGAAAATGGCCACTGAAGAAATAGTGCTTTTAAAAAAAATGTAAAACATTAACTTAACAAACTTTTGAGCACAGGTGACTCATGGTAGCAGGTCGGAGGGGCACTGCCTTCCTACATCCCCCCCAAAAAAATGTCAGTTGTTAAATGGGGTGCCTCCTCATGCCCCCTCCCTGCTTCCCTGCAACCCCACCAGGCACCTATACTTTCCAGAATACTTTGGGACATATTAACCGATATCACCTCTGCCTTGTTGCTGATCCAGCAGTGCAAAGCAAATGGGATGGTTAAAACAGGCTTGCAGCTGCCTCGCATCACCTGAATGGCACAGAGCAGCCAGAATGAACCACTGTATTTCTCCCCAGCACATAAAACATGAAAATGATCACACATCTGATTGCCTTAGCTAGAGAGCCATAAACATTCACGGAATCCAGTATACTCCATAATTGTTTCATGGCGGGGAGGGGGGGATCTATGTACATTTGTTTGAGCTTGTGAGTTACTGCATTTCAGTTTCATCTCTTGTGTTTATCCTCCCCCTCCCTCCATAACCCCCATTTTTCAGCTCATCTGTTTATTTACAAGTTTTCAAGCCAGGATTTTACACCTTACTTGTTTGCATATGTCCATTGAATTCTGTGTTTCTCTGGGTTAGCATTGCTTCCTGCAAGCGGCTACTGTTCTCCTGCCTGTGCTTGGTTGGATCTCCATCTTCCACGCCATTCCCCTTCCGGAGGCATAAGACTTTCTGAAAACTCTGCTTGAAGTTGTCAGAGAGAAATCCATAAAGGATGGGGTTGGCACAGCTGTTTGCATAGGATAGAACCACCACAAAGAAGTACACCCCAAGTAACCCCGGCTCTTCCGGCAAGGTGGATATCAAATTCACAATGTTCAGTATGTAAAACGGGAGCCAGCACAGTACAAAGACGACCACAATGATGACCACCATCCTGGTGACTTTCCTCTCGGACCTCCTGCGCCTTGTAGACCCAACCCGGAGCCCAGAAGACTTGACCTTAATCACGATCAGCAAGTAGCAGAGGCAGATCACCAGCAGAGGCCCAAAAAATCCTAAGACCGACGTGTAAATGATGAATGCCGCTGACCATATGTTGACAGGCTCCGGCCAGTTCATGTTGCAGGTGTGCAGGTGTTCCTGGACATCTGAAAATATAATGACTGGAAGAACCACCAAGAACGAGCAAGTCCAGACTGTCGTGCTGATCAGTTTGGCCACCCGTGGACGCCGCCATCTGGTGGACTTGATGGGATGAACCACGGCAAGGTAGCGATCCATGCTCATGACAGTCAAGCAAAATATACTGGTGAACTGATTAATGCCATCGACGGTCATAACAAGCCGACACCAAAAGGAGCCAAAGGGCCAATAAGAGATGGCGTTCTGAGTAGCCAGGAATGGCAAGCCAAGCATGAAGAGCACATCCGCTACCGCCAAATTCAAGATGTAAATGTTGGTAACTGTTTTCATCTTGGCATACCGCAAAACCACATAGATGACGAGAGTGTTCCCGCTGAGTCCTATGGCACATACAAGGAGGTATATGATGGGGGTGAGAACTGTGTGGACATTTTTGGGCATAGACAGGCTGGGCAGAGTCTGATTCTCCGTCACATTGATCAGCGAGGAGGAATTGACGTCTTGGGCACTGACTTCCATTCCGAAAGTCTTGGGGTAATACAAAGGATCCATTTCCCCTTTCCCAGTCCTTTTAAAGCTGAGCTAGATTAAACTTCAAGCATCTTGTTCCTGACATAAGAAAAAAGAAAGAAGAAAGAGAAGAACAAATTAAAGGATTTTTATTTTGTTATACACCCTGCAATTGATGGGTTGCGTTCAGAACTGGGTTTTACATTAAACATCTGTTGCCGGCATGGCGCAGTGTACCATAAACATAATTACAAGTGTAATCAACAATCGGCTTTTGTATCAAGCAGGTGTTGCATGGCTATCCAGCATGCCCAATAAATAATAATATAAGAATCACCACGCTGGAACAGACCAATAACTCATCATAATAGGGGCAACTAAATCTACGTTTCATTCTCGGGAGCTGTTTGTAGAGGAATGCACCACAAAGGCAGAGAGGGAAGATTCAAATACAGACGGAGATTTTGAAGGCTGCAACATTCAGGGCGTTTGGATCCATAGTTCTAAGTCAAGCCCATGGTGACTACAAAGACAGCAAAAATGAGTTGTATATATTGGATTCAGAACGTCATACTGGCAGGTGGGTAGCATGTGCAATCTATTCCCAAGAAAGCATAAAATGCTCATTCCCGCGCATTCTCCCATGCTACCTCAGAAGACAATGTGGCAACCGAATGATTCCACAACTCATCCCTCGTATGCCTCACCTCTTTCCAGGGGCCAAAACAGGTGAAATTCCCTGCTTTCCAGTGCGGAAACCCCACCTGATTTGCCACCTGAAAGAGATCAGCCATTAATTTAGGGCCCGATTTTTCAAAGGGCGCTTACCATCCAAAGGATCACAGTAGAACCTGCTAGGCTGAGGTATTTTTTGAAAGGCTGGCCTCTGCTGTAGCTGCTGAATGCTTTAAAATCGACCCCAGTCTCGTTTACTATAATCTGGCCTATAATGGCTAAGCGGTCTTCCACTGTGAGCAGCAACAGATGTGAACCCAAGTTCCAAATCTAAGTGCCGGAGGGGAGAAGGGTGTTTTTAAAATTCACACCAAGTCTCATGTTTGCATCGGTGCCTCTCTCTACCACCCTATTTCCCAGATCTGCCTACTTACACTGAAGTAAACTGAGCTGATAGATTCAGGTACCACTTACTGCCTGGTTGAACTTGTTGAAAAACCCACGGGAAACATCAACAGCTGTGTAGGTGTGGAAAAATAAAACCATCCATTACAGCAAACAAAGCCCTCATATAAATTCACTGATATCTCCAGCGGGAAGCCCTACAATGTGGAACATTTAAGAATAGACACGGCACTCACCAATGCAAAGAAAACTGCTTTAGAAAGGAACAGATCAGCTCATTTCCAGCTCTGCATGCTAAGCCCATTATTCCCCCACCCCACCCCGCATGCCCTCTCCGCACGACTCCAAACCGTGATCTGAGCTTGATGTCGAGGAAAGACCTTTTGGGAACCCTGACTCTGATGGGTGTCCTGACAGTCGGTAATAATAATTCCTAGCTCTTACAGAGCACTTCTTATCAGAGGATCTCAAAGCACTTTACAAAGGCGGCCAGCATCATTATCAAACTTTTTACAGAGGGGGAAAAACAAAGCCCAGAGGTGAAGCAACTTGCCCTCGCCATTTGAGCAGAAGTTAAGGTTTGTTGATCAAGTTGAGTAAGGGCGGGGAAAATATTCCAAGCTTCTGCCTCCACTGTGCTTGCCTCACACTGGTATTATTTATTACTCTCTCTCTTGCATGAGCACTCAGTCTGGGTAGGCATTGAGTAAGCCCCACTACAAGTGTAATGAGCAGTGAAACACCCAGTATAGAAGAGTTTGCAGCTGGTCCCCGACTTACAAAGGCATCGACTTACGACCAGTCTCCCATTAAGCACAGCCTCGACTTACAAACAGCAATCCATGCTTACGAACAGCGCAGTCCCATTGAAATGAATGGGGTCCAACTTACGAACACATAGAGTTACGACCAAGTGCTTGGAACGTTACTCGTTCATAAGTTGGGGACCGGCTGTACACTACTAACTCTGGTGTCCCTCACCAGGTCACTTCACTCTCTTTCATCTACTCCCTACACCGTGGGCCATCGTGTGGGTTCCTCCAGCTCTCAGGAGGAGTAGGAAATAGTTTGTTCTGATGCTGAAGTTCGCCGGTTGGGAGTCAACAGCCGGAGAATAAGGTCTGCTTTGTCATTTGCAATGGGGGAAGACAGGCCAGCAAAGACAAAAATGCACAAGGATTAGGACAGAAAACCTAAGGAGGTGGTGGCTGGAGAACACAAGAGTCCATGCAGGTAGCTAGCGTCTTCATCTCTTGATGTCTTCCAGTCAACACTGGAGGCCCTTTCTGGAAGACATGTGTTAGCCAAACACAAGTAACTGGGCCCCATACAGGAGCAAATGAATGAAATTTTAGGGGGGTTGAGATTTATAGACGATCCAACAAAATGCTCTAATGATTCCCTTTGCTATTAAACACTATGCAACAATTGCAAATATGGGAGAAAAGAAATTGGGGATGAATTTGCAGAGGCTGTAACTGATGAATAGATGAACACGACCTTGTGTTTCAGACACAGCAGGGATGGTCTTGATAGAAAAGTCTCATTAGATACAGTAGGTAAATAGCTTCTGAGATCAGATAGCTCACAAGCTAAAGAGTAGAGGGCTAAATTAATATTTAGAATCAGAATCACAGAACACTAGAACTGGAAGGGACCTTGAGAGGTCATCAGGTCCAGTCTCCTGCACTCACGGCTGGACCAAGCACCGTCTAGATCATCCCTGATAGATGTTTGTCTCTAACCTGCTCTTAAATATCTCCAGTGATGGAGATTCCACAACACCCCTAGGCAATTTATTCCCGTGTTTAATCACTTTGACAGGAAGTTTTTCCTAAGGTCCAACCTAAACCTGCAATTTAAGCCCATTGCTTCTTGTCCTGTCCTCAGAGGTCAGGGAGAACAATTTTTCTCTCTCCTCTTTTTAACACCCTTTTAGGTACTTGAAAAACGCTATCATGTCCCCTCTCAGTCTTCTCCTTTCCAAACTAAACAAACCCAGTTATTTCAGTCTTTCCTCACAGGTCATGTGTTCTAGACCTTTAATCATTTCTGAAGCTCTTCTCTGGACCTTCTCCAGTTCCTCCACATCTTTCTTGAAATGTGGCACCCAGAACGGGACACAATACTCCCATTGAGGCCTAATCTCCGCAGAGCAGAGTGTAAGAATGACTTCTTGTGTCATGCTCACAACATTCCTGTTAATGCAGCCCAGATTCATGTTTGCTTGTTTTGCAACAGTGTCTGACTGACATTAGCTTGTGGTCCTCTACGACCCCTACACCCCGTTCTGCAGGACTCCTTCCTAGACAGTCGCTTCCCATTTCTGTATGTGTGAAATGGATTGTTCCTTCCTAAGTGGAGCACTTTGCATTGTCCTTATTAAACGTCATCCTATTTCCCTCAGACCCTATTCTCCCTTTCTTAGCTGAGACACTATCAAATACATTATCATCACCCACTTTCTGCAGAAAGTGGGGTGGGGGTTTCTGTGACTAGTCTGACTGTGTCCCAGCCTGGTTGGGAAAGGAACTTTTGCGGCTGGAAGGGACAGATCTCCGTTGAGAGGCAAGGGTCTAATGACTTTTTTCTTTAGAGATTCTGCAGCAGATTTTTTTTTTCTTTTAAAGCAGGAGCATTCGCCCTGGTGCTCTGATTAAATTCCCTCTGATGCATTTTGTATTTTCGGTTCCATGGAAACCACGTAGCTGTTGCTTACATGATAAAATGCTTCTGCTAACCTCATCATGTTGCAATTTTTATCGCAAAGTCTTTCACAAATTTCCATCAATCAGTGACACCCGGAGCGCTGGCTGAATTCACAAGGATCTGCCGTCGTACCTACATTTTGGCTCTTGATGCCTTAATGGGGGAGAAGCATAAACACAGCTATCGCGGGCTCAGCCCTGCTGGCGGGGAGATGTGTGGGCAAAGTTTTAACTCTTATGACCCTACAGCTACAGCTGGTCGTGTGCTGGCTCAGGCAGCTTTGGAACATTTTGATCTTCTGTCATTTTCTCCTGTGCCTCCTGTGAGTTGCAAGCCAGATAATTGGTAATGAAAGCCAGGGGAATGCCAGTGGGAAAATCAGGGGCTCCATTTCAGATTGGGGGAGGGGGTGACCTGTGTATGCTGTGATGGGGGGGGAAAGGGAGTCAGAGCATGGGAGGATGGAATGAGGACAGAAGCGCCAGCAGTGTTACTGAGCATGCTCAGTACAAGCCAAGCACCAAATGGGGAGGGGAGGTACCAACCCCATCTTCCACCCCCTCCCACACACACACACACACACACACACACACACACATCATCCCTATCCAGGCTATCAAGGCACTTGAAAACTCTACTTTTTTTGGCAGGCAACTTAGCAGTTATCCTACACGAGCACTGTATCCACTTCCTATATAAAAGAAAGAAAATTAAATAAATATTAGACCCACCCTGCTTTAACACTAACATATTCTGACAAGTCACGTAAGGGCTAAAAGGGACACTGGTTAGCCTTAACATTTTAATATGTATTCTTACTTTGTTACCAACTCTGTGGCGAGACAGACCCCATCAGGACTTTTGGGCTCTATCTCAGCACTGGGAGGGGAATGGGGTCTAGTGGTTACAGCAAGGGGGCAAATACCTTTCACCTCTATATAAGAACATCAGAATGACCAGACTGGGTCAGACCAAAGGTCTTTCTAGCCCTGCCTTTCCACAATGGCCAGAGCCAGGTTCTTCAGAAGGAATAACAGAGGAGGCAATCATTACAATTTATCCCCTGTTGCCCATTCACTGTTCCTGGAACATCCTCTCTTCCCAGCCTGGCTAGTAGCCCTTGAGGGACCTATCCTCCGTGAACTTATTTTGTTCTTACTGGAATCCTATTATAGTTTGGGCTTTTCCACCATCTCCTGGCAAAGAGTTCCACAGGTTTACTGTGAAAAAAATAATGTATTTTGTTTTAAATCTGCCGCCTATAAATTTAATTGGGTGGGCTTCTTGTGTTATGTTAGTGAAGGAATGAATAACATTTCCTTATTCGATTTTCCGGCACATTCATGATTTTCTAGACCTCTAACATATCCCCCCCTTTAGTCATTTTTTCCAAGCTGAAAAGTCCCAGTCTTGTTAATATCTCCTCATATAGAAGCTGTTCCTTACCCTTACCCATTTCTGTTGCCCTTTCTGTACCTTTTCCAAATCCAGTATTTCTTTTTTATTTAGATGGGATGACCAGATCTGCACACAGTATTCACGATGTGGACATACAATGATTTTATGTAGAGGCAATATGGTATTTTGTCTTATTATCTATTTATTTCCTAATGAGTCCCAATAGTTGGTTGCTTTTTAGTGTTCAGACTGCCACTGCACAATGAAAAGGTTTTCAGGCTAAGTTTTGTAAGGATTCAAGAAAGCTGCCTTCAAGGAGTTCTCTCATATCATAGGCTGGTATAACCCACATTCCCGATTTGGAGACATGTTGTCATCACTAAGGCCATGTGTACACTAGAGCCGACAGCTCGGCTTGAGGTATGCCATTTCTGCTACGTAGAATACGTAGCTGGGGTCAACATACCTTAAGCCGAGTTTGGCAGCATCCCCCCAGCGAGAGGCAGATGGGGGCAAATGCTCCCAGCATCTTCCCTTACTCCTGGCAAGAGCAGGAGTACTGAAAAGCCAGTGGGGGAACCCTCCAAGTTTGATTTAGTGAGTCTTAACTAGACTCACTAAATCAAACTCTGGAAGATCGATTGTGGCAGGAGTGATCTTCTGCAGAGTAAAGATGTGGTCTTAGAACCTACTATTGCTACCAACTAATGGAGTTACACCTGTAGCTCCACCCATTAAACCCTAGGGTTTCAATGCTGAGATTTCAGGTTTAACTCCTCTGATGATATATGTGGGGTTGGAATAAATAGATATCTGAAACTCAATCATTGCTGGCCTGAAAAAGTGAGGATGAAAATACTATAAACAAAGGCAAAACTAGTTTTATTGCTTCTCATATTCCAAGCTGAGAGACATGTGGAAGGTAAATAAACAGCTTAGAGAGAAGAGAAGTAAATAGGATTTTAAAATATTTTTTTCCATTTGAATAAGCTAAGACTAGATTCTTCAAACTCTACATTTCCAATTGTGTGCATAATTTGGATGTACAATTATCCCCGTGAATCTAACGAAGTGGCTTTGACCCACGAAAGTTTATGCACAAATAAATCTGTTAGGCTACGTCTACACTGCAGCACTATTTCGGGATGCCAGAGGTAACCCGAAACAGTTATCCTGCATCTTAACAGCAACCCCTTTATTTCGAAATATAACGGGCTCGCCATTCTGACTTCCCTGAAAACCTCATTCCATGAGGAATAAGGGAATGTTTCGGGAGAGATTGTTATTTTGAAATTTGGTGCTGTATAGACAGTGCCAAATGACAGAAGAAGCTATTTCGAAACTGACTCGAAATAAGCTATGCAATTTGCATAGCTCAAATTGCATAGCTTATTTTGAGCTGCAGATGCAGTGTAGATGCACCATTAGCCTGTAAAGGGTATGTCTACATTACCACCCTAGTTCAAACTAGGGTGGTTAACATAGGCAACCGAAGTTGCAAATGAAGCCCAGGATTTGAATTTCCCGGGCTTCATTTGCATCTTGCCGGGCGCCGCCATTTTTAAATCCCCGCTAGTTTGGACTCCGTGCCCGCGGCTACACGTGGCACGGAGTAGGTAATTCGGATTAGGCTTCCTATTCCGAACTACCAGTACACCTTGTTCCACGCGGGCACGGAGTCCGAACTAGCGGGGATTTAAAAATGGCGGCGCCCGGCAAGATGCAAATGAAGCCCGGGAAATTCAAATCCCGGGCTTCATTTGCAACTTCGGTTGCCTACATTAACCATCCTAGTTCGAACTAGGGTGGTAGTGTAGACATACCCTAAGGTGCTACAGGACACCTCATTGAATTACCTTGATTGCATACATAAAATCAGGTGTTTGTGCTGCAAATGGTCGCTTAGATGCATAGTTGGCCATTTGCACATTTAAAGGTGCCATTTGAATGTGCAGTGCAGGTAGCTGCATTGATAAGTTAGGCTTGCCACTCAGTGTACTTACGCCAAACTGCACTTCATACAGTACTGTAGTTACAATAACAAAGCTCTGCTTTATCAAGCCTAATACTTCAGAATGTAAACATGTCTTCCAACTGAGACCAGGAAGGCGTTGCATAGAACCCAAAATCACGGTGGGTAAGGATTTCCTCAGCTCCTGCAGCTTAATCCTACCTGGAATCATAATCTTCTCTGTACAGCATCAAATTTACTTGGTGTGAAGAGAATTAAGGGAGCAGAGAGCTAGATTATGGCTTTCAAGTGGAGAATAAGCTTCAGGAGCGGAGAAAATACAAACCCAGGTGGATCCTATTTTAAAGCAAGTGATGCTGCTAGCAACAGAAAACTCTCCATGAGCAAATACCCAGGACATGTCTAGCATCCATAGAATTCTACCTTCATTTGATTGTTTCTCTATGGTTTCCCCTATGTTCCAGTGCAGCTACTGGCTTTGATGGGAAGGAAAATGGCCAGGGATTTCCCTACACCCCCCCCCATAGGGATGTATACCTCCACTGAATTTCCCCAACTTCCCCTCGCCCCCAGTTTTGTGAACTAGTTTCTGCCAATTTAGTGGTTGTTTGTCAGATACACATTTTATCATACACTGTATATGCTTTTAAAGTGTGTATTAATGTTTCAATTTCAATTCAAATTTCCAAAGTATAATAGATTTGAAAAGTACGAACATAGACTAGCTTCCTTATACAGCTGCTGTTTTTATGACAATGTCAGTGCATTCATTTTGGTGATGTTGGCCAACCTAATAATTTCAAATAATGATTTGCAAGCAAAGTCAAAATGAGCTCTCCCTGACAGCTAGTGATGAGCTCGGGGCTGGGGGAAAAGGCTTCAGGACCAGATTGTATTTACATTCACACCTCATCTACCTAGGTGTCCAGCAAACAGAGCTGTATTGCCCAAGTGATAGATTTTGGCTGGGGTTGGGTTACAAATCACTTAAATGCACGGGGGGGAGGGGAGGGATGAAATGTTGTTGTTCTTATTGTATGAGTAAAGGGCAGTAGAACTGTACTTTACCTGTACTGATTGAGGGCATCAAGAGAGAGGGTGGGGACAGGAGTTTTGCTTGATGGTATGTTTGAGTCACAAGTTCTATTTGACCTGCCACTCTCCACTGTTTAAAGACAGAGCTGATTGGGCTCCATATATAGTCTTCTGTTTTGTTAAGTAACCACTACAGCTGAATTCACTGCTAACCAGGTCTAAGTGCTTAGTCCTGCTGTGGGGACAGTGTTCCTGTGGGTACAGCGTTTTTGTGTAAGCGACAGCCCAGACTGCACTAGCAGCGAGGTTCCCCTACTGAGAGCTCAGCTGAAATCACTGAGAGCTGGGTGGAACTTGCAGAGGTCACAGTGACAGGTGGCAGGAGACGGTGATGGCGCAGGGCCATTGGCAACAGAGCGAAGGAGTAAACGGTGGTACAACGAACAGCAGTGGCCAGAGCGAACAGTGAGCAGCTGGAGGAACAAGCAAGGTGCCTTCTTGTCCCCCACTTGGGAGGTGTACTCTTGTAAAAGCACATCTGAACTCTGAGTCTCTACTGACCAAGGACAACATCAGTGAGTGGGGTGAGGTGGAGGGAAAAATGAGGGGCACGTTAAATAAACATTTATTCGTTGGACTATATTTTAGTGACTTTACTCCAGAATGCTAGATTTGTTACTGGGAATGGAAACTTATATAAATATATTTCCTAATAGGCCAAGATTTTTAAAATGCATTATTTGCTGTTGTCTTAAAATTACTCCAGCCGTTATTACTAGCTTTGGAAAGTATCTGACAAGATGGGATGGATCTAAGTAGTGAGGCTGGTGTATTACTTTTGCTACTACGTTCAGAGAAGACTACTGCCATTCTCTCTCTCGTAAATCTACTGTTGAAACCACTTGGGTCATTAAACAATGCCATCCAGGCATCTGCTACAACAGTAGTAGATCTTTGTCCAGAAATAGAAGCTACATTTGGATCAATCAGAGACCTATCCATTGAAAAAGTACTGGAAGAAGCAAAGGTTTCAGTCCAGAAGTTGACTAATGAAGGCATTTATATTGAATCCTTAAGTGAAGAGGACAAGAAGTGTTTGTTAAAAAAAATGAAAAAGTACACAGACTTGATTCTTAAAAATCTACAACAGCGACTTCTAGATTCTACTCAATCTCTACGTAGCTTTTACAGATGCCTGTCCTATAAAACATCGACAGTTGAGTGGAGTGAGGCACTACCAGCAATGGGGCTGCCATGTGCTTTGGACAGAATAGGGAATTTGAACACAGAGTGCATATGACGAATGAATGAAGATTTGACTTCAACTCCTTTTTTATCATCACTACTGGCTCGACCGGATCTTTGTGCTATGTTTCCTGGGATGAAAGACGTAGGAATTCATCTCTTGCTACTCCCAGTCACAACAGCTACAGTTGAGCGTTCCTTTTCATCATTGAATAGAATTTTGTGTTCTGTAAGAAGTCGCCTTCTGCCTGATCATGTGAATGAACTAATGAGCATATCAACTGAAGGAATGGAAGTACCGGACACACGAGAAGCCACCGAAGATGAACGCCTTGCATTTGAGAAGTTCAATAACAGAGTTGTGCAATATTATAACAAGAAACCAAGAAGGACGTAGACGTAATGCTTCATAGAAGGCTTGAGTAGCCAACTTTAATTTGTGTGATTTTAAAGCATGAGTTAAATCTAATAAAATGGTCATGAAACATTTTTCAGTTTTTACTATGGTGCCATGCAGCCCACCTTCACCCCTCATCAGCCCTGACACTCATCTTGTAAATTCAAACTCACACACACACACACACACAAACCAATTTCAGTTCCTGGGGAAAACACTATTCTGCCTCCTAAGGCTGCTCCTTTTGTGAAGCCAGGACAAATGCAAGTGTAGGGGAGGCAGGGCTGCAGACCCCTTGCAGCTCCATCAAGGACTGCAGGGAGGGAAACCCTCTTCATTTAACAGGTGAAGCAAGAGGAAGGGCTTGTAATGAAAGAGCAGACTCTCAGCCTATGGAAAGCGGTGCAGCTTCACTGAAGTCAAATGAACTACTCCCATACACTGTACCTGAGGATCTGGTCCTCAGAGGAATATGTATTGGAGTCAGCAGGGGGGTAAAGTAATGTAATAAAACTGCTAGATACCAAAAGCTTAACAAGGACACTGATTCTCTGGCTCATTACAGCTTCAGGGGGTCCCCGCTTTAAGTCGCCCCGGTATACATCTGTTCCGCACCTAAGTCATTCACAATTGCAGGAACTGATGCGTTAAAAGTCCTCCCATTCCCCACTCTTAAGTCATGCCAACCCCTCCCCCCCAAATTTGCACAAATGGAAGTCAGCCGCAGGAAAAAATTCCCCATTTTAAGTTGTTTCACTATAAGTCCAAGTTTTTTGGAACGTATCTTGGACTTCTAGCGAGGACAGCCTGTATCCTGTTAGGACTTTGTAAATATCACGCTGAATGAAGAGGTAGGCCATGCTGCCTGCATCCCCAAAGAACTGCCAACAACCTTCAAAGTTTTTATGCATCGCAATCCAACTCCCAATTTCCACTGCATTTCAGGTGACCTCCTCCCATATTACCCCTTCTGCTTAACAATCACTCCCAACTTTTAAGTGTTTCATGTACGTGTCTTCCTCCCCCAGAGCTCAAAAGCTTACCCATTCCACCAACAGAAACTGGTCCAATAAAGACTAACAAGATGGTTTATTAGATGATGAGCTTTCGTGGGCCAGACCCACTTCCTCAGATCAAATAGTGGAAGAAAATAGTCACCACCATATATATCAAATATGGTTGTGACTATTTTTTTCCACTATTTGATCTGAGGAAGTGGGTCTGGCCCACGAAAGCTCATCATCTAATAAACCATCTTGTTAGTCTGGTGTAGCTGAAACAAAATACAGGACTATGTAGCACTTTAAAGACTAACACAGCTACATTTCTATCACTGGTCCAATAAAAGCTGTTACATCACCAACCTCAACTCTCTCTTAATAAACAGTTGGTCAAAGTTTTTGCAATTAAAAAAAAACTTTTTTTTTCTAAATGGACATTTCTGCTTTTGTGGAAATGTTTCATTTTTCAATCAGAATTATTTTTAGCAACTCTCAGCTTTTTGACAGTCCACTTTCACAGTTTTTACTTCCCACTCATCTTCCCCATAGAAAAGGGGGTGGAAAGATTGAAAACAAAGAGAGAAACTCATTTTTCTCACTTTTTAAAATGTCCCTTTTTCCCATTAGAAAAACATAATTTTAAATGAGAGAAATATTTTCAAAACCTGTTGACAAAATTTAAAAAAATCATTCCATTTTACATTTTCCACAAAATACAACTTTTCTTTTCTTTTTTTTAAACAGAGCTTTTTGCACCTGATTTGTTGATGATGCAAATATGGATTGACTTTGAGGGCACATATACATTGTATTACCATTTGAGCTTTGGGTAACAGCAGATTTTTAGGAATTGTATTTTTCTGCTGATAATTTTATTGTTATTACTTTCATGTCCAGCCATTATTTCTTATTATATACATATTAAAATAAGACAAATATTTCATTGTGATAAATTATCCGATGAACTGTGCCCTTTTCAGCTTATAATTTGTTCCTGAATGTGTATTTGTAATTTGCAAGGCTTTGCAGAATATTTCACACAAATGTTTCCAGACTTCGGCGTGTTCATAAGTTATTCATTCTGTGATGGTTTGTGGTGTGTGAGTGGATGCATAAGACACAGGACACGATTTCTGCTCTCTGAGAAGTGGTCTAAAGTGTTGTATGCAGAAGAATAGCGATGAGGGAACTGTGAATACTTTTCTTTGTCCACCAGCACCACTTGTTCCTGTCAATGTTCTTGCACCTGCCCTACATTTCTGTGATTCAGTAATTCTATAATTCATGCAAATGAAAGGGCTTTCATGCAAATATCCATAAACAGGTGATAAATGCAACCATGTTTAGGAATTCACACCGATGCTTGCAGGCACCCTATTAATAAGATTTGACTGGATTTCACACGCAAAGAGGAGTTATTTTCAGCCTGGATGGTAGCCCTAACTAAACAAAATGCTATGCATTTGTTTCCCAACAAAGCACTGCGCTTCACATAATCTCATCACGGTGACTCCAGCCGTTTGCTCCGCTTGGACTGTTTGTATCTCGATCACCTTTCCAGGTCATTGGTTATGACAAAGATCAAACAGCGTGTCCTTGATCATGTCTGCTATGCCCAGATCTGCATCTGCACCTTCAACAACCACCTCCCCAGTCAATTCTATCCCCCCTATTCCCCTACAAAGGATCACTTTAAAGCATCCCTATACAACTTTGTGCTTCCCTTAAAAATTGACCTCTATTAGGCAAACACTGCAGTTTTTGCTGTATGCAAGGTGATTGCCTAGGGCTGGCCATGGACACATATGAAATGTACATGTACAACCAGGCTAAGATTCCTTGATGGAGCTCCCCTGCAGTCCCTGCTGCCTTTGAGAGCAACTTTTAGCCATCCCTGGAGCTATTTATCACCCACGAACACACACGCGGCAATATCTGTCCTTTAGGAAAGATAAACTTTCAGACTGGTTTCAGCCCATACATTTTAAATAGGCTTGATCATTAACTCTAGTGGGAACGTTAGACTGCTGTTTACATTGCCTGCTGGAACTTCCAAGTCTATAGTATATAATGTAAATGTGCCATAAAAACAACCCCTCTCCCTGCCCTGATGAAGGACCCCACAAAGAGACAGGTACATAAATCCCCTTTTGGGGGGGGAGAGGGGATCAATATATATGTATCCTTCCCAGAGCGGCCCCTTTTCACATAGCTTTGCAAACAGTTCCTCTGTTATTTCAGCTCTTCCCTAAGAAGGAAAGTTTTAAGGAAATAAGAACTTCAGACTAGGCATGATTTAAAAGGTGTATTATTCATACAAACTGGATTCCAGTCTGGTCTCAGCCTCTTTTCCATCCTTCTCGGGTAAAGTCAGCTCAGACTCGCTTGCAAGCTAAATGGGGTTATTAAGACTTTTCTCTTCCTAACAGGTTGCAAGAAGCAGAGGGGGGGGGGAGGGAAAGTCCATGCAAAATGGGGCATTTCAAAGGAACCAAAGGGAGTTAGGTGCGCAGCTCAGATGGACGAGGCGCCTAGATCTTTTAGGAAAGAATTGCTGCGGCTTTCGAGTGGCAAACTGGCGAAAAAAGGGGTCAACAAAAGAGAGACCTTGGGCCCCAATCCTGAACTAGCTCCTGCTGCTCATGGACACACACGCTCATCAACCCGGTACCTATCTCCCCGCTCCCCCCTCTCGTCCCGTCCCTGCTTCCTTTGGCAAATGGAAAGGCACAAGGGGCCGGGGGAGGGTTACCTGCATGCCCACCGGGTCTTCTCTGCAAAGCCAAGGTCTGAAGGAACCTGCCCCCGCTTCCCAGGGGCCAAGGACTCCGAGTCGCTGCCTCCGGATCCAGCCACGCCGGGCTCGAATCTTCGCCTCTGCTCCGCAGCCGTGGGAACAGGGGGAAGCGGAGCAGCTCGCGGCGCCCGGGCCCCCTACGGCCCCATGTCAGTCCCTGCACCGGCAAGGAGGCGCGGCTACCTACCTGCCGGAGCCGGCCACACGCTGCAAGGAGAAGCGAAGCGAATCAGGAGCGGAGCCAGGCGAAAGTGCCGGGGGCGCGGGAGAGGGCGGCGAAGCGAAGCCGGTGGGTCCCTGGCCGGAGCAAGGAGGCTGGGCTGCGCCCGGGGGAGGAATCCTAAGCTGGGGGGGGGGGTGCAGGGGCGAGGCGCTGGGGTTCACCCCGTCCAGGCTGCGGCTGGCGCTGGGGGAGGAGGGTGCCAGGTGCCCGCAGCGCGCTGTGAGTGCGCCGAGCCTGGCTCTTCCCACTAGGCATCCCTGCCTAGGAGGCTGCTCTGGGTCCTTCCGCGCCAGGAGCTCCCGGCAGCGTGGGGGGGGGGGGGGCGGAGGAGGAGAGAGACTCACCTGCGCGGCTCCGCTCGCAGCCCTGGGCCCCCCTCCCCCCAACCTGGCTTTTAAAGAGCTGGGGCGGGGGGGGGAGGAGGGGGGCTGGGCGGCCGGGTCCCCGCGGGCAGGTGGCGCGGCTGGAGCCCCGGGAGCTGGGGCTTGCAGGCTGCGCCGGGGAAACGGGGGGCGGGGGCCGGGGGGGCAACCCAGGGAGTCTCCCGGCTCTGCCCGGCGCTCTGGGGAAGGAGGCGACGCGCGTCCTGCTGAGGCAGAAGCAGCCGCCCCCCCGGGCCGTGCGGAGCCCGCTCCCAGGCAGGGGGGTCGGGGGGCTTTGGGGCACATCCTCCCGCTGTCGTCTTCATGAGGCAGGGGCTTTGCTGTGCCTGTTTTCACACGCACACTCACACACCAGTGCGCACACAGACACACAAGTGCGCACACGCACACAGATATATACACATACACATACACACAAGTGCGCACACACACAGACACGAACACACACACACAGACATACACACCAGTGTACACACACACACACAGACACGAGCACACACACACACACAGAGACACACCAGTGCGCACACACATATACACAGACACACACAGACATACACACCAGTGCGCACACACACATACACAGACACACACAGACACACCAGTGCATACACACACACACATACACAGACATACACACCAATGTACATACGCACACACATACACAGACATACACACGAGCGTGCATGCGTGTGCGCACACAGACACACACCAGTGCACACACACAGAGACACACACATATACACACACAGACATATACACATGTACACAGAAACAGAGACATACACACAAGCGTGCACACACACACATATACACTCACATGCACACACACTACATAGCTATACACCAGCTCATGCACACAGAGACATACACACATATACACACACACATATGCACATATATACACACAAACAAGCACACACACACAGACATACATACATACACACATACACAAACACCCAGAGACAGACACACATATACACACACACATATATACACAGATGCACAAACATATACACAAGCTCTCACACACACACACATCCATATACACACAGAGAGACATACTCACACAGAGGTATACACACAAGTGCACACACACGTTCTCACTTACCATGATCCCAGACCCAGCTTAGTTGCCTCCCTCCCGGCCCTTGGAGAGTCTCTTTCCCTTTTCCTCTGGAGAAAAGAGCAGATCACATGGGAGATGGAGATGGAAACAGACGTATTAGCTCCTTTGGTCCATCTCCCTACCAGGTCCATTGAGGACTGACACCCCCCTCTCCCTCCACCCTTGGGAGTCTTTCCACTGACTTCGGTGGGATCAGGCCCCTACTCCACGCATTCTGAGAAACACTGGACTCTCCAGGCCAAACTTTGCTACTCCCCTCTCGCCAGCCCCTTGACTTCCCCAGGGGCTGCGCTGGGTATTAGGCGGCTGACGTATTTGACTCTTTGAATGTAGCAAGGGAACAAATGAGAGACGGATATTTTCTTTCCCATGTCAGCCCCACCCCCTCTCCCACACCTGTGCCCGGGATAGTCAATGATTTTTTGTGAGGGCCAAATGCCTCAGTCAAGGCATAACTGAGGCTAGACCCTACAGAATGTAACAAGAAGAGGACGATTTTAGGGTCCATTCAAAAGTGTCCAGATCTGGCCAGTGTGCTAACCCATCCCTGCCTGCTGAAATACCTAAATCAGCCATCCGCTGCAGCCCCGTGTGTTCACCGAGCCCTCTCCACAGTGCCACTGCATGCTGCAGACGCGACCTTGGGCTGTGGGAAAGCTGAGCATGTTGACATACATTAGCCTGTGCGCGGTGTGGGCGAGCGCTGCGCTGCTATCCCTGTTCAGTGAGCGGCCGGCTCCTCCGGGCACTCCTTTCTTCATCAGCATGCACGGACTGTCCTTCTCCATAACAAGTTCTACAATCTTAATCCCCCTGTCACAGCTTTTCAATTAGGGCGCTGCCACCGAGGCAGCAGCGTACACACAACCCGGAAAGGAGAAAAGGGCTCTTTTCAGCATGCCTCTTGCTAATATAGTCCACTGATGTATTTCTGATCATGTATCGCTCAATTACACGAAGGCTGCAGCCCGCGCTGGCCATGACAAGGGGGCACCCAGCTGATAAAAATAGCATTGGGTAGAAAACCAGAAAGGAGGTTGTGATTGCCTTCTTGGAAAATGCGTCAGACAAAAGGCAATACAATGGCTACGGGGGGAGAGAGGAGAGGACTATCAAGTGGAATAAAAATAGGATTCATTTAAAGTCAACTTCTCTCATAGGTGAATTTCCAGAAAGAAAGAAAGAAAGAAAGAAAGAAAGAAAGAAAGAAAGAAAGAAAGAAAGAAAGAAAGAAAGAAAGAAAGAAAGAAAGAAAGAAAGAAAGAAAGAAAGAAAGAAAGAAAGAAAGAAAACAACACACTCAGCGAGGTCGCCGTGTTAGTCTATAACTTTAAAAACAATGAGCGGTCCTTGGGCACCTAAGTGACTAACCAGAATATACAGGGTCATGAGCCTTCACGGGCAAAGCACACTTCTTCGGATGAGCAGAAGTGGGTACGTACTCCTCTGAGGAAGTGGGTTTTCCCCACGAAAGCTCATAATTTTCTCCATATTTTGGTTAGTCTCTAAGGCTACGTCTAGACTACGCGGAAGATTCGAAAGAGGATATGAAAATTCCACAGGAATTTGCATATCTTCTTCCGATCTCACTTTCGAAAGCAGAGCTTTCAAAAGTGAAAGTAGTCAAGATGCATTTTTTTTTTTGGCAAACTCCCCCCACCCCTTTTGGAAAAGCTGCGTAAAGCTCATTTTTTGAGGAAAAGCGACTTTTCAAAAAAATGGGGGGGGGGAGAGTTGCTGAAAAAAAATTGTGTCTTGATTACTTTCACTTTCGAAGCTTCGTTTTCGAAAGTGAGATCAGAAGAAGATATGCAAATTCTGCACCCTAAGAGGTGCGGCAGGACTACTTGTTTGAAAATACACTGAATTCATCGTGAGTCTCTAAACTAAAAGACAAATTCTGCATAAAGACTTGGACCTTGCAAATACTTATTGGGTAGGACTCCAGAGCTATATCTACACTGGCGAGTTCTCGCACAAGAACGGCCGTTCTTCCGCAGAGCATCCACACGGCCCCGCCTGCTCTTGCACAAGAAGATTGACAGTACGGTGTCAGAAGACAGGGCTTCTTGTGCAAGAGCTACGCTCTTTTCTAACAGGTGCGAGCCTTCTTGCGCAGGAGCTCGTGTGGATGCGTGGCAGGGGTTTCTTGCGCCAGAGAGCAGCCACGCTTCCATGGATGTTCTTGTGCAAAAGCACATCTCTTGCACAAAACCACATGGCCGCGTGGACGTGTTCTTGTGCAAGAGTTCTTGTGCAGGAACCCGCCAGTGTAGACATAGCCCAGGGGTGCTGGCATAATTGGGGTGCTGGGAGAGCCACTGAACCTTGGGTCTAATGGAATACACGCTACCCCGGCTCCAGCCCCGATGTTGGATTTTCAAAAGCATCCAGCGTCGATCTAGCTCTGCTCCTATTGACTTCAATGCTCCAACTCCCAATGGGAGCAAAGTGAGGCCTGCACCGAGCATTTGGGAAAAAGCTCACCTATCATTATTACTATTTTTGACTAAAGACCCCAGGAAGAGCCCAGAGGCTCATAATGATAGGTAGGGAAAAGGACAGTGCCTGCCTTACAAAAATTAACACAGAATATCCTGATTCTGCCAGCCGTTCTGTGCCACAGGTCTCACTGAAATCCACGCGGCTCTGTTTGGATGCAGATATTGCCCATGTGTCGGAGCTGGAAGGATCAGGTCTTGTAAATTCCCAGGCCAGAAAGAACCCTGGTGACCATTCAGTCAGTGTTTTTCAGACTTAGGATCGCGACCCAGCACTGGGTGTCGGTGCTGCAGGGGGATCAGGTGACCAGTGGAGCTGCTAAGGCAGTTCCCTGCTGGGCCTGACACTGCAGACTGCTCTGTGCCCCATAAGTGGCCAGAAACAGGATTGGCTCCTAGGGGGAGAGGGACTCCACAAGCCCATTGGCTGGGAACCAGCTGCCGGCTGCTTCTGGGGCGCAGCCTGGTCTATGGCGCCAGGTGAGGCAGGAAGCTGCCTTAGCCCTGCCCTCTGCACCACCCTCAAGGTAAGCCCCACCTGCCCCAGCCTTGCCGCCCAAAGCTGGAACTCCCTCCTACATCCCAAAACTCCCATCCTCAGCCTCACCCCTGGAGCCCGCACACTGGTCACATTATGTTGGGTTGTGGCAGCAACAGTTTTCTTCAGCGGGGTCATGAGCAGTGTTCCCTGTAAGCTGAGCACTGGGGCGGCTGCCCAGGAGAGGTTCAGGTGCTGCCCATCTAATTGGCAGAGTGCCCACAGCCTGCCAGCATGTGTTTCTATTGGTGGTGCACATCCACCCGTGCCTTGGTGCATATAACACAGTTTATTCTGCACATGGATTGAAAACCTTAGCTGCAGCATTGGTCAGGAGAAAAAAAGGTTGAAAACCGCTCACTTAGTCTGACCTCCTGACGGCACACCACAAGCTGGAGGGTGTGACAGAGCCTTCAAGCATCTCTAGCACTTTTCCTATCAAAGTTGTGACGTTACGTAGCAGATGACCCGTGTGTGTGTGTGTGTTGAAGAGTAACGTAAAACAAAGCACATTGTTAAAATGTTCACTCAGCCCAAGTACATCAAAATACGAGGTTTACAGGATCTTGCGCAAAAGGGTTTTTTTCCCAACAAGTGGCCTCATCTATACGGAGACTTTTAATGGCAAAACCTCTTCTTCAAAAAGGATTGGAAGAAGATATGCAAATGAGCATGCAAGCTATGCAAATGAGCACTCCATTTGCATATCCTCTTCCGCAAAACACTCGCAGTGTAAACGTAGCCTAAGAGATGTCTCATGTTCATAATCATGATTTTGCGCTCTTAGGGGCTCATCACTTTTGCCGACAGTATTTATTGTATTTGCTGCCATTATAGGCAATTGCTTCATTTGGTGTGCTTTTGTGCTGCTAAAGATCAGGCTAGTTCAGTCTTGTGCTTTTTAAAAATGTAAATACCCACCTAGGAAACGTAAGTCTGACAGCTGTTTCCATTTATTTTGCCTTTGCTCACACCCAAAGGTAGTGTCAAAGCCTGGTCCGTTAACAATGCAAACTCTTGAATGATGAGGACAATGGTGATAATGACATTGGTTAGCAATAAAATGTAAAGGATAGCGGGGGAGGGGGAGAGTTGGCTGCTAGGAGCGAACGATAAAAACAGGTTGCGGGTGAAGCACCTTTTGTGCTTTTGAAATTGACTTGTCAAAACTCAGCTGAAAAATAGAGGCGGTATCGAGATTGCTTGAGAAGAAAAACTCACTGGAAACCTGTGTCAGCTGTTTTCCCTGCTGGATTAATTGATGAGCAGCAAAGGAAGGAGCAGAGACGGGTTGCGTGAAGGGGACAGAAATATTATTACAGAATAATGAGGACTCGTCTTTTGTTTGGGCTCAGCCTATTTTAACCCGCTCCTGATCGGACGCGTTTTGGAAGTGTTGAGGCCTCGGAGCTGTGACTCTCGGTCACTAGAACAGCAAGGCAGATTTTCGTTCAGCCCAAGCACATCTCCAGTTCTGGGACCTCCACTACAGAAAGGATGTGGACCCATTGGAGAGGGTCCAGAGGAGGGCAACCGAAATGACGAGGGGGCTGGAGCACGTGACTTACGAGGAGAGGCTGAGGGATTTGGGCTTCATTAGTCTGCAGAAGAGAAGAGTGAGGGGGGATTTGAAAGCAGCCTTCAGCTCTCTGAAGGGGGGTTCCAAAGAGGATGGAGAGAGGCTGTTCTCAGTGGTGGCAGATGGCAGAACAAGGAGCAATGGTCTCAAGTTGCAGTGGGGGAGGTCTAGGTTGGATATTAGGAAAAACTATTTCCACTGGGATGGGTTCCCTAGGGAGGGGGTGGAATCTCCATCCCTAGAGGTGTTTAAGTCTCAGCTTGACAAAGCCCTGGCTGGGTTGATTTAATTGGGATTGGTCCTGCTTTGGGCAGGGGGCTGGACTTCATGACCTCCTGAGATCTCTTCCAGCCCTAGGATTCTATGAAAGGTTGTTCAGGCCAGTAGGAAACATGGGACAAATTTGTGCTTTTCTGCGCCAGTTGCTGCAGCCTCCACAAAACTGTTTAGTGCTTTTAGGCCACCAGGCAAGTTGGTATTTAAAGCCACGAGTAGTCTCAGTGGAAGTGGGAAAGCTGCATTCTCTTACAAAAATGGGAAACTGAGGCACAGAACGGGAACGTGGCATGGTCAGGAACTGGGAAATGAAGGCAGTTTCCTGACTTCCCCAGCCCGTGCCTTATTCATTGAGCCACATGGCTTTGTTGTACCAGAATAGCTGGCTTTGAAACACAGCGATCTCCACTGGTTTGAAGCTCTTAGTATTAAGTCGGATACTTGGGAGGCTGTGGAAGCTGTGAGCCTCTTGTGGGTTCAAATGCTGGCTTGTAGCTCAGGGAAGAAAATGCCAAGTCCTGTAAAACAAACAAACATCTCACTGAGATAAAAAAAAATCTGACAAAACATATTTGATTCTGTCTAAAAATACTTTGCCAGACGGAAGATATATTTGGATGTTCATTTGAATCTAGCCTGAGTCAATTTCAGTCTTCTAGGTCTGGACAATTATTCTGAAATCTCTCCAGAAGAGCCTTTTTCCTCATAGCTTAGTCCCAAGTTTAAGGGGCTCCTTGATCAGGGTCTTTATAGACGCTGTTTGTAGGTAGACTCTTTAGTCCAGCAGATCAAGACAGAACAAGATCCAATGACGGGAAGATGGAGTTGGAAATCATGAACGTGGAGATAAAACGCAATTTATAATACTGAGGGGGATTAATCGCAGGAATAGAGTCCCTGTGATCAGTTCTCCACCAGCTGGAGGCTTTGACACGATAGTCGGAGGTGTGACTAACAATTCCCGTAGACCTACTGATGCTAGATTTAATTTAGCTAAAAATGGAAGAAAGGACATCATGTCCATAGCTCTGCAAGCTTGCCTGACATCTGCGGTATGAATTCAGATGGGATATATGGGCCCAAAGAGGCGGAGCGTGAACTTGGTGCTGAACTGGTCTAAGAGTAAACAATGTTCCACAAGGTCTGGGGGCTGGTAGCCAGAAAGTACAGGTGGTTTGGATCCGTGGCCAGCCTTTTAACCTTTTCTTACAATTATAGGGGAGGGGAAAGAAGGAAACCAGTGAAGGCACTTAAAATGGAAAGTATTAAGCTGAGGCTTTTTTCTGAACAACAGGCAGTATTCTCCTACCCCTCTTGCCGGAGAGCATTTTCAGAAGGAACATTCTTCCTTCCCTCACCTCCACTGTTACCTACCAGCCCTCTTCTCTTGGGGAGCTAGAAAGTGACATTCATGGAAAACCATCCTCCCCTCTTCCCCTAAGCCTTTGCTAGAATCAGACAAAGCAATGAAAAGGCCAGGGAAGACACGCCTAAACTTATTAAGGAAACACCCCAGCCTCATCTGCATTGAAGATAGAACTCACTAGCATACAGAATGCAGACCAGCTCTTCCAAGGCAGGAACCGCAGTGAACTATGGGATACCGAAAGCGGAGAAGCACTGCCTGATGGGAAATCTCTGTTCCAGAGGCTAATGAACCCAGGCCTGCGCACTCCCAAATTAGTCATTATCAGACCAATTCTAGTAATGATCCTATTGACATCTAAAATACTGAAACTGCCTCGTTGCATTGTGAGCTCGCTCAAGGAACATCACCCATAACCAGGGGTGATCAGTCTCTATTGTCTTGTCTCTTTCTCTTTGATCTATTGTCCTATCCTTATAAAAACTCCTCTCCTTGCCCCAAGAAAAACTGTTCTGATACCTGGATTTAAACTGCATCAGTTCCATTGAGACTTCTTCATCTCCTGCCTGATCGTGCGGGGGGCTCTGTTCTGCTTGTCTCCTGCCCTCTGGACCCCCGGCTACCATCATCATCTGGGAACCCCGACCAGTGCAAGCTCCACGGAGTGGTGAGGTCTCTCTCTCTCTCCCTCCCGTCAACTACCTCTCTAAGCATAGCCTCCTAACCCTGCCCTATGTAAACTGTTATATGGTTACCTAACATTTGTAATCAGTTTCAATGTAGATTTAATATTTAACTGTTAGATTTAATATTGTAACCCTTTGATATCTATTCACTACTCAGAAATAAATAACTTTCATTATTAAGCTGGTTGCTTCTCTCTCTCTTTTTCTTTCTCTTTCACTCACTCTTCCTCAAGGGGTGTTTTTTGGCTTCCCCATTCGCTCTGCAACAACGCTTTTGTACCCAAGCTAAAGATCCCTGTAGTGCCCAAAGTCCAGTGGGGTTTGCTCATCGTGTGGTTTACCAGTGAATGATTGTGGTGTGAAAATGGGGATAGGGAAGTGCTGAACCTGAGGGCATATGAGGATGGCAGCTTTAAGTGCTGTTTAATCCAGCCCACTGAGTCGAAAGGCACATGAGGGTGCAGGGGGGCGTTGCTGTGAAACCCAGCCAGCTGAGTGCAGGGACATGTGAGGGGTCAGCGTGTGAGTGCTGATTACCCAGTCCTCTGAGATGTGCTCTGTTAGTGGGTGTGAGTGCCTGTGTGTGTTGCCAAGGTGGTAAGAACCCCGTCCTGAGAAACCTAGTTTCTGCAGGAGAGCTCCAGTGGGAGGGGGAATTGGCAGCAGGGAGAATTCAGCTCCATATGAGAGCACAAGTAAGCACAAGCAGCACACTGATAGAATTGTTAACCTCCCCCCAGCCCCATAAGAGTAACCCTAATAAATGAGCATACCCCAGAGTACTGGGCAAATCTGGTAACACCACATCTGACGGGTTTTATGTGGTGTCACAGTTGGTAATAAGTATCAGAGGGGTAGCCGTGTTAGTCTGAATCTGCAAAAGCGTTCTGTAAACTGTGATACCCACACGAGGAAGTGAGGAGACAGATTGACAGAGCCAGACGTGTACCCAGAAGCCTCCTGCTATGGGACAAGCCCAAGAAAGAAACCAACAGAACACCACTGGCCATCACCTACAGTCCCCAGCTAAAACCTCTCCAACGCATCATTAGTGATCTTCAACCCATCCTGGACAATGATCCCTCGCTTTCACAAGCCTTGGGAGGTAGGCCGGTCCTTGCCCACAGACAACCCACCAACCTGAAGCATATTCTCACCAGCAACTACACACCGCACCATAATAACTCGAACTCAGGAACCAATCCTTGCAACAAACCTCGGTGCCAACTCTGCCCGCATATATACACCAGCAACACCAGCACAGGACCTAACCAGATCAGCCATACTGTCACTGGTACATTCTCCTGCACATCCACCAACGTAATATAGGCCATCATGTGCCAACAATGCCCCACTGCTATATACATTGGCCAAACAGGACAGTCCCTACGTAAAAGAATCAATGGACACAAGTCTGATATTAGGAATGGCAACATACAAAAACCTGTAGGGGAACACTTCAATCTCCCTGGACACACAATTGCAGATCTAAAAGTAGCCATCCTGCAGCAAAAAAACTTCAGGACCAGACTTCAAAGAGAAACTGCTGAGCTACAGTTCATCTTTAAGTTTGACACAATCAACTCTGGATTAAACAAAGACTGTGAATGGCTTGCTAACTACAAAAGCAGCTTCTGCTCTCTTGGAATTCACACCTCCAGATCAGCTGCTAGAAGTGGGCCTCATCCTCCTTGATTGGATCCACCTCGTCATCCCCAGCCTGATCCTGGCCTGCATATTTATTCCTGCCTCTGGAAATTTCCACTACATGCATCTGACGAAGTGGGTCTTTGCCCACGAAAGCTTATGCTCCTACACTTCAGTTAGTCTATAAGGTGCCACAGGACTCCTCGTCAGTTGGTAATAACAATCCCTTTTTTATGGAAAGGAGAAGTTAGTTGAGACGGGCCAAAACTGTTGTTATTAATCGCTTCAGAGGGGGAGCTGAATTAGTCCGTAACAGGAAAAACTTAAAAAACAGCAAATAATGTAGTAGCACCTTAAAGATTAGCAAAACATGTAGCTGGTCTGAGCTTTCATAGGCACAACCCACTTTCAGTCATCTGAGGAAGTGGACTGTGTCCACAAAAGCTCATGATACCATCTACATGTTTTGTTAGTCTTTAAGGTGATACTAGACTATTTGTTGTGTTGTTGTTAATGTTAGTGTTAAAGTCCAGTCCCATTTCCCAGAGGACAGATAAACGAACGTAAGAACGGCCGTACTGGGTCAGACCAAAGATCCATCTAGCCCAGTATCCTGTCTGCTGACAGTGGCCAATAGCAGGTGCCCCTGAGGGAGGGAACACAACAGGTAATCCTCATGTGATCTCTCTTCTGTCATCCATTTCCAGACAAACAGAGGCTAAGGCAGGGCTACTCAACAGGCGGCTCGTGGTGCGGTGTGGGTGGTTTTGTGTTTTAGTTGTTAAATTCCTGGATTCTTGTGAAGCCAAAACAAAAAAGTCGTCAATATAACAGTCTTCTGTAGATAGGCATTTTAGTAGTTAAATTCCTGGACTGTCATTGCTCATTAAAAGTGCTCTCATACGGGTGGACATCAAGTAAATATTGCATTTGATTAATATCAGCAGGACTGACTTAAATGGGACCTGAGTGTTGTATAGTTTTGCCTTAAATTTTGTATTCATGCCCATCAGTGTGAAAGAAGCTATTTGCATATATTTGCATATATATTTGCACCTAGATGCAACCACACTTAAGTTGTGGCCCTTGACATGTGCTGTATCATTGTGGCCCCAAAGGCTTCCAAAGTTGAGTAGCCCTGGACTAAGGACAACATTCCTACACATCCTGGCTAATAGTCATTGATGGATCTAACCTCCATGAATCTATTGAGCTGTTTTTTGAGCCCTGTTAAAGTTCTAGCCTTCACCACATCCTCTGGCAAGGAGTTCCACAGGTTGACTGTGCATCAAGTAAAGATAAACTTCCTTTTGTTTGTTTTAAACCTGCTACCTATTCATTTTATTTGGTAAGCACCTAGTTCTTATATTATGGGAACAAGTAAATAGCTTTTCCATATTTACTTTTTCTACACCAGTCATGATTTGATAGACCTCTATCACATCCCCTCTTAGTCTCCTCATTTCTAATCTGAAAAGTCCAAGTCTTTTTTTAATCTTAGGAGACCCATTCCGAACTCCTTATCATTTTTGTTGCCCTTCTCTGAACCTTTTCCAATGCCAATATATCTTTTTGGAGATAAGGCATCTCATCTGTATGCATTATTCAGGATGTGGGCGTACCATGGTTTTATATAAAGGCAATAAGATATTTTCTGCTTTTTTCTCTGTCCCTGTGTGACTGGAACATTCTGTGAACTTTTGTCCACTTTTCAATGCAGGTAAATTGCTTAAGCCCAATAATTATGATGTTCCAAGGTCTGTACTAACATGTCCAACCTGAACCCCACTGCATCATCACTGTTATTTTTAGAGCGTTAACAAAATTACAGCTAGCGTGGGTACAGCTATGCGAGTTGGAAATTACACCTTGGCCTGCAGTGTAGATAATTAAATCAAGAATGGATTTTTTTCTAAAATATGTGCACTAGTTTAGCCGCATGTTGTTGGATTTTGTGGTAAAAAACAGTGAGTAAATTCTTTCTTCTGTAACATATTGCAATGGGGTGGACCAGGCCCTGAGGCCCCCTGCTGGAGATTTGTGACCTTGTCACACCCCGCCCTAAAAGAGAAGCCATAGAGAGGTCCTCCAAGGAGGCTAGAACGGCTGCAGAAGAAGCGGCCAATCAGGGGCCAGGCAGGCCTATAAAAGAATCTGGGGAACAGAGCAGCAGTCAGTGTTTCTGGATCTTTCAAGAGGTGTAGACTGTGAGGCTGGCTGTATGCCTGCTTGAGCGAGCAGCAGCACACAGACAGCTTCATGGGAAGAGCTGGTTCGAGACTGATGGACTATGCTGGGACTTTCAGATAGAGCCTTGAGGCAAGGGCAAGGACGGTGCCTCCAGGAAGGGAACAGACTGAGGGACACCAGCAGAGAACATCAAGACGAGCCTCTGGTAGATATATTTCCTGGAAGAGGTTTGTGATTGATTCACACAGAGTATGACTCAGCTGGGGGGCTGAGTTGCTGAAGAAGTTTGAGGCCAAGGAACAGAGAGAATGCAGGCACATGCCTTTGGCCAGAGGGGGCGCTCTTGGGAGGTGAATGCAGCCCTGTTACATGTACAATGTCAGATTACATTAACTTTAAAAATCTAAGCATCTTCTATCTTCCCCTTCTAGACCCCAATGCAATCCCTGATGAAGTAGGCAACAGGAGTTGGGTAGGACTCCAAGCCATCTTCCTACCAGGAAATTCAGAGGCAGATGGGAACTAAAAAGTAATGACTCACAAGAAGTTAATCAAACTTTTTTCAACCTCATAGAAGGTCTGGCTCATTCCATATTCTGCATGAAAATTCAAGGGCAGGGGGGTGATCGTTTTATCAGACCATGGTTTCTCTTTTTGGAAATGCTTTTCTGAAGTGTACTGTGAAGAATGGAGCAGCGGGATCCATGAAAGGTTTCTGGGTTTTCTTTGTGGCCTTCCTGATGGGGGAGAAAAATCAATGGCTTTCAGATTAGTCCATTAGGGACCCTTCCAAAGAACATTCATAACAGGCCCATCTGTTGTTGCATTGCTGAATCACCTCCTGGGAAGAGCCTATGGCAAAGCAATTTAAAACACATGTTCTTATGCATCTACTCAGGAGAGATTTCAATGCTGCCCAGCTGGTTAGAACGCCCAGAGCTAGGTTTCTACTTCTACTGATGGTGCACATTCACACACACTTTGGTGCACATAAAAAAAAAACTATTCCACACATGGAGGGGAAAAAAATCTGCACATGATTAGAAAAGAGTGAGGGAATATTGGTCTAAAGTTCTGGTTAGTTGTTCGTTATCTTAGCATCCAGTTACTGTGCACTGTGACAATGTGCTCAATGATCCACAGAGGTCCCTCTTTTGTACTCAAAACCTTCTTTAGAGGAAGAAGAAGGAAGCAGAGTTCAATTAGCTGCTTAGTTTGTTTGACGCAATACCACCTTGGACGTACGTTGCTGGGTTATTTGCAGCTGACTTGAAAAGAAAATCCCATGGAAACAAAAAAATATGTTTCAAATCCACTGCCTTCAGTGGATAGGGAAGAGAAATCTCTTTTACTAATATTAGGTTCTGCAGGTAGGTTGTCAAGGAGCTAAGCATATGCAGTTCTCCATCCTGTCATCTTGTTAGAAACGTATTTTCCTTGAGCACATCCTATAACCAGATACCCTATTAAAAATCATGTAAAGCAAGGTTGGGGTTTTTTTTTCAGTTGGCAAATAAATTTTATTCCTTTAATTGCCAGGGTGCTCCAAAAGCATTACCCACTTTCCAAACCCAGAAGACTCTATCCATGATCTTCAAAGCTTTGACTGGAGTGGATCAAAAAAATGGAGTTTTGCTTTGAGGGAAAATTGGGACCTAAAAAAGACCATATTTTGTCTGTATTTTCCCAGGAAAATTCCGACCTTCTGTTGCGATGTTGAAGAAGTGTAATAGTTGGAGGGTTGGCTACAATCATTCTGTTTTCAGCTGTAGGATTCTCATGTGAGGGGTATTGAGGCTTGGTCTATTTTAGACCAGGCTGGTCACTGTAGGAGGTACTCAAAATTCATAGCTGGAGTCAGTTTACCTTAAGCCGAGCAGTGGCAGGAGGCTAACAGGAGCAAAATGCCCCCTTTGGTGTCTCTTACTCCTCATAGAAGAAGGAAAACAAGACCGGTAGGGGTTGCCCTCGGCATTTGATTTAGGCGGTCTACCCTAGGCCAGCTAAATCGAGCACTAGAAGATCAACCTCCAGCGTGTCGATCTTCTCGTGAAGTATAGACATGCCCTGAGTTTTTTAGGAAAGCTTTCTGTCCAAAATGAGTTTGGAGAGCATGTTTTTTGCCAACCCCACTGGTGACCACAGCCACCAATTGCTAGTTGGTCATGTTCAAATCATTCCATGACTTAAGGCTTCTGTGAGCTCCAAGAGCTATACAAACAATCAGCATGGGGGGAGGGCCGTGACCCAATTCTACATTCTCTCCCCCACTTCCTTTTCCTCCTCCTTCTGCCCCCTTTCCTGTAACTCCTGAGTGCAGAGGCTGTGATTCTGGATGATCCGTATGGACTGAGGATTTGGCAAAAGTTAACTACTATCATTTTTAAGAGAACAACTTCCCCTCCTCCCTCACACTTCTCTCTTTCTTCTATTTTGTGTTTTATTGAACACCGCTGACTAGACTCAGTGAGGGAGAATTTCACCAATGCAGTAAGGTCATGAGAGATGCTTAGAATGTTCTTCTCTGCAGTGTAGTTTGTCCCAAGATATTAGAGAGACAAAGGCGAGGGAGGAAATATCTTTGGTTGGATCAACTTCTGTTTGTGCGAGAGACGAGCTTTCACTGAGCTCTTCGTCAGGGTTTTCTTCTCCAAACTGGCATGCAAATTACTAGCACTCCATTGGACAAAGCCTGAAGGGATGACCCAAATGTGTGTCAGAGGACCAGTTGATTACAGGGAATTTAAGTGAGAGAATTTTAATAGATCACTTTACTCGTGTTTCAGGTCAACAAACATGCCCTTGCTGCATTCAAAAATGATTTAATGGGTTCTTCTTATAGCAGTGTCCTGGCCCGTGCTTGCTTCCTGCAGCTGCCATTGGCTGGATATAGTGAATCACAGCCAATGGGAGCTATGAGCAGCTCAGGTAACTAAAACATTTGACGGCCCACAGGGGGCTAACCCTGGCAAACCACATCTGGCCTGCAGGCTGCTTGTTGTCTACCCCGTTGCAGAATATAATGAAATACAATGGTAGGCATTTTCAGTTATTACAAGCATAGGTTTTTGAGACAGAACTTTCAAGCAATATATTGTGTTAGTTTTATCTGAGACTATGTCTACACAGCGGGGCTACCGGAAGTATCCTGAAATAGGCAATTCCTCGTCTTTACACGCGCCTGTTATATCAAAATCTATTTCAAAATAATGGGCGCGCTATTCCACGAGGGCTAAGGGACTTGTCGGAATTGCTCTTTATTTCAAAATTTGGTGCTGTGTAAACAGCGCCAAATTTTGAAAGAAGCTTGTAATGGGTCCACCCGCTGGTGAGCACCCCACTGCGGCCAAGTGGTGCCATGCAGGGTCCTTGCCTACTTGTCTGGTCGCCCTCAAAGTCCTGGAACCAGGATCTGACTAGCCCTGTCCACAGTGCTAGTGAGTCTCTGCTTGTGGCTGGTCTTTGGCCACTGGATCTAGGTTCAGCTCACACTGGGAGCTGGCTGTAGTGCTGATCTCCCAGTCAAGGTATAGACCTGGCTGGGTTGTGCTCCTGAAGTGAACTGCCAGGCCTCAGCCCTGCAGCTTCTTTTATACCCCTCTGCTGGATCCTGATTGGCTGCCGCAGAGACAGCCACTCTATAGTGTCTGGAGGATCTCTTCTCCACTCCTCCCATGGGATGGGGTCTGGCAAGGCCTCCTGTAGGAGGTGTTGGGGCCTAGTCCAGCCCATCACAAAGCTATTTCGAAATTACCTCAAAATAAGCGTGTGACGGGGTCATGGGGCGAGAGCGGCAGGGCAATGGGGAACACCCTGCTGCAGTGCTGTGAGCGCCAGGGAAGGGGGATTCTCCGCCGGTGGACAGTGTCCGCGAGTGGCAAACGGAAGCCACGGCACAGTTGAATCCGAAGGCCGCAGGGCATTCCGAGATGGGGTGGGACTCACCAGCAGAAGGAACAGCACACTGAGCAAGGTCACTCTGATGGGGGGGGGACATAAGGCAAGGGGGTGGAGCATGTGAGACCGGGGGGAGCTTATTAGGGAGAGTGGAGGAGAAACAGGGAAGGAGACAGTCTGGAGGGAGAGGGAGGGAGGTCGAGCTCATCTGGAGCTTGAGGGGAATTAGCCTAGGGTAGGGCTGAGTGGATGCCCAAGGGCTGGTACATTTAGGGATAACGTCCCACCAGCTGTGACAGAAAGGGACCCCGTGCTTAGGGCCCTGGGCCGAGACCTGGAAAGAGGGTGGGCTCAGGTTTCCCTTCCACTCCATAGAGAAACCTGGGGTATGTCTACACTACCCTCCTAGTTCGAACTAGCGGGGTAATGTATGCATACCGCACTTGCAAATGAAGCCCGGGATTTGAATTTCCCGGGCTTCATTTGCATAAACTGGGCGCCGCCATTTTTAAATCCCCGCTCATTCGAACCCCGTGCAGCGCGGCTACACGGGGCACGAACTAGGTAGTTCGGACCAGGCTTCCTAGTCCGAACTACCGTTACTCCTCGTGGAATGAGGAGTAACAGTAGTTCAAAATAGGAAGCCTAGTTCGAACTACCTAGTTCGTGCCCCATGGAGCCGCGCGGCACGGGGTTCGAATGAGCGGGGATTTAAAAATGGCGGCGCCCAGTTTATGCAAATGAAGCCCGGGAAATTCAAATCCCGGGCTTCATTTGCAAGTGCGGTATGCCTACATTACCCCGCTAGTTCGAACTAGTGGGGTAGTGTAGACATACCCCTGGAGACAACTTAGTTACTGTGACTGGTTAGAGCGTGCACAGTGAAATTGTCAATAAAATAACAGGTGGGTAAAACTTTGGGTGTTTAGTTGGCCCGGTTTGGACTTTCTCCTGGAGACCAGGCAGGCGACCAGGCCCTAAGAGAGATACTGTGACAAAGCGACACTGCGTAGACGCACCCTGACTGACGTTTGCAGGGATCAGCTATTTTTAACACCAGCCATGGCAAAGGAATAGTGCTACCGGATGAACGTCTCACATCTGTGACTCTTGCGTCCAGCAACATCGGTGCTCCAGCAGAACCATGGATGTTGCTGAACCAGACAGCCCCGGAAGCTGGAAGCAGGGTCTGTTGGGAATCTGGGAACCAAGATCCCCCGCCTGGGGCCAGGCAGCCACAGCAGGGGCTGGCAGTGGGGGCCTGCTGGCAGCAGCTGGGAGCCCTGGGCCAGACCAGTGACGGCAATGGAGAGGAAATCCCAGCGATGCCAATAGCGGGGGGCTGTGCCAGCCTCTGGGAAGCCCCAGGCCAAGTTGGCGGGAGAGGGCTGGCACCGGTGGGAAGCCATAGGCCAGGCTGGCAGCAGGGGGGGAAGCAGTAGCCTCATGCGCCAGGAGGCCAGACCAGTAGGAGAACCCAGTGGCCGGGGCTGGCAGCTGGGAGCAGGGCCAGTGGCCAGCAGGGGAGCATTGACTTTGGTCTGGCAAAGTCCCTGGTTCAGGACCACTAGGTTTTGAGGGGGGCACCATGGTGCAGTGGAGTGGAGCCAGTTGCTGGACTGTTCCAGCTTCTTCCGCCCATAGGGTGAGTTGGGCGGGGGAGGGTGACAGGGGCACAGTATCCTGGAGGGTTGACGTAGGGGGGATTGTGTTCACTCTGTTTGCTTCGTTACATTGCACGTGATTCTTATTGTCCTGTGCTGTTCTGTAGTAACTCTTTGTGTGTTGGTGTGTGCCTCAGTTTCCCTGGGCACTACCCTGGTGCCCGGCTGGGGATAGGAGCTTTGGGTGTGACTCACTGAGGGAGGCTGCCAGCCCAGCATGTACACAATGGCTCAGGCTGTCTTGTAACCCGAGCCTGGATGGGAGATGTAACCAGAAAACACCTTTTGCCCTAGAAGCTGACCAAAGGAGGAGGCGGGGCTGCCTGCAGGCTGGGACCGGTGGCTGAGGGTGTGAGTTAGTCTTGGCTGGCTGAGGATGCAGGGACAAGGCCCCAGGATGCTGTCTCTGGGCCCCCCTCTCCGCAGGTTGGATTGCACTCACTGCTTCTGGTGCTGGTGTTGACAACACGTCTGTGCTATACTGTATCCCTGTGAACCAATAATCCTTCCGCTCTACCTGATGGCTGAGAGTCACATCTGGCTGCAGATGAGGTTGCAGGGCCTGGTGACTCCCCCACACTCCGCGTCAAGGGGAAAGGGAGCAGAGAAGGGGCGGGGCATGGCCTGTAGCGGGAGGGGTTGCCTGGGGAATTGGCGGGCAGGTTATCCGGGTCCCATGCCCCCTTTGGGGTTGACCCTGCACATAGAGTAACGTTCACTCTGAAGCAAGAGGTTAATAAATGGCAGATACATCACACAAGCCCTCAAAATACGATTTAAAGGGATTGAAATGGTGAAGAGGGCCAGTGCCGGCTCACTGCACAGAGAGGGACTATTATCCAAAGGTGGCAGATGGCAGATGGATCTCTCCACAGCCTCTAAGACCTCCTGCGTGACTCTTTGTTGCGTTGTAATTGCTGGAGCGGAGTTCCCTAGTGATTCATTGTTCATTTTGTAACTACCGATGTGAGCAACCATTTAGCCTTCCCCGTCTCCAGCCTCCTTTGATTCTCTGCCAGACTCCTCTTTAAACTGGTGCGAGCCGTAGAGCAGAGCTGTCCTTTTTCGATGAAGAGGGCCGCTTCGTTAAATGGAAAGTTCCGACGCTCTGATGCCGCATCCTTCTGTGCTTGAAGCCGGTCCACAGAATTGCCAGGGATGCTGGCCTCAAACGAAGTGTTCTGAAGATGAAAGAGACTTGGTTTAGCAGCAGCGATTAAACACTGCCGCCATCTCCAGTGGGAAAGTTACAAGGCCGAAGAGCATGTATAAGCGTTAGCCAGACGCACCACGTTGGGTGGCTGTAACATCACAGGATGCAAGACGTCCTTGAAAAAGGTTTTCTTCTGGGTAAACCGTTTTGTTCACAGGCAGGTGCATGCGCCCATCGTGAAGGCGCTGGGCTGTGACTCAGCAGTTTTTTTAATCTCATCCAATTCCCCGTTTGGGCGTAGACGCGCTGTATGAACACGGGCAAGTCGTTCATCTTTTCTTGCTTGGGTGGCCCATGTGTAACATGGGTCAATAGCACTTCCCCATCTCACAGAGAGGAGACGTTCCCTTTGGATTTGCAAGGGGCTGTGATGGAGGACTGGCAGTCCAGAGGCCCCCTGTTGGAGGGCCCCGGGTTCTGCCACACTCCCAAAGGAGCAGAAGAGAAGTCCTACGAGTGTCTTAGAGTGGTAGGCGGGAGCAACCAATGAGAGAGGCTGCAAGGAGCAGCCACTCGGGGCCATATAAAAGTTGCTTCAGTCACTTGCTGCCTGGAGCTGGGCAGGAGAGTAGGTTTTTCCTGAATGGCTGGTAGAGCAGCTGGATTATGGACTGCTTGATGTGGGCAGGAATGGCAGGGGTGGGGGAAGAAGGAGCTCCCGGTTGAATTTTGAGACTGAGTAAGAACTGAGACCAGGGAGGACCACAGGAAGATGGTTTCTCCCGGGAGGAAGCCCTGTGGGAGGTACAGACCCATACCACTTAAAGACTGCGCCCTAGAGACACCAACAGAGATAGGTGTCTATATATCCCAGAGGGGCTCTGTGGTGACTCACATACTGTGTGTGTGAACCTGCAGGAGGGCCGAGTACCAGAGAAACCATTGACAGAGGTCACCATAAACTGAAAGACTGCAGCTGCACCCAGCCAGAAAGGGGTGTTCACCAGATGTGGGGACAGAAGCCATTACAGGTGTTGATACACTAGGACGTTGAAGCCCATGTATGTGAATGGACATTCCTAACCTGTTTTGTCTTCTTTAATCAACTCAGTCCTCAGCCATTCAGCTCAGTTTGGTGCCAGCGCCTGCTAGGTGTGATGTGGACACCCATCGGTTTGGATCTAGACTGTGAGATTGTGAACTTATTTAGCACAACAGTTGCCATCACGTAACAGAGTTAAACGATACCATCTGTTTAATAAAACTCCGGTTACTCCGCTGCTGACTGTGGTCTGTAGTGAGTTTAAATCACTCATGAGTTATTTCTTCTAATTTCCTTAGTTAGGACACTAAAGGCATGCCTACACTAGGAAACTATTTCGAAATCACTAAAATCGATTGGATAATTCCCAAAATAACAAAATCAGAGTAGCGTGTCCACACTACAGGGAAGGCTCAAAATGAGTCCAAGGCAGGCTCCGTTAATGTGGATGCGCTACCTTGACTTAGAGCCCCAGGAAGCACTGGGGAGTAATTAGTTTGAATTACTCTGGGGAGTCGTTATTTTGCAATAGCGGCACCGGAACATCCACAGTACCATTATTTTTTTGAAATAACTATTTCAGAATTAGTGTTATTCCTGATGGCTACGTCTAGACAGTGGCGTTATTTTGGGATACTGGAAGTATCCCGAAATAGCTATTCTGCATCTTTAAATGCGCACGTTGTTTTGAAACATATTTTGAAATAACAGGCATGCTATTCTGGCATCCCTGTAACCCTCAGGGACTTTTTGGAATAGTGCTTTATTTCGAAAATAGATCAAAATAAGGTACAATTTGCATAGCTTATTTTGACCTACGGATGCAGTGTAGATGCACACGATGAAAAGCAGGAGTACAGATTTCGAATTAAGTGGCCCGTTGTTTTGAAATAATGGGCTTTGTAGTGTGGAAATAATGGGCTTCGTAGTGGCGTACAGATGCGCCACTTATTAATTCAACCTAAGGGGGGTTATTTTGAAATAAAACCCCTAGCGTAGACCAGGGTTAAGATGAATAAACTGGACATCACAGTGGCTCCAAAAGGGTATAGACTTGAAAAAGAGTTGACTCACTTTCACCCTTGTTAGATTATTTTATTGATAAGATGTTGATAGCTCAGTTCAATTGATGTTTATCAGTCAAAAATAAATCGGCACTCTACCAAAAGGGTTAATACCATTACTCAATCTAGGGAACAGATCTGCAACTTTACATTTTCACTGTTCCAAACCATAAAAGATGATTTAACGTGTGTGTTTGTGTGTATTCCATTTTGTTGTAGTATGTGTGTATGTGTGTGTGTGTGTATGTACACCTACACACACAAATAGCACACCTACACACACACACTACAACAATATGGAAAATGTTCCAATCAACACAAACCATTATTTTCATGCATCTCTCTTGTGCCTCTTGTTTTTTTCAGAATACTGTGATATTTATCCCCCTTATGTGTAGCACTTGTATTGATCATTCCTATTGTCTTCCTGAGTTTTTAATCATTGTGAAGGTCACCAAGACTTTGTATTAATTATCCCAGCATAATGTTTATATTTGGCATCCCTTCTGAAATGTTCTGCATTCACAAACAGCAGAATTTACATTCAGTTCACCCTCAGCAGGGAATAAGTGTAGAGCATGCTGGGATTTTGGTGCATGGTTGGCATAAGCACAAAAGCCTTTTAGAACTATATATTAGCTAACACAGGGGGAACTTTGCTATATTTGTAGATTTTTAAGCCCAGAAAGGACCGGACTGTATACATCATACAGACCAGAACTTCATAGGACTTGCCTCTGATTTACACTGGTGTAACTGTGAGAAGAGTCAAGCCCAAGGCCATGATTTCAAAAACAATCAGTGATTTTGGGTACCTTCAACTTTTGGTTGTACAAAGAAGTCTGAACACTCATGTAACGAACACTCGTCCTGAAGATGGTCTCAGGATGGACATCCAAAAATAGAGAGACTTTAACTTTCTAGTTACTGAGAGCCAGCACTGGTGGCTGTAAACGAACTTGATGGGATCTTGGGACAGTTGGCCACACACATGAAAAGTGGACATCCGGCTAACTAAGATCATGCTGGACCATAGAGGTTTCCAGACTAGAAAGTGCCGGACTAGAGAGGTTCCACCAGTCCTGAGTGGGACTAGAGTGAGGAAGTAGAACCTACTTAATTGGGGACTTTAGCTCTGGACCTACCATTAGCTAGCAGTGGTAGTAGACTCTGACAGCCCCAGATTCTCAAAAAAAGGCCTGAAGAAGAGTTCTGTGGCATTCAAAAGTTTGTCCCTTTCAACAACAGATTTTGGTCCAATCTATGATATGACTTTACCCACCTTGTATCTCCAGCCTTGTGACCAACAGGGCTGCAACAACTCCGCAAACAGGTGCATAGGGTCCTAAATTCCACTGAAATCCCTAAGAATTGGGAGTCTAACTACCTTGGAGGATCTGGGCCTTATTTTCTTATGTGGACCTGCCACTAGATAAGACTGAGCCGTGCTCTCTTAGGGTGTGTCTACTCAGCAAAGTTATTTCAGAATAACAGTTGCTATTCCAAAATAACTATGCAACCGTCTACACAGCAATTCCATTATTTCAAAATAATTTCGAAATAACGGATGGCTTATTTTGACTTCTGTAAATGAGGAATAACGCCTATTCCAAAATAGCTATTTGAAATAAGGCATATATAGATGCTCCTCACCAGGGCCATTTTAAGTTATGCCTCCTGGGGCTCTAAATCGAAATAGCACATCTACATTAGGGAAGCCTGCCTCGGACTCATTTTGAGACTCCCCTGCAGTGTAGACGTGCTATTTCAAAATAAACTATTCTGGAATATCTTATTTCAAAATAACTGTGCAGTATAGACGTAGCTTAGTATGAGCTGCTGAAGGCAGGCAGAAATGACAGCAGAGGTTGCTTCTTAACTACACCTGAACACCCAGTGCTCAGAGGAGATGAGGAGACCTCAAATCTAGGACAACTCCTCCTCTGTCCATTGGCCAGCAGATTTCATTGGCTGTATTTGGAGCAACACGCTACCATCTTGTAATGGTTGTAACTGTGCATGCACGTAGCCTGCAGAGAGTGCATCTTGATACCCCCACCCCTGGAAGCAAGTAGCATTTTTCTATACATATCCCTTTACTAATTTATTTGTTCTTGTTTTTTTATGTTTCTCCTTGGTGAAGAAGTGGGCTGTGCCCACGAAAGCTCATGATACCATCTACATGTTTTGTTAGTCTATAAAGTGCTACCAGACCATTTGCTTGCTGTTTTTTTCCTTGGTGTTAGTTAACAGACAGTTAACCATGGCTGTGTCTAGACTGCAGGCTTCTTTCGAAAGCATCTTTCGAAAGAGCCTCTTTCGAAAGATCGCGTCTAGACAGCAGGCGGATCTTTCGATAGAGGAAATCCGCTTTTTCGAAAGAGAGCACTCAGCGAGTCTGGATGCTCTCTTTCGAAGACGGCCTCTTTACATTGAAGAACACCTTCCTTTGAAAGAGGAACTTTCGAAGGAAGGCGTTCTTCCCCGTGAAACGAGGTTTACCGCCATCGAAAGAAAAGCCGCGTTCTTTCGAAATAATTTCGAAAGAACGCGGCTTGAGTCTGGATGCAGGGGAAGTTCTTTCGAAAAAAGGGTACTTTTTTCGAAAGAACCCCTGAGTGTGGACACGGCCCATGTGCTAATGTAAAATACTTTGCCCTGTGTCTGGGCTTGTTAAAAATTAAGGCTGCTGACAAAACTTGCTGGCTGTGTCTACACTGGCATGAATTTCCGGAACTGCTTAAAACGGAATACTATTCCGTTTTCAGTTTTTCCGGAAAAGGAGCATCTACATTGGCAGGCTGCGTTTCCGGAAAAGCCCCTTTTCCGGAAAAGCGTCTGTGGCCAATGTAGATGCGCTTTTCTGGAAAAGACTACTGGGCTGTCTACACTGGCCCTTTTCCGGAACAGTGTTCCGGAATAAGGACTTATGCCCGAGCGGGAGCAGAATAGTTTTTCCGGAATAGCGGCTGATTTTGTACAGTAGAGCATCGTTGCTTTTCCGGAAATTCAAGGGCCAGTGTAGACAGCTCGCAGCTTATTCCGGAAAAGCTGGGTTTTATAGCTTTGCATTTAATGAGAAGCAGACAAGAGAAAAAATAAATAAAATGTAAAAGCAAACCCTAAATGCTAGTGATGTTTGTGGAATAATATAGCAACATGATTAAATCATACCGTTACATTTGCTTGATCATGGGAGAGAGCCTGTCTCATTAGCTCGGCCATCTATTCAGAGCTAGAATGATTATCTAATCAGAGGAATATATTTTCTTGTATCATTACTGGTGGGTTGCATGGTTTCCTTTGGGAAGAGCAGGCATTTTGTGCTTTTTAAACAGGCTGTTTTACCTTTCATTCCTTTTAATTCATAATTTCGAAGCAGCTATAATGCCTTACACTGAAACTTTTCGTCCAAATGTCTCAAAGACCTTTACCAATATGGATTAAGTCACTGAGAATTATTGTGCTTATCTGACAGGTGGGTAAAGTGTAGCATAAAGAATGTGACTCCCTCAGTGCCACATGAAGTATGTCCATATGGCAAAAAAATGTCCAGCTCAGCCAATTACAGGCTGGTCAATTGGCCCTGGTCTACACTAGGGAGTTATTTTGAAATAACTCTTCTTATTTCAAAAATAATAAGCAGAGCGTCCACACTGCCAAGGCGGTTATTTCAAAATAACGGCCTGGGTTATTTTGAAATCTGTCCTCCTGCTTTCCTCAGGGAATAGTTCTTATTTTGCCATCGTTACAGGCAGTCCCCGGGTTACACGGATCCGACTTACATCGGATCCCGACTTACATCGGATCCCTACTTAAACGGGGTGAGGCAACCCCACACTAGCTGCTTCCCCCCAGCAGACCAGGGAGACGCAAAGCTAGCGCCCCTCCCAGCAGACCAGGGAGACGCGGAGCGGCTTTTCTCAGCAGACACCTCAGCTTGAGAATAAAGGACTGAGGGAAGTGGGGTGTGGGAGAATAAAACTGAGCTCTGGAGAAATGTTTGGCTAGAGTTTCCCCTACAATATGTACCAGTTCCGACTTACATACAAATTCAACTTAAGAACAAACCTACAGTCCCTATCTTGTACGTAACCCGGGGACTGCCTGTATTTTGAAATAATGGTCATGTGGATGCTCCTTTCATTGTTAAAGGGGACTTGCCAGAATGGTTTATTTGAGGTTCTGGTTCTATCTCTGGGTTGGTTTCCTGGATGCTGTGCCTGGAACTGCATTCTCCTCCGACCGGAAGAGGTTCAGTGTCTGCATTGCTCTTCAGGGGAACATAAGAATATGATGGCCAACCTGGGTCAGACCAAAGGTCCATCTAGCCCAGTATCCTGTCTGCTGCCAGATGCCCCAGAAGAAGTGAACAGAACCGGGATTCGTCAAGCAATTCCTCTCCTCTCATCCATCTCCAGCCTCTGACAGGTGCTCGGGACACCATTCCTACCCATCCTGACTAATAGTCATTGATGGACATATCCTCCATGAATTTACCTAGTTCTTTCTTGAACCCTGTTAATGCCTTAGTCTTCACAACCTCCTCTGGCAAGGAGTTCCACAGGCCGACTGTGCAGAGCAATGATCTTAGCTCTGTGGCTTGACTAGGAGAGACCAGACGATCTGGCCCACTAGGACAGGGTGGTGAGAAGCCCCAGAGAGCAACGAGGTGAGGGTGAGTGGCTTTATCAGCACTCGGGGAAGCAGACTCAAGGGGCCTTCTGTGCCTGCATTCCCTCGCAATCTTAAACCTTGTGTTTCAGGCTTCACGCCGTTCCGAGCTATCAGGGTCGGCCCAACAAACAGCACCGTGGGACTGTGCATTTCAGAGCCTGCTTTACAGACGCCGGCTCACGCTCTGGTGCTCAAAAAGGCCATGTGGGCATTCGGGCATGGTCTGGGATGCCCACCCTTCTCTGTTGGCTTCAGTGCTCTAACCCAAATGCCCACACCGCTATTTTCAGCACCTGAGCAGGAACCCAAGCCCATAGACCTGGGTTCTGAGACTCGCTGCGCCTTGTGTAGCCACACCCTCGGAGCCCTGAGGCGCGGGGGCAGACCAGCCCAACCCCATCACCTGAAGGGTTCTCTTCCTCTGAAGCAGCTGATGACAAAATGTTAATGCAGATAAGCCTGGGGTACGGACCCAGGCTCACAATTCTTATGCCCCATTCTTCCGGGGAATACTGAGGGAATTTCTTGGCGAAGAGTCAAGTACCATACCACAGGCCTGCATAGAGTTTGTGCGCCACGGTCCAGTCCATTTACAGAACATGCCACTTACTTTACTAAAGGTGGCTTGGAGGGAGAATCCATGCTAATCCCCCTGAGACGGTGGCGATTCTGAGTCCAGCTCATTGGTACGCTCCGGACACTATGGCCGCCGTTGCATCACCCAAAACCTCTTTAAACGGCAGCCATTAATCAAAGAGCAGAGGAGCCCACAGCCTCACCAGGCACTGGGCAAGGTGGATGAGAGGTGGATGTGGGATCCTGGAAGGGGCAAGGCCTGGACAGCTGGCCCTTAGCACCACCCAGAACATGACACCTTCCAGCCCTCAGTGCTGCCTGGAGCGTGCCACAGCTGCAATTTAAAGGCCCCGGGGCTCCGTCGCTGCTAATGCAGAAGTGGCCCTTTTGACTCTCCAAGCATGGGACAGTTGTCTCTTTTGTCCTGTCCTCCATCAGCAGGCCTATTCAAGCTTGCAAAGCTCCTGTAGAGGATCTGCAAATGTGGTCCACTTTATTTTTTTGTGGCAAGCGATTGTCCTGTTCTTGGCTTTAACTCTATTCATTTACGCCAGTGAAACTTCCCTTTAGTTTGGAAATCAGAACGAGATTTTTTTTTTCCCATGAAAAGGAACGTTCCTTGCCAGCAACAATTTCCCCCTGGATTCAATCAGATGTGATAACATGCTGCAAAGGTCCAGCATTTACTCTAAATTGTATTCTTTCATCCCCCTTTTTTTTATCTCTTCAGTGGCCGTCGCAGAGCAGTTGCCAAAGTGTAATTTCTCCGGTGTTTATCTCCCTGCACTTTTAACTTTGTTTTTCTTTCACCTTCAAAATGTCACACAGAAATACATTTCCCAGACCTGAAGAGGAGGTCTGGCACCAACAAGAAGTTGTTCAGGTAAAAGATACCACCTCACCCTCTTTGTCTCTCGAAGGCCTTGTCTATACTTCCGGAAAGTTCAACGTGCTGGAGGTTGATCGTTCGGGGTTCAATTTACCAGGTCTAGTAAAGACCTGCTAAATCGAGTACTGTGGGCACCTCCATCAACCCAGATAACTCCTCAGAGTCCTGAGGAGTCAGGGAAGTCAATAGGAAAGTCTCTCCCATTGACATCCCACAATGGGGCCACCCCAGAATTTCAGTTTAAGGTACATCAACTCCAGCTACACAATTCTGGGGTAGCGTAGACCTGGCCTAATATCCTGGCACCAACACGGCTTCAACACCACTGCCTACACACAAGATGACGGCAGTTCTTGTCAAACAGCTTCTTTGAAATCCTGCAGCCGTAGATGCAATGTGCAGGCCCTCGGATAATGGAGGCGGAGTTGTGGAGCTTGCAAAACATAAGACAATGTTGCGTTTATGACAGTCACCTTTGCCAGCGTTATCTGAGAACATGCCTCTGTGCAAAAGCCCCGCCTGTGCAATAACTTTTATGAGTAAGCGCTTTCTATTACTTAGAACTCAGCGGATGAGTGACTCAGCATATTAACTGTTCTATTTTCCCTTAGACATTGCATTGAACCTGTTCTCAGGCGTTGTCTCCTTATCTGTTTTCAAAAAGCTAGGACACAGTCTCAGATATCTGTTCATCCAGGGACTCTGCCTACCTCCATATATGACCCTGAGGCTACATCTACACTGCCTTTTTTCTTGCAGAAGAGGCAAAGCAAACGAAGCGCTCTTTAGCAACTTCTCATGCTTCATTTGCATAATCTCTTCCGATGCTTTTTGCACAAGAGGTTTACACTGCTTGTTTTTGCGCAAAAAGCCTCGAGCAGAGAATATGCAAATGAAGTGCAAGAAGTTGCTAATGAACGCTCCATTAGCATACTCTCTGCTGACAAAAGAGGCAGTATAGACATAGCCAGCCTGAGTGTCGTTGCATCACAACACTCATGGGAGTCAGCAAAATATTATCCCCGCCTGACAGAGGGGGATTGGAGACAGTGTAGATCCATTGATAGGCTCACAGTCACTCCATGACGTAGGAGCTCTGTGGTGAGCCTTAAGTTTTGGGACCTCTTTGTCCAAGAGACAGGGCAGGGAAAATCCCACGAATTCTCTTTGCAAAATTAACATTCAGACATTTTAACAAATTCACCCTCCGCAGGTTTTGGAAAGGGAACGATTGTTTGAAAAAATGTTGGGAAAGGTTGTTACCAAAACATTCAGTTTCTAAAGCCACTTTTTTTTTTTTGAAGTTTTGCCCTCTCTGGCTTCCCTTTCATCTCTTCTTCCTCCATTTTGCAACTGAAAATAAGAGGGAAGGCCTAGTGCAGGGCTGGTCTTACCATGAGGTGAAATGAGGCGGCCACCTTAGGTGCCAGACTGTAGGTGGGCACCACTAGGACCCAGAGCGTAGAAAACTGTGTCTGCCACTGTTGCACATGTATTCTCTCTGCTCTAGATGCCCAGAGATGGTGGTAGAGTAGAACAGGAAGAAGGCAGAACTGAGACCTTTCAAAGTTTTGGCCCAAGCGAAGGAGCATGGGGGCGTCATTTGAGCTCCCCGCCTCAAGTGCCAAAATGTTGTGGGTCATCCCTGGCCTCGTGAGAAGCGAACAGGAGAGAAGCCTCCACATGAATTGGAATTTAAATACAAAATTTGAGGCAGGAAACCCTCAGGGACAGATCTGAGGGTACAGGGCAGCTGCGTTGCCTCATGCTGCCATCAGATTCTGGCCAAAAAGCAGTCCAGCCAGGAGGGTCACCCTCTCTTCCAAGGGCACCTTCCATGTTATCCAGGAGGGTGCCCTCAAGGGCTGAGTTTCCCAGAGAATCTAGATGGGATGCTGGGAAGTTCTTGTTACTTCTACCTCGTTGGAACCATGGAGCTCAGAGAATCCTAGAGCTGGAAGGGATCTTGAGAGGTCATCAGGTCCAATCCCCTGCCCTCATGGCAGGACCAAGCACTGTCCAATCTAGACCATCCTTGATAGGTGTATATATACAATATATATATATATATATAATGATGGGGACTAATTTGGCTACAGCTACTCAAGAGAGAGATCTTGAAGTCATTGTGGATAGTTCTCTGAAAACATCCACTCCGTGTGCAGCGGCAGTCGAAAAAGCAAATAGAATGTTAGGAGTCATTAAAAAAGGGATCGAGAATAAGATCGAAAATACCTTATTACCGCTATATAAATCCGTGGTATGCCCACATCTTGAATACTGTGTACAGATGTGGTTGCCTCATCTCAAAAAAGATATATTGGCAACAGAAAAGGTTCAGAAAAGGGCAACAAAGATGATGAGCGGTTTGGAAAAAGTCCCATGTGAAGAGAGATTAAAAAGACTTGGACTTTTCAGCTTACAAAAGGGGAGACTAAGGGAGGATATGATAGAGGCCTATAAAATTATGACTGGCGTGGAAAAAGTGAATAATGAAAAGTTATTTACTTATTCCCACAATATAGGAACTAGGGGTCACTAAATGAAATTAATAGGCAGCAGGTTTAAACCAAACAAAAGGAAGCAATAAGATGACATTGCCATCAACACCAGAGGACTTTGCTATTTCCCTTCATTTTGGTCCTCTGGCCGTGTAGCCACCCGCATGTCCTACTCTTCAGGCAGTTTGACTGATTCCTCGTTTGGATTTCCCCATGAGAAAACATGTCTGGCCATAGGGATTAATAACCATGGTTAGACAAAGCCTGTGGAATCCATCCAGGCAACATTTGCATAGAGATTTCCAACCGAACCCGTGCAAGAAGCAGCCTCTTCGCTCGCCGTTAGTTTGTTATACAATCCACTCGGGTTTTATTCCCCAGAATTGGGATCATTAATTAATTTATTTTGAGGACACGCTGCCCAGTTGCTTATCTTCAATGAGCAGCTGGAGAGAGAGAAAAGCAAGGAACCGCCAAAGCAAATGCCTGCAAGGATGAAAAATCATTGTTCCTCCCCGCTCGAGCCTCCAGAGAGTGAAGTGAAGGACAAGTCAGGGAAAAATCTCTCAAGCATTCGAGCTCTGTCGGTCTGCTTCCATCTCCCATCCGTCATCTTGCAAGTGCTTCCGCTCGCCTTAAGGCGATGTGAAAAATCCTTGTCGCAAGGCAGAGGGGAGGCGGTTCTGAAGTTCTTTCTGCACCCAGGACAAGCAACCCGAGGGCTATGTCTAGACTACAGAGTTTTTTCGAAAAAAGTGATAGAAATGTAGCCATGTTAGTCTGGTGCAGTTGAAACAAAATACAGGTCTATGTAGCACTTTAAAGACTAACAAGATGGTTTATTAGATGATGAGCTTTCTTGAGGAAGTGGGTCTGGCCCACAAAAGCTCATCATCTAATAAACCATCTTGTTAGTCTTTAAAGTGCTACATAGTCCTGTATTTTGTTTCGAAAAAAGTGGCCTTTTTTTAAAAAATTTCACCTGCGTCTAGACTGCCGCCGCGTTCTTTCAAAATGAAAGTGAAAGAACATAGCGGTTTTTTCGACCGCAGTAAAGCTAATTATATGAGGAAGAATGCCTTTTTTCGAAAGCGCTCTTTTTTTGAAAGGCATTCTTGACCGCAAACAGGGCTTTTTCAAAAGATTGCCTGGGTGCTTTCTTTCAAAAAAGCGGATTTTTTTTTGAAAAAAGTTGTGGCTGTCTAGATAATCTCTTTCGAAAGAAGTGTGTAGCCTAGACATACCCTAAGTTTCTAGTGGTCAGGGAACATGGGTGTCCTACAGAACTCACGCTTGCTTCCTTTCCCTCTGATGGGTTCATAGATTTTAAAACACTTGAAAACTACACATACCAAGCCACCTTTCAAGTAAAAGTTGGACATCTTGGGACTGGCACCCTTGGGACCTGACCAGTCCTGGATGAGGGTTTTGCCCAACCAGGGCAGGTCATATCCGGCCCCCTCTGCTAGCAAGCCACCCAATCCATGGCCTGACTGTTGGTTTGCCCCACCTGTCACTAGCCTCCTTCTGCTGCCACTCCCCATCCTCCGTTTCCTGCCATACTGGACAGCCCAGCTCCTGGTCTGAAGGGCTCCCAGCCACCAGCCCTCCACCAGGACTCTGTTCCAGCAACATCCGTGGACCACAGAACTTGCTGGAGCAGAGAATCCTGGTTTAGAGAGGTTGACGAAGGGTTGGATTCTCTGGTCCAGCAAATTCCCTGGTGTGGCGCAAAGTGAACCCAAAGGTGCCTGCGGTGAGTTCTTCTATATACTCGGGTGTAGCTGCATCCGAAAAGGGAGGCGGGTGCGTTGTGGGGCAACCCAGCCCCAGTTCAATTGATGTGCCACAGAAGCTGACGTGTTATGGACCTTATGCCAGTGGCACAGTTTCTCGAACTCTTCAGTCACTATTCCCCCCCAAAGGACTGGCTGAAGGTCCCACTCTCTCTTCGCTTGGCTGGGTGACGTGAGGCCAGCATGGGTGTGGGAAGAGTGCCCACTGCACACTTAGCAACCACTCCTTTTAAAACAAACAAAAGGAAGTTTTTCATCACTCAGTGCACGGTCAACTTGTGGAACTCCTTGCCAGAGGATGTGGTGAAGGCTAGAACTTTAATCGGGTTCAAAAAAGAGCTAGATAGATTCATGGAGGTTAGGTCCATCAATGGCTATTAGCCAGGATTCGTAGGAATGTTGTCCCTGACTCTGTTTCTCTGGAGGTGGGTGAAAGCGGAGGGATCAGGTAAGGATTACCTGTTGTGATCCCTCCCTCTGGGGGCACCTGGCTTTGGCCACTGTCAGCAGACAGGATACCGGGCTAGATGGATCTTTGGTCTGACCCAGTATGGCTGTTCTTGTGTTCCTAAACATGTCCCCCTCAAAGACCCACAGAGACAGTCTCCTTCTCCCAGCATTGCACAGGCAAAATGCCTCCAACAACTTCAGCTCAGGTGTCATGTTGCTGGGTCTCCCCTGCAGCCTGGGTCTGTCTTTAAAAGCCACAAGAAAGCCCAAAATATCAACGGGGATGGGAAAATTATACAAGAAATGCGGAGGGGGAAAACAGCCAAGGAACATATGAATTAGCTCCAGACTCTGGGCTAGCACTAGCTGTTACTTTGTCCTCAATTCATTTTTTGTTTTTTTGTTGGGTTTTTTTCAGTCGTAAAATGGAGATTTCATTTAAAAAAATGTCTTGTGGGAGGAAAAATCATTTTTGGTCATTTGTTTTGTTTGTCCGAAAACCCAAGTTGGAAAAAGAGTCTTCTCTTTCCCAAAGTGATTTAAAAATTCCCGCCTTCTCTTAAATTCCTGCCTTCTGTCCATGAGGACTCTGGAATAGCTTCCACCTGTCAGGGATGGTCTAGGGTGACTTGGCCCTACCTTTGGGCAGTTCCATTGTGCACCATTCCTCTAAGTGATGGGTTAAGTGAAATCAAAACTGTCTACAAGTATCTGAAGGGTGGGGTTCTCTGCAGTTCGATTCTGCTGTGGCTGGCAATTTCAAAACGTCCTGGATTTTCCAGGCCAATGATGATGAAGCAGAGGAATGAACCAAAGAAATCCAGGAGCTGTTGCAGCAGATATTTGGCTGTAGCCAAGGACCACCTAGAACAACACAGGAGGAGGGAGGTGTAAGTGTGAGCAATGGTGGTTTTAAGACACCTTTGCTTCCTTTCCATTCTAGTTGTCTCCTATGAGCCCGTTCCTTCTTGGTATGGAAGGCAAGGAGAAACCCAGGGGAGAGAATTAACTGGATCTAACCATTTCTCAAAGGTTCCTGAGTCAGAATCTGGTGGGAGGGCCCCTGTTCCTGGGAAAAGAGGGGAAAGTGATCAGGAACAGTCAACATGGATTCACCAACAGCAAGTCATGCCTGACCAATCTGATTAGCTTCTATGATGAGGTAACTGGTTCTGTGGATATAGGGAAGTCGGTGTGTGTAATATACCTTGACTTTAGCAAAGCTTTTCATATGGTCTCCCACAATATTCTTGCCAGCAAGTTAAGGAAGTATGGATTGGATAAATGGACTGTAAGGCTGTGTCTAGACTACATGCCTCTGTCGGCAGAGGCATGTAGATTAGACACATAGGCAAAGGCAAATGAAGCCGCGATTTAAATGATCGCAGCTTCATTTACATTTACATGGCTGCCGCGCTGAGCCGACAAACAGCTGATCAGCTGTTTGTCAGCTCGCGCGCTAGTCTGGACATTCCCCCTGTCGACATCAAAGCCCTTTGTCGGCAGCCCCGTTATTCCTCATGGAATGAGGTTTACCGGGGCTGCCGACAAAGGGCTTTGATGTCGACAGGGGGAACGTCCAGACTAGCATGCGAGCCGACAAACAGCTGATCAGCTGTTTGTCGGCTCAGCACAGCAGCCATGTAAATGTAAATGAAGCTGCGATCATTTAAATCGCGGCTTCATTTGCCTTTGCCAAAACAACAAATCTACATGGCTCCGTCGACGGAGCCATGTAGTCTAGACGTACCCTAAGGTGGATAGAAAGCCAGATAGATTGTCAGTCCTAACAGGTAGTGATCAATGGCTCGATGTCAGGTTGGCGGTAGGTTTCTAGCGGAGTGCCCCAAGGATTGGTTCTAGGGCCGGTTTTGTTCAACATCTTTATTAATGGCATGGATGAGGGGATGGATCGCACCCCCAGCAGGTTTGTGGATGACTCTAAGCTAGGGGGAGAGGTAGATACGTAGATAGGGTCCAGAGTGATCTTGACAGATTAGAGTATTAAGCCAAAAAAAATCTGATGAGGTTCAACAAGGACAAGAGTCCTGCACTTGGGAAGGAAGGATCCCAAACATTGTTACAGGCTGGGGACCGACTAGCTAAATAGCAGTTCAGCGGAAAAGGACCTGGTGGTTACAGTGGATGAGAAGCTGGATATGAGTCAACAGTGTGCCCTGGTTGCCAAGAGGGCTAATGGCATATTAGGGTGCATTAGGAGGAGCATTGCCAGCAGATCCAGAGAAGTGATTATTCCCCTTTATTCGGCACTGATGAGGCCACATCTAGAGTATTGTGTCCAATTCTGGGCCCCCCACTACAGAAACGATGTGGATGCATTAGAGAGGGTCCAGCAGAGGGCAACCAGAATGATGAGGGGGCTGGAGCACATGACCTATGAGGAGAGGCTGAGGGATTTGGGCTTATTTAGTCTGCAGAAGAGAAGAGTGAGGGGGGGGATTTGAGAGCAGCCTTCAACTTCCTGAAGGGGGTTGCAGAGAGGATGGAGAGAGGCTGTTCTCAGTAGTGACGGATGGCAGAACAAGGAGCAATGGTCTCAGGTTACAGTGGGGGAGGTCTAGGTTGGATATTAGGAAAAACTATTTCCCTAGCAGGGGGGGGAAGCACTGGGATGGGTTCCCTAGGGAGGGGGTGGAATCTCCATCCCTAGAGCTTTTTAAGTCTCGGCTTGACAGAGCCCTGGCTGGGTTGACTGAGTTGGGATTGATCCTGTCTTGGGCAGAGGGGCTGGACTCTGACTCCTGAGGTCTCTTCCAGCCCTAGGATTCTATGTGTCTGGGTCTATGGTTCCCCAAGCCACCAGGCAAGGCAGCTGCCTCAGACTCAGACGGCCGGGGGAGATGCCCGCTCCCACTCACAAGTGGTGGCGCACACAGGCATGGCGGCCTGTCCTGCTGAAAGACACGGGGAGGCGAGAAGCTGCTGATGTGGGCAGTGGTCCCCCGCAGCGACTGGCTACTCCTCTGCCGCCTCAACACAATCAGTTCCTCCAACCGCCGGCCGCACAGCCCCAGCAAGCGGGTCAGCAACAGCCCTCTCTTGGGATGGCCCCCCGACCCAGTTCCTCTTCAGCTGTGAGCACAGACCAGCCTCTCTCCATCCACCACTCTGCTGGGCAGGAGACGTTCCCTTTCAAGCCCCTTCTCCAATTGGAGCATGCCCAGTAGGCCTGTCAGGTTGGAGCTTCCCAGGCCCAGAGTTGTTTCTACACCTTTCTTTCTCCAGCATGGGGTGTATCCCTCTCATTCCCCTCCCATAAGTTATTTTAGCTGCAAATGATCTTTTAAGCCAAGTCTACACTAGACCTGGCAGCTCGGCTTGAGGTACGCAGTTCCAGCTGTGTAGAATACGTAGCTGGAGTTGGCTTCCCTTAAGCCGAGCTTGGCAGTGTCCTCATGGGGGGAGGCGGATGGGAGCAAATCCTCCCGTTGGCTTCTCTTACTACTGGGAAGAGCAGAGGTGCTTTCTGAGTTCAATTTAGCAAGACTGAACTAGACTTACTAAATCAAACTCTGGAAGATCAATCGCAGCAGCAGCATTCTTCTGCAGAGTGAAGTCATAGCCTTCGTGAGCTATACTCTATACCTCAGAGGCACCTCTGGGCTGACTGTAAGGATGTGGTAGGAATTAGATGACACCAGAGGCTCTCCTTGTATCGTAGCCCATGAGGCCTGCTCTTGAGCTATCTGCCTTTGGTCTCTCCTAGCTTTTCAATGTTCACATCTTAGGTGTTCTGGCTTGTGATATTAGACTGAGCAAAGCTTAGCCTGCCCTGCATAGAAAGCAATGTGGTTCGTATGAGTCTCATAATTCATTCTTAACAACAGCAGTCAAATATCAGCGATAAATCATGGGGAGACGAATTTATCTGTCATAGCCATCTTTCCTGCACTCTAAATGCTTACGTACCAAGAATCCCACGACACCGAAAAAGAGGAAGACGTTAATGACTGCTATAAAAACCTATGACACTACAGGAAACTTTCAGAAAAATCTCTACAGTGCCATGCCATGCTCTCATCAAAGGGCTAGGCGTTGCTGGCCAAAAATGCTGCTTGATTTTGAGAAACACTTGACTCTTGGTAGTGAGCAAATGTCCTGCGTGTGATTTTTATACATTTAAGAAGCTCTGTGGTGCACAGAATACACACTGGCTACGTCTACACTGGCATGATTTTCCGGAAATGCTTTTAACGGAAAAGTTTTCCGGAAAAGCACTTTTTGCAGAAAAGTGTCCATGGCCAATCCAGACGCGCTTTTCCGCAAAAAAGCCCCGATCGTCATTTTTGTGATTGGAGCTTTTTTACGGAAAACAAATCTGAGCTGTCTACACTGGCCCTTTTCCAGAACAGTTTTCTGGAAAAAGACTTTTGCCTGAACGGGAGCAGCATAGTTTTCCCGGAAAAGCACTGATGATTTTACATTAGATCGTCAGTGCTTTTCCGGAAATTCGAGCGGCCAGTGTAGACAGCTGGCAAGTTTTTCCAGAAAAGTGGCTGATTTTCCGGAATAACTTGCCAGTGTAGACACAGCCACTAGGTTTTCCCTTTGCCTGAATTTTTACAGGTAAGAGTTCATTGGACTGAGGCCAGATTCTCAGCTGACGTCAGTTGAAGATGTTAGGAAAATGTGTCCAGAAGTACCTTGGTTATTTTGCCTTCTGTAGTCTATACTTCAACTCTGACTTAGTTTCTCATGATGCGGAAGGGTGGAGGGGGAGGTTGACTGTGGGAAACTCCAGGGGCTACCTGCAAAAGAAAACGGAGCCTGACAGCAACCCCTTCCTTAATTGCCTCTATCACATTATTGTGCTGACACTGAAAGGTAATTGGACTTTCCCCTTGCCCCGCCACTGAACTACGTGGGAGGGGCCAGGAGCTGTCTTTTCAAACACATTTCCCTGGTTTCAGAGGCTTCCCGACACAATACAAGTAGCTGGGGCCAGATCCCTAGAAGAGAGATTGTGAACGCATCGCTGGAATTTAACAAATCCATTAGCCAAAAAGAATAGATGCCAACGCATAGGTGCCAGGTTCCTCTCTTGCTGCGTAGGGGGGCTACTCAAATACCCCCTCTGCTCCAGGCCCTGCTCCCATTTCACCTCTTCTCCCAAGCTCAGGTCCACTCCCCACCTCTTCCTCGTCTTCTCGGTAGAGGGCGGGGCTTGGCTGCCAGCGAGTGTTGGCCATTCGCTATGTTTTCCCCAATGATTGCCCCAGGCCAATGTTTTCAAGTTAAGCGCTGGGGCTTGGGTGTCCAAAGGAACGAGGCGTCTAAATCCCGTTGGTTTTCAGAGATTTGGGGGCTCAATTTCCTCAGGCACCTTTGAAAATCCCAGACCCAAATGAGACGCCTCAGGCCAGATCCTTAGCTGGTATAAATCAGCTTGGCTCTATTATAGAATTGACTCTCAGAACACTAGAACTGGAAGGGGCCTTGAGAGGTCATCAAGTCCGGTCCCCTGCCCCCACGGAAGAACCCAGCACCTCCTTGAGCAGGGGTGGGGAATCTTTTTTGAGTCAGGGGCCCCTGACCCACAGAAAAACCACTCGAGGGCCACACCCAAGTGAGAAGTGGAAAAACCCCTCACTGTGACCCCCCCACTGAGAAGAAGAAAGAACCTCCGCACATTTCCCTTGCGTACCAGAGCCTAGAGGGGCCAAACCTAGTAGATTTGATGCACTCCAGATCCCAGGGGGACAGCAAGGGGGGCCAGATCCAGGCAAGCCGAGGGCTGCACCCGACCCCCAGGCCTGAGGTTCCCTACCCCTGAGCTAGCTCATCCCTGATAGATGTCTATTTATCCTGCTCTTAAACATCTCCAATGATGGAGATTCCACAACCTCCCTAGGCAACTTATTCCAGTGTTTAACCCCCCTTAAGGGAAGCTTTTTTCTAATGTGCAACCTAAACCTCCCTTGCTGCAATTTAAGCCCATTGCCTTCTTGTCCTATCCTCAGAGGCCAAGGAGAACAATTTTTCTCCCTTCTAATATCCTTTTAGATACTTGAAAACTGCTATTGTGTCCCCTCTCAGCCTTCTCCTTTCCAAACTAAACAAACCCAGTTTTTTCATTCTCCTCTCACAGTTCATGTTCTCTAGCCCTTTAAACATTTTTGTTGCTCTTTTCCACATTTTTCTTAAAGTGCGGTGCCCAGAACTGGACACACTACTCCAACTGAGGCCTAATCAGCACAGAGTAGAGTGGAAGAATTATTTCTCGTGTCTCGCTCACAATACTCCTATTAATGCATTCCCCCACGGGTTTTTTTTATTTTTATTTTTTATTTTTATTTTTATTTTTTATTTTTTATTTTTTTTCAACGGTGCCACGGTGTCAATTCTGGCTCTTGATCTTCAGAACTGATGGACGCCCACTGCTTGTATTTCAAAGCCATGTCTCGTATTTCTCGAGTTTCAAAAAGAAAAATAGATTGAGGTGCCCTGTGAATGCATGTTTTTCAGACTGCTGAAGAGAGTTTTAGGGTTCAAGATGGTTTTCAGGACAGACATGTCCAACGTTTCTCTCTCCAGGGTTGCCTAGCTACCTCCTTGCTTCGACTTTAGTGGCAATAGATTGCGTACACCATGTAGGCCCTAATCCTTCCCCATGGACACAGCGCAGGCAGCACACTGAGGTATTTCTCTTCCGCCCAAGGAGAGAAAAGGAATTATTCCATAAGCTGAGGCCTCCAGGCCAAAGTAGTCAGGTTGAAGGACAAGATAAGGCTGTTCTATGTCTTCTTCATGCCAAAGAACTAGTCATTTTTCCCACAGAGATGTCCAGGGTGATCTTAGACTCTTCCTTGCATGATACAGCGATGAGCTGTAATCTCACCAAGACTGTTTAAATTGATGTTGAGTCTCCAACTTGTGACACCTGAAAGAGGTGGATGTTCTGAGGCTGGCTTCTCAGTGCTTGCTGAATGTCAGAACCCAATGGGTACGTCTAGACTACATGGCTCCGTCGACAGAGCCATGTAGATTAGTTTACTCAACAAAGGGAAATGAAGCGGTGATTTAAATAATCGCCGCTTCATTTCAATCAAAATGGCCGCCGCGCTGTGGTGATCAGCTGTTTGTCGGCACAGCGCGGCAGTTTAGACGGGGATCTGCCGACCCCAGAACCCTTTGTCGGCAGATCCTTTATGCCTAGTGAACGAGGCTTACAGGATCTGGCGACAAATGGTTTGGGGGTCAGCAGGCCCCGTCTAGACTGCCATGCTGTGCCGACAAACTGCTGATCGGCACAGTGTGGCGGCCATTTTGATTTAAATGAAGAGGCGATTATTTAAGTCACCGCTTCATTTCCCTTTGTCGTCCTGCCACATCTACATGGCTCCGTTGACGGAACCATGTAGTCTAGACACACCCTGCGACACATCTCTTTGGGCCCCTCAAACAGGAGCACCCCACTTCAGGAATTGCTGTTCAAAATCTTGGCCCTCAACAAGCATGGTTGGAAGCAGTGATTCAAAGAGGTGCTGTTCTCCCTGCCAGAGCAGGTGCACCTAGATTATAAAATACCAGAGAGAGTTTGGAGGGGACAGAGCTAGAAGGTCTCCTGCAGGGACCCCAGAAGAAGGGAGTTGGGGTCAGGTAAGAAGACCCAGCTAAATGTTGGGTGTGGGAGGGTGGGTTTGACAGAAGGCCAGTTACACCTTGCATTTTCCCCAGGCAGCGGGAAGGGGCGCTATCTCAGGAGGAGAGGCTGTGCCACATTTGTGTGCTTGCTTTTTCGAAACCTTGTGTTATCACAGCAACCAGACCCTGAGAAGGGGTGTGGAGTGCACCACAGGCCCACAAGAGGGGGGCTAATGAGGCAGGGTGCCTGCAAAGCAACCCCTGATCGTGATGGGCTGCTGGGACGTGTCACGGCTCTCATGTTTCATGGTTATTTCTAGTTGCGTTTCTTTGTGCCTTTCTGTGTCACACTGAACGGTCGGCTGTGCTCCCTTGTTCTCATGTACTACCTCTGGGCTGTGGCGTTGGGGGCTTGTCCGCCTCAGGCCAAAGCCTCAGGCTCCGGCCTGTTAAGCCCTATCCCCATATGGAGGTTCTACTTTCCTAGGTGACCCTCCTTGGTTCAAGCCATGGGCAAGGTCCAAGAGGCCTCTCCTCCAAGCAATCCCCCATCAGCATCTCCATCAGTGGCTGATTGTGCACCCCGTCCTCTTCGAGGGCCCCCTTAGGCCCCCATCTCAGATGTATCCTAGCAACAGGCACCTTCAACACGGGTCTCACTACTGCAGTGAAATGTTTAAACCAACGACGGGCAACCCAGGCAAGTGAGCGGGCTGTATGAGCGGCCCTCCTTCATCCCTGTGGGCCGCAAGATGGTCATAACCAAGACAGTCTCCCGGGACAGGGGAGCCAGGCCCGGCCTTTGGGCAAGGGGAGAGAGGCAGTTGCCTTGGGCCCCACACATTTAGGGCCCCACGGCACATTCAGGGCCCCACGTTGCCCAGCTCCTGGCCCCGCCCACCCAGCTGCTCACTCGGCAATGGGCTTAAACTGCAGCCAAGGAGGTTTAGGTTGAACATTAGGAAAAACTTCCTACCTGTCAGGATGGTCAAACACTGGAATAAATTGCCTAGGGAGGATGTGCAATCTCCATCACTGGAGATATTTAAGAGCAGATTGGACAGGCATCTATCAGGGATGATCTAGATGGTGGTTGGTCCCGCCATGAGGACAGGGGACTGGACTTGATGATCTCTTGAGGTCCCTTCCAGTTCTATGCTTCTATGTTCTTTTCACATTTCTGCATCCGGACTAGAACTACAAAACGTAGCTCGAAGCAGAAGGAAAACATCTTGAGGACCAAATGGGCGCCCGTGGATTTTGGAATGGGCCGGTGGAGGTTTGGGATTTCAAGCCTTCACATTCCTTCTCTGTGAAGGGGCTTTCGAGACTTGAGAAATGACTAAATCGATACGCTCACTGAAACGCCCCGCTAGAACGAGTAGCTTCAATCTTATCAGTGCTCTCAAAGTATTAGTATCCTTATAATTAGTTACCAAGCCTTGAGGGCTCAATTACTGTGAAAGAATAGGGTGACCTTTTGGTTGCCCTTCTTCTAAACGGACTGTGGTTTGCAAATGCCTTCGGGTGCTGCTTCATCGTGGTAAGTGAAGCCACTCAAATGCTCATCAGGGATGAGCAAAGCCCATAAATAGCGATTAGCCATACAACTGTCTAATTGTTTCGGGTTCATACGACCTTGGACACACACACAGCACGGGCCTGGGCTTCCATAAATTCATGGCTGAGTGATATCGATAAGACCCAGAATGTTGCTTTCTTTGCAAGATAAATACTCTTTCGCCAAATATTGCACTTTTCATAGAATCATAGAATCCTAGGTCTGGAAGAGACCTCAGGAGTCATTGAATCCGGCCCCCTGCCCAAGGCAGGACCAATCCCAACTAAATCATCCCAGCCAGGGCTTTGTCAAGCCAAGACTTAAAAACCTCTAGCGATGGAGATTCCACCACCTCCCTAGGGAACCCATCCCAGCGCTTCCCCGCCATCCTAGGGAAATAGTTTTTCCTAATATCCAAACTAGACCTCCCCCACTGCAACTTGAGCCCATTGCTCCTTGTTCTGCCATCTGACACTACTGAGAACAGCCTCTCTCCATCCTCTTTGGAACCTCCCTTCAGGAAGTTGAAGGCTGATCTCAAATCCCCCCTCACTCTTCGCTTCTGCAGACTAAATAAGCCCAAATCCCTCAGCCTCTCCCTATAGGTCATGTGCTCCAGCCCCCTAATTATTTTGGTTGCCTTCTGCCAGGGGCAGATGACCGTTTTGCGGGGCCCCGGGCAGCATAATTCCGTGGGGCCCCCCCCCTTTGCCACGGTGCATGCGCGGGGCTTTCTGAAGCGCGGGGCCCAGGGTGGCCGCCCCGTTCGCCCTGCCCTATATCCACCCCTGCCCTCTGCTGGATCCTTTCCAGTGCATCCACATCCTTTCTATAGTGGGAGGGGGGCAGACCTGGATGCAGTACTCCAGATGTGGCCTCATCAGTGCCAAATAAAGGGGAATAATCATTTATCTAGATCTGCACACAATGCTCCTCCTAATGCACCCCAAAATGCACCCTAATATTCCATTCATCTTCTTGGCTACCAGGGCACACTGTTGACTCATATCCAACTTCTCATCCACTGTAACCCCCAGGTCCTCTTCTGCCGAACTGATACTTAGCCAGTCGGTCCCCAGCCTGTAACAATGCTTGGGATTCTTCCGTCCCAAGTGCAGGACTCTGCACTTGTCCTTGTTGAACCTTTAATGGCAGCCTCAGAGACCCTCCTTCACCATGACTGAAAACAGAAGCAAGAGATCTGCCATTCTGAGCTAGGCTCGGCAAGGCAGCTCTGAGAAGCAGTTTGTATTGGTAGCCCCTCGCTGCGTTGGCTCATTAGCTATCATATTCAACATTAATTACAGATGAATCAATTACTTAATGCAGCCCAGGGATGTTTGCTGGCATAAAAGGAAGGGTGGTACAATAGTTAGGGCACTAGCCTGGCCATGGGAGAGCCATAGTGCATTCTCTTCTCTGCAACAGACTGCCTATGTGACCTTGGGCAAGTCACTTAGCTATGTTGTGCCTCAGTTTCCCTTTTGTACATACAGTGTCCTTACTTCCCGGATGTGTTAAGAGGATAATCCGAACCCTAAAGTGCTCAGATACTAAGGTAATGGGGGCATTTCAAAGACCTTGGCTAGCTATCCATAAGTGCTTGTGGGATCATTCCTTGTGTCTTAGGGAATGCAGTGGAACCACCGTGTTTCTGAGAGAGATGGGTGCAAAGTTCACTGTGGCCTCAGGCAGTGTGCCTGGGTGCTGGCAGATACCAGAACACAAGGAGAGGCGTGTTGGAAGAAACCAATGGGCCATGTAGAAGAGCATCCTGTCCACAGGAGTGTCTAACCAGTGTTGGAGCACCCATGGCAAAAAAAATGGTGGTTGCTTTGCACCCGCCAACAGCCAAGATCCCTTCCTCCCTCTAGTGCCTCTTCCCTGCCAGCAGCATAGCTGATCAACTTTCCTGCTCCCTCCTAGTGGCTTCTGCCCACCACAGATCAGCTGTTCAGAGGCATGTGGGAATCACTGGCAAGGAGGGTGAGGAGCAGGGTTGGAAGTACTTCATGCAGCACACAGTTAACCTGTGGAACTCCTTGCCAGAGGATGTTGTGAAGACCAGGACTTTAACAGGGTTCAGAAAAGAATTAGATAAATACATGGAGGATAGGTCCATCCATTTTTATTAGCCAGGATGGGTAGGATTGGTGTCCATAGCCTCTGCAATTGGGTCGCTTGATAATGATCTGTTCTGTTCATTCTCTCTGGGGCACCTGGCATTGGCCACTGTTGGCAGACAGGACACTGGGCTAGATGGACCTTTGGTCTGACCCAGTGTGGCCATTCCTATGTTCATGATCAGGAGAGGGGATGGAAGGAGGTGGGGCAGTGGTGGGGTGGTAGGAAAAGGGGAGGAGTAGGGGGTGCTGGGGCAAAGAGAGGCGCACTCCCCCTGCGTAAAGAGGAGCTTGGTTGCATGAGACTCCAAGTTGGTGTTCAACATGAGTGCCAAGGAAAGAAAGACATTAGGACTAGAAACGAGTCCACGCCAAGTGTGCCCACCTCCCCCTCTGCTGGTCAGTCTTGTCACTGTGAGGAAGAGGGTGAAAGAGGAATTGGTTTCTGCAACTGGACAATGCGTTAGACTTCTCTAAAGAGGAAAACTAGGTAAGTGTTCGCATATGACTTTCGGCCCAGCTTCTCCTAAGCCAGGGGTGGTGCATCAGCAGCATTCTTCAGGGAGTAGTCCCAAAAGGCTCAGACACCCCTCTTTGGGGCAATCCTTTTCCTATTTCAGTCTTGGTCCTGGGGAAGCAGGGTAGTAATTTGGTGCTTGGCCTCTTCCTCTTTGGCCGTCAGGCAGGGGGATGAAGCTAAGCTCCTGCCCATTCTTTGTCCCCATTCTTTGTCCCTGTATCCCCATGTATAGGAGGGAGAAAAATTGTTCTCCTTGGCCTCTGGAGATAGGACAAGAAGCAATGGGCTTAGACTGCAGCAAGGGAGGTTTAGGTTGGACATGAAGAAAAACTTCTTAACTGTCAGGATGGTGAAACACTGGAATAAATTGCCTAGGGGGGTTGTGGAATCCCCATCTCTGGAGAGATTTAAGAGGAGGTTGGCCAGACACCTGTCAGGGATGATCTAGATCAGGGCTACTCAATACGTGACCCCCATGGGCTGCATGTGGCCCGTTTGTTTGCAGCCTGTGGGTGCGGTTTGGGTTTACGCAGGGCTCAACTGGTGGGAGCCAAAACAAAAAAGTAGTCGATATAACGGTCTTCTGTTGAGCTGCGTTTTAGTAGTTAAATTCCTGGACTGTCATTGCTCACTAAAAGTGCTGTCAGATGAGTGGAAATCAGGTAAATGTTGCATTGTATTAATATCAGCAGAACTGACTTAAATGGGGCTTGTGTATTGGGTCGTTTTGCCTTAATCTTTGTATTCCTGCTGGTTAGCATGAAAGACACTATTTGTATGTATTTGCATATATATTTGCATGTACATGCACCCACACTCAAGTTGCAACCCTCAGTATGTGCTATGAGTATCATCGTAGCCCCCGGGGCTTCCAAAGTTAAGTAGCTCTGCTCTAGATGGTGCTTGGTCCTGTCGTGAGGGCAGGGGACTGGACTTGAGGTCCCAGCCAGTTCTAGGGTTCTATGATTCATGTGTTTGGACCCCAAGTCTGAGTACCCTGAGTAGGACTGGAAAGGGTTTTTACGTTCCTTTGATCTTTAGTCCCAATTTAATTTTAGCCAGACGCGTTGTTCCATTTCACTGCATGTGGAATCTACCAGTCAGTGTGTATATGTGCGTTTTGCAGAAAGTGGATGTATCTTCAGTTAAAAGATCGTGAAACAAATGCTCACGGAAGGTCTGTGCTTTAAAATCCCATTCAACACTATATTCGAATGTCACTGCATTTTGTGTGTAAGTGCTGCTGGTTAGAAAAGAAAATGAATTGTGTGGAAACACTTTTAAGAGCTTTCTTTCAGCTGCTGGCAACAGGATGACCTGTCTATAGTCAATTTTGTGTGTATTTTTTTTTTTTTTTTTACCCCTGGAATAAGTCAAGTGGATCTCAGAAGGAGAAAAAGATACATTTCCCTGATGAGAGGTTGAAGATGAGTGAAAATCAGAACGGTAAAACCACCATCAGCTGCACCCACGAAACGTGACCCCACAGATCCATAACGGGGCTTTATTTTCCTCGCCTTATTGGCACTTACACCTCTGCTGAAATTAGTGCTATCTCACCCTGGCTGTTGGATGATAGACTTAGCTGCAAGGTCACCACAGAGCTTAGTGCAGAAGGCTGGGTGAATCTTAGACTGCATCCCTCTGTCGACAAAGGGATGCAAATCAAGCATGTCGAAATTGCTAATGAAGCCGGGATTTAAATATCCTGTGCCTCATTAGCATAAGCATGGCCGCTGTTTTTTTCCGAAACGGAGTTTTTTTCAGAAAAAAAATGGCAGTCTAGATGCAGATCTGTCAAAAAATAAAGCCTTTTTCGACAGATCCTATATTCCTCAAAAAATGAGGTTTACAGGATCTGTCGAAAAAGGCTTTCTTTCTCGACAGATCCCCCTCTAGACTGCCGCTTTTTGCCGACAACGTGCGGAGTCGGCAAAATGTGGTGGCCATTTTTATGCTAATTAGGCGTGGGATATTTACATCCCTGCCTCATTTGCCATGTCGCCCTGCCTAATCTGCATCCCTCTGCCGACAGAGGGTTGCAGTCTAGACAGACCCTGAGTTACATTGTTCAGCCATCTGCACAGCTGGCCAGGTAGCAAACTAACTGGCTTGCAAATAACATTTTCATCAGTGAAAAGCAACAACAAATTTGAAAAAAAAAGTGAGAGTCAAGAATGGCAGCAGGGAGCTATAACCACTGACCGCTCTGGGGTCATCTGCTGAAACGCTGTCCATGGTGCTGTGCTAACGCTGCCTTCTCAAGCAGACTTTTTCAGAGTTGTAGCTTCAAACCAGCTGCAGTGTCCATCCTCAGCTGAGTCTTTGGTTCTTGAAATAGCCACACCCAAGCAATATGAGTGTGAAATATGATCACTCTGGTGTGATAGCAGGTCACCCTTGTCTTCCCCTCTTCTCCCCCCCCCCCCCCTCCAGCCTTTGCACTGATTGTGTAAGTGGCTGTGCTGGACACAGGGAAATGAAGAAAAAAATGAATGGAGATGCCATTTAATAGAATCAGAAAGAACCTTGCATCTAATCCAGTCCCTGCCTTCATAGCAGGACCAAGTACCATCCCTGACAGATTTTGCCCCAGATCCCTAAATGGCCTCCTCAAGGATTGAATTCACAACCCTGGCTTTAGTAGGCCAATGCTCAAACCACTAAGCCATCCCTTCCCCCAAAGAAGTGGGTTGGATGTGCTTATGGGAATCTGCATGAAAGGAAGCAAGACGGGACAGCCGTTGACTGGGGAAAACCATGAAGAATCGCATGACGAGAGTCCTCCATTGCTGCGTATCTGTGTAGTTCAATGCTCGGCTCACTCCTCAAGCTGTCAATAGGAATGGCTTTATTGCCATCCGTGGACGCAGGAGCAGGGTCAGTCAGTTCTGGATAGAGAGGGGTGAGAAGCATTCATGTTCTAATGTGTTCAGGGACAGAGCCACAAAGGTGCCTAACTCCCATTGGCTCCTCACAGGCATTTCAGCGTCTATACCAGTGGGGGAGCAAGGGCTGTGTTTAGCCCATTGGGGCTCTATGTGTGGCTTGCAAGACGTTTTGTTTACCATGGCCTATGTCCAGGGTTGCCGGATTCTGCCTTTTTTCCCCCAACTGGTGTGATTAAAGTGACACGCATGTAAAGCCGGGGCCCATGAAGGGAGCCGTGGGCTGATTGCATAGAACACTGGCTGTGAGAGCCACGCGCTCCCTCTGCAGCCAATCCCAGCGCGGCTACGGTTCAGTGGACACACCCTGCACCCCTCACGCGGGGGCGGCGGGGATAAGAAGCAGGGGGAGGCGTTGCCTTCCCAGACTGACAGGCATGGCCCCGCCCCCACTCTGCCTCAGAATGCCCCCCCACACACACACTTCAGCACAGCTCCCGGCACTGTGGGGTCAGAGTTGCTGCCCCTGGGCTTCGGCCACGCTGTGGGTGGGGACACTGGGGCAGGGGGCCCTCTCCACGCTCCAGGGCGGGGAGGCTGGGGCCGCACGCCGCCTGCCCTCCATGTGGTGGTTGGGGCAGGGAGGCCAGAACTACGCGGAGGTGCTGGAGGGACAGGAGCCACCCCTGCTCTGGGGTGTACGTGGCCACGCTGCCTGGTGCTCAGGCTGGGGGGAGGGAACATGAGCCTGAGGCAAGGGCCAACAGCCAGAATGGGTTGGGGGCCTGGGCAGCAGCCACACTGCAAGCTGTGCTGAGGTGGGGATGAATGGGTGGGGCCCAGAGCAGAAGGGGTATGGCTGGGGGCCAGCTGTTCACCCACCACCCTTGTGACTCTCTCGCTAGCTTGGGATGGCCATTGCCGGCCTACATATTTTTCAGATCTGAGCCTCAGACCCTCTCCGCTCCTGCCAACGTAGCCACACTGAGACTCAGCCTGCCAAAGTCCTTACGCACGTGTTCGTGGTCTGTGCCTGATGGCACCAAAGGGGCTCCAACCAGCGAAGGCGAGTGGGAAACACAGCCACGTCTCTGGATAGCTACCTGTGTGGTTTTCTTAACGACGTCAATGCATAAATAATGAGCGCACTCCATGCAGGCGCTGGGTTGCATTAGCTAGAGGCAGCGAGGTGAATCGCCCGGGATTTGGGCTTGCCGACGTTAGACTTGATTGAGCTATATTATTTTTCTAGCTTAAATTCTGTTTTCATTAAGGGTAAGACTCCCCTGGGGAATTCTGTTAATAAAAACTGTGTTATATTATGCAGTTGCCAAGCACACAAGAAGTAAGAGGTGACATAAGCTCGAGGCAAAATTAACCTCTCCCACCCCTTGCCCTCTGGAGGAGTTTCTCTGATACCAGGAGTTCCCTCCAGATAATCAGGGTCAACTCAGATTAATATTTGCTGGGAAGACCTCCCAGGACTGGGTGACACTAGAGGCACTCTGATCTTTAATAGCCCTGAGCCAATGCCCCAGGCTGTTGTATGTTACTTGAGATTCTCTCCTTATGGATGGTGCTCTGACAACCAACGGGCCAGGACTTTGATGCGTTGCTTACCTCCCTTCTGTTAAACTTCTGTGTTGTGCCCCAGAAGTAGCTGCATTTCGGCAGACGCTGAATTGACACGCACGCACAGTTGAAGTACATTAAAAGAATGCAAGTGTTTCCTTTAAGCCACATTTATACCTGGAAACCTCAAATGTATTCATGCCCAGCTATATCTCGTCCACACTATCGCAACATCAAGGCTAATAAAAATCTCCTCTCCTGTCTCTCAGTCTTCCAAGAAGATAATGTCCTCATTGGACATTGGGAAAAACTTCCTGCCTGTCAGGGTGGTGAAACACTGGAATAAATTGCCCAGGGAGGTTATGGAATCTCCATCTCTGGAGATATTTAAGAGAAGGTTGGATAGACACGTGTCAGAGATGATCTAGAAGGTGCTTGGTCCTGCCGTGAGGGCAGGGGACTGGACTTGATGACTCTTGAGGTCCCTCTCAGTTCTAGTGTTCTACGATTCTATGGTAACATTTATAAAAATGTTTTGGTCATTAAGACAATGGTATCTTTTGCTTAAAATTAATACTTTCAGGCTACCCTGCATGTTTTTTTCAGCAGAAGATATGAAAGTGGAGCGCTCATTTGCATATCTTGCACTCTCATTTGCATATTCTCTTCCGATCCTTTTTGCAGAAGAGGTTTTTGTGATAAAAAGCCCTGTGTAGATGGGGCCATTTTTTGGGGAAAAAAACCGTTTTGCTCAAGAGCCTGTAAACCTCATTTGTTGAGGAATAAGGGATCTTGAACAAAAGGAGGGTTTCCGACAAATGGCCCCATCTACACAGGGATTTTTATCACAAAAACCTCTTCTGAAAAAAGGATCAGAAGAGGATATGCAAATGAGAGTGCGAGATATGCAAATATGCGCCCCATTTGCATATCTTCTGCCAAAAAAACCACACAGTATAGAAGTTGCCACAGTGTCTTGTTCACTATTAATACCCTTTCTGGTGCACTAATCTATCCACTTGAGAACATCAGGCAATGGACAATTGCATTCAATTCATCATGTAACATCTGCACAGTGTTTTGTCTCCCAAATGTGGCCCGTGTTTGAAGAGCTTCAATGTTTGGATTATTTTCTACACTAAGGCTGTGTCTACATTGGCATGATTTTGTGCAAAAGCACCTGCTTTTGCGCAAAAACATGCTGCCTGTCTACACTGGCGGGGAGTTCTTGTGCAAGAACACTGACGTTCTAATGTGTGAAATCCGTGCTTCTTGTGCAAGAACTATGATGCTCCCACTCAGGAAAAAGCCCTCTTGGGCAACTGTTCTTGTGCAAGAGACCAGTGTAGACAGGCAACATGAATTTCTTGCGCAAGAGAGCGTCTACACTGGGCACGGATGCTTTTGCACAAAAGCACATCTCTTGTGCAAAAGCACATGCCAGTGCAGACGCTGTCTTGCACAAATACTTTAACGCAAGAACTCTTGCGTTAAAAGTATTTGTGCAAAATCTTGCCAATGTAGACGTAGCCTAAGGATTAGACGTATGGTGACCTTCACTGCCATTTCCAGCAAAGACTACTTTAAACAGACCTCCTAGTGCGAGATGGCCCCTGAAGGGAAGCAAGGAAATTCAGTTAAATGAGTTAGCCACGGTAGGTTGAAATCAAGTCCTGTAGATTTTTAAAAGACTTTTTTTTTTTCATCATAAAGTTGCTTGAGACCAGATACTTTATTTGCAGCTTCTGTCTCCAAGGGTGACTTATCAATCCTTTCTCTTCAGATGATTTTTCTCTCTTTACATTTTCTGGCTAAACGTGGGTGTCTATAGCAGAGCCTATCCATGGCTTGAAGGCTGAATTCAGCCGGCACAGGGATAACTGTAATTAAGGGAGCCGTCCTTTGACTTCAGCGAAGTCTGTTAAATGAGGACTGCGGGGCCTTTTGATGGGATTAGGATAACTACTGCCCTGTTTCTAAAGGGACAGCCCTGTTTTTAATGCCCTCCTGCAGGTATCCTGACTTTTGCTTCAAAATAGGCAAGTTGTCCCATATTTTCTATCCCCACCCCCACCCCCCGCAACAGTGCCTCCCTGCCCCCATCCCACATCTGGCTGGTGCTCCCTGGCGGTAGCTGGTAAAAGTGGTCCAGTGCTAGGCAGAAGTTGAGTACAAGTCACCATCCCTTGGCCCTTTCCTTGCTCCCCCTCTTGCTTACTTCTCCTTGCTTCCCCCTTCACTCCTCCCAGCCCCACTGTACCTCCATAACCCTCCTTCCCCACAGTGCATCCTGCTCCCAGCACTGCGCGGAGAAACAGCCCTGTGGTGACGTGCTCAGCTCACCGGCAGCCTGGCTATCAGGCTCCTTCTGTCCCATCCCCAGCCGGCCTCTGGATCGGCGGGTGCCCCAGGAAAGCCTCAAAACCTCCGGTGTGGGGCATTAGCCAGGAGCTGAGTCCTGCCTGTGCCAGTGCTGTGTGAGACTGGCCTGGAGAGGCAGGGTCTGGGAGGAAGCAATTTCCCGCCTGTTCATGCCCTTGGGTGGGGGCTTAGTGCTCTCTTCACCCTCTCCAGCACCTGCCCTGGGTCCTGCCCCCAGGGAGTATGGGGCTGCTCCATCCCCTAGGCCCCCACCCCTGCTGTGACGCCTCTCTGGTTGGGTTCACAGAAGCCCTTGCAGTCAGGTTCCTTGAGACCTGGGTCACAGGAGTGGGGGGGGGGGGGCAGGGAAGAGAGAAGCTTCCCTCCCGCACAATGCCAAGAGGCTGCTGCTGGCCACATTCTGGGGTGAACCCCCACAGAAATCCAGGGACAAGGGCATGTGGCCTGCACATCCCCCCACATGTTGCCTTGAGAAGGTACAGCGGCAGGTACCAGGAGAGGTGGACCCATTCTGGGGCCCCAGCCAGGCATGGAGGGCCTGGAGAGTTAGGAAGGTCGGGTCAGTCGGTCTCCTCCCCACACACCGCGTGAGAAGGTGTATGAGCGTGTGTGTCACCTCTCCCCGTGTGGCCCCTAACGCCTTCAAGCTAAGGGAGTGGATAAAAGCAACTCAGTTGTGGAGTATTTCTTTTTAACAGGGACTCGGTCAATCTGATATTCATTGGAATGTTTTTACTGCATCGTTCTGACTGGGGGCCACTGAACGCGCCTGAAGACAAAACGTTTTACCAGGTGGCCACTATTCACCAGCGGGAAATATGGTCACCCCGGACTGCAGCCACGTTTCAATCACACAGGTGCTCAAAACCGGGGCCGCAGTTGTAAATTGAGCTAGGAGCCTCTCTTTCGCTGCCAGGCCTCGGCATGGTAGGTTGCGTGGGAGCGAACTTCCGGGCAGTCTTCGGAGGCCCTGCTTCAGCAAAACCCTCTTGCCAGAGCACCCACACGTTTCAACGTTTTCCTACGTAGAACTTACTTACACCTGTGCTAAAATTCCAGCTGATGGTTCATGCTGGGACATTTTCACTGGAGATGTGGGGAAGACCAAAGCGTAACCTGAGTTCAAAACTAATTAGGGGTATGTCTACACTACCCTCCTAGTTCGAACTAGGAGGGTAATGTATGCATACCGCACTTGCTAATGAAGCCCGGGATTTGAATTTCCCGGGCTTCATTAGCATAAGCGGGGAGCCGCCATTTTTAAATCCCCGCTGCTTCGAACCCCGTGTAGCGCGGCTACACGGGGCTCGAACTAGGTAGTTCGGACTAGGGTGCCTATTCCGAACTACCGGTACACCTCATTTCACGAGGAGTAACGGTAGTTCGGAATAGGACCCTAGTCCGAACTACCTAGTTCGAGCCCCGTGTAGCCGCGCTACACGGGGTTCGAAGCAGCGGGGATTTAAAAATGGCGGCTCCCCGCTTATGCTAATGAAGCCCGGGAAATTCAAATCCCGGGCTTCATTAGCAAGTGCGGTATGCATACATTACCCCGCTAGTTCGAACTAGCGGGGTAGTGTAGACATACCCTAGATAAGTTAATGGAGGAGAGGTCATGACTGGCTATTAATTGATGGTCAAGGATGCAGCCACAGGCTCTGAGTATCTCTAAGTCTCTGGCATCCAGAAGCTTGAACAGGGCAGCAAGGGATGGATTGCTCAATAGATTGCCTTGTTCTGTTCATGCCCTCAGCATCTGGCACTGGGCTCTACTTCAAGACAGGACACTCAGCTGGTTGGACCATTAGTCTGACCCCATGGGGCCACTCTTATGTTCTTGTGATTTTTCAAAGCCTTCTAAGGGAAGAAGATGCCCAAGTCTCCCTGGGTCTGTCTACACTAGCCCTCTAGTTCGAACTAGGGAGGCTAATGTAGGCATTCGAAGTTGCAAATGAAGCCTGGGATTTAAATATCCTGCTCTTGATTTGCATCTTCCCGGCTGGTCACCATTTTTGAAATTTACAAGTCCAGACTAACTGCCCGCGTTTACATGTGGCAGGGACCCGGTATTTCGAATTAAAGCCCTAAATCGAACTACCTGCTATTCCTCCTGCAGTTAGTCCGGACTTGTACATTTCAAAAATGGCGACCGACCAAGCAGATAGTTAAATCTCGGGCTTGATTTGCAACTTCGAATGCCTACATTAGCCTCCCTACTTTGAACTAGGGGGCTAGTGTAGAAATACCCCCTGATATTCACTGGGAGTTGAATACAGATTGAACCTCTCCAATCCAGCACCATCAGGACTTGAGCGGTGCTGAACCAGAGAACTTTGAGGAACATGGGAGGTCAAATATTGTCTAGCAGCATTACCAACACTTCCCCTCCTTGCTGGGCTCTTAAAAGATAATTAGGGATACATTAGAGCTAAAGAACAGCACAGAACACTGAAAACCAGGACTGGAGGCTGGAAACAAACTTTATCAGACTGGGGGAAACGTGGTCACACCCATATAAGTACATAAGAACATAAGAACAGCCGTACTGGGTCAGACCAAAGGTCCATCTAGCCCAGTATCCTGTCTACCGACAGTGGCCAGCACCAGGTGCCCCAGAGAGGGTGGACATCCAGCTCTCTAAACTCATGCCGGACCACAGATGTTGCCGGACCAGAGTGGTTCAACCTGTTCCAAATGTAAATTAGGCTTCTCAGGCTTGGGGCTGCGTTGAATCTGATCCTTAAGCATGTGCTAACGTAAACCCAGCAGACCCGGTCATCTGTGGGTGGAAACAAACCTGGGATCTCTGGAGTTCAGTGCATGAGCCTCTAGTCCTGGAGTTAAAAACCAGCTGCTTCTCAGCTAAGTCTGTGGAGCAGACTCGTTCTCTCTCCCTATCAGTGCTACCACATGGGACAGTGCATCACACCCAGAAGGTGTGTGGGTTATCCTTAAAATAGACAATGGGACTGAAACACAGTCTTAAGTGCCACGGGCCATTTCAAGAGCAGGCTTAACTATTTTGGAGCGTCAACGTAAAAAGGAAACCGTACTGCTTTCCAGACCACGTAGACTCCCTAAGTAGTGGAAGTTGGCTCTTTGGCTTCCGTGGGACAAAGGTGGAAGAGCTAGTACCTGGAAGCCCTCTGTGATGAATGTTTTCTCCTCACTGGAATGTAAATTACTTTGAAGGCCGGCGGCTCTTCTGTGTTACCACTTGTGCTACGAGCAATCAATGGGTTTGCACACTCAAGGCATTTTCATGGGGAGTTTGCTGCTGTGTGTAAAACACCCCGAGACGAGTGATAGCTTCACGGCAGAGGAGCAGAGACTGCAGTCACTTCATCAGCATCTAGGGAGGGCTACTCCCCATGTGGCCCGTGGCCCATTTGTTTGTGGCCCGCGGCACAGTTTGGGTTTACATGGCGGGAGCCAAAATCAAAAAGGAGTCAATATAATGGTCTTCTGTTGATATGCATTTTAGTAGTTACATTCCTGGACTGTCATTGCTCATTAAAAGTGCCGTCATGTGGGTGGAAATCAGGTAAATATTGCATTGTATTAAGATCAGCAGAACTGACCTAAACAGGGCCTATGTGTTGTGTAGTTTTGCCTTAATCTTCGTATTCATGCCTGTCAGTGTGAAAGAAACAATTTGCATATATTTGCATATACATTTGCGTGTCTACACAACCACACTTAAGTTGCAGCCCTCGGCACGTGCTGGGAGTAGCATTGTGGCCCCCGGGGCTTCCAAAGTTGAGTAGCCCTGGTCTAGGGACGAGGCTTGCAGCTGGAACTTTTCTTGTTGCCATTCGCTATACCAGACATAACGTTCATTTCCCTGAAGTGGCTGAGCTAAATCACAGTTAAGAAAGTGGGCATAACGTTTCCCTGTGGATAAAATGGGGTTTTGCCTAGCAGAAGGGGGGATTTGAATATTTTGCATACCAGCCCATGCTTTTTCATACTAGCCTCCCACAGGGACCCTGCCTCATCTAGCTGGTGTCTCGCTAGGCCCGTGGTCCCCAACACGGTGCCCGCGGGCACCATGGCGCCCGCAGGGGCATTTGAATGCGCCCGCCAGGTGCTCGGGGCTGACCTGGCCCCGGGCACATGGCACGGCGCTTTCGGGGAGCGTCGGCCCCGGGCGCGCGGCGCTTGCGGGGGGGGGCCCGGCCCCAGGCGCATGGCTATGGGGGGGCCCCAGCCCCGGGCAAGCGGCTATGGGGGGGGCGCTCCCAGGCGCGCAAGTGTCCCCGCCCCCTGGCGCCCGGCGGGCGAACGGCCACGCCCCCTGGCTCCCGACAACCTCCAAAGGTTGGGGACCACTGCGCTAGGCTGTTCCTCTCCCTTTGCAACATAGAAGCACCACGAGGTTACAACCCCCTCTATGTGCCTGGCATTGCTTGGTCCTGACCTCATTAAATGTTGGGGTTTGGGAAAATACAATGCCAATGCCTGTGCTTCATTGGAGTCATTGCTCTGGGATGGGAATGAGGGGCTTAGGTTGCACGCTGCCCTGGGGAGAGAAGACAACCCCAGCCCTCTGCCACCGCAGCGGCGTGGGGCCAGGGGAGTCGCCCCTTTCCATGGCTGCTGCAGCTCCAGCGGGCACATCCAGGAGAGGGGGGCATGTCCCCCAGCTGGGGCAGACCCAGGTTCACCTGCCCCCTCCGCTCGCCAGCCAAAGTGAGGAATGCAGCAAACTGTGCACTTTCCCCCTGCTCCCTGACAAAGCGAACAACCAGCAATGTCCCCATACGAAATGGGGGGGCTTCAGCCCCCCCATTCCTAAAGGATGCTTGAGGGGTGGGAGGCTTAGTTCTGGGGCACTCCCAGATGGGGGGGGTGCCCTCAACCAGCCCCCTTTCACCTGGATTCTGTCTCTTTTCTGTATTCTTTTCCGAGACGCAATCCCATTCCAGGGGCGTCCCATTTTCCTGGCACAACCAAACTCCCTCACCTTGCTTTAAGTTATAGCAAGAGGAAGCAGCCTACCACATTGGGTGGTCCGAACTCTTACCGTTTGGGGGAGTTTTTGAAGGAATAGACTCACTGATGGATGGACGGACACACAGACAGGCACACACATGCTCTCGCGTATTTAGTAGCTTTGTTGCATTATAATAGCACCCAGGCGCCGCCATCAAGGACCGGGATGCCAAAGTGCTGTATGAACATGGAACAAAAAGAGTCTCTGCCCCAAAGAGCTTCCAATCTAAGCATCAAAGAAGAGACGGCAGGTGGAGAGAGACAAACAGAGACAATGAGACCACACACTGATTGGACCCTATCTCGCATTTCAATTGTGATTACTGTGGACAGAGTGGGCACCAAGGCACCTGTGCTTTTTCCTGAAGGCCCTTTCTTCTGCGTTCATGCACACTTTTTTCAGAAAAAGCTTTTTCGGAAAAAGGCTTCTTCCTCATAGAAAGAGGTTTACTGCCATTGGAAAAACCCCTCTGTTCTTTCGACTTTCTGTCGAAAGAACGCAAAAGCAGTGTGGACGTAAGTATAGTTTTTCCGGAAAACCTCTGCAGTGTAGACATACTGGCTACATCTACACTGGCACCCTTTTCCGGAAATGCTTAAAACGGAACAGTTTTCCGTTATAAGTATTTCCAGAAAAAGCGCGTCTACATTGGCAGGATTTTCACAATCTTTTTTGCGGAAAACACTACTGTGCTGTCTACACTGGCCCTTTTCCGGAACAGTTTTCCGGAAGAAGGACTTTTGCCCAAACGGGAACAACATAGTATTTCCGGAAAAGCGGCTGATTTCTTACAGTAGATTGTCGGTGCTTTTCTGGAAATTCAAGGGGCCAGTGTAGACAGCTGGCAAGTTATTCCGGAAAAGCGGCTGATTTTCCGGAATAAGTGGCCAGTGTAGACACAGCCTCCCTGTGTGGAATCAACGCAAATTCAGCTTCTTGATTATAGAACAGGGTAGTTCATTTTATGCTTACCCTGAAGATCCCATACTTCCAACTGTGCGAGTGACATACACTGACGCCTTGACACCACAAAATTGCTATTGTAACCAATGTGTGCGGTGTTGTTGTAGCCCGGTGTGTCCTGGGATAGGAAAGAGACACAATGGGTGAGGTAATATTTTTTTATTGGATCAATTTCACGGAGTTCTTCAGTTCTGGAAAAGGGATCTCATAATCAGAGAGCTGATGTGAGCAATAGAATAAAATCCATCTCCTTCCAGAAGAAGTGTGTAATACCTGCCCACTCTTTCGGTTCTATTTATGCTGTCAAAGTAGGGTCTACATGAGATTTACGCTACGTCTAGACTGTGATCTTTTTCTGGACGAGGAAATGCAAATGAAGCGCTCATTAGCATGTCTCATGCTCTCATTTGCATATCCTCTTCCGATCCTTTTGCGGAAGAGGTTTTTGCGCAAAAACCCTCTTTTGCACAAGAACCCTTATTCTTCAAAAAATGAGGTTTACAGGTTCTTGCGCAAAAGGGGTTTTTTGCGCAGAAAAGCCCTGTCTACACCAAAACCTCTTACACAAAAAGGATTGGAAGCGGATAGGCAAATGAGAGCACAAGGAATGCTAATGAGCGCTTCATTTGCATTTTCTTTTCTGGAAAAGATCACAGTCTAGACATGGCATCAGAGGGTGCTTAGGCCTTGTGTTCCATGCACCATTCCTCGAAATCATTCTTTGGTGCCAGGCCATGAAAGAATTAAGTGACAATATTCACAGAAGAATCCTCAATATTATCTTCCATCAATGTTATAATGATGAGTAGAACAAGGATGGGTGTGTGGTAGATTTAGGTGGGATGCATTTAAGATGGAGTCATTCTCTGTATGGCTATTTCAAAATAGTGATTCCAAAATAGGTTATTTAGAAATAGCACGTCTATACTGCAGGGAAGCCTCAAAATTAGTCTGAGGCAGGCTTCCCTCATGTAGACGCACTATCTCAGTTTAGAGCCCGAGGCGGCACTGGAGAGGAATAACTTAGAATGGCCGTGGGGAGGGGCTATTTTGAAATAGCAGCAGTGGCGCATCTACACACGCCTTATTTTGAAATAGCTGTTTCGGAATAGGCATTATTCCTCATGGAATGAGGTTCACAGGTTTCGGAATAAGCCACCCATTATTTGGAAATTATTTGGAAATAACCGAATGGCTGTGTAGACGCTCGCATTGTTATCTCGAAATAACAGACACGCCCTACGTTTTTGTACCTTGTACAAAACTCCATTTGAGCTGTCAGAAATGAGGCTCTTTAAAAGTGAATCCCTTGCTTCCCACCCGCCGTCTGACTTCTTCAAGTACAATTAATTGTGGGGCAGATTCTGACAGCCTTACTTAGGCTGTCTAATACTTTACCATTTATGCCATTCCATGGAACTCAGCAGTGATAAATGCATATCCAATTACTAGTCAATAAGAAGAAGCTGGGCAGAAATCAGTCCCACATAACAGATGAGGCAGGATTAGATTTAGCAGCATTGTTCTTATCAAAGAGTTAGCAAAAATGGACCCACTTGGGCCGTGTCTACACAAGGAAACTATTTCAAAATCATTACATTCGACTTAATAACTCCTGATTTAACAAAATCAAAATAGCGTGTCTTCACTACAGGGCAGCCTCAAAATGAGTCTGAGGCAGGCTCTGTTAATGTGGACACATTACCTTAGGCTTAGAGCCTCAGGCAGCACTGGGGAGTAATTAGTTCAAATTACTCTGAGAAATAGTTGTTCTGAAATAACGGCAGCAGCCCGTCCACACTTCCGCTATTTCGAAATCATTATTTCTAATAATTTTCTCGTTATTCCTCGAGAAAAGCAGGAGCACAGATTTTGAATTAAGTGGCCCGTTATTTCATGGGCTTGGTAGTGTGGACACTCCGCTTATACATTCGACTTAGGGGGCCTTATTTCAAAATTAAGTCTTACTGTAGACCAGGGCTTTGAGGGCTCAGACTGAAAAATCAACACATCCATCTTGTCATGAAAATTCGATTGAATTGATTCCAGTTTTTGAAAAAGTGCCAAGACCCTTCCTGGAATAAAATTGAATCCAGCAGGAATGTAGACAATTTAACAGCTCAATAATTATTCTCATATTTAATAGGAAAAGGCAAAGAAATCCTCCAGGTTCCCTAATTGTTCATTTTTGAACTAAATCAAAGCTAAATTGGAAATGAAAAAAGTTTGATTAGCGAAAACAATGTCCTGGAGGGACAATTCCAATGCTACAACGTGAGTTCCATGGAAAGACAACAAGTTCCTGTAACGCCAAATTTCTTTGCTGATAGAAGGGGAAGTTTGGGGCTCCAAGAACGCTAGAACATTACGTTTTGCCAGGGCTGATAAGACATCCAGTAGTTTCTTTCCACACCATGACTCTGAACTATCTGATCGTTCCAAGGAAGACAAAAAACTTGCTGTGCACCTGGAGAGGTTTTTATTGCTTGGCAGAAATCCACAGCCACCCTGAAACATGGGTGCTATTTTAGGATTCAGTGTTGATATCCAGGTTGTAGTGAGGTAAAACTCCAACTGAAATCAAGGGCTATGTCTCGACTACAGGCTTCTTTCGGAAGAACCTTTTTTCGGAAGAGATCTTCTGAAAAAACTTCTTCCGAAAGAGAGCATCCACACACAAAAGCGCATCGAAAAAGCGATCTGCTTTTTCAAAAAATAGCGTCCACATTTGAATGGATGCTATCTCGCAAGTAATCTGTGATGACTATGGATGGAATGGCCACCAGGGCACCTGTGCTTTTTCCTCTTTCCTCTTCTTCCAAAAGAACTCCCTCTTCCCCATCCACACACGCCTTTTTCCGAAAGAGGCTTCTTCCTCACAGAAAGAGGATTACCAACGCCAGAAAAACCCCTCTGTTCTTTTGATTTACGTTTGAAAGAATGTGATTGCAGTATGGATGTAACTTGGGTTTTGTCGGAAAAATGGCTGTTGTAAATCGTGTCTAGCTTTTCCCCACTCACAATAGTCATAGAATCTTACAACACTAGAACCGGAAGAGACCTCGAGAGGTCATCGAGTTCAGTCCCCTACCCTCACGGCAGGACCAAGCATCGTCTAGATCACGACTGGGCAAGATGTGGCCCAGGGGATGGATCCAGCCCACCCAATACTTTGATCCAGCCTCCAGGCTGCATCTGGCTGTTTTCTATTTATATCCTGCTGCCCATGCCACCGATTTTCCAGGTGGTGGCTCAGGCAGCAGGATCCTATTTAAATGCCTTGTGGCTGGAGCAGTGAGCCTTTTGCTGTGTTTTTAATTCAACACCTCCAGCCCAGGCAACTCTAGGGGGAGGCTAGTCCCCAGCCCCACCCCCTCTGCTCCAGACCCCGCCCCTTCTGGGGGTGGAGCCAGCCCATGACCACCTACCAAAATTCATTAAGTGGCCTCCTTACGAAAAAGATTGCCCACCCCTGGTCTAGATCATCCGTGCTCTTAAATGTCTCCAGTGATGGAGATTCCACAACCCCCTAGGCAATTTATTCCAGTGTTTAATCACCCTGGATTCAGGAGTAACCTCATCCAGGAGCAAGCAGCTCTCATTGGAAGATATAAAAATGAACTTGAGCCGTGGCTAAAAATTTGAGTCAAACTTTGGTTGCTCTAAAAAAGTTTTTTCATATATAAAGATCTTTGCACCTTGGTTCTGCCCTTTCTCATAATACTTCTATCCAGTAGAAAGAAGAGAAATTGCAGTTGTTTTTTTCTCTCAAAGCCCATTTTTCTGAGTTTTCTATCCAGTGTTTGCAGAGCCAAGAGGTTCAGATAGTTTGGAGGCTGAGCCGCTTTCTCACCTGTGTCATTCGACTTTGTGGTCCAACATGTACATTAGAAATGGAACTGGACAGCCAAAACTTTGCAGTTTTCCCGTCGCTACATGGAACAATGATTTTGTGGACAGATTAAAGCAATGTCATCACCCTGCCTCTGCAATATTTGCCGCTTGTCTTACTTCAGAGGCTGAGCCAGCCAGACTCTGCTCTCAGGTTTGAAGGATAACCAAGACGACACAAATCACTTAGGCTATGTCTACATTGGCAAGATTTTGCACAAATACTTTTAACACAAGAGTTTTTGCGTTAAAGCATTTGCACAAGAGAGCATCTACACTGGCATGTGCTTTTGCGCAAGAGATATGCTTTTGCGCAAAAGCATCCGTGCTAGTGTAGACGCTCTCTTGCATGAGAAAGCTCCAATGGCCATTTTAGCCATAGGGCTTTCTTGCGCAAGAAATTCATGTTGCCTGTCTACACCGGCACAAGTAAACCTGGCTTCATGAGGCATACCTGCGTGGTCGACAAAGGCTTCCTTGTCGATCACAGCTCGTCCAGACTGCCCCGATCTGCCGACAAACAGCTGATCATCAACTGGTTGGCAGAGCGCAGCAGCCATTTAAATTTAAATGAAGCCACGATTATTTAAATTGCAGCTTCATTTCCCTCTGCTGATCAGCCTCATCTACATGGCTCCATCAACGGAGCCATGTAGTTTAGACACACTCATACTGTCAACAAAGCTTCTGTCGACAAAGAGCATCTAGACTACATCCAGTTCCATCAACAAAGCAAGCTGCTTTGTCGACATGAGAGTGTAGACGCAAAGGTCAGTGTAGCTGTAATAACGCCTTCTGTCGACAGAACTCTGTCGACAGAAGGCGTTATTCCTTGTAGAATGAGGTTTACCGATGTCGACAAAACTGCTGAGTTCTGTCAACGTTATGTCGACAGAACTCGGCGGCAGTGTAGACGCAAGTATAGTTTTGTCAACAAAAGTCCACGTTTGTTAACAAAACCCTGTAGTCTAGACACACCCTTAATGTGAATAAATGCAAGGTTTATTAGCTATTACAGGTGATATAAATAGAAAAGGCAAGAGAAAGTTGACAACATCCCTTTGGCTTGCTGAGCACTCTGACTCAGCAAAGAACGGACTTCTGGGCCAGGTCCGAAAGGCACCTCTGCACAGTTCCAGGTCCGTCGGGAAGTCCAAAGGGCATTGACAACAGTCAATGATATATAGCCTGTCCACTAAATTCTAGAAGCGGCAACTAACTATGTGCAGAGGGGAAAAAACCCAAAACCAAACATGTGCCTGTTTGAGATGATTCCCACAGACAGGAGAGGCTGAGGGACTTGGGTCTGTTTAGTCTGCAGAAGAGAAGAGTGAGGGGGGATTTGATAGCAGCCTTCAACTTCCTGAAGGGAGGTTCCAAAGAGGATGGAGAGAGGCTGTTCTCAGTAGTGACAGATGGCAGAACAAGGAGCAATTGTCTCAAGTTGTGGTGGGAGAGGTCCAGGTTGGATATTAGGAAAAACTATTTCACTAGGAGGGTGGTGAAGCATGGAATGGGTTAGCTAGGGAAGTAGTGGAGTCTCCATCCCTAGAGGTGTTTAAGTCTCGGCTTGACAAAGCCCTGGCCGGGTTGATTTAGTTGGGATTGGTCCTGCCTAGAGCAGGGGGCTGGACTTGATGACCTTCTGAGATCTCTTCCAGTTCTATGATTCTATGATTCTATGTTTACCTCTGAGCTTATCTCATCTATGCAATGAGCTCAGCCAAGCTGGGCATGGCCTATCTCTCTAAGGAGCTAGCTAGCTGGGAATTTGCCTTGCTAATAGCAGGCCAAAGCCTGTTTTCTAGCTTGCAGACATGGGAACTGGGAAGATTCACGAACTCCTCGAAATACAATGGTTTTCCAACCACAACGCCGCTCACTAGTGATTTCAACAGTGCTTCGCTCACCTCCGTTTGAATAAAGGGTTGACGCTCTGAAGGACTAGGTACCAAATCTACATGCCTGGTGCAGATTTAGCAAACAGGGAGAAAATCACGGATGGGGCATTGACTGATGGAAGCAGAGGAAATTGACAAATTTGGAGAAATCCTCACTCTGCAAAATTAGTCACCTTACATGAATCACTGAGCTTTCTGGAGCAGCTTCCTACTGCACTGTTAAAAAGTATGCTGAGAGAACATATCAGGCGGGTCTTTTCCTGGACCGTGACAGATGCTCATGTCATTTGTATAAAGACATCAAGTGCTGAGGGTGCCAGCTGAAAACACATCACTTTAATCCATCAGGGGCTCTGTCTCAGGAATGTGGAGATGTTTGCTGCGCCCATCATCAAAGATGGAAGAAGCTTGGTCACTCCTTAAAGCGGTGTTTCCCAAATGGTGTTCCATAGAACCCCGGGGTTCCAGGGAGTGAAAATAAGGGTTCCACGAGAAAATTCCATTACAATCACATTTCATGATAAAAAAATTAATATTTAAGCATTTATGAATTTTACTGACAACAATTTTCACTTGGCTTTGCCTCAAGAAGTGTCCCTGTGTAATGCCAGCTTTGCCAGAGAGTGGGGATGATGATGTCACTACTCAGTGTTGCGTGCACAGTCAGTGGTGTGATCGCCTGTTATAGACCCCCGTAAATCCCCGGACACACTCTCCGGGGCTGTGTCTACATTGGCGTGATCTTGCGCAAAAGCAGCTGCTTTTGCGCAAAAACTTGCTGTCTGTCTACACTGGCCGCGAGTTCTTGAGCAAGAACACTGACGTTTTAATGTATGAAATCAGTGCTTCTTGCACAAGAACTATGATGCTTCCACTCAGGAATAAGCCCTCTTGCACAACTGTTCTTGCACAAGAGGCCAGTGTAGACAGGCAACATTAATTTCTTGCGCAAGAAAGCCCTATGGTTAAAATGGCCATTAGAGCTTTCTTGAGCAAGGGAGTGTCTACACTGGCATGGATGCTTTTGTGCAAAAGCACATCTCTTGCACAAAAGCACATGCCGGTGTAGACGCTCTGTTACGGAAGAGTTTTTGCAGAAGAACTCTTCCGCAAAAGCATTTTTGCGCAAGATTGCGGCAATGTAGATGTAGCACAGGGAGCGTGGCTCGTGGGGGACTGAATATGAATACACTAGCGCTGCGTTGGACAAAGACGAAGCTTCCGCTGTCAAACCAGTTGCTTGTATAGGAATACACAGTCGGCACTCTTGCAAAAACTTTACTTCAGTATAGTCATGTGATTTTTGTACTTAAAAATGTAACCGTGACAAATATAAATGGACTATGATCAATTAATCTCCGTGCAATTCAACTAAATGTTGATCTCATGACCTTGTTTAGCATTTTTTTATTATTATTCTCACTTATTTGTGGTCTACTTTTTCAGCGCCATATATTAGACTCTTATTAGGGGCTCTGCAAAATTATTTCGAGTTTAAAAGGGTTCCGTGGCCAAATAAAATTGGGAAACACTGCATTGAAGGATTGGTTTACCATTTATCTCAAATATAAATACAGAACAAACCGCTCTAGTCCAGAACTCTCTGTTCTGGAAAGATTTGAGTTAGCTGGATGTCCACTTTTCATGGGTGTGACCATTTTTTCCGCAGTCTCATAAAGTTTGTTTACAGCCACCAGTCCTGGCTCTCAGTGTTCTGGGCTGCTACTTAGCTCTAATTTACCCCTAAGGGTATGTCTAGACTACAGGCTTTTGTTGACAGAAGTTTTGTCGACAGATACTGTTGACAAAGCTTCTGTTGACAAAGAGCGTCTAGACTACATCCAGTTCTGTCGACAAAGCAAGCTGCTTTGCTGACATGACAGTGTAGACGCAAAGGACAGTGTAGATGCAATAACGCCGTCTGTCGGCAGAACTCTGTCGACAAAAGGCGTTATTCCTCATAGAATGAGGTTTACATATGTCGACAAAACTGCTGAGTTATGTCGACGTTATGTCGACAGAACTCAGCGGCAGTGTAGATGCAGGTATAGTTTTGTCGACAAAAGTGGACTTTTGTCGACAAAACCCTGTAGTCTAGACACAGCCAGAATGTCTTCTAAGAGCCCTGTAAGCAATGGCAGTGTTGGTAATGTTGCTAGACAATATCCCGTAGTCTGAAAAATTCTCTGGTTTGGCCCCATTCAGGTCCTGAGGGTGCCGGACTAGAGAGGTTCAACCTGTATTACAAGTATAACTGAACTGAGTCTCTGGCCAACAAATGAGAGACAATTAATTAATTCTAAATTAAAGGATTGGTGGCACAAGCCTTTCTCTCATTCCTGAGGGTGTGGGAATAAATCCTTACCAATACAAAGAGAGGATTGCGTAATCCCACCCTAAAGTTCAGGGGTCACATTCAGATCTCCAAGGCATCAGCTTAAATCGGTAGCAACTCCATCGGTGTGGGATGGAGATCAGAATCGAATCCTTCTGATCAAAGAGGATTTATACAGTGGACTTGACCTGCCTTTCCAATGGCCATGAAGCCCTGGAGCCTTGGGTATTTGGCCCTGGAAAAAATATTTGGAAGTCCAGCGTTTCTGCTCATAAGTGACGTTGATGAGAGAAGGATCAGACTCATTTGAAGAGTTCGTTGTACTCCAGCGGACCCCTGCCACACACAGTTGTAATGGACATTGCTAGGCTGGCCTTTCGCTTCATTTTTCTGACAGTTTTCTTATTGCTCAGTATCCTGCTCAGTCTCAGGATGTTGACACTTGCACCACACTGCTTCAGCTGTTTGAATGTTCTCCGGCTCGCTCCACAGCGCGCGACCCTTTCATGCGAAAGCTCTATTCCACCAGCCCTTATCCAGAGACTGTTATTTAAGACCCCGTAAATGTCACCGTTGACATCAGTGGCAAACACCCACGGATTGGAGTTTGTGTCAAGACGGTTGTGAAAGTTCCTGTACCTTGAACCTTACTATAAATACAGGCGACCTTTAAATATCAACAAGCCAAATAATTAAAAATGCCAAAGCAGCTGGGATATATACAGAGGGCTTCTGGCTTTTATAATGTGTGAACTTCATGTTTCACGATTTGTGTTTTAGCAGTTCCGGTTCTAGGCAGATGTCCCAAATTGGGGGTTTTCAGCAATTTCTTCACATCAAGATGGTTCAGATAGCACTACAGAAAAGCACACCAGGGATCCTCTAGTGTTCCCAGCATGCAGCTATTAATGAGGAACGTGCTAGCATCAACCCCCACTCTTGTCTGCATCATAATTCTGAATTGGCATTGGAAAAGGGTCAGAGAAGGGCAACAAAAATGATTTGGGGTTTGGAACAGGTCCTATATGGAGAGAGAAGAAAAAGACTTTGACTTTTCATCTTAGAAAAGACAAGACTAAGGGGGGATATGATAGACAACTGTAAACTCATGGCTGGTGAAAAAGTGAATAAGGAAAAGTTATTTATTTGTTCCCATAACATAAGAACTAGGGGTTACCAAATAAAATTAATAGGTAGCAGGTTTAAAACAAACAGAAGGAAGTTTTTCTTCATGCAGCGCACAGTCAACCTGTGGAACTCCTTGCCAGCGGATGTTGTGAAGGCAAGCTAGATAAATTCATGGAGGTTAGGTCCATCAATGCCTATTTGCCAGAATAGGTAGGAATGGTGTCCTTAGCCTCTGTTTGTCTGGAAATGGATGACAAGAGAGGGATCACATGTTGATTACCTGTTGCATTCCCTCCCTCTGGGGCATCTAGCATTGGCCGCTATCGGCAGACAGGGAACTGGGCTAAACGGACCTTTGGTCTGACCCAGTATGGCCGTTCTTACGTTCTTATGAATAGAGGAACCCTTAGGCCAGGTGTACACTATGAAATGAGGCTGAATCTATTATCAGATACAAGCCAGGGAGCACAGATCTCCTACATAAACACAGTGCCTCTGGAAAAAAGAGAAGTCAAAATGAACAGAGCAACTTTTCCAAACTTTATTGGCTAAACACCAATTTAATTCATTCATTCGTTCATTCATTCATTGATTTGTAGTGAGATGTTTTACCGGTATTTATCAGTTAACGCCTAACAGTTTTCAAGTATCTAAAAAGGTGTCACAAGGAGGAGGGAGAAAAATTGATTTCCTCGGCCTCTCAGGATAGGACAAGAAGCAATGGGCTTAAACTGCAGCAAGGGAGGGTTAGGTTGGACATTAGGAAAAACTTCCTAACTGTCAGGGTGGTTAAGCACTGGAATAAATTGCCTAGGGAGGTTGTGGAATCTCCATTTCTAGAGATATTCAAGGGCAGGTTAGACAGACACCTGTCAGGGATGCACTAGATGGTGCTTGGTCCTGCCGTGAAGGCAGGAAACTAGACTCGATGACCTCTCAAGATCCCTTCCAGTTTTTAGTATTCTATGATTCTATGAAATGAAAGTCATTAAGAATAAACCATTGAGTTCTGAGTGATTCCTGTCATATATATAGTAGCCCAGTGCCTGTGAGTCTGTAATGCCGAACTGCAGGTGTTGCAGGTGACTCGCATGCTGTGCCGACGATCAGCTGAGCCGGCACAGCGTGGCGGCCATTTTTATTTTAATGAAGCTGGGGATATTTAAATCCCAGCTTCACTGACTATGTCGGGTAGCCTATTTTACGTGCCTCTGTCGGCAGAGGCATGTAATCTATACATACCCTCTGGGTCCTAGTGCCCCCCTTCCCCACAGTCTGGCACCTGAGGCGGCCGCCTCATTTCACTTCATGGTAAGGCCAGCCCTGCCTGGGTGGCTGGGTTTTCCTGCAGTAGCCTTTAAAAATCACCTTCCATATGCATCAGAGAGCACCCTGCAGCTGAGGACTGGGTCTCTGGAATGAAGGAGCAGAGCGAGGCATGAGGGGAGGTAAAATTTCCAAGTGCACTGCTTAGCGGCAGCCCCGAGCACTCACTCCGCACTCCCGTTGGCTGGGAACCTGCTGCCGGCTGCTTCTGGGGCGCAGCCTGGTCTGCGGTGCCAGGAGAGGCAGGAAGCTGCCTTGCCCCTCCCGCGGCACCGCTGACTGGGAGCTCTTGAGATAAGCCCCTTCTGCCCTCACCCAAAAGCCGGAGTCCCCTCCTGCACCCTGAGGCCCACACCCCAGTCAAATTATGTTGGGTCATGGGCACCAAGGGGTAGTGAGACAAAAAGTTTGAAAACGGCTGTGCTAGCACACAGGATAATGCAGGTGAGGAGTGGGGACAGGGCACGCCTCAGGTGTTCCTCTGTTCTGATCCTTCCCCAGCTACTTTGGGATGTTGAACTGCTCGTGATAGAGAAGGCCTGAGGCTGCACAACTGGCTGCACAGGGTCTGCAAGGTAGAAACTTTTCACGGGAAGGCTAGAGGACTGTGCACACACAGGAGTGGCCCTGGCCATTTTGCTCACCAGGGTGGGAAGCGTTTCTGCACCCCTCCCCTAGGAAAAAAAAACAGAACAGACAGGCAAGTTCATCAAATCCTAGGGCTGGAAGAGACCTCAGGAGGACATCAAGTCCAGCGCCCTGCCCAAAGCAGGACCCAATCCCAACTAAATCAACCCAGCCAGGACTTTCTCAAGCTGAGCCTTAAAAACCTCTAGGGATGGAGATTCCACCCCCTCCCTAGGGAACCCATCCCAGCGCTTCCCCCACCCTCCTAGGGAAATAGTTTTTCCTAATGTCCAACCTAGACCTCCCCCACTGTAACTTGAGACCATTGCTCCTTGTTCTGTCATCCCTCACTACTGAGAACAGCCTCTCTCCTTCCTCTTTGGACCCTCCCTTCAGGAAGTTGAAGGCTGCTCTCAAATCCTCCCTCACTCTTCTCTTCTGCAGACTAAGTTGCACGGCATTCCTTGGAAATCAGCAACCAGGGCTACCGCCCCGTTCACCAACCCCTATAACAAGCCTGACACATACCCGGGACTTGGCTTCAGCTCAGGTTCCAGTTCACTCTTTGTAACAAGATGTCTCCAGACTGTGGCAACACTGGCAAGTTTGTTGCTTTTGGGTTCTCTGTTTCTTTTCCCACATAAGTTCGATGCACCCTCCTTATTAAGCTAAGAATAACATTCTAAAAAATTGTCATAGCCCTTATCTGGAGTTCAGCTGCCAGCGTTCAAGGCAAGACTGTTCACTGCTAAACACTCTCCAGTAATTTTCCTAATCTCTCTCTCTCTCTATACAGCCTCTCCCCGAGTTACGAACGAGTTACAGACCAAACACTTGGCTGTAACTCGAAGTGTTTGTAACTGGGACCCCATTGAGTTACATGGTGACCACACTGTTTGTAAGCGAGGATCGCGTTCCTAGCTTGGGGACCGCATTTACGACCGCTTCGTAACTCGACCGTTCGCAACTCGGGGACCAGTTGTATATATATGTATATATTTTAGAGTGTCTTTCTGTGACTCTGTCTCTGTTTGTTCAAAAACTCCTCCTAAACAGTAATAGCTAGAGCCACCAAATTTGGTAGGCAGCTTCCTCTTCTCATAATTTAAAGCAAGGTCAGGGTTTGGCTGTGCCAGGAAAATGGGAAGTACCAAGAATGGGATTGTTTTCCATAACATGGAAGGGGAAGAGGCTGCTGTTTAGAGGGGTGTGATACTGTAGAGTGACCACTGGGGTCAGCCGCACCACCAAGAGAGTGGCCAGCTGGGGCTGTGGATCACCATCTTGCCTGCCACCAGACCATGTAAGTAGTCTCTCTTCCCAAATTCCTCCTCTCTGGCCATTGGCTGCCACGACTGATGGTGTGGGGGAGGGAAGAGAAAAGTCCTCTGTGGGGAGTGGAGGGAAGGATAGCTCAGTGGTTTAAGCATTGGCCTGCTAAATGCAGTGTTGTGAGTTCAATCCTTGAGGGGGGTGTTTTGGGATCTGGGGCAAATCTGTCAGGGATGGTGTGTTGGCCTGTTGTGAGGGCAGGGGACTGGACTTGATGACCTCTCAAGGTCCCTTCCAGCTCTATGAGACAGTATATCTCCATATTATAAATAAGGTTGGGGAGAGAGAAAGGGCCAGGGTGGGGAGACCCTAATATATGGAGATGAGAGGGAAACCTCTCTGGGATATGACTCTCCTCAACTCTTGCTCTAGTACACCTCCTGCCCTGCCCCCCTTCCCATGTACTGCCCTGACACCTGCATGTTGTGTGTGTTTGTGCTGGAAATGGGAATTTCACCCTGTCTGAGGGTATGTCTACTCTACCCTCCTAATTCGAACTCCTAATTCGAACTAGGAGGGTAATGTAGGCATACCGCACTTGCAAATGAAGCCCGGGATTTGAATTTCCCGGGCTTCATTTGCATAAGCCGGGCGCCGCCATTTTTAAATCCCAGCTAGTTCGAACCCCGTGCCACGCGGCTACACGCGGCATGGAGTAGCTAGTTCAGATTAGGCTTCGAACTAGCGGGGTAGTGTAGACATACCCTGAGTGTGTTGATGTGGATTTACTGCTTTTGGTTGTGGAGCTTATTGCAGAGTATAGCTCTGGTACAAAGCCCTCTGGAATCAATGCTCCTCTTTCAGCCAGGTTTCGAGTGCGTTCTGGGGCTTTCCTCCGTGCTTGTGAGGCTCTCTAGAACATTCCGTTCTTTGGCAATGCTTTCGATCCCCCAAGACTGCCTAGGTCAGTGGTCCCCAACGTGGTGCCCGCGGGCACCATGGCACCCGCCGGGCCATTTCTATGCGCCTGCTGAGTGATCAGGGCCAGCCCCGGGCATGTGGCACATGGGCGGACCCGCCCCCAGGTGCACGGTGCTTGGGCTGTGCTGGCCCCGGGCGCGCGGCGTATGGGCGTCCCTGCCCCATGGCACACGGCACAGGAGCAGCGCCGGCCCCAGGCGCGCAGCATATGGGTGGCCCCGCCCCCAGGCCTGGGCGCAGCCCCGCCCTCCGGTGCCCAGCACGTGAGTGGCCCCACCCCCGGGAGCCCAGCAGCCCCAAAAGGTTGGGGACCACTGACCTAGGCTGTCGTCATTTCACTGGCTTTCGTTGGAGTACCACAAATAGGGTGATGAAAGAAAGATATGTGAGAGAAAGATACACACAGCAGTACCTGATGGGTTTTACGCCTTTAAAATATTTCTCTGCCTCATTCCGTTCAACAAACCCACTTGCAAGAGCCCCTCTGTTAAGCAACAGAAGAAGAAGAGTCTCTGTCCATAGGAAGTCCATAGCAAAGCACACTAGGGTAAATAACAAAGCAGAGACAAACACTGTGGAAGATTTCATGTTAGGACATATATATTCACCTATAGAAATGTCCATAACAGGGATTAGAAAGGCCAATAGCAAAGGATGCTATGGCAGGAACAAAAGGTGGTCTCAGCTACATACATGGCGTGAAACTGGGTTGTGATTCATAAGGGGAAATCAGATCCCGGCAGGAGTATCATGCTAGCAGTGCCCAAGAGCGTATTCGTTCAATTAGAGGTCAGTCCCAATGGCTGAGCAATCAAAACAAAATAATTAGCCTTTGTGTCCCTGCCAAATACGGTGGGCTCAAAAGAGAAAGCAACGAGCGTTTTCCATAATTGGATTGCAAGGAACGGGCATGGCCGGGCTCCGTCTGTCAAGGCGAAAAGGCCATATTGTGACAGGAATTTAGCAGCATGCTTAAGCACCTGTATAGTGCTGCTGACCTCAGTGGGTGTTTATGTAAGCCAGAGGCCGGGGGGGACTGAGAAGAGAGCGTGACATCTGCTATTCGGTAGCTGACTTTTAGCTCACACAGTAAAGGCACGTCGCTTTTGCCCCCTGAGGTTGCAGGTTCAATCCCACCTGCAGATGATCGGGGTATGTGGGCTTCCAATTAAAATCCAGGACTCCTTTAAATACCCTGCTGACTCAGGGCCTCGGCAGATAAATCTGTAGTCGTAATTATGTTACTGAACTCCTTCGGAATGCTTTCCATGAGAAACACTTTATGGACTGTCTTGACCTCCACTCCAACAACAAGGAAATATGACAGAGAGTCCCCCGCCACTGACACTAGCACTGAGCTGCCACAGCCAGGGGAAAGGGAGCTGCCCAGGTAAGGATGAGCCCCATACTATGCTCCACCTTGAGCCCTCCCAGCTCTGAAAACCCTCCTGCTCCCCAAAGCCCTCATCCCGAGCCCCACACCAAAGTCTAGACCCCTAGCCCAGAGCCCGTTCCCCTTCTGCACCCAGCCCCCAGCCCAGAGCCTGTTCCCCTCCTGCAACCAACCCCCAACCCAGAGCCTGTTCCCCTCCTACACCCAGCCCCCAGCCCACAGCCTGTTCCCCTCCTGCACCCAACCCCCAACCCAGAGCCTGTTCCCCTCCTGCACCCAGCCCCCAGCCCAGAGCCTGTTCCCCTTCTAAGGAAGGGTAGAATAGAGAACAGCAAAATAGAGACAATGGATTTCCAGAAGGCGGATTTTAGTAAGTTCAGACAGCTGATAAGTAAGGTCCCATGGGAAACAAGACTGAGAGGAAAAACAAATGAGGAGAGTTGTCAGTTTTTCAAAGGGATATTGTTAAGGGCCCAACAGCAAGCTATTCCGCTGCATAGGAAAGATAGAAAGTATAGCAAAAGACCGCCTTGGCTTAACCACGAGATCTTGCATGATCTAAAAATTAAAAACGTCCTATTAAAAATGGAAACTAGGACAAATTACAAAGGATGTATATAGGCAAACAACACAGGAAAGAAGGGGCAAGATTAGAAAGGCAAAGGCACAAAATGAGCTCAAACTAGCTACAGGAATAACGGCAAACAATAAGACGTTTTATAAATAAATTAGAAGCAAGAGGAAGACCAAGGACAGGGTAGGCCCACTGCTCAGTGAGGAGGGAGAAACAGTAACAGGAAACTTAGAAATGGCAGAGATGCTCAATTATTTCTTTGTTTCATTCTTCGCCGAGAAGTCTGATGTAGGAACGCCTAACATTGTGAATGCTAGTGGGAATGGAGTAGGTTTAGAAGATAAAATAAAAAAGAACAAGTTAAAAATCACTTAGAAAAGTTAGATGCCTGCAAGTCACCAGGGCCTGATGAAATGCATCCTAGAATACTCAAGGAGCTGATAGAGGAGGTTTCTGAGCCTCTAGCTATCATCTCTGGAAAATCATGGGAGACAGGAGAGATTCCAGAAGACTGGAAAAGGGCAAATCTAGTGCCCATCTATAAAAAGGAAAATAAGAACAACCCAGGAAACTACAGACCAGTTAGTTTAACTTCTGTGCCAGGGAAGATAATGGAGCAAGTAATTAAGGAAATTATCTATAAACACTTGGAAGGTGGCAAGGTGATAGGGAACAGCCAGCATGGATTTGTAAAGAACAAATCATGTCGAACCAATCTCATAGCTTTCTTCAATAGGATAACGAGTCTTGTGGATAAGGGAGAAGCGGTGGATGTGGTATACCTAGACTTTAGTATTCTATGATTCTATGATCCAGGTGCCAAATTTAAGCTTAAGAAGTGTTTCCATGGCAACGGACTCTCACTCTGACACCTCTTTCCTCACCCCCGCTCTGAACTTTGGCTCTGTTGCCTGATTCCTGACTCCAGCTCTGAGTTTTAATCCTATTCCGATCATTGGCTTCACTGCCCACCAGCTGTGACACATTTTACCATTGGGAGGGTGTGTTGAAGGCCCAATGTTTTAAGTGCTTTGAGAATATTAATTGAGCATTTCTGTGATCCAGAGAGGTTAGATAAGTGCTCGCTTTGAACAAGGAGTCAGATTTCTTCTCCTAGACAAATGGACATATTAATTAATTTGCTTCCATTTTTCATGTGCTCTAACTGTTCCTCCTGTGCGTGTTAAATTGTTGACTGAAGGCCGCACTCATGGAGTGACTGAACCTGCGTGTTCTGCAAGCAAAGAGACCTTTTCATGGAGCCAGGGCTGTACATAACACAGTGTTCAGCACTAAAATGATATCCCCATAATAAAGAGATAGATACATTGGAGGGTAGGGATAGGGGCCAGAGTGACCTAGTCAGATAGGAGAATTGGGCCACAAGAAATCTGATGAGGTTTAACAAGGACAAGTGCAGAGTCCTGCACTTGGGACAGAAGAATCCCAAACATTGTTACAGGCTGGGGACTGACTGGCTAGACAGCAGTTCATCAGAAAAGGACCTGGGGAGTCCAGTGGATGAGAAGCTGGATATATGTCAACAGGGCGCCCTTACAGCCAAGAAGGCAAATGGTATATTAGGGTGCATTAAGAGGAGCATGTCCAACAGATCTAGGGAAGTGATTATTCCCTTCCATTCGGCACTGGTGGGGCCACATCTGGAGTATAGAGTCCAATTCCAGGCCCCCCACTACACAAAGGATGTGGCCACATTGGAGAGGGTCCAGAGGAGGGCAAGCAAATTATTAGGGGGCTGGAGCACATGACCTACGAGGAGAGGCTGAGGGATTATTTAGACTGCAAAGGAGAAGAGTGAGGGGAGGTGGATTTGATAGCAGCTTTCAGCGTCCTGAAGGGGGGTTCCAGAGAGGATGGAGAGAGGCTGTTCTTAGTGGGGACGGATGGCAGAACAAGGAGCAATGGTCTCAAGTTACAAGGAGGTCTAGGTTGGCTATTAGGGAAAACTATTTCCCTAGGAGGGTGGGGAAGCACTGGGATGGGTTCCCTAGAGAGCGGGTGAAATCTCCAACCCTGGAGGTTTTTAAGTCTCAGCTTGACAAATCCCTGGCTGGGTTGATTGAGTTTGGGTTGATCCTGCTTTGGGCAGAGGGTTGGACCTGATGACTCCTGAGGTCTCTTCCAGGCCTAGGAGTCTATGAAATCCATAGAATTGTAAAACAAATTGGACAGGACAAGCTACTGCACTTTCTGTCTTATCTGGAAAATAGTTCAACTTTACTGGTTCATCTCTCTCTCTCTCTCTCTCTCTCTCTCTCTCTCATTTGGGATCCTGTAGATGCTTTGCTCAAGCAAAACATGCTTTACTTTCTTAAAGGAAAGTTGTCTCTACTTGAGGGAGCACCAGAAACACGGGGCAGGCCGTTTGGGGTTGTATTATACGTCCCGTTGGCTCAGTCACCTCCAACCTAATCCTGAACCTGTTCAAGTCCTGGGAAAGACTCTTGATCAGACTTTCAATGGTCACCTGCATTTGGCTGCTTCTTAGAAGGACCTGATTCTCGTGCTGTTCTGTGCATTGTTTCTCACTGGAAAGCAGATTAGGAATCTGCTAGGGGTATGTCTAGACTACAGGCTTTTGTCAACAGAGGCTTTGTAGACAAAGAGCGTCTAGACGACATCCAGTTCTGTTGACAAAGCAAGCCACTTTGTGGACTTGAGAGTGTAGACACAAAGGACAGTGTAGAGGCAATAACGCCTTCTGTCGACAGAACTCTGTCAACAAAAGGTGTTATTCCTTGTAGAAGGAGGTTTACCGCCGTCGACACAACTGCCGAGTTCTGTCGACCTTATGTCGACAGAACTCGGCAGTAGTGTAGACACGGGTATAGTTTTGTCGACAAGAGTCCACTATTGTCGACAAAACCCTGTAGTCTAGACATGCCCTAGGTGGTGACCGCTAGTCAGATCTGATTGCTCCCTGTAGCTAGGTAATGCATTAGTCCTGTTGCCTTAGGATATGGCTGCACTACAATTTAAGCATAAGGGTTAATAGAACTTGAGTCTGCAGATCCTGAGGTCGTTAACCCAGAACTTGAGCCTCTACAACTATCTGTAACCCCCGGCTAAGGATTGTTGAAACCTGGGTCCTACCCTAGGGCTTCAGCACTCTCTGAGCTTGAGTCCAACCACGCATGTCCCAGACCTCCTCACAGCACCCTAAATGTTACTCCTCTAGCCCTTGGTTCATGGTGCAGAATGGGAAAACTTGACTGTCCACCAAACTTGACTGTCCAGAAGAAAAAGAAAGCCAGCCTGTGGGGGTGGCAGAATTTTTTTTGGGGGGGGGAGACTTCCAGACCACAGGTTCAGGGCTCTGCATCTACATTGCGAAGCAATGGGACTTGAACTACAGGTCCTGACTAGATGTAGGCTCAGACCTTCCAGCCTTGTGGGTCTGAACCTGGGGTTAGTGCAATTCACGTGTAGATGGACAGGGGAGTTAAGTCTGAACCTGAGTTCGAACCCTGGTCTACGCTGCAGAAATTTCTGGTCTACAGTGGCCTCTGTGACTGTCCCAATCATATGAACAGGGTGTTGGTCAGAGGATCTATATGGCTCCACCAGCCATTCCCCCCTACAGGCCCTCTTGAGGACGTGTGAATTATTGTTGATATATCCCCAGGGCTGCAATTTTCACCTGTAATTCATTTAGACTTAGAGTCATGGGCTGTGTCTAGACTGGCCAGATTTTCCAGAAAATCAGCCGCTTTTCTGGAAAATCTTGCCAGCTGTCTACACTGGCCGCTTGAATTTCCGCAAAAGCACTGACTTCCTACTGTAAGAAATCAGTGCTTTTTGTGGAAATACTATGCTGCTCCCATTCGGGCAAAAGTCACTTTTGCGCAAAACTGTTGCGCAAAAGGGCCAGTGTAGACAGCTCAGATTTGTTTTGCGCAAAAAAGCCCCGATCGCAAAAATGGCGATCAGGGCTTTTTTGCGCAAAAGTGTGTCTAGATTGGCCACGGACGCTTTTCCACAAAAAGTGCTTTTGCGGAAAAGTGTCCGTGCCAATCTAGACGCTCTTTTCCGAAAATGCTTTTTACGGAAAACTTTTCCGTGAAAAGCATTTCTGGAAAATCATGCCAGTCTAGACGTAGCCATGGAGTTTTAGGGCTGGAAGAGACCTCAGGAGTCATCATTTCCAGCCCCCTGCCCAAAGCAGGACCAATCCCAACTCAATCATCCCATCCAGGGTTTTGTCAAGCCGAGACTTAAAAACCTCTAGGGATAGAGATTCCACCCCCTCTCTAGATAACCCATCCCAGTGCTTCCCCACCCGCCTAAGGAAATCGTTTTTCCTAACATCCAACCTAGACCTCCCCCACTGCAACTTGAAACCATTGCTCCTCGTTCTATCATCTGTCACCACAGAGATCAGCCTCTTTCCATCTTCTTTGGACCCCTCTCCCTCCCATGGAGTTGAAGGCTTCTGTCAAATCCCCCCTGACTCTTCTCTTCTGCAGACTAAAGAAGCCCAAATCCCTCAGCCTTGCCTCGTAAATCATGGGCTGCAGCCCTGTAATCATTTTTGTTGCCCTCCCCTGGACTTTCTTCAATGAGCCTGAATCCTTTCTGTAATGGGGGAACTGGACGCAACACTCCAGATGTGGCCTCACCAGAGCCGAATAAAGGGGAATAATCACTTCTCTAGATCGTCTGGCAGTGCTCCTCCTAATGCACCCCAAAATGCTGTTAGCCTTCTCGGCGACAAGGGCACACTATTCTCTAGCTTCTCATCCGCTGTAGTCCCCACATCCTTTCCTGCAGAACGGCTGCCTAGCCCGTCCAAGGAGCAGTGCTTGGGATTTTTCTGTCCTGAAGGCAGGACTCATCCCCGTAGGTGCCGAGGGCTCCATTCCAATGAGCCTTGAAGACACCCGCATGGGTACATGCAAACAGCAGCATCTGAGACACGTAGATACTTCTGCAAAAGCGACGAGGAGTCCTGTGGCACCTTATAGACTAACTGAAGTGTAGGAGCATAAGCTTTCATCGGCAAAGACCCACTTTGTCAGATGCATGTAGTGGAAATTTCCAGAGGCAGGAATAAATATGCAGGCCAGGATCAGGCTGGAGATGATGAGGTGGATCCAATCAAGGAGGATGAGGCCCACTTCTAGCAGCTGATAGGGCCTCATCCTCCTTGATTGGATCCACCTCATCATCTCCAGCCTGATCCTGGCCTGCATATTTATTCCTGCCTCTGGAAATTTCCACTACATGCATCTGACGAAGTGGGTCTTTGCCCACGAAAGCTTATGCTCCTACACTTCAGTTAGGGTGTGTCTAGACTACCTAGTTTTGTCGACAAAAGTGGACTTTTGTCGACAAAACAATACCAGCGTCTACACTACCGCGGAGTTCTGTCGACATAACGTCGACAGAACTCCGCGGTTTTGTCGACGCTGGTATACCTCGTTTTACGAGGCATAACACTTTCTGTCGACAGAACTCTGTCGACAGAAGGTGTTATTGCCTGTAACACTGCGTCCAGACTACGGAGTTCTGTCGACAAAGCGGCTTGCTTTGTCGACAGAACTCCATGTGTCTGGACGCAAATTGTCGACGGAAGTTTTGTCGACAGTATCTGTCGACAAAACTTCCGTCGACAAAACGCGGTAGTCTAGACGTACCCTTAGTCTATAAGGTGCCACAGGACTCCTCGTCGCTTTTGCAGATTCAGACTAACACGGCTACCCCTCTGATAGTAGATACTTCTATATGCAAATAGCTGCACCACCCGCAGCACTTCACCGGATGCATCCTTGGATGCTTGTAGAAAATGTAACTCTCTGGGTCAGCATCACGGGATGTATATTCACCTGAGACGAGGGCTTTTCTCCTTGACGGAAAAGTAATTATTCATGAAAGAAATCAGAGCGTGCATGCAGTACAGTACTTCTAACACCTCTCCGGGTGGTCTCTGACATCTTCGCATCGCTGGGCTCTGTTTATCTTGGCTTTCTGTTTTGCCACAATTCTCGTAGGGAATTCAACAAAATGGCTAGAGCAGTGTTTCTCAGCCCGTGGTCCGAGCACCCTCAGGGGTACTTGAGAGAAGTCTGGGGAGTACGCCCAGACAATGGAAATGTGGAGAAAACTGAATGTTTGTGTTAAGTTTTACAGCGCTTTATTATTTTTGTACGTTTTACACCCAAAAGTTTCATTGCCTGCCCGGCTAGGATTAAGTTGTTCGAACAAATGTGTTGCAATGGTAAAAAAAAATGTTGTGTGTCTGAAAACTGTAGGGACTGGGGGTACTTAGCATGTCTTTTCTTTTTTCTTTGAAAAAGGGGGTACTTAAGTTTTTAAGGGATATTTCATTTAAAAAAAAGGGTTGAGAAGCACTGGGCTAGTGTTCATGGAGGATCGGTAAATCAAATGGCTGTTTGCCAGGAGGGGCAAGGATGGTGTCCTTAGCCGGTGGGCAACAGGGGAAGGTCACTTAGAATCATAGAATCATAGGACTGGAAGGGACCTCAAGAGGTCATCGAGTCCAGCCCCCCGCCCTCAAGGCAGGACCAAGCTCCGTCTACACCATCCCTGACAGATGTCTATCTAACCTAATATACAGAGACATGCTATCTCATAGAGCTGGAAAGGACTTTTGAGTCCAGTCCCCTGCCTTCTACAGCAGGACCAAGTCTGACAGATTTGACCCAACTCCCTTGATGATTTCCTGTTCTGTCCACTCCCTCTGGAGCACCTGGCTTTGGCCACTGTGGGCAGACAGGACACTGGGCTAAGATGGACCTTTGGTCTGACCCAGTGTGGTTGTTCTTATTTGTGCCTGGGTTTTTATGCCTAAAGGAAGGAAGCCCCCTAGGTTTTAGCCTAGCAGCAAGCAGAGTAATCGAGGAAGACACAGGAAAAAATAGCCCTTTAACTGATTAGTAAAGGCCAGGTGAAAAGCGCCGCTACGTGGCTGCTGCAGCTCCAGTGGGCACAGCTGGGGGAGGGGCGCATGTCCCTCAGCTGGGGCGGGTGCAGGGTCATCTGCCCCCTTGCACCTCCCAGCCAGAGTGAGGAATGCAGCAAACTCTGCACTTTCCCCTGGCTCCCTGATGAAGGGGAACAGCCAGCAACATTTCTGTACGAATTGGGAGTGGGGGGAGTTTCAGCCCCCCGCCCTGCAGTCCCAGATGGGAGAGCAGGCCCCCGGAGACTCTGGCTCATGTGCAGTAGAACTGGTCGTGCAGTCAAGTCCCGTTCCCCAGGAGCCAAAGGGGCAGAAGGTGGCCCTGGAGGTTGCAGAGCTGAAGTGGCAAAGGCTCTGCCGTGGTTGGGAATCTAGCCCAGAGGTCTTTGCTGACCGGAGCGTGCTCACTCAGTCTCTCAACCCCTTCCCTGCGCGCCTGGCCCTCCTCGGCATAGCCCGGCCTCCTGCTTACGGCAGCGAGAGCCAGGAGGAGCGTCTGTAATGGGGGCTCCCCGGGATCTGCCCTGGCTTCCTGCTCTCAGCCTCAGTGTTTCAGTCTGACCCATTTGCGATGCAGCCTGCATAGCACTGTACTCTGCAAGGAGAGACGCGGATTAGGATTCAGAGCCAGTGTCCAGGCAAACAAGTGGAAATGGCACCGTGGTTTCTGGGCTCCCGCACTCGCTCTGCCTTCGGAATAAAGCTGGATTCTCTTTTTCTTTTCTTTTCTTTTTTTTATTTACGCTGGTCCCATCGATTTGCAGCCGTCCACTTTGTGAACATACAGAGATTGCTCGTGCGTCAAAAATCAATGGCCACTTAGCCTTAAGTAGCGGCTACCCAAGGAACGTTGATTTCATAATGAGGCGCATCTTTGAGATGCAGCAGATGTTACGTACATTGGACTGAGAATGGAATTGAAACGATTTAAATGGAGATTTCATGATGCTTAAAGCTAGCAGCCAGGGTCTAGCAGAATATAAATACACTAGAAGACCCGAGGGACACGTGCTCTTTCTTTGAGGGAGAAAGGGTGCTCCAGTGGGGACTGACCTGGGAGAACTGAATGCCTTGCTCTGCCACACACTTCCTAGGCAACCTTGAGCAAGTCCCTTAGCCTCAGTGTACCTCAGCTCCCCATCGGTACAATGGCAGTAATAGCACTGCCTTGCTCCACAGAGGGAAAACAGACTCTGATTCCATGGATCCCCAAACTTTTTATCTCACTCCCCCAGTCCTGATCAAACTCCTGGAATCGGACCCAGGAGTGTGTCCGTGGATCTATGAGGGGGGCACAGGCAGGAGTAAGGGGGCTGAGGCTGCAGCAATGCTAGGGAAGGGGACGGGGTGGGAGCGCAGCTTCGACCCTGAGCACAGGTGGGACCCTGGGTGTAGGGTTGGTGGGTGGGGCCTCAGGCGCAGGGCTATTAGCTAGGGATGGAACAGAACTGGGGGGGTGCCCTCTCCCTATCCCCCCCCCCATGGGCAATAGCCTGAATCCAGCTGTGCCCCCAACATGTCCTTTCCTGCCCTCGGGGGTCACACGCCACAGTTTGGAGACCTCTGTCACCTCAGCTCCAAAAAGATATCTTAGTATTGGATAAAGTTCAGGAAAGGGGTTTGGAATGGCAGCCATCTGAGGAGAGAGGAATAAAACTCAGACTTTTCAGCTTAGAAAAGAGGAGACTAAGGGGGGGACATGCTAGAGGTCTATGAAATCATGACTGAGGCAGAGAAAGTAAATGAGGCAAAGGGATTGATTTGTTCCCATCACACAAGAAGTAGAGGTTGCTGAATGAAATAAATAGGTAGCAGGTTTCTGTGGGTCAGAAATGAGAAACCTCCACATCTCAAAGGCAGATGAAAGTTCAGAGAGGTAGGGGCCACCTAATGAAATGAATAGGTAGCAGGTTTAAAGCAAACAAACAAAGGTAAGTTTTTCTTCACTCCGTGCACAGTCAACCTGTGGAACTCCTTGCCAGAGGATGTTGTGAAGACCAGGACTTCAACAGGGTTCAAAAAAGAACTAGATAAATCCATGAAGGATGGGTCCACCAATGGCTATTAGCCAGGATGGGTAGGACTGGTGTCCCTAGCCTCTGTTTGGCAGAGGCAGCGAATGGGTGACGGGTTGGATCACTTGAGGAGTCCCTGCTCTGTTCATTCCCTCTGGGGGCGTCTGACATTGGCCACTGTTGGAAGACAGACTCTGGGCTGGATGGACCTGTGGTCTGACCTAGTATGGCCGTTCTTATGTTCTAAATAAAGTTTGTGATGTGCGCAACTACCAAGATAAAAGGGGAAGGGGTGCATAACCTTGGATAGATGCCATTCTATCCTCAGACAAGGGTGCTTTGAATCACTAAGAGAGCTTCACGGGTGAATGCAAGGACAATTTGACTCAGAAGAGAGATGGAAAAGCTCCAATAGTGCATTGAGCCCGCCGTACTGGCATGCTTCCTCCCATGCCTTTTGCTAATGCTTAGTCTGGCTTATTCTTCAATGACTCAAGCCATGAGACTCCCAGGCTGTGTCTAGACTGGCAAGTTTTTCCACAAAAGCAGCTGCTTTTGCGGAAAAACTTGCCAGCTGTCTACACTGGCTGCTTGAATTTCTGCAAGAACACTGACTTCCTACTGTCTGAAATCAGTGCTTCTTGCAGAAATACTATGCTGCTCCCATTCGGGCAAAAGTCCTTTTGTGCAAAGCTTTTGCGCAAAAGGGCCAGTGTAGACAGCTGAGATTTGTTTTGCGCAAAAAAGCCCCAAAATCTAGACGCGCTTTTGTGCAAAAAAGCCTCGATCGCGCGAAAATGGCGATCGGGGCTTTTTTGCGCAAAAGCGCGTCTAGATTGGCACGGACGCTTTTCCACAAAAAGTGCTTTTGCGGAAAAGCATCTGTGCCAATCTAGACGTTCTTTTCCGCAAATGCTTTTAACAGAAAACCGTTCCGTTAAAAGCATTTGCGGAAAATCATGCCAGTCTAGACATAGCCCCAGTGTTTCTCTTGGGTAGCTCGTCCCAGGCATAAGAAATCTCAGCGGCAGAAAGCTTTTTTGTCTCTTTCAAAAGCCACGGCGGTGAGTCCTGGCTGCCATTCACCAGCCAGGCCAGGTCTGTTTCATTTGTGTTTTAGTCACCTCAGACCCCCAAATCATGAATCCTGAAGGACCATCATTGCTTTCTCCCTCGATTTGTAAAGAGCAGGTCACCTACCCTCAAGACACCCACAGCATGCAGAAATATTGGACTGAGCTCATATGATTGTCTCTTATGAAGGCAAAGTGTTTTGTGGATTTTGCTGAGAGGAAAGCACATTGCAGGTGTTAATTGGTCTGTGTGTATTTTATAATAAAAAAGTATTATGCAGAGACATGCTATCTCATAGAGCTGGAAAGGACTTTGAGTCCAATCCCCTGCCTTCTACAGCAGGACCAAGTCTGACAGATTTGACCCAACTCCCTAAATGGCCCCCTCCAGGATTGAACTCACAACCTGGGGTCAGCAGGCCAACACTCAAACCACTGAGCTATCCTTCCCTCCTGGCTTTAGTATGCCTCTCTGTATGTGGTTGTCCTACTCAGGCAGTATCCCCCCTCATGTTAATAAGTGACTCACTAGAGCTTTTATCATTAAGAGCAGCAGAGTTATACATAGTCTTTGGAAATAAATGGATTATTTAAGGGGGGGGAGCAACACAGAGGAAGGATGGTGCAGTGGTCAGGGGCACAAGCCCAAACTTCAAAAAAATCTAGGTGTACTCCCTTGCTCCACTACTGGCTTCCTGGGGGAACTGAGGTGTGGTTTGTGCCTCAGTTTCCCATCTGTACAATAGACATAATTAGGGCCCTACCAAATTCACAGTCCATTTTGGTCAATTTCATGGTCAGAAGATTTTTTAAACAGTAGGGCTACGTCTACACTGGCATCCCTTCCGGAAAAGGGATGCTAATGTAGCACATAGCAATTGCAAATTCCGCGGGAGATTTAAATATCCCCCGCGGGATTTGCATTTACATGGCTGCCGCTTTTTTCCATTTTTACGATCGGGGCTTTTTTGCACAAAACAAATCTCAGCTGTCTACACTGGCCCTTTTGCGCAAAAGGACTTTTGCCCGAACGGGAGCAGCATAGTATTTCCGCAAGAAGCACTGATTTCTTACAGTACGAAGTCAGTGCTTTTGTGGAAATTCAAGCGGCCAATGTAGACAGCTGGCAAGTTTTTCCGGAAAAACGGCTGATTTTCCGGAAAAACTGGCCAGTCTAGACACAGCCTATATGTCCTGATTTTGGTTATTTACATTAGAAATTTCACGGTGTTGTAATTGTTAGGGTCCTCACCCAAAAAGGCACTGAGTGAGAGTCACTACATTACTGTAGGGGGAGTTGCACAATTGCTAGCCCTGCTCTTCCACTGCTGTTGGTGACAGCACTACCTTCAGAGCTGGGCAGCTGGACAGCAGCGGCTGCTGGGTGGACACCCAGCTCTGAAGGCAGAGCTACCGCCTGCAGCCGTGCCGAAGTGAGGATGGCCTGGTATGGAGTGGCCACATTTACTTCTGCACAGCTGCCTGCAGAGGCGGGCTCTTAGCCAGCAGCCTCCAATCCCTGGCCACCCAGCTGAGAGTAGCAGTACAGCAGCAAGGGTGACATGGATATGGTATTACCACCTTTCTGTGCTGCTTCTGGCGGGGTGCTGTCTTCAGAGCTGGGCACCCGGCCAACATTAAAACCACCGCTCTCCAGCTGCCGAGCTCTGAAAGCAGTGGAGAGGCCAGGTGGCAATATTGGGAGCCTCCTGAAATAACCATGTGACCCCCTGCAACTCTCTTATGGGTCAGGCCCCTCCAGTTTGAGAAATGCTGGTCTGCCCCGTGAAATCAGTATAGCCTAGGCCAGATCTTGCTGGCAGACACCAGATTTCATGGTCTGGGATGCGCTGTACATATCTGTGAATTTGGTAGGGCCCTAGAGATAACAGCATCACCCCACCTCAGAGGTGTTGGGGAGAAAAATGCATGGAGTTTTGTGAGGCTCTCGCAACCCATAGCAGGATGGAGGCTCTTTCATAGATCAGAAAAAAAACCAACCCTGAACTTCGAACCTGAAAGGTTGTGGTATACTTTAGAACAGTGTTTCCCAATTTTATGTGGCCATGGAACCTCTAGGGCCCTGCCACATTCCATCGAGCAAAAAAAAAAAAAAGCCCAGCCACCATGACACTGTCTTTTTAAGAGGGGACAGGGGAGTGCTGGCTCTTCACCCAACCTTTGCTTTTGCTTCACAGAACCCCAGGGTTCCGCGGAGCGCCAATTGGGAAACACTGCTTCAGAGGACGATCTTGCCTAAATTATGTAGGGCAGGTGCCCTTAAAATGCTTTCATTTGCTGTTTCAAAGCTGTGGGTGTAAATGGCCACATATTAATTCCTGCCAGGCTGGATACAGAGTACAGGGAATCCATGCAATGCCAGGTACCAAATAAAAGAAACCTCGCAATACCACGGCAGTGCATAGAATCCTAGAACACCAGGACTGGAAGGCACCTGGCAGGGCCAAGCACATAGATCCGTGTTTCTCAACCAGTGGTACAAGTCCCCTTAGGGGTACTCGAGAGAAGTCTGGGGGAGGGGGGGGTACGTCAACACAATTGAAATTTGGAGAAAACTGAATTTTTAAGTTTTACAACTCTATTATTTTTGTATTTTTACACCCAAAAATTTAATCTCCTGCTCAGCTATGATTAAGTTGTTTAAACAAATGTGTTGCAATGGGAGAAAACAATTGTGTGTGTCTGAAAACTGTAGGTACTGGGGGGTATTAATATTTTTTAAAGGGGTACTTTATTAAAAAAAATGTGAAACACTGATCTAGATCAACCCTGACAGATGTCTAGCCAACCTGCTCTTAGATATCTCCAGCGATGGAGATTCCACAACCTCGCTAGGCAATTTATTCCACAGTTTAACAGTAAATGTGACAGTTACCACAGTTTTCCTAATGACCAACCTAAACCTCCCTTGCTACAATTTAAGCTTTTTGTCCTATCCTCAGAGATCAAGGAGAACAAATTTTCTCCTTCCTCTTTGTAACCCCCTTATAGGTACTTGAAAACTAACACTGCTTTCAGATGGTAGGCATCAACTTTTGGTGGGCCCTGTCCTTAGAAATCAGTTTCAAAGGCAACATGTTCTTTCACCAAAGTGTTATTAGACTGTCACCTGCTATCATTTATTTCCCATTATTCCTGATTGCTGACTAGGGTAGATCCAGATTCAAAAAGAAGCAGCTGCTCCACCCATCGCTGTAGCTAATGCCTTGTGTTTGCCTTTTGTCCAGGATCTTCACAGTCTTTTCCAAAAGCAGGGCTGTACTGCTAGGGCTATTATCGCCACTTCAAAGGTCAACAGTCAAAGGCACACAGGTGTGCAGGCGCAGCTGGGCTCAGAACCCATCCTGCTGATTGCTCTCTCGTAGCCCTGGTGCATACCTCTATTGGCATTTTGAGCACCACTTACACCTTGCACTTAATTAGCTAGGGAAATGCCGATGCGCTGCTGGCAGCAAATCCATCTTAATATTGTAGGATTGGTGTAAATGGCCTTGGTCCAACCTGAATACAGAATTGTCTGATACCAATTCCTCTTACCTCTGGAATCAAGAGATGCTTTTTTCTAATTCAGCAGGTGCTCCTGGTAAAACCTGCCCTGCCCCTTGGGGATAAAAGGGTTAAAACCCTCCCCTTACTGCTGTCTCAAGTACCCCCAGGTGAGGATGAGTGAGAGAACCCAGCAATAAGGGAATCCACTAGGAGCAATTAACATGGAGAGGCTATAAGAGGACAGAGGGCTTCTCCCTTTTCTTTTTTTGTTTGAGGTACAGTTGACATGCTGGATGGTGACTGATACTATTAGGAGCTAATCCATAGACTCATAGAGCTGAAAGAGACCTCAGGAGGTCATCAAATCCAGCCCCCTGCCCAAAGCAGGACCAATCCATAATGCATTGGGCAGGGAGCTTAAGTAGTTTTGCTTTTGTGGGCTCGGAATAAAAGCTCAACTTGGTATTTAAAATCAGGGCTTCTTTCGTGTTGCTGCTTGGGACTGTTGATACTACCAGTGCATGGCAGTCAGTGGGGAAAAAATTAAAAAGCAAGTAACTAACTACTTATGGGTAGCAGAAGTCACTGCTACAGGAGGGGAGAAGAGCCCTGAGTTCTGCTTGAAACTGCACTGGTGCTTAGAGGATTTTATATTCTGGCTGCACCAGGATTTCTTACTAACTTGAATGTGCTGCCATGAATGATTTGATTTGTGGGTTTCCCACAGCTGGGCCTCTTTGTATAACCCACCTGCCTTTTGAGTGTAATACTGTCCCATCTAGTGGCTCTGAGACCATTTACAGAGTCTACTCCACAGCCTTAGCTCCTAGGTGGTTGATTTTTCGTTCATGCAATAAAAGCTCCTGCACTAAGCTCCGGAGATCCCAGGTTCGATGCTGCCTGCTGATGAGCCGCATCTGCTGGTGTTATAGTTACGCTTAGCCAGACATATGCCCCTTGGAACAAGGAGAAGTAAGATTTCATGTCAGTAAAAGCCTATTAATCGGCATCTGTAATGGGATTAGCCCCATCACACAAAGGAATGGCAAATGAAATTTAGGGTTGATAAATGCCAAGTAATGCATATTGGAAGAAAACAATCCCAACTATATATGCAAAATGAAGGGGACTAATTTAGCTATAACCACTCAAGAGAGAGCACTTGGAGTCACTGGATAGTTCCCTGAAAACATCCCTTCTGTGTGCCGCATCAGTCAAAAAAGCAAACAGAATGTTAGGAATCATTAAAAAAGGATAGAGAATAAAGCAGAGAATATCTTATTGCTTCTATATAAAACCATGGTACGCCCACATCTTGAATATTACATGCAGATGTGGTCGCCTCATCTCAAGAAAGATATATTGGCATTGGAGAAGGTTCCGAAAAGGGCAGCAAAAATGATTAAGGGTTTGGAACAGCTGCCATATGAGGAGAGATTAAAATAACTTGGACTTTTCAGCTTAGAAAGGAGGATACTAAAGGAAGATATGATAGAGGTCTATAAAATCGTGACAGGTATGGAGAAAGTGAATAAGGAACAGTTATTTACTTGTTCCCATAACACAAAAAACTAGGGGACACCAAACGAAATTAATGGGTAGCAGATTTAAAGCAAACGAAAGGACATTTTTCTTCATGCAGTGCACAGTCAACTTGTGGAACTCCTTGCCAGAGGATCAGGACTCAAAATAAGAAGTAGATAAATGCAGGGAGGTCAGGTTCATCAATGGCTATTAGGCAGAATGGGTAGAAATGGTGTTGCTAGCCTGTTTGTCAGAGGCTGGAAATGGGTGACAGGAGAGGGATCACTGGATGATTCCCTGCTCTGTTCACTCCCTCTGGGGCATCTGGCATTGGCCACTGTTGGCAGACAGGATACTGGGCTAGATGGACCATTGGTCTGCTCCAGTATGACTATTCTCATGTTCTCATTAAACAGACCTGAATGCTGCCAGGTGCGTGTGGAGGGGGGGCTTGCGTCAAGTTGACCTTGGGCCCTAAATGAAAATACATCAGAGCAGAATTGCCTGCTCCAGACCGACCTGAGTAAGACCTTGCTCCTCATCAGGAGGGGAGGTGATTTAAATGACAGCCGGAAGGTTACACTAGTGGTTTGATTCCTGGTTTTAACAGGGCAATGCCCTACATTCATGTGTGTCGCTGCATCTTGACAAAGAAGACGTTCTTGACATTGGGAACCCCTTGGTCAGTGACATCTGAAAGGACTCCCTGATCCTTTTACTCTCTTGTTACCCCCACACTCTGATCTGCTCGTTCTGATGTCTGCTCTACTACAGTCGCAATGAAAGTGCAACAGCATGGGAAAGTGCCATGCGATAGTATGGGAGATATACCTTCCTGACCCTTGCTCCTGATCAGCTCTTGCCCTGAAGCTTGAGAGTTGGTGGGATTGTTATTATTGGGGTTTTATTTATTATGTCTCCGACTAGTGCCACTGCTCTTACCATCATCTCATCTGGGGCATAAATCAAGACAGCTTCTTTGATTAGAAAAAAAAAAAAAGGCAAGAGGAACATATGAACTATGTCTTTTTGGCAGCTCTGATCTAGTAGAGTAAGCCCAGAGCTGGGAGTCTCCTGACCTTTTTAGGTTTTGCATTCAGCACACTGAAGATGCTCCCCGCTAATTGCTTTGTGTTCACTCTGCCTCACTTATCTCACCTGTAAAATGGTGACAAAATGGCTACCTGGGCTCAGTCATTCCTCGCAGGATTTCCTGCTAGTTAAAGCCACTGGCTCCAAACCAGGCTGCAGGAAGTGTGCTCAGATTTTTCTGAGGGGGCAAATCTACACTTAAAGGGGTGTTGGCACAAATGCCACTGGTTTGCTGGAGCTCCTCAATGAAGATGCTTTAAGGTGAACAGAGAGGGGTCCTCCATCAATGCAGTTAATCCACTTCCCCGAGAGGCAATTGCTGTGTCCCTAGGAGATGCTCTTCTGCCAACCTAGTGCAATCTACGCCAGGGTGGGCAATCATTTTCGCAGGAGGGCCACTTCACAAATATTGGTACGTGGTCATGGGCCGGTCCGCCTCCTCCCCCAGAAAGGGCAAGGCCTTGGGCAAAAGGGGTGGGGTGAGAGCTACAGAGAGAGACAGACAAACAGAGAGACACTTTGTGTGTGAGAGACGGACTCTGTGGCAGTGCCTATGTGCGTGTGGCACAGACAGTGTGGCACAGATGGAGGGGGGTGACAGTGACATTCAGGCTACGTCTACACTGCAGGTTTCTTGTGCAAGAAGCTTTTTGCAGAAGAGATCTTCCGCAAAAATGTCTTGCGCAAGAGCACGTCCACACACAAAAGCGCATCGGAAAAATGATACACTTTTGGGAAAGAGAGTGTCCAGACTGCATGGACGCTCTCTCGCAAGAAAGTGCTGATTGCCATTCATAGAATGACCACCACGGCACCTGTGATTCTTCCGATAGGCTGTTTTGTGAAAAAAAACCCTGTTTCCCGTCCAGACACAAGTTTTTGCGCAAGAGCTCTTGCACAAAAAGGAGTTATTCTTCATAGAAAGAGGAATACCTACACCGCAAAAACCCCTCTGTTCTGTTGATTCACTGTAAATTTTCTTGTGCAAAAATGCACTTGAGGTGTGGACGCTCTGCAGGTTTTTGTGCAAAAATGGCTGTTTTTGTGCAAAAACTCTGTATTGTAGACTGAGCCAGAGAGTGTGGGCTGGCAGTTGCTGCTGGCTAAGTTTCTGAGAGAATCCAGGTACTGTCTCTTTAAGGGAAATCTGTCCTGCTCAGTTGTCTCCCCCCTTCAAATTGGAGCAGCTCTGCTGACTGTGTGTCTCCATGTATAACCCCTGCTCGGCTCAAGGGAACAACCTGGCTTCAGCACCCTGCTGTCACCCTCCACCCCCCACTCTGCACAGCCAGCAGGAGAACCCTGGGAACAGCTCAGCCGCAGGGCGGAGCAAGATGTGGGAGGGGAAGCTGCTGGTGGTATGGATGCACCTCTGCTAATCAGCTGGGTGGGCCAAAGAGAAATGTTTGACCAACTGGATCTGGCTCCCCCGGCCTGAGTTTGCTTACTCCTGGCCTACGCTACACTCTATAACTGCATCACTCTGGAGTGTGGCTCTTTCACACTGTATACCGATATAAGTCTGTAGCGTAGGCCAGACCTCAGGATCTGCAGTATGTTCTTTGTCTTATAGCTCTCCTACCTAAGCACCACTATTAGCCCAGTCACACTAGCCTCTGAGCACTTCACAGACATCAATGAATTGATCTGCACATCACCCCTGTGAACTGGGGGAATACAGGTTGCACCGCTGAAATCTGGGATTCTCTGGTCTGGCAACATCCGTGGTCCGCCATGACCATGGATGTTCCAGGACCAGAGAGTCCCAGCACGCTGCAGGGAGGTGGGGGCCTGGGATCTGGCACACAGCTCAGATGGGCTGCTGGGGTAGGGGGCAAGGAGCCAGTGCGTGGCTCAGCTAGGCTGATGGCAGCGCCAGGAAACAGGGAGAGGGGCATCTGGGGTGGGAGGCTCTGAAATAGCCTTCCCTGATCCAGAAAAATCCCTCAGTCAGGACCAGTCAGGTCCCCAGGGTGCCAGACTGCAGAGGTCCAACCTGTAGTAACGAGCAGTCCTCTTGCACCATAGAGACTAGCACATGTATTAGGTTGTGAGTTTTTGGGGTACAACCCATGTCATCAGATGAGTTGGAGTGGAAATGAGAGAATCCAGGGTATATAGAACAAAAAAAGCGGTTACCTGTCACTTATAGGACCAGTGTTAACAAAGCTAATTAAATCAGGCTGGCTGTGTCTCATGCATAGCATGTGATGTGGAAATGTGAATATCAAAGGCAGGGAAGTTGCCTTTGTAGTGTGTTAACCAGTTGCGATCCTGATTCAGTCCTAAGTTGCTAGTGTTGAACTTGTAAATGAGCTCCTGTTCTGCTCTCTCCCTCTGTAATCAGGGGATAAAATTCTTTTGTAGCAGGATGGCTACTTTTCAATCCATTATTGAATGTCAGGGAGGTTAAAATGTGCCCCCACAGGTTTCCATATGTTACCTTTCCTGGTGCCTGATTTGTGTCCATTTAGCCTTTGGCACAGAACCATGGTGTCCAACACACTAGCCACTAGCCACGTGTGGCTATTTGGCCACTTAAGTGTAGCTAGTTAGCTCACAAAATTAATAACATTTTCAGAATAATGTAGCTAGTTCTATATAGCAGTAGCCACTACAATGACTACTGCTTCAGAACTGGTTGGACACCATGGTCCTGTGATATTTTGCTTGTCTAGATGTGTGGACAGAGTTAGCACCAGGGTTTCCCACAGTCCCATAAAGTTTGTTTACTGCCACCAGTCCTGGCTCTCGGTGTGCTGTTCTGTAGCTCTAATTTACCCCTCAATGTCTTCTAAGGGCTTCACAAGCCATGGAAGTGTTGGCAGTGCTTTTTTTGTGACGGTGCTGCCCGGCACCTCCAGTCAGAGCTTACCTGGAAAGAACGGAGCATACCGGCATCTCTGTAATGAAAATGGCCAACAGCCATGTTTCTTAAAGGGGATGCGTCTCTTAAAAGGGAAATGCCAGCCCCACTGCCTTTTTTTTTCCCAACAACTTTTCCCCTGGAGTACGGACACCTTTTTTTTTTTTTAACAAAAAAAACACTGAGTGTTGGTAATGCTGCTAGACAATATTGACCTCCTGTGGTTAGGCAAATTCTCTGGTTTGGCACCGGTCAGGTCCCCAGCGTGTCGGACTAGACAGGTTCAACCTGAATATAATAAAAAGACTGTTCTCTGCCAACAAATGTGTGATGACAGAAGACAGCTGCATGCAACGAAGAGAGGGGGATAGCACATGATTTCATTGTTTTGTCTAAACCACAGAAGTTATTGCCTGATCCAAGTCTGATCCCAAATCTTGGCCAGCAGAGAGTTGTGCTTCATATTGATTTTCATCTGCAATCAAAACTCAGACTTTGGTGGAATCCCTATAAAATGACTGGGATTTGAGGGGAATTTGGTGCAGAGCAGAGAAGAGTTCGTAAAAGGTTTGCTCTTCAATATTTACTTGGAATACATGTACTGCATTCTGAAAAGACTGTAGAAACAGCCTGAAAGAGCTCAGAAGAGACTGACGGTCTGGCCTCTAACCACGATTTTATTCTAGCCATGTGCCCCACTCTTTTGTCCTTGAATTCAGCAAATCAATCCTCGGGCCAGAATAAATCCCGAGCTCAGCCTCTGCAGTAGCACCAAGCCTCAGTGCATAGAAACATACAGTCCTGCTGCCCAGCCTTGAAATTTACATACGTTTGTCCAACTACCTTGGTGAGGGCTGTGGAATAACAAAACAGGAAGAGCTGTAAAACAAAGCTTTTATCTCCCCTTGCGTCTGCAGCAAAATACCATGTGGTAATGAAGGCTGACACTAAAATTATCTTTGCAGCAGCCTGACATCAGAATTAATTCCCAGCGAGCGGTGTTTATTAAGAGAACGATATTTAAAATAGGGGGGAGGGTGATGTTTGCAATTATTTCATTAAAAATCTAGAGCTCAACATCAGAACAGGATGTGCACAGGGATAATAACTGTAGGCTTCACATCTTTACCATTTAAATGCTCCTTCCCTTTCGGAGCGTGTCTAGACAGAAGCGTTAGGATTCGGAAGCCAACCTACACGGCAATATGACTGCATCGTAATGTAGTTTATGCCCAAGGGAGATTACGTTTGGTTCAAGCTTTTTTCCATCTTTTGCCTCTTATTGTGAGTGCACTTTACATAACACTATTATCTTGAAGGGAGGAGGAGAACATGAAATGAGACCAGCTACTGAAGTAGGTGCCCTGTAAAAGTAACTTTAATTAAAGAACAACACAGGCACCGATGAAATGTGCTGGTTTTTCCTTTCGACATTCTGAATTGAGCCGAGTGCTGGTGAAAGACGCTTCAGTGGCAACCTTTCAGATGGACTCTGTTTATACCACAGAACAGAACGAGAAACAATGGTCTCAAGTTGCAGTGGGGGAGGTGTAAGGGGACTATTAGGAAAAACGATTTCCCTAGGAGGGTGGGGAAGCACTGGGATGGGTTCCCCAGGGAGGGAATGATTGAGTTGGGGGTGGTCCTGCCTTGGGGCAGAGGGTTGGATTCAATGATTTCTGAGGTCTCTTCCAGCCCTAGAAGTCTACGGTTCGAAGATTCTAACAGCTTCTGATAGGTAAGCTCTCTAGTCCCTTACCCATTCTCCATGCCCCTTCTGTCCTCTGCAAAACCACTGAGATGGCATTTCTGGTGTTATGGATGGCTAATGATTTTTATGTGGGAATCCCAAGCCCAGCCGGTGCTCAGGCTCATCAGTTATAACCTCCAAGCAGAAGGACTGAGGCCCCTTACTTAGCAAGTGAAACTGCTGGCGTTATTCGTATTCCCATAAGTAACGTTGGTCCAGAATTGGATTGTTGAAAAGGTGATTCCTCTCAGAAGGTGTATCCATAAAAACAGTGGGTAGTCCTGTGGCACCTTAGAGTATGTCTAGACTACACGGCTCTGTCGGCAGAGCTGTGTAGATGAGTTTACTGGACATAGGGAAATGAAGCGGCGATTTAAATAATCGCGCTTCATTTACATCAAAATGGCTGCCACGCTGTGCCGATCAGCTGTTTGGTGGCACAGCGGGGCAGTCTGGACGCGCTGCAGTCGACAAGGAAAGCCTTTGTCGACCGCCCCGGTAAACCTCATTTCACAAGACATACCGGGGCAGTAAACAAAGGATTTCCTTGTCGACTGCGGCGCGTCCAGACTGCCCCACTGTGCTGCCAAACAGCTGATCGGCACAGCAGGGCAGCCATTTAGATATAAATGAAGTGGTGATTATTTAAATCACCGCTTCATTTCCCTATGTCTGGTAAACTCATCTGCATGGCTCCGTCGATGGAGCTGTGTAGTCTAGACATACCCAGAGAGACTAACAAAGAAATATAGGATCATGAGCTTTTGTGGGCAAATCCCACTTCATCAAATGGGTTGGAGTGCAAATAACAGAACCCAAGAGATATATACATCTATAGTCTCATTGTGGAGTTGTTCTCATGCAAATGCTTATGCATACAGCAAATATTTGGTGCTAGGACAGAGCTGGGTAAGACACCTCTCGTGGGCTGGATCCAGCCGCCAAGACACCGGATCCAGCCTACAGACACCCCTCCGGGAACCCTCAGGCATGCAGCAGCCACTGTTTTACACACAGGGCTGCTCTGTGAGACTCTCTATTCTGGTGTGAGGGGGAGGTTTTGGGTGTTCTCTCCCTGCCCAATCCTCAGCTCCTATTGGTCAGAAACAACCGGCCAATAGGAACTGACCCCAGCCAATATCTCAGGGTCCTATTTAAATGGCTCATCACTCCTGGATTCAGCCCTCTCCTGGCAGGGGCTGGAGCCACCATCCTTCTAAATTGCCGCTATGGAAAGCGCTCGCTAGCTCCCCCCCGCATTGCCGGAGAGTTGCCGGGGGTTGCGGCAGCTCTTTAAAGGGCTCCCGGTTGCGACCGTACCCCAGCAGGAGGCGGAGCTGTGAGCCCTTTAAATTAGCCACCGCAACCCCAGGCGGTTGCCAAGCAACGCGGTAGTAGCTGGGCCAGGACCCGTGAACCCTTTGCTGTGTTTCTACTTCAAAGCCTAGACAACTCTGGGGGGAGGCTAGTCTTCAGCCCCGCCCCTTCCACTCCAGGTCCCGCCCCTTCCACTCCAGGCCTGCCCCTTCCACTCCAGGCCCCACCCTTTCCACTCCAGGTCCTGCCCCTTCCACTCCAGGCCCGCCCCTTCCACTCCAGGCCCCGCCCCTTCCACTCCAGGCCCCGCCCCTTCCACTCCAGGTCCCGCCCTTTCCACTCCAAGCCCCGCCCCTTCTGGAGGTGGAGTCAGCCCGTGTATCAAAATTCAGTAAGTGGCCCCCTTGCAAAAATGCTTGCCCACCTCTAAGCTAAAAGATTGGCTGCAATTATCTCTCAGTAGGAAAAGGCTCAGTGTCTGATCTGCACAAGAACGGATTCCTAGGTCCAACTCCCAAGCTCTACAAGAAATCTCACTGTGTGGCCATTTTTCCGCCTTATTATCATCATATTCATTAGCCAGGATGGGTAGGAATGTTATCCTTAGCCTCTGTTGGACAGAGGCTGGGAATGGGTGACAGGAGAGGGATCACTTGACAATTTCCTGTTCTGTTCTCTCCCTCTGGAGCAACTGGCATTGGCCACTGTCGGCAGGATACAGGGTTAGATGGATCTTTGGTCTGACCCAGCATGGCCGTTCTTATGTTATGTTCAAATAGGAATAAGCAATGTTTCCCTCCTCTCCAAGATATTGTGCAGTTGATGTTCACAAAGGACTTTGAAATCCTTGCATGAAAAGCATTAGGGAGCTTCAAAATACTTAGCACCAGAGGCACCGAGAGCAGAATTCAGTGGGGAAAGCAGCCCTCGGTTAGCGTGTAGGGAAGACTGAAGATTGAACGTGATGGTCATGACCAGTGTTCCCTATAAGCTGTGTGCTTGCGCGGCTGCTCAGGAGAGATTCGCATGCCCCCGGGGGCTTCCAAAGTTGAGTAGCTCTGATTTGGAGTGTTCAAATTGTTCTTAAGTACCCATTGTTTGGTTGGTTAAGTCATTAGGTTGTGGACGGTTGTGTGCTAGCCAGGTAATGTCTTTATTCATGCCTTTTTGATGGCTCCCAAACTTGTAAATGAAGTTAAGTTCCAACACGTCCCTGTGTATTTGGCTTGTGGAATTGGCTTGAAACAACCCGGTGACTTTGAGATCCATTCATGCATGCAGGTTAAAGTATTCTCCAACAGGTTTCTGTGTGTTGCCTTTTCGGATATCTGATTTGTGTCCATCGATTCTTTCCCATAGAGACTGTCACCAGTTTGGCCAATATATATGGCAGAGGGGCATTGCTGGCATTTGATGGCATAGATCGCATGAGTGGATGTGCAGTTAAATGAGCCTCTGATTTGGTAGTTGATGTGGTTAGCTCCACTGATGAAATTGCTTGTGTAGATGTGTGGGCAGAGCTGGCACCGGGGTTGATTATAATGTTCGTTCTGCAGAGAGAATATTTACTTCTCATTAAATCATTAGTGGATTAAGAACTGGATGGAGAGGTTGGCAGACACTCTCTGGCCAGTGTGTAATGCGGCTGGACAACTTTAAAATCACGTCAGTCCTTCGAAATAAAAAGACCTGCCTGAATCTTCCAGGAAAGAATTGCTGCATGACTCAGTCTCTGGAATGACTTGAAATCCAGGCTGGCCTGAGGAGGATCAAATTGGCAGTGTTTAAGGCAGGAAAGAGGGCATGGGGGAGGGGAGAGGCAAACCAGTACCATAGAAGCAGAGAGAGAAGATGAGAGGATTACTAGAAACAGGACTTTGTACCATTCTGCAATGATTAATGCAAAGAATAATCGCGCTGCCTTTGTTTGACCCACCCGCGCAAAGGATTAAAGGAGTATGGGTGTGCTACAGAAGCTCCTGGTTCCATCAGAATCTTGGGTTGGGACCAACAGCGGCTCTTCGGAGAACTCCGCCATGAGCAAGTGGGTAGGAAGTAGGCGGAGTCTATTATTTTCCTCTGCTATCAGCGCTATCCTCCTTCCCTTCCTGCTGACTGGTAGAATTCAGAGCTTGTCTTCTCAGTAGTGAGAAGACCCTCCTATGCCGAGGGAAGAGCTCCTTTCCTCTTGGTGCTGTCTATATGGGGGCTTCGGTTGGTGTCACTATGGCACTTAGAGGTGAGGGCTGTAGTTTAGGCCTCAGTCAGCATCAGTGGGGAAGCAAACTACCCCCTTTCTGGGGATGTAGTAAATACAGGGCCAGGGATTATCTTTGTCTTCAATACTTAACCAAACAGTCGACCATAAAGATCATTTGCTACTTGGTCGGTTCCTATGCAGCCATAAGGACTAGACAAGCCAAGGGTCCAATGTCGGCGCAGATTTGACGCACCTGTCTTTGGGCCATACGCACTCCCTGGTGGGCGGAATTTCACCTCAGACACTGAAAGCCGCCCAGAGAACGGCCTTTGACAAAATGTCTCACGGCATCCTTGCGATGCGTCTGAAAAGCGAAGACACCATCTGCGGACAATGGCCCCCAGAGTCTGCTGACTGGCGCAGCCATTCACATCTGCACGACCAATGAAGTTGCTCCCCTTCGTGCCCAATATACCACATGGGCATTTTGTGGAAGAAGCCTCCAGCTTTCTTCAGGCTGAGCGGTACCATGTCCATGTTTCGCAACCGCCCAGCAATGCGGCTCGAATGGCTCCTGAATTTGGTGGCCATACTGAGATGATGCTGGTTCCATATTTTGTGGTAAACAACCCATGGCGGATGGTAAAAGGCCAATCTGGGGCAGGTGAGGAACATCCATATGAGCATTGGAGGAACTAGTGAACATCAAACCCAAATAGCAAAAACTGGAGATTGCTTGGACAGATTCATTATTCCAAGAGATTGAGATTATGGGTAGCCTTGACTCTAGATTTTGTCTTCAACCACAATACATAGAGGCCAACCTTAGCTAGCTCCAACTCCATTTGCTGGATGAGCCGGCTGAGAATAAATAGCCCATATTATTAATTAAGTGTTTGGAAATGAAACCTATCATGTGGTGTCTGCTTCATCCTTCTCACCTCTGTTTGTGGAAGATGGGTTCCTTTACACTTGTTGGTGTGTTCGTAAGGCTGCTTGCTGCTCCAGAGAACCGGGTCGGGCCCAAAAGTGGGCTTTTATACACGGTTTTATCAGTGGAGGGCTGCTCCATAGGGGTTGGTTATTGGCCAGTTTCTTTCAGTGAAAATGAGTCCCTCTGTACTTGTCCTGGTGGCAAATAGCAGCAACCCAATAGAAAGAATGACAAAGCCTTTGTGTAGCAATAGCACAAGTTGAACCTCTCTAATACAGCACACTCTGGTCTGGCAACATCCGTAGTCTGTCATGATTTGAGTTAGCTGGATGTCCACTTTTCATGGGTGTGACCAAGTTTCCCGCAGTCCTATAAAGTTTGTTTACAGCCCCCAGTCCTGGCGCTCAGTGTTCTGAGCTGTTCTTTAGCTCTAATTTACCCCTAAATGTCCTCTAACAGCCCAGTGAGCAAGGGAAGTGTTGGTAATGCTGCTAGACAATATTGACCCACCCGTAGACCGGAAAATTCTCTGCTTTGAAACCAGTGAGGTGCCGAGGGTGCCGGATTAGAGAGTTTACACTGTACAAAGAATCACATTTTGAGCATCCCAGGTCACATCCTGCTTCAAAGACCTTTTCACACCAGACTTGAAAGAGAATCCTCTGAACTGTCATTCATGCTTAAATTCGACACTTTTCACCTAGGTCTAAACAAAGACATTAATTATCTTACCCATTACAAAGATAGCTTCCCCAATTATCACCTCTAATATCATTAGCTCATAGACATTTACCTCTCCCCCCCCCCCCATACCCCTTCTGTTCTGAAATGTGATTTATCCTTTTCATATGTGTTCATTTTTTTGATTGTATCCTTTGGTATAAATGGTTGTGCCAATTTTCTTCCACTGTTTGATCTGAGGAAGTGGGTCTGGCCCATGAAAGCTCATCACCTAATAAACCATCTTGTTAGTCTTTAAAGTGCTACATAGTCCTGTTTTTTGCTTCAGGTCACATGTCAGTGTTTCTGTAAGCCCAAGCCCTTGGAAGAAGACCTCAATTTAATCATATTATTGAAGAGAACGGCACATTAAATCATCAATAAATGACACCTTTTTAGCCCTTTGAAGCTGTGTGTGTCCTTGCCATTCTGCCAGGAAATGTCCAAGTTAACACTAGATCATATTGCGTTTTATTTCAGTTGGGGAAGTACAATGTATGATTGGCTACTGGATCTGAATCTCCTATGTTGTCCCCATCACTGTCATCTTTAATAGTATTTATTATCATTGTTTTAATTCCGGCTGAATGTGGAAGAAAGCACAAGGAAGAGTCACGGTGGAACTGCATATATTAATGGGGTGATAAATTATTTGTAGAAGGGAAATAATAGATGAAAAATCCAAACCTGTCACTTGGGGTTATGGTCTGCATGATTCAGTCTTGTCTGATTTCCATGCAAACTCAGACTGGCTGCAGATGATGGACGCTGGCAGCTGCCTCTTTCCATAAGAACAGCCATACTAGGTCAGACCAAAGGTCCATCTAGCCCATTACCCTGTCTTCCAACAGTGTTCAATGCCAAGTGCCCCTTAGGAAATGAATAGCACAGGTAATCATCAAGAGATCCGTCCCCTGTTGCCCATTCCCCAGAAGCTAGGGGCACCATTCCACCCCAGCCAACTCACTGACGGCTCCATCCTCCATAAATTTATCTAGCTCTGTTTTGAACCTTGTTATAGTCTTGGACATCACAACATCCTCTGGCAAGGAGTTCCACAGGTTGACTGCATTTTGTGTGATGAAGTACTTCCTTTGGTTTGTTTTAAACCTTCTACTTGTTGATTTCATTGGGTGTCTCCTAGTTCTTGTGTCATGGAAAGATGTAAATAACTCTTCTTGATTCACTTTTCCCACACTGGGCAAGTGCCTAGAACTTGTCGAGGGAGGTTCTCAAGGGTGATCTCCCCGCTTAAACTGAGCTGAAGCTATATTTCATCCCAGCTCCTGGGGACATCATCTCCAAGAGTCCCGGCAGAGGCAGTTCTTCCTAGGATTTACGCTAGACTCAGGGATGCAGGATCAGGCCTTCCAGGGATGAGCTTTTAAGAGGTGCAGCACAGAATTTTCCCACAAGAGGGAGAACTGAGGTTGCTTTCAGCTACTTTTGCACCCTTCCAATCCTGGGTTGTCCAGGTTCCAGAGTAGTAATTTAGCATGGAGGTGCATAGGCCATGGCCCCACCCCAAAATGCCTTTCCTAACCCAGCCCCGCCCCCTGGTGGTCTTAAAAGATGGCCTCCAGCTGTCAGTAGCCTGGATTTTGACATTTCTCCCCCTGCTGGACTCAGGGCTTTTAGGGCCCCTTTAAACTGCTCCGATCTTTTCACCGAGTGTAAAGATGGGAGTTAAATCAGGTCCTTAAGCAGGCAGGGCAGAAAAATAAAGCTCACACCTGTGGTGTTTGCTCATCTCCTTATTGAGTCGGTGCCTTAGTTTAAGGAACCTTCAATGCAAGTCCCACAACTCAAACTGCTTCAGTTTCTACCTCTAACTGAAACGTCTACGCAGGAAGAACAAGAATAATTACATTTTCTGTGTGAGAATGCACTGAAAAAGGTTAAAAAAAATCTCATTAACGCTCTGCCAATCTTGACTTTCAAATGCAAGTTTGCTATGATTATCACGTTTGTCCTCAGCTTAACAAAATATCAAATTTAACATTTCTTTGATGGGCTGGATTTTTATATATTTTGTCCATCCCATTGCTATTACAGTTCTTCATGAATAGAAGTGTACCAATTTCATATAGGTTTGTTTTTGTGTCATTTATAGTCATACTTGACGGAAGCCTCTAATTCTGGCAGCTTTTCAGCGTTACATGTGAGACACATTCAAATAAGGACTAATGCATTTTAAAATAACGTTGATACTGCAGCGGAACAAAATAGCTGTTCGTGTGAGATCAATAAGGCCATGACGATGGTTTTTAAAGGGTGGAAGAATTACTTCTGAAGTTCTGGTGATGATTCCGCAAAATATACAATTTGCATATGACACCCAGCTGGGAGTTGCAAACCCTCCGGAGGGTAGGATTAAAATTCAAAAGGACCTTGATTGTAGAATTAGTCTGAAATCAATTAAATGAAATTCAATGAAGACAAGTTGAAGCCTGACAATTGGGAGGGGAAACGAAATTAAATGTACCACAGCAGGAGGGGGAATAACAGGATAAGTAGCAATACTGCCAAAGAGAATCATGGAATCATTGAATACTAGGACTGGAAGGGACCTCAAGAGGTCATCGAGTCCAGGCCCTGCCCTCATGGCAGGACCAAATACTGTCTAGACCATCCCTGATAGACATTTATCTAATCTATTCTTAAGTATCTCCAGAGATGGAGATTCCACAACCTCCCTGGGCAATTTATTCCAGTGTTTAACCACCCTGAGAGTTAGGAACTTTTTCCTAATGTCCAACCTAAACCTCCCTTGCTGCAGTTTAAGCCCATTGCTTCTTGTTCTATCCTCAGAAGCCAAGATGAACAAGTTTTCTCCCTCCTCCTTATGACACCCTTTTTAGATACCTGAAAAATAAATTGAACATCCTCCAATAAATGATGCAGTTCCAAAACAGGCTAATGTCATTCTGGGATGGAGCCTCTGCTGGAGTACCGTGTCTAGGTCTGGGTGCTACACTTTTAGACCACTTTTACACTACAAGTAGGTCGATTTTATTTAATTTGGCTTTGAGCATCCAATGTAACAAACGTGATTTTGCAAGTCCCCACTAGGTGGCTTTGGTCGACGGAGCACATCTGGGCTGAAAGGAGTTGTAGTGATATCAAGCAGTGATGCATTGTGGGTAGCTATCCCACATTCCTGCAGCAGGTTGGAATTCTGGACTAGGGTTCCAATGTCTCATGGGATGAAATGATTGTTGTGGGTGGTTATCGGTGCATATCTCAGCTTCCTGTGTCTGTGGTACCCTTTGTATTCACACAGCACAGCTGTGTGTCCCGGGGGTAGCCCTTATCTACCATGCCCTCAGCAATTTTGGTACCGATATCAGCATTTCTTTGGCTCGCTGGGAATTCTGTTTACTTGGACTCTTCTGCCCTCACCCCCACAGCAATCGGATCCCCTGTCTTCTATACACTCCATGCTGGAGGCATTTGTGGCCCTGGGCGTGCTCAGCTGGGCTGGGAAGCACCCTACACCACTCCAATGGGACATGAACTTTCAAAAGTTCCTTGGGCTTTTCCTGCTCACCTGGCTGAAGACACGGCCTTTGGAGTTCAAAGTACTCACCAGAGCATTCACAATGGAGTACTCTGGGGCCACCAGCGGAGAGCCAGCAACTCTGAATTACAAAGGCCGTGTCTTCACTATAGGGAAGATCGGTGGCTTCTAAATTGATCTTCCAGAGTTTGATTTAGTGGGTCTAATAAAGACCTACTAAATCAAACTCAGAGGGCACACCCATTGGTGGCCAGTTCTGCTCTTGTGTTTGTGGAGTAAAGGAAGCTGACAAGAGCATTTGCTCCTGTCAGCCTTCTGCTGTGAGGATGGCGGGAAAGCGCAAAACAAAGTACTTCAACTCCAGCTACGTCATTAACATAGCTGCAGTTGTGCATCTTAATTCAGCCTTCCCTTTTAGAGTTGACCTGGCCAAAGTGTGTTCACTGCCCGTAATTTGAGGCATGAATGTTGCCTCTGGCTTGACTCCACGGGCTCAGGTGAAGTACGGGGGTCGATTTAAAAGCCTATTCAGTTGACAGGAGGCAGTACAAACAGACTCATTACAAATTCGACTCAATGCTGAATATGTGGACCTAAGCCTGTGGTGTAGACCAGCCCTGAGAAAGCTGTGGAGAAACTGGAGACAGTCCAGAGGAGAGCAAGAAAAATGATAAAAAAAGAATTAGAAATCCCCTCCAGGCTGGCTGCCCACCATGACTCGTCTCCTGGAGACGTGTTCTTTCCTGAAGCTCTTCTCCCAGGCTCCACCAAAGAGAGCTTCTATTTCCAGGATCCCCCACCCCCTCCCGGTTGAGATTTTCAGTCCTAGGAGCCTGTCTGCTGCCTAATCCAGACTTCCTGCCTTGGGAGGTGGCCAAGAAAGAGTGTAGAATCCCTTTTGGGGAAACTCTGGGTTTATTTGGTCCTGTCTTGGTGCAGGAGGTTGGACCAGGTGACCTCTTGAGCTCGCTTCCAGCCCTACATTTCTACAGCTCAATGAAGCATCCTCTGACGGGACAATATTTGGGCATGACCCTGTCCAGATAACATTCAATTAAATTATATTTTTCTCCTGTTCTTAGCCCCCCACACGAAGAAGTGTGAGGCTTCCCAAGTTTCTCTCACTGCACCAGACTTGAAGAAACACCTGTGAGAAGTAACTTTTTTCATTTACCCCCTGTGATATAGAGAGAGGCTTACTTTATTGCCAATTATTGTTGATTCTCTATTAATCTATTTATGCCCTCTTGTGTTGCTGGGTAACAGATACCGTCATTCCTGTCAGCAGTTATAGAATTATTTTTATTTGCCATGAAATGCAGACTTGAGTATACTCACAGTGAAATGTTGATATGGATTCTTAGTCAGTATTCAGAGATGAGACCACACCAATCCCTTAGTCCTAACTAAACTACTCAAGCCTTCGAAATATTCAGTGCTGAAGTCCCCCACCTCTTCCAGCATTATACCAAAGGACTATGGTGCACCAGTAACATGTCAAACACTCCTATGTTATATCAAACAATAGTAGAGTAGGTCACTATTATGTTAAGGGGCAGTCTTGGACAATCTAAATATTTGCTACTAGATTTACCCAGTGTTGCTCGGGTCCTTAACTCAATTAATTTTTGTTTTACTCTCTCAAATATGGAGTAGAGATGGTGCAAACTTTTGCCAGCAGACGGCTCCCTACTTCACAAAATAAGATCCCCCATTGCTCATATCCTTAACTCAATTACTTTTTTTTTTCTTCATTTGAATCATTGCTCTGGGAGGAGGGGTTCAGTTTGCAGGCTGCCCTGGGGAGAGAGGACTAACCCTTTCCTCTCCCACTGCAGCCGATTGCAAGTGAGAAGCACCTCTCTCCACGGCTGCCGCCGCTCCAGTGGGCACAGCCAGGGGAGGGCTGCATGTCTCCTGGCTGACACAGGTCCGGGTTTGTCTGCCTCCTGTGCTCCCTCACCAGAATGCAGCAAACCCACTTTCTCCTGGCTCACCTGCCTGGTGATCCTGTCTCTATTCTGTCTGGTTTTCTAACAAACAGTCCCATTCTAGGCACATCCCATTTTCCTGGCACACCCAAATGCTGACTTTGCTTTAAGCTATGAAAAGAGGAAGCTGCCTACCGCATTTGGTGGTCCTAGCTCTTAGGGTATGTCTACACTACCCCGCTAGTTCGAACTAACGGGGTAATGTAGGCATACCGCACTTGCAAATGAAGCCCGGGATTTGAATTTCCCAGGCTTCATTTGCATAAGCGGGGCGCCGCCATTTTTAAAACCCCGCTCGTTCGAACCCCGTGCAGCGCGGCTACACGGGGCACGAACTACCGTTACTCCTCATTCCACGAGGAGTAACGGTAGTTCGAACTAGGAAGCCTAGTTCGAACTACCTAGTTCGTGCCCCGTGTAGCCGTGCTGCACGGGGTTCGAACGAGCGGGGTTTTAAAAATGGCGGCTCCCCGCTTATGCAAATGAAGCCCGGGAAATTCAAATCCCGGGCTTCATTTGCAAGTGCGGTATGCCTACATTACCCTCCTAGTTCGAACTAGGAGGGTAGTGTAGACATACCCACACAGTTTAGGAGGAGTTCTTGTACAGACAAACAGACACACATAGTGTGTGGAGTGCCATTTGATAAAATAGTTTGTACAGGAATTTACAAAGACAACCTATTACAGATGATAGCCTATGCTGGGTGGTGATGAAAAGAATGAGATCTGTGGTGCAGTGTAGAGAAAGGGTTTACTTTATGTGGGGTGAGCTAAGAAAATGCACGGCATTTGAAAACACACGCAGCATTTGCTGGAAGGCAGTCAACACCAGGGATGTGGCAAAATCCAGCCCACAGTTCTGATAAGAAGTGAGGATCATGAAAGTGCCTGGATACACAGCATGCTGGACATGAGCGGGGACCGACTGGCTAAACAGCAGTTCAGCAGAAGAGGACCTGGGGATGACAGTGGATGAGAAGTTGGAGATGAGGCAACAGGGTGCCCTTGTAGCCAAGAAGGCAAATCACATATTAGGATACATTAGTAGAAGCATTGCCAGCAGATCCAGAGAAGTGATTATTCCCCTTTATTTGGCACTGATGAGGCCACATCTGGAATATCATATCCAGTTTCAGATCCCCCCACTACAGAAAGGATGTGGGCACACTGGAGAAAGTCCAACATAGGGCAACAAACATGATTAGGAGGCTGGAGCACAGGACTTACGAGGAGAGGCTGAGGGATTTGGTCTTATTTAGTCTGCAGAAGAGACGAGTGAGGGGGGATTTGATAGCAGCCTTCAACTTCCTGAAGGGAGGTTCCAAAGAGGATGGAGAAAGGTTGTTCTCAGTAGTGGCAGATGGCAGAACGAGGAGCAATGGTCTCAAGTTGCAGTGGGAGAGGTCCAAGTTGAATATTAGGAGAAACCCTAGGAGGGTGGTGAAGCACTGGACTGGGTTCCCTAGGGAGGTGGTGGAATCTCTATCCCTAGAGGTTTTAAAGTCTTGGCTTGGCAAAGCCCTGGCTGGGTTGATTTAGTTGGGTGTGGTCCTGCTTTGGACAAGGGGCTGGACTCGATGACTCCTGAGGTCTCTTCCAGCCCTAGGATTTCATGATTCTACGTCAGCTCATCTTTCATTCCTACCCTACCAAAGGGCCTCTCTGGCAGGGTAGGAGTAAGGAGTAGACTTTCTAGAATCTGTCCATTTCCTAATGGCAGAGCCAGGGTGTGACGGCGTATCAGGGACCTCCCCCCCACCCCCCGATCCTGCACCCTCGTAGCAGCAAGATGAGACTCCACCAGCCAGTAGAATAAAGAGGGTTTATTGCTTCTCTAGGATACAGCACAACATAGACGTGATGTGGTTACAGGAGTCAGGGCCAGTCAGCCTCAGACCCCTTGGGGATGGGGTCCACTGGCCCCTCAAACCCCAGTACTCAGCTTAGTCTCTTCTCTCCATGTTTGTCCAGACAAGACTGCCCAGCTTCCAGGCCCTGCCCCCCAGCCAGGTGACCATCTCCGCCTCCCTTCCTTTGTCTCTCCCTCAGGGAAGAGCTTTGTTATCTGCTCAGGCTGGGAGTAGATGTCTGGGCCCAACCACACGTGGGCGAGTCAGTGGGAATCGCACATCAGAGTGTGGGGAAAAGCCGGGTGACAGAGCAGACAGCCCTCCCACTACGTCACACAGGGAGCGAAGAATTTGTGGCCACTTCCGCTTAAGTCAAGCAGTAGCTGTGCTATACCATGGCAGACCAAAGGAGCACAAACCATCAGACGGACGTGGCCGAGACTGAAGGAGCTGAGAAATGCAGACGGTATGAGACGTTAGGGCGGCAGCGGCTGGGATCATCCCCTTCATGTGCTTCACGACGGCATGAGACCAGCACAGCAGAATCCATCCCCTCGCCTTAGCATGGGACAGGGGTCCTGGGGAGATGTGTAGTGTGGCTCTGGGTCAACCTCCAGCCTAGGTGGACAAGTTCAGTCAAGTTGTGACGTCTGAACCTTCATACTCCGGTCAGTGATTGAGAGCTGTCGATGACTTGGGGGCCTACATAACACACCCCTCCAGCCTACCCGTTGAATGGCTCTGACTCAGGCCCAGCCTTTGGGGAAAGCAGTTGCCTTGGGCCCCGCGCACTCAAGGCCCTGCACTGCCCGGCTCCCGCCCACCCGGCCGCTCACTCGCTGCCCTGACTGGGAGCTGCCCGGCCGTGTGGCTCAGCCAACCACAGCTTTCTGCCTGGGGTGCCACAAACTCTTTGGCTGGGCCTGCCGGACTCATCTGTCATTCCTTTCTGAGAGATTGTCGAGCGCTCCTCGGCTGGGCCCTCCACCTTGCTATATAGAGGTCCATATAATCGCTATCAGGCCTTGGAAAGGACTCTTCCCAACCCCCACCCCCCCATCCTCTTTCGTCACGGTGCTGCTCCTCTTAGATTTCCTTCTTTCTTTGCCACTGGACGGGCTGTATGTCGCTTGTCTGCACCACAGCCCAGAGCAGCTCTCCTAGGGTCCTGCAGAGAAAGGCCAGGTCCTATGGGTGATCCTCATTCCCATTTCCCTGCCTAAAAATTCCCTACATTGAGGTGTTGCTGCTGCTCTTCATGCGGGCCTGACCCATTGCCCACCCTCAGGGCTGGATTATCCAATAAACAGACTAAGCACGTGCATGGGGCACCAGCAAAGCAGGGGCACCCAAAAAAATGAGATTTTTTTTTGAAAAAATTTGATATTTCGAAAAAAGCATCGACATTGTCATCGTGGGAAAAGTCAGAACTCCACAGAGCGCTCTTTTTCTCAGCTGAAAAGAATATAAAACCCTCAGAGAACAACACTGTGTCAGGACAGACTGGATTCACTTTCCCTATTGTGTATGGAAGCGGACGTGCTTTGTCAAGTCCGCTTCGATGAACGTATCCGGAATTTTGCAATCAGAAAATCGAGAAAGACGCTATTTTAATTTCAGAAGACATGTCAGTTTTGTGTCATTTCAAAAAATACAATTTTATTTTACGGGATAGTATTGTTTTTATTTTTAATTCCATTTGGGGGGCACCATAATCTTTTCAGTGCTTAGGGCCTCTGAAAGTCTTAATCCGGCCCTGCCCACCCTGCAGTCAGCGGGTTTCTTGCCACTGACGTGAACGGTCTGGGAATTCGGCTCCTGGGCCCCTTCCTCTCCCAGCTCTTGGCCTTCCTCCCCCCTGTTGCAGAGTCTGCCAGCGGCAGAAGGTATTTTCACCCCAGGCCTTGGAGGAAGCACTGGCTCCACGTGGGGCTGGTGTCTGAGGCTCCGGGAGTGGCAGTGACTTTCTCAGGGTTGCTTTGGGAGCTAGTGAAAAGGTGAGGGACGATTCAGTGAATGACTCACAGAGGCCACCTGCTGGAGCAACAGACGCCGCCTGCACAGGTACTTCCCGAGAAACAGCTTCAGGGTTTGAAGTGTGTGCGCAAGGAGCCCCGTTTTCAGACCGAGCTGTGTCCGAATGCAGGGGCCGTCTCCTCGCCACCGACAGGCATTAGCGAGATGGAGGACGACAGGAGGCTGAAAAATAGCAGGCAGGGAATGGTGCATTTGCTGTCATCCCTCTGTTACTTAACGTTTTTATTACGGGTGTTGTTATTTTTGGATGAGCATAAAGCTCATGACAAGTCCCTGTTTGGTGGCTCTGGAGACTGGAGTCCTCTGCTCATCCACAATACAGGTGCAGCCATGCAAGCTTTCTGCATTGAACATGTTCCTGTCACTGGCTCGGCCTCACTTCTCAAGGGCCATGTCTAGACTTCAGAGAAGATCAACGCTGCGATGGTTGATTTTCTGGCATTTGATTTAGCGGGTCTAGTAAAGACCCGCTAAATCGAATGCTGAGGGCACCCCCATCAACACTGGAACTTCTACTCTTTGTGAGAAGTAAGTGAAGTCGATGGGTCTAGAAAACATGACCTATGAAGGAAGGCTGAAAGAACTGGGCTTGTTTAATTGGGAAAGGAGAAGACTGAGAGGGGATGTGATGGTGGTTTTCAAGTGCTTAAAAAGCTGTTACAAGGAGGAGGGAGAAAAATTGTTTTCCTTGGCCTCTGAGGACAGGACAAGAAGCAATGGGCTTAAATTGCAGCACGGGAGGTTTAGGTTGGATATTAGGAAAAACTTCCTAATTGTCTGGGTGGTTAAACACTGGAATAAATTGCCTAGATAGGTTGTGGAATCTCCATCTCTGGAGATATTTAAGAGCAGGTTAGATAGGCATCTCTCAGGGATGATGTGGATGGTCCTTGGTCCTGTCATGAGGGCAGGGGACTGGACTCGATGACCTCTCGAGGTCTCTTCCAGTTCTAGCATCCAATGAATCTACAAATAGGGCTGGAGCTACAGGCAAAGCAGGGCAACTGCTCTTCAGACCAGATCCTTTACTCGCATGTTATAGCCTTTTCCTGTTCACAAGATATTCCATTGTTTCATGTTAAACCTCATACTCTGCTGACAGTGATTTCAGCCGAGGACTCGTCCCCTCTCTCCACCTCCCTTAACATATAAAATACGGGGACACCAGAAGCAGCCTCTAATACACTCTGCTCCAGAAAATAAAGAAAAGTGCATTTCTGGGGGGGTTAATATTTTTTTACCCAACTGTGGCGATGCAGACTTGGGAGCTGTATCCCTTTTGCCAGGCTGAGGTGCGCTCAACTGGACAGGAACAGCAGCAGACTGGCTCCGGAGAAATGGCGGGCTCCTTTTGCAAAAGGCCGTTGCAGGAGTTGGGTGCACCCACCCCTTCAGCAAAGAGAACTCACTCACTTTGCAAGGTGGGCTTGGGAGAAAAATCAACCCAGCAGGTCACTGGGACAGTGGTGATGATATCCTCTAAATCCCGTACACGAGACGACTCAATCTGGCTGTAATCTACAGACTGAACGGCCATCTTTCGATGTAGAATGCAGCACGCTGTGAATTCCCTGGCTGGGCTCCAAAAGCCAGGATCGTTATTTTGTTACAAGCATGGATGGCATCTGGCATCATGGGTATCTGGAAACATGTGGCAAGGTGTATCTATGGAAGGAAACCTACAATCGGCACCCCACCGGCCCCGGCAGCACCCCACTTGGGAACCCTAAACAGCAGAGAGCCTGACTTCTGGGCTCAAGGTTAGAAGTTCCATGAACCTGCCGATGCAGGAGGAAGGCCTGAGAGGAATATTAGGCCTTCTGCAAGTGCAGGCCGGGACCAGGCATCGGCGTAGGGGCAATGCAGTTGTCTGTGGAACCCAGTGGAACATTCCAGACAATTCTGCAATAGGAGCTTTCCTCAAACCATTTGAAGAAATGTTCAAGGTGTCTGGTTGCACCATGAGAAGCGGGAGATTAAAGGGGTGTAGACCTTGGCCAGGGGTCCATGCAGGGGACACTCACAGCTTTTGTGTGGCACCCAGGGGGTGAGTGGGAGCAGCTTAATGAAAGGCAAGAGGATTCTCTGCGGTACAGTCAGTCCTCACCTCGCAGTGAGGGCAATGCAGAGCTACTGAATTTCAGGCACTTAGACCAGGTCTACACTAAAGGGGAAGGTTGGATCAAGATCCAGCTATGTTAATTACGTAACTGGAGTCAATATACCTTGATCTGAGTTTCCCCACTGTCCCCACAGCAGGAGGCTGATGGAAGGCAGGGGACTGGACTCGATGACCTCTCGAGGTCCCTTCCAGTCCTAGTATTCTATGATTCTATGATTCCTTTATTCCTTGCAAGGACTACTGGCCACTGGTTGGAGTACCCTCTGAGTTTGATTTAGGGGGTCTTTACTAGACCCTCTTGTGATGGAGTGGACTAAGCCCTGACACCCCCTATAGGAGGCCAGAGGTCTTGCCACACCCCATCCCAGCGAGAGGAACAGAAGAAAGGTCCTCCAGGCAGGATAGAGTGGCTGCCGCAGAGACAGCCAATCAGGACCCAGCAGACCAATATAAAAGAAGCTTCTGAGCTAGGGCCCGGCAGTTCCTTACTGGAGCTTGACCCAGGCAGACCTAAGGGCCGACTGGGAGAACAGCAGCACTCCGGACAGCTCTGACTGGGAGCTGGACTTCACACCTAGTCAGAACCAGATCCAGTGGCTGAAAACTAGCCAGTAAGCCAATGGCAACCCTTGCAGAACCCTGGACAGGGAGGACATGACCACAAGGCCCAAGAGAAAGGGCTGGACAGAGCAGCTTCCTGGGGAAGTGGCCCAGGAAACATGACCGTAACCAATCTCTTTGAGACTCACCAAGTAACTGCTACTTATAGAGTCCCTGGGCCGGGACCCAGAGGAGTGGGCAGGCCTGGGTCCTCCCCAGCCCCCAGCAGCCACAACAGGACAACAGGGGTAAGAAGAAGCTTGGTGCCAGGCTATATACTGGACACTTCCCCTCCTGCAGCCAGCCAGGTAGAGAGACTGCAACACTCTCCACAGCCACTGAGGGGCGCTCACAAGAAGGGCGGAGCCCTTTCCACCACTAAATCAAACTGGAAGATCGATTGTGGCAGCTTCGCTCGTCTGGCTTTCGTTCCAGAGTGATGCTGCCGGCACCCCATGCTCTGGGGAAGGATTTAATTCTCAGTACCCTACAGAGATAAACATCACCCAGCCCTCTATTTGGGTCGGGTGCCAGGCCCCAGGATTTGGCTTTTGGAGTAGAATGGGCATTTTTCTCACTTTGGTTTTCTCAGGAGCCGAGTGTCTGCCTCTCAGGAGGAGCCGGCTTGAGGGTTAACTCAGCCTGTAAAGTGTTTGGAAGACCTTAGCTGGAACATGTGCCCCACAGCACAGCCCCCCACGTAGCTCCGGAACAGCTGAAAAGAGGCATAAAAACATGCCGCCTGCTTAGAAGTCCCAACCCACGAGGAGCCATTAGTCACAACACACATCACCCACGTCGCATCTGCTACATGCGGAGATGAACTGCTGGGTGCCTTTTTCACCCTAGCCCCGTCAATTATACACCGCGAGCCTGCAAGGTAGATGGCAGCATCAGTTTTGAACAAAATCACATGGGCAACCTGCCCTTACCTCTGAAGAGAACCAGAACCAAATCAGGACACATGCCAAATGTAAGAGAAAATTCAGACATTTGTCCCAAAGGCAGCTGTCACAGAGAATGCAAACTGAAAACCAGCAATTCCTTAGGCACGAATTACAAAAAGGATGTTGGGTAAAAATGTGGGATTTGGGGCAACAAAATATTTGCAACACACTGGGATAGCCTTGCATTTTTACAAATGGGGGGTCCCTACCAGTTTTTCTCAGAAGAGTTTGATGTGGTTCTTTGGCTGCACATAGAACCAAAGTGCAAAGAAATAATTTTCAGGCATCAAACTCCACTAATATAAATGGGTATGTCTACACTACCCCGCTAGTTCGAACTAGCGGGGTAATGTATGCATACCGAACGTGCAAATGAAGCCCGGGATTTGAATTTCCCGGGCTTTGTTTGCATAAGCCGGCCATGCAGGGCTGGCTTTACCATGAGGCAAACTGAGGCAGCCGCCTCAGGTGCCAGACTGTGGGGGGGGTGCCACTAGGACCCAGAGTGTAGAAAATTGTGTCTGCTGCTGGTGCATCTGTATTCTCTCTGCTCTAGATGCCCAGAGATGGAGGAGTGCCATGAGAGGAGGAGAACAGGAAGAAGGCAGAATTGAGACCTTTCAAAGTTTTGGCCCAAGCAAAGGAGTCTGGAAGCATCATTCAAGCTCCCCGCCTCAGGTGCGAAAATGTTGTGCCAAAACCAGTGACAGCCCTGATTTTATGGCCCCCATTACCACAGTCCATAAGCACTGCAGAACTGTTACATATTGATCCTAACAACCCCATTGTAAGGCAGAGCAGGGCTGGTCTCCCCACTGTTCAGATGGCACACTGCCCCAGACTCCTCCTGGTGTGGCCTTCGAAAAGTCTCTGTGCCTCAAAGCAGGGATCTGACCTCTGTTCCCTGTAAACTGAGCACTTGGGCGGCCACCCTTGTGAGATTTAGGTGCTGCCCAGCAGATTACTAGAGAGCCCACAGCTATCCACAGCTGGCAGAATGTGTTTCTGTTGGTGGTGCACGTGTCAGTGCATGTAACAAAATTAATTCTACACATGGATGGAAAAAAAGTAGAGGATCCATTGGACCTGACCCCAGGTCTTCCAGCTCCCGAACTAGAGCCCTCACTACAGGGCAATTATTGCTCTGTTAGGAGCAATGTGCAGTGAAGGTACCAACAGAGACAAACCTTGGAAATGAGAATTGAGGATGGCTGTGGCCCGTCTGTGTTTGAAAGGGGAATATCGGCCCTCAAGGTTCAATCTTTCTAATAAAACAGCAGTGCCCCTCCTTGCCAGAAACCAGGAAAGCGGAGGAGAAAGTTTCTTCTCATGATGCATGTGACACAAACCAGACCAGAGGCATTAAGGATGCCTACCCCAACAGAACCTCACAACTTTTTAAGCCTGCATTAAGAACATAAGAAAATAAGAATGGCCATACTGGGTCGGAACGAAGGTCCATCTAGCTCAGTATTCTGTCTGCTGACAGTGGCCAATGCCAGATGCCCCAGAGGGAGGGGACACAACAGGTAATCCTCACATGATCCCTCCCCGTCACCCACCTCCAGAGAAAGAGAGGCTAGGGACACCATTCCTATCTATCCAGGCTAATAGTCATTGATGGACCAAACCTCCATGAATGTATCTAGCTCTTTTTTGAACCCTGTTAAAGTTCTAGCTTCACCGCATCCTCTGGCAAGGAGTTCCACAGGTTGACTGTGGCTGAGTGAAGAAAAACTTCCTTCTGTTTGTTTTAAACCTGCTGTCTCTTAATTCCATTTGGTGACTGCTAGCTCTTATATTGTGGGAATAAGTAAATAACTTTTCCTTGTTTACTCTTTCCTTGTTCATGATTTTATAGACCTTTATCATATCCCCCTTAATCCCCTCTTTTCTAAGCTGAAAAGGGTGCCCTCAACATTTGATTTAGTGGGTCTTTACTAGACCCACTAAATCAAATGCCAGAAAATCAACCAGCACAGAGGTGATCTTCTTGAGAAGTGAGGCCAAGCCAGTGACAGGAACATGTTCAATGCAGGAAGCTTGCATGGCTGCACCTGTATTGTGGATGAGCAGAGGACTCCTGTCTCCAGAGCCACCAAACAGGGACTTGTTATGAGCTTTATGCCCATCCAAAAATATTCCCCTCTAGTTCCTCTTTTCTAAACTGAAAAGTCCAAGTCTTTTTAATCTCTCCTCACACGGGATCCATTCGAAACCCCTAAATCACAAAAACAAAAACCCTTTCTCCAGGGACAGGTTCCACGAGGGCTGCCTACCAGAGGGTGTCATGCACCTTCCTCTGAAGCATGTGGATCTGGCTGCTGGATACCTAATTAGAAAGCTCCCTGCTCTGACATGCTATCGCATTCCCCATGTTCTCCTGTAAAAGCTGTCCAGCACTAAATAAAAGATCTCCCCAGTTTGATGATGGAAATTGACTGTCCATGACATCTCCCTCTTCTCAGTTCTTAAGTCTTATTCAATCAGGCATTCCTCTCTTTCAGTAGCTCGGCTCTGTTAAATGCCTACTTGTAAAAAGAACTCTGCGCTCAAGCGTCTGACAGAGCCATAAAACCAGACCCGGGCTGGCGGTGTTCACATGTTCCTGACTGAGGACAGTGAAATTTCTTATGATTGCTCTTGCAGGTGCTGATTTCATTATTCTCGGGGGATCTAATGGCAGGTTTCACAGTCAGTGTTATACACAAACCATATGGCCTGCTCACTACTGGCTTTAAGACCGTCTGCGTGAAAAAAGAGTAGGCTGACACATGTAAAGCTGTTACCATCCCACTGCGGTCTGGAAGCAGACAGAAAGTTACAGAACTATGAAAGCTATAAAGAATAAAATACAATTATACGAATACCGCGGACGGTATAACTTTGTGGCGTACAGACCTGTGGTTACAGGCTATAAATATGGGAGTTTATTGCATTAACATGATACAATGTCATTCTTCGAGTGAGATCATGTGTATTGTGTACGGGCTAGAATCACACAAAACGTGTTCATGCTAGGCACCATTCAGTTTGTGTGCAAAGGCCAATTGAAATGACTTCTTATGTGAGTAAATACTTACTAAGTCCAGTCAGGATTTCACAGACTGTCAGATCCTTAGCTGGTGGAAATGGCCACAGTCAATTGCTCTGGGTGTCCCTAAACTTCTGATTGCTGGGACAGGGGATGATGGATCAATCAATGATTACCCTGCTTTGATCATTCTTTTGGAACACCTGGCATTGGCTTCTCTTTCAGAAAACAGACTGCTGGGCCCACATCTCCATTTGCGGCACCATAGATCGATCTTCTGGCATTCGATTGAGTGGGTCTAGTAAAGACCTGCTAAATTGAATGCTGAGGGTGCCCCCGTCAGCTCTGTTACTCCTCGATTCACAAGGAGTAAGGGAAGACAATGGGAGTGTTTGATATATCAACTCCAGCTACATTATTTACGTAGCTAGAGTGGTGTACATTAAGCCGACTTTCCGTGTCTGGCATAGACCTGACCTGGGCTAGATGGACCATTGGTCTGACCATTGGTCTGTGGCCGTTCTGATATTTAGTTGAGTGACATTGATTTCCTCCTGCTGAGGGTGGCGTTCCATGGAATTATACTGATTGGGTATGTCTACACTACCCCGCTAGTTCGAACTAGCGGGGTAATGTATGCATACCGAACGTGCAAATGAAGCCCGGGATTTGAATTTCCCGGGCTTTATTTGCATAAGCCAGCCAGCGCCATTTTTAAATGCCGGCTTGTTCGAACCCCGTGCCGCGCAGCTACACGCGGCATGGGCTAGATAGTTCGAACTAGCAAGCCATTCCGAACTATCTGTACGCCTCGTGGAAAACTTTTCCGTTAAAAGCATTTTTGGAAAATCATGCCAGTGTAGACATAGCCAATTTACTTTGAGTTTTGCTTTGTGACTCGGATCAGTGGTTGGTTTATACAAACTCGTTTCTTGAGCCCTAAGTAATAATTAACAGTCTCGGAGGCACACTCTTAATAGTCTGTAACTTTAAAAACAACTAGAAGTCCTGTCTTGAGAGCAAGGCTAAGGTGACACAGGACTACTAGTAATCTGGTCATCTGAAGAAGTGGGCTGTGCCCACAAAAGCTCATGATACCATCTACATGTTTTGTTAGTCTATAAAGTCCTACCAGACTTTTTGATGTTTTTTTAAGTTTATCCTGTACGGTCTAATTCGGCTACCCCCTGAAGTAATAATTAATGTTGGTCAAAAAACAGAAATGTACATGGCAAAAAAATCTCCCATATTTTTAAATAACATTTGAAATTGTTTTAACTGGCTATGTAGATGGCTGAAAAACAGAATGCTTGTTACCTGGGACATTATCTGAAAATTTCATTCCATTTTCTATTGAGAAGCTAATCGTTAGAAAAAACAATCAGTCTCATTTGTAATGGCAGCAGATTTGGGTCCTCTCGCAGTTCAGAACCAAAAATCCCTATTAATGAGATGCTTACTAGAGATTTATTAACAGTTCTCTATTTTGTAACAAAACGGGGAATCCTGTGGCACCTTAGAGACTAACAAATTTATAAGGACATAAGGTTGATGTTGAGTTCTCATATCTGGATACAGGGGAAATAGGGATCTTATGTATTATATAGAAAACTGATATACTCTTTATAGAGGCTTGAGTGTATTAAATTACATTAAATGCCAAAACATGCTAGACATTTTCTCAGGGTATAATTTTCACTCAAGAGCATAACTCCATGAAACAATAACAAGTTGTACCACTAGAGGTCACGGTTGTAATTTAGATCACAACAAAAAAAGACGAGGGGAGGAGATATTGCTAAGGAAAACGTCAGTTTTAACTTTACCGTGATGATTTTTTAAACAGACTATCAGGCTATCACAATGGATTTCGTTTGTGTTCCTTCTAAAGAGTAAGAGTACATAATTTTCAGGGGATGCTTCGCGTGGAGTCCAAACAAACTGGTCATCTTTAAAATTGTGTTAAGAATCTGGTGCGTGGTTGCTTTAATTAATTCTTGAGGATCAATGCACCTACAACCATTCGCAGAGCCTGGCTTTAGGGAGACGCTGGCCTTGGAACACTGAATCACATACAACACTCACAATCAGGTGTGTGTAGGTCCATCCAACGTATTGCTTCAGCTGCGGGGAGAGGGGCGAGTATTGCAACAAATAACTCTGCTTGTTTAGCATGTCAGGAAGTGCCACTACAGGCAGTCCCCGGGTTACGTACAAGATAGGGACTGTAGGTTTGTTCTTAAGTTGAATTTGTATGTAAGTCGGAACTGGTACATATTGTAGGGGAAACTCTAGCCAAACATTTCTCCAGAGCTCAGTTTTATTCTCCCACACCTCACTTCCCTCAGTCCTTTATTCTCAAGCTGAGGTGTCTGCTGAGAAAAGCCGCTCCGCGTCTTCCTGGTCTGCTGGGGGGAAGCAGCTAGTGCGGGGTTGCCTCACCCCGTTTGTAAGTAGGGATCCGATGTAAGTCGGATCCATGTAACCCGGGGACTGCCTGTACTTCCAGAGGGAAAGCCAAAGGAAGAAAATCAATATTCCTGCGCCACCTTGGCCCAGTTTTCATATAAGAACCCTAGCTAGCATTTTAGACATCTGGCTCATCAGGATACCTCAATCCTATAGATTTTGATTGCCCTCCTGAACATAGTCTCTAACGAGCAATGCCAAGGATTGTGCCCACAAACAGGGCATGTGTCTAACCAGTGCTACCAACTAAGTACTTATCTGCCGTCACCATTGCCAGCTAGAAGGTTTCTTCCCCAAATTCAGAACATAAGAACATAGGAATGGCCATACTGGGTACGACCAAAGCTCCATCTAACTCAATATCCTGCCTTCTGACAGTGACCAATGCCAGGTGCCCCAGAGGGAATGAACAGAACAGAGAATCACCAAGTGATTACTCCCCTGTTAACCATTACCAGCTTCTGACAAACAAAGGCTACGGGCACCATTCCTGCCCATTCTGGCTATTGACCATTAATGGAGCTATTCTCCATGAATGTATCTTCCTCTTTTTTGAACCCTAGTATAGTCTTGTACTTCACAACATCCTCTGGCAGGGAGTTCCACAGGTTGTGTGTTGTGTGAAGAAATACTTCCTTCGGTTTGATTTAAACTCGCTGCCTTTGAGATGTGGCTGATACTCATTTCTGACCTACAGAGATTAACATAACTTGCACATGGCCGTCTTGCTCTGCACAGATGGGTAGTTATCATATATACATGTGTACCCAGTGATTTGTGTAGGTTCAAGTATCTGGGATGGGTGTAGAAGAGGATGAAGGATAACTCATAATTGATCCAGGGAGAGAAAGCGAGTGATCCAGCTGTGCTATGGACAATCCTCTACCATGAATTTGCTGGTTGAGTCGATCATGACCGAGCAGCTTGTTGCATACTTTCCTCAGGCTCCCAGCCTAAACTGGAGATGCTGCCCAAACAGCAATGCTCACGAGGTTGGAAAATCGAATATTTTAAGAGCATTCTTTGACATTTTCTCCCCCGCCCATCCCTTGACAATTTTTTAACAGGTCTCCTTTTGTTTCTTTACATGAAAGCGTCCCAGGAAGGCACCTACTATTCTGGAATCAACATCACTTTATCCCGGAGCATTGTCTTCACGGGTGCAGAGAGAAACCTTTTCTGGAAAAGCTATGGTGGTGCTGCTCACACACAATAGTTCTTCTGGTCGAGCTATATTCAGCGGTACCCACGTTTTCCCATGGTCTGGTATTGTACGCTAACTTTTAGAACCTGTCGCTCATTTACACTCATTTTTTTCCCATTGATTTTAAATGATTCTCCAAAGTGACTTTGCTCCATTGACTCCTGATTTACACCAGATTCAATTACTCAATTCCATGACTGATGACACCTCAGCTTTTTCAGCAATTTGCATCAGATTGGCTACTTTTAAATGAAAAGTCAGATGCAAATGCCCACCCTGCTATAAGGGACTGGAAGACCCATGATGTTTTAATAATCCGACTTGGAATTATTACATAATTTGAACATGGAACCAACTACACTAAAACCAAGAGCCTTTACAGAATCATAGAATCACAGAGCTGGAAGGAGGCCTCAGGAGGTCATCAAGTCCAGCCCCCTGCCCAAAGCAGGACCAACCCCAACTAAATCAACCCAGCCAGGGCTTTGTCAAGCTGAGACTTAAACACCTCTAGGGATGGAGATTCCACCCCCTCCCTAGGGAACCCATCCCAGCGCTTCCCCACCCTGTTAGAGAAATAGTTTTTCCTAATATCCAACCGAGACCTCCCCCAATGTAACTTGAACTAACAGTTTAAAGCTTTAAATTAGAAGTATAGCAGACTCTTAAATGTCTTATGAGGGCCAGCCACTAGAGGGAAACAAAGACCCATAATATTTTGTAGATTCCTGAAATTTGATCTATAATCTGTGGGTCACAAGATATTGATTATCCCCCTAAAAGTATTATACTGACAACACATGTATGATTTTTTTTTTTTTTTGTCTGAGGATTGGATTGAATTGTTGAAAAGGATTAACTGAATAGGATGTATTAGTCACATCTTTCACTAGCAAGGGGGGAGACAGCAAATATTGTTCCTTCCCTGGATTGTTTCCAGGGATGTTAAAAACCCCTGAACCTGGGTGAAAACTCAAAGGACAATCCAGATGCCAGCAAAAGTATTTTTTTCCTAATGAAACAGTTTTGGATTTGGATACTCAATATACAGTGTGTGTGGATATAGATATAGATTAATACAGCAATCAATCAAAAATGCAGTGGTTCTGGAATGACTGTTTGGGGAAAAAACATGCACACAACCCTGTATAAATAGTCCCTGTAAAATTGCTATTTGTTATAATCTGATCATTCTGTTATCAACTGCAGAGGCATCATTCTTTTGCAAAGTTTTGGAGCTCTCGGGCTCAAAGAAGTCCCTTTCCATCTCTGACCATTATGGTCCTAAAAGAAACACATTTGTAAAAGATGTTAACAGGGATCATTTCTAAATTAGGCCCCTCAGCGAAAATGGCCTCAGCAATTTAGTAGCTAAATTCATTTATGTAAGGCCTGGTTTGTGCTTAAAATGTCTACTAGGTTTAGCTATGTCAGTCAGGGCTGTAGAAATCCACTGTGCCCTCCGGACAGGGCTAGTCCCACCAAAGATGCAGCCATGCCAATGGAAAAGGCTTCTACCAACATAGCTAACACACCACTCCAGGTGGTGGTAGGTGTTGAGTGTTCTCAGGTTCTGAGCCTGGTGAGTCCTCTCTAAACCTGATGATTCATCTGAGTCCGAAGGGTCTTTCCAATCCACAAGACCCCACGGCCTGATCTATACTAGACCAGGCAGGTCGGCTTAAGGTACGTCGCTGGAATCGGCTGACCTTAATCCAAGCCACTTACAGCCCCAGACAGGAGACCTTTCTCAAATAGGCCATTCACCAGTCACACAGAGCGCTCCAGCTGCCAATCCGGCCAGCAGAAAGCTTCATGAGCAAAACCCCTCAGACACTCCAGCTCTCCCTGTGGCACAGTCAGCCCCGGGCCTACACACAGGTGAGGGGTTATGGAACCCGATCTCACCTACCCCGTACAGATCCTCCCAGCCCCAAAGAACCAGCCACAGATCCCTGGTCAGTTCCACTTTGGATCTTACCCACAAGAGCGCACTGAGCCAATCCTTTAGAATCTACAATCTAAGGCTGCGTCTAGACTGGCATGATTTTCCGCAAATGCTTTTAACGGAAAAGTTTTTCCGTTAAAAGCATTTGCGGAAAAGAGCGTCTAGATTGGCACGGACGCTTTTCCGCAAAAGCACTTTTCGCCATTGGGGCTTTTTTTGTGCAAAACAGTTTTTAGCTGTCTACACTGGCCCTCTTGTGCAAATACATTTGCGCAAGAGGGATTTTCCCCGAACAGGAGCAGCATAGTATTTGCGCAAGAACACTGACAATCTTACATTAGATCGTCAGTGTTCTTGAGCAAATTCAAGTGGCCAGTGTAGACAGCTGGCAAGTTTTTCTGCAAAAGCAGCTGCTTTTGCGGAAAAACTTGCCAGTCTAGATGCAGCCTAAAGGTTTAATAACAAAAGAAAGGAAAGGCTGAGCGTATGGTTGTTAAGGAGAATACATTACATGCACCAACCTCCAAGTTCTTGATGCAGGCTCTTAGCAGAGATGTTACAAACTTCTATCTTAAAAGTCTCTGGTGTACATCCTATGTCAGGATGGGTCAGCTATCCTTCCTGGCTCTCTGTCCCTCGTAAGGTTGATTCTGGGATCAGTAGCAAGACTGGAGACAAAATGGAGTCCGCTTCATGGCACTTCTATATCTCTGGTGTCTCCCAAACTGGAGCTGGTCACATGATGGCATGATTCACATACCAGCAGCCATGAGATACTGACTGGTCTGCAGGCTTCCAGACACATTCCTCAGGTGTGTATTGGGCCACCCTGAGAGTCCTTGTCCCTGCAGCCGTGCTAATTAGCATAGTCATTGACTGAACAATCCTTCCTTACAACAGGCAGTCCAGGCCCACTGCTCTGTTTCTGGCAGAGAACATTCCCAGTACAAGCACAGAGTCCATAGTCATAACTCCACATACAAACATCACACACATACACGAGTAGCATATATAGAATCAGTAGAACATACGCTTTCATTTGACACCTCACATGGCCCCCTTTGGATAGACTTTGGGGCAAACACGCACACCCTCCGTGGGCACAGCAGTGATCTGCCTGCTCACTTTAAAATCCAATCATGTGACACTCCCCCACCCCAGCTAAGACAGGCCAGGTGGCCTGCTGAGGTGAATCCGGGTGGAGGTGGCATTGCCTCCCCAGACCTACCATATGGAGCTGGCTTGAGCCTGCTGCCCCCAAAATAGAAGTCATATTGCACCTATTACCTGAGACCCCCAGTGCAGACCTCCAGGGCCCCCTTTTCCTGCTGGACCCTGGAGTATTTATAGTATGTTGAGGGGGTAGCACTACCACTTCGTTCTGTCTGACTGCCATTGAACACACTCGAATTTGAGCCATTTTTCCAGGTGTCTCATATTCACTGCAAGGAAATACGGTCACCCTACAGCTATAGAATAACCTACCTGCTAGGAAATGTCTTCCTGACCCCTCAGTGAGAGGTTGGTTTATACCTAGAAGCATGCGAATTCATATCCCTTCCAATAGCCTTGCTTGGTTTAAGCCTTGCGATTATAGATCTGGATGTTTCTCAGGCAAATATTGTGAATTTCCTGCTGTGCTACAAACGTCTCCTAAAGCCATAACGAAAACCAAAGCCAGGGCAATCGTGGGTTACGTTTCGGGGGTGAAGACCGAGGTACATTTTTCTGACCTGGCCATTGCAACTGGGGGGAAAACACCCTAGTACTCAAACACCCCCAGGTGAAAGGAATCAGTTGTTTCGGTTCAGCTTGTCGAGGAACTCTCTCGCTGTTCCGCCTGACAAGGGTTAACTTTCTATGCCGTCACTCGGCCGTGGTGGAAACAGCACGTCTCCCGTCCAGCCGCGCTGTCCACATTTGTTTGTGACTCTGGTGGAGGTGATTCACAACACAGTTATGTTTCCCTCAAGGCTTTTGCCAAGAGTCAGACATTAAATCTCAACTTAAATCAGCCAAGAGTTAATATTTATCTTTTATCAGAGTAATGGGGAAAGTTAAAGCAAGCTGGCTGGCTTCAAGCTGAAGTCTAAACTCCCTAACTTTCTGTTAAATTAGGCCCAGTGGGGGCGTTAACAGCCTCCCCCGAGAGCTCAGCTCTCCGCTGCGAGTGATGCCAGATCCACCAACTCATGCTCATTACGAATGTCGCTCACTCTGCTCCCCTCCGGAATTATTTTAGGACCTGTCGCCAGGACGTTCTCCCACGAACACACGTTTCCCGCACACGTTAGTGGGGAGGCTGAGGTTCCGGGCAAAAGTTACCTCTGCAGCTCCTCCGTCTCACTTACAGCCCTTTCCTCCCCCTGCAGAAGAGAAAGTAGCACCAGGTTCTTGCACGTCAGGCAGCTGGAAGGAATCAGTTGAGTCGGGGCTGAGAGGGACAAGGAGGGACTGGTCCCTGTTGTAAAAATAAATAAGTGGCGGGTGGTGGAGATGGGCCTGAAGGACAGAACCAAGCTTTGAGACGTTCTGAACCACCCCAGATCCAAGGAGAGCAACCAGCAATGTTCCTGCTAATCTTTTCCACCCCCCAGTGGGTTTTTTCCATCTGTGTGCGGAGTAAATTTTGTATGTGCACCGAGGCATGTGTGAATGCAGTGGGGCTGGAACAGTGTTGGTAGTGGGGGTGCTGAGAACCACTGAACCCAACTGTAAGCCTTGTATATAATGAAAGCTACTTCAAGATGAAGGGGTGTGCACACCCACACACACACTCCTAGTTCCAGTGCCAGTGTGTGGACATGCACCACCGGGAAAAACACAACCTACCTGTGGGTGTTCTGCTAATCAGCTGGGTGTCATTAGAATCTCTCCTGAGTGTCTGCACAAGCACATACAATGCAAGGACCACTAGCAACCAGATGTAAGAACTAGAGGTCACCAAATGAAATGAATAGGCAGTAGGTTTAAAACAAACGAAAAGGAAATTTTTCTACACTTAGTGCACGGTCAACCTGTGGAACTCCTTGCCAGAGGATGTGGTGAAGGCTAGGATGACAACAGGGTTCAAAAAAGAACTAGATAGATTCATGGAGGTTAGGTCCATCAATGGCTATTAGCCAGGATGGGCAGGAATGGTGTCCCTAGCCTCAGTTTCTCTGGAGGTGGGTGACACAGGAGAGATCACGTGAGGATTCCCTGTTGTGTTCCCTTCCCTCTGGGGCATCTGGTATTGGCCATTGTCGGCAGACAGGACACTGGGCTGGATAGACTGTTGGTCTGACCCAGTGTGTCCGTTCTTATGTTCTAACTGGAAACTCACCAAACCGGTTTGTCTGGTACCCGCTGTCGACAACTCATGGCCACAGTTGCAGCTCCTCTTTGGCAGAAAGAGCAAAGCATTGTGGGTATGCATCCCACAGTGCCTTGTGTCATCTTCATCCGCTAAGCAGTGTGGGAAAGCACAACATAGCACTAGGCATGTTGGGAATTTGAAAACCATCCCGTCAGCCATCTCTTTTCTTCCCAGACTTCCCTGGTTTTCCCGCTTTCACGCCAGCATGAGCGATCGGGGCAAGACATCATGGATCCCAGCCTTTAGGCCCGTATCGTGAGCACTGGGCAGAAGACATCCTGCGTCGCACCATACTTAATTATGGACCTCCTAGTGGACGCCGACTCGTCAGATTTGGATTCGGATTAATGAGGATCCGATTCAGATTCATCAGAATTAGAGGATGATGAAGTGATATATTGTCAGGCTAGGGGATGCCTGAGGCACTCGTTGGATCGTTGCTTAGGAGCTAGGGAAACCAGCTCGGAGTGGTGGGACCGCATTGTCATTCAGGTGTGGGACGAAGACTAGGGGCTACAGAACTTCTGGACGTGTAGAGCAACCTTCCTGGAACCGTGAGTTGAGCTGAGTTCCCAACTGCAGCACAAGGACACCCGAACGAGAGCGGCTATCTCAGCAGAGAAGCCTGTGGCCATTGCTTTGGAAACAGCTGATAATGTGAGTAACCCAGCCCTCTGCCAATGCAGGAACCATCCCCACAGTGAGGTAAATGGACTCCCACTCCGCTTAGACAGCGTTCAGTTTTAACGAGCTAACGCTTTACGTGCCATTGGCTCACACTCCGGTGGCAACACAATTATGCTTACCGAGCCACTGTCCCCATTCAGAGAGGCCCTCAGAGCTCATGGAATTCAGGGCGACTGTGGCTTTGATTGAATGGATGGCTTTAAAAATGTGCACAGAACCAGGCACGCAAACATTGATACAAACTATGGCAAAGGAAAAGCACCGTGATTAAGTACAGAGTGAACCTCTCTAATCCAGCACCCTTGGGACCTGCCCACTGCCAAATCAGAGAATTTACTGGATCACGGGAGGTCAATACAGTAAGGCTACGTCTACACTGGCATGATTTTCCGGAAAATGCTTAAAACGGAACAGTTTTCCGTTATAAGTATTTCCGGAAAAAGTGCATCTACATTGGCAGGATGCTTTTCCGGAAAAGCACTTTTTTCCGGAAAAGCGTCTGTGCCAATGTAGACGCGCTTTTCCGCAAAAAAGCCCCGATCGTCATTTTCGCGATCGGGGCTTTTTTGCGGAAAACAGTACTGTGCTGTCTACACTGGCCCTTTTCTGGAACAGTTTTCTGGAAAAAGGACTTTTGCCCGAACGGGAGCAGCATAGTATTTCCGGAAAAGCAGCTGATTTCTTACAGTAAATCGTCAGTGCTTTTCTGGAAATTCAAGGGGCCAGTGTAGACAGCTGGCAAGTTATTCCGGAAAAGTGGCTGATTTTCCGGAATAAGTGGCCAGTGTACACACAGCCTAAGTGTTATCTGGCACGCTCGGGGATTAGGGCATTCTGGTTGTCTAAAACTTCTGGTTATCTGAGGGTTCCATCAACCTAGGAAAAACTAATGGACAATAATAGTCAAACTCAAGTTTTTAATATTGGTAGTTTTGTAGTGTGAGGCAATTGGTCTCACATTTCTGTTTTGAGTTAAAAATGATTAGTACTTCTTAAATAAAAAATTGTTAAGCCAATCATGGTAAACCAAGCCAGGCCTGTGCTCCTCAAGATGTGACAGTATTGTGGCTGGGGGCAATGCCGGTTAACAAAGTTTTCTGGTTAACAGAGTGCTGGATAACAAAGATTTCACTGTATTATCTAGCCACATGACCAACACTTCCACTGCTTGCTGGGCCGTTAGAAAACATTGAGGGGAAAATTCAAGCTAAAGAACAACACAGAACACAGAGTCAGGACTGGTGGCTGGAAACAAACTTTATGGGACCGCTGGAAACTTGGCCATACCCATGATAATTGGACATCCGGCTTACTAAAATCAGGCCAGACCACAGATGGTGCCAGATTAGAGAGGTTCAACCTGTATTGTAAGTAATCATGGTTTGCAGAGTGCTTTAGAAATGTAAAGCATCGCTTATGGGTTTTTGTTAAGGTTTCCTAGATAACACATCTCCATACTAATATCTTCTTTAGTGGAAGCTGTCATCCTGATGACCCTTCATCCACTAGATTTCCTTCGTGGATGTGGACGGGGAAACATGATCTGTAGCTCACTGCTGCAGAGATTTCAGTGATGTTCTACTCAGAGGCACAGCGATAGTGGTGAGAGAAAGGTGTAAAATAAGAGATGACACTCAACAGGATGGGCGGCAGTCCATGAGATACTATATTACAGGATTGTACTGACACTCTGGCACATCTTTTACAACTTTATGATCCTCTGACTGACTCACCCAATAGCTTCTTTCCAACAGATGTCTGCTCTGTGTTTAACACACAGACCTTGCTTGCAAAAAACTCTATTGTCAAGTTTCTTGTACACAAATGAATAGGAACCAAGAGTCGTATTATTCTGTTATTAAATTAACTAATAATTAGCTGCCTGATCATCCAAATCCCAAACTTTTCTTTTCCTTTCTGTTATTTTGAGACTCACCATCTTACTAACCTGATGACAGAAATACACTTGCATCTGCCAGGGGCTGCGTTCTAAGACAACAGGTGAAAACTGAATTCATGGGGAATGTTTCCCTCCAGTTTGTCTCTTTTTCTCTCTCCCTCTTGCCTTTTATAGCGCAACACATGTCTGGGTTCATGTAACAAAAAGAATTTCAATTGTCAGGCGAATAATTTTTCCATCTGTGGCGCTATTTTTTTTTTTCATTTTATATTTTTTTGAACGGAAGTGGCATCTGCGAGGTGCTGGCTGTAACAGATACCTCCCGAAGTTGCGTAGCTCGTAATCAGCAGCCCTCCGTTGGTATTCCATTTTTGGCTGTTCCAGCTGTTGTTATGGATGGAATATGCGTCAGTTAGCTTGACAGCTGCGGGCTCGCAAAGTGAAAGTTGTTTTTTCCTGTTCAGCAGTTGTCTTATACCCTCACCCCACCCCCGCACTTCCCTCTCGGGACGTAGCAGCAGTGTTTTCCCGCCATAGCCTACTAGAGAGCAGGAATGAATGACTACAATGAAGATATCTTCTAGGTACAGGGTATCCCCACTATACATCCATATACATCCGCACTGGTATACATCCATTCTGCAATAAAGTCCTGAGCAGCCCTTGAGCCTTAGGTACCCCACCTTTGCCCTAGCAGATCAGATCTGGCCCGCAGGCCAGTATTTGCCCACCCCGGCCTCTGGCAATGTCCACCCGATTGGCACCTAAAATCAGGAGAGGCCATATTTACATTTCTAGCATTTCCACAATGTTCTCACTCACCCTAAGCATGTTCCCTCGAGGGGCTAGGGGAGAAATGACAGGCAGCTGATGCAAATTGCTTGCAAGGAGATTTGCAGCTAACATTGTTCTAGCCCTGATGAGCAGCATGAATCAATGTTGCATCCCGCAGGATACGTGCAATGTGAATTTCACGCTGTCTGGCTCGCTCTTTCGGAATGTACTGTACGTTTGAGAGTCTGTAATAGCAAGGGAGCACGTTTACAAAATGCCACTTTGAAATTTAAATCAAGATGTTTTCTCCTGTAAGACTCAGGGGGGTCGCCGTGTTAGTCTGTAACTTTAAAAACATCCAGTAGTCCTGTGGCACCTTAGAGACGAACCAAAATATATTCAGTGTCATGAACTTTGGGGGGCAAAACCCACTTTATCAGAGGAGCTTGAATGGAAAAAAAAGGGGGGGACCCAGAATTTAAAACAGAAAAAGAAGGGAGAAGGGGAAAAAAATCTGTCAATTGTAGTGCTGATGCTAATGAGGTTAATTGAGTGGGTTAGAAGTGTCCAATACTTGGCTTTGGATGTCAATGAGGTGTTTGATGTATCTTATAAAACCAGCCTTCCTTACATTTAACAGCAGTGTTATTTCAGAATAACTGACATGATTCCGAAATAACATAGTCCACATCTACACTACAAGCCGTTATTTTGACATAATATTGTATATATAGTAGCCCAATGTCTATGAGTCCGTGGAGGCTTGGCTGAGTGCTGCGCTGCTCAGCTGGGCCGTGGCACGAGAGCAAGCGGCGGCAAGTGGCCGTTTGGGGTCCCCCACGGTGGCCCGGCTGAGTGTGCAGCACTCAGCTGAGCGCCACGGCAGGAGGGGAAGGGGGGATGGGGCGGTGACATACACGGCTCCACCCCCTGGCCGTGTACATCACCGCCCTGCCCTTCCTCCCCCACAGCGGCCCGGCTGAGCGTGCAACACTCAGCCAAGCCGCCACGAAGGGAGGGGAAGGGGGCGGGGCAGTGATGTACATGACCAGGGGGCGGGGCCGTGTTCGTCACCACCCCCCCTTCCCGTCCTGCCGTGGCGCTTGGCTGAGTGCTGCACCTCTCAGCCAGGCCGCCGCGGGGCAGGAGGGGCGGGGCGTTGATGTACACGGCCCCGCCCCCGGCAATGGGGGTTTATAGCGGAGGTAGGTTCCTGGATGAGTGTGTCTGAGGTGTGATGTGCGGCTGCCGGAAAGAATTTGTTTCAGGTTAGGGGGCTTGACTGGCCTGTCCCCCAAGGCCAGTGAGAGTGAGGGGTCATTTTCCAGGCAAGGTTGTAGATTTCAATGATGCGCTGGAGGTGGTTACGCTGGGAGCTGGAGGTGATGACCAGCGGTGTCCTGTTATTCTCCTTGTTGGGCCTGTGTTGAAGAAACAGATTCCTGGGTACCGGTCTGGCTCTGTTTCCTCAGTTCCCCCGGTGGGTATTTAAGTGTTACGGATGCCTGATAAAGATCCTGTAGCTGTTTGTCTCTGTCTGTGGGATTGGAGCTAATCCGGTTGTATTTTAGGGTCTGCCTCCAAACAATCAACGTGTGTTGTGTCCTGGATGGAAGCTAGAAGCATGCAGGGGCGGCCCGTGAGCTTAGGCAGACAAGGCGGTCGCCAAATGATGACGTCACGGCCATTGACGGCCGTGCAGGTGAGGGCGCCGATCGCGCCTTCCGCCTGGGGCACCAGCTGCCGCAGCCAGCCTCGAGCCACTCCTGGAGGCATGTAGATAAGTAGAACGGTCAGTAGGTTTCCAGTATAAGGTAGCATTAATGTCACCATCATTTAATTGTACTGTAGTATCAACGGAGTAGCTCTCTTGTATGGATGGGCCCAGGCTAAGATTGATGGAGAGATGGGAACTGTCTCCTCTAAGAGAGTGACTTAGGGTAAAGTAGAGAATGTTTCTATATCTTACCAAAATAGGCAGCTGGAGAAAGTTAATTTCCTACTGCAACTCATTCCGTGTAAAATTATTGCCCTAAGAAAATAGACAAAATATTGGTCACCATCCACATTTAGCTGCCAAGGCGTTTTCAAGTACTCATCTTTTCTCGAAGACCACTTTTGAGCTTATTTTAATCCCACTTGAAAGAAAAGGATTTTATGGAGTACATGTAATGAAATAACCATGTGCTGGGTTTCTCACGTCATGCGGAATGTTTCTACTTTCTGACCGTATTGATTCCAGACCAAATTTCAGCCCCAGTTCTCCTCCGCAGCAGTTCAGAGATGTCTACCCAGCTCCCTTTACACTGGACTCTCTCTCTGCTTTTCTCCATGCAAGAAAAGCGGGGGCGAGAGCCGGGAAGAAATTGTCCAGCTTCAAAAAGAAATGTCAGTTTGATGGTGTTTTGCAACCCTTTCGTGCTGCTTACTGAACATTCCAGTGGTTGAAGTCTGACAGCAATGCTACCTGTGAAAACTGAATGTTAAGCATGGATATTTGTGGAAAGCAGATTTCAAGTTGTCTGCTTGATTGTACATAAGAACATAAGAAAGGCCATACTGGTCAGATCAATGGTCCATCCAGCCCAGTATCCTGTCTACCGACAATGGCCAGTACCAGATGCCCCAGAGGGAGGAAACACAACAAGTAATCCTCATGTGATCTGTCTCCTGTCACCCACCTCCAGAGACTCAGAGCTAGGGACACCATTCCTACCCATCCTGGCTAATAGCTATTGATGGACCTAACTTCCATGAATCTATCTAGCTCTTGTTTGAACCCTGTTAAAGTCCTAGCCTTCACCACATCCTCTGGCAAGGAGTTCCACAGATTGTAATGATATTCCAGATTTGCATTGCTCTGGTTACCCTTGTAAACCACCCATCAGGAAGCTTCCTCATAGTGTGGACACATTATTTCAATGTTTTCAATCAGGAGGTAAGTTGAATTTACTAATTTCAAAATAATTTCCCAGTGTAGACATGACCTAAGTGAAAGAGCATGATGCTTTAAATTTGAAATCTAACATCTATAATGAAATGTCCCAGAACTAGTCTCATAGCAGAACTTAAACCAAAGAAGTTCCCCTTCTCTGTGTTTTTACAGGAGGTCTGACTAGATGACCACAATGGTCTTTTCTGTGTTAAAAATCTGTGACTCTGAGCCTAATCCTAAACCCAACAACCACACTGAGTCAGTTGGCCTGGGCAAATTCATCTGAGTGACTGGTTTCATCCTCACAGGCTGCCCTAACATTGTGACTGGGAATATTATACTCGTATTATAGTTGACGACTGCAATTAGATCAGGAAAGATGTGGAGAAAATGGAGAGGATCTAGACAAAAGCAACAAAAATTATTAACTGTCTAGAAAATATGACCTAGAAGGGAAGACTGAAAGACCTGGTTTGGTTTAATTTGGAAAAGGGAAGACTGAGAGGGGACATGGTAGCAGCTTTCAATTACCTAAAAGGGTGTCACAAGGAAGAGGGAGAAAAATTATTCTCCTTAACCTGATGGTAGGACAAGAAGCAATGAGCTTAAATTGCAGCAAGGGAGGTCTAGGTTGGATATTAGGAAAAACTTCTTAGCTGTCAGGGTGGTTAAGTACTGGAATAAATTGCCTAGGGAGGTTGTGGAGATATTTAAGAGCAGGTTGGATAGACATCTATAAGGGATGGTCTAGACAGTGCTTGGTCCTTCCATCAGGACAGGAGCATGGACTTGATGACCTCTCGAGGTCCCTTCCAGTTCTAGAATTCTATGATATGGGCTATTCTCTATAACGATCGCATCAAGGCTTTCTCATGGAGACTGTGTAGACAGAATCGTTGATAGAAACGAAGCAAAACCTTCGGTCTTTGCTCTTGACCAGCCGTCCTCAGGTCCTTTTGTTTTGCTTTGATGCACCAGCTGAATCCCAGATGGTCATTCAGACCTACGCTCATCCACCCCATTAGGAAATCAAGAAGAAAATCACACGTGGATGGAAGTAGGTGGCTTGTCCCAGGTTTTCCACTGATTCCTGATGATTTCTGAATAGGAAATGCCACCAAGTGCTTTTTTCCCATCGCCATGGGAGCAGTATTTTTGAAGGTCTGATTTTCAGAAACACTGCGCTCCAAAAGAAGCAAGTGTGGAAGTACGAGTCCCCTCGTTACCTTTGAAAATCAGGCCCTGTATTCAGAGGACAGCCCAGCCAAGCTCACGCCAACCATCTCTCAGTCGGTGTCCATGAAGAGCAGCAATTCCACATAATGAGAAGTCACATGCACGACCAATAGCCTATGCAGGAGACTCATGTAGCCTTTGAGGCGGCCAACCCGGGACCAGGTTGCCCCGGGATGTTTTGCGGAGCTAGTGCAAGCCAAGGCTACATACCGAAATGTGCCATTTGCACTGCACAGAAGCTGCTCTTCTGCGTCTTCTCCCACAAGTGGCCACGATCTAACAAGAGGAGGGGCACAGTGAAAGAATGAACACGTCTGTTTCGCCATGTGAACAAAGGACTTAGCTACAGACGCTTCCCTAATTCTGCTCCTAGACAGAAATAACTTGGCAATGCGTAACTCTGCCCAAATAAACAGATTAGGTTCCATGTCTGCATGGCTCCTTTTCACCTAATCGTTGTGTGTACAACATCACCCTAGCACGGGGCAGGGTGTCTTCTTGGTTGGAGATTAATGCTCACGTGTGCCACAAAACGCATTCTAACCCCTCCACAGTGCTGCATGACATAATCCGATATCGGTTACCACTTATTTCCTCCTAATTGACCCTCCAACTCAATTCCTTCAGATTCTTCACCTCCTACATCAAATGCTTTGTGGTCCATTTCCTCCAACTGTAGACACCGACCTGGGGGAAATTGGGCACTGCTAACCTGGGGCGGTGATTTTCTTATTCCCTTTAAAAAACTAAAATAAAGCCATTGATTTATTTGGAACTCCCCATCTTCCCAGGCTCAGCCAGCATCTGATGATATTATTTCAATCGCCTGGTTATTCACGGGCAATCTGCTTTTCCACTCACCCTAGCATCTCTCCTTTATGAGACGATTGAAATGGTGGATGTTTATTTTATCTCTTTTCCCCCGGCACAGGAGTTTAATAATTTAGCAGCATATTTGAAACGGCTCCGGATGGAGTAATTTGGGTTCTGAAAGAAAAAAAATATATATTTTTTTTTCTCTCCCAGATCCCCATATATAAGGCTATGCTTTGCTTTGGATCATATTTGCTCTCTGAAGAATTGGTTTTGCTATTAAAATCTTTATTTCGCTCACAGATGATTCTACCATTCCTTTGTCTCTCTGCTATTAGTCTGCTTTTGGAATGCAGCTGTCACCAGGGCTCTTAATAGTCTGTTTGCTATTGGTTCCTAGAAATGCTTTATATCCCCCCAGAACAATCCAATAAAGGATTTCAGGTGCTTTTTGCTCTGCCAAATGCAGCTCATTGAGAAATGTGCCGAAGACAGAGGCAGGAAGCAGAAGGCTTTTGGCACACATGTTATTTACCAACGTGGTGTTTAGATCCCAGTTTCATTCTCACTTCCATGATGTCCCATCAGACTTTTCCTTTTCTTAACTGAGAATCAACCGGAGTTTCAGCCTCAAATCAGAATAGGGCTGGGAGAATAAATTCACACCAACGGCTGTATCGTCCTGGGGCACTTTCAAAAAAGGAGCATAATGTGTGCACCAGGGGAGAAATTGTAAGGGAGTCTACATCCATCTAAGAGACAGACTTCCTTGGTGACTTAAGTGGAATAGCACTGACAATTTGTTGTAAGAAGTCGAGGCAGCTGATATGACCTGTTCTCTGAGGGTACATCAGGTCAGCTGACTCAGGACTTATCTTCACTACTACGATCGATCTTCCGGAGTTCGATTTAGCGAGTCTATTTAAGACTCACATATGAACATAATTTGTTGGGGGAAAGTCAACATGGTTTCTGTGAAAGGAAATCATGCCCTACTAATCAACGAGTCATCTGAAGAAGTGGATTGTGTCCATGAAAGCTCATGATACCATCTACATGTTTTGTTCGTCTTTAAGGTGTTACTAGACTATTTGTTGTTTTTTAAGTTTTTCTAGTTGCAATCTAACTCGGCTACCCCTCTGAAGCTTTTAATCTACTAGAGCTCTTTGAGTGGGTCAACAAACCTGGATACAATGACATAGATTTCCAGGAAGCCTTTGACAAGGTCCATCACCAAAGGCTGTTAAGTAAAGAAAGACGGATAAGAGGGAAGGTCCTTTCATGGACTAATAACTGGTTAAAAGACAGGAAACAAAGGGTAGGAATAAATGGTAAGTTTTCCAAACCGAGAGAGGTAACTAGTGGGGTCCTCCAAGGGTCAGTCCTGGGTCCAATCCTATTCAACTTATATATAAATGATCTAGAGAAAGGGGTAAACAGTGAGGTGGTAGAATTTTCAGATGATACCAAACTGCTCAAGATAGTTAAGACCAAAGCAGACTGTGAAGAACTTCAAAAAGATAGCACCAAACTAAGCGATTGGGCAACAAAATGGCAAAGAAATGTAATGTTGACAAATGTAAAGTAATGCACATTGGAAAAAATAATCCCAACTCTATATACAATATCATGGGGACTAATTTAGATACAGCTACTCAAGAGAGAGATCTTGGCGTCGTTGTGGATAGTTCTCTGAAAACATCCACTCAGTGTGCAGCGGCAGTCAAAAAAGCAAATAGAATGTTAGGAATCATTAAACAAGGGATAGCAAATAAGACAGAATATTTTATTGCCTCTATAAAAAACCATGGTACTCCCACATCATGAATACTGCGTACAGATGAGGTTGCCTCATCACAAAAAAGATATATTGGCACTGGGAAAGGTTCAGAAAAGGGCAACAAAAATGATGAGGGGTTTGGAACAAGTCCCACATGAAGTGAGATTAAAAAGACTGGGACTTTTCATCTTAGAAAAGAGGAGACTAAGGGGGGGATAGGCTAGAGGTCTATAAAACCATGACTGGTGTGGAAAAAATGAATAAGGAAAAGTTATTTACTTAGTCCCACAATATAACTAGGGGTCACCAAATGGAATTAAGAGGCAGCAGGTTTAAAACAAACAGAAGGAAGTTTTTCTTCACTCAGAGCATAGTCAACCTGTGGAACTCCTTGCTAGAGGATGTGGTAAAGGCTAGGACTTCTAACAGGGTTCAAAAAAGAGTAAGATAGATTCATGTGGTCATAGGTCAAGGGCTATTAGCCAGGATGGGTAGGAATGGTGTCCCTACCCTCTGTTTGTCAGGAAATGGGAGACAGGGGAGGGATCATGTGAGGATTATCTGTTGTGTTCCCTCCCTCTGGGGCATCTGGCATTGGCTCCTCTCAGCAGACAAGATACTGGGCTAGATGGATCTTTGGTCTGACTGCACTACGAAGCACCTGTCTGCACCTTTACATGACTAAATACCATTAAAATAAGACCCTTACTCTCGCTTCTGCAAAATGGGGGTGATAAAACTTCCTGCCACACAGCGGTGTGGTGAAGGTAAATGCAGGGTCTGACACTAGTCTAGGGGACAGATTGGAAACATAAGACAGATTGGAAAGAGGGGGATAGTATAGTGCAATGAGCTGTATCAGGCTTTCCCTATCCACTGCTAGAGGTGTCGGCACCCTGGCACACCCTGCTCAGAGAAAACCCACTCTGTCCATGCTACCAACAAGACTTAATCCTCCATAGGCCTAGAAGGGCCAAGAAGAGACATGGACCAACCAGGAGCTGCCAGGCCACTTAAGTCTTGCCTGCTTCTTCTCATGGGGAGGCTGGCAGAGTGGGTTAGGGGTTTCTGAGGCTCCTTCCCACACCTTCCGCTTGCCATCTTCCCCACCCTCACCCCATGCTCCTGTTGGCAAGCTGATTTGGGGCACGGAAGCTGCCCCACACTGCCTGCCTGATGCTCCTGGTGGAGAGAGGTGTCAGGGCATGAGGGCTTGCTCTGCCCAGTGCGCCTGCCAGGGAGGAAAGTGGGGGTGCAGGATAGCCCATTTTTCCAAGAGCCTCCCAACTGGCCAGGGCTCCATTGGCCAAGGCTAAATCTGCAACTGGAGGCTGGGATGAAGGATGGGTTCCTCACTGTGAGGTCAGAATCCCAAGTCTTTGCCTGTAAGTGCCAGCCTTTGTTGCCTATTGTTCATTGACAGGTGTAGAGAGCCGGATTCTGAGGGTGTTGCCATTTAACAGTGTAAAGACTGATACCGAATTTACAGCACAAGACCTGCAGTACCACACTTGGCCCAGTAGGGGGTGACACCAAGTAGCTGTCCCACCGGTGAAAACTGGAATTCCACCCTCCCACTATATTATCAGGTGTCGTGGCTTATTTGATGTTTTTCTGAAAGCCCCAAGTCCTGGAGTCGTGGGATTAGACGAGACGTTCACCCCTCGATTCTAAAAAGGGACGTTTCTAACCTGTGCTGTGGCACAGAAATTTGAAAATGTGACACCAGAAGGCAAAGAAAAAGAACTCCACAATGCGGGGGACGGGGGGCGGTTAATCCTGTGATTTTTTTTTTTTTTTTTGAAGGCAGTCTTATGCTCTTTGGGCCCTGACTTGTGATTTTTTGAACAGTTGGGGTTGGCAATACTGGCCGTGTGTTACACAGTCATTAAGTGACAGGGGGAACTATTGGCCAGATTTTGCTCTGGGTTACACATAAAGCCAGGCATATCCAAGGATAGCCATGTTATATCCGCAGGTATTCACATCTGTGGCTGTAGATGCAAATATCCATGGGTCATTTCTCCAGTTGCGGATGCGGATACCAATATTATATCTGTGACGGGCTCTAGTTATATTCGTATCGGTCTGAGGGTGTTTCCAGAGCTGTCCACGGAATTCTGGTCCCATTTACATGATAGATCCCTCACTGTTTCCCTTTGGTAAAGCTGTGTATCTTCATTAAAAACCATGGGCAGCCGGTAATGCAGGCAGGGGAAGGTACAGACTTTCCAAAACTGCCTACATGCCCAACTGCCACAGGCTGGGACAGCTGCTGGGGATGGCCAGGCCGGGGCTACAGCACCGCAGATCCAGCCTGCCACATGGCCAGGTAAGATCGGGCTGAAGGTGGGTGGGTTAGCTCCAGGGGCAAGGCCTTGGACACAAGGATATAGACAGGGTTGGGTCTTGCCTTCTCCAGCTGGGCTTTCACCCGCCACACACCACCCATGTTAAAAACCTTCAAAGGACAGCTTTTTCAGCTCCTTGCTGCATTAGGGGCCTGATCCAGAGAGCACTGCCATTATCATGTATTATTTGTGCTTGGTGCTGTACAACCAAAGAACCAAAAGACAGGCCTTCAGTGGCAAAACTCCCATTGACATCAACAAATTTTGGGTCAGGTCTTCAGTGATTCAAAAGGAAATCTCAGAACGGCCCCCAACCAAAGCTCTAGAACAATTCAGATGCCCCCTCAGCCACTGGTACCCAAAAATACCCACGCAGGCCAAAAAAAATTCCTTTTTGCCCCAGTTCAGTTGAATTCACTGGCTCTTCCCCATGTGACTGGTCTCTGCTCTGCTCTGCCCCTCTCCATAGCTTCATAATTTCCTTGTCTGTGATGCTCTGGAGCTTCGGCGCACTTTGCTTTGCTTTTTTAGCGTGAGCCGGACTCCTCCCCAGCCTAACCATACTTCTGTGCGTCGCTCAAACGGTCCTCCTGGGAAAAGCAGGATTAAATAAATAGCAAGTTCTGTGACGACTAATTCCTGAGCGGTATCGCTTTTAGCAAAGCCGTTTCACATTCTGACCAAATGGAAATTCTTCTTTATAGCACAGTGGCTTTTTGGCTTTTTTTATTTTTTCCTGTTACTGTAGTTCTTATATATATATATATATTCTTCTGGGTTTCTCTCCCTCCCCCAGTCATTTTTAATGTGGTAGCCACATACTAATATGAAGCAAAGGAGACTGGTCTGGTAATTCCTCGAACAGCCTCGTCGAAACATTCTCCAGATGTGTTCCTGCTTTTGCGGGCCGGAGAAATGCATTGCATGGTTTGTTTGTGTTTTGTTTTTTTAAGTCATTTGCTTAATCCCCTAGCCCTCGGTTTTAAATGAAGTGAGGTAGAGTGCCATTTGGGGGCAAAGGGATGAAAAACAGGACATGCCGATCCAGCCAACCACCTATCGCAAGAGGATTCGGAAGTGTTCTTTCCAGGGAAAAAAAAATAAGAGCCAGGGATGGGAATCGGGAGCAGAAATGTGAGCCTCTTTCCATGAAAGCTTGGCTAATCTAAGTCAAAAACCACATGAATCAATTCAAGCTGGATCCAGACTGCTGTTCTATATACTCACACATCCCTATAACATTTGCTGTTTTATAACATTTTGGCTGATGCTGTTTTCTTCGCTCCTTTCCATCCTTCCGAGACTATGAGGGGAAACTCATCTGTTCTGCTCTCACGGCTGTGGATTGTTTCAAATGTTTTCTTTTTATAATACACCTACCTTAGCACCCTCTGTGCATGAGCATGAGCTAATAATCCTCATGACACCCCAATGAGGTAGGTAAATCAGCAACATTATCTTCATCTTCCAGACCAGGAGGAAGTTGAGATGGGGATGTTCTGTGCTTTGCCCAAACCACACAACAAGCCAATGGCAGAGATGGGATTAATGCTAAGGCATTCCTGGTTCCTGGCCTAGGGATCAGTCCAGTAGACCCTGCCTGGAAAGGAACCGGTAGGGGGAGAATGTATGAAAGCATACACATTAATGAGCTGTCCAATAGGGTAGCTTTCCTACTGATTGGATGGAGATGGACCAGCTCAACTGTGTGCCAGAGCTCCTGTACTGCAAAAAAGCAGAGGAGATTCTCACTGGCTCAGCTGAGTCTGGGCATGTGCTTTTGCAGCAGAGGTTTTTATCCCTGCCATCCGTGTGCCATTATGAGTGGCCATGATGTCCAGTCCAGCAGTGGAGACCTAAGTAAGGATGATGACTTAGACCGAGTCACCTGGAGGAAGCTGACGTGGGATTTTCAGGGTTTTAAACAAACATGAGACACTCCTGCTTGAGTCAAATGGGCGGGTCTGTTAGCCTCGAGGGAGTAACAGTTTTCTATGCAAGTCTGCATGGGATCTAGCCTGTCGTTGGAGAGAACAAGCCACATAACAAGTCAGAGGTCCATAGCAGATCAAATCCATGTATAAGCCGTCACTTTTGCTCCCACAGCTGCAGATCCAGGCAGTGCACCATAGGTACCATAGTGCCAACTTAAAAATAACTAAACACGATGAACTAAGGGCTGGCGCGCACAGGTGAAAGGAAGCGGCTGCGCCCGATTGCGCAGCTCCGGCAAAAGTTGGCTGAGCTGCAGCAAAAGCCAACAGGGAGCTATCTAAAGAGCTAGCAGGGGCCTGGGTTGCAGGAGGACAGCACCCGTAAGAAATGTTAAGTTACTTTCCCCACTGGCTGGTGGAACATTTCCAGGGGGGAAAACAACCTCTCTGAACCTTTACTTGGGATTTTTAGATTTGAACCTCTGCTGAGCCCCTGAACCCTTCTGGAAAGTTTTTTTCACCTTCAAATTCTAGCCCGGACCAGCGGTGGGAAGAGCTGTTCTTATGGCCCTCCTGCCCGGGGCTGGAGGTGGAAGTGCTGAGGAGAGCCCTTTGGCAAGCGGCAACTTCTGTAGTGTGGTGTTATTCCAGCCCCACTCCCCCAGTCCTGCCCCACTCGTCTGGTTAGCTCCTTTGCTGTGTATTTCGGGACATGGGGATGGTGGGCCTTCTGTGGCAAAGGCTGTCTTCTTTGGGGTGTCACTGGATAGTCCCTCTCGCAAAGGGACCCTAATCCTTGCTTGCGGTTCTTAGGGGCCGTCATAATCATAAGTGCTGCTAAAGCGCCCCACACACATCTGCAGATTGCTGAATCTGCATAAAGAGCCATCCTGTCCATAGGACGATTTGGGGGGCCCCTCTCCCGAACCCTGCACTGTGCGGAGGCCAAGGGCAGCTGCTTCAGGTGGGCCCAGGGGATTACCTTGGAGCCACCGAGGTCAGAGGCCTAGTGTGGGGAGGCAACAGGGTTGGGGGGCAGCCCCACACTCCTCACGGACGCAGGAGCCAGAGTGACCCAGCCCAACCCTGGACCAGCGCACTCTGTTTTCCGTTGCCATGGTGAAGCGGAGCGCAGCGGGCTGGGAGATGAGCGGCAGGGCGGGGCGGAGCAGGCTGCGAGGTCGCCCCCAACCCCTGCTGTCACCCCTCACCAAGCCTCCTGCAATCCCTCGGCTCAGGTTGCTCGGGATAGGGGGCTTGGGCAAGGGGTGCAATGGGGATGGGAGGAGGCAGAGCAGGAGTAGGAAGGGATGGGGTGGGTGGAGCTGTGAAGGGGTAGAGAGAGGTGGGTTGGGGCCCAGCAGGGCCTGTGGCTGGGGGGAGGGTGATCCAGGCAGTGTTCCCTATAAACTGTCCAGCTAATTAGCAGGGGACCCACAGCCATCCACAGCATGTGTTTCTACTGGTGGTGCACATCAGCACTTGCCTTGGTGCACATAACAAAATTGATTCTTCACATGGAATGAGAAAGTTAGAGGGAACACTGGTCCGAGCCCTGCACCTGGGTCATAGAGGGGTGATCCCAAACCCCAGCCCCCCTTCAAAATGCCCCTGCTTTGGCTCCACGCCCCTCCTGCTTGTGGGCTGCCTGAGATGAAAACTTTAGCGCTACATCTGCCATGCAGCGAGGGAACCCCGCCCCCCCCCCCCCCGGCAGCCAGTCTCAGGGCTTGGATCAACTGATTCAGGTTCATGCTACAGAGCTAAAAACACAGTGTAGATGGTCAGGCACGGGCTGAGACCGGGATCTGAAACCCACCGATTTACACTGCTCTTTTTATCCTCGTCCATTGAGCCAGGTTCTGAGACTTGCTGTGGCAGGTAGATATAAACTCCAAGAGATTCCCTGGGCCTCTCAAAAGGACGGGGTTGGTGCTGTCCCGGATCCGCCCCACACACACACAATGCCATGCTGCTCCTGCCCTCTGCCTTGGAGTTGCTCCCCACCCTGGTGCCTCCTGCTTGCTGTGCAGTGTGGGGGAGGCAGAAGGGAGGTGCTATGTGAGGGTGTTCCCCTCCCCCCGCTCTTAGAGCCCATCTCCACAGATGGAGCAGGATGGGGCCTCAGAGAAGAGGTGGGGCCAGGCCTCGGAGAAGGGGCGGGGAAGGAGGCAGGGCAACAGTATTTGGGTTTGAGGTAGGGGCAGGATTGATTGATTTCAATTCATAAAGTGACCTTGTGCTTTAAAAAGCTGGAGACCCCTGAGTAAGGTTGCCAGATGGTTTAATCAAAAATACCAAAACCCCACCCCCCCCAAAAAAAAACCCAGGAAAAAAATTCTGTTGAGAAAAAAAAGGGGAGACTGAAGTTGTTGAGAAAAAAAAAAGACCCCGATAGCAGTTATTAAGCAAAAAATTTTTAAAAAAATCAGCATGGCCCCTTTAAGAAGAGGCTTTTTTTTGCTGGCGGCCATCTTATTTTTCTGTTCCAGCCACAAGACAAGCCCTGCAGAACCAGATAAGGGGGGGGGGGGAAGGAAAGGCGTCCGGGGGGCCCCACAGGGTGGCTGAGGGGAGGTGCTGGGCCCAGTTGCTGAGTGTGTCGTAGGGTTGCCCTGTGTCTGATAGTTTCGCCTCCTGGCAGGGGAAAAAAACAGAAAATACCCGACATTTTAGGTGTTTTCTGAATTTTTTTACCGGACAGGAGGCAAAAATACCAGACTGTCCGGGTCACTACTGGACACCTGGCAACCCTAGCCCTGAGCTAATGCTGACTGTCCCTTTAAATGGATGAACCCAGCCAGGCCTTACGCCCATCTCCTTCTTGCCCCTCCTTAGGGATCTAGTGCAACCCTAGGGACTGCAGTTGCATCTGGCCTTGGTCTGTGCATTGCCGGGGGTCGGGGGGGCAGGGAGGAGCAGCAGTTCCTTGCGTTCAGTTGTTCCTGTTAGGACCAGAGACAATCTGGCCCTCTGCATATGTGGCGTGCGCTTGACAACAGCTGGGCCTGGAGATCGCTTACTAGTTTGATTTTGCTAATGAGGAAAAGGATCCGTGGAATTTCCTTCCCCAGATGCACAGGGACGTTGCTCCCTGGCCCGTCTGCAATATTTTTTGCCCTGCAAGGCACCAGAGTGACATGCTAGTAGAAACAGAGTTCATTCCCACACCTGCCGAGTTCTCTTGCTCCCTTTGAAAACGCATGCCTGGTCCTGAAGATGATGGGGCATAGAGGAAGCCACTTTTTGCAGGGCAGCCTGCAAATCCAGGCAACAGCATCCTGTGGCAGAAGCCGGTCACAGGGCCACAGTCAGTAATTGCTAGGACATCTGCCATCATGGCCCGTCTTAAATCCGACACGCTCACGGAAGGAAACAGCTGCAAGCTACAAACAGAAACCAACTGGCTTTCCACCAAGCCTGGCTCTCAGTTTGGTCCCCTTTATCAGGTACCAAATGCTGAGTTCTACACAACCTGGAGACATCTAGTGGCTGAACAATATATGGCCCCACTTTACAACGCTTGACTCCGTCTTTCTGGCCTAATTTCTGCAGAAAGTGTATCATAGAACGTTAGAACTGGAAGGGACCTCGAGAGGTCATCAAGTCCAGTCCCCTGCCCTCACGGCAGGACCAAGCACTGTCTAGATCATCCCTGCGAAATGTCGATCTAACCTGCTCTTAAATATCTCCACAGATGGAGATTCCACAACCTACCTAGGCAATTTTTTCCAGTGTTTAACTCCCTGACAATTAGGAAGTTTTTCCTAATGTCCAACCTAAACCTCCCTTGCTGCAGTTTTGTCCTATCCTCAGAAGCCAAGAAGAACAATTTTTCTCCCTCCTCCTTATAACACCTTTTAGATACTTGAAAACCGCTATCCTGTCCCCTCTCAGTCTTCCCTTTTCTAAACTAAACAAGCCCAGTTCTTTCAGTCTTCCCTCATAGCTCATGTTCTCTAGACCTTTAATCATTTTTGTTGCTCTTCTCTGGACCTTCTCCAATTCCCCCACATCTTTCTTGAAATGTGGTGCCCAGAACTGGACACCATACTCCAACTGAGGCCTAATCAGGGAAGAGCAGAGCGGAAGAATGACTTCTCGAGTCTTGCTTACAACACTCCTGCTGATGCATCCCAGAATCATGTTTGCTTTTTTGCAACAGCATCACACTGCTGACTCATGTTTAACATGTGGTCCACTATGACCCTTAGGATATGTCTAGACTACAGGGCTCCGTTAACGGAGCCATGTAGATGAGTTTACTAGATATAGGGAAATGAAGCAGTGATTTACATAATCGCCACTTCATTTACATCAAAATGGCCGCCATGCTGTGCCGATCAGCTGTTTGGCGGTACCGTGCGGTAGTCTGGACTTGCTGTGGTCGGCAAGGAAAGCCCTTGTCGACCGCCCCGGTAAACCTCATACCACGAGGCAAAATGGAACGGTCGACAAGGGCTTCCCTTGTCGACTGCGGCGTGTCCAGACTACCGCATGGTGCCCCCAAACAGCTGATTGGCACAGCGCTGCGGCCATTTTGATGTAAATGAAGCAGCAATTATTTAAATCACCGCTTCATTTCCCTATGTCTACTAAACTCATCTACATGGCTCCGTCGATGGAGCCACGTAGTCCAGACATACCCTTAGATCCCTTTCTGCAGTACTCCTTCCTAGACAGTCGCTTCCAGTTCTGTATGTGTGAAACGGATTGTTCCTCCTGAGTACTTTGCATATCTCCCCTTATAACATTTTTACCTTCATTTTATTCAAAGCCTGTAGCCTAGAAGAGGAGACTCAGCGTGAGGGGGAAAGACACCTGGGCCAGATTCCTGGTTTTGCTCTTCCACTGCGTTTGAGTGCAATGAGAAAGAGGTTTTCCAGCTAGATAGTGGCATTGCGAGAAACTTGCTTTTCATGCCTCATTAACTCTTGTCTCCAGCTCCAGGAAAGAGGAAGACACTACAACCAGACAACGGAATGCAACATGTACCTCTTTTTTAAAAAAAAAAATGCCTGCGAAATTGAAGGCATTTCCACGACACTTAGGGTACGTCTAAACTACATGTCTCCGTCGACGGAGGCATGTAAATTAGACAGATCGGCAGAGGGAAATGAAGCCGCGATTAAAATAATCGCGGCTTCATTTAAATTTAAATGGCTGCCCTGCTCTGCCGATCAGCTGTTTGTCGGCAGATCGGGGCAGTCTGGACGCGCCACGTCGACAAAGAAGCCTTTCTTGATCGGCACAGGTATGCCTCGTGAAACCAGGTTTACCTGTGCCGATCAAAGAAGGCTTCTTTGTCGACGCGGCGCGTCCAGACTGCCCCGATCTGCCGACAAACAGCTGATCGGCAGAGCGGGGCAGCCATTTAAATTTAAATGAAGCCGCGATTATTTTAATCGCGGCTTCATTTTCCTCTGCCGATCTGTCTAATCTACATGCCTCCATCAACGGAGGCATGTAGTCTAGACACACCCTAAATGACAGCTCCGTTTAGCTCTTGAGCCCAGAGAGTATGTGTAGCATCCCAGATATTGGCATAGGAACTAGCTAGCTTTCAGCTAATTGGCATATTAAACCATGTCTGTCATACTGCCGAGTTCACTCATAAAGTCAGCTCACATTAAGTTTCTCCTCTAGACCCTCTCTTATGTTGCACCAGATCTACATCACTTACACTAAAAAATTGCTGTTTATGATTTCTCTGACCAAGCCTTCTGTCTACTCCTCAAACCAGGAGCTCCTTGGAAAACAGGCCATCACTTTGGGATGTCTGGAACATGCCCGGCACATCCAGCGTTACAGTAAAGCCAACAACAAGGATGAATAACCCTAGCCAACTCTCTCATCTGGTGTTGTTCATCAGTTAATCTCAAAGGGCTTTACCAAGGGAGGGCAGCAGTATTCCCTCTATTTTTTCCACCCATGTGCGGAGTAAAGTTTGTTCTGTGCACCGAGACACACGTGGACGTGCACCACCAGGAGAAACACATACTGCCGGCATTGTGGGTGCTCTGCTACTCAGCTGGGTGACACTAGAATCTCTCTTGGGTGGCCTCCCGAGTGCTCAGCTTATAGGGAACAGTGGAGGTCAATATTGTTATCCCCATTTTGCAGATGGAAACTGAGGCTAGAAAGCCAAAGTGACCTGCCCAAGCTCACCCAACAGCCCTGTTGAAGAGATGAAAATGGACCCATTTATCCTGTGCCCCAATCCAGTGCTCTATCCACTAGGACACACCACCTCCCCTGAGCTAGCATAGGAAGACTAGTCTAGTAATAAGGTTGATTGCCTGGGACTTGAAGTGTTGCTATGGGACCTGACTAGTGCTGACCCTAATTTAGGCGCCCCTCAGGAAGCCCCAAAGTCTGAAAGTCTGGCCCCATGTGGTTATTTTCTTGCTCAGACAGATACCCTGGGCAAGAGCCTCGGATAGGATAAATCACCCAAGCACCCCTGAACTCACAGAAGCTCTGCGGATTTAGCTCCCTTTAGATCTGCATGTGGAAACAGGAATGAGCAAGCCCAGGGGTTGGTACTGGTAGAGGAGAGGGAGGAGGCCTGTGTGGAACAGGGCCTGTGTGGAACAGGAGAGGGAGGAGGCCTGTGTGGAACAGGGCCTGTGTGGAACAGGAGAGGGAGGAGGCCTGTGTGGAACAGGGCCTGTGTGAAACAGGAGAGGGAGGAGGCCTGTGTGGAACAGTGTGTTTTCCCCTGATTTATCTCAGATCATGACGGTTTGAAAAATCGCAGCCCCCAGGCCTGTGGAAAATATTTGACAAAGGGTTTATCTGGGGTGACGTGATTAGAAATATAGCGCCTACCAACTGTGGGCTCATTGACATTCGTATTGGCATCCTCCTGGCTTCCTCTGGGCATCTGCCGATTCCTCAGCTCGTTAAGATAAAGCCAGAATGGAATGTTTCTCCTTGCCCCTTTGACAGGCACAAGCTTCGCTGGGTTGTGTGGGCTGGCAGCAGCCTCACTGCCCTCTGGGTTTGGGGGAGATTCCAAGGAGGGGAGGGAAAAAAATTCAATGGCTGCTAATTGAGTAGCGACTGGGTGAGCTGGTGCTTCTGTAACATTCACTGGAGCGACACTATAATAAGGCACATCTGCCTTGCCTCAACTCAAAAAGATCCCGAAAGAGCCAATCACCTGGAAAATGAGAGCTGATTTAGCTTGGGAAAACCGGCAGTGCTGTCTCTCTAATCAGGTTCATAACCATGGGTCAAGCTTAATTACAATCAACGAGGAATTTTAAGGCCAGGGGAGAGGGCAGGGGGGAGAAATGAGGCCTGCAAAGAGAAAGAGGCAATAATGTTTTTTCTTAATGGTGTTGCGGGTTTTCTCTCTAAGGCCAGGGCTACACTAGGAAACTATTTCGAAAGTAGTACATTGGATTTAATAATACCCGATTTAACAAAATCAAACTAGCGTGTCCACACTATGGGTGTGTCTAGACTACATGCCTCCGTCGATGGAGGCATGTAGATTAGACAGATCGGCAGAGGGAAATGAAGCCGCGATTAAAATAATCGCGGCTTCATTTAAATTTAAATGGTTGCCCCGCTCTGCCGATCAGCTGTTTGTCGGCTGATCGGGGCAGTCTGGACGCGCCGCGTCGACGAAGAAGCCTTTCTTGATCGGCACAGGTATGCCTCGTGAAACCAGGTTTACCTGTACCGATCAAGAAAGGCTTCTTTGTCGACGCGGCGCGTCCAGACTGCCCCGATCTGCCGACAAACAGCTGATCGGCAGAGCGGGGCAGCCATTTAAATTTAAATGAAGCCGCGATTATTTTAATCGCGGCTTCATTTCCCTCTGCCGATCTGTCTAATCTACATGCCTCCGTCGACGGAGGCATGTAGTTTAGACGTACCCTATGGGGCAACCTCGAAATTCCGTTAGTGTGGACGCGCTACCTCAACGTAGTGCTCCAGGAAGCACTGGGGAGTAATTACCTCGAATGACTCTGGGGAGTAATTATTCTGAAATACCGGCACTGGCACGTCCACACTACTGTTATTTCGAAAAAACTATTTCGGAATGAGCATTACTCCTGATGAAAAGCAGGAGCACAGATTTCAAATTCCGCAGCCTGTTATTTCAAAATCATGGGCTTGATAGTGTGCTTGCGCCACTTATAAATTCGACCTGGGGGGGCGTTATTTCGAAATAAAGTCCTGTAAGAGCGGCCATACTGGGTCAGATCAAAGGTGCATCTAGCCGACAGTGGCCAATGCCAGGTACCCCAGAAGGAGGGAACACAACAGGTAATCCTCACGTGATCCCTCCCCTGTCTCCCACTTCCAGAGAAACAGAGGCTAGGGACACTGTTCCTGGCTAATAGCCATTGAAGGACCTAATGTCCATGACTCTATCTAGCTCTTTTTTGAACCCTGATAAAGTTCTAGACTTCACCGCATCCTCTGTCAAGGAGTTCCACAGGTTGACTGTGCGCTGAGACCAGGGCTTAGAGAATTTCTTTTCTACTCTCGGAGTATGTGGCGTCTCCATCAGCTTCAGCGACGGGCATTCTGTGGATCTGACTCTGGACTTGTGAGATCATCTGCAGTTGATGCAAAGAGAGGCAGAGAGGGACAAGGCAAATTGGCATGAATTTTCATAGTATTAATTAGGGCTGGGAGAAGTGGTGCATACAGAATGAGAACCGATCTGAATTCAAATCAAACCATGGCACAGAAAAAAGAAAAAGGCTGGAATACACTACAGGGAAGCCTCAAAATTAGTCCGAGGCAGGTTCCCCTAATGTGGATGTGCTACCTCGATTTAGAGCCCCAGGAGGCACTGGGAAGTAATTACTTTGAATGGCCCTGGGGAGGGGCAATTTCGAAATAGCAGCAGTGGCGCGTCCACACTACTGCTATTCCGATTTAGCTAGTTCAGAAGAGGCATTATGCCTCGTGGAATGAGGTTTACAGAAGTCAGAATAAGCCGTTATTTCAAAATTTATTTTGAAATAACAGAATTGCTGTGTAAACACTCACATTGTTATTCCAGAATAACGCTGCTGTGTAGACGCACCCTAACTGACTACAGCCTCTCCCTGAGTTACGAACGAGTTACGGACTAAACACTTGGCCGTAACTCAATCTCTTTGTAACTCGGAACCCAATGAGTTACATAGAGACCGCGCTGTTCGTAAACACAGATCGCGTTCATAACTCAGGGACCGCCTTTACGACCGCTCCATGGGAGCTTTGGTCATAAATGCAAACGGTTTGACTCAACCGTTCACAACTCGGGGACCGGCTCAGCTGTACACACATTGCAAAGTGATGGTGAAGGTAGCCTTATGAGCCTGGTTGTGTGCTGTCCTTTTGCTGGCTCGCTGTGCGGGAGGGAGTAAATTTCATCCATTGGTCACGTGGCAAATTTCTCTCTCCTGATTGGCTAAGACTCACCCAATCAGATGCCAGGTGTAGAGACCTGGAAACATGGGCTGGCCTCCTACTTTCTGTGTCCTACATTGTTCATTTAAAGTTTGCCACTGCTGGGAAAATTCCTACCAGCCAGCCCCTTTGCTAGAATACCTACGAGAATCCAGGCATAGGCGGGTTGACAAACCATGCCAAGCCACTTTGCTAAGACGTTTAAACCAGAAAACTTGCTGCCATTTTCACCCAGCTGAAACTGTGACCTCACTGAACTGCTTTTAGGCCTCTCCAAGCCGACACCTCCTGGCATTATTCCCGCAGACATGTGTATTTAACTTAACTGAGTGATCGTGCAAATTTCCAGCAGCCAGACAAGCAAGCAACTAGAAAAACGTCCTGCGTGTTTGTCCAGTTTTCTCTTAGAACGGTATTTCAGGAAAAGCCACCAAGCTTTTCTGGGGACTTCAGCCTAACTGAGACACGTTTCTGGGGGGTTCCAGATGACCCTATCAGACAGGACAGCCAGTCTTAGAGTCTTTGGTTGATCTTCTAGCCCTAATCCGCACTGGATCAGCTGATTTCATTTCTAATTTCCTCACACATGTGCTCAAGCACAGCTGTGCAACATGAGCTGAGTCTGCAGAGGAAATCCTGAGATTTACATAGGCCCCAGTGGATTATAAAAACCTGGAAACCGGACAGATAACACTCATGTAACAGACTAGAAACATGCTGGGGGCGGGTGGAGAAACACAATAGATTGAAACCTGCTGTTCTCTGCAAAATGTAAAAGTGCCTTTTCCAACACTTTGAACTACTGTGTTAGAACTATGTAGGTAGCTATCGTTTCAAAGGTGTAATCTTTGGGAGGATTTTCTTTAAAATTCTTAATGGATTTTGCAAAGTTGCAATAAAAGAGTTCTTAAAAGGGCTTGACCCGGATGGCGTGTGTAATTTTGATTTTTGTGTGTGTCCTTCTAAGGATCATTATTGGATTGTGGGCAGCTTTAGGGATTGCTGGGAACCTTCAAAATATGAACCGGCAAATGTAAACACACGATCTGGTGGGAGTAGGACACAAAACTTCATTTGCGATTAAGAGCTGTTCACTTAAATTCACAGCTCAGCCATTTGGAAACGGTACCAGTTGATTGCCTGAGCAGATATTTCTTTTTCCAACTTCTAGCTTCCACAGTCCAATAATATTAATTATTGGTATTCTGTGAAGGCCCAGTGGCCTTCAATGAGATTAAGGCCCCATAGCACTAGGCAATAAAGAGCTTGTGAGTCTCCATAGCTCAGGGAAGCCAAGGAGGGACAGGGAGGTGAAGTGACTTGACCAAGGTGACACAAAGCAGGTCAGTGGCAGAGCCAAGAATAAAAGTCAGGTCTCCTATGTCCCACTGAACCAAGCCATCTCCACCTTGAATTTATTTACCATCTTTCATATGAATTGCATCCCTAGAGCAGCTTCACAGGGCCTGTAACACAAATACAAGAATCAATTAAACTAAAAATCTTCACATGGAGGGAAGGGACTTCAGAGGAACAGACTCATCTTTAGCCCCTTCTTCTGTGTTTCTTCTCTGCTCTCTGTTTTACTTCAAGATTTTTTTCTTCTCTTGTTTCTTATCTCCATGTATTCCTTTCTCTTATCTATTATTAACCAATCTCTGTACCTAAAAGGGGAACAGGGTAGAATATAAGTTCAAAGGCTAGTTCGATTTTTATAAACAGACCTTCACTGAAAAATACTTGCTCAACATACTACCCTTTATATTGTACATAATCACCAATGTTTTAAGTATAGCTGAGGCTAGGTTGTAGACGATTAACACACTCTGAGGAGCTTATGTATAACTTTCAGTAGCTGTTTTCTTTCTTTATATATGTCAAAATTTAATGCAAAGTTGATCAGGAGGGAGAGAGGAACAAGCAAGGAAGCAAAGATTTTCCTCACAGGCGAGATTTGAAGTGAGCTGGAAAATGGATGAGACAGAGGCCAGGTCTACACTTATCAAGAGATTGATGCTCCAGAGATCAATCTTTCGAGGTTCAATTTAGTGGGTCTAATAAGGACCAGCTAAATCAACCACTGATGGCACCCTCCTGGGGCCTCCAGAAGTAAGAGAAGTCAATGGTAGAACCTCCCCTATCAACCTCCCATTGTGGGGGCACCACAGAAAGTTGTCTTGAGGTATGTCAACTGCAGTGAGGCTTTTCTTGTAGCTGGAGTTGTGGATCTTAGCTCGACTTTCTCCGGTAGTGTAGACCTGCCCAGAGAGATACCATGGGCTGTCCAGATGCTAGAGGCTGCACGGGAGAAGGCTCTTGCGTTGTCAGCAGCGCATGTTGAGAGGAGCAATTGCTCCTGGAGACAGGGACCTTCTCTTTTGTTCTGTTTGGACAGCTCCTGACACGATGAGGCCTGGTTTGACACCTGTGCTCGCAGGTGCTATCGCAAATAATCAAAACTCAGAAGCGGGTAAGACGAGGGAACAGGGAAGGAAGAAGAGACAGGCCAGGTCAATATTCTTCAACTAGCAGCTCAGAGGATAGATTTTGGCCTGCGGGGCATCAGCTGATCCACCCTGATCCCCATTGGGAGCTTCACTGTAAAGAGCAACCCCATGACCCGGTTCCAGCTCCACCCCAGGCTCCCAGTAGCACTGGCCCCACCCTCCTCATGCTGCCCCACCTTTGCAAGGGGTGACAGGGCAGGGATCATGTAAGGATTCCCTGTTGTGTCCCCTCCCTCTGGGGCATCTGGCATTGGCCACTGTGAGCAGACAGGACACCGGGCTGGAAGGACCGTCAGTCTGACCTAGTCTGGCCATGCTTATGTTCTTAAGTCCTCCTTGCCCAGGCCAGCTCAGAAGACGCTCTGCAGGCGGGGAGGAAAAGTAGAGGAGCAAGATGGAACAGCGGGCGGCCACCCAAGCCCCTTGCAGGTAGCTCCAGCCCCAGCACCCCCCCGACCAGGTGGCCTCTTGCATTCCGTGGCTCAGAGCATCCTTGCAGCCAGTCCAGGCAGGTGAGGGCCAGGCTGGGGGCTCAGACGCAGCTCTGGCCGGGGATGCTGCCACCAGGATCTGCCGGGAGCCCAGGCCACAGCCAGAAGTGAATAGTGGGACCTCTTAGGGGCCAGGCAGCAGGGCCGGTCTCCAGCCAGAAGTAGGAGCTGGGCACAGGCAAGGGGATGCAGGCATGGATGGGACAGGCCTGGCGAGAGTCGTCTCCTCCTCCGGCCTCCTCCCTGCTCCCCCCACACAGGCAGTACTACAGAACCTCCTGTCTCCTGCTATTCCCTCTCCCTCAGCTGGAAAAATCCTGATTCCCCCACCGAGCGGGGGAGGGGCGCCGCTCATGCCGGTAATCAGGTTCGGGGGTTCATTGAAATTTGGAGAAGGAGACTTTGCCTGCGGGTGGCAGGACAGCAGAGAGGCAATCAGTGTCAGCGGGGTCGCGGTGCGGGTCAGCCTCCGCAAAAACGCGGCATCCCAGGGCACCTTCAAAACTCCCCCGTGGGTTTGGGCATCCGCTTCCGTGGGCAAGACCCCACGTGGTCACGTGCCGGTGTCAGGAGGAAATAAAGTGCTGTGCCTCCGCAAATGTGCGTCCTCTCCGACCGGCAGGCTGCAGGGAGTCGGTCGGGGAGCTCGGAGACCCAAGGGGGGGAAGCCTTCATAGCCCAGGCTGCAGACTGAACGCAAATGTCTGGGCGGCTATTTTTAGCCCCGCAGGCCAAGCCTCGCATGCCCGGGTCAACTGACTCAATGCCACAGGTATTTCATTGCGGCGGAGACGTATCCGATGTCCTCAGGATCAAACTACAGGCAGGTGGCTGCCACGTCTTGTTAAAGAACAGCAGCCCCCTAACGTGTGGGCGTGCGCGAGCCCGGTGTGCAAAGTTCCACATGCTTCAGTGGCGCGGGTGGCAAGGGGGAGGCCGGGGGGGGGAGTCGTAGGAGGGAGGAGGAAGCCAGGAGAAAATGTGAGAAGCCTCATAAATCTATGGAAACGGGGACTCGACACAGCAGGATGCAAACCAATGCTGGGTGCAGAGTAACTCGAAACGTTGCATGTACATTGCATGGAGCATCTTGTCTACCCGAAGGGACAAATGTCAATCGGTCCTTGGCATTTTTCTTTTCTCCGGTTGTTATTCCAACAAGCAGAGCACGGCCGCTGAAGCTTCTGCACCGACCCAGGGCAACAGACAGACCCCGCGCCAATGAACTGACAGTTGAAAAGGGAAGATGCATCGAAGACGGGGGTGAGGGAGCATCGGCACATAAAGAGAGAGACAGCTTCCCGGGGTCAGTGTCAGCCGGGAACCTCTGAGTGGGCACAGAGTCCTACCCATTTGGCAATGCTGCTAGATAGAAGAGCTAGATAGATTCATGGAGATTAGGAGCATCAATGGCTATTAGTCAGGATGGGTAGGAACGGTGTCCCTCGCCTCTGTTTCTCTGGAAGTGGGTGACAGGGGAGGGATCATTTGAGGATTCCCTGTTGTGTTCCCTCCCTCTGGGACATCTGGCATTGGCCACTGTCAGTAGACAGGACCCCGGGGTAGATGGACTGTTGGTCTGACCCAGTTAGGCCGTTCTAATGTTCTTATCGCTACTGTCAGTAATGGAGCTGCTGGGACGTCAGACTCTTGCCCTGCGAGGAAAACTTTACATTTGATGCTGAGATTAGGTTCTCAACTAAGTAGCTTGCTATATACAATGAAAAAGTATATTTACCCAAGAATGTTCCTAGTTTTGTACATAGTACACAATAGATTCTGGACCCCAACACAGAATGTTTTGGGCTACATATGAGGTACCAGGATGCTATTAATAAGTCATGTGCAGTTTAGGAAACGTGCTTCTATTGCATTACCCATTATACAGCTCATCTGGATAGAAGGAGGTTAATATCGGGAGCAAATGAAGAAAGAAAGATCTTCATAAACACACATGCCCCAAAGGAGGGCTCTCCAATGTGAGACCAGTTCTTTCAGAGTTCAGGCCCGACGTTATCCAAGCAAAGTAATTGACATAACAATGCCAACTCCCTAAACTAAATCTTTATAAATTTCTCCAGTGTGGCTTCTGTCGTTATACGATACCACATCAGCCTGGCTAGATGTTCAGCTACCAGTTTCTGCCTTTGGAGATGACCTGGAAGGCATCAGCCAAAGAGAAAGATTTTAAGAGTTAACGACAAAACTTAAGGCCAACTTCAGCAATGCAGCAATGGCTTTGAGGATAGACAAAGTGGACACTGAAGGTGTGTCTACACTGCACGCTTATTTTGAAAGAAGCTATTCCAGAATAGTTATTCCAAAATAGCTTATTTTGAAATAGCACGTCTACACTGCAGGGAAGCCTCAAAATTAGTCCAAGGCAGGTTCCCCTAATGTGGACATGCTATCTTGATTTAGAGCCCCAGGAGGCACTGGGAGGAATAACTTAGAATGGCCCTGGTGAGGGGCTATTTTGAAATAACAGCAGTCGAGCGTCTACACACGCCTTATTACGAAATAGCTATTTCGGAATGGGGTTATTCCTCGTAGAATGAGGTTTACAGATTTCAGAATAAACCACCCGTTATTTCAAAATCATTTCAAGATAACGGAATGGCTGTGTAGATGCTCACATTGTTATCTCAAAATAACGCTAGTTATCTCGAAATAACAGTGCAGTGTAGACGCACCCTGTATGTCAGTGTCCAAAGGAGATGGACACCAGTGATCCCTAAGCTGAGCTCTTGGGTGACCACCCAGGAGAGATTCAAGTGCCACCCACCTGGTTAGCAGAGCACCCATAGCCATCTGCAGGTGGTAGCATGTATTTATATTGGTGGTGCACATCTACACTTGCCTCAGTGCACATAAGAACATTTATTCCGCACCTGGAGGGAAAAAATTAGAGGGGACACTGATGGATACCAAAGTGCTCACATGTACCTCTCTTTACTTAAAATGTGAAAATTCTTGCTTTTGTCTTTCAAACTCTTTCTCGGCGTATTCCATTTCACCCTCATTTTATTCTGTAGGGAACAAATTAAAATAGATAAGATCCCATTTTCCAGTGAGACCAAAAACCCATTTCCAAGCAAAAATGAACTCAAATGATGTTTGAGCACTATTGAAAATTCAAAGCTATTTAAAAAAATCATCTAATGAAGAATCTAAACATTTCAGAGGCATCCAGATAAAACATTGTTGGAAAATATTCATAATTTTCATGAAACTCAACTGCACAATAGCATCACAAGTCTGCAACACGAGACTGTGTTTGTGACTCATGACATCATGCAACTAATCTGTCCTGTGCACCAAATGTATCAAAGCAGCAACTCAACCTCCTGCTCCATCTGCCTTATCTTTAATTTGACCAGTAGGGAGTCACACAAGAATAAATGGCCATGTCTCACCTCCACAATACACCTAGATCAGTGTTTCTCAACTGGTGCTCAGCGGAACCCCGGGGTTCCATGAAGTGAAAAAAAGGGTTCCACGAGAACGCGGCACTCCCCCCACCCCTTCTTAAAGAGACAGATTCTATTTTTCAGCTTTTTTTTTTTTTTTTGCTTGACCAATTCTGGTGGGGGGGGGGGGGTTATTTTTATTTATTTTTTGCTTAGAAATTTTACCCTGGCAACCTTATGGGTTCCTTGAAATGCTTTTAAGATGAAAAGGGTTCCGTGGCCTAATAAAATTGGGAAACACTGACCTAGAGCACATTAGCCAAAGCTTTTCCTGGCTGGGAAAGCTAAAATGGTGATGGATGGTGAGTTCTGTTATTGGTGTGACTGACTGTCTACACAGATTGGACCTCCCTAGTCTGGCACCCTTGGGACCTGACTGATCCTGGATGAGGGATTTTTCCAGACTAGGGGAAGTCGCTTCTGGCTCCACATCACCACAGGCTTCCTGGCTGCCCCCACAGCCCAGTTGAACTACCACCCTCCCCCCCTCCATCCCGAGACATGCACCGGCTTCCCCCCGCAACACACGCAGTGCACTGGACTCTCTGATCCTGGAACATCAGTGGTCTGGTTGCAGGACCAGAGAATTCCGGTTTATAGAGGCGCAACCTGTAGTACATTGCCACCAATGCTGGAAATGAAATCTAAACAAATGAGATACTTCTCTGACTCCCTTGGGGAATGAATGACCCTGGAGAACAGCTTGAGAGAGAGGGGATTTTCACTCATTTTCTTCTAATGTTCTTTTGCTGGCACTATATTTCCCAGGGGACAGACGCTGCTTAACAAACTGAGGCAGTCTCCCTCCTGAAGAAGCTGGAATTTGTGTAAAGAAGAAAACTTTCTAGAAATATTGTGTTTGGGCTTATTTGCAAGGTTCAGTGTTAGGAAAGGAGGAAAAAATAGCAACAGGTTGTCTTGTTGTTGCTGGCACATGCTGTTGACCGCCTGTTGCTGTCTGGGAACAGATGTGGGCAGTTTCTCAGATGATGAAGTATTGAATATGTTTCTCCTTCAGGGATTACTACTAAATAAATCTGCAGGTTTATACATTTAGCAGCTGAGAGGGATTCTTTTCCTCTCCCTGTCTACATTGCCTGATTCTTTGCAACCAGAGCCAAAGCAAGGGTTTTTAAACCACAGAAAAAAGAGAGAAGGGGGGGGGGGGGAAATCAGGATATGATTGGGAAATTTTAGAAACCAGGCTAGACCAAATGGGGGCATAATTACCCCAAACATCGCTCATTTGTACTTTTAGCTTGTTCCGCGGCGTGTCTTGGACGCCAGAAGCCCTAGGTTAGCCACCAGCTCATAAATTCATCGGGTTTCTTCAGGCTTTGCAGCCTGGGAAAAGATTTTTCATTCTCTCCGGGTGGGACGGGATTGTTCTTTCTTTTTTCTCTCTCTGAGCTGAGTTTTAGCAATGTAGGACTCACGGTGTTTTCAGTTCCATTGAAAATACGGCTTCCTGGTCGGCCCCAAGGAGAGGGGTGGAGCGTGTGTGATTAAAAAGCCTGTTCGGCTTTTGCAAACCCCTTTGGGTGTGTCTAGACTACATGGCTCCGTCGACGGAGCCATGTTAAGTAGTTTACTCGGCATAGTCAATGAAGCGGGGATTTAACTAATCCCCGCTTCATTAAAATAAACATGGCCGCTGCACTGTGCCAACAATCAGCTGATCCGGCACAGCGCGGCAGTCTAGACACGGCGCGGTTGACAAGGGAAGCCTTTTTCGTCCACTCCGGTAAACCTCGAGTATATCTATGTCGAGTAAACTACTTTACATGTAGCCATGTAGTCTAGACACACCCTTTGATACAGCTGGCTGGCTCTTGTATTAGGAAGGCAGGATAAGAAACAGGCTGAAGGCAGGGAGGTGGGTGGGTTCAAGTCCCCTCTCCCCCTCAGAGCACACTACTGGACAACCATCATGGACCTGAAATCTCCTGGTGGATCCTGGGCCGTGGCTGGGAATCAGACAGGTGCCGATTTTCAGTGGTTTAACTTAGAGGCTTCAACACACCTTTAAAAAGCCATCATGCTAGGAGAGAAGCTCCGAGGCGGCCTCGTGGGGATAAACAGAGTCGCTTCTGTGCCTTTCACCTGTGGCTTCACAGGTGCTGAGGCCGGAGCAGGGATGCTGGGAGCATCTGTCCCAGTGTTTCTCAGCCCTTTGGGTACCAGGGGCCAGCTTGCTGCTGAGGAGAATTGTTGATGCCGCGACCCCAAGACCCCAATATAATTTGACTAGCGTGTGAGGTCTGAGATGCGCCAGGGATGGGGGTTTTGGGCACAGGAGGGGGCTCTGGCTTTGGGGGGGCAAGAGAGGCTTACCTCAAACAGTTCCCAGTCAGCAGTACAGCAGGGAGTGGGGGGCTAAGGCAGCTTCCTGCCTCTGTTGGCACCGCAGACCAGGCTGCGCCCCAGAAGCAGCCAGCAGCCGGTTCCCAGCCAATGGGAGTGCGGAGCTAGAGTTTGGGGCACTGCACAGAGCCCTGTGCACTCCCCCGCACCTAGGAGCCGGGCCTGTTGCCGGTGGCTTCTGGGGCGCAGCGCAGTCTGTGGTGCCAGGCCAGGCAGGAAGCTGCCTTAGCCCCCGCCCCCGCTCACCTGATCCCCCTGCAGCAACGAGCCGCAGCGCCCGACATACCCCCGCCCAGTCCTGGGGCGTGCCCCGTCGTTGGAAAACCCCTGGGCCAGTCCAGCCACCTGCATGAGAAACTCACTCGGCAATTCCTGCCCCGAGCTTCTAGCTTCTCTTTGATCTCCACGTGCATAGCTGAGGCGTGCGCTACAACGGGCCAGATGGTCCGAGCCCTTCAGGTGTCCGGGGGTCTCAGGTCCCAGAAGCGACTGCCTCCTTGAGTCAGGGGCCTCTCATGAGCGCAGTCCCTGCATCTGGGAAATAGGCAGCGTCCTCTCCATTAAAGGAGCTGGATGCCATTGCTAACCCTACCACCCCCCCGCCTTTCCGCAGCCCGGTGGGCTGGATCAATGGCCTGTGGGAAGCTCTGTGCCGGTGATGGGCAAGCCAGGTTAGGAAGAGGGCCACGTGAATGGCCCTCCATGGGCTGCAAGGTGGTTGTAACCAAGCCGGTCTCCCGGGAGAAGGGCGTGTTGCTCACTGAGCTGGTGCCCCTACAGTGTGCGGGCAGTGCCGACTGAACCGCAGAAACGCGGGGATTGAGCGCAGAAGGAGTGCCCGGCTCTGGCGGCCCGTGCTGGGTGCCGTCCGTCCCCACCGCCCTTCACGTGCCCTGGCTTGACGCGCCTGTCACGTGAGTAACACCCGAGGGCAAAGCCTGCACAGATGGAACCCAGCAGAACCTGGCTACCTTGCAAGTTGCAAAACGTCTCGTGGGCCACCCAGAGAATCCCACCGCTGCCCCATCGCCAGGAGGAAGCGTTGTGCCCTATGGCCTACAGGGGCCAGTCTAGATGAGCGCGGGAAGCGCTGGCTGCATCCGCTCTACCAGACAACAGGACTGCCCCAAGTCTCGTGGCTGGCTCAGCTGACCCAGGCTGCCGGGCAAAGAATGGCAGTGTTGGCATTTGGGCCTAGGCTCGGAGGCCACCCCCCCTTGGGGTGTCAGATCCCAGATTCCAGCCTGACCCCGTCCGTCTACAGTGCAAACGTATGGCCCTGTTACCCTGAGTCCTCTGATCACAGCCAGTCACAGGTCGTTCACGGCAGTGTAGACGCACCCTATGCATCTGGGCCAGGGAATGTGAACTTGAGAACATAAGACTATAAGAACAGCCACACCGGGTCAGGCCAAAGGTCCATGGAGCCCAGAATCCTGACTGCCGACAAGTATCAGAGGGGTCGCCGTGTTAGTCTGGATCTGCAAAAGCGACGAGGAGTCCTGTGGCACCTTATAGACTAACGGATGTATTGGAGCATAAGCTTTCGTGGGCAAAGACCCATGAAATCTGACGAAGTGGGTCTTTGCCCACGAAAGCTTATGCTCCAATAAATCCGTTAGTCTATAAGGTGCCACAGGACTCCTCATCACCATCTGCCAACAGTGGCCAATGCCAGGTGCCCCAGAGAGAATGAACAGAACAGGGAATCATCAAGTGATCCATCCCCCGTCACTCACTCCTAGCTTCTGACAAACACCAACCCTACCCATCCTGGCTCATAGCCATTGATGGACCTGACCTCCATGAACTTATCTAGCTCTTTTTTGAACCCTGTTAAAGTCCTGCTCTTCACAACATCCTCTGGCAAGGAGTTCCACAGGTTGGCTGTGAGCTGCACGAAGAAATACTTCCTTTGGTTTGTTCCCAAACCAAATCCAGCCTTTGGTATTCTGCATAGCTGGAGTTGTATACCATAAGCTGAGCTGCCAGGTCTAATGTAGACCTGGCCTAAGTGTCCTGTAGAGTTAAACCTGTGCAGGAAAAAGAAGATGCCTGGTGAAGGGAAAGGACCAATGTTGTGCTGTACCAGTTTTATGTGGAAGGTATTACAGCTGATGCCCTGAGACAAAAGCTCTGAACCATACCTTATGTATGGTCTTATTCCTACCTGGGCTGGGGAATTAATCCATCAGTCTGCGACCTCCTTTTTAAAACCATGGGGGGGGGGGGGTGTTTCTAAGCCACTTTTCTTACGTACCCAGTTATCCATTTTCAACGGGAATATGGACATTTCTATGCAACCCAGGCAAAATCCATCAAAAAAAATTCAAAGGCTTGATTTGGACATATCTCTTTTAATCTTCTTTTCCCACCTCACTCCAGCAGCGCAATCTGTTGTCTCGCCAACAGGGTCTGACAAATGCCTTATTATGCCTTGGTAGGACCAAATGGTACAGCACTGGACATGCATGCTAAGTAAAAAGAGTTTCAGTTGTGTCTCGGTGGCAGCGGCCTGACTTCATTATGCAGTTTTTCAAGAGATGCACTTTATAGACCTTTCCTTCTTCAGAGGATGAGCTAATTAAACCCAGCGCTCTGGGTATTAAGTAATGTAACGCCCATTTTAGAGATGGGGAAAACTGAGGCAGGGAGATTACAGGAATTGCTAGAGGCCACCGTGTTAGAATCAGGATTATATTTCTACTTGCTGGCTCCAATTTGGGGTCAGACCACTAGAGCATGTCTCTGAAGGAATCTCCTGCATAGGTTTTATAGTGTGGTGAGCATATGCGTGTAGCTAGATAGTATAGATTTTCATGAGTCTGCCACGCGGGTAGGTAAGGACAAATCCGAAAAGGAGTCTCATGTTACCCATGGGAAGCCAACACAAGTAGTACGGGACAACTTACATCACAAGTCCAAGGTTAATCTATTTCACAACAGCTACAAGACTCTTTTAACAGATTGTTCTGTTTTCTTTGACGGCGAAAGGAAAAAAGGGAGAAAAGAACCTCGGTGCTCCAACGGTCAGGGGAGAAACTGGCTTCTGGGCTGACCCCCTAATTTTTTATTTATTTTTTAATTCAGGGGGAGAAAGTTGTTACTTGCAATATGTATTTGACCAAACTATGGTTTGGGGTCCCTGTTTGAGTGAATGAACGTGATCTTCCACTGGTTTAAAAAGAACTCTGGCAGCTTTTCCAGCGCTGCTTTACAGCACAGTTGTGCTTAGACACAAAAGGTTTGAATTAATGGCGTTTTAATGTGCAGGATATGACAGAAATGAAATGCAGAAACAGTTGGCTTGCATGCTTGGATCCAAGTCAAAACAAAATTTGGCCACAAGCCTGCAGGGGTTGTTTGGGATACCCCAAAGAAGTGTGAACATTAACTCTGTGCAGCAAGCACCCCAGCGATCATGGGAGCGCGTCAGACTTGCCCGTAGGTCATAGCTGTCTTTACAAAGCCGTCTTCAGTTGTCCTAGAAAATCACAACTTTGCTCCCTGGAGAAAGACCCGATAGTGGAACCAAGAGAGCATCCTGATTCAATGAGGAATCCAATTCATTTGCACATTTCCTACTAGGGCTATGTCTAGACTGCAAGCCTCTTTCGAAAGAGAGCGTCTAGACTGCACGTTGAACTTTTGAAAAAGCGGCTTGCTTTTTCGAAAGAAAGCATCCAGTGAGTCTGGATGCTCTCTTTTGAAGAAGCCCTATTTACATTGAAGAACGCCTTCTTTCGAAAGAGGAACTTTCGAAAGAAGGCGTTCTTCCTCGTGAAATGAGGTTTACCGCCATCAAAAGAAAAGCCGCGTTCTTTCAATTTAATTTCGAAAGAACGCGGCTTGAGTCTGGACGCAGGGGAAGTTTTTTCGGAAAAAGGCTACTTTTCCCGAAAAAACCCCTGAGTCTGGACACAGCCTAGGTGATGAATCCACCCAAACCGGATCTTCGCTATGGATCCGTGTTTGTTTATTTTTTGGCCTAAAAACCAGCACATTTTACTTATATTTTTAAAAAAAGAAAAGAAAGATCCTTCTCGTGCACACACCACTTAAAGCTCATGAAAGAGGGTTCCTTGTCATGACAATATGTTTGACCTTTGGCGCGGGATTCTGAAACACCTGAGACATTTCCTATTTGCCATCCATCACTGTGGCATCTGAGTCCCATACTTCCTCCTTCGGTGCACTCTCAGCCCTGTCTGAGAGGTCCCACGTGGCTGGAGTGCCCTGTGGGCTGTTGCGATTGCTTCATTTTAGTGGCAGGTAGTTCCATAGACCCTTTTGTTGCATTAGGGCCTCGTAGAAGCTTGGTTGGTAAATCAGAGGATTGGTCCACATGATTTAGAATTGACAAATATAAAATATACCACCCAGTGCTGAACTGAATGTCAGTATTGATTTTATATACAAAAATACATTCATGGAGGTGAGGTCCGTCAATGGCTATTAGCCAAGATGGGTAGAATGGTGACCCCAGCCTCTGTTTGCAAGAAGCTGAGAATGGGTGACAGGAAAGGAATCACTTGATTCCCTGTTCTGTTCATTCCCTCTGGGGGCCTTTGGCATTGGCCGCTGTCGGCAGACAGGATACTGGGCTAGATGGACCTTTGGCCTGACTCAGTATGGCCATTCTTATGTTCTGTTCTTTGCAGTTGCTTTAAATGGGAGCTCATGGTAGAGTAGCTTATTCTGTTTCCTGGTACATCAGGGTTTGTCTACCCTGCAATTAAAATCTCCTGGCTGGCACGGGTCAGCTGATTTTGGCTTGCAGGGTTCACACTGCGAGGCTGCAGTGTAGAGGTCTAGGGGTAAGGTGGGCCCCGGGCCTTAGGACTCTGTGAACTGGGAGGGTCCTAGCGCTTGGACTGTAGTCTGAGCCGAAATGTCTACCCCACAATTAAACAGCCCCGCAGACCGAGTCTTGCAAGCCTGCGGCCAGGTCTACACTACACCCGGCAGCTCGGCTCAAGGGGCAGAACTCCAGCTACACAGAATACGTAGACGGAGTCAGCATCCCTTAGGCTGAGCTTTGTGGTGTCCCCACGGCGGGAGGCCAAGGGGAGCACTGTCGGAAGACAGGATATTGGGCTAGATGGACCTTGGATCTGACCCACTATGGCCCTTGTTACGTTCTAATATCTATTATGTATTGGAACAAGAACCCTGTTCAAGCCACATTTATTGGGTGGGTTTGCTGCCCAGAAGTTGAATTGTGAAGGCTACATCCAGCCAATGATTTCTAATTACCACTGTCTTTTTGTAGAGGGCCCGTTGTTTCCTGCACTCTCCTGGTTGGGTTGGTCACTGTCCCACCTCAGCGATGTATCGCCACAGACCCCAATGTGCCCTGCGTCCAAGTAGCCGTTCCCAGCAAATTTGCTTGTGGTCTAAGGAGAAGATCTGGCAGGTCACACATGGGGCTCTCATCTCGTCCTTGTTTCCTTGTTATGCAAAGAGGAACCGATACAAGAAGGAGGAGCCTTACCTGACTCGGTTCAGGTGCTGTTTCTGAATAAAAGGAGGATGGGAGGATATGGAGCTTTTTTTGGACACTGGGTCTAGAAGCAGGAGCAGAGCTGCTGCCAGCCACGAGCAAGTCTAGAACTACTCGCCACATCAGAAGATACCAGCAGTTGAGGGACAACGGAAAAAAGGAAAGCCTTGGAGCAAGGTGCTGCTATGCCCAATGACATAGCCAGGAGACAACAATTTTTTAGAGATGTGATTTTATAATCATCAATATGCTCATGAAATATTTTTAAAACAGATTTTAAAGTCAGGTCCTATAGACCATGGGTGGTGGGTAATGCAGGCAAGGGAAGGCATTGCCTTCCCAAAACTGTCTACACGGCCCAGTCACCTAGGAGGGGTTGGGGCCGCGTCGCACGGCAGCCCGGCTCCCTCAGGAGGCTGGGATTGTGCCGTGCTGCTCACTGGTAGCTGGGGAAGGCTGGGGCCATACCATGTGACATCCCTGTCCCTCAGCTGAGGGTGGGCGGGGCTTGGATTGGAGGGGGAGGGGAAGGGGCGTGGCTTTGGGTGGAAGGGGAGGGGCTTCGGCTGCCTTCCCCAGTTGGGCCTTGACCTGCTGCCCATGCTATAGACTAACACAGTAAAGTCAGAAATTGACAGGGGTTGGCAAATGCCTGTTAAATGGCTTCACTGCCAGATGACTGGCTCTTGCACAGGTTCTGCTAATTGCTCTGTCAGGATTTTTCACGTTTCGGCTCACTAGAGCCTCTCTGGAGGAAGCAGAGCCACAACACAGGGACAGGAAGAGGCAGAAGGGAGGCCGTGAAGACCCAGTGGTGCCCCAAAACTTTGGGTGACCGGCACAACAGTGTAGTCTGCATATGGGTAAGGTCAGGCCCGGTAAGCACAATGGAGAGAGACAGGGAATGACCATAGCTTGGCCTCGTTGATGCAAAGAATAATAGATTCCTGGAACACTAGAGCTGGAAGGGACCTCAAGAGTCATCGAGTCCAGTCCTCTGCCCGCACGGCAGGACCAAGCACTGTCTATACCATCCCTCATAGATGTCTATCAACCTGCTCTTAAATATCTTCAGAGTTGGAGATTCTACAACCTCCCTAGGCAACTTATTCCAATATTTAACCTCCCCTGACCGTGAAGAAGTTTTTCCTAATGTCCAACCCAAACCTCTGTTGCTGCAGTTTAAACCCATTGCTTCTTGTCCTAGCATCAGAGGCCAAGAAGAACAATTTTTCTCCCCCCTTCTTAAGACACCCTTCTAGATACTTGAAACCCGCTATCATGTCCCCTCTCAGGCTTCTCCTTTCCAAACTAAACAAGCCCAATTCTTTCAGTCTTCCCTCAGAGCTCATGGTCTCTAGACCTTTAATCATTCTTGTTGCTCTTCTCTAAACCCTCCCAATTTCTCTACGTCTTTCTTTAAATGTGGTCTCTTGTCTTTCTCACAACACTCCAGTTAATGCCTCCCAGAATCACGTTTGCTTGTTTTGCAACTGTCTCGCACTGTTGGCTCATATTTAGCTTGTGGTCCACTATGACCCCTAGATCCCTTTCTGCAGTTCTCCTTCCTAGACAGGACCCTGAAGATGGGCAGCAAATGAAGGGAATGTGAGGGGGGAGGAGATGAAGTGAGCATGTGCAAGGAATAAAGGGACAGGGCAGCATAAGAAGGGAATTATGGGTAAAGAAGGGAATTATGGGTAGTAAATCATGGCTAAGCTTTGTATCTTGGTGTCCCTACTTGGGTAGAAGAAGTGACTGGTGAGTACATCAGCTGGTGAAGAATGTTGCTGGAGCACATGTCCCCAGTGTACCTCTCCACTAGGAGCTCCAGGTTCTTTTCAGCACCCTCAGGCTCTTCACCACTAGTAATAAGGGACTTGCTGTTGGCCATATAGACCCTACCCACCCCCCAAGTTTGTGGGTGTGCAGCCAATAGGAGTACAGCATGGTTCTGAAAGGTTAGTCCTGAAGGAATTCTGCATTGACATTAGCAGCTGGCTCATGTCCGTCAGAGGCAGGGTTTGCGCCACAGAATGTGGTAAAAATTGATTCTCTCTCAGTTTCTTCTCGCTCCCATTCTGTGCCCAGATGAGACACATGCTTCTAGCAGAGTTGATTTCCTGACAGATTAGGGATGGTTCACATATATTTCCTATCGCTGTTTCCATTTTATTTTTATTCACAGGGAAATAGAATTGCTTTTCCAAGACACCTGAATGCGGAAGGATCCTTGCCAGCGATGGCATGTGGAGGTCATGGCAGCTACTTCTGACGCGTACCAGTTGGGTACTTAGCCCATAGTTTCTTATCTGAGATCTCGGTTCTGCCACCATTGCCGGGACTTGTACTTATTCAGTCACTGCAGTGGAAAATATCATAGCAAAGCATTAAATAAAAACCTGATTGCGACCATGAGGGATAACAAGGTGCGAGAATATTATTGATCTTCTAGCCCTGAAGGAGTGGAGTGGTGGGAGTCTCCCACTACTTCCAAGAAAGAACAGTTAGACTACTGGATCATATCAGTAGCAGATTTCTTACCCTTCCAGACAATCTCAGCTGCTCTGGCCAGTCCTTTGGAATGGAGACAAAACTTTCCATATTACCCAACCCTTGTTCACATGGATGGGGAGGAGAAATACAAGTATGACGTCTCTTGTCCAGATACTAGTCATGCAAGACCACCCGGTGGCACAAGGAAGTGCATGAAGCCTCTTTACTCCATTGCACAGACGTGGCGGTAAGTGAAAATCTGGCCGTAAATGCCGAACATCTAGCCTTGTTTTTCTGTGTAATGAGATTTTTCCCCCTGTGTGTATATCTACTGGGAATTTGAGAACACGCCTTTAGAGCCTGAAGTAAGACTTCAGAGCAGTGATACTCAGGCCTCAGTCATTCAGGAGACAAATTAGGAATCAACATTACCCAGAAGAACGTTCGTCATGCATCTGACGAAGAGGGCTCCAGCCCACAAAATCTCACGCCCAAATACATTTCTTAGTCTGTTAGGTGCCACCAAATGCCTTGTTGATTGTGCTGAAACAGACTAATGAGCTCCCCCTCTGAAATGTCTTACCCAGAAGAGCCACAGCACTGTGAATTGATTTTCATTTACTACAGTACAATATATTGGTGCTTAAACAAGATGACAGGGGAAATATTTAGAGTGTGTGTGAATCTTTTAGATAGACAGACAGACAGACAGACAGATGTATCTATCCCCATGCACCCATCTATCTATCTAGCTAGCTAGCTAGCTATCTATCTAGCTATCTATCTATCCCCATGCACCTATCTAGCTATCTAGCTATCTAGCTATCCCCATGCACCCATCTATCTATCTATCTATCTATCTATCTATCTATCTATCTATCTATCTATCTATCTATCTATCTATCTATCTATCTATTTATCTATCTATCCCACACACCCCCTCTATCTAGCTAGCTAGCTAGCTATTTCCAAACACCTCATCTATCTATCTATCTATCTATCTATCTATCTATCTATCTATCTATCTATCTATCTATCTATCTATCTGTTTATCTATTCACAGCAAAATGACTGACCAAGGAGTATTATTTTATCAATTGCAATTGATTAGTTACATAGTAAAAGCATCCTGGTTGGTTAATAATTACATCATTTGCTACAAAGAGCCACGGGAGACACATTAAAGAGCCACTTGTGGTCTGTGAGCCTCAGTCTGTATATCACCGTGTTAGAGAGAGAAGACATTAGAACCCAGCAAAGATTCTTTCCACCCCATTCCTCTCTAAAAACAATGAGCCTAAGTCTACACGCACGGAATCACTGAGGTGATTCCAAAATAACATAGTCCACGTCTACACTACAAGAATGTGTATTTCGACATAATGTTGAAATAATGGCAAGCTGGAAGGCTTCTTACTCTGACTCCTGTAACTCTCATTTTACAAGGACTAAGGGGAGTTGTGCTCTTTCTCAGACTTCCTACCATGTAGACAGCACCAAAAGCCGAAATAAGCTATTTCGACTTAAGCTACACAACTGACGTAGCTCAAGTTGCTTAGCTTATTTCGGTTTCAGCCCTGCTGTGTAGACATGCCCTTCAAGTCTAACAACTTTATTAGATCATGAGCTTTCCTGGGTAAAACCCACTTCATCAAATGAGTTGGAGTGGAAATGACAGAATCCGGGGTATATATAACAGTAAAGAAGTTACGTGTCAATTGTAGGATCAGTGTTGACAAAGCTAATTAAGTCAGGCTGGATGTGCCTCATCGGATGTGAATATGAAAAGTGGGGAGTTTGCATGTGAATGACACACACCCACCCTGACTTATTGTGTGCTGAGAAGAGAATGGGACATCAGGCACAGGAAGTGTCCGGAGAGTGTTTGTACAGTACCGATTACAATAGGAACCCATCTTTGGTTTGGTTTGTTTGCACTGCTGTGGGCAATCAGGTAACACCCATGGGTAATAATAATATAAGTTAGGACGTGATAGTTATTCCTTAGAGTGATGGACTTGCCTTCAGCCATAGACCTGAGGGGCATGTGACTATTCAGACATCCCACTGACTAGCAAGGGGTTATCGAGAGACTCTTGGCCCAGTCAGCCCCATCTCCTTCCACTGGCTCCAGTTGTCAGGCCTGGCGAGAGGAGACAAAAGTCCAGCTCAGTGGTGGCTGTCTGGGGAAGGAATAGCTGTCTGGGGAGGGTAGGAAGGATGGCCAGGGCCAGAGCCCCACTGGAGATTGCCTTAAAGGTACGTGTGAGGAAGGCTCATCTGCAGGTGGAGACTCCTCCACTACCTTGGGACCAATAGGCCCAGTGAAGAACATTTTTGCTTCATTTGTTCCTCAGCTACATTGCCGGTTTGAGGCCTGCAGAATGTTAGCCGAGGAAGGCCTAGCTGGTGGCCACAGGAGGAAGGAGCCCAGGCATATAGCAGAGGGGCCCTCTTCTTTGTGTAGGGTTCCTGGGCTGGAGCCCAGGAGACAGGACCAGCCTGGGTTACCCTACTGGCCCACCAAGCGCAGGGGTGTGAAGGCTCCAGAGTCAAGGGCTGGCAGGCCACCAAAAAACTGACATTGGGCTGGAGCTCTGGCATGATGCCACCAGCACTGTGGCATGTTGGCCTTGGGCTTCCCCAGAAGAGGCAGGACTAAAAGTGATTTGGCCAAGTCCCTGGAAGAGGCCGACTGCTTCAGGGCCACAGCAGCTGTCAGCAGGGAGCGCCAATGGAGGAGGAGAGACGCTACACCACGTCCAGCCAGGAGGGAGAGTAGTTGGCAGTCTCTGCCCCACCCTGCCAGTCGAAATAGCCACAAGAGACCCCAGTTGGGGAAAGGGCTGTAACGCTCAAGCAGAGTGACACGGTGATGGCAGAAAGCAAGGCTGTGTCTAGACTATCTCCCTCTTTCAGCAGAGGGATGTAAATTAGACACATCGAAAATGCAAATGAAGCGGGGATTTAAATATCCCGCACTTCATTTGCATAATCACGTAATGGCGCGCTTTCGAAAAAGCACCATTTCGAAAGTAAAACCGCGGTCTAGACGCGGTTCTTTTGAAAACGGCAGGCTTTTTCGAAAGATCCTGTAAACCTCATCTTTCAAAAAAGCCTGCTGTTTTCGAAGAACTGTGTCTAGCCCGCGGTTTGACTTTGAAATGGCACTTTTTCGAAAGAACACCATTAGGCAGTTATGCAAATGAAGCACGAGATATTTAAATCCCCGCTTCATTTGCATTTTCAAAGTGCCTCGTTTACATCCCTCTGCCGACAGAGGGATGTAATCTAGACGTAATCTAGCCTAGACGTAGCCTAATTAGTGTCACCACATATCTGGGGAAGGAGGGCATCCTTAGGGAGGAAAAATGGAGGGAAGGGGTGAGGGGAGTGGCAGGGGAGAAGAAGGCAGGCATGGAATGAAGCCAAGGTGAAGAGGCTGAGAGCAGGAGCTGAAGGCATGAAGCGAACAGCCAAGCAGCACAGCACGCAGAAAGTCCGGGCAAAACTGTAGCAAGATCTCTAACGGTTTAAAGGACCTAACGTCCCTGCTTTGACTGCATCTGCCCCGACGGACTGGCATCTCCGGCTGGCTCCTTTCTGTGGTTTTCTCTCAAGGCCTCATGCGGGGAGGAGGGAAGGCAGGCACCAGCTGTCCTTACTGCCCCCCGAGAGGCAGTTCTGGCTCCAGGGTGGTGCTGGGCGGACCCAGCTGGGCCCCATTTCACCCCCTCTTCCACGCCAGCACAGACATCCATGCTTTGGCTGCTCCAGCCCCAGAGACTGGAGTCTCTGACTAGGCCTTCCAGCCCATTATAGTGGATTCCTGCTAGAGCCCCAGGATAATGGATGCCAAAGGACAGGATAGGACATCTGAGCAGTCAATATTTAATAGCATGAAAAGTGAATTATAAGCTAGAATGCTTGACTGTCTTCCAAAGGCGAGCTGTGTGAATTAGTTACAGAGCTCTTCCAATCAGATAACAGAAATGAGACCATATGGCTTACATAACTACAACCCACACAGCATGAATTTGTAAGCTTAGTCACAGAGCATTCACAACCAGGACTTGAATGCCACAGCGATGAACATGGTATGAACCCTGCGGAGAAAAGAATTCGAGTCATATCGGCTGGGGAGGAATTTGTGAAAGGAATTGGCATCTCATCCCAAATAGGAGCGTACACGGGTGAATTTGGGAACGGACTGGGAATGTTCCACCACCACCACAAAAAGATGACATACGATGGCTAACCTGTCGGTGGCAAATTGTTTGCTCGCCTCCTTTCAGTATAACACTGAGCAATATCAGCTGAAAGTCAGAGTTCTTGCTACCTAAGTAGAGGGGGCAACTCATGGATTTCCTGCTGTGATTTGCTTCTCCTGGTGCTTACACATTCTGTAAACTTCCCTTGGGCTCTTTTTTAGTTTGGCTTGGCCTTCCAAGTGCTAGAGCCAGCTCCTGCTCTGGGGCAGCCTGTGTTGGCTGTTCGGCTGCTCCCAGGGTGGGGAGGGGGACCTCAATCCCACCAGCCTGTGGTCTGCATGCCAGTCCGCTTTTATAATGACCTGGGGACTAGAATACTAGGACTGGAAGGGACCTCGAGAGGACATTGAGTCCAGTCCCCTGCCCCCATGGCAGGACCAAATACTGTCTAGACCATCCCTGTTAGACATTTATCTAACCTACTCTTAAATATCTCCAGAGATGGGGATTCCACAACCTCCATGGGCAATTTATTCCAGTGTTTGACCATCCTGACAGTTAGGAACTTTTTCCTCATGTCCAACCTAAACCTCCCTTGCTGCAGTTTAAGCCCATTGCTTCTTGTTCTATCCTCAGAGGCCAAGATGAACAAGTTTTCTCCCTCCTCCTTGTGACACCCTTTTAGATACTTGAAGACTGCTATCATGTTCCCCCTCAATCTTCTCTTTTCTAAACTAAACAAACCCAATCCTTTCAGCCTTCCCTCATAGGTCATGTTCTCTAGACCTTTCATCATTCTTGTTGCTATGTGAATGTGGCTGATGCCTCCAGGTGATCTCATCATGACCCTGATTTTTTCCACCTGAAAACCATTTCTCCAAAACCTCATTCCATCCCCTGCCCAAACCCCATGTCCATTGGAGGAACCCAACAGAAAGTGGTTGATACCTGCCATGCCATACTTAGCAGCCAGCATGCAAGAGTTAGGAGAGGTAGAAGAGATTACACCAGAGACGAGAGGGTGGGCTGCATACGTGGGCCTCCTTCATCTCAGTGGGCCGCAAGACAGGCTCCGGGACAAGGTCGTTTTGCTCCTTGTGCCTGTGTCCCTAGAATTTGCGGGGAGTGCTGACTGAACCATAGCAGCGCTGTGCTTGGCTGCAGAGGGAGCACCCGGCTCTCACAATCAGCCCGCACCTCACATTTACATAAAGGTTGTCTTTATTTTGCATCCTGGCTCTTCCACTGACTCTGCTTCCTTGTTTCATGTTCTTTTCCTTCTCTTCTTTTATTTCCTGCTACCTCGGAAATTTCCATTTGACATATAACTGCCTTTATGGAAAAGAGACATTGCCATATCAGATCAGACCTGTGTTGTATCTGGTCTCAGACAACTGGCTAGTGCCAGATACTACACAAGATGCAAGGACCCCCTGAATGGATAATTAGGGAAAAATATTCTCAGCAATTTAGTCAACGCTGAACATCCAGAACCAAAGGGGCTTATAACCCCGATGTTCATGTAGTGTGTATCATGACTGAGAACGTTCTTGTTATCCGTCTAAATAGCTGATCCTCTTTAGAATGCTGCTAAGCTTTTGCCATCGTGCATATCGACATCAAGAGTGAGAGAGGGGGTTGGCAGAGGAAGGGGATGGCAAGAAAATTGGAGGGGGAATAAAATAAGCACTGCATATTTTGGTTGTCTGGGGAAATTAGAACCTCCTGTCGGTGTGGCTTGTACAGGGTCAAAAGCCACCTCATTGTTGCCTGTTTCTGTAAGAAAATCCCTTCTTCATGTGCAGTATCCAGAGAAGCAGAGAAACCAGTAAATGCACAGAAAGTATGCACAATTTAGTGGTATATTTTATATGCATTATTAATTTGCACAACTCAACTGGTCACACACTCTTTTCTCTGGATGATAAGAGTGCAAGAATGGCCATACTGGGTCAGATCAAAGGTCCATCTAGCCCAGTGTCTCATCCTTCAACAGTGGCCAAAGCCAGATGCCACAGAGGGAGTGAACAGAACAGGGAATCTTCAAGCAATCTCTCTCCCGTCTCCCATTCCCAACCTCTGACAGAGGCTAGGGACACCATTCCTACCCACCCTGGCTAATAGCTATTGATGGACCTAACTTCCATGAATGTATCTGGTTCTTTTTTGAAGCCTGTTAAAGTCCTGGTCTTCACAACATCCTCTGGCAAGGAGTTCCACAGGTTGACTGTGCGCAGCATGAAGAAAAACTTCCTTTGGTTTGTTTTAAACATGCAACCTATTGATTTCATTGGGTGGCCCCTAGTTCTTATGTTATGGGAACAAGTAAATAACTTTTCCTTATTCACTTTTTCTGCACCAGTTATGATTTGATAGACCTCTAGCATATCCCCCCGTTAGTCTTCTCTTTTCTAAGCTGAAAAGTCCCAGCTTAACTGGCTAGATGCAAAGGTCTTTAGAGGAAAGTTATATAGAAGGGAGTAACAATTATGGGCCCCTTTGCCTTCCCTAAGCTATAAATGGCAGGTGCCTATTCAAATGCAATAGTCATTTCTTTTCTGTAGAAAACTAAACACCAGCATGGCCTAGCCTTTGATCCTTTCCCACCAACTGGCTTTACACTGGTGAAATGGAGTGGGGGTATCAGGGTCAGGAAATGTAAGAGCAAATCAGATCTTCCTGTCGGTTTTAGAACCATCCCATACAATTCTAGAGCACCGTTTCCATTAAATTCGATGTGCTAGTTGTAAAAGAAGCGATGCTTTTTTACAATTAAATTCTCCTGGACTCCTCCATAGAGGACGTAATTTCTTAGAATGAAACAGACTTTTATCCAGATTGGGCTGTTGGAGCAAAGCAACAGTAGCTGATGGGTAAGATCATTCCAAGGCTGTTTTTTATTACTTGAGGTCTCTTTGAATTAGTGTTTAACAAGCATTACTGACTCATCCGGTAAACATGGTGACTGTTGCTAACAGCATGCAACAATTAAGCAAATTAATCTCAACACAGGCACATGCTGTTGTGTTCACAGGCCTGTTAGTCTGACTTCCACTGTGAAATCAGAAGGATTTTTCTTTCTTTCTTTCTTTCTTTCTTTCTTTCTTTCTTTCTTTCTTTCTTTCTTTCTTTCTTTCTTTCTTTCTTTCTTTCTTTCTTTCTTTTCTCAAAGGGGCCGCCGTGTTAGTCTGTAACTAAAAATAACAACCAGTCCTGGGTCACCTTAGAGACTAACACATATATTAGATCATGAGCTTTTTTGGGTAAAACCCACCTCATCTCCTAGATCTATAATTTCCATTCCAACTCATCTGATGAAATGGGTTTTACCCAGGAAAGCTCATGACCTAATATATGTGTTAGTTTCTAAGGCTATGTCTACACTGATGAGCTATTTCTGGACACTGGAGGTACCCCGAAATAGCTATTCCACGTCTTTTCAGCGCTTCTGTTATTTTGAAATATAATGGACTCGCTATTCCGACATCCCTGTAAACCTCATTTCACAAGGGGTAAGGGGGATTTCAGAATATCACTTAATTTCAAAATAAGTGCTGTGTAGACGGCACCAAATTTCGAAATAAGCTATTTTGAAATAAGCTACGCAATTTGCATAGCTCAAATTGTGTAACTCATTTTGAGCTACAAGTGCAGTGCAGATGCACCATAAGATGCCAAAGGACTGCTCGTTGTTTTCCTGGCATAAATAAGGCTGATTTGTTTTCCAAAATCATACTGACTTCAGAATTACTGGAAGCAATCTGCCAGGCGGCTTCACAGCATTATGCTCCATACAAAAACGTCCCTCATGCGAGCAGGCTAAGGTGTGTCAGAATGGGTCCAACTCAAAGATATGATCTTGTGTTTCATAGGAGATGCTATCAAGTAGCTACTTAGCATTGCAGACAGAGCAAACTTGCTGTTGGTTGAATTCTATGCTGTCTGCTTTGCCCCTAGGAAATATCCATCCACCTTGACATGCCTTAAATACGAACCAAGAAAGATTTGGAGTCTTGGCTTAGAAGGCAACAGGGCCAGTGGCTAAGAACTCTGATTTAACCTTACATTACTCGTGTTTCTTCTTCAGTATAGTGAGAGCTCCTTCTATTAACAGACCTGTCTTTGCATATTCACTTGGATGGCAAGCACTCTTTTTTCAGTATGTGGCCTTTATTTGGGCATATGTCCCATCTTTGTTTGGTGTGGTCCCCATTGAAAAGGGCTGGATTGACCTTCACTGCCTTTTATTCCTATGATTTCTTTCTAGACTCCATGTATGGGCGTGCATGGAACAGGGAAGGTGTTGCACAGAGTCTACATTTTCCGAAGTGAATAGCAATTTCAGGTGCCTCCATTTTTGGGGTGATCAACTCAAGATGCCATAAAGGGACTTGATTTTCAGAGGCTGGGGGCTCAGTGCTTCCCAACATCAGACTTTTTTGGTGTCCCAAGCTGGGCACCCAAATTCACTGAGCATTTTGAAGTTTGTTGCTACTAGGACATGATTAACGGCCATAAATATACATGGTTTATTTTGGAAGGAAGGGTTATTATTATTATTAATAGTACAGGTTGAACTTCTCTAGTTCAGAACTCCCTGGTCTGGCAACATCCATTGTCCAGCATGATTTTAGTTAGCCATTTATCATTGGTGTGGCCAAGTTTCTCACAGTCCCATAAAGTTTGTTTACAGCCACCAGTTCGCTCTCGGTGTTCTGTGCTGCTATTTAGCTTTAATTTACCCCTAAATGTCTCCTAAGAGCCCAGCAAGCCGTGAAAGTGTTGGTAATGCTGCTAGACAATATTGACTTCCCATGGTCCAGTAAATTCTTTGGTTTGGCACCAGTCAGGTCCCGAGGATGTAGGGCTAGAGAGGTTCAACATGTAATTTATTTAGCCTTAGGTCAAAGCAAAAACACCCAAAATTCAGACAACCTTAACTAAATCCAAAATTATACTGTTAAACCACAGATGATCACTGTGCTCCGTGACTTTTCCTTATTTAAGCTGTCGATCATGCAAATTTGACAGCCACTCATATCACAGATAGTGTTATCCGTTCTCAGAAAATGTTGTTTTCCAAGCGGTTCCAAAAGTCCTCTGGAACAAGAGAGCCAGCCATTGTGATCTCAATTTCAACGCTCAGATTAAGCATAATAAATATATTTCAACGTTCAGATTAATCATAAGAAATATATTTAATGTTTTGCAAACGTACGGGGAGGCAGTGGACGTGCATAATAATAATAAATTCTCATCATTCTCCTCCATAATAAGAAATTTTCCTCAATAAATATCATTCCCTGTCACCACCCAGATTGAGAGTCAGCTAATTTGATTGGCTAAACTGACTATTGTGAGTGTAGGGGGAACTTGTGGGAACTGGATGATCTGCTCCATATATAGGCTCCATATATAGGCTGAAGATGAACCCATGGCCAGGCCAGACCTAAAGCACAAGTCAGTCAGTTACCAAATTAAGGGTGCGTCTACACTACAGGGTTTAACTCGAAATAAGCTACACAAATTGAGCTACGTCAATTGCGCATCTTATTTCGAAAGTGGGAGCGTCTACACAGCACTTATTTCGAAATAGAGCCCCCTTCCTCCGACTTCCCTTATTCCTCATACGAGGGTTACAGGAGTCAGAGTAAGAAGTCCTCCAGCTTGACCGCATTTTGACACTACAGGCAGTCCCCGGGTTACGTACAAGATAGGGACTGTAGGTCTGTTCTTAAGTTGAATTTGTATGTAAGTCGGAACTGGTACATATTGTAAGGGAAACTCTAGCCAAACATTTCTCCAGAGCTCAGTTTTATTCTCCCACACCTCACTTCCCTCAGTCCTTTATTCTCAAGCTGAGGTGTCTGCTGAGAAAAGGAGTAACGAGGAGTAACGGTAGTTCGAACTAGGAAGCCTAGTTCGAACTACCTAGTTCGTGCCGTGTGTAGCCGCGCGGCACGGGGTTCGAACGAGCGGGGATTTAAAAATGGTGATGCCCCGCTTATGCAAATGAAGCCCGGGAAATTCAAATCCCGGGCTTCATTTGCAATTGCGGTATGTCTACATTACTCTCCTATTTCGAAATAGGAGGGTAGTGTAGACATACCCAAACAGTCTTAATCCAAAAATGGGAAAGCAAGATCAAGATGAGGAGCCAGGCAATGGTTGTGAGCCAAGAGTCTGCCATCAAGATGAGTTGCAAGGTAGAATCTAAGGAAAATGCAGAAAAAATTAAGACCCACTAAATCAAATGCTGAGGGTAGCTCCGGTCAGGCAGCACCAGTACTTCTCGCAGTCATGAGAAGTAAGGGAAGCCAATGTTAACATGTGAAGACAGTGCCAAGCTCAGCTTAAGATAAGTCGACTCCAGCTACATACCTCACCCTGACCTTCTAGTGTAGACCTGGACCAAGTAGCCAACATCTGTGCAAAATTCTGGTACTGCACATCCATCTGTCTCCCCTTTCTATGGTGCACGTTCATGCCTTCCTGCAGCTCTGGGTATTGCCCATTTCACCATTCCCCATGATGCATTAGAATGGCACTGCCTGTCCTTTCAGGCCACCATGGCTGATCAACAGACTGAGACCTTCGCTGGATTTTGTGTAGTCTCCGTTTCTAGTGATTTGTCTTTGGAAGGTAGCAGAAATGACCAACGGGCCTGGTGGTGCTGGAACTAGAGATGCTGAAAATGCTTCCACACCCCATGGCTTCAAGTAGTAATCTCGAACACCACATATATGGTTTCCACCTAGGGGTTGCCAGGTGTCCGGTATCGACCCAGACAGTTCGGTATTTTTGCCTCCTGTCCGGTAAAAAGTTCAGAAAATACAGGACGCCTAAAACGTCTGTATTTTCTGATTTTTTCCCACCCGGGAGGCGAAAATCCCGGGTGCTTACTGGGTTCCGCAGGGAAGCCAGCTTGCCTGGAGCAGGGATACAAGATGGTGGACAGCCGCCAGTAGCCTGTTAGGACCAAAAAGCCTCAAAAGCATTTCTTAAAGGGGCCATGCTGGGTTTTTTTATTTATTTTTTTAATTATTTTTATATGCTTAACAACTCTCGGGGTCTTTTTTTTTCTCAACAACTTTGGTCTCCCCCCCCCCCTTTTTTTTTCTCAACAGAATGTTTTCCCTGGTGTTTTTTTGCGGGGGGAAGAGGGTGTTCAGTATTTTTGGTTAAACCATCTGGCAACCCTATTTCCACCCCCACTATAGAAATTGTTCCTGCACCCTTGAATGAGCCACATTGTGGAAGTCAGTGGTTCATATCCGGATGTCCTCTGTACTCCATGGGAAGGCAAAATGAGCAAAAGGCACAAGAATTTGACTCCGTGGCACTCTTGCATGACTCAGGACTGAGCAAAGATTTCATATCTGGTCCAAGGCAAATGTAAAAGCACCAGGAGGAACGTCTGTAGTGAAACCCTGTCTAACATGGAGGTCTGCAGCACAGCAAGCTGGCTTCTCAGCCAGACAGAGCAGTAAGTGGATCATTTTTGCTGCAGTAGCTAAAAATACACAGAGGAAGAAAGTGTTTCAAATGCTGCCAGTTGAAGGAAGAATCTCCCCATCGTCTCTGGACTCTTCAAATCACTCTTCAACTCTCTTTTTTTTTTTTAACTGAGTTGGATGAGTCCAGACTTCCTATTGTGACTAAAATCACTTCTGTAGAATTGTGGTAGAGAAACCAGAAAATAAATATGTTAATTTTCCCTCTGAGGCCAGAGAGAGGAATAGGAAAAGAGAGGCTGGACATGCAGATGGATAAATGATTAACCAGGCACTGTCCTTTATCTGTCTAAAAGTCTACTCTGGAAAATAAAGGTTAAGAAAAGAATACAGAAGCAACGGAGTACAGACATCATCAATCTGTCTCTTTCTGTTGGCACCAGTCAGGTAGCCAAAGCCCTAGCGGCCGTCCATATTACCTTTTGACACATTTGTTTGATCACTGATGCAGTTTTTCTGTGTCCAGCAGTAACTAAATGATGGATTTGGGGCTGTTACCTTGTCTTACCTCAGATCACGGGACAGCACAATTACCAGCTTGGCACAATTACCAGGTGTTTGATGGGGCAGCTCTTTTAATCTGATTTCCATTTCATTTTCAAACTAAAGAGCTATGAAAAAGAAAAGCCCAGGACCTGGTGTGAGAGGGTCTTGGCTACTCTGAGGTTAAATTGCTAGGGCGTAGGGGGAGGAAAGGCGATGGGAAGGCAAGAGTCTCCTTAATGAGGGAGACTCGACCAGCATAGTTGTACTTCTTCCAAGTACTTTCATTGTTTTTCTCCATTAAAAAAAAAAGGCCTGTGTTCCCAATATGCTGCTCATGCAAAGCCGAGAAAAACATTACTGGATGAGTCCTCAAGGCAGCCGATTCCTCCTGCCAGTTCACTGAGTGTTTTGCAATTCTCAGGAACGGTACTTTGCATTGCTCTGCACTCCTTTGTGCCCAGCTCTTAAAGCATTTTCTAAAGATTAATAAGCTGACCCTGTTAGCCCCCCTGGGCAAGAGCGATTCTTAGCCCTCCTTTGCCTCTACCGAGGCATTGCAAGGGTATGTTACTTGCCCAAGAGAGGACCTAAAGGTTTTGGCTCTGGTCTCCTGCTCTAACCACTAACCCATGCTCCATTCCGCTACTGAAAATACTCAGTTACAAAACAGAGCCTGGAAACATCAACATTTTAATCACCTCCTAAAAAGCAGTGATTGAAAGTGTTGAAGCACAGTTCAAAATGAACATGTGCCAATTAGTAATACAGATTGAACCTCTCTAGTCCGGCACCAGAGAATTTGCCAGACCACGGGAGCTCAAGCAGCATTACCACCACTTGTACTGCTTACTGGGCTCTTAGGGTATGTCTAGACTACATGGCTCCATCGACGGAGCCATGTAGATTTGTTTTTTTGGCAAAGGCAAATGAAGCCACGATTTAAATGATCGCGGCTTCATTTAAATTTACATGGCTGCTGCGCTGAGCCGACAAACAGCTGATCAGCTGTTTGTCCGCTCAGCGCACTAGTCTGGATGCTCCCCTGCCGACATCAAAGCCCTTTGTCGGCAGCCCCAGTAAACCTCATCCCACGAGGAATAACGGGGCTGCCGACAAAGGGCTTTGATGTCGGCAGGGGAGCGTCCAGACTAGCATGCTGAGCAGACAAATAGCTGATCAGCTGTTTTTCAGCTCAGCGCGGCAGCCACGTAAATTTAAATGAAGCCGCGATCATTTAAATCGCGGCTTCATTTGCCTTTGCCTACAACCCTAATCTACATGGCTCCATCGATGGAGCCATGTAGTCTAGACACAGCCTTAGTGTTCTGTGCTGTTATTTAGCTTTAATTTCCCCCTAAATGTTTTCTGAGAACCAGGCCTGCTATTTGGGGGCAGGAAGGAATTTTCCCCCATGTGAGATTACAGAGATCTTGGATGGGAGGGAGGTCACCTTGCTCTGTAGAATGGGACAGAGGTCACTTGTTGGTTTGAACTAAAGGGTGGATTCTCTGTCATCGTGTCTGTTAAATCAAGATTTGAGGACTTCAGTAGCTCACCCAGAAGTTATCCACCTACTACGGGAGTGAGAGGATGAGGTTCTGTGGCCCACAACGTGCAGAAGGTCAGACTAGTCAGTTCATGATGGTCCCTTCTGGCCATGATGTCTGAACCTGAATCTATATCCTTGTTTCAAACTGTTTCCAGTGGCTAAAACGGAATACTCAGCAAAATCTGTCTGGGTGCTCTGCGCTCCAGCCCAGAAGAGATGCATGTTGATGGTGAAGTTCTTATACCCCCCTAGCCTGAATGGAAGTCATTGGCAGTCGGATGTGCCGGGTTGAATGCATCACTGTTTATTATTCTTATTAACAAATCTCGCATTCTTCTTTTTATCCCAGTGGCTCATTGGACCAAAGAGGGTGTTCAGCAAGTCTAGGCAAATCTTTTTTAAAAAAAATCCACATTTTCTCCCTCTCCTCAGAACGTGGTTCGCATTCCTCCGGTGGTTAGCGAACCGCACGGGCGGTGAAAGGGTTAAAGTGATCCATCAAGCCGGAGATCACAGGACACTCCCCTTTTGTCAAGCTGGAGTGCTTTCCACATATCAGGCTGAATAATTAAAAAGCTACTTAACCCTGGGACAGTGCGTCTCCCTGCGCTCGCCCCTTGCTCCTGACAGGCTGTGCTTACGTCGCCATGGCAACTGTTTGGGTCCCGGCCTGTTGACTGAAGAATATGGAAATTGCAAGGGTTTAATTTTGCTGTGGCACAAAAACTTGTTTGATCGGAGGCCTGTGGCTTTTCTGCAGCTTGCAGCAAAGAATCATTTCTATATTCATATCTCCCATTCAGACGTCAGCTAACTGCTTAGAAAAAGAAAGACCCGCCGTAATGAAATCCCTTTCTATTCTGCACCCATTCGGCATGTGAGAGGCCAGTCCAATGGCGATTTCTATTGGCATCAACAGCTCCTGAGACATATCTGCCTACGAGCCTTGGGGGACCAGCTTTGCCCAAAAGAAGCTTAGGGTCTTAGGGGGGATGAGTAGAAGGTGGTAGAGGAGAAGGAAAGAGCATAAAAGGAACTGTAAAGGTGGATAGGAGCACATCCAAACAGAAACGTAAGACCATAAGGCTGGCCAGGACTTTCTAGGACATCAAACCCAGGACACTGCTATTTCAGGCAACCACAAATGGGCAGCAGACCATGGGAACTAGGAGAGACTAGGGGGGTATCCAAGAAAGCTGGGATAGAAGAAAGGTCAGGGAAGCTATTTTTAAGGATAAGCTCTATCTTAAAAGGGAATTATTTGGGGGAAAGTCTATGGCCAGTGTCTTACAGGAAGTGAGACTAGATGATCACCATGGTGAAATCTATGAAGAAGCTATGAGTATTAGAGAAGCAGCAGATGTCTAGGAAGCCTGGAGGAGGAGGGAGATGACTACAGACTGAGATGGAGAGTCTCGGGTGTGTGGAGAAATATCAAAGAGCTGAAGGTAAAGCTAAAAAAGCTGGGGAGGCATTTTCAACAGTGATTCCAAACTGGAACCAAAATCAATATAACACTGAATTTTTAAAGAAGGGAAAGATAGAAATATGCAGGTGTCAACTGTGCATTAAAAGCAGTGATTGAAAGTGTTGAAGCACAGTTCAAAATGAACATGTGCCAATTACTAATATAGGTTGAACCCCTCTAGTCCGGCACCAGAGTATTTGCCAGACCATGGGAGCTCAATATAGTCTAGCAGCATTACCACCACTTGTACTGCTTACTGGGCTCCTAGAAAACATGCAGCGGACAAATTAAAGCTAAACAACAGCACAGAACACTGAGAGCCAGGACTTGGAGGGATGTAAACAAACTTTAATGGGACCATGGGAAACTTGGCCATGCCCATGATAAGTGGACATCCAGCTCACTAAAATCATACTGGACCATGGATGTTGCAGGACCAGAGATGTTCAACCTGTTGGTCAGAGGGACAATTATATCATATGAATGCTCTTCTTGTTTTGTCTTTTTTGTATGTTGAGCTGGAGGGGATCTGAGCCAGAAGGAAAGGATTAAGGGGGGAAAGATAAAGATAAAACACCTGGTGTTTTGAAAAACGAAGGCTCATGCTCCATATGTAAAAAAATGTGTGTACAACTCCTATTGAACTCAATACAAGTTTTGTCCTTGATACCACTTGTGCATTGGATTGGGTCCAGTACTCATGCCACAGTGACAGTCAGTGCATGTGTAAACAGGTATTTCTTTATTGCCTATGTTATTTTATTTATTTGTATTTTGTGGAAGCACCTTGGGTACCTAGCATGGGCCAGTGGCTAGGACACTAATCGGTGCTGGCAGAAACCAATGTTCAGTTACTCTGTGACTTTGAGTAAGTCACTTTGGCCACATCTCCTCTTGCGCCAGAGATCGATCTTCTGGCATTCCATTTAGAGGGTCTAGTAAAGACCCGCTAACTTGAATGCTGACAGTGCTCCTGGTCGGTCATGAGGAGTAAAGGAAGTCAATGATGCCAAACTCAGCTTAAGGTATGTCGGCTCCTGCTACATTATTTACGTAGCTGAAGTTGCGTATCTTAAGCCGACCTTCTGGGTCTAGTATAGACCTGGCCTAAATCTTTGTGCTGCAGATTCCTTTCTGCTCACAGAGGTGCTGATCCTCATAAACACATGAAAATTGTGAGGTGCGCAGATGCCAGAAGGATTAATGGTAGCTATAGAACAGGGCTACTCAACAGGCAGCCCATGGGGTACATGTGGCCTATGGCCCGTTTGTTTGAGGCCCGCAGTGTTGTTTGGGTTTACGCGAAGCTCAACACGTGGCCCGCAGGTAGGAGCCAAAACAAAAAAGGAGTCAAAATAATGGTCTTCTGTTGATATGTGTTTTAGTAGTTAAATTCATGGACTCTCGTTGCTCATTAAAAGTGCTATCATATGGGTGGAAATCAGGTAAATGTTGCATTTTATTAATAGCAGCAGAACTGACTTAAATGGGGCCTGCGTGTTGTGTAGTTTTGCCTTAATCACTGTATTCATTCCCGTCAGTGTGAAAGAAGCTATTTGCATATATTTGCATATATATTTGCATGTACATGCAACCACACTTAAGTTGCAGCCTGCAGCATGTGCTGTGAGTATCATTGTGGCCCCTGGGACTTGCAAAATTGAGTAGCCCTGCTATAGAAGGATGAAAAATAGGAGTAAAATGTTTCCCAAATTTGACCTACCCCGGTGAGCAATCACAGTTCAGCTAAAATACCTTGAGAGCGGCGGGTTCATAGCAATCTGCAAGCATTTCTGTATAGCCTGAGAGGGCCAATTCACTGAGGAAGGTGAGCTGCAAAGCACACGTTTTGCTCCCTCATGCCAAGCAGGGCCATGAAATACAGCCGGGGCCAATGACAATTCCCACCAGAGCCGGCACAAGGAAGGAGAGGCAGCAGAAAGAGAACTGTGGAAAGAAAAATATAGCGCGGGGTGGGGGGGAATGAAAACCGCCTCTGTTCCTCATTACTGCATGCCTGGACTGAGGCCCCAGCACAAGCAATCCAGGAGTAACTTGTCACTCGTCTGCTTCTTTTCGACGTCACTGTCACTTTTCCAAAAACACCCTGCAGGCTTTAGACGGCTCACTAGAGAACCTGAGCAGAGTCCCTGCCAGCGCTGTCAAGGAGCCGGGATTCCCTGCGTCCCTTCACTGGCCATGAGGCCTGTTCTCAGCTGGCTGCTAAATCACTGGCTAAAGAAAATGCATAACTGTGCTTTAGACCCAGGAGGCAGCTGAGTGAGCTCGTGGGGCTTTTCCATTTCGAAGCCCAAGGATTCTGTGCATCAAAGGTCACCGGGAAAATGATGATTTGAGGAGGTTTCAGATTTAGTTGAAATTTGGGGCAAAAAATCAGAGAAGGATTTTTACAGTCATTTTTACAGTTTCTGCCCCCAGCTGGTTCACTCTGAGTCAGAGGGTTCCCGGAGCTAGTTACAGTCCATTGAACAAACAAATTAACCCACATTTAAAAGTTGTCTAAGTAAAGTACATACCAGTGGCCAGCTGTCCAAAGGACTCTTAATCTGTTGTTGTAAAAGGCTTTCCCTTATCAGCCATCTGCCTCTGTTGCTATCCGCAACTATCCATCAACTGAGAGTGGTACGAGCCAGACGTTTTAGAAGGGAGGGTTGCTCCGGCCAGCGGAGAACAACCAGCTATGGGCGAATGTTTGCTTCTTGTGAAAAGGGACTAACCAAAGCTCATGTGGAAGGCCCACCTTGTATCTTGTTGTAGCTTTCTAGCCTTTGGCGAAGGCATTTCTCTGACCCTGACGTAAACTGTAAAGAAGAGAAGTTCAGCAATTAGGTTATAAAACCCGGGCAATTGGCTGACCTTGAAAGATCCACTGTATTGGAGAAGAAAAACCCACAGAACAAAGATACTCGGTCATTTAATCATTGACCAAGTGATCTGCTGATGGCCTCTTATTTGCTTGAACAACTCCCAAATGGCTGTACCAAAAGGCCACCTTCTGATTTCTATGGTCAATCTTTCACCCAATACTGAAATCAATGGGCTTAAGTGAATTGCTTCTCAGAAGGAATTAATTCCTGGGAGACCATTCTCAGATCAGTTCTCCGACAGCTTGGAGGGGGCAGACATGGGGTGAAAAATTAAAATATTAAAAAGAAATCACTTGGAATAAAAGTTCCCCAAAAATGACAACTTGGAAATGTTGCCCTGAAAAATGTTGCCATCTTCCATCAAAAAGAGATATTTCCTTTAGAAATGTTAACAACTGTCACTTTTTCATTTTGAAATGTTGATCCAATACAAAACATTTTTTTTATAATTTTCCCGTCAAAAAAATCATAAACTTTTGCCCTCAACATTTTCCCTTGAACAATTTCTAGTTCTGTGAAACCGCAGATTTCATTAGGACAATGTTTCAATGAAAAAAAAAATCAAGCACCATGCAGTCAAAGAAGTGAGATCTGAAAATAACCCGTACTGTTGTGAACTTTTGGTATCTGACATAACCCATCTTTCCCCAGTAAAAGCTGCACGGTTGAATTAAAGCTTGTCCCAAAAGAATATTGAATAATATTTTTTTCAAAAATAATATTAATAATAAGAAATTAATGGAGTTTTACCACCTGAAGATTCAGAGCAGATTGTTAGATACACTTATATATATCGTCCATTATTTGTCAGTGGTCATTTGAATTTTGTCATTTTTCTGTTTATATAGGTTGATGGATTATTAAATATTGGCATCGTTTTGATCTGTGCATATGCAATCTACATACCTTCTGGGTATGGTGCATTGTCCTACCTAATGGCACTGGGGCTATGTCTATCCTGCAAGCTTCTTGTGCAAGAAGCTTTTTGAGGACGAGATCTTCCGCAAAAACTTCTTGTACGAGAGAGTGTCCACACGGCAAAAGCGCATCAAAAAAGTGATGTGCTTTTGCACAAGAGAGCGTCCAGACTGCATGGACGCTCTCTCGAAAGAGAGCACTGATGGCTATCCACAGAATGGCCACCAGGGCACCTGTGCTTTTTCCTCTTTCCTGTTTTTGTATAAAAAACCCCTGTGCCCGTCCACTCACGCCTTTTTGGACAAGAGCTCTTGAGCAAAAAGGAGTTATTCCTTGTAGAAAAAGGAATACCTACTCCGGAAAAAGCCTTCTGCTCTGTTGATTCACTGTAAATTTATTTGCGTAAAAACGCGCTTGAGGTGTGGATGCTCCACGGGTTTTTGCACAAAACCCCTGGGCTGCATCTAGACTGGCAAGATTTTTGCGGAAAAACTTGCCAGCTGTCTACACTGGCCACTTGAATTTGTGCAAGAACACTGACGATCTAATGTAAGATCGTCAGTGTTCTTGCGCAAATACTATGCTGCTTCCATTCGGAAAAAAGCCCTCTTGCGCAAATGTACTTGTGCAAGAGAGCCAGTGTAGACTGCTAAAAACTGTTTTGCGCAAAAAAGCCCCAATGGCAAAAATGGTGATAGGGGCTTTCTTGCGCAAAACCGCGTCTAGATTGGCTCAGACATTTTTCCGCAAAAAGGGCTTTTGCACAAAAGCGTAAATCTAGACGCTCTTTTCCGCAAATGCTTTTAACGGAAAAACTTTTCCATTAAAAGCATTTGCGGAAAATCATGCCAGTCTAGATGCAGCCCTGTTGTGTAGAAGTAGCCTGGGAGACCACTTACAGAGAGCCTAATGAGTCTACTCTGCACTTAACTGCAAGCCAGCTGGCTTTTAGCTCATGTGGCACAGACTCATGCACTAAGTGCCAGAGGTCCCAGGTTTGATTCTGTAACACATATTCAACAGTATAAGTGTTAATTGTATCTTTAAAAAAATCTAGTTGTGCTGTTCTCTTGTATAACAGAAGGAAATTGCTTTGTTGCACCTGGTTTTCGGAAATTGTACTAATAGGGGTGTGAATGGTTTATAATGACCTGTTAAAAATAAAGGAGCTATTAAAAAATAAGCAAAATAAAATGGTCCAATAGTTAAGGCCTCGATTCGGCAAGACACTTAAGCAGGTGCCAGATTTTGAGCAGGCCCCGTTAACTTTAACCGGACTGCTTATAGTGTGGCATGTTTTAAGTTCATTGTTCAATCACCAAGAGCATCAACATGCTCTTTTCTGGATCATTTTATGTACCTCTGTCCTGTGTCTTTCTATTAATCTCTTTCCTAAACTGAACCGACCTTTTCCATTTCCCCTCATGTGGAAACCTTCCCATACTTTTAATCATTTTCATTACCTGGCTCTGCGCCCCTTCCATCTTTGCTGTTCCTCTTTCAGGAGAGAGTAATTGGAACTGAACACTGGTCAATATATATTATGACTTTAAAATACCAGTGGTCTGAAAAGAGAACCTTAATGTTACAAGCAATAGAGTTATAAATTGACTGGTCAACCACACACCTCAGCTGGAACCAGAATTATGCAACCGGGCAGCAGCAGAGGCTGAAAAAGAAGCAAGTGCAGTACCGTGTTAAATGTAAACTACTACCAAATGAAGGGAAAGCAGCATTTTTTTCTGCTGCATAGTACAATCTCAAAGCTGTATTAAGTCAGTGTTCAGTTGTAAAGCTTTGAAAGAACAACCATAATGCTTGGTTCAGAGTTACAACATTTCCGAGATATGAACAACCTCTGTTCCCAACAAGTTTGTAACTGCAGTTCTACCATATTTTCCTTAAACATAAGGGCTACATCTAGACTACATCCCTTTTTCGTAAAAGGGATGTAAATTAGACGCATCGCAATTGCTAATGAAGCGGGGATTTAAATCGCCCACGCTTCATTAGCATAAAAATGGCTGCCGCTTTTTTCCGGCACGGAGCTTTGCCGGAGAAAAGCACCAGTCTAGATGCTGGTCTTGTGGAAAATAAAGCCTTTTCCAAAAGATCCCTTATCCCGATAAGGGATCTTTTGGAAAAGGCTTTATTTTCCGCAAGATCAGTGTCTAGACTGGCGCTTTTCTCCGGCAAATCTCCGTGCCGAAAAAAAGCGGCAGCCATTTTTATGCTAATGAAGCACGGGAGATTTAAATCCCCGCTTCATTAGCAATTGCGATGCGTCTAATTTACATCCCTTTTACGAAAAAGGGATGTAGTCTAGACATAGCCTAGATATGTGGCAGCTAGTTGGTGGCATTGCAAGGGTGCTGGCACAATTTGAATAGTGGCAGTGCTACCATCCCACTGTTGTACTTAAAAGTACTGCATGGGATCTTTTCCGGGGGAAAAGGCAAAACGCCACATTTATTGGTAGCACATGTATCAATCAACACTTATCATATGCCTATGATATCAAACACACACACACACCAGCACACCCCGTCTTGTTGTTGTTGCCAATAGTTGCTCTCCCTAACTGCACTGGCCAGGTGAGTTAGATGGGGGAGGCGGGTGGAGCCGGGCTTCTGCCGATCTGAATTGGTGCTCCCATGTTGACAAGACGAAAACCCAGAGTCCCTCTGCAAGATGCCTTAGATTTATAGTGTCTTCCCTCTCCTGCAGATCTCTACCAGTTAATCATCACATGCATATGCATCATCTGTGAGAGTCATTATATGCATATATAGTCAGACATCTGTGGCACCTTCTTTTGGCTGGTGTCTCAATGCTGCCACATTCTCCTTCAAAAAGGGGGCTTCCAAAAGCAGGCACTTGCTGCTGACTCCCAAGGTGTCCATATGTCCAGTCTTCTTTCAATGAGCTCACTTCACAGGTCCCATTGTTCCTGGATCTGGTTTCCACCCCTCTCCAACCTTTGCAAGTGCCCAGAGGTGCTTGTCTTTCCTGCTTATCTGAAGAAGTGGGCTGTGCCCATGAAAACTCATGATTCCATCTACATGTTTTGTTAGTCTTTAAAGTGCTACCAGACTATTGGTTGTTTTTTAAGTTTATCCATTCACACCTCATTCACTCAACAGAACAATCAATTAAGCAAAAAGGGGTACAAAGTCTACAAAATACAAGGTTTCTATGTAAAAAGACTTAATAAAAAGTTTTTATGTTCTATATGAAAGTATAGAAAGTTTCTATATAAAAGGACCTAACTTATAAAAGGACAAAGTTAAAATAAAAATTTCAATGAGAAAATGATTAATACAGAGATTAATGAAATGTATCTACACCACAAGCATCTACGACATGATGCTCCTACTCTTCTCAGTTCTTTTTCTTAGGCTACTTCTAGACTTCAGAGCTTTTCTGGGATACCAGAGGTATCCTGGAAAAGCAATACCACGTCCAAGGAACACGTCCACTTTTCCAAAAAAATTTTGGAAAACCAGACGCGTTCTTTCACCACCCGTGTACATATCGTTTTATGAGGAAGAAGGGATGGTTCAGAAGAGCAGGTTTTTCCGAAATTTGGCCATGTAGACATGCCAAATTTCAGAAAAGCCTCTTTAGAAAGAAAAGCAGGAAAAAAATACGCAAATTGCGGTTCGCAATTTATGTATCTTTTTCCAACTTTTCTTTGTAGTCTAGATGTAGCCCCAGTGTGCAAGCAAATGTCCATTCTTGAGAAGATGTCTTGGTTATGGTCACGCAGAAAATTTGGTGTAGAGGTAGCAATCTTTAGAGCAGCACAAGAGTTTGCTCTGTCCCTTGGTCTCGGATTAAAGATAATTCTTGAGGCAGGGTTGCCCTTTAGGAATCAGGCATTGGTGTTGGGCTCCAATTCCTGAAAGAAGGGATCAACTCTGTTAGTAGATATCCATGTGTCCTTGAACAAACAAGTTACACTAAGAAAACACCTAGACTTCTCCACAGGAAAACTGGCCTGGACATCAGCGACTGCTTGGGAGAGGTGTGCCAATGTCATCAGAACAGGGTTGTGGTGTTGGAAGAAAGGGCAACCATATATGAAAGCTCGGATTTTGGAAGGTGCTTATGGGATTTGGATTCCCAATTGCCATTAATTTTAATTAATTCATATAATTATTTTTAATTGGAATTGGGCACTGATATCTCTGAGGTAACATTGAAGACCAGAACCTATATTCTTTATACAGTCTAATATTTCGGGGTTGGGGTGGGGTTTCCAAAACGTCCTACTGGACACAGGTTTCCATTGAGCTATCTGCCGTGATGAACAGGCCTCTCTCCTGAGTGCTCACAGCTCATACAGAATACCACAATGTGCAGTATTTTTTCCAATGTGCCAACATGTTTAATTTGATGTCACATCCAAATGTTATTCTTGACTTCTAAAGGTTTTATGTCAACATGGTTGGGGAACCTCCGGCCCGGGGACCACATGCTCATCAGGGTTAGCTACTGGCGGGCCGCAAGCCAATTAGTCTTCCGCAGCTCACCATGCTTGGCCAAGGGGTTGTAGGAAGCAGTGACCAGGCCTGCGCTGCTTCCCTCAGCTCCCGCTGGCCGGGAATGGAGAACTGCGGCCACAGGAAGCCGCGAGCGGCCGTGCCTGCGGGCGTGCAAGGTAAACAAAATGTCTCGTGGCCTGCCAGTGACCAACCTTGACCAACCTTGACCAACCACATGCGGCCGGCACATCGGAGGTTCCCTATCCCTCACCTAAGGCCTTATCTCATCAGCAAGGCCCCGTTGTAACTGACACAAAGCAGACAACCGTCATGCCCCTGAAAAAGACACACAAATAAAAGACCGGCCCAATACTCTGTGTCTAGCCCAGGGACCCTCTGGTGGCAGCCTTGTCCCGCCCTCCTTCATGCTTCCGTAACTGCTTCTTACTCCTGGGCCTCTTCCTCATGACTCTTTGCACTTTCTTGGCCCTTGCATCGAGGCCACAACCTGGGAAGTAAGAGGCCAGAGCCTCCCTCTAGCTCCCCTTTGCCTGCCCAGCACCGCTCTGCCCAAGGTACTTCTCCCTTACCGAGAGCCAGTCCTGCACCCTTCACTGATCAGAGCACAACTGCCTCTGCTCTGCAGAGGAGCTCCTTATATCCGGCCGCCCTAGCAAACTGCTCTCCAATTGGCTTCTTATAAGCCCTTTCCTAATTGGCCAAGGCTGTCTGCAGCCGGCTTTAACCCCTTCCCTGCCAGAGTGGGGCAGCCACCCCACTACCTACTCCTTTGATTTTGTCTCTGTTCCTATCTTTTAAAGTATCTCTACAGTGCAAACAATGTGCTCTTCACTGTGGTTCAAATCACAGCGGCAACTCTGCTTTTTACTGGAGTTAGCAGCTTCCATTAAAACCTGTAGGGGAGCCTGGTGTTGAACTTGAGGGACCAAACTGAGTCAAAAATGGAGTTGCTGCATTTTCACAGTTACTTGAGCCTGAGAAAGCTAGCCCATGTTAAGAACACCCCTTGTGATTCATCGTATTTATTTTTGTGCAGTACTGGGGAGATACTATTGCTTCAGGTTGCTGGGTTAACCTGGAAAATGTTCTAATCTTAAGATAATTGGTGCCCAGCTGATCTTTATACAAAATGTTTGGCTTTTGACACACACTCAATAGAGTGCTGCTGTCCTATTTGCCCCGTGTATAAACCAAAGTAATCACCTGGACCTCTTGTCTGTCCACCACTTGAAGTGTCTCCTGACCCTGTGTGTAAACTGGGGATTATCAGAACTTCTCCATGCCTGCTCTACCATGGGTATTGTTTCCCCCTCCTTAAATGTTTAACGGTGAGGGCAATTAACCATGAGAATCGTTTTCCGAGAGTCGTGTTGGATGTTTTGCCGGTTGCACTGTTCTCCTCAGACTCAGCATCTAGACACAATGGCAAGGGACACCCAATAAACACAACCAATTGATGGGCCCATCAACATTGCTACGTTCTCTGGGGCTTCAGACCCACAGCTCGGGGCGAGGGGGAGCAGGGGGGCCATATGGCCAACACCCCACGATCTGTGTGGCTGGAGTTGAGGTGGGAAATGCCATCAAGGTGGGATCAATTCAGGTGTCTTGTTTTATGAGGATATGTGTCTGGGCTGGGACCAGCCATTATACAGGGAAAGATGTAAGTTCGCCTATGTAATCAGGTCAAAGCCATGAAGTAATAGAGGGGAAATTGCTTCTGCTTGAGGGTTTGCGGCTTGAAACCAAGGGGTTAACTGTGAAGAAGAGAGTCTTTCACGGCAGATATGGTTCCCACAGGACCAGCCCACTGCCAGCCATGGGCTCCCTTCCCCCCCCTTTTTCAGCATAACCCCGCGGAGCCCTTCCCCCGACCCCTCTCCACCGCGCTTCCTTGGCTCCCTCTAATTTCAGAGAGGCTCCGGGAGGCTGTGACCAAAACATTTTCCTCAGATTCTCAGCATAATCTCACCCCCGGGCAGGAGTGGGGGGTGAAGGGAAGCGGCATGAGTTGCTTTCGGAAGCTGTAAGCCTGGAGCCTGAGGTTAAGGGAAGAAAGAAGAAAAAAACACGCCTAATTATAAGTGTGCAAAAAAAAAAGGGAGTTTGAGTGTAGGAAATGGGAAGATTACATGCTCCAGGAACTAGCAAATAGCTGCAAGACATGCAGTCTGAAATCAGCTGCGTCTAGGCCCGGCGACTCCCCACTTAAAGCCATTATTGCCTTCCTGCCTTGCAACAGCTCAGGGTCTCCAAATCACTGCCTGTCGAAGGGACGGCCTGGACGTTCCCAGCTGGATGGCAAAAGGATGCGTGCGAGGAAAACGACAGCATTGTCTACCCCAGCAGGGGGCCACCTGCGGCCTATCCGGATTCTGTGTGTGGCCCATGAGACACTTTGTTTACCCTTGTCCACAGACAGAGTTGCCAGGTTCCGCTGGTTTCCATCTGTATAGGGGTTTTTTCCCCTTCCTGGTATTACTAAAGTGGCACGCATGTAAAGCCGGGGCACGTGAAGGGAGGTGGGTACTGACTGCACACAACATGGGCCGCGAGAGCCGTGTGCATCCTCTGCGTCCAACCAAAGCGCAGCTATGGTTCAAATGGCACCCCCCCACTCATTCTAGGGAGGCAAGTGCATTAGGCAGAACTGCCCTAACCCGGGACACTCTCTTGGTTACAAACTTGCGGCCCACCAAGGTGGAGGAGGGCTACCCATGCAGCCCATTCACTAGCCTAGGTTGCTCATTGCTGGTCTATCCAAATATCTACTGTCCCTCCTCTGGGCCCATGACGTTAGGCAGGAACAAGAGGCAGAAGCTGATAAAGGTGGATTTCAGGGGCTTTGTGGATTTCAGGGCCAAAAGGAATCATTAGATCATCTAGTCTTACCTCTTAGGCCTCACAGGCCACAGTATTTCACTCGTTTATCCCTCGTCTTGAGCCCAAAAGACTGGTTGGTTTCTAAGCAGAAGCCTAACACTTGGGCTGCGCCTAGATTGGCATGCTTTTCCGCAAATGCTTTTAACGGAAAAGTTTTCCGTTAAAAGCATTTGTGGAAAAGAGCATCTAGATTGGCACGGACGCTTTTCCGCAAAAGCACTTTTTGCAGAAAAGCGTCCGTGCCAATCTAGACATGCTTTTGCGCAAAAAAGCCCCGATCGGCATTTTCGTGATCGGGGCTTTTTTGCGCAAAACAAATCTGAGCTGTCTATGAAGAAGGGTACAGAGAAGAGCAATGAGAATGATTAAAGGTCTAGAGAACATGACCTATGAAGCTTCTTCACGAGGAGTAACGGTAGTTCGGAATAGGAACCTAGTCCGAACTACCTAGTTCGAGCCCCGTGTAGCCGCGCTGCACGGGGTTCGAAGCAGCGGGGATTTAAAAATGGCGGCTCCCCGCTTATGCTAATGAAGCCCGGGAAATTCAAATCCCGGGCTTCATTAGCAAGTGCGGTATGCATACATTACCCCGCTAGTTCGAATAGCTTAGTCCTATGATTCTATGAAGAAGCTTGATAGCAAGTGTACTTGCATAGGAATGCTGCAAGGAGCCCAGCTCAGAACAGAAACAGCTAAGCAAGATCCTTGAGCAAGAAGATCTAGAATCGAGACCCGGTTCCTTCCAAGGTCCAATCACCGTCTGATCTTCTTGAGTGCCTGGCCAGTGATTATGGATCACTGAGCTATGACTCAGGAACAGCTATAGGACGTGTTAATTTTCCCACATCTAGAGATACGTCCTGTCACTGAAGCGAAAAAAAGCACCCATTACTCAGATAAGAGTTGTAGCCCCAGTCTTGACTTAGGCTACTGCACTGTAACATGTTTTAACAATTGCAGTACAGGACCTAGACATACATTATGTCTGGACCATAACATAAGAGCTAAGGGTCACCAAATGAAATGAATAGGTAGCAGGTTTAAAACAAACCAAAGGAAGTTTTTCTTCACACAGTGCACAGTGAATCTGTGGAACTCCTTGCCAGAGGATGTTGTGAAGACCAGGATTTTAACAAGGCTCAAAAAAGAGCTAGATAAATTCATGAAGGTTAGGTCCTTCAATACTTATTAGCCAGGATGGGTAGGAATGTTGTCCTGTTTGTCAGAGTCTGGAAATGGATGACAGGAGAGGGATCACTTGATGATTCCCTGCTCTGTTCACTCCCTCTGGGGCACCTGGCATTGGCCATTGTTGGAAGACAGGATATCGGGCTAGATGGACCTCTCGTCTGACCCAGTGTGGCCGTTCTTATGTTCTTATGTGGAGATTATAGTGCCAAAGCTATGCTAGCATAGCTCCCTAGTGTAGATGCAGCCTTCACCAACAGAAGAGGGTTTTATGTTAGAACATAAATCTCCCTGAAGGACATGAGCTACATCGACAGAAGCACCCCTCTGTCAGCATACAGTGCAGTTATGTTGGCATAGTTACGTCGGACAGAGGAGTCATTTTTACATATCCTTGACCAACTGCGCTATGCCAGTTTAATATTCAAATGTGAATAAACCTTCAATTGTCAGCCTGAAGAAGTGGGTAACAAGCCTTGTGCTAAGACTTAGCCTATGGTTTGGTGCACACTTAGAAGGTACGAGCAGTCCCGAGGCACCTGAGGGTGTGTCTAGACTACACCACTCTGTTGACAGAGAGATGCAAATCAAGCACGTTGAAATTGCTAATGAAGCCAGGATTTAAATATCCCGTGCCTCATTAGCATAAACATAGCCACCGCTTTTTTTCGAAACTGAGTTTTTTTAAAAAAAAATGGCAGTCTGGACATGGATCTGTCAAAAATAAAGCCTTTTTCAACAGATCCTGTATTCCTCAAAAAATGGGGTTTACCGGATCTGTAAAAAAAGGCTTTATTTTTGACAGATCCACATCTAGACTGCCGGGGGGGGGGGGGGGTTTCAAAAAAACTCTGCTTAAAAGAAAAGTGGTGGACATGTTTATGCTAATGAGGCATGGGATATTTAAATCCTGGCTTCATTAGCAATTTCGACATGCTTGATTTGCATCCCTCTGTCGAGAGAGTGATGCAGTATAGACATAGCCTTATAGACTAACAATTTTATTAGGTCATTGAGCTTTTAGGGGTAAAACCCACTTCATCAGATGAAACGCCAGTCATCTGAAGAAGTGGGCGGTGCCCACGAAAGCTCACGATACCATATACATGTTTTGTTAGTCTATAAAATGCTACCAGACCATTTGTTGTTTGTTAATTTCATCAGATGAGTTGGAGTGGAAATTACAGAATCCAGGGTATATATAACAGCAAAAGCAGTTACTTGTCAATTATCAGAACAGTGTTAATGAAGCTAATTAAGATGCTATGTATGGGACACATCCAGCCTGACTTCATTAGCTTCATTAACACTGGTCCTACGACTGACAGGTAACTGTTTTTGCTGTTATATATACCCTCATGGGCAGCCCTAGACTACCTGCCAGCAACTGGCGCCCTAGGTGAACCATGCAATTGACGTCCCCATCTCCAAACCCCTCAATGATATTGCGCCACCATTTGGCGCCCCATTTAACTTGGCGCCCTAGGTGACCGCCTAGTTCGCCTATATGGACGGGCCGCCCTGTATACCCTGGATTCTGTCATTTCCACTCCAACTCATCTGACGAAGTGGGTTTTACCCACAAAAGGTCATGATCTAATATATTTGTTCGTCTCTAAGTTGCCACAGGACTGCTTGTTTTTTTTAAAGTTACAGACTAACACAGCTACCCCGAGACGTAGGAGTTAGTTCAATTATAGCTGCAATGGTTGGGTGTGAAAAAAACTGCATCTGTGAGTGACACAGTGTTGCCCACTGTGACAGACTCAAACCAGCTGGTTGCCGCACTCTAATGGAGGGCAGGTATGCAAGGCACTGGGTAAACAGCTTTCTCTTCCCCAAATAAACTCCCAGAGACTGCTGCCATGAAATTAACTAGACCCCTGGGGCTAGTTAATGACTTGCCGGAAGGAGCAAGCTGATCAAACACCTGCAGCCAATTATAGATCATAGAATCATAGAATAATAGGACTGGAAGGGACCTCAAGAGATCATCGAGTCCAGCCCCCCGCCCTCAAGGCAGGACCAAGCTCCGTCTACACCATCCCTGACAGATGTCTATCTAACCTGTTCTTAAATATCTCCAGAGAGGGAGATTCCACCACCTCCCTTGGCAATTTATTCCAATATTTGACCACCCTGACAGTTAGGAATTTTTTCCTAATGTCCAATCTAAACCTCGCCTGCTGCACTTTAAGCCCATTACTCCTTGTCCTGTCCTCAGAAACCAAGAGGAACAAATTTTCTCCTTCCTCCTTGTGACACCCTTTAAAAGGTTTCCCCCAGGGGGAGAGACAAAGAGTGATGGGCTGGAAGGAGGAAGTTTGGTACAGAAGAGCTGTGTGTGTGCGAGAGAGCTGAAGATGAACTAGCAGGTACCAGAGGGAAGGTACTGGGAGGGATTGTCTTGGAAAGTGGCCCAGGGAAAAAGCTGCCAGTGTCTGTAGCTGCTGCCTTAGGGTCCCTGGGCCGAAACCTGGAGGAGTGCTTGGGCCTGGGTCCCCTCAACCCTCCCCCACACGGAGACTGCCCCTGAGAAGGGAGACCAGGACAATGGAGGGGTGTTCACCCCCAAAGCATGAACTAGCCTGTGATGAGTATGACTCAATAAGCCATGCCCTCTGCCTCTACTAAAGAGAAAGAGGCTGTGTGGAGCAAGCCACTGAGGCAAACTCTATCCACCAGGAGCGCGAGAACCATGGGGAATGGCTGGACCTTTGCCACACAACGTAACCTCCTTGTAGGCGAGGCTACGTTGAAGGAAGACTGCTTCTGTCAACACAGTGGCTATTGTTCGGGGAGATGCCTACAATAATGGAAAATCCTGTTCCATCCACGTAGACAGCTGCTTTGTTACAGGCTTAAGCCCACATACGCAGGCTGATACAACTGTGCTGTTGTAACCTTCATTGTGTACATATCTCACCGGGCTTTGACGCTCCCATTCTTTGCTTTTAAAAAAGGGTGATGTCGGAATTACCCTCTTGCCAACCTCCTACGGCGTTCGGATTCCTCCCCAGATGATTCCAATGCCAGGTGACTCAGTTAGATGAGGAGCCTGCCTAATTGTATGATATCATCATATGAAGGAGCACTGGTGCTTGTCTCCTTCATACATTGCTCACCAGGACCCTCAGTTCAAATATTAAAAAAAGAGACAGAGAGTCCCAGGGTAAAAACTATAAGCAATTCCCCCTCCTACTCAGCAATCCAATCTTGGCAGTGGTGCCTGGTCCTTTACTGTGTTTGGCCTGCTCTGTATGGTAATTGTGAGCCTTGATTTGTGAGTGGGTAGAGGAAGGCAATAACTCCCGTTAAGTGTCCATGATGCATTCTGGGTTGCACGTGCTGGTTGTCCTGTCAGCTGTATGAGTGGGGAGGTTATATTTTAGGAGCACTGAGGGCACACTGAATAACAGGAAGGATGGTCTAGTGACACAGCCGCAAGCCTGGCATTTGGGAGACCTCAAGTCAGATCCATGTTCTGCCATATGCTTTGGGTGTGACTCGGAGCAAGTCGCTGAGCCTCTTTGTGCCTCAGTTCCCCCCTGTCTCACCGGCAGTGAAGCCAACAGCCTCTGCAGGCTGCTGGGGGAGGGGTGGCTCTGCACTCCGGGAAGGGGCGGGGCCATGGGCGGAAGGGGCGGGGCCAAGGGTGGAAGGGGCGGGGCTGAGGACAGCCTGACCTCAGCATTCCATGGAGTGCGGCGCCCTCCCCAGCCCAGCTTTTCAGAGCACATGGCCCAGTGCTCCAGTGGTGATGTAAAAGGGGTCCCGGGACCCTTTGAATTTCTGGGCTCCCAGGCACTTTCCCCTCCCCCCCATCAAAGGTGTGTTGAGACGACAGAGAGTTTAAAAAATTGTAAGGTGCTCAAAAAAATCGATAAAAGAGGCCATGTAAGTAGACTGGTTGTACCCAAGCTGGAAAGCTACCGCTTTCCTGGGCTCCCAGTAAAGAAAAAATTTCATGGTGGACCATCTCCGCGGATGGTTCCTCCCAGTTACACAGGGGCTCTGCAGAGGGCACCGTGCGCTTCTCAGAAGCCAGCCTCCACACAACTGAGCTTTCATCTTTGCGGCCCACTCAGGTTCTTCCCCCCTCCTCCCAACATCGGATTTGTGTGCCAGTTCAGGACCAGTCAGGACAATGAGAAATTGTTCAAGGGCCACTAATGTATGCAGATGGGTAGCATATTTGTGGGCAGCTCTCTTTTCCTGCCCACTCCTCAGAGCAGGAATGCCAAGCGTTCCATTCTCCAGCCAGTATAGAATTAGGGATGTAAAGATTTCTGGCGACAGCCCGATTCTTTCCAAGCCAAAATGCCTTGATAATGTGGAATCCAATTTCTTATTGGAAATATGCAGAGACCCTAGAGTTTGTATTTATTTAATTCATGCTTTACTCCACTGTGGTGGGTGGGTTGGTTGGTTGGTTTGTTCCCCTTACTTAGCATAAGAAGAACTAGGACTAGAGGTTCCTCAGGGCCCTGTAAGGAATAAGGATTCCCCATGTCTAGAGGAGGTAATACGAACCTACCTGTGGACTGAACACATTGGTATAAATAAGAGGTTAGGCAGAATAGAGACCTGCCCTTTTTTGCCTAAATGCATCATTATAGGTTGAACCTCTCTAATCCAGCACCCTCGGGACCTGACCGGTGCTGACCCAGAGAATTTGCTGGACCACAAATTGTCTAAAAGCATCACCAACACTTCCACTGCTTACTCGGCTCTTAGAAGGCATTTAGGGGTAAACTGGAGCCTGTTCTCAGCCTCTGCAAGGTCTGCAGGCCCTCCTGGTTTGGGAGCTCAGGGTAGGCCTCTGTTTTGTCCGGTGGCTGGGGCCTTACTGAGCTCCTGGGCTGGGCTTTTATCCTACCTGCCCTGCCCCATGGCTTCCGGGGAGTTTAAGGGGCAGGACCTGACTCATCCCCCCTTCCCCCCCCCAGCTTGGAGAAGGGTTCTTCCCTCTCAGGATCAGTGAGGGGCCACCCCTGCTCACCACAGATGCAAATGGAAGCTGAGGACGAGCTGCTGTGTTTTTATGTTCCTGAGCCTCAGGCAGGGATAAACTCACACGTGCGATGGCTTGAAGCCACTGGCGAGGGGCTTGCTGCAGCCTCTGGCTGAGGTTTCTGCTGGCCGCAGGCCTAGCCAGTCTCACCTGTGCACCCCGTTGCTGAGTGGAATGGGGGCTACGCTCGCACGCTGTTCTGAAGGGTTGGATCGGAGGTTGAGCTTTTATGGCTGCCGCGAGAGGGAAGCCACGTGTGCGCTTTGAGTGGCGCGGCGGGTGTTAATCTCCAGCCTTCACGTGTGCTCTGTGGGGTAGAAATCGTAGAGACGTGCAACGTCAAAATCCACTCTTACAGGCACCTTCCGCCTTGCTCCTGAGCCAAAAGATTTTTTGTTTTTTGAACAAGAGAAGCAGTTAATAGCCCTTGCTCCTTTACGTGAGGTTGTCGGACTGCTAAAAAAGAAATTCAAATGCAAAACTGGAAGGAATTTGGCTTCACCAAGGAGTCCGTCGAAATGACTCTGCTTCTGCAGGACAAAGGGCAGTGGACTCTTTGGGGTTTACGGCAGGGCAAGCCTCTAAAAACCACCATGAGTGGTACCAGGGATGCTGCCAGCCCCCCTTGTTCGAAGCTTTCCCCCTCTGCTCGGCACAGTCAAGAGCTGTGGAGGTTTGGGTGGCACGTGAGCTAAAAATCCAAACGTTTAGTTGTTTAATCAACCCAAATGGGTGTTTCCATCACTAATATTTTCCATGGGGGATCTAGGGAGGGCCAGAGGATATTCTGCTGGTATGAACTGACATAGGTCTATTGACTCCATTGGAGACACACCTACCTTCAGCACAACCTGTTGTGTGTCCGCCACTCAGAATATTTTGATTACACCAAGAAGCAAGCTCACGAGCCAATCTTTGTTACCCATGTATGACAGGATAACTCGTATGTCATTTCAGAAGATCAGCTGATTCCTCCCTGGCCCCCCTGAATTACTTTCCCAGCCCAAACTATCACAGCACGGCAGTTAACTCTCCAGCAGAACTTTTCATACAAGGCTTTCAAAGCCCTCTACAAACAGTAACATATTTTCTCTTCTACCCCACCTAAGGGAAACCGAGGCAAGGAGTTGCTAAGTGACTTGCCCGGCATTATACGCCAAGTCAGTAGCAGAGCCGTGAATGGACCCAAGGAGACTTGAGCCAGGCAGCTCAAACTCCAGAGTCATTCCTGGGAGGGGAAATACCTGGGGCGAGGGAGAGGTGTTCACTGGCACTAAACATGATCTTTGCCTGACGACATGAAGGATAAACCCGCAGCCAAACCTGACAGCCCGGATCAGATCTGAGAGCAATGAAACAACAGCAGCAGTTCTCCATTGCTGGGCCTGGGGGTTAAGCCACCTTTGTTCACCCCACGTTCTTGGGCTCTCCCATGGATAAGAGCAACTTCACTCTTGAGTTTATTGCCCATCAGGCAAGAGCAGCTGCACATCCCAGCCACAGCCCAACATGCAACCCGGATCTGCAAGGGGCACATGGAGAATCATGACACACGAGGACTTGGTTGGCCCAGGGCTGGTCCTAACCAATTGGCGGCCCTGGACGACAGCCTGACTTGCTCGTAGGGTTGCCAGAATGTTTAAAAAAAATGGACAAAAATTTGTCAAGCAAAAAAAAAAAGGTCGGGGGGAGGATTTGGGAGGTCGGGCCAGCTCTATTGGTGGCTCCGGGAGACCACCTGACTTGCCCGCCCCTAAGACTGGCTCTGTGTAGGCCTCATCTAAATGCAAACTGAAAAATGCCAGCACAAGAGGACATGCCCCGCCAGGAAAGTCTCCGCTTCCTCCTTCTCAGCCAAACTGCCGGCCAGCTCTGAGCAAATCCCAGCTAGAACAAGAACAAAGAGCAATGGGTTAAAAAAAAAGTGGCGTGTGGGTAATTTATCCAAATGCCATTGTGCGCCGGGAAAAGGCGGCAGCGAAACCCACCTTCCTGTCTCCTGCCAGCGTCCCACAGACGTTCGTGGAGGGAAACCCCCCTAAAACACTTCAGAGAGTTTCCCACTGCAGAGAAACAGTCATTGGCTTGCTCCAGCTACCCTCCGCTTTGCCCCATATCGCTCAGCAGCTAACATGTACGAACCCTGCAGAGCTTTCAGACCCGTGGAGGGACCTCAGCCCTCTTTCAGTCTGATCTTCTATTCTTTGGGGCCATCACCCTGCTCCTCCCACAGTTGGGCTTTATCTTTGGTGAAGCCCTGATCACCCTCCAGATGCAGCCAGATCCCACATGAATCCTTCTCACAGGCAGGCCTGGTGCACATCCCATCATGAGGCCCGCCGATATGGTGGGCGGGGAGGAGGGGGTAAAGAAGGCAGCTGGGCCCATGGCCCTTTAAATTGCTGCCGGAGCACGGCGTAGTGCGCTCTGGGTGGCTCTTAGAGCTGCCTGGGGAGGTAGGGGTGCTGTGCTGCATGCTCCAGGCAGTTCTGAGGGCTGGGGAAGGGGGTGTGCTAGCCCCGCCCATTCAGCCGAAGGCCCTGCCCCTTTTGGGGGCATGAAGCTGCCTCCCACACATACGCTGCCCAGGGGCCCACGGAGGTTGTCCACTGCCTTGCCCATCCAAACTGGGACTAGAGCTTTACTGGCGATGGGCAGATTTTTGACGCCACGACCCTTTTTCACAACCGCAGGTTCTGCTGATGGCCGTGGAAAAGAAAAGAGCTTTGGATAAAATAAGAACCACTCTGACGCCTGATCCGCAATTCCAACCTAAAGCTTCCAGAGGTTGCAAAAAGTGGGAGAAACTCTCCCCTGCATTTTTCTGAACCTTCCGCCAGAGGAAGTTGGGGAGGAGATGCGGGGGAAGAAACCACAATCACAAAATCTGCATGCCCGACCCTCCAGTCTGATCGGCACAGTGGGTCCCATGCAACGGCCAATCCGGCGACACGCTTTTTAAGCTACAGCTGCCTGTCAGTGTCCTGCTCCACGGGGGGGCGGCTGGCGGAGAGCTGTAGGCAATTGGACAGGATTGTAAGAACTGCAAAAACTCGGCTGCAAATCTCCAGGCTTCTCTTTGGCCCCGCAAGTGATTCTGCTCATGCCTAAATCACAGCTTTTTGCACTGTGGTTGTGCTCTTCCCTCTGTGTACGGAGAGGGGCGCCGCACGGAATGGACAGAATTGTCTCTTGAGCCGAGGGTTGTTTGTTGAGGGCGCTGTCCGCAGATAGAATCCTGCCCGGGTACCGACTTTGTAGCCACAGCCGAGCCGCGATCCGTGGATGCCGGCAAACATGCAGGGTTCCACAGGGAGCCCTTGAAATTCTCATGCCACTCGCACAGTCTGTTCTGCCTATTGTCACCGTACAGCAGGGCTACTCAACTTTGGAAACCCCGGGGGCCACGATGATGCTCACAGCACATGCCAAGGATCGCAACTTAAGTGTGGTTGCATGTACATGCAAATATATATGCATATATATGCAAATAGCTTCTTTCACACAATGCCCCACTGCTCCTGGCACCTCCTTCCTGGGGCTAGAAACGCCGACACCCTGTACCCGTCTGTTCCAGCCAGCCCGTCGGATTGCGTCTTTCAATGCTCACCCTGCCTGGGAGACGCCTCGCCATTGTGGAGCGTGTTCCCAGTGGAGGCAACGTTCAAAGGAGCCCCATGTAAACCCCTACCACACCACAAGCCGCAAACAAACAGGCCACGGGCCGTGTGTTGAGTATCCCTGCCGTACAGCATGTCCTGTCCCTAACTCTTCACCTAGTCTGAGAAATCCGAGAAGTGATAGCGGACTACACTCCAGATACCATGGTGACACCGTATAGACTCAATCATAAACCTAATTTTTTTGGTAAAAAATGACGCAGTGAGGAGCGAGAGTCGGCTTATGAACGGGTCATTGTGTTTTTAACTTGGGAAGGTCGGCAACTTCAGTTCCCAGCCTAGCAGGGCAAACCGCTGGCACACTGGGATGTTTTATGTTCCTGGAGTGCTGCAGGCACGGAGCCCCTTAGCTCCCAATATTCGCCATTCCGGATCAACGGGAGTGGCAGGAAGTGGCGGCCAGCACATCGTTTGACCCAGCTGCTTCCTGCAGCTCCCATTGGCTGGGAACAGCAAACAGCAGCCAATGGGAGCTGAGAGGCTCTGTGCTTGCAGACGCGCCAGGTAAACAAAATGTCCCGACGTGCCAGAGGCTTATGCTGATGAGCTGGGACTGGAAGTTTGCAAATTGCCGATATAGAGAACAGATCATTGCATTTTTTACATTCTTTTTTACTTGGACGGGGTTGGCTTATGAACACACAGGCTTATGATCGAGTATATAAGTTAGAGACTGTGGAAAAATAAAACCATAGCATGGTTCTAATGCAAAACCAATACATCCACTCAGGGCCAGACCGAGCCATTCCGGCGCCCCAGGCAGACAGTTTAATTGCGCTCCGGGTTGGGGAAGAGCGCATGCGCAGCCCCGCCCCCACCCGGCGTGTGGGGAAGGGTGTGCGGAGCTGGCAGCGGCAGGATGCATGTGCCCGGCCTGGTCCAGCCCGGTTATCACCGTTGGTGCGCAGCTCGGGGCCACCCGGGGCGGGCCGAGCCTGGCCATGCAGGACCCCGTGGCTGCAGGGGGAAGGGTGCTGCTGGATGGCGCTGCAGGGGTTAACGCGGCCCCCGCCGCGGGCAACCGCTGCAGGGTGGCCGCTGAGAGCTGCTGCAGCCCGTGATCCGGGAGCCAGACGTGCGGCGCCTGATGGCAGCTATTAGGGGCACTGTGCACCCCTTACAGCTGCCATCAGGCGCCCCCCATAGTTTGGTGCCCCGGGCAGCTGCCCGGCTAGCCCATGGCTTAATCCAGCCCTGCATCCACTCAGAGTCACTCAACCTGTGGAAAACATTCACAGGCTTCAGGGTACATTCTGAGTGCCCTCGCCTTTAAGACCAAATCTGAAACCTGGGCAAGGGCTGGGCTTCGTGTCTAAAAACGTTCACCGCTCCAGATCAGATCCATTTTCAAGCCTCTCCACAGATGCTCTGCCTTAAAGAGAATTTTCACAAGTCTCCAGGATTCATACTGGAGGGACTCCAGCTAATAATCCAAACGTGCTAGCTGTCTTCTAATGCTGGCTTCAATTTCAGATCACATGTGTTAGGAATAATATATACATACACGCAGGAAGCCAACAGTTCCACATGCCGGGTGGTGAGACTTTCTGCCAGGAATCCCCTTGCCAGACAACTGTTTGGACATGGTGCCATGCTCCAGTAGCTATAGGAGTCAGTCCCGCCTCCCCCGCTCTGGGTATATGTTACAACTAAATCTAGTCCCTTCCAAGGCTATGTCTACACTACAGGCTTTTTGCGCAAGAAACTTTTTGCGGGAGATATCGTCCGCAAAAACTCCTTGTGCAAAAGTGTGTCCACACTGCAAAAGTGCATCAGAAAAGCAACGTGCTTTTGTGCAAGAGCGTGCCCACAGTGCAAAAGTGCATCGAAAAAACAACGTGCTTTTGTGCAAGAGAGCGTCCAGACTGCATGGACGCATTCTCGAAAGGAAACTCTGATTGCTATTTACAGAATGGCCACCAGGGCACCTGTGCTTTTTTTTGATGGCCTCTTCTTGTGCAAAAAAGCCCTCTTGCTCATCCACACACACCTTTTTGTGCAAGAACTCTTCGTAGAAGGCGGAGTACCTACACCAGAAAAACTCCTCTGTTCTTTCGTTTTACTTGCTCAAAAACGCGCTTGAGGTGAGGACGCGCCGCGAGTTTTTGTGCAAAAATGGCTGGTTTTGCACAAAAACTCTATAGTGTAGACCTAGCCCAAGAGAAACAGTCCATTTTCAAGACTGTAGTTTGCTATATGTATCCAGAGTACCTCGTTTACATCTTTAGTGCAGAGACAAATCTGCAAAGCTCCTGGTTCTAGACTATATGCCGTGTAAACACTTCCGTATTTGTAGAAAGGAAAGTCAAAGCTGCCTGAGAGGAGAACCGCTTCCATGGCATTGAGATCTCCCCCTGAGCAGAGCACAGCTTTCAGTGGAGGTTTTAGTGATTACACACAAATTAAACCTGATCTTCTTTCACGTTTTCAGGTTCCAACTGCCACCCGAAGTCCATGTTGCTCCTTCCATAGACTTCAGCGACAGCTGGATTGGGCCAGGAGGGCGAGGCTTTCAAAAGTGGGTGCCTCCATTTTCATATAGCAAAGTGGAGACATCGATGAGTTTCACCTGCCTTTTGAACAGCGAACCTCTTGAAGGTGTCGGTGGTTGGGCTCTCGCCATTTGACCGTCTTGGTGAAAATGAGCAACCATGTGGAGGAAGTCGGAAATTGAGCTGGTGGTGTTGAATGGAGTTTTGAAACCAATCCAGGCTCTACCTTTTCGGCTAATTATGTCTGGGACGGGGCTTATTTTTTGGTTGCATTTTAAAAGGAATATCTTAGGCTATGTCTACACTGCAAGGGGTTTTTGCGCAAAAAGAAGCAGTGTAAATGCTTCCATTTCGCGCAAAAAAAACCCTTTTTGCAAGATCCTTATGCCTCTCCAAACCCCTTGCGCAAGAAGAATTGGCAGAAAATATGCTAATGACATTGCGACTCATGCTAATGCGTCCCTCATTAGCATATTTTGTGCCGCAAAAACTTGCAGTGTAGACAAAGCCCTAGAAATCAACCAGCCCTATTAGCCTGTAGCAGCAGGGGGAGGGCCCAATGGATGTTAGCAGACCTGGTCCTACATGCCTCAGAAAGTAACAAAGACTATACCGTAGGTCAGTGGTCCCCAACCTCTTGAGGTTGTCGGGCGCCCGGGGGGCTGGGACACTTGCGCGCCAGGGGCGGCCCCCCCCCCATAGCCGCTTGCCTGGGGGCGGCCCCCCCTATAGCCACTTGCCTGGGGCTGGGCCCCCCCATAGCCACACGCCCAGCACCGGGGCCCCCCCCATAGCCACGCGCCCAGGGCTGGGGTCCCCCCCTGCAAGCACCCCGCAAGCGCCGTGCGCCCGGGGCCAGGGCTTCCCCCTCCCTGCAAGCGCCGCGCGCCCAGGGCCGGTGCTTCCCCCTCCCTGCAAGCGCCGCGCGCCCGGGGCCGGTGCTTCCCCCTCCCTGCAAGCGCCGCGCGCCCGGGGCCGGTGCTTCCCCCTCCCTGCAAGCGCCGCGCGCCCGGGGCCGATGCTCCCCGCAAGCGCCGCGCCATGTGCCCGGGGCCAGGCCAGCCCCGAGCACCTGGCGGGCGCCCGCGGGCACCGTGTTGGGGACCACGGCCATAGGTTCTCTGCAACCGGGAGGGAATGTAATGGGATGGATAGCCTTAGAGCAGGGGTTCTCAAACTTTGTGATACCGCGACCCCCATTTAAGTTGCTCGTGATTCCCCTCTAAGTTGCTGCAACCCCCCAGGGGGTTGGGACCCACAGTTTGAGAAACACAGTCTTCGAGTGATGCTGTTGGAGGTAGGATCCAGAAGTCCTAGATAATGTTCCTGTCAGGTTCACAGACTTGCTTTGCAGCTTTGGCCCAATCCTTTTGCCGCTCTGTGCCTTAGTTCCCCCGGTGTGAAATGGTGTGGACCGCACTGCCCTATGTCACCGGAGAGTTGTAGAAGTGAAACTCCAGACTGAAGTGTGCTCAGATATTATTGTCATAGGGCCATGTGTGCATCTGGATGGACAATGTATTTCAAAGTTTTGGAACAACACGCTCAGAATAAGATAGAATGTTCCAGAAGCTCAAAGGTGATTTCAACAATCGACTTATTTAACGTGCGTGCAAGACTGGATCGGTAGGTCTAAATGAAATGCACCGTTAGATGGTAAACTCTCTTTTAATTCTGTGACCGTACAGCACTTGACTAACACATTTCTAGCCAATAACTCCGGCTCCTAGAAGTGACGAGTGATAACAATTGTTCAGTGAGCTTGGCCACTTAAAGTAATTGTCACTGTTATCCGTGTAGTCCATCGGGTCTGTCCAACAGCTTCTTAACTTTTCACTTGAGGAATTACAGGCCTACTCTCCCATGCTACATGACAAGGATGGCGAAGCATAAACACAAGTTGTTACTCATCAACTTGAAGCCTTCCATACACAAAGGCCTACCCTGTCAGCAGCGTGGCAACACTTCTAGAGATGACATCACGCATGGCCAACCAGTCATCTTTTCCAGAGTTGCAATGTCATCCCCAAAGTACCAGTCAGAAGGAAAGCAAGAATGTAGTGGCAAGTGTGTGGTCCGACAGCAGCAAAACTAACGGCCACGAGGCTGGTAGAGACCATGGAAAGGAACATGCCAGTGCCACAGAGTGTCTTGCTTTTGGAAAACCCAGACCAGGCTCCGTGCTCGTGACTCTCTATCCACTCTCACTGTGGAACGTGCAGCTCCTGACATAGAGCACCAGGGCCAGTGCTGAGGAAACTGGCTCCTTCATCCGCTGGCGCCGGCTCCGTCCATTCCTGCTTCCTTGCAGTAACTACGAGAGGGCGTCATGTCAACAGGAAATAAAAACCTCACAGCTGGTGGCACCATCTGCGCCCTCCCCTCCATCCACCCGAAATAATCTCCTCCCCGGGGGCTTTTTCCAGTTGTGGAGCAGGGCCGAGAATCCCACCGTGACTCAGAATCAGGGGAGAGGGCCCCTGGCGGGGTGGGGAGGGGGCGCCTCGGATTCCAACGCTGAGCCTGCTGTGAAGGAGGGTTATTAGTGTAATTAGTGCCGGTGGACATAGCAAACTCTCGGGGCAACAACTGCGGGTGTCTGCGCCCCTCCGCCCCCCCCTTCCCAGGGAATCTGCCAATCCAGCACGTCTCAAAGCCAACCCCTGTGTGTCGGATATGCACAGCTGTACATGCGCCGTGGCTAATCCGTCTGCACCACATGCCGGATGCCAGCTGCCTTGCTTAAGGTGGGTCGGGAGGAGAGCTCTGAAGGGGAAGCTGATGGCTTCATCCTGCAAGGGGCTAGACAAGTGGGTGTCCAGGGAGCTCAGCCATTCGAGGGGGTCCAGTGCTTAAGAAGCCAGCCATCTCTTTTAGGATTGGAGGGAATTACAGGCTTGTAAGAGTGAAGGGGAGCTCAGGGCGGCCATTGTACAGGCAGGCTCTGTGGGAGATGCCCATGCAGGTCTTTACAGGAATTCCTCATTTAACACTAAAGATGCGTTTCTGAAAATGTTCATGCTAAGCAAAAACATGCTATGCAGGGTCAATTTTCCCATTAAAAATAATGGAAAAGGTGGGGGGTTGCATTTCAGGTGGTGGTGGCAAAGTCAATTTTTTGTTGGTGCTCGGTCATCAACGTCAACATTAGATATCTAGCAACACAAGTCGCTGCGGTTTGTTAAAACACAAAGATAAACACGTGAGTGAGCAGAGGAGTGTTGTGACGATGTGTATTCATCTGCTCATGTGTATTCATCCGCTCATGCGTATTACCGCTGTTTTCACCAACTTATACCGCCACACGAAGTAGTCCGCCACTTGATTATTTTTGTGTTATTTCGGGGATGGTTGTATTATCGAAAAATGTTCCCTTAAAAATAATCGTGTTATTGCGAAAACGTATTAAGCGGGCACGTGTTAAACGAGTCATTATTGTACTTACAATGTCCTCCTTTGTGGTTTGCAGTGTTGGCCCCAGGATATTAAGGAGGTCCCGAGCAGGCCCGGCCAAAGAGTTTGCAAGGCCTAAGGCGGCACACTGTGATCGATTGCGCCGCGTGGCCAGGTGGTTCCCAGCCAGGGCAGGGAGCGAACGACCAGGCGGGTGGGTACCGGGCAGAGCAGGGCCCTGAAGGCAACAGCCCAAGACAACTCAAGGCCCAAGGCAACCGCCTTGCCCGAAGGCCAGGCCTGGTCCCGAGGGAGAGCCCTGTCTAGTGTGAAAGCTTCTCTCTTTCGGCAGCAGAGCTCGTCTCTCGTGTCCTCCTGACAGGAAACAACCCCTCTGCTACGCCAGCACTAGCCTGTCCCGCCGCTCGCCGCTCGCCTCAGTGGTGATCCACAACACCCTTTGCTGTCCAGTCCCCCCTCACAGCTCTGAGGTCGTGCCACACTCCACCTCCATCCACCACTCTCCCACTCCCCCAGCCCTGCTCCTTCTACCCTCCCAGCTCTGCCGATGCAAACCCGCCGCCCTGCACTTCCAGCTCGGGTAGACTCCTGGCTAGCAAAATCGGGCACCTGGCCCGAGCGGCATGTTTGTGTTGTGATTTCCTGCCCTTTATTTTCAGCTTGGACCTGGGCCAAAAGGCTGCTACATTTCCGGGCTTTCCACTGAACTAGCTGGAGGGGGACACTTAGCCCAGAGAGAACTCAGTCTCGGGTGTTTTGTGTGTGCGTGGCGACATTCATAACCTCCATGTGAGGCCGCCAATGGGGGAGGGCAAAGCAGGCAGCTACTCCAGGGCCCAGCGATTGAAAAGGGCCCGGGGATCCTGGCTGCTGCTGTTGCTACGGCAGCAGAAGCAGCAGAGGCCGGAGGCCTGCATGGCATGCACCCTGTAGCCCCGGCAGTGCCAAAGGGCTGGCAGAGGGAGGCTCGTCCGTAGCTCCGCCCCTTCCACCTGTGGCCCCACCCCTTCCAGAGGAGTCTCTCGTCGGCCCTGTCTCTGTGCCTCAGTTTCTTTATCTGTAATGGAAGAATAATAGCATCTCCACCATGGGCCGGGGTCCAACATGACTTAGGAGAGATCTGGAGCATTGACTCATAACTCGGGAGAAACAGATTCACGGACACAGTCTTCCTGTCTGACACGGGGCACATTCGTAGTCTTGGTTAGGTGAATTGCAGAGGAAGTAGGGGCAGGAACTCGGAGCCCAAGCCCCCCGTGATGGAGTGTGCATGGCACACCATGCCGGAAAGAGTCAACAAGGGCCTGAGATGCTGTTTAGGTTCCCTGGTGACACTTGTAAGAGAGAGGCCCACAGTGAATTAAGAGTGAAACCCAGCTGGGGAGGGACTGGGATGACACTGCAGCTCCAGAGAGACCGAGCGGGAAGGTGCCGGGGAAAGGAAAATACCCTCCCTGGGATGAGGGAGTCCACCAAGGACAAGGAGGAAATCTAGGGGGAAGGATAAGCCCTGAGATCCTGCCCTGCAGGAAGGTGTCTGGCAAGGGGATTGAAGTAGCCAGGGGAAGAGGTAAATGCAGAAGCAGGTGGGGATGATAGGGAGGCTGAGCCAGAAGGAGCCCAGAGACTGGGATTTTGGACAGGGATCCTGCTGGACTTTGTAACCCGAGAAGGGTGGACTAAATGGTGCTTGGACAGAGGGCCCAGGTACCAGGACTCGGAGAGCGACTACTGCAGAGCAAGCAGAGAACTGAAGCAGACACTCAACGCCACACGACCTAGACACGAGGAGGCACAGGAGTGGTGAATGGGAACCCCATTCCCCCCGCCTTTTGCCCTCGCATATCAGACTGAGTGGGCTCAGCAAGCGCTCAGGACCCAGGCCCTAGGACCGTGCTGGTGAGGTGTGGGGCGAGGGGGGAAGCACAGTCTTGCTGTGACTTAGGTCCAAGCCCTGTCATTTTGCAGCGTGGACGCAAGGCAAGCCACGGACCCACGTCAGAAGGTCGGCAATGCAGTATGGAGGGGTGGGTGAGATTCTGTGGCCTGCACTGTGCAGAGGGTCAGACTAGATGATCATAATGGTCCCAGTCTATGAGACGCAGTAGCGCAACAGTGAGATCCACGCCTGGCAACCGAGTGTCCAGGGGGCACTGCAAACCTGGATTTATAAGTGTGGGCATGGAAATGCAGAGTCCACCGGCCTGGGCTTAGTATAGACAGATGTTATCTACATATGGAGCCACTGTGCTCGGTGCTGTACAAACCCAGGCATTGCCCCAAGGAGCTCACAACCAAATACCATCCATCACTTAAGGGTTTCCCATTTGCAAAAGGGAGAGAATAACACTGCCTTTCCCCCACCTTTGGGCTTCTTTCAGATGGATTGCAATATGTAGTTGCAGCAAAATACACATGGGCGGCAAGTATGTTAGGTGGGGGAAGGCAAACAGCCAGCCGGGCCCCGCCCTCGCTCTGCCCCCACAATGCCTACTAGGAGCAGGGAGGCTATGTCCCCACCTCCCTGTGATGCTGAGGGGCGGGGCCTGGGCAGAAGGGGCGGGGCTGGGTGGGGTTCACCTTCACGGGCCGCCCATGGAAATTTACCAGGCTAACTGCTCAAAAGCTCCCCACCCCTGGATTCAGTTAGCCCTTCCCCCATGGCCACATGGCTGGTTTTAGCACGCTCAGGCATATCTGTTCACCCGCGCTGGGAAGCATGTTTGCCGCTGCCGTATAGACGCGCCCTCGCTGCGGGCACATGCAGCGCCGAGCGCATCATGGCCCGTGGGCGCTACAGAAATCCAAATTAGCAACTCATCCTTGTCACGTGCAGTGAGAGCCTCCGAGAAAACAGTTCCACGGCTTAGCCTTCAAAAACGTTAACGACGAGTCCCTTGCCGTTTATTTCCCAGCCCCCTCCCCTCTCCCCGGGCCAGCAGATGGATTGCAGATTCTCTTCTCCCTCCCTCCCCCGCCACTAAAGATCCCTTCCCCGTGTCCTGCTGAGGCTTCAGAATACGCAGCAGGCTTGCCTCTGATTAGGACCGCTCTTGCTTTCCAGCTTTCTGTCACCACGCTATTGTTTTATCACTCGATACCTAATTTATTTGAACGACAACAAATAATTTGGCCCACGTTCTCCGTCCTCCTCCTGGCAATCCTCTTGCATTGATAAAGCTGTCACGTTGGGGGTGACTTCTTTTTGTAGACACCCACAGACAACCAGGCGAGCTCTGAAAAAAAAAATCCCACCCCAAACCTCGCTTCCATCCCCTCCCTTTTGCCAAAGCTGTCTTTCAGGCGAGAGGCTTGCGTGCCAAACCCTCGCTCTGACAAAGAGCTGCACAACATGCATAACCAGGCCCCCGCCCCGCTCGAAGACACTCAGGAGAAGAGGAGATGGGATGCTTAGAACGCAGGCAAAAATGGATTTGTGTTTTGCTCATCTCTTACTGATGATGAGTTAGGCTCGTTTTCAGTCCTGGGCTGGCATCAGGGGAGAAACAAATCCTTCCTTTAGAATATTTAGAGACGGACTTAACTGGGCAGAAAGATTTCTTACGTGTTCCGAGTAGCACAGCACAGATGGAAATGAAAAGGCTTGGGCTGAATTCATAACTGTTGGCTTGGAGTTTTCCCCCTCCTCAGCTCTCCGATTTGGTTTTTGATGGTGATTCACCCTGCTTGGGCCTGAAAGAGGGTCTGGGAGTGAGGGAAGCAATAGCCCCAGCAGCCTTGGCTCATCGTCTCCTTCCATGTGAGTTGGTGACAGGCCTGCAGACAGGGCGAGGCAAAGCGCATAATTACCCCAAGGCCTGGTGATTTAAAAGGGGCTGGAGATCTGGCTGCTGCTGCTGCTACTGCAACAGTGGTGGTGACCGGAGCCCTTTAAATTGCCGCTGGAGTACCGGGCAGCACATTCCGGGTGGCTCGGAGGGCTGCCTGGGAGATTGGGAGCACGGCATGGCAGGCTCCACCCCTTCTAGCCGAGGCCTCGCCCCTTCCAAAAGCACAGAATCCCCTCCCCCACCTTGCCCAGGGGCCTGGCACGTCTGTCAGCTTCCCTGCTCGGTGAACAGAAGCCAGCAGGCATTACGCTTCCGGAAGAGGAAGCCGCCGCTGAGCGTGTTTGAGATGTGGGCATGCAGTGCACAGGGAACTCCTCGTTCTGCGGCCTGAGGCCATAGCCCTGTGCAAAGCTAGAATATAGTCCCACGGCTGGTGGCGGAATGAGCGTCAAGCACTAAGCCAGCTCAGAGGGCACATCGACAAGGCGCATTCCAACAGCCCATGGCAATGAGTTCCACAGGTTAACTGCGCACTGTGGGAAACAGTACTTCCTCTTGCTTGTGCTGAACCTGCGGCTTAATCATTTCATGGGCTGACCCCTGTTTTTTTGTCTTGTGAGAAAGGGTAAATCTCTCTTCTCTAGTCACTTTCCCCCACGCCATCCGTGCTGATGGTGACATCTCTCATATCCCCTTTGACCGGGTCAGTCCCCCTCCTGGGATCCTGACCCCTGTGCTGCCCACTCTCTCGCCCTTTGTGGGCTGCAGCGGGGCTCTCACTTGCCAAGTTTTTAGTCCTGGGTCAGCCACAGCTGAGTAGCGAGCCCTCTTCTAGCCCTGTGGGGACAGGGAGCCATTCAACACTCCCTGCTCATGCCCCTTACCTCCCCCTGCCGCCTTTAGCAGGGCTGGAGGTTCCTCCTGTTCCGCTTCTCTGAGTCTCCTTACCCCTGGGTTGTTCGCTCCTCTCCACACTCCTCCTCCACTCTCTCTCCTCCTCTTTCTACCCGAGGGAAAGCTTGTAAAGCCTAATTCAACTCACCTGGCCCTTAATTAGTTTGCAGCTGCCCCTTTTCCCTTTTAACAGGCTTTTTACCCTTCCCTGTCACACTCCCCTTTGTCCTCTTAATCGTTCCAGGCTCTCCTCCGCAGCAAGCCATTCCAGGTCCTTACTCGACTTTGTTGCCCTTCTCTGAACCTCCTCCAGTTCCTCTGTATCCTTTCTGGGATGGGGCGACCAGCTGGCACCAAGCTGTTTGGGCCAGGGACAGTCTGTCTGTACAGCACCTAGAACAACGGGGTCATGGATGGTCCATGTTTAGGACCTGTAGGCATGACAACAGTAACAGCACAAGTGTTTGCTGTTCACGAGGGGGTGCTGAACGGGGGGCGAAGGAAGACTGCTCCAAGGGAGGGCAGACATCTAGCTCAGCTCCCTCCGTTCCCCAGGCTACTGCCCTGTCCTCTCGGCCACTCCAGAACCCATCCCGCCTCCCTACCTCAGGACATCCCTTATCCTGCCTTCCCAGTGCCAGATCCTGGCCCATCCCTGGAGCTGTATCCTCCCCCTTTGCTAACCTTTCCATTCCTGTTTTATCAATGCTCTCCACTTACTACAATGGAGTACAAGTTGGACCTCCCTGGTCCCGCACTCTCAGGACCAGGGGAAGTCATTTCTGGCTCCCCTGCTGCTGGCCCCACCCCCTGCCCTGATGCCCCACTGGGCTTCCCAGTTCCCCCAGCAGCCAAATTTCCTCCCCTCCCCTCAAACCTTCCCAGCCCAGCTGAGCCCCGTGCCAGTCTTCCTGGCTCCCACCCCCTCAGCTCAGCTGAGTCCCGGGCTGGACTTCCTCCACCTCCGCATCGTACCGGGCTCCCGGGTCCCCCCATCCCCTGCATCTTGCCAGGACTCTGATCCTGGAACATCCATGGTCCGGCAGGACCATGGATGTTGCAGGACCAGAGTTCCAGTTTATAGAGATGTGACAGATCCTGCTTCCCGGGAGAGTCCGGCTTTCCATTTGAATCATGGCTCCTCAGTGACAGTGGAAGATCCCTACCCCACTGCACCAAATTGGGAAAATTACAGGATTTTGGGGGCTGCATGAAATATTTAATGCAAAATGGACCTGAGGTGGGAAACACCAGTTGACAGGTCATGATCTTGACCGTGATTTACCTCTCCCCACCCCCCCAAGAATGATAATCAACGCTGAGCCTGATTGTTTTCCCCCTGCCGTCTAATTGCCCACGAGAATGTCAGGGCACAGTTCAGAGACATTGTATTAATTCCCCGAAGAGTGGCTTGAAGTCACATGGTATCGCTCTTGGTTCTGAGGAGGAAGAAGGAACCACGTGGACTCGCTTTCTCAGGAGGGGACGCTGCCTTTGAGACCTTTGGCGGAGGAGGAGGAGGCAGGACATTTGCTCTCGAGTTCCACCACTGTACATCCAGGGAGACTTCCCGGGTGTCATTGGAATTACAATGGTGAAATGGCGCAGAATATGGCCCCTACAGCTGCTCATCTTTTCCCAGCAGCCTGAGCGCTGGAATCCTGGCTCACAATGGCTGTAAGCCAAGGGTGGCGAAAGAAATTCTACATTGGCTATGAGATTCCTGGCCATGCCTGAAATTCCCTAGCTGTGGAATTGTGAGTGAACAGGTCCGACTGGCAAGGGCTCTGGGTTTGAATGGCTCCACCTGTTATTAGCTCCAGTTTTGTCATGGAAACCTTCCCTGCAAGGTCCTCCCAGTTCTTTACAAATCCTAAATGGCCACGGAGTTCCCATTCGCATCCCGGTGAAACAAAAAAGTATTATGCCCATTTTACAGAAAGAACTCACATATAATACATGCTCAGGGCCTGATTTCCCAAAGTCCTCAGCCCTGGCAGCTCCAGTTGGCCTCAGGGCACCTCTGGAAGGCAGACCCAAGCTTCCCAAAGGGAGCACTGATTTTGGGTACTGCTGCTTTTTTGGGGTGTCTGAGGCAATTTTAGAGATTTCCGTGGGAGGGTGGAGCTCTCCACACCTCAGTGTGAAATGACTGGGTGCTGCACTGCTCAGCACCTCTGAAAAGTAGCCTCTGTTTTTTCAGGCTGGCCACATGAAAAAAAATTAAACATGTAAATTCCACAGCCACTGTTGAAAATGCAGTGGTCTGTGACTCACCTCAGGTTTAAAACAAACAAACAGAAGTTTTTCTTCACACGGCGCACAGTCAACCTGTGGAACTCCTTGCCAGAGGATGCGGTAAAAACTAGAACATTGACAGGGTTCAAAATAGAGCTAGATAGATTCTTGGAGGTTAGGTCCATCAATGGCTATTAGCCAGGATGGGTAGGAATGGTGACTCAAGCCTCTGTTTCTCTGAAAGTGGGAGACGGGGGAGGAATCAAGTGAGGATTCCCTGCTTGTGTTCCCTCCCTCTGGGGCATCTGGTATTGGCCATTGTCAGCAGACAGGACACTGGGCTAGATGGACCGTTGGTCTGACCCAGCATGGCCGTTCTTATGTTCAGCTCCGACGGCGACGGAGCCAGGAATATGGCTCAGATGACCCAAGCTCCCTATAACACCTTCCACCTCAGGATTTAACCCCTAATTACTCTTCATCACCTAGTATCATGCTTCCTCCTAATCGTTAATTAGCCTGACCAGAATACTAGGGTCACTCTGCTAAGAAGTACCTCATCCATCACTCTTTGATAGGGAAGACAGTGACCAGATTAATCTCAGTGACAACTCCAATGCCTTTGACAGGAATTTGAAGGCATCATTTTTCTTGTACCATGCGCAGCATATAATAATCAGCCGGGCAGCTGGGGGTAGAGGGGAGTGCGCACAATGGCTTTTTGCCCTGGGGAGAGAAGTTGTTTTCTGTTTTATGGGGGAACGTTTCAAACCCCAGAAAAAGTGAAAGCACCAGAGATTCTGTTGCTAGGGGAATAACACTCAATGGAGGTTTGTGGCATCTACTTCCGAACACGTCCCATGGAGTCACGGTCCTAGCTGGGCCCTTGCTCATTTGATCCCATGCCTTTAATTCGGACGCCCTGTAAGCATAGGGTAGCAGCCACAGTAATATTCATAAAAGCAGTGCTTCCCCTCACAGGTTCTCGGAGCATGTTACAGTATATTCACCAGGTTTCACAACCGGCTTGGGGCATGTTAAGATTTGTGACAGGTACAGAGTAAAGCGAAGGAATCAGGACTAAGGGACAGCAGAACTAAATGAGTAATCACTTGACATTTTAAAACATTAAGGGCAGTGATTCTGTGCTCTTTACACATCTCTGTATGGGATATAAATTAGCTTAGCGTCATCGACTCACCTGACTGCTACCAGACGAGCAGCTGGCCTCTTGTAGACAGACAAGGATAAGTTGCTCTCTGGATCTAAACTCTATGTAGCCTCTACATACTGTGAGACAGGGCAGGGCTATTCTCCACTGGGAAACTGAGATACGGAAAGACTAAGTGACTTGCTCCATGTTGCACCCAAAATGGTCTGAAGTGAGGTCTCCAAAACACCAAGGCTACGTCTAGACTGGCATGATTTTCCGGAAATGCTTTTAACGGAAAAGTTTTCGGAACAGAGCGTCTAGATTGGCACGGACGCTTTTCCGCAAAAGCACTTTTTGCAGAAAAGCGTCCATGCCAATCTAGACGCGCTTTTCTGCAAAAAAGCCCCGATCGCCATTTTTGTGATCGGGGCTTTTTTGCGCAAAACAAATCTGAGCTGTCTACACTGGCCCTTTTGTGCAACAGTTTTGCGCAAAAGGACTTTTGCCTGAATGGGAGCAGCATAGTATTTCCGTAAGAAGCATTGATTTCTTACAGTAGGAAGTCAGTGCTTTTGTGGAAATTCAAGCGGCCAGTGTAGACACAGCCCAGGGGTGTGGCCTAGTCACTAAACCATCCTTTCTCGTATACCATGTGCCCTCTGTGCTCCTAAAATAACACCTCCCCTCTCCCCCCCGAATGGACAATACAGCTGACTGGACAACCAGCATGTGGAACCCTGCATGCATCATAGGTCACGTGATGGAAGTTATTACCTTCCACCCCCACCAGACAAGTGGCTTGCCCCTTGTAGAGAGAGGAGGAGAAGTCACTATCCGTATCACCTCTCTACTGTATCTGTCTCTACCACAAGACACAGGAGTCACTGGACCTCTTGAGCATCAGTAGCCTTCAGAGTCAACGCGTGGGAGAGATGGGCCAGATCCCTGGAGTGAACAGAGAGATCTTTTATTTGCATAAGGCCTCCATTTCCTTCTATGTCTCTGCAGGACCCCCACTGAGAGCAACTGAACGTCTCCTTCCAGAGGACTAGCCTGTCCTCAGGACCCACGAAACCAGCACGGAGCTCCTCTCCGAGAGAACCCGGAGCATACATAGCCTTCAGAATCTGAAGCTCCGGTGGGGTTAGCAGCATCATGACGGAGATTCCCCGCTGAATATCCCAGTGAGCCAGCACCAGACACAACATGTAGGCCACCCACCCATACATCAAGGCTCACAATTAGTATGTGGAACAGGCCAAATACAATGAAGGTCTGGGCATCAGTGCCAAGCTGGAGTTGCTGAGCAGAAGGGGGAAGTACCTTTAATTAGGTCGATGCTAGAGCTGGTAGGTACAGTGGAAAGAATAGTACAGGCTGAACCTCTTTAGTCCTGCACTCTCTGGTCCGGCAACATCCATGGTCCGGCATTTTAATTAGCTGAATTTTCACTTATCATGAATGTGGTCAAGTTTCTCACAGTCCCATAAGGTTGGTTTACAGCCAACACACCTGATTCTCAGGCGATGTCTACACTTGTGGCTTCTTGCGCCAGAAATATGCAAATGAGGCTAAGCGTGGAATATTGCCGAGCCTCATTTGCATACCTAACGAGCCGCCATTTTTGCAGAAGAGGCTCTTGCGCCAGAAGGAGCTGTCTACACTGCCCCTTCTTGCGCAAAAAAACCCTCCTTGCGCAATGCCATTACGCCAATTATTTTCAGGAATACCGACATTGCACAAGAGGGATTTTCTTGCGCAAAAAGGGGCAGTGTAGACAGCTCCTTCTGGTGCAAGAGCCTCTTCTGCAAAAAGGGCAGTTCATTAGGTATGCAAATGAGGCTCGGCGATATTCCACTCTTAGCATCATTCGCATATTTCTGGCGCAAGAAGCTGCGAGTGTACACATAGCCTCAGTGTTCTGTGCTGTTCTTTAGGCCTGGACTGCTGCGCCCCTGGCCTGAAGAAGAGACTTCTTTACCCTGCCCAAGGGTGCAGACTGCCATGACCCCAAGAGCTGGCAGCCCATGTGGGGCCAGGTAGATGCTATGGGGGAGTCAGGCAGTGGCCATGGGGAAGCCGACGACTGTCAGGCTGATCTCACAACACTTTAGGGTGTGTCAGCATCTTGCAGGCCAGACCCCTTCTGACCTCTGACCCCAGTGGCAGCCCGGGCCCACATCCTAAGTGGTGGTAAAGAGGGCCCACATCCACACTAGCACCCCACATCCTAAGTGGTGGTCTCCTCCTTCCTCCTCATGCCTGGGGAGCTGTGTTTGTTTGGTTGCCCCGAACATGGAAAACTTGGTTGAGCAAAAAAAAAAAAAGTTGCTGCACCTTTAAATGGCCCAGCACTCCTCCCTCCCCTGCCCCCGCCAAACATGGCAGGGGAAAACTGTCCCCACCAGGCTTCCGTCCAAGGGAAATAGGGAATACCGCACATTTCACATGTCTGGTATTTTCTGGGGGGGGGGGGTTTACCGGATGGGGGACCCAAATACTGAAATGTCCAGGCAAAAAACAGGACACCTGGCAACCCTACCTGAATCAGGGCCTGGGCCGCATTAACTTTGGGACTGCGTTTGTTTAGCTGCACCACCCTGAATCAGGACCTGGGGTCTAATTGACGGTGGGGTCATGTTTGTATTGCTGTCGGCCTTGCTCTCAGGTCCTGTGGTTTGAACAGAACCCATGGACCCTTACTTACAGGCCTGAGCACGGGTCAGGGACCCAGGACTCAAGCGGCCGCCTTACAGCGTCCCACAGGGAGAGCTGCAGTAACACCGCTCTTCTCCACTCACATCATGGGCAGCGCTCCCTCTAAGATTTTCCAACCAGGAACGGAGCGAATGTATCAATACTGAGGTCATGTGTGCTGGTTCGGATGAGTGCCACCGTGGCACCCCATTTATTAACACGCACATTCCCAGCTGCTGGAGCAGAAACACACCTCCTTCCCCCCTTCTCCCCCCCCCCATCCCTCCGCCCTCCCCCCCCCCGAGCCATGTAGCATGTCCCATTCCTGGCCATCAGAGCGGACTCTCCAGAGGAGACGTGCGGGAAAAGAATGTTTTGTGCATGGCTGCGCAGGTGTGCACCTTAACGGGAACTATGACCATGGGGCCTTCCAGCCGAGCCTCTCCAAGCAAGCATTGAGGGGTCATTCCTGCTTTGCAGATGGAGGGGGAGGGGAAGGAAGCGTGGGAAGGGGAAATCACTCACCTGACTTAGCAGAGGAGGAAGGCAAAGGCACCTGTGTCCTGTCTGTGAGCCAGACCCAAAGCCCACAGGAGTGAAAGGGAGGGAGACTTTCGTTGGTTTCATTAGGTGTCAGATCAGGCCCTTTGCGCATTAACTATAAGAACATCCTGCCTCATTTAAAGGCTACAGATTACACCGTGCCCAGGTTAACCCACCTGATCAAGGAGAGAGCATGCAGCAAACAAAAGTCCTTGTGATGTGTTCCTTTCATTCATTCATTCATTTAAGCAATGGGCATGAATTGCAGCAGGGGAGGTTGAGGTTGGACATTAGGAAAAACTTCCTACTAGTCAAGGTGGTTAAGCACTGGACTAAATTGCCTAGGGAGGTCGTGAAATCTCCAACACTGAAGATATTTAAGAGCAGGTTGGATAGACATAAGAACATAAGAACATAAGAACGGCCGTACTGGGTCAGACCAAAGGTCCATCTAGCCCAGTATCCTGTCTACCGACAGTGGCCAGCACCAGGTACCCCAGAGAGGGTTGACCGAAGACAATGATCAAACGATTTGTCTCCTGCCATCCCTCTCCAGCCTCTGACAAACAGAGGCCAAGGACACCATTTTATCCCCTGGCTAATAGCCTTTTATGGACCTAACCTCCATGAATTTATCCAGCTTCTCTTTAAACTCTATTATAGTCCCAGCCTTCACCGCCTCCTCTGGCAAGGAGTTCCACAGGTTGACAACACGCTGTGTGAAGAAGAACTTCCTTTTATTAGTTTTAAACCTGCTACCCATTAATTTCATTTGGTGGAACATCTATCAGGGATGATCTAAACCAGTGGTTCTCAACCTTTTTTTATAAAGTTCTCCTTTTTCAAAACAAAAATTTATAAGTATCCCCAGTACCTACAGTTTTCAGACACACATTTTCTTCTATCGTTGCAACACATTTGTTTAAACAACTTAATCCTAGCTGGGCGGGCGATGACATTTTTGGGTGTAAAACGTACAAAAATAATAAAACACTGTAAAACTTAAAACAAAAAATCAGTTTTCTCCAAATTTCAGTTGTGTTGATGTATGTCTCTCCCCCAGACGTCTCTCGAGTACCCCTAAGTGTACATGTACCACTGGTTGAGAAACACTGATCTAGATGATACTGGCTCTGGACTTGATGACCTCTCGAGGTTCCTTCCAATTCTAGCGTTCCATCATTCGTTCATTCATTCTCCCACTGCCAATCTTCCCCTCCAGCTTTTGGCCTACTGGGAGGAAGTGCCATGACCACGCCGTTCATGCTGTTCTCCAGCAAGGTAGCATCCTCTCTGATGGAGCCATGTAATATCACTTCCTGCCTCGCACAGCTGCCCAAAGGCTATCTAGGTCTCTGGGGAGGGCACCAGCGATGCTCCCTTTCCTGACAGTCATCAGAGCAGACAATGTTACAGCGAGTGCATCCTTCCCCAATTGATGTCAGTCCACCAGTGAAGCCCCTTTTAAAAAGTCCGTTTCTAAGTAGCTCCTTTGGAGGCAGCCCAGAGCAGGGGCACCCTTCTGTTCCTTAGCGTAAAACTGAGAATGCTTCATCTTTCCGCTTTTCCAGATCTCTGAATGAAACAGGCTGGCCACGTGATAAGCGTTATTCTATTGTCTCAGAGGGGTAGCCATGTGAGTCTGTAACCTTAAAAACAACACGTCCAGCCTACTCAATCAGCCTCATTAGCAGTACTGCTATTGAAAGTATTTTTTTTCTTCCCTTCCTTTTCTGTTATAAATTCTGGGTCCCTATTCTTTCCAGTCCAACTTCCAGCTCATCTGAAGAAGTGGGTTTTGCCCACGAAAGCTCATGATGCTATATAGAATGTTATTTCATTGTATCTCTATTAATCCCCTCCGTGTGATAATACTCAAATCTGGTAGAAGAAGAAGAAGGAACTAACACAGGTTCAACCTCTGTAATCCAGCATTCTCTGGTCTGGCAACAGCCGTGGTCCAGCATAATTTGAGTTAGCTGGATGTCCACTTATCTTGGGTGTGGCCAAGTTTCCCACAGTTCCATAAAGTTTGTTTACAGCCAGTCCTGGCTCTCAGTGTTCTCTGGTAATATATAGCTCTGGTTTACTCCTAAATGTCTTCTAAGAGCCCAGCAAACAGTGAAAGTGCTGATAATGCTGCCACGCAATATTGACCTCCCGTGGTTTGGCAAGTATCAGAGGGGTCGCCGTGTTAGTCTGAATCTGCAAAAGCGACGAGGAGTCCTGTGGCACCTTAGAGACTAACTGAAGTGTAGGAGCATAAGCTTTCGTGGGCAAAGACCCACTTCGTCAGATGCATGTAGTGGAAATTTCCAGAGGCAGGAATAAATATGCAGGCCAGGATCAGGCTGGAGATGACCAGGTGGATCCAATCAAGGAGGATGAGGCCCACTTCTAGCAGCTGATCTGGAGGTGTGAATTCCAAGAGAGCAGAAGCTGCTTTTGTAGTTAGCAAGCCATTCACAGTCTTTGTTTAATCCAGAGTTGATTGTGTCAAACTTAAAGATGAACTGTAGCTCAGCAGTTTCTCTTTGAAGTCTGGACCTGAAGTTTTTTTGCTGCAGGATGGCTACTTTTAGATCTGCAATTGTGTGTCCAGGAAGATTGGTTTGGCAAATTCTCTGGTTCGGCACCAGTTCAGGTCTAGACTGGTGCCAGACAAGAGAGGTTCAACCTGTAATAGACGTTACGTAAACCTTACATTCCTCCTTGGACAATCCTACGCTGAGCTGACACGATTTCTCGTGTATCGTGCCCTTATCTCATAATTTGTCGAGCTCCTAAATACACTTGGGTGCTCTGCTTATGAACACTGCAGATGCTGAGAAGTAAACAGCGCTATCAGCCCCGTTCTGCAAACTGAGTTATGTGGGTCATTTTTATTATGGAGACCAGTCCTGTGAATGTCAGTGGCGCGCCTCACAGAAGTAACGGTTGTCAGGATCGGGCCCTTAGAAAGCAGGCACTGATTACATATTCCGTAGGCCTCTGGTATTTCCATAGGTCTCCACAGTTGAACAAAGAGGCCAGGAGCGGGCAATAATTTTTGATGGGGAAAAGAATTTGGAAAGTGGTCGAGGGTTGCACTCTTCCATATTAATGGAGGAGGTGCGGGGTCTGGGTTGGAGGTTGCATGCAGAAGGGTGGGGTAGGGGAGGGAGTTTGGGTGAAGGGGGCAGTTGTGACCTGGGGCACGGGACTGGGGCAGAGGGGGTTGGCTTGTGACCTAAGGCAGGGAATTGGGGTACAGAAGGGGGTGCAAGGATTTGGGTTGGGAGCTAGGGCAGGAGGAGACTGTGATCTGGGGCAGGAGATTGGGGTACCGGTTCCGGGAGGGGATATGGGTACAGGAGGGGGGCAGAGAATGTGGAGTAGGGGGCAGGAGTGTGGGGCAGAGGGTTGGGGAATGGAGGGACTGAGATACCAGAGGTAGGCTCCGCTAGGAGACTTACCAGCTAGCAACATTACCTGAACCAGTCTCCCTGCCTGCCCTGCCCCCACACAGGCTGCAGCCATATGCTCTGGAGCCCCTTGTGCTTCGTGGCTGCCTGTTATTGAAACAGGCAGCTCCCATTGGCCGGTTTCTGGCCAGAAACTGACCAATGGGATTGTGCTGGGGGTGGGAGCAGCTCCTAAAGCTTCTCCCCTCCCCTCTGGATTCACAGTTTTAAAAGAAAAACACCCTACAGCTGCGTTTCTGAGCAGCGTGCGGGTGGGGCGAGGCAAGTGGGGAGCCTCCTTGGGGCTCCCCACGGTGTCTGCGGAATCGATCCAGATCCGGCCCATGGGCCATATTTTGTCTAGGCCTGACCTAAGCCAAGCGGCTGATTTTACGTCTGATTGAGAAGAAACATCTATAGCTCCAGTTAATGCATTTCAAAGTTGTACTGATACATGTTTCTCCCCTTTAATCGTTGCTTTTAAAGCTGCAAAGATAGTTTATAACATTTCTGGATGATTTTATCTAATTGGGGAAGGCCTGGCCCAAAAAAAAAAAAAAAAAAAAAGATGTGTTTTTGTGGGTTTTTTCTTTAAATCACCTGACTGAAAAACTAGAGGCCCCAAATGAGACCATGGGGTCGTAATTAAGGTAATTACAATAAATTAGGTCCCTCTCTCCCTCACTCCCTGCCCTTCTCCTCACATAATGGTAGGTCATTAAAGTTAATGGCTAGGATCACATTTGTAACATGTCAGCAAAAAGTCATTGCAGCATCTTTGATCTGAGCTACTGAACTTCACAGGCCTTTTTCTCTTTGTCTCTGAGGCGACATACGTGATGTTTTCATTTTTCTCGCTCTCCGCCACTTTTAAATGTTACACCTGTTGGTCTGACGCCATCGCTTTAAGGCATTAATGCTGGCCTGTTGGGATAGGGAGGCTTTAAAATTCTTCTGATCGTGCAAAGTCAGGAAGCACTTTTGGTTTGAGCTAATCCCAGAGGCAGTTCAATAGGGAGTTTGAGGAATCGTATTCAGCACAGCGAAGGGAAAATGGGATGAAATTGCACCTGGTGCACTCTTGCCTGGACACATGGGTGTCTTCACCCTGAATCGTCTCCGCCCACCCTTTATCCCCAGGGTCGGGAACCTGTTTTGGGTCAGGGGCTACTCAGGGCTGGCCTTACCATGAGGTGAACTGAGGCGGCCTCTTCAGGTGCCAGACTGTGGAGGGTTGGGGGGGTGCTACTAGGACCCAGAGTGTAGAAAATTGTGTCTGCTGCTGGTGCAGTGAGGAAGCAGGGGAGCTTCCCGTCTCAGGTGCCAAAATGTTTTGGGCCAGCCCTGGGGCTGCTGACCCACAGAAAAATCACTCGGGGGTGAGAAGCAAAAGACAAAACAAACTTCCTCAGTGATGTGGCCCCTGAGTGAGAGGGAGAAAGACACTCCCCACATTCTCCTCACACACCAGAGCCTAAGGAGGGCCAACCTATTCAATTTTGTGCACCCCAGCCAGAACATCACCGTGGGCTTCCCAATACTGGGCCTTGGGGGCCAGATCCAGGCAAGCCGGGGGTCGCATCCGGCCCCCGGGCCTAAGATTCCCCACCCCTGCTTTATCCCATGACCTGTTTGCTGAGTCACTGTGACAACTAACCGGAAATAAAGCTGCATTTCAGGTACCGTCCTTTTCGAACGTCTCTCGACCACAGCATCCCATTAGAGTGACTCACCCTGGCTTAAAAATATCTCGCCGGCTTATTCGCAAGGAGAGGCAGATCGTTCGGCTTTTACAGGGACGTTGTCAGCTGCTTTTTAAAACCAACATGGAGGGGGTTGTCTGTGTTGTGTGTGTTTTAATTAAGGAAGAATGGAGTGAAGAACCTAACATGAGTCCCAGGCCAGCAATTACACAGCCACGTGCTTATTATTAGACCCAACATGGGATTCATGCGTGCTAAATGAAACAGGAACGTATCTGCCATGATTAAAAATATTTGTAGCTTTGAACAAAAAAAAAAGGGGAAGCCATTTTGTTTCCATGCTCCCCTTATGAGCCCCCAACATAAAAGGGTGGTGCGTCTGCAGGGCATACAGGGAGAGGAGGAGTATTGTGAGCAGTGACGCTGGGTAGGAAAAGCGACTAAGGGGGACTGAAGAACACACCCGACCTCCTGGGATTAGTATAGCAAGAGGCCTGGTTTGAGTGGGGATGTGGCCCCCATCTCCATGGTATCTAAACACATCACCATGTTGATAGCCTCTACTCCCATCAGTCCTGTGAGGCCAAGAAGCACTTTCTCCTGCATCTGCAGGTGGTTTCTGTGCCTTGCTTCTCCAGGGGACAATTTGTTTTAAAGGCATTTAGGTGCCTACAGGGGGGCTTTCAAAAGCACCTAGGCAGCTAACTCCTTTGGGGTACCTAAATACACTTAAAAAGCCAGCCTTAAGTGACTCGCCCAAGGTCACCCAGGAAGTCTGTGGCAGGGCAGGGAATTGAAACCAGGTCATCCAATTAGTGCCTGAAGCACTGGATTGTTCTTCGGTCCTGCGGCAAAGGAGGAGGCAGGCAAAGAATCAGAGGAAAGGCCCATTCCCGTTATGAGCCACTACGGACCTCTGTGGACATTTCAGAAGCTGCCCTGAAGTGAAACCAAATGTCTGTGATGAGCAACCGGGGGCTCTGGTGAAGCCAACTCTCCTTGCCAGAGTCACCAGCCCATCAACCTCTGTTGGTGGGGGCTCCTTCAGTGCCAGGCATTGCAAGGCTGTTCAGGTGCTCGTCCTCGCTAGGTTGGGTTGTCAACTTCCTAAATGTTGGAAAACTAGATTCTACTCCCTGCCTCTTCCCTCAAGGCCCCGCCCTTTCTCCGCCCCTTCCCTCAAGGCCCCGCCCTTTCTCCGCCCATTCCCTCAAGGCCCCGCCCCTTGCTCACTCCTCACCCCTCCTTCCCCACTGCTCACGACTCTTCCCCCCTTCCTCATCACTCAGACCTCTCCACAGCCCTCCTTCCCTCTTCCCCCTGCATCTGGGCTTGCTTTCCTCTGGGGCTGGAATGGGCGCTTCAGCCTCTGACAGGAGAAAGGAGGCAGCCCCGGAGCCTTGCCCACCCCACCTGTGGTAACCAGACTTTCAGTGTCCGCTCAGCACGTCTGATCAGACATTGTACAGGTCCCCTGTCAGCCAGACTTTCCGCTCCGAAGCCGGGCACCTGGCAACCTGATCCCTCGGCGCAGACACATTCCAGGAAACCAGTTTTTCTTGTGAGACCGCCCGGGCCCTCGGCTTTGTGCCACGCTGGAGACGCAAGGCTATTTTTAGAGCTTGTGGCCTGGCCCTGGGGCCTGGCAATTCAAAAGGGCCCAGGGCTCCAGGTCACCACTGCAGCCGCAGGAGCGCCGAGCCTTTAAATTGCTGCTGGAGCCCCGCACTGTGCGCTCTGAGAGGCTCCGAGGGCCGCCTGAGGAGGGCGCAATGCACTCCGGGCGGCACGGAAGGCTGCCTGGAGGAAGCTAGCTCCAGCCCCGCCCCTTCTACCTGAGGCCCCGCCCCTTCTGCCTGATGCCCCGCCCCTTCCTGGGGGTTGAGCCGGGCCCTTTCCTCCACCTCGCCCGGCGGGTCCGTCGGCCACAATTTTTGTGGCGCTTCTGCCGCTTGCGCTAGACCGATGCAGTGAGCAGAGGGCCCTGGGGCGTTGCCATTGGCCAGCGATTCCATTTCAGTTCAGCACAGCTCGTGTGTTATTGAAATCTCGTCTCCTGCCCCCGCCCCTCCGCCGGCCTACAAAAAGGGAAGAGAGCAGTAGGGGGATGAGGCGCACACAGGCAGATGGGAAGAGGAATTGCGGGGACCCTTCTCTGGCTAGGTGCACTCTTCTGAAGAGGAATCGGGGGTCGATTTACTGCCATGGCGCCTCCTACTGATCCCACCGGGGATTAGCTTCGTCCCTTGGAGGGCTCCACCTTCTGGACGGTGTCTCGCCCATCATCGCTCAACGCCACCATCTTCCGGTGGACCCATGTCGCCCCCTAGACAGAGGTGTCTGTTTTAGGACACTGCGCCATTCTCCCCCATTGCGAGGGCATCAGCAGTCCTTAGCCAGCCCACCTGCTACTCTAGGTCCCAAACAAGGGACCCTCTGGCGACAAGGGACCCATCTCCTGCCCTCCTTCCTTCCCCTTGACTGCTCCCATTCCCTGGGCCACTTCCCCATGACTCTTGCACCGTCTCAGCCCTGGTATCAAGGCCACAGCCTGGCAAGTACCAGGCCGAAGCCCCCTTCTCGCTGGGCTCCCCTAAGCCTGCCCAGTGCGGCTCAGCCCAAGGTGCTTCTCCTAGGCAACCAATCCTTCTCCTTGGTTGGTCAAGACCCAACTGCCCTCTGCTCTACTGAGAAGCTCCTTATATCGGAACTGCCCCAGCAAACTGCCCTGTGATTGGCTACCTATAAGCCTCTCTCTCATTGGAAGGGATTGAACGGGATTCCCCCCACCCCCACCTGCTTTTTAACCCCTCCCTCGCGAGAGAGGGGCGGTTGCCCCACTACTGAACCCCATGGGCCAATAATGCCTCTGTAGCCATCTTATTGCTAGACCTCATGAGAGCATTCCAGGCCATTCCTCAGGGGCTGCGGATATCATAGGCAGGGGAAGGCACAGCCTTCCCCAACCACCAGGCATGGCCCCATCCACATTACACCCCCAGACTTCCTGCTGTGGGCATATTGGGGAGGAGTGTTGCTGCCCCCCGCACTCACTCTCCCCATGGTCCAGGGCCAGGGAGGCTGGGGCCACATGTCCTCCTCCCTCCCCATGGGGCTAGAGGGCGGAGCCTGGGCAGAAGGGGTGAGGTTGGAGGTGGGGCTGCACACTTGCCTCCCCAAGCAGTGTTCCCTGTAAGCTGAGCGCTTGAGCAGCCGCCCAAGAGAGATGCTATGGGTGGTGCGCATCTGCACTTGCCATGGCGCACACAACAAAATTTATTCTGCACGTGAATGGAAAAACTTAGAGGGAACATTGTCCGCCCATGTAATTACTCCTTTCAGCAAATGGATTTAATCTCTTTTTTTCAAATGGCAGAGGCCTGTGCTTGGAGCCTGGGGATCCCAGCTTTGGTCTTTGTTGATTGCTCAATCACATTGGTTCCAGCTCTCCTTCTCCCATCTTGTCTGCTAACAAACGCCATTTGGTGCAACTTAGCTGAGGTTTGCGCCCTCTTCAGGACAAGGAATGCTCCTTTGCTTTGTGAGACGCCTACCCCTCTTCAGGATCCCAGAGAAGTTTAACTAAAATTAGTGACACCACCAGATCAGTAACAAGAAATGAGTATTATTTTAGCCAACTGTCCTTGCTTCACAAGAGAAGCAGCCGTCAGGAAGGAAGTTCCAGGTTACAAAGAGCTTACCAGCTGTTAAATCCTATCTCATACCAGGATAGCCACCAGGAAAAAAAAAAAAAGCGGGGGTGGGGAAGATTCTTAGTTTGCATTTGATCCTGGAGGATGAGCCGTGTCTGTTTTCGCTGAACTCCTCAAGCGCCCTCTCTTGATGGCTGAATCAGCCAGAGGCTGTTGAATGACACATACTTGATGTTGTCCTATGAGAAAACGTTCATTTCTCCCTTTTTGTGGCTGGAGCGTCCCTGAATTAGTTCAGCTGGTTGGAAGTTAAAGATCTTTACGCATGATGTACCTCTGTCATCCTCCTCTTTCCCCCACCGAAGGATCAGAATGTGCAATCCCAGGAGTATGTGCCGATTGGAAAAGTAAGGACAATACTGATGCCATTTAGGGAGTGGTTAATGGTTAGAGAACCGGAATGCCTCCATTTTCTGATCTCACTTCTTCAGCTGACATTCTATTTTGGAGTGATCCTTTAAGTATCTCTTACTTCATTTTAGCCATCTGAGCACTGTGTTCCTGGCTCACAGACATGCTGGGAAGCACTTTAAAAAATACTCGTTTTTTCATACTAACTAATACAATCACTCTATGGAGATAGTTAATACACAATTTTCCAGGAATGCTCTTAAGTTCATTTGACATCCCCAAATCTAGGTTTTTATTAAAAATGTACAACCACACTGCCCCATTTAACCATGCCAGCCCTAAAATAAATGAATTGCAAACTTTTTAAAGGCATCTTTAACTTTCCCTTATGTTGCTAAGAAGCCAGACACAGCACTGTTCTAACACATGAGGAGAGAATAGTGCTCCGTCGTACTACCAAAAGAAAATCAATGTAAGCCAGAGTAGTCGACCTCTGAAATGCAAAAGGTAAATGTGGTGTGTTTAGCTAGGTAAATGGTAAGCCGTTGCTTGTGTGCGTTTGAATGGGTGCTTTATGTTTGTTCTTTCTTGCTTTGCTTTCCCTTTGCAAGGATGTTCTAAGACTCAGCTGTCAGATCTAACATTTTTCCATTGGCCCCACTGGGTGCTGGATCAGGCTTTAGAGCACTGTGCTTTGAGATGGGAGGCACAAATGTTAAGTTTTACCATCCCTGATGGTTTTCACATCTCTGGAGACATTGTTCATGCTGTCAAACAGCTCAGGAAGCTGGGAGCAGAGCACCACACTGTTCTGCCTTTAACATTTCTCTGTGCCAAGGGCAATTCGTTATTTAACACGACCGTTACTTACTACACTGAATCATCTTACTTGTTCTCTGTGATCCGCGCTAGAGTGCACAGTCCAGCTGTCGTTTGTCGTCTTGTACTTAGATGATCAAATTCTATGGCGTAGGGACTGTCTTTTTGTTCTCTATGGGTATGTCTACACTACAAAGTTAATTCGAACTAACAGCCGTTAGTTCGAATTAACTTTAATAGCGGCTATACATACAAACCGCTAGTTTGAATTTAATTCGAACTAGCGGTGCGCTTATTTCGAACGAGGTAAACCTCATTCTACGAAGATTAACGCCTAGTTCGAATTAAGTAGTTTGAATTAAGGGCTGTGTAGCCACTTAATTTGAACTAGTGGGAGGCTAGCCCTTCCCAGGTTGCCCTGGTGGCCACTCTGGGCCAAACCAGGGAAACTTTTCTGCCCCCCTCCCAGCCCCAGAGCCCTTAAAGGGGCACAGTCTGGCTACAGTGCTTCTGCCTATTGTAAGCCTGCCAGCACCCAGCCAGCAGACCCTGCACCTGGCATGGCATGAGCCAGCCACCCACTGCCACCCAGCCCTCCGCCTCTTCCCAGGACCAGGCTGGCGGCTCCCAAGAGCCTGCCCGGGGCCGCAAGAGTTGGTCTAGTGCAGAGATCGTGGACCAGGTTTGGGGGGAGGCCTCCAACGTCCATGACCTCTGCACTAGGCACAGGAATGAGGCCATCTAGGGCAGGATAGCTGCCAGCCTGGCCACCAAAGGCCACATGCGAACCCAGGAGCAGGTTTCCATGAAAATCAAGTTGGTCCAGTGAGACCCCCGACCCTGAGCCCTGAGCTTAGAACATAAGAATGGCCATACTGGGTCAGACCAAAGGTCCATCTAGCCCAGTAGCCTGTCTGCCAACAGCGGCCACCACCAGATACCCCGGAGGGGATGGACCGAAGACAATGACCAAGCGATTTGTCTCGTGCCATCCATCTCCAGCCTTCCACAAACAGAGGCCAGGGACACCATTTCTATCCCCTGGCTAATAAAACTCCATGGACCCAACCTCCATGAATTTATCTAACTTCTTCACACAGCACATGGCCAACCTGTGGAACTCCTTGCTATAGGAGGCTGTGAAGGCTAGAACTATAACAGAGTTTAAAGAGAAGAACTTTCACTTATTAGTTTTAAACCTGCTGTCCATTCATTTCATTTGGTGTCCTCTAGTCCTTCTATTATGGAAACTAATGAAGAACTTTTCTTTATTCACCCTTTTCACACCACTCATGCTTTTATAGACCTCTATCATATCCCCCCTCAGTCTCTTCTTTTCTAAGCTGAAAAGTCCCAGTCTCTTTAGCCTCTCTTCATATGAGACCTGTTCCAAAAGCCTAATCATTATAGTTTCCCTTTTCTGAACCCTTTCCAAGGCCAAAATATCTTTTTTGAGGTGAGGATACCACATCTGTACACAGTACTGAAGATATGGCGTACCATAGTTTTATACTTCCCCTCCTCCTTCCTCTGGCTTCCCCCTTCCAGCTCCCTCCTCCCAGGTTTCCCCCTCCCCTCTTCCACGCTCTCTCCTCCTTTTCCCAGTCTCCCCAGAAGTTAATCCCCCCCACCCCATTTTGTTAAATAAAGAGAGTTTCTATTTTTGAACACACATGTCCTTTATTTTTTACATCAGGAAAGGGGGACTAGGGAGGGGTAAGTGGAAGGAGGTGAGGGAGGAATGGGGCACAAGCCCCCGATGGGGAGGACTGGGGTGCCTCTGTGGGCTCCTTGGGATGGAAGCTCTCCTGCAGGGCCTCCTGGATCCTGACAGCCCTCCGATTGACCCCCCCTCTCCCCCCGATGGCAGCCTGTGGCAAGTGCAGCCGGGCTGATGGCCAAGTTCTGTGATGTGCCGAGTGTGGGCACTCACGGCACTCCAAGCCAGGACTGCTTTGCTGTCCCTCATCGAGGTAGACAAGCAAGCGGGGAACCCTGAGAACTGTCTGTCCGGGGTGGGGGTCGGGTCCCTTTAAGCACAGCCCTCGCTAGCCTGAAGCAGCAGCTCCACACTCTAAGTCCTAACCTGATGTCCTGCCGGCACTGCTTCCGGCCAGCCTTAACTTCGGTTCAGGGTCCACTTAATGTGGAGATGCTATTTCAAATTAGCAAAACGCTAATTCAAATTAGTGTTTAGGTCTAGATGCACTAATTCGAATTAGCTTAGTTAGAATTAACTAATTCGAATTAAGTTAGTTCGAATTAGTGCTGTAGTGTAGACATACCCTGTGTGTGTACAGCGCCTAGCACAACAGAGCCCGGATTGTACCACCAGGCACTCTCACGATAGATACAAATCTAGTGGGTTGGAAGTACCTAGCATCGCTTTTGTGAGCATCATATATCGCAAGCCCACCTCAGCCAAATCGTTTTGTACATTTTGATCCTTTTAGCTTTGAACCCTTTTTTTTGTTTCTTTAGTTGTTGCTGTTGTTTTTTGTTTCATGCACGTTATTCTTTCCTATAACCCTTAGGAAGATTTTAATTACCTTCCCTTGAAGCCAAATGACAATGTAAGTAGAGCATGTCATTTATAGCTAGAGTATCACTCGAAAATGCAAAAGCCCCTGGCTTTATCAAGCTTAAAAGCTTTCCTGGAATATGTTCAAAAACTGCTGACTGTGCAAGATTAAACATTGCAATGTTAAGTAAAAGATCGCGGCATGTGGTATTCTTTTATTCCCCGAGGAGATCAAGTTAAACTGTGGTGTGGTCATGAAGGGGAAGCATATTTAGTCTTTTTTTCTTCTTCTTCTTCTTCCTCTTACAATGAGGAAAGAACACGGGATTGTGAGACGTATTCGTATGTGCGAAGGAGTCAGCACTGCAACAAGTTTGAAAAACTTCAAATGCTCATAAAACACTGATGGTGAGGGGAAGGCAAGGTAAAAAACAGGATGCCATCAAAACACATTGCTAGAACTTCTCATTGTTATGTTCGTCGTATAAGCACAGAAGCAATAATAGACCAACACTTATATGCTGTTGCATGCAAGTTTGCTGCGCGACACTTCTTTGGGCCTTAGAACTCGGAGCAAAACACAAGGATTCAAACGCAGAGAGAGAAAAAGCAGGCTGCTCTTGAAAGCAGCGAGGCACAGCTCATCCTGCTTCTCATCACAGAGCCCCTGGCTTTGTCTACACTTTGCCTTCCGCAAAAACTTCTTGCACAAAAGGGCATCCACACCCCAAAAGCGCATCGCAAAAGCGATGCACGTTTGCGCAAGACAGCATCCACACTGCGTGGACCCCCTTGCACAAGAAAATTCTGATGGCCATTCACAGGATGGCCATCAGAACACCTGTGCTTTTTCTGATAGGCTCTGTTTGCACAAGAAACCCCTGTTGAGCGTCCACATGTGCCTTTTTGAGCAAGAACTTTTCTGTAAAAAGGAGTTATTCCTCATAGAAAGAGGAGGTTATGCCAACACCACAAAAAGCCCTCTGTGCTGCCCTTCTACTGTACATTTTCTTGTGCGAAAACACGCCTGAGGTGTGAACGCGCCGCAGTTTTTTTGCGCAAAACCCCTGGGCTGTGTCTACACTGGCATGAATTTCCGGAAATGCTTAAAACAGAATAGTTTTCGTTATAAGTATTTCCGGAAAAAGAGCGTCTACATTGGCAGGCTGCTTTTCCAGAAAAGCCCTTTTTCCGGAAAAGCATCTGTGGCCAATGTAGACGCGCTTTTCCAGAAAAGAGCCCCGATCGTCATTTTCACGATCGGGGCTTTTTTCCGGAAAAGACTACTGAGCTGTCTACACTGGCCCTTTTCCGGAACAGTGTTCCAGAATAAGGACTTATGCCCAAGCGGGAGCAGTGTAGCTTTTCCGGAATAGCGGCTGATTTTGTACAGTAGAGCGTCGTTGCTTTTCCGGAAATTCAAGGGCCAGTGTAGACAGCTCGCAGCTTATTCCGGAAAAGCGGCTGATTTTCCGGAATAAGTGGCCCAGTGTAGACACAGCCCTGTAGTGTAGACATAGCCCCTTAGCCTGCCTGCAGGGACAGGAAAACTCCTGAGCATGTTAGACAAACCGTAGCGAGCTAAAAATCTTATGCTTCGTCTTCTAGAAATGTGCTATGCTGCAGTTGACTTGTAACCTTCTCTGTTCCCACTGTCCTTGCTCAATAGCCCTTACATCTCCACCTTTCTCAATAATCTGCTTTGGTTGCTCAGAGGACCAACTCAGAGCAGCACTCGGAAGCCAAGTGTGAATTCCTCCTTGAGCCAGACAAGCTGGCGGGTGCCCTGTCTCTCTGGAGGTCGTGATTGCTGGGAGTGTCCAGAGACGGGGGCTGAGAATTCTAGGGGCATGGTCTTCCAAAGGCCTCAAGAACCAGCGTGCACCAAACATTACCTGCAAGGCAAAGTAAGGGTAGGCAGCTTGTTGGAGGAGGTTGCTTCAGAGGGTCAGAGAAGTGACACATAGTTTAACCCCAGCCAGTCCCTTTTGCAGAGGCGAGTGGGGGGAGGGGAGGTGACATGGTGACCTCTGGTTTTGGGGCCCTGAGAAAGCATTACAGTTCTCGGCCTCCTTCCAATGTCCACAGCACCCTCCATGCATCCCATAGGCACACAGCACAATGTAAGGCAGGGCTACTCAACATACGGCCCGTTTGTTTGCCGCTCACAGTGCGGTTTGGGTTTCTGAGGGGCTCTGCTCGTGGCCCGTGGGTGGGATCCGTTGAACATGGCCTCCACTGGGAACACGCTCCACAACAGCGAGTCAATAGAATGGTCTTCTGTTGAGATGCGTTTTAGTAGTTACATTCCTGGATTGTCATTGCTCATTAAAAGTGCTGACATGTGGGTGGAAATTGGGTAAATATTGCATGTTATTAATAGCAGCAGAACTGACTTAAATGGGGCCTGCGTGTTGTGTAGTCTTGCCTTAAACTTTGCATTCATGCCCGTCAGTGTGAAAGAAGCTATTTGCATATATTTGCATGTATATGCAACCACATTAAAGTTGTGCCCTCAGCAGGTGCTGTGAGTATTGATGTGGCCTCTGGGGCTTCCAAAGTGGAATAGCCCTGATGTAAGGCTTTTAGGACACCAACATATCCTTCAGAGATCCAAGGAGGCAAGTATCTGGACCCAAGAGGCAGTGGGGTGCATGAAATAGCCCTCACATACATACATGTCCACGCCTACCGACAGAATTTGTGTGGTTCTCATAGTAGTCCTATTAGAAGCAAAGACTACCTTTATTGAGAATCTTCTACAGCAGGTAACAAGTAATCACCACTACTAAGGACTTGTCTCCACTTGATCGATCCACCGCCTGTTGATTTATCATGTCTGCTTAGACATAATAAATCAATCTCCGAGCACTCTGCCATCGATGCAGGTATTCCACCCGGACAAGAAGAGTAGCTGGCACTACTGGAAGAGCAGCCCCCAGGACCGTATTGCACACAAGACAGCGTGGAAAATGAGTCGCCTTCAGCTCCGCTATTCACATAGCTGAAGTAGGTTGACAGCACCGCACCGTCTACACAAGGGCCAAGAGGTCGCCCTCTGAACCAAACAGGATTCAACGGGAAGTCCAAACAAGACCACGATTTTTTTTTTAAATGAATATTATCGTTGACTCCTTCCTCTGGGCAGAGCCGAATGGCTGGTCTGCTTGGTAGCCTATCCCTGGGAAATTGGTAGGTGAACTCTAACAATCCCAGAAGTTTGGCTAACCCTGTGAAATTCTCTCCTCTTGAGGGCCCCAGACAGACCTGGGGAGGCACAACAGAAAAGAAAATGGGACCACTGTCTGAATGCTTTCAATGCGCCCACACTAAAAAGGCTCCACGTGAATTCCCCTGCAGACTGGAAGGAGGCAGACTTAATGATTTATGTTTGCTGGTTTTCTTCTCCTTTAGTGCAGCAAGAGGATTCTGATCTGCCAGACGAGAGCCCCTTAAAATGTTCAAAAAGGAGAATTTTGGGATGTTGAGGGGAAACAGTTGTGGGTTTAAAAGGCACAGAGGACTCCCAGATCTATCCAGATTGTCTGAAAACCTCCTCAGAGATCTTGGATTACTCATTTTTAATAAGAACAGGAACCACCTGTCTATGGTCACAGACAAACTGTTGGTTACATCTCAATGGCAGAGCTGCTCCAATGCGTTTTACTGAAATATTCCCCTCCCCCCTGATTTATTTTATTTTCCTTTTAATTGAAAACATGCTTTTCTACAGGTGAAGGATTGTATCCATCTCTCTGCGACCCCGCCCCCCCCCATGCTTTATGAAATGGACTTATGGACACAAATATGCATAACTCAAAGATGCTTGGGACGTTTTGCCTCATGTAACCTATCAATCTTCATGTCTTAATCCTCTGGATCTGCTTATCTTATTCTGGTGTGTGTATCATTCTTGGGTGGAAAATTAGACATAGGGAAGATGGAACGGGTTATGATTTTTAAATGTGTAAGTGGAAGCCATCAAGGGTGTTTCCAAGACTGGAAGGCCTCGATGTCTGGGCAATCATATGCAAATAGCCTTTTGTCCTTAAGTCTTAGCTGTGGCTGGTTTTAGGAAGTCACATGACCGCCCTAATTGGTAGGGACTGGTCAAGTAGCTTCCCATGCAAAAATGGGACTCTTTAAAACAATGGGAAACTTAGGAGCTTAGTTTTTGACAGGAACCCCCCAAGGGAATGAACCAAAGGCCTCAGGGAAAAGACTTCCCTGGTTTAGAAGGCTTAGCTGGAAAGGAAACAGTTTTAGGGGGAGTTTGTGATACGTTTGTACTGAAGTTTGAGTGTAGAAGTAGCTGAGCATTTTCTGTTGAGTTAGAGTTTGTAATCTTTGCTCTGCCTGTGCTCACCTATTACTACTTACATCCTATTGCTTGTACTTAATAAAGTCACTTTTATTTTCTACCAAGCCCAGTGTAAATAATTGTTAGCAGGGCGAGGGGAAGGAAATCCGGGCGTCCATTCCCCCTTTCATTGTCAAAGGGGGCTTCCCTAAATAATTCCTTTGGGGTTCTGATCCCATTAGGGGAGTGGTATCCCAGGGAAACTGAGCCCTAAAAACTGCACTTTCCTTGGATCTGAAGAGGTTCAGGTTCTGGGGGCGGCGGGGGGACAGGGATCTCAGCTCCGTGCCTTGGCTGTGGTAGGCCAGGGAGGTGGGCCAGCTGGACCCGGTGTGAGAAGCACCAGAGAGCCAGAAGGTGAGTGGCCAATTCTCCAGCTGCTGAAGAACAAATCTAACATAAGCAAGTGACCTCTACAGCTGGAAGATTGGGGATTTTGCCTTTCCATGCAAGCATAGGTCTAGCCACATATGCTGGGGTAGTAAATTGCAGTGGCCAGGGATAAGTGGCTGAGTCATGTGCCAACCAGATGGACCGGAACCATCCGGTCGGGAACATTGGCCGGCCTACCAGCTGAGCTGCATTGAGCAGTACCATGGGCTGTCCCAATGCTCGTTAATCTTTCTCCCCTGGGTGTTTTTCAGGGTGCCAGCCAGCGGCGGATTTAGGGCAGGGCGAGCGGGGTAGCTGCCCCGGGCCCCGCGCTTCCCGAGGCCCCGCGCATGCGCCGTGTCAAAGGAGGGCCCCCTCAAAATTTCGCTGCACTCTCATCCACCCCTGGTGCCAGCCACTGATCACTGCACTGCCTATTAAAAGTGAGTTGCAGAAACATGTCCTCCTTTTGCTCCACATGTGGAATTCTCCCACCTCCAAAGGATCCCAGCTAAAGATCCCTGACAGGCAGTGGTCTATGGACTTATCCACACAGTGCAGAAATGTTCACTGCGGGAGGCCTAGCTTGGATATTGTTATTTATTAACCTGTGGAACTCCTTGCCAGAGGAGGCTGTGAAGGCTAGGACTATAATAGAGTTTGAAGAGAAGCTAGATAATTTCATGGAGGTTAGGTCCATAAAAGGCTATTAGCCAGGGGATAGACATGGTGGCCTTGGCCTCTGTTTGTCAGAGGCTGGAGAGGGATGGCAGGTGACAAATCACTTGATCATTGTCTTCGGTCCCCCCTCTCTGGGGCACCTGGTGCTGGCCACTGTCGGCAGACAGGATACTGGGCTAGATGGACCTTTGGTCTGATGCAGTACGGCCGTTCTTATGTTCTTATGTTATTTTACTAGGCGGGCGGTGAAGCGCTGGGTTGGGTTCCCTAGGGAGGGGGTGGAATCTCCATCCCTAGAGGTTTTTAAGTCCCAGCTTGCCAAACCCCTGGCTACGATGATTGAGTTGGGGTTGGTCCTGCTTTGGGCAGGGCGTTGGACTTGATGACTCCTGAGGTCTTTGCCAGCCCTAGGATTCTCTGAGTAGAGGGGGTTGATTCCACGTTGCTCACCATGTTGGCCCATCTAGATGCTCTTGGCACTAATATGAATGGACAGCGTCTTGTAGGGGACTTTTAATTCATGGCATCAGGGTCTATATGGGCCATAAGTGTGCAGCATATGGCTGTGGTTTAGAAGCCACGCCCCTCTAGCATGCCTGGCTGCAATCCATAGACAAGCCCTCGGACACTATGGCTACGGCTACACTACATGCCGGAGGAGGCAATGCAAATGAAGCTCGGATTAGCATTTTCTCATGTTTCATTTGCATAATACCTTCCGATCCGTTTTTGCACAAAAACAAGCAGTATGGACATATGCCGGGGGGGAGGCATAAGGATCTTGTGCAAAGGGGTTTTTTTGCGCAAAACAGAAATGTTCACACTGCTCGTTTTTGCGCAAAAACCCCTTGCACAAAAATGGATTCGGAAGAGATTTTGCAAATGAAGCGCGAGAAAATGCTAATCCACGCTTCATTTGCATTGCCTCATCCAGCAAAGCACGTGGTGAAGACATAGCCTTAGATAAATATCTTGTGACCCAGTAAGACCACACATAGGAGTTTCATACCACTTCAAAGAGAAGATTCCCAGTTTACCGGTTCATGTAGCACTTGCTTCTAGCTCGCCGAGGTTCAGAGATTGGACTTTTGACGTTATAACGCTACTGGACCATGAAAAGCTACTTCTGATTTTTTTTTTTTTTTTTTTAAGATATAGCCGCTTCTTCCTCTGAGGCCCATAGAGTTGGTTACGTGGGTGGAATCCTGGCCTTATAGAAGTCAAGAAATGAGGCACGGGCCAAAGGAGCTTTACAGAGGAGCCTGAAATACCGAAGCAATAAGGCCGTGGGAAGTTTATCACTCATAGTTCCGAAAGAGATTTTTCTGGGAAATGAGGCATGGGTGCAACATGGCAAGAAGGTTCCCCGCCCCCTGCCCCAAACTCTCAGCGATACAGCCAGGGAAGGGGCAGGCAAAGAGTTCAGTAGGGATGTTTGCAAAGGAGCTGAAATGCCTCTGTCTGGTTTCGATTCCAAAGTCTGGCAATGAGAGAGAAATGCAGGCGCTCGGATTTGCCTCTGCTGCTCAGCCACCATTGGTGGAAGGGGTCGGTCGCCCTTTTTAAAAAGGCCCAAGCAGTCCCTGGCCATAGACTGGTGGTGACATCACATTGTTAACCCCTGTTGGCTGTTAGTCTCCGGCTGCTCTGTTTCCTAAAGCAGGGATAGGGAACCTCAGGTCTGGGAGCCAGATGCAGCCCCTGACTTCCCTGGAGCCAGCCCCCTGCGGCTCAGGGCTCCCCTCAGCCTTGGGGAGACCACACTGTGCCTACTGTGCCTAATGGTTAAGTCGGTCCTGGACCCACCACAGGACTGAAGCACACAAAATCTGTGCTGATTTTTCTGTGGGTCAGCGGCTGCCAGCCCAAAAAAGGTTCCCCACCCCTGTTCTAAATGATCATTGTCCTGTTCAGAGACTGGCACCCTCAGCAAGCACAGAGATGGAGACGACTCGTCCAGACGAAAGTGACATTAGTGGGGCAGTGTGGTTAGGAGAAAGAGGCACTGTCCCGGCTGATGTTCCCCCTGTCACGTAGACTCCTGGGCTGACAATCGGTCTCCTTTTACTGGTGCAAAACGTACGATTTAAAATCCCTCCAAGTAGAATCATAGAATCCTAGATCTGGAAGGGATCTCGAGAACTCATCAAGTCTAGTCCAAGCTCTCATGGCAGGACCAAGCTCCATCCACACCATCCCTGACAGATGCCTGCCTGCCCTTAAATAACTCCACTGATGGAGACTCCTCCGCCTCCCTCAGCAATTTATTTCAGTGCTTAGCCATCCTGGCCATCAGGATTTTCTTCCCAATGTCCAGCCTAAACCTCCTTTGCTGTAATTTTAGCTCATTGCTTCTTGTCCTATCCTCAGAGGTTAAGGAGAACAATTTTTCTCCCTCCTCCTTGTATCAAATATTTTAGGTACTTGAAAGCTGTGATCATATCCCCTCTCTTTTCTCGACTGAACAAATTGTCCCTCCTACATTATGTTTTCTAGACCTTTAATCCTTTGTGTTGCTCTTCTCTGGACCTTCTCCAATTTGTAGGTATCAATAAAGAGGCTACCGGCTGAAGCTTCCATCTATAACTACTAGGCAAGAAACAGGGTATCTGTTTAAACAGTGGAGAAAGGGATTAGAGTTACAGCAAAAGATTCCTGCAAGTTGCTTTTTTGTTTTTTTCATGCTAGGCAGCTTGCAAGCCCTGATCATTTGTTTTTGAAAAATATGCCAAGAACTACTGGCCCCCGGCATCCCAACTTTTCACCGGCTGCAAGAACTCCCGGCAGCTTTCCAGCCAAGCTCCGACTCGTTTTGAATTTCTAAACAGGCAACACGGCCGTTTTGCCATCTTCTCCCTCGCTGTGTGTGCCTCGTTTTCTTCCTTCTGCCGCTGCTGCGGCAAAGCAGGCCTTTTGTGCTGCTGGGTTTCCATAGGGACGGACAGTTCCCTTCAATACAAACCTCCAGAGGAACGTAGCCTTCTCAGGGATATCATACAACCAGGCCCGCAAAGCCTTTTATTAGAAGGCTCACCTCTGATGGGATAATTTTACCTATCCGATCACATAATCCCTTCCCCCGATGCTCAGCCAGGAAATGAAAAAAGGCGAAGGGAGGGATTTGGACTCAAAAGCCGGAATCTGCCACGATGACAGCCTTGATAATTTGGCCACCGTCCTCTCAAGAAAGCAATGGCAGGATTATTAACGATGTCTAGCAAATCTTGCAATGACTGTGCACCGCTACACCATCAGTGGGGGGGTGGGGAGAAAGGGATCACTGACCAGACACTTTTAGATCAAATTATCAAGAGGCCACGCCGTTTAGGCTACTCATAAATATTTTAGTGGGCTTAGTGAGCTGATGGGCCTGATTGCATCGAACAGTCTCAACTCTGGCAAGAGTTGAGAAAAAAAAAGACACCTTACTTATAACCCGAACACAAGTGATGAAAAACACTGAGGTGAACAGGATGCATGAGAAGAGACCCGGATTAGAATGTGAGCCCCCAGAAAGGTTAGCCTTCCCCAGTCTTCTTAGTCAGACTTGTCAGAGTCCTCCTATTACGGTATTCCTGCTAATACCACTGAAAAAAGGACGCAGAGTGAAAAGAGCATGAAGTCCAAGGAAACTCAGATAACAAATACCTGGTTATAAGAATCGGCTGTACAAACAATCCATCTGGGCTGGATCCACCCTGAAGGAATGAATTCTGTATTTCTGCCAAACACTAGTTTAGCAACTAATTGGCTTTTATGAAAACAATGCCATTAAGCACCTGGTTCAAGGCCCATGGGCATTAATGGGTTTTGGATCAGGCCCTAAATGAATCAAAGCTCACTAAACTAGGGGTCACCAAATGAGATGAATAGGTAGCAGGTTTAAAACAAACCAAAGGAAGTTTTTCTTGACGCAGTTCCACAGTCAACCTGTGGAACTCCTTGCCACAGGATGTTGTGAAGACCAGGACTTTCACAGGGTTGAAAAAAGAACTAGATAGATTCATGGAGGTTAGGTTCATCAATGGCTATTAGCCAGGATGGGTAGGAATGGTGTCCCTAGCCTCTGTCAGAGGCTGGGAATGGGCAACAGGGGAGGGATCACTCGATGATTTCCTGTTCTGTTCACGCCCTCTGGGGCATCTGGCATTGGCCACTGTTGGCAGACAGGACACTGGCCTAGCTGGACCTTTGGTCTAATCGAGTATGTCCATTTGTATGTTCTTATACACTAACTATGTGGTTGGGTGTAAAAAGCGGGGAGGGATAATTTTAAGATCTTGAATGATTCTGGTAGATACTGTAAGGAGGGAAATCAAAGTCCAGGCTTCAGTGCACTTGTTGAGCTCCTCTTAGGATTCGAGAAGGCTCCCTTCACCCCATCTGCAGCATCGTACGGTACGTAAGAATATAATGGGTCAGTGTCATGTGGTTCGATGTATTTTAGATCCAAGGGAAACAAAGACACTCCAGGGAGATTGGGAGTTTTTTATGTTTTTTGTTTGGTTGGTTGGGGTTTTTGCTTGCTTCTGAAGTGTCAGGGATTGGCTACTGCTAGACACTGGACATCCTGACTCAGTGGTCTGATCTGGTTTTGAAAATCTCATGAGTAGAAGACATCAGAGAGGGCCCAAGGTACGCACTGACCAGGCTACCGCCCGGGGCGCCCCAGTATAGGGGGCGCCATGCGGGGCTGCCAGGCCGGGTGGGGGCGGCACCACGCATGCTCTGCACACCCAGGGGCAGGGCCACTCATGCGTCGCGCTTCTGGGGGTGGCACTGCGCTCCCACAGGCGGTGCCGCGCTTCCGGAGCCCAGGGCGCACAAATGGCTCGGGCTGGCCCTGGAAGACATCTTGTGCAAATAGCAACTATTGCAACTTATTGAGTCCCATGTCGGCAGTTGGCCTGGTGTTTGTACAGCAGCTGCTGTATGTATACAATTAGGCCTTAGAAAGAGAGGTTTTCTCCTCCGTACCATCATATTTTTTTCCCTGAAAATCAATGGATCATCAAAAAGAAAAAAAAAAACAGTCCCTCGGGATCTTTGGAATCAGCTTTGCTGATTTTTCTCTCAAACCCTCTATTTTATTCCTGGTACCTCTTGCAGGTCTGAAGCAAATGGACGCTTCTCTTCTATCTTGCATCATAAACAGCGATCAGCTGAAATTTGGTTGCAGGATGGCAGTGCGAAAGGCATGAAGATTGCCATTGGAATTTGGGTTCTTGGGTTGATTCTGTTGCAGAGATCACTAGAAGACATCACCTTCCGACGGGTCACCTGAGCAAATCTGCTGTGACCAACCATGATGAGAATCCTTCATGCTGGTTGGAATCCTGATTAGCTCCACTGAAATCAGCAGAGTTACACTCCAGCCACATCGGTCTGATGGGATCAAAAAGCTTTGCCTACAGTTTGTTTGAAGGAGTGTCGGGGAGGGAGGGGTGAAACCCATTATGTCACATCGAGAAGTTCTTCCTGTTCATGGGAAACTGGGGTGAAAGATTAAGACTGTCTTTGTGCTCTTCCCATGTCAATAACTTCAGGGAATTCCAACTTTTGCTCACCACAAAATGCTGATTGTTGCGTCTCAGTGTTTACCAGTCACTTATTAAAAGGGAAGCAAGGTGAATCAAAGGCATGCAACTCACTGCCAAGTGAGTTCTAAGGGTATTTTCCAGTCGGATCAGGAAGTTGGAACAAGACCTGTAACCGACATTTCCCCTTTCTTTCCCATGAACTTAACGATTCCTTCAGAGAATGGGCCTGTGAAGTATTGTTCTTCTGTCTTGTCACTTCACTCGGGCCTTTCTGGAGTCTATTGCCACATGAGAGAGAAGTTATTGTGTTAACACCCACAAAGGACTTTCTTCTGGCTCAGATTCAGAGCATCCAAGCCAGGGCTACTCAACTTTGGAAGCCCCGGGGGCCATAATGATACTCACAGCACATCCCGAAGGCCGCAACTTAAGTGTGGTTGCATATACACGCAAATATATATGCAAATATATGCAAATCGCTTCTTTCACAAAGACGGGCATGAATACAAAGATTAAGGTAAGACTATACGACACAAAGTCCCCATTTAAGTCAGTTCTGCTGCTATTAATAAAATGCAATATTTACCCGATTCCCACCCATATGACAGCACTTTTAGGGTGCATCTACACTGCAAGGCTTAAGTCGAAATCAGCTACGCAAATTGAGCTACAACGATTGCCGTATCTTGTTTTGAAATGGGGAGCATCTACACAGCACTTATTTTGAAATAGAACTCTCTTCCTCCGGCTCCCCTTACTCCTCGTACAATGAGGGTTACAGAGTCGGAGTAAGAGGATTTTGACACTATTCCGAAATCACTGCCTGCTGTGTAGACACGGACTAAGTTATTTCGGAATCACGCTAGTTATTTCCAAATAGCATCGCAGTGTAGACGTACCCTTAATGAGCAACGACAGTCCAGGAATGTAACTACTAAAACGCATCTCAACAGAAGACCATTCTATTGACTTGCCGTTGTGAAGCATGTTCCCAGCACCGGCTGTGTTCAAAGGATCCCATCTGTGGGCCACGTGTTGAGCCTCGTGTCAACCCAAACCGCCCCACGGGTGACAAACAGACCAGCCACGGGCCTCATGTTGAGTAGCCCTGGTCTAAGGCCAGGAGGGACCATCATGACCATCTAGACTGATCTTCTGCCTAACACAGGCCAAAGAACCTCACCCCCTAGTTTCGGCACCAAGCGCATCAGCATCTCTTTTAGTTTGATTTAACAGTTTGAAGCAACAGAGAGTCTCCTACTGGCTGAACCTCTGTAAACTGGGACTCCCTGGTTCAGCGACACCCCTGGTCCAGCAGGATTGCAGATATTCCAGGACCAGAGTCCAGGTGGAAGACTGGTACTTAGGAGCCCTCTGGGCTGGAAGGGTTGCAACAACAGGACCAGGAGCCTAGATCCCCCAGGCACCCGGATGCGCTCCAGCTGGGCTGCCTGCAGGGGCTGGGAGCCTGGCACGCTGCAGCAGGGCTACCTGGCATGGCAGGCAAAGGGGAGCAGGCACCAGCAGGGCAGTGTGGCCTGCAGCTAGTCCAGCACTAGGGGAGCTGGTAGCTGGAGGGCCAGATATGACCTTTCCTGGTCTGGTAAAATCCCTCATCTGGGACCAGTCAGGTCCCGAGGGTGCCGGACCAGGGAGGTCTAACCAACACATCTATAAATAATTCTTCCATCGCTGGAGCGCCTTTGGGATTAGTATTGTGAGGCTATGGCGTCTGTGTAGCCCCCACAGTTCCCAACCCTGTTCTCCTCTTCCTCCTGCTCCTACCCTGTTTGTCGGGCCCACTTGTGGCATCAAATCTTAATGCGCTTGTAAGGTGCTTGGAGTGGGGACTTGGTGTTTGTACAGCTCCTAGCACAAAGGCCGAGTCCAGCTCTGAACCCCACAGCGCAAATATAGTGCTCTTGGCAACCGGTCGGCTGTCAGTTCTCGTTAAGAGGCTCACCAAGACTGTGTCTGCGTTAACCTTCGCTGTAAACCCCTTTAGTTTATTTTCTCGCAGGTGTTATTCTGCGGTGTGTACAAATGGTGAGCTCTTCGGGACAGGTGCTGTGAGCGGATCCTCCGACAGCGGGGTTCGATTCCCATCCCGGCATGCTGCAGCACTTATGGTTTCCCTCAGAGCCTGGGGGAGGGAGGCATCTGATGGAGGACCAGGGTGCCCGAACAGCCAGAGCGTTTGTGCCACAGCAGTCCCTGGTGGGCGAAAAGTATCATGGCCGTGCCTCCCCAGCAGAATCGATCATTCTGCGGGGGGGAGGGAGAATCTGTGGGGAACATGAATTCTGTGCTTGTATTTCTTTTGTTAAGAAGTGGGGGAGGGGAGGTAGCCAACTGGCCCTCCCAGCTTTGGTGCCAGTGGATGCTGGAGCAGTGACTGCATTTCTATTAATATACTAGCCAATTAGCCCTTCATAAGACGGGATTTTCAGGTCTCTCCTCCACATCGGTCTTCTCTCCTGAGCCTCCGGTCTCTCGCTCCGTTTCTCTCTCTCTCTCTCTCTCAGCTCTCCTCCTCCTCCTGCCTCTCTCTCTGTCTCTTCTCCTCCCCCTCCTGCCTCTCACTCGGGGGACCACGGCGCCCAAACAGCCGCTTGCTCAGCTTGCTCCCCCGCGGCGGCCCAGCTGAGTGGCGCAGAAAATATTGAGTAGTAAAGGACATTTTGCTCCGGCACAGAAAGGCACAACAAAAAGCAAGCACCCGACACATGCTAATTAGGAAGAGGAGAAACAAAGGTGGGTGAGCTTCAGAGGGGGAGTCGAGTTAGTCTGTAGCTGGAAAAGCTTAAAAAACAACAAATAGTGTAATAGCGCCTTAAAGACAAACAAAACATGGCATCATGAGTTTTCGTGGCTACAACCCACTTCTTCAGATGGCTGGAGTATTTAAAAGTCCAGTTCCAAAATAAATAGGGGATGGGGGAGGGGGAAGGGAAAAAAGTAGTGAATTAGAGTGCTCATGTTACAAGAAGCTGATAGAAAAGGTGCAACTTGTTAAGTACCCATTGTTTGGTTGGTTAAGTCATTAGGCTGTTAAAGTCGTAGTCTTCACAACATCCTGTGGCAAGGAGTTCCACAGGTGGACTGTGTACTGCATGAAGCAAAACTTCCTTTGATTTGTTTTAAACCTGCTACCTATTCATTTCATTTGGTCACCCCTAGTTCTTATGTTATGGGACTCATAGAACTCATAGGGCCCCATGAAACCATGTTAATGCTTATGCCCAGCACTGAATGGGTTAATCTGGCACAATCCGCATTCATCTGCCAGTTCCTGGTGTAGGCTGGAACGAGCATGCAAGTGACCAATTAATCGGCCTGGCTAGTTTCCCCTCTTTCCCAGCTGGGTCACGTTATGATACTGAGGGAGTGCAAATAAATAAATAACTCAAAGAAAAGCTTTCAGTCTGACGGATAACACAGCCTCTCTTCCCAGGCAGATTCCCCCAGTATCGGGCTGGAGATATGTAAATCATTCCCGGAGAGGTCAGAGTTCAAGCTCATTAGCACATGCTGAATAAGAGCTAATCAGACAGGAAGTGCTGATGTCAAAACCCCACTCACACTGCCCACTTGTCATTTCAAAAATAAAAAGCCCTCAGCTCCCACACAGCGGCACGGCCATTAATTACCTCATTCATGCGCCTTGTCAGTTTCTGGCTTGGCTTGGTCTCCCCTCCTGCGCGGACCTGCAGTTGCTATGCAGGTGCGGAGACTGGAAGGCCCTTCTCTTTCCCCAGGAACCCAGCCCACCAGACGAGGAGCGATTTAAAAGGAGCGGAGCCGAGGCAATGGCGCGGGTGGTGGTTTAGTTTGAAAGCCGAGACGAGGCTCCCTGGAACATGCAGCACCGTCTCCATCAGATCGTCCGTGGGAGTCAAGGGAAGAGGGAGAAATCTTGGCCCTATTGCTGTCAGGGGCTATCCTCTCATTGATTTCCGAACGGGTGTTTTATCCTGGTCGGAGATTAGGCTCAGCTGTCACCCTGTGAGCATTGGGAGCTGGGTTACAGACATCCTAGATCAGACAGACACCGCTAGATTACCCACAGATGGGGATGGGAGCTGGTCTGACTGCTTCGGGCATATCTACACTATGGATGCTGCGATAGTGTAGGTGCTTCCTCCATTAAAGAACGGGTTTGTTTTCCATCGAGGTAGGTAACTGACATGCCCATGCAAAGGGAGCGAAGTTTACAGAACAAGACTTCCCTCCACCTAGGTGTGTCTATACCAGGGTGGAGGTTGGTTTAACTATCACACAGGTTAACTATGATACTGGGTGCCTCTCTAATCTGGCACCCTCAGGATCTCACCGGTGCCAAACCAAAGAATTTGCCAAACCCTGGAAGGTCAGTATTGTCTAGCAGCATCACCAACACTTTCCCTGCTTACTGGACTCCTAGAAGATATTTAGGAGTAAATTAGAGGCTCTCCCTCTCTCTTCTCCCAGATTAGCTTCAGCTGCCAAATTATTTTGGTGCTAAGTTTAGTGTAAGAATCTAAACAGAATAAAACTAAATCCAGCATGGAGTGTTATGAGCAAAACACGAGAAGTCGTTCTTCTGCTCTACTCTGCACTGATTAGGCACCAGTTGGAGTCTTGTGTCCAGTTGTGGGCACCACATTTCTAGAAAGAAGTGGAGAAATTGGAGAAGGTCCAGAGAAGAGCAACACAAATGATTAAAGGCCTAGAAAACATGAGCTATGAGGGAAGATTGAAAGAACTGGGCTTCTTTAGTTTGGAAAAGAAAAGACTGAGAGGGGACAGGGTAGCAGTTTTCAAGTACCTAAAAGGGTGTTACAGGGAGGAGGGAGAAAAATTGTTCTTCTTGGCCTCTGAGGATAGGACAAGAAGCAATGGGCTTAAATTGCAACAAGGGAGGTTTAGTTTAGACATTAGGAAAAACTTCCTGTCAGGGTGGTTAAACACTGGAATAAATTGCCTAGGGAGGTTGTGGAATCTCCATCACTGGAAATATTTAAGAGCAGGTTGGACAGACATCTATCAGGGATGATCTAGATGGTGCTTGGTCCTGCTATGAAGGCAGGTGACTGGACTTGATGACCTCTCAAGGTCTCTTCCAGTTCTAGGATTCTATGTCCCTATATTCTGCTCCTCCTCTCAAACAGAGCCCCGGTCAACACTTAGATTGGCCTATTTATGTTGCTTAAGGATGTGAAAAATTCATACCTCTGAGTATAGGATGAACCTCTCTGGTCCGGCAACAGCCGTGGTCCAGCATGATTTTAGTTAGCTCTATGGCCACTTTTTTCATGGGTGTGGCCAAGTTTCACACGATTCCATAAAGTTTGTTTCCAGCCCCTAGTCCTGGCTCTCAGTGTCCTATGCAGTTCTTTGGTTCCAATTTACCCCAATTGTCTTCTAAGAGCCCAGCAAGCAGTGGAAGTGCTGGTATATTGTGCAAACAAAGAAAACGAGAGCTGGGAATTCTCCGTTTTCCAAAAGCAATGAGAAGCTTTCGAGATACAAATCACATTACAATCCCCCACTAACATTCATAAACCGAACAGGCCAAATCCTGTCCTCTTTACTCCATCTTTGCTGTAGCCAATTCTCCCTGAATCGAGTCAGGACTTCAGAATTTGAGTCCGCGACGTTTAAAACTCCAAGGCTGTCTTCTGCCCTGCATCTCTCCAACGGCTTGACGCAGAACTCCCCAGCCAGCGAACGGAGCCATCCCCACAGCAGGCCCATGTGTGAGGCTGTGACCTGAACAAGGTGTGCGCTGGCAAACCTCAGCTGCCGTCTGGACTCTTGAGGAACCGCTGCAAACTGGCACAGCTGACGTGTGTCTGCTCTGGTTTATGCCAGTGCGGAGTAGCCCAGAGACTCAGGTGCCATCACTAGCTCTCAGACTGGCTCCATATCATGTGCTGAGCTAATCTCGGGGCATAAGGGAGCCTCTGGGCTCTAGCGCCCTTCTCACCGTTTGGGCGGCGTGCTAACGTTTGGCCCTTTCAGCATCATGTGCCTGGTGGTCTAGTGCCGTGTCGTTAGCATGGGGCTGGCTCAGTGGGCAGCTGCTCTAGGCAGCTGTTTTGTTGAGAAACCCAAAAGTTGGGTTTTTAAACTTAATGTTCCTTGATCTGCACCCCACCGCCACCACCAATATCCCAATAACAGCGGAAATCCAATGAGGGGGGCAACGTAGTGAGGGACAAAAAGGCATCTTTTAAGAAGTGGAAGTCCAATCCTAGTGAGATAAATAGAAAGGAACATAAACACTGTCAAATCAAGTGTAAAAATGTAATAAGAAAAGCAAAAAAAGATTTTGAGGAACAGCTAGCCAAAAACTCAAAAAGAAATAACAAAACATTTTTTAAGTACATTAGAAGCAGGAAGCCTACTAAAAAACCTGTGGGTCCCCTAGACGATCGAGATATAAAAGGAGCAATCAAGGACGATAAAGCCATTGCGGAGAAACTAAATAATTTCTTTGATTCAGTCTTCACGGCTGAGGATATTAGGGAGATTCCCAAATCTGCACCGTCCTTTGAGGGTGATGAATCTGAGGAACTGTCCCGAATTGAAGTATCATTAGAGGAGGTTTTGGAACAAATAGAAAAACTTAATGTTAACAAATCTCCGGGACCGGATGGCATTCATCCAAGGGTTCTAAAAGAACTCAAATGGGAAATTGCTGAACTATTTTCTGTGGTTTGTAACCTATCCTTTAAATCGGCTTCCGTACCTAATGACTGGAAGGTAGCCAACGTGACACCAATATTTAAAAAGGGCTCTAGAGGCGATCCTGGCAATTACAGACCGGTAAGTCTAACTTCAGTACCGGGCAAATTAGTCAAAATAATAGTAAAGAATAAAATTGTGAGGCATGTAGAAAAACATAATTTGTTGGACAAAAATCATCATGGTTTCTGTAAAGGGAAATCATGTCTTACTAATCTATTAGAGTTCTTTGAAGGGGTTAACAAACATGCAGACAAAGGGGATCCAGTAGATATAGTATACTTAGATTTTTAGAGAGCCTTTGACAAGGTCCCTCACCAAAGGCTCTTGTGTAAATTACATGGCCATGAGATAAGAGGGAAGGTCCTTTCTTGGATTGAGAACTGGTTAAAAGACAGGAAACAAAGGGTAGGAATAAATGGTAAATTTTCAGAATGGAGAGGGGTAACTAGTGGTGTCCCCCAAGGGTCAGTCCTGGGACCAATCCTATTCAACTTATTCATAAATGATCTGGAGAAAGGGGTAATCAGTGAGGTAGTAAAGTTTGCAGATGATACCAAACTGTTTAGGATAGTCAAGACAGAAGCAGACTGTGAGGGACTCCAACAAGATCTCACCAAACTGAGTGGATGGGCAACAAAATGGCAAGTGAAATTTAATGTGGATAAATGTAAAGTAATGCACATCAGGAAATATAACCCCAACTCTACGTACAATATGATGGGGGCTAATTTGGCTATGACAAATCAGGAAAGAGATCTTGGAGTTATCGTGGATAGTTCTCTGAAAACTTCCACACAGAGTGCAGCGGCGGTCAAAAAGGCAAATAGGATGCTAGGAATTATTAAGAAAAGGATAGAAAATAAGACACAGAATATCTTACTGCCCCTGTATAAAACTATGGTACGCCCACATCTTGAATACTGTGTACAGATGTGGTCTCCTCACCTCAAAAAAGGTATTTTGGCCTTGGAAAGGGTTCAGAAAAGGGCAACTAAAATGATTAGGGGTTTGGAACGGGTCCTATATGAAGAGAGGTTAAAGCAACTGGGACTTTTCAGTTTAGAAAAGAGGAGACTGAAGGAGGATATGATAGAGGTCTATAAAATCATGATTGGTGTGGAGAGGGCTGATAAAGAAAAGTTATTTATTAGTTCCCATAATAGAAGGACTAGAGGACACCAAATGAAATTAATGGGTAGCAGGTTTAAAACTAATAAAAGAAAGTTCTTCTTCACACAGCGTGTAGTCAACCTGTGGAACTCCCTGCCAGAGGAGGCTGTGAAGGCTAGAACTATAACAGAGTTTAAAGAGAAACTGATAATTTCATGGAGGTCAGGTCCATAAAAGGCTATTAGCCAGGGGATAGAAATGGTGTCCCTGGCCTCTGTTTTTCAGAGGCTGGAGAAGGATGGCAGGAGACAAATCCCTTGATCATTGTCTTCGGTCCACCCTCTCTGGGGCACTTGGTACTGGCCACTGTCAGCAGACAGGCTACTGGGTTAGATGGACCTTTGGTCTGACCCAGTACGGCCGTTCTTATGTTCTTATGTAGACTAGCAACTGGCCCTCCATGTCTCCCAGGACAGGGCAGTTTTGTTCAATCTGCTTGTTCCCTAGAATTTGCAGGGGGTGCCGATAGGACTGTAGCAGTGCTGTGATTGGCTGCAGGGGGAGCGCAGTCAGTGCTATGTGCAATCAGCCCACGCCTCTCTTCCCCTGCCCCTGCTTTGCATGAGTGTTACTTTAATACCACCGGTAGGGAAAAAAACTACGTAGATGGAGAGGGGGAGAATCTGCCATCCCTGCGTGTGGGCAACAGCCAACAAAATGTCTTGTGGGCCACACGTTGAACCTTGATGGTCCACATGCAGCTCTCAGGCTGCAGTTTGCCCACCACTGGTCTAGGCCTGTGGGCCAGATCCAGTGGCTTGGTGGGCTGAATTCAGCCCACAGGCTATATCTCGCCTCCCCCTGGTTTAAGCTGTTCGGTGTTTTAATTCAAGAGTCCCAAATCAAATAATTATTAATCAGTTCCCACCGCAGAATGTAAGCCTCTTCCAGCTATTATCCCCATTTTACAGCTGGGAAACTGAGGTATGGTGTAAGTGATTGAGCCTAAGTCATACAACAGATCTGGTAGGGGACTGAGCCAATGTCCTCCAAGTCTCTAAGCTCTGCTCTGTGCCCTGGTCTACAGCAGGACTTTATTTTGCAATAATCCTAAGCTGCAGAATTCGAAATCTGTGCTCCTGCTTTTCATCAGGAGTAACAAAAATGCCAAAAGAGTTATTTCGAAATAGCTGTAGGGGGCACACTCCGGTGCTGCTATGTCAAAAGAACAATTCCCCAGAGTCATTGGAACTAATTACTCCCCAGTGCTTCCTGGGGCTCTCAGTTGAGGTAGCGCATCCATATTAACGGAGCCTGCCTTGGATTCATTTCGAGATTTTCCCATGCGGGGGACACACTATTTCGATTTTGTAAAATCAGGAGTTATTCAGTTGAGTTAGTTATTTCAGAATAAATTCCTAGTATAGACATGCCCTACCTGTTCAGCTATCTCCCTCCAATCCTAGCGCTGATGGTAGAATTTGGTTCTTGCATTTTGCAATTGTCTGTCACCATGGTTCCCAACCTGGGGTCCGCAGACTCCTGGGGGTCTACGAGGGGATTGCAACGGGGCCATGAAAAAAATAAAAGATAAATAGAAAGGATCATAGAAAATAAGTTTTAAATAAATTGCAGCGTTGCAATCAATTATTATTTTTAAATGAAACATCTTCCAATAATGTCATTAATTGCTGTCCGAAAATCTATGTTGTGGTGCCTTTATGTGATGAAACAATTGTGGTTAGAAGCATATAAACGTTAGCCCTACAGTCCACGTGGATCTGGGGCTGAAATCAGGCTCGCTGAAGAGAATGGATACTGATGAGCAGAGTGAAGCATCCATAAGTGGAACATATAATCAAACAGACGTAAGTAAATGAAAAATGAAATAATACTCCACAGACGACTAGAATTGTGGCTAGAATTAGCTCTGATGGGGGTCCACAAACAGGTGGGGGGTGGGTGATTGGGGGTCCGTGAATGGTTTGGGGAGGTAATTCAGGGTCCACACTAGTGAACCACTGGTCTATCATAAAGTATGAATGCCAGACATACCTCACTAGTATACTGTGACAAGCAGTGCTTTTTCTGTTAAAAAAAAAAAAAGGTGCCAGTACTCCAGGGGAAAAGTTGTTGAGCAAAAAAAAAAGTTGTCAAGCCCCTTTTAAGACACGCAGCCCCTTTAAGACACACAACTGTCGGACATTTGCATACAGAGGTGCTGCTAAGCTCTGACTGGAGGTGCCGGTACTGAGTACCGGGCAGTACCGTCACCAAAAAAGCACTAGTGACAAGTATGATCAGCCTCCAGTCTGGAGAATCCTCTTCCATAATGCTGTACCCTAGAGTTTTCAGACTCTGTTCCAGAAAAGAAAAACTGTTTTTCAGATCCCTCCTGTCTCTCTGCCTTTACTGCAAGGGCTCTATTGTAATTACCCTCATTTCGACAGCACCCCTGTGAAGTTTCTGCTGGCTGCTCATTCAGCATTCAGCATGCATGACTGGTCAGGTAGGATCAAATATAAAGGAATCTGCACGCTGGTAAGATTGCCAGCATTTTAGCTTTGATCTGCCCAGCCAAATATGTGAGGTAACACCTGTAGAATTATACAGTAACAAATGAAAATAATCCCATTAGCTATTAAACCGCCCGAGAGAGGGATTTGAAACTAATTCGCTGACCTTAGCTCAACACATCTTTCTGTTCCGTTGTCTCGTTCGTTTCTTATTCGGATGCGTCTTCTCCCCGCTGTGCCACAGACTCTTTATGCAGGTCCCCATGTCTAAGAGCGGCTGTGCTCTCGTGGGTGAACCGGTGCCGGAGCCTTCATAAGGGTTTTCGGTATCAAAAATCTGTTTCCCTTTCACCTGACTGAGAGTCTGGCTGGTTGGGTTTGGCCCACACGTCCAAAAAATAGGAAAAGAAGAAAAAAAATACAGCGAGACTTTGCTTTCTGGGAAAGCTAGGGGAACCTGGATTCCCGGTTCTATTCCCAATTCAGCACACGGCCTCCTGTCATAGAGTTTCTCTGGACCCCAGTTAATCCATTTGTAAACAGGCACCGGACACTGCTTTCTCCACCCTCTAGTACAGAGGTGGGCAATTATTTTTGATGGGGGGGTTTTGGTAAGTGGTCAAGGGCCGCACTTTTCTATGGAGGGAGTTCAGGGTCTGGGGTGGAGGTTGGGTGCAGAAGGGAGCTCGGGGTAGGGGACTGGGATGCAGGAGAGGGTGTGAGGATTCAGAGGGAGTTTGGGAGAAAGAGGGGGTTGTGACCTGGGGCAGGTGATTGAGGTGCAGGGACTGGGAGACGGTATGAGTGCAGGAGAGGATTTTGGCCTGAGGGAGAGGTATAGGAGTGGGGGCAGGCTCTGGGAGGGAGTTGCGACCTGGGGGAGGAGGGGAGAGGAGATGCAGAGGGTTTGGATGGTGACTTGGGGCAGGAGAGGGTGGTGACTTGAGGCAGAGAGTTGGGGGCAGGGAAGAGCTGGGGTGCCAGAGTCAGGCTGTGGTCAGGAAGCGCTTACCAAGGTGGCTCCCGGCCAGCAGCCCTGCAGGACCCTGAAGCAGGCTCCCTGCTGGCCGCAGCCCCAAGTTGCTCAAAATGACTGGCTGCTCCCTGTGGCTCTCTGCTCCAGGCGAGGGGGGAGGCTTTGCACACTGCCCCTCCCCCAGAAAAATCTCTCAGTTCCCATTGGCTGGTTTCTGCAAAGCCTTCCCCTCCCCCTCCCTCCGCCCAGAGTAGAGAGCTACAGGGAGCAACCAGCTGCTTAAAGCAGCATAGGGCTACTTTGAAGGGGCTGGTTGCTTTATGCCCCAGGGTCCTGGCAGGGCAGCCCATAGACCAGATCAGGCTCCCATGGGCCAGATCCAATGGCTTAGTGGTCCCGATTCAGCTCACGGGCCATATCTTGCCCACCCCTGCTCTAGCAGCCACAGGGAGTGGGAAGCAGAAGCCCAACATTATTGGGGTACATCACGAGCCCTGGTGATTATGCGCGATTTTACTCGACGGTTCCCGTTTTTGGAGAACTTTTAAGGTTTCCTAGCAATTCTATGTGCTTCCTCAACCAAAGCAAATACAACCCCAAGCATCTGCTTTAGAAAGAAGATGAAAGCCAGTGCCAGGCAGGCACCATGGAAACCCTGCAAAAAACGACGGTGCGTGTTTATGCACAGAGCGCCGAGTAGCTGCCGAAATTTGATTCAGACAAGAAACAGAGCCCTTGGTGACCCCTGCACAAATTCGCAAGCTAGCAGCCTGTGGCCTTGAATTGATTTTCTATTTATTAAAGTGGGGGGAAGGAGGAGAAATGTCAAGGTCCAGGCTGATTAGTTAATGTTTGGAAAGCATTTTGGGGAGTAGATTGACCAGGCACTGTGTGGTTATCACACGACTGGGCAAATTCAGTTCAGTGACAGTGGTGTAAACCGTGAAGGACTTCAGTGGAGTTGTACAGTTGTAAAGAAGAGGACGAGGTTCAGTGTAGCTGCACAAGATTTACACTGGTGTATCCCAGGGCCAAATTCTGGTCTTGTTTGCCCATCAGATTTTTCCCACATGCGCCAGGCAGAACTCGGAAATGTAACACAACAGGCCCAACTGACGCGAGACACAGCTTCAATGGATTCTTATTGCTCTTGGCCCAAGAAAGCATTAGCCCACTTCTTTAAAACCTCTGACTTTCTGATGGATAAATCAGTCTGTCTCCATGAGAGTCAACAGAGCCCCCGGATTTACACTAGCTGAATATCTGGCCTATCCTTTACGTTATCAAATGCTCTACACTGTTGGGTTTTTTTAAGGGCAGGGTGAGAGCTTGGTTTCTGGAAGAATCATTCCATTCCTGATGAATTCTGGCATACCTAATCCTGTACTAATTAGATTTTGGTTTGTGTGTTGAAAGCACCAGGCAGATTTTGGCCGGTTGGGGTTTATTGAGACTTTTGCTTGTTCTGCACAATGGTTTCAAAATTAATCCTTAGAAAGAAGTGGGCTCAGAGCAGATAAGAAAATAACACATACACCCCCAAAAAATCAGTTTTTAACATTCTCCTCTGGCCTGGCACCATTAAACCATCCCTCAAAAATGTGCAGCGCTGTCAACTTCCATTGCATCAGTGATATCAGCTGTATTGACCTGCTCTTCGGGAGTTTTAGCTCTGTTTGCTCTCGGCTAAACACCATTCCTAATCCTATTTTCACCAGGTTCTATCCAATTTAATAGTGCTTCTGTAAGTCAAAATTAATTACGCCATGTGTTCTCCCAGCCCTGTGGTCTAAGGGAAAAAGAGAGAACGTCTATCTCATCCTTAACAGCAGCTCAAGGCTGATCTCATCCCAGCAGGGTTTTAAGAGAAGAAAGGGATTTGGATATGAAAATCATAACCCTGTGCTTCTTTTTGCCTTTAGTATTCCATCGGTGATTCCCTCCTTGGGCAACTGCAGGATGATGATTCTGTTGCTGAGACATAAATCTGAAGGAAGAAAGACACATCCATGTTTCAGGGTCGCCTTTCCCCTCGTCCCTTGCCTAGTCTGGAAAGCTATTGCCTGCCTTTTTCTGCTCTTTATTACCACTTGGGGGCAGCCCCCGTGGCGGAGCCTGTCCCTGGCACTCAAATTAACAAAAAGAGGGAAGAACGGTCATCTGGCCACAGACTTCTTGAGTGTCCTTGGTCAAGCTACCGTGTTTGCGTTTCTCTCAGAGTAGGCAATGAAATTAGACTAGTCAGTTGCATTTTGGCTCCAGTCACTTTCTCTTTTAGTCCTGGTTTACACTAGGACTTTATTTCAAAATAACCCCCTTAGGTCAAATTGATAAGCAGAAGCATCCACACTGCCAAGCCCGTTATTTCGAAATCACAGGCCACTTAATTCGAAATCTGTACGCCTGCTTTTCACCAGAGTAACGCTAATTCCGAAAGAGTTATTTTGAAATAATGGTAGTACAGACACTCCGGTGATGCTATTCGAAATAACTAGTCCCCAGAGGCATTTGAAGTAATTACTCCCCAGGGCTTCCTAGGGCTCAAAGTCTGAGGTAGCACGTCCACATTAACAGAGCCTGCCTTGGACTAATTTCTAATTACCCTGAAGGCCACGAGCAATGCTGGGTAAGTCTGCTAGAGTGTGTGTATGTGTGTGTGTATGTATGTGTATATATACAGGGCTCGACAATTAATGTAATCTACTCGCCCGTGGCAAATAGATTTTAGCCTGGTGCGGCCGTGCAGCGCAATCTGTGCATGCGCAGCGCACGGTTCCGCGCAGCTGGCGAGCAGGGCTCACCGCCACTTGGCGAGCCCTGTATATGTGTGTGTGTGTGTGTGTGTGTGTATTGTGACAAGAGAGAGATAGAGAGTGGAGGAGAGAGAGAGAGAGAGAGAGAGAGAGAGAGAGAAAAGGAGCCCCAAAAGGGTAAAAGGCCTGCTACTTAGAGATGGTGCAGGACAATTAGAAGCAGCTAGCAGGGAGCTGGCTCCTTCAGGCCTGCTGGAAGCCTTTAAAAGCCTCCCCAGTTAAAAGGTGAGGGAGCAAAGAAGAGGCAGAGAAAGAGCGAGAGAGAGATGAAGTACCCACAGTTATAGAGCTAGGGACAGCATGGGGTGGTGGGGAGGGGGGAGTCCCAGAAGGCGTGGCTGGGCTCCCTATCCCAGAAACCAGCTGCAAGCCCAACGTCTGGCAAAGGGGAAAAGGCTGCCAGCCCAAACGCTGGCCAGGAAAAGGGGGCCCCTTGCCACAATAAATATATATGATTATTTGTATTATGGTTATGTCCGCTGTAAGAGAAGAGAGTGAAACACTGGACTCTATGCTACACACCAAAGAGAGTGAACAGTCTGGTGGTTAGAGGTGATTAGGAGTCTTGACATCTGGATTTTGCCCCAACTCACTCAGGTAAATCACTTCACTTCTTTGGTCACAGGCTATGTCTACCTGCAGTCACAGGGTATGTTCGCCACTTCTATAGACCAAGAGAAACATTTATGAGGGGCTATGGAAGGGTCCCTTGCCCAGGTTTGAACCCTTGGATTTCATCCCTGAGGTCTGCTTAAAGCCCATTCCCTGACTCCGGAGGCAGCTTTTAACTGCAACAGAGTTTAAGCTGCTTGCAGCTTTGCCTTTGGGGTAGGAGGAGGCAGGGAGGCAGATGACTAAGAATAACAAAAGGATGGTCATTCAAGTAATTGAAGGATTGTTAGATCATCGTGAAAACATTGCCTGGCATTTCACTTAAAAGAGGTGGGGGAGTAGGAATGAGTGTTGTGCTGCAGAGATTTGCATTTGGACCAGCCCAGTTAAATTTATAAATATTCCTGAAAAAAAATGGTAAACAGCGAGGTGGCAAAATGTGAGGATTCTACAAAATTACCCAAAACAGTTAAGTCCAAAGCTGGCTGCAGAGTTACAAAGGGATCTCACAAAACCGGGTGACTGGGCAACACAAGAATAGATGGAATTCAGTGTTGAAAAATGCAAAGTAATGGTGTGGAAAAATATACTCCCAACTATACATACAAAAATGATAGGGTTTAGTTCAAGAAAGAGATGTTGGAATCATTGTGAATAGTTCCCTGAAAATATCTACTCAACGTGAACTAGCAGTCTAGAAACAAAAACACAAAAAACGGACAGACGATTAGAAATGATTAGGAAAGGAATAGATAATAAGACAGAAAATACCATATTGAGTCTATATAAAGTCGTGGTTCATACACATCTTGAATACTGTGTGCAGATTTGCTCACTCCATGTATGTATTGGATTTGAAAAAGGCACTGAAAGGACAACTGCAATGATTAGGGGTAAGGAACAGCTTCCGTATGAGGCGAGATTAAAAAGATGGAGACGTTTCAGCTTGGAAAAGAAATGACTAACAGGTGGTGGATATATCTAGAAAATCATGAATGGTGTGAAAAAATAGAATAAGCAAATGTTATCTATTCCTTCACTAACATAACACAAGAATCTCACCCACTTATAGGCAGCACATTTAAAACACACAAAATAAGTTTTTACTTCACGGTCAACCTGTGGAACTCATTGCCAGGAGATGGTGGCAAGGCCCAAACCATAACAGGGTTCCGAAAAGAACAAAATAAGTTCAAGGAGGATAGGTCTATCAATGGGATGGGCAGGGATGGTGTCCCTAGCTTCACGATGATTGCCTCTTCTGTTCAGACCTTCTGAAGCACTTGACATTGGCCACTGTCGGCAGACAGGATACTGGGCTAGATGGACCTTTGGTCTGACCCAGTACAGCCGTTCTCGTGTTCTTATATAGAGACAAAATGTTTCTGCCTCTGCCATGACCCACTAGACCAGTGGTCCCCAACCTTTTGAGGTTGTCGGGCACCAGGGGGCGTGGCCGTTCGCCCGCCGGGCGCCAGGGGGCGGGGACATTTGCGCGCCCGGGGGCAGCCCCCCCCCCATAGCCGCTTGCCCGGGGCCAGGGCCCCCCCATAGCCACGCGCCCGGGGGGCCGGCCCCCCCCAAACACCCCCGCAAGCGCCGCGCGCCTGGGGCCGGCGCTTCCCCCTCCCCCCTGCAAGCGCCGCGCACCCGGGGCTGGGCCGGGGCCGGCGCTTCCCGTTCCCCCCTCGCAAGCGCCGCGCGCCTGGGGCTGGCACTCCCCCGCAAGCGCCGCGCCATGTGCCCGGGGCCAGGCCAGCCCCGAGCACCTGGTGGGCGCATGCAAGTGCCCCCGCGGGCACCGTGTTGGGGACCACGGCACTAGACCCTACTCCTCTTCCAGAGCTGGGTTAGGACCCAGGAGTCCTGCTAGGGTTTCTCTCACTCTCTCTCTTTGCAGAGTTGGTAACAAAGTAAGAATATATATTAAAACTGTAAGGCTAATCAGTGCCCCTTAAGTGACTTGCCACAAGATGTCAGAATATGTTAATGTTAGAGCTGAGCGGGTCTCTAATATTTATTTAATCTGCTTTCTTTTATATAGGACTTAGGTACAGTGCTCCTGTCAGCTAACCGCTAAGTTATGTGCCAAAATACGTAGTATTTTCCAGCATCTTAGTAGCCCACGGAAAGAGGTAATGTAGGGGAGAGGTGGATGGGGTCAACCCCCCAATCTGCTGCTTGGCTTGTACTGAGCATGCTCAGTAGCACTGTTGAAGCTTCTGTTCTCATCTGCCCCCCACCCCATGCTCTCACTCTCTTTCCCCCACCATCACGGCATATCCAGGTCAGCCCACCCTCACCCACCACCAAAATCTGAAATGGCGTCCCTGGTATAGAACAGTCGTGTAGTCAAGGGTAAACGCAGGCCAGTGTCTCATTTGGAGGATTCAGGGTTTAGTCAACGTTCCTACATGCTCTTCTGATTTCACCACTGCTCCTCCTTGGTGTGGACATGTCTAAACTAGTTCTACCAGCTTTGGTACCAGAGCAGTGACGCTTCTTCCGTCCAAGTCTGCCCAAAACCCTTGATAATTCCTCAGGTGACTCGCCTCAGCTCAGGCCAGTCATGGGCAGCGGGTAATGTCAGCAAAGGAAGGCATTGTCTTCCCAATACTGCCTACGCTGCCTGGCCACCCAGGAAGGCCGGGACCACTGCACGACCGCCCCAGCCCTCTGGGTGGCCAGGAAGTATCAGGCTTGAGGGCTGCGCTGAGGTGGGGCTTAGGTGAGCGGGGGAGGTTGTTGAAGGGGCGTGGACTCACGGAAGGGCTGTGGTTTGGGGTGGAAGGGGCGGGAATTGGATTTGCCTTTTCCAGCTGGGCTTTCACCTGCCATCCATGTGGTCAGTGCTTTCCTGGCCTCCCTGAGCCTTGAGCTAGCTCTGGTAGATCTACACCCTGTGATTTCAATACAGACAGAGCCTCAGTGCCTTCATCCGCAACCTGGGTGCTGTGAGCATTAGCAAAGGCTCCTGGGATGAAGGCTGCTCTAGCAGCGTCCCTCGTAATTGCGCCGTCTCCACCCCTGGCACGTTTATCGCGGTTCTAACTGGAACCCACATGCAACTCCCTGGCTGACTTCAGACGGGTCTCTCTTGTGCGCAGACAATTCACGGGGCTAACGAAAGCACCTCAGCCACTGACCTGCATGAAGGCCCCAGGGGTTCTCCCATTCCCTTTGCAAGCGAGGCGGCGAGAGACTTCTGTGGCCATTGCTTCCTCTTTGTGTGCACGTTTCCTCTGAGGAAAACGAAATTCTTGTCTTGGCAATGGCGCCAGTGCTCCAGAGCTCCTCTGACCTCGGTAACCACACAAGATTTAGTGGTTTCTTTATTTCAGCTGTAATGAGGCTGTTGTAAACCACTAAAAGCCAAATGTTTTCTTCTCCTTTAACTCTTAGTCAAGCCTGGGAAACACATCGCCGAACCCACGCTCCGGCTGCGCTCGCAGCTGGACTGAAAATTCCCTTGAAAGAACCCAACATCTGAAGTGGGTTAAGTCGTGGCACTGAAATCAGGTGGATGCTGAGCAACCCGAGAAATCGACCCTGTTGTCATTCTGAAAAGCCAGGCCTGAGCTGGGCAGAGATTCGGGGAAATGTGCTGATCTGCATGCAGTGAAATTCAACCCTCCGCCGAGGGCTTGCTTTCCTGCCGGCCTTACTCAGGCATGACTGCTGTTGGCATCAGGCAAGGAGAGCTTCCGGACTATACCAATGGAGAGTCTATAAGGAGAAACATGGTTTCCTCCATTTAAAGACGTCCAAACTTTTCACACTGGGATTCATTGTCAGGGACACGCTTTTGCTTGTGATATCTTGTCACCGTTATGGGCTACTCCTTCAGCCTCGTGAAATTTACACCAGTGCAGAAGACTAGCATGGGACTTAGGCATTATTTGGGCATTATTCACTCAGGCTGTGTCTACACTGGGCCACTTATTCCAGAAAATCAGCCGCTTTTCTGGAATAAGCTGCGAGCTGTCCACACTGGCCCTTGAATTTCCGGAAAAGCAACGACACTCTACTGTACAAAATCAGCCGCTATTCCGGAAAAGCTACGCTGCTCCCGCTCGGGCATAAGTCCTTATTCTGGAACACTGTTCCGGAAAAGGGCCAGTGTAGACAGCCCAGTAGTCTTTTCCGGAAAAAAGCCCGATCGCGAAAATGACGATCGGGGCTCTTTTCCGGAAAAGCGCGTCTACATTGGCCACAGATGCTTTTCCGGAAAAAAGCCTTTTCCAGAAAAGCAGCCTGCCAATGTAGACGCTCTTTTTCCGGAAATACTTATAACGAAAACTATTCTGTTTTAAGCATTTCCGGAAATTCATGCCAGTGTAGACACAGCCTCATAGTATTCAATTAGGATGTTCCCAGAGAAATAAAACAGAGGCATGTTGGTATTCCCTCCCCTTTGGGTACGTCTGCACTGCAGGGCTTAGCTCAAAATAAGCTACACAAACTGTGCTACATCAATTGCATATCTCACTTCGAAATAGGGAGCGACCACACAGCACTTATTTCGAAATAGAGCCCTCTTCTTCCAAATTCCCTTATTCCTCATACAATGAGGCTACGTCTAGACTGGCATGATTTTCTGGTGCTCAGTCCCCTGTGAGTTATGTGCTGTTGTGAGCTCATTGAGTACCTCTGGCCTGGATCTCCTCCCTCTCTTCTCTCTAGTAGTATTGGGGATATCCCTCTTTTACACACATCGCTTCCCCTGCAGTGTAGACTGCCCCTCTTTCCTACCGACCCCCTGGATCCTGAATTACTTCCTGCTATTTAAGCCTGGCCTTTTTCTTGAAAGCCTGCTCCTGCCTCCTGATGCATAGGCAGCGTTCCGGCACCTGGCTCCATCATCTAAGGTCAAGTGTTCTTCTCAGAGCAAAGGAGAGTAAAAAGCCATGGTGCCCAGACAGAGGAGTCATGGAGGAGAGAAAAAAACAAGAAGTATGGTGGCACCTTATAAACTAACAGATGTATTGGAGCATAAGCTTTCGTGGGCAAAGACCCACTTCGTCAGATGCATGTAGTGGAAATTTCAGAGGCAGGTATAAATATAGAGGTATAAGAAAAGAGTTCCAATCAAGAGAAAGGTTAGAGATAACGAGGTCAATTCAGTCAGGGAGGATGAGGCCCACTTCTAGCAGCTGATGAGGAGGTGTGAACACCAAGGGAGAAGAAGCAGCTTTTGTAGTTGGCGAGCCATTCACAGTCTTTGTTTAATCCTAAGTTGATAGTGTCAAATATGCAGATGAATTGTAGCGCTGCAGTTTCTCTTTGAAGTCTGTTTTTAAAGTTTTTTTGTTGCAGGATGGCTACTTTAAAATCTGCTACTGTGTGTCCAGGGAGATTGAAGTGTTCTCCTACAGGTTTTTGTATGTTGCCATTCCTGATATCCGTTTATTTGTGTCCGTTTATTCTTTTACGTAGGGACTGTCCAGTTTGGCCAATGAATATGGCAGAGGGGCATTGCTGGCATATGATGGCATATACTACATTGGGAGATGTGCAGGTGCATGAGCCAGTGATGATATGGCTGATGTGATTAGATCCTGTGATGGTGTCGCTGGTATAGGAATGTGGGCAGAGTTGGCACTGAGGTTGTTGCAGGGATTGGTTCCTGAGTTAGTTACTGTGGTGCGGTGTATAGATGCTGGTGAGAATTTGGTTCAGGTTGACAAGTTGTCTGTGGGCGAGGACTGGCCTGCCTCCCAAGGTGTGTGAGAATGAGGGATCATTGTCCAGGATGGGTTGTAGATCACTGAGGATGCATTGGAGAGGTTTTAGCTGGGGACTGTAGGTGAAGGCCAGTGGTGTTCTGTTATTTTCTTTGTCGAGGAGGAGAGAGTGGGTGTTTCTCGACTTCCCCCAGGCCCATTGGGGTCACTCTGGAAGTCATCTACAGGACTGGGATGTTCTCCGGGGTATTGAGCTTTAGACAGTCAAGAACTGGAAGCCCTTTCGTGCTTTTGTCCACAGCGGCAGTAGCTGGCCCGCTGCCTTTCCCACACATCATTCCTGACTTAGCCAACCCCCTCCCCTTCGCCTGGGAACTGGAAAAAGAGTGCTAATGTCTCTGTTGATGCTATCATGTGGTGGCGAGCCTTGGTTGTCAGTCTCTTCATTGCCAGGCTGCGATGGGCAGAAATGGTTTTGAAATTCCTCCGTGGTTTTCTCTCAAATTGCCCACAAGCGACTGAATTTGGACCACCAACCTGAGCTGGCCAATGTTCCGGCTGCTGCGAAAACCTGTTCCAAAAGGGAGGGGTATTTGAAAATGGATAGTCTGGGGGGGGGGGGTTGGCAGAGAAGGGGGAATCTCTGTCTTTCTGGAGACTTCTAACCACCTTTAAGTCTGTCTGCTAAGTCTGCTATGGTTCTGGTCTTTCTGGGTTTCTTTAGTGGACTCTTCTAAACCATCGCTCAAACACCTGCATTCTCATTGAAAACGACAGCAGCCTCGCTTCCTATAGAATGGCCCTCTACATGCCCAAGAGAGTGGAACAGGAACGTCACAACAACAATCAAGAGACGCACAAGTGGGTAATTTCTGCCCTCAGTGATACCTTGCACTCCATCCCAAAGAAGTCTCAGAAGGGTTGCTGTGTTGGTCTGTAACTTTCAAAACAAGTAGTCCCGTGGTACCTTAGAATACATCTACATTGCATGCTTATTTCGAAATAGCACATCTACGCTGCAGGGAAGACTCACAATTAGTCTGAGGCAGGATAGGGCAGCCTGCATAGGGAGGCAGGATTCCTGGGTTCTGCGCATGGCACTGGTTTATTATGAAAGCAGGAGAGATCCAACACCTTAAGGGCTGCGTCTAGACTGGCAAGTTTTTCCGCAAAAGCCGTCTATACTGGCCACTTGAATTTCCGCAAGAACGCTGACTTCCTACTGTCTGAAATCAGTGCTTCTTGCGGAAATGCTATGCTGCTCCCGTTTGGGCAAAATCCCTCTTGCACAAATGCTTTTGCACAAGAGGGCCAGTGTAGACAACGTGGTATTGTTTTGCGCAAAAAAGCCCTGATCGCGAAAATGGTTATTGGGGCTTTCTTGCGCAAAAGCACATCTAGATTGGCACGGACGCTTTTCTGCAAAAAGTGCTTTTGCGCAAAAGCGTCCGTGCCAATCTAGATGCTCTTTTCCACAAATGCTTTTAACGGAAAAACTTTTACGTTAAAAGCATTTGTGGAAAATCATGCCAGTCTAGACGTAGCCAATCTAGCTGGCTATTCTTGTTTTCATTGCAGCCAAAACCTTTCCTAGTCTAATCCATATACATGCCAAACCCTTTTGGAATCTGACTACAGTAGTTGCATAGCTAGGATCCTGCAGCAGTGAGTTTCACAGGTTAGCTATGTATTGTGATTGAACAAAGGCACTGTTTCCTGGTATCTGTTTTAAATAGATGGGATCAGATCCTCAGATGGTGTGCATGGGAGCGAGGCCGTGCATCTCTTTGGTCTTGTACAGGGGTGGGTAGTAAAATGGCAGGAGTTCCCCAGGGTTAGCCCCTGGCGGGCCTCTGCCACTTTATTTACTTGCTCCTCCACTGGTACAGGCGATTGCAGCTCCCGTTGCCTGCGGATCACCATTCCCAACCAATGGGAGCAGAGATCCGTGGCCATCAGATGCTGCAGTCATCTGTACATGCGGAGGCGCAGGTAACTATAATGGAAGAGGCCCGCCAGGAGCTAACCCGAGGGAACTGGATCCAGACTGTGGGCCGGTATTTGCCCACCCCTGGTCTTGTATTACAAGAAATGTAAATATAAGCTTTCTAGGAGAGGTTTCTTAAGCCATTCTTTATTATATATGCCTCTCTCATGTCATCCTTTCACCTTCCTGGTTCTAGTCCTTTTAGCCATTCCTCATAAGCCAGCCCTTCTACATGGCTATCATTTTCATTTACCTCCAGGAAGATCCAAAAACGGTTTCTTTTCTGAATCTCTCTGATGCATTCACCCTGCAAGACAAGTTCCAGGGCATTAGCCATCTCAGAGAAAGGGAAAAATGGGAAGTGACTGTCCAGAAAGGAGCACTGCAGAAAGGGATCTAGGGGTCATAGTGGACCACAAACTAAGTATGGGTATGTCTACACTGCCACCCTAGTTCGAACTAGGGTGGCTAATATAGGCATTCGAAGTTGCAAATGAAGCCTGGGATTTAAATATCCCGGGCTTCATTTGCATCTTGCCGGGCGCCGCCATTTTTAAATCCCCGTTAGTGCGGACTCCGTGCCCGCGGCTACACGCGGCACGGAGTAGGTAGTTTGAATTAGGCTGTCTAATTCGAACTACCATTACTCCTCATGGAACGAGGGTGGCAGTGTAGACATACCCTATGAGTCAACAATGTGAGACTGTTGCAAAAAAACCAAAATCATTCTGGGAGGCATTCACAGGAGTGTTGTGAGCAAGACACAAGAAGTCATTCTTCCACTCAACTCTGCGCTGATTAGGCCTCAACTGGAGTATTGTGTCTAGTTCTGGACACCACATTTCAGAAAAGATGTGGACAAATAGGAGAAGATCCAGAGAAGGACAACAAAAATGATTAAATGTCTAGAACACATGACCTAGGAAGAAAGACTGAAAGAATTGGATCTGTTTACTATTGAAAAGAGAAGACTGAGAGGGGACATGATAGCACTTTTCAAGTATCTAAAAAGGTGTTATAAGGAGGAGGGAGAAAAATTGTTCTGCTTGGCCTCTGATTCTAGGGCAAGAAGCAATGAGCTTAAATTGCATCATGGAAAGTTGAGGCTGGACATTAGGGAAAACTTCTTGACAGGGTGGTTACCTAGGGAAGTTGTGGAATCTCCGTCTCTGGAGATATTTAAGAGCAGGTTAGACAGACACCTGTTAGGGATGGCCTGGAGGGTGCTAGGTCTTGCCGTGATTGCAGGGAGACTGGACTTGATGACTTCTTGAGGTACCTTCCAGTTCTATGATTCTGTGTTCGCCCTGAAATGCTTTATAGCAGGAAAGTCTAGCGCCGCTTCTGCCTACTGCTGCATGGTTTGCACCTACCACTGGAGAACCTGGCATTGGACACGTCAGAGACAGGATCCTAGATGGACTATGGCAGGAGTGGCCAACCCATTACAGATGAAGAGCCAAAATAGCGGTGGATACAGCACAAAGAGCCAAGGGAAAAAAGTTGTTGAGCAAAAAAAAAAGCCCTGGCTGCCATTTGGTCCTGCAAAAAAAAAAGGGGGGGGGGGCCTGGCCACAGCCCTTTTTTAAAAAGAGCAGGCATTGCCCTTTTAAGGGTGGCCATTTTGAAGGCTGCACCAGTGTCCCATGGGGTATGTCTACACTACCCTCCTAATTCGAACTAGCAGGGTAATGTAGGCATACTGCACTTGCAAATGAAGCCCGGGATTTGAATTTCCCGGGCTTCGTTTGCATAAGCGGGGAGCCGCCATTTTTAAAACCCCGCTGGTTCGAACCCCGTGCAGCGCGGCTACATGGGGCACGAACTACGTAGTTCGAACTAGAAAGCCTAGTTCGAACTACCTAGTTCGTGCTGCGTGTAGCTGCGCGGCATGGGGTTCGAACCAGCCGGGATTTAAAAATGGCGGCGCCCGTCTTATGCATATGAAGCCCGGGAAATTCAAATCCCGGGCTTCATTTGCAATTGCGGTATGCCTACATTACCCCGCTATTTCGAATTAGCGGGGTAGTGTAGACATACCCCTAGTTCCTTGTGGTGGCGACCGTCTCGTCTCACGGAGTGGTTTTTCCAACTGTGGAGCAACACGTTGTGACAAAGTGGCCCCACCTAGGTTTTCCCGCTAGCACAGAGTCAGCGGAGGTCAAGTCCGTCTGTGGCTGCTCCCCTGCCATCACCCTTCCCCCAGGAACCACCTATAGATTCCTCCAAGGACCTCCTGCTTTCTTCTCGTCTCAGGCACCTCCCAACTGCCAGAACTCTCCCTCCCTGCCCTGTTCCTGATTGACGCTATCAGCCGCCCTGCCGCCCCAAGTCTCTCATGTCCACTGGTGCCCTCTTTTGAGCCCAACAGTGATGAGCTGACAAGGCGCAGTTGCATTACCCTCTTCCCTCTTAAAGAGCCATTGCCACCCGGTGACATATGTCCTCCTATTATGTATTCCTCCATGCTACACAGATACTAAGAAACTAAAGTTCTACTGCGTAATCTACGGCCCCTTTCTTCTTCTGACCTATTTCTCTTCTCACTCACAATATTCCTTCACTCTGCTTCCCCCTCTTAGTCGTAGGTCTGTCAACAGCCCAGATCCTGGGTCCTTTTGTTTTAGCGGCATAGAACAGCCTCAAGACTGCGGAGTTAATTTCCTTTTCTCATGCCTAATCTCTGTGCTCCGCGATGTGAAACTGACGTGAGAACACCATGAGTCTTGAAAACTGAGGGAGATCTCCTCGGGTCTGTAGGAAAACAACTCTCGACCTGTGCTGTTGGTTATGCCAACAAGCATCCTACAGAGGGAGGTTTGGGGGAGGGGGGAGTTAGTAATGATTTATTTCGGGGCTGGGAAGTTATTTGAATGTTTAGGTTGTAGTTTTTTGTGATGAATTTAGATGGGGATTTTCCAGAGGGCCTAGAGGAGTTAGGTGCCCAGCTCTACTGAAAAACGTTCATAGTCTATGAGAGCTAATAAATCTACATTCATTTTGATGTTCAGTCTGCATTTACCATTTCTCGTTTGGAATGGATGTTACAGGGGAAGGAGGGATGCAACGGGGCCAGATTTAGGCATATGGCATCCACATCATCCCACCAATTGCCCAAGTACTGTCACGTTACTGGATTTTGAGGGGAGCAGCCAGATCACTGCTGCACCCATGGGGGGGGGGGGTGTTGGCCCCAAAAATGGTCTCTTAAGCCAGCATGTGTAACATCTCTGCTAGAGCCTGCCTCGAGAACTCGGAGATTCGATGCATGTCATGTATGATATTTTAGCAACCTTACTCTCATGCTTTTCTTTCTTATGGTAATAAACCTTTAGATGGTAGATTCTAAAGGATTGGCTGCTGGCTTAAGAGTCCTTGTTGCGCATCCTAGGATCAGGATGGGTCCACAGGTCTTTCGGGCTCTTCAATCCCTGCACTGCTGCCTCTGGGATGAAGTGCTGAGCTGAGTACCAAGATGGAGTCGACCACATGGACTCTTTATACATCCTTCCTGGTCTCTTCTTGGCTGCAGCAGGTCACCTGGCCAGTGGCCTATCGCTGTGTTCCCTGCTGGCAGCCCTCAGGTGTCAGCCCTCATTCTTTAGGTGTGTCCTTGGCCCATTGAGTGCCATTGTCCCACAGGGCCTCGCTAATTAGGCCGGACTCTGCCCCATTCTCAACCACATGCAGGGAAATATTCAGTATCCATACAAAGTACATGCTTATAATTTCACACACAGGCATTATACAAACACATGACTAGCATACACAGGATTAGCAGACAGTAAGCTTCTATTCAACACCTCACATGGCCCCCTTTTATACCATTTTTGGGGCCAACACCCCCCCAGGGGTGCAGCAGTGATCTGGCTGCTCCCCTCAAAATCCAGTAACGTGACAAGTACCCACTAGTGTATGCTCTAGAGTCTAGAGTTACAGAACCAGGGTCTGTGAGAGAATAATCATGGCTCCCCAGAATATTATTCTTGAAGACTCGTTTTCCGGAATAGATCCAATAGGTGTGTCCAGCCTAGGAAAATGGTCACACTTGGATCAAGTTTAGCTAACACAGAGGAGTTAAGTTTCACCTGAAGCTGCCGATTTTTCCTAGCACTGGTGCAAGACGCTCCACGTTTAGCGGCTCCTTCTGGCTAAAATCAAACTGAAGGTGTCATCCGATGAACGCTAGGCACGGTGGTCGAGTTTATTTCCACCTGACCTCATTCATATGAACTCAACCTGGCCTAAACCTGGCCTTTTCCACTCCTCCAGACAAAGCCCAAGAGGCCAGTCTCTCTCTCCTTTTTTAGAGGCATTCTAGCACTGCGCCCCTTTAGCCGGTTCTTTAGGTGTTACCCTTGCAGGCTAAGAAACTAGCAGCAGTTGCTATAGAAAACTGATGATGATCCTCAGGGAGAACCCACCAGGGAGAGACTTCTTGGGTGGCTGAGAAATAGCCAGCGTGATGGTAAAGGAAGTGAATCTACAAGCTGGAGGAAGGGGTCTGCGTGAACATATTCAGGTTTGTAACCAGTCTTGGGGGACAGGTGGATGTCTTGCTTATTAAACCAACTTCTGTTAGAGAGACAGTCTTGACGAAGAGCTTATGTATAACTTGTAGCATAGTTTGTAGACCTGGCTGGTAAGTCCAAGCCAAGACATATCCGCCCTGAATGGCAATACACGATAAGTCAAGCCAGTTGGTTAATCTAGAAGCAAGACAACCGGGGAGAATACTGTGCCCAAATAGAGCAATAAAAATTCCTCTCTAGACTCAATCACAATGAGGCCCGTCCGTTCTTTACCACAGAGGAGAGGAGAGATGATCATTGTAGAAAAATCAGCGTTGGCCATGACATTCAGTTGAGGCAATGGATTTCCCCAGACGTTTGGGGACATCTGAATGGTGCTTTGAACCAAGCCCTTCCCTAAAATGAGGACAAAATTGAAAGGACTCTTTCCTGCAATGTTTCAATGAGCTGTTTTGGACACCACGCTGCCCGGCACCAAAGATCTGAGAAGACCTGCCCTGGCAAACACAAACCATTGCAAGCCGGCTGATGGACACGTGGAATACACCAGACTCACTCCCTTGGAATATCTGTCCATTCTGCATTACCAGCAACCACAAGCTCCCATACTTAAGAGTCTGGCTCGCCGCATCTGTGTGGCTGTTATTTTGATAGAAAAGCACCTGTTGCGATGCAGGATCATATTCCAAAAGCAGACACATGCGCCGAATGGCAGCCCCTCTCAGCCGATGACATGCACGGCAAGAGGGAAAGGGTGAAGATCAATTTTACACCCAATTTAACATGCGCTAACATGTTTCCGTGAGTTTCCTACTGTAATAGAGTTCCACTCGGTGTCACTGACAAGCATTTCCTTTTTTGTCTAGGAAGCTCTTTAACATGTCTTCAAAGCCCTTTCGGGTGTCTGAGTTTAACTTCTTCCTTGCCAGGTTAGTGTTGAAAGTGTCTTGTAAAAAACAGCTGAGCCCTCATGAAGAGATTTCAGGGGGAAAAAACCTGGTTAGAACCCCAAATCTGTCTGTGAATCCTGGTTTATTGGCATGTTTATTTGTTTATTATTGGGGGATTTTCATCAATATAAAAGTTGGCCGTGAGCCTGCAAATCCATCCCACACGGGCCTAATTTTTAACAGGCAGTGCTTCTCACAGACCCCAATGAAACTATGCATATGAATCCTAACCCTAACCCCAACCCTGTGGCTGCAGGCCTAGGGCCTTTATTCCTTAAAAAACTAACACTTCCCACTGCTTCAGAGGGGGAGGCGAGTTGTCCCATAACTGGACAAACGTAAAAAACAACGAATAGTGTAACAGCATGTTAGAAACTAACAAAACATGTAGGCTACGTCTACACTGGCATGATTTTCCGGAAATGCTTTTAACGGAAAATAGTGATAGAAATGTAGCCGTGTTAGTCTGGGGTAGCTGAAGCAAAATGCAGGACAATATAGCACTTTAAAGACTAACAAGATGGTTTATTAGATGATGAGCTTTCGTGGGCCAGACCCTCTGAGGAAGTGGGTCTGGCCCACAAAAGCTCATCATCTAATAAACCATCTTGTTAGTCTTTAAAGTGCTACATTGTCCTGCATTTTGCTTGGGAAAAGTTTTCCATTAAAAGCATTTTCGGAAAATCACGTCTAGATTGGCAGGATGCTTTTCCGCAAAAGCACTTTTTGAGGAAAAGCATCCGTGGCCAATCTGGATGCGCTTTTTCTCAAAAAAGCCCTGATCGCCATTTTAGCCATCGGGGCTTTTTTGTGGAAAACAGCACTGTGCTGTCTACACTGGCCCTCTTGCGCAAATGATTTGCGCAAGAGGGCATTTGCCCGAACAGGAGCAGTACAGTATTTCCGCAAGAATACTGACGATCTTACATGAGATCGTCTGTGTTCTTGCGGAAATTCAAGCAGCCAGTGTAGACAGCTGGCAAGTTTTTCCGCAAAAGCAAATGATTTTGCAGAAAAACTCACCAGTCTAGACACAGTCATAGATGGTATCATGAACTTTCAAGGGCACAACCCACATCTTCTTCCCACTGCCTCACTCTACTCTGACCTGGTTGTCATCAGTTTATGGCATCTTAATCCACAGCATCCGGGAGGCCTTCTAGAAATGTGGCTTCAGATGGGGACGATATAACAGATTCGGGTACGAATTCTTTACAAACAGCTCTCCTTACTGTGAGCGCTCTGAGACGGGGACATTTTGCATTGTGTTGTCTATGGCGATATAAAAGCTGTGATGAATAAACAGTAAAGATCCTGCCTTATTGCATCTCTCCTGAGCCATAAAATTAAGGTGAAGAAAAAAACCACAAGAAACGTAAGAGATACACATAGTTTGCTTCGATTAGGATAATTTTCAGGAAGCTAACTATGCCGATCCAATGAATCTGTAACCAGGCAGCCTTCCCAACCTACCCTACAGATACAGTCTGTACAATATTAAAGTCCTCTTCATGGAGGTCAACTTCAATAGCAAATAAAACAAAGTGATGACGTAAAGATCAGCTGAAGCCTCCTTACCAGGGTGAGTTACACCTAGTGATCCTCCCCCAGACTCCTCAGCCCACACCCTAGATCCTCTCTCCCAAAAAGTCACTCCCATCTCCAGAAAGTGCTTAGCCCTTTCCCCGCAGGATCAACACCTTCTAAAAGAATCATAGACTCACAGAATACTAGGACGGGAAGGGACCTCGAGAGGGCAGGACCCAGTACTGTCTAGACCATCCCTAATAGACATTTATCTAATAGGATGGGGCTGTTCACCAAATTTGTTCATTATTCACACAAGCTGTGCACTGTGAGCTAAATCCGCCTCACTTTACCCACACCTATCCCCATGAGTAGTTTCCATCCGAGGGAGGCAAACGGGATTTGATTGTGTTTCCTTCCCCCAGGAAGAGCACCAAAATGCAAAGCTCTGCTCCGGGAGTTAAACTACTTCCAGTGAATGGCTGAATTTGCACACTCTAAAACATCATTTTCTAAAGTGTAACTGCAATGCCATCTGTCCTGCAAACTTGTACCTCGCTGGCACCCACTGCAGAACTGGGGCTCGTTATTTTTAAAGACTGATTGTGACGGAGCGGTCCAGCCCTGCATTGCCAAGGGAGGAGCAAGCTGGCCTGCCTAGCTGGGCAGGCCCCGCCCCCACAGCAGTACTGGGCATGCTCCAACTGCGGGCCAGGTATAAAGGCCAGGGAGACAGCTCAGTTGGGGCTGGCCTCCGGGGAGGGAGGAACTTCTGCCCAACCTCCGGAGCCACAGCCGGACCTGCTGCCAGACCAAGAGCCGCCAGGCCTGCCTCCTCCACCGCTACAATCCCCAGGCCGAGCGCGACCGCAACCCCAACCACGGTGGGCAGCCAGCCCCACCATGGTGGACAACCCCGTCGCTGCTGCCCCAGACATCGGGCTTGCCGCCAGCCCAGCGCCTGCAGGTGGGCTCTCCATCGGCCAGGGGGCTGGGATAGGAAGCAACCCAGGGCAGGGAGCAGGGAAATCCCCGGTGGGCTTGGCGAGTTTTGGGGCGAACTCCCTGCTGAGCCAGTAGTGGGAACCACCCACCATTAATAGGGCCCTGGGTTGGGGCCCGGTGGAGAGGGAGGGCCCGGGTCCCCTTACCCCATCCTCCCAGAGCCTGGACTAGGCCTCAGAGCCTGTGTGTGGAAGGGCTCGACCCCAGGGCCACACAGAGCGGGGAGGGGCATCCCACCACACCGATTAAGATTAAATGTACGGTCCATCCAAGTGCAGCCTCTTCTGTACAATCCAACACCTGCTCCTTGTCTGGAGGAAAACAGTGCCGTCCCTCATGTTCTAAACCCACACACTCATACGTGGAGATCCTCCTGTCTCTGCCACACCCCTAAAGGATCCAGCCAACTAGCCCAAGCTCTTGCTCCGTCAAGAGCAGAGAGGAGATCCAAATAAGCAGACTGCAATGCAACTTGGTTCTTCTCCCGTAAGGGGGGAGGTGGGAGGGTTCCCTCCTCCTGGGGGGGCCTTTTCCCAAACCCAAGTCGCCAGGAAAAATTTGATCCACCTGTTGGATTCCTGAGTCTATCGACTGGCTTCTGGGATTATGCTGCAGATGTTGCTTCCAGCAAATGTCTCAGAATCCTGCAGTGTGGTGTCACAGCTGGCCATGCCATTAATGGTAGCAATATTTGCCTGGGGGCGTTTTCGTTGAAACCATGGCTGCGAGAGCTTTTGTTAGGATTATGATTTGATTTTTTATTTTTCATCTGCCATACCAGCATTTCCCTCCACCGTCCCCTCCTGCTTGTACAAGGGTTATTGCTTGAGGACATCTGGTTTCACAGCTCGACGCAGGCATATTTCCACCATATAGCTTCTCGCTTGTTGACAGGGCAGAATTTTTTAATATGGGGTTACTATCATCCAGACTTCCTCCACCTCCTCATTTATGTGACGGATACCTCTAAACGGTCCCTCCGTGCCTCTGGCTTCAATCCACAGGCCCAGTTTTATTAGCTCACATACAAGACACCTAGATGTCTGATTTTCCACTCCCCGTCCTGACATGAAACCCAAGCTGTAAACAGGACCAGGACCAAACTGTACTTTTAAAAACGGGCTGCTCCCTGGAGACGAGCCCGGTGGGTAAGAATCTTGGAGGGCTGGATACCATATGCGTGTGAGTCGAAAACCATCCCTCCTGACTCCTGACGGGGGCTTCGGCACCACCAAAGCAGAGACCACTCCCAAATGTTGAGGGTTTATATGGAGCGCCGGGTCTCCTGGGATGGAATTCTGGGAACGTCCTGGCGCCCCCTGCTGTGTGGATAGGATCAGTAAAGCGGTGAGTTACGTACCTCTCAGCACTTTGATGCTAGGAAGGTCCCAATAAACATGGGAGATGCTGTCAGATCTCGCAAGCTAAGAATGGCCACGCTGAGCAAGCACTGGGATTCCACTGGATTCGTTATTCGAGCAAAATACGAGCTTTGCCACCATCTCCTCTTTCAGTTTTCTTCCCCCGCCTCCTTCCTTAAGCTCCCTCTAGTGTCTTCATCCAGGTATTGTATCTGTATTCTACAGTTCCGTGAAGCGAACCTTAAATCCCCCACTTGAGCCATACTTGCCCGCCCAAGGGAAACCAAGGCTCTGTAAGTGGCGTTCATGGGACTCCGTTCTGGAGCCGGTAGTGACCCTGCACACCAGTAGGGTGCTGTGGGCCCTGTGCTCCTGGCAGAGAAGAAACGTGAAACCGCCGGGCAGGGCCGTAACAAGGGCGAGGCGAGTGAGGCACTTGCCTCTGGTGCACAGCTGAGGGGACGCAGAAAAAGCAGCTACTCCACTGTCTTTGCTTGTGCCTCGCGCCACGACCACACCCCCACCCTCGCCACGGACGGTCTTGCCTCAGGCGCCAAATTAGCTAGGTACGACTTTGCCACCAGAGGGTGTCAGGAAAGACTTCCATTGGCGAGACCCAGCAGGGCTGGCCTTACCATGAGGTGAACTGAGGTGGCTGCCTCAGGTACCAGACGGTGGGGAGGTGCCACTAGGACCCAGAGTGTAGAAAATTGTGTCTGCTGCTGGTGCATCTGGATTCTCTCTGCTCTAGATGCCCAGAGATGGCAGAGTGCTGTGCTCGAGGAAGGAGGGCAGAATTGAGACCTTTCAAAGTTTTGGCCCAAGCGAGGAGGCAGGGGGGCGTCGTTTGAGCGCCCCGCCTCAGGTGCCAAAATGTCGTGGGCCGGCCCTGAGACCTAGGCCACTAGTTCCAGACTCCTGAGCAAACTCCAAAAGCAGGTTGCCTGTCTAAATGCCCCGGGCATTTTCAGCAGGCAGCGTGTTTCTTCTCTGGTTTCTCTGACTGCCTTTTGCACAGCATTCCGATCTGTTAAACAGAGATTACGCTTTATGGCGATGAGCACTGGGTTTACATAGCCTAGAGATCATGGGTGCGAACGTGGCAGCGATAGCTACGGAGGACGAGCCAGCAAGCAGGAAACATGTGACACCATTCCCGTCTGTATCATTTGAAAAGCACTTTGGGGCCTTCTGAGTTGAATTGTTGGGCTTTCTACATTCTAGGAATGTGCCTGGGTGGGCTGCTGAAACAGACCCAAGGTTCTCTGAGGAGTTCACGAAGAATGGGCCAGAACTTCCCATCATCGGGAGTTTTATGTCAAAATCAATGGCAGGATTTGCACATTGCATATAGAAAACCGAGGTTGCCAACTTGGTAATATTTAAAACCTGGTGTTACCTGGACAACAGGCGAGGTGGATCTACACCAGGTCTGCCTCTTTCCCCCAAGGTCCTACCCCTGCCCCCACCTATTTTTCCCAAAGCCACCTCTTCTTCTGAGCCTTTCTCTTCCGTTGAGGCCTCACCCCATCCACTCCCCTTCCTTTCCCTCCATCACTCTCTGCTTTTCCCTTCCCACCCACTTCCCCCTCCCCCAGGGATGGCCCCAGCTGAGTAAGGGCTGCGATATGTGATGGTACCTCCCTGCCTCCTCCACTCACATTAACCAGGCTTTGGGTTCCCAGTCAGCCAGTCTGACTGGACACCGTCAGGTCCCCTTTCCGACTGGACTTTCCAGTCAAACCCTGGAGCACCTGACCACCCTAATAGACCAAACGAATCGTGTCGCCCTCCCAGAATGCAGCCACCTCATCGTGACACAGGACAGCGTTTAAGATGGCGTCACCTCACAGCAATCTCATTCTCAGCCAAGGCGGGCAACTCACCCAGAAACCAATGGGGCTGTGATTCCGGGGACATGTTGGGGGTAGACTCAGGGCAAGTGAGTGGGGGTAGATAGCTTTGCCGGGGTGGCTGGAGGGGCCCCGGGATCTTACGAAGCCGCCATGTGATGTTTAAAAGGCCACCTGGCAACTCTCACCGACGTCTTCACAAACGGTCCCCGTTTCCGTGACCAAAAAGCAGGTTGGGTTTGCAGCAGAGAACCGGGCCTCTGGACCCAAGCAGCAATGCCAGCAGAGGTCCGCCTTGGAGTGGGGAGTTTAAAGCCCAGTTCTGGATGGACCTGGAAGGAAAGCCTGATATTTCCAAGGGGCCCGGACGGCACCACTGCTTATACTGTGGCAGCGTTGGCAGTCGGGGCCCCGGTTCCCTTTGAGTTGCTGCCAGAGCGCTGTACCGTGCCAGATGCTCTGCATAGCTCTGAGGGCCGGAGCAGGAGGCAGTGCCCTATTCTGGGTGGAGCTAAGAGCAGACTGCCCTGAGCCCCGCCCCTTTTCCCAAAGCTCCGCCCCTTCTTCCCAAAGCCCCGCCCTTTCCAGGACACTGAGCTGGGGCCCCCCCGTACCTTGACTGCAGGCCCGTGGCAGCGGTCAGCCCCACCACGTGAGGGAAGTGGGATTGCAGCCCCGAAACTGATGTACATTGCTGGTCGGATACGTTATGTGGTAGGAGGAAGCACTGGACTGGCTGAAGTCCTGCTGCTCTGAAGACAAGCCCCACATTAAGGGTAAAGTCCTGCCAAAGGGTCACTGCGTAACCTCATTTTGATTTGTGGGTTCTCCTGATTCTGTCTGGGCCTTATCCGAGGGATTGCCGTGTTAGCCTGTGTCCATGTTAGCCTGTGTATGCATCCAACAAAGTGGGTCTTAGCCCATGCAAGCATACGCCCAAACCATGCATCCAACAAAGTGGGTCTTAGCCCATGCAAGCATACGCCCAAACCATGCATCCAACAAAGTGGGTCTTAGCCCATGAAAGCATACGCCCAAACCATGCATCCAACAAAGTGGGTCTTAGCCCATGAAAGCATACGCCCAAACCATGCATCCAACAAAGTGGGTCTTAGCCCATGAAAGCATACGCCCAAACCATGCACCCAACAAAGTGGGTCTTAGCCCATGAAAGCATACGCCCAAACCATGCACCCAACAAAGTGGGTCTTAGCCCATGAAAGCATACGCCCAAACCATGCATCCAACAAAGTGGGTCTTAGCCCATGAAAGCATACGCCCAAACCATGCATCCAAAAAAGTGGGTCTTAGCCCATGAAAGCATACGCCCAAACCATGCACCCAAAAAAGTGGGTCTTAGCCCATGAAAGCATACGCCCAAACCATGCATCCAACAAAGTGGGTCTTAGCCCATGAAAGCATACGCCCAAACCATGCATCCAAAAAAGTGGGTCTTAGCCCATGAAAGCATACGCCCAAACCATGCATCCAACAAAGTGGGTCTTAGCCCATGAAAGCATACGCCCAAACCATGCATCCAACAAAGTGGGTCTTAGCCCATGAAAGCATACGCCCAAACCATGCATCCAAAAAAGTGGGTCTTAGCCCATGAAAGCATACGCCCAAACCATGCATCCAACAAAGTGGGTCTTAGCCCATGAAAGCATACGCCCAAACCATGCACCCAAAAAAGTGGGTCTTAGCCCATGAAAGCATACGCCCAAACCATGCATCCAACAAAGTGGGTCTTAGCCCATGAAAGCATACGCCCAAACCATGCATCCAAAAAAGTGGGTCTTAGCCCATGAAAGCATACGCCCAAACCATGCATCCAACAAAGTGGGTCTTAGCCCATGAAAGCATACGCCCAAACCATGCATCCAACAAAGTGGGTCTTAGCCCATGAAAGCATACGCCCAAACCATGCATCCAAAAAAGTGGGTCTTAGCCCATGAAAGCATACGCCCAAACCATGCACCCAAAAAAGTGGGTCTTAGCCCATGAAAGCATACGCCCAAACCATGCACCCAAAAAAGTGGGTCTTAGCCCATGAAAGCATACGCCCAAACCATGCACCCAAAAAAGTGGGTCTTAGCCCATGAAAGCATACGCCCAAACCATGCACCCAAAAAAGTGGGTCTTAGCCCATGAAAGCATACGCCCAAACCATGCATCCAACAAAGTGGGTCTTAGCCCATGAAAGCATACGCCCAAACCATGCATCCAACAAAGTGGGTCTTAGCCCATGAAAGCATACGCCCAAACCATGCACCCAAAAAAGTGGGCTTTGACCCACAAAAGCTGTTAGTCTTTAAGGTGCCACAGGATTCCTTGTGGTTTGGAAGAGTCCTGGAAGAGGCAGAACCTGGAAGAGCCCAGTTCTGGATGGACCTGGAAGGAAAGCCTGATATTTCAAAGGGGCCCGGACGGCACCACTGCTTATACTGTGGCAGCGTTGGCAGTCGGGGCCCCGGTTCCCTTTGAGTTGCTGCCAGAGCGCTGTACCATGCCAGATGCTCTGCATAGCTCTGAGGGCTGGAGCAGGAGGCAGTGCCCTATTCTGGGTGGAGCTAAGAGCAGCTTGGGCACTAATTTAGAGATCATGGCATAGAGACTTCTAAACATATAGGCTACGTCTAGACTGGCATGATTTTCCGCAAATGCTTTTAATGGAAAAGGTGGCCAGAGACAGAGGACTTGCTGGCTCGTGGCTCGTGGCAGGGGACACCACCCCTGATCTGGCAAATCCTGTCATTCGGGACTGGTCAGGTCCCGACCGTGCCGGACCAGGGAGGTGCAACCGGTCGTTGCACACATACAGAATAGAAAGTGACTGCCTAGGAAGGAGTCACTGCGGAAAGGGATCTAGGGGTCAGTGTGGATCGCCAGGTACATATGAGGCAACAGTGTGATTCTTCGTTTCTACTGCATGCTGATCAGGCTGCAGCTGAAGTTCTGTGTCCAGTTCTGGGCACCACATTTCAGGAAAGATGTGGACAAATTGGAGAAGGTCCGGAAAAGAGCATCAAAAACGATTAAAAGTCTAGAAAACATAACCTAGGAGGGAAGACTGGAAAATGTAGGTTGTTTAATCTGGAGAAGACTGAGAGGAGATTCAACTGTTTCCAAATACATAAAAGGGTGTTATAAGGAGATGGGAGAAAAACTATTCTCCTTAACCTCTGAGGAGAGAACAAGAAGCAACGGGCTTAAACTGCAACGAGGGAGGTTTAGGTTGGACACGAGGAAAAACTTCCTAACTGTCAGGATGGTGAAACACTGGAAAAAATTGCTTAGGGAGGTTGTGGACTCTCCATCATTGGAGATACTTAAGAGCAGGTTGGACAGACGCCTGTCAGGGATGGTCCAGATAACACTTAGCCCTGTCACAGTGCAGGGGATGACTTTTCAAGATCCCCTCCAGTCCTATGATCCTATCATTCCAATGTCTGCATTTGGCTTAATGAATCAGTGGCAAAGCTGGAAACAGACCCTAGGGCTCTGTCTACACTCGTGGCTTCTTGCGCAAGTAATATGCATATGAGGCTAAGTGTGGAATATCGCCGAGCCTCATTTGCATACCTCATGAGCCACCATTTTTTTCAGAAGAGGCTCTTGCGCAAGAAGGAGCGTCTACACGGCCCCTTCTTGCGCAAGAAAAACCCTCTTGCGCAACGCCGTTCTTCCTGAAAAGTAATAGGTGTCACGGCGTTGCGCAAGAGGGTTTTTCTTGCGCAAGGAGGGGCCATGTAGATGCTCCTTCTTGCGCAAGAGCCTCTTCTGAAAAAAATGGTGGCTCATTAGGTATGCAAATGAGGCTCGGCGATATTCCAGGCTTAACCTCATTTGCATATTACTTGCGGAAGAAGCCGCGAGTGTAGACAGAGCCTAGGAGTTTTGATTCTAGTCACCCTCCTCTGACTACTCACTTGGATCTAGAGCTCGAACCTAAGTGGCCCCAGTTTCCAGCTATCTGTTCAACTCACATACGTCATGGGGGGTAGCGCCAAGCTCTCAGTAGGGGCGGGGCCAAAAGTGGAGGGGCGGGGCCACAGATGGAAGGGCCAGGGAGGAAGGAGCGAGGCAGACAGCCTTGTGCCCCCACCCGGCCCTTCAGCGCTTCCTGGAGCATGCAATGCAGCACTCTGGCAGCTGTTTAAAGGGGTCTGAGGCTCCAGCCACCACCACGGCTACTCACCAGACCCCAGGGCAACTGCCCCCCTTGCTTCCCCTCTACCCTGTCGGCAGGCTTGCACAAGCCAGATTCAACTCCGTTGAAATCAGTGGAGTGGCACCTGCTTACCCCAGGCCTAGATTTTGCCCACCGTTTGCTTTGATCTAGCAAACAACACAGAGGGCAGAAAAGAAAACGATCGGTCTGCTTAAAAGCAGAATTTCCTTTACACCCCTGGGTTTACTGGTTCCTGGGAAATAACTTTTACAAACCATTTTCTATAAAGGACTTGTTTTCAGCTAGTTTTTATATAGTAGCTTTTGTTCATATAAAACATCGAGACGGCCACTTTCTCCCCCACATACACCCCTTAATACTTATGGGAGGTATTACAGTGTGAAATATATCCACCACTAGCTGGGCCGTGGCGTGAAGCTCAAATGAGCACAGTAAATCCTGAGAAGGAATTTGTTTAACCTACAACCTTCAAGTAATAAGTGGAGTGCTAAATGTTTTGGCACACACTGATATATTTTTATAACATTTGGCAAGGCTGCTCGAAGACTGAAAGAAAAACTGAACGCTGGAGAAACGGCTTTCGGTGTCTCGCTCGCTCGCTTCAAACCGCTGCTGCCGTAAGTCCAGAGTTACACGAGTCGGATCGTTAGCACCAGGCCGCGGGCAATCAGACTAATTGGACTCCCGGATGGCATGATTTTTCGTGCTTCGGACAGGGCTGCAGATGGAGTTGCATTAACGTGAGTGGCCAAGGGTGGGAACTTCTTTTGGTGCAGAAATCGTGGGGGAAGAGAGGCAGCATTGCTTTTCAGAGTGCTGATGGTTTGCTTCATTCCCATGTTGGAGGGTCAGATTGTCCCAGTACACTTTGTCCTGATTCTTTGCTTCAGTTCCTTTTTTGAATCCCCTCCCTTCCCCATTTGAAGTTAATTAAAACTCTTGGGAAGGTTTAGCAGCGAGCTGGAGAGGAGGGAAGCCAAAACCACGCTTGCTCCTTTTCCACAGATAATCCGGGCAGTGTGGTTTTCACACCCACGGGGGCCGACGGATTTGCCAGGCCCCTGGGCGAGGTGGGGGGAGGGTGCTCTTAGAAGGGGCGGGGCCTCGGGTGAAAGGGGTGGGTCTGTGGTCCGCCAGCTTTCAACACTGCCCAGAGCGCACTGCACCGCCAGGCAGCCCTCAGAGCCACCCGGAGCTTGCTGCATGGTGCTCCAGCAGCAATTGAAAGGGCCCAGGGCTCCAGCCGCTGCAATACTGCCTGGTTCCTTTTGAATCACCAGGCCCTGGAGCATTTGCCTCCTTTGCCCCTCCCCCCCCACATCGGCAGGCCTCTTCACACCCACGGCCATGGCACTGTGAACCTTGCCCTGTCTCAGACGGGAGTGGAAGGAGTAATTCTATTTCCTTCTCTCTCATTGACTCATGGTGTGTCCCGGAGGCCTACCCACCTTCCTGAGCCTCCATTGCCCCATGGCTATGTCTACACTCGCGGCTTCTTGCGGGAGTAATATGCAAATGAGGCTAAGCGTGGAATATCGCCGAGCCTCATTTGCATACCTCATGAGCCACCGTTTTTTTCAGAAGATGCTCTTGCGCAAGAAGTAGCATCTACACTGCCCCTCCTTGCGCAAGAAAAACCCTCTTGCGCAACGCCGTGACACCTATTGACAGGAAGAACGGCGTTGCGCAAGAAGGGGCAGTGTAGACTTCTGAAAAAAATGGTGGCTCATTAGGTATGCAAATGAGGCTCAGCGATATTCCACGCTTAGCCTCTTTTGCATATTACTCCCGCAAGAAGCCGCGAGTGTAGACATAACCCATCTGTACACTCGGGATAATTCCCTGCCTCTTTCACAGTTCCCAAGGCCAGAACGGACCGCAGACCACTGGGGCAATGAGTCAGATCTCCTTCTGAGACTGTCCCCACAATCGTCCCTGCGGCAGATCGTTTAGAAACCCACCCGATCCTGTTTCGAAAATGGTCAGAGCACCCACCATGACCCTTGGTAAATCGTGCCCACGGTTAATAACGCTCACCGTTAAAAACGTACGCCGCATTGCCAGCCTGAAGGGGTCTCGCTTCAACTTCCAGTCAACCCTCAGGGTGTGTCTCGACTACAGGGATTTTTTGAAAAAAGCAGCCTTTTTTCCAAAAAATCTTTACCTGCGTCTAGACAGAAGCAGACTGTGAGGGACTCCAAGAAGATCTCACCAAACTGAGTGGATGGGCAACAAAATGGCAAATGAAATTTCATGTGGATAAGTATAAAGTAATGCACATCGGGAAAAATAACCCCAACCATACGTACAGTATGATGGGGGCTAATTTGGCTACGACAAATCAGGAAAGAGATCTTGGAGTTATCGTGGACAGTTCTCTGAAAACTTCCACACAGTGTGCAGCGGCGGTCAAAAAGGCAAATAGGATGCTAGGAATTATTAGGAAAGGGATAGAAAATAAGACACAGAATATCTTACTGCCCCTGTATAAAACTATGGTACGCCCACATCTTGAATACTGTGTACAGATGTGGTCTCCTCACCTCAAAAAAGATATTTTGGCCTTGGAAAGGGTTCAGAAAAGGGCAACTAAAATGATTAGGGGTTTGGAACGGGTCCCATATGAGGAGAGGCTAAAGAGACTGGGACTTTTCAGTTTAGAAAAGAGGAGACTGAGGGGGGATATGATAGAGGTCTATAAAATCATGAGTGGTGTGGAGAGGGCCGATAAAGAAAAGTTATTTATTAGTTCCCATAATAGAAGAACTAGAGGACACCAAATGAAATTAATGGGTAGCAGGTTTAAAACTAATAAAAGGAAGTTCTTCTTCACACAGAGTGTTGTCAACCTGTGGAACTCCTTTCCAGAGGAGGCGGTGAAGGCTAGGACTATAATAGAGTTTAAAGAGAAGCTGGATAAATTCATGGAGGTTAGGTCCATAAAAGGCTATTAGCCAGGGGATAAAATGGTGTCCTTGGCCTCTGTTTGTCAGAGGCTGGAGAGGGATAGCAGGAGACAAATCGCTTGATCATTGTCTTCGGTCAACCCTCTCTGGGGTACCTGGAGCTGGCCACTGTCGGTAGACAGGATACTGGGCTAGATGGACCTTTGGTCTGATCCAGTACGGCCATTCTTATGTTCTTATGTTATGTTCTTATGTAGGCTGCCGCCACGTTCTGTCGACAGTAAATCGAAAGAATGCGGCGGTTTTGTCGACACACCCAAGGGCACAAAGGAAGGTTGTGTCAGAGCAGGTAATTCAACTTGCATTGCTGGCAAATGCCCTAACCACTAGGTCATCCTTCCTCTCCCTTTTTGTCATCTAAAACTGGCTGCTGGAGACACAGGAAAGAGCCTTTTCTTAAGACATGATTTCTACCTTCTGATGAGGGTCTGTGATGGGGCATCTGCCCTGCACTGGCCCTATAAGGGTTAAACTACAGCCCTGGAAGAAGGCTGAGAGTGTGGAGCCCGCAGCTGAGGCAGGTACAGCCAATCAGGGCCCAGCTGGGGCTATATAAATAAGGGCTCAGGAGGCAGGGGAGAACACACTCTTGCTCTAGCTGGGGAACAGAAGGGACCTGGCTGTCAGGGAAGCTGGAGGCTTCCTGAGACAGAGCTGGGCTGGGGAAAGGCAGGCAGGCAGAGTGGAGGATCCTGGCCTGACCTCTCCTTGGGCCTGAGGCAAGGTCCAAGGGGTATTAGGGCTACAGGGAGGCAGCCAGGGCGGCAAAAGGCAGCAGGTCCACCCCCCCTTGCCAAGGAGGAGTGGCTATTTCAGGCTGCGGTTTGCCCCGCGGCAGGGGCTAGATGATGACTGGCCGTGTGTCATTGGGTGTAGGGGAATCGGGGGTTCCCTCGGAGGGGAGGACTCCAGAATGCAGGGGCACTGACCTTGCATAGTGCAAGGAAGGAAGGTACATGGGGCTGAAGCAGCAGAAGACCTGCACCAGAAGCTGGGACAGCAACCTGCAGGGGGCCCTCTGAGTTGGGAGCGCTGTTGTCCTCTGGGACCGCTGGGGGCGAATGTTCGCCCCATGACGGGATCTCATCACAGTGATGGACTCCTCCTTCGAGAGGAACGCCCCTAAAACTCACTCGCGTCCCATCCCACGGCACCATTATCCGGGGCGCCGTGCAATGAGCTGCAATTTTACACACACTCCCTTATATTTCGTGTTCTTAATTCTGAGGGGGATTCTAAATTGCTCGCTGGCTCATTTCCTATGAATATTTGCTAGCTCGTTTGCACAGTCGCCATTAGCTTTTCAGTCTCCTCATTGGAGAGATGTTGACTAGCAGAGACACCACCCAGTCTTTGGCCTGGGACAAAGCAAACGGCATGCACTGGAGTCAGACTCAGCTCCTCCCCAAATAATGAAAAGAAAGATGATGAGGCTTTAATTTCCAAGGAGAGTAGGTATTGATCTTGCAACATATTCAGGTACTGCTGGGTGTATGCATGAGTGTGTAATTAAGCGCAGCAGGTTAAATATGGGGATAAGCATCCTAACCTGTTTTTTTTGGTCCGGCAGAGGTAGGTTTGACTGTAGACAATAATTTGCAGGTGTGAATGGCTACAGCTCGCAACTATATGAGTGATTTTACGTCTACTTATAGAAGGGCCACTGAAATCAGTGAGATTATTTCCATTGGCATTGGATCAAGTCCTCTACCCCATGCAGTTTTGTTTGTCTATTCACAACTGAATCCGGGGCAGCGCAAGTGTGCTAAAAAGAACCACCATCGTGCGCGCGCGCACACACACGAGTGAGAGAGAAACCAGCATGACATTTCTTCCCACACCCAAAGGCAGAGGGGGGTGTTTTCCATCTAAATGACTTTTCTTCTTAAGGTGAAACAGCTAAACAAATAAGAACAAAAGTAAAGTCTCCATCTACCAGGGCGACCCACCAGGAGCTGACAGCAGAAGCCCGACAAATTCAAATTAGAAACAACTTTTTAACAGTCAGAGTGGTTCACCAGTGGAACCAAGTATCAGGGGAAGTGGTGGATGTTCCAGCTTTCCAGGTCTTCTGATTGAGACTGGGTGTTGCTCTGGAAAGCATGCCGTAGCCACACACAAGGTGCTGGGCTCAGCATAGGGAGATCTGGATGAAATGTAATGGCCTGTCCTGGGAAGAGGGTGAAGCAGGCCTACCAGCCCCGCTCCTTCTACCTAAGGCCCTGCCCTGACATGTCAGCCCCCCTGAGCTCTCCCTCCTGTAAAAGGAGAAGCCCTGAGGGGTCCGCAGATGAGAGGAGCCCCGACCTTACCACTCTAGTCACATTGACCCAAGATGCCACATCCCCACCGCTCCTCCAGCAACAGCCTCTGAGCCAGCCCCAGTGTCTGATTGAGCCAGTAGCCTTCCTGAGTGCCAGGCCAGCCCCAGAATGGAGCCGTCTCCTTGAGTCCCAGCTTGGCTCGCCCTGGAGGCCACATTCTCCCCTCCCCCCTGCTGAGCCACCGGCCCCAGCAGCAGTCTGTTGGCTCTCTGCGTCGCTCCAGGGGAGAGAGGCGGTGAGCAGTGGAGGTCCTCGGGGTGGGGGAGGTGGTGGGGTTTTCGGGAAAGAGGGGCATTGCCTATTCTCCCACCCCCCATGACACAGCAGGGCAGACTCAATGCTCTACTGCAGGGGTGGCCAACCCACGGCTCACGAGCCACGTGCGACTCTTCAGAGGAAAAATTGCGCCTCCCGCACCCGCAGCTTGGCTCCTGCACCTGTTCTGCGTTCCCCTGCTCTGACCTTTTTTCCTTTCTCTGGTCAGGGCGCCGCTTGCGGCAGTGAGAGCTGATGCTGCGGCCAGCAGAAGCTTGCTTGGGCCACAGGCTGGTCTTAAAGGGGCAGCGTTTTTGGGTTTTTTTTTTTCCCCTGTGTTACAGCCTCCACCCCTGAATTTTCACCCGCAGCTTACAAACCAGTGGCCAAGAACGTCTGACCGGATGCAGACTAACGAGCCAGGCTCCCGTTACCAATCCCCTTGAACCAAGTGCTCTCCCTGCCCTTCATGGGAGGCCAGTGGGAGGGGAGATGTGGAGAGAAGGTTTCTTTGCCTTCTGCACTGAGGAGGCTTCTGCTGGGGCAAGTTGTGTGGCAGACCCAAGAAGCCTAATGCGGAAGATGGGCTGCCTCTCCCCAAGCAAGAAGCAAGGGGCTTAAATTGCAGCAGGGGAAGTTTAGGTCGGACATGAGGAAAAACTTCCTAATTGTCAGGGGGGTAAAACACTGGAATAAATTGCCCAGGGAGCTTGTGGAATCTCCATCCCTGGAGATATTTAAGAGCAGGTTGGACAGACACCTGTCAGGGACGATCTAGACAGTGCTAGGTCCTGCCGTGAGGGCCGGGGACTGGACTCGATGACCTCTCGAGGTCCCTTCCTGTCCTAGTGTTCTTGGATTCTATGGCAGAACAGTTCCTCTGCTGCTTCACCGCAGCTTCCATTTTGCCTTCCAGCAAAATTCTAGCAAGCGGAGATTTGCTTGGAAGGGAAGATAATGCCTGAGGGGTGCATCTAGGGGTGCGAGCGGTGCACTCACACCCCCTGGCTTGAACTGGTTTCCCTTCTACATAAGGTTTGCAGTTTGATTCAGTGGCTTTCAGCACAGCCACTGTACAAATTGTTCCTGCACCCCTGTGTGTGGCTGGTTTCTGGTTCCATCCCATACATGCTCCCATCTGGAAGCCCTCGGGAGTCAGGGGGAGGGAGGAGCCTAGCCTTCCTTGCCCCCTTCCCCACTTTCTGACAGTTGGTTCAAAATATCGACCTTGCTTTTCCCCAAACAGTCGCTGCTTATTGTAGCCAGGTTGACTGATGAATGTTAGAGGTCTCAGAAGCAGCTGGTGTTTGGCCTACAATGCACAGGGACCGTAGCCATGTGAAAAGCCCTTCCACGGGATAATTAGCATAGCAGGCCCTGACGAGAGGCCGCTACCTCAGCCTGGACCGTTGTTCTTTTGCTGTGCAAGAGATTCACCTCAGGTTAATACCACGCTGGCGTATTGCAGACCAAACGTTCCAGAGGAAATCATTAAAGTAGGGTGGAGTCACATAGAGCCGGTGTAGTATCAACGAGGAGACAAAAGGCTTCCAGAAAGGAAGAATTCAGGAGCACTTTAATGGCAATACATGCTCTGAGGGTGAGGGGGGACATGAACCAATGCTCTCCTGGACAAAGTGTGCAGGGAAGTGGTATTTGGGGGATCACCACGAATAAAATAAAAGTGTTTTCCAAGTAAAACCCTTCAGGGGGTCATCTCCATTATGCTTTTGCAGCAATTGATCCACTGGTCATCGATTGATCATGTCTGCTTAGACGTGATAAATCAATCTCCGAGTGCTGTCCCACCGGTAGTCCACCAAGACGAGAAGAATAGCCGGAGTCAATGGGAGAGCAGCCCCTGCCGACCTCACTGCACACAAGACACCGCAGTGGGTACATCGACATCAGCTATGCTATTGGCATAGCTGAAGTCCATAGACGAGATCGACGGTGGGGATTAGTGTAGAAAGACTCCCTCTTTGCAGTTGACATGGAGGAAGGTTTACAGGCAAAGCCACACGTGGGTCAGATGAATTCCTGGTGTAGCTCTATTGGCTCGGAGAGAATGACACCGGGGATGAATTTACATTGCTACAGTCGCAGGTAGAGGCCCAGAGCTGAGAGCAGGGCCCCGTTGTGCTAGGTACGGACACGTAGTAAGAATCAGTCCCTTGCTCCAAGAGTTTGTAATATTAACAAACAAGACAAAGCGGGGGGGGGACCCCAACATTCCTGTGCTGTTACTGGGGACCTGAGGAATAAGAGAAGATGGGTCAGCCCATCTAGCCCAGCCTGGATAGACAGACTCGCTCTAGCTAGTGCAGTAAAAATAGCAGTGTGCACGTCCAAACCTACCCAAACCCTAGGGGTGGTGATAGTCCAGATGTAGCAAACTATAATATGCCCACAGCTTAAATACTGTGTACAGATGTGGTCGCTCATCTCAAAAAAGATATACTGGCATTGGAAAAGGTTCTGAAAAGGGCAATAAAAATGATGAGGGGTTTCATAGAATCATAGAATAATAGGACTGGAAGGGACCTCGAGAGGTCATCGAGTCCAGCCCCCCGCCCTCAAGGCAGGACCAAGCTCCATCTACACCATCCCTGACAGATGTCTATCTAACCTGTTCTTAAATATCTCCAGAGAGGGAGATTCCACCACCTCCCTTGGCAAGGGAGGGGTTTGCAACGGGTTCCATACGAAGAGAGATGAAAAAGACTGGGACTTTTCAGCTTAGAAAAGAGGAGACTAAGGGGTTACAATAGAGGTCTTTAAAATAATGACTGGTGTGGAAAAAGGGAATAAGGAAACGTTATTTACTTATTTCCTCATTATAAGAACCAGAGGTTACCAAATGAAATGAATAGGCAGCAGGTTTAAAACAAACAAAAGGAAGTTTTTCTTCACGCAGTGCACAGTCAACCTGTGGAACTCCTTGCCAAAGGATGTGGTGATGGCTAGGGCTTTAACAGGATTCAAAAAGAGCTAGATAGGTTCACGGAGGTTAGGTCCATCAATGGCTATTAACCAAGATGGGTAGGAATGGTGTCCCTACCCTCTGTTTCTCTGGAAGTGGGTGACAGGGGAGGGATCACGTGAGGATTACCTGTTGTGTTCCCTCCCTCTGGGGTATCTGGTATTGGTCACTGTTGGCAGACAGGATACTGGGCTGGATGGACCATTGGTCTGACCCAGTATGGCCGTTCTTATGTTCTTATGAAATCCCCACACAGCTTGTTAGCGTGCAAATTTGGGCCTGCCAGTCTGGGCCTGTCCGCACAGCAGTGAGGACTGTTCCCAGCGGCAGTGAGGGTATGCTCTCTGAGGTCTTTTGGCCTCTGATGGATCAGCCACCCACCCATAGATGCTCCTGTTTGGCTGGAGATCTGTTGGCTTGGGGTAGTTAGCAGACCCAGCTGGTCCTATTCACAAAGGGATGGGTAAGGAGAGGGGAGACCCAGAAGAGGAATGAGGGGAGAGCTTTTTCTGAAGGAAGGCTAAGGAGCAGAAAGGGGGGAGGAGCACATTGGACAAGCTGGTAGCCTGGATGGAGCAGAGTCGTCCCTACCAGTGCTGGTACAGTCCAGCACTGGTAGCTCACCCCGTAGGGCGCCTGAAGCTGTGTGGAAAGGGGGTTGCTAACTCTCCCGGACTGGACAGACCAGACACCGTTGACTGCAGTGATGTCCGGTCCGGGAGACCTGGCAACCTGCAGCAGGGCCAGGAGGGAGGTGTGAGCTGGAAGAGCAGGCGGCCACAGAGCCAGTGGGAGAGAAGCGGTGTTTTAAGGGGAAAGTGACATTTCTCTTTAGCCGCCTGCCACGCGGCTGCCTCCGTCGACGGAGCCATGGAGTCTAGACGTACCCATTGGGTCCTGCCGTGAGGGCAGGGGACTGGACTCAATGACCTCTCGAGGTCCCTTCCAGTCCTAGTGTTCTAGGATTCTCTGTGGGGCCCGGATCCTAACTAAGGCCAGGCCTGTAAAGGAGGGGGGAGAAGGCGAAGGGGGCAACTGCCCGGGGGCCTGGCGACTCAAAAGGCCTGGGGCTCCCTGCTGCTGTTGTTACCGTGGCAGCAGCCGGAGCCCTGGCCCTTCCCGGCCAGGCAGCGCTGAGGGCCGGGCGGGGTGGGAAGACACGGTGCAGTCTGCCCCAGCCCCGCCCCCTTCACACGAGGCCCCTCCCCTTCTTGCAGAGTAGAGCCACCCCTCCCCCACCTCGCCCGAGGGTCCAACGAGTCTGTCCCCATTGGGCACTACCGGCATATAAATACTTCCTGAGGATAATCCCCTTTTCCTACCTGTCTCTGAGGCAGGGGCAGCGTCTGGGAAAGCACCTAGGTCCTGTAAGACAGATCGAGATTAACAATTCAGTACCCGGCATGTTCTCCCTCTGAAGACACGTAGACAATTCGTTGCAGCTGGTGCCGCCGTACTAAACCCTACACGTTATATCTCTGGCTGACGCTTGGCTTCCTAGAAGGACTTGGATCTTGCTTTCACATCTCAGGCCCACCTCAGGGGCTGGGCATTCTTGCGTTCCACAGGCCGTGTTTCTGATGGTTTTATTATGCTGAGGTACTTCTGGGCCTGGAGATGTCCCAGCAAGAGCTGTGTTTGGGGTCACCTGTGAAAATGCTGCAGGACAATAGCTTTGTTTCACAGGAGAATCAATCCAGTGTTCCCTGTAAGCCATGCGCTGGTGCGGCCGCTCAAGACAGATTCAAATGCCGCCCAGCTGATTAGCAGCAATGAGGACTTTTTGTTTCGACTGGTGGTGCACATTTGCACAAGCCCCAGTGCACTTTGAAACATTTATTCCACACATGCATGGAAAACATCTGCACGTGGATGGGAAAGATTAGAGGGAAAATTGTCTGGGGCCCATCAATATTTGACCGATCCTTTTTTTTCTGTTTCTGAATAACTTACCCTTTAAGTCCACTTCAACTCGGGAAACGGGTAACTAGCCATAAAAAACATCCTCTTCCATTTCAGGGTAAGCAGAGAATATAGGAGGGGATGCTAAATACTGTACAGGTTTGTGTTTCTTGTGGTCTTTAAAATAACTTAGACGTTCATTCCCCTGTTGGTGGGGAGATGGGTAATACCTTGTCTCCGAGTGTTGATGCTAGATCTTACAGTCAGAGCCTGTGAAAGCTACTTTGGTCGGCCTGTACTCTAGGTCACATTAGTTCTTGGGGCTGCTCTAGCTTAGGAAAAGAAACTTCCCCAGCTGTTGTGGAACCTGGTAGGCCGAGAGGGGAGGATAACTATCTCCAGCATACAAACATGAAATAACTGTGATTTCCAGCCATAGAAATGGAGGCAGGGGGAAGTATCATGTTTCAGGATTCCCTACTGAGGTGCAAGGCTGTTTGGCTGACTCACCCTGGCACACGGAGGAGCTGAGATCTGGTTAACTGGTAGGCATGACTGCCTACATCAGATCCCTTTCAGAAGCTGCTGAAGGCTCTGGCCATACTTCTCAAAATTGGTTGCTGCCTTTTTTGGATAACTTGAAAGTGAAGTTCTCTCTGTGTAAACTTGGCCGATGCCTTTTAGTCTGAGCATCAAAGGTTGGTGTGTATCATTTTAGGGTCTGCTCCTGCATAGACTTACAGCCACGCAATATGCTTACTATCGTCAGGACAAGCCAGGGTAGGAGGCACTGCTCATGCAAGTACCTGTGTGGTTAGGTCCTTAGAGGAATGGATGTAAGGAGGAGTGTCAGGAAGCAGGGCCTGCAATAGAGACAGTCTCTGGATGTTCTAACTAGCTCAGCTGTCTAATTCTCAATGCTGAGAATTAGACAGCTGAGCTGGTTAGAACATCCAGAGACTGTCTCTATTGCAGACCCTGCTTCCTGACACTCCGATTGGTTGGAAGCAACAGCAGGCTGGCTCTTATGCCAACAACAGCTGCCCAAAGCATTTGTCTACAGCTGAGAGAGCTCCTGCAATTGCTTGTTTCCAGCAGGAGATAAAATCCTGTTTAAAAAGTTAACCAGTTAAACATTATGTTTAAACGGTTAACCAGGATCCTGCAGGTTAACCGTTGCTCCAGTCTGGCTGGGCTGCCAGTTAACCTGTGACCTCGGAAAGCCTGCCAATAAGGCTGATATTGACTGGGTAAACAGTTAACTGATTAACCCTTTACATCTGTACTTTCCAGCTCTGTTCCCATCCTGCCTCACTCCAGACAAGCTGATTTTGACCTGATGCCTGCATTAACTGCTAGGCATGACTGCCCGCATCCCAGTTCCTGATAAGAGTTGCTAAATTTTAGTCCTCATGATTATTATTAGTATAGGTTGCACCTCTCTAGTCCAACACCCTCAGGACATGACCGGTGCTGAACCAGAGAATTTGCCAAACCCCAGGAGGTCAGTATTGTCCGATAGCATTACCAACACTTCTACTGCTCGTGGGGCTCTTAGAAGACATTTAGGGGTAAATTAGAGCGAAAGAACAGCCCAGAACACTGAGCTAGGATAGGTGGCTGTAAAAAAACTTTATGGGACGGTGGGAAAGTTGGCCGCACCCATGAAAAGTGGACACTCAAATCATGCCGGACCACGGATGTTGCTGAACCAGATTAGAGAGGTTCAGCCTGTAGTGGTAGTATTATGTTATTACCACAAAAAATCATCTGAGGATAACTCATTAGTAACACCCTCCAGACCAGTGTTTCTCAACCTTTTTATATAAAGTACCCCTTTTTCAAAACAAAAAATTGTAAGTACCCCCTTCGGTTGTCAAACACACACAATTTTTTTTCTACCATTACAACACATTTGTTTAAAGAACTTAATCGTAGCCGGGCAGGTGAAGACGTTTGGGTGTAAAAAGTTCAAAAATAATAAAAACTTCACACAAAAATTCAGTTTTCTCCAAATTTCAGTTGGGTTAATGTACCTCCCCCCCCCCCCCCCCCACCAAGTTCTCTCGAGAACCCCTGAAGGTACTCGTACCGCTGGTTGAGAAACACCGCTCCAGCCCATAATGCCTGAACTGTGGACCTGCACCAAAACCTGGAAAATCTCCAGCGGACTTTGGATCGAGCCTTGTGACAAGAAGAAAATGCCTCCTGGGAAAATGACATTCTATTAAAAATGAGTTAATAGGTTGACTTCCAGCTTTGTGCAGACGGGGACCGGCGCCTCCTCCAGGGGCTCACAGCAGACAAGAAATTCACAGCTCCATGGTCCTGAGGCACCTGATTTTCTCCATGATGGGAGGGAAAACAGCAAAAGATGCTGTTAGCCAAATGACAACCAGAGCAAGTGGAGCCTGCAGCCAACCGCTCTTTACAGCTAATGAGACGGGAGGGGCTATTTATTATTGCTAGCGCACCGTCAGTGTTTCCCATGACTGGGTTTCTGTGGTTTGTCTCTGGTTCCCGTCGGTTCCTTGTCTCAAAGGATGACAGGAGTCGATAGAAGCATCGTTTCCTGCAGACCAGAGCTGAACTCTGGCCCTCCAATTTCTGGGTCTCTTTGCCTCTCCCTAAGCAAAAGGGGCGGACATCCCTCCATGGGAGCGGTGTCTACATTTTGGCTTGCCTCCGTTCCTTCCATTGTGCCCCCTTTCATCTTCTTCGAGCCAGGGCCTCCTTTGAGCTAAGGTTCTCCTGGTGCCAACTCCGGCTGAGCTGGGAGGTAGCTTTTGTTATGCAGACGGTGGCCTGCCAGGCAGGGAAATAACACTGTGTATGTGTGCCACTTGGGTTTCCACAGCACCCTGTCGGTAAAAAGAAAAAATAACCACCCTCCTTCCCCCCTCCTCCTCGAGGCTGAGCTCCCAGTCCCTTGGCTTCCTACTTCTGCTCTCAGTCCAAGATGATTGCTCTGTTTCTCAGTGAGGATAAATGAACCCTGCTCGCCCATGCAGCTGCGGAGTTTGGCGTCCTTCAGGAGGAGCTAGAGAGACACAAGTAACAGGAGTATAGCTGGGGAGTTAGAGGCTGGCTTTTCGGCCAACCTTCGCAGAGCAGCGTGCGTTTTGTAAACAGTGGGAGCTGCCCTGAACTCCCTGGTCAGGCTCCAAATGCCCATGTCAGCCTCCGGGTTCCCAGCACCTGCCTCTTCTTCAAAGGTTTGAAGGCCAAGTGGGAACGTTATGAGCCTCTCGTCTGACCCCCAGGCCAGAGTGTTTCACCTGAGGTGGGCTCTGGCCTATTATGTAAATCAACCTCATGAAGCCATCTCTGGGGCAGAAGGGGTGAGCACGTAGCAACGGCGATACAGGTCAGGGGCCCATAATCCCACTCGCTGGGTTGAATCTATTTCTGTGCCACGGGGAGGCAATGAAGTGCCACACTGGCCCGAATGAGAGGAGAATTAGCCCCCCGCAAAGCCCACAAAGCAAGCTCCCCGAGTTGTCACTGGACAGGGTGGGCTGGAGAACCAAGCTGGCAAAGCAGAACAAAACCCCGCTGCTGGCAAAAAGCAGAAACGGGATGTGTGTCTGAATCGCTGGAGTTCAGCTCTGGCTGCGTATTCCGGCTGTCATGCCCAGTACAGTCACGCCTATGGAAAGGGGGTATAAAATGCGCCCATCCAGACGGAGGAACATTCACTGAGCACGGGGGGGGGGGTGTGACTAGCCAAGGGTCTCTCCTAGAGCACAACACCTGCTGTCATCATGGAGCAACAACACCGTGCTAGCTGAGGGCAGGCCAGGCCTACGCTTAAATGCTGCACCAGCACAGCTGCGGTGCACATCAATGAAGATGCTACTTGTCCGACAGGAGAGCGCTCTCATCGGGGTAGTTAATCAACCTCCCCAAGCTATTTCAAGGGGAGAAGCCTCACCACACATCCTCCTGTTGGCATAGAGCAGGCTGTTCGGGGGGTTAGGTTGCTCTAGCTATGTAGCTTTTCACACCCCTGAGTGACACAGTTATACTGCTAGGCTACGTCTAGACTGGCATGATTTTCCGGACATGCTTTTAACAGAAAAGTTTTCCGTTAAAAGCATTTTTGGAAAAGAGCGTCTAGATTGGCACGGACGCTTTTCCGCAAAAGCACTTTTTGCGGAAAAGCGTCCGTGGACAATCTAGACATGCTTTTGCGCAAAAAAGCCCCGATCGCCATTTTCGCGATTCGGGCTTTTTTGCGCAAAACAAATCTCAGCTGTCTACACTGGCCCTTTTGCGCAAAAGTTTTGCGCAAAAAGGACTTTTGCCCGAACGGGAGCAGCATAGTATTTCCACAAAAAGCACTGATTTCTTACAGTAGGAAGTCAGTGCTTTTGTGGAAATTCAAGCGGCCAGTGTAGACAGCTGACAAGTTTTTCCAGAAAAGCGGCTGATTTTCCGGAAAAACTGGCCAGTCTAGACTCAGTCCTATAGCAGGGAGAGATAAGAACAAGGGAGCTCTACAGCCTAAGCTGAAAGGCAGCTGGCTTTATAGCTCAAGCTGTAGAGCAGTGTTTCTTAAACTGTGTTCCATGGCACACCGGTGTGCCGCAAAGCAGTCGGAGGTGTGCCGTGGAGAACAACAGAGTTCAAAATGGCTGCCCTTAAAGGGGCAGGTGACTTTTTGTTTATTTGGTTTTTTTTATTCGATAACTTTCCCCCCAACCCTTTTTTTTTTTTTCAACAAAAAATCCTTGATGTTCCTCATTTAAAAAAAAAACATTGGTTGGTGTTCCTTGGTCTTAAAAAGTTTAAGAAACACTGCTGTATGCTAAGCTTCAAAGGTCCCGTGTTCAAATCTAACTAGTGGTGGTTACAAGTGGGGGTTGACTGGGATCTCAACTGGTATGTAGCCCACGTGCCTCTGGTGCTTCACTGTGGCAAATAGTGGCACTTAGAGCGAGAGATAAGAACCAGGGAGCTCTACAGGTGGAACTGTCTTCATAGTTCGAGCTATAGAGGCTCCTATACTAGGCTCCAGAGGGCCCAAGTTCAAATCCACCTTGTGGTGGTTGCATCTATGCTAGGAAATTGTTTTTTTAAAAAAACCCTCAATTTGAAATAATAACTCACAAAATCAAAATAGCCTCTCCTCGCTATGGAGGAGCCTTGAAATTAGTCCGAGGCAGGCTCCATTACTGTGCAAGTGCTACCTCAACTTGAAGCCCAGGGGAGTAATTAGTTTGAATGACTCCGGGGAGTAGTTATTTCTAAACAGCGGCACCGGCGCGTCCACACTGCCGCTATTGGGAATTAACTATTTTGAAATGAGCGTTATTCCCCGAGGAAAGCAGGAGGACAGATTTCAAAATAACCAGCCCGTTAGTTCACAATAACAGGCTTGGTAGTGTGAAGGCTCCGCTTATTATTTCGAAATAAGGGGGGGGGGGAGTATTTCGAAATAACTCCCTAGTGTAGATCAGGCTCAATTATACTGACGTAACTGGAAGTGTGTACATGCCCCCAGGAAAACAACCCTCTTTCTGAGGTGTCGGCTGCCTAGGAATTACTACAAAGGCGGTCTAATAAAGAACTCCTCTCCTTTCTATAACCCTGGTCACTGGTTTCGGGATGCTTTCACATGGCAGCTAACAGCGCTCTAGGTAAACAAAGCTGAGAACCGTGATCTGAGACAGCAGACCAAGGGAGGGGGAGGAGACCTTCTACAAACACTGGAAAACAGCATCTTTAGGCCACTGGCAGACAGTAGTCACTAAAACAGACATTCAACTTAAAATAACAAGCCCTGCTTTGTTACCCAAGGAAAAAATACACCAGGCGAATCACTTTTTAAAAGTCTGCTCTAAATATAACAGCAGAGCCGTAAGGTAGAGGGGAGAAACTGATGGAAATGAGGGTTATCGGCTTGATTAGAATAACAAGTTAACTGGATCTGGGATGGGACAGCCTTCCTTGGTAATGAGGATTATTTACACACGATTTCCCTTGCAAATCAGTCGCATGTTCCCAGAGTCACCGGCCCAGAGTGAGACGTTCCGTGCAGGCAGCCTGGTCTAGAGCAGCCGATTTGTGCAAAACATTTCCATTCGTGCAAAGTCCATATTAATGCATGGGAGGCCAAGCCAAGCGTTAGGCTTGAACAATAAGATAACGGCTGGAGAGTTGGGGTGTGTGTGGGGGGGTCCCCTTTGTCCTTTTAAGAGACATAATTTAAGTCTTCATCACCACAAAGCAGCACTACCCGAAGAGGGGCAGAGCCATCTATAAGAGAGGTGAGACTAAAAAAAAAAGGCCTTTAATGTGCATGGCTGTTTCTACTCATTGTGGGCTGCCTGTGTGTCCTAGACCCTAGCAGGTCTGTCCCAGGGGCGTATGAGAGTTTTGTGGGGCTTAGGGCAGCATAATTTCATGCATGCGCCATGGCCGACAGGTAGTAGCGTGTGCGCAGGGCCTATTGAAGCGTGGGGCCTGTGGCAGCTGCCCCGCTCGCCCTGACCTATATCCGCCGCTGGTCTGGCCTTACCACGAGGCAAACTGAGGTGGCTGCCTCAGGTGCCAGACTGTGGGGAGGCGCCACTAGGACCCAGAGTGTGGAAAATTGTGTCTGCTGCTGGGGCATCTGTATTCTCTCTGCTCTAGACGCAGAGATGGGGGAGTGCTGTGCTGGAGGAAGGAGGGCACAAGAGACATAACAGGCAGGCAGGAGAAAAGGGGACATGGGGGCGTCATTTGAGCTTCCCGCCTCAGGTGCCAAAATGTTGTGGGCCGGCCCTGGACCCTAGGATGTCACTTGCCAATGGTTTTGAAAGCTGCCACCGCAAGACCAGAGTCTTAACCAGCTAGTCACCCTGTTCCCGCCATCCCTGGGGCTACATCTGCAGTGAAATAAAACACCCCCAGCTGACTCAGCTTGCAAGGCAGGGCTATAAAAGTGCCCCATTGGTGCAGTACGAGTCCTTTACGTCCATGTACCATGGAGCGGAGGCGTTGAGAGACCCTGGAGGGAGCATGAAAGCAAAGGCCTTTGCACAGGGTCCCTGGGCTAAGCATGGATGGGCCCTGGCACAAGAGCTCTGCATTCTGAGGGCAGAACCCCTGTCTGCACAGAAGCAGGGTAAAACCGGAGCGGCCTGGCAGCCAAGTCCTATAGGGGACTCATGCAGAGTTTTTTCCTTCTCACCAACCCAGCTCCCTCCCAAGCAATTTTCTGGGACGTGATCCGGAACGCTGGCCCTCTCCGGCCCGGACACTCCTGAGCGGCCATTTTGTGCCTGTTCAGCTTGGAAGAGAAGCCATGATGGGGGAGAGGGATACATAGGAGGAAAAGGGAACACAGTGGTCTAGGCCATGGGAACTCCGTGGGCAAGGGGCGATGTGCGACAGACAAGTAGTGCTGAGTCCTGCCTGGTCCAAACCCAACGTTGCAGATTATCATGGGATACAGGCGGTGGGGGGGGGAGAGGGAGGGGTGCAGCCTGTCACAGGTTTGCAGGATGGTTTTGCTTCGGCACAGCCTGTCTCTCCCCGGCCCGAAGCTTCCTGCGTTCCAGCAGCGCGTCCCCGCCAGGATATGCAACAGGGGAAGATTAGGTTTGAGTCTGTCAGACCTTGAGGCCACCTGCTCAGCCTGGCCTTGGAACAATCCCCATTTGAGTCTGGGCTTTGGCTCAGCTGTAACACAGAGAGCTGCTCTCCACAGACCCCATGAAGAGCCAAGAGATGTGATGTCAGGACTCCTTAGGTCCAAATTCAGCTCTCATTTACTCTGGTGCAAATCTGGAGTCATTTCCCTGTCGGCAGAGCGATCCCAGAGTTGCACTGCTCTAACTGAGGACAAGATGTGGCCTACAGTGTTGTCTGCTGATGGTCCTTCTATAAACAGCCCTCCAGTTTGCCTGCTGATCGACCGTTAGATGAATGCACATCACGTTGGCACACTTTGCGGTCCGCATCTATCCAGCATGTAACTGACACTTCTGTTTATGTCAGTGCTGACTTCGGCCCAGAGGCATCCATGCAGCTGAACTCAGTGAGCTCCACTTTGCTGTCACTTGCAATGGTGCAAAAAAAAAAAAAAAAAACCCAGAGTCATTACGTTATTGCACCAGGTGTGGATTTGGCTTTTTATTGAGAATCTGTACGTTCTGCTCAGCTGGGACCATTTAGCCATGGAGATTTAAAAACAACGGGGAGATGTGCTAGAGGAGGCTTCACGATTTTAGTGTGGAAGGCGTTCAGTGCCTACGCTGATGGGCAGCAGGATTAAACTTTCCAGTTCGCTAGCTGCCACGCCGGGACAAAAATGGCAAATTTCAGCTCTGACAACTGAACGGATTCTCCATTACTCAGACGGCAACATCGGGTTGTACGATTCCAAGGAGCGTCGATCCCTTTGCCGCTGGGAGGGGATTTCCCATCAGTTCCAACACAGCTGCTTAAAAAACTCCTCCATTAAGTGAGCTAAATTTTTCATGAATAAATTGAAGTGGTCAAGTCCTGTTTTATTCCAAAAGCACGGATGCCTGCTGTGTAGTTTTCACAAGCCTTTCCAAGATCCAAATAACATCATAGGCTCCTTCGCTCTCTCTCCCCCGTTCTCTGCATAACAGTAGGATTTGGTTATTTGGTGTTTTTTTTAATTTTATGCAAATGAGCCTCTGCTCTGTGTTATTATGTAAAAGAGGCAACTGAAATGTTAATGAGGCAGCCCAGAAGTATGCATATATTAACCACAGCACTACGGAAGCTGCACGACATTAAACTTCTACTATGAGGGACAGGTGCCATATTAATAAAAAAAATCTTATGCCAGACCCTCAATTAACTCTGAAACCTCTGTGTGGAGGAGGGCTAGGAAGGCTTGTTAATGCGTAGGATTAAAATACAGAGCTCTGGGAGGTTGTTATGCACTTAGCCAGAGAACAAACTCACACTGTCAATCGGAATGGCCTTTATTTGAGATTGAAGAGAACAGGTTCCCCCTGGCATCATGGGAAATCATGTGACCATGGTCTTGGCTTCACTGGAGAATTAATTTGAGGGCTAACTTGCATGGCTGTAGCAATGTAGTGGTCCTGGAAGGCTCCAGAACAGCATTCCAATACTTTTGCCGCCTGGCACACGAAGGACCCGCCCTCCTCACTGAACGGGTCCTGCTGCGCCGAAGTTGCCATTTTGTAGAGCAAAACGGCGTCCTCCACAGAGTGTGTACAAAGTCATGCTACCAGGGGCACTCAGGGAGTGTCCTGTTCAGGACCACAGCAGCACAGCCCATGGGATTAATGGGGGGCCTGGCTGAGCACGGCAGCGGGAGCTGGAGTAGTCCAGTAGCCTGCTCCACGCCACCACATCGCCCTCTCCCAACCCTGCTGCACTCTGCTCCTCAGACCAGGTCTACACAAGACCAGGAAGGCTGGGTTAAGGTACACAACTCCAGCTACATAAAATACCTTAAGCCGAGCTTGGTGCGGTCTTCACAGAGGGAGGCCGACGGGAGCAAATGCTCCCATCAGCTTCCCTTACTCCTCACGACTGCCAGGAGTACGAACGCCCTCAGCATTCGATTTAGCAGGTCTTAACTAGACCCACTAAATCAAATGCCAGAAGATTGAGCTCCAGCGCAGCAAGTGAAGACATAGCCTCAATGACGATGGGAAACAGAGCGCCCCGTCCCCAGGGTGCCCCAGTTCCTGCTGCCACATAGAAGCGGGGCCTAGTGGGCTGGGAGGGAAGAGTGAATGGAAGATGAGGCAAACCCTGCTGCCGCTCTGTCAGGCCTCTTGGTAATCCTGCAGGCCATGTTGCTCAGGGGAGGGGGTAAAAGGGCTGGGCAGAGCAAGGGTAGAGCAGGACCGGTGGCAGGGCAGGGCCTGTGGTGGAGGGATTGCCTCTGGCCCCACACTGAAGGCATTGGGGATGGGTTACACCAGGCATTGCACCCTCTTGGGACAGCCCTGCCAGCAGTTGAGCACATGAGGAATATCTGAGCTGGCCAACTCCAGAGACACTTTCTAGAGAGTGGAAACGAAGTGTTCTCAGCTGCGTTTCTTTGAATTATTTAAGGGATCTTTATCCTACTCCCGTTGGTCTGACAGACTCTTCCGGAACGTATATGGGGCCCGCTGCTAAGGTTTCCTTGCGTGGATGACTTGTGTTAGTCGCATCTTTATTGCTATGGGACAAGGGCGTGTCTGATTGGCACTGGAACTAGTGAAGTATTTTGTATGCTCTACAGTGTTTGGAAAATGAATAGTTTGTGGGGCAAGAGCCGAGGAGAAGTGCGTGGTACATAAAAAAACGGAGTCAGGGACAGAGGCAACTTTTAGCGATGGTAGGATCAGAGCGGGACTTGTAGCACAGCCCTGCACAGAGAGGACATGTAAGCTATAAGCTACAGCCCATCCTCAGAACCACTCCTCTGAACCGCAAGTTCTCTCCCTCCTCCTTTTTCGGCTTTACACTACTGTGTAATGTTGGACCCCATGCCTTGCCTCTGTCCGGTCTCCTCAGAGGCGTAGCAACGGTGTTCTGCACCCAGGGGCAAAGGCAAAATTTGCGCTTCCCCCTTCCGACACTGCGTGGCAGGGCCCCGAACCTGGCACACAGCTGAGCCCGACCCGGGGAGAGGGGGTAGCTTGTACCACATCTTCCCTCACTCCATCCAGTTTGGGGGCAGCCCCTGCACACACTAACCTTCCGGGGAAGATGGAGGAGGGTTGGGCTGGGGGCAGGGAGAAGGCTCCAGCCGCCAGCGGTGGGAGGAGGAGAAGCAGGCGAGCCGAGGGATGACAGGGGGAGCAGAGGGGGACTAAACTGGCACCCTCTAGCATGGCGCCCGGGGGCAACTGCCCCCTCTGTCCTCCCCTTGCTACACCACTGGTTCTCCTGACCCAGGAGGGATGAAGCAGAAGATTATCCCGGCATTACTCCTGCCTGCCTGGCCCCAGGGTGTGGATAGCTTAACTGGGCCACAAGATAAGGGGGAGGAGAGTCATGTCTGACTCCCAGGCTGGCTCCCTTGGGTGGGTGAATTGTCAAAGTGGGATGTGACACGGGGCCAGAGTCAATCCGGGGCCCTAAGCACCCCATGTCCTGTGGCTACCTGTAACTCCGCCCCCATGGCCTTGCCCTCACACTGCGCCATACCCGAAAGAAGGATGATGGAAAGGATGACTTCTCCCACCTCAGAGAGACAGGAGTACGGGTTCCCCTACTCCGCCCAAGAGCAGCAGCCCTGTAAGTCCATGCCAAGGGCCCTAACTCCCGGGGATACGTGAATATGAGAATCGCAGCTTTCATTTCACATGAGAAGCAGGTTTCTAGTCCTCATGGTGCAACGAAAACCTTGAAAATGAGATCTCAAGATGATGAAGGCAGAGGTGTCAGCCTGAGTCCACAGACAGCTCTTCGAACAACAGCTGTGAGAAGGGAGAATCTCAATGGGGCGGTAACTCCAAGACCTCCCACGCTGTGCACCCTGCCAATACAAACCCAGCCAAGAGCTCTGTGTGTGGCCGTAGGGCACGGCCCAGCCAAGAAGATATGTGCCATCTGCTGAGATAAGTACTGAGAAGTCCCTGCTCCCGTGGAGAGGAGGGGACCCCTTCTGCTGCTGCTCTTGGGGCGAGCAAAGGGACTCATGCCCCTGCTTCTCTGGTGTGGAGAGGTCCTCTGTTCCACCACACTGCTTTGGGGTGTAAAGCCACCATGTGAGGACAAGGCCGGGGAAGAGGAGCTACCGGGATCCCCAGGACATGGTGTCCTTAAGTCCCCAGCATTCTAATGATTTGTTCTTTGTTTGTTCCCCATATGGAGCAGCTCCCTCAGCTGTCAGATACTTCCTGGATCTTTGAAAGGGGAGGAGTGCATGCCTGTAGGGCAGCAGAGATCACAGAACACTGTGCACAGCCAAGTGGGCAGGCATTGTGGGATACTGGCAGAAGCCAGTTCTCTCAACAAAACAAATGGCAGATTCCACACTGGCTCTTTGTCGATAATAAAGGGAGGAAAAAGATATAAGTATCTCCTGGGAGGTGGAAGTTTTTTGTCACCAAAACTGTGTGGGTTTTTTTTTACTCTGGCCCGGTGCATAGTCTGAATCACAATCCTGCCCTCAGTTACAGGTTAGTATGGTGGCCTAGCCCACATTGGCTGTGAGTCACAATAACTGACGTCATGCACTAGCAGAAAAAGAGGAATTCTGACCAGGATTTAGAACATCCTCGGCCTTCTGCCCCCACAAAGACCTGGCCTACACTGGACTTAGGTTGGTGAAGCTTCGTCAAGCAGGAATATGAAAAATCCACATCCCCGAGCAACATAAAGCTGACCTGAGTCCCAGTGGCGCCATTGATCCCCAAAGCAAAACTCCCCCATACCTCATGTGCTAAAAGAAAGAAAAACCTCCTCCTGAACACCAGGCATTGTCAGGAACCCTGTTCTCTCAGTACTCATCTGCTGCCCAGCACTGCGACCATTTTCCTCTAAGGTGTTACACAGGACTTGTTCCCAGCTGGGAAACCTGCCATGTGAATAATATGACCAATCAGAGCTTTATTCTCTACTTTCCAGAAGGACTTGTAATGGTTTTAATTCAGGCAAGTCCTCTGAAGTGCAGAAACTTCATAAAAGAGCCTGAAAGACTGAAAAGTAGCACTTGGTGGTGGTGGCTGCAAACCGTTCATCTTTCTTTTTGGGTCTCAGAGAAACTGAAACTGGATAAGTTTGTCTCTGGGAGTTACAGAGACAGGTTCTTACAGAGTTTATTCTACTAGCCAGCCCCTATATCTACACTTAAAGTGCCAGGTTGGGGAATTGAGCCTTAACACTACATCATCTCACACTAATGAAAGTCACTTCTGCTAAGCAACTGAACTATATTTTATTAATTACTTTTAACAAACTCACCTTTTTCTGCAGTAGAGGAGGAACTTTTTGATCAATGCAATTCCTCCCAGGCAATGTTCCCTCTAATCTTTTTCCATCCATGTGTGGAATAAATTTGTATGTGCACCGAGGCATGTCTGAATGTGCACCACCAATAGAGACATAAAACCTAACTGTGGACGCTCTCCTAATCAGCTGAGTGGCATTTGAATCTCTTCTGAGTGGCTGTTCAAGCGCCCAGTTTACTGAGAACACTGCTCCCGGGCAAAGCCAGCTACAATGGCCTTTCATTTCCAGTGGTTCAGAAAAAGGACTGCCCTTCGTCTTCTCTGCATGGGCCAGGAATAGCATACAACCATCCACCGCTAGAATGTTCTTTTAATTAAAAAAATAAACATGCTTCCCTAAGGGGATTTTGGTATGTTTATGTTTCTTTTTTTAGAATACATTTTTAACCATTTGGTAGCCAAACACACACAAACTTTGGGGAAGTTTAGATTCTGGATCTGAATATCTCACCTGATTTCACCTGTCTAATGGACTAACCCCAACCCTCTTTCCCCCACCCCCCTCCTAGATTTCAGCTCTTCCAAACTTTCCACAATCTTTAATTCATGACTTGGGTTCCGCTTTACTCCAATCTACATTTCCTCATTTGTAGCATCAGATTCTAAGGCGATGAATAGTTAACTGGTTAACCAGTAAGCATCACTGTTACCAGTTATCACTGTGATGGATAACTGGTGTGCTGGAGCAGCCACCATCTGTGGCAGGATCAGCCAAGCTGGAACAGGCCCAGTCGGGCTGGAGGGCGCCCCCCTGCCCCTGCCCCCAGTCCACCTCTTGTTCAATAGGTTAAACATGACATTTAACCAATTAACCACGCTTTTACATCCCTACGAGATTCTCAATGGAGTTCCAAGTCCCTAGTGCCTCCTGGCAGAGGGGACATGTTGGTGATAAGAAGGGTCATTCCCAAAGGACTGATAAAGGGCTACAAAACCTTTCACCTGTGGGTTACTCTACTGAATCCACCCCGTTTGAGTTGTGCCAGAAAATCCTTTATCCAGCAAACCTTGCTCAATGGCCTGTGAGACATGGGCAGCTTCATCTCAGTTCCATTCCTACTGGACAAGTTGTCATGTCACAGGAACTAGCAACGTACTTGTCTCTCTTCTTGGACAAAATAGCGCAGCAGCCAGAGGTGTGTAGAAATCGGACTCCCCTCTCGGTAGCTATCGGTGGCCGGATCAGGGCTATGACACAGTTGTCGGGCTTGGTGTGCTGATGGGGTTGGAATGAGGCCAGCAGATCATGTGATCTGACCTCCCTTGCAGCCTTCAACTCTGTGCCCAAGACGGTGTCAGGAAGCAAGGCATGCTGGATCCTAGGCATATGCTAGGTTCCTAGAACTAGGTTTCGTGAGGCTTCATTCTAGCAGCCATCGTGAGCACTGACTTAGAACGGCAAGGACAACCGAAATGGGCTGTTTGGAAATTCCATCCTGCGGCGGGGGGGTTCTTCATTTTGTAGGTTTCGGTGCCGCAAGTGACAGAGGGGCCTCAAACATTGCAAAGACGTGTGACAAAACATATGGGCCGCCTCCAGTGGGGTTCGGTTGTGGCTCACCCCCACAACTCCTCTCCGCCCAACCCAGAAGTGGCCTTTGAACTGGCATTCCTTCGCAAGGGCCTTTAGGTTAGGAACAGCTTTCCCATCTGCCTCCTTATCTGCTGCAGCATGAACCGAGGCGTGCGAACGGCTGCATTTTCTCTTCTTTCCGACTGTTAAGACGCTGAAGCCTCCGGAGGACCATTGCAATTTCCAGTGGAACCCGCTACCTTTCCTCCCACGTGTTTTTGGTTTTTTGACATGCCCTTGCGCTCCAGAACAAAGGATACCCCTAACTGTTTTTGAAACCGTTATCCCAGAAAATGCAAGGGGCTTTAGTCTTATGAAGACTGGCCTTTTTTTTCCAGAATCCCATTTTCCTTTTCACTTTTAGCTACCAAGTTTCAGATTGCAGCTCATCCATCTAACTGACGTCTAAAGCCCTCTCCTGCTCCAGATATTAGGCACCCCTAGCTACGTTACTGATAAAAGGAAGAGATAAGCATAACAATGGGCCCAGCCTGGGGCGGGGGAGGGGGAACAACAGCCACTCCGGGCCCCTGGACAAAGTGCGGAAGGGTGGCTCCACAGTCCCAGAAGGGGCGGGGCCTTAGGTGGAAGGGGCGGGGCCTTAGGTGGAAGGGGAGGGGCCTCAGGTGGAAGGGGCAGGAGCAACCCTCAGCCCAACCTGCCATGTACCCCACTGCCCCCCCAACCCTTAGAGCCACCCAGAATGTGCCACGTGGAGCTCCAGCAGCGTTTTAAAGGGCCCGGGGCTCGGGGTGCTGTTACTGCCACAGTAGCAGTGGCAACCAGGAGCCCTGGGCCCTTTAGAATGGCTGGGCCCCGGGGCAGTTGTCCCCTTTGCCCCCACCCTCACCCCATTGGTGGGCCTGAATGGGCCAGATCCTTCCCTGGTGGAAATGAGCGGCACATCTCCCCAAAGCACCATCGCTGGGCCTAACCACATCAGCCCCTCCATTGCCGGCACATCTATACATGTGCCAGCAATCCCCCGCCGCCATGGACATCGGACAAACCTAGTTCGAACTACCTAGTTCGTGCCCCGTGTAGCCGCGCTGCACGGGGTTCGAACGAGCGGGGTTTTAAAAATGGCGGCGCCCGGCTTATGCAAATGAAGCCCGGGAAATTCAAATCCCGGGCTTCATTTGCAAGTGCGGTATGCATACATTACCCTCCTAGTTCGAACTAGGAGGGTAGTGTAGACATACCCTCAGTGACTTGAAAATTGCCATCCTTCAGCAAAAAAAACCCTTCCAAAACAGACTGCAGCGGGATACTGCAGAGCTGGAATTCATGTGCAATTTGACACTACCAAACTGGGTCTGAGTAGAGCCTGGGAGTGGCTGGATCACTAAAAAAAGTAATTTCCCCCTTTTGGTCTTATGACCTTCTCATCCACTGTTGGGAGAGAACCACGTCCCCCCCAACTGAATTAACCTTATTAGCATTCGTCCTCCCCGGAGTAATGCCACACTCCCATCGTTGCATGTGTGTCTATCCCGGACAAACTGAAGTGCCCATTTCATGCATCTGACCAAGAGGCTCCAGCCCAGGAAAGCATCTGCCCTACTCAATGTTCAAAAGCTTCAGAGGAGCAGCCGAGTTAGCCTGTCACTGGAACAACTTAAAAAACAACAAACCGTCTTGCAGTGCCTTAAAGACTAACAAAACACGTAGCTGGTATCGTGAGCTGTCATGGACACAACCATCTGAGGAAATGGGCTGTGCCCACGGAAGCTCATGACACCTTCAACATGTTTTGTTAGTCTCTGAGGTGCTGCAGGACTATTTGTTGTTTTTTAAGTTTTTCCTAATAAAAGTAAAAGTCTTGAAGGGGCTACATGACTGTTGTTTTTGCTGGAACTAACATGGATACCCCTTTGAAACGTCTCAGATTCCGGATACACTCCTGGGTGCTTCTTTCTCTCTCTCTCTCTCTCTCTCTTTCCCCACCCTCTTGCTGACAATGCATTGGCCGGACATGGCATATTTTCCACAGTGGTGACATAACCATTAAGCACTACAGCCAGGGTTATGCTTGAAGGCCAGAAGGAAGAGACTGTTGCTACCAATCAAGACCTAGTTGATCAGGATAGGTGAGGGGCATCTTAAATATGGATATTATGTCCCGTTTCCTATCAATAACCGTGAAAGAGACATTGCTTCCAGAAAATGCACGTCTGAGATTCACTTAGTGAGTCAACAAACTGGACAAGAAGTTATGGCACTTAAATCCCCATAATAGTCTTTTGGGACTTAACCGTGGTACGGAGGTGGGTAATAATGGTTTCCAGCACTTTAGTTACCTGCATGTACAGCCATTCGCAGCTCCTGCTTCCTGCAGCTCCCATTGGCCGGAAACGGCAATCTGCGGCCAATGGGAGCTATAAGCCACCATACCTGCAAACATGCTAGTAAACAAAGTGCTGGGGGCCCGCCAGAGGCTACCTCTGGTGAACTGCATCCACAGGCCACTTATGACCTTGGGCACATCACTTAAAGCCAGATCCAGCTGAAGTCAGCAGAAGCTCTGACTATGGATTTCAGATCTGGTTCTGCATAGCTCAGTGCCCGATGCTCTTCATCTGTTTCATGAGAATAGCAGTATGTACCAACCTCCCCAGGCTTAAAGCATTCCATAGAAAATACCCTGAGACGGAAAACACCATGTAAGTGCAAAGTACTATTGTATCATTACATATTGTGGAAGTTCTGAGTAGTTAATGTTAGCCAAGGAAAACCACCGTGAAGCTAACAAAATTCCATGAAAACAATGTAAGAAAGGAAGACCCCAGCTGCGTGTGTTGGCAATCAAACCCAAGGTGAGCCTGTACTGTAAAGATGGGGAGAAAGCTGCCAGCAATTATTATCCTCCATGAGCTTTTGAGGAAAGGCCTGGAAAAAAAATATCGTGTACAGACCTTTGGGTTATTTAAAGGCGGCAACCTTCCACTTTCAACATGCTTCAATGGCTTACCAGGAGAACTGGCTGATACATCTTAATTAGCATTGCTTCTCCCTCCCCCCCCCACCCGTGGCGTGCGCACTAGCAACAAACACAATGTTGCCATGGGACTCTCCTCCAATTTCATAGTCATATGTATTGTCCTCTAAGAATCCCTGAATCTAATATACCTGGCAAGCTTGGGATTTTGTATACGGTCCCGTCTCGGCCTGTGTGTGTTTTTATCATAACGCAAAGGCAAATCCTTGACAGCAACACCACCACCATCTTGGCAGAAACTGACTTGCAGGGGCTATGGACGTGATGTTCAGTGAACATCCTAACTACCAATAATTCCAGTTGGCTGGATTTTCTTCAACTGCCTCCTTTGCTCTGCTCCCCACAGCTTAGAGAGATCCAACCAGCTGCCTACAGCTCCCATCAAATGGGTACTGCTTGGGAGGAGGGGCAAAGAAAGACGTTTATTAGTTCTTTTTTTTTTTAAGAAGTTGCTTTTCCCCAGTCCAAATATTTACTGCCGTTTCTAGACAAAAAAAATTAATAAAACTATTTGTTCAGGGAGATTCTCATTCCCAATTATTTTGCCTTTGCGACGGTAAAAAAAAAAATCCAACTTTGTTTGTGCATTCTCGTTGCAAACACAATGCCGACAATGGCTAAATAGACAGCATAATAAATAGCATCACAATGCCAACATAAAGGCCTTTCTGGTACTGCATACAAAATATAAACTGTGCCATTCCATTATTATTCTGCAGGCCTCGCCGAAACAGTGCCGTTGAAATTCCACCCCCAATGTGCATGTAATCAGCCATTCAGAACCTCTTAATGACTTGTCAGTTCTTTGCCCTGCCATTTTCTGTCCAATTAATTCTTTTATTGTGCACCGGATAAAGGAAGACAAAGGCCTTCCATGCAATAATGAATCATTAAAATTCAGCAGCCCCTCTCTTGTGCTCCTGGCATCTCACCAGCAACTCAGCCTGTTTTGCATTCGTTATGTGTGTGGTGGTTAAAATTCACTCTACCTCAAACAAGACCTTTGCAAAGACTTAACCCTTTCCTGTGTGGAGCAGCCGATTACCGCATGGCAAATTTAAAAAAAAAAATTAGAAAGGAGTGTGCGTATGGGGAGGTGTACATTATATATGAAGATCTCATATCTACCTGTCAGTTACAGTATTGCATGTACACATACACGCAAACATGTATATATGAGAGTGAATGTAGGAAACGTGTGTGTGTGTGTGTGTGTGTGTGTGTGTGTGTGTGTGTGTGACTGTATTACTATAGACTAAAACGGTACAGCCTGCATAGCAGTAGGCCTCTAAGGAGTGATCAACACACAGATTTGCTTTGGTTCCACCAAGCCACTGCAACCCCCTGGACGGATGCTTATTTTGGATTGCAAGAGACTTCCTGCTTGCTTATCATCGACAGTTACAGTGGGGGCGTTCTAGGTTGGATATTAGGAAAAATGATTTCCCTAGGCGGGTGGGGAAGCGCTGGGATGGGTTCCCGAGGGAGGGGGTGGAATCTCCATCCCTAGAGGTGTTTAAGTCCCGGCTTGACAAAGCCCTGGCTGGGATGATTGAGTTGGGATTGGTCCTGCCTTGGGCAGGGATCTGGACTTGATGACTCCTGAGATCCCTTCAGGCTCTATGATTCTATGATTTTATGACAGGTGCCAAACTACAGTGAACCTGGTTTAAACCAGAACCTGTCCACATGCAGCCTTCTGCACGGGTTTAACACAGGAGGCCAACCCCACCCCTTCCCGAAGAGCAGTGCAACGCTGCATGTAGACAAGCCTGCAGTCCACCCTGAGGCACCACGGTCACAGCCCAGTGAAGTCAAGAGGGGTCCCCAGACAGGCTGGAGTTGAGCTGTGAAGAGCATCTTCTCTGGAGCTGTGGAACTGTAAACTTGGGAGCCCCCATCTCGCCCCTTCCCCTCCACCCACTGTAAGCAGCAGGAGGAAAGATTTTCAATGGTGTTTCCTGCCTGACCATGGAGATGGAAACATAGTGGGACTTTTAAAGGCACCTAAACAGGTCTGGGTGAGATAGATTTGTCAGCTTGCTCTAAACCTAGGACAGGAGCCGTGGGCCTACCAATATAAGAGGTTATGTGTGCGGGAGGGCGGGAGGAGAGAGAGAGAGACTGATTTTCTAAACTCAGTTTTATAGCAAATACAGTGTTAAGCCTGGCTCTTTAGTTTATTGCTTCTCGGCTCACTTCTCCCTTAGCAAGGTTTTAAAGAACAATACACCTAAATCGCAAACCCTGCTTCTGCACACGCCACAGCCCCTGTGACGAAAGCAGCCCTTCCCCCTTCATGGCAGATGCACCATGAAGCCTATTGGCTGACAGAGAGAAACCCTTTGGCCCGGTACCTTGCCCCACCCTGCACTGGGGCCAGTCACTTCAACAGGCTCACGTGGTGCAGAGTCGGAACAATCTCGCCTGGAAATGCAAAGGTTGGGGGGTCACGTTTGTTTCACACCTGTTGGAAGCCGGGTTACGAAAACCAATCTCTAGGGAGCAGCCCACTGTGTTGCATGGTTGGGGGCGGCCCTAGACTAGCTGCCAGCAACTGGCGCCCTAGGCGAACCAGGCAATCGGCACCCCCACCTCCAAACCGCTCGATGATATTGTGCCACCATTTGGCACCCCATTTAACTTGGCGCCCTAGAAACCGCCTAGCTCGCCTATATGGACGGGCCGCCTCTGTGTATGGTCTGCTGCTGGGAGGAAAATGGGTGTGTGTGTGTGTGTGTGTGTGTGTGTGTGTGTGTGTGTGTGTGTACGGGCCGCCTCTGTGTATGGTCTGCTGCTGGGAGGAAAATGGGAGTGTGTGTGTGTGTGTGTGTGTGTGTGTGTGTGTGTGTGTGTACGGGCCGCCTCTGTGTATGGTCTGCTGCTGGGAGGAAAATGGGAGTGTGTGTGTGTGTGTGTGTGTGTGTGTGTGTGTGTGTGTGTGTGTGTGACAGAGAGTTGTGTATACTATGTATTACAATGCAATCACTGTCAATCACAGTATCACATGCACACATGCAGGTTAAGCTGCAGTGTAGCCAACACGGTTCCAGGAATAAGATGCCAAGAACAGAAGTTTCCTTGCAGAAGGTTACCACTGCTCAGTTTGGTGCTACCACTGGACCAAATACTGGGACCATAGGTTCAGCTCACGATGTTTCCCTGGCTTGCTCCTGAGCTGTGTGAGACTTAGTAGGGCATATTCTCCTCTCCTGTATACTGGTTCATATCCCTGACTGGAGCACCCTTGACGTCTATGGCGTTACTTCTGATTCACATCAGTGTAAGCAGCCAGAGAACCAAGCCCAGTTACTTTGGTCTGCAGCGATCGGGACAAAGATTTATTCTGGTTCTGTGTCAGCAGGGCGCACGCCCTCCCATCCCCCCACCGTGACCAGCTTTCAAATAACTCCCAAAGAACGGCAGCGTTCGGCACTCCCTTTGCACAGGTGTACATGCCTCGCACCAGCTGTGGGGAGGGGGGGTGAAGCAGAAGGTGCAGTGTCTTCACTCATGGGCCTCGGGGTATCAGCAGCGCTCAGCCTGTCGGGGAAGCCATTCAAGCTGCCAGTGGCTTGTTGTTTGGGGGCTCCAGCGTCTGAGTCCCAAGTCCTCCATGCCTGGCTTCGTCGCATCATGCCTTGGCAGAGACGAAACGGGCGCTGAGGCGTCTCCTGCACTTTGCACGGCCAATGCATGTGTCAGGGCCTTGCCGCATCAGTTTCCCGAACCTCCTCCTGCCTAAGAACATAGGACGTGCCCCACTGCATGAGTCAGGAGCCCGTCTCCGACCGTGTCCGGCGCCAGCTGCTTCAGAGGAAAACGCAGGCGGGCACGGCACACCCACTCGGATGATGTCATCCGCATCCTCTCCCACAAAGGGCTTTGCAGGAAACCCCCTTCTGTCCCACGACCCAGTTCCAGCTCCACCCCAGGCTCCCAGCAGCCCTGGCCCCACCCTCCTCATGCTGCCCCACCTTTGCAAGTGGGTGACGGAAAGGGATCACATGAGGATTCCCTGTTGTGATCCCTCCCACTGGGAAAGCTGGTATCGGCCACTGTCAGCAGACAGGACACTGGTCTAACCCAGTCTGGCCGTTCGTATGTTCACGCTCAGTGCTGAGTAATAGATTTTAAAAAGCAGCAGAGAATATTAAATCATCCAGTTCGCTCCTGGCTTCGTCTTCCCTGCGAGTTTTTTCCAGCAGGAAATATGCTAATGAGGGACTCATTTGCATGAGTCACGATCTCATTCGCATGTTTTCTGCCATTTCTTTTTGAACAAGGGGTTCTTGCACAAAAAGAAGCAGTATGGATGGGGGGGTTTTGTGCAAAAAACCCATGTGCAAAAAGAAATGGCAGAAAATATGCTAACCTCAAAAAAGATATTTTGGCCTTGGAAAGGGTTCAGAAAAGGGCAACGAAAATGATTAGGGGTTTGGAACGGGTCCCATATGAGGAGAGGTTAAAGCGACTGGGACTTTTCAGTTTAGAAAAGAGGAGACTGAGGGGGGATATGACAGAGGTCTATAAAATCATGAGTGGTGTGGAGAGGGCCGATAAAGAAAAGTTATTTATTAGTTCCCTAAATGGAAGAACTAGAGGACACCAACTGAAATTAATGGGTAGCAGGTTTAAAACTAATAAAAGAAAGTTCTTCTTCACACAGCGTGTAGTCAACCTGTGGAACTCCTTGCCAGAGGAGGCTGTGAAGGCTAGGACTATAACAGAGTTTAAAGAGAAGCTAGATAAATTCATGGAGGTTAGGTCCATAAAAGGCTATTAGCCAGGGGATAAAATGGTGTCCTTGGCCTCTGTTTGTCAGAGGCTGGAGAGGGATGGCAGGAGACAAATCGCTTGATCATTGTCTTCGGTCCACCCTCTCTGGGGCGCCTGGTGCTGGCCACTGTCGGCAGACAGGCTACTGGGCTAGATGGACCTTTGGTCTGACCCAGTACGGCCGTTCTTATGTTCTTATGTAATGAGATGATCACAGCTCATGCTGATGAGTCCCTCATTAGCATATCTTCTGCCGAAAAAACTCGCCATGAAGGCGTAGCCCCTGTGTATAACACAGACCATAGAATTGCATCCAGCTGCTCCGGTATTGAGACCAGTACGTGCCATGTGACTTAAACCCTTGCTCCAGGAAAGACAGTCGGTCCGGATCTGAAGGTGCCAAGAAATGGAGAATCTCCCACTTCCCTTGGCAAGCTGTTCCAATCACTCCTCCTCCTCCTTGATGAATGGCAGTGCCGTGTATGTCAGGAGGAGAAAAGGGAATGTCAGAGAAAGCAGGGAGATGAAGGGAGTCAGAAAGGGGCAGCTTTGACAGCAATGCTTCCCACCGGATTGGCACTATGCAACTCGGCTGCAGCAAGCGGGGGGGGGGGGGTGTTGACTTGGGGTTGCCCACAGGACTGGAGAACCGAAGAGAAGTCCTTCTGTTTTCTGGGTGCCGCTCCTTTAAATGGAACAGGGTCTCTCTGCCGGCTGCAGAAGTCAGGGTAAAATATCAGGCACTTTGAGCTTCGGTGTGGATACAGACTGTGCGGTACAGTGCACACTGTCTTTCTCAACAATCTGGAGCCAGCCTCTTAGTGCAGCACATGGGATATATGCTACCGTCAATCCCTGGATGTCAGCTAAGCACTCAGGTTATCCACAGCATGACCACACTTGGGAAGTGAGTAACTTTGTGAAAAACGAGGCACAAGGAGGCAAAGTGACTTGCCCAGGGTCATCCAGTGAGTTAGTGTCAGGGGCAGAATTAAATCCTAGGGCTGAATTTCAGCCCCTGCAATAGGCCTAAGGCTACATATGAGATATGACTGCTCTGCATTCACACAGCAGGAAAGTTTGGGTCAGGGAAAGCTTGAAAAGCCCAATTCGATGCTTTCGAATCCAACGACAAAAAGTCAGAACTTTAAACCCTGGCATTATTAAATCTCAAAAGAAAAACCCAGTCCTCCTGCCTATGGCAACAAGTTGTGACCACGTTTGATAGCAGGACAAGAACAGTGTCACAGAGGGTGGAAACTATGCCGTTCTATTTTTCTCTCTCCTTTTAGAAGGATCAGTCTCCATTTTGTACCTTCCCTCTGCACAATCTGCAAAAGTTGCTGCTAAGCTAGACTCGCTTTGCCCAGGGAAGAAGTGTTGCCAGCTCTCAGGCTACATCTACACTGCATCGCTATTTCAGGATACCAGAGCACCCCGAAATAGCTATCCTGTGTCTTCACAGCAAGCCCATTATTTCAGGCTCGCTGTTCCAACATCCCTGTAAGTCTCATTCCACGAGGAGTAAGGGATGTTTTGGAATAGTGGGTTCTTTCGAAATCAGGCAGCCTGAAAACTATAGAATCGTAGAACACTAGAACTGCAAGGGACCTCGAGAGGTCATCAAGTTCAGTCCCCTACCCCCACGGCAGGACCAAGCACCGTCTAGATCAGGGCTATTCAATTTTGGAAGTCCCAGGGGCCACAATGATACTCACAGCACATGCTGAGAGCCACAACTTAAGTGTGGTTGTATATACATGCAAATATATATGCAAACAGGGAGAACCTGGCTACATCCTCTTTCCTCCCGCCATGCTCCTGTGCCATGCATGAGGCAGGGTGGCAATGGGAGGACATGGCAGCCGCTATATACTGGGGCGATCAGCCCAGCCTGGCAGAGATTCTGATGTCGATCTGCTGTACGAAGAAAATCTGGCCAATCCAAGTCTAAGAAATGCTTGGGGGTCCAGCCTCTTCGGATGCCGGGAACCCTAGTGGATTTGAGGGGCGTTGCCTTTTGCCTCCCAGCAACTGTCCTAACATTCCGGAGGTTTGAACATCCAACCGAAAATCAGAGGCCCAAATGGTTCGGCCCATTTCCGGGTGGGACTCTATCGGCTCATGATTTCAGGCTAGCTGGGACCAACCTCTGACCTGCCTAGTCCTGGCCCGCCAGGGAGCTGGCGGGAGTTTGCCAGTTCGAACACCAAGGCCCTTTGTTGGCCTGGAAGTGGCTTGAATAATATGCCCCAGTGGGCGTCACTCAGCTGGGTTTTTTCCTGCCGTTTGTGACCCTGCGGCCAGAGGGCTCGCCCCACGGGGCCACTGCCCAGAGAGACGCGATTCTCCGCTCCTACCTCTGAGTCTTTTACGAAACCCATGCGGGTAAATCAAGGACGTCGCGTGGTCCCCAAGGGAGACTGAGAAGCTCTGAGATTTGAGGGCTTTGTAGGACGTGTCTTATTTTTAACGGCCGCATCAACAGTCAGCCCTTCAGCAAGCTGAACCGACATAACATCCCCTCAAGGTAGTCATCCGGCCAGCTGTTTGGACGCCACCAGCGTGCAAAGGGTTAAAGAGTGAGTGAGTGACGCCTTCTGTAGGAATGTGTGTGGCTTGCACTCCAGCTAGACCCTGATATCTGTAGAAATTACACTGTGGTGTGCAATAGGGTCACTTTCCCCTCTCCCTGCACATAAGGGGAAAAGACAGAACCCGCACAAGGGGCATTTAATACAAGCCGGGATAAGGCAAGAAGAGGGTGCGGGGAGAGGGTGGGGTGCAGAGGTCGTTACTGTTCCCTCTTTACAGAGGGGCAGGGATCCCTCGTCAGTTTCATGCCTCAAAATGGCTAAGGGGAAAAATAATCCCCCCTGGATTAAAAAAACCTCCATCTTCTTAACAAGTACTCCTTGCCTGTGCGCTGAAGAACCAGGTGCAAATGCAAATTAAAAGGGAAGCAGAACCTCAAAATGCTGGGTGACTTGCAAGAGCTCACCCACTCCATTTATTTTTAGGGAAATTTTCGACATCAGATTCCAATGTCCAAGAATTGCTCACCTTCCAGGCACTCCCTTCCCCTTTTGTGTTAGCCCCACGAGTCACAACCCTGGAGCAGGGCCGAGGAATATCTTGAAATGTGGCTGTCACTCTTCTTCCGGGACTGCAGGTTGGTTTGCCTGTGACTTCCTTGAAAAAAAAACCCCACGCGTCTCACAAACACATCCCCGTGTTTTATTACCACTGAAGGCTGCCATAGAAGTCACATTTCTTAGCCATAAACTTAATACCTAACAGTAAAAAATGTGCAATGAAAGCTGATATCATGCCAGGAAAAATGATAATGCAGAGGACTAGAAGGGAATTTTTTTCTCATCTAGAGAAATGTGGGTATGGTCCATAAAACTAATTTCCTCTTTCTTCCTTAATGGTACTTTCTGTCCAGCTCAGATAAAATAGCAAACAATCATTATTGTCAGTACAAAGAAATGAGGAACTTGTATCTTGTATTTTTCCTGTGATTAACTCAAGAACTCTTTTAATGATAATAGCTTCAGGTCAAAATCTAATCCCTGTTACACCTGAGCTCACTGACTTCAGAGGAATGGCTCCAGCTTTATAACAGCCGTCAGAATTTAGCCCTAGGTAGACAATGGTCTTCACGGATATGAATTGAACTATTGACTCGGTGCAAGTAATTAGTTCTTTCGCTGATTGCTAATGTGCATAGAATATTGCTGAGAGTGAATCTAGGTAGGAGGCTATACTTTTGGTGTGCTGAAAAGTAGCCCTTTGAATATAGAATTTTGTGTAATTCACTTGGAATAAGAAAGTAATCCCATGACTGTAGACTGTTTAGCAGCTTGGCGAACAACTATCTTGCAACTTCCTGGAATTTTATGTTGTAAAGTTTCAGAGGGGTAGCCGTGTTCGTCTGTAATTTAAAAAAAAACAAAAAACCAACAACAAATACTCCTGCAGCACCTTAGAGAGATGGGGAGTGAAAGGAAAGGGGAAAAGAATAATCAATTAGCATTTCCATCCTAAATGAAGCTGATAGAGAGAGCTCTAAAGCACTCCTTTTTTTTCCCTCCTTTCCTTCCCATTCCCATCCCCTCTGTTTCTCTGCTATTTATTTGGAACCTGAGCCCTTTAAAACTCCAGTCACCTGAAGAAGTGGGCTGTGTCCACGAAAGCTCATGACACCATCGACATGTTTTGTTAGTCTCAAAGGTGCTGCAGGACCATTCGTTGTTTTTTACGTTTTTTGAATTTTAAGCTATGTCTAGACTGCACTGTTAAATCAGGAAAAGATACGCAATTTGTGGCATGCAAATTGCGTATCTTTTTCCGATTTACTTTCGAAAGAGGCTCTTTGGAAATTTGGCGCATCTACATGGCGCCAAATTGCGAAAGAAAGTGTTCTTTTGAGCCATCCCTTCCTTATTCCTCGTCGAACAAGGTTTGCAGGGATGTGCAAAAGAGCATGTGCATTCTTTTGGGAAAAAAATCGGAAAAGCAGACATGGACACAGAGTTGCTTTTTCGGGATACTTCTAGCAATGCAGTGCAGACGTAGCTTTGTGGGGGGTGAATCTTTTTGACATTATGGACTGAGCAGGAAGAGTCTGACATAAATATTCAGCACTCGATATTCTAAATTAGAGCTGTATTGGCCAATTATAATTGGTTATCCAAGTCATATGGTATTGTTCCATTCCATGGCTAGATATGTGGCTCAGATACAAAAAAGGTGCCTAACCCCCATTAATATCAATGGGACTGAAGTGCCTAATTCCCTGTGAGGCGCCACGCCACCGTGACTTGTAATGAGGACTTTCAGATGTGACTGTTCAGGAGTGTGAATTTTAAAATCGGCCCCCTGCCAAACACGAGGGAAGGCACACTCGATCTGGGAAACCTTTGTGTTTTCCGTTAAAAGCATTTTCGGATAAAGAGCGTCTAGATTGGCAGGACGCTTTTCCGCAAAAGCACTCTAAAAGTGTGTCTAGATTGGCACGGACGCTTTTCCGCAAAGCACTTTCAGCACTGCCATGCTGCTCCTGCCCTCTGCTGTGGAACTGCCCCCACCCCCTAGGCCCAGGAGCCGCTTGCTTGCTGTGCAGGGCATGGGAAGAAGAGGAAGGGGTGCTGATGTCAGGGTGACCCTCCTTCCACCGTGTACCCTATCTCCACAGAGCAGAGGGGGGGCAGGGATGGAGAGTTTTCTGGCTGCTTTTAGGAGTGGGGCAGGGCCCGAGTAGGGGTGAGCCTGCCTTAGCCCCGTGCACCACCATCCAGAAGCCACCTATGGTAAATGGTGCCTGGCTGGAGCCTGCATTCCAAACCCCAGCCCCAGTCCTGAACCCCCTCCCGCACCCCAAGCCCCTGAGTCCCCCTGCACCCAAATTCCCTTCCAGAGCCTGCACCCATCCTGCGCCTCAACTCCCTGCCCCAGGCTCAGCTCAGAACCCCTGGCACACTCCAAATCCAAATCCAATCCCAAGATCAGAGACCACATCCCCCTCCCTTGCACCCTAAACCTCTACCCCCAGCTGATCAACGTGAGTGAGGGTCGGGAGGGACGATGGAGTGAGCAGGGGCGGGGCCTTGGAGAAGGGGCCAGAAGGAGGCAGGGCAAGAATGTTTTAGGTTTGAGGTGGATCCTGGATTGCGTTTAAATTCAAAAAGTGATCCCGTGCTTAAAAAGGTTGGAGACCCCTGCTCTAGAAGATGGTACTTCCCAGAATGTTGCTAAAGCATCAACCAATCCGTATTTGCAGTGATGTCATTCTCTTTGGGAGTGGGCTGTACTTTCACCCCTGATGACCTGCTGCTCCTCCCGCCCTCATGCAGGCTAAACTCCCAGTGACTGGTGTATTGAGAATATGTTCAGCACAAACATAGGCATGAGCGAGGAAACTGTTGGGGCTCATTTCTAGTTGCTGATCATTCTCACCCCATTCCTACCCGTCCTAACTTCCATTAATTTACCTAGGGTTTTTTTTTTTTTATCCTGTTAAAGTCCTGGTCTTCAGAATATCCTCTGGCAAGGAGTTCCACAGGTTGACCATGAACTGTGTGAAGAAAAACTTCCTTTTTGTTTGTGTATGGCTAGACTGCGGGAGGGTTTCAGGATACCGGAACGCATTTGTTCTTCCCCTTTTTTTTTGCGGAAGAGCAAACGCGCTCTTTTGGAAGCCCCTGTATTCCTCGTTCTATGAGGAAGAAGGGGGCTTCCGAAAGAGGGGTTTTTTTCTGACATTTGGCCCTGTCTAGGTGGGCCAAATATCAGAAAAGCTTCCGACAAGCTTCTTTGACTTTTAACCAAACCAAAACTTTCAGGATGGCATTAAATACACGCCCCTCTGTACATGGAGCTGTTTAGCTAAAAGCCACGTGCCAAATTCATCCTCGGACACTGAAACAAAACGCAAAAACAAAAACAAAACTGATTAATTTGTCCCGGTGGATTTTTTTTCTTTTAGTCTTGAAAATATTCTCAGACCAGGGTTTATTTTAAGTAGGCCTGTACTCCACACTCAGCCCCACTGATTTCAGTAGGCCTGCTCGTGGGCTGACCTGGAGAAAAGGCACTCCCCGGTGATTCTGAATCTGGCCTTACCCATTTTATGGAATGAACAGGTTTAGTGCCAGTTTTAGTGTTTTGCGCGTGTGCTTTCTTGTTGTTTGCATGAGAATAAACATTGCCTTTGGAGCATCACAGAGTCAGTCGCTTCTGATGAATCCTCGATGGCTGTTTCACAGGCAATGGTGCGAAACAAAGACTTTGTGTTGCCCCATGTTGTCCTTTGGCTTTTACTGGGTGCCTTGGTGCCCTACAAGACATATCCCTGCATGGATCGAGTTTGCCTTCACTAATTGAGAATAGCTAATTCTGAGGCAGAAGCTCATATACCTATGATTACAGCATAAGAATGGCCATACGATCAGACCAAAGGTCCACTAGCACAATATCCTGTCTTCTGACAGTGGCCAATATCAGGTGCCCCCGAGGGAACAAACAGGGAATCAAGTGATGTATCCCATCACCCATTCCCAGCTTCTGACAGAGGCTAGGGACACCATTCCTACCCATCCTAACTTCCATTAATTTACCTAGGTTTTTTTTTTTTAATCCTGTTAAAGTCCTGGTCTTCGAATATCCTCTGGCAAGGAGTTCCACAGGTTGACCATGCACTGTGTGAAGAAAAACATCCCTTTTGTTTGTGTATGGCTAGACTGCGGGAGGGTTTTGGGATACTGGAACGCATTTGTTCTTCCCCTTTTTTTTTGCGGAAGAGCAAACACACTCTTTTGGAAGCCCCTGTATTCCTCATTCTACGAGGAAGAATGGGGCTTCCGAAAGAGGGTTTTTTTCTGACATTTGGCCCAGTCTAGGTGGGCCAAATATCAGAAAAGCTTCTTCCGACAAAAGCATCAGAAAAAGATACGCAAAATGCACTGTGCATTTTGCGTACCTTTTTCTGACAAAAACTTATAGTCTAGCCGTACCCTTTCTTTTAAATCTACTACCTACTAATTTCATTTGGTGACCCCTAATTCTTGTGTTATGGGAGCAAGTAAATAGCTTTTCCTTATTTACTTTCTTCACACCAGTCATGATTTTATAGGCCTCTATCATATCCCCCTCTTAGTCTCTTTTCAAAGTTGAAAAGTACAAATTGTATTACTGTCTCCTCCTATGGCCGCTGTTCCAAACCTCTAATCATTTCTGTGGCCCTTTTCTGAACTTTTTCCAATGCCAAGGTATCTTTTTTGAGATGAGGCGACCACCTCTGCACGCAGTACTCAAGATATGGGCACTCCATGGGTTTATACACAGGCAATAAGACATTCTCTATCCCTTTTTGGACAGGCAGAATTTCTGACGGTCACGGGGATTTGATTCAAGCTGAACTGCAGAGTTTGCAGAGATGTATTTCAATGCCAGAAAGTCACCCCTGTGGTTCAGGTAGTAAGATATACCCACAGGAAGGGAGAAAGTGGAGACAGAGAAGTTTAAATGAGAGCATCTAGTCCTATATTAGGTAGCATTGACAGTGGGAGCACTCAACTGGGACTCAGGAGGCTTAGTTTCTATTCCGAGCCTGCCACTGGCCAACTGGACGACCTTGGGCAAATCACTTCACCCTTTCTGTGCCACAGTGTCCCCAGTTTGTAACACGGGGTAATGATATCCACCTCCTTTCTAAAGTGCTTAAACACCGAGAAGTCCAGTGGCACCTTATAGACATAGGGTACATCTACACTAGCCCCCTAGTTCGATCTAGGGAGGCTAATGAGGGCGACCGAAATTGCAAATGAAGCACGGGATTTAAATATCCCGTGCTTCATTAGCATGTTCCTGACCGGTCACCATTTTTAGAACTTGACTAGCCCAAAGTAACTGCCCGCGTCTACACGCGGCAGTGAAACAGGATTCTGAATTAAAGCCCTAAATCGACTTAGCTGGTAAACCTCATTGCAGGAGGAATAACAGCTAATTCGAGTTAGGGCTTTAATTCGGAATCCCCGGGAACATGCTAATGAAGCGCAGGATATTTAAATCTCGCGCTTCATTTGCAATTTCGGTCGCCCTCATTAGCCTCCCTAGATCGAACTGGGGAGCTAGTATAGACGTACCCGAACAGATTTATTGGAGCATAAACTTTCGTGGGCAAAGACCCACTTCGTCAGATGCTCCAATAAATCTGTTGGTCTATAAGGTGCCACAGGACTTCTCCTTGTTTATGCAGATTCAGACTAACACAGCTACCCCTCTGATATTTGTAAAGTGCTGTGCGGTCTACTGATGAGAAGCATAATAGAGGACACATAGGAGTTAAGTTGTGTAGGACCGGGGTAGGTTCGTCATCACTTTTACCTCTACCGCCCAAAAACATGCCCTGCGAGTTTGACTGGGCCCAGTCTTGCACAGAGCAGAAGCTCATTAGCTGTCCTAAAAGTCTGAGATTTTAGGATGCTCAGCATTTTTCAGGATTGGGTCCTTAGGACCAAATGTTCTTACTGCTCCCATTCTGAGCCACCACCACGTTTTCAGTCGCATGGTGAGTTCCAGTGGCATTCCAAGCTCCCATTGTAAATTACGTGTTGTGGGACAGATCGGCCACCAGATCAAATTTATTAACTTCAGCGGTGCTGTGATTTACAGAAGAGAAGGCTCTGGCCAGACACAGGCATTTTTTAGACTTCGTTATTTAAAGGTGGGGGTTTTCCCATTGGTGACACGGAGAGATGTTTGAGATAGCACATATGAGGCTGTGCTATTACATGTGATACTACTTTTTTTTTTTTGGTAAAGGAAACTCTAGGAAGGGACTGCATCGCTTTTCTGTGGAGTTGAACAATCTCCGTTTTGCTCAGGGCTAACGAGCTAGGCTACTGCTCGAAGCTCGTGTTGTAATCAGGAGGGGAGAGAGGGGGAATTTCTCTTCCGAAAGCTGCCGAGGAACTTTGGCTTCCAGTGTAATAAAGTAATTTTGCCAGCAGTTTTGTAAATGAGCACAGAGAAAATGGTGTCCTGTTACAGACGCTTTGGCAAGATCGCTCTTGGCACATCCTGCAACCAGCAAATTCACTTTGGGATTTTGTTCTTCACAGACTTTATTAATATTCTCTACGTTCATTAATTGTCATCACATTTATATTCCCGGGTTAAAAGATTTTCCAGCGCTGGCCTGAAACCAAGTCACAAAATGTAACTATGTTGATGACTGTATTTTTTTAAATAAAAAACCACTGCAAGCAACATATAATTTTGTTGCCATTATAATTAAGAGCTCGCCCGCCAGACAACAGAATCTGTTGCTTTTTAAAATTCCAATACACTGTAGAGAATGAAATAAACTTGATTTAAAACCGGGGCATTCAATCCTGAAAATCTTTACTCCTGTGAGTATTTCCACGGAACTCCTTGAGATGAGTTTGTATGAGAATGGAAATCTTTGTGTAACCCTGACTCAGTCCCATCCTTTCTAAATGCTGGTGAAACAGCAGTAGGAGATGGGAGATATTCGTGAAAGCAACAACAACAACAAAATCCCTGGTCTCTTATTTCACGTGAATCGCAAGTAAAACGTTTCTTTTTCTAGTTTTGTTTTCCAAGTTTCTTTTAAGTGCAGAGATTTTTTTTAATATAATGAAAACAAAAAACACATGGTTGATAAAAAGCCATTTGTTTAATTTTATCAAATTGATCTGTACAAAAGTTAGCATTGCTTAGTCAGAAGCTAGTGAACAGAACAGATAAGTAACAGCTGAAAATCTTCCAAACTTTATACAGAAAAATAGATTGCATAAAAATGAGTTTTCTGTAACTTCCCCCGTCCCACAAACCCAAAAGGAAATATGCAAAAAATACTTTTAGAAAAAGAGTAGGAAACATAGAAAAGGTAAAAAGAAGATAATCTCTGAAATGTGTTTAAAGATTTACAAAGTTTTTAAAAGGCACAAGTTACCATAAAATAGATGGTTATTATATGCTCAGCATACAATGGAAGAAGTAGAAATATATCAATGAAATATTAGTCTAAAACTAAGTACCTAAAAAAATTTAGTGGAGAAGGTTTTAGTTTCACAGCTTGATGGATAACATCTGGTCCCTAGAAGCCAAACTTAAAGTGGAACTCAGTCCGTAATACCTCATTAAATTACACCTTTCTGTAAACTCGTCTTGGTTCCGAAAGTGTTCAGAAATTCAGTGACGCCTTCAATCCAATTTAATATCTTAAAAGCAGCTGGCAAAGAGAATCCAAACTGCCCTGCTCCTTTTCCCATAATTTAGCCATCGAATTTAATTAATAACTTTTGCGTCCCTCCCTTCCTTTTATGGTTTTAGATATGTGTGTCAATTTTACGTTCATGACTGGCTATGTGTGACAGTATTTCAGCCCCTCTCTCAAACATGTTCTGCAGTGGTTAAAAAAAAAAAAAAAATACTCATATTACCATTTTATTGTATCATCTCCACTAATTTTATATCCCCCTCTGACCCATCTTTAAATTTTTTAAAAATTCTACTTTTTGCACAAAAATTACTTCATTAATTAAAAAAGACAAAATAATACAGAACATAAATACATATTAAACAGATTTCCAATAATAAAAAAAAAAACCCAAACACTTTTAAGCTTCCAAAAAACAAAAAATGAATGTTAACTACAGCCAAACCTTGCTTAGAAAGAACTCTTGACTAAAACACACACCTCAGACATTTAACTGGTTGGTCCTAGCCGACTCGGCTATGTTCCCATAAGATCGTTATATGGAATAGCGGAAATGCTTTGTATATATTAATTGGTCCTAGTGAGTTCTTGCCTCCAAGGCTGGTCCGTATCTCACATTGCAATAGACCCTTAAAGTCTCGTACATCTTTCTGGTTTTGCACTCAGACGTTCAAAACTAAGAAGTTCGCTTCAGTCCTCACAGAGGAGTCACGCAGTTTTGTCCTTCATTTACTCAAAAAGGAATTTCCCATCCGTTAGTTTTTTTGTTTGTTTTCATTAAAGAAAAATAGAACTCTGTCTTTTAAAGTTTGGCGATTTCGAAGCAACAGACACCCAGTCCCAATGAATAGAGTTCCCAGTGGCTCAGCAGGCACTTAAGAATTTGCCACGGCACTCCACTTTGTTTTTCTTCATTCCTTCATTAGTGCATATAGTTTTGGGAAGATTCCTTCCAGCCTCTAAGGCCTCGTCAGGGTTGTGTAGACGGGCTGGTCCCAGTTAGCCGTGGGGCTGTGAGCAGGAGGGATGGATAAGCCGTTCAGGATGGGTGTGGCGTAGGGGCGCCGGGAGGAATGGAAATACGGATACTGGTAAATGCTGGAGGGGTAGCCGGAGTAAGGGTTGTAGTAATTCGAACTCTGGAGGTCTGTGTAGTCGCACTGCGAGCTGGAGAAAGAAGCCGCAGCTGTTGGGGTGGATGCCGTAGTGGCACACGCCTGTGCACTGTAGGAACCATAGTCGGAGTGAGATGGAGACCCATGGGACTGATCGCTGTAATGACTGGGGCTGAGCTGCTCCGTTTTGATATGGGGTCTCTGCTGGCCAGTTTCGTTTAAAGTCGGGGACACCGAGGATGGGCTTTTGTGAGTCCAAACTTGGGCTGCTCCACTGCTGCCGTTGGCTGAATGGGAATAAGAAGGGCCGTACGGGCCCGTGGAAGCGTTCTGCCCATGGTCAGCCGGCATGGCGGAGTGGCCGTTCAGTGGCAAATACTGGTCGAGCTCCCGCACGTCAAAGGTCTCCATGTTAATGACCTCGCTGCTGAGTTCGGAGATGTCCACGTTGCTGAAGTCTATGTTCTGACGGCCACTCTCCACTAGGCGGCGCCCCTCGTGTTTCAGCTCCTGTTTGCTCCCATGATGGAGGTCCGTTTTAGGGGTGGTAGGAGGGGTGGGTGGTCCGTGAGTTTGCCCTAAGGACAAAAGCAGATTTTGAAAATTCAAGGACAGGATGGACATTTGGGAGGGTGGAGAACAGGCAGTGTAGCATCGTTTAGCTATTCATATGCTCAAACACAGGATCTTTCAATAAAACACTGAATCAAGAAAACACTCGGATGCTGGGTAGATGAAGTCATCATAGCTACTGAGCCAGTGAACCAGGACTCAGTAGCCACTGATCCCAAGCTAAATGTTTTTGTGGGGCTCCATGAAATCTTTGAAGTGGCAAAGACATCTAAAACCAATTCCTTGGCCAGAAAGTGCAAGTGAGGGTCACTGCAATGGAAATGACTCGGATTTTCATTTAAAGGGCAACAAATGAAAACAAGTTATTCTGTATATAAACCTCCGTACTAGTGCAAACTTAAAGCAAAGGGAGTGGGGGAGGAAAACCTTGCAGACAGGGTTCATAATTCAGAGAACAAACATGTCTGAAATTACAGGACATTAGCAATACTTTTGGAATCTGTCAACAGAAAAAGTTTGCCAATTCAGAATCCAGAAGAGTTGGGACGAGATCAATCGTCTTGATCTCTCGGGCTTGTTCTTCAGGCATCTTCAACATTACCCATTCATAACGATCCCTGATCATATCGCAATTAACGCTCTCTCCTGCCCCCTCCATCTTGATACATTAGAGACCGTTTGAAAATGCACGTTTACTTTCTAAGTAATAAGATTTAGCCCCATCAATGGGTGTTCTTATATCACAGGCATCACTAAGGTATGTGGGACTTTCTGTTATCTCCAACAGAACTACATAAGAGGATTTCACTCGAGGGCCCCATTCCTTCAAACACGTGTAGGATTTTAAGGGCTACTTGGGGTAGTTAAGTGATAGAAATATAGCCGTGTTAGTCTGGCGTAGCTGAAACAAAATATAGGACTATGTAGCACTTTAGAGACTAACAAGATGGTTTATTAGATGATGAGCTTTCGTGGGCCAGACCCAGTGGTCTGGCCCACAAAAGCTCATCATCTAATAAACCATCTTGTTAGTCTCTAAAGTGCTACATAGTCCTATATTTTGTTTGGGGTAGTTAAGTGTGCGTGGAAGCAGTCGCAGGCTAGACGTGAAAGCAGGAATTTTCCCTTTTGTTTATTAGACAAACACTGACTGTTCATCTGCCAAGATCATAAATCTTTGCAAGTTTCAAGACACCACAGTACAAATCCAGACTTCCTACCTGTGTGATCACTGTGATGGTGAGAATCCCCCACACCTCCTAGCCCGGTATCTGCTTTGTAGATCTGGCTCCCTGCATGATGGCTGAGCTCCGCTCCTGAATCAGAATCACTCTGGCCAGCTTTTACACTTTTCCTCCTCCGTGGCTGGTATTTATAATCCGGATGATCCTTCTTGTGCTGAACTCTGAGCCTCTCGGCCTCTTCCACAAAGGGACGTTTCTCGTTTTCACTTAGCAAACTGTTTTATATTTTAAGAAAGGAAAAAAAACAGTAATGTATACGTTTCTTAAAAAGCAAAATGCAAATGTCCATCGTGTTTTCAGACATTTCTCTCTCTAACATACAGGCACTGATTCAGCAAACCAGTACTTTAAATCACAACATATATTTTCAACTGTAACAAGAACCCTTTGCTTTACTCGTTGCATGTATTGCAAATATCAGCTAAATAGCTGTTAAAGCATCCACTCTGGATATCAGTCACTGGGCAAAATATAGTCGTTGGTTTTTATTTTAAATGCAAGTATCCTGCTCCTAAATATTACTGCTATATTTCATATGTAAGTCATATGACAATCACTTTTGATCATCTCCAGTTCTGATCACAAGCCACAGACTTGCGAAGAACCAATCAATTTAAAAGCAAATCAAATATTTCATTTAAAGATTTTTTTTTTTCTTCTGGGCTCTTTTTTGAAAACTTTCCACTGATATCTAAACCATAGCTTTTTTTAATGTAGAAATCCTGCTCATCAGAACAAATACATGGAATGTTTCACTTTGTGTGTCATCTTAAATAATTAATTTTTTAACAATCTGATGGGCACAAAGGAAAAAGAGCTGTAGTCCAACTTGCCAAAAGCAGCATAAACAAATTTTAAACTAGATGCTTTCCAGGAAACTATTAGTACTAGACAAATTTAAACATAAATGTTGAGTATATAAATAAATTTGTGTTGAAAGAACAAAAAAAAAAAACTCATGAAAAGAGCAGTCCATTAAAAAAAAGATATAAAAGGTATAAATTGCATTACATAGTTCATTTTAAAGCTCGTTAAATACGCAAATGTGCACAACAAATATTACAAAGAAAAGCCACTAAAGTTACAGCTAAAAAAACCCCCTCACTGTTTCCTTGTAGTAGAAATACAGAGAATCCACCCATCATAAAAAGTTGGCGGAAAAGGAGCAAAACAGACAGAAGTTTCCCAAGTATTTAATTATGCTGCTGAGCGCCAAGAAGAATCCTGCACCCTTAATCGGCAGGAATGGCCACAGCTGGGGCAGACTGTTCCTACTGAAAGGGCATGTCTGTAATGGTTACGTTGCAGTAACGCTCTCAAACTTCCAGCCTGTAGACTCGGCGTCTCTCTATAACAGGACTTGCTAATGAATGAACCCGGCCCTTCATATGGCTGCCTCGTGGAAGAATTCACGGCAGTCCAGTGACTGCTGGGAATTCCACCGTTCCTTTCAGCAGAGTAGGATCGGGCTCACGCATTCAAGCAAAAAAAAACAAAAAAAAAAAACCTCACTGATGCCTTGAGGGATTAGGCCTTCTATTAGTATTTGGTCCGAGGGCCCGTAACCTGAGTGACCGTTATCATTTGTTCTTTGCTACGTGTTCACCCCGATCACAGGCAGTTCCTTTTTCCCTGCCTTGAAGTTTCACAAAAATGTTTTGGTCAGGGGGAGAAACTTAACGCAGAACAGCAACCGGTTGCTTTTTTTTCGAGGCTCCGTGGCTTGAGAGCTCTGTGTCCCTCAGATAGGTCCAGCCTGAAAAATTCCACCAGAATCTAACTTTGTAGACTTGTCTACAACCCTACAAATATCAGAAAGGCTGGTGCTTTTTGCACGGATATTTCCCCCTGCTGTAACTGAAGAAAGTTAGATAGCCAATTGTCCAGGAGCAGGGGTAGCTATAGGTAACTTTGTTCCCCTGCGTTCTTGGACTGTCCCTCTCTTGTGGGTGTGTTAATAAGGACAATTCTCCCCTGCTACACAAAACGGGGATTATAAACTCTTACTCTAAAGTGCAGAACTTGTAAACCAGACCCTCTGAGCATGGCAGGAGCAGCCAGCTCCATTCTCCGGCTTTCTTCAGTGGTTGAAAGGCAGGGGTAGGAGCCCTTCTCTATGACTTTTCAAAACTAGTTTGGCCTTCCCAGTAAGCAGCCATGGGGGAAAGCTGTGCCCTGAGTAGAGAGGAACTACTGGGACCTCTGGACCTTTTCTACAGTAAAATGATCCCACTTTCGTTTGCTAGATTCTAAAACGGGAGCATCTCCTGTCTGATCTCCACCACTCCTTGCAATGTGGTGCTACGGAAAACCGCCCCTATACAAAGCGTTGTGGAGGGTGTGTACACTGTGTGTGTGTCTGGACATGGGGCCTGTGCTGCATATGTGTATTATGCATGTAGATTGCCACACATATGCATATGCAGTGTGATGCCTACTGTGTGTCTGGTGCATGTGTGTCTGTGTGTAGTTCATGATGAGTAGGTGCCAGCTATGCCTGGGATGCATGTTGTGTGTGGTGCGTATATGCACGATGCATGCTCTCTACAGGGCATGGTGTGTGTGTGCAAGCCATGCCTGGACTGTATGCAGATATGTTGTGTGGGTAAACTGTGTGCAGTGTCTATGCGCTTAAAGCGTGTGCAAACCTGAGGCTTATGTAGATATGTTGTGTGTGTAAATCATGTGCGGTTTCTATGTGACTGGTGTGTGCGCATATGTGCGGTTCCTATGTGACTGGTGTGTGCGCATATGTGCAAGCTATGCTAGGCCATGTGCAGATATGTTGTATGTGTGTGTAAACAGTGTACAGAGCCTATGTGTCTGGTGGGAGTGGGTAGGGGTGAGCGCATGCATCAGCCATGGATAGGTACCTTGTGTTAGTGTGTAAATGGTTGCCAGTGCCTATATGCCGTAGACACGTGTGTGCGCAAGCCATGCCGGCATGTTACATGTGAGCCGACACACGGTGTGCGGTGCCTCTGTGCCTGGCACACGTGTGCGTGTGAGCCACGCCAGGCTGTGTGCGCACCGTGCCTGGTGCACGCCTACGCCTGCCCATCGAGGCCCCAGGTGGGCACGGCCCGCTCCCTCCCGCCGCCCCGCCGGGGTGCCCGCTCCCCGCCCCACTCACCGCCAGAGCTTGCCCAGGGTCTTGCTGAGCTCGGCGTTGTGCAGATGCGGGTACTGGTCGGCCAGCTTCCTGCGGGCGGCCTGCGCCCACACCATGAAGGCGTTCATGGGCCGCTTGACGTGCGGCTTGGCCTTGAGCGCCCCGCTGCCGCGCACGGGCATGGGCACCAGGCTCCAGTCGTAGCCCTTCAGCACCTGCGACACGGCGTCCCGGATGCAGGCGGGGAAGCGCTCGTCCACCTCGGCCGCCTCCCCCTTGGCGCCGGCGGGCGGGCGCGGGGCGGGGGCCGGCGGGGCGCAGCCCAGCCCCTCCGAGCCGGCGGGGGACAAGGGCGCGTCGGAGTCCGAGTCCACGTGGGACATGGAGCTGGCGGTGCCCGCCGGGCTGCAGGGCGGCTCCAGCGCTTTGTCGCGCTCCTCGGTCATGGCGAGCATGGGGGGGAGGGGGCGCTGCAGGCTGGGACCCCCCTTTCCCCTCCGCTGTGGCCCCAAGGCAGCCGCAGGGTCCCGGCGCAGCCTCCCCGGGACGCGGCCGCGCTGCCCAGATGCGCCCCAGATGCGCCGCGCTGCCCGGCCCGCCGCGCTCCGCTCCACTGCCGAGCTGCGGGCAAGAAGTTTCTTTAAGCGGCGGGCGAGCGGCCCCGCCTCCCGCCCCGATTGGACGGAGGAGGCGTTCTCATTTGCATCGCCACGCCCCTCTCCGCTCTTAAAGAGACAGCGTCTTCTCCTCTTCTTTCCCCCCCCCCCCCCCTTAGGATGGTTTTCCTTCTCCCCATGTGAGTGCTCCGAGCTGGCGTGTGCCCTGCTGGCTTTTAAAAGGGAGGGTCTGGAAGGTGCTGGGTCCTGCCGGGAGGGCAGGGGACTGGACTTGACCGCTGGAGCTTCCTTCTGGTGCTAGCGTGCCATGATTCTGGGAACAAGGAAGGAAGGGCCTTGTCACACGGGTGGGGCGTGGAGGGCTCCTTTGGGTTTTCGGGTGCAGGAGTCCCGAAAGGGGAAGTGCTTTGAGGAATGTGCTGATGGGGGAAGGCAGAGATAGGAAGCCTCTGGTTTGGTTCATTTCACTTCTTGGCAGGCAGTGAGCCCTAGTGGCAGTGGCAAAGGCGGGAGATGTCGCAGGCTGGCGCAGCACCTCCGGCCTTCCCAAAGCAGGGTCCCAGGGTGCTCCCCCGTGGCCGGAAGGGATTTCATCCCTGGAGGGGTCCGGCGCATGGGGTCCCTGAACGCAGAGAGCTAGACTCCAGGCTCAGCAACCAGGACACCATCCCCTTTATTGTCTGAAAAAGAGAGGGCAAAAGAAGGTTTCCCCCTTCTGGTGGTAAGTCACTTGGTGCCATGGCGTTTTAGACACTGATCTGGGTTCCTTGGGGCGGGGGCGGGGGGGATCGTATGCGTGTGCGAGGGGTGGATTTTACAGATTTCAGCGCGAGGACACGTTTCCTTGTGAATTTAGACCCTTTCTAAATCAAACGGATCCCATCTATTTGCCCTCCACCCCCACTCCAAAAAGCCCCCCGCCCCCGCCATTGGGCTATAGGATGGTCACATCCGCAGAGGCCCCCGCAGAAAAGTGCAGCGACGGGGGGAGGGGTGGAATGTTGGCGTCCCTTAGAACGTCTGAGGGACACTTTGGAACGTTCCGTGTGTGTCCAAGGTTCCACGCTGGAACCCTGGGCCCAGCTGGCAGGCGCGCGAAGGGTTAATCATACCTTGCGTTCGGCGTGTAGCACTCCCAGGCGCTCAGCGAAGAGGCCAGCTTGCTGGGCACGGAGCGCGACACGGGGCCGCAGAAAGTGGCCGGGGCAGAGGCCTTAGGAGCAGGGCCCGATCTTCTTTGGAAAGCGGACCTGGGCGCCTGGGAGTGAAAACTTCCCCAGTGAAAACCTATCGATCCGTCCAGCTGTTGGTTTCAGGGACGAAATCCAGCCAAACGAATGCATTGATCGTTTCAAGGTGCGGCGAGGTGGGGTGTGTTTACACAGGGGGTGACTCCTGTTTACAAAGAGAAGCGGGGGGAGGAGGGGAGTGAGGTTTCTGGGGCGGGGAGGAGGGTTAATTACCCCCTTTCCTTTTTGGGGGGGGCAAGGTTTGGCTGTAAAGTGCATGCCAGCGTCTCCAGCAAATCTCACCTCCATCCCATACACCACAAAAAATCACCTTCGCAAGGCTTTTAAGGGAAGACGGTTCTACCTCAAGCGGCTAATCCGGAGCCGGTGGATTTCGCATCTGTGCGAAAGCAAAACCAGGCGGAGGGTTTGTTTAAACACGACAGCAAATATTAACCCAAGTCCCGGCGCTGGATTTAGAAAAGCCACCGCCGGCTGCAAGCCCTGGCTCTGTTTATAGACGGCTAATTAATTTTCTCCAATAAATTGCCTCAGTTTGAAGGCTCCTTTCTAGGCACAAACATCCTTTTGTGGCTAAAGTTGTACGTTTAAGCGCTTCGCGGACCCATTGCCTTCTTCAAATACGTACGCCTCCCTAGCTATTATGCCCGCACTGGGAAAATGCGGCTACTCAGTCACCAATAGACGCGCAAACAGAAACGCGGCCGTATACACCTTTGAAAGTAAGATGAGTGCCTCTGCTGTAACCCACGGAGCAGGGCAGAGGCGCTTCGCTATTGAAACAGTTTCCTCGGGCGTGAGCGCTTCAAATGAAAGGCAGCTCTGGATTTCCAGACGCTTGGGGATTCAAAACTCGGAGTGGGTTCGAAAACTTCGCGAACTTCATTCCGCTCCGATAGAACCCAGCTGCCAGGTTTGGTTAGATACCAGGGAGGATTTGGCCATACGGGAAAAGGCTGCCTGGATGTTTACACCTTCTGGTGTTTTGGTCCGCTTCCTCGAGTGAAGGCCACAATTTAGGGGTTGAAAACACCAATTCACTGCCAATGAATATGTGCATTTCACGCGTGTCCTGAATCAGAAGTGGCTTTTGAAATACAGGGGGGATCTATAGCCCCGTCCCATTTTTGATCTTTTGCGTGCACACGGGTTTTCCCTGTGCCTTAAATCGTTGCACCCTTTATTCCGGGTGGTGTGGGAAGCGAATCTGGAGCGCAGAGAGGCCCCAGAGAGACAAATAAAAACCAGGAGAAGGCCACGCTGCATTATAAGCTTGTCCATCACCCGAAGGTAAGAATGATTTTTCAGGGCATTCAACTGCCAGTAGGATTCAAAGAATAGCACTGGGAGATCTCACTGGCCCACTATTAATGTCTGGCTCCTTTTTAAGGAAAAGGGGAAGTTCACAGAGTTGTTATGCTTAAGGATTTTCGAGCAGGTGCGATTTTATAATGATGGGAGATCGCTGTGTGTCAATGTGCGCGCCCACAAACCTACCGCGCTGCGCGCACATTGTAAATTACACGGCTAACATACACCATTTCATCCTAGACAAATCTGGGGCATGCCATGACCCAGACTTCCGGCATAATACATGGCTGGGACGTGTTTAAAGTTACCTGTAGAGCTAGGACACCCACTTGCTGTTTCCTGGGTTGTATCCCGTGGGGCTAAATTCCTGCTTCTTCGCTAGATACATACACCTCTGCCCAAAATTCCTCCCCGTTTCTGTGTTTGAAATGATCGCTGCTTGGACTGCCACAATCCAACCTCAAAGTACCAGATTGTCACGCTTTGCTGTTATTCTTGCAGTGACAATTAGGAACGCGAATAGACTTTCGCCTCATTCTGGAAGACACGACAAAAGAAATTGACACACAATCCCATCACACTGGAACTATCCGACAACAATCTGCCTCTCTTCCCATCCCCCGCCTCACAACCCCACACGCACACCTTGGCGTCTCTCCAAGGGCTTGGTCCTGCTTGGAAAGAGATGAAATTAATGACCGGGGATGGGCGAGTCCAGAAAGACACCTGTAAACGCGAGAAAGCCAGGAACCCGTGGCTTTCCCAGTGTTGCATTCTCATCAGGTCAGTTTCACTCGGTGGTCAGCTCGCCGGAGTCTTGGATTCGTTCCCTCCTTTCAAAAGAATTCTCTGTAACAATCCTAAAGACAAATTGCGGTGGATTTATTTTAAGGGACGGCAGTGTTGGCTGTTATTCTTGTATCACGTTAGATCAACTGTTCCATCAAGAGTTCACATTAAAAACAAACAAACAACCCTCTGATTTGATCCACATGGTTTCTCATTTTGGTTAAAATGCGTTTGGGGTTTGTTTGGGGAGGGGGGCCATTTCCCCCTGTCTTTCCAACTAAGCCCCTTCTCCCCTCCCCTGGCAGAATAAAACTGAAGCATTTGATTCTAATTATGGTTGGCAATTATAAATCACAAAGAGATCAAATGAAAAATTACATTTATAGCTGCTGCTTTCTTCCATAAAGTGGAATACAGAACAATTGAGATTTACAAGGGAAATTACAAAATGTGTGAATGTTTCCAATATGAAAAGGTTTTTTAAAAAAAAAAAAACCCAGCCAGTGACATGTTTTGTTAGTGTTCTTGTTTATTAACTGTGATGTACAGACATTTTGAAATTAAAAGTATAAACTGCAGTAACTGTAATTGGAACCATGCATGTGTCTGTACACACGCACACACGCTGCAGGGAATTACTTAGGCATCCATCAACATCCAAATCTCACAATGATTATCACTCCAAATGTTAGTGTACGCGGATCCATCCAGGGTTTTTTTTTTCCTTTCTAAAATGGGCCCCTTTGCTTATTTGTGTCATTTTCCGAGACGGCTACAGTTCTCAGTTTGCACAAAATTATCCTGTGGGCTGTAAACAAATACAAACCATTAAACGTTAACAAAAAATCAACTGGAAGAGATGTAGCCCTGTATTACAGAAACAATCCGTGTCACGGGGTTAGAACTGCAGTCTGGGAATTTTGCACAAGTCCTCAATAAGGGCCTGATCCAAAAGCCATTGAAGTGAATGGAAAGATTTCCTTTGATTTCCAGAGGCTTTCCTGCTATCCTGTACTCAGCCTGAAACTCCGTGGGCTTTTCCTACTAATCATGCACATTTCTATAATGCCTGTCATGTCAGGCTCTCAAGACACTTGAGTCCCATTCATGACTTCAGTCTCACAGCATCCCGGAGCAAGGTAAATAACCTCAAACCCATGGTACAGGTGGCTGAAGCAAAGCTGTTACATGGATTGTGCAGTTCACCTTACCCCAGACAGAGCCTATGGTGAACCAGCAGCTGCCTCCCAATCTCTCCTTTTTGCTTGGCTCCCACCTGCAAAAGTGGAGCACAGTTCACAATTTGCACTGTGATTGCTGTCGGCCGTCCACAGTGGGGAGCGGAGCAGCCACTTTTCATTTATTATTGATACTGGGGCATCAACGAGCATAATTGTGACGTAGTGGGGGTGCTGTCTGCTTTTGTGATCCTATGCTACTCTGTGTCTGGGCCGGGCCCAGCAGGGGTTGGGGGTCTCTTGAGCCCAACTGGGGGGCGTGCCGCCTGGAGGGGGCATGAAGAAATTCCAGGGGGAGGCATGAGGTGACCCAGCCTCCCTCCCATCAAGTTTTAGTGCCCTATTCAGTTCCCTTTTCCTTTTTTTTCTCAACAAGTTTTGCTGCTATGGGGGGGCGGGGAGGGGGGGGTGAGGGTTTTTCAAAAATCCAAAAGGAGGCGTGATGCCAAAAAGTTGGGAAACCACTGACGTCGACAATGGCCCGGCAGCTTCTCACCTGGCCTGGGCAAGGAGTTTGAAGAAAGGAAGGGGTATGGCTGCCGGGGGGGAGTGAGTAGCCGGTGGCTGGGAGAAGGGGCAGTCTGGGGGAGGAAGATGAGTAAAGCAGAGTAAAGCCAGGACAGGGGAGGTTCAGGGATCTTTGAATCCCTCCCCCCCAGGAGGGATAAGGCCGTCCGCTCTCAGTGTATCCGGCTACCATCGCCTGTGTCCCAGAGAACCAATAAACCTCCTACTCTACTGGCTGACTGACCGTTACATCTGGCTAGAGATGGGGAGTGCAGGGCCGACGTGTCGTCACAATAATCCATCATGGAAATCCAGAATAATCTATGTTGCCCCCAGAACAACCCAAGACATTGGCAACCAGACTCTGCAGGTCCTGATCCATTGGGCCACTGGAGGAACCTACATTCAAGCAGGTGCCAGCTCCAGCAAGGTGGTGGTGGCTACTGACCTGCTCCTCAGGCAGGGGGCACTCAGGCCCCCAGCCCCAGGTGTGGGAGGCTGCTACCTTACCCACTGGAGGACCCACCTCACCTCCCTGATGCGAGTGCCTGCTTTATACTGCCTGTGTTCTCTGGGTGCCAGCTCTTGCCCTGGGCAGGATGGTGGCAGCTGCCCACACGCTGCTGGAGTGGGTGGGATTTGAGCTTCCAGCTTGGGAGACTGATGCCTTTATCCATCAGGCCTCCAGGGAACCCACCAGCCTCTGCCTTATGCTGCTTAACTTGAGCAGGTGCCAGCTCGGGCAGCCCTCCCAGCTTGCCAAGCAGAGAGGCTGTTGGTTTGCTCCTGTGGCAGGCTGGACTTGAACTGCCAGCCACAGGCTTAAGAAGCTGAGGCCAGAGCTGGTATTTTGCTGGAGGCTCCACTCCACCTGGCTGCATTCAGCCACTGGTTTATCCTCCCTACCTTCAGCAGGTGCCAGCTCTTGCCCTGGCAAGATGGTGGTGACTGCCTGGGCAAAATCATGGTGGTTGAGCACCTAATCTGGGGGCAGGTGGAACTGGAGACCCTACCTTCTGCACGGGTGCCAGTTCTTCACCCTGCCCTCCAAGCGGGAAACCAGAGCTGGTGCTGCAGCCTCTCGGATTGGCTTCCTGCTGCGTGGGGTAGGGGGCGCTGAGCTTGAGCCACGCATCATCTGGGAGGTGGCTGCGGGCCACTAGCAGTCTGCAGTAGGGTTCCCTCTAAGCTGCGTGCTTGGAGAAAAAAATGTCACCCACACACCTGCATGAGCCACGCCATCCTTGGTTCAAGTGCTAGTTCCTGCCCTGAGGCTTCTGGGGCGGACTGAATTTGAACTCTCACCCCTGGCTTGGGAGGCTGATGCCTACTGCCTGTCCTTCAGTGGCTGCCTTATCTGCCCTACCTTCAGTAGGTGCCAGGTGCCACCCTGGGCAAGATGGGGTTGGCTGCCCCCCTGCTCCCCCTGGTGGGCAAGGCTCAAACCCCTTGCCCTGAGCCCCTCATACATTCCAGTCCAGACTCCTGCCCCTCCCCATCTCCGGCCCCCTGCCGTAAGATTGACAGAAGACCGCCTGAAGGTGTGCATGAAGCCGGATTCGACTAGTTATGATGTAAACTTGAAAAACACGTGTGGAAAGAGGCAGTAGCAAAAGGCCCCCTAAATAAAATCTGTGAGTACAATGTTTCATTTCGGCTGTTAGTCATCATTCTGACAATTATCAATAATACCAAGTTGTATTATTTTCAGTCCTGCAAATGGGCGTTCTTATCCGGCTCTTTGTTGGCCACTGGTTCTGAACTTTGATGTAATGTGGCTCTTTGGCTTGAAAAGGTAGCTGACCCCTGATCTAGCTTGATCACCTGTATGACCTAAGCCATAGGATTTCACAAAATTATTCCCTGCACTAGTGCTAAACCCATGAAAGATTTTTTCTTTTCACTGGAGGAAAAGAAACAAAAACGGAGCATGAAATCCACTCCCCTCTCCAAACATTTGCATGCAAAGGGAATTCAACCTTTCTCGAATCTCATCCGTCATTTTACCCAAGAGGTTTCTAAGCTGAAATGTCACTTCCAAATCCTTGCGCATATATTGGAAGTCTAAGGACAGGCCATCTAAGTGAACCAGGTGTTTTATAGAGGACGTGAGAGGAAATTCCTCTTGTAATATTTCCTTGCAGCTGCTCTGCTAACGGACTCTGGCTTGCTGGAACCCATGGTTGCTCTCAGACCGACTCTGGTGTCAGCTGCAAACGTAGCAAGTTGTGCACTTGTCAGTTGGTGCTCTGCTTCGTGGCAAGGAGCTGGCCAGCTGAGTAATTTTTTGGAGTATCAGAGGTGCATGTCCGGGCATGTGTCTCGTCCTTGGCTCTGGCCCCAAAGTAACAGCTCTGCCTTCAGCCCAGGAGTATGTGTGTGTGTACATGGTGGGGGGGGGGAGGGGGAAAACGACTTCGATATCACCTAAAGTCACATCTGACATCCACATTGGGAGGGAGGGAGGTGGATAAATTCGCCCACTGGCTGCTACTGAGGGGAAGCATCACAACGCCGGTAGGTCAGTCTTCTATAAGGAGGGCCCTTCCAAACTCACAGCCATGCAAAACCCATCATGGACCATGAGGTTGGGTGTCCTCCCATGAAATCTGGCCTTTTGGGTGCTTTTACTCGCTACAGATTTCACGGGGGGGTCTTGACCCAAAAGGGGATCACAAGGTTATTTCAGGAGGGTGACAATACCAACGCTGGGACCTCTGGAGCTTCCAACCACAGAGCAAATTGAGTGGCTGTCTCAGATCTTGCTCTTTTGGGGTCCCTGTGGTAGCTGCCCCAACCATCCAGGAGGGACCAGGGGATTACAGGGGCCTGGTGTGGTGGAAGTACGGATTGCTTCCCCATCTTCCCCCCTCATCACGGCTCACCCGCCACCCTCTCCCACCTGCCTGCACGCAGCGTTTCCATGGTGACGGGACGCCGACTGCCCTGCCCTCGGGCGCTCCGGTTGCCACCACCTGTGGAGAAGTGAGGCGCAGCCAGCTAAGAGGGCAACAGGACAGGACAGGCTGCCAGGCTGCTCTGGCTCCCACCGCCCGTGGGGTGAGTGTGCCCGTGAGGAGACAACCCCTGCTGCCCTCACACCAGGCCCCATAATCCCCTGGGCCATGTTGGTCGGGGAGGGCTAAGGAGACGGGGTAGGAGTGGGACTTAGGTTTGGGGTGAAGCGGGAGTGAGGGGTGGAACCTGTGGTGAGGGGGTTACCCCAATTGACATCCCCCCCCGGAACGGCCCTGGCTCCCACCCCTCATGGAGCTGGTTTTAGTACGTCCACGCCTCTCCCACAAGCGCTCTTCCAGTGGCGCAGCTGTATGTAGGTGCCACTGTGAGCTTGGGCGCAGACCCACGGCCTTAGTTATATCCAGGGCTTACCAACGCACTAATCACGTAAAATTGTCCCATCCCGTTTTCATGTCATCGGCGTTATGGCGTCTCACGCAGCTTCATTTGTGCAGTTTTATGACTTGAAAGTCCCCCGTTTGGGGTTGGATTCTGCCACACGTACTCACCTGCGTAGCATGTTACTCCTCCAGTAATCCTGCTGAAGGCAACAGGGCTGTTCAAGGGGTAAGGATCTGCACCTAGGGCAGTAGGGTGGCTGATGCTGGCCCTTAATTTTAATAAACGCCCTTCTGGTTTCATTTTACAGGTTGAACCTCTGTAGTCCAGCACTCTCTGGTCCGGCACTCTCTGGTCCGGCAACATCTGTGGTCCGGCGTGAATTGAGTTAGCTGGATGCCCCACTTATCATGGAGATGGCCAAGTTTCCCACAGTCCCATGAAGTTTGTTTCCAGCAATCTATCCTGGCTCTGTGTTCTGTGCTGTTATTTAACTCTTAATTTACCCCTAAATGTCTTCTAAAGAGACCAGTAAGCAGTGGAAGTGTTGGTGATGTTGCTAGATAACATTGACCTCCTGTGGGCCGGCCAGTTCTCTAATGCAGAAATGATCAGGTCCCCAGGGTGCCGGACTGGAGAGAGTCAACCTGTAATTCTAGGCATTTCTGTTGTTCCAGGCATGGTAGCAGCCTGGCTCCCAGAATGCTTTGTAATCACCTGGAGAACAGGCGTGAAAGGTTATTGTGCGCTTACACCAGTGCAGGGGCAAGTCAATTTAAGCTGCACAGGCCTGATTCAAGCCAATGGTGAAAACCCTAAGACTGAAATCAAGGAATCAAGCGTCTTAAAAATCTCAAGGTGCCTAGCTCCTACTGAAATCAAAGGGAGGTAAGCACTTAAATACCTTGGAGAACATTCCCAATGAGTAGAAGTAAATCTGAAACACCCTTCACAGCTGTTCTTTTAGGCTGAACAGAGCTGGGCAAAACCGCAGCCAGGCCTAAGTGGCTGCACAGGTTTAATTACACTCATCATTGTTTTAATGAGGTGCTTAGCTACATGCTGTCCCTTTAGGCCTTCCTCTTGCTTCAGCAGGAATAAGTTGGCAGCTGCCGGGCAAACTCAAAGCAGGGATAAGTCCCTTTCACTCCTTGTCTCGTCAATGCTTTCTGACCTTGCATGTAACACTCTGCACCTGTGCTAGGCAGACACTGTATTTGACTCCCATTTGCTAATCTTGCTGTTGCTTAACAGAAAGTGAGCCACACATGAGATTTAGTAACATGGGAAAGGGTGTTTGTTTTTATAAATGTCTGATTTCAATGAGGCCAACGAGGAAGGCTGGCTTGAACTCTAACGAGATATCGGCATATTACATTTGGCCCCAAATACTGCTTTTGTCCAAGTCAGGTTTGTACCACTAGAAATGTTGGCGTGATTTTTTTAAACAATATAACAAGTTTTTGAAAAAATATATAAACAGTTCCTGGCGCTGCGTGCTGACCAACCATGTAGGAGGGCATGAAATTAGCCTCCAGAAGAGAAAGAGATCATAAAAGTGAAACTGACAATTTTCTTTGTGAAGCCTGGGACAAAAACAAAACAAACATACCCCCCCCCCCCAACAAAACCCCCACAAAGCAAGAGCAGAAATCATGAAAAGGAAATGAGATATTTTTAAAAAAATCACTTTTTTTAAATCTCAGATATTTGCAACATAGATAAGAAAAAAATGTGCATTTGTGAACACAAACATATGCAGATCTTAAGAGACGGGACCATTACAATGAAGTCTGATAGTCTATTTAACATGGGCCAAAGGATATCACCTAGTAAGTCCTGCATCAACTCTGGTAACTTGTGTTTAAACTGGGGCACATCTTTGCTAACAATGTCTAACCTGACAATCTCAGAGGGGTTGCCGTGTTAGTCTAGTCCTTTAGCATTTTAGAGACTAACAAAAAGATTTATAAAATCGTGAGCTTTCGTGGGCAAAACCCACTTTATCAGATGAGCTGGAGTGGAAATAACAGAACCAAGGTATTTATAACAGAGGGGAAAAAATTGTACCTGTCAGTTGTAGGACCGGTGCTAACGAGGCTAATTAAGTGGGCTGGAAGTGTCCAAGTCTTAGCTTTTGATGTAAAAATGCAGCTGTTAGAGGCAGGGGAGCTTGGTTTTGTAATACAACTTCCAGTTAATGTCTTTATTCAAGCCCAGGGAAACAGTGTCAGATTTGCAGATGAATACCAGTTCCACCCTCTCCTCTGTCATGGACTGGTGAAATTCCTTTGTAGAAGAATGGCTGCTTGTTAAGTCCACGACGGAGCGACCAGGCAGGTTAAAAGGTTCCCCTACGGTTAGCGTGTGTTCCCGTTTTTGAGGTCTGATTTGGGTCCATAGTTTTAATGATTTAATATCGGCTTCACTGCAGCACATGGGACCCCTTGTGATAGGCCAGGAGCCCCGTGTGCGAAAGGCTGTACAAAGAGATAGTCCTCGGGGAAGAGCCTTTCAGGACCGAACTCTGCTCCCCCTGAAGTCAGTGACAACACCCTAATTGGCTACCACGGGGCAGGCTCACACTCTTCCTGGAAGAGGGCTTCCTGCCATGCAAACTCGTCAAACAGCCGGACACAGCACCCCCTGTTGGCCGACGGAGCCCCATCTCCTGTTTGCTTCAAACACACTTGAGTACTGGGCAGGGATTTCCAAATGTATCATTGAGTGTCTATTTAAATCAATGCCTGCCCAAATTCAGGCTCTCTTTTGTTACTTTAACTCCATCTCAGGTAGTATGAAGGCCAAAGATTAGACCAGAATGAACACAGAGTAATCCAGGGTGCCACAAACAGCAGGGTCGAGGACAGCTGCCTGGTGCTGTGACAGTGAAGCCTTTTTTCTCTGTTGCCTTTTGCAGCTGTTTAGAACACAGCAAAATGAGGGGGAGGGGGCCTGGACAGAGCTGGGGGACGACGACTTGTATTTCTTTGAATAAGGACCAGCACAAACAATCTCAACGTCTGCCTACGTGTCTTACATTTATTAACCGCTTTCCTTTTGAGACATTAGGACTCAATGTGACCAGTCACCCACTGTCTTTCTTCTTCTCTTTTTGTACAAAAACCATCACGGGAAACAAAAAAGAAAACCAACAAAAGACAACATTGAAAAGATGATTCCACCGGGAAATACCTAAATCACTGTGCAGCTCATCGCACGTAGAGCATAGTCCAAATTGACATGGTCAAAAAATGGGAGGGCGCCCACATGCCATCATAAACTCAGACAAGGGAGGGAGAATTGAATCGGACATTTCCATCTCTCCATTCTTAAATTTAATTTAGTCTCCCCGGCTTTCTATTGGCTGTGATGGGAGGTGGATCTGACCATTAGGTAGATAGACATCTCTCAGGGATGGTCTAGACCAGGGCTACTCAACATGCGACCTGTGGGTGGGAGCCAAAACAAAAAAGGCGTCAATAGAATGGTCTTCTGGAGATATGTGTTTTAGTAGTTAAATTCCTGGACTGTCATTTCTCATTAAAAGTCCTCTCATATGGGTGGAAATCAGGTAAATATTGCATTTTATTAAGATCAACAGAACTGACTTAAGCGGAGCCTATGTATTGTGTAGTCTTGCCTTAAACTTTGTATTCATGCCCATCAGTGTGAAAGAAGCTATGATTCTATGATTAGAGCCACGACACTGTTATGTTGCTGAATGTGTGTGAAACTATGCAGCTCATGAGGCTGAAAGGTGATATTGACACAAGAGACCCTCTAAGATTGGTTTTGGTTTTTTCCATCACCTTTGCTTTCTGTCTAGATCCACTTCCCTACTAGATTTTGGAGTGAACTTATGCAAAAAAAGGATGGATTCAATACTCTGCTAGACACAAACCTTTTCAGGCCCACGCCGCCCCTTTCTTGAAGTGCGCAACTAAATCCCCTGCTTTTTCCCAGTAATTTCCTCAATTAGCCACTTTGCTTTACAGACATTTATATTTAATGTGGAATTTGCTGTAAAAGTTTCATAAAGACCTCACAACGGAAATCACTAGCCTACATCTACTTACATTTATCTAGCAAAAACCTTGCGGCTAATCCAAAGGGAGAGAGAGCAATCATAATATATCAGCCACCTTTAACAAATAGGTTATTTTTCCTTGCCTATACAATGCACTATTATGCTCCTTGTTTTTTTTCTAATGGGAACAATGCAAGCAACAGTGATGGGAAACAGCAAAAACAAAAGAGGCATTGATAAGAAACTGATTTGCAGTCTGAAAAGCACTGAATAATGTTACACCTGATAGCAAGAAGACCTCAGCTAATTTAATGCCACAATATTTACTTAAATGGGATTCTAAACATACAAATTATGGTTGTTTAGCCTCAGGCTGTTTTGTTGAAAGACTTTTCTTAAATACTATGAAATATAAGCTTGAAATGGAGACAAGTGTTTTCCTGAGACACAAAATACTAAGCCGAAATCATGTTCATTTTGTAAAATGGAAAAGCTACAAAAGTTTCAATCTAATCTATCTATCTATATCGCCAAAGTCTCGAAGAGCTGCTTTGGTTTTCTTAGATAACTGCATTTCTCAGTGGGTTTACTTGCATATGTACCTTGTTTTGGGGGTTATTAGAATTGATGTGGTGGGCTGAAATATTTCTGTTGGCAATAGACATGAGTACAGATTTAGGCCCTCATCCTGCGAAGAGGAACACACACATACCTGGTAAACAATTCCAGGACTTCATGATTTCAATTGGCATGGTGTGTAAACTTAATTGCGTGAATCCATTTGGTAATGTCAGAGCCTTTCCTAAAGAGAACAGAGGTGTTCTTTTAATGCTGTTACAGGTGTTGTCTTCTATATTTAATTGGACCTGCCATACTGGTGAAGGGTAAATAATTACATTTGAAGATAAATTAAGGAGCAGACCAACAAACATTTTTAATGTGCATACATTATCTCCTGCAGAACCTAAGGGATCAATCCTTTGTAATTAGGTAGTGCAATCAATAAACCATGTACTGCATTTCTTTAAAAAAATATAGGTCCCAATCCTGCAAGTCCTCACTCATTGACTACAATGTACGTTTTGTTTGTGTAAGGGCCTGATCCTTCAGTCCTAGCACATTTTTAATGTGCATACATTATCTCCCGCAGAACCTAAGGGATCAATCCTTTGTAATTAGGTAGTGCAATCAATAAACCATGTACTGCATTTCTTTAAAAAAATATAGGGCCCAATCCTGCAAGTCCTCACTCATTGACTACAATGTACGTTTTGTTTGTGTAAGGGCCTGATCCTTCAGTCCTAGCTCATCTCTGCTTTAATGAGGTATAAGATGCAATTCTTTGATAATTTCCTTTAAAATAGCATTTTTCATAAGTAGCTTCAGCATATAGATCAGCCAGGTGTTCTGGGGGTGGAGTGTGGGCGGGGCCAGGCTGGCGATTTGGGAAGGCAATGCCTTCCCCCATCTAGCATACTTAGAGCTCATGGCCCTGATACTGTGTTAACGAGGCTAATTAAGTGGACTGGATGTGTCCCAACATAGCTTTTGATGTGAAAATACAGCAGTTCACTTAATTAGCCTCATTAACACAGGTCCTACAATTGACAAGTACTTCTTGTGCTGTTATAGCTGTATCTATATCTTGGTTTCTGTTAATTCCACTACAATTCATCTGATGAAGTGGGCTTTACGCATGAAAGTTCATGATTCTATATATGTTGGTTTGCCTCTAAGGTGCCACAGGACTACTCATTGCTTTTAAAGTCACCAACTAATCCAGCGACCCCTCTGAGCAGCAGACATTTAACTATGTGCTTGACTTTAACACCATGAATCGTTAGAGCTCGGCCTGGATACAAAATCTGAATCCACATCCACGAGCCACAGCTATCCGAATCCACATCCACGGATACAGATGCCCCTGGCTCTAAAGTGAATACCCATCGATATGAGGGGTTTATGCAGGTGTGAAAGAAACTTCCATCTCTTACAGGTGCTTGAACTTGTATCTCTGCCAGCTCTTTAATTAGCTTCTTGCTGGGTTTTGCCACAGCTCAGCCAATTCTTGCGTGGCAGCTGTACAGACAGGCTGTGTCTAGACTGGCAAATTTTTCCACAAAATCATCTGATTTTGCGGAAAAACTTGCCAGCTGTCTACACTGGCCGCTTGAATTTCCGCAAGAACACTGACGATCTCATGTAAGATCGTCAGTGTTCTTGCAGAAATACTGTGCTGCTCCCGTTCAGGCAAAAGTCTTTTTCCAAAAGACTTTTGCGCAAAAGGGCCAGTGTAGACAGCAGAGGATTGTTTTCCGCAAAAAAAGCCCTGATGGCGAAAATGGCGATCGGGGCCTTTTTGCAGAAAACAGCGTCTAGATTGGCCACGGATCTTTTCTGCAAAAAGTGCTTTTGCGGAAAAGCATCCTGCCAATCTAGACGTGCTTTTCCGAAAATGCTTTTAACGGAAAACTTTTCCGTTAAAAGCAGTTTCAGAAAATCATGCCAGTGTAGCCGTAGCCACAGAGTAGCACTGATTCCGCACAGCACCCAAGTTAGAAAGGGGGAGGCTATTTAGCTCCATTTGGCTTTGATTTGGATCTTTCTTCTTTTTTTTAAACCCTCCTTTCTGATTTCCACGTGGATTTCTGGTCTACTGCTGCCGCCCCAAGAACAGCCCTGGCTATTTAACTGGCCCAAGAAACAAAATGCAGGACTATGTAGCACTTGAAAGACTAACAAGATGGTTTATTAGATGATGAGCTTTCGTGGGCCAGACCCTCATCATCTAATAAACCATCTTGTTAGTCTTTCAAGTGCTACATAGTCCTGCATTTTGCTTCAGCTACCCCAGACTAACACGGCTACATTTCTATTACTAGCCCAAGAAAGACTGTCGCAAAACACTGCCACTTCCCTCCCGTTTTTCCTCCCCTCCAGCTCATCTCAGGAGGTGGCTTTTGCCCAGGAAAGCTCACGATCCGACTCAGCTGGGTGTGCCGGGAAGGGGCCGAAGAACCGCTCGCGGTTTGCAGAGTGACAGCCTAACGCGGGAGGGGACCCCTCTGATCCTCCCCAAGCGAGCCGCCAGTGGATAGGCGCCCACGCTGGGGCCGCTTGGCGACGGCAGCCCCTGGAGCCAGGCGGCTGGTGCAACACTGCGCGGGCACAGCGAGCAGCTGGACCTCCCTCTCCGCCTTCCTGAGCCCTGTCCCGCCTCCGCCGGGGGCGCAACCCCCTCTCCAGCGCAGCGCGCCCCGTGCGCTCTGGGCAGAGGCGGGGCCCCGGGCGCGGCTCCCATTGCGCGGGCCGAGGAGGCGGACCCAGGCGGCGGCTGGCGCATGCTCCAGCCATGGCTGCGCCGGGGGAGACGCTGAGGAAGAGGAGGGGGGTGGGGGGAGCCTCCAAGCCCCCCCCAGCGCCCAGCCACGAGGAGGGGGAGCAGGCGCCCCCCGCCCGCCTCCCGCTGCGCCCGGGCACCTTCTGGCTCAGCAGGATCGTGCTCCTGCGCTGCATTGCGCTGCTCTACTGTGAGTCTCTGCGCCCACCCCAAGCGCAGGCAGCGCGCAGCTCCTTTCCCCGCTCCGAGCGCGCAGGGGGGAGGGCGCCCCGCAGGCCAGGCTGCCTGCAAGCAGGAGCCCTGCTGGCAATGCGGGGGCCGCCCCCCCCCCAAACACGTGGAGGGAACTTTGCTCACCTGCGCCCTCTTGTTGGGGAGGGGAGGTCTCTGCACCTTGCTTTGTAGGTGCCCACCCATGTCTAGCCCCTGCCCTGGTCCACCAACAAGCCCACCATTTCCCCTGGTTCTGCCTCTTAGCTCCCCTCTGCAGGGCTGTGTAAGGGGACTCAGGCGGGGGACTCCCACCCACCGACACCCCCCCAACCCCATGTGGGTCACACACCTGGTGCCCAAGCAAGCGGTGTTTGTTGGGGCCGGGGGCAGGGCCAATGTTCCCTCTACTCTTTTCTGTTCAGGTGTGGATTGTTCCCATCCATGTGCCAAATAAATTTTATCGCATGCACCGAGGGATGTGCGGATGCGCACCCCCAGGAGAAACAAAACCCAGCTGTGGGAGCTCTGCTATCAGCTGGGCAGCATCTGACTTTCTCCTGAGCGGTCGCCCAAGCATCCAGCTTGCAGGGGATGCTGGGCAGGATTGTCTTCTGGGTCTGTACTGCACCTAGCACACGGGGCTCTCGCTGAGGCTGCCCAGCAAAGAAGCCTCTTAAGAACATAAGAGCAGCCGTACAGGGCCTGACCAATCATCCCGCTACCCCAGCACCAAATCAGATGCTTCAGATAAAAATCACGGCACAGGACCATTGATCGAGTGGTCCCGATCCTGTCCTGTTGCCCCAGCTTTTGGCAGTCAGGCGCTTAGGGAGACCCACAGCACAGGGGTGCGTATCTGACCATCTTGGAAAAACAACATGGGGTCCTGTGATGGGTTTTGCCCACGGAAACTCATGATTCTCTGTATTTTGGTTAGTCTCTCAGGGGCTACAGAGCCACACGTGGCTTTTACAGGCGCAGACAAACATGGCAAGCCCTCTGAGATTTTTCTGACCCTCTCGAGGAATGGTACTTCACGAAGTTGTTCTCCGGGAGCCTGTCTAATTCTTCTTTGTACCCAGTGATGCTTTTGAACCCAGTTCCCAGAGGTACTGAAATGTCTCGTGTTTCAGAAGTGTGCGCAAGGCCACCCTCCGCCTAGGTGCTATGCGAATACAAATAATATGCTGATCAAAAACAGGGTGCTTGAGGGGAGGGGGATAGGAATCCATCCTGCAGTTTCTTGGCTGCTACTCCAGGCCCTGGGATGGGGAATGACTATAGCCTCAGTCGGCCTCCTACAATGGGGTTTGCAAGTTGCTGGATCAGTGTAGGGGAATTAGACTCTGTTTTATGTGGGCGTGTGTGGGGAGAGGTGCACTAGATGGAAAAAGAGTAGCCTTTGAATATGACCTTAATGAGTAATCTTCTCCAGTGAGTCCATTTATCCACTTCTAATCATGCCAGATAAACAAGCTCCCGTTTCAGACGTTGTGTTTCTTCTGTTTTCTATAGCTGATTTTTATAGGACTCTCCGCTCTGCCCAGCCCTTATGCAGTGTCCTTATTGGCTACTCTGTGGCCTGCTCCATTTATCCTCCAAGCTTCGTCTCCCTTGGTCTATGTGGAGTTGGCACACAGCCCAGCTCGGGGTCTGTCTGCATTATAAGCACTACAACCCAGCTGCAGTGACGTAGTTCTAGCGTAGATGATCTGACAGTGACTGAAGGACTTTTTTTCTGTCACTGTAGTGCACCCCCCTCGCCGAAGAAGCCGTAGGTAGATCAGTGGAGGAATTCTTCCCTTGGCTGAGTAGTCTGGTGCTTAGGGTTTCTTAACTGGGTTGCCTTGTTTTAGGTGGAGACCAGGTTTTAGTCAGTAGGTGCTAGAGTCCTTCCTAAGCTTGCTCTGTCGGCTCCCAGTCTCAGGGCAGGCCTGCATTGAAACGCTGCATTGGGGAAGTGCACCTGTGCGGCTGCAGAGCTTTAATGAAGATGCTCTCAGCTGATGGGAGGGAGCTCTCTGGTTGGCACAGAGTTAACCCACTTCCTGGAGAGGTGGTCGCCGTGGAGCCAGGGGAAGCTCTCCTGATGACATGGTACAGTCTACGTGGGCGTTAGATTCAGTGTTCCCTGTGAGCTGTGCGCATGTGCGGCTGTCCAGGAGAAATGTAAATGCTGCCCAACTGATTAGCAGAGTGCCCTCTGCTAGGTTTTGTGGTTTTACTGCTGGTACACATTCATATATGCCTCGGTGCACATAAAATTATTCCGCACATGGATGGTTAGATTGGTGTAATTGTGTCACTGGGGGGAGGTTTGTGTGTGTGTGTGTATTTTCATACCCTTGTACGATGTAATTACAGTATGCTGAGAAATATCTGCAGTATAGACCAGATCTCAAGTGTTGTGGGAACTACTACAGTGTCGCTGTGTTGCAAGGCGTCTTTGGTTCTGAATCCCTCACCGCCTCTGATAAATGTTACCGGCTATGTTCAATAAATACCCCACGAGGGCTCGTATTTCATCCCGCTCATACTTTTTTTCTTGCCTTGCGTGGATGGTTGCAGGTACCAGTAAAGGGCGAGGTGTGTGTGGGTTTTTTTTTTGGTGGTGAAAGTTCTGTCCTTTGGACAAACGTGTCACTCCCAGAGATGGAAGTGGGGCTTTGCGTTTCAAAATGACACCCTAAAAAGCGTGCAGGTTCTCATCGATGTTGGTTAATCACAAAGAGCAGTATTATTTGGGCAAAACATTTAGACCGGGGGAGGAAAAATGAAAATTAGACCCCAGTTCTGCAATGGGCCCGTGCATAACTTGACTTGCAGGAGCAGTCCTGTTACCTTTAACTTGCTCACTCATGTCATGTGCGTAAAAGTAAGGTGCATCTTTCCGTGCTGCTGGATTGAGTTCTTGGGCAGATGGCTGCCTTTATAATGTAGGCTCTGGTTCCTGTAGCAAAAAGATTACTGTGATGGCAAATAGCCGCATCTCAGGATGAAGCAGAGTTTTATTTTATTTGGTTGTGTTGGAGGCATTTGAAGATTTTTAGCTGGATTTTAGCAAAGCTTTTTATTGCTTTGGGGGAATCTCCCCCTCCCCCCTATATATGCTTGATACATTTTACACAAGGCTAGCATGCAAACTTTTTGTGCGAATGTTCTAGTATGGCAGCAGTCCACATGGTCTAGTTCAGTGTTTCTCAACCTTTTTTTTTATAAAGTACCCCTTTTTTGAAAAAAAAAATTATAAATACCCCCTTAAAAAAAAAAAAAAGTACCCCCAGTACCTACAGTTTTCAGACAAACAACATTTTTTTCTACCATTGCAACACAGTTGTTTAAACAACTTAATCGTAGCCGGGCGGGCGATGACATTTTTGGGTGTAAAAAGTACAAAAATAATGAAACGCTGTGAAACTTACAACAAAAAATCAGTTTTCTCCAAATTTCAGTTGTGGTTATGTAACCCCCCCCCCCCCCAGACTTCTCTTGAGTACCCCTAAGGGTACCCCAGACTTCTCTTGAGTACCCCTAAGGGTACCCCAGACTTCTCTTGAGTACCCCTAAGGGTACTCGGACCACTGGTTGAGAAACACTTGTCTAGTTGATTTCAGGTGCCATTTCCTTTGCTCCTATTCACTTACTAAATTCTTTTAATAAAAACTTTCTCTCTTAATCTCTGCTGCGTGCCTCATCTTCCCCCTCCCCTTCAAAAGCAGCCCATTTTGTGGCTCACCCAGGATAGCAGAGGAATGAGAACATTTTGTTCCCCCAAGGACGGGCTTCTCTGCTGAGCGCTAGACAGGAGCGTCACCCCTGGCAGCCAGATTGGAGATAGGAGAAACAGAGGAAAAAGCAGCTTTGGGCACTTCCTCAGTGGAAGATGGATGTTGGGACTCTAGTCTCGGAGACCGGTCTGGCACCGAGATTTCGCCAACTGATCTGGGGGCCTGGAGACTGAACTGCTGTGCATGGTGGTCTTCTTCGCGATAGGCCTGGGGTGTCGGCAACCTTCCAGGGAGAGCCGGCTCGGAGCAGGAGGCCTGTGCGCGTCTGTCGTGATTGGAGGCATCGGGGAATCTTTCCCTTGCCACCGATAATGCTGTTCGCTAGGGACATTCTTCTTATGGCTGAGACCTGTGGATGTGCTGTAGGAGAGCCAGCAGTCCGTAAGCAGGGGCGGGGAACCTTTCTTGGGTTGGGGGCCCACAGAAAAATTGGTCGGGGGCCACACACAAGTGAGAAGGAAAAAAACAACCACCCCTCACTGATGTGGCCCCCGACTGAGAAGGAGAAACACTCCTCACATTCCCCTCACACACCCGAGCCTGCGGGGCGGCCTAGTAGATTTTGTAGGCTCTAGCCACTGCAGTGGGGTGGTGGTGGGGCAGGGTTGGAGCACCAGCATGGGCTCCCGATGGTGGGGGAGCGCCCTGAGCTTCGGGGGCCGAATCCTGGCAAGCCCGGGGCCCGCATCTGGCCCCCCGAGCCTTAAGTTCCTTGCCTCTGTCCTAAAGGACAGCGGTGTCACCAAGAGCAACAGTGTTAGCAGTGACCATATCTTTCACTTACTAATGAAAATGGTGAATGGAGTAACCAGTTAGTGCAAGTCAGAAACTCTTTCTGGTCAGGCCTCAGCAAATAACATTGAGAGCAGCGTGCGGTGGTGTTAAGCGCCATGCAAAATATTCACTGTAAAACCCAGACTCCTATCACACTTTATTACAAATTCTAAATTTGTCCCAGAGCTGCCTGCAGGATGACTAAGATTTGCAGACTGCCAACCTGCTTGGTGTGGAGCTTTCAGGGTGCTGGTTTTTTCGGCATCAAAACCATGCAGTTCTGTGTGATTTTGAGGCATGTTTTATTTCTGGTTCCACTGGAACTAGCTCTGAAAGCCAAAGGTCTGAATCTCCCCCTGTTAAAACGAGAGACATGTCTGTGGAAATCCAGACAGTTGAGTTTCTCGCAGCTCAGTTTGCTGTTCTGCAAAGTTAATTAGTGTTCTTCTCTGGTTCTGTAGCTTGTTGCTTTCTGGACTTTAATATGGAGCAATAAATACAGCATGTACCACTGTAAATTTTGTTTTATTGTTTCTCTTAAGGTTGGCTTGGAGGACTTTATTGGGCTAGGCAGTGGACAAACCTATTGAAAGTCAGCCCTCGCACCCTGATTCTGTGTTGTCGTACATGGGTAGGATGCTGTTTTTGCCCATAACCCCCTTCGGCTTGTAGGATCAGAACCTTAATAGACAAGACAGACAAAAGGAGAGAGGGAAGAAGTTTCAGTCTCAGGTTTTAGTATTTATTGTACGTTTCAGCGGATGCTCTTCAGCTCTTTTAAAAACCAGGCTTCTAAAACCCCGATATCCTGCACACTTTGCATTACTAACAAGGTCAGGTTTTTGTAATGGAAAGAGGGTTTCAAAATCTTTTACTTGTTACTTTTGGCTTAGTCTAGCGCTCAGTTTAATTCTTAGTCTCTCGTTTTCATGATGTTCATCTGCTTAAAAGAAAACTCCTCTTTGATTAGAATTAAAGAGGGCGGGAGTAGACATTTCTCCCCTCCTCCCGGTCTTATATTTTGAAAAATCGCAATGTTACTAAAATCTGAATGCTTAAGCTAAGTTGGGCCTGTGTTACGTTTTGAGCCCAAGTATAATTGGAAGTGTGTTTGCAACTGATACCTCGGCAGCATATGGAGGTGCCCCTCCAAATTGAATTTTGCAGTGTGGGGCTGAAATGAAGCAGCTTGTGATCAACAAAATCCCTGGGCCGTGTCAGATCTCTGCTCACTTTTCTGCCAAAGGAAGAGAGAGCGAGGTATCTTTTCAGGGTGGGGCACTTTCAAGGGAGACCAGACTGCCTTTTGAGCACAGTTGGGGTTCTGGGTTAACAAGAGTGGGAAACAATTTTAAGCCTCGGGGTCAAGCAGTGATGTAGACCTTGTTTCTGAGGATGGAACAACTTACTGAATCGTAGAATCCTAGAATATTAGAACCGGAAGGGACCTTAAGAGATCATCAGGTCCAGTCTTCTGCCCTCACGGCAGGGCCAAGCATTGTCTAGATCAGGGCGACTCAACACACGGCCCGTGGGCTGCATGTAGCCCGCTGCCCATTTGTTTGTGACCCGCGGTGCAATTTGGGTTTACGCAGAGATCAACACGCGGCCCATAGATTGGATCCTTAGCACAAGGCCTCCACTGGAAACATGCTCCACAGTGGCGAGGCGTCTCCCAGGCAGGGTGAGCATTGAAAGATACAAGTGGATGGGCTGGCTGGAACAGACTATATAGGGTGTTGGCATTTCTAGCCCCCAGGGAGGAGTTGCCGAGAGTACCAGGGCATTGTGGGAAGTGCTGGTGGCTTAGCCTTGTGGGCAGAGCCTGAGAGGTGCTGACTGGCTCACACTGGCCCCGTTTGGGTCCAGCGCCGCAGCTCAAGGCTTAATTTTTGTATTCCTGCCAGTCAGTGTGAAAGCTATTTGTATATATATTTGCATATATATTTGCATGTACATGCAACCACACTTAAGTTGCGGCCTTCGGCACGTGCTGTGAGTATCATTGTGACCCCTGGGGTTTCTAAAGTTGAGTAGCCCTGATCTAGATCATCCCTGCTGGATGTCTGTCCAACCTGCGCTTAAATATCTCCAGTGATGGAGATTCCACAACCCCGTTACGCAATTTATTCCCGTGTTTCACCATCCTAGTAGCTAGGAAGTTTTTCCTAATGGCCAACCTAAACTTCCCTAGCTGCAGTTTAAGCTCATTGCTTCTTGTCCTGTCCTCAGAGGTCAAGAACAGTTTTTCTCCCTTCTCCTTGTAACATCCTTTTAGGTGCTTGAAGACAGTTGTCATTTCAGATGCTCTCTCTCCCCCCCGCCCCCGCTTTCTGTCTACACTTAGTAAACTATGTTTGTTGTTTCAGACTTCTTGAGGAAATGGCTGATGCTGTTACAACAGACTGACATTCCTCAGTGGTGGGGTTTTTTCGCCTTCTTCCATTTCAGCCCTCTGATACCGATTAACCATACGTCTTTCGTCGACGCCAGATTTGAAGAATGCATCTGGGGCTGAGCGGGGGGGTGGTGGGAGGGGGCTTGTAAAATGTGGTGGAAACTTGGTCCTTCTCTGACAGCTATCAGCTCCCACATTCCAGCCTAGCTCTGCTCATAGAGCACTACGCAGTCTAGCATGCTAGAGGGGAGGCCGGGGGGCTGGCGTGCGTGGGTGTGAGATCTTCCCCTGCATGAAAGAAAACTACGGAGCAAACAACCAAGTAAAGGGAAGGATCTCCCCTATTTCACTAGGGCTACGTCTAGACTGCAAGCCTCTTTCGAAAGATACTTTCGAAAAGCCTCTTTCGAAAAAAAGCGTCTAGACTGCAAGCAGTACTTTCGAAAAAGCAAGCCGCTTTTTCGAAAGAGAGCACTCATGCAGTCTGGATGCTCTCTTTCGAAAAAGCCCTGTTTGCATTCAAGAACACCGTTTCTCGAAAGAGCACTTTCGAAAACAGGTGTTCTTCCTTGTGAAATGTGGAGTACCGCCATCGAAAGAAAAGCCGCGTTCTTTCGATTTAATTTTGAAAGAACGCGGCTGTAGTCTAGACGCAGGTCAGTTGACTGATCAGATACTTGGAAATGTCAAACATGGTCACATATGCGAAGCACTGATCGATTAGAACGATCATAGAATCACGGAATATTGGAACTAGACGGGACCTTGAGAGGTCATCAAGTCCAGTCCCCTTCCCGCACGGTACGACCAAGCACCATCTAGATCAGGGCTACTCAGCATGGGGCCCGTGGACTGCATGCGGCCTGTAGCCCGTTGGTTTGCGGCCTGCAGTGCAGTTTGGGTTTATGTGGGCTCAACATGCAGCCCGTGGGTGGGAGCCAAAACAAAAACGTCGTCAATATCATGGTCTCCTCTTGATATGTGTTTTAGTAGTTAAATTCCTGCTGGTCATTGCTCATTAAAAGTGTTGTCATATGGGTGGAAATCGGGAAATACTGCATTTTATTAAGATCAGCAGAACTGACGTAAATGGGCCTTTGTGTTGTGTAGTCTTACCTTAATCTTTGTATTCATGCCCGTCAGTGTGAAAGATACTATTTGCATATATTAGCATGTATATTTGAATGTATATACAACCACATTCAATAAGTATTGTGGCTCCTGGGGCTTCCAAAGTTGAGTAGCCCTGGTCTAGCTCATCCCTGATACATGCCCTATCTAACTTGCTCTTAGATATCTCCAGTGATGGAGATTCTACGACCCCTCTAGGGAGGACCAGATAAAAGTAGGACTTTATGGCAGTGGTGGGCAGCCTGTTGCTTATTGGGGTTCTGTGTGTGGCTCAGAAGATATTTTTTTTTACCATTTGGCCATGCAGGGTTGCCAGATTCCGCTGGTTTCCATCGGCATCATTTTTTTCCTACCGATGTTACTAAAGTGACGCGCATGTAAAGCGAGGGCATGTGAAGTAGAGATGTTAAAAGTCATGGAATAGGATAACCCTTGCAACTCGGTGCGCTCTTTGCCTTCCCCCCTCCTCCGTGGGGCTCCACGGCCATCCTGCCTCTCCCCCCACCCAAGTGGCTCCCGTATTCCATGCTTGATGAATGCCAGCCCCTCTGCTGCTGCCAGAGTGGACCCCGAAGCCGGCAGCAGCAGAGTGACTGGCATTGACCTCCTTTGGTCCGGCAGATTCCCTGGTTCAGGGCTGGTCATGTCCCAAGGGTGCCAGACTGGGGAGAAATCATACAAGAAATAATAGCAATCGAGGGCTATGCCTAGACTACGTAGAATTTTCAAAAGAGGATATGCAAATTCAGTGGGAATTTGCATATCTTCTTCCGATCTCACTTTTGAAAGGATCTTTCGAAAGTGAAAGTAGCCTGGATGCAGTTTTTTGGGGGAAAAAAACCCTTTTTCGAAACCCCCTCCCACTCTATAAAAAAGGAGGTTTACGTGTTTTTTTGCGATAAAGCGTTTTTCCCGAAAAAACCCCGCATCCAGACTACTTTCACTTTAGAAAGATCCTCTTTTGAAAGTGAGATTTAACCTTTTTAGAAAAAAAAGTCATTCAGACGTGCCCAAGAACACAAGTGGGAGGGAAAGGCCTTGCGGAGTAGGCTTGCTGGCCAGTCAGAGTAGGTTTTCCATTCTGATTTTTATATTCTTTGTGTGATCCTTTTTGCTTGACAACTGTTGTATTGAGCCTCACTTCTTAAAATAAGCCTCTTGAGGAGATTTTGTTGGAAGTGCAGTTGCAGTGTCTATTACTAATTAAAACAAAAAACAGGACTATGTAGCACTTTAAAGACTAACAAGCTGGTTTATTAGATGATGAGCTTTTGTGGGCCAGACCCACTTCCTCAGATCAAATAGTGGAAGAAAAGTGTCACAACCATATATACCAAAGGATACAATTAAAAAAATGAACACATATGAAAATGACAAATCAAATTTCAGAACAGAAGGGGGATGGGGGGGGGGGGGAGGTAAATGTCTGTGAGCTAATGATATTAGAGGTAATAACTGGGGAAGCTATCTTTGTAATGGGTAAGATAATTAAAGTCTTTATTCAAACTTAGGTGTAAAGTGTCAAATTTAAGCATGAATGACAGTTCAGAGGATTCTCTTTCCAGTGTGGTCTTAAAAGGCCTTTAAAGCAGGATGCAGGTAATCAAGTCATTGAGACAGTGTCCTTTCTGGTTGAAATGGCAAGAAGGCAGAGGTGGGGAACCTAAGGCCTGGGGGCTCGATGCAACCCCTGGCTTGACTGGATCTGGCCCCTGAGGCTCAGGGTGCCCTACCCAACATTTGTGAGCCTGGGCTGGCACTCCTGTCCCTGCCGTTTTTCCGCGGGGCTGGCGCACACAAAAATCTACTAGCCAGGTCCCCGTGGGCTCTTAAGGGAATGTGGGGGAAGTCTTTTTCCTTCTCAGTCAGGGGCTATTTCAGTGAGGATTTGTTGGGTTTTTTTGGTTGTGTGTTTTTTGTGGCTTCTCGTTTGTGTGCGGCCCCATCCCTGAATTAAGGAAATACATGAGCGTGCAGGTATTGAATGGTTCAGTACCAAGTTTATGGGTCCTAAGATTGGGTGTGCAGTAATGGCTCCCTTCCTCGCCCCTCACTTATTTCCGATGCCAGGATGGATAAAAATCAATGATTTAAAAAAAAAAATTGGATTTTGCTATTTAAATCAGAAATTTTTAAATTGAAATGGAACTTTTTTTGATAAAATGTTTTTTTGAGGTAAACACCTGTGTAAAGATAGTTTTAATTAAGATGCATCATCGCTCAAAGAGATCTCATCCTGGAACAGGGATTATAAATTCTAATTCATGTAATGCTTAAGAGACATTTTGTAAAATGAGTTCCAATTGTACATGGATTAGGCACCCAATTTGATGGCTTCAGTATAGATTAGGTAGGTTAGTTGTGCAGTTTTCAAACTGTGGATTTGTGTCTCCAGAGCTAACGTGCTTCTTAACAGCAAAAATGTTTTAAAACAAATAAAAAAATGTAGAGGGAGGAAAAATAACAGACTTCAACCCTGTTTTCTCTCTGCAAATTTGTATACATGGAGTCAACCCCTTACTTCTCTTTAAGGGCACATCTACACAGCAGCACAAAAGTCTAATTAAGATATGCAACTTCAGCTATGCAATTGCGTAGCTGAAGTCAAAATAGCCTAATTTGGCTTTTGGCGCTGTCTACACAGCAGGAAGGTGAAGGAAAAGCACTCCTCCTTCGACTTCCCTTACTCCTCACAAGGCCGGATTAAGGGGGAGGGCTAGCCGGGCAGCTGCCCAGGGTGCCAACCTATGGAGGGTGCCTGATTGAAGTGGTAAGGGGCCGCGTGCCCGGGGGTGGGGCCGCGCATGTCAATCGGGCGCGGCACGCGCAGGGGCGGGGCCACACATGCGCCGTGCGCCCGCTGCCTGGGGCACAAGTATGTCTCGGTCCGGCACTGACTCTTCATGAAACGAGGGTTACAGCAGTCAGAGTAAGAAGTCCTCCGGCTCAACATTATTTTGAAATAATGGCTTGCTATGTAGACACGCATTTTGTTGTTTTGAAATAACGTCAGCTAGTCTGAAATAACGCTGCTGTGTAGACATACCCTAAAAGTGCAAAGTTTCAAAAAGTTCAATGTGTAGAAGCCAATATTTTAAGTTTCTTATGTTGTCCTGGCTGACAGTCAATTTAATTTTTTTTAAATTAATTTAACTATTTTAGTTAAAAACAATTTTAACAAAAACAAACTGGATTTAAAAAAAATGTTTAACTAAATTCAAAAGTTCATATGCTTGTTTTGTTTAAATATTATGTTTGCTGTTGAATTAAAAAATCCAGGACACAAAACATTGTTGTTTTTAGTTAAGTAAAACAATTAAATTATCTGTCTGGTGATGTTCTCCTCTTAGAGTAGAAAATCCTTCAAACATTAATGATTAACCTGTTGAATTGGAGATATTTATGAAGCCATTGGGAGGTGAACTATTTGCCTCAATTACATTTGATAAATGAAATAACCAAACAATCATTCGTTTTCTGATATAGCTTTAAAAGTAATCTGAAAAGTTTTCAGAATAAATCACTGTTTAAATGTGTATAGTGTGTACCTTCTTAAAATGAAACCTTCATCTATCTCTGAGATGTGACGAATATGTACTAAGGTTATGACAACCAACCAGAATGCACTTTTATGTAGAAAACCGTGATTAAATCGAGTCTTCCTGACTAGAGATTGAAATCATGATTTAAATCCATTTGATTTACAGGCGGCCCCTGACTTGCGACACGATTGGTTCCTGGGGTAGCATCGCAGTGGCATGTTTTCTTTACCTTCATGTTATTTGAACAAAGTAGTGAGAGAATCATTTTTTAAATAGTCATTAACTGTGGTATTAATGTCACATGGAATAAAATGAAGCATATTAAGATATCATATAGTTGTCATACAGATACCTTTATTTCAACTTTGATAAAACTACGTTGGTTGGTTTCACTTTCTGGCTTGCCTCTGCCAGCACAGCGCTGTGATGTTCGAGTTTGTAATCCCGCCCTGCAGTGTGTCAATGAACAATAAGATGTTTCATTCATTTCATTAGTACTATACAAATTGTGATTTTTAAAAAAATTCTCTTTCTGTAATAAATCGTAACTTTCAGGCCTAAACTAAATCCCACTCAACACAATAGCTTTTCCAGAATGCTTTGACAGGTCAAAGATGAAGTTGCTGTCTTAGACCCATTTGTGTAGGTAAAGTAAAACGTTTGCGTTTTGTGTAAAGATCTGTGCTCTCGGTTAATTGCTTCTTGTGGTTTGGGCTTTTTGTAGGAGTTAAGATTTTTTTTTTTAAATGGGGAGGGAGCAAGAGGGGAAAAACATAGACTCAGAATACTAGAACCCTTGTACAGCTGGGACCTGACTGGTCTGGCACACTCGGGACCTGACTGGTCCCGAATGAGGGGATTTGCCAGACCAGGGAAAGACCATCTCCTCGTAGCCTGTGCTGCCATCAGACTAGGGCTCTAGCCTATTCCCACTGCTGCTCCAACCCTGTGCCAGACCAAGAAGTCCTCGGTTAAGGGAGGTGCAACCTGTATACATGGATTTGTAGAAGTGTTTGGAACGTAATGCTCCACATCAGCTGCTAGAAGTCGGCCTTATCCTCCTTGACTCAATTGACCTTGTTATCTGTAGCCTTACTCTTGATTGGGACTCTTTTCTTATGCCTGTATATTGATACCTGCCTCTGGAATTTCCACTACATGCATTTGACGAAGTGGGTCTTTGCCCACAAAAGCTTATGCTCCAATAAATCTGTTAGTCTGTAAAGTGCCACAGGACTCCTCGTCGCTTTTGCAAATTCACACTAACACAGCTACTCCTCTGATACTTTTGCGCCTTTGTTTGGCTCTAGGTGTCCAGTCGTTTGCTCCCATAGCTGGTTAAGTTGGAGAGCGCTGGACTCCATCTTGGGGATGGAGCGGGCGGGGGGGGGGGGTATGTGTCACAGTTGAGGAAGATGGGAAGCCTCACAGTCATGCTCCCAGATGACTGGTCTACTAGTGAATTTTAGTATCTTATACCTGTATATATGTAAAGCCGACAGACCCAGCTTGTGGGCAGATGGGATTGAACCTGCGACCTTAGGGGCCAAAGCCATGAGCCTCCTACTGCATGAGCTAAAAGCCAACTATCTCTCAGCTAAGCCTGTAGCACAAACTTCACTCTCCTTTTCTCAGTGGTTTCAGTGCCACACACGTATGTGCTTTATCTTCAGGTAGACCAGTGTTTCTTAAACTGTGTCCCGCAGTGCACCACAGTCGGAGGTGTGCCGCGGAGAATAACAGTTCAAAATAGCCACTCTTAAAGGGGCAGTGTTTTTCTCAATAGCTTTCCCCCAACTTTTTTTTTCTCAACAAAAAATCCTTGGTGTTCCTCATAAAAAGTTATTGTTTGGTGTTCCTTGGTCTTAAAAAGTTTAAGAAACACTGAGGTAGACCGAGGATTATATAGCTTCTGAGTAGCCTTTTGGCTAAGAGCATGTGGACTTGTTGTCTATTGATTGCCTTCTAGTAGTAGTTCTAATTAGAGTACTTAGTGCAGGAAGTGAGTGTTGGAAGAATCGGAAATCTGAACAGGAAGTTGAATATAATGGTATCCAGAGCTATCCTGTCCATAGGATGTTTTGGGATGGCCACCTCCGGCCCCGCACTTTGGGGGGCCCTATAGCGGCTGCCTCAACTGTGTAATGGATGGGAGGGACCCCGGGGATTATGGGGTCTGGCACGGGGTGGCGCTGGGGTTGCTCCCCCTCTTCCTGACACTCCTGGGCAGTTGCACTCTGTTTTTCCGTGGCAGCCGGAAGTAGAGCGTTCCAGCCCTAGCATGCTCCACTTCCTGCCACCACTGAGAAGCAGGGTACAGCGGGCTGTGAGGGTGGCACAGTGGGGCAGGGTGCATCAGGCTGCTGGGCGGCTCTGGCTTTCCACCATCTTGGTTAGTGCAGGAGAGGGCAGATACCTCTGCTGCTGTCTCATGCCAGACCTTGTAACCCCTGAACTGTGTTGCTCAGGGGAGGAACAAGGGGCGGGGCTTGGGTGGAGCAGAGGCAGGGTGGGGGCGGGGCCTGCATCAGGGGAGTTACCCTGGGCCCTGCATCAGGGGAGTTACCAGGCCCCACATCTTCCTAGGGTCAGCCTTGATTGTGTGTTGTGGGAAGAATAAAGTCTGGCGGATTGTATGCAGCAAACTGCAAGATCTGTGCCTTTCCGTATATGTCTCTGTAAACGTAGGCCTATGCGGTATTCCACGCCTGCGGATAATGCGCTGATCTAGTGGTGACATGGATCTTCATAGCTGGGAGGTGTGATAAATGGACTGACATTTCGGAGGCGATGTAAGCACTTATCTGGGGAAGATGAGTTTTTAACCAAGTTTTTAGAAAACTTGCTAATGCAAATTGGTTGCAAAATTGTTACGGAGTTCCAGAAATACAAACGCTTGTTTAAAAGAAATCTTTATTTCATGAGAAGGTCCCTCCCCAAACTGTACAATCCTTAGATATGCAATTCATGCCAACTTATAATAGATCTGTGCTGCTTTTAAACTTAAATACCCCGTACAATATTCTGCATAGATAGTGTATACTTTTCTTCAATTGCTGCAGTATATATTTTTCCTAATTTACCCTTTCCTTGTTTATCTTGCTTACAGTGCAGGGGCCTAATTTAGATGTTTTCCTAAACTGATTAGCAGTTATGGGTCGGGGTAACAGTTTGTGCAGTGTTTAGAGGTAAATTTGATTAGCACTTTTTGAAAACTGTGCAGCAAATTGCACTACTAATCAAGGTAAATCAGACCATGAAGGGTTTTTTTTAAAGGCAGGGAAAATTTTTTTTAAACCAAAGCAAATATATTAAGTTGTCTCACGTTGGGGAGCATTATAATCCTACTGGTTTCGGGTGCTGAATCTTTTAGTTTTACAGTTCTGAGAAGAGCTTTGGTTTAAAAAAAGCCAGCATAAGAAATACTTTTAATATATATATATTTAAATTTTAGGTTATTTAGCTTACTGTCATCAGAAGCCATACTGGCGTTACGGCCAGTATGTCCCTTCCTTCTCTCTTCTAGCTATACTCTAATGAAATGTTCTGTTTCTCTTTATCCATTTTTGTACAAAATAGTTCTCAAGGTCTTGATTCAGAACCTATTGAAGTCAATGGCAAGCCCTCAGTTAACTTCCAATAGGCCCTTAGTACTCATTCAAGAAATATAAGAAAATAAATGAGGGTGTAATGCCAGAATGATGGCTTTAAAAGGGACTAACCAAAATGCCACTGGACAGCGTTGTGTGTGCTTGAGGGGAGATGGTGTTGTATTTTGGAAATTATTGATCGGAACTGTTTCTTTGCTTCTCAAATGAGTAGTGGATTTAGTTTAAGTCTCAAATATCAATTGAGGACGAGGTTCAAAGCTGAAAGGTTTGAGTGCAGACACTGGTGCGTGTCAAGAGCCTGATGCTATGAGTTGTTGAGTACTTCTGGACTGGCTGCAGCATCCCACACCTGGATTTTTCCTGCCGGAAGATGGGTTGTACACTGACTCCAACCTTCATGCTGCTATGAGTCTTCTGAAGGATGAGACTTTGAGAAGCAACTTGGAAGCTCCGGTGTCTGATTTCAGTGCTAACCCCAGGTGCTCTTTACTCACACAGCTCATGGAGATTCACAAAGTTGGCAAATATCACTGGCCCCTTTTTACAACAGGTAGTGGGGTTGGTGTTTCTGTGTAATTGATGCACAAAGGGAGGGAGTTGCAGAGTGCAATTTAGAACCCAGACCACCAGAATCTCAGGACAGGTCTATACTAACCTGGAAAGTCAACTTAAGAGATGCAACTCTAGCTACGTAAATAATGTAGCTGGAGTTGATGTATCTAGGGCCGAATTTTTCCAGTGGCCCCACATGGAGGATCTGTGCTGAGGATATAAATAGAGGATTGATGCTGTGGAGATCGATCTTCCGGCATTCGATTTAGCAGGTCTAGTAAAGGCCCTCTAAATCTAACACTGACGGTGCCCCCATCAACTCCAGAAAGCTGTAAGGAGTAAGAAACTCTCCCATCGACTTCCCTTACTCCTTGCAGCTTTCTGGAGTCGATGGGGGCACCGTCAGTGTTTGATTTAGTGGGCCTTTACTAGACCTGCTAAATCGAATGCCGGAAGATCGATCTTCACAGCATCAATCCTCCATTTATATCCTCAGCACAGATCCTCCATTTAGCATAGATACTGAAATAACAAATTCCTCCAGGTTTGCAAACTTCTGATGCAAGCCCCACTATTCCGACCCTCTGAACGATGGCATAGTTTGAATTCCATCCTCGATATAGTGATTGAGGTCCAATTAAATCTCCAGGTCTCAGTGCTTCCACATTTTAGCAAGCCGTGGTTTCACATCCGGGATTTTCAGGGGGAACCTGAAAAATAGCACAGTGAGTGCAGTTGCATTTACCGACATCAGGATTAATGCATGCATTTGTTTTTAGATATGTTGCTGTCAATGGACATAAAAATTGCTCTCCCACCATGGCTTCCCTTAAGAGGGGGAAAATAATCAGGAGTGTAACATTGTGTAAGTCTTCAAGTGACGTGGCCAGTAATCGGATAATGCTCGGAACAGGGGCAAATTAACTATTGGGAGTGAAATAGATGAAGTCTAATCACGAAATGTTGGCCCTCCTCATTTCTCTGACAGAGGAGATTACTGAAGTTACAAACTGCAAGCTGGTAACTGGAGGAGATTCCTAAAATATGAGATAATTCCTAGAAACTGACCGACTTTCTCTGCAGTACATCAAATTCTAGGTCTATGATCTGTAATTAAATTGCTTCTATGTTGTTAAAAAAAGCATCTGGCTGTTCTTAGATTGTCCCGCTTAAGGATGTAGAATATTATAAGTGGGAGAGCTGTCGTGACATGTAGAAATAGCAATTTCGAGGACAAGAAAATATTAAGTCTTTACATTTTGAACATGCCAGTCTGTGAGAGGCTGTGGGAGTCCAACCCATGGCATAACTACTGTCTCTTACTACTGAAACAGTTGCATTTTTTTGAGCATTAAATGTCAGATGGCCAAATTGACTTGACGCACCCTCATTACTGAATGTCATCTCATGAGCCTGCACATTCATGTAGCAAAGTATTTTTAAATATGTTCTGTGAAAGAAAATTCCAGTGTTTTGGCGGGTTTATGCTGATGATACACACCACTTTTTTCCAACGCTAGACTATAATAGGTGCCTTTTTTCCAACGCTAGACTATAATACCGCAAATAGAACCTCTTGTCTATGAGTGTGGGTTAAGTATTTCCCTGGACATGAGAAAACTGGTGCTGGTGACTAGGGAGATGTTGAGTATTCTCCATACAGTATTTTGAATGTTACCTTCGGATAATGAAAACGTCTTGGGTGAAAGTAGGAGAAGAGGATGGTGCGACTGTCCCTCTCCTGTGAAAAACACTGGGGTGTTGTTTGTCCTCTCCCTGGCTTGGGGAAGTGAAGCTTCCCTACCTTGAGAGCTCCCCTCCTGTCATGTTCTCCTTTACCGACGGTTGTGTAAAACTTTTCTTTTGAAACCCTTGGACAGAAGATGCTATGCAAGTGCAAAAGAATATCACTTGCTCCCTATGTCTGCACGTGCTGTTTCTGTATAGATTTAGCCAGTGGCTGGTTCTAGCAACTAATGAAATATCTATCTTAGAGAAAAGTGTTTCCCTCAAAAAAGACTCTGCGAGAATTCCCTATGTTAAAGGGGACAGTGCTTAGGGGAGCCATAGAACGCTAGAACTGGACGGTATCTCGAGAGGTCATCAAGTCCACTCCCTGCCATCAGGGCAGGACCAAGCACTATCTAGATCATCCATAATGGATGTCTGTCCAACTTGCTCTTAAATATCTCCAGTGTTGGAGATTCCACAACCTCCCTGGGCAATTTATTCCCGTGTTTAACCACCCTGACAGTTAGGAAGTTCTTCCTAATGTCCAACCTAAACCTCCCTTGCTGCAATTTAAGCCCATTGCTTCTTGTCCTACCATCAGAGGTCCAATGAGAACAATTTTTCTCCCTCCTCCTTGTAGCACCAGTAGTATACTACTGGAGAGAAGGAGGCGTTAATGCATGCCTTTCCAGAATACAGATACACCTCTGCCATGCTGAGCTTGAAAGATATCCTGCGATGGATTTAAAGATCTTTTCATTTTTGTTTTTTTTTTCTCCTAGTTGTCGCTTTTTTGGTGGCTTACCATCAAAACAAGCAGTTGATTGGGGAGAAGGGACTGCTGCCGTGTAAGCTCTACTTGCAGAACGTTAAACGGTATTTCAAAGGAAAGATTAACCTGGATTCCTTGAGCTATGCCCCAACGATTATCTGGTTCCTGGACTGGTCTGATATGGACAGCACCCTGGACTGCCTTGCTGGCCTTGGCTTGGGAGTTGCAGCGTACGTGTTGGTCACTGGATGTGCAAACATGATCCTCATGGGCATTCTGTGGATTCTCTACCTCTCGTTGGTGAACGTGGGACAGATCTGGTAGGTTGACAAGCTTTCTCCTCTGGTTTTCTCTTTGTAATGTTTCACCGTGCATTGTATGAATAAGCTTTTGTGTTCCTGAAAGATTGAGGCATGGTAATTACATTGACTATTACAGTGGAGTAATACCATTCGTTTTAGCAGAGTGCCTCGTGATTGACATCAATGTGAGTAAGAACAGAATCAGGCCAGTAATGTAACTGTAGTATTGTATAAGTTTTGTTAACTGGCATTCTTGGGGAATGGGCGTTGTTGGTTTATCAGATGTGCTGGTTACGCAAGCTTTACACCGATGGTTCATGAATTTTTCACTGTACACTAGCTATAGTTACAGGCTGGGTTAGATAATATCCAATAATGGTATTCTGCGCAGAAGCATGATACAAACAAACTTTACTGCCACGAGTTTACAAACTGGACTTCTGCAAGCACTGGGAAAAATCGAAAAACGAAGCTGGATGGCTATCGGAATTTTTCCGGTTAATTGAAGGGGGAATTGTATTGCCATCTATGACAGATGCCTGTTAACCGAGTTTGCCGGATATTAAACTGCTGGAGAACACAGCTTGTCCTGGACAGGGTATCCTTGCAGTAGAATATATTCTTTCCTCACGCTAGCTATTCAACTCATTAGCTTTGTTCTGAGCAAGATTATTCTTTCCTTTAAAGCCGGATCAGTGCCAGCCACAGATTATAGCATGTGTTCTCTGTGCCCGTTTCAAACAAAATAGAAACCACTCAATGTCTTAAATATAAGGGAAGGTGGAAAGGATTGTTGCCTGATCTCCTTAGTTAGTTCTGAAGGTATTACTACCAAATTCAGTGACCTCTCTGCCCTGCAGCGTTGGACATCATGTTTGCACTTGGACATCATGGGATGTACTCATTAATGTAGCACTGGATAAAATTAGTGTCAGTAATGATGCTCACCCTGATAAACTAAAAACTGTAACCTGTACAGGTTGGAAATTAAATCCCAGTGAGGAAAATAGAAAGGAGCATAAACTCTGTCAAATTAAGTGTAAACATATACAGTAAAACTCCAATTGTCCGGCATCCAGTGGTCCGGCACTCCTGATAGTCTGGCACCAACTGGAACCTGGAAGTGCTCCAGCCAGCCGGACAGTTGGAGCTCCTGTGAGCCCTATGCGCGTTCATGGGTCGGGAAAGGGAAGGGGAGGAAAGGGGAAGGGGATTATACCTCTGTGACGGGTCTGACGGACCGCACTGCATCTGGCCGGTGGGCGGGGAACGGCGCGGCGAGGGGCGAACCCTCCACCGTTTTGCAGGGAGGCATGGGAAGCCCCGTGCAGCTGCCGGCGACAGGCCAGCTGGGGCTGCAAGTGGCAGCGGCGGACTTGGGGAAGCGGCGAGGCAGAGTAGCTGGGGTGCTGCCGGGTTGGTCTCGCGGCGCAGCTCAGGTGAGGGGTGGTGCTACGGGACCAACCTGGCAGCACCCCAGCTGCTCTCCTCAGCCGCTTCCCCAAGTCCACCACTGCCGCTTGCAGCCCCAGCTGGCCTGTCGCCGGCGGCTGCCCCTTCCCCCGCCCCCCTGCAAAATGGCGGAGGGTTCGCCCCTTGCCGCCCCTTTCCCCGCTGACCCCTCCCCCGCCAGTCACAGTGCGGTCCTGACAGACCCGTCACAGCCCCCCCGCCAGAGTACCTCCTGATACTCCGGCATATCCGATAATCCGGCAGCCCCTGGGTCCCAAAGGTGCCAGATTATCGGAAGTCGACTGGACGATGGAGATGCTAAAGAAGCACTCAAAGATGATAAGGTCATTGCAGAGAAACTAAATGAATTCTTTGCTTTGGTCTTCACGGCTGAGGATGCGAGGGAGATTCCCAAACCTGAGCCATTCTTTTTAGGTGACAAATCTGAGGAACTGTCCCTGACTGAGGTGTCATTAGAGGAGGTTTTGGCACAAATTGATAAATGTAACAGTAAGAAGGCACCAGTACCAGATGACCAGGTGGCATTCACTCAAGAGTTTAGAAAGAACTGAAATGTGAAATTGCAGAACTATTAACTGTGGTTTGTAACTTATCCTTTAAATCAGCTTCTGTACCTAATGACTGGAAGATAGCTAATGCGATGCCAATATTTAAAAAGGGCTCTAGAGGTGATCCTGGCAATTATAGACCAGCAAGTCTAATGTCAGTACTGGGCAAATTAGTTGAAACTATAGTAAAGAATAAAATTGTCAGACACATAGATGAACATAATATGTTGCGGAAAAGTCAACATGGTTTCTGTAAAGGGAAATCATGCCTTACTAATCTTTGGGTAACGTTCTGCCAAGAATAAATCTGGCTGCAGTTTAAATGTTGCCCGGGGTCTACTGTTGGGTTTTTCCCAGTCTTTTATGGCAAAGAGGGGGGGGGTGTTGTACATGGGTGGGAGGGGTGGGGACTTTTTTCCCCCAGTAATGGTTGGAACCACAACCACAGCCCCGCAGACTTGATCCAAATGTCTCTTCCTGAGTGGGTGGATGGTACGGGCATTCATGGCCAAGTGTTAGGTCCCACTGCGCCCTGGAAGACAATCGTCTCAGAGGAATGTAAGCCAAGCCCAGAGTTTGCCTTCTGCGGATGCTGTGGTTTGCAGGAATTGCCTCCTGATTTTTGAGATAAGTTTGTACTTTGCTTTGTTTTGCTAGTTCATTCGCCGCTTGTCGGCGACCCTGTCATACACACACAGGTAATTTATGGCATATGGTCGAATGGACTGAGTTAATGGGGGCAGGGGAGGAAAATAGGTGTTGTCTCAATTTCATTTCAGCTTAGTTATGGCACGAACTGCATGGAGCAGGAAATTGGGCTCCTGTTGTTGAGGGGTGGGGGAAATCAAAGCGGCCCAGTGCTGCAGTTCATTCAACCACGGCCGCATTTTTCATTCGATTCTATGCTGCGTGGTCAAACCCACATTGTCATTGTGCACCCACTGTGACCTTCCGTTCCCCAGGGAAGCCGATGCCGGGTGCCGGGGTGTTTCCGATGCATTGCAGGATCAGGGAGGGGGGAATTGAACCGATTTCCTCTCTCCACCCTCCCCACCCCCAAGATGTGAAGAATTCGTGTGATGCACAGTATAGACCTTGTGCCTGCTGAAACGAAACGGATTTTGCCTTTGACCTCAGTGGAAGCAAAGTCAGGCCTTATAACGGCTGCTAGCCAGTTGTAGTCAGAGGGGCTCTGTTTACAAAACCATAAGTGCTCTCTTTTTTTTGTAGACAGTTACAGGGATGTCATTTTCTCTTGGGTGGGTCCTGCCGTGGTCTTGCCTCAGTTTCCCCATCTTGGACTTGGCCCTCTGGTGAAGCCATTCTAGTTCGTTCCTTCAGGGGTGCACCACTCCAAAACAACCACTAAACTGGATTCAGCCTCGCCTTCAGGAGGAGCAGCGTCCCTCCTCTGAGTCAGGTCTTTTCTGCCCACCCTCTGGACTCAGCTTTCACCTTTCCTGGCTCTTTTTTGTCTTTTCCCTCGGCAAATCCGGGGCTGTTTTGGGTTGCTCTCTGGTCTCTTTTGGGCAGCCACACCCAGGCCTTCTTGCCTAGAATCTTCCATGGGCCTTTATCTGCTTTATCACCCCTATTGTAGGCCGGGGTGGGCAATAATTTTTGGCCGGGGGCCACTTCCAAAATGTTTGAAGTGGCCCTGGGCTGCCCCGGAAGGGGCGGGGCCTAAAACAGAAGGGGCGGGGCCATGATGCTTCCCAGCTCCCCCACCCTCAGACCATGATTGGTCTGGGGGTAGGGGAGCCCCTTTGCCCCTCCCATTAAGCACCCATGCCCTTGGCAAGGCAGGAAGAGGCTTAACACGCTCCCCCACCCCAGGCCAATTAGGGCCTGGGGGTGGGGGAAGCGCACGAAGTTTCCTCCGCCCTGCCAGGAGCATGTAGCGCTTTGAAGCGCCGCGCACACCTGGCAGGGTGGGAGGAGACTTCATGAGCTCCTCCGCCCCCTCAAGTCCTGATTGGCCTGGGGGCGGGAGGAGCGCGCGAAGTTTCCTCAGCCCTACCCCCTCCCTGAGAGGAGTGCACAACCCTTTAGCCCACCCCTGCTGTAGGCCAACGCTGCACAGTGGGGCGGTCTGGGGCTAGTGGAACTGGGCTGGACTGGCCCAAGGCCTCTGGCCCCTAGCGGGCTAGGACCCCAGTTCCACAAGAAAACCGTTAACTTCAGGAATTACTTTAGGGGACTGGGTGTGTAAGAGGAACTGGCATCTTTTCTTATGTCCTGGGTGGGTTCCTGACAGGTACGGGGCAGTGTGAAACATAGTCCCAGGCAGGTCGTGGTTGGTTACAAACGTGCAATGTCTCTCATTGTGCCACTGTTCCACGTGTGCCACAGAAACGTGGTTTCTTCGCTGTTTTTTTAAAACTAAATAATTCAGAAATAACCATGAAGCTTAGCTTATAGCCTGTTATTTGAAACGAGAAGATTTCCCTGCCTGGCTCGGGTCCTTAACTCAACTATGCTTTTTCTTCATTGAAATCATTGCTCTGAGGTGGGTCTGGGGAGGAGGGGTTCAGGGTGCAGGCTGCCCTGGGGAGACAGGACAACCTCAGCCCCCTCTCACCATAGCAGCTTGGGGCCAAGTGAGGAGAGGTGCATGTCCCCTGGCAGGAGGACAGACACACAAACAGACAAACTCTCTGAAATATATAGTAGATAGCTGTCTCTTTCTCCACTCCACTGGCCCAATGGGGCTATAGCTGTCCCAGCCCCCATCTCTGGCTCCTTTTCTGCCCCTCCCGGTGGTCATTCTGAAGTATAACTGGCCCTCCTACCAGGCCCCTCCCTTTTCATTTTATGAGAAGCAATTGAATTCCAGGCACATCCCATTGTCCTGGCTCAACCAAACCGTTACCTTGCTTTAAGTCGTGATAAGAAGAAGCTGCCTACCGAATTTGGGGTTCCTCACTCTTACCGAGAAATTCTTGAACAAACGGACTCGCAGACATTTTTAAAATATATGGTAAGATAGAGGAAGGAACCTCACAGCAAGTCCCTGCATGGAAAAATGTTTGTGCACCCTCCACCTTTTGGGGACACAGTGTGTTTCACCCTTGGAACTTGGCAGGTTGTGGGAAGTTTGGGGAGAGGGGTTGATAAGATGCTTAGGGGGGAGAATCCAGAGACTCTAAGAAGGATTCTTCTGTGAGTCTTCTCCCAAGACTGACGTTGCTAGGTCCCCAATAGGAGTTGTGTGATAGTTTCTCAAACCAGTGTCTCTGGGTGCTTTTATGCCATCGTTTCTCATTGCGGTGTTTATGAATCACCTGGCACCAACTGTCAGCCCAGTATCCTGTCTCTGATAAGACGGGCCTGTGGTCTATCAACTCCTATGAGATGGTTGATTCGGAAGGCATTTTAAGGGGGATACTGAATTCTAAAGAGGGATACAATTTGCTGGTACTCTACGCCAGCACGGGACAATTTATTCTTTATATGTCCTTTTTACAAAAAAATTGAAATTTTAAATGTGTCTCTTTGTTTTGGGTTGTAGTCTTCAGACATTGTTGACCGAGTGACTCTTTCAACTGCGGTCCAGCTGGCTTGTGCTCTGGATACAGAGGGAACTTCAGTAGAGTAGTTGTCTCTTTGGGTATGTCTATACTACCACCCTAGTTCGAACTAGGGTGGTTAATGTAGGCAACCGGAGTTGCAAATGAAGCCCGGAGGAGTACAGGTAGTTCGGAATAGGAAGCCTAATCCGAACTACCTAGTTCGTGCCGCGTGTAGCCGTGGGCACGGAGTCCGAACTAGCGGACATTTAAAAATGGCGGCGCCCGGCAACGTGCAAATGAAGCCCGAGAAATTCAAATCCCGGGCTTCATTTGCAACTCGGGTTGCCTACATTAACCACCCTAGTTCGAACTAGGGTGGTAGTGTAGACATACCCTTTGAAAGGCAGGAAGGCATCGGTCGCATGCACTAGGTGTACTAGACGTCCATTTCTTTGAAATACAGTGGCTGGAGAGTGTTGTGTTCCAGGAGAAGTTCGCTATGATAACACAGTAGAGCAGCGATGGGCAACCCAGGCTTTTGAGTGGTTGGCATGAGTGAACTTCCTCATCTCAGCGGGCCACAACATTGTCCTAACCATGACGGTCTTCCAAGATAAGAGTAGTTTTGCTCGCTGTGCATGTGTACCTAGAGTATGTGAGGTGTGCGGACACAGAGAGGGCGCATGACGCTCAGAATCCATGTTGTGTGCAATCTGCACATACCTGCCTTCACGTGCTCTGGCTTTGGGTGTGTGCCGCTTTAGAAATACCGGTAGGAGAACCACTACATGGTGGGAAACCACCGGAATCTGGCAACCCTATGCATGGACAACGATCAACAAAATATTTTGCAGGCTGCACATAGAACCCTGATGGGCTGCTTGTGACCTGCGGGCTGCAGGTTACCCACCACTGTAATGGAGGAAGAGTTAGAGGCCTTTACGTGCAGCGTGAACATCTCTCATCGTCTGTGGTAGAAATGGCTTAAACCAAATGATCAGGAGAAAGCTCGCTGGCTGGTTTAGGAAATGGGTAATAGCAATAGGAAACGGAGCAGGGATGTTAAATTTAGTTTCATCAACTAATTGACTAGTCGATAGATTTTCCATCAACTAGTCAATTAGTCGATAAGCAGGGGAGCCGCGGCGGGATTAGCTCCCGGCTCTGGTAGCTAACCCCGCAGTGGTTCTGCCTTTTAAATGTATTAAGAGCCAGCAGGCTCTTTGTACACTTTAAAAAGCAGAGGCGCTGCATCTGGGACTGGGCGCGAACTGGGAATTGGCTTGTGCCTGGTCCCTGCTACCCCTTCACCCCCGCCTCCCCTGCGCCCCATGGAGACAGTGCTGGGTGGAAACGGCTTTTAGGCTGGCTCCCCCCAGTACCAGCTCCTGCTCCCCTCGATCCCCACTGCATCTGATAGAGGCAGCCAGGGTTGTGTGTATGTGTGTGAGACTAGTCGACTATCTGATAAGCTTTTGCTAGTCGACTAGTCGCTTACATCCCTGAAACGGCGTCCATCTTTGTGGGGTGCCCAGTGCTGGTGATGGTCTCTGAAAATGGTGGGCCTCAACCCAGTTGCTAGAGGATGGCTTGTGTTGTCAGACAAAGGGAAGGACCTTTTGGCAGTCTAAGTGAGGGTATGTCTACGCTACCCCGCTAGTTCGAACTAGCGGGGTAATGTAGGCGTACCGCACTTGCAAATGAAGCCCGGGATTTGAATTTCCCGGGCTTCATTTGCATAAACTGGGCGCCGCCATTTTTAAATCCCTGCTCGTTCGAACCCCGTGCCGCGTGTAGAACGCTGGTGGGGTTTAAGATTTAATTTAATTTCTGGTTTCTGTTACTTCCTGGAACTCTGCCACTGTTCTAGCTTCAACCTGAAGTTACTGACACTGCTGTTAAGGCATGAGAAGGTTTGGGGCCTCTGCTTGTAGTTGGATACGCTGCCTGTGATTCCCAGGATACGGAATCGGATTTGTGAATTTTAAAACCACGCATTGACCTGGAACAAAATACTTAACTTTGTCAGCCTGCTGGGGCAATGCTTGTGGACTCTCTCTTAAACAGTGCATTTGGGGTGTTGAGTTCCCTAGTCTGGCATTCGCCACAACAAATGTGTTAATTTCAGGGATGGTTAAATGTATGGCCAAGGATGAATCCTTGCTAGCCAGACACTCCCCAAGTTACAAACACCCCCCTCCCCACACACAAGCTCATCTACAGCCTTGGCGTACAGGCAAGAGGCATATGTGACGGTGAGCAACGCCAGGGCTGGCTGGAGGACTTTGAAGCGGAAACTGCTGCTTCTCTCCAGTCGCTGGCTGCATGGCCCCCCAATCCCTCTCTCCCCCCCCCCCCCCCGGAGTCCTCTGGGCAGCACTCACGCCACTCGCCACCTCCTGGCGAGTGGGGGGCTGGGTGCAACTCCGGGGGGAGGGAGAGATGGGGGGCTGACCACAGGAGCTGGTGCAGAGCCCTTGGGAGAAGGGGGGTGAGGAGACTGGGAAATGCTCAGAAGACCCCTTCAGAATCCCCACCCAGCTCTTCACCCTCCTCAAATCAAACCTGCCTCTCCTCGAGCACCAGCTTTCGAGATTAAATACCCTCCCACCCAAGTGTGGGCTAGCCTGGGACTCTGACTGCCATTTATAACACTGTGTTCCGAGTTCCAAACAACCGACTTACCGATGACCTTTTGGGACAGCCCGTCTGGCAGCTGGGGATTTAAAAACGCAACCTGATAAGGGACCTTTATCACTAGAGTCACTCTGGTGACTTTGCACCCAGGTCACGTATACAGTCACTTGTTATCCGGGAGTAATCCACTAGTGTCTGAGGGTATGTCTACACTACCCCGCTAGTTCGAACTAGCGGGGTAATGTAGGCATACCGCAATTGCAAATGAAGCCCGGGATTTGAATTTCCCGGGCTTCATTTGCATAAGCCGGGCGCCGCCATTTTTAAAACCCCGCTCGTTCGAACCCTGTGCCGTGCGGCTACACGCGCCACAAACTAGGTAGTTCGAACGAGGAGTAACGGTAGTTCGAACTAGGAAGCCTAGTTCGAACTACCTAGTTCGTGGCGCGTGTAGCCGCGCGGCACGGGGTTCGAACCAGCGGGGATTTAAAAATGGCGGCGCCCCGCTTATGCAAATGAAGCCCGGGAAATTCAAATCCCGGGCTTCATTTGCAATTGCGGTATGCCTACATTACCCCGCTAGTTTGAACTAGCGGGGTAGTGTAGACATACCCTGATTGAGTGGACTGGGAATGTGCATACTTCTGGGAGGGGAACCTTTTTTGCGTTGGAGGCCACTGACCCACAGAAGAATCATTCGGGGCCACACGCAAGTGAGGGGAAAAAAATTCAAACCCAAACCCTCACTGGTGTAGCCCCTTACTGAGAAGAAAGACACTTCCCATGTGACCCTCACACCCCAGAGCCTAGGGGCCCCCCGCCTAATAGATTTTGTGTGCTTCAGCCCCACCCTGGGGCCGTGTAGGGGGCTGGAGCACCTGTGCGGGGTCCCCAATGCTGGGTTGGCCCTGAGCCTCGGGGGCCAAATCCTGCCCCCAGGTTTTAGGTTCACTCTCGTATCCGATGCTCAAAGAGCCCGCGCTCTTGTTTGTTTGTTCCCTCCGACATGCTTTGACGTCATCCTTTGAAAGAGAACGAGGCTAAACAGAATCTAAAAATCTGCCAATGAAATGAAAGATGAAGTAGGTGACTCATGAGTTGGTTGGAGGGACCCATGTTGACAGCGAAGAGGTTGAACCTCTCTAGTCCAGCACTCTCTGGTCCAGCAACAGCCATGATCCGCCGTGATGTTACTTAGCCAAACGTCCACGTTTCATGGTAGTGGCCAAGTTTCCCGTGGTCCCACAAAGTTTGTTTCCATCCTGGCTCTCAGTGTTCTGTGCTGTTCTAATTGATCCCTAAATGTCCTCTAACAGCCCAGCAAGCAGTGGAAGTGTTGGTAATGTTGCTAGACACTATTGATCTCCCATGGTCCGGAAAATTCCCTCATTCAGAACCGGTCCGGAAGGGTGCCGGATTAGAGAGGTTTAACCTGTAGTATTTTATTTAATGGTACACTGTATCCCTGATTTCAGGGACATGCTGCCCACTTAGTTTTTGTTGGGAGAAAAAATAAAAATGCTGTTGAACCAGCTAAAGAATTGGAGAGGGTGTGGGTGTATGAAAAACCCTCAATATTTTCCATCCTTTCTTTCTGGTCCAGATGTCCTAGGTTCAAACATTCCATTATATGAAGACTGCTGCTGCGCATATTCATGGTAAATAATGAGGAAGACTGGTCAGTTACAGGTTGGACCTTCCTGGTCCTGCACCCTTGGGACCTGACTGGTCCCGGATGAGAGATTCTGCCGGCCAAGAGAGGTCATTTCTGGCCTTCCTCCCGTTGGCCTCACTGGCCTTCCCGGCTCCCCCAACAGCCCAGCTTGGTTGGGTGCCGTGCTTCCTGTCCCTGTCTCTGACTGACTCAATACAGCTGTGCCACTGCTAGTCTCCACGGCTTTCCCCTCCCCCTCCAGCCCAGCTGGGCTGCCTGCCTGGACTCTCTGATCCTGGAACATCCATGGTCCTGCCATTGAATGCTGGTTTATAGAGGTGCAACTTGTAATACAGAGCAATCTGGATTGCTGGCTAAGATGCAAAGCCACACACATTTCAGTGTAGCCGAATGTACAGTCAGACATCTGGCAACCAAGAATGCAAGAGGGACTCTATCCTGTGAATCCGAGACTCTGAAAGAGACTTGGGGTGGGTCGCGTTAATTGTTAGAGCTACGCTGTGGCCTCAAGGGCTAACGAGATCCTTGCTGAATAAATATGGGCAGAAAGGTTGTAATCCATCTGTATTTGGGCCCTGGCGTGTGGAATACTGTGTGCAGTTCTGGTGTCCAGACGGCAAGGAATGGATTGAAAAACTGGAGCGTTCAGAGAATGAGGAAAGGTTTGAAAAACAGGCCTGAGAGTGAAAGACTCAAGGAGGTCAAGTTGTCTGTCAAAGAGAAGGTTGAAGGGAGGGGCGGGGTGACTTGATTAGTACTAGCTTGACACTAGACGCCTCTTTAAGTTAGCAGTTGTGTAAACTCGGACCTCTTCAATCTGGCAACCCTGGGAAGCAGAGTATGCCAGATTTTGCTGGGCCCGGGAAGGAGCTGTGAGATCTGGATGTGAGGAGGTGGGACACTTACTTGCCATCCTGCTCTGGGGGAGCACATGAAGCTCTACACCCCATGCTGCTCCCGCATCCCTAAGAGAAGGGGCGGGAAATGCCCCAGAGGAAGCGGCTTCCTCTTCCCTTCCACGGGTGTTCCTGGTGTCGGGACACCCGGACAATGGAGGTTTAAGTGGATAGCAAAATCCAATGCCTAGAAGTTGAAGCTAGACAAATTCAGAGTAGAAATAAGAGACAAATTTTGAACGGTGAGAGTATTTAACTTCAGGAGCAACTTACTAAGAAAGAGTAGTAGGTTCTGCATCAGGAATGTTAAGAAGTGGGCAATTTGCTAATCGTGTAATCGATAGAATTTTTATCGACTACACGATTAGTCGATAAGGGAAGTCAGTTAAAGAACTCAGTTCCGGCTCATGCTGGGTCTGGGACCTACTCCCGCTGCGGCTCTGCATTTACAGAGTATTAGGGGCCGGGCAGGCAGGCTGCCTGGTTCAGTCCCAACTCGCTCTGGGTCTGGGAGATACCCAGAGAGGGCGGATAGTTCCTGGAGCCAGCACGAGTCGAGATTGAGCTAGCCTTCCTGGCTCCTAATACACTGTAAATGCAGAGCCGCAGCGGGGGTAGCTCCTAGAGCTGGTGTGAGCCGGGACTGAGCCAGGCTGCTGGCCAGCCTGCTAAAAAATGTACTGGCAGGGGAGAGAGGTGGGAAATGCGTGTAGGCGATAGCATTAACTGATAAGCTTTTGCTTATCGGTTAATTAGTTAATCGACTACACTATTGGATCCTTATTCTATATTACTGGACATTTTAAAATCCACACTAGACGTTTCTCTAGAAGAAAAGTTCTAGCTGGACCACAGCTATTGGACGTAATAATTTAGGGAAGACCCATGGACTATGCTGTCGACCAGGTGGTCAGGCTAAATGGGCACGGTAGCGCCTTGAATCTATGAATCTTGCACCCTTTTTCTTGTGACCCAGTTGAAGAAAATTGTTGATGCTGCAAGAGAATTGTATCTTTTGACTGGCGGGCGGCCTGTTTGGAGGGGCGTAGGAATGCGAGGTCTGAGGTGCGGGAGGGGATTGGAGGGGGACAGTTGGAGGTTGATGCTTGTGGTTGGATACAGACTTACCTCCCGCGGCTCCCATTCAGCAGTGCGGTAGGGATGCTAAGGCAGTTTCCTGCCTCTCCTAGCATCGCGGACCATGCTGCTGCCCCGGAAGTAACCAGCAGCAGGTCTGGCTCCTAGGCGGAGGCACACAAGCAGCTCTGAGCACTGTTCTTGCCCATAGGCCCAGACCCGCCCCCAGCTCCCATTGGCCAGGAGCTGGCCAATGGGATTGTGGAGCCAGTGCTCTGGGTAGGGTAACGCACAGAGCTCGGTGCCCCCTGCCTAAGAGCCAGGTTTGCTGCTGGTCTCTTCCAGGATGCAGCATGGTCTGCAGTGCTAGGACAGGCAGGAAACCTGCTTTAGCTCCTCCTACTAGTCACCAAGTCCCCTTACAGCAAGGTGACCTAGGGCTTGAGATGGTGTGACCCAGGGATGGTTCACTCTCATAGCAGAGTCCCCTGTTCTAGCCCTGGAGAGTCACAGATCTGATGCAGAATCCGTTTCCATCCAGAGTCTGGCGCTGGAAAGGGAACTGGTTAAATCCACTCCCCCGTTTGCTCTCTAGCTGATTTGTGAGCCACACGAGAGGCGCACAGGGCCTTCGTTTTCCTTCCGCGTCAGGTGGGGGGCCGCTGGGCGTCCACCGAAGGATCAAGCTGGTAAAAAGAAAAGGGAAACAAACCGGACAACCCAACGGATAGAATGCCACAGAGCCCCCCTCGAGTGGAAACTGAACCTTGATCATCTCGTCAACCTCTCTGTATTTAATGGCGTTCAGCTGCCAGCTCTTTGCCAGTCCATCTGCCCGAAGATCCAAGACTGATTAAAGTCCTGCGTAGGTCAAGTGGTTTTTAATGAGACTTAAAACCCACAAAATTCTCATGACAAAAAAACCTTTCTTCTTTTTTTTCCCCCCGCTATGAAGGCACTCCAAAGAATGGTAATTTAACTGCAGTTAAATTACATGCCCCTGAGACATGCTTTTATGACCCGCATTATAACTGTCCTTGTAACTTAGGCCTCAGTACTAAATCAAAAGCCGTTAATATTATGCTCAATCAGCTAATGAGGACCAAAAATTGTGTATCTGGGGCCAGGACTAAAGGAATTGCGTCCTCTTCACCTAAACTCCGGCTAAATATTACAGCATCTGCAGATGCTTTTAAACCATCTGGCATAGTAGTTCCACTGGGCATATGAGTATGAATCCAATTGAATTTACTCTACCAACAACCTCAGGGGTTTATACAGTAGTGTAGTTTCACATTCTCTTGTGGAAACCAGTGTGCCGCCCGCTCTTATGTGAGCCCAAGTATTTTTTCGCAGTAGCTCCATCAACATTTCCACAGGGGAGGAACAGATTGAAAAGAATGTTGTAACTATGCCGTGTTGTAACATTTTATTTATTGGCTTGTAGAACATACTCCCTTGAGTTCTTGTAACTCCACCAGAATCTTAGTTTCTAAAGGGCGGAGGGAGGGGGGGTAAAATAATAGAATTTGGAATGCCATGTAACTTTTGTAGCAAGTATCTTACAAATCGTATCCCAGCCTTCCTTTCTGGTGTTTAGCTGTCTTTTTTTTAAATTTTGTAAATGACACAGGTAGAGGAGAGAGGGGAAAAAAGTGGTTTTGAGATACGATCTGAAAATACAGAATAGGAAGGATCAATGAGGAAGCACAGAGGGGTGGATAGGTGGCAAGAGCTAGATTAGTTTAAGGCAGGGGTGGGCAATAATTTTGGCGGGGGGCCACTTCATGAATATTGGCTGTGGTCGTAGGCGGGGCCTCGGGCGGAAAGCGGGTGGGGCCTCGGGCGGAAAGGGGCAGTTCCCTCTGGGTCTCACATGGCCCTGGTGGTGGGGGGAGGAGACTTCACATGCTCCCCTGCCTCTGGGCCATTTCGGGTCTGGGGGCAGGAGAGTGCGTAAAGTAATTTGCTGTTCAAAGAGCCGGTGACTCCCTCTAGGCATTGTGCACCTCTGGTGGGGGAAGGGAGCCTCCAGTAGGGATGCCAGGTATCCAGTTTTCTCCTGGACTGTCAGTTATTTCTGGCCCCATCCGGTAAAAAACCCTAGAAAATACTGGACATGTAAAATGTCCGGTATTTTCTTTTTCTTGGACGGAAGGCTGGCGGGAATATTCTTCCCTTGTCATGCCTGGCGGGGGCAGCGAGGTGCGTGGGGATTCTTAAAGGCACAGTGACCTTTTTTGTTCTCTCTTTTTTTTTTTTTTTCCAATTTTTTCCTACCATGTTCGGGATTTTTGGTGAAAGCATCTGGCAAGCCTAACCGCCAGCCATTTTGAACGGTGAATGGGCGAGAACAGTGCTCAGAGCTGCTTGTGTGCCTCCGCCTGGGAGCCAGACTAATTTTGAGCATGAAAGGGGCAGGAGAAAGGTCCCTACTGTGCCATTCGGAAATCTGTGATGATTTTGTTTTTTTCGAGATCCTTGATAAAAGTTCTAAATAGTGTAGGGCCGAGATCTGATGTCTGTGGGATTCCATTAGAAACACACCTGCTGGATGAATGATCCCCTGTTTACAGTTCCACATTGAGACCAATCGTTTAGCCTGCCGTTAATCGATTTAATGTGTGCGATGTTGATTTTGTGTTCTTGTTTCTTAATCTTGTTTCTTAATCCAAGTCATTGGCCTTATAGATGTCTATTACATCAACACTCTTGCCTTTATTAACCAAACTTGTCATCTCGTAAAACAAAAAATCAAGTGAGTTAGACCAGCGCTCTTTTCTGTAAACCCATTTTGCTTGGGATCTGACAGGCCTATGATATCCAGGTTATCCCTTGTACCTATTCCTGCTGAGAAATGTGCCCACATCTTTGCAAAGCCGAGATTAACAAACAGTGGGCACCTCAATAGTCCTTTGTTACATCGGTGTGATTGCTCTCCATAAACAATGCTTTATCTTAAATGGGGACACCACCCTTTTCATAGAAACTCTGACCAGCCCAAATTGTTTCAGTTAAAAGGATAGTTTCCTATTTTCACTTATTACATTTATGGAGAATACTTGTCCTTTTTTTTTCCTTTTACTGTCTTGAGGGGATGCACTGCAGACGAGATTTTGTGCTCACGTTCCCTTTTCACATTTGTCTGCAATGGGGTACAACATCTGAAGTTTTTATTAAGCAGGTGTTATAGTCTCTTCAGTGTAGCTGTTAATTAATACAGTCACTCGACTTGTTCACCTCAGATCTTATTCAGAATAAAAGGAAAATGTAAATACTGGAAGTCAATGTGCTACGGAGTTTAGAGCAAGATGAATCAAGATGACCAGCACTATTTAGGGTTCTAAAACTGGATGGCCATGTCTACACTGGCATGATTTTCCGGAAATGCTTTTAACAGAAAAGTTTTCCGTTAAAAGCATTTTCGGAAAAGCGCGTCTAGATTGGCAGGATGCTTTTCTGGAAAAGCACTTTTTGCAGAAAAGCGTCCATGGCCAATCTAGACGCGGTTTTCCGCAAAAAAGCCCCGATCGCCATTTTCGCGATCGGGGCTTTTTTGCAGTAAACAGTACTGTGCTGTCTACACTGGCCCTTTTGCGCAAAAGTCTTTCAGAAAAAGACTTTTGCCCGAACGGGAGCAGCATAGTATTTCCGGAAAATTACTGATGATCTTACATGAGATCGTCAGTGCTTTTGTGGAAATTCAAGCGGCCAGTGTAGACAGCTGGCAAGTTTTTCCGGAAAAGCGGCTGATTTTCCGGAAAAACTTGCCAGTCTAGACACAGCCGATGAGTGGGAGATCAAAACCAAAATGAGCAAAATGGCAGAAATGTAGCCTCTCCTCTCAGTCAACTCCTCTTGGGGAAGAAATTGAAGTTTCCTGTTACAGCTTGGGCCATGAAGTCTTCCAGCTTGATGGGGGTCTGCAGTTGCATCATTGAGCACAGTAGCACTGTCTCCAAATTAATCAGGTTTTCCTCTGCATGCTCTTAGACAGAGAGGGAGAGAACTGAAGGAAGGGTGAGAGGTTCCCTTCTGTCACAAGGTGGCTTCTTGATGAAGTCTACTAGGAGAAGATGACTGAGGGCTGAAAACGGAAACGAAAAAGGAATGTATTTTATGTGAAAGCTGCAAAAAGGCTGCCAGGGCTGTTCCTCACTCTGCAGAAGATGGGGTCCTACAAAAGACATGAAATACCTTGCGTCTACCGGCTCTGCTTACAAAAACTCCCCAGCATCACAGATTGACTGACTTTGGGGGTAGCCACCACCACTGTGGCTATGTCTACACTGCTGGCTTTTGCCGGCAGAGAGTATGCAAATGAAGTGCTGATTAGCATTTTGTCGCACTTCATTTGCATAATCTATTCCAAGCTGTTTTTGCGCAAGGGTTTTTTGAGCAAAAACAAGCAGTGTGGATGTTTCCTTTTTACGCAAAACCCCCTTTTTGTGCAAGATCCTTATCCCGTCCAAGCCGTTTTTGCTCAAGGGGTCTTTGCGCAAAAACCCCTTGCGCAAAAACGGCTCGGGATAGATTACGCAAATGAGTGCAACAAAATGCTCATCAGCACTTCATTTGCATACTCTCTGCCGGCAAAAGCCATAGTGTAGATAAAGCCCAAGTGAAACAGAAGAAATCCCTTTCTTCTTGAACCCAGGCAGAAAGCACTTAGACTTCCTCCCCCAGCTCCTCTGCCAAAAGAGAGCTTGGAAAAGAAACAAAAAAAACCAAACGGTGTCTTTGCTAGCTGACCTCTCAGGCTAGGCAGACACCCCCCCCCCCCTTTCTATTTCTTTCCAGGGCACTAAGAATCAAATCGCCTTAAAAAGGGTGATTTGATTAACAAAACAAAAAGATGTCCTTGATAAAGCATACCGTATATTCCGGCGTACAAGACGACTTTTGATGTTAAAAAACAACCCCCAAAAATCGGTGGTCGTCTTGTACGCCGGGTATACATCCCAGGCGCGCCTGGGCTGCCCCCCGCCGGCTTCCCCCGAGGCTTTGCAAAGCTGCTGCGGCTTTGCTCCCGGTGCCTCTGGGGACCGTCTCCAGCAGACCAGGGACACCGGGAGCAAAGGAGGCGAAGGGGCGCTGGGGTATAAGATGGAACCCTATCTTTTAATTAAAAAATTAGGGGGTCCTCTTATACGCCCAGTCGCCCTATGCGCCGGAAAATACGGTACTTGGTTGCTAGGTGTTGCAGAGCGACTGAGTGAAAAAAATTAAAACACAGAGAACATCTCTGGGTACGCTCTTAGAAGGTGAATGGGGGAGGAAGGCATAGACTCACACAAAGAAGTTTAACCAAACAACCAAAAGAAAGAAAACTGCCCTAATCGTGACTAAATACACATTTTCCCTTTATTGACTCATGATCCCTTCCTGATTCAGTCCACTTCCATGCCCGGATTTCCTTGTAGGCATGGTCATTCTGATTACTGCGTGTTGCTCCCTCCAGCCCTTAACTTAGAAGTCACACAAAGGAAGAACAGACTAGGTATCTACAGTTCACACTTCTGCACTGTCTCCCATTGATTCTTCTGGCCTCCTGCCAATACCCGTGCTAGCTACCTGAGTTTAACCCTTTAGTCATCAAGTGCTGGCCGACACTGCTCCTGTCCATCACAATGGCATTATACAAAGTGTGAACTTAATACTTTGTGTGTTCATATTTGCTTCCATTTGAGGATGTGAGTGTTCTGCGAGGCATACACATGGTGGCTGTGTCTATACTGGCCACTTATTCCGGAAAATCAGCCGCTTTTCCGGAATAACTTGCCAGCTGTCTACACTGGCCCCTTGAATTTCCTGAAAAGCACTGACGATCTAATGTAAAATCGTCAGTGTTTTTCCGGAAAAACTATGCTGCTCCCGTTCAGACAAAAGTCCTTTTCCAGAAAACTGTTCCGGAAAAGGGCCAGTGTAGACAGCAGAGATTTCTTTTCTGCAAAAATGCCCCGATCGCGAAAATGACGATCGGGGCTTTTTTGCAGAAAAGTGCGTCTAGATTGGCCACGGACGCTTTTCCGCAAAAAGTGCTTTTCCGGAAAAGCATCCTGCCAATGTAGACGCGCTTTTTCCGAAAATGCTTATAACGGAAACGTTTTCCGTTATAAGCATTTCCGGAAAAGGGTGCCAGTGTAGACATTGCCGGTAGCTAAACATTATGCCCTTTTTTTAATCAATGGGGAGCCCGAAGCATTAGAGGCTGATAGAATTAATTGAAGGTGTGAATTCAGGGTGCATTATTTCTATGTGTGGATGCTCCTTCAAAAGCGAAATGGCCTTCGTTCACCGTTGCTTAACTCTTTCCTGCCTGTCCTGCGAGACTGTGAGCCACTCACAAAATCAGTGGTAGAAGTGGGCCCAGAATCCTTGCACCTTGACTCGTATGCACATGCCTCATTGACCATCTTTTGCTGCAGAGAGGGGAAATGTGTGTTTGCCCACGAAGTTGTGACCTGGGACAAATCCTTTCATCCGTCTGTTCCTTGTTTACCCATCTGCTAAATGGGGGGTAAGACTGCTCACCTAGCCTACAAAAGTACTGGGCGTCTTCATGTTAGTAAAGCACTTTTAGGCCACGTGATGGGGTGGACTGGGCCCTGAGGCCCCCTGTTGGAGGCCGTGTGGTCCTGCTACACCCCGCCCCAGAAAAGTGCACTAGAGAGGTCCTCCGAGCTGCCTTGAGCAGTGGTGTGGGAGGCAGCCAATCAGAGGCTAGCAGCTCCGTATAAGAAGAGCTGCAGGGCCAGAGCAAGGACATTCCCTTGCTACAGCTGAAGGAGAGCAGCCGGTGCTCCAGGCTGGCTGCTGGGACTCCACTGGGTCAAGGCCCTGAGGAAAGGGTGAAGAATGTGCTGGAGTCCAGGGAATTATAGCAGCAACATAATTATTTAAAGGGGCTTTATAGACAGCTGCTAGCTACAGGGTCCCTGGGCTGGGACTCAGAGTAGAGTCATTAACCTAGTTAACCACTGGTGGAAGTGGCCTGGGTAGTGAGGCGCACCCTGGAGGGTAAGAACCTGTCTGAAGGGCCGGGTCCAGGAAGGCTCTGAGGGGCGGCCAGGGCGTTGCCTCCAGGGAAGGAGCCCTGAGGCACCACATTATTTCGGAGTGGGGACAGACTGAAAGATAGTAGAGGGCCCTCTTGGACTTGTTCCCTGGGCTTGGTTCGCTGTGTTTTAACAGACTGCGTGCCTTTCGGCCGGAGGGCAGAGTCACCAAAAAGCCACCACCAACAGGAGGGGAATGCAGGCACATGCACTCTGCCAGGGGGCGCTTGCAAGAGGCGAGTGGTACTCCATTCCAGGCCCGCCTAAAAAATACTCTAGACATGCAGTTGTGCCTGTAAGTTTCGGGTCGGGTCGGGTCGGGTGGGGATGGGATAGCTCAGTGGTTTGAGCATTGGCCTGCTAAACCCAGGGTTGAGAGTTCAGTTCTCGGGGGGGGGGGCATTTAGGGATCTGGGGTAAATCTGTCAGGGATGGTGCTTGATCCTGCCATGAGGGCAGGGGACTGGATTCAATCATCTCTTAAGGTCCCTTCCAGTTCTATGCAATAGGTATATTTCTATATATTGTTGTTATAAAATCTACTTGCCCAGAGATTTTGCTGAATTTAAAAATCAGTAAATAGTCTGGTAGCGCTTCATAGACTAACAAAACACGTACATGGTATCATGAGCTTTCATGGGCACAACCCACTTCAGTCATCTGAAGAAGTGGGCTGTGCCCACGGAAGCTCACGATACCATCTCCGTGTTTTGTTAGTCTATAAAGTGCTACCAGACCATTTGTTGTTTTTTAAGTTTATCCTGTACAGACTAACTTGGCTACCCCTTGAAGCTTAAAAATCAGTATAATTGAACACATGTTACTTTGACAATTGTACTTGAATCCTGTTAGGAGCCTTACCTTGTTGTAAGGAAGCTTTATTGCAGTTTGGCTCTGTGTGCTCTTCTAGTTCTCAAAAATAGCCCAACAACAACAAAAGTTAAATCTTATTCTTTTATCTGCTCTTTGCTTTGGCAATAAACCTCAGGAATGTCTTTGTTATTAAGGCTTGCTGCTTGACACCCCCCTTCTCTCCTCTCCCCTAAAAAAAGAAAGGATTATCTCTAGAAACTTAAATCGAAAGTTAAGGGATCTCAGGGGGTCATCCTTCCTGTAGAGGAAGCTGCTTTTGGCACTTCCTACTCATACAGAAAAGAGCGAGCGTATCGGTTTCAAAGAATGTTGCAAGCAGTTGATATGACATACTAATGAAACAAAGATTATTACCATGTGACGCTATTGCTTTGCAATACAATTGGGAGCTAATGACGCTAATGAAAAGCAGGTTTTCATTTGAAAGATAAAAATGTAACGATGGCTGATGTCAGTAATGAATCATTTAATATTTTCCTCAAAATGTCAAGCATTCCCCTTTCCCATGTCTGTCATTTTAGTATAATCAACCCTCCTTTAAAAAGGGAGTGTTGCTCATTTATATGTTTGTCCAGCACCGTGGGACTCCAATCCTGATGGTATTGGTGTCTTATGAACGAAAGATAATCCCACAGATGCCTTTGTAGTTTAGATATTTGTGTTGGGTATTTCCAAGTAAAGAGAGGGATTCCACCCATCCCCTATTTTTTTATTTGTTTGTTTGAAGCAATAAATAGCATTTAATAGAAGAAGGTGACTAGGCAATTAGCTACTTGTAAATAATTTAGGTTGTGGTTTTCAAAGGTTCTCAGAGTATTAGGAATATAAATCCTATTGTAAATCAGTGGTGGTTAGCCACCGAGCAGCCTTCAGATCCTTTGAAAATTCCTGCTTATTCTGTGATGGTGAAATGGGTTGAAAAACCAGGTAGACTTGACATTTTACTGACAGGGGCAAATATATCCATGGTGTAAACTAGTCTATGAAGTTATACCAGATCAGCTCAGAACTGAAAGAGCCTTTGTTGGTCGGAGAAGAGTTATCAAATGTCATGCTGAATGGTGAAAACTGTTGGCCGCAGCGATCAAAGGGAATTTCACTCCTTTTTTTTTAACTTTTTTTTGTACAGTTTTAGCAACTGTTGCTTTTTCTTGGCTTTCAGTTAGATTTAAAGTCGCATTAAATCTAGTTATTGGCTGCTGCCATTCACAAGATGCTAGAGTCAATAGACTTATTCTCAGATCCATAATACATTCACTTTGTCTTTTTAAATACAGATATTTCAAAAACCATTTGTGCCAGTGCTGCTCATTTTGATGTAAGATACTCTAAGAAATTATAGGACTTCTGCTAGGGCTGGGGATTCAAAAGTGGTTGGTATCCGTTTCAGAGGACTGAAGAGTTAATACTGTAGAAAAACATCCATGACTGTGAGAGCCGGTATTTTTTAATCAAAACCGATCTTAGATGAAATTCTTCTCTTCCTTTGATTTATAATATTGTTGGTAAAATAGATGGTGTCCTTCAATTAAAATGACCTTTTTAAAGGCTATGTTGGTATAAGGAAGTAAAAATCATTGTCTCATCAGTTAGTAATTCCTCTAGGTAGCTTACATTGTATAGCACTTATCTTTCTATAAGGCACCATGACAATGCCCATGCTAGAAAAATCTGGCGTTTCCAGTGACTATTCAGGCACCTGGAATGCCTCTAAAAATCCTTTGTGTCTGTACATAAAATGACTCCAGATGTTCCAGAAGTATTCCTCGAACACTTAGGGTGCTCCCATCAATGTTGGTACTACTACAACTCACGAGGAATAAGGGAAGTTGATGGGAGTGTTTTTCCCGTCGACCTCCCACTGTGGGGACGGTGCCAAACTTCAAATTAAGGTACGTCGACTCCAGCTATATAATTATCATAGCTGGAGTTGCCTGTTTTAATTTGAACTTATCCCCTAGACCAGGGCTACTCAACTTTGGAAGCCCCGGAGACTATGATGATACTCACAACACATGCTGAAGGACGCAACTTAAGTGTGGTTCCATATATGTGCAAATATATGCAAATAGCTTCTTTCACACAATGCCTCGGCGCTCCTGGCACCTCCTCCCTGGGGGCTAAAAATGCCAAGACCTTGTACCCATCTGTTCCAGCCAGCCCGTCTGCTTGCGTCTTTCCATGCTCATCCTGCCTGGGGGATGCCTCGCTGTTGTGGCACGTGTTCCCAGTGAAGGCCATGTTCAAAGGATCCCACCTGTAGGTCGTGTGTTGAGCCCTGAGTAAACCCAAACCTCACCATGGGCCACATGCGGCCCGCGGGCCACGTGTTGAGTAGCCCTGCCCTAGCGTACAGTTGGCCCCAGTGTGATCCCTTGATGTGCCTGACAGCTTCAGTCACCTATTTGAAAACTAGCCAATCAGCCCGTCATAAGACGGGATTTTTGGGTGTCTCTTCCACGTTGGTTTTCTCTCTTGAGCCTCCGGGGTGTGTGTGTGTCTTTCTTTCTTTCTTTCTTTCTTTCTTTCTTTCTTTCTTTCTTTCTTTCTTTCTTTCTTTCTTTCTTTCTTTCTTTCTTTCTTTCTTTCTTTCTTTCTTTCTCTCTCTCTCTCTCTCTCTCTCTCTTCTCCTTCCCCTCTTGCCTCTCACTCGGGGACCGTGGAGTCCAAACGGTCACTTGCACCACTTGCTCCCATGCGGTGGCCTGGCTGAGCGGTGCAGAAGTCAGCCGAGTGCCACGGCAGGAGGTGAAGGGAGGCAGTGACGTTCACGGCCAGGGGGCGGGGTCTGGGCCGCTGTCACACCGCACATCACCGCCCCGCCCGTCTTTGCCTCCCGCCGTGGCGCTCGGCTTACTTCTGCGCCGCTCAGCCGGGCCACCGTGCGGGAGCAAGCGGCGCAAGCAGCCGTTTGGGCCCCGCACTCCCCATGCAGCGCAGGCCGCCCAGAGGGAACAGCCAGCATTTCAGTCAACAGCGCCGCCCAGGGGGAACAGCCAGCATTTCAGGAACAGCGCCGCCCAGAGGGAACAGCCAGCATTTCAGGCAACAGCACCGCCCAGAGGGAACAGCCAGCATTTCAGGCAACAGCGCCGCCCAGAGGGAACAGCCAGCATTTCAGCAACAGCGCCGCCCAGAGGGAACATCCAGCATTTCAGGCAACAGCGCCGCTCAGAGGGAACAGCCAGCATTTCAGCAACAGCGCCGCTCAGAGGGAACTGCCAGCATTTCAGCAACAGCGCCGCCCAGAGGGAACAGCCAGCATTTCAGGCAACAGCGCCGGCCAGAGGGAACGGCCAGCATTTCAGCAACAGCGCCGCCCAGAGGGAACAGCCAGCATTTCAGGCAACAGCACCGCCCAGAGGGAACAGCCAGCATTTCAGCAACAGCGCCGCCCAGAGGGAACAGCCAGCATTTCAGGCAACAGCGCCGCCCAGAGGGAACAGCCAGCATTTCAGGCAACAGCGCCGCCCAGAGGGAACAGCCAGCATTTCAGGCAACAGCGCCGCCCAGAGGGAACAGCCAGCATTTCAGGCAACAGCGCCGCCCAGAGGGAACAGCCAGCATTTCAGGCAACAGCGCCGCCCAGAAGAAACAGCCAGCATTTCAGGCAGCAGCGCCGCCCAGAGGGAACAGCCAGCATTTCAGGCAACAGCGCCGCCCAGAGGGAACAGCCAGCATTTCAGGCAACAGCGCCGCCCAGAGGGAACAGCCAGCATTTCAGGCAACAGCGCCGCCCAGAGGGAACAGCCAGCATTTCAGGCAACAGCGCTGCCCAGAGGGAACAGCCAGCATTTCGGCATTACAGACTCTCAGACACTGGGCTACTATATATATGATTTGTGCTTACAGCCATTTCTGTCATGCTTAGCATTTTTTTACCTACATGTCAAATCCATTGTCTTTTTAATACAGATTAAACCTCTCTAGTCTGGCACTCTGTGGTCTGGCAACTGCTATGGTCCTGCATGATTCTGTGTGTTATTTAGCTCTAATTTACCCTTAAATGTCTTTAAGAGCCCAGTAAACACTGGAAGTGTGGGTGATGCTGCTAGACAATATTGACTTCTTGTGGTCTGGCAAATTCTCTGGTTCAGCACCGATCAGGTCCCGAGGGTGCCGGACTAGGGAGGTTCAACCTGTATTAAGAAGTTGGGTTGTAGCTGTGTCAGTCCCAGAATATCATAGGTACGATGAATGAGTTAATAGCTTTTATTGGACCTACACAAGTTGTCTCTGTAATATTAAAAAAGCACGTAGGATGGTGTTGGACAACCTGTGGTCCATTGAGGTTCTTATGTGTACAGACCATAAGAACAGCCATACCGGGTCAGACCAACGGTCCATCTAGCCTAGTGTCCTGTCTGCTGACATGACCAATGCCAGATGCCCCAGAGGGAAGGAACACACCAGGTAATCCTCATGTGATCCCTCTCCTGTCATCTGTTTCCAGACAAAGAGAGGCTACGACTCCTAGTCATCCTGGCTAATCGCCATCGACGGACCTAACTGCCATGAATGTATCTAGCTCTTTTTTGAACCCTGTTAGTCTTGGTCTTCGCAAACATTTTGTCTCCCGTTGCCCACACGCAGGGTTGCCAGATTCTGCTAGTTTCCATCTGGGTCGTTTTTCCTCCCAGTGTTACTAACGTGACACGCACGGAAAGGCAGGGCACGTGAAGTGAGGTGCATGCTGATGGCACACACCATTGAGCACAAGAGTTGTGTGCTCCCTTTGTATCCATTGTTATAGGGATGTAATAGCGCAGTCGATTAACCGGTAAGCAAAAGCTTATAGGTTAATGCTATAGACAACACGCATTTCCCTCCCTGCTCCTCCCCCCACATCAGGACATTTTTTTAGCAGTCTGGCTCAGTCCTGGCTTGTGACGGGTTCAGGATCTACCCCTGCTGCGACTCTACATTTAAAGTAACAGACAGTCCATCTCAGTTCCAGCTTGCACTGGATCTGAGAGCTCAGACCCCCTCTAAACAGGGGCTGCTGCCACCCTACGCTGCTGCCTCTTTATCTCAGGCTAAAGGCAGCCCGTCTGCGAGGGGAACTGGTGTTTAAACTGGCTCTCCTTGTGGACCATCTCTCACCTCATACCCTGCACTGCTGCCTCTGATACAGAGTGACAGGGCCCTTCAGGAGTGAGGCTGGAGCGCACTGGCTGCCGGCCCCACCCCCGGGGACTATAGAATAGTCGACTAACCAATAAGAATTCATGAGGAGAATCGACTATTCAAATAGCAGAGATTTAACATCCCCACACTGTTACAGTGTGGTCGGCGCATCCTGCACGTTCTAGGCACATGCGCCCAGTTAGCAAGACTGCCCTGTCTTGGCAGACTGTCTTGGTTATGACAATCCCGTGGCCCACGGAGATGAAGGAGGGCCATTCGTGTGGCCTGCTCCCTCGCTGAAATTGCTGACGTAGAAAGTTGGTGGTGTGTATCGATTGCTTAGCTTTGTAACAAGCGGAGGAAAGTAACCTGTGTTAACGACCTCTTTTATTTTAAACTTAATCTGGTGGAAAGGGCAAATTGGCCATCAATAAGGGGGCGTTGGGGTCGCATATCAGGGAAGGAGTGGCTTTTATTGTAGACGTTTTGGTAGTGTCGACAGTGTCCTAAATTCTACCCAGACCTGTAATAATCTGTCCCTCTCCCGACGTGTTTGCAGTGAAAGAAACTCATCAGACGTTTGCGTAGCTAGTGGGAAGGTTTCACAGTCTCTAATGCCGTTTGGCAGAGCCCTATGGTACTCCCAGATGACTATTTTTAATTGCTTATTATTGGCCTCTTCTGATTTTCAGCTGTATCCAGTATGTAGGTTTGGGTCTTGGTTCCATGGCTGAACGACTTTAAGAAAAGAATAAATATTGTTTTTTAATGAATGCTTTTGAAAAGCTGTAATTTGCCAAATATCTTCATGCAGCCCGTCCATCCCAGAACATGTTCCTGTTGCTTAACTAATCTCACTTTCTAAGGCTGCCCGATGCCTTGTGGTTGGAAAGAAAGTTAATGCTCTGATTGGTAACCATTAAAAGCAATCAAGGGTTAGGGAAGTGTCCAATCTCTCTACAGAATCTTTGTGTTCACTAATTTCTCTAAGGACCTGATTCTGGAAGCTCTTACTACTGAGCATAAGCTCTTGAGTTGGACTGGCACTATTTATAAGAGTAAATATTTGCAAGGTCAAGCCATGTTATTTGATGAGCGCTCCAGAAATATTTGAATAAACGGAAGTTCTCTCTCCGAGAGTGAGTGGAGTCATACCCCCGGGGACCTGGCCCCCCCACTCCTCCCGTAATCAATAGCAGAAGGTTTATGGAAACATGTGGTACTTTCAGAATAAGGGATTGAAGGATTATAGAACTTGAATATGGAAGAAACCAAAAAGGTTGTATGGAAACTAATGTAAAACCTACAGAATGAGGTAGAAAATGATAAACTTTTTATAATTTTATAGCTAATAGGGAATTATATTCCATCTGTAGGATTGTTAAAAACAAAACTATAGGAAGCAGGGAGGATAAAATAAACGATTTAAACAAGAAAGCAAAAAATTGGATTTTTAAATTTAAATTGGATTTTTGATATTTTTTTCCCCTCAAAAAGCATTTTATCTAACGATAGTTTTAATTAAGATACATTTTAGCTCAAAGATTTCTCATCATGGAATAGGGATTATAAATTCTAATTCTACAGTAGGAGACAATATATTCATGTAAAGTTTAAGAAAAGTTTTGTATATGCGTTCCAGTAGTCGTGGATTAGGGACACAAATTTATGGAGTTCCAGAAGCTTCTGTATATATTATTTAGGTTAATCTTTCTATCTACCCAATGGGACTCAGTGCTCACTCTAGAAGATGCCATCAGAGATGCTTAGTTTTGAAGTTCTCAAATTGTGGATTTGTATCTCCAGAGATAGCATGCTTGCTAACAGCAAAAATATTTTAAAATAAATACATAATATAGAGAGGTGAGAAATAAAAGACCTCACTCCTATTGTCCCTTTACACATTTGTGTACATGGAGTCAAACCCTGTTTTAGTTAAAAACAAATGTAACAAAAACAAACCCGGTTTAAAAAAAAACTTGAGTGCTTAACTTAGTTCAGAAGTTTATATACAGGCAGTCCCCGGGTTACACGGATCCGACTTACATCAGATCCCTACTTACAAACAGAGTGAGGCAACCCCGCACTAGCTGCGCCCCCTCCCCCAGCAGACCAGGGAGACGCGGAGCGGCTTTTCTCAGTAGACACCTCAGCTTGAGAATAAAGGATTGAGGGAAGTGAGGTGTGGGAGAATAAAACTGAGCTCTGGAGAAATGTTTGGCTAGAGTTTCCCCTACAATATGTACCAGTTCCGACTTACATACAAATTCAACTTAAGAACAAACCTACAGTCCCTATCTTGTACGTAACCCGGGGACTGCCTGTACTTGTTTTGTGTATGTTTGCTGATGAAGAAATACAAATCCAGAATACATAACATTGTTTTAGTTAAATAAAGCAATTTAAATGTCTGTCTGGTGGTGATCTCTTTGTACAGCAGGACAAGAAAATTCTCCAAATATTAATGATTAACCTGTTGAACTAGAGATAGTTTTACAGCTATATCAGAAAACGAATGATTGGTTATTTCATTTACCAAAGGTAATTGAAGCAGATATTTATGAAGTCATTGCGAGGTGAACTAAGCTGCAAAGTTTTCAAAATAAATGTATTAAATGTATAAATGTTTAAAAATGTATAGTGTGTACCTTCTAAAAATGAAACCTACATCTATCTCTGAGAAAATGTGTTCAGGTTATGACAATCAACCAGAATGCACTTTTCTGTGGAAAATCATGATTAAATCGAGTCTTCCTGACTAGTGATTGAAATAGATTTGATCCACCCTGATAGGCAGGTCGGTCTGTTAAAAGCGATAGGACTTGACATAAATCCTGAAGGTTTAAGGAAGACTTTTATTTATAGAGCCCTGCACGGATACATTTGTATCCATATCCGCAGAAATGAGCTATAATGTGGATAAATGCGGCTATAAAGCAGATACCTGCACATTTGCAAGGTTCTAGATACAAAATGTGTATCTGCATCCATATTGACAAAAATGAGCCACAGATAACCTCATCCGCAGCTATGGGTATGCATGGATCTGATGTGGACATCCACGGATTTGCAGGGCTGTATTTCCTTAAGACTAAAACAAGGAACGGAAACCCAGACAAGCAGAAAACATCTGCCACGTAGGGTGTTAATAGGTGGTGCATGTAACTTTCCGATCAGTATTTTCTATATGGAAGCTGAAATCCAGTGCACCTTTCTTCTCTTGTCTACTGTGTGTGTGCACGTGCATAGATCGACACAAAAATACGCCACTGGAACTGACTGTTCCAGGGCTTCAGCTTGTTTGAACTGATGCTTTTTGGTTTTTTCCCCCATCCAATTCCTGTGTTCATTTGTTGTGTGTTTTACCTCTCTCAATAAGCACCAATTTCTCTAAAAGGAGGACAGCCCAGTCAAGCTCCCGGTGACGTCAGTGCCACAGCTCCCATTCATTTTAGTGGGAGTCAGATCCACCCCAGCATGGCAAAAAGTTTGCACGACTTCCTTTCACTTTTCCTCTTTGCTGGCTGCACCGACGGCAAGTTTTCTGCTTTTGATTCATAGTCCAATTTAAAGAGCAGCTTCAAGTGGGATTCCGTGGGCTGCCATTTCAGGGAATAGTCTTGGCACTGGAACAGATTAACCAAAGTCGACTTCCTTGAAGTTGGCTACGTCTGCAGCTGCCTAAGCCAGGTCCCATAACAACGTTTCGCTTTGGAAAGGAGCCCAAACAGCACAGAAGCCTTGGCTTACGCCTGTGTTGAGTTAGGTAATTCATTTTTTTGGGGTGGCTTTTAACCAAACCTTGTAGAATAAAGTGGTCCATCACCGCTATCAAGGACTATGGGAACTGATGGATGTTAGGCTGGGCAGGGAACTTTGTGAAAACCCCTGTCATTTAGCAATTTTATAGGATTGTTCTATTAGGTGGCATTTTTCAGCTTGCCAGAAGGCTTTGGGGAATCCTTCTTTCTAATCCTTTTTAACTCTCCCTCGTCAGTACCTATTCTACCACCACCACGAGAAAGAGAGGAACCAGCTTAATTTCCAAGCCTGCTTTTTAAAATATAGCTGTCCATTTAAATGTGGATGTTGTAATTACAGAGCGAGGCATCCCAGCTTTTAGAGATCTGTGACCACAATAAAATGAATCCAGAAACCAAGACAAGTGGTTTCACTTATTACCATTCGAGCTTGTTTCCTCCCCCACCCTACGACCGCTGTGGAATACTAAGGCTTGGCAGCGACTGAAACCAGCTCTCGAAAATGTGACTTACCCCACGGTTTTGATTTACTGATGCACCCTGAATTAACGAAGAACGGGAGTGGTTCCGTTCTCTCCCTGTGATGGATTGTCGGCTTTTGTGGCTTCCAAGTGTGTTACTTAGGGTTACTTTAATCATGCCTTAATTTTTTTTTTAATATTGCCTAGAGGCCCCACTACGGGAACGGGGCCCCGTTGTGCTTGGTGCTGGACATGGAGTGACGTGAGTCCCTGCCTGAAGGAGCTGACAGTCTGAGTTTGAGAGGAGACAAACAGATGGAGGCAATGCAGGAAGCTCATGCTAACAACGAGGTTGCGATTTAGAGTACAGTAATTATTTGTTTAACACGTGCCCGCTTAACACGTTTTTGCAATAGCACGATTTTTTTTTTAGGGAACATTTTTCCAATAACACGACCTTCCCCGAAATAACACGGCAATAATCAAGTGGCGGACTACTTCGCGTGGCGATATTAGTTGGTGAAAACAGTGGTAGTACACATGAGCGGATGAATACACGTGGTCACAGTGCTCCTCTGCTCACTCACGTGTTTATCTTTGTGTTTTAACAAACCGCGGTGACTTGTGTTGCTAGATATCTAATGTTGACGTTGATGCCCGAGCACCAACCAAAAATTGACTTTGCCACCACCTCTTGGAGGATCTTCTGTGGAGTCCATCCATGAGCCTGCTTTGAGAAACCCTCATGGGGAGCTAGTGGGAGAAGGGAGGGAAGGAATTAGCCACTGGCAATGTTTCTGGAGCCATCTCTGTACCTGATTTCATTTTCACCTCTGAAGCAGGATTTTAAGGCCAAACAAAAACTCTGCAGGAAGGTTTCTCATACATCTGATCCATGAAATTAACCTCCCAATAGCTGCCCTCTCCAGTGAGGCCCTATTTGAAGTTGGGAGATTACTCCCAGGAAATGCTGTGCCGGCCCATCTGCACCCATTCTCAAATATTGAATTCAGGAAGTCTTCTTCCTTCGGTTACGTGTCCAAGTCTAATCCATAGGAGTAGAGAAAACACATTTCCTTTGTTGAGACCTTCTAGGTGGCCATCAATACATACATTCATCAGATTCTGCATACTGGTGTTCTACAAGTCAAGTTATGGTAGGGGAGGTCTAGGTTGGATATTAGGAAAAACTATTTCCCTAGGAGGGTGGTGAAGCACTGGGGTGGGTTACCCAGGGAGGGGGTGGAATCTCCATCCCTAGAGGTTTTTAAGTCTCGGCTTGACAAAGCCCTGGTGGGGTTGATTTAGTTGAGGTTGGTCCTGCCTTGCGCAGGGGGCTGGACTTGATGACCTCGTGAGGTCTCTTCCAGCTCTCTGATTCTCTGATTCTAAGTCTTCTGCATGACTTTATGGGCAGGAGATGGTGCAGGACACGCAATGTACTAGGGATGTTAAATTCAGATTAATTAACGAATCAAATAGTCGTTGGGATTTCCATTGACTATTTGATTAATCTATAAGGACGCCTCTGCCATTGAACTGTAGCAAGAGCCCTACCGGGCTCTTGCTACAGTTGAAAAGCGGAAGCCCCATGGAAAGTGGGGCTTCTGCTTTTGAAATATACAAGAGCCTGGTAGGGAAGCAGAATCAAAAGCAGAATCACGGCTCTTGCCGTTTCCTGATGTGACTCCCCGTCCCCTGCCCCCTCCAAGACGGTGCTGGGGGGAAACGGCTTTTAAGCTGGCTCCCCCCAGCACTGGCTCCTGCTCCCCCCCGGCTTTCTCTTTCTGATAGAGGCGGCAAGCGGGAGGGGGGAAGCGACTAGTCGACTAGTCACTTACATCCCTATGATATACCTTGTTTCGGATGACAGTATTTCAGGGATGATCCTGCTTCTGACCCAAGGAGCACACGGAAAGCCCCAAAGGATGTGTGATAACATTCTTTCCATTCCACTAGTGTCTCTGGAGGATGTCAAACAAAAACTGCCGAAGTTAGACAGTTTAAAATAAGCAGGTGCGGGTAACTTGCACCCAAGAGTTTTACAAGGGCTGGCTGGGGAAACTCATTACTGGTTATTTTCAGTAGGTTCTTGGAGTGCTGAGGAGGTTCCAGAAGACTGGAAGAAAACTAATGTAAGGCAATTTTCTTTTCTAAAAAAGTAAGGAGGAGGACTGGGCCAATTATGGGCCTTTTAGTCTGACATCCGTCCCAGGAAAGCTAATGGAGCAGCTGGTGCAGGACTGGATCAGTAAAGAAGGAAAAGAGATAATGTGATGAAAATCAGCATGAGTGTTGGGAAATACGTTAATTTAATTTGACAGGATTTTTTGGGGGATGAGATTACAAGTTTTGGCCGAGTTTGCAAATCGTCCCTACCAGATTGCATCACCTTCTAAATAGATGGTGAGGGGCTAGTGCTAATCACAGTGAATGGTAACTTGGGTTATACCACATTAAATGCAGAGTACCTTTACAGCATGGAGATTAAGGATGTTACATTTAGATTAATGGGCTAATTGAATAGTCAGTGCAATTTGCATCGATTAGTCAATAAGGGTGCCTCCGCCTTTGAAGTGTAGCAAGAGGCGTTTCACAGCGGCAGTGCCGCATGGAGCCCAGGGCCAGCGGAGGACTCTGACTCTTTTATTCTGAGTCCCCAGCTGGTCCCGGGCTCCATGTGGCGCTGCTGCTTTGAAATGCCGTGTGTAGCCTGGGGCCTGTTGAGGACTGGGCTGCACACGGCGTATCAAAGCGGCAGACCCCGGGCTCCACACGGCGCTGCCGCTTTGAAGCACCCCCTCCTCTTCCCCGGCACTGCCTCTTTCTGATAGAGGCAGCAAGGGAGGGGGGAAGCGATTAGTAGATTAGTGTGTCGACTGGCCGATAAGCAAATGCTTATCGACTAGTCATTCACATTCCTAGCGGAGACAGGTGACTTTTGCTGCACACTCATGTATTTCCTAATAAAATACTTTGGAAACCTCAAATCCATTCCTGAGTCTACACTTCCTTTTATGAAGGTTATCTAGTGCTTCCGTTACTGAAGGTCACCACCATGGGATAGATCTGAATATGGCTGTAGGTTAGTCAGGTTTGTATATTTAAACAAAACCAATTATCGAAAGACGGAGCAATGTCCAATTAGCTATCCATATAATTTGTTTTGTGTGGAAAATGTTGCATTTCCAAGTTCACTGAATTGTAGCAACAACAGATGTATAAATATTGGAATGTTTGGTTTCTTTCATGAATGTTTTCATCTAAGGCAAATTTAATTAAAAACATGTTCATACCCTTTCTGTGTTCCATGAATTTTGAAGTACTCCAGCGTGATTAGCACTATTTTAACTCACGTATTTGCTTAACAATACGTTTTGACTGTATGTTCAATTGTAAAAGTCACAATTTGCCATTTTGCGTTTAAATAGGTAATTCACATGGTGTTGCCTAATGACATAATTCATCCAGTTAGGGAAAAGAAATATAATGTGATTTATGTAATCCATACACCAGGAACTGAAAATAGTATCTTGAGTTTGTGATATTCCCAGTCCTGACAATCTGCAGACCGAAAATGATTCACTGTTGCAATTTGCAAAACCAAACCCACTCTTTTACTTAACTCTCTTTTTTCTGTAATCTGTTTTTATTAAACATTTCTGCCAAATTCTAAGGAGGCAGAAGAAAGCACTATGTAAAAAAGAGTCCTGTGTTGGTAAGGAGGAAATTTTTTCAAAAACCAAAATGGTAGGTAAGCCCCCAGATTCCTGTTCAAAGTCAATGAGCTTTAGGTACCTTCCTGTCGTTTGGGCCTTGACATTTCCATGAGACACCCCGCTGTGTTCATGAACTCATAGTGAGCCATTCGGTTTAGTTTCCTTGGCATTTGCATCACGAGCTTCTTCAGAGAAATAAATTCACAAGTGTTTGCCTGTCATCACATGACAAGTTATGGAGTCTAGATTGATGTAATCAGCAACAGACACACGTCAGAAAACTTAATGTGGTTGAAAAGAATACAATTTTTTATTAATTCCTGATTGTGTGTTTTTTGGAACGGGCCTCGGGGGGTTCTTTACATCTGCCAAGGAAAAAGGAATCGTTCATACAAGTTTATATTTAACTGCACCAAAACTCTGGTGGAGTGCAGTGAAGTAGAGTTGCCCTTACCGACAGATATCTTTTATAAAGAACCACTTTTATTAAGAATGTTAAAACATTGTACTTTTTAAAATAAGGGTGTCTAGGCACCAGTAGCCCTGTGTGAAAATGTTGTTTAAATCTGCAATAAAATGCTTGGGTTGATTGATTTTATAGGCGCTGGAAGCGTGTGTCTGTGTGCACATGAGTGTAGAGTAAACATGTATGCATCAGAGTAGGATGTGGGCCAGTAGCACACAATTTTTTTTTTAACTTTTCTCATTTCATATTTGGTCTTAAAAAAAGCGGTATGTGATACAAGTTGAACCTCACTAGTCCTGAACTCTTTGGTCCAGAAACATCTGTGGTCTGGAATTATTTTAGTGAGCTGGATGTCCACTTTTCTTGGGAAGGGCTAAGTTTCTTTCAGTCCCATAAAATTTGTTTACAACCACCAATCCTAGTTCTCCGCATTCTGTGCTGTTATTTTGCTCTAATTTACTCCTAAATGTCCTCAAAGAGCCAGTCAGCAGTGGAAGTGTTGGTAATGCTGCTAGACGATACTGACCTCCTCTGGTCCGGAAAGTTCTCTGTTTCGGACCAGTCAGGTCCCGAGGGTGCCGGACTAGGGAAGTTCAACCTGTATATTGCATTGTTTTACAAATTAATTGTAAGTCGCCTCGACTATTTTAAATAGAGAGCCGGGGTAACAATATTTTAAATAAATAAAATAAATCCCAGTTTTAATTGTACTTAAATGGGAGTGAAAACCACAGAAGAAACTAGGGATGCTAATGGTTAACTGATTAACTGTTAGGGATTGGAGCAATGCCTCCGCCTCCAGTGGGCGGGGGCTGCTTCAGCCCTAGGGGACCCACTGCGGGGAGGAGTGCTCCAGCCCCACCGCCGCAGCCTCCATTCATGGCAGGGAGACTGCTCCCCCCTGTCCGCAGTCCCCCCCGTCTGCCCTCCTGTTTAGTTGTTTAACCTGTTAAACTTAACATTTAACCAGTTAACCAATTAAACTGGATTTTGCATCCCCAGGAGAAACCATGTTTTATTGCCTCACCCTGAAAGCAGCACTATGATACCGCCAGCATTTACCCACTTTTCTAGTCCAGTTGAGTATGTGTGTGTTATACCTGGGCATTAAGCCTCTCCATTCCAGGAAACAGACTCATGCAAGCCCCCTTGAGCTAGTGTGCTCAGCGTTTTTACTGTCAGAAATTGCAGTTTCACGGGAATCAAAATATTTCATGGGAATGCATTGCTTTTAGGACATTTTGAAGGGGACAAAGTAGAAATGAATGATTGAATTGTTTCAGCTTCTTTGTTTAGTTTTAGTTTTTGTCAAAATGTTTTAGTTTGACTTGAGTATAACCAAAATCATAGTTTTTTAAGATGTGTGCTCGTTAGCAAATAAGTCAAGAATGAGTCAAAAAAAATTGCGGGTGGCTTCTCAAAAGGAAATGTGGAATGGTTTCACGTCATATTGAGTTTGGCATTTTCATTCTTATGGGAAACTTCTTTAATTGTGGCTTTTGTTCCAGTGTGCGTTGAACATCCAATTTGAGATGTTGTAATTGCCTGCGGAAGGGACGCGCCGCTTTCCAATCAGCTCTCGTTAGCACCATTCATATCGCACATCCCATAGCAGCTGGAGTGTTTGAGGAACTCCTGTTGTTTGCTTAAAAAATTCAAATCAACCGAGTACGAAATCCACCTGTGATGAATGGCTATTGGCTTTACATTGATATCCTTTAGACTCTGGAAATGGTTGCTTAGTAAAGCCCCCTGGTACGCTACGCACCTTACAGCTGCAATCGGGCGTGCGGCACCTGATGGCAGCTCTAAGGGGCGCCATGCGACCAGGCGCGCAGTGCCCCTTACAGCTGCCATCAGGTGCCCCCCATAGGTTGGTGCCCCAGGCAGCTTCCCAGCTAGCCTCCCCCGCCCTTAATCTGGCCCTGGGCACTCCTGTAATACAGAGTATCTTTTTTCATCCCAGACCATCTTTGCAGACCTGGGGAACAGTGCAGTATCTCCATTCCCGCCTGTGGCTTGTTCCGCCATTAAACCCAGACAGAAGAGTAATAAATACATTTCATCTTGTCTCATTCTGGAAACCTGCCAACCTTGATAAATTAGCTTCGACAGGATGTACACGTTCCCCACTCGTTAGCAAGACGCCACATTTTTGTGACTAAAAATATTTCGATGGTGCTTTAAATGCGTCTCTTTCTCAGAGAGCACCACAAGGAAGCATTACTGCTATTTCGCGTATGGTAAAACTGAGGCACGGAGGGAATACCCTTGACAAAATCCTGGCTGGGATGATTTAGTTGGGATTGGGCCTGCTTTGAGCAGGGGGTTGGACTTGATGGCCTCCTGAGGTCTCTTCCAACCCTGTGATTCTAGGAAAGGGCATGGAAGTAGGGAGTAGAATTCGGTAGGGACTAGTCTTTCTTTCTTCACTGCAGTGTTACTCTCTGGATGCTCATGCTGGATTCCCTGTACGATAAAAGAAAAGGCAGCTGCCAGTGTGTCCTCTGTAAGGGCCCTGAGATTGTATAATTGTCCTCCCCACCTGCCCAGGCTAAAACAGACTAATTTCCAGACGTGCTGTAAAAGATACCTGTGGGAGAAGGCCTGTGGAGTAGGATGAGGGTGTGTTTCCTAGGTGACGGAGGGGTCGGTGGCTGGCCTGCCAAATTTCAATAGACCTGATTTCAAAGCTGTGGAGGTTTAATTTAATTGCATTCATTTTTATGATTATTTTAGGGAGCATGGAGCCTTGCACAGACATCTTAATTACTTTACACCTAAATAAATAATTGGTGATTGGACGCACAATCAGTATTTATACACATTTCTAGTGTATAAATACTGTATACTAGTATCGGTGGTGTTAGTCTGTATCCATACAAACCACAAGGAGTCCCGTGGCACCTTACAGACTAACTGATTTATTTAGACATAAATTTCCGTGGGCAAAGACCTACTTCTCTAGCCACTGTGAGTAGAAATTCACCATTAGTTTATTTGTTACATTAGGTATTAAATGTTGACATTAGTACAGAGGAATTGCTGTTGACATTTTGAAAATCAGAGTTCATGTGAGAGAAAAATAAATTGAGAGAAAGGTCTATAATACTGATGAGCCTAGATTTTAATTTTTCTCATTTTATTTTGCAGGTATTCCTTCGGTAAGTGAATATAAATCAGAAAAAATATCGGCACTAATTATTTATTGGTTCCTTTTGTGGGTAGGTAGCTTTTAAATTATTCTCTCTCACTCTCTCTCTCTCTCTCTCGCTTCCTTTTTCCAAAAGAATATTATAGTTACGATTATCCCAGTCTTTTATGAAACTTAAAGAAATCTTCTGTATATTCTTTACTTACCTTAAGCAACGGAAAATTGAACTGAACTGATGTCTGTGTTGAAATAGACTGAGTGAAAGATCCTGTATTTGATAAAGAAAGTCTTGTAGGTTGGTCTAATTGTAATTTCTCCTGGACATGTCACATGACCACAGTTGCTATGAGCTCATTTTTTGACCATGACAATGCCTAGGGGTAAATCAGGTCTGAGACGGATAGTAAGACCATGGGCTGGATAATGAATGCGTCTTGGGGAAATTTTGAGACCCAACTCTGCCAGTGACTTGTATGAATCTAGGGAAGCTATTTCTCCTCTGCCTCAGGCCAGGTCTCCATGGGTGAGAAAATTGATCTAAGATACGTGTTTCCAGCGATGACAGTTGCATAGCTGGAGTCGATGTACCTCACACTGATTTTCTGGGGCAGTCCTACAGCGAGAGGTTTATGGGAGAAATGCTCCCGTTAACTTCTCTTACTCCTCGCGACTGTGGTTGACGGAGGGCCACCCTCTGCGTTTGATTTGACTGGTCTTTACTAGACCGGCTAAATTGAATGCCAGAAGATCCATTGCCTCAGCATGGATCTCTGTGGCAGAGAAGACAAGCCCTTTTTCTCTTGCCGTGAAAGGCAAATACTACCTCAGAGAGGTCAGGGGATGGATTAATGTCCATACAGAGCTTTGAACGGACACCTTTTTGAGGGTTAAGTATCCTTACCGAAATACATTATATATGTATGATCAACTACTCCTCAGAACTGACAGAAGACTCCTTTGTCCCCTTTCAGTGCATTGAGTCCTCCTTTACTTGCTCATTAGAGGTTGAACCTCTGTAGTCTGGGACTCTTGGTCCTGACCATGGTTGTTACAGGGCCAGAGAGCCTGTGGGGGAGGAGCTAAGAGCCTGGGGCTGGCATTGCAGCCAGCCTGGAGGCAGGGAGTGGACAGCGTCTGGTGGCCAGGGATGGACCCAGCAGCAGAGCCCTCCCAAGAAAGGGATGCGCGGTGGAAACTGGGGCCAGACCAAGCAACCCAGTCCAGTCGGAGGCACAAAGCCTGCCTGGCACCAGGGCCGACGGCACAGCCCCGCTCGGGGTCCGGGGCCAGGCTGGTGGCCAGGACAGGGGCCAGACCGACCGGCAGAGGAGTCAGGTAGGGGCATGGAGCCTGGAGGTGAGCCAGGCCGACTACTGATGGATCCTGGAAGAACCTGGAATCCATCAGCAGAGGGGCCGGAATTGACCTCCCCAGTCCTGTAAAATCCCTCGTGTGGGACTGTTCAGGAAGATCCAACCAGAATTTTATTTGATTAGAAGAGGGAATGCAACTAGATAAAACTAGAACCAGCCTATGGGACATAAGTAGCCACCATCCGGCATGACAGTCTGGGCTATGGAAAGCTGAAGAATTGGGAAGAAATATTACTTTCTACATCTGTTAGGGTATGTATACACTACCCCTCTAGTTCGAACTAGGGGGGGTAATATAGTCATACGGAGTTGCAAATGAAGCCCGGGATTTGAATTTCCTGGGCTTCATTTGCATAAAGCCGGCCGGCACCATTTTTAAATCCCTGCTCGTTCGAACCTCGTGCCGCGCGGCTACACGCGGCACGAACTAGCTAGTTCGGATTAGGCTTCCTAATCCGAACTAGCTGTACACCTCGTTCCGAACTAATCCGAACTAGCTAGTCCGTGCCGCGTGTAGCCGCGCGGCATGGGGTCCGACCTAGCTGGTATTTAAAAATGGCGCCGGCCGGCTTTATGCAAATGAAGCCCGGGATTTGAATTTCCGTATGACTACATTACCCCCCCTAGTGTAGACATACCCTTATTTACTTGCACGTAAACCTCGCCAGCTCTCTTTTAGATAACTCCTCTCGGTCCAGTTTAAATTTGGATGGTAACAACTGTTTTTCTTATTTAAGATTTGTTAAATACCTGATTACTTCCATAAAGTTACCGAGGACTCCGAGCACAGTTTGAGCTCCTCTTGTCGTCTTCTGTATTTTTACCCGTTTCTTTATTGGTTGTAGCGGAAACTCATTGCTATCAAAAGCGTTGACTGTCTGGATTATCTCCTGCATGGACAAACACCCTGCTCTGGTTAATCAAGTCCTTTGTACGCAGTGGGATCTCTCTTTTCATTTTTGGATAAAATGCTATTTCTGAATAAGATGAATGAGATGTAAATCGTAAGCTACTTTTGTGAGGGCACAGGAAAACCACAATATTTTTGTTATAATATAGTTGAAACAACAACCTTCTGATCCATTTCTTTTGCTGCCGAAATACATTAAAAATTGCTGAGCTTTGAAAGCTGTTCCACATTTTGGTAGCATCTACTTCAAAGAATTAACTTGGAAAATTCCCGGAGTGATCTTTGTAAATGCTGACCATTGCTGTTCTCCTGCAGGAAGTGTGCTGCTTCTTCTCCCTCTTTTTTTTTTTTTGACATCTTAGGATGGATTTTGGTAGCCTCCTTGAAAACTGCAGGCTGTCCCTATGAATTTTAAAGAACTCAAGCCTCTGGCAAGAGTTGGAAACAACCACAAGCTGTTAGGCCAAATAGGATCAACTGGTATTGCCGCAGGTTTTGCTCTTTGCTCTCTTTACGGCTGTCAGGTAACACAGTTATTAAAAACACTCCTCGCTTCAGGCAATGAACTGTGAAATAGACACACTGCCGCCTTCGCAGTGCATGGGCTTGCGTTTTGCTATTTAGTGTTAAAAGGGGAAAGGAATATGTTACCATGCAAACCCCGGACTGCCGCAGCCTGGGAAATTAGCCCTGTTCTGAAACAGGGTGGCGTTTCAGGAATTCTTTGGCCTTTGTTTTTGTTCAGAAGTGATGACTTCAGATTTAAAGGAATTTTAGGGAGTCGGTGGTGGAGGACGGGGACTCTGAAGTCCTTTGCGCCTCAGGTAGCACACTGAAAGGTTCTCCCACACCACCCTGGGAGCGTACCTGAACTCTAAGCTGCTTTCTGGTTCATTTTAACTCTCCGCTGCTGCTCGGCGGTAGATTATTCCGAAGGCTGTTGTGAACAGGCGGGGTCGCTGTTCTGCTCTCAGCCTCCTCCCCATCAAGTTTTGCTACCCTGTTCTGTTCCTTTTTTTGTTTTTTGCTCAACAAGTTTTGCTGCTATTTGGGGGGAGGGGCATGAGGGTTTTTCAAAAATCAAAAAGGTTGGCGTGATGCCAAAAAGTTTGGGAATCACTGATCTACATGTTTTGTTAGTCTCTAAAGTGCTACCAGACCATTTGTTGTTTTTTTCTGAAAAAAATGGGGGTTGTTTAGTCTGCAGAAGAGAAGACTGAGAGAGACTTATCATAGAATACTAGGACTGGAAGGGACCTCGAGAGGTCATCCCCTGCCCTCATGGCAGGACCAAATACTGTCTAGACCATCCCTGATAGACATTTATCTAACCTACTCTTCAATATCTCCACAGATGGAGATTCCACAACCTCCCTGGGCAATTTATTCCAGTGTTTAACCACCCTGAGAGTTAGGAACTTTTTCCTAATGTCCAACCTAAACCTCCCTTGCTGCAGTTTAAGCCCCTTGCTTCTTGTTCTATCCTCAGAGGCCAAGATGGACAAGTTTTCTCCCTCCTCCTTATGACACCCATTTAGATACCATGTCCCCCCTCAGTCTTCTCTTTTCTAAAATAAACAAACCCAATTCCTTCAGACTTCCCTCTTAGGTCATGTTCTCTAGACCTTTAATCATTCTCGTTGCTCTTCTCTGGACCCTCTCCAGTTTCTCCACATTGTTCTTGAAATGCGGTGCCCAGAACTGGACACAATACTCCAATTGAGGCCTAACCAGCGCAGAGTAGAGCGGAAGAATGACTTCTCGTGTCTTGCTCACAACACACCTGTTAATGCATCCCAGAATCGTGTATGCTTTATTTTCAACAGCATCATACTGCTGACTCATATTCAAGTTATGGTCTGTTATAACCCCTAGATTCCTTTCTGCCGTACTCCTTCCCAGACCATCGCTTCCCATTCTGTATGTATGAAACTGATTGTTCCTTCCTATGTGGAGCACTTTTCATTTGTTCTTATTAAACTTCATCCTATTTACCTCAGACCATTTCTCCAATTTGTCCAGGTCATTTTGAATTATGACCCTATCCTGCAGATTAGTCGCAACCCCTCCCAGGTTGGTTTTATCTGCAGTCTTAATAAGCGTACTTTCTATACTAATATCTAAATCATTGATGAAGATATTGTACAGAGCCGGTCCCAAAACAGACCCCTGCGGAACCCCACTTGTTATGCCCTCCCAGCAGGATTGTGAACCATTAATAACTTCTTTCTGAGTACGGTTATCCAGCCAATTATGCACCCACCTTATAGTAGCCCCATCTAAGTTGTATTTACCTAGTTTATTGATAAGAATATCATGTGAGACCGTATCAAACGCCTTACCAAAGTCTAGGTATACCACATCCACCGCTTCTCCCTTATCCACAAGACTCGTTATCCTATCAGATTGGTTTGACATGATTTGTTCTTTACAAATCCACGCTGGCTGTTCTTAACCAATGTTCGCTCTAATCTTTTCCATCCACGTGTGGATTTTTCCATGCGTGGAATAATTGTATGCGCACTGAAGCATGTGTTAATGTGCACCACCAGTAGAAACAAAACTTAGCTGCAGACGCTCTGCAGGGTGTCATTTGAATCTCTCCTGAACAGCTACGCAAAGCACTCCGTTTACAGGGCACACTGGACATAATATTTGCCAAGTTCATAAAAGGGCAACCAAAATGCGGAGGGCAATCAAAATGATTCGGAGGCTGGAGCACGTGACCTATGAGGAGAGGCTGAGGGATTTGGGCTATTTAGTCTGCAGAAGAGAAGAGTGAGGGGGCATTTGAGAGCAGCCTTTAACTTCCTGAGGGGAAGTTCCAAAGAGGCTGGTGAGAGGCTGTTCCCAGTAGTGGCAGATGACAGAACAAGGAGCAATGGTCTCAAGTTGCAGTGGGGGAGGTCCAGGTTGGACATTAGGAAAAACTATTTCCCTAGGAGGGTGGGGAAGCGCTGGGATGGGTTCCCTAGGGAGGTGGTGGAATCTCCATCCCTGGAGGTGTTTAAGTCTCAGCTTGACAAAGCCCTGGCTGGGATGATTGAGTTGAGATTGGTCCTGCCTTGGGCAGGGGGCTGGACTTGATGACCTCCTGAGGTCTCTTCCAGCCCTAGGATTCTATGAAAGAGGAGCGTGGTAAATTGCCCAGACCAATGTTTCCCTGCACTGCCGTTCCCCCAGCTGTGGGAAGGGAGAGCAGCAGTGTGTAGAGTCACTTCCGCCTCCCTCTGCTAGCCTCCGACTCACGGGTGTTCCCGGATCAAGGGCACCCAGATTATGGAGGTTCAGGTGTACTTAGTTCTGCCTCAATGCAGGGGACTAGATTAGATGGCCTCTCCAAGTTCCTTCCAGTCCTACATTTCTATGATTCTCATCACTCGAAATCCCATTACGAGTCTCCTAAACTAATCCCGTACATGGGTGGTTTTTTTTCATTTGGAGTCTGATTTCAGTGGACGAACACAGCGATTTTTTTACCACTGGTGTGTTTATCTCACCTCTGCTCTAAAGTGGACCAATGAAAGAGGTGCCACACTGAGATGCGGGCTCTGTGTAGGCTTTGTTTCATTTGTCTTGCCATCCCAGAAATTGAATCAGCAATTTGATAGGCTAACACATGGCATCATGTTGCTTATTGCTGGGGAAATGCCGGCAGAATGAGAAGTCAGTGGGGTGGGAAAACAGTCACCAATAGAGGAAGGTTGGAAGCCTCCAGTGGATTTGTAAAGGACGTCTCCCTGCAGACCACAGTAGGGATGTTAAATATCGGTTAATTGAATAGTCGAGTAACCTCATGAATTCTTTTCGGTTAGTTGACCATTCTATAGTTCCCGGCAGCCAGTGCGCTCCGGCCTCACTCCTGAGGAGCCCCCTGCCACTCCGCACTGGAGTTTAAAAACCAGCTCCCTTCGTGGACCTGTCGCCCTGTGCTGCTGCCTCTGGTAAAGAGGCAGCAGTGTGGGGTGGCAGCAGCCCCGTCTGGGGGTGGGTCTGAGCTACCGGACCCATCACAAGCCAGGACGGAGCCGGGCTGCTGGCCAGCCTGCTAAAAAATTTACTGGCAGGTGGGGGAGGGAAATGTGTGTTGTCTATAGCATTAACCTATAAGCTTTTGCTCCTCCGTTAATTGGCTAATCGACTACACTAATACATAGGTCAGGAAGATGCCATTTTTTGGGGGGAGGGTGGATAGCTTCCATGCAAACCTATCTCCATGTAATAAGATACCTTTTTGGAGTAGCATTTTTGCTTTTTTTGCAAGGAACACTTGGAGCTGTCGAAGGCAAAAAAGCAGATATTTGTCTTTCAGGAATTGTGTGCAGTTATCAACGTGGCCCTTAATTGATAGACCGGGGCGGGGGAGACGACCAATTTATCTGGTTTGATTCTTGATGCAGAAAGAACTCCGAATTTAAAGCCAAAATAAATGGTTCCTTGGAGAGAGTTCAGAGTCTAGTTTTCACAATCCCTGTAAGTGACCTGTACAGTTGACGTTGAATATGTATTATTAGGGTATGAATTTTCAGTTTTGCAGAAAACCTTAGTAAATTCTGGTGGAGAGGGCAGACCATTAGAACTTCATTGTATTTACTCTTCAGTTTGCATTTCTTCTTACCTTCCTTGCAAACGCAGCATTGCAATTGAATAAGGCCTGCTCCAGATGTTATGTTCTATCTCGGCAGACTTGTTATTTCATCTTTTCAGATGAAGTGTTTGATTAAAGGAGGAGGAATAAAAAGTTGAGAGCCATAATTCTCCACTCCTGGTAAAATCCTCACTTGTGCTTAACTTCAATGCAAATTGTTCTGAGAGGAGGAATTTCTTTTAAAAGGTCTTCAGGGATCTTGAATTTTAGATTTGCATTGACATAAAATGAAATGTTAAAGTGCATGGGTAGAGTTTTGGATGTTCCTGTGCTGGATTAAGGCACATTTCCTTTGGGAGTGTTTCTGCAGAAAGAGTCGGAATATTCTATCTGCATAAGAGAGCCAAGTTTATTTCTTATTTGTCCTCCAGTATCCATTAGCGTTGTTGTGGGCATGGAAGAAAGAATGTGGTTAAGTTGCAGGCATGAGGGAGAAGCCATATCAGCCTTATTCCAAAGCGTAAACTGAAATGCAGCACAGCTGTAAGCCATTTTAATTAAAACGGGAGGTGGGCCTCGACTGGAATAGTTGCATCTGGACCCCAGCTTGCCCAACGCTGGTTTGGGTGCAACTCTGATTAAAACAGTCTATTTTGGATGCTGTGTTCAAACCCAGAGTGGTAGAGTGAGAGGATGCACCAAAGGGAGAAGTTGAGTCTATGGGTAAAGAGCGCAGAAGAATTACAGTAGCGTACAGTAGCACTTGTTACAGCAGTAGCTTACTGTGACCCTCAGTGTATCTGAGGCATACTGTGGTGGAGAGGAGATGAAAGATTTTTTTATTTTTTTTTAGTTCTGTGGAATTTGCTCTCTGTTTGCAGATATGCAGAGTCTAGTTCCAGTCTGCAAGAACTGTAGCAAATCTCTGCAAATACCTATTTTGTCCCTCATATGGTGATAGATTTCTGGTTTTTGGGAGGTGGCTGCATGCTGATAATTCCTTTTCCGGGCTGACATTGTGATCTGGCGTTCCTTTTTCTCGTGTAAGAGTGGGAAACTTTTCCCTCTGCCTTATTAAATCTATTTTTCAAGCTGTCACTTAACCAGGTCTAGTGACAGAGTCGGATGTTTATGTGGCCCCGGACACTTGAACTCTGGTGTTTTCAATCACAACAGCACCTCTTGCCAGCCGTTGTGAATTAAATACTCCTCGTGACCTCTTCCCCTCACCGCTCTTAAATTCATGCTTTAAAAACAGCTTAATGAGGGGTTTACTGGCCCAATTGGAAGTTTTTATTAAAACCTATTAGTGCACTAGAGTAGCCTGCCTGAAGGAAACGATTAGCCCAAAGCAAGTAAACTCAAACTGGCCCCTAGCCACACCAGGTTTTCTCTAAACTGTTTCCAGACCCATGTTAACCCTCACACTGCAGCTTGCATGGTATTCATATCCTCTGGTTTAATTTATGGCTTGTCTGATTCACCCTCCCCCCCCCCACACACACTCTCGCCCCCCCTTTCCCCCCCCATTCACAAAAACATTTTGTTTTAATTTAATTATGCTCTCAGTAAGGGGCCACTTCCCTTTATCTAGGTCTGACTTCTCTGAGAGCCTCAACCGTGTTGAAGTAGCCCTCAGAATTCTCCACCGACCCCAGCCAGAGACGAGCTTATGGGCTGGTTGGTCCTTTGGAGGCCAGATAGATGAGGTACAGAAATGTTCAACTTGCGGCCTTTGGTTCCAAATCTCCTCACAGATTTTCACAGGGAGTGTGGCAAAGCGTGGGCGGTTTCATACAAGGCGGCGAGGCGTGGCTGCGTGTGGTCTGGTGGAAAGGAGATAGGCCTGGCCATTGGAAGATGTGGCTTCTCAGCTTTGTACTGCCGCTGACCTGCTGTCTGACCTCTCGCAAGGCACATAGGCTACGTCTCGACAACGAAGAGAAGTCGGAAGAAGATACACGAATTGCAAACCACGATGTGCGTCTCTTTTTCTGCTTTTCTTTCAAAAGAGGCTTTTCCGAAATCTGGCATGTCTACACGGTGCCAGATTTCGCAAAGACCTGTTCTTTCGAGCCATCCCGTCTTCCTCGTGAAATGAGGTGTACCGGTAGTTCGGAATAGGCACCCTAGTCCGAACTACCTAGTTCGAGCCCCGTGTAGCCGCGCTGCACGGGGTTCGAAGCAGCGGGGATTTAAAAATGGCGGCTCCCCGCTTATGCAAATGAAGCCCGGGAAATTCAGATCCTGGGCTTCATTTGCAAGTGCGGTATGCCTACATTACCCCGCTAGTTCGAACTTGCGGGGTAGTGTAGACATACCCCTAGACAGGACAGTCCTTTCTTGTGTGTTTGTTCAGCCCCTCACCTGGCTGAGATCTCTAAGCAGAACTGCAATATACATGTTTAATTATAAATGTGTCACCTCCACGTATTCTAAATTTCATTTTAGTTTGTGGGAGTCCTTTGGAACTCCATCTTCTTTAGTCACTAATGAGGCTGTTCCAGTGCCCCTTGAATCGTTGCTGTGTATGTCAGATGTTTTCGTGAACCTTTTTATTGTTAGACTATAAATGGAGAAGAAAACCTGAAGATGCACAAGTACTTGGGTTTAGAAGGTCAGGTATTAAACTGGTAAGATGCCAGCATCTCCTCCCTAAAGCCAGCATGTAGAAATCATTTTGAAAACTAGGTGGTTGACAGTCCCTTAAATGAGTAAGATTCGTGGCCTGGAATGCCATACCACAATATATACGCCCCTGGCGCTGTGACGTCCACTCCAATTCATCTGATGAAGTGGGTTTTACCCACGAAATCTCATGCCCTAATAAATCTGTTAGTCTCCAAAGTGCCACGGGTCTCCTCATTATGTTTTGCAGATGCAGACTAACAGGCTGCCCCTATGAGCGTATTCAGCGTTGACATTGTGAACCTCCATGCAGTTTCACAAACAAAACCAAAAAAAGCCCCTGTCCAATTCGACCCCAGTAATTTCCTATGAGATATAGCAGAGCCTTCTTTGTTCTTGCTAACAAAACGGGCGCACCAAACATGCTGGGTATCTTTTAAAGAGAATACTCTGGGAAAAATCTGCCATTAAAGTTATTACTGTAAAGTAGTGTCTTTGATTGCAGCAATTATGCAAATGAATGTAAGGGATAAAATACATCTTAGCAAGGGCTGATGCAAATGGCGATGCTAGAATGAGCGCATAACTTTTTTGAAACAGATCATTTTCTTGCAAGTAATTTTCTGCAGCGGTTTGCCAAGTCAATCTGTGCAACCAGTGTTTGGCCCGGGATGCTATTTGATTGTGTCTTGGTATAGAAATATTAGTATGTGGAGCCAGTCATCTGGTCTGTCAGAAAATGTTTTCTCTAAGTTATGAAGTTCTCTAAGGCTTTGTTCATTCGTATGTCCAGGCTTTAAGAGAATAACCAAAGCGTTTTCCCACACTGACTTTTATAGATTGCGTCACAGTCCAGTAGCTACCGGTTGTGGCGCTCTGCTTCTTCCATTCTTTGGGCTGCTGTTACTTACCTGGGTTTCTTTCAGTGTGTAGGAATGATCCTTCATTCCTCATAGAGTTCCTTCCTTCTCCCTTAAAAGCGCTTTGAGCCGAGCAGATTGTGAACCAGAAATTAGGAAATAGCTGTATTTAGGGATCTGAATGTGCAGTTGTGTACACAGTTAACCGATGAGCCTGGAGTGGGAGAGGCGGGAGCCAGCTTTTAAGCTGGCTTCCCGTGTGTGCTGGCTCCCGTGAAGCTGTCCACTCCCTCCCCTCCCACGCTGCTGCTTCTGATACAGAGGCAGCAGGTGGGAGCCGGTGCTCGTGGGGAGTTTATGCGGCTGGAGCTACTTTTAAGCTCCCTGTGAGCATAGAGTCCTGCCTCCCTGCCCTGCTGCCTCCGCCTCTAGTTACACGTTCAGCGGTTACACGCTTACAAAAATATATGCATTTTAACATCCCTCGTTGCATTGTGGGAGCCCCCGTAGCATGCTGAGGATTGCCCACACCCAACAAAAACATACTTCCGGTCCCAAAGAGCTTGCGGATTTAGGACGTTTGGGTATTATAAGTGCTCTCGTTCCTTTTACAAACTCTGAGAAAAGTCATTCTGATGATAGTACAGGAAAGGATTCTAGATAGGGATGTAAAAACCACCCACCACCCAGAAGAGTTAACCGATTAAACGATTTGTTTAATCAGCCCTGCTGTCTGAGCTGCCATGGGTAGGGGTCGGCTTCAGCTAACTGGTTAGCTGGTAAATATGACGGTAAAGCATTATATCTTTGGGTCGCTGTTGCTTCCCTGAGTTTCGTTTTGAGTGTATTACTTCAGTCCTCAGGCACAGTTCCTTCCTTCTCCCTGGAAGGTTACCCGGGTAGCCTTTAACATCCCTAATTCTAGACTAGAGTCATTAACTATGGTGATAACAAGGGGTATATGGTAGCACGAGGATCTTCACAGTGCAGTACAGTTATCAACTTGATTGAGCCTTGCAACTCCCTGGGTAAATATTTTTACTCCCATTTTAGAGCGACTAAAATGAGGCCAAGAAGATAAATGACTTTCCCAAATTTCCTACAAATCATCATAAAATCAGAGGGTTGGAAGACACCTCGGGGGTCATGGAGTCCAACCCTCCTCATCAGTGTTGAGAATCATAGAACACTAGAACTGGAAGGGACCTCGAGAGGTCATCAAGTCCAGTCTCCTGCCCCACTGCAGGACCCAGTACCGTCTAGACCATCCCGGATAGATGTCTATCCAACCTGTTCTTAAATATCTCCACTGATGGAGATACCACAACCTCCCTAGGCAACTTATTCCAGTGTTTAACCACCTTGACAGTTACGAAGTTTTTCCTGATGTCCAACCTAAACCTCCCTTGCTGTCATTTAAGCCCATTGCTTCTTGTCCTAGCATCAGAGGCCAAGGAGAACAATTTTTCTCCCTCCTCCTTTTGACACCCTTTTAGATACCTGAAAACTGCTAGCATGTCCCCTTTTAGTCTTCTGCTTCCCAAACTAAACAAGCCCAATTCTTTCAGTCTTCCTTCATAGGTCTTCTTCCTTCAGTCTTCCTTTATAGAATGAAGGGGTCAGTTGTGCTCTGCTACACGAGTACATCCTACTCCAGAGGTGGAGCCCATGTGTGCTTGCACACACCTGCCTGTACATCTCGCCTGCTTCAGAGGAGCTCTGAGATTGGGTCAATCCACCATTTTGAGACCCTGGTATATAAAGGTGCCATAGAAATGTGAAATGGATATTGGTAATATCTTCATGAAGGTAACTGCTTTGTACGGTTGAAAACTATATATAATCCTGCCCCCCCCCCCCCCCAACCAAACAACCTCTCCCACTTGCAAGTTCTGCAGTTGCAGCACTAAAGAAAAGACTTCCCAAAAGGCCTTGGAGCTTCTAGGATTTAGCAGGCATGCGTATTAGGGATGTGAATGGTTAACTGGTTACTGGTAAAGGCTTACCAGGAACTGTTAACCAGTGCCTGACCTTGCTGGAGCAACCCCCTGCCTGGCCAGACCTGCCGTGCCATGCCACGGGTAGGGAACTGCTCCAGTGGTCCCTGCCCACGCTGTGATGTGGTGGGCTGGTTAACTGGTTAAACATGTAATTTAACCAGTTACCGTTTTAAATGGGATTTTACAGCTCTAATGCATATCTGGCGAAGGAACAATGGAGAGCCATGGGCTATTTTGAGGGCACTGGTATCTTTGTAATTGGCATGGATTCTTTTGGGGATCTGAGTATCCCTGTTAGCCAGAGTTGGACTATGCAGACAGAACTCGTATAACCGGAGTTGAAATAAGACTTCAGCGCTTATCACACATACACTAACCGTTTGCTGCTCTTGTGTGCTTTGTAAAGCCAGCCCTCGCCCTTCTGATTTGGCAGTTTGGAATCCACGACTCAAGGTTGTGAGCTTAATTGGATCTGTATTTTTAATCTTCGGATCATTCTGAGGGTTAGTGAAGCTGTTCAATTCTGGCATCCTGTTAAAGAGAGAGAGGGAAAAAAACACTAGGATTGAGATGTAATGCCACCGCAGTTTAAAAATGTTAATAATGTAATACAACTGGAATTTTAACAGAGAAGTGTAGGTATGGACCAGCACTCCTGATCACAATGCACCCGAATTTTAGGACGTTCCGATTTACATCCAAACGTCCCAGTTGGACTCAGTTCAGTTTATCTGTGGATTAGAACCTTCTGTGCCAAAGGATTTGGAAGCTTTCTTCAGACTATGGGCAGGGATGGCTTTTGCTCACCTGCATAATACAGTCGCCTTTTGGGTGCAGGTTAACAGCTATTTAACAATGATGTGGAGAACACATGGGAGTTACAGGGCAGGGAATGTTGAACATCAGAATCATTTGTGTGTGGGGGGGTGATTATTGAGAGATAGATTGTAATTACCTAAATGGAGTGTGGCTAGGACAATGGGATTAACTCCCCTCTCCTTTCAAAAAGTGACACGGGCAGTTTCATGGTGTCAAGTCGTCAGGAGCTCCGTCTGATGTATCTTTCAGCAAGGCAGGGTGGCCGAGTGGTCTAAGGTGCTAGATTCAAGATGCTGTTTTTCCCTCAATTGGGTGTTCTGGGAGGTGTGGGTTCAAATCACACCCCTGACATGCACAGCCTTTGGTTTTAATGGTTTAGGGAGGTTGTGGAATCTCCAACACTGGAGATATTTAAGAGCATCTTAGACAGGCATCTGTCAGGGATGGTCTAGAACTCTAGAAGGTACTTGGTCCTGCCGCTAAGGGAGGGGCCTGGTCTTGATGGCCTTTCAAGGTCCCTTCCAGTTCTAGTGTTCTATGATTCTTTGAAAGTAGCACCTCCAGCAACGTAGCGCCTCCTTAACACTGTACGTTCCTGGTTCCCTATTGACTCAAAGGGAAAAGTGCTCTTGCGGAATTAGCAGCCCCACTCTCTGCTGCAGATAGGCATTTCTCAAAGGTACACCATGCGAACAATTCTGATCCTGTGTTGCTTGTGAGCTAGGAAGGAATCCCAGCACTAGGTTGTAGGCCTGCGGCACATGCTGATCAATGTCAGTTCAACCTGCTCCCTCTTTAGCTGCCTAATTATCAACTGTGTTAAGTCACAGATCTCTACTTCTGTAACAGCGGGACTACATGTGTAGGGAAGACTAATTACTTAGCCCTTGTCTACACTAAAAAGAAGATTGTTGCTGCTGCTATCAATCTTCCAGAGTTTGATTTAGTGAGTCTAGTTAAGACTTGCTAAATCAAACTCAGAGATGCATCCCTTCTGGTGACCAGTACTCCTGTTCTTGTGAGGAGTAAGGGAAGCTGATGGGAGCATTTGCTTTCGTCGGCCTTCTGCTGTGGGGATGCTGCCAAGCTCGGCTTAAGGAGAGCCACGTCCACATACGTATTGTACATAGCTAGAGTTGCATACTGTAAGCCGAGCTGCCAGGTCTAGTGTAGTTCAGTTTCCAGAGTAAATGGGTGCTATCTACCAACGTGGCCATGTATACATGCAGCTTAGTCACTTCCCTTTACTCTCCCACAGTTGTTGCCCTTAAATAGGGATGATTGGCACGTACGTGCCATGGGCTATTTTTAAACTTTGCATATTCCCACTGCATCAAAGAATCCTGTTTCCAAGTGTGAATGTTAAGAAGCGTTCTGAGGTTTTGTGGCTCTGCCTCAGTTTGTCACCCAAACTAAAGGGTTGCAGCGTCTTTTGGGGGAGCCTTTTCCATCTGCTTGGAGCACTCCTGGGTCTATTGCAATGTCAAAAGATTCTCAATCACGCTGATGTAAATCAGTCTGTTCCTGGGATGCTCTGCATTTTTTTGTTTTGTAGCATTTGCTGGCCCATACGTACCAAAGAATAGGCATATACCCTAGCTTGCGATAGTAAAATCCAGGCCTGTTCCACGTACCCAGTTATACCCCCTAACAAAAGAATCTATTCTACTAATGGCCTAAGAATGACCGTCCAAAAGGCAATCCTAAGACTGTCGTGCACTTGAGAAGTGGAAGATGAGAGATGTTTTTCTAAGCGGAGTTAGCTGAATTGGGGAGGATCCAGGGAAAACAACGGAGTGGATCAGTGACAGTGCCAGCGTGGGGGAAACTGACATTTCTCAGCACAGGGCTGTTTCAATGCATTGTGATCCCGCCAGGATGGAGGGAAGATGAGAGATGAGTTGGGTTGTCTTCCGGCCCCACTTGGATCAAAAGTGCAGCTTTGTCATGGCAGAGTGATTTGAAAAATAAAACAGTTAAATTAACCTTGACATGAAGAATAACCTCTGAAGACTCAAAAATCTGAAAGACGGCCAAGGAACTGCTGGCATGTTCATTCTTCCGTTAATTTCACTGTGAGTTCCAGCAGGCCTCTGATTTTGCCATGTCTGATTAACCATTCACATACCCTTCTTTTGACCTGGCAGAGCTCCACCTAAATGCTTTCTGGCTCTCATTTCTGGAGGATGATAGAGCCTGAGCATCACTTGTCCTGGTACTGTGAACATTCAAAAGACCAGCATTTGTGGTGGTTAAAATTTGTTTGTGGCTGACCATCCCCTGGTAAGCTTCTAGAATAAGGAGTAATGGCATTAATGTGTGTTAGACCTTGTCTACTCCAAACCCTCCCGTTGATCTACCCCATGCAACTTCAGCTATGCAAATAGGTGCCAAGGTCTGTGGGGTCTGCTCTCTTGTTGACTGTGGCTATTCTTCTCGTCCTGGTGGAGGACTGGACATGCTCGGAGATCGATTTATTGGGTCTGAGCAGACATGATAAATCAAACGCCAATGGATCGATTGCCACAGAATCAATCCAAGACGTAGTGGAGAGAAAGCTTCAGTCTTGAATTTTCAGAGAGGCCAAAGAGAGTTACATACCAGTAACTTAACTTTATTTACAAGTTTGATTCCCATCAGAGAGGAATGAATAAAGACAGTGGCTGGCTTGCACAATACCTTCCACATTCTAATCACTTAACCAGCCAACCAATGGGTACTTATAGAGGTGCAAATTGTTCTTATCAGCTTCTTGTAACTTGAACAATCTAATTCACTAATTTTTCCTCTTTTTTTTCCTTTCCCCCTTCTTCCCCTCCCCCCTGCCTTCCCTTATTTATTCTTGGATCTGGACTTTTAATATTCCAGTCATCTAAAGAAGTGGGTTGTGCCTACGAAAGCTCATGATACCATCTACATGTTTTGTTAGTCTTTAAGGTGCTGCTAGACTATCTGTTGTTTTTTAAGTTTTTCTATGTACTAACTCGGCTACCTCTCTAAAGCTACTGAAACTCAGTTAATTTCTTTATGCTTTCCTTGGATTGAATTGCATTTGGAGGCTTTGAGATGTTAAGGATCAAATTTGCTATTGCATGGTTCTGATGCTTTCACGCTAGAAGTATTGAATGCATGAAAAAGGCACCCTCGTTGTACCAAATTAAGATCTTGGAATACCCTGTACTTGTTCTAAAAAGCCCTTCCAACGCTTTTCTTATGGAAAAAAAAGTGAATAAACTTCAGCAAAATGACTGTAAAGCATGACACCTGGAAATACAAATGTGGAAGAACCGCTAAGAATTAATCGTCCTAGCAGACATGACATTTCAAAAGGAAGATTGAGTGCTGGCCATTTCAGCTGGTGTTAGCTTTAGCAGTATGGTTATCTGACTAAGCACCGTCAACCAGGAATAACAGAATGACTGAAGAGCCGAATGTTACGGTCCTGTTTTAGGAGACACACTCTAGATGCAAAGTGGCTGAAATGTTCTCTTTAGCCCTCTTCTATTGTTGTGCAAAAAAATCTAGTGTAAAAAGCATGGTGCAAATGGAGAGTTAAAGTCTTTTGGTTGGGGTGGTCCAAGCTGCAGATCAGTTCCATTTCCCATAGGCATTCTGCAAGCAGCAACTGTAATGTTTTGCTTGCGGTTGTTGATGGTGTCTTTATCCAGTGATTGATGTTGGCATGTCTGCTTTCTCCTGAAGCTTGCAAGTTTAAGCATCATTCTAAGCAAGAGTTTACAGAGGGCGCTCATTCTCTAAGGCCCTTTTTTAAAATCCCAGCATTAATGATTACTTTCTGCATGATGACAATTTTGCATTAAAGAGTTTGCTGCATTCTCCAAACAATTCCTTGGAGAAGCCGCCATGTTCTCTTAATAGTTCAGAAATGTGTGTGTTAGTCTGGTGAAATAATTGTCTCATAAGGCTCTTTTCCCTTTTTAAGCTGGGTGAAACCACAGTATGAAACCAGGCTCTTCTCAGTAATATATAGGAAATAGAGAGAAGCCAAGTTCGTATTTCATGTCAGTCAAAAGAGATGTCAGAATTTCAAAGTAAATACCATTATGCAATATCCAGTGCTGAAATCTTTTCTTTTATCGCTCAGCTACCAGGCCTGGATTCTCAAAAGTTGGTGCTTTATTTGAAGTTCTTTTTTGGTGCCAAGATGGTCTGTCTGTCTCGGAATCTCCAAATGAAAACCGCAAATGTGGGGATTTGCCAGTGGCTATTATACAGTCAATGCAGGTCTGTAGCCAGGTGTACGGTGCAGGATAACATGAGATTGTGAATGGAAGTTAACAGGAAGGACTGCAATGCCACTTCTTTATCGCTTAAAGAGAATGAAGATGTTGTGTGTCTTCTCTCAGTGGGGAACCATAACCCCAAGGAAAGTGCCCAATTCCCTGGTGGGTGGGTGTGTTTGACTCCCTTCCTAGATATCTGACATCTCATTTGACTGACATGAGTCAAAATGGCTTCTACCTATTTCCTATCTGTCTATCTAAAATCAAGATTCAGTCAGATAAGAGTCATAGGCCACATCTCCACTTGCTGCGCTAGAGATCAGTCTTTTGGCATTTGATTTAGTGGGTCTAGTAAAGACCTGCTAAATCGAACGCTGAGGGCACCCCTGGTTGACACCGATACTCCTACTCCTCACGAGGCATAAGGGGAGCATTTGCTCTTGTCAACCTCCCGCTGTGGAGATGGTGCCAAGTTTGGCTTAAGGTATGTCGACTCCAGCTATGTTATTTATGTTAGCTAGAGTTGTGTACCTTAAGCCTGCCTTCCAGGTCTAGTATAGACCTGGCCATACAGCGTACGACCTGAGGGGAATAGTTCATCGAATCTGACCTTCTGTCCACCAGCATGCTCATGCTTAATGCAACAACCAAAGTGAGTGCAAGGGAGACGAGGCTATTCTGTGTTACAAACAGAGAACAGGACAGACGGACAGGGTACCAAAGCTGCGTGCCCCTGTGGTGGCAGGAAAATGGTGAAATGGGACCTATCCAGATGATCTGGGTAAGTGGCTTCCACCCACATGTTTCAAAGGAAGATGACCCCCCGGCCCTCCCGAAGATTGCTGTCAGTTTCACTCGAGGGGAAATTCCAGCTTGATCTCCCCCTCCATTAAACGATTGATTAAAACCGGAGCACGTGAACAAGAGGCAGCTGGAGGAGCGCCTGAGAGATAGAACACTCAGAGCCAGTGCTTTCTGGAAGCTGAGCGCTTGGCGGCCGCCTAGGAGAGATTCGAATATTGCCCAGCTGATTAATAAGAGTTTCTGTTTTCCACCCCCAGGGAAATAGGGACGTGTTGTCAGTTTTTTATCTGTAAAACGGCGATAAGGCGCGGAGAGTAACTGGCTTGCCCAGGATCACACAGGTAGTAAGTTGAACCCAGGTTTCTGTGTTCCTCGTCTTGTGCCCTTTCGTTCGTTCGTTCGTTCTGGCTTCTTCCTAAAATGTCTAGGGGCATGCGTGTGTGGAGGTCGGATGTCCGTTTCGGGAGCTTGCATGGAACAGCAGGATTTCTACATGAATTTGAGAGGGGATGGACAGGCTATCTAACTGGTATAGATGTTATACTTCATTGGGGAGAGATGAAAGGAAATCCAAAGCATTGTGTCTCCTGAATGGGAAGCAGAAGAAGTAGAGCCAGTTGCGGTTAAAAGTTAAATGAAATAATATTGTGTGCGGAAAGGGGTAAGAGGGAGGGACGTCCGGGGGACGAGGGGCTAGAGAGTAGGAAGACTTTATTTTTCTGGGGACGGAAGCAGCAATAAAGGTGAAAGATAAAGGGCCAGAAGCGGATGGGAAAACAATTCTTAGGCTATGATGGCCGTCTGATGGCTGAGGTAATCCTGTTAGGTTGGAATATAAAGCTTAAGCACATGGCAGAGATCTGTTCCCCAGTGTGATGTCTCTGTTTTGCTTCCCAGCTGCTGAAGAAACACAGTCAGAAGTGGGAGTGTTTTATTATAATGCAGGACAGCCATATGTTAGCGCTCGCTGTCATGCAGGCTGAGAAGCAGTAACATTGTCTTTTTTTTTTTTAATGTACAGTTTGATAATAAACACACGGGCCGACTTCTGCTCGGTCGCACCCAGTTTCAATCTGGAATGACTGCACCGCAGGCAAAGATTTAGCTTGCTGTGTTTGAGAGCGTCGTCCGGCCCTACGGAATGCTGGGCAAACCAGGAGGGTTAGGAGACTCTCGTATGGGAGATCGTTGAACTCTCTCCTCCAAAATGAGGTCATAATGCACATGCTGAAGGGCTTGGAAGGACACCTGGCAGTAGGAAAAGCGGCCTCTCGGAGGGTGTAAGAAAGGGGAAGAGGAGGCTGACACCTTTCCCTTCCATTGCTGCTCCTGTCAGCCTTTAAATTAGTACTTTGCACTCACCAGCTGACCAATGTGTAAGTTACACTCTTGTTTAGAGCGCTCACCTCTCAGTGTGAACCTTGTTTTAATGTAAGAACGGCCACACTAGGTCAGACCAAAGGTCTATCTAGCTCAGTGTCCTGTCTATCAACAGTGGCCAATGCCAGGTGCCCCAGGTGGAATGACCAGAATAGGGACTCATCAGGTGATCCATCTCCTGGCACCCATTCCTAGCCTCTGACAAACAGAGGCTAGGGAAACTCTCCCTGCCCATCTTGGCTAGTAGCCGTTGATGGACCCATCCTCCATGAATGTATCTAGCTTTATTTAGATTTAAAAGAAACTCACTAAAAAGTCAGTGTGTGGGATACAGCAGTATGTTCTGGTGACTGTAATTGGTGTTTGTATAGCAGTGGTTGTGTATTTATGTTGGAATTGCAGTCGGAGTTGGGCCAAGCTCTCTTAGGCCCATTGGCAAATCTCAGAGCGCAGCAAATGCTGTCTAATCCCCATACCGCCCACGGGAAAGAAGCTGTATTCCTTCATTTGGTTGATGGTGAATCTAACCGCTTGCCTTTACTACAAGGAAGTTTGACGCTGCGTGGTTGATTTTCTGGAGTTTGATTTAGCGGGTCTAGTAAAGACCCGCTAAATCAAACTGAGAAGGCGCCGCTGTTGTCACCACTGCACTTGCTTCTTGTAAGGAGTCAGGGAAGCCGACGGAAACATTTGCTCCTGTTGACCTCCTGCGGTGGGGATGGTGGGGAAACTCAAATTGAGGTACGTTGACTCCAGCTGCATAATTAACATAGCTGGAGTTGTGTATCGTAATTCGTCCTTCCCCTGTAGTGTAGACCTGGCCTAAGAAAGAAGTTGTGCTAGGCTTCACAGAAGGGATTTCATCAACTTTCTCATGTAGTCCTTTTCTCTACACACTTAAGCAATTATTATTGCATAACACAAAATATCAAATTCTATTTCTCCTTGTTCTGTTCAGAGCATGTGGGGTACAGTAGTTCTGAAACGTATTTGATTTTGCTCCCCATCTTTGTGTCTGTAGTAGTTTACACCCCTTCTACTCTTCCGTCCCATGAAGATACAGGTATATGTGGTGGCGATGCTTCACTTGAATCAGTTTTGGCTTCTTTGTTTTCCCACCTCCGTTTTTTTTTTATTCTGTTGCACAAATGAGCCAACGATCCGTTCTAATAAAAGCAAGAGCAAAATTATGATTGTGGCCCACGCTCGCAATGAAATGCGCACACACCGCACCATGGCAAGCAGCTTAATGTGTGGCAGTGATGTTGCATAATGCGATGCAAGTCTAACAGCGACCCAACAAAATGCACAGCACCATCTGAGGACCTTTTGATATCCGGAGGACTCAGCTTTGCTAGTTACTCACTGCTGTGGGTAAAACGTGCGCGGGACGTTTTGGGTCTTGGTTTTTAACTTTCCCCTAAAGCTTCACATGCTCCCCTCTCCAAATACTTCCCAAGCCCCCTCCCAAGAGGGGCCGCCCCCCAGTTTGAGAACCCCTGGTCTAGAAGATCATTCAGAGCCCTGGTTTTTGGGAGCAAACTAGCGTGGTACAGGTTGCACCTCCCAAACCTGGAATTCTCTGAGCCGGCAACGTCCGTGGTCCTTGATCAGAGAACCCTGGTAGCCTACTGGCAGGAGGGCAAACCAGGAGGGGCCGGGCTGAAGCAGCAGGATGGGGCAGGAGCAGGGGCTGGCAGTAGCCCGCAGCCGTGGGGCTAAAGCCAGCAGCAGCCCCTGACAGCCTGTGCCACCGGGACTGGGTTGGTGCAGCTCCAGCGAGGGGTTGGGGCCAGGGCTGGTGATGGCAGCAGCAATACGTGGCAGCATCGGGTGGGAGCCCTGGACAGCCCGCGAAAGTGGGACTAGAACCCGCAGGCTGCCGTGGGGCTGGGATGGAACCTCTGGCAGCTCGACCGGCAACCCAGCAGGCAGCTTGTCAGGGGCTGGAGGTAGTCCCCACACCCTGGCAGCTTTGGCAGCTGGAACCTTCTCTAATTTGGCAAATTCCCCGGTTTGGGACCAGTCGGGTCCCGAGGGTGCCGGAGAAGAGATGTCCAACCTGTATTAGTTTTTCATTTGTCCGAGGTTGTTGAATCCTTGAAGATATCCATAATAAAAATGGTACTTACGTTGTTAAATAGGGGAATTTAGCTAAAGCTTCCTGGCATACAGCGTGGACAGTTACAATTTATTATATTATTTCCCCATCTGTTTATTATTAAATACGAAGTACTTAAGTTTCACAATCTTACCTCTTTGATTTATGTCCAAAAGAAAATGGTGTACTTTTTTACTGAGTACTATTTAGCTCCAACCTATGATTATGAGCAACGTTTTGAACTTTTGCTTGATGAGTTTAAAAATAAAATAAAATTAAAAAAAGAAAAAAAAAAACCAACCCTGAAACACATCACTGTAGGGGTCAGTGATTTTTTTCCTTCGTTTGGAAAACTACCCTGCATATAGATGCTTTGTGAGTGTTTTATTTCATGTTTAAATGATAGTTTGCAATCATACTTCTTTTCATGCTTGGATAAGACATACACGTTTGTAGACCTTTCTGTTTGCAAAGTAGGGTGCATACATGAGGTCACTGAAATAGTTCATGGGTTACTAGAACAGCCCCATGTATCAGAGAGCTGTAAACTAGAAAGTTTACTTTATTGCCCGGCAAGTAAATTGAGCAGACTTCTCACTCTGCTTCTGGAATTCCTGTAACCACCCTTTTTAAACTGTTCTGTTCTATGTAAGTTTCTTCCCCGCGTTGATCATCATCAGAGCTTCTGAGCGCCTTCCAGTAGTGCATTAAGCAACTATGACTTCACCCAGGTCAGCTGTACAGCCGTAGACCCCGTGTGTTATCCTTCAACTGGTCATCCTTTGCCGCGCTCACAATACAAAGGAGCTTTGTGTGCTGGTAAGCACACCCCGAGTGGTGAGGTAGTCCCTAAAAGGGCTGGATGGCCAGAAAAGCAGCTTGCCTGTCCTTTTGTAATGGCATTGCGTTGGGCCTCTTTTGTGGCCTAGAGAATCAGTATTCTCTGCCTGTAGCTGCGACCGTGGTGGAACGATGCTGTTTTTCCCCTGGGCAGGGGTGGGAAATGATTTTTGCAGGGGGGCACTTCATGAATTGTGAACAGCAGGTGGTCTGCTCTAGGTGCTGTGCTCCCCCGATCCCCTGCCTGTAAGCTAATCGGGGTCCAGAGGCAGGGAAGCACGTGAAGTCTCTCGCTCCCCCACCCTGCCAGAGGCATGCAGCACCTAGAGGGAACCGCCAGCTGTTTTGAACAGCTGGGAGCTCCCTCTAGGTGCCAGGCACCCTGGCGGGTGGGAGGAGACTTTGTGCGCTGCCCTGCCCTCAGGCCAATTGGGACCTGGGGGTAGGGGAATGCACAAAGTCATTCGCTGATCAGAACAGCTGGTGGCTCCTTGTAGGTGCCACACGCCCCTGACAGGGGGAGGGAACCGCCAGCTGCTCTGACTTCGTGCACTCCTCTGGCCTTGGGACTCTATTGGCCTGGAGGCAGAGGGCACAGAGGGATGAGATGGACCAAATGGCTTGGCAGGTCAGATCTGGCCCGCGGGCCATATCTTGCCCACCCCGGCAGAAAGCATAGGCCATTGGACGATCAGGGGAGGGGAAGTATGCTACGTTGTAAAGTGAAATCTGTTTTCATTGATGCTTTATTTTTCTGGTATGCTTCACCGCTTTGTTTCCAATCTAAAATTCCTCCCCCGTTATGTTTCCTGTAGTGGACCAAATCTCCTCTAGATGCGAAAATCTAGCAGACACGCCCTCTCTTGTAAAAGTTTCAGAGCGGTAGCCGTGTTAGTCTGTAACTGAATAGATTTAAAGAACAACCAATAGTCTGGTAGCATCTGAGAGATGGTATCATGAGCTTTCGTGGGCACAACCCATTTCTTCAGAAGAAACTCTCTCTTAATTAATTTCTGTTTATCTCATCTCTTCTAGCTGAAATGTGTTTAAACTTAAGAGTCTCTTTGCTTCCATGGACTTGGAAAAATTTAATTTTCCAGTAAAGGAAATGAAACGGAATGAGAGGGAGACAAGGGGGCGGGTATTTAAGGATGTTTAGCATTTCCTTCTTCTTGAGCAACGTATGCCATCTTGGGCCAAACAGTCTGTTACAAAAAGCCCTAATCCTTTATGAAGAGCTGTGTGGGTAGATCATTCATCACTGAATTCAAATAGGTTATACATATGTGATGTGCAAAAAGTATCACTGTTGAACTCACCCTTTTGGGACGAATTCATTGTTAGATATAAATATACTTTACCTCCCTTTTGTGGCTATTTTCAGCTTGCATTTATGGGGAAAATACGAGCAATTCATTTTGGTTACAGATAGCTTAGTTTATGGGCTGTGACATGGTAGCTCTTGCAAGATATTTTATTTCTAAGTGAAGAAATGACTCCTTATTCTAGATGTAGAATGTATTTCATCTCTCATAGATTTAGAGGGTTTGTTTTTTCTTTTGAAAGAGCTGATTTACTTCTTAGTGTTTTCCTTTTATTTCCACAACTCTGGATCTTTTCCTACTTCAATATTTTATCTTTAATCTCTCTACCAAATCAGTCAGTGAAGCGTTAAAATGTGTTGCATTAAGGCAATTTCGACCTCTCTCTTTTAAGTGGGTTTTCAGACAAACGAAGTAACAGAAGGGTGTGTTTTTTTTTCTAACGTGGAAAGAGGAGTAATTTCTAGATCAAATTTACTATATATGGAATACAGTTTAAAATATTAGCTATTTTATGGAACAACTATTTTGGCAACTGCACATGCTTCAGAGTTGCTTTTGGTTCCATGACTGCATTTCAAGTTTTTAAATAAAACATCTTTTTTCTTTACCTTCAGGGATTATTGGTGTAAGTGTACTGAAATCTCAGATGTATGATAAATCACTAGCGTAAGCTCTGCTCATGTTCCGACTACCTTCCCAGATGTTTTCAGTTACACACGTTTCAGCCCTGAGCTTTACTGACAACATTTCTGTTAATTACTGAAAGTTCAAATCAAAGTCCAGACAATTATTTTTATTAATAAAAAGGATACTTTCTCTGAGTGACAATTTTAGAGGTATTTCCGTTCCTTTCTGATTTCAGCAGTAAAATGTACATCATGGGATAGATAGATTTTTTTTGCTACTTTGCCAGAATAATAATGTTCTATTAGCGGTGAGAGCTGCACAGATAACAGCTACTATTTTGCATTTCCACAATGCTTTTCCTTGCCAGGCACTTCAAGAACGATCTGATCTATTATGTATTATGTTAGTAGCTATAGAGTGAACATATTTTCAGCCTGAATGGCGTTCTTTTTAGATAGAGGGAGAGAAATAGAAACAACAAACAATAAAACCTCGGAGAGTGTGCAGTGTTTTTTTCCTGTTGTACTAGGGCTTGTTTGCACAGATGCACAGCAAAAAACGGCAGGTCCTTTAATGCGCCTTACACAGGTCGCACTAATGGTGTGTACATGGGACGATGTGTCCTCTGTCGTACTCCTTTGCATTGCGGCTTACCAGTGTGCATTCGAGGATTTTTCTTGCAGTGCATTGTGGGATGCATAACCGAAGCCAGGCAAGATTATACGCATGTGTTTTTTTTTTTAATCCTATGATTCATGTGTCTGCGGCCGGTTCTTCCTTTCTGGGCAGGCTAGCACCATTTTTGAATTGCTGTCAGCCGGCATGGGGTCAGCAATGCACCATGCTGCTGTGCTGGCAATGTGGAACACGCTGAGGCTGCTCGGGCTGGTATTTCAGCACTCAGAACTGGATGAAGCCGGCTTTGGATTCCCTTGGCCACACCACAGATGAGGTGGCCGCTGGCTCTCCCGTGGCTGAAGGCGCTTCTGTGATGGCGGGAACAGGATGTGACTGAGGAGAAAGAGGAACCCGCTCGAGCCCCTGCAACTCCTGGAGCAGCTTTACAGTGCGTCGCTCCGTTTCTGGGCTCTGGAAACCAGCCTGGTGGGCCAGGCTTGTACTGCCGACCGATGAATATTGATGGACATGAGGGGGAAAATCTGCAAAGAGCAGAGACATGCTCAGCGGTTGGAGCAGCCAGCTGGCTGGTGAACAGCACGGCCAGCATTGCTGAGAGAGAAAATTTTGGAGATATACCTATCTCATAGTGCTGGAAGGGACTTTGAGAGATCAGTGAGTCCACTCCCCTGCCCTCATGGCAGGACCAAGTACCATCCTTGACAGGTTTGCCCCAGATCCCTAAATGGCCCCCTCAAGGATTGAACTCACAACCCTGGGTTTAGTAGGCCAATGCTCAAACCTGTGAGCTATCCCTCCCCTCTGTTGTGGTGCTTAGTTGGAGTTTCTGTCCTTAAATTCTGCACTTGCACGTCCAGTTGGGGAGGGGAGGACTTGTCGTGCTGCTTTGTTGTTATTTATGCGGGTGCGGGGGATGCACCATGGTGTGTCGATTCCTGTCGTCCCATGCCTCTTTGCCTGCATGTGGTTGTGCAACTTTACAGATTGGTGCAAATGTTCTTATCAGCACAAAATGAATGGTGAATGCCTCATTTCCTTGCTTCCAAAATTATTCATCTCTTCCTGCCGTGCTATGTAGAGCTTAGCTTTTTTGTGGTCAGACCGCTTGGGGTAGTCTTCTGGTTTTAATCTGGCTTGTGATTTATTTCTATTTGATTGATCTGCCCTTCATTCTGCTTCATAGTTCATTGTCAGAGGGTGAGCTGGTGCTTTAAGGGGTCTGGGGCATAGCGGCACCTATGCTAGGCTCAGCCCACCTCCCCAGATTAAGAGAACGAGTCTAAGGGTCACCAGATGAGCACACATGCCTGCAGTCCAGGTCTGCTAGGGAATATAAGAGCAACCTGTAGAGTCACCACCTGCCAAGGACATTCCAGGATCATTCTTTTGCTCCGTGTGCATCCATCCACTTGGATCTCCGGATTATCCCATGTCTTCCAGGTTTTTGCATCTCAGAAGTTTCAGTCCTTTGTGAGGCCAAGTAGAGGAAGTTTTCAGAAGAGGAGAGGTGACCACTCTCAAGAGCTTTCAAAGGCCTGGGAGATGAGAGATGAGTCCGAGGCAACTGTGTCCAGTTCTGGGCACTACATGGCAGGAAAGATGTGGAGAAATTGGAGAAGGTCCAGAGAAGAGCAACAAAAACGATGAAAGGGCTAGAGAACATGAGCTATGAGGAAAGATTGAAAGAACTGAGCTTGTTTAGTTTAGAAAAGAGAAGACTGAGAGGGGACATGGTATCCGTTTTCAAGTTCCTAAAAGAGTATTACAAGAAAGAGGAAGAAAAATTGTTCTCTTGGGCCTCTGATGATGGGACAAGAAGAAGGGACTTAAACCACAGCAAGGGAGGTTTAGGTTGAACATTCGGTAAAACTTCTTAACTGTCAGGGTGGTTAAATACTGGAATAAATTGCCTAGGGAGGTGGTGGACTCTCCATCATTGAAGATATTTAAGAGCAGGTTAGATAAACATCAATTAGGAATGATATTTGCCTCGCCCCACCCACCCACCTCTCAGAAGAACAGCTGCGGGGCAGTTTTCTTTAAAAACTGAGAGTCTGGAGGGGAGAGGGAAAGCTTTAGGAACTGTTCCTGTCCCTAGCACAATCCCATTGGTGGGTTTTTGGCCTGAAACCAGCCTCAGTAATAGGCAGCCATGAAATACAAGGTGCTCCAGAGCACATGGCTGCTGCCTGTGCAGAGGGGGGCTGACAACAGTGTTCCCTCTAAGCTGTGGGGCAGCACAGCTTCATAGGTGATTAATCAGCCCCACCCAGTCAGAGGCTCAGGGCTGTGAAGCTGTGCTGCCATGCAGCTTAGAGGGAACACTAACAGGCAGGGAGGCTGATTCAGGAACAGCTGCTGGCTGGTAAGTCTCCTGGCCAGAGCCTGTCTCTGGCATCTCAGCCCCTCTTTTACACAGCCCTCTGTACCCCTCTCCTCATACCCAAAACTTCTGCCTCCCTCATGTACCCACATTCCCTCCCATATGTGGCACCCCAATTCCCTGCCTCAGGTCACAGTCCCCTCCTGCCCTAGCTCACAACCCAAACCCCTGCAACCGCTCCTGTACCCCAGTTCCCTGACCTAGGTCACAATCCAACCCTGTCCACCCCAGTCCAGCGCCCCAGGTCGCAACTGCCTCCTTCACCCAAACTCCCTCCCTTACTCCAAGCTCCCTTCTGCACCCAACCTCCATCCCAGACCCCTCCATTAACATCACGGAAGAGTGCAGCCCTCGACCACTTTCCAAATTTTTGGAGTGGCCCGCCCTCAAAAATTATTGCCCGCTCCTGATGTAGATGGTGCTTGGTCCTGCTGTGCAAGCAACGGATTGACCTTGATGACCTTCCCAGGTCCCTTCCATTTCTAGTGTTCTATGAGAGGAACCTCTACTGAGGGGCTTGGAATTTCAGGACTCGAATGGGTGACCAGTCCCGGGCTAGAAGAGCTACCAAAAGGTTTGGAGTCTAGAGGAAAGGCTATAAGCAAGGGGAAATCCTGATAAGGCTGGACAACTTTTGAATAACTGTAACAGGGACTAATGGAGCCTGGGGAAGAGGGCAGGAATGTTTTGAGTGTTTCGAATCTCTTGAGTCGGGCACACTTGGGACCTGACTCATGCCAGACCAGAGAATTTGCCAAACCATGAGAAGTCAGTATTGTCTAGCAGCATGACCAACACATCACTGCTTGCTGGGTTCTTAGAAGACGTTTAGAGGTAAATAGCAGCACGGAACACCTAGAGCCAGGACTGGTGGCTGTAAACAAACTTTATGGGACCATGGGACACTGGCCACACTCATGCTAAGTGACATCTGGCTAACTAAAATGATGCCGGACCAGAGAATACTGGACTAGAGAGTTCAACCTATAGTAAAACTCCACACACATATGGGGAGCAGTGTTACGAAAACACCAGATGCAATAGTTTATATTTCATGTGAGACAGGAGGTAGACTGAGGGGCAGTGGTAGGTCCCAAGCAGACTGGGTAAATCTTGCTGTGTACAGTGTAACATAAGACATGCATCTAGATTAATCTTGCATATAATCATTTCAAAGGTGGCTACTAACTCTGAGGTAAGCAGAGTTTTGTAGCTCAAGAACATAGACTTACCAGTCTGTAATTGCCAGGATCACCTCTAGAGCTCTCTTGAAATATTGGCATCACATTAGCTATCTTCCAGTCATTAGGTACAGAAGCCAATTTAAAGGATAAGTTACAAACCACAGTTAATAGTTCCGTAATTTCCCATTTAATTCTTTCAGAACTCTTGCACATATGCCCTCTGGCCCCAGCGACTTTTTACTGTTAATCAGTTTGTTCTAAAACCTCCTCTAATGACACCTCAATCTGAGACAATTCCTCAGATTTGTCACCTGAAAGGAATGGCTGAGGTTTGGGGATCTCCTCTGTTGTGTATACTGAAGCAAAGAATTCATTTAGCAATGACTTTATCATCTTTCGGTGCTCCTTTAGCATCTCGATCATCCAAGGGCCTCACTGGGTATCTTTGGAGGCTTGTCCCAAATTCACAGCTTGTGTGGTCAATGTTATGACTGTTGACCTGTACTTTCTGTTGGCTGAAGATGGTACAAACCTCTTAGGGAATCCCCAAAGAGCAAAAAGTCTCTAAGGTTCTGAACTGGCCAAGATGAGACCTGATTCCTGATGCCTGGGTGCCTGGAATCCTCCCAGAGTCTCCTGCAAAGCAGATGTCAAATGCTACCACCAATGCAAGTGAGCAAAGAAGTTTTGGATTTGTTAGCGGGTCTCACTCACTTTGTGGTGGTGTTCACACCTGTGCAGTGTTCAAGGCAGAGGAGAAATGTACTCTCCTTAAAAAAAAAAAAAAAAAAAAAAAAGGCAGCCAAACAGTTGTTTGCCATATGGAAGCAAGTTCCAGAATTTGTTTCCAAGATTAATTATCATTAGTACTGGAAAGCCAATTGCAGCATTTCATTTTCCTGTTGATGGTAATAGGAGAAAGCAGCTCAGTCAAATTAAATAGGTCTGTTTGTCCAACCGGCGAAATACTCTTGGGAGACATTTATTTTTGCCTTTTTATTAGCACATCATGGAATTGATTGTTGAACTGCGCTGTCTATTTCTGCAATACAGTCAGAAAATAAAGAAGACTGATTCCTTCAAGGGTAAGAGGAGTTTGGGCATGTAGAATGAACTTTATCTACCCTGGAACTTACAAGGGTGGCTCTAACACCTTCCTCTCGTGAACAGTGATTCAAGCAGTAATCCACAAGTAGCTAAGACCGTGGATTCACATCTCATCCAACAACCTAAACAATAAGTGTTGTGCTAATGGAAGAACAGTCTAGCCTCAGTGCATCTTGTTTATAATCACTGGTACTAATGTACATGCAGGATATGACTTGAATGCTCAATTTTATGCAACAGAGTTGACAGGGCAGCCGCAGACTTCGTGACACACAAAGAACAGATCAAAGATGCATCTTCATTAAAAAAAATACACACCCAATGTGTGGTGTGACCTTTTCTGCTTTTCCCATGGTTTCAGTGATTGAAAATGTTGAATGTTTTCTGTGTGAGCGGAAATTCTTGACTTTAGCTGCACACGGTAGCATTAAAAACATGGGGACTGCTCCTGAACGGAAAGATGTTTGAAAATCCCCGCAAGACAGGAAGTTGTGAGCCAAGGGGTCTAGTTCTTGTTCTGCCAAAAACTTCCTGTGTGACCTTGGGGAAGTTGCTTAATCAATTTGTGCCTCAGTTTCCCTCTCTGTTAAACAGACAGCTGCGCCGTTTGAGTTGTGCAGAGTAAATGGCCATGCTCCATTCTCATTTAAGCATCATCAAATCCTTTCTTCTGTCCACGTTTAGGAAGGATATCCATTGTTACCCAGCAGGGCTTTTGTCTGAGTAGAGAATTCAGAATCAGACCAAAAAAAGGGGTTTGCTATGCGTATTAATATTTGAGTGAACATGCATGGGATCGGACATTTTCTTTGCTCAACCATTTTTTGATGTGTGCAAGACTGACAAGTTTACAAATCATTTTTTCTTTACATTTAAACTCAGTTACTAAGTGAGGGGATTCAGTTTAGAAAACAGTTCCCTGGAGATATAGAACAGTATATATACAGGGTACGTCTAAACTATACTTTATTTTCTAAAGCTTTATTTTCGAGAGGATATGTAAATTCTGTGGGAATTTGCATATCTTCTTCCGATCTCACTTTCGAAAGCGGGTCTTTCGAAAGTGAAAGTAGTCTGGATGCGTTTTTTTTCTGAAAACCCCTCCCTTTTTTGAAAAACTGCGTAAACCTAATTTTTTAAGGAAGAGTGGTTTTTTGAAAAAGGGTTTTTTCCCCTGAGAAAACTGCATCCAGACTACTTTCACTTTCAAAAGGCCCGCTTTCGAAAGTGAGATCGGACTAAGGTATGCAAATTCCCACGGAAATTTGCATATCCGCGTTGGAAAATAAAATGTAGTCTAAACATAGCCATAGATAGGAGGAATAAAAGGAGAACCTGAAAACTTATTTGGCATATGTGGATATGGTGTATACGTGTGTGTGTGTAAAATAAATGTGTGTGTGTAATGTATAATGCGATTTTATATTTATATGTTTATACACACACATACAGCGGGTGCATACACACACACGTGCAGTGGGATTGTCGAAATTGCTTCTTGTTGACCAAACTCTTGGCTTCAATGCAAGCAGGGTTAGGCAGACACTGAGAATTGCTAAAAGCCCCACCGATATCATAGCTATACAAAACAACAAACAGGAGGTTTTTACCTATATGTAAAAGCCTTGAACTGTCTGAAATCTTAATAAAAGCTTTTGCAAACAACAGGCATGGAATCAATTTTAGATATGTGAGGTTTGGGAATTTAGAGCTTATTTGTACCATTTGTGTTTTCACTTCATTGGAAATTTTCCCTGCATGCATGTTGTTACGGCCTTTATATTACTCATTCTGCCTCGCTTTCACTTTTCCCTGTATCCTTTTATTGGCACCCATCACTCTTCGGCCCTGTTTTGTGTTTCCCAAAACAGTTAAAGTTAAAATTAATATTTGAGTGAGAGTTGAACTTTCAAACCTATGATGCGGGAGTGTCTGTGGAAGAGGATAGAACAAGTCTGTCCATCCTTAGTTGCAAAAGTCGTTAGGTGTACTGAGCGTTTGGCAAGTCATTTTGAGGAGCATCGAGATATAATCCGCATTCGGGCACAGGAAATAAAAGGCCTGAAAGGTAATTTATTGCGCCCTTCAGCAGTATGTAGGTTAAATATTTGGAATATATTAATGCTAAATAGTCTGTATTGCTAGGTCTAATTTCCGCTGAAGGGAAGCATGTTCATATTTATTTTAAACCAATAAAGCTAACCGAGGTCTTTACTATGGATACTTTTCTCAGGCTGGGCCAGTGACACCTGTATGGATTTAAGCAATAGAAGCCATCTGTGAGTAGGAAGTCAGGTTGCCATGGAAACTAAGCACTAACAAGTACCATGACAAAAGTTGTGTGTACTGAGGGGTCATTGGTGTGAGTGTCTCGGTCACATAGGTCACTTCCTAATTCCATCCAATGCTCAGTGAGATTTTAGGGGACAAATTCCCACTAAACGCTTCATAATGAGGGGCATGTGATTCTGAGAGAGTCAGTTGAGTAATTTATATAGGCCCAAATTCTGATCTCTGTTCTGCTGGTTTAAACCCGTTGCAACTCCTAAAATGTCATGAATGAAGGATTTAGAAGTTTATAGTTGCCCTGGATTTACACTGCTAGAACTGGTCTGTTTTGTTTTTGCATTAAGTCACAACTATTTGCAGCACACACATTTTTATTACCTCTCATTCAAACTGATCCATGTCTAACTTGCATTCTACAGCACAACCTCGCTGGTTATTGTTTGTTTTGGGTAGGAACTAGAGGCTACCCATTGGAGATCAGGACCTCTTTGTGCCAGGCACTGCGCCCAGATAACAGAAAGCTAGTTCTTACCCCAAATAGGTTACAAGTAAAATAACGGCTGTACACTGAAGTCATGAACTCGGTACTGATTTTTACATAAGGCTTCATTATTTTTACAAAACGGGCTTTAGTGCTTTTGTTTGTATGGCCATAAATAATTAAAACTAAACCCCAGCTGTCAAAATAAAGTACAAGTTGTGTTGAATTGTGGGTTTTTGTTGCTGTGAGTCTGAAACTTGTTCATTCTTAAAACTAGTGTTTGGCAATGGTTCTCTCAGCTGCTAGTGCAAATTAATGGAGGTCTAATGTATGTTCTGTCAGCATTCTAGGATTTTAAAGTTGATAAGAATCAGAGGTATTGCAAAGAAACCTAGTTGATGAAAGATTAATAAGAGCAATGCTTAATGAGTGCCGTGACTTTTTGCTATTTTAAAACATAAATGGTAAACACAAGCCAGTTTGCTCAATTGTCATCAAATTTCAGAATATTCTAACTGTATTTAACTCAAATTATTTTGACAGTAATTGTCCCAAGATTGTTTTACTTCTGTGCATGGCATTAATGAGGCCCTTACTGGAATTCTGTAATCAGTTCTGTTGTCCACGGTTCAAAAAGGATGTTGAAAAATTGGAAAAGGTTCAGAAAAGAGCTTCACCAATAAGTCAGAGTTTGAAAAACTTGCCTCATAATAAGGGACTTAAGAACCTCAATTTATTTAGTTTATCCAAGAGAAAGCTAACAGTAATTTGATCATGAGCCACAAGTATCTACATAGGAGAGAGATTTCTGATGGTAGGTCACTCTTTAATCTAGCAGAAAAAAAGGCATAATGGGACCCAGTAGTTGGCAGCTGAAGCTAGACAAATCAGAGTAGAAATAACCTAAAAATCTGTAAAAACTTAAAAAACAACGAATAGTTTGGTAGCACTTTAAAGACTAACAAAACATGTAGATTGTATCACGAGCTTTCGTGGGCACAGACCACAAAAGCTCATGATACCATCTACATATTTTGTTAGTCCTTAAAGTGCTACCAAACTATTTGTCGTTTTTTTAAGTTTTTCCTGTTACAGACTAACTTGGCTTCCCCTCTGAAACTTCTGAAAATTTGTAACAGGGTAATTAACCATGTGCAGGGGCGGCCCTAGACTAGCTGCCAGCAACTGGCGTCCTAGGCGAACTATGCAATTGGTGCGCCCACCTCCAAACCCCTCAATGATATTGTGCCATCATTTGGCGCCCCATTTAACTTGGCATCCTAGGCGACCGCCTAGTTTGCCTATATGGATGGGCCGCCCTGACCATGTGAACTACTTTATGTAGATAGATGGTGGAGTCTCTTAACAGTTTAAATCAAACCTGTGGACGTTTAGTTAGAAGAGAGACTTCAGCTTAAACCAGGGGTGGGCAAAAGGACCTCCGCAGGCCGGATCCGGGCCCACCAAGCGGGTGGATCCAGCCTGCGGAGGCCCTGCTGCTTCCTCGCCCCCAGGGCTTAATTGGCCTGGGGGTGGGGAAGCACAGGAAGCCTCCTTCCGCCCTGCCAGGAGCATGTGGCGCTTTGAAGCGCCACGCGCTGCTTGCAAGACGGGGGGAGGGGGAGCGGGCGGGAAGAGCGGAGGAGGCTTCACGTGCTTCTCCACCCCCAGGCCCGTCAGGACCTAGGGACGGGGGAGCTGCATGAAACTTCCTTTGCCCTGTCCTGGCCCTGCGAGGCACCCGTGGCACTTCAGAGTGCCACATGCTTCTTGCAGGGCGGGAGGGGGCTTCCCATGTTCCTCTGCTCCCAGGCTCTGATTGGCTTGGGGGTGGGGGAGTGTGCCAAGCCTCTTCCAGGGCATGGGTGCCTAGTGGGAAGGGGGGACAAAGGGCTCTCCCACCCCTTCCTGTTTAGGCCCCACTCCTTCCAGGGCAGCCCTTGGCTACTTCAGAAATTTTTGAAGTGGCCCCCAGGCAAAAATTATTGCCCACTCTGGCTTAAACAGATGCTACGTTAAGAACAACATACCCTAGATCATAAAGAAATGTATTCCATGTCTCTCCTGGGTCAGAAGTCTGTTCCAGCGAGCTCATCTGTGTAACACTGGACTGTTTGAAATGTGTCTCTCATGCTGAAGGCTTGCTGTTCCATGTAAATTGACAGACAATCGAAGTGGTCAGATCCAGGTTTGGAAGCGAAGGCTCCGTTATTACGGAAACAGTTATGGGGAGGGCTTTGGGGGAGGGTTGTTTTTTCTTTTTTTGTTTTGTTAGTTTCCTCATTGTTTTGTCATGTAGGTTTCATTGTTTCAGCCCCAGAGTAAATGGGTGTTTACATTTAGTTCATTTTACTTTGTTTCAGCCATGAAATCACCAGACTGACTGCAATAATTGGCACTCTGTCCAGGTTTCTTCACATGGGTATTTCTGCTTGTTTGTTTGTTCATATCTTTGTACCCTGTAGAGGGAGAGAACAACTTCTGGATGCAGTTGACTTTCTCACACTTTTCGCATCATTGCCAAAAAACTGGCTGCTCCCTCCTACAGATCCATTCACTCTTGTTAATCAGATGGGTTTTGAAAGCTGCTTTTTGATTTCCTGAAATGTGTGTTCGGTCTTCCTTCCTCGTATCCCCACATTCTTCTTTTGTCTTTGGAGGTGAAAGCTGTGGGTGTGGTGGTCCCATTCGTCATTCTGGCTAATCTTAAACCTTTTATGTTAAGAACCAGAGTGGGCCAAACTATTCTCCCAGTGATGTTGGATTTACGCTTGCTGCAGCTTCATGAACTTCATCTGAGTTACTCCAAATTTACACTGATGTAGCTGAACCAGGAATCTAGCCTGCTAATTGGGTCAGAGAACTGTGCACCCTAAAGAGCACAGAAAATCCATTCCCTGATTTAACTTATATCTCCGAAAACCAGACTTAACTTTGGACTAGGGATGTTAGATATTAGTTATTTTAGTAATCATGTAGCTGCCACAGTTTTTAGCAATTACTCGGTTACTAAAATGCTCCCCCAGGGGGCTGGGCCAGCAGCCGGTGCACTCCCGGCTTCTGGCCCCACTTCCTCGGAGCCCCCTGCCGCCCATGCAGCTGCCTCTAATTCAGAGGCAGCAGTGCAGGATGGGAGGCAGAGATGATCCATGGAGGGCCCGAGCTTCCCATCGGCAGAGGCTCTTCCGGCATCCCACCTGCTCCTCCCAATGCTGCTGCCCCCCAAGCACCGGCTCCCACTTGCCCCCTGCGCTGCTGCCTCTGTGGGAGGCAGCAGAGGGGAAGGAGGCGGCTCTACAGGAATCGGCACGTGCAGGGAGCTGGCTTAAGAGCCGGCTCCCCATGGACACCAGCTCCTACCTCCCCACACCTTGCTGCCTCTGAAACCGGGGTGGAGAGGGAGTGTGTATAGTCGTTTAAATTAGCCGATAAGCCCAGGCTTAACGGTTAATCGTTTAAATGACTACACACCAACATCCCTACTTTGGACAAAGCAAACCCCTTCTTAGAATCAGCAAGCGCTCACTTGGTAAAGGACCGTATGGGACTAATTAGTCAGATGCTGTAATTACTTTAGCATGCCTTCTTGTTTCAACAGAGCACCCCGAAGGCTTTTGTTTTTGTATTTTTATCTTCGCTGTATGCAAGGTAGGTAGGAGGTGAGGAAATTGGGCTCAGGAAGCTGAACACCCAAACCGAGGGTTAAACTGGGTGACTGGAGCTTAAACACCGCTAAAAGAAACGGGCTTCATTGTACTCCATCTCCTGATGGTTTGTTGGCTCAGCTATTGTGGTTGTTTTGCTATTTGTTGAGCAGAGTCAGTGGGACCAGGGCTGTGTAAACACGTAATCTCTCTGGGCGTCAGTTCCCCACCTGTTCAATAGGGAGAATAATACTTCCTTTCTCCCAGCCTGTGTCTGTTTGAATTGTAAACTCTTTGGGGCAGGGATGAACTGTGCAAAGCGTGTAGAACAATGAGGCCCTGAACATGACTCCAGGGCTAGGCCCTGCAGAGCAATTTGGAGCCGCGGTACATTGGGTTGGCTGGGGTCCCTCCTATTCCATGTTGTTTGCACAGATGTTTGGGGGAAATCCCTGAGCTATAACTGTCCCCCTCTGTCCTCCCGTCAGTACAGGAGGCCCCGACTTGTGACGTGATTGGTTCCGGAGGAAGCGTCACAAGTCGGGGGCGTCGTAACTCGAACCCACATTAACGGTAGGCGCCGTGCGCCGTCGTAAATGCGGGCCGAGGATGTAAGTCGGAGGTTTCCGGCCCCTTCAATTACAAAAATGGTTGTAAGTGTGGGGGGTCGGAACTTGGGCGGTCGCATCTCGGGGGCCTCCTGTATTTAGGTCCCCTCATGAATACTCTACCAGTAATAGCAGAAGAAACTATGGAGTGTGCCAGTGAGCGTCACCATTTCACGATCACTGCATTGGGATTTTTCCAGTCAGGTTTCCAGCGATCTCCTGTCTCTGAGTTGTGACCTTATCCACTCCCTTCCGACGCGTGGTTGTAAGGCTGCCTTACATTGTGATATTTCAGCAAGTCATCTTGCCTAAAGGCCTGCCCTGTGCTTTGTTTTGTCTTCAGGGCCTTTAAAGTGCGTCTTGCCAGAAGTTGCCAGCTACCTGACTGCTCCTGTTAAGGTCAGATGGGTCTAGGGAAAACACACACAAAACAATAAATCCAGATGGGACTTGCCAGTAGCTTCCCCTCAGTCTTATGAGGCTCTATCAGGCTAAAGTTTTTCCAGTCCTCCTACAAGGGTTTTTGTCCCTTTTTTGAACTAGGGAGGCTGACGTAGGCATTCGAAGTTACAAATCAAGCCCAGGATTTAAATATCCCAGGCTTCATTTGCATCTTCCCGGCCAGTCGCCACTTTGTAAATTTCAAAAAAAAAAAAAAAAAAAAAAAAAGTGGCGACTGGCTGGGAAGATGCAAATGAAGCCTGGGATATTTAAATCCTGGGCTTGATTTGCAACTTCAAATGCCTACGTCAGCCTCCCTAGTTCGAACCAGGGGGCTAGTGTAGACATACCCTGAGAGCCGTTCAAGCTCATGCTTTTCAACCAAGAACCCTTTCTTTGGCCCCTAGTCCCGTGGGGCATGTCTACACTAGGAAACTATTTTGAAATAACTAAAACTGATTTAATAACTTCAAAAATAACACAGTCAAAATAGCATGTCCTCCTTACAGGGAAGCCTAGAAATTGATCCGAGGTAGGCTCCGTTACTGCGGATGAACTGCCTTGACTTAAAGCACCAGGAAGCTCTGAGGAGTAATTAGTTTGAATTACTTTGGGGAATACTTGTTTTGAAATAGAGGCACCAGAGCATCCACACAAGCGCTATTTCAAAATAAGTATTTGAAATTAGCCTTATTCCTCAAGCAAAACAGTCGTACAGATTTTGAAATAACGGGCTTGGTAGTGTGGGTGGTCCGCTTATTTATTTGACCGAAGTGGAGTTTTTTTTAAATAAAGCCCTAGGTTATGTCTACACTACAGAGGTTTTTTTTTGAAAAACGGCTGTTTTTCTGAAAAAACTTCACTTACGTCCACACTGCAGTTGTGTTCTTTTGAAAAAAAATTGAAAGGACAGAGGGGTTTTTCCGACATTGGTAAACCTCTTTCTATGAGGAAGAAGCCTTTTTGCGAAAGAGCTCTTTGGAAAAAGGCATGTGTGGATGGGGAAGAGGGAGTTCTTTCGAAAGAAGAGGAAAGAGGAAAAAGCACAGATGCCTGGTGGCCACTCTGTCCATAGTAATCACAGCTGAACTGCGAGATAGCGTCCATTCAGTGTGGATACTCTCTTTCGAAAAAGCAGATTGCTTTTTCGACGCGCTTTTGCAGTATGGATGCTCTCTTTTGGAAGAAGTTTTTTTTTTTTTTTTTTTTTTGAAGATCTCTTCCGGAAAAGCTTCTTCCAAAAGAAGCCTGCAGTCTAGACATAGTTCGAGTGTAGACCAGGGCTTGGAGAACTTGAACTGGAGTAGACAGACCATGCCATGAGGTGCACTTGCTTGGGAGTCATTTCATCTCTATGAATCACATCCTCACTGTTTTTAGTTCCTGGAGGCACTGTGCACTAACCCTCCCTCATGAAGTACAACACATTTTTAAGTCTTGCGTTAGGTCTGCTAGCAAAGGGCGTCTTGCAGGGGCCTTTGTGGTGTTGGTTTTAATTTGTGCCTTGTTGAAAACTTGCACGCTGGAATTGGTGGTTGTTGAAGGGGTGAAGAAAACAAGCCAGTTGAGCAGCTGGCCTGTGTTGCTAAGTTTTAACCATCTTAACAGCTGCTAATGGTTTCTGAAGCTGCCAAAGCAGTCTGAAGATGCATTTAACACCCAGCAGACACCTGTTTTGAGCAATTTTGCTCTGCGGGCGCATGACACTGTTCTGCAGGGGTCCTGTCCGTAAAGGAGAGTTAACGTCTGTATAACAGGTTGCTCCAGAAGGTGGAATATAGTTGGTTGTTCTACTTTAATGTTAGGGCCTTCTTGGTAAGGGGTTGGGACAATGCACAAAGTAAGAGAGAACTTAATACAGAAAAGCGGAGGATGAAATTTTGCCATTTCAATATTTAAAACACAAAACTCTCTCTCCACAAGCTTTATGCCTCTTCACATCACTTCCCGCTCACCCCATCTCACCTTCTCTAAGGGCTTTATAGACACGAATGAGTTTTTCTTCTGCAAAGTGGTGAGAGGTCCCACGGATACCTTACTCCCAGTCCCGTGTGTTAGCCACAAAACCATCCTTTGCTTTTCCATATATTGGACCATTGTATTGTTTTGCCTCTTAACGAGTACTGCGTATTACAGTAAAAGCGCTGATATCCAGCACTCAGCTAACCAGAAAACTCAATTAGCCGGCATTTCTGGTATCTTGCAAATACAAAACTTCAGTGTCGTAACTGGGACCAAGGTACCACACATCATGTTACACAACCGCATATTCAGTGCTCTGCTTTTATGCAAGAGAGGCAGAAGACAAGTAAGCAAGCTGAAATCAGGGATTTATTCCCAAAAAGCAGCTTCTTGTGTGTGTCATAGGATCATTACAAATTCAGCCCCGCCTCCTACACCTTCTACATCTACTTGTAGTGATCTGGATATATGCCATCCACTACTCACCATGAATATGTAGTGTAATAAGGTAATCTGCCATATACAGTAGACTTCCGATAATCCGGAACCTTTGGGACCTAGGTGGTGCCGGATTATCAGATATGCCGGAGTATCAAGAGGTACTATACGATGGTTATGTATATACTGTATACAGTATATGCTGTATATAAAGTGTTCTTAACCCTTTTTATTGTACATAGTGTATACAATATACTTTAATGTTTTAGTTTTTTAACCCTATTTTACCCTTTTTGCTCAGTTCAGCTGCTGCCGCTGTTACCTTGTGACTCATTTTTTGCCGAAGCTCATTCACTAGGCTTGGCTCTTGCCATTTTGATGCCAGACTATCAGGAGTGCCGGACTGTTGGATGCCGGACTATTGGAGTTTTACTGTAGAAAAAGTTACCGGAATACACCTATCAGAGTTATGTTAGTTGGAATCTGCATGAACAATGAAAAGTCCTGTGGCACCTTATAGACTAACAGATTTATTGGAGCATAAGCTTTCATGGGCAAAGACCCACGAAGTCTGACAAAGTGGGTCTTTGCCCACGAAAGCTTATGCTCCAATAAATCTGTTAGTCTATAAGGTGCCATAGGACTTCTCGCTGTATACATCGAAGTACTTCAAGAAACCAACCACTCTGCTGTACAGTATGCCTGCTAGATTGGTGTTTTCCTGCATGCTATTTTATAGACACACTATACACCAGTGTTCCCTCTAAGCTGCTCAGCAGTACAACTTCACAGGTGATTAATCAACCCCTCTCAGTCAGTCAGCTCTCTGGTCAGAGACCTGAGCCTCTGACTGGGTGGGGATGATTCATCATCTGTGAAGCCGTGTTGGGAACACTGCTATACACCGGGTTATTTTTCTCCTTGGGTTTTTAACTGCTGGTCTGCAGACCGGTGCCGGTTCGCGAACTGCTGGCTGTCAGGCCATGGTGGCAGCCAGAGCTGAAGCCAACTGTTCATGGCTGCTAGAGGGGTATATCCCAGCCCTGGACCCCAGAGTCACTGCAAACAGCCGCTGTGAACCAACTGCTTCAGCCGTGTGGCGGCTGCCGGGACTGAAGCCAGCTGCTGTGTGGCAGCTCTGGGGTTGGCTGACAGGTAACATTTTATTTGCATCATAAACAGGCCACATAAAAAGTGACTGGTCCACCACAAGTTTGTGACTGTGTTTGGCGGTCCGCGGTATAAAAAAGGTTGGGAACCACTGAATGAAGAGGCAGTATTAGGAGCTACTGTGGACCAATGTTCCCTCTAATTTTTTTTCCGTCCATGTGCAGAATAAATTTTGTTTTGTGCACCAGTGCATGTGCAGATGTGCACCACCAATAGAAATGCATGCTGCTGGCTGGGGTGGTTTGCTAATCTGCCCCAGTCGGAGCAGCCCTTATCTGTGGTGGGCCCATTTCCCCCCCTCCCCATTGCTGCAGTTTACTTTTTTAAGCTTTGTAACTACTGAGCCCCCAATGCGTGTAACCACTAGGATTTTTAGCAGTTACATAATTACATTTTTAAATGTTTTTTTTTACACCCCCAACTGAAAGGTAGTAATAGTTTAATATTTTAGTTACCTCAGCGGTCACGCTAGACAGGCGCTGAATACTGGTGAGATCATGCTAACATATATGAAATTATTTTAGTTTCTTTAAGACATAGTAATTAAATACAGTATATACTGATCCCTCACAATGACAGCCGCCCACAGAGCTAAAAACAGGAAATCCATTAACTTCACTATTTAAAAAATAAAATAAAAAATCTTCCCAACTAATTCCTCTGTCACTTAAAGTTCTACATAAGAGGGCTAATTTAATGCTGCATTAACTCGGTATCGCCCTCTCGTTACCTAAGTAGTTTCTAATGACTACCCTGGAGAGCACTTGGAAGCTTTTAAAAGTTTTTATGCTAAAATTTTTTTTCCGTGTGGTTTATACTTTAAGAACAAAAGTTATTGGTAACATTCTGAAATCTTTCAACAACATCAAGAGCTATTCTCTTGGCTACGGAAATCTCAAATCTCGCCAGGTTGTTGTCTCTCAGAGCAAACAAGCGAAATCAGGAATATGTTAAATAAGAAAATGGGTGTAACACAGAGTTGAGATTGGGAGTGGGACGATTGTGTTAAAGTTAAAGCCTGAATCCCCCCTCCTCTATATATTTTGAGGAGCCTCTACAAACACTTACCATACCTTATTTCTCCTGCTGTTATAACTACCATGAGCAGTTCCATGGACTTTTGTGGGACTATGACTGGGATAAGTGTTTACAGGATTAGAACATAAGAATTGCCATACTGGGTCAGACCAAAGGTCCATGTAGTCCAGTATCCTGTCTGCCGACAGTGGCCAATGCCAGCTCCCCCAGAAGGAATGAACAGAAGAAGGATTCATCAAGGGATCCCTCTCCTGTCATCCATTTCCAACCCCTGACAAACAGAGGCTAAGGACACCAGTCCTAGCCATCCTGGCTAATAGCCACTGTTGGACCTGACCTTCATGAATGTATCTAGTTCTTTTTTGAACTTTGTTAAAGGCCTGGTCTTCACAACATCCTCTGGCAAGGAGTTCCACAGGTTAACTGTGTGCTGCATGAAGAAAAACTTCCTTTTGTTTGTTTTAAACCTAGTACCTAATAATTTAATTTGGTGACCCCTAGTTCTTATGTTATGGGATAGGACCTTTAGAATTATGTTGGCTTTGTAGTGATGAATTAATATTCATTACTACAAGGTATGTCAAAGGTTAGGTCTATTATTCTGTATTCTAGTTGCTTAGAGTGGAGGAAGGAAAGTTAGAACTCCTGTTGATGAATTAACGTCTGATCTTAGGCAAGTGCATTCTTAACCCTTCTGTGGGTCAGTTTTCATACCAGTGAAATGGGAATAGCAACTTGTCTACCACTGAGGAGACATGTACCCCATTAATATTAGTAAATGATGTTGTGAACCTTAGATGAAAGACACTACAGTATTCAAAGAATCGTAGAATCATAGAACCATAGGGCTGGAAGAAACCTCAGATTTAGAAGGTCATCAAGTCCAGCCCCCTGCTTTAGGCAGGACCAATCCCAGTTAAATCAACCCGGCCAGGGCTTTGTCAAGCCGAGACTTAAACACCGCTAGGAATGGAGACTCCACTACTTCCCTAGGTAACCCATTCCAGTGCTTCACCACTCTCCTAGGGAAATAGTTTTTCCTAATATCCAACCTGGACCTTTCCCACCACAACTTGAGACCATTGTTCCTTGTTCTGCCATCCGTCACTACTGAGAACAGCCTTTCTCTATCCTCTTTGGAACCGCCCTTCAGGAAGTTGAAGGCTGCTATAAAATCCCCCCTCACTCTTCGCTTCTGCAGACTAAACAAACCCATCTCCCTCAGCCTCTCCTCGTAGGTCATATGCTCCAGCCCCCTAATCATTTTGGTTGTCCTCCGCTGGACCCTCTCCAGTGCATCCACCTGTATTAACCCCCCTGCTCCTCCTCACTCAATTCCCCTTTCCCTCCTCTCCCATATTGTCCTTCCCCAAAGTTGTAGCTGATATTTCTCTGTCTTCCTTATTTCTCCTGCTGTCACAGGAAAGGTTTGCCTCTGGGTTTATGCACCATCTTTCTGTGTGAAGCTCGCATGTTAGGAAATAAAAGTATTCTCTTTTTGTGGTTTTAGAGTAAAGCTTTCTTGCTGCTCGTGGATGTTTTTAAAAGTCTTAAAGTGGAGACGTTCTCCCTTTCATCGAGTGAAGAAGGATTTCCAAGACCTAGTACCTTGAACATGTTCAAGAGTCAATCTGAGTTGATAGAATACTTTGTCTCTATTGTAGCGTAGGGATGTTCAATGTCGGTTAATTGAATAGTTGAGTAACCTCAAGAATTCTTATCGATTAGTCGACTCTTCTATAGTCCCCAGGGCGGGGCCGGCAGCCAGTGCAGGGTGTCAGGTGGCAGCTGGTTCGCAAGGAGAGCCATTTTAAAAACCAGCTGCCTGTCGCCCTGTCCTGCTGTGTCTGATACAGAGGCAGCAGCATGGGGCGGCAGCAGCCCCTGTCTAGGGTGGGTCTGAGCTCCCCGACTTGGTGCGAGCCAGAACTAAGCTGGGCTGCCTGCTCCCAATACACTTTAAATGCAGAGCCGCAGCAGGGCTAGGTCCCAGACCCGTTTCAAGCCGGGACTGAGCTGGACTGCTAGCTAGTCTGTTAAAAAATTTACTGGCAAGTGTGGGGAGGGGTAATGCTGTTACCCACCAGCTCTGTGTTTTGGGAGAACCAGAGCATGGCCACCTGTCCACCCTGTGCTCTTGGGGAGCCAGGGAGTGACACTCATGGAAAACCATCCCCCTCCCCCGGCCTCTACTTGAATCACAGACAAAGCACTGAAAAGGCCGGGGAAGACGCACCGAAATTCCTCCAGACAAGGATGATAGAATTAAGGAAACACCCCAGCCTCATCTGCATGGAAGATCGAACAAAGAGACATCTCCATTAGCATACAGAATGGAGACCAGGTCTTCCAGAGCAGGAACCACACTGAATTATGGGATACCAAAAGCGGAGAAGCACTGCCTGATGGGAAATCTCTGCTCCAGAGGCTAATGAACCCAGGACTGCGCACACCCAAATTAGTCAGTATCAGACCAATTCTAGTAACAATCCTATTGACATCCAAAATACTGAAACTGCCTCGTTGCATTGTGAACTCCGTCAAGGAATATCACCCATAACCAGGGGTGATCAGTCTCTATTGTCTCACCTCTGGTTATCCATGAACAAATCCAGTGTTCTCTTGAAACGATCTTCCTATCCCTACAAAAACTCCTACCCTTGCCCGCGAAAAACTGTTCTGATATCTGGATTTAAACTGCATCAGGTCCATTGAGACTTCTTTATCTCCTGTCTGATGGTGCTGGAGGCTCTGCACTGCTTGTCTCCCGCCCCTGGCTCCCATCACCATCTGGGAACCCCAATCAGTGCAAGCTCCATGGAGTGGTGAGGTCTCTCTCTCTCTCTCTCACCCTCCCCTCCCAACTACCTCTCTCTGAGCCTAGTCTCCTGACCCTGACCTAGGTAAACTGTTATATGGTTTGCTAACCCTAACATCTGTAATCGATTTCAATTTAGATTTAATATTAACTGTTGGATTTAATATTGTAACTGTCCTGTGTGTTTGGCTCCTCATACATATATATATTCACTACCCAGAAATAAATAACTTCCATTGTTAAGATGGTTGCTTCTCTCTCTCTTTCTTTCTCTTTCTCTCACTCTTCCTCAAGGGGTGTTGTTTTGGCTTCCCCATTCGCTCTGCAGCAACGCTTCTTGTACCCAAGCTAAAGATCCCTGAGGGTGCCCAAAATCCTGTGGGGTTTGCTCATCACATGCTTTACCTGCGAATGATTGTGGTGTGAGAGTGGGGATAGGGAGGTGTTGAACCTGGGGGCTTATGAGGATGGCAGCTAAAGGCAGATGAGGGTGCAGGGGGGCATTGCTGTGAAACCCAGCCAGCTGAGTCCAGGGACATATGAGGGGTCAGCGTGTGAGTGCTGATTACCCTGTCTTTTGAGATGTGCTCTCTTAGTGGGTGTGAGTGTCTGGGTGTGTCGCTAAGGTGGTAAGAACCCCATCCTGAGGAACGTAGTTCCTGCAGGAGAGCTCCAATGGGAGGGGGAATTGGCAGCAGGGAGAATTCAGCCCCGTATAAGAGCACAAGCAACACACTGATAGAATTGTTAACCTCCCCCCCAGTCCCATAAGAGTAACCCTAATAAATGAGCATACCCCCAGAGTATTGGGCAAATCTGGTAACGATATGTGTAGTCGATAGCATTAACCGATAAGCATAAGCTTATAGGTTAATCGATGATACTGTTACATCCCTATTGTGGAGCAGAAACACAGTACAGGAGACCCGTAGAGATGCAAGGTTAACTGTCTGTGAAATGGATCCATAGTGTAAACTGTCTGTGGCCATCTGTTTTTTTTTTCTAGATATACTATGCAATTTACATGAGCAAGAGGCACCAATAAACTTCAAAGAAAAAATACTCAAGAATGTGTCTGATGAAAAGTGAGGCTATTTTCTTAGCGCTCCGTGTTGGCAAAATGAATTTTAATGAAGTTTGGTGAAGTATTTCTCCTCTGGGCTTTAGTTTTTTGAAGTCAGAAATTCATGCTGCAGGATCCTGAGTGGGAAGTTACCACTTATAAATCAAACTTTAAATTCATACTCAAGCTTTGCTGAAGCTATTGGGGGAAAAAAGGAATTTGGGGTGGAATACGTGGCATTTTTATCAGGCTTTCTCATGTCTATAACTCATCTAATTTCATGGAAATTGGGAATTTCCACTAGGAATCACCAGGAATACTTTCCATAAGGATCCCTAGAAGCCTTTGAAACCCAACCTTATGGCTTGACAGTGTTGATTTTTCTTTGCCGTTGTCTGTATATTGTGTGTGGGTCTTTTTGGTGGCGATTGGAAAGTTTAACAATGTGCCAAGTGTGTCTTTATCCCCATAATGGACCTCTTGATGTTTTGGAGGAGAGAGAGGAAAGCACTGCACTGCAGCACAGGGATGTTAAATATCGGTTAATTGGATATTCGATTAACCTCATGAATTCTTATTGGTTTCTCGACTATTCTATAGTCCCCAGGGGCGGGGCTGGCAGCCAGTGTGCTCCGGCCCCACTCCTGAGGAGCCCCCTGCCACTCTATGCTGCTGCCTCTGTATCAGAGGCAGCAGCATGGGGTGGCCGCCACCTCTGTCTGGAGCGGGTCCTGAGCTACTGGACCCGGAGTGAACCAGAACCGAGCTGGGCTGCCTGAACACCTGAGTCGTAATACACTTTCAATGCAGAGCTGCACCGGGGGTAGGTCCCCGAGCCAGGACTGAGCCAGGCTGCTGGCCTGCCTGCTAAAAAATGTACTGGCGGGGGGGAATGCACGTAGTCTGTAGCATTAACCTATCGGTTTGCTTATCGGTTAATTGATTACACTATTATATCCCTACTGCAGCAGCTTTGGGTGCTGAGATGCTGAGGGAATACAGAATAACTTGTAGCTGTAGGTTGGGAGCATGCACTATTTTTGAGGTTTAGAACCTGTAAATACTGTATCAGCAACGTTCAGCTGCGCAAGAAGATAAAGCAATCCACTGAACACTTCTCATGGGGTATTGGCTGTTGCCATTTGCAGGGCTCGACGATCGCAGGGAAAACCACTCGCCAGCCCCGTACTGTGTATGCACGAGGCCCGCGCTGCGCGGACTGCCGGTGAACGGGGTGACTGGCTGAAATTTACTGACCACGGGCGAGTAGATAAGCGTATTTGTCGAGCCCTGGCCATTTGGATGTCAATTTTGCTGTCCTTTTTCCTGCAAATTGCCTGACTGCTGAGTGATCCTGTAGGCCTTGAGGTTCATGATGATTCGCCTCTCTGCACCCATTTTTTTTATTTTATTTTTTTTACTTTTTGTTCTGTGTTGTGCTGCTGGGAAATCTCCACTGTTGAGAATAACATCCATGTTGAACTTGACTTCATTGAAGCAGGTAGCTACCAAACATTAAATAACCCCCATTGAAACCCTATGGCAAAATCTTGAGCCTACAGAAGTCAGTGATAGTTTTGCCAGTGACTTTAGCAGGGCCAGAATTTCACCCCCAGCGTAGGCCCATGACACTTTTTAGTTTCAACAACTATCGCTCTTTGAGGTAAACCTAGGCTCCCCCTTAGGACTTGCCTGGACTAGCTAACACACACAAAAATGGCAAGTGACTTATCAACATGAGGGCTTTCTCGTTTTGTGTTAATCGCTAATATGTGTTTACAACCCCCACCTTTTTCTACTGTAGATGTAACTTCTGCTGTGTCAGGACACATTTTTTTGCATGGAATGACCAAAATGATGATGGATTTATACAAATGTTAAAATTCGGTAGTGGGCAGCGTGATGTAGTGGGGACTGTGTTGGCTTCTGTATTCTGTATTCCCTCGGATTTGTATTCACTCTGTTGGCTTTGTTGTGATTCTACTGTCCTCTTCTGTTCTGGAGTAACTGTCCAGTTCTGGGCCCCCCACTAGAGAAAGGGTCCAGCGGAGAGGGACTAAAATGATTTGGGGGCGGAAGCATATGACCTATGAGGAGAGACTGAGGGATTTGGGTTTGTTTAGTCTGCAGAAGAGGAGAGTGAGGGGGGATTTGATAGCAGCCTTCAACTCCCTGAAGGGAGGTTCCAAAGACAGGGAGGTGGAGGTGCTCTCGAGTGGACTAGGAGACACAACACTTGCCTGAGGAGGACAGGGTTGTGGGTTGGAGCTTCCACACTGGGAGCCAACCAGACAGCCAACAGACAATACAGAACCCACCAAAGGTAGGGAGATGGCATGGGCCCAGCTACCTCTGGGGTGGCCTAGAGGACAGCACATTCACCTGGGGAGCACAAGGTGGTAGGTTCAAAGAGGATGGAGAGAGGCTGTTCTCAGTGGTGGTAGATGACAGAACAAGGAGCAATGGTCTCAAGTTGCAGTGGGGGAGGTCTAGGTTGGATATTAGGAAAAACTATTTCCTTAGGAGGGTGGGGAAGCACTGGGATGGGTTCCCTAGGGAGGGGGTGGAATCTCCATCCCTAGAGGTTTTTAAGTCTCGGCTTGACAAAGCCCTGGCTGGGATGATTTATTTGGGATTGGTCCTGCCTTGGGCATGGGGCTGGACTTGATGACCTCCTGAGGTTTCTTCCAGCCCTATGAATCTATGATTCTAACTCTGTGGGTGTGCGTGCCTCAGTTTCCCCAGGCACTGCATCACTATCTGCATGAGGAGGGGAAGGCTGGACATGACTCAGTGTGGAAGTATGTCCGTCTCTCACCTTCTGAGGACCAAATGACAGCAAATAAAACCTTGGACCTGGAAGCAGGACAAAGCAGGAGGTGGGGCTTCCTGTGGGGCTGTGAGCAGTGGCTGTCAGTGTGAGTCAGTTTTTCAGCTGGCTGGGGGAGAAGAGAGCCTAGCTGGCCTGGGGGGGAAAGCAAGGGGGCGACTCCTCTTCCCCTAGATGGATTGTACTGAATGTTCCTGGTTCTCGTAACAAGAAGTCTGAGCTATGCTGTATCCCTGTGAACCAATAAACCTTCTGTTCTACCTGCTGGCTGAGAGTCATGTCTGGCTATGGAGGGTCAGGGCCCGGTGGCTCCCCCACACTCCGTAACAGGCAGTTCCTTAGCAATTTCAGGATGTCTTTTTTGTCTCTTTTCATGGAAATATTCCTATTGGTTTTAGACTTCTTTTAAAGACTTATTTTTATATCATATAAAGTTAGGCTCAGATCAACCCAACACGACTCTTTTAGGTGTTTAATTTTTTTTTCTTATAACTTTCTCCATATTTGCACAGTCTTACAAACTCAGCAGCCAAGGCAGACAGAAGGTGAGAGGAGAAACGGAGGCCAGAGAGGGGAAATGCCTTGCTGGTGGAAATATGACACAGGACTTCTGACAATCCACTGGGACGTGTTCCCTACCAGTAATGGAAATGCTTCTTGTCAGACTTTTTGCTGACTGCTGTGGTGAATCCATCGATTGTAGCATGAGTCAATAAGTGTTTGCAGCCTGAGGCCCTGTATTCATAATACATTGACAAAACATGTAGATGGTATCTTGAGCTTTCGTGGGCACTGCTGATCATCTGAAGAAGTGGGCTGTGCCCATGAAAGCTCATGATACCATCTACATGTTTTGTTAGTGTATAAAGTGCTACCAGATCATTTGTTGTTTAAATGTATCCTGTATAGACTAACTCTGCTACCCCCTGAAACTTCATAATACATTGTAATTGTGAGCATAATATGTTTTATTTTTGACACCTGTCAAAAATAGATATACAGTAAAACCTGTGTTATCCGGCACAGTTGGGAATTAGGGTGTTCCGGTTATCTGAGGGTTCCATCAACCTCGGAAAAACCAATAGACAATAACAGTAAAACTCAAGTTTTTAATATTGGTACTTTTATAGTGTGAGGCAGTTGGTCTCACATTTCTGTTTTGAGTTAAAGATGATTAGTATTTCTTAAATAAAAAATTAAGCCAATCATGGTAAACCCAAGCCAGGCCTGTGCGCCTGAAGGTGTGACAGTATTGTGGCTGGGGACAATGCTGGTTAATAATGTTTTCTGGTTAGCAGAGTGCTGGATAACAAAGGTTTCACTGTAACATAAAGTATGTCATCATGCATTTTCAGGAAGACAGAAGCAGTTAATTTAATTCTATTCTGAGTAAGTCCACGTTGACACTCTTTACTTTGACAGTCAATGCCAGAGGTGCAGATGTGTTCCTCATTTGGAGAGATGGGGTGAGCTTACCACAAAGATCCAATGACTTGGCCTTTTTCAAAAGAAAGTTCTGCAGCCTCTACCCATCGACCCAGACCTGCATTACGATCCCTTCCAACCAGTCATTTTTTTCTGCCCAGAAAAGGTGCTTTACTACTTCAGCTGCTCTGTGAATGCTACCGACAACCTTGACTTGGTTTTGCTGTTTCCCACAAGCATCTACTCTCCACAAAACTGTCACCTCTCCTGTTGTTGCAGTTCTTCCTGCAGCTCTGCAGAGCCATGAGGATCGCCCTTTCTGTGTTTGCACTACTCTTGACAATAGCGTAGAGGTGTATGGGCTCCATGCTTTTGTCAGATAGTGGACAGCAAGAAGTTCCATCTGGTTTTGTGGGAATTAATAAACAAAAGGCATGAAAACTATGGAATACAGATGGGGGGATGGGATGGAGGAAGTTGTAGGAGAGGAATTTGACCTCATGCTCCCAGTCATCTGTGAACGGCTCATTTCTACTCCAAGGTGCATTTCCAAACTTTCCCTAAAGACAGTGCACCAGTTTGTGTGTGTGTATATATCCTATCCACACACATTGTAATGCATATATATGTATGTGAGTAGTCATGTGTACAAAACCAGACAACTGTCTACCTTGTCATGCAGTAGGAAGGAAAGTGAGAAAATGCAAATAAACTCTTCTGACCTTTGCTTCTGTTATAGCTGGCCAAAATATATTGACTGAAATTGTCCCATTAGAAAAAAGGAGTTGCTTTGTATACATGGAAAGCTTCTTTTCATGTTGACTGGAATTTTTCATTTCTGTTTTCAAAAACAGAAATAAAATATTTTAATTAGCATTGAATGTTTTTGTTTTGTGTTCATATTTTCCAGGGGGAAAACACATTAAACAAAAATGTTGCATTCAGAATTGCGTGGAGAACAGCCATGTGTTTTGACCAGTTCTAATTTTGATGGTAGTGTCCAAAAGACCCAGTAAGGATTTGGAAGCCGAGAAAACAATTCCTGTCCTAGGCTGTTGGATTAATTGTTTTATATAGTGTCCATAGTCACGTTTGGGATGAGTCACTTTAAAAATAACTTGATTATACAGCCGCTCCCGGAGTTACGACCACCTCCACTTACGACCATCCGTACTTGCAACCAAAACAGTCGTAAATGCGGATCCAAGTTACGAACGGCGATCCGCGCTTACAAATAGCGCAGTCGCCATGTAACTCTCTATGGGATCCGAGTTACAAACACTTCGAGTTACGGACCTTGTTCGTAACTCGGGGAGCGGCTGTATATAATATAACGATGTCTTTGTCATGTGCATGTGTGTGTGTGTAAGTAATAGAAAATATCGCAAGAGATCGTCTTTTACATTAAAGCTATGTCTACACTACCAGGTTATTTTGAAATAATGGCTCCTGAAATAACTATTTTGAATTAAGCTTAGTCCTCTTCACAAGCAGGAGATATTATTTCGAAATAACAGGCTTAGTAGTGTCGATGCTCCACCTTGTTATTTCGAAATAAGGGGAGTTACTTCGAAATAACTCCCCACTGTAGACACACTCTAAAAGTAAGCCATGGGAAACAAGGGTTTGACGCAGTACTGGTTGAAGCAGTGTAAGTCTTTTTGTAGTTGTTAACTTTGGATCAGGCTCTAATTTTCTCAGCTGTTGTTTGTGCAACTTCAGGGTCTTCTCCCAACCCTTTTTTTCCCAGCTGCCATCCACTGGCTGTTCATTGCGTCATGCTTCATGAAATGGGCGAGGTCCATAGGGAAGCCGAATACACAGATTCCAGTAGTTGCATAGGAGACTTTTCAGAATTGCCTTGTTCCAGACCCACTGATATATGTTTTAGGTTCATCGTTGCTGATAACTCAGCTGCTTTTCTCGTCAGGCATTTATTGGTAAATAACAATATAAAGCCGAAAATTGGAAGCCGTAGTGATATAAGACCATATAATCTATATTCCATTAGAAGTAATACCCTCTGCAGGGAACCGTAATGACATTGCTTCAGACGGTTCCGGAGACCATTCATCCCAAATTGACATTTTATATAGTAAGTACCCGTAATGTTTTCAACGGGATGTCAGATGTTCCTGCCAAAGTGTATGGTCTTTCCAGAAAAATGGCACATGTACAGGCATTAAGTGGTTCTCCTTTCAAGCAAGAAATGTTTTTAGTGCTGTAGAAAGGGGAAAGCAAGCTAGATTTCCGAGCAGCACAGGGATGCAAGGAGTTGTATGTAATTCTGGAACAGAAAAGTCTTTGCAGAAAGCAGAGAAAGCAAAATCAGGCAGGGGGAGGGGGCCGTTCAATGTTTTTTCCCAGAACATGCAAAACTGCTTATTTTGCTGCAGCGAGTTTGGAGAAAGTAACAAACATTTTCAGCGCGCGCAAGGCAAGTGCAGCCACTGAAATCCATGCCACTGGCAGCTCCCTTGATTTTTTTTTTCAAATGTGGATCCATCCCCCGCCGTGCTGTGGAGATAACAATGGGGTTCATTGTGCGGGCTGCGCAGCTGCTGAAATTTGACTAGATCCAACCGAAGCAAACAGGAGCAGGTGGGTCAACAAGGCGACCCTTTCGTTCCCAGAAGTATCAGGATGCACTGGGGGGCCTATGGGGTCGCTGTGCTGAGGGGAGACCCACGTTTTAGCCCTAATGTGAGACCCACGGCAACTAGGATAGGACGACACGCAATTTGGGGACTAGGGTTTCATGTGTAAGAGACCCTCCAATGTTTCTAAAGATTGTGGGATTAGTGGCATTTGTTGTCACTTGTTCCCATTGAACTGACTTGAGGAGGCCTGGATTTCTTTCCTAAAATGCCAGGATTGCCGAGTATTAATTTACATGATAAATTAGCATTGCTGATGGCTGACAACTTCATTTTCTTCCTCCCGATTTGCTGCTGGTATTTAGATCAGTGTCTTGTTTCTAGTTTCTTACTCTTGGTTTGCTATGTCTAGTGTGTTTTTTGTTTTTTGTTTTGTAAAAAAAGGTATTATTCGTGTATGCTGTTTAATCTGTAAACTTGACAAAGGCCAAATAAATTTTTTTGTCCCAGGTTATAAGTGATCAGTGATTATTTATGTCACACTTGTGCCTTTCATGTCATAGCACTGTACAAGCAAATAGGCAGGCTTCGATTTTCAAAGGGGCAGTAGGAGTTGGAGATGGAACTTCCATTGTAATTTTAATGACCGTTCTGTACCTTACTGCCTTAGGAAAACTGGCTTACAGTGAAAAGCGACATGGGTATAGCTACATTTCTTGGGGTATGAAAAATCCATACCCCTGAGATATGCAGTTAGCCTGACCTAATCCTCAGCGTAGACAGCGCTCCATTGATGGAAGAGTTCTTCCGTTGACCTGGCTACTGCCTCGTGCGGAGCTGCATAAATTACAGCAATGAGACCACACCTCCTCTTGTCGTAACGCACGTCTACACTGAAAAGTTACCTTGGTGTCACTGTAGCATTTTAAATGTCGACGTAGCCTTAGTTGCCTTTGGGCTTCTCGACTCAAATACCACTCCAGGTCTCGTCTCAAAGAGCTTGCAGTCTGACAAGAAATCAATGGAATAGAAGGGAGACGGATGTAATTAAAAAGATCATTTTGAAGATCAGTGATCCCTAACCGGCCCCCAGCTTAGACTTTATTAATTGGCTGATTTTTTCATAGGCATCAGAGAACATATGGCCCACATAGGTCAGGGAAGCAATACTGAAGACAATGGGTTATCTCTGACTACAGAAGTTTCCCAATGTAGGCTAAAGGATGTTACATTTCGAGTACTTGACTAATCAAATAGACGATGCGATTTGCATTGACTATTCAATTAGTTGATAGGGCAGCTCCGCCTTGGAAATGTAGCAACAGCCTTAGGGTTTCAAAGCGGCAGCGCTGCATGGAGCCTGGGGAAAGCGGAGGAGTCCCCAGCTGATCCCAGGCTCCACGTGGCACTGCCACTTTGAAACGCCATGTGCAGCCTGGTGACACCCCAGTTAGCCCCGGGCTGCATGGGGTGTTTCAAAGTGGCAGCACTGCATGGAGCCCGGGGTCTGGCCCCAAGCTCCATGTGGCACTGCTGCTTTGAAGTACCCCTCCTCTTCCCCCCTCCTCGCCCCCCGCTGCCTTTTTCTGATAGAGGCAGCAAAGGGCAGGGGGACGCGACTAGTTGACTAAGCATTTGCTTATTGAATAGTCGACTAGTCGTTCACATCTCTGTTGTAGGCCGCGTATCCCAATGGTCCTTTGGGAACAGTCTCATACCCTTTTGGAGATGGCAAGTGATCCGAATTGTGAATGTGCCCGATGGAAGCTTTTAGGACGTAGTCGTGAACGACTGCTCGTAAAGTCAGCAGTTTGGAGACATGGAAGCTGTTTGTGGAGGTTCTGTTGACGGAGCTCCTAATCTTGCTGTGCGCTATCAGTTTACAGTAAGTGAGTCTGAGAGAGAACAGAACTTTCCCCTTTTACACTCTCCTATACTTATCACTTGAGCTGTGAGCTTTAAAAGAGCAGAGTTACTGTTTTCAGTGTCTGCGTGGCTTAGCTGCTGATTTCTAAAAGTGGAGAATGAAGTGCATAGGTCGGGGTTAATCCTCCCCTACTGCCCTATTTTTGATGCCACTTTATACATACTTAACTGTGTTATGGGCAGAACCAATTACGCACTGAAGAGGAAAGGCAGGGAGTGAATCCAAATCATACAGGTCACATTTGAATCTGTTCTCTCTCTTAAGCGTAAGGGTTTGTTCGGGTCTGTGTTTTTTGGGTCAGAGCTATCTGTTATCAGCTGAAGTTTCACCAGGATAATAAAGCGACTTACTGGCTTGCAGAGAGAAGGTGAAAGGTAGATAGGGGCAGTACAAGTAGGAATCCAGGAAGATCATAGAAGAGGGAATTGATCGAGAACTTCTGGGGTGACAAGGCCAAGGTGACTTCCAGTCACATTCAGGAGAAGGCCACGAGCACAGGAGGTGCAACATACAACGTAAAGGAAAAATGAATACTCGGCGTCCAAAGATGATTTCTGGTTTTTACAACCAAGTTAAGGCAAGAGACACCGGAGTCAAAGACATGGGATGAAATAATCCCTATTTTATCCAGGAGGACTTCAACTTGTGGGACATCTTGGAGGAATGGAGTCACGTAGCAGCCAAGAGAGAACAAGTCCAACACAGAGACAGGGTAGAAGAAGGAACACACTTGGTTTCCCTTTTTAAAGATGTGAGAGGCAAGACTGGAGCTAGCAGGGAACCGTCCTGGTAGGGGAAGCTAACTGGAGATGACAGGGGGGCCAAGTGGAACACCTTGCTTTACCCGAAAACAGAAGTGACCTGGGGAAGATGTAGAAAGTTTCCACCAAAGATCCAAACCAGAGGGGAGAGGACTGGTCAGGTCAAGGTATGGAGGACAACACTGCACCACAGTTACAGTCTCACAAGAACATAAGAACAGCCATAATGTGTCAGACCAATGGTCCATCCAGCCCAGTATCCTGTCTAACAGTGGCCAATTGCACACATCTTAGTGCCCACTTACATGCAGGAAGCAGCTTAAGGCCGCTGTGGGGGATTGGATTTACATTGAAAAGGGGATGATGGTGAACTCGATGGGGTTGTGTGTGATGAGCAAGAAAACCAAACTCGGTGCTCGGGTTACCAAGCTATCGATATTCAGGGTGTCAGAAAGGGGTGAGTAATCGGTGTCTGTGGGTATCTTGGTTATAGTACCTACTTCGTCAGGTGCATTTGACAAAGTTGCCCTGAAACCTTGGCCTTCAAGGTGACACAAAGCTCCTTGGTGTTTTTTGTGGCTACAGACTAACTCGGTGACCCCTCTGATACTTGATTATATTAATAATTCTCTCGTACTCCAGTGCTTCTGGTCTTAATATCAGACCATGGCAACCACAGTGTGACAGGAAAGCTCAGTCTGCACCGGCAAAATTGTTCCTCGTGCTCAAAGGTTGCAGGTGAGCTGGAGCTGAATGCAATTGAACGGCAAACGGTTTTAAAGAGAACCTCTGAAATGGTGCTGGCCGCTGTTTGTCCTTGGCTGCACTTGTTCTTAAACCATGTTCAACGCCGGCTCAGCTGCACCCGCTGTCAGCAGTGGGTAATTGAAGAGTTTTCAAACAACAGCTGGGGGCAAGGGGGCGGGGAGGGAAGACCGTTGTTTACGCCGCTCTTGTTCATCAAGAAGATGTCTCTCCCTACAGTTGTGTTACTGTGCCATCCCCCCTGCTGGCATGTTTCAGCTCAGATGATACTGTTGGAATTGTACCCAGATGGTGGTGCCAGGATTCACACTTGCAGCTTTTGGAACAAGAAACACAGGTGCAGGGTGTATTGACACACTTTGGGGGTTAGCCGCACACCACGATGGCTTCAGCACCCTTTGTGCCTTTGTATCACCATATACAATACACAAGAACTGCACAGTGTTGAATTATTTGTTGGTTTAGTGCCTCTTCCTCTAGCATTTTAGTGACCAGTACATTAAGTAACCTTCCTTTGCAAGCTGTCTGGTAAAATGTTACATTTCTGAATGGAGGAAAGTGCAGACAGAGAGAACTAAAGGCCATTTAGAAATGTAAAGTCTTATGCCCTCTCACCCACAGATCCACCATGTATAGTGTATTTCTGCAAGGAAGCGTGGGGATTAACATATGAAAACGCGGATAACAGTGGGATTCTTGTGCTGGCTGACGCTAACGAGATATACTACCATTTTGGTGCCAGTTAGACCCATAACTGCTATTTGTTGCTGGGTTTCGTAACAATTAACCTTTCACATTCTGCATTAGCCATTGCTTTTTGGGTGCAGCTGTTTTTATAATATACTTCACTTCTCTCAACAGAAGCGCTGATTTGGGGAGCGCCGTATCTATCCTAGAAACCACAGGTTATATGGAAATAAGAGGAATTTTTTAAGTAGTCATTCATAGCACAATCACTTTAAAAAGCCCATTACATGTTAGGAACACAACAGGGGTTTCTAGGATTATTGCTGTGATTGTGTTATGGTGAATTCAACATCAATTTTTGCTTTTTTGCCAAAAACCTGAATTTAAGCCACCTAGACCTGATCTATAATCAGATACCTCACCAAAGCCAGAAATAATGAGCTTATGTTCAAAAACACATGCCTTGTTTATCTGGCTAACCAAAGATGAAGGAAGGAAGTCTTGCTAAAGAGGATGTACCAAATTCTGCTCACAATGGTGTAAATCCAGAACATCCCTGTGTGCAAGGGGGTTACTCCAGATTCATATCGGTGTCCCTAGCAGTAGATCGTGGTGCTATATCTGCTTTCTGGACATATTTACCAGTGTTGCAAAACTCTAATGAAGCCAGGATGTGTGGATATATGTGTGTGTGTCTGGACTTCTTCCCAAATGGCCCTGCCTGGAGGTAATATGCCTTTGAGAGATATACTGCCCTATAGAAGTTTGCTGGGAGCAAGCCTTACTATGCAGAGTATTAATCTTGCTCTTTCCTGGCATAGCTGCCATAGTCAGTGTGATGGGCACATCCGTAGCATTTTTTCCCCACTGTGTCCCATAATAACCCCTCATCTAGCTCTCCCCTTGCACGTCCCTGGACAGATAATCATGTTATCAAGGTTTAACGTGGTGCAGCTATACTGGCAAAGTTTAGCTGCGTGTTGTCCTCATTAATCTTCTAAAGCTGCTCCTTGCATTGACTTACCTGGTCTAGCTGCCCCGTTCCGTTGTACCAGAGGTGGAATTACAAAGTTTCAAAAAATGAACTCTTGACAATCCCCACGCCCTGTCCATCCGCATGGGAGATTTTCAAGCCCATCAACTCTTTGAAACCAGAGTTGTCATAGCTCATGGGTCTGTACATCCCCCGCAACGGTGGGCCCTCCATTCCGATGAGCGTCCGAGTGCTCCTGCTATCTAAATGGACAATGATAATTCAGAGATGTATGGTATCACTATGGTGGATGATCCCCATCAGGCAGAAAGCAGTCTCCTGTCTTGTTCACCCACACGTAGTAAGTATTGTTCGCCTTTTAAAGCTGGGGAACCCAACACATAGTTAGACATGGTTACAACCCTTCTGAATGCTCATTAAGATGCAGGCCAATGTCCGCACCGCAAAGAGGTTTTGGGGAGCCTAGCTCTGTGTCTGAATTTGAGCCTCCTCACCTCCTCCAGCCACGGAGGGGAACGGGGGGACGGATGACACAGCAGTTGAAGGGTGAGCCCGCACTGCATTTCTGGGCCTGCATCTGGCCATGGCGACGTGACACGCAACGTCACAGCGCCCTTGGCTGCTGGGCCAAATTTCGCTGGGCAGCGCTGTGACTCCGGGCGCCCTGATGGAGGGAGGCACCTGGGGCAAACTGTCCCATTTGCCAGCCTCTCCCCCACCTCCGGGTAACATGTTTGAAGCCGTGGTAGAGGGCCATGTGGTTGCCTGAAGGCAGAGAGCGAGCTTTTCAGTGGTGACAGACTGACTTGATTGAGTTAATATTATGGAAAACCCACACCTGTTTTGCCTATCAAGTGGTACCCAGAGGGATTAAAGTGATTTCCTCAGAGTCAGACAGCAAAGTAGTAGCAGATCTGGGAAAAATACCTAGGGCTCTTCAGACTTCGCCCACTATACATCATCACGCAGGCATTGCTAAGTGGTTCAGATCAGCTGTGGAGCCGGCATCCACAGAAGTCCATAACTGTACAGATCCACAAACCTTGGTGGTCTCTAGAGGTGACTGTTGTTTTATCATGCATAACTAGGCACGCATGTGAGGTAGGTGTTAAATGGATGTAGACCTTGATTGCCATAACTCATTAGCTGTGAGGTCTCAGAAGGGTAGTCATGTTCGTCTGTAACTAAAAAAACAACATAAAAAACAGCAATGGTCTGGTAGCACCTTAGAGACTAACAAAAATACATAAATAGTATCCTGAGCTTTTGTGGATACTGAGCAACCCACTTCTTCAGATGACAAATATGGAACAAAGGCCCCAGATTTTGAAATCTAAAACAGAGAAAGAGGGGGCAAGGATAGGAGAAAGAAAGAATTAAAGTGTCCATGCTAAATGAGGCTAATAGATTTGTCTGGAAGTGCTTGATAACTAGCCTTTGATGTCATTTGGGTGTTGAATATAATGGCCCATCCAGTTCATGTTTTTGTTCAAACCCTGCGAGATCCTATCAGATTTGCATATGAATGCTAGTTCTACAAAATCTCTTTCTGAAATGTTGTAACAAAATAGCCACCTTTAAATCCATTCATGAGAGTTGTGGCAAGTTAAAATGTTCCCCTACAGGTTTTTATGTGTGATTTGTGTCCATTAATCCTATGTCGTAGAGGCTGTCCAGTTAGGCCAATATCCATGGCAGAGGGCCATTGCTGGCACTTGATGTCGTAGACCACATCTGAGGATGGCAGTTAGATGAGCCTCTGATGTGGTGGTTGATGCGGTTAGATCCTGCGAGGGTGTTGCCTGTATCGATGTGTAGGCAGAGTTGGCAACGGGCTTTATTGTGGGGGCAGGTTCCTGAGTGAGTGTATCTGAGGTGTGAGGTACAGCTTCCGGAAAGAATTTGCTTCGGGTTAGGGGGCTGTCTGTAGGGCAGAATTGGCCTGTCCCCCAAGGCCTGTGATAGTGAGGGATCGTTTTCCAGGATAGGTTGTAGATTGCCAACGATGCACCGGAGGAGTTTAAGCTGGCGCCTGTAGGTGATGACCAGTGGTGTTCTGTTGTTTTCTTTGCTGGGCCTGTCTTGAAGAAGCGAATGCCTGGGCACTCATCTGGGTCTGTCAGTCTGTTTTTCTACTTCCCTGGGGGGGGGGTAGTCAATTTTTAAGTATGCCTGGTAGAGATCCTATAGCTGTTTGTCTCTGTCAGTGGGGTTGGAGCAAGTCTGGTGGTATCTGGCTGTAAATAATGGATCGGGTGATGTGTCCTGGATGAAAACTGGAGGCATGTAGCACATTAGTTGTGGTTACCAAGAACAGTTTTACTTTCACAATTCTAGGAATATAGGTACAAGAAAAAGCTGCTTTGACTCAGTCATTTAGCATACTTCTGTGCAGCTTCCACAGAGAGCTATATCACATGGAAAAAACTTGCAAATAATATATTTGTGGTTCAGAGTGAAACTACTGGAACTGACTTTGTGTTGGTTCTTGCATTGATGTGCTGTTGCTTAATAGTGTCTTTTACTTCTTAGCAAAAGATCCAGTAGCGTTTGACTCCCATTTGTGAAAACGTAATAGCTCTGTTATTCTTGCTCTTTCTGAATAATCATTTCAATATTTATACTGGGTCTACTGCAAAACCAGAATGCATAATCCTCGTTTGCATAAAGAAGGCTGTAACTCAGAAGGTGGGCAATCATTTTTGAAGTGGTTGCGGGCTGCCTGGAAGGGACGGGGCTGTGAACAGAAGGGGCGGAGCCTTTAAATAGCAGGAGTTGAAAGGGCCTGCGTCTTCCCTGCGGCTCCCAGGTATCACGTTATCCGGGGACGGGAGTTGCGAGCCCTTTCAACTCCTGCCATTTAAAGGCCTCGCTGCTCCCGGCCTCACTGTGAGCATGTTTCCTGGGAGCCAGGGACACACGAGCCCTTTCAATGGCTTCTATTTAAAGGGCTCGCCTGACAGGCGTGTTGCGTGTTGCCTGACAGGCGCATGGAAGGCGACAGCCCTTTACATAGAAGCAGTTGAAAGGGCTCGCGTGGCTCCGTCTCCTAGGCAACACGCTGGGGGCGGGGCTTGGAACAGCCGCGCATGCCGGCTCAAAGCCCTAGGTGGGCCGGAATGTCTCCAATGTAAACTTGGGTGACCGGTTCATGGTGTGTTTACAAGGATGGATTTTGAGCTCTGTTATGCTGGTATAAATCCAGAGTAATTCCATTGAGGCTGGCCGAGTATAAAACAGGCCCGAGGCAAGATGTGGACCCTTTATGCTTTATTCATAGAGCTGTGGTTAAGGAAGGATTTTCCTTATGGGTCAGAAACACAACCTTAATAGTTGTACACTGAAGTTGAAGATGCTTACGCATGACTGGGATTTTTGATCCTATTCTCTTCAAAATATTGGGCTGGGAACTCTGGGGGAGTTCACTGGCGGAACACCATTAAAGTCCGTGAACACTTTGCCGTACTTATGGGCTGAGGAGAACGTAGCTCGTGATGTCAGGGGCCCAGCTCTCAGAAAGAAAAGTCTTCCACTTGAGGTTAGCCGACTCTGTGAGTTTTAAGCAATAGCAGAGTGGGATCAAGGTGCAAGTTTCGGATTAGACTTTCAGATGCGTTTTAAAATAGTGTTCGGAAAACCAGAAGTCCTGAAGGGGCCACCTGCTCAGGCACGGCCGTCTGCTCATCTCCGGTTTTCGGATGAAGCCTTCGGGGCCCTTTCAGAATTGCTGAAGGTGATCTCTGCTCCATCCATGGAGGACCGTGTGATTTAAAGTCCTGAGACTTTGTTGGGCATGTTGAGGGGAGCTAACGTCTTGCCCTTTGGCAAGATGTGTGTGTGTGTGTGTGTGTGTGTGTGTGTGTGTGTGTGTGTGTGTGTGTGTGTGTGTGTGTGTTGGGAAGAGGAGCTGTTTCGGCACTTCCCGAAGAGGAGGGGCTTTGGGCAGAGCCGGGGACAACCAGCCCTTTGAACTGCATGGAGCATGGCATGCTCCCCCATGCCATGCCCTCAGAGCTGCTGGGCAACACTGGGCCCCGGGGCAACTTCCCCTTTGCTCCCCCTTCCCGTGTTGGCATGTCTGGGCACATTATATCTCAATAACAGGGAACCTTCTGTATATATGTGTTAGAGAGGAAAGGCAGGGCTGGTCCTACCCAATTGGCAGCCCCGGGCAAATTTCTTTTTGCGGTCCTTACAACAATATGCCGTGTTAGCCCAAATATTCGAAAAATGTTCTTTGGTCCTTCAGTTTGCATATATGGTAATGAAATATTTTAAAGAAGCATTTTCAAATTATTTGTATAGATATATTAATGATTAAAGGCAGTTAAGGTTTGGTCTTGCCCTGCGCGACAAAATTCCTTGCTAGGGCATTGCATCTCACTTTTGTTGAAAATAATTAGAGACATCTCCTACACCTTTCCGACTGTCGGCTGGGGTGCACTGCTGATATCACGTCTGAAGAATGAGAACTTATCTAGTGTGGTTGATTTGCTTTTTGAAGAAAGGCGACGAAAAATTGCTGCAGTGATTTTTATGCATTAATAGGGTTCCTACCGTCCAGCCGCGCCTGCTGCCTTGCACCCTGGGCCCAACTGGGAAATACAGACACTAGGGGGAGCTGTCCGAAGACACGAATCTCTCCTGGGGGTGTCTGGTGGGGTGGGAGCCCTAGATGCGGAGAGCCAGAGGTGGGTTCCCGGCACCAGAGAGTGAGAAGCAGCCTTAGTTGCAAGGCAGAACGCTGGGTTGGGTGGGCGGGGCAGTTTTGCTGCAGAGAAAACATGAAAAATATCTCGCCAAAGCTCATGCAATTTTTCCGTTATATAGACAATTCATTGTGTTACATTTTGGCGGCCCCTTGAATATGGCGGCCCTGGGTGACTGCCCGGCTTGCCCGCCCCTAAGACCAGCTCTAGGGAAAGGTGCTATCGTTTGTTCTAACCAAATCAGCTTGATGTTGCAGACGTCTGAGGTGACTTGTCAGGCCCACGCTGAGAAACGTTTTGATTGTTTGAGTCAGAATTTGTCTATACAAGAACGGCGCAACCTCAACTATTACAAAATAAATAAAACGAAAAGCAAATGTTGATCTCCATAGAAGCTCTGGAGACTAGGCTTTGAAACAAGCAGCGTAGGAGCACATTTTGCACACATTTGCTAAACTGTAAAGATTTTGGGAAGTTGAGATTGTTCTGGATTGTAGTAGTCTGGTAATATGACTTTTCCTCCTACCGACAATCAGCTGCTACAAAAATCCTCAGCATGCTGTTTATTCTCTTGTATTCCTCCCCCCGCTCTCTCAAAAATAGTGACTGCAGCATTGCTCTGTGAATTACTATTTAGAAGGGGCATGGCCAATTTGAAATGGGAATAGATAAAAATACAGCAGGCATCATTGCTGTTCTCAGGTTTGCCTGCCAGTTCCAATGCTTTTGTAATCATGTTTTCCCCTGTTTTAAAAAATATTTCTCTCATGCTTGTGAAAACCCCCCCATTAAAGGTGAAATGTTGACAGACTTAGTTACAGAGGGAATACAGCAAAGCTAAATAGCCACAAAATATGCATGGGGTAGAAATAGAAATAAAAATCCCCATTCTCTTGTTTTTCCTTTCAAATTGCTTTCAGTTCCAGTCGCATAGTTAATGATAGTTGGTAACATTTCCATTCGGAAGTGTGATTTGATTGTTTTTAACGTTGTGCTGCCCCTTTAACAGTTTTAATTGTATGGTAACTTCAGTTGCAGCTGCATGTAAAGTGTGTTCAGAGAGAGTTGAGGATCGCCAGGTTAAATCAGTACTTTAATAGGATTTTTATATTCTACTTCTCGTATGCTTAAAATTCCTTGACAGGTAATTAACAGCAACCCATTTCTTTTTATTTCCTATGTGTGGTGGCACTTCAGGATGGGAATCTCAGCTTCTGGAAACGGGGTTTTTAGGAATATTCCTGTGCCCACTTTGGACTCTCTCCCGATTACCTAAGTACACTCCGCCTTCACGAATTGTGATCTGGGGATTTCGATGGCTCATTTTCAGAATCATGCTTGGAGCGGTAAGTGGAACTCTTTAGCACTTCTGCATCTGTAGACTTTAGAGATCATAGTAGCAAAAGAAGATTATCTCTCTAAATTTTTATTACAGAAGCTAATTCCAAATGTTTAATCCTGGCCGAAAAGTCATTTATGTCCTTCAAGCAGTATAACATTTTTATGTGCTGTAGTTTAGGATGGTCTCTGGTTATAACCAAGGAGAATGCAGGAGGAAATAGTTGGTGTTCTGTTTCATTGAATCTTTCAGCTTGTTATCGGTGTCTGCCTTTAACGAGATCAACAGATACAGGACAAGGAATGTGTTTTAACATTTTAACACTGCTATTACAGTTTTAATGGGAGGAGGAAGGAAATCATTAGCTTAGAAAGCTGGTCCCTTAAAAATATTTTGTAAAGTGATTTTGAAAGGACTGAAACATGATTTTCAGCATGTTGGGTGAGAATTCCAGTGTGAAATCTCTAACCCAGAGCTCTACCCCTGCTACTCTGCATACGTTATTGCAATGTCACTCTTGAGGCCTGACGCTGTAGAATCATAGAATCATAGAATAATAGGACTGGAAGGGACCTCGAGAGGTCATCGAGTCCAGCCCCCCGCCCTCAAGGCAGGATCAAGCTCCGTCTACACCATCCCTGACAGATGTCTATCTAACCTGTTCTTAAATATCTCCAGAGAGGGAGATTCCACCACCTCCCTTGGCAATTTATTCCAATATTTTGACCACCCTGACAGTTAGGAATTTTTTCCTAATGTCCAATCTAAACTTCCCCTGCTGCACTTTAAGCCCATTACTCCTTGTCCTGTCCTCAGAAACCAAGAGGAACAAATTTTCGCCTTCCTCCTTGTGACACCCTTTTAGATATTTGAAAACTGCTATCATGTCCCCCCTTAATCTTCTTTTTTCCAAACTAAACAAGCCCAGTTCATGAAGCCTGGATTCATAGGTCATGTTCTCTAAACCTTTAATCATTCTTGTCGCTCTTCTCTGTACCCTTTCCAATTTCTCCACATCTTTCTTGAAATGTGGCGCCCAGAACTGGACACAGTACTCCAGCTGAGGCCTAACTAGTGCAGAGTAGAGCGGCAGAATGACTTCACGAGTTTTGCTTACAACACACCTGTTGATACAACCTAGAATCATATTTGCTTTTTTTGCAACAGCATCACACTGTTGACTCTCATTCAACTTGTGGTCCACTATGACCCCTAGATCCCTTTCTGCCATGCTCCTTCCTAGACAGTCGCTTCCCATCTTGTATGTATGGAACTGATTGTTCCTTCCTAAGTGGAGCACTTTGCATTTCTCTTTATTAAACCTCATCCTGTTTACCTCTTACCATTTCTCTAACTTGCTAAGGTCATTTTGAATTATGTCCCTATCCTCCAAAGAAGTTGCAACCCCACCCAGTTTGGTATCATCTGCAAACTTAATAAGCGTACTCTCTATCCCAATATCTACATCATTGATGAAGATATTGAACAGTACAGGTCCCAAAACAGACCCTTGAGGAACTCCACTTGTTATCCCTTTCCAGCAGGATTTAGCACCGTTAACAACAACTCTCTGACTACGGTTATCCAGCCAATTATGCACCCACCTTATCGTGGCCCTATCTAAGTTATCTTTGCCTAGTTTATCAATAAGAATATCATGCGAGACCGTATCAAATGCCTTACTAAAGTCTAGGTATATGACATCCACCGCTTCTCCCTTATCCACAAGGCTCGTTATCTTATCAAAGAAAGATGTAGCATTTGCTGCCCCACCATCAGCGCCAACCAGACATGCCCATGGGTCTTGAAAGCAAAGAACCCGTAGGCACCTGACGTTTCTTTTATTCAAATTAAAGATGGAGCCTGCTTACAACATTTGGAGTCAAAACGGAATTTTGGACACTCTACGGTTCTGAGATCGGAGGCTAGGCAGGGTTCCCATTTGTGTCCAGCTTCTGAAAAGCTCTCATGCTCTACAGTTCAAGGGAGCCTAGAACTGATACCAGAATGGATCATAAAATCATAGAATACTAGAGCTGGAAGGGACTTTGCGAGATCATCAAGTCCAGTCCCCTGCCCTCACAGCAGGATCAAGCACCGTCTATATAATCCCTGATAGATGTCTGTCTAACCTGCTCTTAAAATCTTCAGAGAGGTAGCTGAGTTAGTCTGTAACACGAAAAACTTAAACAACAACAAGTAGTCTAGAAGCACCTTAAAGACTAAAAAAACATGTAGATGGTGTCATGAGCTTTCATAGGAACAACCCACTTCTTCAGATGAATGGCGTATTAGAAGCAGAGGACTGGACTTGATCTCTCGAGGTTCCTTCCAGTTCTAGTGTTCTAGGATTCTATAATTCTAAGTCCAGATCCAAGAATATATAAGGGAAGGAAGAGGGTAGGGGAAAAAAAAAGAGAGAGACAGGGAGCAGGTGGTTCAGGTAGTTACAAGAGGCTGATGAGAACAATTAGCACCTCCATTATTTGGTTCCTTGGTTAAGTCATTATGATGTGGAAGGTAGTGTAAGAGCCAGCTGATGTCCCTGTTCATACTATTAGCATAAGAATTAAACTTGTAAATAAAGTTAAGTTCCAGCCCTTCCCTGTGTATTTGGCTTGTGGAATTGGCCTGAAACAACTGCTCTTAAAATGGCTGCTTAACCTGCTCTTCAAATGTAACTTCATATGTAGGCAATATGAAGTTAAGATTTTCACCCCGGACTTAAAAACCTGACACCAACTATAAAGACAATGAATATTCCTGTGGAACCTTAGAGACTAACAAATATACATATATATAGCATCAGTAGCTTTTGTGGGCAAAACCTGCTTCTTCAGATGAAGTGATCTTGAGATGATCTTGAAACTTGACAGACATATGCTTGTTTCAGGACTGATACCTTGCAAGGAGTGCAACAGTAGTAGCAGTGAGTTTTGCAGGTGTTGTTTTGTGTTGGGAAATACATACTGGATATTTGTTGCATCCAAATGAGACTTCCCAGTTCATATCAAGTCAGCCCCATTGTGGGAAGCCTTATTCACATGTGATGACTTTCAATCATGGATTTAAAAATAGCCGTTCTTCTACAAGGGAATTCTATGACCCCAGTGTAGAGGGAGACAGCTGAACTGGAGTTCATTTACAACAGGAATGTCCAAAGTCCGACCCGCGGGCCAATTGCGGCCCATGTTCCGGTTTAATACGGCCCCCCAGGTAATTTGGCAATATCTATCTTTTATGGCCCCCAACGAATCCATATGTATTGAGATGAATACATTGTAAAATCTCAGTTAAAGTCAGTTGGTCTAAATCAGTTATAAATATATTTGGACACAACATGTATACTTGGTGTTATGTTCCTGTTCATATTTTTTGAACTTAAAAGTTGACAGACAATCTTTATTACCAATAATATGTAATGTACTTTACAATGTTCCTGACATATATTTCAGCTTCCTGGATTTTTTTTTTCATCTGGCCTTCAGATATGAAAGGCAGAGTGATTTAACACCTATTTAGATTGGTCATCCATGTGACGAAATGAAAAGTATGCCGTTTGCAATAAACTTTGCATAAAATAGTTAATTTGCATTTAATTTTAATGGTTCAAAGAATGTAAGGCAAAATGGTCGGCCCTCACGCATGTTCACTTCATCAAATCTGGCCCTCTTTGAAAAAAGTTTGGACACCCCTGATTTACAAGTTCAACACTAGCAACTTGGGCTTGAATAAAGATATTAACTGGTTAACCAACTTCAAAGGCAATTTCCTTGCCTTGAATAGTCACATTTACACATTAAAATCTATGAATGGAACACATCCAGCCTGACTCAATTAGCCTCATTAGCACTGGTCCTACAATTGACAGGTCACTGCTTTTGCTGTTATATATACTGTGGATTTTGTAATTTCCACTCCAACCCATCTGATGGAGTGGGTTTTACCCACAAAAGCTCATGATGTAATACAGGATTGCTTGTTGTTTTTAAAATTATAGACTAACACATGGAAACCCCTCTGAGACTTTTTATTCTAGCAAGTTAGCCTACTGACTTTAATGTAATTGCATCTCAAGGGGTGGACTACTCAATTGAATAAGGGTTTATAGAATTGAGTTATGTTAGTAATGCCTTTCAAGTACCTTGAGAACCCTGAAATATGCTATATAAATGTAAATGATGCCATTATTCACTATTAGGCTTTGAACATACCAGATAACCTCCATTTTGAGAAATCAATCTTTAAATATAGTTGTGTATAAATAAATTGGATGGATGGATAAGCATGGATGTTGGCACCAAGAGCAACCTCAACGCAGCTTTAAAGACGACCTTATCTCAAAGTTAAGGCTGTTTGATTTATGTGTAATCTCAACTATTCTTTAAAGGATGGAAATTTGGGCTCTTAAGAGAGCTGGCTTTTGCAGACTAAAAAGCTTTGAAGTCTTATTTGGCAGCGTCTCCTATCAGATGGGAAAGACAAAGCGAATGTCAAGATCTCTGCTTAGCTGAACAAAGATTCAGTACATTCCTAACAAAGGAGATATTCTGACTTGGGCGTACCTAGGTGGAAAGATGAAAACAAGACTGCAGTCTCGCAGAGTGGGTTCTGTGGAGTCTTCCCACTAGTGACAAATGGGAGAAACGCTATCACAAAAATGACTGGAGTGACTATTAACAAGAGTGCAGATGGATAAGGGAGAGAATGGGAACGGACTGAAACAAAGTGGTTTTCCTTCTCTCTGTCGAAAATTGGCGTTAACAATGATGTCTGAAATCCAAGTGGAAGTTAGCGCACTGTCTCCCAGGTTGCGGGAGGGGGAAAGGGAGAAGAGGCATCTATGAGCTACCTACCATCAATCCAGAATGTGGAATTAACAGCTCTGCTGGAATGTCAGCATCCTGGAGCAAAGTGAGGCAGTCAGAGCCGCAGGCGGGGTACTGCTGCAGCCCCCCCAGGGCACAGAGGCCCCGTCTAGTCATGTCAGATCTAGGTGGAAATGCTGCTTTGCTGTTGACACTTCAGCCTTCTTGCTGGAGAGTGTAATGTATGTGCTACCTTGGGCTGTCACGGCAATAACTGAAGCTTCCTTGGGGCTCACGATGTTTCTCCTCTTTCTGGTGGTTCATCTGTGTAATTTCACCAATTTCTCCCCTCCCCCGCTCCCCACTTTCTGTTTGAGACTCTCTCAGCACTTAATGTCTCTACAAATACACACACTAGTTCTGGGCAAATGACCTATCCTCCTCCAGGAAATGTATCCTTCTGCTCTCCTCCTCCACGCGCCCGTAGCATACGGACCTGGGGCAAGCTGGGGGAAAGGGGAAGTTGGACACTGCTTTCATCACCCTTGGAGCTCGGGGAACTAGTCACGTGACTTGATTTGGTTGAACTGACCCTGGAGTCTCTTGAGTGTCGGAGGAGCTGGCCTTCGTTGCAAATATCAGTGATTTGTGCGATGGCGTTTCTCCTCATCCCTGTGATTTAGGAACTCCTAACAAAATGCACAAATGAAACGGCAGTGTCACTGTTTACATTTCATAGAATCGTAGAACACTGGAACTGGAAAGGACCTCGCAAGGTCATCGAGTCCAGTCCCCTGTCCTCACGCCAGGACCAAGCACCATCTAGACATCCCTGAGAGATGTCTGTCTAACCTGCTCTTAAATATCTCCAGTGATGGAGATTCCACCACCTCCCTAGGCAATTTATTCCAGTGTTTCACCACCCTGACAGGTAGGAAGTTTTTCCTAATGCCCAACCTAAACCTCCCTTGCTGCAGTTTAAGCCCATTGCTTCTTGTCCTATCATCAGAGGCCACAAAGAACAATTTTTCTCCCTCCTCCTTGTGACACCCTTGTAGATACTAGCTATAGGCCCCAGGTGTACCATTTGTTAGATACCATTTGTTTCTCTCCAAAACCTAGCCCAGTCCAAATCATGATTTTCTTTTCAAATGGGGGAGGGAAGGCCTTAGCGAAGTGGAACATGGGATTGGAAGTTTCTTATGTGGATGGTCGTTTTGTTTTAATCAGGTTTAATTGCAAACAGCCTGGGCTGAGCTCTTTTTTTTTCTTTCTTTCTTTTTTTTTTTTTTTTTGTATTCCCACCTCTCATTTCAAAAGCTTGTAACAGAAGTTCTCTCTGCTCTAAGTGTGTTCTGTGGCTTCCTGCTGAGAAAATTCCTGCGTAAAGAAACCTTTGAAATGAATTAAGAGGGAAGCGGTTCACAGGTCAGTCAGTTGGTGCAAATAGATTTGAATTTGGGAGTAGAGACTGAGGTTATTTGCTAAATTTCCATCAACCCACACATGGACCTTGAGAAATTTCTTTGTCTCATAAAACTAAAGTGATCCAGAGTGGTTATTTTCTGTCGCCAGCGTCCAAGACTGCCAGGAACACACGAATGGCTGTCAAATCAGTTAAAGATGTGAAGAAAACCTGGAATCATTTGTCTGTATAATGAGATGCTAGACATTCGAGAGAGTGGGGGTAACCAGAGAGCAAACCAGAGAAACACACACATGTCTGCATGTGCTTGCCAATTGGGAACTTTGAATCAAGTATGGCGTTTTCCTTCCAAGATGTGGACATGACTTTTTTTTTTAAGCAAATGCTAGGTCTGGCATGTGCTAGCCAACCTCATCTAGAAAGCAAGTGTAAAGGGAATGACTGTCCTTTACATTCTGCAATCTGCAGCAATTTTCCTGTGCCCTCTTAGGCCAGGTCTACGCTAGACCTGGTAGCTTAGCTTAAGGTACTCAACTCTTGCTACGCAAAATGCGTAGCGGGAGTCGGATTCCCTTAAACCGAGCTTGGCGGCATCCCCATAGTGGGAGGCTGATGGGAACAAATACGCCCATCGGCAATACCGGACACCGACCGAGGCGCCCCCTGAGTTTGATGAAGAGAGTTCCACTTAATGTTAACTGATTAAAAAGGATTTTGCATCCCTAATAGCTGCTCCCAACAGACTGGTGCGCTCTTCCATCTGCGGCAGGTCCATCTGGGTTGGAGGGGGGCTGTTCCAGCCCCGCTGGCTAACTGTAACCGGGAAGCATCTCCTGGTAACCATTCACATCCCTAATGACTCTAGAAAATACTGCATACATTGCATTGTTTTAACCCTGTTTTATTGCAAATTGGCTGAGGTTCAAATCTTCAAAAATGGACCAGTGTGTCCGAAGACACCCAGGCTTGGGGTTGTTTTGTTTTTTAAAGGCGAGAGCCCAACCCCGATTTATTTTGAAAGCCCCTGCTGCCACGCTCCATTAACCTGGGTGGGAGTTGTGTCTTGGGATCCTTTAACGGCTTTGGGAAGATAAGACTCTCAGGGGTAGCAGCTGTCCTGCTTTCAAGATTTGCGTTGGTTCAAAGCAGAACTAAAGATGAAATACAATCTACAGCTCTGGAGTGTGATTTTTAGAATAGTTGCAGGTACGCATAACAGTCATTTGGGAAAGAGAGATGAAGGCTTCCACCCTACTATAAATATCTAGCCAAGTTTTATTACAAATTAAATTTCCTGTACTCTCCTTTTATAAACATAGAATGATAACTCCTTTAGTACCTGACCAGCATGGTTTACCCATTAGTCTGGTGCAAGCAGCCCTGGTGCAGGTTATTAAAGTTTAGTAAGTGTAATAACATGGTGCTGACTGACCTTTTAATGAAATTCTTTGGCGTTGCATATCTGTCCCGTGACATCAAAGGGTCCACTCTCTTGAGGTGCGGAGTGTCTCTGGCAAGGTAAGTTGATGGGAGCAGAGCGTATTCAGCATCTAGCAGGATTGGGCCTTGTTGCTTAATCAGCTCGCGCTTCCGCTGGTCAAATCCAGTCTGCGCATTTCGTGAATTCGTGGCTGCGTGGTGAGAGTTGTTTTGCTGCAGAGAACCTCAGTGTGACTTATGTGATGTATGCCCCTTCATTCATTACTCTGTAGCGGCCAATAATGGATTCCTTATGTTGGAGGGAGACAATTGGAAAATCAAAATATTTCCAAGGGGAAATAATATTTCCATGGCAGCCTAGGGAAGGACTGAGAAGAGGCTGTAAGAAGCCAAACACGCTCCTGCATTTGACAAGGTGGAGCTCTGAAGAGCAGCCTGTTCAGTCCTATCTAGGGATGTTAAATTGAACAGTCGAGTATCCTCATGAATTCTTAACGGTTAGTCGATTATTCTGTAGTTCCCGGCAGCTCCTGTCGGGGGAGGAGGGATCTGAGCTCCTGGACTTGGCATGAGCCAGAACTCAGCCAGACTGTCTGCCCACCTGGCTCTTAGTACACTTCAAATGCAGAGCCGCAGCAGGGGTTGGTCCAGGACCCAGTGCAAGCTGGGACTGAGCTGGGCTGCTGGCCAGCCTGCTAAAAAATTTACTGGCAAGGGGTGGGGGGAAATGAGTGTAGTGTATAGTGTTAACCTATAAGCTTTTGCATATCGGTTAATCGACTGTACTATTACATCCCTAGTCCTATCCACTGCTGCTCTAAACGATGATTCCCGGGGGTGAATTGAGGAGCTAGACTCCTGGAATGTAAGGATGCTCTGCCTATGCCCCTGTTCTCTAGACCCTATCCCCTTGCAAGGTCTAGGAGTGGTGTAGGAGCAGTTTTGGTGCCTCCATGACATTAGAGGGTATTCTTCAGTGGCTGGAGTAACGTGGTTTTGAGGCTCTAACGTATATTGAACAAGATGCTCTATGCAGCTTTGTCAATGTGGAACATGGGAGGCTAGAGCAATGGGAAGCCAGTGAAAAGGAAATGCCAAGGAGTGGTTTAGCAGAGCCTTTTGCTATCGCCCTGTCTAAAATGGGATGTTTTGTTGCCAAAAACTGCTTTTTGGTGACAAAACCCTGAGAATGTTTACACTGCATTGCGACTTGTGTCAGGACAAACACCTTGTTTTCGCGACAAAAAATTTTCACCCCATGAGACTTTTGTATTTCTCCCCCTCCCTTTACTGTTAACAAAGAGCCAGTGTGGACTTTGCTGTGGGTTTGTTGAGAGAACTGGCTTCTGCCTGTATCCCACAATGCCTGCCTGATGGCTGTGCTCAGTGTTTTGTGATCTCTGCTGCCCTGCAGGCCTGCACCCCTCCCTTTTCAAAGCAATGGGAAGTATCTGACAGCTGAGGGAGCTACTCCATTTGGGGAACAAAGAACAAATAATTGGAATGCTCCTGTTCTGCCCTGCTAGGAACATAGTGGCTGGCAGGTAGGCTGCTGCTGCAGAGGGAAGAGCTGGAGGGACTGTTGTACAGCTTTCACATTCCTTAGACCTCACAGAGCTAGGAGGGAATCCCAAGAAACCCATGGATCAGCTCTGCCGTCCCACAACACTGCGCTGCGGGGTGATTACCCACAATGCTTTGCTCCAGTTGTTGACAGGATGCTAGCAATGTGGCCATGAAATATCAACAGCGGGAGACAGAAAATGGATTTGACCGGTTTTCATTTTTGCCGACTTTTGCATGTCGACAGCACTTTTGTCACTAAACCTTCCCAGTGTAGACACAGCCAAAGTCTCTGTGACTTCCTGAAAGAAGTTCATCAACTAGAACTGCCATCCGCATTTGGCTACAGTAAAGCCGTACAATGTATATATTTGGGTATGTATATATTTACTGCCTACATAATCCAGTCACAAAATGTGAAGAGATGGTAAATCAAGGATTTCCGAAGACTTATTGAACCTGGTGGAGGTAAGCCACCAGAGGGATTGGTAGCTGAAATACATAAAGTAACATAAGGAGTCCAATAACAATTCCTCCATACAGGCATCTCAGAGGTTGTAATTGTAATGCTACAAAAAACTTTAACAGTTGATAGCTTCTTTCCTGCTTTGTACTAGTCTTATTGTATTTCATGGGGAGATGCTGCTACTTGTATCTGGAATAGGTCCGAAGACATAATGCTTTATTGCTAGGCTTGGAATGATTTGATTGTTTATCCATGACTGTTGGTATCACTGTAGCCAAGAAACTGATGATAAAAAATTGTTTCGTAGATAATTAATAAAAATGTATAGATAGGCAAAGTAAGAAAAATATTGCTTGAGAACTACTTAAGTTGAAAATCCAGTGATTTAGACTTCTGAATGCAGCTTTTTGTAAAGGGACTAGTGAATGAATAGTAGAAAAAAAATATGATTTGTTGATTTAAAGACATTCACTTGGTGTATTTTGACAAATTATGTTGACAGTTTGTGTTTTAACAGTTATATAGATTTCAATTTTTGAATCTCAACATCTGTCATTAAATAGCCTGACAACTCCGTAATTTCCAGCCACTGTGAAAATTTAAATCAATACAAATCTGAAAAAAATACTCTTAAAAATAAATGTCAGTATTATTCATTGAAATTATTTTAAAAAGGTTGAATTCTGCCAACTCTATTTATCTTTGTCAAGAACTTAACTTAAACAAATGTTTGGTCTGACAGAGATCATCTTTGGAAAGCACTTGGTGAGGTTTTGACTGTTTCAGAGGCCAAACACAAGATTTTTCGAATAATTTTTAGAACAATGGCCTTTGAACAAAAGGATTGGGGCGATGACATTATTATTTGCTTAGGCCACGTCTCCCCTTGCTGCATGGAGTTTGAGCTTCTGGTGTTTGACTTAGTGGGTCTAGTTAAGACCTGCTAAATTGAACACTGAGGGTGGCTCTGGTCCGCACTGGTATTCCTCAGAGTCATAAGGAATAAATGAAGCTGATAGGAGCATTTCCTCTATTGTATCTCAAAGATTTGGCCTTTTTTATCTGTACAGATTCTCAAATCTCTTTCCTGGGCCCTTATTGTTACTCCTTTTCTTAGGTCTTAATGCTTTCATCCTCTCAGATTCCTGTTACTTAGGCTTTCAAAGCCTTGACAGAGTCATGGGAATTGCAGGCCAATTTCAAGTTAATTTCCCATTTTTCAATTAAAATGGCAGTTCATTTCTGCGAATACTCTGTTGCTTTCGTATTAATTGTATGACGTAGTTTGCCTTATGTGACATGATTTGATACAAAGCATCGTGGAAAAGCTGAATGTTCTTTGATATCGCTGAGTAATCTCTGTGCTATTTCTCACTCTTACCTAGAGAGTAATAACTCTCCAGTTAGTTACAAAAGGAGTCCCGAGCAAAGTAGATGTTGCCCCCAGAGTGACTTTTTACGTCTTGCTTGTTGATATATAAGTAGCAGGCATCTTAGAGCAAAAGATGGAAAGGTCATTAAAAGAAGGATCTAATCCAAGCAAGTGGAAATCAGTGATTGATGATACCTTTAATGTCTCAGTGCCCAAACATATGTACATTTCCTTCTGGGCCGGGATAATGAAGCTGACAGGCATTGGAAAGCAAGTTTAAGACCTGAAACCAACGTTTCCTCCCAGACCATATGTGCACCTGTTCTAGCACAATGTTTGATTTCTGCTCTCATCCAGGCAGGAGCTGAAACACGTTAAATGTGGACTGAATGAAGGGTTCCCATGGGTGTGGCTGCAGATTATATGTTACAAAAAAATCACGTTAGAATTTCCTCTTTGGTTATTCACTTCTGCCTCTAGCTGACCAAGAAAAAAATCGGTCTAAAATCCTGTCTTCCGAGCAAGTGGAGTTCTTTTGGGCTGCCTTTGTGTTTCGTATCACATGTTTGATTTTATCTCCCAAAGTGCTGTTTTAAACTATGATCTTACGTGGCCAAGTCAGTTCCGTGTAGTGGGTGTGCTGGATTTCAGCCCAGAGCATTTGCTCATCAGTGGCTCTGTGCTGTGGGTTTTGGGGCCGTGGCTTCATGTTAGGAAGAGTAATGAGGGAAAGCCATAAAAAATTGGCTGAATATTCTTGAATAAGGAGTTGGAGGTGTTTGTGAGTGACCATACCTTCCTATTTACAGTGAAGAGAGAGAGCTGAGAGAGGAAATTAGCCATTGGGACAGACCTTCAGTGAGTCCTCCAGGAAGTGGAGATCTGTGCCGTGTGTGAGGGGGGAGCGCTGGGGTGTCTGCTGCAACCTCCATTCCTCTGAGGGCTCCCCTAAATCTCTTACCTGTTTCACTGACCCCCTCTAGCCATGAAGTTGGGAGCAGTAGACAACCTCTCTTCACTGGAGCGGTGTGACAGAATCCAAGAGGGAGCTTGAGGGAATACTAAGGTGCGGCACAAATAACCCTGGTCTCCAGCAGACCCTGGCCGAGCTCTGTGCTATCTGGGTTCCAACCGCTGGCCTGTTCCTCTTTCCTCCCCATGGAGTTGTCTTCCGCATCCTGCAGTGTTTACTGTGGATGTTTTGACTTGGGGAGGAGAGCAGAAGGACCCCTCCAGGTGCCAGAGCCCTCACCTGTGAAGCTCCCCCAGAGTTTTATCCTCTCCCCCATCCCATTCAATTTCTATACTAGGGGAGTTGGCGAAGGATCGTTGCGTGAAGACCAGTGACACCCAGAGCGCCACAGGTGAAGCCACTGTCTCTGAAAGCCGAGTTCAGTTCAGCGATCCGATGCAGCATGCCTGGATGAATCAAAATCAAAGCCGTTACCTCTGATGACAGAGGATGCTCCATCAAGAAGGTAGCTTTGGTTGTTAGGATGGCCGGCAGCTTTGATGTTTGCCGGGACACCTCCTTGCTTCCGGATAACCCAAAGAGCCGCACTGAAAAACAGCAGTGCCTGGCCAGGGGACTGTGTCCAAGCTTGTTTTATCCTAAGCGACCCACACATCTTGGCATCTGCCTGAGGCTGAGCCAAGATAGCCAGCTTTGAAAAGGATTCCTCTGGCTTGCAATAGGGTTATTTCGTTTTGGGTTTTGTGCATTTGCTCTTGCTAGCCCTAGCACCATTCCCACCACCCAACCCCAAAGGATGATCTGCCTTTGTAATTTCAGGAACATTTGCTAGTTGCAGATCTTTTTGATGGCCTCTGTCAGTAGCATGTTTTCCACTCAGTAGGGTCCCCCCCGAAATAGGTAGAGTGTGTGACCGATTCCTATATTGTTCAAGAAACGAGGGTGTGAATTGCATTTCCAAGGTTTTTCCCCTCCAGTGTATTCTGTTTGCCTACATTTTCCATACTCTGTTTCAGAACAGTGCTCCAGTAACCACACATCATTCATCCGCTGCACTTCAAGTGCTTGCACACATGTAAACACTTAAAAACATTGCGCCAAAACAAATGTTGATGCCCCTAAATCCATGGCAACCTTTCTGTATCAGTCGCTTCAGAGAGCAGATAGGTTGCTTGTTCTGTGGTCGCTGGGTACCACGGAATTGTGAACTAAAAGAACTGAGAGCGAAAAATGCATTGTTTGCTCCCCCTGAATTTGCATGTTCATGATTGTCGATCTCACCAGAACATATGAACCACACTCTCCAGCACTTCCTGTAAGCACTCGCCCCCTCTAATGACTTCCTGAAGGAGGTCTGCCAGTGGTGCAGCAAGAACGGTAAAGCAAACCAAAAGAGACAACTTTCTGCTTTAAACCAAAACGCAGCAATGTGTCTTATAAAGCACAGTGAGGTTAGTTTGAACTACATTGTATTTTTGATTTTTTTTAAAAAACTGAACTGTCTTAATGCAAACGGTAGTTTTAATCCGCCTCGGAGCTCAAAGCGTCATAAGCTCAGAAAAATTGGTGTATGGAAGAGGACACCATGTAACTGATGGGCCATGAATGTGAAGCCTCGTTAAACATCAGATGTCAAAACCTATCCCTTGTCGTAGTACACCATGGTTTAGCTGAGCTCACACGTATTGCATTTGCAACTAGAGAGGTCAACTGAGATCCGAGATCAGTCGTGAGTGGTGCAGTACAAACATATCGTAAGAGACGGTCCCTTCCTTGAAGAGCTTGCAAGAGAGATGACACAGAAACTGTCGGAGGGGGAAAACGTTGGCACAAAGTGGAGATACTGTGACTAGCTCACAGAGCAGGTGAGCCTCAGAGCTGGGAGTAGGGTCCAGGGCTCTGAAGTCCCAGCCCGAAGGGTTTTGTGACAAAGCCCTGACCGCATCCCTGTGGGTCCTGCACTCCTGGTGGATAGTGTTTGCCTCAAAGACTCTCCATGCCCCTCCACATGGCCTCTTTCTCTTTACTAGAGGTAGAGGTCACAGCCTCCTGAGTCATACTCATCATAGTTTTATTCAGTCTAGGGTAAAACCTCTCTGTAATCCTGGTCTCCCTTTCAGGGCCAGGCTCTGTAGTGGCGTGGGGAGGGTTGGGGGGAACCCAAGCCCACCCACTGCTCTGGGTTCCGGCCCCGGAACCCTTAGGTGGCAGCAACAAACAGGGTTTGTTCTACTCCCTGTCAGGCAGCTTCTTCCTGGGGCCACTTCCCCTAACAACCCCTCCCACTACCTTTCTTCTGGTACCTGAGCAAGCCTGTCCTGCTCCACCACAGCACCCTGCCTTGCTCGCAGTCCTCAGCTGACACACACAGTGCGCCTCCTCGCTCTCAGATCTTGGGCTCCTGCCCTCCTTGCAGGGAGGCCTTATAAACAAGCCCCAGCAGGTCTTAATGGGCTGCAGGTGCTCTGATGAGCCTGCCGCTTCCGGCAAGCTCTTAATTTGCCCCAGTGCCTGCCTGATTATATTGCACAAGGCTCAGCCCTGTTTACTCAGAAAAGGGGAAACTTTTTGCCCAGAGCCTGCGTCCCTGTCCTCCATTAGAGTGCAGCAGCCAGCTGGTCTGGGTCTGTTACAGTCTGTAGGGATCCAGTGAATCATGCTACTTCCCTTGGCTCACCAGCTGAAAAAAACCCAACAAATAGTCTTGCAGCACCTTAAAGACTAACAAAACATGTAGATGATGTCATGAGCTTTCATGGGTACAACCTATTTCTGAAGTTGTACCCATGAAAGCTCATGATACTACAGTAAAACCTTTGTTATCTGGCACTCAGTTAACCAGAAAACTTTGTTAACCAGCATTGCCCCCAGCCACAATACTGTCACATCTTCAGGCCTGGCTTGATTTACCATGATTGGCTTAACAAATTTTGATTTAAGAAGTACTAATCATCTTTAACTCAAAACATAAATGTGAGACCAACTGCCTCACACTACAAAACTACCAATATTAACAGGGCTCGACAAACTGCTGATTCTACTCACCCATGGTGAGTAGATTTCAGCTGGTTGCTCCATGTGCCCCATTCACGCCATGCACGGTGTGGGGCTGGCGAGTAGCTCTCGCCGCGGTTTGTCAAGCCCTGAATATTAAAAACTTGAGTTTTACTATTATTGTCCATTGGTTTTTTTCTAAGTTGATGGGACCCTCAGATAACTAGAATTTTTAGATAACTGGAACGCCCTGATCCCTGAGCATGCCGAATAACACAGATTTTACTGTATCTACATGTTATGCTAGTCTTTAAGGTGCTGCTAGACTATTCCTTGTTTTTTAAGTTTTTCCAGTTGTAGACTAACTTGGCTACCCCTCTGGTATTGTATGGTTTGTCTTTAAATGGTTAAAAGAGATGTCAGCATTGTTTGGGCTAAAAGTGAATTCAGAACTTTGTGATAGGATGCCATTGTGGTTCCGTCTTGTTTGTCAGCTTTCAAAATTTGATTCTTAGTTTGTACCCTAGAAGAATGTTTTGAGAGCTAGAAGTTCAACTATTGAGAACTATTTTCGTTCTCTATTAAATTTTCAAAACTATATTTAATGTAGCTGCCATTGGGTCTTATTCCATTCCATCCTCCACAGCTTGGTGATGTGGTTAAAAAGAGGGCGATAAATGACCAGCCGTTTCCATCCCTAAACTCTGTTCCCATCTTGGTGGTCCCCCATTTAGTAAGAAGAGAAGAATGGGGCAGTCGCAAGCCTGTTTGTAATCTCCAGGTTGAGAACCGCTGGCACAGCCTGAAATATTTAATCTCTCACATACAAACCTACCAGACAGGAGAGAGACTTCTGAGTGCATCATCTTAGTGATCTTGGCGAGCTTGGAAATATAATGCAGGAACATTTTGCCTTGCAAAATATGCCGTTCCCTCTCCTTTTGTGCCATCCTCTGATTAACAGCACAGAGTATTTTCCAGGTGCTTCACTAATATAGGATCTGAGTCTATTTTTGTTTAAACTGACCTCAAACAGGTAGAAGCAGAGACTCCTAGAATGGGAAGGGACCTCGAGAGGTCATCAAGTCCAGTCCCCTGCCCTCATGGCAGGACCAAGCACCATCTTCTAGATCATCCCTGAGAGATGTTTGTCCAACCTGCTCTTAAATGTCTCCAGTGATGTCTAAAAGGGTTTCACAAGCAGGAGGGAGAAAAATTGTTCTCCTTGGCCTCTGAGGATAGGACGAGAAGCAATGGGCTTAAATTGCAGCAAGGGAGGTTTAGGTTGGACATTAGGAAGAACTTCCTGCCTGTCAGGGTGGTTAAACACTGGAATAAATTGCTGAGTATCAACAGAAGACCATTATATTGACTCGTCGATGTGGAGCGTGTTCCCAGTGGAGGCCATGTTCAAAGGATCCCACCCGTGGGCCACGTGTTGAGCCCTGTGTAAACCCAAACTGCACTGTGGGCCGCAAACAAATTGCCTGTGGACTGCGTATTGAGTAGCCCTAATTTAGATGGTGTTTGGTCCTGCCGTGAGGGCAGGGGACTGGACTCGATGCCCTCTCAATGACCTTTCAGTTCTAGTAGTCTGTGAGTCTATGATTCTAGTGTCCAGACATACCTGGTCTGACCATTGCATCAGGGCGTGAGATGAGTGAGGAGCGAGAAGAGAAAGCGAGAGAGAAATATGAGTGGTTAGGAGAACCCCGGGAGATGATGCAGGAAGATTGATGATGTCTAGCATGAATCTTGACTCATTTACATTGCCACGTGCTCTAAGGGACAAGAGTTCTTGCCATAGAGCCTGACGCCCACCTTCTAATGGGCTCTGGTGGGTGGGTCTTGGTGGTGCTGTCATCCAACAACTCTGTTTTAAATCCGTTCCTCTGGTGGCTAATAATAAAGCTATGCATGACCACTTTGCGAAGGTCTTCCCATGAAGGGCCTAAGATGTGTTTGTGTGGAGCGGGCCTTATTTTGGATAGCATGCCTTGGGTGGGTGGGGAGGCAGGCTGTTGGATGGATTGTTTTTTTCCAAAAGACAGAGCTTGCAAGAAACTTGAAGTAATTTTTTTTTAAATTGCCTCCTACATGATTCCAGAAGGCATTAGCGCTTTCTCACTTCACTTATTGGAGTTTGATTGGCAGCAAGCTCTAGCCTGATCTCAAATATTGCTGGCTTTTTAAAAGCATAATTATTTGATTCACTCTACATGTTTTATGTTCCTAATATGCCATTAACGCGGGGTGTAAAGATGGATGCTTGTTAGGTACACGCAATGGCAACAGAATTTCAGTCCCTTTGTGTGAATGAGGAGGTTATTAGGAAACAAGTAATAAAAACAGACATTTATGCAATTGATTTGCTGAAGACGTGTGCCATGACTTGAAATTGCATCGTTTTAACGAAAGCTCTCGCTTTGGCTGCTAAAGCTGAGGATGATGCAAAATGTTGCATTTGTTTTCACTGAAACTAAACTGCTGGTCTGTCGAGGTTTCTGCCTCTGTTTTGGTTCAGCCTTTCGAATGTTAATGGAAGATGCTAGTGATGTGCCAGGGGAAGAAGTCTTTGCCTTCTGCATTGCATTCTGTTGCCAGGCTGCTGTCTGGTGCTATTGTATGCACAGAGACACTCAGCGCTATCGGGGCGATTTTTAAGGCTGGAAGAACATATTGGGTCTTCAGAAAGCAGCTGCATCGTGAATCGTTATTGTTGCTAACTTGCGTACCTGTGTCCCCTGGTGCACTCCATTGGCATGGGTTTGTAGTTCTGCTTTCCCCCAGCGCTCTTAGGTTCTGTATATGTGATCAGTTAGGAACACAAGCCTTATCCCACCTCGGGCTACCCAAGTACTCTAAACATGACATAACTTTTTAAAACCTGTTCTGCTTGCAATTCATACTCTCATCATGCAGTTCGGGATACTTCTAAACTCTAAATAAGGCCAAATACTGAGCTGTCTCTCTTAGATCTGCAATTTTTGTTTGGTTTTATTTTTTGACTCATTGATAATCAAAATATATAGAATCATGAGCTTTTGTGGGCAGAACCCACTTTGTCAGATGAATTGGAATGGAAATAACAGAAGCCAAGTTTCTCTCTCTCTCTTTCTCTTTCTCTTCCCCCCCCCCCCGCCCTCCCTCCATGCCCCCTATCTATCTATCTGTCTAGAAATCTAGGTATAGCTATACCAATATATGGATGTAGATACAGATATAGATATCTAAAAATAAATACAGCAGAAGAAGAACCTGTCAATTGTAAGACTTGTATTAATGAGGCTAATTAAGTGGGCTGTATTTCTCCCATTCACAGCTTTAGATGTGGACATGCAGATCTTAATGGCAGGAGAAACTGGCTTTGGCCCGTTTTTAAAGTTACAGACTAACACAGCTACCGCTCTGAGACTTCTTTTTTGGAGATAGCAACAATGCACCTTCTTTTTATTGGAGCCGGTAACATAATGTCAGCAAACCGTAGCCCCTTTCTCTGTTCATGGAGGAGCTCAAAGCTGATGTCAACTTTCTCAGTTTTGTTGTTTTTGTGAAACCTTGGGATGGGTTTTGAGAGGGCAGGGAGGTTTGGCAAATTGTCGTAATGAAACCTATTATCTCCCACCACTTACTTTGTTGTTCAAACCTTGTTTATCCGTTGTGATTGGATAGACAAGTCACGTGGTATTATTTCTGCTCCTTTGGCAGATGAATGTATAAGAGCTTTCACCATCATATTCATAGATTCCAAGGTGGGGCCACATACAATGGCCATGCTGTAGTGGCCCCAGCTCCCGTGGCCCCAGCTCCATTTAACCAGATAACAGTTATGATCAATATTTACATCCCTTTCTCCTACCAGAGCTTGCTGCCGCATTTGTCATCAGTCAGAGTTGTATTTATTGGAGTTCCTTTGGTATAAACGAGAGAGCTGCGGACAGAGCATTCTCTGTACAGCCCTTTCAACTCTGGACCTCTCTTCCCTTCCGCTCCAGATTTGTTAACCTCTGGGACCCAGAAAAGCCGAGACAAGGCGTCCCAGGGATGTTCGAAGGTGATAGGGCTGGAGATTGCAAGAGGACTTAGGTGCAAACTCACGTTACGCTTGAGTTCAGTGATTGACTAGATACGTGATAGTCAGCAAACAATGAGGATCAAGTTCTTGTGGGAATATTTAGTAATTAGAAAACGTGTAACCTGAACAACGAGGGAACTGAATATCGGCTCTGGTGAGGCACATCTGGAGTATTGCGTCCAGTTCCGGGGCCTCTCACTACAGAAAGGATGTGGACGCAGTGGAGAGGGTCTAGCGAAGGGCAACCAAAATGATGAGGGGTCTGGAGTGCATGACCTATGAAGAGAGGCTGAGAGATTTGCATTTATTTAGTCTGCAGAAGACAAGAGTGAGGGAGGATTTGATAGCAGCCTTCAACTACCTGAAGGGAGCCTCCAGAGAGGCTGTTCTCAGTACTGATGGATGTCAGAACGAGGAGCAATGGTCTCCAGTTACAGTGGGGGAGGTCTAGGTTACATTTTAGGAAAAACGATTTCCCTAGGAGGGTGGTGAAGCGCTGGGATGGGTTCCCTAGGGAGGGGGTGGAATCTCCATCCCTAGGGGCGTTTAAGTCTCGGCTTGACAAAGCCCTGGCTGGGTTGATTTAGTTGGGATTGGTCCTGCCTTGGGCAGGGGACAGGACTTGATGACCTCCTAAGGTCTCTTCTAGCCCTAGAATTCTAGGATTCTATGATCAGGCTTGAAAACATCAGCCTTTTAAAGTGCACATTTTAAATTTTGGGCATCTCTTCACGCTTCAGATGGGCATTGGAGACCCGAAAAATAAATCCTCAGAGAATGTCTCTGCAGTACAGCATCAGTTGTTATTTATAGCTACATTCGTCTGCTGTTATTAGATTGTGAGACTTTTGGGTATTCCTATGTGGACTGTGCCAAGAGTAGGGTGAATGGTACCAGATGATTATTAACCATTAACACCTCATTTTTATATCAAAAGCTAAGTATGGGACACTGCCAGCCCACTTAATTAGTGTCATTAGCACCGGCACCACAATTGAAAGCTACTTCACACCCACCCTTCTTTTTCTGTTATAAATTCTTGGTTTCTGTTGCCCCTCTCCAGCTCCTCTGAAGAAGTGGGTTTTGCCCACTAAAGCTCATGATTCTAAATATATTTTTGTTCGTCCGTAAAGTGCCACAGGGCTTCTCTTTGTTTTTAAAGTTACAGACTAACACCACGACTCCTCTGAGACTTATTAATATTTAGGTGCCGAGAGAATCAAATGCATATGATTTTTTTTTCAAGTTTTTATGTAGCCACTGTAGTGTCAGAGCGCCTTTTACTGCATGACTGTCCTGCGTCTGTCAGGGACCTTCATATAATTGGGATATTACTCTGCCTGTGGAGAATTAACTTTGTTCTAGTAAGTGAACTTTAATTTAACATAAAATGTGTTTGTGAGAGAATATTCTCTGTCCCCAGGTTGTGGAGATTTTCAGAGTATGTGTCTGTCGTTTTTATGACTTTATCCACATTGTGGGTGCTGCAACACTGCTGCAGAAGTAATTAGCAGGGTGAAGTACCTAAGAGGAGTCCTGCCTGGAAGCATTAGCTGGCACAGTTTTATTGCGTCACTGCAGAATTGTCACAACTGGCATTCTGAGGATTGGTGCTCACAGCAGCATGGACATTTCATGGCTCATTTATGGCTTGTGTTCATCCTGTCAAAAGGCAGGACAGGCTGGAAGGCCTGAATGCACAGAAGGAGCTGGGTCCCTAGGAAATCCCTGCAATTCAGAAAGCTGGTGTTAGGTGCCTTAGTGTCAATACAGTCAACGGAGGTGAGGAGGGAGTTTCTCAAAAGGCAGCATGCCAGTGGGCGAGCCCAGTGACAGGGTATGTGCTAAGCCCAGGCTCGCCAACAGGGGACAGCAAAGCGGGCAGCTGCCCTGGGACCTGGTGTTGGAGCATCCACCTAGACCCCAGACTGACTCTCAGTTATTTAGCTAGCGTGCTGCAGCTGCGACAGGGGAGGTTGAGAGAGCCCCACCTCAGACTATCCCAGAGATCAGTAGTTGTAGCTCCCTGTTCACATCTTCTCAGTGCCTCCAGGGGCAGGGGAACTTGAACCCTGGGTCTCCCACAGCCCAGGTGAGACCAGACACAAGGTACGGGAGGAAGTCCTCCTCTTCCCCTTGCTGAATTTTCTGTGTGAACTCACCCTCTAGGTGCCTTCTGAGCACCTCTGCTGGAGCGGGTCCCACAAGGCCGCAGAGAGGTCAACTTCCCCGCTTCGTAAATTGCTCTGTGGCTCACGCAGGAGAGAGGCACTTGGGTGCTGAGAGAGGGGGCTGCCAGGCGATATGCAGAGGTGCAATTTTTAGGTTGCAAAAACGTAGGCGCTGAGTGAGTTTCGGCACCCACAGGATTCGGCAGCAGTCTTGCGCCTGGTTCCGAAGTTGAGAGCTAGGCTCCTAAATCCAACACAAACCCCCTTTGTGCCGAGATGCCTTTTGATTGCCCGGACTCTAGGGAGCAGCCCTCAAATCTGCCAGCGCCAAGTGGGTTTCTGTGATCCAAGACGAATGCAAGAGAAGTCTACTTACATAGGTCCATGTTGTCATAGAAGCGGAAGAGACCTCAGATTCAGAAGGTCATCAAGTTCAGTCCCCTGCTCTAGGCAAGACCAATCCAAACTAAATCAACCCGGCCAGGGCTTTGTCAAGCTGAGACTTAAACATCTCTAGGGATGGAGACTCCACTACTTCCCTAGCTAACCCATTCCATGCTTCACCACTCTTCTAGTGAAATAGTTTTTCCTAATATCCATCCTGGACCTCTCCCACCATAACTTGAGACCATTGCTCCTTGTTCTGCCATCTGTCACTACTGAGAACAGCCTCTCTCCATCCTCTTTGGAACCTCCCTTCAGGAAGTTGAAGGCTGCTCTCAAATCCCCCCTCACTCTTCGCTTCTGCAGACTAAACAGACCCAATTCCCTCAGCCTCTCCTCATAGGTCATATGCTCCAGCCCCTGCATCATTTTGGTTGCCCTCCACTGGACCCTCTCCAATGCATATTAGCAAACAGATGGTCCTTTTGGAATTGGATGGCAGCAATTGTCTTGCTAACTTTTCTGCTTCAATCTTTTACTGATTTCTGTTATGTCTGACCAAAGACATTTCTTCCACCCCCACCAACTTTTTTTGGGGGGGGGGAGGGGTTGCAATGGCAGGACCAGTTTGCCATTTTAAATGCAATAGGATTCTTTTAATTGCTGTGTTTTAAGCTCTCCTCCTCCTGTCTGAGCAAGACGGGTGTCAGTGCGAATATCTGTCAGAAACGGTGATCAAGGAGAAGGTTAAATGCCTACGGATTCCCGCCTGCTTTGTTTGTGCAGGCCTGCTGCGTTCTTGTTTGAGGGCGAGGGGGTGAAGTTCCGCCAGCAGCTTTCTTGGGCCGGCCTGGTGGCTCGCTTGTTTTGATCTATAATGCCTGGTGTTGAGGATTTTGGTCCAAATCTCTTGACTGCTAAATTTCTGGGACCTGAGCCAGTAGCATGGTTTCCATGTGTTCTGTGACCTGGCCAATTCCAGAGGAGGAGATTTTTTTTTTTTTTTTTAAGCATGCATCCCATAGGGTTACGGAGAACTGACATGCTGCCTGCTTTATGCCCCTGCATCTGTACTGTGCAACCTTTCAGGTTGGTTATCCACCATGGCAGGCCGCAAACTTGTGAATGTGGTTTGCTGCTCCCGTCATCTTCCCCCGGTATACGTTTCTGGGGAGGTGGGTTATCTCAAAACTGTGTCGTGGGCACATGAAAGGATACAGGAAACACAACCATGTTAACCTGCAAAGTGTCAACGGTGTGCGTTGTAGGGGAAATGGTGTCTAAACCTGACGGCAGGGGTAAAAGTCAGTCTGAACTGACACTCTGGTATCCTTTAACAGTGATGGGCTGCTTATGTCCTCAAGATGTCCTGAGATTTATTTGATACATCTTCATATTACGGTGCTATAGTTAATTCCTTGCTCTTGTGTTTGCTACCCAGCGTGATCTGATGGCCTGTCATTCTTCCAGTCTTTTCTGTAAAGAGACCGCTGTAAACGTTACTTTGCATAATAGTAATAATAATATTACAAATGTTACTTCACATAATGAAAATAATAGTAGCACCCAATCTTCACAGCTTTTACGCTAACTTCTGTTGTGTCCCTGTAGAACGCACTGTAAACTTCTGAGGGCTTGATTGTTTTTATAGCATCTATGGCACTTTAGAAACAGTGTGATGCATCATAAACCTGTTTATGCTAATAAATCATAACCCCATCGGTTTGTGCTGTGTATGGACGCAGCGCCGTTTTTCAAAGGTTGATCTAACTTGGCCATTTTATTTCATATTGGGATCAACTTGCAACTTCTCATTTATCAGGGCACATTCTAAAAAAACGACTCTGGGACGGTCTGTTGTGTGAGTGGTTGCATGTGAGAGGTGGAGTTAATTGGATAACGTTTGCAAAGTTTATGGAAGATGGAGAATGCTAAGAATTGTCATTACTGCAAAGGCAATTTGGCAGGCTGGCAGAAGGACTTAAGAACCGGGATATGTGTGCTTCACATCAGGAAACAAGGAAATAAGGAATTAAGGCAGAACTAAGTCTGCTGAAGAATCAGAGACGTGTGCAGAAAGTTACCGAGGAAGGTGACTGGAGCAGAGAGTATAAGTCAATCTGAAGCACCGTGGCTGGTTTCTGGAGGAAGGGATTGAGGCACGTGATGATGTTCCTTCTAATTGTCTCCATCAGTGTGCGGAATAATTTTTTATGTGCACAAATCTGCACCACCAGTAGAAACAAACAGTCTTGCTGTGGGCACTCTGGTAATCAGCGGGGTGGCATTTGAAATCTCTCCTGAGTAGCCGCACAAGTGCTCAGCTTACAAGGGATGTTGGTGTACAGTGGAATAAAAAGCAGGAAAATGAGATTTAAAGCATAAGAACATAAGAATGTCCGTACTGGGTCAGACCAAAGGTCCATCTAGTCTAGTAGACTATCTACTGACAGTGGCCAGCGCCAGGTGCCCCAGAGAGGGTGGACCAAAGACAACGATCAAGCAATTTGTCTCGTGCCATCCATCTCCAGCCTCTGAAAAAGAGAGGCCAGGGACACCATTTCTATCCCCTGGCTAATAGCCTTTCATGGACCTAACCTCCATGAAATTATCTAGCTTCTCTTTAAACTCTGTTATAGTCCTAGCCTTCACAGCCTCCTCTGGCAAGGAGTTCCACAGGTTGACTATGCGCTGTGTGAAGAAGAACTTTCTTTTATTAGTTTTAATAAAGCACATTCATTTAAAGTAGTAAAGAGCCCAAAGCAAGGACATTCAGATTAAAGGCTGCCAAGCTGATACTCACACTGGTGTCCACATTTTGACACCTGTCCTGCAGTAGCTAAGTATGAACTAGGGATGTGAACGGGTAAGGGGTTAACCTTACCGGGTGAAGCTTACTGGGTAATGGTTAACCAGAGTCTCCCAGCCTGTGCATGACCAGCAGAGCCCCTCCCCCTCCCTTTAATTGGTTAACGCAGTGCTTCCCATCCTTTTTTGAGCATATGGACCCCTTTTCAATCTACAGAAGAGTCTCGATTATCCTACCTTTGCTTACCCAACATTCCATTTTATCCGACGTGCCGCCAGCCGACATGACGAATTGATGCATAAGAATGCAGCATGTACAACAGCCAATCACAATCAGCACTGCGCACCCACACCATACATATTAGCGTGCTTTTGTTAGCGACTGTGATTACATGAGTACAGTTGTGCTTTGTGTGATGACGCCAGTACTGTATTCTTATAAAGCCGATATTATCGAACTACAGAAAGTGGCTAGATTGAGTCACCGTGAGGGAATGAAGGCTCTCGATGCAGCACTAATTTATGTTGAGCTACAGAGGGAAGTGACCACTACAGACTTACTGCTGTTCAGACGCCGGCGTGAGCTTGCCGCAAAGAAAAGTAAGGATGCCCAAAACAACTCCCAATCACTCATTTCTTTTATTAGTATTCCGTATTCTCCGACATTTCTGCTATCCGACCATCGTGCAATCCATTATAGGTCGGATAATCGAGACTCTACTGTATTAACATTTCACGGACCCCCCCTCCCTGTGGGAGAAGAAAGAAAAGGAAAAGAAAAGAAAAGTGAGGAAAATAAAAGGAAAGTAAGTGGTAGCTCCGATTCTTATTTTTAAGCTTTCCTCTGTCCCCCTGCAGTACATTGCGGACCACCAGGGATCTGTGGACCACAGTTTGGGAACTCCTAGGTTAACCAGATAAAAACACTACATTTAACTGGTTAGCCAATGAAATGGGATTTTACATCCCTAGTATGAACCAGTTGATGCCAAGTACCTGGCTCCCCATCTGTTATCCAAGTGCGAGTCCCTGGAAATCCAATGGAGAGCCCTAACCTTTGTGTTACCAATGCCCTGGTAACTTCCCTAGCACTGAACATCTGGGCTATCTTTGCAGTGCCACTGGAAACTGCATCTCTGAAAAAGAACGGGTGGTCACAGAGCAGAGGCATGGGTGGTGGTTGGGTCAGCACAGTGATGCCAGCTTTGCTGGAGCTTTTAGGGTCCTTCTGAAACGTTTGATGAGGATCCAAAGGACACTTGCATGAAGAAAGGAATGGACGGAAGGCGTAAGAAATGGAATCGGAAGGACCAGTGGCGGAGAGGAGAGATACAAAGTTAGAGGCAGAAAAGAGACAGCAAGGTGGGTAACCAGTCAGATGGGTCTCACGAGGAATGTGGTGTCACATAGGGTACGTCTAAACTACATGGCTCCGTCGACGGAGCCATGTAGATTTGTTTGTTCGGCAAAGGGAAATGAAGCCGCGATTTAAATAATCGCGGCTTCATTTAAATTTAAATGGCTGCCGCGCTGAGCCGACAAACAGCTGATCAGCTGTTTGTCGGCTCAGCGCGCTAGTCTGGACGCTCCCCTGCCGACATGAAAGCCCTTTATTGACCTCCCCGGTAAACCTCATCCTACGAGGCATAACGGGGAGGTCGATAAAGGGCTTTCAGGTCAGCGCGGGAGCGTCCTGACTAGCGTGCTGAGCCGACAAACAGGTGATCAGCTGTTTGTTGGCTCAGCACGGCAGCCATTTAAAATTAAATGAAGCCACAATTATTTAAATCGCGGCTTCATTTCCCTTTGCTGATCAGCCTAGTCTACATGGCTCCATCGATGGAGCCATGTAGTTTAGACACACCCATACCGTGCAGAGCATTGGAAATGTAATATACGGCGCAGTCCCACATTGGCTGAGGAGTTAAGTAGGTGACCTCTCAGGTCTATTGTACTTCTTCCTTTTCCTTTTCTGATTACCAGGGCGTTTGGGGACCCGCTTTCTGATCTTTATCGTATGACGCACGACGGCTCACGGGGGACACTGTCACCTTAAAAATAACCACGCTTCTCTCTGAAAACATACATGCTACTGGTTGTAACGAGGATCTTTTAAAGATGATTAACAGGGGAAGAGATCAGGGAAAAAGAGGGTGTCTTTTTTTCCTTCCCTACTTTGTGGATTTGACTGCTCTTTGCATAAAGTCATGCTCCTGCTTTCACCTTATAAATGAGACAATGGAGGAAATGGAAGAAACCCTTTTAGGGGCCATGAATGTTAATTTAACCCAACCCAAGTGTGTCTCTTTAATGTCCATGCTGTGGCTTGTGCTCTGAAGCTCCTTGTTAAAAATGAAGGAGCCACATCACCCTGTCAAGCGGTACTGATAGGTGGCTCTGTGAATGTGCTCAGGAAAGCAGAATTAGTCTGCCTGTTGTAGGAAATTGCCTTCTACACTAACCCCACTTCGTATTATAGCCTAGGAGAAAAATTACTCGGCTAGCCATCCTGGGGGAACTTTTTGCTATGGAGGACTTAGCATGGGGGTGGGCAATAATTTTTGACGGGGGGCACTGTATGATTTTGGAAAGTGGTGGAGGGCTGCACTCTTCCAGGGTATTAATGGAGGAATTCCAAAGTCTGGGATGGAGGTTGGGTGCAGAAGGGAGCTTAGGGTAAGGGATTAGGGTGCAGGAGGGAGAATGGGTATGGGAAGGAGTTTGGGTGAAGGAGGAAGTTGTGACCTGGGGCTGGGGACTGGGATGCAGGATTTTGGGATGTGACCTAAGATAGGAAGGGATTGTGATCTGGGGCAGGAGATTGGGGTGCCTGATGTGGGAGGGGATATGGGTGCAGGAGGGGGCAGAGGGTTTGAGTATGTGGAGGTGGGGGCAGAGGGTTGAGAAAGGGAGGGGGTGGGGTGCCAGAGGCAGGCTCTGGCTGGGAGTCGTTTACCATTAGAAACCTGAGGCAGACTGCTGCAGGCTGCTCAACGTGGCTCTGCTCCGAGCATGAGACGGGGCGAGGGGATCGAGTTAGAAGGCTTCCTATACTATCCCTGCTCCCAGCAAAAATTCTCAGCTCCTATTGGCCAGAAACTGAGAGATTGGCCAATGGAAGGTAAGAGATTTGCTGGGGGAGGCAGGAACAACATGAGAAGTCTCCTTCCTCTCCCCCTCTCCCCCAGAATGGAGAACAGCTGGCTTTTTAAAGTGTGAGATGCTCTCTGCCTAAGGGTTCTGGCGAGACAGCTGTGGACTAGATCTGGTGGCTTGTTGGGCCAGAACTGGGCCTCTGGCAGCCTGTTGCCCACCCCGACTTAGCATCTCTTTCCCTGCTGTCACGGTACACTCTGCCTGGCCCTTCATTCCCCAGGCCCCGCATTTTCTTCACACAGCACATGGTCAACCTGTGGAACTCCTTGCCAGAGGATGTTGTGAAGACGAGGACTTTTAGAGGATTCAAAAAAGAACAAGATAAATTCTTGGCTGGAGTTGCTGCGTCCCTCTACTGTACAAATAAGGGTTATCCCTTTTCATAATGTCTTCTCCTGGCTTAGCAGGCAGGGGCCCATCATCAGCTTTTCACCCGCAGGCAGGATGTCTGCTAGGTCGTAGGGTTGCCAGGTGTCTGGTATTCTACTGGACAGTCCAATATTTGCTCTTTGTTCGGTAAAAAAAAAAAAATCAGAGAATACTGGCCATGTGCAATGTCCGGTATTCTCTGATTTTTCCGGCTGCGCACCGGACGGAAGCCTGGGGTGGGCGGGGGGAGCGGCTGGAGGGCGGGGCCACAATCAGTGCTAGGAGCCTTGATTGCGCAGAAGCCTGGCAGGGGCAGGGGCTGGGACTCCCCCACCCCTACCCAGCTTCTGCGCAATCACAGGCTCCCAGCGCCGATCGCGGCCCCGCCTCCCAGTTGAGACTCCCAGGATGGGAGGTGGGGCCGCTCTTGGCGCATCAGAAGCCTAGCAGGGGTGGGACTCCCCCGCTTCTGACGTGCCCAGAGCAGCGATCACGGCCCTGCCACCCAGTCTGGGAGTCCCTGGGAGAGGCAGTGTGACGTAGTGGGGGTACCTGGCTGGTTTCTATGCTGCTGGCTCTGGGGTAACCCCCACTGGCTGCCGTGGGTACCACGACCCAGCAAAACAGGATGGGTCACTATGCAAACCAGTATGGCCAGACACCCCCCATGGAGAGGAACAAAGGAAGGTGGAATGCTGCCCTGGCTGGGGGGCAGGGCTGGAAGAGAGTTAGTTAGTGGCTGGCTGGGAGCATGGAGGAGACAGCCTAGGGAAAGGGGCTGGAGTTTAGGGGCCCGGTCTCCCCCATCTCAAGGGGGCCTGAGGCATCCTAGCCCAACTCTGTGACCAGATTACATCTGTGCTGTGCTGTATCCTGGAGAGGCAATAAACTTCCTCTATTCCACCGGCTGGTGCAGTCTGTTTGTGCCATTTCGGGGTGCAGGAGACGGGGGACCCCCAACGCGCCGTCACAGGCAGTACTTATTATCTTGTGCGCACCCCCCTCCCCTTTTTGCTTGACCAAAATACCGCGTGTCTGGTATTTTTGGGGGGACCATCTGGCAACCCTAGCTAGGTGACAGGATGAATCTCGCACGGGCTGACCACTCTGCAGCTTTGGGCTACGGGCACCTGCTGGCCGTGGGAACTCAAGGCCGTGTCTTCTGTCTCGTTGCCTTCTGCTGTGCTCTTTGTAACCGGCTTGGTGCTCCCGCTGGTTGGGCATTCCCGAACCCGGGATGATTTGCAGCCCCGTTGGTAGAAGAAATGGGATGAACACTGATCTAGGCAGGGGTCCGGGCAGCCGTGGCTTTCAGCATTTGGTTGCCTAGCTCAGAACAGAGCTGGGTCTACATTGGAAAGATTGGCCAATGTAAATACACATGGTGGGGGGGGGGACGACACCCCGGATTAATGTGCCTGCCTCGCAGCATAGACGTGGCCGCGCGGTTGGAAGAATGCGTCCGTCGACGTTGGTTTTGGGTGTTCAGTTGGCGGTTGTTTTCCTACGCTGACAGAACCCTCCTTTTGAAAGTTGCCTTTGCATGGGGGAATTGCACAGGTACAGCTACAGCCACATAGCTGTGCCAGCATCATCTCTTGGTGGTTCTCAAACTGCAGACCTCCCAGGTGGTCCACAGCTTGAGCTCAGCTCCCCCACTTCCCCCAGCAATGGTACTCCAGTACTCTAGCCTCTTGCCTTCTCCCCCCCCCCCCCCCCCGCGAGGTTGGCTCACCAGCACAGCTTCCCGTGGAGGTAGGGGAGAGCCCCGAGCCTTCCCCCTGGACCTGGCATGCGGGGAAGATGCAGAGCCAGAAGCGACTCCGTGTGCTGCCACTCCCCGACTGGGGGAACCGCCGCGCACGGATGCACTGGCTGGAGGCTTTCCCCGCTGCACCCATTGGCTGGAAGCTATACCAGTGTTCGCTTTGGAGTTGGCTCATTCCCCTTCACTTCCCTCCTGGAAACTTCTGGCTTCACCCTGGCCCCTCCACTCCTTATTTTAGTCCTATTTGAAATTGAGATTAAAAAAACCCAAAAGAAATAACCGTGCCCGCCGGAATAACCCGATCTGCGTGTACTCCCAGAAATGAATGCGCTCGGCGCACTTGGCTTGGAACCCCTGGTTCTCGACCTGTCTCTGTTTCATTTTAGAACACGGACTGTGCTACGATACAGAAAAATGCACGTGAATGGGGGAAGCCCTTCCCAAGCATAATCCATATTATTCTAGCACACCGTCTTTTGATAGTAAACAAAGCTCCTCTTTTTTGTCCCTCTCACTTTTGCATGCAGCGTGTGCGTACAGCCTGACAATCCAAGGCCGCTAACTCTGCTCCTTGGAGCTGTATAAGCAAAACGTTTCAAAGGGAAGTCCGCTACAATGGATTTTGGAACAGGGTACCCCCGAAGACATTTGTTTGGCCGATGAAGGCTTACGAAATAATTAAAATCCTCTGGTAGTTGAAGTATACTTACAAGAAAGACGTGAGGTTGTTTTTTCTTACGATTGTCTCAGAAAACAGAGCTTATTTCATGTGGCAGTCTATAAAACAGAGACTGCAAAAGGACCTGGAATAATGAGCAGTACTTTCTTCCACGGAGTTCTCACCATTTGTTCTAGTGCTACCTTCCCTCATCAAATGAGGCATGATAGAAATGTAGCCGTGTTAGTCTGGGGTAGCTGAAGCAAAATACAGGACTATGTAGCACTTTAAAGACTAACAAGATGGTTTATTAGGTGATGAGCTTTCGTGGGCCAGACCCACTTCCTCAGATCAAATAGTGGAAGAAAATAGTCACAACCATATATACCAAAGGATACAATTAAAAAAAAGAACACATATGAAAAGGACAAATCAAATTTCAGAACAGAAGGGGAATGCGGGGGGGGGGGGGGTAAGGTAAATGTCTGTGAGCTTATGATATTAGAGATGATAATTGGGGAAGGTATCTTTGTAATGGGTAAGATAACGATAACCCCCCGCGCAAAGTGTCGAATTTTAGCATGAATAACAGTTCAGAGGATTCCCTTTCAAGTGCAGTTTTAAAAGGCTTTTGAAGCAGGATGCAGGTAATTAAGTCGTTGAGACAATGTCCTTTCTGGTTGAAATGGCAAGAAACTGTTTTTTCTTTGTGATCCTGTCTAATATCTGTTTTGTGGGCATTGATCCTTTGGCGAAGTGTCTGAGACGTTTGTCCAATGTACATAGCAGACGGACACTTTCGGCACATGATAGCATAAATTATATGTCTGGATGCGCAGGAATATGTGTTCTTTGATCTTATAACTCACTTGGTTAGGTCCAAAAATGAGGCATATTATTTTTGAAAAGATTCCTCTTTTCTAGCGTTGAGCACTTGCATCATTATCATTTTCAGATAGATTAAACCGGCTTTAACTAACTGATATTGATTATGTTTAAAAACAGGAGCGGGCTGAGCCTTTCACATTTTCCCCCCTAGATTTTGTGGTGTCATCATGTGGGTTTCACAAGGTTAGTGGAAAAGGGTGGGGTTGTGATTAGCTAAGAAGGGAGATGAGCTTTCTGGCAAAAATAAGGAAGACTTTGAAGTGAACGGAATCTGGATGCCTGTAGTAAAATCGTATTAGCCATAATGAAATAAACGTTGGAATGTAACAGATCCTTGTAAATAAATAATAATTAAAAAAAAAAAAAGTCCGACGGATGTAGTTGTCAGTTCATTGACAGGCATGCCCTGATCCTGGGCATTATAGCTCTGAAATTGAGAGTAATTATTCTAATTTGTTTTATTACATTAGCGTGGGTAGAAGGGAAGAAAAGGGGCTTTCTTTTATGGCTTTATCATTATTCATAGAAGAACTCAGAAGGGACAGACATCTGACTCTGGCACTGGGGCTTCATGGGAATTTTTGGAAAATGATGTCTACAATGTTCTGACCTTTGACCTTCCAGCTGCAGCCCTCCTCCTCTCTATGGGGATCCCACACTTGACTCCTTAGCAACCTCCTTTGTGCCTCTGATCTCTCTCCATTTGTCTAGTAATAGCCCTTGGCAGGAAGACTTGTTGTTCCCCCAGTAGCTTAAAAAGGCATGGAGCCGTTAATGCCAAGTGCTTTTCAAAATCCCTTTCACCCACTCCTTACAGCCAGTCTTCAAAGTCAATCAAATGCTAAGGCAGTCATGGTCGTTTTTCAAAGGATCTTTCTGGTAGCAGGGAAAAAAGAACAACAAATACAACAAAACAAAAAGCAACATGAGTGACTTCTCTTTCACAAATGCGCTTTTGAGCCCATCTGAATTGTACATAGACAGTGGTGATGCTTTTTCTTTAGTGTTTCACAGTGTCTTTGTTTTTAATCTGCATGCTCCCGTTGTAACTAAAGCGAAAGAAAGAGCAAATTTCATAAAGTGGGGATTATCTACTTACGTACCTATCTAGGCATTTATTTGTTCATCATTATGGTGTCTGACTAGCGTGTCTTGCTGCAACAGAGCACAGACATTGATCACTTCTTCCGTTCCCATCCTCTCCCTCCTCCCTCCGTTGTAATTACTGGTCTAGAACGTATCTTTGGAAAAGTCCAAGTCCTGAAATGATGCGCACAATCTCTGTAGTCCTGGAAGGATGAGAGAGGCAAGACTTCACAATCATCTCCGTCTGATTACTGTCTTGCTTTCTTAGGTTGCATCTAGACTACAAACCTCATTTTTTCAGGAATAAGGGTTCTTTCAAAAAGGTTTTTTTTGTTTGTTTTGAAAGAACCATGTATAGACAGCTTTTTTTCTCTTTGAACCTTTTTGAAAAAGCGATTGGTCACAATTATGCAAACGAAGCACAAGGTTTGTAAATCTGTGCTTTCATTTGCATTTTCGATTTCCCTCATTTGCATTCCTCTTTCGAAAGAGGAATGTAGTCTAGACGCACTCTTATAGTCCTGACATCCTACAATTTTGATACCATTTTACAGCTGCTCTTTGGACAATCGTTGGGTGAAAATGCCTGCCATGCTAGCATCCAAATGGCATAATGCGCTATAAGTCTCTGACTGTCATGGTCTTTGAGGGAGGTGCTAAAACTATGAACAACAATCTGCTAAAGTTAGATAGATATGAATGGTTGGAAAATGGAGAATTCCGGCTTTCTTGGCACTGGTATGACACACATTAAGGTCTAGGATTTGCCATGAACCAATGCCATGTTAATATGTTCATAGTCCTGTTCCTGTTACAAAGAGATGTTATTTAACTGGTAGGACCATCAGATGACCATTATTTTAAGCAAGTCCATATGGTTACAAAATTGTATTCAGAACCCGTTTCATTTTCCTGGTAACTTGTGGTTTGTGTTTTTGCTTTCATGTAGATACCAACGTATTATCAGCTGTTAAGTGGCTTTGTAAAATAGCAAAACTGTATCTGCTGTTATAAGGCCCAGGCACTATTGAAGCCAGAGTAAGAAGTTTGACAAGATCTAGTATCTGTTCAGTGCTTTCCAGATTTCTTGTTTTAGAAATCTCAGTCAACACATTTTCTAAAGCAATACCGTGCAGCGTTTGCAACGCCCTCTGTGCTCATGGTGCTGTACCTTTGAATCAGAAAATGAACTGGCCAGAATCAGAAGTGCAACTCCCATTGTCCGCCTTTGGTATCTAAATTGGAATGAGACGCATAAATGGTAAAAAGTACATGTTGCGGTTGTTTGGTTACAATATTCCATGAAGGGTTGATCTTGCCAGCGGCCAAGCATTCTGTCCTCAATCTAACATGTGAAGCCAATGGCACTACTTGATGTGCTGATGAGCTTTGCTGGATCGGGGTCGGAGTGCTCAGCAAATTTCAGAATTGAGACCATGAATGTTACCAAAACAAGGGACTCCAATAGCCACAATGTGGCCGCGGAACCAGTAAAGTTACAGAAAAGAACCTAACTTCCATTGGCTAGACTTCTAGCAGAGTGTTGTACAGGATGAACTTCTCTGCTCCAGCACCCTCAGGACCTGACCGGTGCCGAACCAGAGAATTTGCCAAACCATGGGAGGTCAATATTGTCTAGCAGGATCACCAACACTTCCACTGCTTGTTAGGCTCTTAGAGTCATTTAGAGCTACCGAACATCCCAGAACCCAGAGAGCCAGGACCAGTGGCCGCAAACATAGTTCATGGGACCGTGGGAAACTTGGCCACCTATGATAAGTGGGCATGTGGCTAACTAAACTCATACCAGACTGTGGATGTTATTGGATCAGAGAGTGCCTGATTAGAGAGGTTCAAATTATACAGCACTGAGTTAATATCATAACATCTTTATTGATTTCTAAAGCAGCCTTTTGCTGATGAGCGCTGTGTAAAGTAAGCATCAAATAGTGACACGAAATATTGAATCAGAAATAAAATCTGGAACTGTTTCCTGTTTTACCTTAAAAATGCTAGTGAATCCCTGGAGCAGAGAAGCAACAGAAGGGATTGAGAAAGTGATGTGAAGTTGCATCTGGCAATAGAGTCGACATATTATCCAACCCAGAGCATAAGGACTACATATGAACATAAACATGAGCCAGTGTTCACAAATACTGCTATAGCGAAAGGGCAAAGAATTTTGTGCCTCATTAGTTATTAGCCAGACATAAATAACGGATCTTTAAAAACTAATTAAAAGTCCTTTGCAAAGCTGCTCTGGTGTGTAGTAAATCTTACCGTTAGTATGATAAGCACAGTGAGTTAATCGCAAGCATTCAAATATTATCAGGCTCCTAACGCTCACAAAATTTATTTTAAAATAATTGAATGTTAAAGAATAATAATGTGTGGTTCCTTTCATTCAGCTTCTAGTTGTTGAGGCTGTAGGGTTTGCATTTTCCAGCTTTTCTTTGCCACTGTAGGGGCTAGTCGCTTATACTTTAAATGGCAGCTGAAATTTTCACTTGGTCACATGACTCCAGGAGCTGGGGATCAAAGAAGGCCAAATCTCAATGAGATGCTCGTTAAAATGTTGTGATGCGGTATAGGTTGAACCTCTCTTGTCCGATACCCTTGGGATCCAACCAGTTCCGAATGAGAAAATTTTCTGGACCATGGGAGGTCATTGTCCAGTAGCATTGACATCCCTTCCACTTCTTACTGGGCTCTTAAAAGACGTTTAAGAATCAATTCGAGCTAAATAACACAGAACACTGAGAGCCTGGACTGGTGGGTGTAAACAAACTCTTTGGGACTGCGGGAAACTTGGCCACACCCATGAAAAGTGGACATCCGGCTAACTCAAATCATTCCCGATGACAGATGTTTCTGGACGAGAGTTCTGGATTAGAGAGGTTCAACCTGTAGTTCCTTGGAGCCCCAGATGAGATTGAAGACTTGTTGAGCTAGGTACTCTGCAGAGATCTAGTGATAAACAGTCTCTATCCCAAAGAGCTTCCGTTATAAATCAACAAGATAGGTCAGGGCAGCAGGGCCGACAGCCACCATGAGCCGGGAGCACCGGGCCTCTTTGAAACAAGAAGCCCCAGGACGATTGCCCCCGTTGTCAAGGGCAGAGGGGAAATAGAGGCACAGAAAGAAGCAGTGGCTTTCCTGTGCCAGTGATTCAGTGAGGAATCCTGTCTAGTCCGCTATCCACTGGGCCACATTGCTTCTCTCCAGTATCTTCTGTGCTTTTCCATGCTTCTATGTTTCATGCAGGAATATTATTAGTTTCTGCTTTTCCCAGTGTGAGTCACGCTCTGCACATAAAATGGCAAACTGTGGCCTTGAAACATCTATAATCTCTTTCCCAGATACACGTGTTGTTTTAGACTGAGACCATACCACTCATACCATTGTAGCATCGTTTATTGTTTACATTGTAGCATCACTGGATTGGTGAGCAGACTGCATGGGGGAATTTACAGCCCGGACATGTGGACTCAGTAAAGTGAGGCTAAATCAAAGCTTTTCTGTTTTTTCTGGATGTTTGTGAAGAGCACGGAGATCATTTTGCCGTATCACTCTACAGTCAACATGGTCTTCTTCAAAACTGTCGTCTTTCATTGTAGGTGGGGGAGATCTAGGTTGGATATTAGGAAAAGCTATTTCCCTAGAAGGGTGGTGAAGCACTGGAATAGGTTCCCTAGGGAGGTGCTGGAATCTCCATCCCTGGAGGTTTTTAAGTCTTGGCTTGACAAAGGTGACCTCCTGAGATCTCTTCTAATGCAATGAGTCTATAGTCTTCATTGGCTGAGTCCACTTGGTAGAACATAGGCCATGATTTGGAGAATGTGGAACAAGGTTTCCCCAGTGACAGTCATAGTAAGAACACCCAGGAAACTAAGGTGTAGCTTACCTCACTAGTGAAGTGAATATCCACCCTTCTGTAACCATCTGAGCTTTAGATGTCTCCTCTTCTTTCCATGGGTTACAGCAATAGTGGAGGACCACTGAACACCCTCTTCCTAATTCTGGTTGTCTGGGAGCTGCTCACAGTGAGCACAATCCAAAGTCCAGTGAAGTCAATAGAAAGATTCTCAGTGACTTCACTGCGTGTTGGACTAGACCTAAAGTGTTCTCGCTGAAGGACATGAAGTTCTAGAACCTTTTCAGTCAGGATTTTACACACTGTGAAGGTATTTCAACAATGAGGAGCAAAGGGTTTTTTGAGTCTCTTATTCTGAAGGCTATTTTATTTGGCCAGTAGTTCTTTGTTGCCAAGGCAATGGGCATTATCATTTGATCTCTGAATACATAATCATGTTGTACTTTAAAAATGTGCCTATTTGTGCTGCTGTGAATAGCTTATGAAATGGCAAAAATATTGGAAGCTAATTTACTTGCCACCATTCATGTCCCTCAATGAGTTTGAGCTTCATTCGGAGGGACTGATGAAAATAGACCTGTCTCTTTTGCTTTTGGTTTTAGGCAGTTTCGTTTTCTAGGCTTGCCAGCTGTGGTGGTTGTATTTGGACTTTTGTAACACACTAAGAACGAGTCTGCGCTGCAAGTGCTACACCAATGGAGCTTCACTGTTGTAGCGCGTCTATTGAAGCTAGCGCTTATGTTGGTGTAAGTAACATCACTCAAGGGCATGGCTTATTCATATCTGTGACGGTGCATCTACATCTCGGAATAAGATACACAGTTTGAGCTATGCAAATTGCCTATCTTATTTTGATGCTATTTCGAAATGGCTTATTTTGTCATTTGGCGATGTCTCACAGCGCCACATTTTGAAATAAAGCACCATTCCGAAATGTCCCTTACTCCTTGTAGAATGAGGTTTACAGGGATATCGGAATAGTGAGACCAAAATAATGGGCTTGCTTTGAAGATGCGGGTTAGCTATTTCGGGATACCGGAGTATCCCAAAATAGCATTGCAGTGGAGATGTACCCTGAGTGACACAAGTTATTTTGCATTTGGGAGAAAAAAAATACCCAGACCTCTTCAGCATCCCTGTTCAAGTTAGATTTGTAAAGTGGTCCTATCTCCCCAAGCATGATTTTTAGGCAGGATGCATATTTCCTTTTAAAATGTTTATTTATGGGTGTTTCTAAGATGTAGCAGTTGTTTCTGTCTCAGGTGTAACAAGGTGGGGGGAATAGTGTACATTAGCAGCTAATCTATTTTGCTTCCACAGGTTGGTAAATGGTTGAATTTCAGAAAAGTGTGACTGTTCTGCGTATATTAACATCCCTAGAAACATTTTAAATCTGGAACGGTGGCTGTTCTTTGAAGTTTCTCCCTTTTTCCTTCTCTCCCTCCCCACTTCACTCCTCATATTGTTTGGACACATTAAAAAAAAAGTCTTGGGATTAACTACATTTATAACCCTCATGCGATGCCCACTCCCCACTCCTTCCAAAGCACATATCAATAGAATTTTACAGATATCGCCTGGAGTCACCCGGCTTTCTTTCAGCTTGCCATGCCATTGGTCTGTCTACCATTTTTTCAGAATTAATTTTGGGCTGAAAAAGTCTCAAAGACGGCTTTGTTCCTCTTTGACACTCACTCTGGAAAAAAAAATCCGTGGAAAATCTGACATCTGCATTGTAGAGAAAAATCAATAGATGGGGAGGAATATAATTATCCCCCACTCCTGAAAGAATTTTTTAGATTTTTTTTTTTTGTAGCGTGACTCACATCAGCTTAGGATTTGAATGACATTTTAATGATTTAGGCTTTTTCACTTTGAATCCCCAGAATGCATCAGCTTGAAAGGGGTACATTCGGATGGAGTGATCTGTGCAAGATAAGTGCAGAATTCCACGTGCCAAAGTTCAGCCTCTTTTAGTTTAAACCCAAGTGGTGCATTTGTATGAATCAAACACACACATGACGAGGGGCTGCGGAGACATTCCCACTGCAGTCTCTCTGATGGTTTCCTAGTAGCGGATGATTAATCATCGGACGAGTTATGAATCATTTTGCCAGGCATTGAGGAAATAAAGAAACAGTTTTTCTTCTTTTGAGGTGTTTTTTTCCTTACACGATGGAGAAAAATGTAGAGGGTTTGTATAAATCAGTGACTCTTTAGGCGCGTGTGCGCTAATAATTGTGTTTGGACGGGCTCCTTTATGGAGCGAGGATGAGGTACAAATGCAGTGGTGTTCTGCACAGATGTTTCTTTCGTCTGTGCTGTGAATATTAGAACAGAGTTAGGTGGAGGAGAATAAGGTTCCTTGTAGCTTAACACAATGGGGCCCTGCTCTCTGCTGTGGGTCTGTTAAGTGCTGCTGCAATACAAATAAGAAGTGTTTGTGGTTGCGGGGTTGTCTATCACAGACCGGGAAAGGTCTTTTATTTACGCGCAACGTTGGGGGTTTCTGTTTCCCACAGAAATGATTCACCCTAAGGAGGGTTTGCAGTCTGCACGGAGAAGAGTTGTGCTGCTTCTCTGACGACAGCCCCGTTGTATTGGAGAACATCACCTCAAGGAAACCTCAGGGCTTGTGAATAGCAGGAACCGTGTAGAACAGGAGTGGCCAACCCATTGCAGACGAAGAGCCAAAATAGTGGTGGATACAGTGCAACGAGCCGAGGGAAAAAACTTAAAAAAAAAAGGCCCTGGCCGCTGTCCTTTTAAGAGCAGAGCAGGCAATGCCCTTAAGGCGGCCATTTTGAACTCTGCACGGTACACTGCAACTCCGGCTCTGTCTGTTTCAGACAGAAACACGCTGCCGCTTTCAGAACTGTGGGTGCGGGAGCTGCAATTTTTTCTCTGAAGAGCCACAGGTGGCTCGCAAGCCATGGTTTGGCCACTCCTGGTGTAGAGAGACGAAGTGATGTGGACCTCGGTGACAGAAACAAGCTTTTGAGTGTCCGGGGGAGAGCGCTGTGGAGCGCGACAATTTGTCTTTTCCCCCAGCTAGGGATGGAAAATCCCGTTAAATCAGTAAAATGGTTAAATTTCATGTTTAACTGGTTAGCTAATTAAATGGGAGCAGTCGGGGATGACTCTACTCCCAGGTAGCGTTAAGGGTAATGCTTATAGTAACCATTTAACCGGTTACCCCTTCACATACCTATTCCTAACAGGAGTTGGTCCTATAAAAGAGATGGTCGCTCTTGGATCCTGTGTCCAATACTGCTATGAAACTGCAAGGCGCTCAAGTGTAGCATTTAGGACTCCGCCAGTAGGAGACGTTTAAAAGCAAACGAGGATGAGCTGTAGCTTTGATGCTGATGCAGTTGCTCTGGTAGAAGAAGTTTGGAACCCCTAGGAGGATAACGAAATTGGCCTTGATTTATGTCGTTCTGACTTGATTCTCGGAGGCATTATCATGTGAGCAAGACATGAGAAGTCATTCTTCCGCCCACGACCTGATCGAAGGGAGAATACACCACATGATACCCCAGGGGCAAAGGCAGCATGAGGCCCGACGTCTGAGGTGGGTGCACTCAGAGATACTAGGAAAGGGACAGAGGAGCAGTGAACCCAGAAACTGGGCAGCTGGGATGAAGTAATAGAATCATGGAACACTAGAACTGGAAGGGACCTCGAGAGGTCATCGAGTCCAGTCCCTGGCAGTCATGGCAGTTCTAAGCACCATTTAGATCATCCCTGGCAGGTGTCTGTCCAACCTGCTCTTAAATATCTCCACCCTGACAATTAGGAAGTTTTTCTTAATGTCCAACCTAAACCTCCCTTGCTGCAATTTAAGCCCATTGCTTCTTGTCCTATCCTCAGAGGCCAAGGAGAACAATTTCTCTCCCTCCTCTTTGTAACACACTTTTAAATACTTAAAAACTGCTATTGTGTCCCCTCTGTCTTCTCTTTTCTAAACTAAACCACCCCATTTCTTTCAGTCTTCCCTCATAGCTCATGTTTTCTAGACTTCGAATCATTTTCGTTGCTCTTCTCTGGATCTTCTCCAATTTCTCCACATCTTTCTTGAAATGTGGTGCCCAGAACTGGACCCAGTTCTCCAAATGAGGCCTAATCATCGCAGAGTAGAGGGTAAGAATGACTTCTCATGTCTTGCTCATAACACTCCTCTTAATGCATCCCAGAGTCATGTTTACTTTATTTGCAACAGTGTCACACTGTTGACTCATGTTTAACTTGTGGTCCACTAAGACCCCTAGATCCCTTTCTGCCGTACTCCTTCCTAGACAGTCGCTTCCCATTTCTGTATGTGTGAAATGGATTGTTCCTTCCTAAGTGGAGCACTTTGCATTTGTCCTTATTCAACTTCATCCTATTTACCTGAGACCATTTCTCTAGTTTGTCCAGATCATTTTGAATTTTCACCTCCAAAGCACTTGCAGCCCCTCCCCACTTGGTATCATCTGCAAACTTAATAATTGTGCTGCTTTCTATGCCAATATCTAAATTGTTGATGAAGATATTGAATAAAACTGGTCCCAAAACAGACCTCTGGAGAATCCCACTTGTTATGCCCTTTCCAGCAGGACTGTGAACCATTAATAACTACTTTCTGAGAATGGTTATCCAGCCAGTTATGCACCCGCCTTATAGTAGCCCCATCTAGGTTGTATTTTTCTAACTTATTGATAAGAAAGTCATGCGAGACCGTGCTACCTATGTAAAGTGTTTTATCTACCTATGAAAGCATAGTTTAAGAGCTAGGTGGATGATGCTAGCACAAATCTTTCAGTCTTGTTCGTCACAAACTAGCTACGTAAGTTCAAAGGTCAAATCAGTGTCCCCAGAGTTTCCCATTTTCTTTGTATCGACCCTCCTGTGTTTTCTGAGAAGGGTCTTATCTTGAGTTACTACTTCACCTTCCAGCTGGTTTCTCAGCTGCAGTTTTGATTTAATCCAATGTAGACCTGCAGTAAACATCCCCATAACTGGGGCAGCATGCCATATTAATCAGTTATTACAGAACCGCTTTACATTCATCGTACCAACAATTCATTGTTCTCTGCATTGCACTAGATCATGCAGGGAGGTGTTATATTCCTCTACCCCAGTATAACAAAATTCACTTCAAGGCCATATTTTAATGTCAGCTGTGCTAGAAGAAGTGATCACTGGAAAGTTACAGTTTACTACGTTAAGACTATGGATAAAATAGATGTGCTAAATGTGTTGTTGGCCAGATCGCTAACTCTTCACACTTGAGCTATTGTGTGTGGTATTGTGTAGCCAGGAGGAAACACAGTGTGTCCGGCTGTCACACAGCCCACACAATGCCATCCTGCATGCAGGACCAAGCGGGAGTGTATTTCTCACTTGGGAAGGATAGGTGTGTAAATCTTTGCAAGCAAGGGTGGTGCTAGGGTTAAGTGAATGGTGGTCGGGCAGGCGGGAGAGCAGGAGTCAAGGACTGCATCGCCCCATCTTGCCTCTGTGCTTTCACGTCCGTAAAATGGGGGTAATAATGTTTGCTCTGAAACCCTTGAACACAGGGGGTTTCAAACTAGGGGGCATGACTCTAGACTGGGTGGTGGGATGTCAAGAGCTGGGTCTCATTGCTTCAGGGGGATCAGGTGAACAGTGGTGGTGGTGGGGGGGTGTGGGGGACGACGACTAAGGCAGCTGCCTGCCTGGCCTGGCACCGCAGATTGTGCAGCAGGCCTGACTCCTATGGAGGGAGGGGAAGAGAGTAAGGATGTTAAGTATCGACTAACCGACTAATCAAATAGTCGATGCATTTTGTATTGACTATTCGATTAGTCGATAGGGCGAGTCCCCCTTTGAAGTGTAGCAACAGCCCTAGGTCAGATCAAAGTCCATCTAGCCCAGTATCTTGTCTTCCAGCAGTGGCCACTGCCAGACACTTCAAGAGAACAGTTAATTATCAATTAATCCATCCCCTGTCACCCATTCTCAGCTTCTGGCAAATAGAGACTGTGGACACTGTCTGTGCCCATCCTTGCTAAAAGCCATTGATGGGGCTATGTTCCAAAAATTTGTCTAGTTCTTTCTTGGAACTCTCTTATAGACTGGCCTTCTCCACATCCTCTGGCAAGGAGTTCCACAGGTTGATAGTATGTTGTGTAAAGAAACACTTCCTTTTGTTTGAGGCAGTGGAGAAGAAAACTCAGCAATCTTTTATAGCACTAAATTATAAACTGACACACATGGCTTTTCACTGGCAGTTTCACCTGGTTAAATCAGAGCAGAGTTGTGCTCTCTAGGGTGGAGAAGTGATCCTGGTTCTCAGAAGAGTAGTAACAGCATGCATAGGTGACAATGTTTTCATGGGGGATGCTGAGCACAATTAGTGGTGTGGAGTGCTGCTGCTGCGTGACAGACCACAACAGGGTCACTAATACGTTAGTACCCTCCCGTGCAAAGTTTGGAGCTATGTTAAGGCCTCATCTTTAGAAGGTTAACCGACCTCACTTGACGTTCCACATCTCACAGCGCTCGTTAGATAAGTGTGAATGTTTCGTGGGGCACTGTCTGCTGCAGCCTTCGGTTTGGGATTTGTGCCATGATTCAATCAAACTCACGAAACGTAGAAATGGAAAGCTCTTGTTGAATTTCCTCTTTATGGCTTTGTTTCCGCTGAAATCTCCTTTGTTGGATCTTCTTACAGTAAGGGGTAAGAGAGGTTATTTAATCAAGCAAAACTGGAATTGATTCATTTGGAGATAGCTGCATTTTTTCTCCCCCTGGGCCAACTTCTGCAAATAGATTTGACAGTCTGTTTGCATTTGAGGCGGTTTCTTATTTATAAATATCAAGTCTTCAGTTGAGTTAGTTACTGTCACACAACTGCTAGTTGTGGGGATACAAATTAATAATACTTCACAGCTGGTCGGTGACCCATTCATTAACCACAACGCAGGCAAGAGAGCAGATGAGTTAAACTCTGGCTGGTTTTCCTCCATGTTACTTACATTTCTAGTATACAGTAATTTCTCATTTAACACATGCTCGCTTAACACGTTTTCACGATAGCATGATTTTTTTTTTAAGGGAATGTTTTTTGAGTTACACGACCGTCCCCAGAATAACACGATTTCCCCAGTCAGCCCATCACCGGCAGCTGCGTGGGGCTTCCCTCGCCTCCCTGCAAAGTGGCGAAGGGTTTGCCGCTTGCCGCGCCGTTCCCCACTGACTCCCCCTCACCGGACACCTTGCTCCCTCTCCTCCGCCCCCGCTTGCAGGCCAACAGCTGGGTTTCCCCAGCCGGCCCGTCGGCGGCGGCTGTGTGGGGCTTCCCCCACCTCCCTGCAAAGCGAGGGAGGGTTTTTCACTCGCCGCGCCGTTCCCCACCGAACCCCTCTCACTGGATGCAGTGTGGGTCCCGGCAGACCCGTCACAGGGGCATACTCCCAACCCAATCCCCCTCCCCTCCCCTCTCCTCCCCTTCCCTTCCCCAGAGCCAAACACCTCCCCTTCCTGCTGTAACCCCAGTCCCCTTTTCTCCGCCGGTCCTGGTCCCAACAGACACCACCGCTTGAAACGCAACCCCCACCTTTTCCATTATTTTCAATGGGAAAATTGACCCCGCATAACACTTTTTCACTTAACACGATCATTTTCTGAAACATATCTATAGTGTTAAATGAGGAATTACTGTACTCCAAGTGGCTAAAATAATGCTCGCTGAGGTATGTTACCACTGAATATCCTTGAAAGCAGCGATAAGCGTGAACCAACTACCCTAAAATGCAAGCTGCTCCAAAAGTTGGCGTGCGTTCGAGTCCATATCTAAGATGTGCAATTAGATCTTGATTTGGATCTGTCAAATAAGTTTCAGTGGTGTTACCCCTGTTTAGCATTGGGGTACGTGAGATTAGAATCAGGTTGTATCTGTTATACTATTCCAATTCTAATATACTAGGTGCCTCTCTCTTTTCGTTTGTATTGCACCTAAAACTCATGCTGTTCCGTGAACTCGTCTTTTCCCGAGCGTTTGCCTTGTCTTACACATTTCATTGTCTGCCGCAAGCTGCATGCATCTAACCAAGTGCAAAACTTGACTCCGCAATTTTGTTGAGGATGCATGAGCCGGAGTGGAATCCAGCTTCCTGTCCCACTGTTGTCAGCTCCGCAGCAAAAACAAGCTGGAAAATATTTTTGTCCCTAAACTTTGGAGCTGGCTCCCAGAAGGCACCCAAGATGCAGACATGTCGAGTTGGAAAATGCCATTTTTATGTGATCGTGCATAATAGTACGTTTAAAAACAAGGATTACAAACCAGTGTACGAGGAGGAGAGCAACTCTAGGCATTACAAACCTGCATTTTATGGACAGCTGTTAAAAGGCAACCCTAGATGTACGTTTTCTTCTTTTGCCAAAAATGCTGCTGATTTTTAAGGGGCTGACAGCCCCGAAGGCTGCGGCTTTCCAAGTATAAGCAGGTGCTTCTAGTCCATCCTCCCTTCTGCTCCGCAATGTGCCCTACAGGGAGCAAACTTAGCAGGGGAGACCGGTATTGAAAACATATTTCACTCTCCATCCTAATTCAATCCAGGGTTAACATTTTATAGCCCTCATGCGGACGGCGGCGTTGTGAGATTTCTGAGTGCGTAGAATGGCCTGCAGACGTCGTCAGCTGGAAATTAATATGACAGAGAGCTTGTCTTTTCCAAGGTAGAGGTTCTTATTATTCCAAAGGGCTTATTTTACATTCTGGTTGCCATGAGCTGAGCTGAAACGCTCAGCCCCCGTTTCTTTGTAACCACCATCTGATCAATACCAATTTAATAATTCTGGCTGGAGCTGGATTCAAAGCAAGGCCATGGAGGTGAAAGGCCAATTGCCAGTTCACTTAGCCACCTGTTTCCTTCCCTTTAGCTTTTATTTAATTTGTATTGCTGAGTACCTTTCCCTGCTGATAGGCAAAGCTTTGAAAGTCGTCTCCTTCCCCCTCTCCCCCCTCCCAGCAAATACAGCCAATTGCTTTATTTGCCTTTTTCGCTCTGTGAGGACTTGATGGGGAAGGGGAGGGGGCTGTGTGTGTGAGAGAGGGAGTTATCAATATTGTCATTGGAGTAGGAATGTTGGCTCCAAAGGCCAAATTGGTCCCTTTTCCACTTAGTGTTGTATAATGATTAAAGCTGGTTTAAACAAAACAAACAAACCAAAAAAAACCCCCACAAAACAAAAAAAGAAAGGGGAACAGCTTTCTTCCTAAAACCCACCTCCCCTTCTCTTCCCCCACCTCTAAATTGGGAAATTCAAGAGTTTTAACCCTCTCTATTGATGGTCTGTTTTTCCCTTGGTGAACAATTAAGATTGTTGACTAAATGTTCTAATTGTAAGAGAGAATTTTGAAACAACTTGAAATGCGTTTTGGAATGCTACGGAAATGAAAAACCCAATGCTACCCTAAGCTTTCTGTCCTGCATTTCATTCTGTGGCTGTTCTGATCATTTTTTCCCCTCCAAGAACTGGTTCAGAGCTGCCCATGATGTGCTTATTCGTCAGTGTGCCGGTAGACATGTTCTTATGGACGTGTACGGTTGAATCGTACTTTCGTTTCTTAGTGAGAACGGGGACACTAACGTTGGGACCCTCAGAACAGTAATGCTTTGGACTGAGGTGGAAAGAGTTGGGTAAAATATGGGTTTATTTACTCCAATTGTCCTCAAAGTGTGGTCCGCAGACCACCAGTGGTCTGTGACCATCTTGCAGGTGGGTCGTGAGCTCAGGGCTTCCCCATCTCCCCCCACAGCAGGAAGCCTGTGTAGGCACTCCAGCCCTGCATGCCCCCCTTGTGAGGTTGGCTTCCTGCTGGGGGGAGGGGAGAGCCCTGAACCTTGCAGGTCAGGTCCTCCCCCCACAAGCTGGAAGCGGCTTTGTGAACTTTCCGTCCCTTCTCCCCCAGCTGGGAAAACGGTAGTGCAGGGAACTGCTCAGCTGCAGGCTTTCCCTGCTGCTCCCATTGGCCGGAATCCCAGCCAGACCCCTCCCCAATCCTGCTCCTGCACCCAACCTCGTGGCCAACTCCTGCCTGCTCCTGTACCCAACCTCCTGGCCAGACCTCCTCCACCTCCCCCGTCTTGCACCATTTCATCACCACGGGCGGTTGGGTGGTGGTTCGCGGACAGGTTTGCGTTGAGAAGAGTGGGCTGCAGGCCAAAAAGTTTGAGAACCTCCTGACTTACTCCTATGAAGGGCCCTTCTTTGAGCAGGGATCCCCTTTTTGTTGTTTTGTATTTTTGTATTGCTGATTCTACAGCACTTAGCACAATGGGGTCTTGTCCCACAACTGAGGCCCAGGTGCAACCTCCATAGACCTAATGTGACGTTATTATATTTTTTAATATTATTTGTCAGGTGCTATTTCAGAGGGGCTTAAAAAGTTGGGTTGCTTTCCTCATTTCGGGTATGGATTTGGTGGTTTACCAACATATAAGGAATAGCAATATTCTGGAGTATTGCGTCCGATTCTGGGCGTCCTCCTCTCCCATTACAGAAAGGATGTGGATGCATTGGAGAAAGTCCAGTGGAGGTTATGGTTCGGGGCTGCAGCACATGACTTTTGAGGTGAGGCTGAGGGATTTGGGCTTATTTAGTCTGCAGAAGAGAAGAGTGAGGGGGGATTTGAAAGCAGCCTTCAGCTACCTGAAGGGGGGTTCCAAAGAGGATGGAGAGAGGCTGTTCTCAGTGGTGGCAGATGGCAGAACAAGGAGCAATGGTCTTAAGTTGCAGTGAGGGAGGTCTAGGTTGGATAGTAGGAAAAACGATTTCCCTAGGAGGGTGGGGAAGCACTGGGATGGGTTATCTAGAGAGGTGGTAGAATTTCCATCCCTAGAGGTTTTCAAGTCCTGGCTTGCCAAAGCACTGGTTGCCTTATGATGCCTTGGTGCCATGCAGCACCGTGACATTTGGGGCACCGTGATGACATGTGGCTTTTCCAGGTGTTGTCACACCGTGGCAAGGCCTTGTGTGCCCTGCAGTTTATTTCACACATCACCCACTGCACATTGGCAGGTGACCTCCATTAGTGCAATTGCTCAATGAAACAGCGATGCCTTCCAGTACGGGTGCGTAACGAATGCGAGTGGTTCACGAGGCCCATTCGTTGAACTGAATATTCTGAAACACCAGCTGAGCTCTCTGTGGCTTTGTCTACCCCGATACAGCTCTTAGCAGCACAGCTCGCTCTGCACCCTTAAACATTGCGCAGTGGAGCCGCTGTTTGCTGTCTCTCTTGGGGTGTGTCTAGACTACACTTTTGTCGACAAAAGTGGACAGAACTATACCTGCGTCTACACTACCGCCGCATTCTGTCAACAGTCGACAGAATGCAGCAGTTTTGTCAGTGACAGTAAACGTCATTCTACGAGGAATAGCTCCTTTTTTCAACAGAGTAATGTCGAAAAAAGGCGCTATTGCATCCACACTGCGCTTTTTCAAAAGAAAGCATCTAGACTCCCCGTCGAAAAAGCGGCTTGCTTTGTTGACAGGACTGGCTGTAGTCTAGATGCTGTTTTTCTATAGAGGCTTTGTCGACAGTATCTGTTGAGAAAACCTCTGTCGAAAAAATCCTGAAGTCTAGACGTATGTTTGTTGACAAAAAACTTCCATCTCCCAATGAGCAGCATTAGCTTTACCAGTGGGAGAATGCCCCACGGTACTGCCCTCCCCCCGTGTTTGTGGTTGGCAAAACGTTTGTTTTTTGCGCACACATGTGTTAACACTTCTGAAAGATCAAACATTTGCCGTTAAGTTGCCAATGGAGACATAGAAAGCAAAGAGTAACGTTTATGAAGGGGAGTTTATGGGATGTCAGAACAATTCACACTGGTGGAAAGAAACATATTCCCTGTCTCCAAAGATACAGGCCCGTACACGAGGAGTGTGTGCAAAGGGTGCGAATATACCCCCTTACCCCCCCCCCCAGTTCCCTCAAGTAAGTGTGCCCCAGCCTCCCTCCCCCGTGCTCCAGCCAGCCAGGGGAAGACTAGGGCTGAGGAGTGAGGCTGGGGGCAGGGCGGGGCAGCCATCAGCCCCTCCCAAAGCTCGCCCCCCCCCCCCGAAATCTCTGCGTATGGGCCTGAGATATTACACTTCAAGACCCAGATTTCTGTTGCATGGAGACCTGCATGGCCGAGCAGTTGACGTCAGAGGATCAGGAGCTAGGTTGTGCCTCCCTTGATTCTTGGGGTTAATTTGTCCTGGGCTGGCTCTAGGAGAAGGTGCTCTCTGCCCCAACGCTCTTTCTACCAAAAACGAAAGTTAGCGTTCACTTGCTGTGCTTTAACCGTTCGTTGCTGCTACCCGGGCATGCCACCTAACATTAGCTGTTTAGTGGGTAATCTGATTTGCAAATGTAGTTCATCTAGCTGAGCAATTTGAATTCACAGGCATAAAACTACCCCACGCCCATAGTGAAGAGTTCCTTTGTTTTGCTTTTTTGCATAGAGTCACAGACCGAAGGTAGCAGCGTGAGGAACAGGACGTTCATGTCCTGTGGACAGTCAGCTGGAATACGTTCAAAGCTGGACATGCAAATGCAGTAACAGCATTTCACCTTCCTGTCGTGTGGCCTCCTACACATGGAGGCGAGTGATCAGCTTACAAACCTCTCTGGCTGCTTTGGTTTTGTAGAAGGCAGACGGCTTCTCTGGCTTCTGCGCAGAGACATTAGTATGTGATTTGTGCCAACTTTCCATTGGAAAAGCTGCCCAGTTACAACTCACTTGATCCCTGCTGTGGTCACAGAATTGCAACTCAACCTAAATTTGTTGCAAGGGTCAAGGGAACAGAGGAATTGCCATCATGGACCAGAGCTGTGGTCCCTCTGTTCTAGTGTCCTCTCTCCAAGACCATGTCTACATTAGGAGATTATTTTGCATTTATTAAGTTCGACTTCCGGACACCCGATTTTACAAATTCAAACTTCCGTGTCCTCACTAGAGGGAAGAATCGAATGTAGTCTGAGGCAGGCTCCATGAATGTGGATGCGCTACCTCAGACTCAAAGCCTCAGGAAGCACGCTGGGGAGCTGCGGGAGGCCTCCCAGAGACCAATTAGTACGAATTAGCGGCACTGGAGCATCCACACTAACGTTATTTCAGACTTACCAGTTGGGGATGAGCATTATTCTTCATGACAAGCAAGGGTACAGAGTTCGAATTCAGGGGCCCTCTATTCTGGAGTAATGGGTTTGGTAGTGTGGCTGCATCACTTACAAATTCAACATGGAGGAGTTATTTCAGACTAAGGTCCTAGTGTAGACCAGGCCCAAGAGTGGCCAGTGCCAGAAGTTTCAGTGGACGTTGCCAAAACCCCATGTTTTGGGACAATCTCAATCTATGCAAAGTCATCCTGACTGCTTATGATTAGAGATCGATTTACGCTCTGATGCATGAGGTTTAATGTCCTTCCAAATTTTGTATTTGTTACAATACCTGGATGCTTTTGTTGTTCATATAACTATTCAATCTGTTTTAGAATCCTTCTGATATTTTGGCCTCTGTGACTTACTGTGGCAATGAGTTCTAAAGCTTAATTACAAATGAGAGGTAGAATTTTGCCACCTTCTGATTTCTGCTGATGTCCCCTGGGTCTTTTGTTAGACAGGTTTACACCTGTCAGGTGTAGCTGGGCCTGAGCCAGAACCTCAGATCCAGTTGCTCCTCTGCTGCAGACTAGACCAGAAACCAAATCAGAACACGACAACTAGTTTAATCTCTAGGATGCTCCAAACCTAAATCCCAGATTGAAAGGTCCCTAAATGGGATCACAAACTTGCAACTTGGGCCCGTTTCTATTTTTCAGATGGTCTGGGGCCCAGAGAGACCATGGGCCCATTTGAGTAGAAATGAGGGACACTTGGAAGAATTTATTTCGTTCTCTTATGTGGTCCCTGTGACAGGGCGTTTGCCCTGCACTGGCCCTTTAAGGGCAAACCCCAGCCTGGAGCAGGGCCTGGGAGTTTAGCCCCAGCTGAGGCTGCATTAGTGGATTAGGGCCCAGCTGGAGCTATATAAGAGCAGGGGCGGCTGCTCCCAAGGAGGGCAGTGAGAGCCTGGCTGCTGGGGGGAGCAGGAGGCTCCCTGGAGCTAGGGCAGGGCTAGGGGAGCTCTGGCCAGCAAACCCCCAGACTGCAGGGCCTGAATAACGGCCTGCTGGAGAAACAACTACCCCCGGATGGGGGGGCTCAGAGACTGACGTGGGCACTGCCGGAGGGCAGTGTATTGAAGAGGATGCCACGGCCTGGAGGAAAGAGGGGAACCACCACCTGAGGGAAGGTACCCCACCAGCCAAAGGAGCTAATTTCGAGGACAGACGGCAGGGGGTGCTGTGGTGGTGAGTGAACCCCCTCACAGTCCCCTATCCCAAGGAGTCTTGTGAGTTCATCCTGCTACAAATAAACAAACAGCAGAGAAGTTCAAGCTGGAAAAACATAAAACATTTCCACCCACAGCCTCGGGTTAGATTAAAAGTTTGATTCCACACACACTGTGACTGACTGAAGTAGCACGGTGCATTGGACAGGGTCAGGACCTGGGTTCTGTTCCCAGCTCTTCCACATAGTCATAGCTGCTGTGTGAACTTAGCTACGTCTCTTGGCCCTCTCAGAAACTCGTCCTCAACCATTTGCCAGTCCTTGTCTACACTTGCGGCAACCTGTAGGGTTCACAGTGGAGAGCTGCCAAGCCCTTTCCCTGCTGCCTCTCGCCAGACAGAGCCTTTCTCTCTGTTGAGGAAAGAGTCTGTAGCCGTTCTCTGCTGTTTTCCTATTGTTGGAGAGCAGGGAGAAACTCTGGCAGGGGGACACGATCCTGCTTGATGATAGCAGTGCAGACGGAGATGCCTGGAGAGCCATGTGTGTTCTGGTGTGTCTTTATTCACCTAACCGATGCCTTATTGTCTCTGCTGCTAGTTTTGCCTCTGCTAGGCAGGCGTGCAGTGTACACTGCCTGGGTCCGTTCCCTGAGGCTTGGAGCCCCCGCCCCAAAAAAGTTTTCCCTCCCCTGCCTTAGCCTCCCCTGTGAAATCTGTAAAGAATATCACTTCTTCAGTTGGGGGTCCAGATGCAAAAGGGACTTGCAGAGAGGTCACAAGGTTATTTTAGGGTAGGCACGGCATTGCCACCCTTACTTCTGCACTGACTTCAGAGCTGGGCAGGTAGAGATGGTGGTGGCTGCTGGCCAGGTGCCTACCTCTGAAGGCAGGGCCCCGCCAGCAGCGGTGCAAAAGTAAAGGCGGCAATACCATGCCATGCCACTCTTCCATGCTGCTGCCGTCAGAGCTGGGTGGCTGGACCATGGTGACTGCTGACTGAGAGCCCAGCTCTGCAGGCAGCAGTGCAGAAGTGAGGGTGGTAACACGATATCAGGGCATCCTTAATTCTGTACAGCTGCTGGCAAGGTGCTGACTTCAGAGCTGGGCCTCTGGCCAGCAGTTGCTGCTCTCCAGCGGCTCACTTCTAAAGGCAGTGCCGCCGTGAGCAGCAGCACAGAATTAAAGTTAGAGGTATTGCAACTTACCCCCTCCCCGACAATAACGTTGCCAACCCCCCCCAACTAATGTTTGGGTTAAGACCCTGTACAGGTACAACACCCCGACATTTCACATTTAAATGGCTGAAATCATGAAATTTTTGATTTTAACAATCTGATGATTGTGAAATTAACCAAAATGGACTGTGAATTTGGTATATTCATGGTGTATTCAACTGTATTTTGTTCAGTGATTTATTGCAGGAGAGATTTTGGTTTTAACGTATTTGTGTTCTTGTAAGATATGTGTTCTAAGTGTCTTGGCTGGATGATAGAACTTGATAACAGCCAGGACAAGGTAGCAGAGAAGGTCATCAAGATAGACTTTTTTTTAATGATTACTATTGCATTCTTGGACAGAGTCCTTTTAATGTCCTCTCCCCCCCCACTGACAAGGCTGTCAGCCCATGATCATCCTGTGAGAGATGGTATCAACATATCCTGTAATTTTAGTCAAGTTTCCAGAGCAGAGCTGCAGATGATGTTTAAGGAAATGAAGCCCTGTTTGTTGACAGGGAATCTGTTGGGTTTTTTTGTTGGTTTTTTTTTTTTTTTAACCTCATGCCCTCTAGAAAAATAATGGAGAAGAAAGTGACAATTTATAACCCACTTCAGTGTAAAATCACAAAGCAACAAACCTAGCAATGCCCTTTGCCAAACCAGTACCGGCTTTGCTTTCCCACCGCCTCTCTGTGATGTAACTTTGTGGTTTTCGTGGTTTAGCTTCCTTTTGTGTGTCACTTTTTGTGGGTGTGAGAGAGAGAATCCTGAGCTGTTATAGCTTCGGTGAGGGTGCTTCTGGGATTCTTGTCCCTCAGGTGGAGAGCACAAATGATGCTCCCTTTCTTCTTGTTCCACCTCTTCCTGTCAGAGAGAAACTAGAAAAGCAGCATTTGCTAATAGTAGTTATCATTATTATTATGCCAAACTTTCGACAGTCCTAAAAGGGACTCTAACTCCCTGTGGTTTGCAGTCTACTGGAATGTCATAAAATCTATGATAGAGATCTATAAAATCATGACTGGTGTGGAGAAAGTGAATAAGGAAAAGTTATTTACTTATTCCCTCAATATAAGAACTAAGGTGTCACCAAATGAAATGACTAGGCAGCAGGTTTAAAACAAACAAAAGGAAGTTTTTCTTTACTCTGTGCGCAGTCAACCTGTGGAACTCCTTGCTAGAGGATGGGGTTGAAGACTAGCACTTTAACAGGGTTCAAAAAAGAACTAGATGGATTCATGGAGGTTAGGTCCATCAATGGCTATTAGCCAGGATGGTGTCCCTAGCCTCTGTTTGTCTGGAAATGGATGACAGGAGAGGGATCACTTGAGGATTACCTGTTGTGTTCCCTCCCTCTGAGGCATCTAGTATTGGCCACTGGATACTGAGCTAGATGGACCTTTGGATGTAATAGTGTAGTCGATTAACCAATTAATGAATAAGCAAAATCTTATAGGTTAATGCTATAGACTATATGCATTTTCCCCACCACCACCCTTTGCCAGTAAATTTTTTAGGAGGCTGGCCAGCAACAGGTCTGGGACCTAACCCCCTGCGGCTCTGCATTTAAAGCATGTTAGAATCCAGGCAGGCAGCCTGGCTCAGTTCCATCTCGCTCCAGGTCTGGGAACTCAGACAGGCCCCAGACAGGAGCTGTTGCCATCTTTATTAGAGGCAGCAGCACAGGGCGACAGGCATCCGGTCTGTGAGGGGACCTGGTTTTTAAACGGGCTTCCCCCATGGACCAGCTCCCACCTGGCTCCCACGCTGCTGCCCCGGATACTGAGGCAGCAGCGCGGAGTGACAGGCGATTCCTCGGGAGTGAAGCTGGAGCGCACTGGCTGCCAGCCCCACCCCCGGGGACTATAGAATAGTCGAGTAACTGATAAGAATTCACGAGGTTACTCGACTTTTCAATTAACCAACATTTAACGTCCCTAGTTTGACCCAGTATGACCGTTCTGATGTTCTTATGTTATATTAGCTCTACGTCTGCTAAGTTTGATAGACAAATGCTGTCTCTTCCGGTACTACAGGTTGGACCTCCCTGGTCCGGCACCTTTGGGAACTTACTGGTCCCGGATGAGGGATTTTGCCAGATCAGGGGAGGTCATTTCTGGCTCTCCTGCCTTGCCTCCCTCTGGCTTCCCCACAGTCCACTGAGACGCACACTGGCTCCCAGACCTCCACATCCCAGGTGAGCCTCACGTGGGGGTTTCCATTCCTCCTCCTTCCCACAGCTGAGCGGGGCCACACCCCCCACACCACTGTGCATCACGCTGGGCTCTTGCAGTAACAGGAGTGTCTGATCCTGGAACATCCATGGTCTGTTGCCAGACCAGAGTCCTGGTTTCTAGAGGTGCAACCTGTAGTGAAAATGAAAACCAGTTAAAAAAAAAAAAACCCTCATGCCCTGAGCTACATTGTGAACTGTGGTAAACCAATGTCACTTCAGCAGCAGCAGCCACTGATTTTCACTATTTGAGAAGCTATAACTGGAGCCTTAATTCCTGGAAATATTTAAAATACGCAGGACTTAATTTCCTTCCAGATTCTCTGTCTTTAAAAAATTATGGAAAACATCCTATTGCATTTGTTTTCTACTTCTGATCTCATCACAGTGCATATGATTCTTGAGTGCTTGGCACCGTGTATTGTCACTTAATCTGTACCAAGTGAGTGTGAACATGTAACTGTTCTAATGTGGTGGCCTTTTCACTTAGGGTATGTCTACACTACAGAGTTTTGTCGGAAAAACGGCCGTTTTCCTGACAAAACCTGACATACGTCCACACTGCAGTTGTGTTCTTCTGAAAGAAAATTGAAAAAACAGAGGGTTTTTTTTGACAATTGTAATCCTCTTTCTATGAGGAAGAAGCCTTTTTCCGAAAGAGTTCTTTTGGAAAAAGGCATGTGTGGACGGGGAAGAGGGAGTTCTTTTGAAAGAAGAGGAAAGAGGAAAAAGATGCCCTGGTGGCCAGTCTGTCCATAGTAATCGTAGCTGAAACGTGAAATAGCGTCCATTCTGTGTGGACGCTGTCTTTCAAAAAAGCAGATCACTTTTTCGATGTACTTTTGGGTGTGGTTGCTGTCTTTCGGAAGAAGTTGTTCCAGAAGATCTTTTCCGAAAAAAGGTTCTTCCAAAAGAAGCCTGCAGTCTAGACAGAGCCCTAGGGTGCATGGATAGAAATGACTGGGGAGTGCATCTTCTGCCATGGATGAAGGAGAATTACAAACTAGCAAAACAGTTCTAGTTTTTCCAGTGGAACTTTTTTCCCTGTCTAGAAACACAGATGAAAACAGAGCAGGAGTACACTTGCATGTGTGTTTAGTGAGTTACTCTGCTCTTAGTGAAGACAATAGCTTCTGCGGGCAGATGAACCTTTTTCAATTTTAAACTTTAAATGTTTTAAAGTAACGCTGCTCTATAAAGACTTACATTTGGAAGCAAGCCTAAGAAACATAGCTGAGTGCCACACGGAAAGATCTTTGTAGTTGCCCTGTTTGTAAAATAATGAGGAGGAGGGGGAGAAAGATGGCAATGAAATGTAAAAATCAATTCCCTTTTATTTTGCCAGTGGGTGAATGTTTGAGCAATGGTTTTACACTAAAGTTCTTTAATTTTCTATTAGTTATTATGGGATTTTTATAACTGGAGACCTAATATGTTTCCCAATCTGAAGAATATCATGCCAGCTTTCTTAAGTGATTTTATTTGTATGGATCTTTTGTCCAAGAACTCCCCCCAAAAGATCAATTTCTCTAAAGCATTTAATGATTTTGAAAATGCCATCCAAACGATGACAGCAAGGCCTTTGCAAAGTCAGTACTCACTACATGTATGAGCATGTGTAAGGTTAGCGAAGGGAAGGATCTACGTTAAATTAAACTGTCCATTAAATTAAGACTGAATGATCTAACCTTACTTACAGGAGGCCCCTGATTTCCGACATGATTGGTTCTGGGCGAAGTGTTGCAAGTCGGGGGCATCGTAACTCGAACCCTCATTTACGGTAGGTGCTGTGCACCATCGTAAACGTGGGCCAAGGACATAAGTTGGGGTTTTTCTGCCCCTTCTGTAAGTGCGGGGGGTCGGAATTCGGGCAGTTGCATGTCGGGAGCCTCCTGTTCTCATACATGTTTGGCTCTTAAACTGTGTCTTTCTAAATGTCCATCCAGGAGTTGCAAACAATTCAAGTAGGCCAGGAAGCACTTCAGTTAGTCCTGGATGAAGAGGTTTAGGCAAAGATTTTTGAAAGGCGCAGGTGACTTTGGGGGGCTCGGATTTTGGATGCCTTCAACTTGAAATGCCTTGAAGGGAGCCTGACTTTTAGAAAACGTTGAGCATCCACTCCCAGGAAATCACGTCTCTTCTAGGTGTCTGGAATGGGGCACCAGAAATCACTAGATATTTGTGGAACACGTTGGCCTCGAAGTTTTGTATTGCAAAGGGAGAGGGAGGGACAGTAACACGCCCTCTGCTCTGCCCCGAGCACAGGTTGGTAGAGGAAATACAAGTATTTTTCTACAAAAGACGGAGGGAATTGTATAATTTGGGTAACCTAGGAAGGTAGGCAAATCTCCCCTAATTGTATACAGACCTTGTCTCAGTCTTTTGACTAGTGAAGCTTTCCTCAATTTGGGATATTGTGATCCTAATCAGAGACCTTTTAACCATACATCAAAGCAGACTCTCCTCATCTGCATACCTCCAGGCTGGCATGGCTTGATTACATGGTTTCCGGCTAACAGACTCATCTCTGGCCAGGTGTCTTTTCCGCTGTGGACGACTGATTCCTTTTTAGTCTTCAGCGCGGAGGCAAAGAAGTGTAATCCTAGTAGGACTGCCCGCCATGGAAGGGACCCGCTGATTTGGAAATGTCTCTCTGTGGTGGCCGTGAAATATCAGTATCTGATACCTGCCTATTGCAAGGCCGCACCTCTAACCTCAGGTAGAGCAGACTGGTCATTAGCCTTTCCTCCTGCATTTTAAGCCTGTCTGCTTCCTTCCCCTTCTCTTCTTTTGTTCCCCTAATTACTTTGATTGCATCAGCATATCCAGCCCGGATCTGCTGCTTGGTTCCAAAGGCAGCATGAACTGTCTTCTCAGGCATCCTATGGTAAGGGGGAGAAGGGGGCCTCAGTCAGGTGGGACAGGACGATCTGGGTCTTGAACCCCCAAGTTGGAGTGGGTCCAGGCTTGGAGGCAGCTCTCCAGCTCCTTCCAGGGAGAGTCCCTAACTTCAGCAATAGATTTCAGACTCTTCCCACTGCTTCATGGATGCTCTGTGCTCCCCCTGCCTTTGTTGGCGACGGGGTTTATGTTAGTTAGCCTCTTTGGAGCCATTCACCAGCTTGGGAGAGGGAAGCTCTCTCAGTTTATCCCAGCCCTCGGAGGCTTTGTCTGTGGCCTAGACATTTCGGTTGCAGACTCCGCTATGGGACTTCTCCCCGTCCCCCACCAAGCTTCCCTCTAATTTATTTCCATCCAGGCGTGGAATAAAAGTTGTTCTGTGCACCGAGACAAGTGCAGATGTGCACCACCAATAGAAACACATGCAGCCAGCTGTGGGCGCTCTGCTAATCAGCTGGGCAGCATTGGAATCTCTCCTGGGCAGCTGCCCAAGTGTTCCGTTTACAGGGAACGCTGCCCCCTCGCCCCCTGCCTTGCAGCGCCAGCTGTGGGTTTTCAGATGTAGCTACAGAGACGTCCAGCCTGTTCCCTGGGCTCCTCGCTGGCTCCCTTGGGCTTGGCTTCTGTGTTCTACATAGTTGCTGCCAGGACTCTTGTTGGTATTTGCATTGCGGCAGGATCTGGGCCCCTAATCAGGGATCCGAGCCCCATTGTGCTGGACACACCATGAAATAGGGGATCCTGCCTTAGAGGGCTTCAAGTCTGTCTAAACAAGTCACCAGATAGACAATAAATAATCCCATTTTGCAGCCTCGCTTTTTCCGTCTTGTATTCCGCCCTCCTCGGCTTGGGTGCTGCAACTAGGAGGAGGGTGTATGTGAGGGGGGGTGCTGCTGCCTCCCTAGCATGAAGGGGATTCCACTATATCCCAGGTTTACAGGTTGATTCAATGCCTCTAAGCACCTGCACTATACAAATCGTTGCCCTTGGAGAGCAGTGTATATATTCCCCTTGGAAGCGGTTGATAAGGGAATATCATCAGGCATCGGCGATATACCCCCACCTTTCCCATGGCTGAGGTGCGGTGAGTATAAGGCACCTGCAATGGCCGGTTTACCCTTTGTATATTACCATTAGGGATGCAAGAGTCTAGCTGCATAAATGGGTAGCTGTTATTCAGACACTTACACACGGTTCCCAGTCTGGCTCCTGGGGAGCCGGCTGCTGCCCTGTGCTGGTACAGAGGCAGCAGCGCAGGGCAGCAGCTGGCTCTCCGGGAGCAGGGCGGCGGGTAGGAGCTGGTACTCACCGGGGGCTGGCTGCCACCCTGCAGGTACCTGTATAACCGCTGAAATCTTCAGTGTTACACGGTTAGCAAATTACATGCATTTTAACATCCCTAATTACCGTAGCACCTCAGGTACGTTCATGAACTTGTAAGGTGCTGAATATCGTCGGCTCTTCAGGAGGGTCAAATGTAGGAAAAGTCCCTCAGTTTGGTCTCAAGTAATTCTGTTTCCCTGACACATCGCGAGCTTTTCTCTATCTATCCAAGCAGCCATCGCCATGGTATCTCCTGCCAGCTTATCTGTCACATTTTAAACGATGTGTCACATTCCAGTGAGATTCGTACGTCAAATTATTTTAAACAAACAGAAAGTGGAAAGTGTCCGTTGCCTAGAAACACTTTTTCTGAGCACTCTGGCATTTGCTCTGTTCTCTAACTTTGCATAAATGAAATTGGGTGCAGAAGTAGGGAGGCTTTTAAAAGAAGTTATTTGTTGAAATCTATGTTGTTTCCCTCTTTTAATGTGTGGCGCGCTCCCTGGGGCTTAACTGTGGCATGATATATTGAGGTATTATCTTGATGTGCAAAAGAAAATAAACTTTTTTTTCCTTACAGGGCTTGATTAAAATCCGAGGTGATCGCTGCTGGAGAGAGTTGACCTGTATGGATTACCATTATGAGGTGAGCATTCGGAACACCATTAGTTGTCTATCTGCTTTACCTTGTTAGTAAATCTCTCTTTTCTCTGCATCTTTTCTCTCCTTTTCCAGCTGGGTTACGCTCATTGTTCCTCCAACCCAGCCCACTTCCACTGGGGTAGTCCAAGGATCTCCAGATAACTTTATCCATGCGCCATGCAACTTTTTTCCATCCAAGAAACCCATGAGACTTCTTCCTCCTAGCCCTCTCAGGACTAACATCAAAAGACTCAGCTAGGTTATTCCCTGTGTGAAAATTGTGCAAGAAAAACCATCAACTCTTAATATCCAATTAAGTTCTCTCTTTCAATTTCTGACTTGTACAAAGTGCTGGGTTAAAAAAAAATTGGTTTTCTTCAGAATGGTCCAATTAAGGCCTCCCAGTTTCTGACTTTTACAAGGTGTTGGGTTTTTTTTTTAAAGATTTTTTTTGGGCGGGGAGGTTCTTCATAACTTGCTTTAAAGATACAAAGACAATTTTATCTCCACGCAACACGATGAAGGTTTTGGCAAGCTTTTGTTAATGAGCAAGCCAAAGGTTTATTATATGTGGAAGAACCAATGAGCCATCTCCCTGCTTAGTATTTGGGAAGATCCAGCTGCAATCCGATCATAGAATTCGAGGGGTAGCCGTGTTAGTCTGAATCTGCAAAAGCGACGAGGAGTCCTGTGGCACCTTATAGACTAACTGAAGTGTAGGAGCATAAGCTTTCGTGGGCAAAGACCCACTTCGTCAGATGCATGTAGTGGAAATATCCAGAGGCAGGAATAAATATACAGGCCAGGATCAGGCTGGAGATGATGAGGTGATCCAATCAAGGAGGATGAGGCCCACTTCTAGCAGAATGGAATCAATGGACACAAATCTGATATTAGGAATGGCAACATACAAAAACCTGTAGGGGAACACTTCAATCTTCCTGGACACACAATTGCAGATCTAAAAGTAGCCGTCCTGCAGCAAAAAAACTTCAGGACCAGACTTCAAAGAGAAACTGCTGAGCTACAGTTCATCTTTAAGTTTGACACAATCAACTCTGGATTAAACAAAGACTGTGAATGACTTGCTAACTACAAAAGCAGCTTCTGTTCTCTTGGAATTCACACCTCCAGATCAGCTGCTAGAAGTGGGCCTCATCCTCCTTGATTGGATCACCTCATCATCTCCAGCCTGATCCTGGCCTGTATATTTATTCCTGCCTCTGGATATTTCCACTACATGCATCTGACGAAGTGGGTCTTTGCCCACGAAAGCTTATGCTCCTACACTTCAGTTAGTCTATAAGGTGCCACAGGACTCCTCGTCGATCATAGAATTGATACTGATGCACCAAAGCAGGGCTAGAAAAATGGGATTTGAAACTCTGTAGTCAGCATCAGGTAGATAGAAGGTCTGCTAGTTTGCTTGTCTTTTAACATTCCAAGGAAGTTCTTATTCCCTTCATCCAGGCCCAAGACATTCTAAAATGGCTAGTGACTGTTGATACTTCAGCGTCTGGGTGTTTGGGTTGTCTCTCCTTAAATGGTTTGATTTTTCAGAAGGTGGGTGCTTTCTGTTTACTCTTCCAAACGACAGACCTACGACAGCAGGAGTCGGGTCTAGAAACAAAGTCCGATCAAATATTCGGTGCATCAGTCATCAAGTTCTCCCCCTATATACTTTTGTCTTTTGAAACCCATCTTAGTGAGTCATTTTCACTTTGGTAATAAATAGCTGTTTGCACTCTGGCTCCAGGCATTACCACCATTTAGATTGTGGAGAGATGGAGCAATGCCGTCTTGCATTCTTGTGGTCATTATTTGGCCTTCTCGTGTGATATGGGCCTGGGATTAGAAGAGGAGATAGCTGTGACAGTAATCCAGTCAAGTAATCTGGTTCCTTGGTTGCATGCTCAAGGAAGCTGCTGAGGCAACATTCCTTTCCTCTCTGTAGCTAATACCTCTGATGACACAGTGTTCAATCGGCATTGGATCTATTGCTTAGAATCCATTTTTCTACTTGCTTAGCAGTGGCGCATCATGCACCTGTTTGCTCAGCTTTGCAAGGGCTCCCGTTTGCTTTCCCGGAGCAGTTTCTGATGTTGGCTTTGCCTCATTGTCCTCTAGAGAATTTGAGAGATCTGTTTCCTTGCACTTTCAATCTAGCAGTTGGTCTCAGGTGGAATAATGAGTCTGACATCTGGGTAGACCTTCTCAGTGGACCATCATCTCTGGAATCATGTCCCGTCCTGCAGAAGTTTTGGTAGAACTTGAGTTTTCTGACCTTCAGAATGTGTTGCAAGGAAAGTGTGTACCTTTATTTTTCATTAGGGATGTGTGAGTTTAATTGGGAGAATAATAAATTGGACAGTTATTTTAGTATATCTTCCCTCATCCTCAGCCATTTAAGACAAAGGGACTCCACCCCATAAGGTGTGTCCATCTATCCATTTCAATCCTATTTAGGGGTCAGGGCCTTACCTTCCACAGAATGAAAAATAAAATAAAAATTAGAAGTTTACCATCCTCTGAAGCCTTTACTTTTTGCTCTCGTAAGTTTTTTAAAAGAGGTGTACTTTCTTTTTTGGGATTTATGAGTGTTAGTCCAAACTGTTGAATTCATCTTTTTGCTGTTTAAAATAAATAAATACCTAGAGCCCTGCATGGATACAAATTTTGTATCTGCAAAAATGAGCCACAGATACTGGCATTGACATCCACAAATGTGAGTACCTGTGGATATAAATCAGATTTTATCTGCATATTTGCAGGGTTCTAGATGCAAAATTGGTATCTGCATCCACATCTGCAAAAATGAGCAAATCTGCAACAGCCAGCATGGATTTGTAAAGAACAAATCGTATTAAACTAATCTGATAGCTTTCTTTGGTAGGATAACAAGCCTTGTGAATAACGGAAAAGAGGTGGACATGGTATATCTAGACTTTAGTAAGACATTTGACACAGTCTTGTGTGACCTTCCTATCAATAAATTAGGGAAATACAACCTAGATGGGGTTACTATAAGGTGGGTGCATAACTGGCTGGATAACCATGCTCAGGGAGTAATTATTAATGGTTCACAGTCATGCTGGAAGGGCATAACAAGCGGGGTTCCACCGGAGTCTGTTTTGGAATCAGTTTTGTTTAATACCTTCATCAACGATTTAGATAATGGCATAGAGAGTACCCATATTAAGTTTACAAATGATACCAAACTGGGAGAGGTTGCAAGTGCTTTGGAGGATAGGGTCAAAATGATCTGGACAAACTAGAGAAATGGGTTGAGATAAATAGGATGAAGTTTAATAAAGACAAATGCAAAGTGCTTCACTTAGGAAGGAACAATCCTTTTCACATATACAGAATGGGAAGCGGCTGTCTAGGAAGGAGTACTGCAGAAAGGGATCTAGGGGTCATAGTGGACCACAAGCTAAATAGGAGTCAGCAGGGTGATGCTGTTGCAAAAAAAGCCAACACGATTCTGGGCTGCATTAACAGGAATGTTGTGAGCAAGACATGAGAAGTCATTCTTCCGCTCTACTCTGTGCTGATTAGGCCTCAATTGGAGTATCGTGTCCAGTTCTGGGCACCACATTTCAAGAAAGATGTGGAGAAATTGGCGAAGATCCGGAGAAGAACAACAAAAATGAGTCAAGGTCTAGAAAACATGAGCTATGAGGAAAGACTGAAAGAACTGGATTTGTTTAGTTTGGAAAAGAGAAGACTGAGAGGGGGCATGATGGTGGTTTTCAAGTACTTAAAAGGGTATTGCAAAGAGGAGGGAGAAAAATTGTTTTCCTTGGCCTCTGCTGATAGGACATGAAGCAACGGGCTTAAATTGCAGCAAGAGAGGTTTAGGTTGGACATTAAGAAAAACTTCCTACCTGTCAGGGTGGTGAAACATTGGAATAAATTGCCTAGGGAGGTTGTGGAATCTCCATCTCTGGAGATATTTAAGAACAGGTTGGACAGACTGCTCAGGGATGATCTAGATGGTGCTTGGTCCTGCCGTGAGGGCAGGAGATTGGACTTGATGACGTCTCGAGGTCCTTTCGGGTTCTAATATTCTATGATTCTATAACACAAAAGCAGACACGGCAAAATAGCCGTACCTACCCACATCATTGTGGATTAATAGCAGGCACACTCTTCTGGCCTGTATGTTTTTCTAAAGCTTGGAGTATTTAAAAAAAAAAAAAAAAAAAAAAAAAAAAACACCCCACAACCCAGAACAGAAAACATTGGGATTCCATTTTCAGCTCCCTCAGGTGACCCTAACCTACAACAATCATCCAGCTGAATGCAACAATTTTTGAAATCAAAACCAGTGTCAGCTGTGTAGCCCAGAAAGTTAATTAAAACCACTCCTGTACTATCCATAATGCAGGATGCAAAGCCTGCAGAAGTCATTAGGGACAGGCGCACAAAGAAGGCCACGTCATCAATATCAGTTATTGTAATAATCCACACCAAAGAGAGGTTAAACCCTGGCAATTGCAGATGAGAAGCCAAAACACACCTGCTGATGGAACACTTTCCTCGCTCTGTATGTGGGAGAAATGGTTTTGAGAAAACTCTCCTCAGGCAACCAGTGCTGATTGGAAGGAACACATATTTTGGATGATATGGAAAAGCTCAGTCCTGTTCATTTGTGGGTCATTAAGGCTTCATCGCACAGTACTCCTCAGTTCATTGAGGGGGAAGGGTAGTCCGTTCCAGCTCAGGGGAAAACGCTGGTTGGTTAGTTGATCCTGGGCAGCTTTGCAGATGGGTCGTAGCCGTCATGTCCTGTATGTAATTTTGGGCATGTGCCCGTGTAAAAAAACAAACAAAGCAGACAGACAGATTACCACCAGACACAAGACCCTTCCATTCCCTGGATGGTCTCATAGCCAATCTCTTTCACATCCACCTTTATCCCTCACTTCCACCATGGATATTTCCCAGCTAGTGAGATCTGAAGGAAGAGCTTTTTCCTCCTACTCCATTGGCCAAGTCATTTCATGTCTACCTGCGAGCTGCTACCCCATATAGCACCGTGGTTAGCCAGAACCTGGCTCTGTCATGGAGTAGGACAAGGAGAAAGCTGTTTACAGAATTGTAATTTGGGAAAGTAAATCAGAATCCATCTAAAGAGTGGGAGGAAAAGGGGAGGAGAAACAGGCTGTTGCTAAAGATGTCTCTGGAAGGGAGGAAATTATTCAGGAGGCTGCTTGTAATTAGAATGATAAAACTAGGTAACGGACCAACTTTCAAATGGACGCAGGCCAAATTTAGTCTGCAGTGATGTATGTTGGCCACCCCAGCTCTCGTATTCCAATCCGATGCTCCAATCCAAAATCTACATGTGCTCCCTTGCCAAGGGAATTAATGAAAACACATGGCCCCCGTCTCTTGCCTATTGAGCGTACGCTGTACTATTTATTTGTAGTAGAACCAGCAGCTATGCTCGTGGAAAATAACATTTCCACTTTTGTCGGAAATCATGTATAAAATAACATGTTGTTATGGCTTCGGTAATTAAACAGAGAACATATTTTTTTGCCTCTCTTTGCCCCTCTTGGGCCTTAACCAAAGACTTTATGGAGATCTGTTCCTCAGCTTAAAGTTCTTTGTTTGGAAGGCTTCTGACCCTCACATTTGTGTATTTTAAAGAGGGAAATGGCAGACTGCATAATTTATACAGACATGGTATTTTCCAGCCTTCACGTGTTGCTCTGTCGTCTCGTGAGGCGATAGGGTTGGAGTCGATTTGCTCAGATAGGAGTGGAAGGTGATGTAGAACGACCTTAGCAAAGTTTGGCAGTTTCGACCTATACTTGATTTCCCTTGCAGCTGTAGTAGAAGTGCCAGGAATGCTAAACTCTTAATCCCAGCTCCTGGGGTGAGTTACTGAATAACCTGGAGCAAGGTGTTTAACGCTTTTAGTGTTGCTGTCTCCATGTGTGGAGTTGTGTTCCGAAGGTGGGGCTGTGATTGGATATGGCAGAGGAGAATTCTGATGGTGAAAGCGGGTGAGAGGAAGCTTTTCCGGATTGTGGGACCGCTGATGCACAGAAAAATCACTTGGGGGCCACAGAAGTGAGACGCAAAAAAACCCGAAAACAAAATAAAAAAACCCAAAACAATGCCCCCCCCCCCCTTTCAAGCCCTCACTGATGTGGCTCCTGACTGAGAAGGAGACAGTCCTTTCTCACATTCTCCTCACACACCACAGTCTAGAGGGGCCCAGGCTAGTAGATTTTGTGTGCTCTAGCCCCATGGGGGTGGGGCTGGAGTGCTAGCATGGGCTGTCCAGTGCTGGTGGGGGAAGCCTTGAGCCTTAGGAGCCAGATCCAGGCAAGCCGAGGGCCACATCCGGCCCCTGGGCCTTAGGTCCCCCACCCCTGATTTAAAGGCTCGTACGGCGTTTCGAAAAGGCCAGAGTCCCAGACGTGCCCGTTGGCACACGCCGGCCCAAGGGCAGCGTGTACAGGCTGCCAGTGAGAGGGACCCTGCCCAAGGTATTAGCACACGTAAGAGAGGCCTGTGAAAAGGCAGGAACAGAATGGCCGTTGCAGACTTAGCCTTGAAAGTCTCTTCCTGCTTTATTATGATTCATTCATGTAGCTGTTCCAGCACTGACGGCTGAGGTTGGATTAATTTTGCATGGTGGGCCCCCCCCCCCCCTTTTATTTATTTTTTTTAAATCCTTTTGCTACTTTTTGGAATTGCATTTAGTGAAACCTGTTAACTCTGCACGTACCATGGATGGAGCCGGTTTTTTATTAACCACTTCTCTACTGGGTACACAAGGGGAGCCAAAAGACAGCTCCTACCAGTGTCCATGGCATCACTCCCCTGCTCCCCCCCACCATTGAGTTGATGCAGAAGCAGCCCCCATGGAGCTAAGCTGTGGGGTGGACTCTCCACTTTTCTGTAGTCCCATTGTCCTGCTTAGGAGCAGTGGCTGGCTACCTCCTCCCAGCAGCGATGGGGGAATCTCTAGTGAGTCGGGGGCCCTGCAGCTGGCTTTCCTGTCCTGCAGCCTCTGGAAGCAGGCAGGGAAAGGAGGGGCAGGAGCATCGCTGGTGCACACTGAGCTTGGGTCTGTTCCTGGCGTGCGCCCAGCTTGCGGACGATTGCCAACTGGCACAGGTCAGAGCGTCCTTCCAAACGTGCACTGGCATCGATGGTCAGGCAGAGAATTTCGGAGTTGTAACCAGCTCCCCCCCACGGTGCCTTCCCATCCCCTGCATCGCCAGACTCACACTCAGCTGGCCCGTGGTCGGCTTCTTCCACATGTGCAACTCAGCTGACATAACACGGTGCCTCGACTGTCGGGGTGAATCCTAGCACGGGGCCTGTATGCGACAGCTCCATTCAGAGATCTAACCTATGCTCTGGTTTTGTGGAACACCTTGCAGCCATATGTCCTGGCATGTGAATGGTTGGAAAGGCGTGGAGGGAAGGGGGATTTGTATGTGTAAACTCAAGCCTAGTACGAACAGAGCCTGTGTTTTCCATTTCAAGCACGAGTCCCCATGGAGTAGGACAGTGAGGTCATCTTAGAAATGGGAAAGTCCAACTGGATCACACGTCTCCTGTCTCTTGTGCTCCAGTGCAGGATGTTTCCCTCAGGTCTGTCGTTTGGGTGCTGTCGTGATGGTCAGTGCATTGCTTGTTTTCTGATTCAACCAGGGCTACTCAACTTTGGAAGCCTCAGGGGCCACAAGGATATTCACAGCACATGCCGAGGGCTGCAACTTCGGTGTGGTTGAATGCACATGCAAATATATATGCAAATAGCTTCTTTCACACTGACGGGCATGAATACAAAGCACTTCCCACAATGCCCTGGCACTCCTGGCATCTCCTCTCAGGGGGCTAGAAACAGCAACACCCTGCACCCATCTGTTTCAGCCAACCCGTCCACTTGCCTCTTTCAATGCTCATCCCGCCTGGGAGATGCCTCGCCGTTGTGGAACGTGTTCCCAGTGGAGGCCATGCGCAAAGAATCCCAGCCACGGGCTGAGTGTTGAGTGTAGCCCCAAACCGCACTGCGGGCTGCAAACAAACGGGCCACGGGCCGCATGCTGAGTAGCCCTGGATTAAACAGTTGCCTACAACAACTGACACAGAAAGACGCCTTGGAGGATTGCCTGCTTTAAAAAGAACTGTCTTTCTGAAGTGCAGCCACCCTCCCGCGATGGACTGGTAGCTGTCACTTGAAACTTGCAGCGTCACACGTGCGCGCCTTGGTGCCTGATGCCTTGAAACGTGCCGAACGTTTCTGCTGTGCCCTGCTTCAGCGACGTGATGTTCTCAAGACGGGTTAGACCGCTGTGTGTCTCACAAACGCCACAGACGTGGCAGTTGGAAAGAGACTGGGAAATGAAGGAGGAATCGCTATCAGGCAGAGAAAGAAAGACCATCCATCGCTTTCCACAGCCCTAACAGGGCAATGTCCGTGCCAGCGAGGCAGCTGAACGTTAACAGATCATCGGCCCAAGATCTGTGAAGCAGATTGAGTACTATTGGTGCCTGATTTGAGGTAGGGGTGTGTGACAGGGCGGACAGGCCCCGTACTGAAGAGCAGGGAGTAGTCCAGGCCCAACTGGCTGAGAAGGCCCCACCCCTGCAGCCCTGCTGGGCATACTCCCAGCAGAGCCAGAGTATAAAAAGAGAGAGAGCCCTGCAGCGGGGGAGGCCGCAGGGGGAAGGAGGAGTCCAGGCCGTGCCGGTGTTTCTGCAGCAGGTGAGACCGGAGTCGCTGCCCGTGCCTGACCCTGAGGTGTCCATAGCTGTGAGGTAGAGCCAACGTGGGACTAACAAGGGTTATTGCAGGTCAGGATTGACGTTCCGTTGCAGAAATAGGGTGTGTGTGGACATGGCAACTCTTCCCATCCACAAAAGCTTGCCCATCAACACACACAAGATACTCTATCATGGTTTGTCCTTCTCTCATACCGTCAGCTCAAGAATCTCAAAGTGCTCTACATCCGTTGCTGAATTAAGCTTCGTGATCCCTTATGAAGAAGGCAAGTTTACAGATGGGGGAAACTGAGGAATAGCGCTGTTAAGACACTTGCCCAAGGAGATAGAAAGTCTGTGGTTCCTGAGTTCCTTTTGTCTTTCCAGAAGGCCATTTTTCTTGTATGGCATTTTGCTATCTGAGCGCTCATAAATACTACACATGCTATAATTATTTTCTAAATGGGAAACACAAGCCGCATGAAGTTTTAAGGTGTCTACAGAGTCGCTTTAACTTTGCCAAACAGGTATTGGAAGAGAAATAATGGAGTCACGCTTTGGGCCTTCTGAGTTTCATAGTGCCCCTGGGAAAAGCGTTGTCATTGCTTACGCTGGATACTGCTCAGAACATAAGAGGTCACTTCTTCCAATTTCTACAAATTGTTGCTAATTATTCTATAACCATTTTTCTTAGAGCTCATCAATCAGCACTCTAACCTTTTGCATACAGCAGATCTCTACTTGATAGTATCCTTTGTTCCTAATTAGGTGCTTGCTGACAGATAGCCATGCTGATAACGATGAGAAGGAAGCTTGCTGGTTAGTTCCAGTTTTTCTTTAACTGTCTCTTGATTTCCTTTTTTCTTCTAGAGAAATCGCCATTAGACTTTTGGCCTCCCTTTGTCAAACTTTTTATGAACTAGGAAGTAATGAAAAACTCCATGCCTAGCAATTAATTTTGGTGGCACAGAAAATTATCTCTGTGTGTATCATCACTGAGGTAAACAGGAAGAAGTTTAATAAGGAGAAATGCAAAGTACTCCAGTTAGGAAGCAACATTCGTTTCACACATACAGAAATGGGAAGCGATTGTCTAGGAAGGAGTCCTGCAGAAAGGGATCTAGAGGTCATAGTGGACCACAAGCTAAATATGAGTCAGCGCTGTGACACTTGCAAAAAAAGCAAACATGGTTCCGGGATGCGTTAGCAGGAGTGTTGTGAGTAAGACACAAGAAGTCATTCTTCCGCACTACTCTGCGCTGATTAGGCCTCAGTTGGAGTATCGTGTCCAGTTCTGGGCACCACATTTCAAGAAAGGTATGGGGAAATTGGAGAAGATCCAGAGAAGAGCAACAAAAATGATTCAAGGTCTAGAAAATGTGAGCTATGAGGGAAAACTGAAAGAACTGGGCTTGTTTAGTTTAGAAAAGAGAAGACTGAGAGGGGGCATGATAGCGGTTTTCAGGTATCTAAAAGGGTGTCACAGGGAGGAGGGGGAAAAATTGTTCTCCTTGGCCTCTGAGGATAGGAGAAAAAGTAATGGGCTTAAACTACAGCAAGGGAGCTGTAAGTTAGACATTAGGAAAAACTTCCTGACTGTCAGGGTGGTTAAACACTGGAATAAATTGCCTAGGGAGGTTGTGGAATCTCCATCACAGGATATATTTAAGAGCAGGTTAGAGAGACAGATGTCAGGGAGGATCTAGACCGTGGTTGGTCCTGCCACGAGGGCAGGGAACTGGACTCGATGACATCTCGAGGTCCCTTCCAGTTCTAGTATTCTATGGTCACTAGTGTCTTGGGGTAGGTTATATGCTAAGCCACTCTATGCTGATGGGGACTCAGCTGCTTCTGGGGTTTACAGAAGCTAGGAGTCAGACCTCCAATCCAAAGCGTCTTTTTGAAGTTACAGATTAAGCGGAACTGGAGCAGAGTGAAAATAAGGAAGAGGAGAATTTGGAATACATTTCTAGGGATGGTGCAATGCAAGACATAAATGGGAGGACTGCAGCTTCCTCAGTCATAGGATGCTTTTCCAGGAAGAGATGAGTTCCACCTGACCAAGAACTAGCCAGCCTAGTAAGGAAAGTTTTAACCTAGGTTCAAAGAGGGTAGGTGACAACATTCCGCCAGTAAGCACGTAAAAGGAGAGACCTTAACAGCTGGGGGATAGGAGGATGGAAAATCACAGTAGGACCATAGGAGCAACACATTGGAAATCAATGGTGGAATATGTTGAACATCTTAAATGTCTGTATACAAACACAAGACATATTGGAAATAAACAGGAAGATCTGAAAACATTAGTACAGAAGCTAAATTATGACCTAGATGGGGTCACAGAGACTTGGTAAGTGAAATCTCATGACTGGAGTCTTGGGATAGAGGGGTATTACGTGTTTAGGCAGGAAAATAAGGGAGGAGGTGTCACAATACCCATCAAGCATTCCTAAAGTTTGGAAGGTGGTGGGAGGCAGACCAGTTGATAGTCTCTTGGTAAAAAAAAAAGGGGGGGGGGAGTAGGAGTAATGTCATGGGAGGGTTCTACTCTAGATCACCAAATCAGGAAGAAGAGTTAGATGAGGCATTTCTAGGGCTCATAACAGGAATGTCCAAAACACAGGAGCAGCAGCAATGGAGGGAGAACTTTGACCATCCTGAGATCTGGGGGAAAGATAATACAGCACAACACAAAATCTCCCATAAGTTCTGGAAATGTATTGGGGGAGGGGGGGGTCAACATGTTGTTTCAGAATGCAGAGGAAATAACTAGAGCAGTAGCTGTTTTAGACTTGATCTTGACCAACAGAGAGGAATTGGTTGTGTTTGAAGGTGGAGAGCAGTTAGGAGAAAGGGATCCTGAAATGTTGGAATTCATTATTTGAAGGAAAGGAAGGGGCAGGAAGACCGAAATGAGAACAATGGGTTTCAAAAAAGCAGACTTCAACAAATTCAAGAGACATGGTAGGCAAGGTCCCATAGGAAGAAAATCTAAGAGAAAAAGTTCTTCAGGAAAGTTTGCAAATTCTCCATACTACAATATTAACGGCACAACTGCAAACTATCCTGATGCAAAGGAAAGATAGGAAGAATAAGAAGAAGCCAATATGGCTCCTCAGGAGATCTTTAATAACCTGAACATCAAAACAGAATCCCACAAAAACACATGGGATGAAATGCTAAAGAGGAGTACAAAAGAATAGCTCAAGCATATAGGGAAAGATCATGACAACTAAGGCACAAAATGAGTTACCAAGGGCCACAAAAGGCAACAAGAAGTTCTTTACATATGGTAGAAGCAAGAGAAGGATGAAGGCAAGTGCGGTTCTAGAAGCAGAAGAACTTAATAGCTGATGATGAAGAAGGCTGAAGGGCTTATGATGCCTATTTTGATTCAGTTTCATTAAATGCTCAACACAATTAATATTGATGAGGGGGGAAATAGGGAAAGATCAGGTTTAAGAATATATAGATAAATTAGCTACAGGTAGTCCCTGACTTACGAATGGGTTACGTTCCGAACACCTGGTCATAACTCGATTTGTTTGTAAGTCAGAATACATGCTTTTAAATGCGGCCGCACTGTTTGTAAGCACGGATCGTCCGTTCGTAACTCGGGGACTGGCTGTAATGGGCTTAATGGGAGGTTGGTCGTAAGTACACACAGTCATAAGTCGACGCGTTCGTAACTCGGGGACCGGCTGTATATGCAAGTTGGCAGTGCCCAATGAAATACATCAGAATGTACTTAAGGAACTAGCTGAAACAATCTTGGAGCCATTAGCAATGATCTTTGAGAGGTCATGGCAAATGGGTGTGGTAGCAGAGGATTGGGGAAGGGCAAGCATACTCTTTATATTTAAAGATGGGAACAAAGAGGGCCCAGGGGATTATGGGTCAGCTTTAGTAACTTCAACACTGAGAAATATATTGGAACAAACGCTTAAACAATTGGTTTGTAAGCACCTAGAGGATAAGAGTGGTTATGAGAAATAGCCAGAGTTGATTTGGCATGCCAAACCAACCTAATTTCCTCCTTTCACTGTGTTGGCGGTGTAGTGACAGGAAGAGAAGTGATATATGCAATAAATCTTGATTTTAGCGAGACTTTTGACACAGATGCACATGACGCTCTCATAAGTAAATTAGGGAAATGTGGCCTAGATGAAATTACTATCCGGTGGATGCACAACTGGTTGAAAGACCATAATCAAAGAGTAGTTAGCAATGGCTCGCCGTCAGCTGGCAGGATGTAGCTAATGGGGTCCTACAGGGATGAATCCTGGCTCTAGTTCTATTCAGTATTTTCATTTACAACTTAAGATATTAGAAAGGAGAGCGTGTTTCTACATTTTCAGGTGACACCAAGTTGAGAGCTCTCTGGTGGATAGGACTAGAATTCAAAATGACCTCCACAAATTGACGATATGAATCAATAACCTGAAAGTCAGTAAAGACCCAAGAATAAAGTACTACACTTGGGAGGGCAGGGGGGCGGGAATCAAATGCACATCTACAAAATGGGGAATGCCCGGCTAAGCAGCAGTACTGCTAAAAAAGTTTGGAGGGTTAGAGAGGCTCAGTAATTGAATTAAGGGTGTTAATCGGCCTTTGCCTAACAGCCAGCTGTGCTGGGCCAGGACAGCTTTGGTGGCAGGACCAGTGGGACTAGAGGGCTGGACCGTGGGTCCTGGGGGCTGTAGTGGGAGGACCATGCAGCTGCAATGGCAGGGCAAGGGGGGGGGGGGAGGAGAGCTGGGTGTGAAAACCCAGCAGAGCCGAGTGATGGTCTCTCACTCATAATGGTTAACCGATGAAGTGCCGTTGTTTAACTGGTTAACCGTTTTACCATCCCTAAATTAAATGAGTCAGCAATGTGGTACAATTGAACAAAAGACTAATACACTGGAATGTAGTAAGAGGAGTGTTGTTTGTAAAGAGTGGAAAGTCATTGTTCTGCTCGACTTGGCGCTGTTAAGGCCTCAATTAAGTACTGTGTCCTGTTCCGGGTTCCCCCCTTCAGAAGAGGTATAGACAAATTGGAGAGAATCCAGAGGAGAGCAACAAAAAGTTTAGAAAATGTGACCTATGAGGAACGGTTAAGAAAACCCCCCAAACCCTGGGCTTTGGATTGTGGGGGGGTTGGTACATTTTCAGATATGTTAAGGGCTGTTATAAAGAAGATCTTGAGTAGTAGTTTTTTGCTTTCATTAGAGGTAGGACAAGAAGTCGGATTCAGGAAAGATAGAAGTACCATACAGCAGATATTGACACTAAGATTGATATTCAGCATAATGGACGGTATGAATAGGAGAGGCAGGCCCCACAGAGAATGGGTAGATGATATAGTACATTGGTGCGGAGCTAGTCTACAGAAACTAAGCCACTCCTCACTGGACAGGGAAAGATGGAAGGAAATAGTGAGGGAGGCACTATTGGGCCATGGTTGATGATGAGGAGGAGGAGGACAAGAAGTAATGGGTTTAATGTGAAGCAAGGGAGATTTAGGTTAGGGTATGTCTACACTACCCCGCTAGTTCGAACTAGCGGGGTAATGTAGGCATACCGCACTTGCAAATGAAGCCCGGGATTTGAATTTCCTGGGCTTCATTTGCATAAGCGGGGCGCCGCCAATTTTAAAACCCCGCTCGTTCGAACCGCATGCAGCGCGGCTACACGGGGCACGAACTAGGTAGTTCGAACTAGGCTTCCTAGTTCGAACTACCGTTACTCCTCGTGGAATGAACTAGGAAGCCTAGTTCGAACTACCTGGTTCGTGCCCCATGGAGCCGCGCTGCACGCGGTTCGAACGAGCGAGGTTTTAAAAATGGCGGCGCCCCGCTTATGCAAATGAAGCCCGGGAAATTCAAATCCCGGGCTTCATTTGCAAGTGCGGTATGCCTACATTACCCTCCTAGTTCGAACTAGGAGGGTAGTGTAGACATACCCCAAGATATTAAGAAAATCTTTCCATCTCTAATAGCAGTTAAGACCTGGAATAGCGTTTCAAGGGAAATTGTGGAATCCCCATCAGAGATTTTCTAGGAACAGGTTCGATAAACACCTGTCAGGGATGGTCTAGGTTTACTTGGTCCTTCCTCAGCTTAGGGGCTGGGCTTGATGACCCCTCTGGGGTCCTTCCAGACAAACATTTCTATGATTCGAAGAAGTCTTGAAAAAAATGGAATCTATTATACAGTATGTCTGTAGCTCTATATATTTACCAACACGGCCCACTACAAATTCAATCCAGCCAGGAGTGGTGATTAGGTTAGTAAATTATTAAACCCAAGAAACAGCTTTCTCAAGCTCTAACTTCAGTTTGCAGGCTCATGTCTTGGGAAGCGAATGACTTTATGAAAATAAGGTGAAGAAAGTTTTCTGAGAATAACTTATTTCGGCTAGAGCGCCAGACCCTCAACTTGGGTTAGGCATAGTGCTGAACAAAACCCGACCCAAACCCAAGAACCTCTGTAGCATTGCTAGAAAAATTCAGCACTCTATTTGTTGCTACCTTCCTTGGCTATGGTTAGTGTAACGGGGCGGCTCTCGTCTCCCGCGAGCACCCCCATGTGGCCGAGTGCATGTGCCTGCACTGCCCTCGGTCTTTCGCCTTTTCGGTTACTCAGTAATCTCTCAATTTAGTCCATTTCCCCACTCAGTGTAAAAGTGCCTCTTGGGCAGGGGTGGGGCGCCTCAGGCCTGGGGACCAGATGCGGCCCCCAGTTTGCCTGAATCTGGCCCCTCCTGCATTGGAGTACACACGATCTACTAGCTTGGGCCCCCTTAAGCTCTGGTGTGTGGGAAGTGTCTTTCTTCCTCAGTCAGGGGCCACATCAGTGAGGGTATGTCTACACTAGCCCCCTCCTCGTGGAATGAGGTGTAACACTTAATTCGAACTAAGGACTTAGTTTGAGTTAACGTTTGACTACCGCGTGTAGCCGCGGGCAGTTAGTTTGGACTAGGGGGATTTAAAAATGGCGCCCGGACGGGAAGATGCAAATAAAGCCCGGGATATTTAAATCCTGGGCTTCATTTGCAACTTCAAATGCCTACATTAGCCTCCCTAGTTCGAACTGGGGACTTAGTGTAGACATACCCTGAGGGATTTTTGTGTGCGGCCCCTGACTGATTTTTCTGTGGGTCAGTGGCCTCCGATCCAAAAAAAAGATTCCCTGCTCGTGCTCTAGGGCTTCTTCTGGAGACAATGTTCTCAACAGCTTCCCACTCTGAGCTGTCCCTGTTTCCACCCACTACCCTGATCTTCTCCTTTCCGAGTCTGATGCAGCTTCATATATAGTCCCTCCTGGTTCCCCGAATGGCTGGTTCCTCCACAGCCACTTCAGCCTACTGGGAGGACTTCTCTATGGTCCTTCTCTGGCCTTAGGGCCTAGCCTCATTATAATCAGGAAAACAGTATTTTTCTTACCGGTTCCCTGACCCTTGAGATACAGAAGCTGTTTTTACATGCACTTCTCCTGCCACAGGTTTTATCAAAGGGAAATGGGAAAAATTAGACATCCACGATAAAATATGGACAGCCCATTAGTAACCAGTCCCTCTCATGCCCCCAGTACTTTGCAAGGCAATGACATTAAAATGGATTGACTGAGAATTAGACACATGTGATCTTTGTATTTCTTTAGGGTCAGAGTTCAGCGAAATATCATTCAACGCGTGACAGAGAAGAGGATGATGGACACTGTAGCTAATTATAAGGGAAGGAATTAGTTCAAGAATGGACATCCAATCGAATGAAAGACATAAAGGGCCAGTAGATATTTAAACTGAAGACGCAGGCACTGTAATTGCAGAGGTGTAGAAAACTCAGTGCAGGATAGGTTTGAAGCGCTGAATTTGTGACATGGTCACACAAAGGAGATCAAATCAAAACACGTCTCTTGTTTTCAGTTCTGGTTGTGGCACGTGGATTCAGATTGCTGTAATTGGATGTTATAAAGTTGAGGGCTACTTCGGAAGCAAAATGCAGGAATAGACAGATTCTGAGTTCATGTTGAAATTGGGAAACCAGAGAAATGTGATGGTCTGATGATAATGCAGGCTCCAGATCCAAACCAAGGCTACTGTTGCGAGGCTTTGGGGTTGCAATTTATTGCTATCTAGCTCTAGCGATGCCAAACCAAAAGGTATTTGTAATTCTTTGAAATCCTCACCCTCGCTCATGTCTCATTGCAATAGAAACAGAAGCTCTGTATGCAGATTTCCCAAGGGAAACAATATTGGGCCAATGGGAGCAACAATTGGAGGTGATCTTTATAGTGGGGGGAACAATTTTGTATTGTCTAAAGGTGACTGTGGAAGGCAATGGTTATATAAAGCGAATCTGGAAATGCATTCTGAATGGGACAGTAGGCAGAGTGAAAGAAAAGTAGCTTGGATGGATGTGTATATGCCATTAAGCTGGGATGGTAATTAGTAACAATCTAAATCGGGGTGGGAAATCTTTTTTGTATCCGTGGCCATTGACCCTCAAAAAAAAAAAAAAAAATCATCGCGGCCCCCACACAGTCCCACAGGGAAGTGTGGAGACTCGGGTCTACTTCTGGGCTCTGGGGTGGGATCAGAAATGAGGGGTAGTGAGGGCTCTGTGTTGGTGCTGGAGATTAGGGGCTTGGGATATGGGAGGGATCTTCAAGATGGGGCCAAGGGATTTGGGTACAGGAGGAGGTGCGGGATGTGGGCTCAGGGCTGGGGTTCAGGTGCGGGTTCTGGGAGGGACTTAGGATGTATGAGGGGGACAGGAGGTTGGGGGTGGGCCCCAGCAGGACAGTGCTTGAGCTGGTCTCAGGCAGCTCCTGTTTGTAGGGCTAAGACAGGCTCCCTGTCTGTTCTGGCTCTGCGCAGCTAGCTGGAAGGGCCATGTGACCTATGGGAATTGTGAAGCTGGCCTGGCGGGAGGGGTGGGACAGGGTGATGTTTTCCTGATAACTCCTGCCCCTAGAGGACACAGGCTCAGGACTTCGCAGGCCACAAGAAATGACGTAGCAGGTCGGATGCAGCCCATGAGCCATAGATTCCCCCACTCCGATCTTAATTAATTAAAAAAAAATAAAGTGAGGTTTCGAATGCCTCATCCCAACACAGCACAGTTCTGCATCAGACAAACTGCCTAACTACTTAATATGAAATTAAGGAATTTGCATATGGCAGACCCAAATAATTTCTCTTTTTAAACTATTATTCATTCATCTTTGGGGTGGTCAGCTAGCCGTTGTCTCCTTCCCGATCCTGCCCCCAGGTCCCAGTTTAGGAAAGGACTTACCTCTCTGCGTACTCAGTGTCTACTCAAGCTTTGTTGATTTCAACAGGACTTCAGCACATGCTTAAGCATTACCTGTGATAGGACTCTTTTCCTCTGGGCCTTCAGTAGGATTACTCAGAGGAGCCGAGCGAGGCATTTACGAACCTGTGTGACCTTAGTCAGGTTACTTAGCCTTCCAGCGCCACACAATGTACCTGATTATCTGGGAAGAATGATGCTAACTTTCCCTTTGTTTCTTTCATTCCAATTATGCCTTGGTACATATTTATTCCTCATCTATTTACTCACAAATAATAAAATGGAAGCCCAAGATTTGTCTGCCAGGCTACGTCTAGACTACAGGCTTTTGTCGACAGAAGTTTTGTCGACAGATACTGTCGACAAAGCTTCTGTTGACAGAGAGTGTCTAGACTACATCCAGTTCTGTTGACAAAGCAAGCCGCTTTGTCGACGCAAAGGACAGTGTAGATGCAATAACGCCCTGTCGACAAAAGGTGTTATTCCTCATAGAATGAGGTTTACAGCCGTCGACAAAACTGCTGAGTTGTGTCGACGTTATGTCAACAGAACTCAGCGGCAGTGTAGATACAGGTATAGTTTTGTTGACAAAAGTCCACTTTTGTCGAAAAAACCCTGTAGTCTAGACACACCCCCAGGCTTTTTCCAGTTTGAAGAAATTGTGTATCAGTGTAAGTTACAATGTGGAAGGGGATTTATTCTTAGGAATAAAAATTCATGGCACTGTAAATAGGCTGAGATCTTTATGATGCATGTCTTTGGCCTGGATTTAGGATTGAAAGTCTATTGAAGGAAATAGGACTTAAACATACAGTATTCTAAAAGTTAAGCATGTGCGTCAGTTGTTTTCTCATTCAAGGCCTTGAATGAAAGTTAAGCGAAGTGGAAGGGGGATTTCAAGGTGTAGCAAATATTCCTCAAATGCCTTCTAATTTAGCATCAGCTTTTTTTAACTCTGAATTATTTTTCCCCCGAAGCTTTTCGGTTCAGCTTTGAGACAGCTTCCTTTCTATGCCCTTGCTCCTCTGCTGAATTTATATCCTAATATAAACCTCATTAGTTTTAATCTAACTTTTGTCCAAGATTTGTATATTGTACTTGAAGGCACCTGCAATCAAGGTTGCCTAACACTTTTCATTAGAAAACCCGTTTTCAGTTCATTCAATTTCTTTCTAGCAAAACTAAACTGAAATGGGGAAACTAGCAAAACTTTGGCGTGCAAGTCCTACAGGGAACTTCCTTTACAAGTCCTTAGAGGTTTGCAGCGTAGGAAGGAATTATTCTCCCTCTGCTGCGGAGATCAGAAGTGTAACTGTCAGTCACGCAGAATAAATGCATTGGTAATATGCCAATACCGTTTTCAGCAGTAATACAACTCCTCTTCCTGGATTCTTTTCTGTTTTCTTAAGGATTTGTTTTAAGCCTTGTGAAAGCTTCCTGTACAATGATTGGATTTCATCTTTTCATTACACTCTCCCTCTGTCTCGGACCGGCTTACAGACCACCCAGGACCCTCCTCGCTTGCCTTGAATATTTTTTCTCCTCTTTTCTCCCTCCCTCCCCTTTTCACTACTAATCAGGTTAATCCTTACAACCCACTTCGCAGCCACTTAATCAACTCTCTACCCCAACCATAAGTGGATTTGATCCTGTTGGCCAGCTTGTTAAACAGGCGCAAAAAACAGAGAGCCCCATATCATCCTTGTCCCTGTCCAATACTCTGGAAATAAGATCATAGCTTATGAAAGTTTCAGGGACCCATGAGATTTGTCAGTTTTGCAGATGGAAGGGGGCGCTTTGTACGACTGTCGTTTTATGAGCATGGGAAAGGTGTGTATTGAGGAACATGCCGGGAAGGAAGTAAAGATGACCAATTTCGGAGCCTCCAACTAGACAGAAATGGGGAAAGAGAAATAGATATAGCAGAATTTAAGGACTGGCCAGTCTTCTACGGCAGGTGCCCTGGCATCTATGGTAGGGACAAAGTTAATCATCTGAATTTCTGTTGGGGGAGGGATAGCTCAGTGGTTTGAGCATTGGCCTGCTAAACCCAGGGTTGTGAGTTCAATCCTTACAGAGGCCATTTGGGACAAAAAAATTTCAGGGATGGTACTTGGTCCTGCTGTGAAGGCAGGAGACTGGACTCGATGACCTTTTAAGGTCCCTTCCAGTTCTAGGAGATAGGCAATCTCCATTAATTTATAAATTTAAATTTATAATTCTACTTGCTAAGCAGTTTTTTCCCCTGTGGAATGAAGTAGCCTTCCATCATAAGGACGTCCATTCTAGTTTTGGATAAGTCCTCTGTATTGACTATAATGTGAAATAAATTCAGACCACCAACGTAAAGGTTTTCTTCATATTTCTCTCTTCTGGGTTTTGCCGATGATAGCGCTCCATGAATCTCTGAATAGAGATAAATCATGGCTCTGTACGCCTCGTCCTTTTTGGAGGCAACTATAATTAAACAGTTTATTATAAACATAATTTCAAGGGGCTCCTCATTGGCCCATTGTAATAATTAATAGGGGACTTGATCATTTCCTCTCAGTTGATTACTCTTTGATTTGAAAGCACAAAGCTAGACTTTGGCTTGAGAAGAAGCAGTCCCTAGTAATAATTGTAATAATAAATATTAAACCATGACTGCACCTGCTGTCTCACAGGCAAAATCCTGGTGGTTACCTTGTTAAAACTGAATAAACATAAAAGTAGAAATGACATGGAGTGAAACATTAATATTGCATCTCTTTGGACAGGCCTTTCCTCTGAAGAGATCTTCAGAAGTCAAATATAATATCAGTGGTTCCCAAAAGGGTTGTCAAATCGTTTAACCAAAAATATGGAACACTTCCCCCCCCCCAAAAAAAAACCACTGGGGAAAAAATTCTGTTGAGGGGGAAAAAAAGGCGGAGATTAAAGTTGTTGAGCAAAAAAAAGAAAAAGGGGCCCCGAGAGTTGGTTTTTAAAAAGGAAAAAAAAAATCGTGGTCCCCTTAAGAAACGCTTTTGAGCCTTTTTGGCCCTAACAGGCTACCCGCAGCCGTCTGCCATCTTGTCTCCCTGCTCCGGGCCAGACAGCTCCCCTGCAGAACCAGGTAAGCACCTGGGATTTTCATCTCCTGGCCGTGGAAAAAAAATCAAAAAATACCGGATTGTCCAGGTCAATACCGGTCACCTGGCAACCTTAATTCCCAAACTTTTTGAGCACATGGCCCCCTTCTCAGTCTATTAAAATTTTATGGACCTCCCAAAGAGTGTAGCTAATTTCAAACATTCCATTAGTTGATAATCATTTGAAATGTAGCCTAGATCATGTTATCTAAACAAAGATAGTAGTATCAAGAGATAATGCAGTGTGTCCACATTGAAATGTAACAACACTGAGATGGCATATATTTGTATTGAATAAAAGTTTATTGGCTCCACCGATCCATTTTTGCAAGCGGCCCAATGAAACCTTTCCCGCCACTGTAATATCTTTGGAATGATTAGAGTGTTCACGTGACGTGATCGTTTCAAAAAAGAGGGAAAAAAACGGTAAAAAGTGACTTTAATCCAGCATTGCTGCATTAAAGAGGTTCAAGTAGGATAGTAAACGACTCCGTTTGTATCTTCTATGCCATGTATTAAAATTCAAATTCCTAAGGTCTGTCTAGTTCATTTGCCTGTGGAGATTAGCTCACCAAATGGCTCATAACTCTGTGCTCACCCCAACCCTTCCGTTACTGCAGCGGCCTCCTCTGTCAAGTCATGTCTGAAACTCAGGCCCCAGTCAGCAAGCTGCTCCATGCAGATGCGGGGCTCAGGACCGTTCTTAGAATACACAGAATACAGAATACGCAGTGGTGTGGACCACCCAAAAGTCTGGGGCACCGCTGGGTCCTAATGTCCACCCACCTGCCTCTTCCTGTCCCTGTTCTGTGGCTGCTGCAGCCTGGTGCGTCTCCCTTCAGAGAGGTTCTAGTTAGTTTAAGGGTGACAAAGCTGGCCAAGCCTATTGTCAGGACACGGAACCTGGGAGAGAGCCATTCAAGTGAGAATGAAACCATTTGGCAGGCATTTGCCAACCCCCCAGGTCTGTCCTGTCCATTTCTGAATTAGTCCAGCGTTTCTCAACCTTTTTTTATAAAGTAACCCTTTAAAAAAATTGTAAGTACCCCCAGTACCTACAGTTTTCAGACACGCAATTTTTTTTCTACCATTGCAACACATTTGTTTAAACAGCTTAATCAAAGCCAGGCAGACAATGACATTTTTGGGTGTAAAAAGTACAAAAATAATAAAACCTTGTAAAATCTAAATAAAAATTCAATTTTCTCCAAATTTCCGTTGTGTTGGCGTACCCCCTGACGTCTCTCGAGTACCCCTAAGGGTACTCGTACCACTGGTTGAGAAACACTGGGTTAGTCGACAGGGCCTCGGTTTAAAATTTTCTTTAAAAATATTTAACTAGCAGAAGCAGCTCGAGGCCGGCTGCAGCAGCTGGTGCCCTAGGCAGGGCGGTGCAATCGCTGCCCCTGCCTGCATGGCTGTCAATGGCCATGATGTCATCACAGGGCGCTGGAGGTGCCCCGTGATGTCATCATCGGGCGCCCGGGGTAGCAGCACCATAGGCAACTGCCTAGCTCGCCTAGGCTCACGGGCCTCCCCTGTTCATTAGTGTTGTTGAAGATTATAAAGTCACATCTCTAAAAAATCACCCACCCCAGTGCCCCCCATTGGGCATAGGGGCACTCGGTCTGAAGTTCTGCTTAGGGCCCCATAAGCCCTAAGGATGGCCTGGTCAGAGGTTTATCTACACACAAGAGCTGGGAGCTCTGGAGCCTAGATTGTGAGCTCTTCCAGGCAGTCTCCATCCAGCACCCTTTGGAGGACTTGGCAAATCAAAAATCTGCAGAGCAAGTGCTTCCGAGGCAAGGAGCCCTGTGCCTGAGGGCCACGCGGGTTTCCCGTACAAATAGACATTGTTTTAAGATCACAGGGATAGCCAGAAGAAGAGTGGTACTTCGATCTCCTAAGGCTTATGCCATACAGCAGCTCAAGCCATGGGAATCCAGTTTAACTCATTCCTTGAAGGGCAAGGGGGGAACCGTAGGGTCAGTGGAAACTTTCCAGAAGTGGAACGAAAGAGCTCACATGACCAAGAGGGGTTTAAATCAAGAAATACCTGGAAAAAGGGGCCATGTAGGAAGAGAACGCAAGGGACGGGAGAGAGCAAGGTGACAGATGGAGACGGTTGAGGTTGAGACACACCACCCAACTGCCTGTCTTCATTGACTCAGATGGTTCACCAAAGACTCGCAAGGGAAGGGTGAGATGGAAAGGTATACACATGTGTTGTTTGGTATGATCTGTACCAGGGGTGGCAATAATTTTTAATGGGGGGGCACGCCAAGATTTTGACAATTGGTCAAGGGCTGCCTTTCTATGGAGTAGGGATGGAGGTTGGGTGCAGAAGGGAGCTTGGTTTAGGGGACTTGGGTGCAGGAGGGAGTGAGGGGTCTGAGAAGGAATTAGAATGAAGAAGGGGGTTGTGAGTTGGGGTGCAGGGTTCAGGTGGGGATATGGGTGCAGGAGAGGATTCTGGCCTGCAAGTGGGGCTCTCGAAGGGGGTGCAGATTCTGGGAGGGAGTTGTGACCTGAAGGAGGTGGAGAGAGGGGACACAGAGGATTTTGATGGTGGCCTTGGGCAGGTGCGGGGTGTGTGTGTGTGTGTGTCAGAGGCAGGCTCTGGCTGGGATGCGCTTACCTAGGTGTAGCTCCCAGCCAGCAGCTCTGCAGGAACCTGAGGCAGGCTCTCTGCTGCAGTCCCAGGCTTGTGGGCTGAGTGCACCATGTGGCTCTTCTCTGAGCATGGGTTTAAGTAACTGGGTGTTTATTGGGTCAGTAGTGGTCCAGGGCACCCATGACCGGTGGACTGAGGAACTCCATTTCTGGGACAGAGCAGGTGGGATGTTGGTACCCAGGAAATGTGCCCGAGAGGATCCAGTATTCCCGCTTGCTGAAGCTCAGAAGTTTAACATCCCCCAGGGTTCCGGAGCACAAAATATGGGCTTCTCCTCCCAGTCTTAGTGGGTTGCCGGGAGAGGGTGCTAGCTAGGATCTTAGCCACCTTTATGCCTTTACAGTGGAGTGGAATCTGCTTTAACGGTTGGTAAATAAATAAAACGGTAGTGAGCAAATCTTGGCTCTGCTGTAACAACTTGGCTGTGTTTGTTATACCTGTGGCAAACAAGACAATATTTATTTTTTGGGGTTGCTTTGTGTCAAGGTAATTTATCGGGCACTTCAAAGGTGCCTCAGAAGGGAGCAAGATTAACTCCCTGTATCCTCTCTGCTGCTTTACATACATTGCTACATAGTCCTGTATTTTGTTTCATACATTGCTACAGTTTGCTTTCCCATCGCGTGTTGTTTCATTCGAAAGTAAATGTCTCCCAAAGGAGGCTCAAATGATGAAAGTGGATGAGTGAGAAGAGTAGATGATGAGAAGATGTTTACTGTCTGTCCTGGGACCTTATTCTGTAGAGATTTCAGTAGGTGTTTTACATTATACATTGTGAGTAGTTGCATTGCAGTCATTGCAAGATCAGGGCCTTACAGCTCTGTGTTGCTGCTCATCACCGTAGCATCTGATCATTTGCCAAAGTAGGTTGGCCAAGGGATGTTAGGTTTAGTCCATGTCTCCACTTGCAGGAAGATTGAGGCTGCGGCAGTTCATCTTCCGGCGTTTGATTTAGCGGGTCTAGTAAAGCGGGACCCACTAAATCGAACACTGATGGTGCCCCTGGGGATACCAGTACTCCTGCTCCTTGCGAGGAGTACGGGAAGTCGACAGAGTGTTTCTTCCATCAGCTTCCTGCTGTGAGGACAATGCCGAAGCTCATCTTAAGGAACATCGACTCCAGCTATGTTTTTACATAGCTAGAAGTGTGTACCTTCACCCAACCTTTCCCCGTAGCATGGACCTGGCCTAAGGGTAGGGATTTTGTCTGTGGAGCTGAGAGCAAGGTGTAGTTCTCAGTGTGATTCAGATGTGGAATCAGGGTGTCTTCCAGGGTGGGCTAACATTTTTTAATCTAAAAACACTTCAGCTGGTGTTTTCCATCCAACCCAACGTGTATCTGTTTGCAGCAGGATAGGAGAATTCATAAATGCCACGAGTGTTATTACGTGGGTATGTAAATCATTCAGTGTTGCCTCATTTATTTTGATACAGCAGGAAATCACCTCATAGGAAGCTACTGCCATTTTACAGCAAAGAAGCATGATTGGTTGAAGTGCTTGTGTGGAGCATGCGCTGTGTGTTGGCACGGCAGGTGTGAAAATGGGGGCTCAGATTTTACACATGGATGACTTAGCCGATAAAAAGTCCCCTTTCACAGAGCATGATCCTGCACTCATCGGTACAGACTGTTGTGCCCGTCCTCATGCTGAATAGGATTTTATGCCACAGATAATCCCACTGAAGTTATTGTGGCCACGTTTCATTGAAGGGTATCATGCTCTAACCCATTACATTTAAGGGTTCCATTGACGTCTGTGGGAGCATGAGCAGCTCCATAGTAATTTTCATCATTGATTTCTTTCACCTCATGCATCTGATGAAGTGAGTTGCAAATCGTGAAAACATACGGCATAATAAAATTGATAGTCGTTAAGGTGCCACTGGACTCCTTGTTTTTGCCGAAACAGACTAACACGGTTACCTCTGAAACCTGCCACAGTATGGTACTTAGACCCAGAATGTCACTGTATCCCCGTGCTTCTAATATGTGGGTTCTGTGTGTTATATCAGGGCTAGCAAATTGTGCTCATATTCTCTAATGAGTGCGTGTTTGCGAGAGAGAAAGAGATACTCTATCAGTAGGTGCACTTCTCTGGTATAGGGCGGTTTTTTATCATGCAGAATTGTCAGTTCCCTTCACGATAAGCATTTCTTCCATCTTCGTGAAATGATCTTTTACAGCCTGCTTTTCATCGCCTTGTATTGCAGCTCAAGTGTGCTATCTAAACTTTAGAATTCTGACAAGCTCTGATTAAGATGTTCTGTTTCCCGGGAAAAGCCTATTAAGTACTCCACCGTGCAATGATGCCCGCAGGCTTACATGGGTAACTAGGCCAATTATTTATCACCTTGCACAGGGTTTAATTTCTGTACATTTTTCTTTTTCTCCCTCTGTGTTTCTCTCAGGCTATGTCTACACTACAGAGTTTTGTCAGAAAAATGGCTGCTTTTCCGAAAAACTTGCATTACATCCCCAGTGCCATCATGTTTTTTCGAAAGAAAGAACAGAGGGGGTTTTCCGACATTGATAAACCTCTTTCTACAAGGGAGAAGCTTTTTTCCGAAAGAGCTCTTTCGCAAAAAGGCGTGTGTGGACGGGGAAGAGGGAGTTCTTTCGGAAGAAGAGGGAAGAGGAAAAAACACAGGTGCCTTGGTGGCCACTCTATCCATAATAATCACAGCTTACATGCAAGATAGCATCCATTTGGTGTGGACGCTACCTTTCGAAAAAAGCAGATCGCTTTTTCGATGCAATTTTGCTGTGTGGACGTGCTCTTTCGGAAGAGGTTTTTTCAGAAGATCTCTTCCGAAAGAAGCCGGCAGTCTAGACGTAGCCTCCGAGTATAGGAAAAGAAGGGAATGATCTTCCCCTTCCTGTCCAAAGGAACTGTCTCTTTGTGGCATACTTGTCAGAGCCAGCAACCTTCCTTCCTGAGTGCTCCTCTTCTCTGTCAGATTCCTTGGCCACCCAAATCAAGCTTTTTGCCCTTTGACCTACCAGTTGTGCTGGGGAAACTCCTCCTTTCCTGCACTATGTACAAGAAGAAACCAGAGCTGTCGAAGTTTTGCTGCGTCCAATTAGTGTGCTCCAAAGGGCTTTAGATCAGCTGTGATCCAAAGAGGATATGTTTTTTGGAATTGATAGCCATTCCAATTCCTTTGCATGGGAGACTCCTGAGGTGCAAAACCGCTAGGCTGCCAAGTATTACAGCGATCTTCAGCCACTTAACATTTGCCTTGCTCCTGTCCAGAGAGACGTGTAAAACTACCCCTGAAATTGATACGGAAATATCTGCAACTTAATGCTACCCTCTGCGAAACACTGGGAAGGTGATTCTAGTGAGCGAGTGCAGTTTAACTGCACTTAAAATATTTGATGTCTATGGCATCTGCCTTGCTCTGGAAAAGGAATTATGAGCGTCACCTCCTATTCTGTCTTATAGTGTAATCTGTTAATTAAATTATTTGTAGAACAGGGATTTAAAATCCCATTTAATTGGTTAACTGGTTACATGTACTGTTAAATGCTGTACTGTGGCAGGGGTGGAGGAAGCTCTCCATCCCAGGGGGATAGTTGGGCAGGGGGGCTCTGCCAGCCTCATGCAGGCTGGAATCCAGTAAGCTACAGGTGTGGTGGGGGGGCGCTCCCAGGTACCAGTTAACCATTACCCCATAAGCATCACCCATTAAAGATGATGCTTACTGAGTAACCGGTTAACCAGTTATCCGTTTAGATCCCTATTGCAGACTAGTAGTATACGCCCCTGCTTTGAATATCAAATGATGTTTTGGCCAGAACATATGAAAAGTATGTGAACATTGCATCTTTGTCTTTGAATATTAATGAATTCATTTGTTTAGCGAATTTTCATGCAGTAGAGATAATGATAAGCCTGTTCTTACTTAGTGAATCAAATGTCAGAATCGTTACCTAGGAAATAATACACACAAAGCAGTTTAATTAAGAAACTAGGCTCCATGAATGGTATTTGATTGTTTTACAACTTTTTTTTATGCTTTTCACTAAGATATTCATACAGGAAAAAACATAACAGATGTCTGCAGTTTTCAGTAATGTTATATGGGTATGCATACAGACTTTCAATCTCTCATTGAGCAGTTTTACATTCATTTCACTTAATTCACTCTAAAAGGTGCTAGTTCCATACAGGGGAACAAACAAATAAACCCAAAAAACATAACAATAAAACATTTCTCAGCAGCATTTCACAACAATGATGAATTCCTCCTTTTTACTATTAGAAATTCAAGATTTAACCTTTTGCAACAGATCATGTGATTACATTCCAGGGTGGTTTTTTGTGTGTGTTGTTTTCTTTGTAACTAGCATGCTGTGTCTACGAAGATCTAAATAACTAGATCATTTAAAACTTTACACTTTAATTATTCCGTCTGAATTATAATGTATCTTTCTCCCTCAATAAGATGGCAATGTTTTTTTAATGCTGTATAAATAATATATAGTACAGATATTTTTCTCCCCACAGTATTAACTGGAAGTATTCCACTTGTTATTTTTTGGTGTAGTTTTTTTACCTGGCAAGTAGCATGTTACTTGTAACAAACTCTCATAACTTCCTGATGCCTATAAAGAACAAAGAATGTGGCATTATGATTTTGCATGAATGAGTTAATAGTCGTCTGTGCTGTGTTGTTTTGCTCCAAAGTTGTGTGTGCAAAACTGACCTTTAATCAAGGAATATAAATCATGGTCCAGTACTATTATTTGCAAAATTCTAAAGGTTTGCAAATGCACAAAAGAGGCCTTTCTCTCTTATTAATTTAATGTATAGGTTAGAGTTTCAAATCAGTAGCGAGCAAACATTACATTTCCTGGACAGTCTAAAAATGGTGATATGTAATTATCAACTATACTTACAAAATGATGGGGACTAATTTAGCTATAACCACTCAAGAGGGAGAGATCTTGGCGTCATTGTGGATAGTTCTCTGAAAACATCCACTCAGTGTGCAGCGGCAGTCAAAAAGCAAACAGATTGTTAGGAATCAATAAAAAAGGGGTAGAGAATAAGACAGAGAATATCTTAATGCCTTTATATAAATCCATGGTACGCCCACATCTTGAATACTGCGTACAGATGTGGTCACCTCATCTCAAAAAGGGATATATTAGCATTGGAAAAGGTTCGGAAAAGGGCAACAAAAATGATTAGGGGTTTGGAACGGGCACCATATGAAGAGAGGTGAAAAAGACTGAAACTTTTCAGCTTAGAAAAGAGGAAACTAAGGGGGGATATGGTAGTGGTCTATAAAATCATGACAGGTATGGAGAAAGTGAATAATGAAAAGTTATTTTCTTGTTCCCATAACATAAGAACTAAGGGTCACCAAATGAAATCAATAGGTATTGGGTTTGAAGCAAACAAAAAGAAGTTTTTCTTCACACAGTGCATAGTCAACTTGTGGAACTCCTTGCCCTAGGATGTTGTGAAGACCAGGACTTTAAGGCTTTGTCTACACTACACGTTTTGCTGGAAGAGGCAATGCAAATGAAGCACGAATTAGCATTTTCTCACACTTCATTTGCATAATCTATTCTGAGCCGTTTTTGCGCAAGGGGTTTTTGCACAAAAACAAACAGTGTGGCTATAGCCGTTTTGCGCAAAACCCCCTTTTTGTGGAAGATCATTATGCAAAACCAGTTCGGAACAGATTATGCAAGCGCAAGAAAATGCTAATCCATGCTTCATTTGCATTGCCTCTTCCAGGCAAATCGTGTAGTGTAGACAAAGCCTAACAGAGTTAAAAAAAGAGCTAGATACATTCATGGAGGACAGGTCCATCAATGGCTATGAGCCAGGATGGGGAAGGATGGTGTCCCTAGCCTGTTTGTCAGAGGCTGGAAATGGGCAACAGGGGAGGGATCACTTGATGATTCCCTGTTGTGTCACCTCCCTCTGGGGCACCTGGCATTGGCCACTATCAGAAGACAGGATACCAGGCTAGATGGGCCTTTGGTCTGACCCAGGATGGCCGTTCTTATGTTCTAATTAGAAGCTTTAAAAATTATATCAATAAAAGAGAATAGATTAAAATGTGCTTATTTTTTCATACATTATATTATATTATACAAATATCTGAGAGGACAAACACGACAATTTAATCCTTTCAACCCACAAAACTTGACAGATAGGGAAAAATGTTACTTTTGTCTGAATGATATGAAGATTTGAAGATGCTGCCTCCGTCTTTTTTGTGTGTGTAGAATTATACCATCATGTGAACAGGTTCGTCACCGAGAGTCAACTACAAACTAGTCTATCACAGAGAGTCAACCATAAGTAGCCACCACCACGGCCGATGGCCCTTTTATTGCGCACGCTCATGCTTCCACCCGAGCCGGATCCGTCGGTCAGCGGAGTAGGGGGGTTCGGGCCCGCCCCCTCTCTGAACCCCGGCCCAGGGCCCTAAAGGCAGGGACCCATGGTCCCTCCCTAGCGGATGGGGAAATGCCCCAAAACGCACCCGCTCACAGGCTCCACGACCCCGCCCTGGGCCGCTTCCTACTCCACCAGGCCTCCTGGCCCGTCCCTCCTGTGATCTCTCGTCTCACCTCTCCCTCCTTCTTCCTTCCTCCTGCTCCGTTCACCCCCTTCCCCGGCACCGTGCCGACCCCGGGTTTAAATTCCCCGCTGGCTCCGCTCCCCCTCTCCGTCACTTCCCCGGCGACGCTCTCCAGCCGCCCTTCCCCCGTGACCTCATCAGCCCGCGCCTCGCCGGCCCCTCCCTCCTGGGCCCTGCCGGTCGGCACCCTCTGCCTCCCGACGCTCCCCGCACCGACTTCCGGTGCGTCTATGCCGCCCGACGTGGCGGGCCTGACCGAGCTCACCACCTCCCGGTGTGTCCGCCCGGCGTCCCCCTGCGCGCTCTGAGTGCGGGGCGGGAGTGCCCCGTCACACATCATCTTTCACATAATTCCACGTTGTAATGAAAAAAAAAATACCGACCTCACTGTTAAAAGTGACAGCTGCTAGAATTAATACAGCTTTTCTCCTGCTTAAAAGTTAATTTTATATTTATTAGTTATAGGCCCAAGGCATAACATTCCTTTATGGAATTAGATCCACATCCAAGGTTTTCCTTCCCAAAGTTAGAAGTGTTCAGGCCCATTTCCTACATTAAACATGTCCTGAACACAAACTAAAATACCTAGAGGTAGGAGCCCAATAAAATCAGTGGGAGTTTTCACATTACCAGGGGATGACTTGAAGTGCCTTGAGAGGCGAAGAGGCTAAACATTTTAATAACCGTGCAGTCTTTTCATATTCATTATTTTCTTAACTGCACGAGTTGTTTTTAGCACAATCTAGCACTGTTGTTGATAACCGTGGACTCTTTTCTTTGTAAATGTTATGGGAATCTGTGTGCTAAAACAGATTTTCTCTTGATAGTGTGCCTGTACCTCTTTATTAATAATTTTCTAGCATTCTTGTTATTCCTTTTGCCTCTCAGCCAGGCTACCGGGGTTTTTTATTATTGCCTTTAGCATTAATTAAGACGTTTGGCAAAAACTCGACTGGATTCATTGCACTAGGCAGAGACGCTACTGAATTCCAATCTGTCACGTTGGATCCATTTGAATGTAACACAAGATTTGCAGTTTCTGCACTCAATAGACAGACTCGATCAGTGTTTCTCAACTAGTGGAACGAGCACCCTTACGGGTACTTGAGAGAAGTCTGGGGGGGTTACGTCAACACAACTGAAATCTAGAAAAAACGGATTTTTTGTTTTAAGTTTCACAGCGCTTTATTATTTTTGTACTTTTTACACCCAAAAATGTCATCGCCCGCCTGGCTACGATCAACTTGTTTAAACAAATTTGTTGCAATGGTAGAAAAAAATTGTCTCTCTGAAAACTGTAGGTCCTGGTGGTACTTATAATTTTTTTTAAAGGTGGTACTTATATATTTTTTTTGAAAAAGGAGTACTTCATTTAAAAAAAAGGTTGAAAAACACTGGAGTAGATAAACTAGGCCCAAAGGATGTACGTGGCCACTCCCCCTCCCCGTATCGATATAAAATAATTGAGATTAGCCAAATTGTCTTTGCCCTGTTTCAGTTTGAATCAGAGAGGAGCATTGTTTAAAAACATAACAAAACCAAAAAAACACTTTGGATGGATGAATAGAGAGTAGGCATTTTTTATGCATTGATCTCTCTCCTTCCTAGAGAAGGATATCACCATTGATATCCTTGGTCTATCACCATTGATCTCTCTCCTTCCTAGAGAAGGATACTTGCTTACATATGGGTTCTTCTGTTCCTTTTTCTTCAGGCTCGGTGCTTGAAACGTTTGGCTTCATCTGCCGCTTAAAACAAGCCAGTTTCCCCTGTTAGAAACACTTAAATAACAAATGGCCCTGTAGCACCTGAACCCTAGTCTACACTAGGACTTTATTTCAAACTAATCCTGCTTAGATTGAATTAATAAGCAGAGCATCCACACTGCTAAGCCTGTTATTTTGAACTCTGTATACTCCTGTTTTCCTCGGGGAATAGCGCTAATTTTGAAATCGTGATTTTGGAATACTGGTAGTGTGGACGCCCCTGTGCTGCTATTTCGAAATAACGACTCCCCAGGGTAATTTAAACTAATTACTCCCCAGTGCTTCCTGGAGCTCTAAGTTGAGGTAGTGTGTCCCCATTAACAGTCCCTGCTTCGGACCAATTTGGAGGCTTCCCAATAGTGTGGACACGCTAGTTCGATTTTGTTATTTTGGGAGTTAAGTCAATTTTAGTTATCTCAAAATAATTTCCTAGTGTAGACATGCCCTAAGAGACTAACACTAAAATATATACAGTAATTCCTCATTTAACACTATAGATGCATTTCTGAAAATGTTTGTGCTAAGCGAAAACGTGCTATGTGTGAGTCAATTTTCCCATTAAAAATAATGGAAAAGGTGGGGGGTTGCAATTCAGGTGGCGGTGACAAAGTCAATTTTTTGTTGGTGCTCGGTCATCAACGTCAACATTAAATAACTAGCAACACAAGTCGCCATGGTTTGTTAAAACACAAAAATAAACACGTGAGTGAGCAGAGGAGCTCTGTACCACATGTCTTCATCTGTTCATGTATATTACCACTGTTTTCACCAATTTATATTGCTGCACGAAGTAGTCTGCCACTTAAATATTTTTGTGTTATTTCAGGTACGGTTGTGTTATTAGAAAAACGTTCCCTAAAAAAAATCGTGCTATTGCGAAAATGTGTTAAGCGGGCATGTGTTAAACGAGTAATTACTGTATAATATTACTGGGCACAACTCTCTTCTTCAGATGAGCGGAGCAAAAGACACAGAAACCCCAAATTTAAAGCAGAAAAAGAAGGGAGAGGAGAAGAGGGAAAAAAAACCCTGTTAAGTATAGTGTCTGTGCTAAATGAGGCTAATAGCATGTGCTCTAAGTATCTGATTCTTAGCTTTTGATGCCATTTCGGTGTTGAATATAATGGCCCATCCAGTTCATATCTTTGTTCAGTCCCTGGGTGATGGTGTCAGATTTGCATATGGAGGGCAGTTCCAGTCTCTCTCTGCAGATGGTTCCTGACATTACTTTGTAAAAGAATGGCTCATCCATTCACGAGTGTCCAGGCAGGTTAAAATGTTGCCCCCCCAGGTTTCTGGGTGTTGCCATTTTGAATATCTGATCTGTGTCTACTAATCCTTTATCGTAGAGACTGTCTAGTTTGGCCAATATCCATGGTAGAGGGGCATGGTGGGCGCTTGAAGGCGTATTTGTTTTGCTCAGTACTGTTTGTGATCGATTTTGTTTAGTTTTTGTCCATTGTCTCACTGTAGCTGTAGCCAGCTCATATCAAGTAGACAGAACATAAGAAGAGTTCAGCTGGTAATCAAGGGAGCCGTGTGACTGCATGGGAAAAGGGGGGAAGAGGGACGGAAGGGAATGAAAGAATTTGTAAGCATTGTTGGTGTATTAGGTTTTCATCAGCTGTAACAGTGTTCTTACATACTCCCCCCCACTTCGTACAAACATTCACATGTGCATGCTTTTATCGCTGATACCAGTAGTTTTATAAACCCTCTAGCAGTGTGGCTCAGTAGTAGGCAATAGTATTATGGAACTGAGATAATGTACCACACTGTGCCTAAAAGGCGAATTACAGTCCTTGTTGCAATGGTGCAGTGAATAGTTTGCAAGCAACCGATGCCGGAAATCTAGTGGCACATGTTTCCCTTGTGGCCGAGAAGAGAGTCAATAGGTGAAATATTTCAGTTTTAAGAGTTAATTGCAGGTTTAGCAACCTCTCAGTATTTAATGTGGCAGACACTATAAAACAGGGCTACTCAACTTTGGAAGCCCTGGGGGTCACAATGATACTTACAGCACATGCTGAGGGCCGCAACTTAAGTGTGATTGCACTGGTAAATATATATGCAAACGGGCATGAATACAAAGATTAAGCCTTGAGCTGCGGCGCCGGACCCAAACGTGGCCAGTGTGAGCCAGTCAGCATCTCTAAGGCTCTGCCCACAAGGCTAAGCAGCCAGTACTTTCCACAATGCCCCAATGCTCCCAGCACCTCCTCCCCGGGGGCTTGAAACGCTGACACCCTGCACCCGTCTGTTCCCTCCAGCCCATCGGCTTGCATCTTTCAGTGCTCATCCTGCATGGGAGACGCCTCGCCTTTGTGGAGGCCTTGTGCAAAGGATCCCGCCTGCAGAACACGTATTGAGCCCCGCGTAAACCCACATTGCACTGCGGGCTGCAAACGAACTGGCCGTGGGCCGCATGTTGAGTAGGGCTGCTCTAGAACATTGTCCGGCACTGCTTTAGGCCAGAGGGTGTGGTTTTTGTAGCCAAATGTGAACAAGTGTAGGCTGCGAATATGTGTGTGGTTAATCAGAGAGTTTTCTAGTGTTGCAGCTGCACTTTATAAGATGGAAGGAACATCCCAGTGCAAATAGATCAGCGATGGGCGACCTAGGCTAGTGAGTAGGCCGCTGCAGCCCTCCGTCATCTCATAGGGCCACAAGAGTTTTCTCACCAAGACAATCTCCCAGGATAAGGCAGCTTTGCTCACTGCATTTGCATCCCTAGACTTTGCGAGGGGTGTCAATTGAACTGTAGCAGAGCTTTGATTGGCCGCGAGGGGGCGTGCGGCTCTCTGTCAGCGTTGTGCGCAGTCAGCCCACACCTCACCTCACGTCACGTGCCTTTGCTTTCGGTGCGTGTCACTTTACTGACACTGGTAGGAAAAAACACGACATGGAAGGAAACCAGCGGGGTCTGGCCACCCTGCCCATTGACAGTAGTAAACAAAATGTCTCACAGGCCGCATGCAGAACCCAGATGGGACCTATCAGCCCTCGGGCAGCAGGTTGGCCACCACTGATATAAAACGTAGGGCAATCCAGCTATTAGAGCCATACCCTAAGATCTCAGCATATTGGTTACCATTCCGAAGACCTTTTGATCGTTCTTCTACCCTCATTGAATGATTCATTTGGTAAATTGATGGAAATTTTCCCCCTTTTGAACACCAAACCTGAAATATCTAGAGGAAAACAGAAAACGGCAAAAGCTGCTTTTTCCTGCCCCTCCCCCCCCAAAAGTGAAAGACTAATGTAGTGTGTTTTCAAAGGGCAGTTTTGTCGGAGGCAGTCAAACCTAGGCCTTTCAAATTGAAGTTCAGCTTCGTTACAGGCGAGACAGCTATTTTTTGCTACTTACTGAGATGGAAGTTCATGTTGATATATCTTCTAGATTAGTGGTTCCCAATCTTTTTGATACTGGGGACCAGTAAACCCATTCACAAGCTTTTGGAGGACCGGTAGCATTTATTTGAATATTTGCATATTCATTAAGCAAATGATGAATATGCAAATAAATTGTGTCGCTGGCCCTACCTATCCAGTGGGTTGTTCCGTCCCCCCTTCCGGCTGCTTTATTGGCTGGTGCCGGCTCCCCCAGCTGCGTCCGGCACCAGGTGTTCTGCATCGATGCGCATGGCCTTCTTCCTGGGTCCTAGCGCCCGCCGGATCTAGCCCCGCTGCCCAGGAGCATGCCCGGCAGAGACGCCGTGGCGGTGGACTCTCTCCCAAGAGGGCCGCGCCGCCACGCTCGGCCGTGCGGGGTACTGCTACCCCATCACACAAATTAATAGGATTGTGCACGATAATTTTTCTAAGGACCAGTATTTTTTTCTAAGAACCGGTGCAGGGCCATGGACCATACTTTGAGAAACACTGTTCTAGATTCCTTCCACTCTTTTATCTTGACAACTACCTCTGTTACTTTTTTAGTGTTCATTGCTCAGACAACTGCCTCTTCTGAGCTGAGCTACCTAATTCCTTTGGTGTTGTAATCCCTCCGGCAAGTACTATGCCAACATGTAATTTACTGTTGCCTACTTTCAAGATGTTTCCATCTGTTCTTAAAGTAAAGCTCAGGAAGTCTCTGGTAACGCCTTCCTGCCGTGAAAATCCTGTCTCTTAAGTTAGCCTTGCCCCCGTGTCTCTATTCAAGAGGAGAAGCCTCGAAATGAATCATTAAATTATGGATAATTATTACACGGTCTTTTCTGGTGCTACCTTTGAGGCACGAGTCTGTGAGAGGGCTAAGTGGCAGCTATGCTGAGCCCCTGTAATGGGTGGAGCCCTTCAGTTTTCAGAAATCTGCACACACAGTTATAACCGAGTAACTTCTAAATACTGCTCCAAATTTTGCCATGGAGAGTGCCATAATTCAGAATTTACTTTGGGAGAACTGTAAGTAATACTTCAAGCCGGTTGCCATGGTAAATATTGCTTTCAAAGGTAATTTCCTCTCTTAATGCGGCCCTTCATCTTGGGGTATTTTGTTCATTATGGTATATATTTTTTCTTTTATAATGCTAACCATGCTGTACATGTTGCTAACCACCAACAGAGTCTAACAATACTTTTTATAACTCCCTTTTGCAATTATCTGTGCCAAATACGCAGTAGTAAACACCACATGACAGGACTGTGCTAGCAGAAGACAATCATTAGCTGATTACCTTAGGGGAATGTAAAGGTCGTCGGGGGTTAGCAAACATGGTATTTTAGTTTTCTCAAATATTAGACTTACGTTATATTATTTTATAGCTTCTGTAATGCCCTGAAGTATAACTCAAGTAGAAAAGCTATTTTTCTTCATAATTGCTGCAGAGATTTATTAAATGTGTCGGGAGGGGGAGAAGAGGGAGTTCCTGACAAGGAGTCCGATAACAGACATAACTGAGGCTATGTCTACACTGCAGGCTTCTTGCGCAAGAAGCTTTTTGCAGAAGAGATCTTCCACAAACACGTCTTGTGCAGGAGCGCGTCCATATTGCAAAAGCACATCGGAAAAGCGATGCGCTTTTGCGCATGAGAGCGTCCAGACTGCATGAGCGGCGAGGAGTCCTGTGGCAGCTTATAGACTAACCCAAGTGTTGGAGCATAAGCTTTCGTGGGCAAAGACCCACTTTGTCAGACTGCATGGACGCACTCTCACAAGAAAGTGCTGATTGCTATTCACAGAATGGCCACCAGGGCACCTGTGTTTCTTTCAATAGGCTGTTTTTGTGCAAACACCCCCCCCCCCCATTTCCCGTCCCCACACACCTTTTTGCGCAAGAGCTCTTGCACAAAAAGGAGTTATTCTTCGTAGAAAGTTGACTACCTACACCGCAAAAACCCCTCTGTTCTGTCGATTCACTGTACATTTTCTTTTGCAAAAAGACGCTTGAGGTGTGGACGCGCTGCGAGTTTTTGCACAAAATCAGCTGTTTTTGCTCAAAAACTGTAGTGTAGACATAGCCTGAGAGTCATGGGTGTTGTGTTAGGTAAGTAAATGCGAAGGTTTTTTTTGCAAATGCCAAATGTGGCAACTTGGATGCTTTCTTGTTTGTGAGATGTTGAATCTAGATGTGAGGTGTAGGTAAAGGAGAGAGACTATAAAGGCCGTGAATATGCCTTCAGAAATAAAACACTTCAGAATTACTTTAGCCAACATTTCCCTGAGCTCAATTTTGCTTTTGAAAGCAATTTTTGAGGGGCATAAAGTGTAGTTGTGTGTGCGGAAAGATAAAAATTGTGTGCCTCAAGGTAAAGTGCCTGAGGCCCGGCCTACTTCCAGGGGAGCCAACAGCCTCCACAGACCCCTAGGCAACGGGAGAGGGGGTGTGTCTTGCTCGCAGATGGGGTGGGGCCTTGAGCACAATGGCCCCCACAGGGCCACACAGAGTGTGGCTCCAGCGGAGATTTAAGGGCTAGGGGCTCTAGCCACTGCCCAGTAGTAGAGGTAGCAGCCAGGAGACCCAGGCCCCTCTGAACTGCAGGTCTCTGGGGCAGCTGCCCCCTTTGCCTTCCCTGTCACCGGGCCTGTCTACACCTAAAACTGAGGATGACCTAGCTGCAGTTAGTTGGTCCTACCCCCTCTGTCAGCACAGCTAGGACAATGGAACAATTCTTCCTTACTCCTACTACCCTTCTCAAAGGGCTACTTATGGGGTAGCTGGTTAACCAGTTACCCCGTTCCATCCCTACCCATAACACAGTGGTGGTAACTTGTGTCCCACGGGCCATATGCGTCCCATTGGGTTCTGTGTCTGACCCATGAGATATTTTGGTTACCATTGCACATGGGCAGGGCTGCCAGATTCAGTTGTTTTCTGTGTGAGTGTTGGGAGGCGTACCGTGGGTGCCCTTCTTACCCGCCCCCGCCCTGGGCAGGAAGGGGACTCCCCCAGGGCTACGTCGCCCTTTTGCTCTGGCCCGCGGGAGGGACATCCGGAGGGAACGCTGGAAGCCAATGCTTCTGCCCTGACAGCCTGCCCCCCCTTTGGGCATACCTGCTCCCGATCTGGTCCTTCCAATCCATTCACCCCACTCCGGGGTCACAGTCTACCCCTAGTGCCCCTCAAGTGTTCCTTATTCCGGTCCAATGCCCCACCCTCAGGGCGGCTGGGTAGCAAATCGCTATCTGGCTGCTGCACCCGGTGCAGCTATGGAACATCCTGGGCGGATTCCGCCCAATCCCACGGGGGATAGGGTAGGGGGACCCGGGCCTGCCCTCACCTCCAGGTCCCAGCCCAGGGCCCTAGGGGTTGGCAAAGTCGACCCTTAAAGGCTGGAGAAAGGTTCTGTTCTCCAACCGCGCGGGCTCCTTCCTAGCACCCCCGCTCACCGCTGTGTGCCGGAGTCCCGATCGTCTCCTCCCGGGACTCTGGCTGCTTCCCCGGGTGACGCCTCTCTGGGTTGTCGGGCTGCCACTGGCTCATCTTCCCCCGGCCGCAGGGTCTGTCTTCTCCCTTCTAGGGTTTGCCCCTCCTGCTCCTTGCCCGGCAGTGGGGACAGGTTCTCCCCAGCATCCGGCTCCCCCTCGCCCTCCGATTTGGAGGACCTTCCTTTCCCCCCTCCCTTCCCCCCCGTGCCGTGCCGCTGGTGTTTAAGGCACCCGGTGTCTGGAGAGAGCATGTGCCATAGGGACGTGGGGGCGGGGCTGGACGACCACGGCTCTCCACTGCAGCATCTGCCCAGTGGCGGGGTGTTTGCGCTCCATCACAATGAGTCATTTGTTGGGGTTTTTGTGTTTGTTTGTTTGTTTGTTTTGGGGTTTGTTTTTTTTTACTACCGGTATTACTGTATTGAGATGCATGGAAAGCCAAGGCATGTGAAGGGAGGTGACCGTGAGAACCATGCGCTCCCTCTGCATCCAGTCAAAATACTGCGATGGTTCAATTGGTACCCTAGGTACGCAAGCGCAGATATAAAACTACCCTATGCTGGGAGGCCATCTTGGTTACAGCAACCTTGCGGCCCGCTGAGATGAAGGCGGGCCTCTCTGGCAGCCCACTCGCTAGCATAGGCTGCCCATCACTGCTGTAACGTAAAAATGTGCAGAGAAAAAGCGTGGAGATAGCAGAAGTCACTGTGAAGATGATTAAGCTTTATAGGTTTGTCTTATTGTACTTCTTGCTAAGTAATATCTCCTCAGCTTTCTGCGTCTCTCAGGGATGAGTTGTAATTTTCATATGATTTACCTCGAGCATGTCTTAGAGAAACGTATGCCAGGTTTTGCGACCAAGTCCCTCTGTGAGTATTTTCCTGGGGCACTGCAATAATACGGGCTTTTAGCAGGTTTCCCTCTCTTGACGTTGAGTGTGGTATGGGTTTAATTTACTAGTTAAGATGTTACTGACTTCTCTTCAATTTCTAATGTTTCCCCTCTTCAGAAATCTTATATGTCGCCTATAACAGAGCCGTTATGGCTGGGGGGTTTAAGAGAATACTCTGGAATTTCTTATTATTCCTTTGGCACTTTTAGTTCAATTTACACTGTACACTAAAGAAATAGTTCCCCTTAGGTTAGGCTAGGTTACAGTCCCTCCTGTGTGGAAGAACAAAGGGCTGTCTGTTACAGTCTATGAATTTATAAGTTAGTAGGTGATGTTGCAGACAGTGAGGATATAATATAGATTTTCCCCTATACTTTTAACATTAAAAAGGTCTTGACAGGCAATAAGAATCTTTTATGGTCATTCAAAGGAGTCTGGATTTTAGATTTTTGGGTTTTGCTTATTTCTGACATTACCACCTTACTATTAATACTTTTTAAAAAATAAAATACATGTCTCCCCCCCCCCCCCCCAAGACAATTGGGATGCTATTCCAGCATCTATAATACAGTGGCGAGAAAAACACCAGACCAATACATACAGCCTCACCAGATACTGAAAAACGACAAACACGAATTGATGATTAAGACTCCAGTTGATTTTAATGGCCATTTCATGGTGACGGATGTACGGATGGCAGTCTTGGGTCTCGTAAATGCAGATTCCAATTGAATGAGATAGGTTGCATGGGAGTGAATTTAGGAAATTTCAAAAAAAGTTCACCCCGAAGGTCATATGTCGCCATATTGATCGACTAGTCTCTTGCGCGCGCACACATACACACACACACGGGATGTAAGCGACTAGTCGACAATCCGATAAGCAAAAGGTTATTGGATAGTCGACTAGTCCCTCGACTAGTAACTCCCCCCCTTGCTACCTCTATGAGAGGTACTGACTTCATGGGGGATGGGGTAGCGGGAACTGGGCGCGACGAATCAATTGATTCCTGGCTTGCGCCTAGTTCCAGACGCGCCTCTGCTTTTTAAATGTATTAAGAGCCAACAGGATCTTAATACATTTAAAAGGCTAAAGCACAGCAGGGGAGACCCAACGCAAGTGGGGACAGCTGATTCCCGGCTCGGGCTGGGTCTCCCCTCTGCTGCGCACCAGGTTCTTAATACATTTAAAAGGCAGGGTTAGCTCCTAGACTAGGAGCTTACCCCACTATGGCTCCCCGCTTCTCGACTAAACTAGTTGATGGAAAATCCATCGGCTTGTCGATTCGTTCATTAAGCTAATTTAACACACACAGAGCTCTTGACTTGCGGAGAAAAGCACAGTGAAAGTTTTCTAAATGTTACAGCTTCTTAGAACTGTGGCCGTAAAATGTGCAGAATTGCTAACTGTGCTTAATTCCGGTGAAGTCTGGCCTCTCTGTGCACCTCTCAGAAGGTGCTTGGCCAGTTGCAGAATGTGGCTCGAACTAGAATTGATTAGCACGTTTCGGGGGACCTTCCTGCCTTTCATCATAGATGAAACACAAATGGATGAAAATGCTGAGAAGAAGTGAAGCCTGCGGGCTAGATACCACCTTCTCTGAAATTCTGAAGAACCCAGGGGAAAAAACTAGCCGGCGACATCTAGTCATTGATCTGGAGTATCCAAGAGAATAATATCTCGACGGTCTGGTGCAGAGCAAAAATAATCGTTTTGCCAACTTTGCAACACATTTTCATCCCATCTCTTTGCTCAGCTATGTGAACATGTTACTTGACAAGTTTATCCTTCAAAGAGCTGCCTTTATTTCTGGGGCTATCCTGAGCGTAGATCAAGTAAGCTTCAAGCCAAAGGGCAGGATCTGTGATTGAATGCCTGGGCTCAACCCAGGCTTTGAGAATGGCTTCTGGATTAGGCAGGAGACATCTGCGGTGTTTCTAGATTTCCCAGCTGCATGAGACACACTCCGGCATATAGACTTACTCTCCCAACTGTCTTCAACTCTGACCAATTGAACTATCGTGGTTGTGGGACTGTTACTGAGAGGCTGCCGGGTTCGTATCAGCCAAAGCACCAGTTCTTGGAGATCCTACAACAGTCTCCTTTGGGCATCAATTCTAGCAATGACATTTTTCAAACTTCTCACAAGCGACCACGCCTATACTGCTGCCAGGCATTTTGTCTGCAATGCTGACATCCGTCTGCTAGTACAGGATCAGGATTTCAGTCCCCTAGAAGAAATCTTGACGGCTGAGAAATCGCAGTTTCCAGCTACTTCTAGCTAAACCACACAAGGACCATGTAACAGGGCTAGGCCGTAAGTCCAAAAGAGCCATGGAGAAGTCCTCCGAGTGGCTAGGAAGAAACCAGCCAATCAGGGGCCAGGAGGGACTATATAAGAAGCTGCAGGACTAGAGACAGCTTAGTTGCAGCCCAGACCTGGAAGGGAGGAGGTCAGGGGTGGGTGGCTGCGAGAACCAGGTAGAGCTCAGGCTGTGTGACTCGGCTGGAGGTCAGAGTAGCTGAAAAGTCTGAAGACCGAGGGCAGTGCAGGCACACGCTCTCAGCCAAACGGGGGCGCACACGGGAGGTGAGTGGGACCCCGCTACAGACCCAGCAAGCAGGAAAACATCTTCCCGCGTGGATGCAGGCTAGATCGCATCCCAGGGCTGTTGTATCTACGTGTTACACGGGGCCCTACCTTGTCTGTCAGGGAACTCCATACTGGAAATATTTTCACCCTTGCTGAAAATAAAGACAGGAAACCACTCGATCAGCAAACCAGCTGTGCCTGCCTGTGGCCCCGATGTGCAGACACGGAGGAACTCTGGGTTTGCCGCATGCTCTTATGAAGCAGGGCGTTGCTCCGCATCTGGTTCAGGACTCTGCACCCGGGACTTGTAGACACACAGCAGGACAGAAGCATGGGTGGCATGACGAATGCCAGGAGACAGACCACTTTGCCCTCGCGGTCGGGTTGGTCCAGCCTTGCCAATCACCTGGCAGAATCTGCTCCAGGAGGCGTAAGATAAACCCCATCTACTTCTGCTTCAGACGTGTGTAAGCCACCAAGTCACAATCTCAGTTCAGTGCATCTTGTTTGGACAATTCCCTTAAGGCAGCAGGGAGCCCCAGGCAAGCTCCCCTGCTTGCCCCACGCACTGTGCAGAAACACGGCTGCTGGGCTCTATTTCTGTTTCAAAACTGGAGGGGAGAAGGGGAAGTTTCAGGAGCTGCCCCGCCCCCAGCACAATCCCATTGGCTGGTTTCTGGCCAGAAACCAGCCAATGGGAGCTGCTTGTTTGAATAACAGGCAGCCAAGAAGAACCACACCCTCTCCCCTCCACTGTGTTGTTTAATGAAGCACATGACCAGGCAAGCAGGTCGTCTGGCTGGCTGGGAAACGTTTTAAGAGCTGCAAGTCTTAGCTCTGCCAGCAGGCAGGCTGGTTTGGCTGCCGGCTGTTAGGTCTCCTGGCCACAGCCTGCCTCTGGCATACCAACTCCTCCCTTCCTCTGCCCCTCCACTCAACATACCCAAATCCTCTGTCCCCTATGCACCCATACCCCCTTCCAGATCCTGTCCCAGATCACAGTCCCCTCCTACCCTCCGTCACATCCCAAACCCCTGCACTCCAGTCCCCTGCCCTAAGTCACAACCACCTCCTTCACCCAAACTCCCTCCCAGACTCCAGTCTCCCTCCTGCACCCCAGTCCCTTACCCCAAGCTCCCCTCTGCACCCAACCTTCTCCATTAATATCCTGGAAGAGTGTGGGCTCTCGACCACTTTCCAAAATCTTGGAGTGGCCCCTAGTCAAAAATTATTGCCCACCCCTGCGTTAAGGAATCTTGATGTTACCTCCCAGTTAACATCCGTGATGGCAAGAAAGAATCTTCAGACACCTCCGGTGTCAGTCTGGTGAGGGATCCCCCAGGGCCTCCCCCTGGTTTTACTCTTCACCCCACCTTTGGGGAAAGCTCAGATGCTCCAGGTGTGTGCGAATGTAAGTGGGGCCTTTGTGACTCCCCTTTGCACCGGGGCCAGTTGAAAGAGGAAGGCCACATACTTGTAGATTACTCCTGTTGTGCCGGGCTGCCCGGTTCCCTTATTGATTTGCACAGAGCTATTCCCTCAGCTGCCTCTCTGTGCAGGGATGAGAAAACGAAGGCCCGGGGGCCGGAGGTAGCTTCCCGGTTTGACCGGATCCGGCCCCTGAGGTTCGGTGCTCCCCCCTGCCCCAGAAATGCAAAGTCTGTGCTGGAATTCCAGCTCTGTTCCCTGCAGGGCTAGGGCACCCAAAATCTACTCGCAAGGGCCACCCTGGGCTCTGGCGCATGAGGGGAACGTGGGGAGTGTCTTTCTCCTTCCCAGTCGGGGGTCACATCAGTGAGGGTTTGTTCTCATGTGTGGGCAGCCCCCGGCTGATTTTTCTATGGGTCAGCGGCGCCTGACGCAAAAAAGGTTCCCCACCCTGGCCCTAGGGAGATGCAATTGCTATATCTGCCTGGCTAATGTATCTAGCTGATGTGTCTACCAAACTTGCTGCGCGATGAGATCTTAAGGAGACATCAAAGCAACCACTTTACTTTCCCGGTTCTCATGTGCTCCAAAGCCCGAGGCTGCACATGGAACCGTGAGAAATTGATACCCACATGGATTTTGGGGCAGACGTTTCAAGGACAGTAACCTCTCCTTCCCGAATCCATGTTACGCTGGAATGGCCGTGTCATCTGTATCTCCCTCCCGTGACTCCATTATCACGTTCCTTGGAGATGCTCTGATTGTGGGCAGCCTCAGACCACTGGCATACAGGCAGATTGCCAGATGTCATAATTGAGAGCTCTCTTTTTTTAAAGGGACAGTGCGGACGGATGACAAATCGCCCAGGTTTCCTAACGGTTTAAAAAAAAAAAGTCGGGGGCTTGCTGTACAAATTACCATCCACCACCACCAACATCTGAGGGCTGCCTCTGACTTTGTTGGGAACAAGAGCACAAGGGTGCCTCTTGGCTCTTAACACTTGACTGAGTTTTTAGGAGGAGGCAGGAATTTGTTAAAGGACATTAGTCAATTTATTTTCTAAAGTAAAGGAATCCTGTGGATGGTCTTGCCTGCCTGCTTGCACTAGAGAATCAGCCAATGGGGAAGGGCTTGTTTAGTGCTCCTCTGTTAACTCAGCTGTTGTGTGTGCACTTCCTGGCAGGAGTTCTTCCTGTTCTAGAGCATTTCCCAACCTCGGTTCTGTAATTAAAATATTCATGTCGGTGCGCATGATAGTAAATGAAAAAACCCAGCATCCTTGATTTGTCACTGGAGGGTTACTCATTGTAAGAGCTGCACTGGTATCATTCTTGCAATCTTGGTGTTGGAAGGTCTTGCTAGTTTTTTGTTTTGTTTTGCTTCCAGACAGGCTACGTGCTAAAATAGAAACTCTCGTTTTTATGAGGCATGTCGTAGCAAATTTTGGACCTGGTATGACACTCCTTTAATGTATTAGTTGTGTCAGTTGCTTCTGCCCAAGACGCATACAGGACTAGAAAGTTTTCGCTAACAGTGCGCTCTTGTAGCTGAGTAACATCGGGGTTGCGGGCAGCTGCCATGTGAAGTCATTTTTTCCAGTTTCATTTAGACATGTAACTGGTTTGCGTCTAACAGTAACGTCTCCTCTTCGGCATCACCCGCTGGTTGTGCTGCAAGGGCGTGGGCTTGTTTCCATCTCTTCTTCTCCAGAAGGGGACGTGTTTTAAAAATAAATCAGAGCCACGTGCCAGAGAAGTCAAGTCTCAGAAGGTTCCAAGCATCCTCGCATATATGTCCATCCCTCATTCATCAGTTGATGACGTGACACACGAGCATCTCGGAAGCCATCTGAATTAAGGATGTTAAGTAGCGTGTAATTCACTAATTGAATAGTCGATGCATTTTTGCATCAACTATTCCATTAGTCGATAGAGCAGCACCATCACGGCGTTTCAAACGGGCAGCGCTGCACGGAGCCTGGGATCAGCTGGGGATGCCCCCGCTGATCCTGGGTGCCACACAGAACTGCCGCTTTGAAGTACCCCCTCTTCGCTCCTTCTTGCTGCCTCTGTCCGATAGAAGGGGGGAAGCGACTAGTTGACTATCTTGTCGACTATCTGACAAGCAAATGCTTATCGGATAGTCGACTAGTCCTTAACATCCCTAATCTGAAGGATTCCAGAGAGATATCTTGTCCTCTTGTTTATAATTCACTGAGGCACAAATTCTTTTCCCCGCTCATGCAGCCCTGGAAGGCCTCTGACCCAACGGGACGGCCGTCTCCTCTCTAGATGAAACAGGAACTTTCCTGTGTGTCCCCCTTTTTGCTGCCACAGAAGAATGGCCGTACTGGGTCAGATCAAAGGTCCATCCAGCCCAGTACCCTGTCTGCCGACAGTGGCTAATGCCAGGTGCCCCAGAGGGAGTGAATCGAACAGGCAATGATCAAGCGATCTCTCTCCTGCCATTCATCTCCACCCTCTGACAAACAGAGGCCAGAGACACCATTCCTTACCCAGACTGGCTAATAGCCAATGGACTTAACCTCCATGAATTTATCTAGCCCTCTTTTAAACCCTGTTATAGTCCTAGCCTTCACAGCCTCCTCAGGCAAGGAGTTCCACAGATTGACTATGTGCTGTGTGAAGAAGAACTTTCTTTTATTTGTTTTAAACCTGCTGCCCAATAATTTCATTTGGTGGCCCCTAGTTCTTATATTATGGGAACAAGTAAATAACTTTTCCTTATTCACTTTCTCCACACTACTCATGATTTTATAGATCTCTAGCCTATCCTCCCTTAGTCTCCTCTTTTCCAAGCTGAAAAGTCCCCGTCTCTTTAATTTTGTCTCACATGGGACCGTTCCAAACCCCTCCAGCATTGGCTGTCTCTGCCCAGACCCCGGCAGCAGCTGTGTGTAGGAGCTCATTGTGGTTTGGGCCGATTCTGCGGCCTTCACCTGCTGAGAGGGGTCGCTAGGGTCACAGAGGTTAATTCCATCCGTAGGCCGGCTCCACGGCCTGTCAGCTCTGCTCTCCCCCTTTGGCCGTATGGAGTCCCTCAGTGCTGTGCTCCACAGCTGGGTTTGGGCCGTCGTTATCATCCTGGCAGGATGTGGAAGAGGCTCCCTCAGTTGATGTGTTACTCGACGGCAGGGGTCTCCAACCTCAATTCTAGTGCAATCCAGGGTCCACCTCAAAGCCAGACACCCCTTCCCTGCCTCCTTCATGCCCCTCCTCCGAGGCCCCACTCCTGCTTACTCCATCCTCCTTCCCCCATCCTTTCTCCCTTGCACCAGGGCAGAGGGTTGGGGCGCAGGCTCTGGTCTTGGGCTAAGGGATTTGGAGTGTGAGGGGGCTCTGAGCTGAGCCTGGGGCAGGGAATTGGGGTGCAGGAGGGGGTTCAGGGTACAGGCTCTGTAAGGGTGTTTGGGTCCAAGGGGTTCAGGGCCTTGGGGTTCATGACTGGGGCAGAGATTTGGAGCTGGCTCCAGCTGGGCACTGCTTACCGCAGGTGGCTCTTATGTGGGGGTGCAGTGGGGCTAAGGCAGGCTCACTCCTGCCCTACTCCAGCCAGCAAACTCCCTCCATCCCAAGCCCTGTTGTCCGCCCCATCCCCCATTCTGTGGTGATAGAATACAGGGTGGAAGAGGGGGCACCCTGATATCAGCGCCCCCTCGTCTCCCTCCCCTGCTCTGCACTGCAAGCAGGAGGCTCCCGGGGTGAGGGGCAGCTCCAAGGCGAAGGGCAGGTGGTGCCCAGCAGTGGTGAGGAGAAGCAGCCGAAGTGCCAGCCTTTGAGAGCCTCTTGGCCCAACCAGTCAGGATCCCCCATCAGAGGCTCCAAGATCGACCAGGAGATCCCGAGCTACTGGCTGGTGACCGCTGCTCTGCAGAGTCTCTTGTGCGTCCGAGAGACTCGGATACCACTGCCGAATGGTTTTCCGCAAGGTGGACTCTGGAAGTTGCTTCCTCTTTCGGTGTGTTCACCCCATTGTCCTGACCATGTCCCCACATGGGTAATAACATTCTCTCCCCCCCCCCCCCCGGCGGGTACCCTGTTCCTCGCTTCTTCTCCTAACCCGTGCAAGGTCACCAGGCGATCTGAAAGAACTGCGGGGTCACAAGAAGCCAGTCTGGGTTTCAGTGATGGAGGAGCCCTGTCCAGGGTCTGCGAAGTGCTTTGAGATTCACCAGGACGCACGCGACTAGGTACACGTCATGTATTTGTCTTCAAGATTCCCGTTCATTGCATTTCTCATTCCATCATTCCCTGCAGAGCCGTGCCCCTCCGCCTGGGCTCGGGTTGCAGACATACACAGGGTAGCATGCTCTGGCCTCTCTAAGTAGGCTGCCGAATATGCTGTTTCTGTGGATACTGGGCCCAGCTGCGCTGAAACTGGATTTAGGGTCCCACTGGGACAGATGGCCCAGTGGCTTTCTCCTTCCTCCTTGTTTCCAGAAATGTGTCGTTTGAAGGGAAGCCGCTGTAAAACGGCACGACCGCCGTTCTGCCGCCAGACGCTGGCGCTGCCATGTACGACCAGAGGATACATGCTGGCAGGCGAGGAGTTTTTTCTGCTGTGGAACGGTGATGGCAGCAGCATCCTTCCCCATCCCAGTGTTCACACGCTGGAGAAGGGAGAGAGCTGGTTTCCCTGCGCTGTATATGAACAGCGCCTCCAGTGCCAAGGAACACACTCCATAGACTTAGGTTGGCACTTTCGAAGGTCTTCTAGGAGATTTGCGTACCCAATTCCCGTTTACGTCCAGTGGGAGTTGGGCACGTGAATTGACTCGGCTTCTCTGAAAATCGCAGGCCCTGATTCTGCAAGTAACTGGGCACGGGCAGGCCCCTGCATCCTCCTGCATCTTCTGCCGAGGAGCTGTGCTTTGCCCATACAGAGCCATTTGGAGGACCAGTTGCATCATCCCCAGGGATCGCTTCCCTTTCCACTGGAATGCCGCCACTAGTAGCGAGAAACAGCGTGATTCATGCGTGCGCGGTCGCCCTAGGCAGGAGGTTAGGATAAGCAATGGTATGAATACTCTGTGCAATGCAGGATGAATTTAGGGAGCTTGAAAGTAATTACCAGCACTGAAATTTGACCGGGACACGAGGATCAACACCCTTCCTTCCACAGAAGTTTCTTTGGGGACTTTAATCGGTTATCAGGGCTTTCCATTTACATTGCCAGCGCAGGACAGCACTTTCCACAGCTGGTCCCCGACTTACGAACGAGTTTTGTACCAAACATTAGGTCGTAACTCGATCTGTTCGTAAGTCGGATTCCATTCACTTACGTACGGCCGCGTTGTTCGTAAGTGCAGATTTCGTTTGTAACTCGGGGACCGGATGTGTAGGAGCTTGGTCGTAAATACGAACGGTCATAAGTCGATGCGTTCTTAACTCTGGGACCGGCTGTACGGTGATGCCCTCTGCCATGCCAGCACTGTACTTTAGGCCGCATCTGGGTGCTTCTTGAAGGTGTCTCATCAAATGAGTCCAGCCCTTCGGAAGCTTAGCACCGCTCCTCTGTAGCTCTCCCAGCCTTTTTACAAAAGTGGGTAAACAGCATTACCCCCGTCACAGGGTGCCTCTGGCGCTACCCAGTGTCACGCTACCTGGTTTTTGATCTCCTAACTGCACACACGGACCAGGTTGTTACCCTTTTACAGGTGACAGCTGACGGGGACTTCCATGGGACCTTCTCTCCTCAGCCCAGGAAGCTCGAGTGTCCTTCTTGTCGTCCTGCTAATATCCTGTCAATCACTGGACCAGTCGCCCCATTGGCCAGTTGGTTGCCACCCGCCTGTCAGTAGGCCCCTGTGGAAACTGGTTAATTGACTCCAGAGAAGCCTGCACGCCTGCCACATAAGTCCCTCCCTCATTGGTCCATCAATGACCTGGGTGCTAATGAATAGTGCCCTGTCCTGTCTGTTTTACACAGGGGAAACTGAGGCACGGAGTGACTCAGCCCAGCCCACATGTTCAGTCAGCCTCAGAGCCAGACACAGAAGCCAGGTGTCCAGTCTGATGCCTGACGCGTGGGGCTCGCTAATGAGGCCACAGCACAATATGGGATGGCTGTTTCCCATACAATAAGCTGTGTCATCTCCTCCAACCACATGGGTATGTTGTACGCAGTTGCATATAATGACAACTGTTCTGGCACGAGATACTCTGGCCATTTCAACCCATGCAGGGCTGTGGCTGGAAAACTGCACTATAAAAAGCGTCCTGAAAGGATACACGACGGGGCTGGTTTCTTGAAGTGTCATTCTGTAAAACAGGGGCTTGGTTAAATTTTGGAACCCAAAGTGGTGTGGGACAAAAGCAAACTAACATGCGAATGTTTTGTCCGCCCACGCGCGCTCTGATTCTCTGCGGTCAACTGATTGTCTGGCGAAGCCTGGCTTGCAGGAGACATGTGTTTGGTCCATGTTTGCAGTGATACATATTCACAATCAACCATCTAGCAGCCAGTTCAACCAAACCATTGGCAACTTGGAAGTTACCCGTTTATAAGGCCCTCCAGAACTTTCTGAAGACTCATTTGAAAGTGCCAGATCTTTTGGGGATTAGCCTAATGCTCTTAAAAGTGCCCTCATTCTACCCTGAGGCGAGGGATTATGCTAATGGTACAAACACCTGCTTGCCAACCTGTAAAAGGAAGTCCAGAGCCCAACCTACTCCTACAATGGGTATCTCCCACCAGTTTCCCTGTAAGCTGAGCACTGGCGACAGAGGCGTGTAAATGAGGCTACCAGGCATAGGAAAATGAAGCGTCGATTTAAATAATCGCCGCTTCATTTAAATTTACATGGCTGTCGCGCTGAGCCGACAAACAGCTAATCAGCTGTTTGTCGGCTCAGCGCTGTAGTCTGGACGCGCGGGTGTCGACATCAAAGGCATTTGTCAACCACCCAGGTAAACCTCATCCCAGGAGGCATACAATAATATACAATACAGCATTTTCCTATGCCTGTCGCCAGAGGCATGTAGTCTAGACATAGACTTAGTTAGTCTACAGAAGAGAAGAGTGAGGTGGGATTTGACAGCAGCCTTCAACTTCCTGTAGGGGCTTCCAAAGAGGATGGAAAGAGACTTTTCTCGGTGGTGGCAGATGACAGAATGAGGAGCAATGATCTCAAGTTGAAGTGGGGGAGGTCTAGATTGGATATTAGGAAAAACGATTTCCTTAGGAGTGTGGGGAAATGCTGGGATGGGTTCCCTAGAGAGGGGGTGGAATCTCCATCCCTAGAGGTTTTGAAATCCCGGCCTGACAAAGCCCTGGCTGGGTTGATTTAGTTGGGGTTGGTCCTGCTTTGGTTTGGGAGTTGGATTCGATGACCTTCTGAGGTCTCTTCCAACCCTAGGATTCTAGAATGTTGCTAATTACCTCTCTTTCCAGACAAAAGATGATGAACTGGTATATATTTCTGTACCTAAAATGAATATACATAATCTCACAGGACTCAGTTGTACTTTACAGTGGAATACTTATGTTTCATGCCAAGTGACTTGCTACTTGCATTCTTCTTCAAAATACCAATAACATATAATACCTTATCATGTTTTCAACTTATTTCTTATGTCGGGTGGGTGGGAGTGACACTTATTTTAACATTTGTTCATGGGGGGGGGGAACCCTCCAGGATTCAGTATTACCCGTTGAACAAAGTCTCGTATAAAAAGAAAAATGCAGGACAATGTAGCACTTTAAAGACTAACAAGATGGTTTATTAGATGATGAGCTTTCGTGGGCCAGACCCACTTCCTCAGATCAAACCATCTTGTTAGTCTTTAAAGTGCTACATTGTCCTGCATTTTGCTTCAGCTACCCCAGACTAACACGGCTACATCTCTATCACTATTCGTATAAAAAGTGTTTTGTTTCATTTACAGATTTAATGGAATATGTTAAATGTTACAGAGCTGTGTGTGTGTGTGTGTGTGTGTGTGTGTGTGTGTGTGTGTGTGTGTGTGCAAGCGCGCGCACACCACACCAGCTGTTTTTGATACAAGAGAAAATGCCCTGTTTCAAGTCAATCAAACAGAAGTTTTACAAAACAATTATGCATCGGCCCTTCTCTCCCCCCTCCCCCCAGCCCCCCACGTTTGAATCTAATTTTATTGCTAGGGATTTGGAGGAAATTTAATACTTTATCTGTTAGGGCAAAAGAATGAAATAACTCTCCCAGCACTGGCATTCTGTTGAGTGTATGGAGTCTATTTTCAATTCCAAGGACAGAACAGCTCGCAACTTGCCAAGTGTCAGTTTCTTCTGTACCCAAGTTTCCCCATGCTCAGCGGCTGGTTAAAACTTTTGAAGTTCAGTCAAAAATGTGCTTTAGGTTTTGGTGTGTGGCAGGAAAGATCTCTCCTTTTTAATTTTTCATTTAAAGCTGTCTTTGGTCCAAAAGCCAACAGCGACCGACATGTCATGAGTCACTAATCTTTAAAGATGTCTGGTTGAGGGCTGCAGAGGTATCTACTTTTTCAATAAGGAACCAGGGCTTATCTTTATTGAATAAAAATAATTGAGAGCTACCATGGAGCACTTAGCCATGTGGTTGTTAGATTAGCACCTAATATACAATACAATTTAGGGCTGCCATCCTGTAAGCCTTACTCATGAAAGTCATCTCACTAGAGGCAGTGGGACTAGTGGTGTAATAACTACTTGAATATGTGAAGGTTTCCAGCTTTTCTGTGCAATTTTTTTGTAGAGATATAAAAATGTGTATTTATGCAAAGGCATTTAGGTACATTTTTATACACATGGGCTTACATTTGCAGCAAGGGAGGCTTAGATTGGACATTAGGAAAAACTTCCCAAGTGTCAGGGTAGTTAAACACTGGAATAAATTGCCTAATGAGGTTGCGGAATCTCCATCACTGGAAATATTTAAGAGCAGGTTAGATAGGCATCTATCAGGGATGACCTAGATGGTTCTTGGTTCTGTTCTGAAGGCAGGGGACTTGATGACCTCTAGCAGTCCCTTCCAGTTCTATGACTCTATGATTGATATTTTGATACTAAGGGAAAAAATGCATATAGAATAGAATCCACATTGAACAAGGCAGATAGTTACTCTCGTCCTTGTCTTCCAGTGTGTCCTGCCTTCTCTGGCTTCTTTGGGGTATAAAATCCCAGTTAATCAGTTAACTGGTCAAATGTTACAGTTAACTGATTAAACGGGGGTTGGAGGGGTTGCTTTCACCCATCTGTTAACCATAAATGAGAAGCATAAGTTAATAAGAGTAATGCTTACTGGTTAACCATTCACATCCCTACTGTCTTCTAGGCTATATTCTCTTGACTTTCGTGTCTCATGTAGTGCCAATTCATTGGCAGCAATTAACATGCAATAGCTAATAATGAAGTTGCAAACTTTTTGACACCCTGTAAGTTTATTCTTTGTGCGGGTTCATGCTCCCTACCACGGCTCTGCACCTACAGAATTATTTTAGTCAGAGAGGGTTGTGCGCAGGCAGCCAAGATTACTTAGGATAGTTGACCGTTCCCACAAAGAGCTTTGCCACCGTCAACAACACAGCATTTAAGATCCGATTGTTTGTAACATTCAGTGTAAAAAAAGAAGCAGTGCTGTCTGTCTGTAACAGTGCCACTTGGGAAGGAGGCCTCGTTTCAGGGGGAATGAGTGAAGTGCATTTTTAGGAAGTGCGAGACACGGATTTGTGGCCTAACCCTGTTCCCTCATGAATGATATTGGGAGTTTTGCTATCCATTTCAATGGAACGGAACTAGGCCTTCTCTTGTGTTACAGGAGGGAAAGCTTATGAGGAGGGATCATACTGAGAGATGGGACTTGAAGAGGGTGGTGAGTGTGAATTTAATCCAAATTGTATTATTTGAGAAAAGCTGAGGAGAAGGCCTTCAAATCTGATGACCAAAATTGAAAGAGAAATGGCAAGCCAGCAGAATCCATTTTTACAGCTGAGCTTCAGAATCCTCATTTGAAAGGATTAAAATGGAGGTGATGCTGACAGGCCTTCGTTTATGCCCGAGCCCGTATACTATTGCTAGCTAAACAATGAATCTTTGGAGAGGTGAGGAAATCTTAGATTTTCACTAACAGTAGTAATTCAAAACTTCAAAGGGGGTAGCCAAGTTAGTCTGTAACAGGAAAAACTTAAAAAACAACAAATAGTCCGGTAGCACTTTAAAGACTAACAAAACATGTAGATGGTATCATGAGCTTTCGTGGGCCAAACCCACTTCTTCAGATGCCCGGAGTATAATGAGTCCAGATCCAAGGATAAATAAGGGAAGGGATGCAGGGAGAAAAAGAGAGACAACCATTAGTCTAGTAGCACTCCAAAAACTACCATAACATGCAGATGGTTCAATTAATACATTCTTTGAAATAAACAACCAAAACCCAGGTAATACGGGAGAAGAAATGCAGTCCGTAAGTAGTATAAGTAGTTTTTACAATGGCGATGCATAACATTGACTGTGGCATTAGTGCTTTGATATGACAGAGGTGGAAATTGGTCCCTTTCTAGCATCCATAGAATTCACCAGTTTATGTTCTTTTGATTTTTAAATTGAAGGAGACAAGTATGGGCCATCATCTGAGACTTGCCCTATCAAACTGGTTTATGCGCATGCTGCGAAAGCAGCATTTATGATTGTTCTGATGTCTGGTAGCAAACCCACTTTCGGTATGCCAGTTTATTTCTACTCCTAGCAGAAGTTATTTCTCCACCACAATCCCTGCAGGATCAGGACAAATGCATGCACATGCAGACCATATCCTGTCCCCAGTAAGCCCTGCAGCTATAGAGATGTCTTATTGTAGATTTTGCTGGGGAAGCCAGAATTGTGGCAGCCAACTCCCTCCTTCATCCTTTTTGCAAATGTTTAGTCCTCACTATATAGATCAAAGACAGTTCTTGCGTTTCGCTCTTTGTTAATTACCTCAATTAAGTAAGATTAGATCATCATCAGTTTCCAATGGGTTCCCGTGTTTTGCTTCCATATTAATAGTTCATATTGCGAATGCCGTTGTAAGCATATCAGTGAGCAACCTTAGTTCTGTTGGCAGCTACTGGGCAACATTTTCTTTTTATCTCAGAATATGGTTCTTGTGATGTCTCAGTGACAGGTATGGAGAAAGTGAATAAGGAAAAGTTATTTTCTTGTTTGCATAACACAGGAACTAGGGGTCACCAAGTAAAATGAATAGGTAGCAGCTTTAAAACAAACAAAAGGAAGTTTTTTTTACGCACAACGCAGTGTTAACCTGTGGAACTCCTTGCCGGAGGATGTGGTGAAGACCAAGACTTTAACAGGATTCCAAAAAGAGCTGGATAAATTCATGGATGGCTATTGGCCAGAATGGGCAGGGATGGTGCCCTAGCCTCTGTTTGTCAGAGGCTGGGAATGGGTGACAGGAGAGGGATCACTTGGTGATGCCCTGTTCTGTTCACACCCTCTGAGGCACCTGGCATTGGCCACTGTTGGCAGACAGGACACTGGACTAGAAGGACCTTTGGTCTGACCCAGTCTGGCCGTTCTTAGGTTGGCAAAATTGTTCCTGGGTGTTGACGCTGCTGGGTGAAATGGGTGACTTTGGATGCTTAGTAGCATGCTTCTCACTCAGAAATGCCCATTGTTTTTGTAAAATAAAATTGTGCTGTTGAAAGGGAGAACTAGTGCCCCCTGGGTTATTTTGTGGGAGGGTGAAGGTGGGTGGAAGAATGATCACATTATTTCATGTGGACATGGTTAACTGAGCATGCATAGGGTTGTTTTTTTCTCTTTTTCCCCTGGGGTGAGGCTTTTCTTTTTGCCTTGTTTTTTTCTGCACCCTACATTTTTATTAGCATGTTTCACATTTGCATGGGTTGTGCTCAATTCACATTTAAAGGTCCCCGATTTCCTATTGACACAATCAGAGTAAATTTTGGATTTTGTGGCTTTGGGGAAGCTTGTGCTAGACCGGTGATGGCGTGGTCATTAGAGTGTAAATCTGTCCCTATTGCAGGATATAAACAATTGAGTTTTCCTTTTGCAGATCTGCTGAAATGCAGCTTTGTTTCTTCCTCTCTTCCCCACCCAGCCACGCTGGTTATCTAGTGCACGGCAGTGAAAAATCCAGCTTTAAAATAACACACCGAGCCTTCCTGTTTGAAGTAGCGCCTTTTCCGCAATTTTCTAGGGGGTTTTCTTAGACAGCAGTTAGCTGTGTTGCTTTGATTAGAAGTGGACTGTAGTTATTAGGGCTCTCAACGGCAAAACCAAGCATTTTCCAAGCAACACAGAGTTTTGGAAACTCCTAGGTTTGCTGTGCTTTAGGGAAAGCCGTTGTAAAGTCATTAAGGTGTCACGCCCGTTATCTGCTTTTTGCCTTTTTTCTTTTTGTAAAAAGAAGCTACAAATAAGCCAGTGTCACAAGATCCTTTTTGTAATTGAGGACTCTAAATGAATTAGCTATGGTGAATGTTCTGCGTGGCTTTCTCTGCTGGGAAGAAGGTTCCTTTTGTCCATCGTGGCCTGAGGCCGTCCGAGCAGAATCGGCACATGAAATACCTGAGGGTAACACGCAGAGTCTTTTACGCCATCTCCAGTTTCCAGACCGTCTTCTCCCCATCCCTTCTTCTTTGGGTGGAAGGGCTTCCCAGTACTGCTCATCAGGGATGTTTCGTTGCAGTCAATGCTGGTCAGGTCAATAGTCATGTTTGTTTTTTGGTCGTTGGTCCATTCATGGAAAGACATGGCCATTAATAGAAAAAGATACGGTTGGGTGTAGCTTAGGGGTGAAGAACTGGAAATGGAGGGCTCATATCCCATAGCTGCCTTTGTACATTTGTGTGAACTAGGGATGTTAAAGTTCACGTAGTTAATTAATTGAGCAGTTACATGGTTACACGCAGGGGGCAGGCGACTACACGGGATCCGGCAAGCATGGGGAGCCGTCTTCAAAGCCAGCCCCTCACACGCACATTGCATTACTGCCTCTGAAACACAGTTACCCATTCACATCCCTAGTCTTAACCTAGTTTTGTGTCTGTGGGCAGAATTCTGCCTGCTGGGACGGAAGCTCAACTTCTACCCACAGTTGAGGGCAGAATTTTCACCTTATTGCTGTGATCAAGTACTGACAAATATCCAGCCACGCCCCTCGAATGCTGCTCTCAGAACCCATGTGGGGCAATGTATATTTGGAAATGAGTGATGGGACCAAGTGGCTGTTCTGGCTCAGGGTTCCACTTTGCTAACATATAGGGGGAGGGATAGCTCAGTGGTTTGACATTGGCCTGCTAAACCCAGAGTTGTGAGTTCAGTCCTTGCGGAGGCCATTTAGGGCTTTGGGGCAAAAATTTGTCAGGGATGGTACTTGGTCCTGCTGTGAAGGCAGGGGACTGGACTCGATGACCTTGCAAGGTCCCTTCCAGTTCTAGGAGATAGGCATCTCCATTATTACAGTGCCAGGCATTCTTTTCTCCCAAGAGAAAGGACTAGACGGATTAAAGGTGGGGAGGGGAAGTGGTGATATTGGGGGAGTTAAGTCCTCCTACCGGAATGACGATGTGTAGTAACACGACGATTAAGTGGCTGCTTCGATCAAGTTGTGTGGCTCTTCGTGAACACATCCATAGCTGTGAAACATCAAGTTCATACATTTCTGCTGAGAGTATTTCACTGTGTATTGGCCCTATAAGCGGGATGATAATTTTTCTCATTATGTTCTCTTTTGAAGGGAATCCGAGAGATCCATTTCACCGTCAACTTGTGAAAGAACGGCAGACGTTTAGATGTGTCTTAATTCATCTTTGTTTTCGTACTACTACTAAATAATTCACCATGCATGACTACTGTTATGCTCTCTCTTCCCTTGGGGGATAAACTCCTTGTGTTGGTATTAAGAATGCTGGTACATGAATGTAAAGTGCTTCACAGAATTTAAGGGAAAGCATGCTAAATTAGTCTGTCAGTCTTTTAAATGCTATAGAGAATTCTGTCCACAAGGCATACTATAGAGACTGGAGCCTTTATAAGTACTTCTAATAATAATTGCAAGACATAGCCATATTTCAGAGTCACATGCACATTCCAAACTCGTAGGGAGGGGGACAAATTTCAGCCAAGGACTTTTTTGTGTGTGTGCAAATCCATTGTGTGCGGTAGCATTTAGAAAACGTGTGTGTGGAACTCGGGTTGGCAGCTCCCCATCTTCATCTGAAAACCGGATTCGCTGGAAGACAAAGAAAGAGGTCGACCCGAATCTGAAACCTAGTTCAAAATGGGACATTTCTGTCAGTGAGTTAACCTACCAGCTGTTTCCACAAGCTGCCATTGCGCACGCAAGCCAAAGAGGGGGAATGAGAAATTGAACGAGACTGTATCAGAGACCAGAACGTGTCTCTTCTGCATGTTACACATCAATAAGTGAGTGTTTATTTATGTTCCCCATGAACGGTGGCTCAGATATTTCAAAGTAGGATTTTGTGTATCCTCTTCTTGCTGGGTTCACCTTCCTCATGGCTTTTGAAACTGAGCTAAAAGTAACACCTCAAATGTGGGTGAAGAATAGGCAAGGCCCTCAGCAGTTGTTAGTTGGAGAATGCAGGGCAACGCTGGGCCGAATCCTGAGAGGTGCTAATCAACTGCGGCTTTTATTGTCTTCTGCTCAGCACTTCTCAGGACTGGGTCCATTCCTTCTGGTGGGTCCAGGCTGTTAGAAAAAGATTTTGCTACTCTGAGACTCTCTCCCCGTTTTGAAAATCGTGGTTAATTTAAAGAGAACTAAATCCACTGAATAGCAGGTCACCCTCAGTCAACACAACTTGTACTCTCTGGGAACTTGATAATAATGCGTTCCAGTTGTAAACTCCACCACCCTTTTTAATACTTTTGGGGCCTTTTCAGCTAAATCTGCTCAGCATGAGTATAATCTTATTTTACTGTTCAGTGCAATGTTGTTGCAAGCAGACTAGGCTAATTAAACTCCACAGTCGCTTGTGCCCTGACACTTTTGATTGAGTAACTGTAGTAATTCATGTTGAAATAGAACAGTCAACCCAGCGAGAGCTGACATTGGAGACATATTTCATACAGCCATAATGAGGCTAAATTCTCAGGTATGCTTACTCTTCCCCAGCTCTCCCCAATATGGCTGCAGCTTAGTGTTTACTCAAGGAAATTAAAGCCAGCAATGTGCACGCTGGGTTTTTTTATTTGTTTTTTTGTGTCTTGACAGAAACAACACACAACACCCTGCCTCGCTGTGAAAGTTTGTGCATGGTTGATTTCAGTGAATGGATTAAAAGAGCAAATCTCCCCACCCCAATCCAAATCCTGCATCAGAAATCAGAGGGGAAACATTTCTATCCTGTGAGTTAGGCCTCTGTGAACCCCATTTAAATGGTAATGTCTGGAGGTGTGCTGTTGCTTAAAATAATTGGCTGAGGGTCAGTGGCTGCCCTTAGATATTTGGGGATACGACTTTGAGAATCGTTTCAACCCAGGTTGAAGAGCCAGTCAAGGTTGTGAACGTTAATTTTATAGCAGATGGTGCCAAACGAGCAGCAGACCGTTTTGTAGTTATGGTTTATTTGTTTTGTCTACCGACAGTTTTATTATGATTATGGATTATTATTATTTGTGCTTTAGATTCATTTTGTGAGGGTTGACCTGACTAGCAGTCAAAGCAGTGTTCAGTTAGAGGAGGCCGAAGGGAGGGAATTCTTGAACTCACATGCAATGTTCCCGCTCATCTTTTTCACCCATGTGCGGAATAATTTTACGTGCACCAAAGTATGTGCAAATGTGCCCCACCAGTACAAACAAGCACCTAGCTGTGGGCCTTCTGCTAATCAGCTGGGTGGCATTTGGATCTCTCCTGAGCGGTCGCACAAGCACACAGCTTATAGGGAACACTGGTCATGTGGAAACTGTCTTATTCACAAGCAAGTCAGGAAAAGAGCCAGAATTGGCTTAGATTCTCTGATTGCTTTTATTCTATTATCAGTCTTGAGTTTGACTTCCAAGATACTGCAGAGCTCACATAAAATTAATTTAAATTCAGAACAGGGAAGTTTAAATTATTCCCTAACATGTTCCTCCTTATAGGCAAAAACCCTTTCTAGGTGCTCTCTTAGTTTAAGTAGTTATGTGGCAATGTGTGTGCTACCCGTGCATAGACAATGTGACCACATGTGCAAAAGTGTGTGTAGCACTGGGGTCACAGATAGATAGGATCTAGAGTATGGAACATAAACTGTCAGATACGAGCTTCATCAAACAGATCTCAGTGTGTAATTTTTTTTTTTTTTTTGCATTGCAGTTTTGTGAGTCCTCTTCTAATCCGTACCTCCTAGCGACTGATAAAGTTTGGGGTTTGGCCATTTGCACTGTGACTTCTGATCATTCAAATCTTCTAAATCATCACATGAACTGCAGTGTTCCATATTTTGATTCTGTCCATAGATGCCCTTTTAAAAAGAAAGGCAGTTGCAGCAAAATCCGCTTAGACGTCATTGAACCGCACAAGTGTTGAGGAAGTGCAATTCTGCAGTTTTAAAAAAATCGTTGCTTTGCCGTTTTCACGCTGATCATTCTGGAAGGATCCAACTTTATATCTGAGCATGTCACTAGCCCTAATTGGGGAGTTGTGCTCACCTAGGGTTGCTATGTGTCCGGTTTTGAACTGGGCAGTCCAGTATTTGAGCTTTCTGTTCGGGGAACAAATTGAGAAAATATGAGAAAACATAACTGTCCGGTATTTTCTAATAAGATGTAACGTAGATTGTGATGTGATGTCAAGTGTGTCCGGTATTTTTGTTTAAACCATCTGGCAACTCTATGCTCACCACAAAGCTTGAAAACCTTAATCAGAAGCTGACATTACATTTGCGCTTGCTCAGTGGGAAATACACAAAGATGCCAGGAAACCCTTTTGTACCATCCTTCCTGCCTAACCTGACCAGGCAAGTAGTTAATACGTCTTGGCAGAAACAGTGCTGCTTGGAACCATTCCAAAACAGTATAGCGCTTATCAGTGTATAATTGATCTAGCCAGAGCTCTGGTAAAAGAAACAGCAATGTCAATGTAGCAAAGTTATCCATTAAGCTGGAGAAAACGCCTAGAGAGTCCAGCTAAATCATGGGTCAACCCTGACAAAAGTTCCCTGGATTATAGTGAAACCGCACTCTGCGCTTTGTGCAGTAGTCTCTATTCCGGCTAGAAATACAGCAGCTTGCGTTTTCAGCAGCGTGACTTCAGTGGGGGCTTTCTCAAAATAATTTTCTGCGGTTCTGTAGAATCCCCGGCGCTTTGCAGTTTAAATAAAAGCCAGACCTCCAATGAAAGTTTTGTAATGCTCAAGCAACCCACGCTGACGGTTTCTTCGGCACAGCAAGACTCTTTTTCCAAAAGCAAACAAGAGAGGCATCCTTCTCATTGAAAGATTCTGGGCTAGTAAAACTCCCAGCCTTGAAATGCAACTGTAATTACTTCTCCGGTTACCTGAACATTTCCTCCACCCACAGGGAAAAGTCGGTGGCTCGAGGTATCGGCTGGAATTCTGAGATTGTGAACATTCTGCTCGTAAGAGAGTCTTTACGTTTTGTTAATGAGATGCCACATAATTTCCTGTAGAACTCTGCGTGGCTAGAGGAGCAAAGAGTTGAGGTATGTGTTAGGAAAGAATCATTCAACAATAGTTTTTCAGTGTATTCAGAGAAGAGCATCGTTCTTTTAAGATGCTGATTTTGGCCCTGAAAAGCCCTGGCTTTATTGGGTGTCTGCTGTTTGAGGGATCACTTCTCACCCAGTGGTAGCCAAGATGGTAGTCAACCCGGGTACTCGAGCTAGCTCTGCCCCGGCTGGAAAGGGAGAATGCTAGTGGGGGGGGACTTTCTCTGTGAGGGGGCTGGAATTCGCTTCCTTGCTGAGCCGTGAGGACATGCTGCAAGACTCGTCTCCTCTCATTGGTTTTTCCGAGGCAGCTGCGATGGAGGGAGGAAAGTTGGGTCAGAATTGGATGATACTGGTGGAAGCAGACTCTGCTTTGGGTCTGGGAAGGTCTCTCCCTCAGAACTCATTTGGCACCTTTTTAAGTGCTGTATTTTAAAATAACGAGGAGTCTGTGGCAGCCTAGAGACTCACAGATTTATTAGGGCATCAGCTTTCGTGGGTAAAACCCACTTCCTCAGATGAATCGGAGTAGCGTTTGGTAAAACCCACTTCCTCAGATGAATCGGAGTAGCGTTTGGTAATACCCACGTCCTCAGATGAATTGGAGTGGAGTTTACAGAGGCAGGGATGTGTGTGTGTGTATGTGTGTATATATATATAAAGACAACAAAATAAAGCAGGTACTTGTGTAAACGAGGCTAATTTAAGCAGGAAGCACGTGGCTCATTCACAGCCGTTGATGCGGCTAATAGGAGATGGGAAATTGCCTTTGTAATGCATAAACCAGTTGAGATCCTAATTCAGTCCTAACATGAGAGTGTTGAATTTGCAAATGAACTCCAGTTCCGCTGCCTCCCTCTGTAATCGGGGGATAAAATTCTTTTGTAGAAGGAAGGATACTTTTAAATCCATTATTGAATGTCCAGGGATCTCAAAATGTTCCCCTACAGGGGTTTCCATGTGTTGCCTTTCCTGATGTCTAATTTGGGTCTGTTTATCCTTTGGTGCAGAGACTGTCTGATTCATCCGGTAGCTATGGCAGAGGGGCATTGCCAGCGCTTGATGGCATACGTCACATTCGTGGATGTGCCGTGGTATGAGCCCCTGATGTGGCCGGTTATGTGGTCAGATCCTGGGATGGTGTTGCTTGGATAGAAGAGTGGGCAAGGTGGGCACTGGGGTTTGTTGTCGGGGGAGGTTCCAGAGTGTTTCTGTGGTGTGGCTGCGGGTGAGTGTTTGCTTATTGAAATGGTAAAATGCCTGTCCCTAAGGAGACACGGTAGCTGAGTACACAGGGGGCTGGAATGGGAGATCGGCTGCTGCATGATCCCAGGCTCCCTTCTCACCCTTTTCTATATAGACCAGGGTGGGCAATAAGCCCTTCTTGAGCTGGACCTGGTTCACCAGGGTTAGCCCCTGGCAGGCCCCCCAAACACTTCATTCACCTGCACCTCTGCAGGTGCGGCCACATGCAGCTCCCATTGGACAGGGTTCACCATTCCCAGCCAATTGGAGCTGCAAGAAGCACCATGGGCTGAGCCATCGCTTCCCAGAGCTCCCATTGGCCAGGAACAGCAAACCCCAGCCAATGGGAGCTGCAAGAAGTGCCATGGGCTGAGCCATCGCTTCCCAGAGCTCCCATTGGCCAGGAACGGCAAACCCCAGCCAATGGGAGCTGCAAGAAGTGCCATGGGCTGAGCCATCACTTCCCGCAGCTCCCATTGGCCAGGAACAGCAAACCCTAGCCAATGGGAGCTGCAAGAAGTGCCATGGGCTGAGCCATCGCTTCCTGCAGCTCCCATTGGCCAGGAAAAGCAAACCCCAGCCAATGGGAGCTGCGAGTGCCCGTACTTATAGACGTGTGGGAAATAAAACATCTGGCGGCCTGCCATAAGCTAACCTGGGCAAACTACATCTGGCCCACGGGCTGTTTATTGCCCATCTCTGATTTAGACTATGAGCAGGGGAAGACAGCGTCTGCGTGTTGCTGCGTGTTTGTAGCGTGATGGGGAACTGATCTTGGGTGAACACTATGGGTGTGTCTAAACTACATGGCTCCATTGATGGAGCCATGTAGATTAGGCTGATCGGCAAAGGGAAATGAAGCCGCGATTTAAATAATCGCGGTTTCATTTAAATTTAAACGGCTGCTGTGCTGAGCCGACAAACAGCTTTTAGCTGTTTGTCGGCTCAGCGCGCTAGTCTGGACGCTCCCGTGCCGACCTGAAAGCCCTTTTTCGACCTCCTCGTTATGCCTCGTAGGATGAGGTTTACCAGGGAGGTCGATAAAGGGCTTTCATGTCGGCACGGGAGCGTCCAGACTAGCACGCTGAGCCGACAAACAGCTGATCCGCTGTTTGTCGGCTCAGCGTGGCAGCCGTTTAAATTTAAATGAAACCGCGATTATTTAAATCGCGGCTTCATTTCCCTTTGCCGAACAAACAAATCTACATGGCTCCGTCGATGATGTACCCTATTAGAATACAAATAATGAGCAACTTCATAAAGCACTGGAGTGGGGACAATGGGATGAATCAATAAATGTAGCTGATATATAAGAGGCTTGGTATTGATGAACTTGGATGCGACAGCTGTACTTTCCCAGCAATATCGAATGCTAGCTGAGTGAGGAATCTAGCCCGGTTGTACTCAATTACTCTTCCTCCCAATGTACTACCATGGTCGTCTCTCCTTTGGCCCACGCGCCGAATGGTCAGCAACGCACTTCATTCATGTGCTGACCCATTTCCCGCAAGAGTTTCAAGATGGATGAAAGAACCTCCGTGCAAACGAAGGCAGCGTGTCGCTGGAAATGGCTTTCACTCATTGTAGTCCAGAAGCGAGCACCGTGATAGTTCACTTTCCTGTTATTTATCTTACCAAGTAACCTGATCTTCAGAATCTCTACTGTATCCTGCTGGACTGAATCCGGTAGCAGAAAAATGACTTAATTTAGGCCTCAAGGGATTTCATCACTAGTAATAAACCGCTAGCAGAATCAGTGAGTATGTTGCGTTGGCATTCACCATGAAACCAGCGTTGTGCCATTTGTCTTCAGAAAGTCTCAGATTTTTTTTTTTTTGTGGGAGGGAGGGGGAGCAGGGCTGGCCACACTTACAAGGGAACAGCTGCATTGAAGCTATCCTGCAAAGCCAGCTTAACGGAGACCATTCAGATTTTGTATTCCGTAGTTTCGAGAGTGCTGATAAAATCAAATGTAAATAGCAGTTTAATAGAGATTTGGCTTGTGAAATACTATTTTGCTCCTATGTGGAGTGTGTAATTACATGACTGATTTGTACGCGTAATTGGTAGCATGGTGGTTCTTTATTTTTTTTTAAAATGCTGAAATGTGTATTTTGGAGATGGCTCTGTGTCTGCTGGGCAGATACCATTTGATTGCTGTAGTCATTTACATGTTTTGTTGTTTACATCCCGAGGGCAGGGTTTATTTCTTCGCCTGTGCAAACGTGGAGCTGTTACAGTTGTGAGGCAGAGTGAAAACCTTCCCTTCTCAGCCTCGATGAAATCTCCAGCTGCCTGCCCCATTTCCCACCTCTGCCTTAGAAAGGGAGATCTTCACAGCTTAACAGTTTAATCTAAGTCACCTTCTCATTGTGGGTATTTGTTTCTGCATTGGGAAGCGCCTCCCTTCTTTAGCCTCCTGGTGATCTGTAGGGCGAATTGTTGAAAACTTGGCCCAGCTACATTGCCAAGTAGGGTTGGCCTTTTGAGAATTCTTCAGAGTGCCTGTTGCGTGTCTCCTCTTCTCCTTTTTGCCTGAAGCTGCTCCATAGATTTCTGTCCACCCCGCTAGCAGTATTAAAGCTTGAGTACTTGCACTTGGTTTTATCCCCGAGACACGTTGCCAAGGAGAACTGACAACATGCCAAATTGTGGGCTGCCGTGATGTAAATCAGAGAGAGAATGGGGCAGGGTGCTGTGGACGCTTTGCGGTATCATATGTGGTGACTTCCTTCCTGGGCCCAGAGATGGTTCATGGCTTTGGATCACGCTGAGAATTTTTTCCTGGGTAGAATGAAGTCAGGTCTGTGAATTCATGTGAGCCAAGGGTCCTTAAGATTCACTAAGAGATAAATAACTATTTAATGTTACTCAGGATGCCTATCCCAACTAGAAGCTTCCAGAAAATGGAGTAAAAAAAAAAGGGAAAGTCTTGCTAATGAGCAAAGTGCTTCCCCTTTCTGAGCTTCATTTCCCTGCAGTGAAATGAGGAGAATGTGCAGCGCTTGCCGATCTAAGGATGAGAAGTTGCTCTGGCGTCAGATATGATGGATGAGAAATATTGTGTGGAGTAATCTGTCTCTTGCGGTTGTATGTGACTGATAGCTCCTAGGAGCCTTGGTCGTGGTTCAGGTCCCCAGCGCTTTACAAACACAGAACAAAAAGAGAGACCTTGCCCTGTAAAACTCTGTAAATGTATTGTAATGTCTACAGTAAGACCATAAGAACAGCCAGACTGGGTCAGACCAAAGGCCCATCTCGCCCAGCATCTTGTCTGCTGATGGTGGCCAAGAGTGAACGAACAGAACAGGGAATCATCAAGTGATCCCTCTCCTGTCACCCATTCCCAGCCTCTGACACACAGGCTAGGGACACCGTTCCTATCCATCCTGGCTACATTTCTGTGGTATCTAGACCTCACCAATTGTCTCTCATCTGGAGTGTTCCAGAATGTACCAAGACATCTGCCACGCCTGGGGTACGTCTAGACTGCAGGCTTCTTTCAAAAGAAGCTTTTCCAGAAGAGATCTTCTGGAACAACGTCTTTCAAAAGAGAGTGTCCACACAGCAAAAGCGCATCGAAAAAGCGATCTGGTTTTTGGAAAGAGAGCGTCCACACTGAATGGACACTATCTTTCATGTAAGCTGTGATTGCTATGGACAGAATGGCCATCAGAAGGGCACCTGTGCTTTTTCCTCTTTCCTTTTCTTCCGAAAAAACTTCCCTTCCCCACATACACACATCTTTTTCCAAAAGAGCTCTTTGGAAAAGGCATTCTTCCTCATAGAATGAGGCTTACCAATGTCGGAAAAACCCCTGCGTCCTTTCAATTTTCTTTTGAAAAAATGCAATAGCAGTGTGGACGGTAAGTGAAGATTTTTTTTTCGAAAAACAGCTTTTTTCCCGAAAAAAACCCTTGCCATCTAGATGCACTCTTAGGGTAGATTATGTAGGGGCTCTGGGTACGTCCCCTCTAAAATTCAGCTCTGAACACAAACGTGGCAGGTAAATGTTTCCTGTCCGTTGAGCCGCCCATTCGTATAGCAGAGGGCTCCAACAGTTTCCTAATACTGTAAGACTGTGGTGTCCAACCAGTTCTGAAGCAGTAGCCACTCTAGTAAATAATTTTGTGAGCCAACTAGCCACACTTAAGTGGCCAAATAGCCACATGTGGCTAGTGGCTAGCGTGTTGGACACCACAGCCATAAGTGAAGTATAAGGCAACCAGAAAAAAAGATGTCAGCAATTTTAGTTTCTCCAGCCCGTCAGTCATTGCTTATGATCATTTCTGGTCTGTTATGGGCAAGGGATGTTAGAGTGTAACCAACTAACCCTTTAACTGATAAGCTGATGCTTATCGGTTAATGGTCTCGGTTACACTCCGCCGGCTCCTGGAGGTGGCTTCACTGTGGCAGTCCCTGCACCAGCCCCTGCCACGAAGCTTCCTCCCTAGGAGCCGGGATCACCATGTAACTGCTCAGATTTTCAAGGGTTACCTCGTTACTTTAATACAAGATTTTTAACATCCCCATTATGGGCAAGGTTGTGTTAAGTTATAGCAAATCTAACAACAATGAGGTAGATGTACGGTCATGGGAGATAATGGAATTCTGCCTTTGGTGTGTTACTAATGGGTCCTTGTTTTTCTCCCCGAGTCCCTAAGATGATCTCCAAAGATTGATGGTTGACTGGTGCACTCTTATCTTTTACCAGCCATTAGGGCAGATTATGAGCTTACTGAGAAAAATGTAGCAGGAGTTTTCTGTGTCAAGTAATTCCCAAGTATAGCAACTGCTGGTGTTGTCTTTTATCGATGAACGCAGACAGATGTGTAAAGTGGGAGGGGGGGAAAATGCCACTTGATTCTGTTTATCATTAATACTGACATTGTTTAATATGTGGTTTTTTGGTTAGCAGAGTGGCCCTTTTTAATTTGCTTCTGTGGAGCAGGAGTCATTAATACACTGATTAGGGAATTCTTGAACTCTTTCCCAGTAGTTTCCTTCGTTACTGCAGATGTTAAATTCCAAGGCCAAGACTATAAACCATGTTAGCATGGGGATGACAGATGGGCGGTTTAAGTTTGGTGCCTGGTTCAAGACCAGATTTAACGCTGATGTTATAGCTAGTTGGGGTAAAAATGAAGAATTGGGGCAGGGGTAGAGTAAACATGTTTATCGGAGGCTGGGGTGAGAAAGCTGGTTGTGTTTTAAAGAGTTAATTTCAGATTGATCAAAAATACTTCAGTATATTTCCTCTCACCCCGCATGACTCAAGTTGACCTTTAGAGAATAACCCTGGACTGGTGGTTTCGCCAATCCATTTTATTTGCCAGGTTTTAATCAATCTCCAGTATTTCTCAGATGGCTGTAGATGCAAAGAATCTCAGCACTCATTAAAGTCAGAGGCTAACGGTATGGCTTAAGGATGTTAAATATCGGTTAATTGAATAATAACCTCATGAATTCTTATCGGGTACTCGATTATTCTATAGTCCCCGGGGGCAGAGCCAGCCTTTTCCCACTCTGTGCTGCTGCCTCTGTATCAGAGGCAGCAGTGCAGGCTTCCAGGAGGAAGCAGGTCTGCGAGGGGAGTCAGTTTAAAAACCAGCTCTCCTTGCGGACCGACTGTTTGTCGCCCTGCGCTGCTGCCTCTCATAAAGAGGTAGCAACATGAGATGGCAGCAGCCCCTGTCTGGGGGGCGGTCTGAGCTCCCAGACCCAGTGTGAGCTGAAACTACAATTTCTGATACACTTTAATTCAGAGCCGCAGCAGGGATAGATCCTGGACCCATCGCGAGCCAGGCTGGTGGCCAGCTTGCCAAAAAAATTTACTGTTGCGGGGTGGGAGGGGAGAAATGCATGTAATCCATAACATTCACCGATAAGCTTTTGCTTATCGGTTAATCGGTTAATCAACTACATTGTTAGATCCCTAATATGGATTAGACTCGGACATAGCATGAGGTAATGTTCCATCTAATTATTTTCCACACGTGTGCAGAATACATTTTGTTATGTGCACTGAGGCATGTGTGATGTGCACCACCAGTAGAAATATATGCTGCCGGCGCTCTGCTATTCAAATGCACAGCTGAGAGGGAACACTACGAATCTTGCATCTTTGCCGATATGCTTCAATCTTGACCTATAGCGCCCACCTGCTGTTTCAGTTCTCAGTTCACTCCAGATTGGCTGCCCATCCTGCAGAATTGTCACAAACCAAAGTGGTTTTGTGAGGTGAACAAAGGCCCGTCATTTTCCTGATTGGGTTTTGATGTCACAAGCTTGGGATGTGAATCGCAGGCTCCTGAAAAGCTACTGAAAACCTGCCTATTCTATTGAAGTCAGTGGAGAAATTCCCATTGAGTTCGGCCAGCTTTGGATCAGACCCTAAATACCACTGTCGTGCTGGCTTTCATATCAAGAATAAAGTTAAGAGCTATAAAGACCCTGCTTTAATTAAATTCAAAAGTACCCATAAATTCCATTCATTTTTCATTAGCATTTAGTATGAGGAAATCATGACTTCTGGCACACAGACTTTAATAAGAAAACCAGTGTAGTCTGGTCGAATAACTTTTTGATGGTTAAATCAAATAATGAGTGCAAATTTACTTAATTTACCTCTTCTGTTTTATCTGATGTTAAACAATTTCATAGCTCTCATTCCCAGGTTTAAGATAATACGTTTAACTCTCCTCTTGTGCCTACGGAGGATTTCTTACACGTGATGTATACAATTCTTTCGCTCACTTAGACCGAGTAAATTGTCATGTCTTGCTAAAAGTAAGAGGGTGAAATAAAGCATGTTTGATCCTTTATTTATTTATTTATTTGTTTATTTTGCTTTTAAATGGTCAGTTTGAGCCTGAGGCCGTTCACATGGAGAAAACCGTTTAGAAAGAATATGCTACTTTTATTTTACGCAAGAGCTGGTTTTGGTTTCTGACATGTGTTTCAGGTTAAACAACAGAATTCCAAATCGTAGAGAACAAAACTAAAATATATGAATTCCCTATCCCTTGTCATTTAAACAGTTTAGGGACACATGTGACGTGGTGTCTGCCTTGTGTGGTCTCACTTTCTCTGATTTATTTCTTTTACCAAATGGAGACACCAGAAAATTATTTTAAGCTGAGTTCTGTCCACAGATAGGAATGGCTTTAAGGACTGATGCAGCATTAATAGCTGTCAAGAGTAAAATTTTCAAGAATTATAATACGATCACGCTCTTCAGTGAACATGGTAAATAGCAGCAGGTTTTCTATTTAAGTGCTGCAGGCTTCTCGCTGAAATTTTTCATTCAAGTGTAGTCATTCAATTCTCCGTGTGCAACTAAGGCTCAATGGAAAATTGATGGGAGCAAGCATTTAACAGAACATTAAAGAAACGAAACTTTACTTCAAGTCGATGCTGACAAATGGGTCCAAAATTTAGGCTGAATATATTAAATATGAAATATATTCTTATTCACAATGTTTCAGTGAAAATAACAATAATAGCTGAAGAGGTGGTTTCTTTTTAAATGCCATTAAAATATGTCCCCCGTCTGTTTGGAAGTCAGCCAGTACTAGTGCGTGAGTAGCAGGAGGTGAAAGGGACTTACCCTGTCAACAGATCAGTGTGAATTTCCTTGTCACAGCGGATGAAAGAGGGGGGGGAAAATCACCTAGACATCCTCTTTATTCTGTGTGTACAACGCCTAATGCTCTGACGTCTTGCTCCTTGATGTTCCTAGACTTGCTGGCATAAAATGCAGTGACATAAATGGAGTAATGCAGTGACATAAAATGTGGAGAAAATGACATCAAAATCGCTCCTGTTTAAGACTCTGCAGTTTTCTTAATAACACAGCTAAGTAAAACAAAGCTGACTTTGTCTCTTTAAGGCCGAGTTCCATCCTGGTTTGCAGGGACTATGGAAATCAGTGGTGCGGTGAGGGAGAGCACGAGGGGGCAGTAGCCCCCGGGCGCCATGCCAGGGGGGCACCATTTAGCTGCCAAAATTGACAGCCAGACAGCGGAGGAAAGGACAGCGCTAGGACCCCGCGGACATCAGCTGCTTCTGCACCTGCAGGAAATTGAAACTGAGTGCGAAGCTCCCGGCGGGGGCCGCCCACAGGGCAGGGGGTGCAGACTGAGCATGCGCAGAACGCAGCTGGCGCACAGGCCCCATGTGCGACTAACTCCCACAATCCCCTTCACCGCCAGTTGGTCCGAGGCACTGCCGATTGGGCCGCAGCATCTGAGACCTCGCCTGTAGCCCGCCCTTCTGAGAAACTGCAGCTGCCGATTGGCCAGAGGGTGTTGTCAGTCTGACTGGAAGTGGAACAGCCCCGGGCACTGGAGGGAGCCCCAAGTGACGGTGGGACAGGCCACGGGAGGGGTCCGGCTGGGGATTGTTCTTTTTTTAAAATTTACGTTCTTATTTTTGCTGACTTAGAAATAAATAACATATATGTAGTAACAAATGATTGGGGGTGCAAATTTTGCCTTTGCCCCATGGCGCATAACACCCTGGCTACGCCACCGATGGAAAGAAACCAGAGCAGATTTTCCTAGCCCACTGTCCATGCAACACGGAGAAAAATCTCTCTCTAGGATTCCAAAGAACGCCAGCCAAGAGATGGCAACTGCCAGTCCGTGTACCACAGACCCTGTGCGCAGAGGGCACTGCAAAACACATCCTCTTCAGCCTACGAGGCCTGCCGCATGTCTGTAGCAGAAGATGCACCCTGCACCCCCACGGACATTGGTACGTGGCCTATAATTTGTTCCTATTGTCAGATCACAGTAAAGAAGCCCTGGCGTGTTGGTTTGCGTTACCTCATGCGGGTCACCAGCAGCACTTTCTGTCTCCTTATCTCAAATGCATGGTCCAAAATGCTTTAAAAGCTGTGTCAATGGCTGGGTTCGGGCCTCTCTCTACTTAAATAGGGAGTTGCTCTAATAATTGCATGGCTTAGGGGTGTTGTGTAGAACCAAAGTAGAATCATAGACTCTTAGGGCTGGCAGAGCCTCCTGCCCAAAGCAAGACCAACCCCAACCGAAAAATCTAAACGAAAGTAGGTGAACTGAAATAATTACCCTTCTGTTACGTTTTAAATTCATAACTTTAAATTCATAGAGGGATCAGACAGCTTCCCTGGCTAAAGAAAGCCTTGATTGCAAAGGCAGCCTTGACATTATTAATAATAAACATTATAATAAATAACCCTCTATCTTTGCTATCCCTGTACACTCCAGCCCTTATGAAATTATTCCGGACAGTGTCCATAATTATAGCCAAATTCACCCAAGCATAGAAAATAGCCGTGAGCTAGGATGGAAGGAAAAGTTCTCGAAGAAACACATACTGGATTTCTACAAAAGAAACAAAAAGTGGTTTTAATTATTATAAATAGAAAAAATATTTGCTTTATTAAAAACATCTGCAGTCAACTGGGATTGTTCTTATCAAGTAAAATGCTAATAGCTTTTGACTGAAGCGGAGTCATGTTTATTCAAATACGCCTTTCATTTCGGTGGTACTAGTAATTAAGTCCTTTATTTTATTTTGACAGTTGTGTCCAAACAGTTGTGGTGCTACAGTAGCTTTAATTAAGCAGCAATTTCCTTACCTGCTTAGGGGTTGTATGTGGTTTCAGGGAGAGAGAGAGAGAGGCTGAATTGAGTCGATTTTGTAACCTGGAATCTGACATGGTTTGGTCAATCTTCACTTCCTGTTTCTGTTTATATTTCCATCCGTTGAGGGAAAATGAGGGGTTTCTTTGATCAGAAGAAGTTTGAACAGTCCTCCTCTCATGTTGCAACTAACTCTTGTTGTTTTGCATGGGAGGTTTTCCAGGCATTAAGTAAGTTTCACGTCATCCGTATGAATCCAGGATGGGCTACTGAGATCCCCGTTTAGAGATGGAAAAAGTGAGACACAGGGAATTTAACTGACATGCTTAAGGTTGCCAGATAGTTTCACGAAAAAATACTGAACATAGCGGGGGAAAAGTTGGTTGAGCATAAAAAAGCACATACACAAAAGAGTCACGGCCCCTTTAAATCTCCACCCACTCCCACACTCCTCCCACCCGCCAGGCAGGGGAAGAATGTCCCAAGCGGCCTTCCATCCGAGAGAAACAGAAAATACCGGACATTTTACATGTCCAGTATTGTCTGGTTTTTTTTGTTTTTTGTTTTACCAGACACATGCTGCAAGTACTGGGTTGTCTGGTCTAATACCAGACACCTGGCAACCCTAGACATGCCCATGGTCAGGTAGTGAGTCTGTAGCAGAGATGGGAACATCTCCTAGGCCTGTGCTGTACCCACACATCATCCCACCCCAACAGGGTTTCTCAAACTTGAACTATCACCCCCTTATGACAACAAAAATTACTTCATGACCCCATAAGGAGGGGCTGAAGTCAGAGCTTGCTGTACCCCCGCCCCCCAGACATGGGGTGAGGGGGGGACACAAGGCACATGCCTCACCACTCTGGGCAGTGGGGTGGGGAGTTAAAGCTGATGTTCAAAGGGTTCAACCACTGGCAGGGAACCGGCAACCTCAATGCCACTGCCCTCAGCTAAAGTCCTGGGGCTTAGGGTTCAGCCTGGGGTCCCAGCAAGTCTAAGCCATCCCTGGTGACTCCATTCAAAGGTGGTTGGGACAAATGTACTCTCTTATCTTTTCCATCCATGTGCGGGTTTCTTCCATCCTTGAGCAGAATGAATTTTGTTATGTGCACTGAGGCATGTGCAAATGTGCACCACCGGGAGAAACACAAACCTAGCTCTGGGTGCTCAGCTAATCAACCGGGTGGCATTGGAGTCTCCCCGAGCAGCCGCACAAGCACCCAGCATACAGGGGACACTGGTCGGGACCCATATTGGGGTCCTGACCCACAGTTTGAGAACTGCCATGCCACAGTATGATCCTCCGCCGTGTGTAACTTTGTTACCCTTTTTACTTCTCTTCCCCTGCGCTAAACACGTTGGGGGAGACCTAGCCCTGGTGTAGGTGAACACAAATTCCTTTGGATGTGATGAAAGACGGACCTGAGTAACCCAGGGCTACGTTTGCTTGATCGCCTCTCTTTGGTAACTCTGATGGTGATCAATTCTGGAGGGCGTGGAAGGGCTTATTCTTCAATATCTTGCTTCCTACAGCATGCCGCACGGCAAAGTGCCAAAATTTAGTTGCAAGGAAAAATAAGGATAATTTTGATAAGGATTCCCCCAAAGGGGCATTTCTGATCATTTTTCCATGCTCTGGCATGTCTCGCGGTGGCGTCTTCTCCGCGTTACACCAGCACTAGCTAGCCATAAGCCCACTGAAAACAGCGGCGTTACAGCCACATAAAACAAAGGTGATTGTCTATCATTTTCGGTCTGCAGTTTTAAATTCTGTTATTATTCATTGGCATGAAAACAGGATCCTTCCTCTACCCGCCACTCATTACCGTGTCTTCATGCAATGCCGTCATGGCTGTGCCTGGCAGCCCATATTAGCTCTCCCTGTTGCTTTACTGCTTGTGTCATCTTTCTGCTTCAGCTTTCTCCCCTCATTCTCATCAGAATCCCTTCTGCCCTGCTTTCCTGCAACTTTTATTATGTCCCTTTCAGCCTTTTTTTTTTCCATTTTGCCCCAGGCTGTCAAATTCCTTCCTTCCCTGTTCTCCCCTTATTATAATAACCCCCTTTATTTTCCACTTACTTCACAATTTACAGCACCACGTAGCGACTTTTTTCCCTTAATTTTATTTGCAGTTCTTAATTTTGAGGCTGTCTGTCTCTCCCTCTCACACAGAAAGCGACTGAAATGACTGGGAATGGCTATTTGCAAAGGTTGTGTCTGTGTCACGCAGAGCCCAGGAATGGATGGAGCGTGCGAAGGGTCCTAAGCTTTCATGATTCGCCGGAATGCATTTCTTTGCTGCTTCGACCTGAAACTGATGGCGGAGGGAAAAGAGCAGCAAAAGAGAGTCAGAAGTTTCTAACTGTTGTATTAGTTTAGTAACGGGGATCAAGAGTTGTTTTCATTACATTTCCTAAACCTATTCCAGGTGTGAAATCGTAAACTTTCCTTTCCTCCTTTCTTTCCCTCTTCCCTTCCCCAACTCAGACACTAAGTTACGGGTTTCTCTCCAGCTGCAGCTGAAAACTGCATCCAGAATCTCACCTTTTCATCATTTTCCTCAGTGAACCATCTCTTCTTGTGCCTACGGCTAGGGGCAGAGAGCACATCCCCTGAACCCTCCTGGGTGGCTAGTGGCATCTCTGCACGTAGATTGAAGCACATACGTTTAGGCCTTAATCCCCTTGTACTTCTATTTTCTATCTGTAAAATGGGGATATTAGTAGTGTAGTCCAGTGTTTCTCAACCAGTGATATGAGTACTCTTAGGGGTACTCGAGAGAAGTCTGGCAGGGTACGTCAGCACAACTGAAATTTGGAGAAAACTGAATTTTTGTTTTAAGTTTTATAGCATTTTATTATGATTGCACTTTTTACACCCAAAAATGTCATTGCCTGCTTGGCTACGATTATGTTTTTTAAACAAATGTGTTGCAATGGTAGAAAAAAATGTGTGTATCTGAAAACTGTAAGTACGGGGGGGGGGGGGGTACTTTATCAAAAAGGGTTGAGAAACACTGGTGTAGATTATTTGTATTATCATAGGAACTTGCAGTACCCCAATCACAAACCAGACCTCAATGCGCGAGGTGCTGTACAAAATACTTGCAATCTCTGTATGAGACAAAAGACAACAGGCAGAGAGAAACTGACAGGAATGAGACAGGGCCCGGAGACGTGAATTCAGTTTCATTTTCTCCTGCAGGTTCCCTATGTCATTTTGGGAAAGTCCCTTAATCTCTGTGCTTTAGTGCCCCAGTCAGTAAAGAAGAATGATGACGATTATTCCCTTTTATGGTTAGAGACTGTATGGGCTGGGGAATTTAAATAATTGCATACATTAGTGGAAAAATTTCCAGTGGTGGTGTTAACCATTTAAAAAAAAATCTAAAATAATTGTATCCTCTGGGCTTGTGAATGTCCCAAGATATGAAAACTGGGCTTCAGAGTTTGGAGAGCTACACCGTCCACTTAAACCATGGTGTTCAACATGCAGCAAGTTCAGGGGCACCCAAATGTCCTGTGAAATTCATTTTTCTTAGGGTTTTATCCTGCTGCCCCTCTCTCTATGATCTGAGCCGCTTCCTCCTGAAATCAGTAATAGTAGTGACTTCTCCACTGGACATCACAGAATTTCTAGCACTTGTCTGCTTCGAGGAGGGGGCCTCCTCTTTTTTTTTATTTTTAATTTCCTTTTCTGGGTGTTTTCTTGTTTGCAGCTTGTGTCTAGCAGTGTTGTGCGTATCATTTTTATGGTGCAATTCATGCCTAATTCTCTTAGACAAGTTGCCTATCCGTTGTTTGCACAAACATTGCTCGGTGTGCCAGCACTTTGATTGCACTTTGCGGTTCACCTAGCCCGCTTTAGGGGATGTGATTCGCCAGTCTCGGCTTCTGCATTTCATAGCCTAATTTGAAGCAGGATTTTTCTTCCCACTGAGGGGGGTTTAGTACAAAAACGAAACATGTTTGGTCTGTGACATAGGGGTGTTAAATACCAGCTAGGAAGCTACTCAAGTAATACTCGATTAATCGATAACGGGGGTTCGCTGCAGCGCTGCTTTTTAAATGTAGTAAGAGTCGCCAGGTGTCTAGGACCCAGAGCGAACCAAGACTGCTCAGTCCCAGCTTGTGCTATTTCTCCTGCTGTGCCTCTGCCTCCCCTGCCCCCTGCGGCGACAGTGCTGGGGAGGAGCCGGCTTTTATGCTGGCTCCCCCCAGCACCAACTCCTGCTCATCTCCCCTTGCTGCCTCTGCATCAGAGGCAGCAAGGAGTGTGTGTGGAAGCAACTAGTTGCATAGGGACTTGACTACCCGATGAACCTCAGCTTATTGAGTAGTTGACTAGTTGACTAGTCGCTTACATCCCTAGGCTGTGTCTACATTGGCACCCTTTTCCGGAAAAGGGATGCTAATGAGACCAGTCGGAATTGCAAATGCCCCGGGGATTCAAATTTTCCCCGCGGCATTTGCATGAACATGGCTGCCGCTTTTTTCCGGCTCAGGGCTTAGCCGGAGAAAAGCGCCAGTCTAGACAGGTATCTTTCGGAAAATAAATCCTTTTCCAGAAGATCCCTTATTCCTACTTAAAATCAGGAATAAAGGATCTTCCGGAAAAGGCTTTATTTTCCAAAAGATACCTGTCTAGACTGGCGCTTTTCTCCAGCAAAGCCCAGAGCCGGAAAAAAGCGGCAGCTATGTTCATGCAAATGCCGCGGGCAAAATTTAAATCCCCGGGGCATTTGCAATTCCGACTGGTCTCATTAGCATCCCTTTTCCAGAAAAGGGTGCCAATGTAGACACAGCCCTAGTGTGGAGCTGTGAAGAGGGGCGCATGAGTTCAGTTAGCACAAACCTGCCCAGAATAAGAACAGATGAAGAGAATTCCCTTGTCTTGTGACTCTTATTGATATGGGCAAGGCCAGCTATAAAATGAAAAATACATACACCCGGCGACTGATGTCTGTTTTAATCATCAAGGTTCATATTTTAACATTTTTATGGGTCCCTGTTCTAAAAAATTCATGGCGCCTCAGCCAGTTCTCTCAGTTGCTTCCTGCCTGTGATTTCCCCCAGGGCAGATCATGGGAGAGTTCAAACTGACTAAAAAGTGCGGGCACGATTGTGGATGGGCGGATGCCGGTGATGAGGCAGGGGGCTAATAAAGGATGCAAAAGACCAAGGGATAGGTGAGTTGTCTTGTGAGTCCCTCTGAATTGCACCAATTTGGTCCTTCTCCCCTCCCCGCTTAGTTTTTGCCCAAACTCATACATTATTATTACCTAGGTCAGTTTGGTTTACTACCCCAACATTTCCCATTCTAATTTCCTTGATCTGTTTGTGGTGGCAGGGGCAGAAAGGGGGGTTCCCCTGTTTCCACATTTCCTGTGTCGTCCGTGATTTCAGGAAGCTGCCTTGAGGTGATGTGTGCTCTCTCTTCGGATTGGCACCCATCCTCACTAGTTGCTACGCTTGCGGTTTTCGTCACTATTTGGTGGCCGGCAGCGTGCGCTGCTCAGAACAAGGGCAGGGGCCTTGTAGCAAACCTTCAGTGGCCAACCCTTCAAACTCAACCTGGTATTTGAGCTGCCTCATGCAGGCCCTGGTCCTGCCACCTACAACACACTAGATGAGGTCACTTGAACTCTAGGCAAGTACAGATTTCTGTCCATGCATTGTAATTTGTATAGCCTGGGTGGGTGTGTGCTGTTCTTAGTAGAGAGGAATACAGGATATCTCAGATACCGCATGGTAACTGGTGACCTAGATGTCTTTAATTGGCCACCACTGGGTCTTCCTTTCAGGGCCTTCTTGGGTCCCATTTCCCCATCCATTTAATGTGTCTTCCTAGCAGAGGGCATTTCTGATAGAAAGAGGTAGGTAAGGTAAGAACCTAGGATTGTAACTGGTTCTCTTAAACATGAGCCGGGTTTATTGTTGTTATTCTTTTAATGACTATGAGCAGGGAGCAGTGAAACTGGGTTTTCTTATTCGGTAGGCACGTCAAGGGAGGGATGATGAATTTGATTGGAAAGGTAAACTAACCTCGGAGACTCTGAAGTGTAGACCAAGCAAGCATGAGACTGTGCAGTTGCTATCTCAGCAGGCCTTTCATTTGTTAAATTTCATGTGACAGATTTTGGCGATTGCTCGATATTTGCACTCCACTTTGGACCCAAACTGTTTATGTCTGTTGGAAAACACTTAAAGAGCCCAAATGTGTCCTTTTAAAACAACTTTTTCAGTTGCATTCCTGTCCCCCTTTTCACTGGGCAATATTTAAGAGAGTTAATGCCTTAAACTGTTCATTGCTTGTAGTACAGTCAGTCCCCGGGTTACGTACAAGATAGGGACTATAGGTTTGTTCTTAAGTTGAATTTGTATGTAAGTCGGAACTGGTACATATTGTAGGGGAAACTCTAGCCAAACATTTCTCCAGAGCTCAGTTTTATTCTCCCACACCTCGCTTCCCTCAGTCCTTTATTCTCAAGCAGAGGTGTCTGCTGAGAAAAGCCGCTCCGCGTCTCCCTGGTCTGCTGGGGGGGGGGAGGGGCGGCGCCAGCTTCGCGTCTCCCTGGTCTGCTGGGGGGGGCGGCGCTAGCTTCGTGTCTCCCTGGTCTGCTGGGGAGAAGCAGCTAGTGCGGGGTTGCTTCACCCTGTTTGTAAGTAGGGATCCGATGTAAGTCGGATCCATGTAATCCGGGGACTGCCTGTATTATTAAATAAATAACTTGGCTTCTTTTCCTTGCTTCCAAGTTAGTTGTGTTTATTTTCTTTTAATTTTGTGTGTGTGTGTGTGTATTCAAATAGCAGGAGCTACACAGCATGGGGATGTATTTGGTTAATTTCATCATTGATTTGTTTGGAAGTCATATGATACAATATCCCAGAGCTGAATGCTGACGACTGATACGGTTAGTGCTATTTAAAAGCATGGTAAATTAAATTACTATAGGAGCAGGAGGACACACAAGCATAGATGCAGCTTCTAAAGAAATGAAACTTTTTTTACCCAACTTTTGGTGAAAGCAAATGTATATTGTGGAAAGATAGCAACTTTTCTGAAAGTTGCCATACATGATGAATTTGGCTTTCTTCTTCTTCTTTTAAGTGCCAGGTATCACTTTGTAGCTCCTCCAGAAGAAATCATTTGATGTTGGGCACCATGTATGATGATAGCAGAATCAATTTCCCTTGTCACCCAGTGAAGCACATGAATAATTCCCACTGGCTACGCTATACATTTCTGAAAGCAACTAACTGAAAGGATGGAAAACGTAAAATGACTCGTACGCTTCAACATTTAGTGAAACCCATGTGAGCATTTCTTTTGTGCACTTTATGCAGTTTGTATAATTGTGGTGTTTCAGTGCCAAAGTGATGAAGGAGCCTTGAGCTAGGTCTGCACAAGAAACGTTTGCAGGTGTGATCATTTTGGAGGTAAGTCTGAGAGACTTGTTTCTCAGTGCTGGTGATAGTCCTAGTATAGCTGCTGTGTTACCAGCATGGAACCACTCAGCTGGGAATTGCTGTTGGCTCTACCAACAAAAGTACCTTTTGCCATTGTAAGCTGTCGACATTAGGGGTCTGTCAGTGTAACTGCACCATAAAACCTTTTCTAATAGATACCCTCCTTAGAAATACCATAGAGAACCAAAAGAACAAGGTATACTTACAGCTGGAAGGTCATTTCACAAGCCACCTGCCCTCACGTGCTGCCAGGTATATCCCTTGTATCATTATTAAAGGGACAGTATGTTTATGAACAAAAATGTCAGAAGCCCGTTGAAATCCATCGTTTCCACTGACATCAGTGCTTTTATGGATTAGACCTCTAAGGCTATGTCTAGATTATTTTTTTTCAAAATGTGATATGGAAATTCGGCATTAATTTACATATCGTCTGATCACTTTTTTGAATGTGAAATTATTCTGGACGTGTTTTTTTTCGGGAAAAAAACCTTTTTTGAAAAACCATGTAAACCTCCTTTTTTTAAGAAGAGTGTTTTTTTCAAAAAAGGGTTTTTTTCCAATCCTCCCCCCCCCCCCCATGTCCAGACTACTTTCACTTTCGAAAAACCCACTTTCAAAAAAGCAGTTGGAAGAAGATATACAAATTAGTGCCGAATCTGCATATTTCCTTTTGAAAAAAACCCATCGTCTAGACGTACCCTAAAAGAGAGAGGTACAGTGCTGCAATTAAGCAGTAGCCATGTGTTCAAAACCTGCTCGAATGTAACTATGGTATTGTCAAAATTAAAAGCGGGGAGGGGAGAGGGAAGGCCTGTTTATGCTAGTGCTTTGAAACTCAGCTGCCATCCAATAAAATGCTTTCAAAGGCCAAGCTGAGAAATTTGGTTGGCAAGACCACACATTTCTTATTTACCCTCCTCTGAATCGTTGTGATTTCTGCATGAAATGTACTAAAATTGTAGCGTATTAGCTACTTGCCTCACCCCACCCTCACAAACACAATTTTGGGGAGCCTGATACAACAAGGTAAAGAGCATCTCCTGTGAAGATTCTCTTTCAAGGTGTAAAGCGCCTCTCTGACACACCTGATCACTCCGGGCTCGTTGTTAGGTGTAGCGCCCGGTGTGCTGATTCTAACGAACAGCATCAGGAAAGATACAGGAACAAAACTGTTTAGAAATCTGGCTTATGAGCACAAAATGAGCCTGCACTCCAGTTCCAAAAAAGAAAAGTTCTAACGCCAAATCCCTAATTTACTTGGTGCACAGTACACTAGTGCAAACACATTCATGCAACAAAGTTTGTCCAGGACCCGAAGCGTGTTTGCACTAAACGTTGCATAAAGGCATATGCAAAAATATTGTTCCACTTTGGGTAAAAACCATAGTTCCCCTAGTAAATCACCCACTACAATTCCACATTTCTTAAAGCACTAATGAGACACAGTGAAGTAGAGCTCCTATTTTTTTTTCTGTTTCAGTACTCGTAACAAACAAACTAATATCTACCAAGTGCCTGGAGTCATTTGGAATTAGATTAAAAGTTTTCATCGGCTCTTCTTAATACAGCCAGATAAACCAGGCTAATAGTCATGTGTTGAGTTATTGAAGGGAAGTTCAGGTAATATGCAACCACCTTTAACCCTTCGTTTCCTAAGACCTCCTGCTTCGTGATTGTTTGTCTGTGGTGTAAACCGTAGTCCAGTTCATAAATTATTATGTAGTTCCACAAACTTTAATGCAGTACAGGTTTCATGGTGTTTCATTTTGGAGTGGAAGCTAATTCTAGCTGTGTGCACGATAAAGCGCAAAACTTTCTCATGTTAACCCTTTTCCTGCCAACGAGCAGCTTGCAGGGCAGTAGATTACTTGCTGCTGCTGCTGTCTTTCTGAGAACATGCATTTTACATTGGAGAATTACAGGTTACGTAACTCCCCTTTTGTGACCAGCTTCCCAGGAAATCTCAAGAATTCTCGGGGCGAGCTGTAGCATGGGGTGGGTAATCATTTTTGATGGGGGGGGGCACTTCATGAATTTGGAAAGTAGCCAGGGGCTGCACTCTGCCAGGATATTAAGGAAGGAGGAGCGGGGTCTGGTAGCTGGTGGTTGGGTGCAGAAGGGAGCTTGGGATAAAAGGAGGGGGTCCAGGAGGGGGTGTGGGATCTGGGAGGGAGTTTGGGTGAAGGAGGCAGTTGTGACCTCGGGCCGGGGACTGGGATGTAGAGTTTGGGTAGTGATCTAGGGCAGAGGATTAGGGTGCAGGGTGGACTAAGGAGAGGGCAGAGGGTTTGGCTTATGTGGGATAAGGGGGGCAGGAGCGGAGGGGCAGGGAGCTGGAGTGCCAGAGGCAGGCTTTGGCCAGGACACTTACCAGTGAGACTCCCGGCCAGCAGCCCAACACATTTTTCAGGAAGGAGCTTTCCCCATCCCCGCACAGGCTGCAGGGCCATGTGTTCTGTGAATAAGAGCCCAAGGAGGGGAGGGAGGGTTGGTGCTTCCCGTTAGGAATGTGAAGGACCAGTCGACTCTCCGATACGGAAATACTTATCGGATAGTCGACAGGTTAGTCGACTAGTCACTTCCCCACCCTCCCCCTTGCTTCCCCTGTTAGAAAGAGGCAGCAAGGGGGGGGGAGAGGAAGGGTTACTTCAAAGTGACAGCACCGCTGGAAGCCTGGAGTCAGATCCTGGGCTCCGCGTGGCATGGCCTCTTTGAAACGCCCCAGGCTGTTCAGTGTAAGTCAAAGCAGCAGAGCCACATGGAGCCTAGGATCAGCTGGAGTCCCTAGCAGATCCCAGGCTCCATGCAGCGCCTTTGCCTTTGAAGTGTAGCAAAAGCCCTAGAGCTCTTGTTAAACTTCAAAGGAGGAATCGCCCGATCGACTATTCGATTAGTCAGTCGATATTTAACATCCTTACTTCCCATGCTGCCTGTTTTCAAACAGGCAGCTTCCATTGGCCAGAAACCAGCCAATGGGATTGTGCTGAGGGTGGGAGCAGTGTGTGAAGCACCACTCTCCCCTCCTCTCTGGACTGACAGTGTGTGGAACAACAACGGCCGCTTTTCTGAGCAGCTTGCGGAGGTGGGGCAAGGAGGGGAGTCTGCCTGCCTGGGGTTCCCTGCTGCATCTGTGGGCCGGGTCCGATGGTTTGGCGGGCCGCATGTGACCATGGAGGGTGTTTTGCCCAGGCATGCTTTAGCAGAAAGAGGGTTTGTTGTTGGTTTTGTTTTGTTTCATCTGAAACAAGGCAATTCTAGATGATAAAGTTAATACCACTGAAATGGTGTTGAGCATGGAATGTACAGCTTTTAAAAAAACACGAGTAGTCCTATGGCAACTTAGGCCTGGTCTACACTAGGACTTTAGTTTGAAATTACACTCCCTCCCTTCCCTCCCTGACAAATTTTAAGCAATGCATTCACATTATCAAGCAATGCATTCACGTTACCAAGCCAGATGGTTTCAACAAAAATACTGGACACACTTGACATTACATCACAGTCAACATTACATCTGATTTAGAAAATACCGGACATTTCTCTTTTCTCATTTCTCTTTTCTCAATTTGTTTCCCAAACACAAAGCTCAAATACTGGACTGTCTGGTTCAAAACTGGACAGCTGGCAACCCTACCCGTTATAAATCTGTAGTCCCGCTTTTCATGAGGAATAACGATATTCCTGAATTTGCAAGTCCGAAATAACATTAGTGTGGATGCTCCAGTGCCGCTAATTATTGGCCTCCATGAAGTCTCCCCTAGCTCCCCAGTTCTCTCTGGGGTCCTGAGGTGGCACATCCACATTATCAGAGCCTGCCTCACACTAATTTCGATGCTTCCACGTAGTGAGGACACAGAACTTCGAATTTGTAAAATTGGGTGCCCAGAAGTTGAACTTAGTAAATTTGGGCTAATCTAGTGTAGACAAGACCTCAGTGTGTGTCTAGACTACTGATTTTTTTTTTTTAAAGTGGCCTTCTTTGGAAAAAAATTTCACCTGCATCTAGACTGCCGTCACGTTCTTTCAAAATTAAATCGAAAGAACGCAGCGGATTTTTTTCAAAATTGGTAAACCTGCTTTTACCAGGAAGAACCCCTTTTTTCGAAAGAGCTTTTCAAAAAAAGGCGTTCTTGAACATAAACAGGGCTTTTTCGAAAGAGAGTGTCCAGATTGCCTGGGTGCTCTTTCGAAAAAGCGCATCGCTTTTTTTAAAGTCTTGTGGCTGTCTAGACAATCTCTTTCAAAAGAGGCTTTTTAAAGAACTCTTTCAAAAAAGCTTCTTTCGAAAGAGGTTTGTAGTCTAGAAGACGTACCCTTAGAGACTAACAAAAATATATGCATAGTATCATGAGCTTACAGGAATTTTTATCACAAAGATTGTAGATGGATTGCGTAGTTTTATCACAAATCCATTTATACGCTCATATACAGTGCACAGTCATACTCCAAGTAAAAAAAATAAGAGGCTGAGATAAAGCAAATACCTTGCTGACTTCCAAAGGCACTATCCACTGTATTGCCTGACTGTAAAACAAGTTCCAGAAGAGATCAGAGTATCAATTCTTTGCCTAGCCTGATGTTCATCAAAATAAATTGCTCCCCTCCCACCCTAACAATCTTTCAGTCAAAGTATTGAGTACCACTATCGTTGCCTTGGTATCAGCAATTTCAAGTTAGTTTTCCAAACATGGAAGACAAGTCATCCAGACATGACTCTACCTCTTCATAAATTAAAAACACATCATCTAATTGATCATCTGGGATATATTTCCAGTCTTTTGTGGATTGGCACAATTAGGTGTAGGGACGTCCAGCTGGCTCAGCGTGAGCAAGGGTATTCTAGATCTCCATTTTCAAAATCTGGCTGCTTTCATGTCTGGGATTTTGTTTGGCCTCGTCTCTGTGGTTTATTGGTTGAGGACTGTGGGGGGGAAGGTGTCAGAGCTCTGCCCCTTGAAGTATTGTTTCTGAATTGTTAAGCTATTGAGAATTATTCCTTGATCATTTCAAGGCTAAAGAAGGCGAACCAAAGTTTGCAGGTCACATTTCTGGGACAGTGGTTTGTTACTTTGGATTGGTGGCCCTTACTCTAGGGATGTGAGGTGTACAATGCTGCCCTCTGTAGGAATTTAGCTTGCTCAGCTTGAATTCTTCATATGGATCTGGCCAGGTAGAGAAAGGGATGTTTGCGTTTGTGTATAAAAACTGTTATACCTCTCCCACTCCCATCTTTCTGCCTCACTCCCGGCTGTTCTTTCCCTCCCTGCGTTTGTGTATAATTATTTATAAATTGTATAGCCCTTCACTATATTTTGCAGGACGGATTTTCAGATAATCTTATTATTACAAAAACTACCGAACAACATCACCCCAAGTTTTCTGCACAAGAAGAAAACTAAAACAGACACATTCCCCCATGTTCATATGTGATTTGCGTGTCATGTTCCATATGACACAGTGTCCTTTCCCTGTTGTTAAATACCTATTAGACAAACCCCACAACGTCTGGGAATAATTTTCAAGAGCTGAAAAATCTGTTTCGTGCTATGTTGTAATCCACAGTTTCTCAATCGGGGGGTTGCAGAGAGGTATCGGGAGGTTATAAGTACCTGTCTTTTCCCATATTCCTAACTGCAAGCTTCCCCCCCCCCAATACTGGATCAAAGAAAGAAAGGAGCTGGAGCGTGTGTGTGTCTGGAGATGTGAGTTAGCCCCATGCAAAGAGACTGCTCCAATCCATCTATAATAAACCTTATAGTAGCTTTCCTTTCTCTTCCACCTCATACATATAGCTGAGAAATGGTGCAAAAACTCATGCAAAATTTAAATATATGGTAATTTGGTAAAACATGCTTAATTCATTGTCCTTAATTTTAATACATGTTGAATATCTCTAGTCCAGAATCCTCAGGTCCTGATCGGTGCCGAATCAGAGAATTTACCAAACCATGGGACATCACTATTGCTTAGCAGCAATACCAACACTTCTACTGCTTACGAGGCCCTTAGTTCTGGTCTACACCAGGGAGTTATTTAGAAATAAGAAGCATAGTGTCCACACTACCAACCCCGTTATTTCAAAATAATGGGCTGGTTATTTCGAAATAACGATTCCTGCTTTCCACGAGGAATAATGTTTATTTCAAAATAGCGGCAGTGTGGATGCTCCACTGCTGCTATTTCGAAATAACTACTCTGCAGAGTCATTCAAAGTAATTACTTCCCAGTGCTTCCTGGGGCTTAAAGTCGAGGTAGTGCATCCCCATTAACGGAGCCTGCCTTGCACTAATTTCAATGCTTCCCTGTAGTGTGCACACAACACACTATTTCAAAATAGTTATTTCAGGAGTTATTTCAAAATAAGTGATTTTGAAATAATTTCCTAGTGTAGACATGCCTTTAGATGATATTTAGGCATAAATTAGAGCTAAATAACAGCACAGAACACTGAGAGCCGAGTCTGGTGGCTGTCAACAAACTTTATGGGACTGTGGGAGACTTGGTCACACCCATGATAAGTGGACATCCGGCTAACTACAGTCATACCAGACCATAGATGTTGCCGGACCAGAGAGTGCTGGACTAGAGAGGTTCAACCTGTAAATTTTTTTCTTCTTCACAAGAATGTTATGGAAAATCTTGTGAACATTTGTGCAAACCTTTGTTTGTAGCATGCAGCAATTTGAGAATTGTTTTGGTGGTTTCTCCTCCTTTGTGATTGTTTGCAACATACATGACAAATAACAAATAGTTGGAGTGAATAGCAAAATAATATTGCTTGCAAGATACTTAAATGGAAGGTCACCTGCTCATTGCAGAGTGATGTTGGTTTAGTGTGAGACCCAATCTGAGAGGCCTTTGAGTTTAGGTTTTGGACCTCTTAAGTTTTCTCGATGAACAAATGTATGAACGATGCCAAAGACCTGGGGTCTGTCTTTTGCAGATTATTTTGTGCAATTTGATCTATTCTCAGTCCCCCTCCCGCCCATGCTGATAGTGGTAGAAGGGAGTCAGCAAGTTCCATGCTCTCTCCTCCAAGCAGCTGCCTTTCATATCCGTGTCCAGCAGGTTTGCATGTTGACGTTTTTGACCTTCCTGTTTTTTGGAAAAAGTTACTGCTTCATTAGCTCAGCAAGAACTGGATTGTATCCATTAAGGGGTGCAAGTATCTCCTTAGCAGACCTGGACTAACGTCTGGGCCTGGATTTTTGTCTGATCTCAATCCAACTGGCTTAGGGAAACCTTTGGTTCTTGGACTTCCATTCCCATTTCTGGAATGGGATGGAGTCTTCAAGTCTGGCAGACCTGCTCAGATGAGGATTCTTGTTGGCCCCTTCCAGCCAAACATAGAGTGCCAAACTACCTCCGGTTCCACTTCAGCTAGCTTCTGGAAGCAGGTAGTCTCATCGACCTCTGATTTCATAGAATCATAGAATCATAGGACTGGAAGGGACCTCGAGAGGTCATCGAGTCCAGCCCCCCGCCCTCAAGGCAGGACCAAGCTCCGTCTACACCATCCCTGACAGATGTCTATCTAACCTGTTCTTAAATATCTCCAGAGAAGGAGATTCCACCACCTCCCTTGGCAATTTATTCCAATATTTGCCCACCCTGACAGTTAGGAATTTTTTCCTAATGTCCAATCTAAACCTCCCTTGCTGCACTTTAAGCCCATCAAATTTGCATTTGACCGTGCCTGCTCTGACCAAAGTGTCCCTCTGGTGCTCTTACATTCAGTGCATCACATACTACAGACCAGTCTTCTCAGACTCAGACCTTGCCTAGACTTACCTGGAAGATCGAATTAAGATACGCAACTCCAATTATGTTAATTGCATAGCTGGAGTCGATGTACCTTAATTTGACCTTCAGTGCTGTCCCCACAACAGATGTCGATGGAACTGTTTGCGAATTGAGGAGAACTCACATCCATGCGGGTAACCTCAGTGTTCGATTTAGCGAGTCTTTACTAGACCTGGTAAATCAAACTCCGGAAGCTCAACTGCCACAGCATCAGTCTACCCAGTAGCGATGACTAGGAATGTTAAATTGTGTTTAATCAGCTTATCGACTAGTCAATGGAATTTCTCTGATAGAGGCAGCAAGTGGAAGGAGCGACTAGTCAAGTCACTACTCAGCTATCTGATAAGCTTATGCTCATCGGATAGTCGACTAGTCACTTAGCCCACGTCATCACTAGGGATGTAAGTGACTCCCTCAGGCCCTGTCATCCTGCAGCCTGGCTCTACTCCTGACCTGCTGCTTCTTAAAGAGTCGTTGTCTTTGCTAGCCCAGCATCTTGGAAGTGCCATTTGGAAGTCTCCCCTTCTTTAATATCTGGCCTCGAGATCCTCCCATTCATCTTCCAGATAGATCGCTCAACTGCATCTCAGCTCCGAGCCCCATCTACTTTGACCAGCTTCTCTCCCATCTTTACCAGGAAGCCCCAGGAATGACCTGTAGCAAGCCCTGTTGCTTCGCGGGTCTTTGCCCGGACGTTGTGCGCTGTGCCGTACGCTGCTTCTAAATCTTCCTGAACCAGCGCTCGGCAAAGCAACCACAACAGATGATTGTGGTAGACTTTAGGGGTGTGAATTTCATCAGTGTCGTCATCTTTAAGTGAGCCGCTCTCCTGCTGGTGATTGGTAAACCAGGAAAAGTCCACCCCACTCCCCACCCAGACTTCCCACTAAGGATGTCAGTGGTTAACCGGTAAGCATTACCTTTACTGGCTACCAGTTTAACCGGTGGCCTAGACTGGAGCAGCTTCCTACCTGCCCGCAGCGTGGTGGGCCTGGCTCAGCTGGAACAGCCCACCATCTGCACAATCTAGTTTAACCAGTGAGCATGTTAAACGTACCATTTAACTGGTTAACTGATGAAACAGGATTTTACCTCTCTACTTCCCACCCAGGTTTCCATACGTTTAGATCAAGGACCAGTCATTACGTCCCAAGCTGAAATTCTTCCCTTGGTAAATTCTTTTTACTTCCTTCAGGTGGTAAATAATAAAACTGTCTAGCTAATGGAATAGTCTCATAGGCTGTGTCTACATTGGCACCTCTTTCCGGAAAAGGGATGCTAATGTAGCACTTTGGAATAGGCAAATCCGCGGGGGATTTAAATATCCCCCGCGGCATTTGCATTAACTTGGCTGCCGCTTTTTTCCGGTTTGGGGAAAAGCCAGAGAAAAGCGCCAGTCTAGACGTGATTCTCCGGAAAATAAAGCCTTTTCCGGAGGATCTCTTCCTACTTGAAAGTAGGAATAAGAGATCTTCCGGAAAAGGCTTTATTTTCCAGAGCATCACGTCTAGACTGGCGCTTTTCTCCGGCTTTTCCCCAAGCCGGAAAAAAGCGGCAGCCATGTTAATGCAAATGCCGCGGGGGATATTTAAATCCCCCGCGGATTTGCCTATTCCAAAGTGCTACATTAGCATCCCTTTTCCGGAAGGGATGCCAGTGTAGACGTAGCCATAGACTTTAAGGTCAGAAGAGACCATATTGAGCATGCACTGATTAGCTTACTCCTATTGGAGTCATGCTCCCCAAATTACCATTGATATAAATTCATCAGCATGATTAATGCGATTTCATTATTTCCCTTTCCCCAGGGGGATTTAATCCCCAAAAGTGAGTTCCCTGCTATTGGTATTGCATCGATTTTTTCATTGTTTGCAGTGCTGTTTGGTATCGCGACAGCTCCTCTTAAGGGGTTTTGCAAACTGTGGCCTCTCAGGCATTGCCCACATCTGACATTTGGACATGGATTAAAATGTACACTTGGGGTACGTCTAAACTACATGGCTCCGTCGACGGAGCCATGTAGATTTGTTTTTTTGGCAAAGGAAAATGAAGCCGCGATTTAAATAATCGCGGCTTCATTTAAATTTACATGGGTGCCACACTGAGCCGATAAACAGCTTATCAGCTGTTTTTCGGCTCAGCGCGCTAGTCTGGACGTTCCCCTGCTGACATGAAAGCCTTTTATCGACATCCCCTGTAAACCTCATCCTACGAGGCATAAGGGGGATGTCGATAAAAGGCTTTCAGGTCGGCGTGGTGGTTTTTTGATCAGCTGTTTGTCGGCTCAGCGCGGCAGCCATGTAAATTTAAATGAAGCCGCGATTATTTAAATCGCGGCTTCATTTCCCTTTGCCTATCTGTCTAATCTACATGCCTCCATTGACGGAGCCATGTAGTCTAGACACACCCTTGGATGTGAAGTCTAGTCAGTTTCAAGCTGCTCCACCCACCTCCCCCCCCCAAAAAAAACCCTCTACCTGAGTTGAATACGTCACCTGCCCACTTTTTATGTGTGAATTTGTAGCCGTATTTCCTTTCAGTTCTCTTCTGGTGCTGTGCGAAAGATCTTACTGGGAGCAATGACCAATGTTCCCTCTAATTTTTTTCCATCCCCGTGTAGAATAAATTTTGTGATGTGCACCCGGGCATGTGCAGATGTGCACCACCAATAGAAACACATGCTTCCGGCTGTGAGCACTCTGCTAATCAGCAGGGCAGCATTTGAATCTCTTTTGGGGGCTGTATAAGCACTCAGCTAACAGGGAATGTTGCCAGTGACTGGCACTGACCCTGCAAGGAGAGAAGTGAAATTGCTTGTACATACAGTGCAGGGAAACAAAGTAAACAGGTATGGAAACAGAGCAATTGTCCTTCTCCCTAACCCTTAAACCTCACAGGCATGGTCTTCTCAGTCATAGGGTATGTCTAGACTATAGGGTTTTGTCAACAAGAGTGGACTTTTGTCGACAGAACTATACCTGCATCTACACTGCTGCTGAGTTCTGTCGACATCACGTCGACAGAACTCATCAGTTTTGTTCACGGCAGTAAACCTCATTCTACGAGAAATAACGCCTTTTGTCGAAAGAGTTCTGTCAACAGAAGGTGTTATTGCATCCACACTGTCCTTTGCATCTACACTGTCATGTCGACAAAGCGGCTTGCTTTGTCGACAGAATTGGATGGAGTCTAGATGTTCTTTGTGGACAGAAGCTTTATCGAGAGTATCTGTCGACAAAACTTCTGTCGACAAAAGCCTGTAGTCTAGGCGTACCCATAGTAACTATGGGCTTACATGTCGTAACGGTAGCTAACTGCATTCCATGCAGAAGTGCAGATATTGAGTCAGTGGGGTTCCTTTAAATGACTTAATTAAGGAAATGAAGCGAGTCCATGGGGGAGCTGGGAGCAGGACGCTGTTCTCCTGACTTTCGGCCTTGTTTTAATCTCAAGACCATCCTTCCAGGAACAATAACCCAACTACTGCCACGTGGCAAAGAGAGTCACAGAAGATTACGGACGTATTTGTGTGGAGGGTCTTTTAAACAACCCTGTCACGGGCATATGCTAGAGTTGCACATGCTGCTTCATAGGCCGAATGTTTTCCTCAGTGCCTGGCTACACAGTCACTGCAAAATGCCTCCTGACAGGAGCCCAGTTTGTGTGTGTCCATTTTCCCTCCAGCAGCCGTCTGTGTTAGTTTTTCCATATCCACCAGGAACCACGCTCGTTAAAGCAATTCCAAGGTGGGAGGAGGTGAAGGGTTCCAGTTCCTTACAATAACATTCCATGCGGCTAACATGAGGTACCAAGATTAGAGCGAGTGGAAAACATTGACCTATTCAGCAAGGCAGCTGCCCGCTTAAACACATACCTGTGACAGGCGCCCGTTCCCTTGGCGGAAAACTACCCTATAGTGGGAGTATAGTGCAGTCTTCCGAATAACGCAATCACCCAGTGCATGTATGTTAAAAATTCACACGTCTGTCCCCATTTGCTTCTTTAGGTCACCTGAAAAAAATGAGGGGTGTGGGTTTTTTTTCTGCCCTCCCAGATAGTTTTTATTGAAAACTTTTTCAAGTATCTGGCAAGTCAACTTGACTCTTCCATGCGTTCCTTGGAGACTCGGCATGGGTCTCAAAGGATGTATACAGTTCAGCTCTCGCCCCTTAGCTGAAAGAGTGCTGCTTCCCTTCAAAATATTGATTGATTAGAAGTCTACATTTCAATGTCATTAGCACATGTACAGCACAGTTATCACTCATCCTTTGACTTCTTGCTTTATATAACACCATCTGAAGTGTGGTGCTATTACCTCTTCCAAGTGTGACAAAGCTCCTGTGAAAACTCGATAGGTCCTGCGCTTCCTGTCGGATTTTGCTTGCCTCAGAGGCTCACAGCAGCCCACAGTTTTAGGCACCACACCCCAGAGCTTTAGTTTGCTGCTTGTTGAGCTCTTTTCAAGATTGGTCAATGTACTGTAAAACGGAGAATACACTCTGCAGTCCTTTTCCCTGAGTGGAAATGGGGAGGTGGGTGTTAGGGGGGACCCTAGGGTCCTGTAATAGTAGCTGCCTGTGTGAATCCCCGACACCTGCTATAAGACATCCCCAATACCCCTGGCCTACTTCCTCCGCACCTTCCTTTTTTCCAGTTCATCCTCAGTGGTTCATCCTCAGTGGTTGTCATGTTCAGTAGTTGTCTCCTTTCCTCTCCTCCTAGCGGTGCCCTCCTCCATCCTCTCAGCCACACACACACGTGCCCCAGCTGCAGGCAAAGCTTCTTTTATAGCCAGTCTGAACTGGTTTTCTTAATTACCCCAGGTGTCCTAATTGGCCTAGGCTGGCCTGACTCTGCAGTCCTGGTCAATTAGCCCCCTGTGTTCCACTGCCCCGATTACCTCAGCTGGTTCTAAACCAGCCCTTCCCTGCTACTCTGGGAGCAGAGATCTCCTCAGTTTGAGGTTCATATATCTCTCCTCCATTCCTTCTTTCAGCCTTCTGTTGTGACCCTGTCACACAAGGTTATGCATTCCGTCATATTGACTTTCTAAAGGGCATACATCCAAGGCTACAGCACACTTATGTGGGTATAACTGCATGCCTATTTTGTGTGCACCGTTGTGCATGCTAGTTGGATGTTGTGAGCAATTGCTATTTAGGTATTTACATGACAGCTGGCCTGCAAAAATATCAGAATTGCACACAAAGTTGCAGGGACTACATGTTGTAATTACAGTAGGTGTAAATGCATTTTTGTCGAGGTGCCGGGGGGTTGATGGTTTTGGAAAGTGGGCCCTGAATATATTTGTTTCATTACAGATATGATCATGAATGCATAGAAACCACACCGACTGATCTGTAGGTACATTTGGCCCAGTCTACAGTACACTAGGGGAGAAAGTCAACCTGAGATACTTAACTCATCGTACTTTAGGTTGAATTTTCATGGCATCTCTGTTGCATATTTCAAGAAAGATGTGGAGAAATTGGAGAAGAGCAACAAGAATGATTAAAAGTCTGAAGAACTTGACCTATGAAGGAAGAGTGAAAGAATTGGGCTTGTTTAGTTCGGAAAGGAGAAGACCCAAGAGGTGACAAGATAGCAGTTTTCAGCTATATAAAAAGGTGTCACAAAGAGGAGGGAGAAAATTTGTTCATCTTGGCCTCTGAGGATAGGACAAGAAGCAATGGGCTTAAATTTCAGCAAGGGAGGTTTAGGTTGGATATTAGGAAACACTTCCTAACTGTCAGAGTGGTCAAACATTAGAATAAATTGCCTAGGGAGATTGTAGAATCTCCATCTCTGGAGATATTTAACAGCAGGTTAGATAGACATCTATCAGGGATGGTTTAGAGGGCACTGGGTCCTGCCGTGAGGGCAGGGGACTGGACTCAATGACCTCTCAAGGTTCCTTCCAGTTCTAGTATTCTATGAATGGGAGAAACTCTCCTGTCGACTTCCCTTACTCCTTGCAACCTTGTGGAGTGCTAGAGTTCTTGGGGGTGTGATCAACAGTTGATTTAGAGAGTTCTTACTAGACCTACCAAATCAGACCCTGGGGGATCAATCTTGGTAAGTGGAGACAAGCCCTAAGTTACATCAGCCACAAGTAGAGCTGTTAAAGGAATCCATTTGTTTATAGAACGAGATTCAGTAGTTGGACCGAGATTTGATATTCTGATTTTTGTTCTGTCACCCGAAGATCAGAAGGATGTGTGCCTACTTATATAACATCTTTTTGTTCTATTTAGGCCGAGAACATTAGAAATCATTTTCATGTGTGCAGCCTATAAAATCTTGAGATGCTTTGCTCTTGGCTGAAAATGTTGGGCCTTTTAAAACTGTAAAATTCTGGTCTACTTCTTCCCTTGTGTGGGATTGCCTCCAAATAAATGAGTTTTATAAGGTCAACCACAACAACATTTATATTGCGAAAATATATTCATGTAATTATGATACATATGTTGGCAGCGTGTAGAAGGAAACGGAAAAAAATGGTTCATCGTGGATGCATTGTTGGGAGACCAATAAAGACATCTTAAATGGTGATGATATAAACCCAGCAGTGTTTATATCCCAGACACATCTGCGAAAAGATGATGACAGATTGCAAGACATCATTATTATTAGGCTACAGCAGGATCCTCATTTAAAATGTGGTATTAAAGAGATTCCTTTCCAGAACTTTTCAGCTTTCTTTAATACGGCCCTGCTCTTACAAGATGCTGAGTGCCTCGTAGGAAGTGTTGAGGGCTCTCAAATCAAATCGAATCCAGTGGGAACCAAGGTCACATTTCAGGGCTGGTCTTCCTTTCTTCTGAATTTCTGCTGACGTGGGGGCTCATCTACACTTACAGTGCCACGGTAGTGGTCAGTGAAGGTGCTACCTATGTCGATGGGAGAGTTTCTCGCAGTACTCCACATTTCTAAGTAGTTTTGTTGACGGTGTCCTCCCTTCCGCATAGCGGTAGCTACATAGGGTTGAGGGTAGGGATGTGAACGAGTAGTCAACTATCCGACAAACAAATGCTTATCGGACAGTCGACACACTAGTCAACTAGTCACTTCCCCCGTTGCTGTCTCTGTCAGAAAGAGGCAGCAAAGGAGGGGGAAAAGGAGGGGTGCTTCAAAGCAGTAGCGCCACGTGGAGCCCAGGGCCAGCTGGACCCATGCGGCACGGCCGCTTTGAAACGCCGCAGGGAGCACGGGACTAGTAGGGGACTGCTTGAGTCCCCTGCTGGACCCATGCTCCCTGCAGCGGCTTCACCTCTGAAGTGTAGCCCTTATCGACTAATCGAATAATCAATGCAAATTGCATCAACTATTCGATTAGCCAATTCATCTAAATTTAATATCCCTAGTTGAGGATGAAGGATGTTGGTTGGTAGTGTTGGCCAACCTTGTCTTTTGGTCTCTCCTTACCTGCTGTCTTGAGAACTTTGGCCAAAATGGGGAGGGGTCAGATCCTCCGCGGCACTCCCCTTGCACTGCTCATACACTGCACAAGAGAGTAAAGAGAGATCCAAGTGCCAGCTCAGATTTCCCCCGGCATGGCGGGCTCACCAGCAGAAGTACAGCTGATATCACTGGTTCCAGCCCCAATACCATCATCTGGGGAGCAGAACTGAGGCAAGGAGAGGATCTATTTAACTTTGTTACCCTTGGTGATCTCTGGGTGGGTGGGAAGGGGCATAGTGGTAAGGGTAAGGGGCAAAATCCAGCCCAGATTTTGTTAGAACCAGCCCCAATTCGGAGGAGCGATCAGTGGCTCCCATTTGGCCTCAGTGAAAGCTGACTGCTGTTGAGGATTTGACTCATGGAGAGTTTGATGGCCCTCAGTCTGCAAGATACTTAAATGCATGCCTGCCTTTAAGCAGCTCAGGAAAGCTTATGTCCTGATACATTTGTTCGTCTTTGAGATGCCCCCGGAGTCCTCGTTGTCTTTATAAAGTCAGTGAAACTACTCACATAAATGAAGTGAGACCCGGGCTGAAACACCTGGCTGGATGAGGTCTAAGAGTCCACTGCTTCATCTAAATCCATGCAAGTTTAATGGATTTTGAATGAATAGCTTGTTATCTCCAATGAGCACTAATTTAACAAGGACCCACACGGAGCTACGGAGAGCTAGCTGCCGCGTTTATTTGCTCTTCTAAATATAGGAGGAACCTGTGGCATCTGAGACAACCCTTGTGTGGTAGCTCTTGGCAAATGCTTCTGTTGTAAGGGTGACCACTATAGGTCAGAAAAATGGTTTCCCACCTTATTTACTTATTTGTAATTTTATTTCAGTTCACACACCAACTGAAAATGTTTTCTCCAACACGCGAGTGCAAATATTTTCTCTTCCCACTGCTGCGTGCTTTTAAAGCGCTGTGGTGGGTGAAACGCTCGCTTTTAAAATGTTTTATGTCAGGACCCGGTCTGTGATGTGTATTCCATAGCAGGCTACAGATATAATTTAATAATAACAAAGAGTCATGGGACGGGAGTATTTTGAGGCAGTCCATAGGGTGCGGAAGTGCTATAGAATTGAATGGAAATTCCAAAATGTCACTGCATGGCAGATTGGCTTTCATTGCTCGTCCCCCCTTCCAAAAATAAAGGAGCGTATAGATGGACAGAACCGACCAGCAACTAGGGTTGCCATAAGGTTTCAACAAAAATACCGGACACACTTGACATTACATCACAATCTACATTACATCTTATTTAGAAAATACCGGACATTTCTCTTTTCTCATTTATATTTTCTCAATTTGTTTCCCGAACAGAAAGCTCAAATGCTGGACTGGCTGGTTCAAAACTAGACACCTGGGAACCCTACCAGGAACAATTGTATTTGATTGGAATATGCTCTTGATGAGAGACTTTGACTTGGAAAGTTTTTTGTTCTGCTGTGAGGGGTGGTTGGCTCTAGAACATCTTCCATTGCTACATGTTTCAAGTGAGGTTCTCAGAAGTACCAAGGGGCATTAGGCATGTAGGGAGGGAATTTTAACAACTAAAAAAGAGCAGTTAGGTGCCCAATTCCCATTGACTTCCAGAATCCCACCCTCCCACTTCCCCAGAATGGGAATCAATGGGAATCGATGATCATCGTGTGTGTGTGTGTGTGTGTGTAAGAGAAAATTCTCATTACTGTGTATAGAGATATAAGAATGGCCATACTGGGTCAGACCAAAGTCCATCTAGCCCAGTGTCCTGGCTGCCGACAGTGGCCGATGCTTGGTGCCCCCAAAGGGAATGAACAGGGCAGGTAATCATCAAGCGATTCCATCCCTGTCACCCATTCCCATCTTCTGACAAACAGAGGCTAGGTACACCATTCCTACATATCATAGTTAATAGCCATTGACGGACATCACCTCCATGAATTTATCTAATTCCTTTTTGAACGCTGTTAAAGTCCTGGCCTTCACAACATCCTCTGGCAAGGAGTTCCACAGGTTGACTGTGCTTTGCATGAAGAAAAACTTCCTTTTGTTGTTTTAAACCTGCTGTCTATTCATTTCATTTGGTGACCCTTCATTCTTATGTTATGGAAACAAGTAAGTAACTTTTCCTTTTTCACTTTCTCCACAACAGTCATGATTGTATGGACCTCTATCATATATCTCCTTAGTCTCCTCTTTTCAAAGCTGAAAAGTCCCTGTCTTTTTAATCTTTGTTCTTATGGCAGCCATTCCAAACCCCTAATATTTTTTGTTGCCCTTTTCTGAACTTTTTCCAGTGCTATCTGTTTTGAGATGTGGCGCCCACATCTGTACACAAAATTCATTACCCCACAAAGTACTGTAGGAAAGTTGTTTGGATCTTTGAGAACTCTTTACAAAAGTTAGTGCTTGATGATTGCCTCTGTTTCCTACATAGTGACAGTTGTTTTTTAGATAATAATTGAAAGCCAAAGCTATTTGATATCCATTACAAATCAGAAAGAGCTGATCCGTGAGAGATAACGACATATGTTAAGGAGGCTTCATTTTAAGATTGCTCTTTTGCTTCTGTTATATATATACACAGTCTTGTGAGCCTTATTTACCTTTGATTTAAGTACAGCTGGAAAGGTCGCTTACACTGTATTTAATAACTAGTCCTTCAACACAGAGAGGTGTAGAAAGTAATTTGTCCCATTGCCAAACCCCAGAAAGAATGGGCATTTTGTTCTTTGCTTCCCGGTGATTTTACCTGGGTGTATTCTGGAAACAGGGAGAGACTTATACTGCTGTTATTCTGCCCACTATGTTGATTTATTGAAATTGGACCCTGAAAATGTAACTTGCTAGGTACATTCTGACGTGGAATTTCTAGGAGAAATATACAATTGGTCTGGTTATTATTTTCCCCCTTCTCATCTGGGCACATTTCCAGCTTTTTTCTTAAGAAACAGGACGTTGAATTAATCCTGAATTTGAACCCAATGCAGCTTTGCAGTCTTAGGCTCAGTCTTTTATTAGGAACCATTGGAACTTGCATCGCTGTAGTGTCCATACAGCTTTGCATTGTGGCTGCTCTCTGAAATGCCTCAGTGAGAGACTGCTTACCTGTTGGGAAATTATGGCTTTCAATTTTTTTGTTAGAACAATGCATTGGGGGGGAAAAAAGGTTGCAGGCTGTGTTCCCTCTCATTTTTCCATGCACGCGCGGAATAAAATTTGTTCTGTGCACCGAGGCGTGTGCAGATGTGCACCACCCGTAGAAACACATGCTGGCAGCACTGCAGGGTAGCATTTGAATCTCACCTGGATGGCCACTCAAGCACACAGCCTACCGGAAACACTGGTTGCAAGAAGCAACAACATTGTTCGTGATAGGTTTGTGTCCTCATGGCATGAAATTGTTGCTTTAAGATGGTCACTGTCCCTGCCCCTGCTCCATCACAGAATAACTATTGCAGTGGGATAGTCTAAAACAGTGTTTCTCAACTAATGGTACGAGTATCCTTAGGGGTACCCGAGAGAAGTCTGGCGGGTACATCAACACAACTGGAATTTGGAGAAAACTGAATTTTTGTTTTAAGTTTTACATTTGATTAGTTTTGTCCTTTTTACACCCAAAAATTTCATCACGTGCCCGGCTACGATTATGTTGTTTAAACAAATGTGTTGCAATGGGAGAAAAATGTTTTGTGTCTGAAAACTGTAGCTACTGGGGGTACTTACAATTTTTTTTAAAAAGGGATACTTTATAAATAAAGTTTGAAAAACACTGGTCTAAACCAGTCCCCATTTGTTGTGTCTTTCATCCAGGACTCCCAACATCCTCTCCGTGATGCCCCTGTTCAGCAAATCATCTAGGCACATGCTACAGTGCTCGGTGGAATAGGGATGGATTTCGGCACATGCTTAACTTTCAGCGCGTGCTCAAATGCTTTGCTGAATCAGGCCTAAAACTCCCCCCACTGCTGTGAAAGCGGTAGATACTGCTCCCATTTTACAGAGTTACGGAGGGGTTGATTAGTTTGCCCCAGGTCAGTGGAGCAAGAAGTAGAAACTAGTTCTGACCCCTAGATCTTTCTCTGATCATCCTTTTAGTTCTTCCTTGATCAGAACGCCCGTTGACATGATAGGCATTAGCGCTGAATAATGTCTTTTGGGTTTAGCTTCATGTGGTTAACAAGCCAGTAGACTTTGGAAAACTTTAAGAACCCAGGCCACACCAGAGCAAGAAGGATGGTGAACGTGTAGGAAGATCAAATGGAATTCTAGGCGGTCATAACGCCCATTCCCAAGCTAAGCTGCATCTGAAAGGAGTGAGGGGAAAGGTTTGGGGGGAGTGAACGTGTGAACGTGTACGTACTGATGAAAACCAATTTACAAGTTATGGATGGAAAAAAAAGAAAAAATACGCGGGTAAAAGAGGTCGGATGAACAGCCGCAGAAGTTGGGTTGGGACGGGGTGGACTATCAAGTGGCAGCGGTTTCCCAGGACTAGCCCCTGGCGTGCCGCCACTGTTGTGTTTACCACAGATAAAGGCGACTGCAGCTCCTGTTGGGGACAGATCACCATGTCCGGCCAATGGGAGCTGCAGGAAGCGGTGCGGACTGGGACGCCACTTCCCTCACTTCCCATTGGCCTGGAGCGGCGATCTGCGGCCAGCGGAAGCTGCTGTCGCCCAGACGAGCGGCCGTGCAGGTTAAGGTAGTGGTGGCCCTCCAGGAGCTAACCCTAGTGAACTGGATCCAGCCCGCGGGCCCATATTTGCCCACCCCTGGGTTAGGAGAAGGAAGTTGGGCGCCCCGCTGGTATTCGACTGAAAATGGCTTTGAAATGCAATGTAGTCTCGTTAAGACGAGGGATGTTAGATATCGATGAATTTAATAATTGTGTAACCGCATCAAATCTTAGTAGCTCCATGATCATTCAGTCGTCTCTAGGGTGGGGCCGGCAGCCAGTGTGCTCCCAAACCCGGGAAGCCCCCAGCCACCCCATGCTGCTGCCTCTGATACAGAGGCAGAGTAGCTAGGCCAGCAGCAGCCCCTGTCCATGAGGGAGGGGGGAGAGCTCCCCAGCACACACAGGCTGCACCGGCATCCCACAGAGCAGCCTCCCCTGTACCCTCTGATAGAGGCAGCAGCATGGGGGAGGCAGGGGAGGCAGCTCTGCCGAGCTGGTGCTGGGGGGAAGCCAGCTGTGGGAGGCAGCAAGGTATGGGGGCAGCTGGCTCTGTCTGCCCTCCACCACCAGACTGCTCCCATCCCCCCACACTGGGTAAGTGACTCCATGGGAGCCTTCTCCCTGCGTGTACCAGCTCCCACCTGCCCCGTCTCACTATCTGCACTGCTGCCTCATTATCAGAGGCAGCAGCATGGGGTTGGGGACGGGCAGGCAGCTCTGTGGGATACGGTGTTTTGGGGAGCCGGCTTAAAAAGGGCTCTTTATGGGCACCGGCTTCTGCCTCCCCCTACCCTTGCTGCCCTTGATACAGAGACAGCAAAGTGGGGGAGTGTATGTAGTCAGTAGAATTAACCGATAAACTCAGGCTTATTGGTTAAGCATGTAGTCGACTACATGTTGACATCCCTAGTTTAAACCAGATGAGGATCTGGCCAGATGCAGATGTGCTAATACAACTAATAAAAAAAAAGAAGTGAGACTGGAATATGTTTTTGTTCTATAGAACAATGGAAGGATTTGAGATTATTGTAAGAACCAGAGATAAGCACAAATCTTTTCCATCATTCAAAAAGTTCTCAAGTCTTGGCTCTGATAGCTTGGTATATTGGTAGAGTCCTGCAAATCCACAGATGTCCGCTTTATACCTGCATCCCGTGGATAGGGATGTGGATATCCGTGGCTCATTTTTGCGGATACAGATGCAGATACAAAAATTGTACCTAGAACCCTGCAAATTTGCAGATACCTGCCTTATGTCTGCGGCTATCTGCGTCATTTTTGTGGCTACAGATGCAGATACAACAATTTTTGTATTCACACAGAGCTCTCTATATATTGGTATGGCAGAAATTGCTTCATATGTTTGTAAGACATGACAAAATAGGAGAAAGCCAAGTCGTAGGAATTTCTCTCTTTACTATATGAAAACACGTGCCACTGAGAAGGGGTGAGAAAGCAGAGATGCTCGTTTTTTTTACTTGAGTTTTTAGTTTGTTTCTTCATATTTATATATAATTTTGTAATGATTCCCCAAAGCAATGAAGAAATTAGCTAGAAGTAGCAAAATGCCTTGTTTGTTAGAGGAAACTGGCAATGTGGCACTTATACCAATTTAAATTAGAGAAGTAGAGGGGTCCCATACCTGCATTGTGGAAATCATCTAGCATACTACAAGAGAATGAGTTGTCTTTATTTTTTTTAAGACTGTTATATTGCTTTGAGAGTGAAGGGTTTCACGGAATGTATGGATTACAGAAGTAAGTGCAGTATATGCTGGAGATTTTCAGTTGTCGGGGTTGAATTACATTCTCACCTCTTGGTCTTTCTGGTAGGACCATCACTTTATAGAGATCTACTTGTAAAAACCGGAGGAATGGATGTGGAGTGGAAGATTACTCACTCACTCATGGCAGCCAGATGTGTGTTGTTGCTGACAATGTGTTGGAAGAAAACTGAACCACTCTAATATCTCAATATGGCCTGATAAAGTGTGTAGTGTATTAGTTATGGAAAAATTGATGTAGATGAGAAAAACACAGGGAGGGAATTGTTTGGGGGCCAGGTGGTAGAGCCATTTCTAAAATGTGTGGAAAGGAGGGATTCCCTAATACCGAATCTGGCTGATTTATTTTGTTGTTTTTTGTATACTATGTCATTAGTATTTTTACTGATTAGAGATAAAATTTGAGATTTCTTTCCCCCGTAAATTTTGCCAGCCTTTCTATTTTTTTCCTATTTTTCTATTTTGATTATTTTGAGAGAGAGACAACAGAATAATAGTTATTTTCAAATAGATGGTTTGTTTCATATCCTTATTAGATGTGGACAGCTGAATCCCCTTATATGCTAATTGATTTCCTGGCCAACAAACAACGCGAGCCACGTTCTGATCTTAGTGACAGTTCTGCAAACCCAGGAAAGTCACATTGAGAGGGGCTACTCCAGATGATGGGGAAGTTTCTGAACCCATTGACAGGTGTGTAAATAGGTTGAAAAGGGATCGGGTTTGAACCTAGTAATGCATAGAAACATTCTGAGTGTTCGTTATACTTCACTATAATGATGAGTAGCTTGTACAGTATTATGGGAATTTATGCTGCACAGATCATAGAACACTAGAACTGGAAGGGACCTCGAGAGGTCATCAAGTCCAGTCTCCTGCCCTCACGGCAGGACTAAGCACCTTCTAGATCCTCCTTGATAGATGCCTGTCTAACCTGCTCTTACATATTTCCAACAATAACACATTTTTGAGAAAAAGTTGCTGACCTCTAGACATTTAGGCCCTAATCCAGTAAAACCTTTAAACAAGAGTCATCCCATTAACTATTTTAATCATTTTACCCAGAATGAAAACTTGTGACAAAAATGAGAGAAAGGTTCCTAGGTCTCAGTTAACCCAATGCAATCCCAATCTTGTGTACGTCTTCCTTTCTTCCCTTCCCAAATTCCTTTCATAGGGCATAGTCAGTGACCAAATTCCAGTTGACGTGATTAGCAAAGGATCCAGACCTATGTAATGCCAGCTGGTTGGAGTGCCACAATATGGTGGCTCAGATAGACAGTCGTAGCTCTTAGGGTCCATCTAGACTACGCTGTAGTTTCGAAAGAGGATATGCAAATTCGGCAGAAAAAGAACCCTTTTTCGAAAAACCACTGTTCCTTAAAAAATGAGATTGACGTGGTTTTTCAAAAAAGGAGGATTTTCTGGAAAAAAACCTGATTCCCGACTACTTTCACTTTCGAAAGACCTGCTTTCAAAAGTGAGATCGGAAGAAGATATGCAAATTCCCCAGGAATTTCGAAACTACAGTGTAGTCTAAACCTACCCTTGATGTCAGGAGAACATAAGCCTTGATCCTGCAACATGCCAGGCATTTTCATCTCCCTGGTGGCAGTCAGGTGCGGTGGAATCATCTGTATGAATCATTTAGGCCAAGAGGCCTCTTTGCAGTAACAGATTATTGGGTCTTGTTTGAGAAGTGGCTGGGCTAAAGGGTTTTAATCTGTGGCTCGTTAGCATCTTGGAGATGGCCCAGGCAGTCACAAATGACACATCATTTTACTGCAGGTCATCATGTCATATTTTAGCATCGTTTTGGTCTGCTCATTAAACCCACAACAGAGGATGAACCGAACATGGTTGTACTGCCTGCGATGGCTGTAAAAACTGGCGTAGGAAGTGAGCGAGGAGTACGGAACAAGTGGAAATACTTCATTGAAGAAGGACTTTGTGTTGGCTCTTATACCCGATCTGTAAGGAGGAATCGATGATTATTTCCTTGAAGGCGCATGCGCTCAGCCACAAAAGTAGTTCTTGATGGAATGGAAAGTTTGATCTTAAGCTAGGACATATCACACCGGCTTTCACTGGCATCCTTTCATAAATAGGGTGTGAAGGGCATAGGATCTGGGGTGGCTGTGGGCATCTTGTCATGTAGCTACACTCGAACCTCTGTCATCTGGGTGTCCTCCTCTGGGAACACCCGTGATTTGAACACTGACAAGGGGAGGAGGAAGCGGCTTTGCCTGCTGCCGCTCCTGCTTCTCCCCCAGCTGGTGGAACAGCAGCACAAGGAAGCACTGGTCTTGTGTAGTTTGTAGTTGTAGACATAAAGGGGGAGTCATAGCTCAGTGGTTTATGCATTGGCCGGCTAAACCCAAGATTTTGAGCTCAGTCCCTGAGGAAGGCCATTTAGAGATCTGGGGCAAGTCTGTTAGGGATGGTGCTTGGTCCTGCAGTGAGGGCAGGGGACTAGACTCAATGATCTCTCAAAGTCCCTTCCAGTTCTATGAGATCGGTATAGCTCCATCTAGCAAGCAAGATGCCTCCTACCCATTTCATGGGGTTCACACTGGGCAGAATGAAGAGCATTTTGTGTAGCTACAGGTTGCACCTCTGTAAACTGGAACTCTGGACTGGCAACATCTGTGGTCCAGAAGGACCATGGATGGTCCAGGATCAGAGAGTCCCTGCATGCTGGGGTGGGAGGGAGAGAGCCAGGAGCCCTGTGAAATGCAGTGGGGTGTGGGCCCACACACAGCTCAGCTGGGCTGGAGGTGGGTGAGGGGCTGGGAGCTAGGAAGCCCAGCATGGGTCAGCTGTGCTGTACAGGGGGGTAGGAAGCCCAGTGGAGCCAGGAAGCCGAGCAGGGGAGAGGATGGGACCAGCAGCAAGGAGGCCAGAAATGACCTCCCCTGGTCTAGCAAAATCCCTCATCCGGGACCACTCAGGTCCCGAGGGGGCCAGACCTGAGAGATCTATCCTGTAGTGGTTTTCTTCTTCCCATGGGGGCAGAATTTCTTTCTGCACCCTGAGCCTGGTAACCCCAAAAGAAATACTAATGCTGGGCCTCTCCCATCTTCTGAAATAGCAGTCAATGAACGCCACCCCCTAAAAATGGACATACCCCCTCACGTTGCTGCGCGAGGGAGTTTACCTTTCCATTTCCCTCTGCGTTTCCACGTGGGCATTTGCTAACCCCTGGGATTGCCACTTTCAATGCTGTGCGCTCGGAACGTTTCATCTTATAAATAGTCGGCAACAAAGAGGAGGGGGGAGAAAAATCTCTTTCCCTCCTTAATGCTCTGTGTTTGCGCTGATCCTCTCAGTTAAGATAAGTTGCCTGAGCCAGGAGGCCCATGAGACGGCCCTGTTCTGTGGGGAGGGAAACAGCCCTCTCCCCTGAAGGGGTTAAGCAGGGATTTCTAGAACGGCTCAGTTGTTTTACATTAGAACAGGACGGCCCGGGCTGCCTTATGCGCTCTGGGACACAGGGGCCGAGTCCCCAGCGGTAACGCTGCGTAACCGATGCCGTACAACTGGCACCACCTCGACCACAAGTGGCCGTTAAAATAAACATCCCAAGGCTTAACTGACAGGCAGACTCAAGGAGAAACAGGCCTGCCTGACGGGGAATATTAAATACGCTGCAAGAACCTAACTTCATAAGCCAAACAATCCCACCCCCTCCGGACTGTATCAGTCCAGCCCGTTGGCCTCAAAGGCTGCACTGTTTTGGGTAGGCGTGTGCCCCTCTCCTGGGGTTAGGGTCTGGTGCCAGTGGTGGGGGGAATATGCTAGAAATGTAGCCCTTCAACCAATTCTGTAAATACGCCGCCCGGGAACCACAGGGCAGTTTGGCTACTGTGTCTTCAGCAGCAGAACAGAGAGGAAAGCGCTCTCTAGAGGCTTCTCCGAGAGCCCTTCGCCAAAATGGAGCGCGACTGTAATAAAAAGGCAAAGAAATAATGGGGGAGGGAGCATGTACCTTGAGAAGCCAAAGCTGTAACGCTCCCCGGACTGAGCGAGGTGCCTTATCTGGTTGTGTTGTTCGTGTTCCTTGTCCTGAAAACAGCCCTTGTCTTGGCAGCCCGGGCGTCCTCCCGTTAATCAGCCTCTGACTTCATGCCTGAGGACGTTCTTCGTTCCCAGCGATGGAGTGGGGAAAGGCTGTATTTAAAAAAGAGAGAGAGAAAAGCCTGGCGCGAAACGACATTCTTCTGGAACATGGGGAGTCGTCCGCTGTCCAATTTGAGAGGCGCGTGAGGGCATTATTGTGTCCAGGGGATAATGGAGCACATTTAGTTGTCTACCAGACTCATTATGTATATTTTTTTAAAGAGAAGCATGAAAACAAGCCATATGTACAGTGCAGCGAGCCAGGCAATGACATGAGCCTAACAGTCCTTCATACCAACCTCAGGGCAAAACAATACAAATAGGTTTTTTGCCCAATGAATGAAGTTTTTAGGCCTCAGTTCAGAAATGCTTTGTCTTTACGTCCCTCCCTCTTCAGCGAAGTCCTTGAGCGCTTGCTTAACTTTAAGCAAGGGCTTACATCCCAGTCCCTTTGGCTACGTTTACACTGCAAGTTTTCTCAGCAAAAAATATGCTAATGAGGGATTCATGTGCATGAGTCTTGATCTCATTTGCATATTTTCTGCCAATCTGTTTTTGCCTGGGGGTTTTTGCACAAAAACAAGCAGTGTGGACGTTTTCTTTTTGCGCATAATCCCCATTTTCCGCAAAATCCTTATACAACCCCTAGGCAAAAAACGGATCCCTCATTAGCATATTTTTTGCCAAGAAAACGCGTAGTGTCGACGTAGCCTTTCTCTGCTTAAAATTAAGCAACGGGAATGTATAATGGGCTGAAGTGCTTAGCTGAAAAGGGATGGATTGCTGACCTGTAGCGTTAGTGAGACTGCAGAAATGCTTAACATAGGCCAGCTTTATGTGTTAGGTACTTCCCCTCTTATTAGTTTCTTATATAGCCCAGGAAAGGACCAGGACCAGACACTTATTGCGAAAGTATAGGTTGATTTTTAAAGCTGATCCCCGTTGACTTCTAGTTGGGATTTGTGAGATTTGAAAACCTGGCCTCTTATCTAGAACATGATGGGGGGTGGGGTTGGATGGCTCCCTGTTCGATTACAGCTGCGTGTAATACGTGTCTGCAAGGCAGTGAACTTTAGCGAAGCACCCACTGTTTCGTTGCCTGCATTGAAGTTGTTTTCTCCCTTAAAGCTCTGCTTAACCATTCTGAATGTGCCAGGGAAATGATAGGAGAGCTGTCTGGAAAGTACGAGAGCAGGGCCTAAGGGATGTTGCCCCCACTCCCCCCCCCCCAAAAAAATCCAACAACTTTTCCTCGGAAAAACTAGTTTGGGATGTTTAACGAAAAGTCAACCCTTTTTCCCTGAAAGTTTTCACTTAGCTGTAACCCACTTTTCCGTTTTCCACTCGCCGGAGCATGTCGACTTCCCTCCTCAACATATTTGGTTTGCTAATAACAAAGAGGTCCAGACTCATTTCTTGGCATGAACGGAAATGTTTGAATCATCTATGAATTCCACCATGCATCCTTATTGCAAATGTGCTTATCTTTGAAAACACGCATTATTTTTAACCTTCTAAGTATATATTTTTTAATTTTTCTGTGAATTACCTCAGTATGAGCAAGTTTAAGTACTTCTAAAAGGTGCAATTCACTAGAAGTTGGAGAGAAACCTCAAAATTTCAAGGGAATGAATTTTGTCCATCCTAATCTTTTTCATTCAGCATCATTGTTGATAGGGAGAAATGTTAAAATACTACGGCAGAAATTCCTAACAGAGGCCAGCTTTATGACTGCATATGTGGACCAACTACTTGTTTTTCTTGTTTTATTACTACCATAAAGAAGGATTTAAAAGGGTAAAAGTGAAGTTTGCTCTTTTCCAGGTTGTTACGCTTTGACCTTTTTTTTCCCTTGGATGCAAATAGGTTATTTTTATTCATGCCCTGCTCCATGGAGGCCAAAAGGAGTTAAAGATACAGTGAGAAAATTAGCCTAAGCATCTCAATCTCTTTTGCTTTTCAGGCTTCTGTACAGTACTGTGGGAGTGTAGCCTGACCGTGAATGGCAATATGAGCTGACTTTCATATCTGAGGTGGTATCTTCACTTGCTGTGCTAGAGATCGATTAATCTGGTGTTGATTTAGCAGGTCTACTTAAGACCCACTAAATAGAATGCTAAGGGTTGCTCCAGTTGGCGCTGGTACTGCTGGCATTTGCGAGGAATAAGGGAAGCCGACCCGAGTGTTTGCTCTCCTTGGCCTCCCTCTCTGAAGAAGATAATAAGCTCAGCTTAAGTTAAGACAGTTCCAGCTACATATTTCACGTAGCTGGAGTTGCATATCTTAACCCGACTTTTCCAGGTCTAGTATAGACCTGACTTCCCTGTTACACTGCCAGCATGCAGTCTTGGCTTTTGTGTGCACTTAAAAGTGATACCACTTTAATTACATACAGGTCAATGGTTCTCGCTCTTATTTGATTGGATCCCCCTTCTTTGTGTTTATACCCCCACACGTTAGCAAAGGCAAGTCACATTGCACCAACCAGCTCTGAAAACAGTGCAGCGCCAGCAGCAGCGCAGAAGTAAGGGCGGCATTGTGAAAAATGAGATTTGTCAATATCGCTTTTCACGGTGGTCTCAGCGCCCTGTTGCTGTGCTTGATTCTGTGCTGCTGCTGACAACCAGAGCCCTGCCTCCCCCCTCTAATATAGATGCAGTAATCTTCTATATGTTTTAGAGAGTTTGTGTGTCTGTTTAATCAAGAACTCCTGCTAAACAGTAAGAGCTAGGACCACCAAGTTCAGTAGGCAGCTTCCTCTGACCATGAAGTGAAAGCAACGTAAGGATTTGGTTGTGCCAGGAAAACGGGATGTGCCTGGACTAGGATTGCTTCTCATGAAGCCAAACATCACCAAATCAGGAACATTCTGCAAAACTGACGTAACTGGGCGAACGTTGAAAGAGGCTGAACCACGATGAGCCAGAAAAACAGAATGAACCTAGAATAGGATTGCTTCTCAATAAACCTTACAGAAAAGAGATAAAATGGAGAAATGTAGAGCTGTGTTCTGTTTTGACACAGCTAAATCAATGCTTAAGGTTTGAAAACTAGAAGAAAGTGTTATTGGAAACCAAATGGACTATAACCTGTTTTTGTTATAGCATACGAATGATTAGAGTTTATAGGGATGAAAGGAAAATACACTTGATGGGATTCCCATTACAAAAAAAAAAAAATCACTAAAGAAAAATTCAATGGACAAATTTTAACAACCCCCTTTTTAAGAAATCTGAAATAAAAATTAACTTCATAAAAATAAATACCATATTTTTGAAAAACACAATTGTTTAAATGAAGTGTGTACTTTTCCCTTTTCTCTCTCCCACCTCCAAAAACAAACCACCCTAAATTGAGTTAAGGACCCAGGCAACGCCAGGTAAATCAACTATAGGTTGCTCCTCTATAAACCTATAGTTGGATTACTCCTCGTGAGGTAGTTCGAATTAGGATCTTTAATTCGAACTACCTACTCCGTGCCACGTGTAGTCGCGGGCACGGAGTTCGGACTAAGGGGGATTTAAAAATGGCGGCGCCCGGGAACATGCAAATGAAGCCCTGGATATTTAAATCCCGGGCTTCATTTGCAACTCTGCTTGCCCTCATTACCCTACCTAGCTCGAACTAATGAGCTAGTGTAGACGTACCCTTATTTAGTTCACTGACTGTGATTACTGACACTTTATTTTAGGGAAAATGCAAAAGGGTATAAAATAGTTCATAAAACAACTTTTAAATATGTTTAAAAATTTGCTTCAATCTCACAAAGCCTTCTTCCAAAGAGCGTCAGTGCTGTCATATTGGTTTCTTTTGTGCATAGATGTATTGCTATAGCCTTAAGGTTCAACAAAGCGCTAAGTATGTGCCTAAACTCATTCCTGCTCAGTGAAGTTTAAATATTTTGCAGGACCAGAACCGGTCCCTTACTCCAAAGAACTGTCCATACTAAGGATGTTAAAAGTCGATTAAAATGGTAACAGTTTAACCACTGAAAATCTCCCCCGGCCGGCTCCACTCCTGGGCTACCTCCCTGGGAGTAGAGAAGAGTTAAACCGGTATCACTAACTGATAAGCATCAGCTTATCAATTAATCAGTTAAAATTTAACATCCTTAATCCATACACATGAAGGTCATTGACTTCAATGGAACTATGGGGATTATTCACATGAGTAAACATTGGCATAATCAATGTTTTGAATTTTATTGATAGAAGTGTTGATTTTAACAAATTAGATTCAAGTCTGGACAGAAAACCCAGATCGACACTCTCTCTTCCCCCCCCCCCCACCGGAGCATCCATAAAATCCATCCAAACTGTGCAGCTAGTGGCTGTACCCGTAACAAACTGAACCAACATTCCAAAAGGGAAATCCCCTGTATTTTCAGCAAACTTGACTGAGATCCAGAATTCACAGACCAGGCCCATCTGTGCCATGAGCACAAAGCTGACGTGCCATTTTGAAAGCCCTTCCTTCATCTAGGTAAGAAGTGAAGATCTGAAATAGTACCAGGTAAACCGTGGGTTTGCTTAGTTTTGGATGGATACCCAAAGGCTTCTGAATTATTCAAACTTCTGTAATCTCCTGTAAAGTCAAGCTGGAGTGCACATGAGCACTCACTTTTTTCAGGAAGAATGGCTCTTGCGCAAGAGGGAGTTTTTCCACAGAAAGGAGCCGTCTGCACAGCTCCTTTTTGCGCAAAAGCCTCTTGCGCAAAAATGGCCCTAATTACTTATGCAAATGAAGTGTGGCAATATGCTAATCCGTGATTCATTTGCATAGGCTTTTGCGCAAGAGAGGTGCAATGTAGACATAGCCCAGGGAACCAAAGCTAAGTTACCATGTGATTTTTTTACGGTTGCAAAATGTGTCTCCTCCTTCCTGTTGCTTATTGTTCTCACTCATTACACCTTCTCTGCAATGAGGCTTAATTCTCCAATTAGATCTATATCGAAGGAACCTTCCCCCCTTCCACATATATGGATCAGATGGAAAAATCAGGGCATTAAATGGTGTTTGGTGCAGGGTCTGGGCCTTCTGTTTGTCCTGAGAGGGTCTTTGCCCACATTTTGGTCGTACAGTAGACTTCCAATATTCCGGCACTTTTGGGACCTAGGTGGTGCCAGATTATCAGATATGCCAGAGTATCAGGAGGTACTGCATACTCCCAACCCAATCCCTTTCCCTCTTCTCCCCCTCTCCCCCCAACCTTATACTCGGGTCCTGGAGCCACCAGTTCAGCCGCGCGTCTCCCTCCAGGCACTGGGACTCGTGCGCTGAGCGGTCGGTTTGTCAATGAGCTGTCCAGGACGCCGTGCGTAACCCAATCCCCCTCCCCTCCCATCCCCTTCCCCAGAGCCAAATACCTCCTCTTCCTGCTATAACCCACATGAGAGCGGCTGACCTGATGGGTTCCATCCCGGTTCCGCCATTTTGATGCCGGACTATTGGAAGTGATGGACAATTGGGTGCTGGGCTATTGGAGTTGTACTGTAGTTGATAAATAATAAAGATGTCTTGTACTTCCTATTCAAGTCATTTCCCAGAGCCTTCTCAGATCTCAAAGACCTGATATTGGAGTCTTCCCTCAGTCTGGGAGTTTTACCCATTTAAGGCCTGAATAGAAAATGAGTAAGAGCTAACAATTTTGGCTTACTGCTCTGGCTTTAAGGAACAAGCATTACTGACTGCACTAGAAGGAGTTTTCCCAGATATCTGGACAGGTACAAGGGTTCTTTTCTCGGCATAATGTATTCTTTTTCCCTGAGCAACATGAACCATGCTTGCAAAATGTCTCTTGCTAATATAACTGAAGCCGATTCCACACTGGCTCTTTCTCGACAATAAAAGGAAGGGAAAAGACAAAAGTCTCTCACGGGGTGGACCTTTTTGGTCGCCAAAACTGGGTGGTTTTCCCCCACAAAAGTCACATTGCAGTGTAAACCCACTCACTGTTTTGTTGCCAAAAGATAGTATTTGGAGACAAATGTGCCAGTGTAGACACAGCCTACATTTACGCTGGGACTTTTGCTGGCAAAACTAGGTCAGCTAGGGGTGTGGGTTTTTTCACACTCCTGACATCTTTGCTGGCATAGCTGTTATGTACTTACCAGCCCTCGGAGAGCTACAGAAGAGAACCCAGATTTCCTTATTCCCCGTCCAGAGCCTTATCTGTAGTCCACCTTTGCACCCCTAGAATAGGGTACAGCATTATTTCAGATGCCATTCCTATCTTTCAGGGTCTGTTCTAAGCTAAAGATTTTCCAGGAACACATGGCAGTTCTTCATGCAAACATCCAGTGATTATTCCCCTGTACAGGCAGTCCCCGGGTTACGTACAAGATAGGGTCTGTAGGTTTGTTCTTAAGTTGAATTTGTATGTAAGTCGGAACTGGTACATATTGTAGGGGAAACTCTAGCCAAACATTTCTCCAGAGCTCAGTTTTATTCTCCCACACCTCACTTCCCTCAGTCCTTTATTCTCAAGCTGAGGTCTCCCTGGTCTGCTGGGAGGGGGGGGGGTGCGCGCTAGCTTCGCGTCTCCCTGGTCTGCTGGGGGGAAGCAGCTAGTGCGGGATTGCCTCACCCCGTTTGTAAGTAGGGATCCGATATAAGTCGGATCCATGTAACCCAGGGACTGCCTGTATTTGGCACTGGTAAGGCCACATCTGGAGTACTGCGTCCAATTCTGGGGCCCCCACTACAGAAAGGATGTGGACGCATTGGAGAGGGTCCAGCGGAGGGCAACCAAAATGATTAGGGGTCTGGAACATATGACCTATGAGGAGAGGCTGAGGGATTTGGGCTTATTTAGTCTGCAGAAGAGACGAGTAAGGGGGGATTTGAGAGCAACCTTCAGTTTCTTTAAGGGAGGTTCCAAAGAGGATGGAGAGAGGTTGTTATCAGTGGGGGCAAATGGCAGAACGAGGAGCAATGGTCTCAGGTTATAGTGGGGGGAGGTCTAGGTTGGATATTAGGAAAAACTATTCAACTAGGAGGGTGGTGAAGCACTAGAAAGGGTTGCCTAGGGAGGTCGTAGAATCTCCATCCCTAGAAGTTTTTAAGTCTCAGCTTGAGAAAGCCCTGGCTGGGGTGATTGAGTTGGGATTGATCCTGCTTTGGGCAGGGGGGTGGACTTGATGACTCCTGAGGTCTCTTCCAGCCCTAGTATTCTGTGATAGGAGTTGCTACTCATCAATTCATTTCACCCTTCCAAGTCTCATAAAAACATCTAATCAGAGTGGTTGACAGTAGCTGTACACAGGGGTTGGATTTTCAGCAAAGATCCCTGAGGTGAAATTGTTGGCTTTTTGTCTGAAGTCCCCTGTGAGTTTGTGATTTTTATTAAGAAAGTTACAATGTACTCGCATTGATTTTCCGTACTGTTCTCCAAGATCTGCTCATGCGGTTCTCAAAACTAACCAGCACCAAAATGCCTTGCATCTTCTTTCATTTTCCGGAAATGCTCTTTGTAGCGTTGACTGCTCAAACCAGGAGGTTTGTTTAAACAGGCTGATTGAGGTTGATGTTCATTTTCAACGTGCCGTTCGTTTATTTGGAAAGTTAAATCATACAGCCTACACGTTTAAAGATTCCCCCCGCCTCTTTTAGTTTGATTTGGCTTAAAGCAAAGTGGCGTTCCAGTTTGGAGAATTTAAATGTTCAACAAGGTAGCGAGTTCCTAATGACACAATTTACCCTTTATGAACACATTTAATGAAAGAGCTCACTGTTCGTTGTGAGTTTTAACTCTTCTGTGTGTTTAAAAAAAAAAATCCAGGTCCCAAACCAGCCTAATCTAAACACAGGCACGAGCCATGGGCTTTCCTTAGAAAAATTGCTCTCTGATTTCAGCATTGTGTGTTTTGGCCTCGTACCACGCATCATGCTGATGGGCATGCAAAAAAAAAAAATCCAAAGGAGATATGGGTCTACTTTTAACACAGGAGTTTAAAAAAAGTGAAGCAATGTGGGGCTTTTTGGAGAGGAGGTGGTGGCAATAAATTTTGAGTGTGGCGAATGGTAGATTAAATGCCAGATTCCATTGCTGTTAACAAGCAGGTCTGGCAGGTTACAATAATTCCTATCACCTCCATCCCACAGTGGCAGACTAAGGGCTTGTCTGCCCAGAGAGTTACTGCAGGCCAGCCAAGGTGTGAATCAAGTGTGATTTGTGTCAGAAAGCAGTATGTCAAAGCCTGCCACAGAACTTTTAGTGCAGTGTCCCATGGTCCACCCGGCGAGTTTGTGCACAGCAAAGTTGTACGCTATAGTGTCACAGCTTGGCCTGCAGTCCACTCATGCACCATGTAGATAAGTTCATACGCTTGAAGAGGCATCCATATTATGGAAAAGGCGGGTTTCGGACTATGAAACAAGTATTGTAGTAATCTGAAAATTAGGGGACAAGTAATTTTGTTTTTCAATAACTGAGTCTAAGAAAAAAGCCCTTGTGATCAATGTTTCCTCCCGTTTTTTCCCATCCATTTGCAGAATAAATGTTGTTATGCGCACCAAGGCATGTGCAGGTGCACACCACTCACAGAAACACATGCTGCCCGTTGTGAGTGCTCTGCTAAGCATCTGGGCGGCTTTTGAAGTGCTCAGCTTATGGGGAACACTGCATGCTGATATTGGGTTCTCAGTTTCAGACCTGAATTTCACAGAGTGTTGTACACCTGCCCTCTGAAAATCTTGTCCCTTTGAGAGCATCCACAACTGACTTCTTGCTGAACATCTTCTCTTCTTCATAATATGTAAGAAGATGGGTCTGAACCAAGTTCGGTTCCAGTCTTTTCCAGAGTCCGTGTGTATGTGGATCTAGGGGTTTAGTTGGAGCCTCTCTCAGGCCTGGTCTACACTACAGTGGAAGGTCGAATTAAGATATGCATCTCTTGCTACATTAATTACGTAGTTGAAGTTGATGTACCTTAAATTGAGTTTCCGTGCCGTCCTCACAATGGTTGACTTTCTCTTACTCCTCGTGAGGTGCAGGAGTACCGGCTCCATCTGAGTTTGATTTAGTGGAACTTCACTAGACCCGCTAAATCAAATCCCAGAAGATCGACCGCGGTAGCATTAGTCTTCCGTATAGAGTAGACATGGCCTCAGATATAAGGTGGGTCTGCAGACCAGCTGTGATCACATAGAGTCTGTGCAGCTGAGATGAGGTTCCACTAGCCCATTTGCAACGTTTCAACACAATAAAATCCTCTGCAAACAAATTGTAATCTTAATGGATAAGTATGGGCCTTTTGCGTTCAGTTCTTTTCCCACTGGCATCTGTTGTTGTGAATCTGGTAAAATTATTTCTAGCATCACCTTTACACCAATGCAGCCAGGTGCTTGGGCGATTTTTATGAGATGCTTCAGCACAGTCAGCAATTGTGCCTCTGGCCTCTTTGCGTGTGTGTCTTTTAAAATTAACCTCTCATCCCGCAGGGATTCTGGGCACCCTTTGCTCTTGCTGAAGTCAAAGGGAGTCAGCTCAGCACCTCACAGTATGCGACCCTTAACTTTCCCCTTTTCCTCTCCTCCAACTGTGTTTACATTTTGAGTTTTCATCGTGTCAGGCATTTTACAGCCTTTCCACTACTGGAAAAAAGAGAACTGGAAACCTTATGATGAGGGTATAAAGGTTAAAAATAAATCAGGAACTCCGTTTAACAAACTGAGAACAAAGTGAGGCTGTCGGCTGCCAAGTTCCCCCACGTGAGTCGTGTTCCCGTCTCGGGGGCAGCGGGCAGCTGAAGACTATGTTTCTTAGCACTTGTATTACCTTTTACTACACTTGTTTGGTTTGATCAGGCCTTTAGCTGTATCAGAGTGGTACATGGAGACTTGCAACATGGTGTGCTTTGAAATCATTGGCACTCTGTACTGGCTGGGTTATGTGTTTTCTGCGCATTGAATTTGAGGTCGTTTTGGCGTTCTTTCACATCGGGCAAGGATTTTCCCACCCTCTTCCTCCTCTGCCCATCTCTGTCTTTGTAGGGCTGAGCTTTAGCTGTCTGTAGAAGTCTAATCCCTTTTTTCAAATTTTTCTAGTGTTTCAATGAGGGGTGGGGAACCTAAGTCCCGGGGGCCAGATATGCCTTGTCTTGGTCCAGGCCCCAAGACTTAGGACTTCACCCAGCAATGGGGAGCACACACCGGTGCTCCAGCCCCCTGCTGCGGCCCCCTAGGCTCTGGTGTGTGAGGGGAATGTGGGGAGTATCTTTTTCCTCAGTCAGGGGCCACATCAGGTTTTTTTTTCCCCTCACGTGTGTGCGGTCCCTGACTGATTATTTTGCTGTAGGTCAGCGGCCCCAGACCCAAGAAAAGTTCCTCACGCCTTGTTGAAATATAAACAAGATTTTTAAATGACACGTCGCGCTGCGGCGACCCTTTTGATAGTAAAATCACTGACTCCTTTGGGAAGGGAAAATTGCTCCGGCGAGATGTTGGTTTGCTGCTCGATCATTTTTGAGAGGAAGCAGAAATGTTTCTTTTCGAAGCAGGAGTCAGCGATCCTGCGGCAGCGTTCGGTCGCAGCGACTTCGTCGCGCTCTGTCCTCTGTTGCGCACACTACGCACCGACTCAGCGCGATGTCAGGCGCTCTCGGCTGAGCTGCTGCCTTTGACGCGGAGAGCGGCAGCCCCCCGAAGAACAGTCAGGTTAATAAAAAGTTGTTTGTACAGGTGGGACCTCCCTGGTCCGCCACCCTGGGGATTGGAGTGCTCCCGATTCAGAGTTTGCCAGATCAGGGGAGGTCAAATCTCCCCGCCTGGCTGTCTGCCCCACTGTGGGCTCCACCCCATCACGCCACTGCCTTCCCCCCCCCTCCGCTGGGGTTGCACCTTCCCGCCTGGCCAAGGCTCCTGGCTGCAGCTTCCTGGCTCCCCGGGAAAGGAATGGGGCTCCTTTGCAACTGATCCGGCCCCGGGTTTTCCAGCTTTCACCACCCCCTCTGCAGCCAGCCCAGCCTAGGACTTCCCAGCCACCGCTGGGCCCCCAGTACTGGCCCTGCTGCAGCCGATCCACAGCTGGTCCGGCACAGGGCTTCCCGGCTGCCAGCGCCCCCGCCCCTCCCCTCCTCCCCCAGCACTGGCCTTGCTGCAGCCAACCTGTCAGCTTTCCTACCACTGGGCTCCCAGTGAGCCCTATTGCCAGCTGCTGGGATTCTCTGGCCAGTAACATCCAGGCCCACAGATGTTGCTGGTCCAGAGTCTCCCTGATTTTGGAGGTGCAACCTGCACCTTTAAAAATGGAGCTGGCTTCTCATTGGATGATTTTTTTTCTTTTTAAATTTGTAAATGATTTGGCTCCAGTTCTGCAAAGCATTCAACCGAGCCATGAAGCACCGTGGATTTCAAATGTGTTGCTGAATGGTGACAGTTCTCACTTACATGTCCTCCCCCCCAAATTTTCACATCACCTCCTATGAGAGAGCTTCTGTATTATCCATCCCATTTCACGGCTCCTCTGCTGATGTAAATGAAAGCAGAGAGGTTAAGTGATTTGCCCAAGGGCACAGCGGCAATGCATGGCCCTCCACTTGCCTGGATCCAGCCCCTAAGGCTCAGCAGCAATGCAGGTAAGAACTGGAACTAAGGACTCCTGCATTGCTGGCTCTAGTAGCCGTGTGGTCAGACCAGACTGCCTCTGGATGGATGTTGGATAACTTACAGGCCATCACTGCTTTGAAATTGTCCGGTATAGACAATTGAAACTTCCCTGTGATCCTTTAGCATTAGGCAGTCTGTTTCACTTAATCATACCCTGATGCTTTATGGTGAGTCCGGATTCTTGACACCGGTGCCTTGAAACCCTGACGTCTGTCCATCTATCATTATTTACCTATGGGAAACATCGAGGGGCATGTCCCATTTGAAAGATGCTGGAATAGAATAACTGCTTATATCAACCGTTTGTTGCTAGATAAGGGGGCGCCGGGTGGGAGCCAGCAAATCTATCTGCTCACTCTTGTACCAAAGTGATCCCGCTGTCTTGTAGCAGAAAAGAATAAGCGAGCCCCAGCGTGACATATATTAAAGCAAAATGTAAAATAGCAAAGTCCATATGAACTGAGCAGAGGTATTTTCTAGCTGTCTAGTCTAACGTTTGGTATCGTTTTTCTCTAGGATTACGGGGGCTTTCACCTCATAAATTTGTGCCTGTTTTAGGTCGTTAATCTTTCTTTACATGTTGCCTTGCAATTTCAGAGCTTTGCCACCATCTGGGATCACATTTTAAATGGAGTTTCCACTCAGTACGTTCCTTTTCATGAAATTATATATATAAAAATATAATAAATATATCATGGCTGGTTGGTTTTAAATGTTTTCAGTGCTTTTGCAAGGGCTTACTCTGTGTGGAAAAGCTTGTCTTCTTTAATAGAGCGTCATAACAGCAATCAGTTAAAGGATCATATTTGCAATATGCCCATAATTGGCAATTTAAAATATTGGGGTATCATTTTGCCTTGTATTCTGCTGAGGAATGTGAGCTTTGTTGTTAGGACATATCACAGTCCATTCCGCATGTTATTGTCACTATTGCAAACAAAAGAAGGGGCAACACAGGGAGCAAATCCCAATGTAAGAGATGTCTCAGAGCAAAAAATACTAACGTGGGTAGCTTGATTTTTGGCAACGAATGTTCGGCTCTGTCTGAGGGCACGACGGAGGTGCCTGCATTTGAGGCCGGGTTTGAGGGTGGAAACAGGCTGAAAGGCTATGAGTTGTCATTGGCAGCGCCTATGCGGGCATGTCATGTGAAAGCCCATGGAAGGGGAGAGGGTGGGGGAACTCAAGAGAAAGGAAAAGCGACTTAACTCAGACAGGGACTTCTGTTGGCCAATTCGTGGAGGCAATGGAAGCAGGACAGAAAGGAGGAAGTGAAAGAGAGCTGCAGAATGATGTTGCCTGCCAAAGGATAGATTGGTGGATGTTGTTGACCGTGCAGCTGTCCACAAAGGAGGGGTATTTGGGAACACTGGATGTGTCCATGGATTATGGAAATCCAGGGGGGAGGGAGGCCTGGGGCAGTTCCCAGAAGTGTGGACGCAAAGGCCGACTTCCTGCCTCAGCTGCTCCCCAACCAGAAGCCAAGTTCTCTCAGGGCTGTGTGCTACTATTGGCTGCCTCCTTTGTGGCTGGACAATTGCTGCCAGAGAGGGAGCTCTACATGAGGTAATGTTATCCTTCGGTACATCCATTCTCCCTTGGATGTCTGCACAGATGTGTTCGAGGCCACTGAGTGGTCATGCCATGGTACTTGGCTCCTTCTGAACTCCACATCCATTAGGGTGTGGGGGCGCTTCAGCCGACGGTGGGTCTGACCTGGACGGAGCAGTGGTGCTCCAGCCCGACCAGTCCGTGCCTGCCCCCATTCAAGCTGTTAACTGGTGAAACGTAACGTTTAACTGATTAAATGGGATTTTACATCCCTAATCTCCATCTGGTTGGACCCCTGGATCTCCCAGTGTCAGTCAAAGCTGAAGCTCCCTTAAGGGAACTTTGTAGAGAAAGCGGGGGATGGTGAAAGGAAGGTACCATGAAAGTGGCTCTCTTTCTCTCAACATCACCCAAATCAGGAGGCCCCGGATTCAGTATACCTGGGTCAGGAAGGATATTATTCCCAATCTAGCGTAGGGGCCATGTTGAGAGTGGGTATTTATACTAGAATCCCAGGGGAGCCAACTGAGGTCACTCAAGTAGGTTGATCTGCAAAGAATGGGGGAGCCATTCCCCAAAGCTGGTGGTTATTCCAGTGCTTAGCTTTACCAGCCCAGCACAAAACAGCTTCTCTGGTACTTTACTGGTTACCCAGAAGCCAACAACACAGTTTCCTTAAAGCAACCCAGCCTTAGGCCTCTACCGAGGCACCCAAGTCAAAAATAGAATTCTGTGGTTCGAAGAGACCTCAGGAAGTTTTCAAGTCCAACCCTCTGCCCAAAGCAGGACCAACCCCAACTCAATCAACGCAGCCAGGGCTCTGTGAAGCTGGATTTTAAAAACCATCAAGGATGGAGATTCCACCACCTCCCTAGGCAACCCTTTCCAGTGCTTCACCATCCTCCTAGGGAAATCGTTTTTCCTACTATCCAACATAGACCTCCCCCACTGTAACTTGAGACCATTGCTCCTCATTCTGCCATCTGCCACCACTGAGAACAACCTCTCTCCAGCCTCTTTGGAACCCCCCTTCAGGGAGTTGAAGGCCACGATCAAATCCCCCCTCACTCTTCTTTTATGCAGACTAAATAAGCCAAAATCCCTCAAACTCCCCTCATATGTCGTGTGCTCCAGCCCCCTAATTATTTTGTTGCCCTCTGCTGGACTCTCTCCAATGTGTCCACATCCTTTCTGTAATGGAGGGGTGGGCAGAACTGGATGCAGTACTTCAGATGTGGCCTCACCAGTGCCGAATAAAGGGGAATAATAACTTCTGCTGGCAGTGCTCCTACAAATGCATCCTAATATGCCGTTAGCTTTCTTGGCTACAAGGGCGCACTGTATGATGAGGATCACTGATGATTTTGTTCATCATATCAGCAATTTCTACCAATCCCAATGAATCAGACGCATTAGCTGCCAGGTTAATGAATAGTTCTATCCTACCCCAAATACATGCTTACAGCCCACGTACAGACATGAGAGCAGTTCTGAGATCAGATTCCGAGTAGAGATGATAAGCTTTCTAGTTGCGAAGAATTCTTACAGGATTAGTCCATAGGTTATAGTCATGGAGTACTGTGTCCAGTTCTGGGCGCCACATTTCAAGAAAGATGTGGAGAAATTAGAAAGGGTCCAGAGAAGAGCGACAAGAATGATTAAAGGTTTAGAGAACATGACCTATGAAGCCAGGCTTCATGAACTGGGCTTGTTTAGTTTGGAAAAAAGAAGATTAAGGGGGGACATGATAGCAGTTTTCAAATATCTAAAAGGGTGTCACAAGGAGGAAGGAGAAAATTTGTTCCTCTTGGTTTCTGAGGACAGGACAAGGAGTAATGGGCTTAAAGTGCAGCAGGGGAGGTTTAGATTGGACATTAGGAAAAAATTCCTAACTGTCAGGGTGGTCAAATATTGGAATAAATTGCCAAGGGAGGTGGTGGAATCTCCCTCTCTGGAGATATTTAAGAACAGGTTAGATAGACATCTGTCAGGGATGGTGTAGACAGAGCTTGGTCCTGCCTTGAGGGCGGGGGGCTGGACTCGATGACCTCTTGAGGTCCCTTCCAGTCCTATGATTCTATGATCTATATTCAGAGTTGAGTCCAACCATGCTTGGAAATCTCAGTCTTGTAACTCAGATTTCCCTGGATGAAGTTTAATCAGATAAAAAAGATCAGGTCCCAAGGGTCTTTATATCACCCCAGGCTTCTCTGTACCATTCAGAGCCTTTAGTTGAACAATAGGAAAACCTCAAGACTTATTTCCTAAGCACCATTGGTAGCTAGCTACATAGAGTAACATAAAACAATTCTCCATCATTCACACCTGATTTGCTGCATAGTTCAAAAAGAGAGGAATGTGGTGTGAATAGGAACCATTTGGCTTCATTGTTAACCTGGAACAATCAGTGTAAACGCATCAGAACACAAACTTTATCTACCAGTTTGTCCATAAATCATAGAAACGTAGAACAGTAGAACTGGAAGGGACCCTGAGAGGCCGTCAAGTCCAGTCCCCTGCCTTCATGGCAGGACCAAGCACTGTCTAGATCAGTGTTTCTCAACCAGTGGTACAGATACCCTCGGGGTACTCGAGAGAAGTCTGGGGAGTACATCAACTCAACTGAAATTTGGAGAAAACTGAATTTTTGTGTGATGTTTTACAGCGCTTTATTATTTTTGTACTTCTTACACCCAAAAATTTTATCGCCTGCCCAGCTACGATTAAGTTGTTTAAACCAATGTGTTGCAATGGTAGAAAAAAGTTTTGTGTGTCTGAAAACTGTAGGTACTGGGAGTACTTTTTAAAAAAAAGATTGAGAAACACTACTTTAGATCATCCCTGATAGATGTCTATCCAACCTTCTCGTAGATATCTCTTGAGATGGAGACTCCACAACCTCCCTCGCCATAAAGGCTGAATTTGAATAATTTATCCTGCAGGATGCTTAACCTATTCTGGTCATGTGTCACATAGGCTAATAGAAATAAAATAGAGATCGAAAAGGCCTCCTTCCTAAAATGAACCGTAGAACCTGCGAAATGCCATGCATTCTTTATCCCTACTGAGCTTTCAAGACTTCTCAGGATCAGGTCCTAAACATCATGTCATCTTGAGAGCCCCCATATCCACACCAGGGAGGGAACACATGGCTTGTTACCGTGATGTGCAATGGCTTCAAGCTTCCCCTTATTTGATGAATGTTCCCCCTTGTATCCAGAGGGAGCGGTGGTTGCCAATTCTGCTTTCAGACAACCTCATTTTGGGTCTGCACATCCTAAACTCAGAACTCCGGTCATCTGAAGAAGTGGGCTGTGCCCACGAAAGCTCATGATACCACCTACGTGTTTTGTTAGTCTATAAAGTGCTACCAGACCATTTGTTGCTTTTTTCATGTAACTCTATTAGTCCCATTTCTGCTGGGTGTAACTGAAATCAGGCTCTGACCCATTCTCGCTGAGCCAATGTGGCATTTTGCTGATGCCATTAATAACAGACATTTTCCCCTTCAAACAGCCAACTGCAACAAGATCCTATAACTTCCCCAAGTCCTTAGGCCATCAGAGTCGAGATGTCTGTTGCAAGCTCTGCTGGTTATTGGAAAGCAGCTCTGAACAAATAAATAGCCCAAATGGCTCGGCCGTTTCGGCCGTAATTTTAGCTCTGTGCTCCTCCAAGAATGTACAAGATGAATAAGTGAATCTGTAATACATCTACAATTAATTCTATGTACGGCAGGCCGCCCCAGGGCTTGCTATGTAGGAATAATGTCAATAAACAGGTATGCTGTGGACCATGGAAATGTGGTCTTTATTAGTTGGGCAGGAAAGTTTTGACCATGCGCAAGGGTGCTGTCTGGAAAAGTAAACAGTTCAGTTATAGATCTGCTTTCTTCCCCCATCTAATTTGCTGGAATCCAAAGTCTGCCACTTACACATACCTCTGGTAAACTATAAACCAATGGACATCTCTCTCTTTCTTCTCATTTACACTGGTGTAAATTGGGGCTGTCTCATCTTGAGCAGAGTTTGGCTGGGTAAATAAATGTCCCATATGGAAAGCTTTCACCTACGTAAATGACTTTTCTTTGGGAACTTGAATGCAAATCCTCTGGGATATTTTAGACCACAGATGCATGTTTCATGGGAGAATTTCTCCCTTTCCCCTCTACCATTTGTAGCCATTGTTCTGTAAGAAACCCAATGCCCAGGCATGAAGCATTTCTCTGGTTTTTTTTCTTGCTTTTAATGTTTGTTTCCAAGCCTGGCTGGGCATGGAGGAGAGACCTGTTTCTCCTTTGAAAACCCTCTCCATGCAGAAGGCCGTGGACAGGGGTTAAAAATGAACCAGCAGATTTTTTTTTATACATATAAAGTAAAAATATATGCTCTACATCTGAAGTTTATTTAGGTCCTTTGGGACAGTGGCGCGGCTCTACGTCTCTAGTAAATTGCCAACATTTTATGGTTGTGCTGGCACCGAGTCAAACACACATCTCCTTGGCTTGTGTTGCTGTCTTAAAGCAGGCAAATTCCAGTATGTTTTTCTGTTCGCTGAATATTACTATTGACTGGACAAGGAAAGCCCTGCCCAGCCAGTTAACTTGTAGCTAACTTTCTTTTTATTAATAGTCCTACCAGGACTTAATTATTTAGATGTTTCATTACTAAAGAATCACCCCCCTCTGAACCACTCTCATGTTAGAGCTCTGCAGTTTAAAGTAGACACAACATTTTTATTTTGGATATGATTTTATATTTAATTGGCTGGCGTTAATTATAATTGGAAGTTTTCTGAGGGGTTATTTATCTATCTTTGTTCTTACATACAATATTGTGTGTGTGTGTGTGTGTGTGTGTGTGTGTGTGTGTGTGTGTGTGTGTTAGTGTTAGTTAAAGCTGGAATTTTCAAAAGGAGCCTAAAAGACAGGCACCCAATTCCCGTTGCATTTCTTTGGAAAATCCCAGTCCATGTGTTGATCCTCCACACCAAACATCAAGTTGTGCAACAGCGAAGGTTGCTGCACTTGTATGTCACATACCTGATACAAAATCTGCGCTGATTAGGCCTCAGTTGGAGTATTATGTCTCATTCTGGGCACCGCATTTCAGGAAACATGTGGAGAAATTGGAGCAGGTCCAGAGAAGAGCAACAAGAATGATTAAAGGTCTAGAAGACATGACTTATGAGGGAAGAATGAAAGAGCTGGGTTTGTTTAGTTTGGAAAGAGAAGACTGAGACGGGACAAGATAGCGATTTTCAAATACCTAAAAGGGTGTTACAAGGAGGGGGAGAAAAATTGTTCTCCTTGATTTCTGATGATAGGACAAGAAGCAATAGACTTAAATTGTGGCAAGGGAGGTTTAGGATGGGCATTAGAAAAAACTTCCTGTCAGAATGGTTAAAAACTGGAATCACCGAGGTCTGAAAGAATGTTTATACAGGCAGTCCCCGGGTTACGTACAAGGTAGGGACTGTAGGTTTGTTCTTAAGTTGAATTTGTATGTAAGTCGGAACTGGCGTCCAGATTCAGCCCCTGCTGAAACTGACCAGCGGCTGACTACAGGAAGCCTGAGGCAAAGTTGCTCTGCCCCGGGCTTCCTGGAATCAGCCGCTGATCAGTTTCAACAGCGGCTGAATCTGGACGCCTGGGACAGAGTAGCTGGGGCGCTGCCGGGTAGGTCCCCGCAGCGCCACACCTTGGCGCTGTGGGGACCAACCTGGCAGCACCCCAGCTGCTCTACTGCAGGTGTCCCCAAGTCAGCTGCTGCTGAAACTGATCAGCGGCTGATTCCAGGAAGCCTGGAGCAGAGCAACTTTGCCTCGGGCTTCCTGTAGTCAGCCGCTGGTCAGTTTCAGCAGCAGCTGACTTGGGGATGCCTGGGGTAGAGCAGCTGGGGGGCTGCTGGGTTGGTCCAGTAGCGCTGCTCCTCGGCGCTACTGGACCAACCCAGCAGCTCCCCAGCTGCTCTGCCCCAGGCGTCCTGATTCAGCCGCTGCTGAAACTGACCAGCAGCGGCTGAATCAGGATGCCTGGGGCAGAGCAGCTGGGGTGCTGCCAGGTTGGTCCAGTAGCGCCGAGGAGTGGCGCTGCGGGACCAACCTGGCAGCGCCCCAGCTGCTCTACCCCAGGCATCGGCGAGAAAAGCCTGGTCTGCTGGGGGGGGGGGGTGCAGCTACTGCGCCCCCCCCCAGCAGACCAGGGGGACGCGTGTGGCGGGACCGCCGAGGCGCGTCGCAGTCCCGCTGCCCGCATCCTCTGTGGCTTTTCTCCGCGTCTCCCTGGTCTGCTGGGGACCCCCGCCCCCCCCCAGCAGACCAGGGAGACACGGAGCGGCTTTTCTCACCGCGGAGGACGTGGGCGGCGGGACCGCGGCGCGTCTGGGCAGTCCCGCCGCCCGTGTCCTCCGGGGCGAGAAAAGCCCCATTCGTAAGTACGGATCTGACATAAGTTGGATCCGTGTAACTCGGGGACTGCCTGTATATGTGGTGTATGTGTGGTGTCTCAATATAAAAACAAATTGTTATATCTCGAATATTTGAGTTTGTTGGACTGTTTGTTTGTCTCTTTGTTCAAGAATTCCTCCTAAATGGTAAAAGGACCACCAAATTCAGTAGACAGCTTCCTCTTATCAGAACTTAAAGCAAGGTCAGGGTTTGGGTGCACCAGGAAAATGGGATGTGCCTGGAATGAGAGTGCTTTTCAGAAAACCACATAGAAAAGAGACAGAATCACCAGGCATGTGAAAGGGGCTTTCTGGCCCTCTCCCCCAGTTTTTCAGTGGTGCACATCATAGTAAAAACCTCCATACAGATATGCAGATCGGATGCACCTGAGACATGCCTGCAGTGTGATCCTTAGAAAGGATGTTGTGTGGAAATGATACTGTTTAGCTCACAAGTTTAACAAATGATAGTTGTGAAAGATTCTTTTGATTATTTAGGTAGCTAGGTGTTTGCTGTTTTCTCTGAGGTTGCACTCTGTGTTCTTTATGGAAACATGCTTAGGAATAGGACTATACCTGACTTGAATATGCTTTATGCAAAATACTGCATGTTACTTGATCACCGGAAAGCTTGTATTCCCTTGAATGTGCATTTTCTACATGTGTGCAGGTGCCATTTTTGTATCTGTATATTGACCGTAGTTTTATTACCAATGTGTTGAGAAAAACCTATTTTCAGCCCATCAGGAACAACAGTGAAGAGGCTAGATACACAGCTAATAGGCCATTAACAAGAAACTACTGAGTGGGGAAGAATTGTCTTCCTGCAGGCATGCTACAAAAGATATGTGGTCATGTTACCCGATGGTGGAATCCATCTTGAATTTTGTATATTCCCTCAAGGGTGTGGTGGTATTGGACAAAGGGAAATTCTATAGAAGGCAAGGGAAGGAAACAGCGATTGTCTTCAGCTGGCGTTACAGACTGTCATCCCGCCCCAAGAGAATACACAACACCTGAAAACAAAAGTACTGTAATGCCGGGGGAGAGGGCCAGAAAAAACTTTTTCCTGTGATTCTCAGCCTGAGGCTATGTCTAGACTACGTTCTGTTTTCGAAAAAGGATATGCAAATTCCATGAGAATTTGCATATCTTCTTCCGATCTCACTTTCAAAAGAGGATCTTTTGAAAGTGAAAGTAGTTTGGACATGGGTTTTTTTCGGGAAAAAACCCTTTTTAGAAAAAACCACTCTTCCTTAAAAAAAAAACAAGGTTTACGTGGGGGTGGGAGGGTTTCAAAAAAGGAGTTTTTTCCCAAAAAACCCACGTCCAGACTACTTTCACTTTTGAAAGATCCTCTTTCGAAAGTGAGATTGGAAGAAGATATGCAAATTCCCGCAGAATTTGCGTATCCTCTTTTAAAAAAAAAAAAGTAGTTTAGACGTACCCTGAGTTTCACCATTCCCTAGTTTCATTCCATTACTTCTCTTCGTGCCCCCTCTACTGTTCCTGTGTTTGTGATGTTTGTACTGCTCATATGTGTGAACAGTTATTTTGTCCGTTAATCCAAGTCATCCAAATTCATCCTATTTCTTTCTATCTTTATTTACCAGTAGGTCCCTCCAGACCTTTATTCACTTTTATTTCTCTTCTCTGAAATACTTTCAATCAGTTAAATTTTCTGCAGGTGTTAACACACTGGGATCTGAAAGAATGTGTGTATATGTGGTGTGTGTGTGGTGTTTCAATATAAAAACACGGGTGTGGTGTTTTTTCTTACTTGTGGAGGAGCGAAGCAGGGCCGTAGGTTTATTATAATCACTGATATAATAACTTTAAACAATTTTAAAAGCATTTTGTGGGATTATCTACCATTGTCACTTATTCCAAGACTTATTCCTCTCCGTGTCAGCTGTAAGTTTGTCTTGCAGCTGGTTAATTTGATTCATAAACGACTGCTGCAGATACTGAAGTGGATCACAAGCCCTTTCCCTTGCGCAGTTCTCCCACGTAGAACTTCTTGGAAGCTTTCTAGGAGGCACAAGGTTGTGACTCAGCAAAGGAGTGGAGCTGGAGGTTTACTAACACCCCCAAACTAAACTCATTAAAAAGATGGACTGTTTCCCTCTTCCGATGGGTTTGACACGGACGCCTCTTCATGACACAGCAGAGATGTTTTCATAGGAAACAATTGCGCTAGGAAAGCACTCGGCATGCCAGAATTATACGGCTCGGTAGGTTTTTTCCTCTTAAATGCCAGCAGATGCTCCATGCACCTTTCCCCCGGCTTTGACAGTGCCAATGTGGGTATTCCTCAGGTGGAATGGGATGCTGGAGGTAGGGTGAAGGAGTGGAGGGGAAGCCACTCCATGTTTCTATGGGCAGCTGTTGACTTGAACACAAAAGGAAAACAGGGAGAGCTTTCCCAGCGCCACAGTTGCCTGTGTGTCAGGGTTGCTGGGGGCAACTCTGTCTCTCAGATTTGCTCTGGACCTCTTCTTTAGCCTCAACACCCTCTCCTGAGTAAATACTTGTTTCTCACTGGGAAAGCTACAAAGCGCTACACCCGTGCTTCACAACCATATGGAATGCATTCCGAAAGAACACACACACAGCACACGCTCCTTTGGGCTTTTCACTTCTTTTGCTCCCCCTCTTCTCCTCACCTATTTTTTAACTAATCTCTCTTTCTCTCTCTCACACACACACACACACGTGTGTGTGTGAACGCACACACACTTTCCTGTTACTTCCCATAGTTGACTTACACAAGATTTATGGTTTTGAAAGGTGGCTACAGTGTAGGAGAGGAAGGTTACATTATTGATAATGCCTTGATAGGCTCCATATGCCTAAAACCGTTTCCCATCAAAAACACTTCTTTCCCTCCCTCAACAAATCCTCCAGGGAGCCATGTGTTCTCTGTGGTGGAGTTGCTGCCGTGTTAGAATGTTGAGCTCTTGGGTCGGGGACTTATTTGACTCCTCTCGTCTATTGTACATCTTCTCCTCTACCAACATGTGCATGTAGATACTGAGAAACAGGAAGGAAAAAGGCACTGTGCTAGCATGAACTGTGTTACTGACTCCATGACAAATTGCGGAGCTCCATCTCGTCTTTTTTTCTCTGCTTTGTACTTTGGGATGACGATTATTGATAACTAATATGGCTGCTCACCACGTAGGTCAGGTCTGCACTTACCCCGAGATGGACATTCCAGAGATTGATCTTTTGGGGTTTGATTTATCATGTCTAGTTAGGCCCCATTAAATCAACCCGGAACTCATTGATCCCGGAACTCTACAAGGTTGTGAGGAGTAAGGGAAGTCGACGGGAGAGTTTCTTCCGTTGACTTCCCGCAGTGGGTATGCTGCAGAAATTCTGCTGAAGTCGACTCCAGCTATGCTATTCTTCTAGATGGAGTTGTGTATCCTAGGTTGACTTTTTCCAGTAGCGTAGAGCTTTCCTGAGTCTGATGAGGATCTGGGATAAAGATCAAAAAATCCATTTGCATTTTCTGGCTTGTCTTCACACACATACAAATGTCTTTTTTAAGCAAGGACTCAGGCTTGGTCTGCCTACCTATCAAACAATGAAGGTGACAATGGTTCTTTGTCTTTGAAGAATCTCATGATACCATCTAGATGTTTCATCAGTCTTTAAGTGTTTCCTGACTCTTTGTTGTTTGCTAATTAATGGTTCTTATCTGCCCTCTTTGGCTCTCTAGTCTTTAGGTGCTTATAGACTATTTGTTTTCCCTATTGCTTTCCAGCTCCGCTTTCCCTTGAAAATATTTTTTGCCCACTGCCTTTTCTTGTCCCGCCCCCCTTCCCAATTTTCCCTTCTTCCACCTTCCCCCCCATCTTCCCTATTTATTTTGGTCCTAAACATCCAACACTCCAGTCATCTGAATAAGTGGGCTGTGCCCACGAAAGCTCATGATACCATACATGTTTTGTTAGCTTATAAAATGCTACCAGACTATTTGTTATTTTTTCAGTTTACCTGTACAGACTAACTCGGATATCCCAAAAGCTTACAAAGGTTTCCCAGCATAGCTGTGTCAGTAAGGAGTGTGGAGAAAAAAAATCCCGCCCCCTAACAGAGACAGCTATACCGGCAAAATCTCAGAGTCAGCACAACTGTACCAACAGAAGAGTGCTTTTATTGGCCTAACCGATGTCGTTCTGAGAGCTACCGTGCCTATGCTGGCAGACCTCCCTTTTCTAGTATTCACAACGCTTTCATGATGCCAGCAGAACTAGGCCAGCAAAGGCTCCGTAGCATGGATGAGATTTGCAGTCGTAGTTTTGCATGGGACTCCTCCCCCATGTCCATTTTCTTCCCCTACAGAAGGGGGAGCTTCAGAGACGTAGGAAAGTGTGGATGCCTCTCTGAACAGAACCTCTGCGGTCCGGCAATCCCATGGGAACATGTTTCTCAACACCTGGGTTTGTTGTGCCCCACAGTCGCTGCCTTTCTCAAGGGTCTAGTTATCTTCACTTCTGGTTCTTCCCAAAAGTGAGGTAGCTAAGAGATGTGGGCATGTCTTCACAGCACACCGACTGCAAGATAAAATAGAAGAGGGGTGCGGGTGGGTGTGTCTCATCTTTACCTCACTTTGTTGTTTTAATTTCAGAATTAAAGGACCGTCTCCTCCCATACAAACCCACCCGGGGATTGAGGTCCGCTGAGGAGGCTCTGCTCTGTGTTCCTCCGTTTATGGAGAGAAGGTTGACATCTACATGGACCAGGGCCTTCTCAGCCTTTGCCCCTAGGCTATGGAATTCTCTCCCCCGGACAGTCACCAGGCAACAACGTTGGTACTGTTTTGGCGCCAGGCCAATGCCGCCATTTTACCCGTGCTTGTATTGGTGTTTAGGTGTGTGTCTTGAGGTGTTTTAACAGGTTTTCTGCCCCCCCCCTCTTTTGGGGTTCTGTATTTTACTTTTATATAGTCCTTTAAAAATATTTTGTTGTCTTTTAAAAATATTTTGTAAGCCACCTCAAATATTTTAAATAGAGAGGTGCAGTAAAATTATTTTCAATAAATAAATAATTTGCAGGCCTTCAACCCACTTGTCCCTTCCCCCCATGTTGCTGGGTATAATTACACCCTGTAAAGCTGACACCATATCCAGTTTGGTTTTGATTACATAATCCACACACACTTGCTCTCCTTTCCAAACGGAAAAATATTGCCTAGCAGTTTTGGAGTCAAGGTGGAATAAAGAAAACAGCCTTTGATGAATCTCTCTGTAGTAGTGGGGATTGCTTGTGAAGACTCAAACATCCAGATTAATTTAAAACAGCTCCCAAGTGACGGGGAGGAGGGGAAAGGGGCCCCCAATGGCATTTCAAACTGATCATCCTGCAGAACCAGGATGTATGAATACCATAACCTTCAACCCCCTAGTCGTATTGGCCTTGGCAGAGTTCCTTGACCCCTTGGATTGCTCCATCCTGTCCTAGTGTTAAAGGAAGGAAGGATGCGGTCTTTTGTCCTGGGGCGGGGTGGGGGCGGGTTACAACAGCCTTAGACCCAGATAAAGCAACAGCTTTATTAATTCCAGCTTTGCTAATAGGGAATTACAATAGTTGTGGGATTTGGCCAGGAGCGCGGACTCCATTGTCATGCATAGTACAATATTTTCCCTTGTTTGTCGTTTGGATTTTGCTACAAATAATTTGAAGATGTGTTGTGTCTCCTTCAATTAAAACAGTGATTTTCAGCTATTGTTTTTGCTGTCAGGATTTTCAAACAAGGCTAATAAATATGAACGTTTGCTAGACATGCAAAGGCGAATTCTTAGCTACTTTTTTTTTTAATGGAGCATTTTTATCTGGGGAGGTTATTCGCTGCCACGAGTTTGTTTTCGTCTGAGTGATGGAAGAAGCAGGTTTATTGCACTGCATGGAAAAGTTCCCGGTGTCAGAAAACATCAGGATGCTATACAAATAATGTGGTGCAAACACTAGCATCTTAAATTGACATCACACATTTGGAGTCATTTAGTTAGAATGTAAACATGCTGAAATGGAGCCCACCTCTGTGAATCAGAAGCCCTGACTTCCTTTTCTTTCCTGGTTCTGTGATTGAATAGGAGATGTAATCTCCAGGGCTGTGTCCAGACTCCATGCCTCCGCCGACGGAGGCATGTAGATTAGCCAGATCGGAAGAGGGAAATGAAGCCGCGATTAAAATAATCGCGGCTTCATTTAAATTTAAATGGCTGCCCCGATCTGCCGATCAGCTGTTTGTCGGCAGATCGGGGGAGTCTGGACGCGATGCCCCGACAAAGAAGCCTTTCTTCATCGACACAGGTAAGCCTCGTGAAACCAGGTTTACCTGTGTCGATGAAGAAAGGCTTCTTTGTCGGGGCATCGCGTCCAGACTCCCCCGATCTGCCGACAAACAGCTGATCGGCAGATCGGGGCAGCCATTTAAATTTAAATGAAGCCGCGATTATTTTAATCGCGGCTTCATTTCCCTCTTCCGATCTGGCTAATCTACATGCCTCCGTCGAAGGAGGCATGTAGTCTAGACACACCCCAGGAATGCAACACCTTTCTCTTTCCCTGTGTTCTTCTAGCTGTATCGCCTCTTTTATGCTACTTACCACTTGTTTTGATCTCTGTTGAGGAGGAGGATTTATAAGGGAGAGGCATTAAGTAACCGCTAGGGATGTGAATGGGTTACTAGATACTGGTTTCAGAGGGGGTAGCTGAGTTAGTCTGTAACTGGAAAAACTTAAAAAGCAACAAATAGTCTAATAGCACCTTAAAGACCAACAAAACATGGAGATGGGCAAAACCCACTTCTTCAGATGACTGGAGTATTCAAAGTCCAGATCCAAGAATAAATAAGGGAAGGGACAGGGGGGAAGATGGGGAGGAAGGAGAAAACAGATAGCGAATAGATTCTTCGGATGAGTTAGTCTGTATAGGATAGATTGTTTAAGTTACAAGAGGCTGATAAGAACAATTCGCACCTCCATTGGTTGGTTGGTTGGTTAAGTCATTAGGATGTGGAAGGTAAAGTGGGAGCCAGCTGATGTCTCTGTTCATTCCATTCTGATAAGAATTAAACTTGTAAATGAAGTTACGTTCCAACCCTTCCCTGTGTATTTGGCTTGTGGAATTGGCCTGAAACAACCCGGTGACTTGGAAATCCATTCATGCGTGCCCAAACCAGCCTTTTTGGATATCTGATTTGTGTCCATTCATTCTTTCCCATAGTGACTGTCCTGCTAACTGGATACCGGTTAACTGGTACTTGGGAGCCGCCCCCTGCTCACAACCCACCATGGGTGGAGGGATGCTCCAGTCCCGCAAGAGTTGGGAGCCTGCATGGGGGAATGGGAGTAGAAGTTGCTGCCTGCCCTTCCTCTCCTCCCCCCCCCCCCCCACCTTAGGGGCTGCCAGCTGTTTCTTCTACAGATGGTTTAGCTGGTTAGCTGATTAATCAGTATTTTTCATCCCTTGCAATCACACAGCGTCTACAGAATTAGAGCTGATCAGATAACTCCAGTTTTGTCTGTGGGGAGGCTTCTTGTGAAAATGGCTAATTTTTTTTGCTGGGAAAAAAAATGGAACCTAAATCTGTAAAGGATTCGGGGTTTTGGAAGAAAAAAAGTGTCCCCAGATTTTGGTTTCACAGCAAGAAAATGCCAAAGTAAGAATGCGAGGGAAATGGTCTTCTAAAAATGGCATTGAGGTGGTGGCAGGAGGAAATCGTTTTCTCGTAGAATGTTTCAATACAATAGGTTCCACTGGCTCTGTTAGTAGGGGTAGTGGATGCAGAGGAAGTCTACTGCCCCGTGACACTTTTTCTTCTCTCTTTCAGACCCAGCCTGTACCCAACCCACTTGCCTATTACATGCATCGGTCCCCATGGTGGTTTCACCAGTTTGAGACCTTATGCAATCACTTCATTGAGCTGGTGGTGCCGTTTTTTATCTTCATGGGACGGCGCATGTGCATCATTCACGGCGTGCTACAGATTCTCTTCCAGGTGAGACATTCCTACTTTGGCCTGATTAGCATCGCAGCTTCGTGAGTGGTTGCTGAAACATTTGGAAGACTCTGGAAGCCACCTCCTATTTTTATACATCTTGCAGCATGACTGTATAAGGTCTCAGGAAATACATTAACATCTAGGGCAGAGGCACCGGATGGTTCAGGTTAGGTCACTCGTTGAAATCCAGCCCAAGTTGATGGTTATTCAAAATCAGTGGCTGATACCTCTTTGCAAAGCTGCTGGGGGCATGTCTGGTCTGATGCATGAAGGCATCCCTGCCGATTTTTCTCATCACAATTAGCATTGTTGTGAGCCGAGAGACCAACATTAATAGAGGGATTAAAATAATCGCTACAGTTGGGTCATAGCTCCAGCTGACGGAGTTGGTAGTGTTGGATGAAATTTCACTATTTATCAAAAATCGATCTTTTTATGAAAACATTTAATTTTTTTTTCAAACATTTCTATTCTCTGAAGAACATTGACAAATATGGATGGGAAAATGTAGCCTCTTCAATGTTGGTTTCGTTTTTCTGCGCGGCCAGATTTTATGACTTTACTTTGAATTTTAAAATGGTCCATATTTTAAAGTTAAAATGTTTAATGTAACAAGGCAATCCATGAAAAACTCAAAAGTGGAAAATCCTAGACTGTTCCTTTGCTAATTCCTCTCCAAGTCTTTTCCCTCAAAGTAAATTGCTTCTTAATTAAACTGCAGCCATTCTGAATCTCAGGCGCAACTTTTGATTGTTAAATAAGAACGGCCACACCGGGTCAGACCAAAAGTGCATCTAGCCCAGTATCCTGACTGCTGACAGTGGTCAATGCCAGATGCCCCAGAGGGAGTGAACAGAACAGATAATCGTCATGTTACCCCCTCCCCTGTCATCCATTTCCAGACAAACAGAGGCTAGGGACACCATTCCTACCCATCCTGGCTAATAGCAATTAATGGACCTAACCTCCATGAATTTATCCTGCTCTTTTTGAACCCTGTTAAAGTCCTGGCCTTCATATCTTCTGGCAAGGAGTTCCATAGATTGACTATGCACTGAGTGAAGAAAAACTTCCTTCTGTTTGTTTTAAACCTGCTGCCTATTCATTTCATTTGGTGACCTCTAGTTCTTATATTATGGAACAAGTAATTAATTTTTCATTATTCACTTTTTCCATGCCGGTCATGATTTTATAGACCTCGATCATATCCCCCTTTAGTCTCCTCTTTTCTAAATTGAAAAGTCCAAGTCTTTTTAATCTCTCTTCATATGGGACCCGTTCCAAACCCGTAATCATTTTTGTTGCCTTTTTCTGAACCTTTTCCAATGCCAATATATCTTTTTTGAAATGAGGCGACCACATCTGTATGCAGCATTCAAGATGTGGGCGTCCCATGGTTTTATGTAGAGTCAATAAGATATTCTCTGTCTTATTCTCCAGCCCTTTTTTAATAATTCCTAACATCCTATTTGCTTTTTTGACTGTTGCTTCACACTGAGTGGATGTTTTCAGAGAACTATCCACAGTGACTCCAAGATCTCTCTCTTCAGTATTTGTAGCTAACTTAGTCCCCATCATTTTGTATGTATAGTTGGGATTATTTTTTCCAATGTGAATTACTTTACATTTAGCAACACTACATTTCATTTGCCATTTTGTTGCCCAATCACTTAATTTAGTGAGATCTTTTTGAAGCTCTTCATGGTCTGCTTTGGTCTTAACTATCTTGAGCATCATAGGGGTAGCTGAGTTAGTCTGTAACTGGAAAAACTTAAAAGCAATGAATAGTCACACTAGAGAGGCATCAGTTTAGCAGTGGAGGGAAGGACGGTGCTAGGAATCCTAGAACCCCACGGGTGCCAGCTGGACAGCAGAGGGAAGGACGGCGCTAGGACCCCGTGGGTGCCAGCTGCTTCCACACCTGCCGGAATTTGAAACTGAGCGTGAAGCGTCTGGCAGGGGAGGCGCCGGGGAGGGGGCAGGCTGAGCATGTGCAGAACACAGCTGGTGCACAGGCCCCGTCTGCGACTACAGCCCCCATAATCTCCTTCGCCACCAGTGGGTCCAAGGTGCCGCCCATTGGGCTGCAGCATCCAGGTCCTCCCCTGTAGCCCGCCCCTCAGTTGGCCTGAGGGCACATCAGTCTGGCTTGAAGCAGACTGGCCCCAAGCACTGGAGGGAGTCCCACGTGGCGGTGGGACAGGCAAGGGGGCTGGGGTTTGGGGGGCCCGGGCAGGTTAAAGTGCTCTTCAACAGGTTTCTGTGTGTTCTCTGTATCTTGCGCAGTCGAGCATCACCTGCAAATTTTGCCACCTCCCTGTTTACCCCTTTCTCCAGATCATTTACAAATAAGTTGAATAGGATTGGTCCCAGGTCTTTTGTTCAATGTCTCTTCAGCAGGGGGAAGCTCGTATACTGAAGCTATTAGAGCTTTTGGGACTAGTAGGGGTGTAAAATCTTGTTGAAAATGCTAACCAGTTAAATTGTATGTTTAACTAATTAAGTGGCCTGAAAGCCTTCTGCTCCAGCGGGGCTGGGGGCCAGTTAAATGGTCAAGCATGCCATTAAGGCGAATGCTTACCGGGTAACCAGTTAACCCTTTATATCTGTAGTAAATACATGTGATAGGTAAACTGGAGAACAACATATAAATCAGCTATGGGCAGCCTAAACTAGTGAGTGGGCCACTTGAGTGGATCTCTGTCATCAAAGTAGACTACAAGATTGTCGTAACCAGTTAAATTGTTATTTAAAACAAATAAAAGGAAGTTCTTCTTCACACAGCGCATAGTTAATCTGTGGAACTCCTTGCCTGAGGAGGTTGTGAGGGCTAGGACTGTAACAGGGTTTAAAAGAGAACTAGATACATTCCTGGAGGTTAAGTCCATTAATGGCTATTAGCCAGGATGGGTAAGGAATGGTGTCCCTCGCCTCTGTTTGTCAGAGGGTGGAGATGGATGGCAGGAGAGAGATCGCTTGATCATTACCTGTTCGATTTACTCCCTCTGGGGGTATGTCTACACTACCCCGCTAGTTCGAACTAGCGGGGTAATGTAGGCATACCGCACTTGTAAATTTCACGAGGAGTAACGGTAGTTCGAACTAGGAAGCCTAGTTCGAACTACCTAGTTCGTGCCCCGTGTAGCCGCGCTGCACGGGGTTCGAACCAGCGGGGTTTTAAAAATGGTGGCTCCCCGCTTATGCAAATGAAGCCCGGGAAATTCAAATCCCAGGCTTCATTTGCAAGTGCGGTATGCCTACATTACCCCGCTAGTTCGAACTAGTGGGGTAGTGTAGACATACCCTGGGACACCTGGCATTGGCCACTGTCGGCAGACAGGACACTGGGCTGGATGAATCTTTGGTCTGACTCACTATGGCCGTTCTTATGTAACCAAGGTAACCCAGAGTCTCCCAGGATAGGGTAGTGTTTTAACTGGGGTTGCATATCTAGAATTGGTGGGGTGTGCCGTTTGAACGTTAGCCACGCTCTGGCTGCAGAGTCCTGCATTGCTCTCTCAGTTGTTGTGTGCAATCAACACGCACCTCCCTTCACGTGCCCTGGCTGTACACGTGTGTCACTTCAGTAATACCAGTCGGGGAAAAAAAAACAACCTACACGGATGGAAACCAGTGGAGTCTGGCAACCCTGTGCGTGGGCAACGGTAAACGAAATGTCTCTGGGGACACACGTAGAACCCCAAAGAGCCACCACAGGTATAAACTGCCTGGGTAAATCAGAAAAATGCTGATTGGGTTTTAAAAGACTGACATGAAAGCAATGAAAGCAGGGGAGTTCTGGGTCTGTGATGAAATGCCCCACCTCCCCAATCACACCCTATAGCAAGTACCACAGCACATGTGGCCTGTTTGCTCTCCTTTCACACCTCGTGGTGCATTTCTGATGCCATTTGATGCGTTGTGAAGTCTCTCTTGGGCGCTCCATTCAGCGGCAAGTGGGAACCAAAGCCGGGACGTGGTGCAATGGGTTAGAAATTGGTGTGATTGTCTCTGTCCTGGGACAATCCGAGCCTCTCACTTGAAAAAAATAAATCCTATCCAGGTGGGAGTCTTTGATCTGTCAGAACGTAGTGCCCACGCACAGGTCATCCTACACGCTGTACCCGGCAGTACACCCATACGGAACTAGTCAGTGTTTCTGGAGGAGAAGCGTGATTGTTGTAAAAATGACGATGCCCTAGGAGGCTAAGAAAATTGTTCGCTGTGTCTCCTCTCTTTTACCCACATGTGGATTATTATTTAAGAGCGGTATCCTGTCACATGTGCTGTGCAAATATACAAGCCTCAAGGCAACCCTTTGGAATCCCATCTCTCGGTGTTAACCTTTGTGCGTCACGGTAGCATCGGCTCGATTTATGTGGTTACATAAGATCTTCTGTGGCGGCAACTGTGTGTTCTTCAGTGTGCTCGACAGAATAATTTCCCCATCGCTGTGGCATTTCTAAGGTGCCTGTTCCTTCAGAACCTGAGCACGTCACAGCGTTTGGAGAAATGAATACCACATGCATTGGTGCACAGGTGCTCTTCTGCTCCACTCTTCTAGTTTTACAGTGTAAGGGCCCAGTGGATCTATAGAAATGTAGTTGATCTATAGACCTTATTTGCTTGAAAACAAGACATTTTCCGATAACTGCCTAGGTAAATCCGATAAGGGCGGCCCCTTTTCCTGTTGTGGTGAACACTACAGAGCATTGCTAGAAAACCAGGTCTGCGTAGGTAATGGATTGTGCTTAACTCCTTCATATGTGAGATCACCTAAATATTCAGGTACTAGCACTAGATTGGCTTGTTAAAATTCAACCATGAGGTAGCAGAGCTGTAAAATCACATTTAGTTGGTGAACAGGTTAACTGGTTAAAGGAGGGCTGGGTGGGAAGGAGAGGAAGGACTGCTCTAGCCTAGCCGGGTCGGAGCAGCCCCTGCTTTCGAAGGCCAGGGTGCCCTGCAGGCTGTGGGCAGGCAGGGAACTGCTCCAGTCCCCACCGGTTAACCTTAACTGGTTAAACCAGCCGTGGCCAACCCGTGGCTTGCGAGCCACATGTGACGATTGCCCCCCAACAGTGTGGTTTGCGAAGCTGCTCCTGTGCCCCCCCCAACAGCCCCTGTCCCCCACTGGCTCTTCTCCTGCCCTCTCCCCCCCCCCCCCCCCCCCCCCCCCCGGATTCCCTGTGCTTGCCAGGTCGGAGCTGCAGGGTTTTAAAAATGGTGTCCAAGATGGCTGCTGTCTTAAAGGGGCAGCCTCCTTTTAAATTTTTTTTTCTTTTTAAGTCTTTTGTTTTTACTCGACAATTCTGTTCTGGGGGGCTTTTTTCCCCCCCCTTGACAATTCTGGTGCAGCTCTTCACATTTTGTCCTCTGCTGTTTTGGCTCTCTTTGTTAAATGGGTTGGCCACCCCTGGCTTAAACATTCACATGCCATAAACAATCACTTTGCACTGGAACCATACGCAGAGCGGTGAGATTTGTGCATCTGCTGTAGAAGCCCAGGTCATCACGGATACATTCAGTTTCAGGCTCATCGTCAAACCTAAACGGTGTTTTGTGCGTGTAACAAAACTCTGAGCCAGGTCAGTTTTGTCTGGTTATCAAGATTGGCTGCCAAGATCTCAGTGTTTCGCACCAGTCTGAGAAAACACCATTTTGCCATTCAACTCCATCCTTCCAGCTACCCCTCATGAACCAGAAAGAAGCACAAATAGCTCTGCATTATCTATTTGCTGTCTCTGGCTTGCTGTGTTTTTGGGGCCCTCTTACACGTACAGCGAATGCTGAGCATTGTAGCAAAGGAAACAAATGCTGCCCACTCAACAGCCAGAATCAAACCTAGAGACAAACGGTCTTAATTCAGCCTTCCCGACCGGGCCGAAAAACGTAAGACCATCAGAACGGCCGCACTGGGTCAGACCAATGGTCTGTCTAGCCCAGTGTCCTGTCTTTTGCCAGAGGCCCCAGGGGGAATAAACAGAACAGGGAATCATCAAGGGATCCCTCCCCTGTTGCCCATTTCCAACATCTGACGAACAGAGCTAGCAACTTCTCAGAGGACCCGCTAATGGGCAATGCAGCCATTGTATGCTACAGAATTTAAAAGGGGGAGCCACTGGGATCTGAGAAAGCAAGGTACGTAAAATAAAGGCTCGTAATGACATAATATAAGTGTGTCCATCCAACCGCCCTTTAATTGGCACTTTATTGATAGTTTGCAATTACCGACCTATTTCTATCACAAGGGGCGTCTGCGAGGGGGAAAAGGATCTCAGTGTAATAAGCAACTCTGGAGCCTTTATAGCATTTCAACAAAAACCTGTTTATTTAATATTTACTGCCCTTTTCTTCATTCAGAATGACTTTTATTGACAATACTTCTGCTCTGCAAAGGAAGCCATAAAGTTTAATGTTGATATACCACTTAATTCTGTTTTTCAAGATTTGAATTGACATTACATGCCAGGTTTATTGGACATTTTATAATTGTTATTGGAGTCATGGTGGCTAGGCTGAGTGTATTTTTCCAGATTCCAACAGGCCTGGAGAATATTGCTTTGTCCGGAGTCACCCCCTCCCCAGAAACCACCTGAATTATTCTTCTGACTCTTTCACGCGGTAATGCAAAGGTTTAGGGAAGAGGCTTCCATTGTTGCCAACTTGTAAGGCGCCTGTGAGCCCGACAGAACTGAGGACGACACTCCCAAAGTATGACTCGTCTCAGAGCTGCAGTCCAGTTGTGTTGGGCATTTAACTTTTATAATACAAAGTATGCCTAGAGGCAACCCATGGGTGGGAAAGCTATGCAGCCGATCTGTCTGAACATGAACGAAACATGCAGTCTTTCCTGTAAATGTAAATACGTAATTGGTTCATTTTTCTTCCTCTGTTCAAATATTTGTTGTGTTCTATAAACTGCATTTAAAGAGAAATTGACAGCGTTGGCCAGCCCCATATGTAATCCTCATCTCTCACCCCTCCCACTAAAAATGCTTCTTTCTTTCAAAATATCCACCTCACTCTCACCAAGAGTTTTCTTCCCTTCTGAAACCAGGGGTTGCGTCAGTCTTAACCTACGCTCCGTCTTTGATTGTCTTTTTTAAAATGGAAATGCATACATAGATGCAGCACCAACCATTCCTCGTCATGGCTCTGTTTGTGTGAGCAAGGCAGGGAGGTTGAAATTGATGGGAATTGTATGTGCTAGATCAGGGCTACTTAACATCCATTTGTTTGTGGCCTGCAACGTGGTTTGGGTTGTCAATATAATGGTCAATATATACATTATATAAAGTAGTCAATATAATGGTCTTCTGTTGATATGCGTTTTAGTGGTTACATTCCTGGACTGTCATTGCTCATTCAAAGTGCTGTCATGTGGGTGGAAATCAGGTAAATATTGCATTTTATTAAGATCAGCAAAACTGACTTAAATGGAGCCTGCGTGTTGTGTAGTTTTGCCTTAATCTTTGTATTCATGCCCGTCAGTGTGAAAGAAGCTATTTGCATATGCATTTGCATGTATATGCAACCACACTTCAGTTGCAGCCCTCGGCATGTGCTGTGAGTATCCTTGTGGCCCCCGGGGCTTCCACAGTTGGGTAGCCTGTCCTAGACACCAGCCTGTCCTATCGGCTCAGAGAACTTGACCCAGCTGCCATCTTGATTAGTGTGAGCCAGCCAGCCAGAGAGCTACAGTTTTAAGAATGCTTCAACCTTGTTGTTGCAGATGGTAATGTGTTTGTCTTGTTCTTTTTTTCCCTGTTGGGTTTGTTGTTCCTGCCTTGAGTGTGTTTTCTGGAGCAAAGAGAGTCAATTTTGGGCCCCTCCACCTTGACTAATGTCCCTGGAACGCTGCCCAAATTTCACTCTCTGGCTGGTGCCTACGTAGGGATGTAATTCCTGTGAACATCCCAGTGCCAGAGACAAGGGGCTCGCTGGTGTCAAGTCGTGAGTTTCCTCTTGCCTGACCAGTTCAGTGGACCCTGATTCACGTATGCCGTAACCCGTCTCTAGCCGGTGCTGTGGGAGTACTCATTAGAAAGCCAAAACAACCCACCAGTCTGTACTGTTCCTGCATTGTGCGTATATGGAAAAAGCGCAAAGGGCTGAAAATGCGAAGGAAATATGGGACTGAAATGTGTTTGAATTAGACAATCTAGGGACAGGCTTTTTCCAGCCCAAGGAAAGGCCAGCACCCCCATGCAGGTTCAGTGATCACAGGTAGGTGGTCATTCATTGGCATATCAGGGGTTACAGGGACAGGTCAGATTGCATGGTACAAAGCCCCAGAGGTTGGAAACCAGCATGGAACCTTCTCCAGCAGCTGCCATGGCATTTTTCCACATAGTAGGACCACTGGTCTTGGAGAAGGACACATTTCAGGAGTTTAGTGGGCCATGAAAGACACAGGCAAAGAACCCCACATCAGCACTCGCCTCAGAAGACAAAGGACTTTGTAGGAGATTTTGAGGAGGGAGTAGTCAGCCATCTTGAGGGATGGAAGTGTGGGCAGACTCATACTTTAGGCCAAGACTGTATTTTTATTAAGTCTTAGACCCTGAAAAGCGTTTTTGAATTTTATTTGCTTGTAACCATTTCTGTGTTTCTCCCTGTCACCTGAGCTCCCTTAGAGCCTCTCTTTGGGATTACGCAGACTTGTTTTACTTTTATTCCAAACCAACCCAGTACCGCGTCTGCCTTGGCATGATGGCTATCGTCAGTTAAAACAGCAGGCTTTCTTCTCGTCGTTATTACTCCTTGGAATGTTCTAGGAGAGGCCTAGAATGTTCTAGAAGAGGTCTGGATGTTTCAGGGCAGATGGTTTGGGGGAAACTTGGGACGTGAGGGTGTGGTGAGGTCAGTTGGCCAGGAGGAACTGAAACTGGTGGAGACCAGGACGTGGCTAAGGTGTGGCTGTGGCAGGCTGCTGGAGACAGAGTTGCTCTTCATGCCGACGCCTCGTGTATGCCGGCTGGGAGCGTCCAGACAGGGAAAAATGGCAGCAAAGTGGTTTTAAGGCACCCATGATTTTAAGGCCCCTCTGACTGTCCTGAACTGCACTCCCCAATAAGGCAGCTTTATTTGTCAGGAACTTCTTCGTGTAAACAGACCTCATTTCACAAAGCAAGTGATGAGTGAGATCAATGCTGGCAGGCTCCCATTAGAAAAATCATTACCCGTCATGAGGAAACACCCGCTTGCCAAGAAAAAGGCGTTGAGGTTTACAGCTCTGGGTGGAACGCCTTGCAGGCATCTGCACACGGAGATAGTTGCAGTCAGATAATGGTGCCCAGAGCCTCTTTGCCCAGGATCAAAGGTGAGTCCAGAAAAAAAAAAAAACATCGCCCAAGATTTAAGAGCAGCCCCGTCAGCAGTTCACCCCCCTGGCAGGCTCAGATGCGGCTCTCGCACTGCAAACGCAGCTGCTCACAGTGTCTGCCAAGGGGCCAGGTGCCTCTGCTGGAAGAGTCTCTTCCACCACTTGGCAGGCGTGTCCCACGACAGCTGGCCACGTCTCGTGTGTGTCCATGATTCCCTGATGCTGGGGAGGATTGAAAAAAACAGACCGTTCTGCCCCCTTGGTTGATTGCTGCTGAAAACCAAAAACTCAGAGACAAGAGGCTTTAACTCTTGAAGAGATTGTGGTGGATTCGAAGCTTAATGGGGCCCAGATCATTCCAGCCTGAGAGGGCCCGTACCAGGTTTTCCATGGGGAGGAAGGAGTGGGATGTGGGACTGTGTTCATACCTAGCGGAGTCGTTTTGCACGCAGCATTTGTGACACGTGTTCCTTGCCAGGCGTTCGCTCTGCAGCGGGCTCCAGAGCAGCATCATAGACCCTCTCTCATGGCCCAAATGTCGCGTGTTTGTTCCCACCGAGATCATAGCGCAGCTGTGGCAGTTCGGGTAGGAATTTGGTATCGGTGGCACCCAGGCATACGATGGGTAGATACCATCCACACTTTTCACTTCTTTCCTGCCCTGCAGCATCCCCTATCACTGCAGTGCCGGTCTCCACATGCCTGCAGCACTGCTCCTCAATCCACATCCTCCAGGGTTCCAGTTCTGGGCTGGCATTCTTCCTGCCAATGTTCCTCCAGTCAGGCAGCTCCGGGCCTGGGAGCTAGCTTATGCAGATTATCAGAGTGGGTTCCCGTTCTCTGCTGGGCGGAAAAGGAAATTAAGATGAGGCTAGGAGGTCTGCTTCCCTCTTCAGCTTCTGGCAGGATTTGACATCAGAACTTTTCAGGTTTCTAAGACCCAACACAAGTGCATTAACCGAGCACACATGCAGGATACCTTATTTTGACCATCTCAGCTGGCATGCAGATACTATCAGGTGCTAATGTTGTGTGGGCTGCTTTGCATTCGGGATGAAATCGCAAAAGAAGGGGCGCCAATAATAATGCCAGGTATGTACACGCTGTTGTTTGAAAACACTTTGGTTCTCGCATTTATGGAACAGAGAAATTCAAATCCAAACCAGAAATAAAACAAAATAATATGGTGAACTCTTCAACGTCGTTACGGATTTATTGTGAGCAGGTGCCAGACTTGACGTGCCGAGCCACACTGCTGCAGATCGTCTCTGCCAAGAATAAAAATAAAGCGGAGGCTTATAATTCAGACTGGTCTCGGCACAGTCCTGTACTATTGCTCTTTAAAAGAAGTCTGGTGCAAAATGTCCATCTTGAGCCACAGCGTTCTCAGAAGAGGCCTGAGTTTGTTTAACCTGATGTACATTGACTCTGTAGAACGTTTCCGGGGCTGACTAAAGATGCAGAGCTTTTCACATACATTTATTTTTGCTCTTTCTGGATCCACATGAACATTCTGGCTACGTCTACACTGGCCCCTTTTTCGGAAGGGGCATGCTAATTTTGCAAGTGGGAATAGGGAAATCCGCGGGGGATTTAAATAAACATGTGCGCCGCTTTTTTCCTGGCTTGGGGAAAAGCCAGAAAAAAAGCGTCTAGACTGGCCCGATCCTCCGGAATAAAGCCCTATTCAAAGTAGGAATAAGAGATCCTCCGGAATAGGGCTTTATTCTGGAGGATCGGGCCAGTCTAGATGCTTTTTTTCCGGTTTTTCCCCAAGCCGGAAAAAAAGCGGCGGACATGTTTATTTAAATCCGTGGGGGATATTTAAATCCCCCGCGGATTTCCCTATTCCCACTTTCAAAATTAGCATGCCCCTTCCAAAAAAGGGGCCAGTGTAGACGTAGCCTCTGAGTCTGCTGTTCGGAGTCTGTACCTTATTCACTTGGGCACTTCACATGGAACAAAAGAAACATCCCTTGGAGGTAGCGTGGCACAGTGGATAGGGCACTGGACTGGCCATCAGGAGACCTCCCTTCTATTCGCATCTTTGCTGTTGACCTCCTGTATGAACTTTGGTGAGTCACTTTCCATTGCTGTGCCTTTCCCAGCCTCTGTCTTCTCTGTTTAGACTACATATTTATTAATGTAAATATGTACATCTAGGAACAAGAAGGATAGGCCATGCTTACAGGAGTAAAGACTGATCCTGGGAAATATACTCTGTGATAAAGTGGCTCTGAAAAAAGATTTTTGGGGAATGGTGGGGTATAAACAGCTGAATATGAGCTCCCTTAGCCTGGTCTACACTAGGACTTTATTCCGAAATAACCCCCCTTAGGTTGAATTTATAAGCAGAATGTTCACACTACCAAGCCCGTCATTTTGAAATAACTGGCGGCTTTATTTTAAATCTGTACTCCTGCTTTTCATCAGGAATAACGCTAATTCTGAAATAGTTATTTTGAAATAACAGTACTGTGGATGCTCTGGTGCTGCTATTTCAAAATAATTACTCCCCAGAGTAATTCAAACTGACACCCCAGTGCTTCCTGGGCCTCCTAGTCTGAGGTAGCGAGTCCACATTAACGGAGCCTGCCTTGGACTAATTTCGAGGCTTCTCCATAGTGTGGACACGCTAGTTTGATTTTGTTAAATTGGGAGATAAGTCAAATTTACTAATTTTGAAATAGTTTCCTAGTGAAAACATGACCATAGTAACTGAGACGATCCTCCAATGCATAAACGTGAGACTCTCAAGTGGGAATAGACCAGGTATTTTATCTCTGCGTCTGACCCTGGTACAACCATTGGTGAAATCCTGTGCCCTATTCTGGTGCACACAATTCAAGAAGGATGTGGACACAGTGGACAGTGGACAGCAACGAGCCAACCGAATGATGAAACAATGATAAAACACGCCTTATAGAGAGATACTCAAGATGAATAGATGTAGATCTATAGATATAGGCTTCACCCATGAATTATAGAGCAGTCAGCTTAACTTCAGAACCCAGAACACTAATGGAGTGAATAATCAATCCATTTGTAAGCTTTTAGAAGTTAATAAGGTGGTGAGTATACCCCGCACCCGAATATACCCCACGGTTTTTTCTTTTTGAGTTAAAAAAATCTTGAATACCCCGCACATGAGTATAACCCGTGGGGTACACAAGGCTGTGCCGGGGGTATATTTATGGTGCGGGGAAGGGGGGTGGGAATTAACCAGTCACTCACCACCCGGTTCCTGCGCAGCCTCCAGGAGAGTGAGTGCTTATCGCCCAGTTCCTGCGCAGCCTCCAGCGTCCAGGTGGTGAGCGCTCACCGCCCGGTTCCTCCACAGCCATAGGAAGGGATAGGGGGAGCGCTCATCCGGCTGTGCAGGAACCGGTCGTTGAGCGCTCCCCCGCCCGGAGGCTGGAGGCTGCGCAGTAACCGGGCGGGGGAGCGCTCACCGCCCGGAGGCTGGAGGCTGAGCAGGAACTGGACGGTGTGTAAAAAAATGTTGTATACCCCACACCCGAGTATACCCCGCGGGGGGAATGCAGGGTTTGTAAAAATGAATATAACCTGTTGGTTATATTCGCTAAATTACGGTAGTAGTCAACGTGGATTTTTTCAAGAACAAATCACATCACAACCTAATAGCCTATTTTGATATGGTAACAATCCTTGGGAGTAGGGGAGGAAGAAGTAGATGTGATATATCTTGACTTTAATAAAGCTTATGATACGATTTCAGGTGACTATTTCATAAACAAATTAGGGAAATGTAGCCTAGACCAGTACATGGAGTGAGGTGCTCAGAAATTTTCCAGGGGCTATATCAACTCATCTAGATATTTGCCTCGTTTTGTAACAGGCTACCTAAAAAGCACTGGTGAAGTCGGTGCAAACTAAAATTTCATACAGATGATGGCTTGTCTGTACTGCTCTATATACTCTATCCTGAAATGTAAGTACAATGTTTATATTTCAGTTGATTGATTTTACAATTATGTGGTCAAACGGAGAAGGCCAGCAATTTGTCAGAAATTGTGCTGTGACACTTTTGTATTTTTATGTCTGATTTTTGTGAGAAGCTTTTAAGTGAGGCCAGACTTGTGGGTACGCAAGACAAATTAGACGGCTGAAAGGGGCACCATGGTCTGGAAAGGTTGAGAGCCACTGACCTAGATGAACCAACTCTAAAGTGGGTGCACAACTGGTTGGAAAACTTAACAAAGAGAAGGTTAAGGGGTGACTTAACAGTCTATACCTACATGGGGAACAAATATTTAATAAAAAACAGGACTGTGTAGCACTTTAAAGACTAACAAGATGGTTTATTAGGTGATGAGCTTTCATGGGCCAGACCCACTTCCTCAGATCAAATAGTGGAAGAAAATTGTCACAACCGTATATACCAAAGGATACAATTAAAAAAATGAACACATATGAAAAGGACAAATCAAATTTCAGAACAGAAGGGGGGTTGGGGGGAAAGAGCTCTTCAGTCCAGCAGAGAAAGATACAGCCCGATCTGACGGCTGGAAATTTAGACAATTCAGACTGGAAATAAGGTGTAAATTTTTAAAAGTGAGAGTAGTTAATTATTGTAACAATTTACCAAGAATCAGAGCAGATTTTGCTGTGGTGACAAATTTTAAATCAAGATGGAATGTTTTTCGAAAACACCAGATCTAGGAATTATTCAGGAGATGTTCTACAGGCTGTGTTAAGACGAGATGATCCTGTCTGACCTTAGAATCTATGAAAAATAGCCCAGTTGGGATTTATAGACAGCTACTGTATTATAAACATTAACACTAGTCCTGTTTCTGGTGGGCATGCCCCTTTTCAAACCCACCACTTGTCCGATGTGTTCGAAGTAGTACAACTTGAGGAAATTCTGTAACCCAAACTTTTGGCAAATCTACGTTTGGCATCAGAAACCACAGTGAAAGGTGAATCAGACAGACAGAAGTTCACACCATTCTTGGTCAACTCTGCAGCCTTCAGCTAAAGGCGGTTGGCTCATATGTTTTGACAATGGCTTTGGTAAGTGGTTCTTGCCCGTTGTATTGGAAGATAGTGCTTAGCTGGTTCTACACGCAAATTCAGGAAAAGTCAGACCGAAAGTCATATTTGTTGGTGTTCGTCTTCCGAGCAGGAATATTTTAGTAGCATCTGGAGACACAGATCAGATCAGAGCCAAGGCGTACTTAACTTCACATAGTGAGAGAGTCCTTTACAATCTAAATAGACAAGACCCGCCAAGGCAGTGGATGGGGAGGAGAAACACGGGGGAAAGGGAGAAGTGACATCATCATGGTTGCACAAGAGGGCAGTGGCAGAGCCAGCATCTGTTTCTACTGATTGTGTTCAATTTCCCTATCAAGGAAGTCATGCTGCCGCCCATGTCTCGCGCATTGTTCCCCTCCATTCCCTTTCCCTTGAGTTTCTCTCTCCTCTATGTGTGTTCACATGCCTGGCTCCCAACCACCCACAGCAATGTGTGGCGGTCCAGAACAGGCCTCCATGGAAATCTGAGAGGGAGGAGAAAAACACATCCAAGCTACTTTGTGGGTGTCTTGCTTTTCGGTGCAGCTGGCTCCCAAAACCCTGAGGTTGCATGTTTCTGACAATGTCCAAAGCACGGCTTCTACCAGCAAACGTATTTCTTGGCTCTTGGAGCCAGGCTGTAAAATTACACCATTTGGCAACCGAGTTCATGAGGGGAAGTAAGAGGAAAGCCAAGACGTAAAGGAAAAGCCACCTTGCCTGGTGCACTGGCAGGTAGTGTCGCATTCGAGAGCAATGCCAGCAGGTTTCAGCTGCCAGAGGAGGAGGGTTATAGCAGGGTGGTGTTCAGTGATGCCAATGGGAAGCCTCCCAAGAGAACAAAAATAATCATAATAATAATAAAGGGAAAGTTGGGCAAAGGGACATGTTGGAAAATCAGGGCAGATAATTAACTTCTGGGACCGAGTTCTCAGAAACATAGCAGTAGTGAGACAGGCTGGGATTTTCAAAGCGGCCTCAGGGATGTGGGGAATGAGATTTGGGTAGCTAACTCCCTGAGGACTCAACCCTAACCACAGTCACACACTGTCTAGCGACACGGACTTCAAAGCAGTGACCCTTGGGCACGCTGGTTTGAGATCAGACTGGGGCCTTCACTTGAAAGATATTCAAGTGCTTTAAAGAACAGAAAGTGATCGATCCGTTGAGTTGCCAACGATTCCTTGGAAGCATCGTGTGTCGACCCTCCTTCCCAAGAAAGCTGGTCCCTTACCCACTATGGGAGTTGGATGGGCCTCCCTGGGGAAAGGGCCATGTACATAACGGAGAAGCTACACTGCAAACTAAGCCTTGTGAAGGGCAACGATTAAAGCCTCAGCAGCCAATATTTGTTCTAATTCGGAGTACCTAGAAAAAACATTTCCCAGACTGTCCTCAGAAGAACAGCCAGACTGGTCCAGCCAAAGGTCCATTTAACCCAATATCCTGTCTTCTGAAAGTAGCTAATGCCAGAGGCCCCAGGGGGAATGAACACAACAAGGAATGATCAAGTGATCCCTCTCCTATCATCCGTTTCCAGCCCTTGACAATCAGAGACTAGGGACACCATTCCTACCCATGGTGGCTAATAAGTATTGATGGACCTGTCCCCCATAAATTTATCTAGTTCTTTTTTGAATCCTGTTAAAGTCCTGGATTTCACAACATCCTCTGGCAAGGAGTTCCGCAGGTTGACTGTGCACTACGTGAAGAAAAACTTCCTTTTGTTTGTTTTAAACCTGCTACCTATTATTTTCATTTGGTGACCCCGAGTTCTTAGTTCTTAAATTCCTCAAGGAACCGTCAACATCTCTGACCTTTTGTGTCATCAGCTAAAAAAGGAAGAAGTATACCTTATGAAAGAAGGGGAATGCTAAGAATCAAAATTGACTCCAGAGATTAGTGTGTCTTCTCCAAAGAACATGCTCCCTGCGAGGTAGTAAAATTCATTGAAGGGTTTGTGAGCAAGGAGGGCCCTGCCTCAAAAACAGGACCTAGACATTTGGATACACTGCATATCTTAGTTTAGAACAGAGGCGGGGAACCTTTTTTGTGTCAGGGGCTGCTGATCCAGAGAATAATCAGTCAGGGGCCGCACACAAGTGAGAAGCCACACACAAAAACCCCTCAAAAAACCTCACCCTCACTGATGTGCCCCTGACTGAGGAGGAGAAAGACATTCCCCTCACACACCAGAGCCTATGGGGGCCCAGGCGAGTAGAGTCTGTGTGCCCCAGTACCACAGGAGGCGCTGGCTCCCCGATGCTAGGGGGGAGGGAGCCCTGAGCCTCAGGGGCTGGATCCAGGCAAGCAGGCGGCCTAAGGTTCCCCACCCCTGCTTTAGAGGCTTAACTCTGCGAACAAGTCATTCAGCCACCCTAATTGTTATCTGCTCTTGGCGTGTCTAAGTTAGAGCTGATCAGGCTTTCGTCACACATTAGTTTCAACACAAAACGTCTTTTTAAGTGGATGGAAATTTTCACAAGAATGTCTGATTTTGTCAAAAAAAATTTCAGATCTTTGCAAAACATAGAAAATTCACTTTTTATTTGGCACAAACCAAAGAAATGTTGATGAAAAGAGATGTTTTTGGTGTGATTTTTTTTTCAATTTCATTTTCTTCAGATTTATGTGCAGAAAATAAAAGGCACATTTTGACCTTTTTCAGTGCTCACATCACCCCGCTGCTCACCTCGCACACCCGTGATCTCTTCCTTGGCATATGAGAAGGCAGGGACAAGCGGGCTGTCCAGCCACATACACACACATTAAGTCATCCTGTTGCAATGTCACATCTGCAACGTATTGTGTTGCTAACTTCGGAGCCAGCAGAGATCACAGCAACAGCCAAGAGAAAAGGGAAAGAATAATTAAACAGCCTCCAACAGCCCCTCTTCTATAGAGAGAACCTGAATCCAACATTTGTTTTCACTCGTCAAAAATTCAAAATGTTCAACTAGATTTTTCTCTCGCTCCTGCTGGTGCAAACCAGGAGTATCTGAGGTTACACCAGGGACAGATTGTTGTGCGTGAGGCCTTAAAAGGAAGCTCAGATTGTAATTCTGGAACCAATGCCCTGGGATTGGATTCTAATCTCATTTACGATGGGGTAACTCCAGATTTACAATTTGTAACTCTAGAATTATTCCAGATTTATTTATAGTAATGGAGCCTTTTACCCCCACCAGGGACCACTTAACTCATGGGAGTAGCTCCATGTAGCCTATTGGGAACATTTCAGTAGGTGCTCAGCAGTCGAGCTAGAAGTGAATGATCATTTCCTAGTGAAAAATGTTTGAGAAAAATGGGTGGATGGGGGAAGAGAATAGTTTTTTATAAAATAACAATAAGGGGTGGGGCTTTCATTATGAGTTTCCCTGTAGGGGTGAAGAGGAGAGCAAACATTTCTATAGAAAACTGACTTGCAGCCCAATTCACCAGGATAAATAAGGCCTCTCAGTGTTGCTCAGAATTTGGACCCTGGGTCAGAGATATTTTGTGAGTCTGTGTGTGTGTGGGGGGGGGGGGGGATTAAGGCTGGGATTGAGCTACTAAAACAAAACTCCAATATTCTGTAGGCGGTTGCTGAGTCAGTAATAACGCTAGGTTACCCAGTGGTGGGACATGGTTGCCAGAACTCAAGACGGGCACCCATTTCGATCTTGTCTGACTCTGCATTGAGAAAGATCCCGTAGCATGCTCTTAAATTTCCGGGACTTATCCCTGACACAGTTCTGGCACTGACTTTGTCGACTAAAACACAAAAAGTCTTGGAGGGCTTGCTGTGTTACTTTGTAACTTTAAAAACAACGAGTCATCCTGTGGCACCTTAGGCCACGTCTGTACTAGGAAACTATTTCGAAATTACTAAATTTGACTTAACTCCTGATTTAACAAATTCAAAATAATGTGTCTTCACTATGGGGAAGTCTCGACATTAGTCCAATGTAGGCTCCGTTAATGTGGACGTGCTACCTCGGATTTAGAGCCCCGGGAAGCACTGCGGAATAATTCGTTCAAATTACTCTGGGGAGTCGTTATTTCAAAATAATGATACTGGAGTGTCCACACTAGAATTATTTTGAAATAACAATTTCGGAAGTAGTGTTATTCCTGATGAAAAGCAGTTCAGTTTTCAAATTAAAAGGACTGTTATTTCGAAATAACGGGTAGTGTGGACTTGGCTTGCTAGTGTGGACACGCTGCTTATAAATTCGACAGGAGAGGGGAGGGTATTTCAAAATAAAGTCCTAGTATAGGCCAAGGCTTAGAGACTAACCAAAATATATAGCTTTCATGGCTAAGGCCACTTCATCAGATGAGTTGGAGTGGAAATAACAGAATCCAAAATATATATATATATATCACAGCAAAAGAAGTAGGACCCATGTTAATGAGACTGGGTAAGTGGGCTGGACATGTCTCATTCCTAGCTTTTGATTTGAAAACACGGTTGTTAAAGGTAGAGGAAATTGACTTTGTAGTGCTTTAATCAGTTGAAGTCTTTATTCCAGACCAAGGTTACAGTGTCAAATTTGTAGATGAATTCCGATTCAAAACAAAACTACTTGAAGTCAAAGAAGTTAGTGTGGAACTTGGTTTACGTTTAAGCCATTTTGCATTAAATACCAACTTGATCAAAAGCAATTCCATTTAAACAGACAGCATCCAAACTCTTTCTGCATTTTTGTAGTGGATTTCACCTACAGCCTGATAACTATTACAAGGAAAGGCTTCCATACCAGATGCACAAATATCAGCTCATACCACCCTGAAGTGGGTAAAAAGCACTAGTCCGACACTGGTGTCTGGCATTAGTTAGCAATAAGTTCAGTTCTTTCATTTTGCAGTAGTCGGAGTGACTTAGAAATGCTTACTGTTAGCCATAGGAGTTCATTTAATTAGCTTCTGATTCAGAGGTTTTTTTTTTTTTAAATCATTAAATAAAGTGTCACCCCTACCCAGCACTATAAACTCTATTTTGATTGTGGCTGCACTAACTCCTTTGGGCATTATTCAAATTGTACTAAACAGTTTCTAGCGAGTGCTGGTTTCTCTCAAAATAAACCGAGGCCCGGCTGTGACAAGCTCTAATGAAAAACAAATTGTTATATTACTTAGAAAAATAATTTGAAGGAAGTTTGAATTAGTTGTAAAGGTGGAAAAGGTTCAGCTACTTGAAAATAGACTTTTGGAAGGTATTTATTTTAACCAGCAAGCCAGTTGCCTTGAAATACAGCCTTGTTTGTTTCAGAATGCGCCTAACAAGAGACATGAATCATGCAGTTAATCAGAATGTGAACTTGATTAATTGGAACGGGGACCGTCAGTGATTCCAAAAGGCAGGGCTGCCTGGCAGTCTTCTGAAATGTAGCTTACGAGCTGGTGGGATATACCATCAATCATGCTGCTTGCACTTGAAGAAAAACACAGGAGAAAAACCACAGCTCCGGGTTTTGGAATTTTTTATTTAAAATGAAATCTGGCGGTTCGGGACACCGTCGACACAAAATTCACGGCCAAGCTTTTCGAAAGTGGCTAGTGGTTTTGGATGCTTCTATTGTTGGTGGCTCGGCTGGAAACAGCCTAACAAGTCTCATTTTCAAAAAGGTTGAGTACTTGGCACTTTCTGAAAATCCAGCCCCTTTACGGAGTCTCAAGTGAGTTATCCAGAATTCCCTTGGCCTTATCTGTGCTGCTGCCTGCTTTTTATATTGTTAAACTTGGGAGAAAAAAATTAAAATCTTAGGCCCTGATCCTGCAATAGGATCCAGGGGAGTGAATGCCGAGGGGAGAGTCCCATATGGGCTGCATGTGTGCAGGAAACCGCCCGTGAAAATATGACTGCAGCTTTAAAGCCAAAGTTAATTTTTATCACTTGCAGTGGCTGTTGACTTTTTTGCATTTCCTTGAGTTTAGCCAATGAAAGCAGACTGCCTGGTTAGCATTAGCACATATTGCCAGCCACGTGTGTTAAGAAATGACAAGTCAGGCCCCCAAAATCATGAGATATAAATAAATAAATGCCTTGTGAGTTTTTAGTATGTGTTTTCTGGTTTTCAGGTCCTTAGGGTTCACCCAAATCACACTTTTTATTCTATCCCATGCTATATTGATTCTGATACCCTTATCTCCACAGTATCTTAGCATCTTCCAGTTGTTCTTTACACCACATGGCTAACGTCAGTCATGTGTGGTTTGTGTATTCCCTGGGGATATTGTACGTGCAGTGTAGTGTTTAGGTTTCTGCATTCTGGGGGAGACGGGGGGAGGACGTTGTTTGTTTTGGGATATTGTGAGGGAGGGCAGGATTGGCTTCTTTTTTAACCTCTGATTTTCCAAGTTGTTTCTCTGTAACAACAACAGGAATTAAAAAAAAAAATCTGTGGTTCACTTGTATTCACGAGATTCCGGGAGCTGGGGCTCGACGAGAAATGCGAAACATTGTAAGATTCGAAATAAAAATGTGAGCGATAGCAGCACTGAACTCACTTCTGTTTAGCTTCACTTTGTGGGAATGACGTACTAGCAGAAGGCTGTTGTGTTTTGGTTCGAAACGCTCCAGGGAAATATTAAAAACAAACTGTCCAATCAGAGCCAGATTCTTCTCTCTCATAGGTGTAAATCTAAGTAACGCTGCTGAAGGCAATGGCATTATTCCAAATGTATACCAATGAGATATTTACCTCAATAATTGTTCCTTTACAATGACTGATACATTGTAAGGCTAGAAGGAACCGTTTGTAACCATCGAGTTTGACCTCCTGTAGAGCACAGGCCAGCAAATCTTACCAAATAATTTTTGCTTAAAGCCCATAACTTCTGTGTGAGCTGTAGCATAGCTTATAATAATATGGCCAATCTTGCTTGTAAGATTTAAAATGATGGAGAATTCACCTCCATGTCTCCTTGTAAGTTGTTCCAATGGGTAATTACCGTTACTGCTACAATTGTGCATCTTATTTCAAGTCAACATTTGTCTAGGGTCAGCTTTTAACTGCTGTAATTCATTATGCTCTTTTCTGGTATTTACACTGATTTTTTTAAACAGTATGTCGCTAATAGTAGCCATATTCATTTTTAAGTCCAAATTTTGGGGCCCAAATTTTCTTGGCGGCGCCCTTTTAATTAAGAGTGTGTGTGTGCGTGTTATCTTTAATACACACATACACACCAACTGAAATTAATGGGTAGCAGGTTTAAAACGAATAAAAGAAAGTTCTTCTTCACACAGCGTGTAGTCAACCTGTGGAACTCCTTGCCAGAGGAGGCTGTGAAGGCTAGGACTATAATAGCATTTAAAGAGAAGCTAGATAAATTCATGAAGGTTAGGTCCATAAAAGGCTATTAGCCAGGGGATAAAATGGTGTCCTTGGCCTCTGTTTGTCAGAGGCTGGAGAGAGATCGCAGGAGACAAATCGCTCGATCATTGTCTTCGGTCCACCCTCCCTGGGGCACCTGGTGCTGGCCACTGTCGGCAGACAGGATACTGGGCTAGATGGACCTTTGGTCTGACCCAGTACGGCCGTTCTTATGTTCTTCTTATGTTCTTATATACCACCACCATTACCACCGCTGGTAACAGATGACCTGTTAGAAATGTGTTTTTTGAAAGGCTATAATACATTTTTGAAAGTAAATTCCTTATTAGTGACTTGTTTAGATGTGTGAAAACAAAATGTGTCTGCAAGAAGAAAGTAGCAGAAGACAAGTTTGAGGGTTGTTTTTATTTTATTTTATTTTATTTTATTTTATTTTATTTTATTTTATTTTATTTTTAAAAGAGGATTTCATTGCTTATTCAATGACTCATGAAAACTTTCTCAGCTTCAGCAGGGAGGTAGTTCCTCAATTCCTGCTGTTAATCCTTTCCCTAACTGAATCAATGCCAAGAAGTCTGTTGAAGCTCACAGTGCATTTGCATTACAACTATAGTGCTTGTCCCGTCCATCGGTTTATGGGTGTGGACAGGCAAAGTAGGGTTTGAAAACTTGAGGGCTGAGAACTCTTGGGAAAATCTGGTGGCAGGCTTTGGTGCCAAATAGGAGCTGAGCTCTCTTGCGAATCTAACTCCGAGCCTGTCTGCAACCCAGTTCCCAATGTAAAATATGGAGGCAACTCTGCTTATCTGCCTTGCCAGCAGGAGGACATGAACTGTAATCCTTCGCAAAGGGTGCTACATACTGAAAATGCAGAGCATTATTTCATTTTCATTACTGCTCTATGACAATTAACAACAGCTGTGGATTGATTCCAGTACTGCCGAGCTTTCTGCTGCAGAACACCAAATAAATGAGCCTGGAATAACAAATCAGGAGATAACTTCTTCACTGATGTAACTCAGAGCATCAGTGTTAAAGACCATGATGCTATAAGGTGGTTGATCCGTCCCCAGGCCTTCAGCTAGATCCTTGCTAAAACCTAGGCTCCGGTATCTCAGAAAAGCAATGCCGCACCCAAGGAATGCGTCCACTTTCCAAATTTTTTTTCCCAAAAAAGCGGATGCGCTCTTTCTCCATCCCTGTAAACCTCGTTCCATGAGGAAGACGGGATGTGTCAAAAGAGCAGGCTTTTCCAAAATTTGGCACAGTGTAGACGCACCAAATTTCGGAAAAGTCTCTTCCAACAGAAAAGCGGAAAAAGATACACAGATTGCGATTAGCAATGTGCGTATCTTTTGCCAACTTACCTTTGTAGTCTAGCACAAAAATTCATATTTATTGATTTTAATTAAACTAAGACCGCTTTGTGCGTAGCCTTGCATTTGTGGGTTAAGCCTAGCTTATATCATAGAATCATAGAAGACTAGGGTCGAAAGAGGCCTGGAACGTCATCCAGACCAACCCCAAGTAAATCATCCCTGTCAAGGCTTTCTCAAACCTGGCCTTACAAGCCTCTAGGGATGGAGATTCCACCCCTCCTTAGGGAACCCATCCCAGCGCTTCCCCACCCGCCATGGGAAACTGTTTCTCCTAATATCCAACCCCTAGACCTCCCCCCCACTGCAACGTGAGCCCATTGCTCCTCGTTCTGCCATCTGCCACCACTGAGAATAACCTGGTTCCATCAGGGCTGATGAAAGTCTTCACCGGGCCAGCTCTGGGCCCCCAGAAGGGGCAGGGCCTTGGATATAAGGGGTGGGGTTGGAGAGCACACCTTGTCACAGGCTCTGGTAGCAATTTAAAGGGCTTAGAGCTCCTGCTGCTGTTGCTGCCGGGCCCTTTCAAACCACCAGGCCCTGGGCTAGCTGTCCCTTTTACCCCTCTGTTGGTAGCCCTGGGCTCCACCTTCTCGGGAACCCCTCTTCAGGTAGTTGAAGGCCGCTGTCATATCCTCCCTCACTCTTTCTTCTTCAGACTAAATAAGCCCAGTTCCCTCCAGTGTCTTCTCATAAGTCATGTGTCCCTGGCCTCTAGTCATTTTCATTGCCCTCTGCTGGACTCTCTCCAATTTGATCACATCCTTTCTACAATGGGGGCCTCAAACTGGACACCAAACTCCAGGTGTGTCCTTACCACTGCCGAATAAAGGGGAATAGTCCCTTACCTCAATCTACTGGCAATGTTCCTACTTATACAGCCCAGTATCCCATTATCCTTCTTGGCTCCCAGGGCACACTGTTGACACACATGCAGCTTCTCCTCCACTATAACCCCCATGTCCTTTTCTGCAGAACTGCTGCTTAGCCCGTCGTCCCCAGCCTATAGCAGTGCTTGGGATTCTTCCATCCCAAGGAGAGGACTCTGCACGTGTCCTTGTTGAACCTCATCAGATTTCTTTTGGTCTAATCCTCCAATTTGTCAAAATCACTCTGGGTCTTCGCCTTGCTTTCCAGCGTATCTACCTCTTCCCCTAGCTTAGTGTCAGCTACAGACTTGCTGAGGGTGCAATCCATCCCCTCATCCAGATATTAGTTAAGATGTTGGACAAAATCAGTCTCAGGACCGACCCCTGAAGCGACTTCCTTGTTAGTGGCTGCCAACTAGATATCAAGTTGCTCATCACTGCCTGTTGAGCCTGACAATCTGGCTAACTTTCCATCCACTTGATAGTCTGTTCATCCAAGCCATACTTCTTTAACTTGCTGGCAAAGACTACTGTGGGAAACCATATCAAAAGCTTGGCTAACGTCAAGGTATTTCACATCCTCCGCTTTCCCTTTATCTGTGTAGTGCGCATCTGTAAACACATTTGCAAATTCGAAGGCACAAGCTAAATGAACAGAATCCATTTTAGACTGACGTGTGAGAGTCTGGGCACACAACTTTAACTAAACTGATTTCACTTATACTGGTGTAACTTCTGCTGTGTATAGACAAACCGTAAGAGATGCTATCCATGCTGCTCAAAGAGCAGTGATAAAGGATAATTTTATAGTGTCTTTCTTCAATGAAAATAATTCCATTATTCTCCTTGGGCCACCTTGTTTGGTTTCATGTTTCCCAACAACAAGGCGGCCTCCCAAGATATTTTATTTTGATTTGGAAGCAATGGGATGAGCACGCTGCGTTAGGTGCGTCAGCCCACGCTGAGTTTACACAGCTGTAGTAGCCTGATTCCCCTGCCACCAGTAGATACATTATCTTGTTGGTGATGCAACTGTTGGAAATTGCAGGAAACCTGTATCGTTCATTGCTTTCATCTTCCTATTTAAAACTGGGCTTCCCAGAACTAGAAGTGGTGATTCAGAGAATTTGGCGGTTAGTGAATGGAGACCTTACAGCAGTTCTGGTTTGTTTCCCCTGTTAGTTGAAGTGAGTGATTTTTGCCCTGGAATACATGCACAGATCAGTTTATGTAGGAGTCACCTGCATGCATCTGGGACAAAAATGTGATTGTCAGACCTCCTACTTGTTAATGAGGCTTAATAATAATAGCAGCGCATAATACTTACATACTGATTTTCATGTGCGGAGCACTTTGCAAATATTAATCCCACCACCTTCCATTTTATAGCTGCAAAAACTAAGTTAGAGGTTAAGGGATTTGCCCATGGGCACACCATGAGACACTCACACAGACAACTTTGGATTTGAACCCAGGAGTACCTCGTTCACAGCCCTATGTTCATGTCACTAGACTGCAACTCTTTTGCTTCCCCTAAAGGGCTCACTTGCAGTAGTTTAAACACCTGGGGATTGCAGTGGATGAGAAGCTAGATATGAGGAAACAATGTGCCCTTGTAGCCAAGAAGGCTAACGGCCTATTAGGATGCATTAGGTCTTAGGAGGAGCATTGCCAGCAAGTTTAGAGAAGTGATTATTCCTCTTTATTCGGCACTGGTGAGGCCACATCTGGAGTATTGCGTCCAGTTCTGGGCCCCCAGTGACAGAAAGGATGTGGATGCATTGGAGACCATCCAGCGAAGGGCAACAAAATGATTAGGGGGCTGAAGCACATGACCTATGAGAGGAAGCTGACGGATCTGGGCTTATCTAGTCGACTGAAGAGAAGAGTGAGGAGGGATTTGATAGCAAACTTCAGTTCCCTGAAGGGGGCCTCCGAAGAGGCTGGAGAGAGGCTGTTCTCAGTGGTGGCAGATGGCAGAACAAGGAGCAATGGTCTCAAGTTGCAGAGGGGTAGGTCTTGGCTGCATATTAGGAAAAATGATTTCCCTAGGAGGGTGGGGAAGCGCTGGGATGGTTCCCTAGGGAGGGGGTGGAACCTCCATCCCTAGAGGTTTTTAAGTCCTGGCTTGACAAAGCCCTGGCTGGGATGATGGAGTTGGGGTTGGTCCTGCTTTGGGCAGCAAGTTGGACTCGATGACTGCTGAAGTCTCTTCCAACCCTCTGATTCTATGAATCGAAGTGTAAATTGACGGCTGTCTACATGTGAAGTTATTCCTGGTTCCAGAGTAAGAGTGTCCACACATGGAATTATTCAGAAAGAGCTAGAGTGCTTTCAATTCACACCCTACCTTCATCAGAGACCACTTTCAACCGTACAGAAACCCACAGCGCAATATCGGTTCTTCATAGACCCAGAAGCACAGCAGCCTAAGTCAGTATTCCCTGCCCATCACCAGCTGTACTTCATTTGAGTGGCACTGGCAGGAGGAGAGATTAAAAAGTCAAGTCCAGAAGCCTGGCTGGGCCTCTTCTACTTTGTTAGCTGGAAAAAAAATCAACTGCAAAGATCTGAATCTTCTAAAAACCTGAAAACCCTACTCTCCCATTACACATGCAGCTGTTAAGTGGATAATAATGCTGGGCAAAACATCTGCGTGCAGAGGATTCTACTCCTGTGGTGGTAGATTGTGAATGGAAGGGTGTGCAACAGGGCATTGGGGAGAGTGAAGCAGGAATCTTCAGAATATAAACAATAAATCCTTAAAAGCAGCTTGGATATGTTTAGTCCCAGGTTATGACAAGTCTCACTTAGAGTCCGGGCTAGGAGGCTGGTTTCATGCTGCTAGGACTAGAGACAAAAAATATTTGTATTGCTGTACAAGTCAGCAAATGGTGGAAGTCCGGGACGGGGTGAGATATTTTAGAGAAACATCTCTCTCTGTAAACAGATGCTTTTCTGTCTCGTTTGTGGATTGTTCCCCAGCCATTATTCCCGGATTTGAAACCTGGGATGCTGAGCTACCCTGTTTGGGAGCAACGGGCCATCCCTTTGGATGGCGAGAGAAGAGGATCGTGTTCAATGAATGATTTCATATCACTGATGGAATAGATCTCTGGGGCTAAGTCTACACGGCAGGCTCATTGCGCAAGAACTGTTTTGTGCAAGAGTTCTTGCGCAAAAGGTCTTGCACAAGAGCGCGTCCACACTGCCATGTGCTTTTGCACAAGAGATGTGCTTTTGCGCAAGAGCGCCCATGGCAGTGTGGACGCTCTCTTGAGCAAGAAAGCTCTGATGGCCAGGGCTCAACAAACTATAGAATCTACTCGCCCGTGGCGAGTAAGTTTCAGCCACGCACCCCGTTTACCGGAGGCGTGCGCATGCACAGTGCGGGGCTGGCGAGCTGCTTTCACCGCTGTTTGTCAAGCCCTGCTGATGGCCGTTTTAGCCATAGGGGTTTCTTGTGCAAGAAACCCCTGGTGCCCGTTCACACTGCCTTCTTGCACAAGAGCTCTTGCGCAAGAGGATTTACTCTTCATGGGGAGAGGAATAACTCTTGCGCAAGAAGCCCTCTGTTCTGATGCTTTACTGTAAATTTACTTGCGCAAGAAGGCGAGTGCAGTGTAGACACGCCACATGTTTTTGCGCAAGAACAGCCATTCTTGCGCAAGAAGCCTGCAGTGTAGACGTAGCCTGGGGTTTTTGCAGTGCGACTCCAGCGAGTGCTGAAGTCTGCTGTGCTCTTCTCCCTGCAGGATTAAGTGAACCATAAACATCAGACAATCAAGCCCAGGAAGCTGAAAGGTAATGAGTTGCCCTCAGAAAGCACACACACCTCACCCCGCATTCCTGTTGGGTGATTCCGTCACAGGAAGAGAAGAGCCAGCATGCTAACACAGACCAAGGGTTCCTTCTAGGACAGTATTTGTCTTGAGTACCAGCTACTAAGGATGTTAAGTATTGTGTAATTCACTAATCGAATAGGCGATGCATTTTTGCATCAGTTAGTCGATAGGGCAGCACTGCCCCTTTGAAACGCTGCCGTGTTGATTCTGGACTCCGAGCTGATTCTGCTGAGCTGATCTGGGCTCCGTGCAGCGCTGCCCCTTTGAAACGCCGCAGTGGCATTTCAAAGCGGCAGTGCTGCATGGAGCCCAGGAACCCAGGTCCATGCGGTGCTACTGCTTTGAAGTACTCCCTCTTTGCCCCCCCCTTTTGTTTCAATCTGATAGAGGCAGCAAGGGAGGGAAGCAACTAGTCGACTATCCTATCAACTATCTGATAAGCATTTGCTTATTGGATAGTCGACTAGTCCTTAAGAGCTCTACTAGCATCACCAGAACACAGCTGCGCTCACTATGTAGAGCTGTGAACTCAAGATATTCCCTCTTGTAGGACTGTCACACAGGCAGCCCAAAGTCTAGTTGAATAAAAAACCTACAACCCACAACAACCCACAGCTCACCCTATTATATCCATTGTTATGAAACATTTCTCCTCCTCTCCAGCCTGGACTCATTGTTTTCTGAAGCACATCATGATCTTTTACCTCCAGACCAGTGGCACTGCTATGGACACCAGCATGGCCCCACAATACACCAACATTTTTATGGCTGACCTGGAACAACGCTTCCTCAGCTCTCGTCCACTTATACCCCTTCTCTACTTACGCTACATCGATGACATCTTCATCATCTGGACCCATGGGAAGGAGACTCTGGAAGAATTTCACCATGATTTCAACAGCTTCCACCCCACAATCAACCTCAGCGTGGACCAGTCTACACGGGAGGTCCATTTCCTGGACACCATGGTGCAAATAAGTGACGGTCACATCAATACCACCCTATACCGAAAGCCTACCGACCGCTATGCTTACCTGCATGCCTCCAGCTTCCATTCCAGACACACCACACGATCCATTGTTTACAGCCAAGCACTGAGGCACAACCGCATATGCTCCAACCCCTCAGACAGAGACCTACACCTACAAGATCTTCAACAAGCGTTCTGTAAACTAAGATACCCACACGAGGAAGTGAGGAGACAGATTGACAGAGCCAGACATGTACCTAGAAGCCTCCTGCTATGGGACAAGCCCAAGAAAGAAACCAGCAAAACACCACTGGCCATCACCTACAGTCCTCAGCTAAAACCTCTCCAACGCATCATTAGTGATCTACAACCCATCCTGGACAATGATCCCTCACTTTCACAGGCCTTGGGAGGTAGGCCAGTCCTTGCCCACAGACAACCCGCCAACCTGAAGCATATTCTCACCAGCAACTACACACCGCACCATAATAACTCTTAACTCAGGAACCAATCCATGCAACAAACCTCGGTGCCAACTCTGCCCACATATATACACCAGCAACACCATCACAGGACCTAACCAGATCAGCCATACTGTCCCTGGTTCATTCTCCTGCACATCTACTAACGTAATATATGCCATCATGTGCCAACAATGCCCCACTGCTATATACATTGGCCAAACTGGACAGTCCCTACGTAAAAGAATCAATGGACACAAATCAGATATTAGGAATGGCAACATACAAAAACCTGTAGGGGAACACTTCAGTCTTCCTGGACACACAGTTGCAGATCTAAAGGTAGCCAACCTGCAGCAAAAAATACTTCAGGACCAGACTTCAAAGAGAAACTGCTGAGCTACAGTTCATCTTCAAGTTTGACACAATCAACTCTGGATTAAACAAAGGCTGTGAATGGATTGCTAACTACAAAAGCAGCTTCTCCTCTCTTGGAATTCACACCTCCAGATCAGCTGCTAGAAGTGGGCCTCATCCTCGTTGATTGGATCCACCTCGTCATCTCCAGCCTGATCCTGGCCTGCATATTTATACCTGCCTCTGGAAATTTCCACTACATGCATCTGACGAAGTGGGTCTTTGCCCACGAAAGCTTATGCTCCAACACTTCAGTTAGTCTATAAGGTGCCACAGGACTCCTCGCCGCTTTATCATGATCTTTGTCACGTTTATCCTAACTAGTGGAGCTGCAGATGCTATTTTGTGTCCCTTGTTTTAACTTAGTGTGAAAGGGTCAGGCCAGAGGAGTACAAGAGAGTGATGGAAGAGAAGTATATTAGCCTTAGATTGAGTAAATCTTTCTTCCCAGGGTAAACTAGCAGGGGCTAGTCCAGAACCAGTGGGAACTTGCCAGAATCAATCAGGGCAGTTAAGCACCTGGAGCTGATTAAGTGGGCTTCCCGAGTCAAGTAAGCCAAGGCTAGAGGGAACACCTGGCCAATTAAAGAACCTGTTGAGACTGGTTAAAAATAGCTTCTCAGCAATTAGTGCGTGGGGAGTTGAGGATAGCAGGAGCCTTGCGGAGGATCTTGGAGGAGCAAGCACAAGCAGGTACCAGGAGGAAGAGCCCAAGGGAAGGAAGGTGCTAGAGAAGTAACCCAGGGCTTTTTTAGCTGTCATGCAGCTGGTGTTGGAGACATTTACAGGCCGGTGTTTTTATAGGATCCCGGGCTGGAACCTGTAGAGGGTGGGCCCGGGTTCCCTCCGCCACCCACTTCGCCATTTCCACCCGGGGAAAGGACTGGCCAAGGAAAAAAACGGGGTTTACCCAGCCCTGCATCATTTGGAATGTTCACCGGGACTGTGGAGTTTGGTTTCCCTCTATACCTCAAGCTGGCCAATGCTGAGAAGAGCTCAGTAAACAGCAAGCTGATGCCCTCGGTGTGGTGCCTAAATCGAGGGCTGCCGTGAGCCTCTGAGGCAAGCAAATCTACCGGAAAGCGCAGGACCCACGTAGGTTGAGTAGGAGCTGTGTCACATTCCCTGACTCTTAACATGCTATTCCTGTGTTGAGTTCCACAGCTTACGTATATTTTGCGTTGAAAGGTATTTCCTTTTATCGGTTCCAAATGAGCTGCCTTTCCTTGGGGCAGCCTCTTTTTGGAAGAGGTTAAAATTAAGCAAATTCAGGCCCTTCTTCCTGAATTGCTCAAGAGCAAAATAAGATACAAGAGAAAGTGGCGTGATAGTGACGGGGCGGAACCAGTGTCCCCAAACACCCCAAGGGTACGTCTACGCTACATGCCTCTGTCGCCAGAGGCATGTAGATTAGGCTACCAGGCATAGGAAAATGAAGCAGCGATTTAAATAATTGCCGCTTCATTTAAATTTACATGGCTGCCACGCTGAGCCAATCAGCTGTTTGTCGGCTCAGCACGGTAGTCTGGACGCACGGGTGTCGACATCGAAGGCATTTGTCGACCACCCAGGTAAACCTCATCCCAGGAGGCACACCTGGGTGGTCGACAAATGCCTTTGATGTTGACACCCGCGCGTCCAGACTACCGCGCCGAGCCGACAAACAGCTGATCGGCTCAGCGCGGCAGCCATGTAAATTTAAATGAAGCGGCGATTATTTAAATCGCCGCTTCATTTTCCTATGCCTGGTAGCCTAATCTACATGCCTCTGGCGACAGAGGCATGTAGTCTAGACGTACCCTAACATGAAGATCAGGGTGATAGTGTTACTCCAAAAGTGCCAGGCAACTCATGCTGCTAAGAGACTCTTGTAGGGAGAATGAGAAAGTTGGGGGAAGAGAGGAAATGCAAAGCAAGATCCAACAAAATGTAAATGATTTAAAAAAAACAAATGATGTTGCTTGATTGGTTTACTAGAGTATCTGTGTACACATGATACAGGATGTTCGTTGTTCTTTACTGCACCAAGTTATATTCATTGCAGAACCAACCATGGAGGGCCAACCCAGGTCCCTGTGTCTACAGTAGTGTGTAACAGCAGAAGCAGATCTGCCAGTTCCCCCAGCCAAACTTTGATCGTTGCTGGGGACCAGAACCTCAGCAAGGAAGCATGGCAAATGTAAAAGGATCAGGACTAGAGGAGGTCATTGTTAGCATACCTCAAAACCACCGTCGTTTTCCTAATTTAGTGGGAAGATGTGAGGCTGCCAATGGCCCAAGGGAATTTTTCCCAAGTAGGAATGGCCAGGCCTAAGAGTCCAAATGCAAGGTAGTGCTTGCTTTGCTTTGGCTCTGAAGCTGAAAAGATGGAACTGGAAGTAGAAACTCCAGCTTTAGATGTTGCCTTAGGTGCGGTATTCCCCCTCAGCCTTAAAAACTGATCAGCCTTATTGCCTGTAATGCAAGTAGGGAGGTCACCGAGTAACCCGTAAGTATCACTCTTACTGGGTGATGGTTACTGGTTAACCAGCAGCCTGGCTGGGCTAGAGCAGCCCCCTGTCAAAGGACACAGGAGACTGCTGCAGCCCGGTTGAGCCCAGCATTCTGGGCTTCAAGTTGGAGTGTTCCAGCTGTACCCGGCTCATGGGCAGGGAGCCATTTAAATGAAACGTTTAAGTGATTAAAGGGAGTTTTATACCCATCACTGGAAATCGCGCAGTCGTCAATTCCCAATGCCAGTTGCAATAAGCAAGAAGGTACCATGCCATCCTCAGTGGAGGCTTTTGCTCTAGATCCCAGCTAACAAGATACAGAGTGTGGGAGGGGATGGACCCACCAACTTCCCGAGGATCGTCCAGTTCTGCAGTCAAATGACTTTTCTTCTCTGCCCCATCTCCATGTGTATGGTCAGTCTAAAACTCCACCTGTGATCGCCACATGCGTCCTCTGCAAAACGGCAGTAAATTAAAACACCACAGGGAGTTTTAAGAATCACATCCTCTTCCTTCTTGGAGTCATGTTACATCGACCTCGGAACATCTGGACTCAACATCTCCTTGGCTCCCAAAGGGCCTGCTGTATTCCAACTTCACCTTCCTCTGTTGACATCCTATCTTTTTTCTTCCCCCCTGCCCGGTACCGCCTCTTATTTCGCTGTTGCTTTTAATGTGGTTGGCCTTGTGTATAATTAGGATTTTGAGTGCTTTAAATAAAATGCACCATGGAATAATTGTAGATGTCTTTTGTAATGGCTAAGCACAGCTATATGACACAACATGATTCACTGTGCTGAAATACGTGTCCTGATTTTTTTTTTTTAATGCATAGATTCCTTCTCAAATGCAGGGAGACAACATCCTCTAATATTAAAATATGTTGGATACTTTGGTGGGGGGAAAAAAGACCCTCCAGGTATGTCTACATACCATTTTTATTTCGGGAGAAGGATGCAAATAGCGCTGCGCATTTGCATACTTCTGGGGGGTTTTTTCGGAAGACGCTCTTCTGGTATTTACCCGTATCTACACATGGCTGAATTTCTAAATAAACGCCTATTTCAAAAGACCCCTTATTCCTCCTACAATTAGGTTTACCGGGGTCTTTTGAAACGGGTTTATTTCGAAATTCGGCCGCGTGTAGATGCAGGTAAATACCAGAAGAGCATCTTCTGAAAAAAACCCGAGGAAGTATGCAAATGCACAGGGCTACTTACATCCTTCTCCCAAAATTAAAATGATGTGTAGACATACCCTCCAAGGGGTATAGTAGCATAGTCGCCTTTATTTGCTTTCTCGTTGCATCAGTAGCGCTTTACAGTGCACTGAACTTTTGGTCAGCCTGATCCATAGGCAGAATTTCATGAGCTTCCTCCTGCTAACCCAAAATCGAGAGTCCTGCAACCTACTTACCCTGCTGATGGGCCTTGTTCTCAGACAGGAAGGAAAGAGACAGCTGCTAAGCAGACTGTTCAGAATCCATCAGGTCGGCGAAGAGAGGCCCTTGCCAATTGTAACCTCAGAGAAGAACGGGTTTCGGACTTGAAAAGGAGCCCAGAGAGAGGTGCCGAAAATCATCAGGCGTCCACGCAGGAACTTGGGTGATCTCTCAGTTGTGAAGCCCTTGTGGCTTCTGGTTCAAAGGAGTTTTCGTCTGAAACACTGACCCAAGCTCTGCAGTAAAGCTCCGTTCTACTCCCGGGGCTAGTCTTGCGATGTGCTCTCTGACATAAAGCCACTGGAACTGTTCTAGTCACAGTGGTTTTGTTCACTTACAACTAGGATGAGCCATGCCTGGGGCCTTGACTGTGAAATCCTTTCCAGTTTGGAAGGAAGGGAGATCAGAACTTGGCTTTTGAGTCTGCATCAGATTCCTGTAGCCTTTATTTGACCATAAGCCCACCCTAACCCGGATCCTGAATATTGCATGTTCATCCCATCTCTGCTGACAGCATCATAGAATCATAGAATAATAGGACTGGAAGGGACCTCGAGAGGTCATCGAGTCCAGCCCCCCGCCCTCAAGGCAGGATCAAGCTCCGTCTACACCATCCCTGACAGATGTCTATCTAACCTGTTCTTAAATATCTCCAGAGAGGGAGATTCCACCACCTCCCTTGGCAATTTATTCCAATATTTGACCATCCTGACAGTTAGGAATTTTTTCCTAATGTCCAATCTAAACCTCCCCTGCTGCACTTTAAGCCCATTACTCCTTCTCCTGTCCTCAGAAACCAAGAGGAACAAATTTTCTCCTTCCTCCTTGTGACACCCTTTTAGATATTTGAAAACCGCTATCATGTCCCCCCTTAATCTTCTTTTTTCCAAACTAAACAAGCCCAGTTCATGAAGCCTGGCTTCATAGGTCATGTTCTCTAAACCTTTAATCATTCTTGTCGCTCTTCTCTGTACCCTTTCCAATTTCTCCACATCTTTCTTGAAATGTGACGCCCAGAACTGGACACAGTACTCCAGCTGAGGCCTAACTAGTGCAGAGTAGAGCGGCAGAATGACGTATCTAACATCCCTCTTGGAAAACGTCTCGCTGTGTTCCTTTCCCTTCTTGTTCTGTGACCTCGTTGTACCATGAGGTACGGAATGTGGCATTCGTTCCGCAGTGGACGGGCAAGTTTCGCCTTCCATAGTCATCCCAAAACACAGTCGAGTTGCATGATCAAACCCATTTCCTATTTTAACTATTTAAATTCAGCATTTCATGGATAGGGTTTTTTTCCCCAGACACCCCACTGAGCAATGCGACATCTGAATATTATCACTAGAGCACCAGAATCATTTCGAGATCGCCTAGCGTGTAATGACCGATACGCTACTACAGGGGTTCTCAGCAGGCCCCTAAAATGTTGCCAATGACAATGCGGACTCCTTTGGACCTCCTTTGTAAATGTAGTCTGTGAGCTCCAGGTTCAAAACCACTGCTGAACTAGAAACAAAATCTGACACAAGCTTTACCTCTTCAAAATTTAGGCCCCAATCCTGGAAAATCTTGCATACATGCTTCTCGTTATCCACTATAAACCGTCCCTCTGACAGCTACTCACAGTCCTTTACTTGAAGCAAGTGGAGTGGGCGCAGGATCAGGAATGTATTCTGAGCGCCCTGACACGCTGCAAGACCTGGCTGAAGACTATGGGAGTGTCGGGGAAGGGAAGAGGGGGAGACAGTACAGAAGTTGGCCCTTAACATTTAAGATTTTATTTATTTTGAGAAAATTTTCTATTCCAAGCCTAGAAGGAGAAAGAGAAATCAAAGGCAGCTTGTGGTGGAACCAGCATAGTCAGAAGATGTTGTCATGGCTACCAAACAAGACACTTCCTTTCTAAAATGCAGGGAAATGCAGGAAAGGTTTTTTAAAAAGTGTGTGAGAGAGAGAGAGAGAATCCCAAAATATCACTATGATGCAGAGCAAAATATAAACAGACATGGCTAGGAAACTCCATAAGGAATATGACTTGTTTAATATTAATCATAAAGGAAACGATTATTCAAGCTCTAGTGAGTGCCAAACGAAATACTCCACACATGTCCAATACTGTGATAAGACCCATTTGGTATCTTGCTCTTTGTCTGCTTGAGCAGTAAGTGATGGGAATGTGCTGGTAGGTGAATGGTTCGGTCACATATGGCAACTCGACAAATGTCTCTATGGCCGGACATGGATAAAGCACTGAAAATGAAAGGCCCAGTCCGGTATGGGTACCATCTGTGCTATTGACAAGGCTATTTCTCTCCCTGATTCTTCATGTGCTTTGGTGATGAAAAGTCGGTCGTGGCCCACAACTGTCTTCTCATTTTCCATCTGCTTGCCCTTTTCTCTCTCTTTTCCAGTGGCAGGGAAGAAGGGAAATATTAAAAACCAACCCCGTCTGTCAATTCTTTTTGTCTACAAACCTTTTTTCGTTTCAGAAAAAGGACGATTTTCAGAGAACAACGTTTTATAATGACAAGCCTAGAGCAGCTCTGATGGTTAGCATTGTTGTGTATTAGCGGTAGCCTCCACAATGTGCTAGGACAGCGGCAGGCAGCCTGTGGCCCATCGGGGTTCTAAGCGTGGCCCACAAGACGTTTTGTCTACCGTTTCCTATGCACAGGGCTGCCATCTTCTGCCCATTTCCATCCTCCTAGTTTTATTCCTACTGGTGGTATTAAAGTGACGCATGCTTAAAGCCAGGGCCCGTGAAGCAAGATGTGGGCTGATTGCACACAACATGGAGTGTGAGAGCTGCGCGTTACCTTGGCAGCCAGTCAACACGCTGCTATGATTCAGTCAGCACCGCCCACAAATTCTAGGGACGCAAGCTACTCGGAGGCCATCTTGGTTGGAACAATCTTGCAGCCCAATGAGGGGAAGGAGGGCCAGTCACACGGTCCACTCAGTAGCCTGCCTTGCCCATTGCTGTGCTAGGAGCTTTCCAAATGCTCCAAGAGGCCTGTCCCTGCTCCTAGAAGCTCACGGTCTTGTGACGGGCGGGTAAATAGACAAGTTGTATCCCAGTGACTCCAGGCCCAGTGTGGTTTCTTTCTGTAACAGACGTGGAAACATTTTTTTCAGAGGAAGCAGCACCAAGCCCGCTCCAGAGCCTGATACGCACGGAGCTAAATACCCTTTGTTGGATTTAAATATAATCTGTCATCTGTACCCCCAGTCCCAGTGTCGTAGTGTGACTGAGCTCTGGTCCAGAGAAGGGGACCACCAGCGCCATGGCAACAGTAGTGCCGCCACAAGACGCCAGAAGGGAACTGCTCCCACCACAAATGCCTATGGGCAGAGGCTGTGAAATACCTATGTGGCATCTTGGGTGGAAAATTCTGGGCAGAGCTATAATTTGCCGCTTCATTACACTTCCCTCAGTCATGTCGGAGCAGCTCAGGCATCTGTCAGAAGCAGGGGTTTCAACGGTCCGTTTCAAGTGGGCGATGAATGTCTTCTGGCACTTCCCGTGCGCCGTCATGTAATTTTGTTGCGAAGGGGCCGATTGCTTGTAAACAGGGTTGGACCCGCCCCTCTGCCTCTGGCACTCGCTTGTGAACATTGTGGTTCTCAAAAGCCTTAAAGGCTCCTCCGTGCTGTCAAAAAATATATATATTTTGCTAGAAAATCTTAAGCCACCAGATGCAGTGTAGGTCCCAACTATGTAATCTCAAGGTTCTTAACCCACCAAAGTCCAGGCCTTCTAGCCTGGAGGTTTGAATAACCCATTGCACGTAGACCTACACATGTTACAGCATGCATATACGCAACCTCTCTGGGCCTCCAACCTGAGTTAACATGTCAATTGTGGTAGCACCCAGGTGTCCCAGCCAAGATCGGGTGCTGTGCAAACACGTCTCTTCCCCCTCCGTTCCATGTTCACTATCACCAAGTGCCTTTAAGGCAGGGGTGGGGAACCTAAGGCCCGGGGGCTGGACTTGGCCCCCAACTTGCCTGACTCCGGCCCATGAGGCTTGGGGCTCTTCCTCCAGTATTGGGGAGCCCACACTGGTGCTCCAGACCTCCACCCCATCCTACAATTCCCCCCACCCGCCATGTGGCTAGCGCACCAGCTCCGCACTGTAGGGGGAAGAGCCCCAAATCTCATGGGCCGGAGTCAGGCAAGCCAGAGCCAGATCTGACCCACAGACTCCGCCTGGTGCAGAGCAGAAACAGCTCCACATGCTGCTGCTTCCCCTTCCTCCTGGCAGGTGCAGTAAAGTGCCACCTGAAGGCTTCCCCCCCACACAAAATCTACTAGCCCGTGCCCCCCTTTGGCTCTGGTGTGAGAGAGGAATGGGAGGAAAGGTCAGGGGCCATGTCCGTGAGGTGGTTTTGTTGGGTTGGTTGGTTTTTTATTCCTTATTTGCAGCCCTGACTCTTTTTTTCTGTGGGTCAGTAGCCCCTGACCCAAAAGAGGTTCCTCACCCCTGCTCTAAGGTCTCACTATTTAATTTTGTCTGGTGAGATGACATGAAATGAAGACCCAGGCAATATCGGGATTTTACCTCAGCTGCTTGCTTGGTGCCTTTGATGTGCAGGTTAACAGCAGGTAGATTTAAGATCAGCCCCAGAACCAGCATTAATAGAATGGCTTTTTCTAGCATGGGGCAACATTCTTATCTCAGGCTACGTCTACACTATGAGTTTTTGCGGCAGAAAATATTCAAATGAGGGACTCATTAGCATACGTTACCATCTCATTTGCATATTTTCTGCCTATCCGTTTTTGCGCTGGGGGTTGGGGTTGAGCAAAAACAAGCAGTGTGGACATTTCTTTTTTGTGCAAAAAACCCTTTTTGCACAAGATCGGTATACCTCCTGTTTTTGAGGCATCAGAATCTTGCGCAAAAACTGGGTTTTGCGCAAAAAGGAAACGTCCCCACTGCTTGTGTTTGCACAAAAACCCCTAGCACAAAAAAGGATTGGCGGAAAATATGCAAATGAGATCATGACTTATGCTAATGAGTCCCTCATTAGTATATTTTCTGCCGCAAAAGCTCGTAGTGTAGAGGGTAGCCACAGTGCACAGAGATTTACCCCCATAAGGAGTGAATATATTCTCCTGTCTCTGTAAACGGTTCTAAGCCAGAAAACCCCACGTCCAGCTCCAGCCTTTCCAAAAGCACATTCTTTCTCCATAACCTTGCAGCTGCCGATGTGATTTTGTTAATCCAAAGGCTAATTTCAGCCTGTGCTACTCATACCAGCAGCAATGCAGCTCTTCATGGAACATTTTCATTTATTTTTTTATTAGTCTTCCACGGGGCCTCTCATATGATCAGCACAGTGGCATGAACCGGAATCCCATGACAGCTGTGACCTTGCAAGTGGGTGGCATTTTACATTTCCTTTCTGGCATCCCATGAGATGTCAGTTTCATGTGGTCCCTTCTGACATGAGCAAATCTACAGTGGGAAAAGAAGTCAAACTACCAGGAAGATCCGCTTTGTTCACTTCTCTGTGGCTGGGATATTTCAAAAGGCCCACATGTGTGTGTTAGGGATGTTAAATATCGGTTAATTGAATAGTCGATTAACCTCATGAATTCTTATAGGTTAGCCGACTGTTCTGTAGTCCCAAGGGGTGGGGCCAGAAGCCCGTGCAATCTGGCCCCACTCCTGAGGAGCCCCCTGCCACTCTGTGCTGCTGCCTCTGTATCAGAGGCAGCAGCGTGGGGTGCCAGACGGGAGCAGTTTAAAAACCAGCTTCCTTTGTGGACCGGCTGCCTGTCGCCCCTCACTGTTGTCTCTGATAGAGGCAGCAGCCCCTGTCTCGCGGGTAGAGGCTGGTCAGTCTGAGCTCCTGGTCCCAGCTCAAGCCGGAACTAAGCTGAGCTGCCTGCCCACCAGACTCCTATTACACTTTCAATGCAGAGCTGCAGCAGGGGTAGATCCTAGACATGGCACAAACCAGGAGTGAGCCAGACTGCTGGCCAGTCTGCTAAAAAAATTTACTGGCAGAGGGGGAGGAAAATGCGTGTAGTTTGCTTATCGGTTAATCGACTCGCTATTACATCGCTAGTGTGTGTCCCTATCCGATGCACATTTTGGGACAACCATCCGTTAGTTAAACTGCTGTGTATGTGTATCTGCCTGTCCTTTAAACAAAACTGATCAATCTTGCCGTATGAAGCAGGAGAGCTGAGTTTTAAAAAAGAATTAATCATCGGTGGTAATCAGATACAAGAACGTGATTTTAATCAGCTTCTAGTAGAACTGTATTTCACATATGTATATACACATCAAATGTATGTGTCGATGTGAGTATAATGAGTGCTATATGATATGGTCCACCCAATGAATCTCCTCGTTCCTCTTAAGCTCTGCAAATCCCTCCCCGCCCCAACAGCAGTCCACAGACGTAATCTGGCCCTGTCTATAAGAACTATTCTGGGGAGAAATGGTTTCCAGGGTTCCATTTTTGATCATTTAATAATTTATACCTCTTTCCCGTTATAACCTAAATTACAAGCAAGGGCTATGAAAAGAAACTGCTGCCGACGGCAGCATAAAAACGTGTTATTTAACACTTTCCATGTTTTCTTAAGCATCTCTGATTTTGTCCAAAGTACATTTCATTTGCTGTTTACTTAAGTCCCAGCCACTGACAGCATGTGGATTGCTAAATTACCATCTGGGACGTGAATAAAACTAGTCCCCCCCCCTTCTCTTGGCCTAAGAAAATGTAACAAAGGCTTAATGTCCACCAGTTGGACATTTCAAATCGTATTTTAACCAAGCAGTGCCGTGTGTCAGCAAGTTGGCTGGTTACATCGTATATTTGTCATAATATTCAACTCGTTGTCTGATAGAGTGAAAGGAAAGACTTGTGCAAGAGTGCTTTCTGCTGAACCGGGTAAGGATTCATGTTAAGTGAAATGGGTGAGACCTTTACTACTGTTAAGTGTTACCTTACGCCACTGAAATCCATGTGATTCCTTAAAGAGTAAGGGGCTATGGAGGGTAAGTTGCAAGTCTAGAGATTGCGTATTACCCAGAGTCCACTCTTGTAAGCAACTAGCTGAAAGTTTTAGGGTCTGATGCTATGATTTTGCAGCACAACCCCTCAGCATCTTCCTCCAGTAAGTCTGCAGTGCCTCCCTGGGTAAGGGTAAAGGAGCATGGGCCACGTCTTCACTTCCTAGAAGATCAACTGTGTTGTGATCAATCTTCCACAGTTTGATTTAGTGTGTCTAGGAAAGACCCACTAAATCGAATGCTGAGGGCAACCTAACGACACCAGAACTCCTGTTTCTCTTGAGGAGTCAGGGAAGTTGACAGGAGCATTTCTCCCGTCAACTTCCTGCTATGAGGCCAACACCGAAGCTGGCTTTAAGGCACATCAACTCCAGCTATGTTTTTATATAGCTGGAATTGTGTACTTTAAACAGACCTTTCCCCATTGTGTGGACCTGGCCTATTAGATAATGATTCTACTTTCCTCTTGCATAGCACTTTTCATCCATAGAACTCAGTGCACATTACACAGAAGCTCACTTTCATTATCCCCATTTTATCGATGGGGAAACTGAGGCACAGAGCCTGGAAGTGACATGTACAAAGTTATCCAGCAGGTCAGTAGCTGAGCAGGACAGAAACTAGTCTCGTCAGTCCCAGTTTGGTGCACCGTCGATTGGACTGTAGTGCCTCTGTATTGCCTCATTTTCTCAGATCCTCTTCCCAATCTGCCCTTAGCACCCAGCCTCTCCTGAGATCCTGGGCACAGGGACGACCTATGAAGCTGAACTTTGTAGCACCCAGGTCCTGCGCATCTCAGGTGCGTCTACACTACAGAAGAAGATCGAAGCTGCCGCTGTCAATCTTCCAGGGTTCCAATTAGCAGGTCTGGTGAAGACAGCTTCCACGAGGAGTAAGGGAAGTCAAAGGAAGAGTGTGCTCCCTTCAAATTCCTGCAGTGTGGACAGCACCAAAAGCCGAGTTAAGCTACCCTGACTTCAGCGACGCAATGAACGTAGCTGAAGTTGCGTAGCTTAATTCGGCTTTGTCCTCTAGTGTAGACATACCCTTCCTGTGTGGAGTACGCTAATACTACATCTCCACCCACTTCCAGGAGTCCTTGTCTTGTCTATGCCATCAATCACATGATTTGGCCCTTAGCACTTTCGACTTACATAAAGATTCAGTGTCAAGCTACAATGACTAGCTAGATTTATTTACTTTCCAAACACACCTTTATGAGAATCTCTGTGAAATCAGGACAGTAAATAGGCTTCACCTTTGGAAGGGAGATAGTATTTAATTTCTATTTTAAAAACTTGCATTCAATTTTTTTTCCCCCTGTGGCTTTTTCCAGATTTTCTTTATTAAAATTAAATTGGAACCAACTCGAGTAAGGCATTGGATATTTATTCCTTGATGCATTTTCATACCACAACTGATTTCTATTTCAGCTAAGCTTGCAAAAGCCCGCTGACGAATAATACCAAATCTGAACTGGTATATGTATTAGCTTCAGAACGTGCTGAAAAGGATTGGTCTGGTGGAAAAATCCAGGTCATCCCAGAGTTTGAAACCCACCCAGCCTTGGCTTCCAGGGACTGTGAGTAGGCAACCCAAGTTAAATATTTTACTGCAGATGTTGCTTAGCGTTATTAAAATGATGTGCTTTAATGAGGCAAAAAAAAAAGTAGCTGCAGAAAGATATAAATCAGAGAAGCTGTCAGAATTTTCCACCCATGTGTCAAGCTGATCCGATGAGACACTGACTTTCCCCGTTGCCTGTGGATATGATTGTGCCCTGGATTGTTAGTGTGACAGAAAAGTTGGGTTTGAAACAAAACCAGAGATCCAAATGCGGGTCAATTCCAGGGGTCTAGATCCAGCTTTCGCAGCCAGTTGCTGTTTGTGTCATTGGTCCCACCAAAAACTTGGATCTGAATCACTCTGGAAGGGAGTCATAATCCAGAGCCCATGTTTGCAGATCAGGTAGATTCCAGCGCCTTGCTGATTAAAAGTAGTCCAGTATGCTTTCTGTCATAGGTGATACAAGGGGGGCATTCCAAGCATGCGGGTTGAAATGCCCCCTCCCCAGATTTCTGCTTGAACTGGTGGGTGAGGGAGGGAGCCTGTGTTCTTCCTGGCCCTGGCTCTCAGGCGGGCCGCTCTGAGTCATTGCTCTGTGCAGTACTGAGGCCTCTCCTGCTCCCTGTGAGCCAGAACCATGCCAGGGAGGAGGGGGTCCCCGGCTTACTCAGCCCCTGTCCTCGACATTCAGGACTGGGTGTGGAGCAAGGGAGCTGCTGCGCTGCACAGAGGCAGCGGCCGGCTTCAGCTATGTGGGAAGCGGCTTCCCTCCACTTCCCGCCCAGGCCCAGCTGCCAGGGAAAGCAGCCGAATATGCCAGGTCAGACGCACAGTGAGAGGAGGACAGAGCCCCTCCCCAAGCTCTGGAGGGGCAAGGGAGCTGGGTGCAGGGCCAAGAGGTCGTTGGCCAGAGAAGATACGAGGAACAATGTTATGTTCTCCCCATTAGATGGTACGCCTCCCCGAACTGGAAGGCCCGTGTTGTTTGTGCCTAGCTATATCCCCTAACATAGATACCCTCTCCGTGAGCTTCAGGTTCCTGGCAAGAACAGGGCACATGCCCCTGGGTCTTGTGAATTTGTTCCTGATGCATTTTCCCCCGTTGGCTTTCCTTTTCTGCCGCTCTTAGGGTTCCGCAAGCTTTGCTAGCAAAATGGTCTGGAAAAAAACGTGAATTTCAGGGTTGCTGGTTGCTTGTGGAAAGTAAATGTAAAATATGCATGCGCGAGGGGCTTTTGCCCAAAATATTTAAGCATTTAACTAATCAGGGAACAGAAACAATTCCAGACGACCTCTGACCAAGCGCAGCTGCACCGTGCAGCTCCAGTTTCAGATATTCATGATGAAATCGTGGAGCAAAACGTGTTTCGAGATATTAGCGCGTAAGAAATACATTAGAGGAAATAGAAACCGTCTCACGTGTATGCCCCCGAAAGAAGCTAAATCCATTGAGAACATGTATTTCCATGGGGCGGCCTTTCTCCCCCCATCTCTGTGGCCTTTGGGGGAGAGACTGCTAGGAGCAGCCAGCTAGGGACTGAATCCAGCCGCAGCAGAAAACAGTTCAAACACCCGGTCTGACGGGTCTGACATCTTCAGACGGCTGCGCTGTTTGCAGCTTTTGCTCTGCTCATTTCCCTCCGCTGTTCTGGCCGTTGTGTTTCACCATTCTCACGGGGTCGCCAGCACACTCCCTTTCTTTGTCTTTCCATCAAGCTGATGTCCTCCTGCCCTAATGCCACCAAAAGGATTTCTATAACAACATGCTTCTGCCCCAAATTGCAGAACCGTCAGGACGTTGGCAGCTCTCAGTCTATTCCATTCCTTTCCCCTGTCTTGTGTCTGCCTTGTCTACTTAGATTGCAAGCTTTCGAGGCAGGGACTTTCCTGTCGTATGTTTCTCGTGTTCTGATCACGGAGGTACTCTCTTCTTAATTCTCCTGCGCTTCTTTAATAAACATATATTGGCTTACCCTGTCCTTACAACAGAGGCTATGTCTAGACTGCAGAGTTAAATTGGAAAAAGATACACAAATTGCAAATCGCAATTTGCGTGTCTTTTTCTGCTTTTTTTTTTCAGAAAAGGTTTTTCCAAAATGTAGCCCGTCTAACGGGGCCAAATTTTGGAAACGCCCCCTCTTTTGAACATCCCTTCTTCTTTATACAATGAGAAATACAGAGATGCCGAAAGAATATGTCCATTTTTTCGGAAACTGTTCCAAAAAAGCGGATGCGTTCCTTGGAGGCGGTAGAGCTTTTCCAGGATACCTCCGATAGCCCGGAAAAGCTCCGCAGTGTAGACATAGCCAGAGATTAGATTGTCCCTCAATGGGACAGCACTCAAACAAGCTGTTTCTATTTGGAGCCAGACAAAATGTTTGGCTGAAATATGCACGTTGAGAATGACCAAAATATTTTGAGGACTTGTGTTGATTTTTTATAAACCCATAGTTTTGCCAAAAAACAGTTTTGGGGGAGAGGAAGATTCTGAAGAGAAAAAAAAGATCATTTTCACAGCCTCTGCTGAAACATTTTGATTTTTCTGTTCAAATTGAGTTCGGTTTCCAAATGTACTTCTATTTAATTTTTTTAATTGAATCATTTTAAAAAGTGGAAATGACATGACGCTTTTTTGACTTCTCAAATCATCATGCATTAAAAAAAAAACTTTCGATTGACCCAATAGGTAGGGGTGGTTTGGTTTGTTTGTTTTTTTATTTTATTTTACCAATTTTTCAGAACTGGCAGCAAACTTCAAAATCATTTATTCCCACAGCTCCACTTCTACTGGACAGAGAAATCCATTACCAGGGGGAAAATTTTCCATCAGTAAGTGGAAGGAGACATAAAGTGAAAGCTTGAAATCAAAGGAACGCAGTAAATGAAGTGTCGTTTTCAGTTTGTCCAGCACATGGGTAAAACCAACCGAGATTTGTGGAGGGTAGATCTCTACCCCAGATGTAGCCTAGGGATTTGAGGTGACATTGTGGTCTTCTGAAGTCAACAGAAAACTCCCATTATGCTTTTATTACTCAGAACCTTTGGCTTGTGGACATTGGTTTACCAAACATGATTGTACTTTTTGGACAAGACTAGTGTCAGTGCTATGGCCAGCGATGGATTCCCCCTCCCCGGTTGCTGCGTCTGGCAGAAGAGCTATGACTTTGCCATTGCAATAAATCTCCTTTGATTGTATTTTTGAGCAGAGTAGATTTTAAAAAATCAACTGCTGTCTCCTGGTGAATTCCTGGGACTTGCTTAGCAATATAGAAATAGGCTCTCCTCATCCACAATGGAGATATATGAAACACGGGCTCGTGAAGGTTTTTCACAAGCCTGACGCTGCTGTCCACTGCTTATCACAGGCTAGCGCCATCTTTTCAAATTCCCTCCCTATTTAGCCAAGCGTCTGCTTTGTAGCCCATCAAAGGCTCTTCCCACTGAGCTTTGGATGAGGCTCCAGATACCTCCACTCTGAGCATGCTAATTGCATTAATACGATACCCCAAGCTACAGCCAATCACTCCAAGCTACAGCCAATCATTCCAGGCTACAGCCAATCACTCCTAGTTACAGCCGATCACTCAAAGCTGCAGCCGATCGCTGTTCAAAACTAGTTTTTCCTGCACAAAGTTGCTTCTTATGTTCCCTTTTCCTTCACATAGCCTCTGAAGTGTATTTTGTTTGCAACTTCTGCCCCTGCTGTTCCAAAGGTCCCACAGGCCAACTTGGCCACCAGAGTTTGTCTCTATGCCTTCAGAATCTCGAGTCAGCGGTGCAACCAGCCGATGTAACTTTTTCTGTTTTGACAGTTTTATAACTCTACATTTGCACCTTATGGAAAACTCTTGACAGTCAGTGATTAATTGCAGCTCTGGAATGCTTCTTATGATGTCTTAATATCTGAATATGCAGCAGACCATAGCAGAGAGGAGAAATAAAAATCTGCAACAGAATACTCATGGACAGTTTGACTAGACATGTACTCGCTTGTAGCTCCCACCCTAAATACATGCTTGGAGAAGAGATTATTACATTCGTTGTTATTTTTTTTCCCTAGGATGCAATGCTATTTTCTACATGTTCGGTTCAAATTAGGTCCCAGTTGGAATGGAAGAACATAAGAAGGGCCATACTGGGTCAGGAAAATGGTCCATCTAGCCCAGTATCCTGTTTTCCAACTGTGGCCAATGCCAGATGTTTCAAAAGGAAAGAAGGCAATTATCAAGAACAGGTCGAACCTCTCTAGTTCAGAACACACTGGTCTGGAAACATCTGTTGTTCTGAATTATTTGAGTTAGCCGGATGTCCACTTTTCATGGGTGTGGCCAAGTTTCCCGCAGTCCCATAAAATTTATTTACAGCCCCCAGTCCTGGCTCTCAGTGTTTTGTGCTGTTATTTAGCTCCAGTTAACCCTACATGTCGTCTAACAACCCAATAAGCGGTGGAAAGGTTGGTAATGCTGCTGCCGTGAACTGGAAAATTCTCTGGTTCGGAACCAGTCAGGTCCTGAGGACGCCAGACTAGAGAGGTCCAACCTGTAATAATTCTTGTCATCTAGTCCCAGCATCTGACAGTCAGAAGCTTAGGGACACTTGCTTCTTGGAGGTTGCCTCCCTGACCATTTTGGCTAATAGCCATTGGTGGATTTATCCTCCATGAATGCATCTAATTCCTTTCTTTTTTTTAACCCAGATGTAGTTTTGGCCTTCATAGCATCTCCTGGCAGTGAGTTCCATGTGTTGACTGTGTGATGAAGTACCTCCTTTTGTTTGTTTGAAACCTGATACCTGTTAATTTAATTGGGCAACCCTTGGTTCTTCTGTTGTGTGGAGTAAATAACAGTCGCTTATTCACTTTCTCCGCACTGTTCCTGATTTTATAGACTTCTGTTGTCTTCCCCCTTAATGATGTATTTCCCAAGATGAACCATCCCAGTTTCTTTGATCTCTCCTAATATGGAAGCGGTTCCAATCTGTTAATCATTTTTGTTGCCTTTCTTTGTACCTTTTCCGTTTCTCATGTATCTTCTTTTGCGATGGGGCAACCAGAATGCCAGTATTCCATTTGTGGGTGTAGCATGGATTTCTCTAGTGTCATGATGACATTTACTGTATTATCTATCCCCTTCCTAGTGATTCCGAATGTTCCTTTAGCATTTTTGACTGTCCTTAATCCCTAAACAGATGTTTTTAGAAAACTCTTCACTATGACACCATCTCTTTCTTGACTTGGTAACTGCTAATTTGGACCCCATTATTTTATATGTGTATTTGGGATTATGATTTCAAATGCGCATGCCTTTGCATTTATCAGCATTGAATTTCATCTGCAATTTTATGGCCCCGGTGCCCGATTTTGTGAGATCCCTTTAGAACACTTCATAGTCTGCTTTACACTTAACCGCCCTGAATAATTTTGTATCATCTGGAAACCTTGTCACCTCACTGTTTATCCCTTTTCCCAGATCATTTATGAATATGTTGTGCAGCACTTGTCTCAGTATAGATCCCTGGGGGTCACCACTACTTACCTCTCTCCATTGTGAAAACTGACCATTTATTCCTACCCTTTGTTTCCTGAATTTTAACTAGTTACCGATCCATAGGGGGATCTTCTCTCCTATCTACGACTGCTTAGTCTGCTTTAGAGCCTTTGGTGAGGGACCTCATCAGAGGCTTTCTGAAAGTCCATGTATTCTATATGCAGTGGATTGTCCTAGTGTGCATATTTGTTGACCCCATCAAAGAATTCTAGTCAATTGCGGAGGCATGAATTCCCTTTACAAACCACATTGACGCTTCCCAAATAAATCATGTTAATCTCTGTATTTGATCATTCTCTTGTTTACCATGGTTTCAATCAGTTTAATTAACCAACTTACTTTAACAGCCTCCTGTACTGACACCTCAGTCTGGGACAGTCCCTCAGATTTGCCACCAAATATGTGGGATTCTCCCTCACATCCTCTTCATTGAAGACGGATGCAGTGAATGAATTCAGCTTCTCCACCATGACTTTGCCTTCCTTGTGTGTTCCCTTAGCATCTTGATTATCCGATGACCCCACTGATTGTTTGGCAGGTTTCCCACTTCTAATGTACTTCAACATTTTTTTCTATTAGTTTTTGAGTCTTTTCCTAGTTGCTCTTGAATTTTTTTTTTTTTTTTTTTTTGGCCTGCCTCATTATACTTTTACAAGCTGTCAAACTGTTCAGGAAAGACATGTTGCAGTTACTAACCAATCTCTCTCCTTTTCAGTTTTCAAACCAGGAGCCTGTGGAGTAGGTGTCTTACGAGCACTTGATTAATTAACAGACCTAATTAAGAGCTGGCAGTGCAAAGCACAGACAGGTTATTTTATGGTCAGAAGATGTAAGTTAAACAATTAAAAACTGAAGTTTAGCTGCCTGCTTTTTAGGGCTGAAAACTGCCTCGTTCTTTGTTTGAAAACAAAGCCATAAAATGATTTTTAAAAATCCTGCTTCATAGATGCTTTTGTGCTGATGTCACTGGTACTAACTTAACCTCTGTCTTGCTGCATTGGTTCCAGCAACGCTCCATGCTGGTGCAACAGCAGTTCTTCAATCCCCAAGAGTTCAAAAACCATGGCCCCCCACAAAATCATGAACTTAAGAAATAGTCGTCGTCTTACTATATATTTTGGCAATGTGCATCTGTCTGTCTGTGAATCCGTTTGTTCAAGAACTCCTCCTAAACAGTAAGAGCAGCTTCCTCTTATCATAACATAAGGGTTTGGTTGTGCCAGGACAATGGCCTGGAATGTGATTTTCTCATAAAATGGAAAGGGAGGGGTCTGATAGGAGGGACAGTTATACTGCAGAATGACCACAGGGGGTCATTCAGAAATATATATTTCAGAGTTTGTCTGTTTATATGTCTGTGTGTCTGTCTGTCCCCCAGCTAGGTTTCTCACAGTACCCCAGAAGCCTGAACTTCAAGAAGAACACCCAACAGTGTGAGACTTGCAATAAAGTTCTGAGCCAAGGCACTCTACTAGCAGTCTGTCGGTTCGCAAGCAGCTGCAGAAGCAAACATTTTGCTTATGAACTGGAGGGACTGAAAAGCCCAAATTTCCTTTCCCCTACTGATGATGTTTGTCTGTGACTGAGTTTAGATTATGGAATGGGATTGGCCCTTTCCGACATGAGGGTTTCAACCCAAAAGGGGAATCTTCCAGCAAGCAAAAAAACAACACCCCCCTTCCCACTTACTCGGTTTTGTGGGTCAATGCTCCATGGCACCGTCCCTTGTACACCTTTCATCCCAGGCTGGCTTTACTTGAAAACAAGAGCTAAGACTTGATATTTTGGGGAAACCTGGTATCCTTCTGCCTTGGAAAATGGCCTGTGGTCTGATATAGGTCCTCAATCTTGACTGCTTTTCCCAGGTTTCTATCATATGTTTGTGGTTGTGTACGAGTGATAGTCTTCATCCCGTTATTGTTAATAACTTGTATTACAGATGTCTCTAGGAGCCGCAATCATAGTCCTGTTATGCACAAAGATGTCACACCTGCTGTGTACATCCACAAGGAAATATTTTGGGTTAAACTTTGAGCAGTACTCAGATGGCTTCTTATGGGCTGAATTTGTGTGTCTTCATAATGCAGGCAAGTCAACCGATCTTGTGCCTTGTGGTTTGCATGGAGGACAGCTCTCTCTAAGTGCTTCCTCTCACCTCGTGTAATCACAGACCATCGGCAAGTTCTGGTTACAAATGTCGATCCTACATCAATTAAATTAAAATTCAGCGTGGCCATTAGAAGTTTTCCAAAGTTATAAATCAGACCTTAATGCAACATCCCTCCTTTCAGGTTTCATTAAGATGTTGTGTTTGGGGTGAGGAAAAAGGCAGGGGTGATGTTAGATATAAAGGAATTCATCTGTGAAAAGAGAATATTCTTGTATGTTTTGACTAATATATGTGGCTAGCATATGTATGTGTAAAGGATGTGTTTAAGCACCATGAAGCACAAATACTATAACAGTGATATTGCCTAAACTGGCCCAAACCGTAATCCTATTCACTTATGCTAAATAAACCGTAACCCCATGCAGAAGTGAGCATTTGGAGTATATAGGTACCTCCCTCGCTTGCACCAAGACAGAACAAATGAAGCTTAATTTTGACACATTTCCTATATGCTTACACCAAATGCTCACTTCTGCATGGAATTATGAGATATTTAGGATAAGTGTTACTGTAATACGTGGTTCATTTTTTTTTTAATTGCACGAAGACATTCAGTGAGTGGTGTTGTGTGCTGTAATGAATGCTCTTTTATAGGAAAAACCTAGTGGTAGTGTTCTGTACTGATTCATTTAGTTTCCTACTCAGGAGAACACCCAAAGAGAAATAAGATGTACACAGGGACATGATACAAATTGTACTCTCTGGTCTGGTCTTGTGAATTAATGAATGGCCTCTTGTTTGGAAATAGATAAATTCAATACTTGGGCTGGATAAATCTGTTTGGTTAAAGTAAAAACCAATCCAGTAGTCCTGTGAATACAGTCTGAGGAAGTTAGAAGTTGGGACTCTATCCTTTTTCAGTATTCTTTTCCTCCTTCCACAACTTGACAAAACGTCTCATAGTTGGAGAAGATGGCAAAAATAGGAAGATGAGAAAAGGAGAAAGAAATCAGCAAAACTTTGGCTACTCAGTTTTTTTCTCCAGGGTGGTTTCACTTACATTTCCATAGTTTCCAACTCTAACATAATGCATTGCAGGGAATGACCGTCGAACAAGAGCTGGTTTCATTAAGATTAAGAAGCCAGTGGCAAGGGAAATTTAATTGTGCTCTTTATCAGTTAGTGGGCAGAGCAAGTACAGCAGTAGCATGAGTCACTTAGCCCTGTCCCCATCTCCAACTTAAATGGATTTCTCGGCCTTATCTGGCAGAGAGAGGAAATTGAGCTTTTGGGTCAGTGCCCACTGGGAGCCGAGACTTTCAATTACACCCAATTGTGTAACTCCATCTAATAGAAACGAGATGGCAATATCAGTTCACTTTGTTTCTCACTTGCTTCTGGTTGGCCCTGAGCCACCCTCCCAGATGACAGAAGCTACAGTTCTGTTTTATCTGTGTTCTCGTCTTGGATTGCAGGCAAGTTGAAGTCCGCATGAGCTGTTGTCTGTTTCCCAATATTTCAGGAGACCATGAGTGAAAATGTCGAAGCTTAACCAGAGGGTTTTACTTCAATCTATAGACTGATTTGATTGCAGCTGCTAGGGCAGAAAGAAAGACTCTTAGGTGGAGCTTGGTGGAGACTGGGTCATCCCATTTCACCAAGGGTTTGAGATTTTCATTCCCATTTGGAAGGCACATCTAAAATGTTGAAATTCTACACAAAATAAAATCCCAGCTCTCCTGAGAGCCCGAACGAAGGATCATTGAACTCATCCTCAATCAAAGTGAGGAGGTAACATTAAGTTCTCTTGGTTGGAAAACTGTTCTTCGGCCTTTGCTCGCGGAATCTACGTTGCACTGTTCTTGTCATGGTGGGCTTCCCTGGATCCAGGGACCCTGGGAGCCTGGACTACTCATGAACTTGGATCCAGGGAGTGGAGACTTCCAAGCTCTCAACTCTCCGTCAACACTCCAAGGAGGCTGATGAAGGCTGGGCAGATGAGTGGTAGGAGGGTTTTGAGCCTCACCTGACAGGCAGGGTTCTGGCGGAATCTTGCCTGCTCTCCAGCAGAGTTTTGTCAAGATCAGTGAGGTCCCACAAAACATTTTTTTATTTCAACAGACCAGAAAATTCTGACGAGAAAAACATTTCATCTAAATTTTTCGGACCAGCTCTCTGATAGGGAATTCCGCCTAGGCGGTGCACCCCCGACGGCAAGATGCATCTCCCACACTGGGAGATGCCAATGAAACAGAGCACTTGTCCTGGATTTTAACTGAGATGATTCTCCAGATCGTTCCTTTTTCGGAATGAAGCATTACATCGACATTGGCTTTAAAAGCTTTTTGTTTAAATGGTCAGGACCGAGCTGGGTAGCGGAAAGCTTGGATTGTTAGTCGAGATGGAAAAAATGAAACATGCTCTTGAACTTTGTTGATTAAATGAGCTAATCAGAACAAACAGTTGCTCCCACTGTGGGCTGAACCCAGCCTCTGGGTAACTCGTAATACGAGGTCTTAAACTTTGCATTGTGCCCGATGAGAAAGCCAGGAGTGGTTTATAGCAAGAATTGTCTGATTTTTATATGGCGCTTTTTTTTAATCTAGCTGGATCCCAAAGTGCTTTGCAGACTACATACACGCAAAGCTGTTCATCCAACGCTGAAATGCACTGATCGATGGGGTGGGATGTAGCAGCTGTCCACCAGCATTCCTCAGTGCTGTACGATGCCTGGGAGAGAGAGTGGGAAGGGTCTCCTATCCATTTGAAACGGCATAGGTGTGCCAAATGCAGTTACCTCGATTGTAGTTTGGACAGGTGAATGTGGCTAACTCCCACCCTCCATGATATCTTTTATGACCATGAGTAATATGGGCCTTGGTCTTACATCTCATGTCAAAGACCACACAGGACCCCCTAATTACGTACTTTTTTCAGTACTGTCTCAGGGCCTGATTCTGATCTCATGCTGGTGCAAACCAAGTGTGATTTGCTTTGGGTCTGAAATGCTTCCACCTCTTTCTGCTCTACCCCTCATCGACTTGGTGTATCTATACTATACGGCTTTTTAGCAACACAGCTGTGTCGCTAGCAGTCAGGCAGTGCAAATACTTTGTCAGCACTTTTGCTGACAGAAATATTTCCACCTCCAACGAGCAGCATTTGCTTTGTCCGCAAAAAAGCACTCCTGCCGACAAAGCTCTGTTTACACTAGAGCTATGTCTATACTGGGAATGTTTGGCAATGAAAATGGTGTCGACGTGCCAAAGTCACCAAAAGCAAAAACCACTTTTTTCCTCCCATTGTCAAAATGTCATGGCCACATTGCTAGCGACCGGTCAACAGCTAGAACAAAGCATTGTGGGTAAGCACCCCACAGGGCAGTGTGGTGGGAAGACAGAGCTGATCCCTGGGCTTCTTGGGATTCCCTTGTAGCTCTGGCAGCTCTCCGTGCTGAGAAATGTCAGAGCAGTACACCAGTCTCTCCAGCCCTCCCTTGGCAGCAGAAGGCTGGCTTCCTAACATGGAAGACAGGAGCATTCCAATGATTTGTTCTTTGCCCCCCAAACAGAGCAGCTCACTCATCTGTCAGATACTTAGCGGAGCTTTGAAAGGGGGGAGGGGGTGCATGCCTGCAGGGCAGCAGAAATCACAAAACACTAAGCAGAGCCATCGGGGCGGGCATCGTGGGATTCTGGTGGAAGCCAGTTCTCTGGACAAAACAAACAAACAGAGTCCACATTGGCTCTTTGTCGACAATAAAGGGAGGGGAAAAGACAAAAGTCTTGCAGGGCTGGAAGTTTTTTGTTGCCAATGCTGGGTGTTTTTCCTTACAAAAGTCACAGTGCAGTGTGTACTCTCTCACTGTTTTGTTGTCAGAAGGCATTTTTTGGTGACAAAATGTGCCAGTATAGACAAGACCTAGTATTTGCTGCAGCAAAGCTTTTGTCACTCGGAAGAGGAGGGTGCTAAACACCCGGGAACAACAAAAGTTTTGTCGCTCAATTGCCGGTATAGACAAAGCCTGTGTCACCATTCTCACTTTCTGCAGCCCCTGGGGATATCCCCAGAGGAACCTCCTGTCCAAAAACTGAACAGGTCCATTCCCAGGAATGCATTACTCTTCCGTACAGGTGAAGGAGTCAGAAACAGGGCCTTCCTTTGAAATAGCTGAGGAGACTGTTTAAGATGCTACAGAAATGCCCATTGAGATTTACTGGTCCAAAGAAGCAGCCCATGGTCAGTAGCTAAATAAATAAAAAGGTCTCAGAAGTTGTGCTGAAAGCGTTTGCTATTAAATATCTTTGTGACGGCTTTCTCCTTAGGACGTAACTTTGTCACCAATGCTAGAAAGTTGTTGATAGTCCAGAGCAGAGCAGTGATAAATTGCATCTTTCCGAATCATTATTTGTTCATTTTATGTTGGTCCGTCAGCTGTTATTTTGCCTGAAACACATTAACTGGGAACACTAGCTTTTAGCAAAAGAGTCTATGGATCCATCAGCCCCCAGCGGTGGTTGCGTAACAAAGCAGTCAAAGCCACTAATCTGGAGACGTGTCTTCCTTCTGCAAGGCAAAGGGCAGTAGTGGGAGGCGACTTGTATTTCAGACCCAAAGCGAGCAACCGATCCCAAAGTCACGGTAATTGAGTTAAATGTATACAATTTCCTGACATAAAAACATTCCGTGTAAATTCATGTGGCATGTTGTGAATAAAGGCCGAGAGACCATCTTTAACTCCTTTAGCATTGAACTCATCCTACTTCAAAGGATGAATAGTTACATTAAGTTAAGTTCTCTTTGTTGTTCTTCAGCATTTACTCTTGGAAACTACTGTTTTCCTTGTTCTTGGCTATACAAGCCAGTATGTAAAGGAGTCCTCTACACAGCTCTACTTTAATTATGACTGATTATTTGTGGTATCTCCATCTCATGATACCCCATATGAGATTGATGAGTGCTCTTGGGTCCATTTTGGAAAACTGGTTAATTGAGATAGATGAGCCCGAAGAGCTACACAACAATTAAACAGCCCGTTGGCCTGAATCTCATGAATTTGAGTCAGATGGCACAAGCCGGCTGTAGGTGTTTAGTTGCAGTGTAGACAGACCTTGAGAGCTAGCAAGAGAACCCAGGAGCCCTACTTCAAATCCTTTCAAAAGTGGAGTGGAGACGGAATGAGGAAATAACTGCTAAGTTCTTTGGAGAGAGCAAATAAACAAATGCTATTGTTATCATACAGAGGAGAACAGAATTTTAAATTGTTTCTTTGCCTTGCTAGTGAGAAGGTCATTGAGATGCATTTATCTTGCCCTGTGAATATAGGAGAGACACTTCCTTCTGGTAGAATACTTTTGAGTACACCGTGGTAGCAGCACAGGGTTTTCAAACTCTTGGTAAGGGGAAGCCATTAGCTGGCTGCGAGACACGTTATTTACCTACATCTGTGTCCCAGTCTGCACCGCTTCCCGCTACTCCCATTGGCTAGGAACAGAGATCTGCAGCCAATGGGAGCAGTGATCACTTGTACCCCCGGAGGCACAAGTAAACAAGGTGTTTCACAGCCAGCTGGCCACTTGTCCTTACAAGCCGTGATCCAGAGTTTGAAAACCCCCGGATATAAACTCTAAGTCAGAGAGGAGTCAACCTTTGGACTCAACCTTTCTCTGGCTGAGTAGGATTTTTCTGAGCTATGGCAGCAAAAGCATATTGTGTAAAAGTGTTGTGAGTTGCTTTTGTGATGGAGATTAAACTGAGATCATCAAACTCATTCCATGCAAGAACGTAAACTGGATTTAAGCCAGCATCCCTCTTTCAACCCTTATCTGGGTGACCTATTTAGCCCTTTTTTTTCTCTCTCTCTCTCTCCTGGCAGTTCTGATAGCTTTCTGAATTTCTTTGGGGTTCACAAAACACACTTATCTGCGGTACAAAACAGAACAAGCAGAGAGAGGTAATTACTTTCCAATGTGTTACTGTGCACTAAATAGTTCTGCAAAATAGAGATTAAATCCGCATGAAGATAGAAAGTCAAAAAAGTGAACAAGAGATTAAATGAATAATAGGGGAAAATTAAATAGCCGTGCTGTTGTCATTTAATGGGAATTTCTTGACTGTGCCTACAACAACTTTTGGGAAAAAACTACATATATAAGTATTTTTCAAACTGAAACCAGATGGGGGAATCTTAGTCTGTTTTTCTTTGTGGGAGGCTATATTTTCATGGTCCGCAAGTAACTGGAGGCACATTAAAATCAAATTTGGCTTTCAAGGCTTGTCCTTCCTATCTTTTTGCAGGAAGGGCCGACTCATGATGTTATGAATTTCAGATTGCCGCAGTGGGATGGGATTCTTTGGAGGAGGAGCTGGAGATTTCAAAGGAGGAACGTTAACTGTTTAACAAAAGGAAAAGTGAAAGAAGGAATTAGGGGAAGGCCAAAGTTTGCCCCGAACTGCCCCTTCCCAACTTGTCCTGGCCAAAGGCCTCTACACTTACTGCTCTTGTTGAGATAGCATACAAAGAGCGTGGAGACCATTCTCAATGCATATAAATTATATGTCCCCTGCCACAAGAAGCTGATGAACAAATCTCAAACGGGATGCAAGGAGAAGGCGATAAGGCGCTGTGGACCAGGGAAAAAACAGCAATAACCCCCGCTAAGCCAGTAAGACACAAGAACAGCCATACTGGGTCAGACCAAAGGTCCATCCAGCCCAGTGTCCTGTTTACCAACAGTGGCCAGTTCCAGGGGTCTCAGAGGGAGTGAACAGAACAGGTAACCATCAAGTGATCCCTCCCCTGTCACCCATTTCCAGCCTCTGACAACCAGAGGCTAGGGACGCCGTTTTCTGGCTCTGGCTAAAGCAGCCTATGTTGGAACACGGGAGGTTTTTTACCCCTTCCGATAAATGGACTGAACTTATAGGACATTTGATTCAGACCGTTTCTTGTGGGTGTCATTGTGTGACGTTGTGTTGCTCAGCTCAGTTGGCTTGTTATGTTATGTGATTCCTACTATCCTGTGCTGCTCTGTTCTAACTCTGTGTGTGCGGGGGGGGGGGGGGACGCACACATGCGTGCACTGCCTCAATTTTCCTGGGAACTGCACTGGTGCACGGCTGAGGATAGGAGTTTTGGGTATGACTCTGAGGGTGTCTAGCTGATTTGGGAGGTTGGGAGGCAGCCCAGAGCCCTGGTCCTGGGCCCCCCGTCCCTAAAATGGATTGTACTCCCTGCTCCTGGTTCCTGTGCTAACAAATCTGTGCCCCCTGTGAACCAATAAACCTTCTGTTCTGCTTAGAATCCCAGGGTTGGAAGAGACCTCAGGAGGTATCAAGTCCAGCCCCCTGCCCAAGGCAGGACCAATCCCAACTCAGTCAACCCAGCCAGGGCTTTGTCAAGCCGAGACTTAAAAACTTCTAGGGATGGAGATTCCACCCCCTCCCCAGGGAACCCATCCCAGTGCTTCCCCACCCTGCTAGGGAAATCGTTTTTCCTAATATTCAACCTAGAACGCCCCCACTGTATCTTGAGACCATTGCTTCTCGTTCTGCCATCCATCACCACTGAACAGCCTCTCTCCAGACTCTTTGGACCCCCCGCAGGAAGTTGAAGGCTGCTCTCAAATCCCCCCTCGCTCTTTGCTTCTGCAGACTAAATAAACCCAGGTCCCTCGGTCTCTCCTCATAGGTCATGTGCTCCAGCCCCCTCATCATCTTGGTCACCCTCCACTGGACCCTCTCCAATGCGTCCACATCCTTTCTAGTGGGGGGCCCAGAACTTGACACAGTACTCCAGAAGTGGTCTCACCAGGCCTCTATGCATGGAGAAAGAAAGAGGCCACTTGCTGGCTGAGAGCCACGGCTGGCTGTGGATGGGGGTGCAGGGCTGGTGGCTCCCCACGCTCCGTGACACACAGGAGCAGTGGCTCTCCAGAAGGGGTGTCAACGGGGAGAGGGTAGCGACTGCGCAGGCCAGCCCACGAAGAGGCATGGAAGAGAAGGTGAGAACCGTGGTGGTCAGAGGCAGTGGAATAATTCATATCATGGGGGTGCTCAGGCCCTTTGAACCAAACTGGCACCTCTCTCTGCAGTAGAAACCTCTCCAAACCAGGGGGTGTCGCAGCATCAGCCACACCCTAGGTCCTGCACCTATGGTGGCTGTTGGTAAAACAACTTTGTTCCCTCGTTTCTTTTGAGAGCTTCACTCTGGCTTCCAGCCTGGGTTTGACAAGAAGACAGCCCTGGTTTCGCTGGGGGTGAATTTCCTAATGCTGGAGAATGACCCAGCTTCCTGACTGGGCAGCTGCTCTCCTCTAGGGGCTGTACACAGACTGCCCCCTCTGTGAGCCCTTCTCCAGGTACTCCTCCCACACTCAGTCGGGGGGCAGAGGGAGATCGGAGCAAAGTCTGGGCGGTAATACCATTAGGACACAGCTCTCCGTGTGATATCCTGCCTCTAAGGAAGGCGATGGACATTTTCACATTGACGTCAGTGGAGCCAGGGTTTCACCCGCCATCTTCTTCACTGGCTGGCACGTTGTGTCTGGTTTCCCCGCCGCATGCAGAGACTTGGGAGTAGAAGAGTGTAGGGAAAGCAAAACCCAGGCCTGTCTCAAGTCTGGTGCAGGCTTAGAAGGGCGCCTTAACAATGTGGATTAAGCCTGGTACAGCGAGACCACATCAAAAACACATGGCAAGCAACCCTGTACTGGTACTTCTGTTCTGATAAGCAAAAATTACAGAGTACAGCCATGAAATTGTTAACTACGCATATAGTTTTAGCAATATCCTGCGTGGCAAGATGTACTCCAAATATGAGCACAATAGGTACCTTACACAATACATAATCGATTGGTAGACATGATTAGAACAACCAAGTTGAGTATAAATATAGGTGTAGAAAACATAATTGGTGGAAGGGATGCGGTAAGGAGTCCCCACTACATTACTCACTGCAATTAAGAAGTTGATACCTGTTCCTACTGACAAATGCATTGTGGACACCTCTATGCATGGGGAAAGAAAGAGGCCACTACCTTCCTTCTGACAATTGTAAGTTGCTAACGGTGGAACTGTATGTGAGTTATAGTAATAAGCACGTGTGCTTATATCTGTAAAATTAAATGTTGTGTGTATTGTCCTAGGTGTAGGTGTTGTTATATTGTCTGTGCTACCTAGCCCATGTATTAGAATGGATTTATGTACCTCAGCATTGCTTTCCTTTACTTTTTTGTGTCTCATAAAGTTAGAGATCTAGTTTATCTTTGGTGTTTACCGGCTCCTTTCATATCTAATATCCCGAACACACAACAAAGCATGAGCTGGCCAAAGGTCCATGCCGACAAGCTACAGCTGATGCTAGTAAGATGGGGAAGTACCTTGAGGTTGGTGAGGTGGAGGGCTGCTTTCTTCTTCACCCAGGGCAAGAAGAATTCACCTACCTCTTCTCCAAGAGGTGGCATGTTTTGGCAATACCTTGGAACTCCCAGATGCAGCCTGGGATCCAACAGCTGCCTTGTCTCATCAGTGCATAACACCTCTCTCATGACCAATGTTTCCTCTGCTTTTTTTTCATCCATGGGCAGAATAAATTTTGTTCTGCGCACCAAGGCATATGTAGATGTGCACCACCAGTAGAAACACATGCTGCCTCTTCCAATCAGCTGAATGGCACCTGAATCTCTCCTCGGTGGCCGCCCACGTGCTCAACTTACAAGCAGCACTGGTGGTGACCTTGGGAATCTGGCAGTGAGTTACTGAGATAGTGAAAAGCCAGGGAGTTAGGCGCTCGAGAATGACCGTTCTGAAGCTTCAGCTGAAACAACATGCAGCTGTCGGCCTGTGATAGCTGCAGGAAGTGCAATGAGCCATTTCTCTGAGGAGTACGCTGGCTGCCTCCTGGCTCCTGTGTGTGCTGTGGCTTGGCACTGATCTATAAAGCCTTGTGAGGCTGGGGCCGTGCCTAAGGAATCTGCTTCCTTCCCCGTGGTGACATTTGAAGTCAGCTGAGGAACCATCCCTAAGACCTAAGAACCCTCCCAGGATCTTTCAAGGGGAGGGGTTCCTGGTTGGTTCAGTAGCCCGATTGCATTGATCTGTGTGGCATAGGGGGTCTGTGGATGAAAAGTGCTATCTCAGAGCTAGGTTATATCCTGCCAATGCACAGATGAGACAGTCTCTTCATTTGCAGGCCTTTTGCTGAAGCAAAGCAGGCAGCAATTTGTCATTAATATTAGGCAAGAGAAGAATGTGGATTTTTTTTCCCCCATTGATAAATATAATTTGTGCTCTGTCTCTTAAAAATTATACTTGCACCTCACGATCTGTCTAAGTTACAAAATATCTATATATAAGCTCTGGTACGAATGAGTGACCGCATCCTCATGAGCCAAAATTCACAGCCATCCCCAGACCACGTTTAATTAATGACAAGCTATTGTTGCTGTGCTTGCTGGACAAATATACCGTCTGTTACAAAGAATATTAGCTTCTGGTACTTACTGTATGTTTACAGCAATCTGAGACGTTAAAAAAAAAACAACAGCCCAATAAAGTGTAACCTGTAAAAGAATTATAGGGGTAGATAGCCATTTTCGGACGGAGGGGTTTGGTAACAGTGCAGGGGACAGAAATATAAGGAATAATTGTTTTTGGGCCTAGAACCAGGAAAACTACTTTTCCAAATTAATCCGGTGAGAGCCATGAATCCACAGTATTTCATATCACACTTCATAAAACTCCAGTCATAATCCATAAAACTGACATTATTAGATTAAAAACCTCAGTTCCTCTTATAAGGAGCTCGCTCATTAGACATGCTATAGTTTTATAACCTTAAAGCTCCTACCCAATTACCATGATTAATACTGTGCTTTAATAAAAAAAAAATCACCACGAGAGCTGGTACCATCTGTTTGTTATAAGTGTGCATTTCAATATTGTCCCGCAAAACAGAGGTGGACACTTTGTAAGTACAAGTCAAATACAAAATCCAGGGTAACGATGGCATAGGACATCAGTACAGAAGTGGGTAAGGAGTGGAAGCCATTTGCTGTTTTTTACTAAAAGTTGTGCATAGTATTTATCAGCCTTTAAAAAGTGTAAAAGGAGTATTGATTGTTATGGAGGGTGCATATTGAAGTGCCATTCTTTGCATGTCTGACGAATGGACATTTCTGCTCATAGTTAGAAGAAAATCTGTATAGTGCTTTTCTCGGTCTTGGCCACACCTACCTGTCACATAACATAACCTCTTTCTAGAAGTGGACCACAAGCAAAGTCAACAGTTATAGAATTAGAAGAAATGACAGTTTCAGTCTTCACTCAATTGACTTTCAAGAGGAATTGTTGGATTGGGGAGGGGGGGTTGTTGTTGTTTTTTAAGGCCAGTTCATTTGTATTTGTGTCCCTTGGGAAGAGAATAATATTAACCATTTATTGAATTTGTCCATTGATGCTTTATATTAATCAAATACTCATTTGTGATCCGTAAAATTCAACATGAATAACTCATGTTACAAAATTTGTCAGGTTCATGATTCCACCCACAGACCAAAACCAGCCAAACTTATATTATTTTTGAATCCCCTGATTTTTGAGGGCTGGTGGAAATCAGATATCTTTGCTTCTGACTTCCAAGCAATAAAGAGAGGTGAATCACTACTGAAAGAAAAATACATGCAACAGACCACCCAGTTGTTACTTATAAAGCTGTAAAGTGATCCTGTGTCAAACTGGCAAACCAGAGAATTATTTTCTTAATATTACCACAGTAGTGCAAGGAAAATCAAATAAAATCCGAGAACATGGTTTCCTTACAAAGTCGCTACGTGAGAAAGACATTAATGAATACAAGCTAATTAATTTGTATTGAACTTTAAACTCAGCTACTCCTGGATCAGAATGAGAACTGCGTGCATTTTTGCTGCTTTGAGTACTTCATGTTACATCCCAGGAATTTGCATGTGTGTGTCATTCAGAATCAAGTGTTTATTTTTTTAAATAATTCTGCGTAATTATCCAGCCTGGGCTAAGTGAAGTAATTTTGTTTACCAAATAGCAGTTCAGACTTTTAAGATGTACTTTCACTGAGTGTGGCTTGCCCCTTTAGAATTCTGTGGCAGGACTCCTTCAGTATCCTGCCAGCATTTTCCAACATTGCAACGTGCAAATATGAACTTACCAGAACCGTGCCAAATTCAGAGACAAACAAATGACATGATTTTGTTTTTGTTTTAATGCCTACAGTTAAATTATTTTAATAGAACATCAGCTGAAAAGCCTCAGACCAAAAAATACATGGTTTATGAATGTTTTGATGGTGAAACAGCATTTTTGGAGACCTCCTGTGACTTTAGAAAGAACAGTCCCAACAGGAGATTGAGTATGCAAAACATGAGAACTTGTCTGCGAAAGAAAAAAGCCAAATTGGATGAGCACACTTGAGGATACTGCATGGGGAAAATCTGGAGGCTAGTGATAGGATATTCCTATAATTCTAATTGAGATGGTCTTTTGGTGAAGATGCTGGATTGGTACTCAGAAGATCTAGTTTCAGGCCCTGATACAAACTGCCTAGGTGACCTGGGTGAGCCCTTAATCATCTTGTGTCTAACAACATGTCTTCATTACAGGGACGATTGATGCTGCCATGATTGATCTTCCGGAGTTTGATTTAGCAGGTCTAGTAAAGACCCACTAAATCGAACTCAGAGGGCACCTCCATCTGCACTGGTGCTCCTGCAAGGCGTAAGGGAAGCTGATGGGAGCTTTTGCTCCCATTGACCTCCCACTGTGGGGCCAGCAAGAAAACTCGAATCAAGGTACATCAACTTCTGCTACGTAATTAACATTGCTGGTGGTGCATATCTTAATTTCAGCTTCCCCGTTAGTGTAGACCTGACCTATGTAAAATCGAGATAATTGTCAATTTCTCCCATCCTTTGTCCTGTGTATTTCCTTTGTAAGATCTGTAGCATCTGTATAAGATCCCCCATGTCAGTTGGACCTGTTAGGCACAAGGAGAGCCTGGTTTAGTAATAATAATGATCTCTCAGTCTACAGTTCAAATCTAGCCCATGTTGATAGCTTTTCTCGTCTGATGATGCCCTAGAATCCATCTAACATGCTCACACTCCTTGTCACTGAATATACCTTCATCATTGGCACTAACTGGAATCCTTGCTAATACTTTCAGGAGGAGCTAAGGATTAAATGGGCCTTGAAAACAGAACTTCTCACCCCCAAAATAATCCATCTCCAGGCGAGTTGAGATGTTGGCAGGGCAGTGTGAAAGAAACTTCAAAGAGAATACATTCAGTATCACTAGATGTTAGAGAAGAAACAGGTGACCCAGGAGCAGATGGGGTAAACAGAACTGCTTTGTCGCCCACGTGTGTTTACTCGGACATTCAACACAACGTCCAAATGGCAACAACCTGGTGCCAATCACACCCTTTTATCTATTTTAGTATGTTAATTCACACGTCTATCACTACTTTTCCTAAAACCTTATTTAGTAATGTTAACTCCCATAAAATAAATATTAATAAGCAAATAATTAATACAGTGATACCCGCCCCTAATTACTATTTACATAATTTCTAATTAAATCAACAGTTTCCTATGCTACAAACTAACAGGTTAAAGAGATTACAAGGAATTTGACCCTAAACATGTTATGCATAGCCAATGAGGATAAGCAAGAGACATAGCAAAATAGAGCAACTCCATACTTATCTGGTTTCCTAAGCTACAAGAACAAAGAGAGAGAACATGTTTATACATCAGAAAGGATAATACTGGTTTTGACCGGACCCTTAATCTATCTTCCCAAACTACAAAACAAACGGAAAAAAACATGTTTAAAGAGTAATGCTATGGCTGTTCCCCGAACCACTCATGTAGTCATTTCAGATCTATTAATTTTTACATACCCCAACACTAGATACTTCCATATCCAGCCCACCTAATTAGCCTCATTAATACGAGTCCTACAATTGACAGGTATTTCTTCAGCTGTTATATATCTCTCTTGATTTCTGTTATTTCACTCCAATTCACCTGAGGAAGTGGGTTTTACCCACAAAAGCTCATGATTCTATATATTTTGGTTAGTCTCTATGGTGTCACAGGACTCCTCATTGTTTTTATAGCTACTCCCATTTTTAGAGTTGTGGTGGTGATGTGATGCAACCTCGGTCTACCAGGCTCTCGAAAGCATGCTTTGGCCACTGTGCAAATCATGCTGTAAAATAGCACGTAAATAATTCACAGGAAGATCGAGCATGGCTGCATGAATAGAGAAGTGTGCTTAAAAGTAACAGTACCAATCAAAGGTTTACTTTTCAGCCAGCTAGAGGGTGTGGGAAAATTCTCGTGAGCTGATTTCAAGTCTGGTAAATCAAGTGACTTTAGTACATTGGAGGGCATTATTTTTCAACACGTGAGTCATGAAGTCAACATTATAACCTTTGTTTTTTTACAGGTAAGATGCTGGGGCTGAGTTTTTGGTTTTGTTTGGGGGTTTTTGGTTCAAGACTCAGCTAGTTAATACAGTACCAATCAAAGGTTTACTTTTCAGCCATCTAGAGGGTGTGGGAAAATTCTCGTGAGCTGATTTCAAGTCTGGTAAATCAAGTGACTTTAGTACATTGGAGGGCATTATTTTTCAACACGTGAGTCATGAAGTCAACATTATAACCTTTGTTTTTTTACAGGTAAGATGCTGGGGCTGAGTTTTTGGTTTTGTTTGGGGGTTTTTGGTTCAAGACTCAGCTAGTTAATACAGTACCAATCAAAGGTTTACTTTTCAGCCATCTAGAGGGTGTGGGAAAATTCTCGTGAGCTGATTTCAAGTCTGGTAAATCAAGTGACTTTAGTACATTGGAGGGCATTATTTTTCAACACGTGAGTCATGAAGTCAACATTATAACCTTTGTTTTTTACGGGTAAGATGCTGGGGCTGAGTTTTTGGTTTTGTTTGGGGGTTTTTGGTTCAAGACTCAGCTAGTTAATTAGCATAAAAAGGGTAAATCCTAAGGAGCATGACTAACGGGACAAGAATCCAAATCCGTCTCAACACTCAAACAGTTTTAAATATGCATCATCTGCTCTTTTTTGAGTGGAGTCCTATAAAGTGTGTGATGCCGACATGCTAAATCATTTATAATGTTTCCAGTTTTGATGAACTGGCTGGGCGTTTCAGCCAGGCAATCAGTCCCATGAAAACCCAGATGTGTCTTAATGGCAACTGTGCTGTGATTGGCTCCATTTATCATGTTGTTATGCTGGCATTGGAGCAACATTGTAGTGTCAACTCTTGTGTCTGGTGTGAGATTGTGTCAGCAAGGCTGGGTTGGCAGGGTGTAACTCTTGTGCAGGAGCATGGAACAATTACATATGTTTACTGCTCTAGGCTGAGAAACACGTGTTTTGTGTAGGAGAGGGAAGCAATGCACTGAACGGCATCTTCCAATGGGGTTAGAGTCTGGATTGCGTTGTAGTGTCCTTTAAGGTAAACGGGCCAAATCTCCAGCTGAGGTAAACATGCATAGCATTGTTGACTTCAGTGCAACATCACATGCAGGCTGAATGTTTGGCCCTCTTAACCCTTTTTCTTTTATGGCGAGGAGTGATGGGTAATGAGAATGCCCATTTGGATGGTCTTGAGGCAAATACATGGGCATTGCCAGAGTGGATCAGAGCCAATGTCCATCTACGCCAGCATCAAGCATTTACTATGGGATATACTTGGTATGGAAGTATGGTATGCCCTTCAGGGGTGTTTCCCCTACCCGCACAGCTCTAGAGGCAACCGCCTCAAAGAACTACAACCTCTGGTAAGTAGCCTCTTTTTCTTCTTGCGGTGACTACCAGCGTTCCCTCTACGCTACTCACAGCTCACAACTTCCCAGTGATTAATCAATCCCACCCAGTCAGAGACTCAGGGCTCCGAGCTGCATGGAACAAACTGACTGGGTAGGGCTGATTAATCACCTGTGAAGCTATACTGCTGGGCATCTTAGAGGGAACACTGATGGTCACCGCAAGAAGAAAAAGAGGCTTCGTAGCAGAGGTTGTAGTTCTTTGAGGCGGTTGCTTCTCGAGCTGTGTGCAAAGCTTGGACTGTTGCCGGGGAAGTGGCTGTATGAGCTTTTCTAGATTTGAATTTAATAAATCGTGAGGAATGGGTTGAGATTTTCAAGCGGAAGGCAGCTTGGGTGAAAGTGATCATGAAATCATGGAGTTCGTGATTCTAAGGAATGATAGCAAGAGAACAGCAAAATAAAGACAGTGGATTTCAGGAGGGCAGATTTTGGTAAGCTCAGAGAGGTGGTAGGTAAGGTCTATGGGAAGGAAGATTAAGAGGAAACACCATTCAAGACAGTTGACAGTTTTTCAGAGGGACATTATTAAGGGCCCAAGAGCAAACTATTCCACTCCATAGGAAAGATAGAAGGTATGACAAGAGACCACCTGGATTTAACCAAGAGATCTTAAATGATGTCAAAATGAAAAAGTGGCAACTAGGTCAAATTACAAAGGATGAATATAAGCAAATAACTGAGGTATGTAGGGGTAAGCTTAGAAAGGCAAAGCCACAAAAAGTTCAATCTAACTAGAGATATGAAAGGTAACAAGAAAACACTCTACCCGGCTACGTCTAGACTAGCACGATTTTCCAGAAATGCTTTTAACAGAAAAGTTTTCCGTTAAAAGCATTTTCGGAAAAAAGCGTCCGTGGCCAATCTAGATGTGCTTTTCCGCAAAAAAGCCCCGATTGCCATTTTCGCGATCGGGGCTTTTTTTGCGGAAAACAAATCTCAGCTGTCTACACTGGCCCTTTTGCCCAAAAGTTTTGCGCAAAAGGGACTTTTGCCCGAACGGGAGCAGCATAGTATTTCCGCAAAAAGCACTGATTTCTTACAGGAGGAAGTCAGGGCTTTTGCGGAAATTCAAGCGGCCAGTGTAGACAGCTGGCAAGTTTTTCCGGAAAAGCGGCTGATTTTCCGGAAAAACTGGCCAGTCTAGACACAGCCCCCATGTATTAGAAGCCAGAGAAAGACTAACAGTAGGGTAGGCCCATTGCTCAGTGAAGAGGCAGAAATAACGAAAAAATGGAAATGGCAGAGGTGCTTAACGATGTCTTTGTTTTGATTTTCACCAAGAAGGCTTGGTGGTGCCTGGATGCCTAACATAGTGAATGCCAGTGGAAATGAGGTGGGTTTAGAAGTTAAAATAGGAAAAGAACAAGTTAAGAATTGCTTAGAGAAGTTAGATATGTTCAAGTCACCAGAGCCTGATGAAATGCATCTTAGAATACTCAAGGAGCTGATAGAGGAGGTATCTGAGCCATTAGCTATCATCTTTGAAAAGTCAAGGAAGTCAGGAGAGATTCCAGAAGACTGGAAAAGGACAAATCTAGTGCCCATATATAAAATGGGAAATAGGAACAACCCAGGAAACTTCAGACCAGTCAGTTTAACTTCTGTGCCAGGAAAGATAATGGAGCAGGTAATTAAGGAATTCATCTGCCAACATCTGGAAGATAATAAGGTGACAGGGAACAGCCAGCATGGATTTGTAAACAACAAAGCATGTTAAACCAATCTGATAGATTTCTTTGATAGGATATCAAGCCTTGTGGATAAGGGGGATGTGGTGGACGTTGTATACCTAGTTAGTAAAGCATTTGTTAGGTCTCGCATGCCCTTCTTATCAATAAACCAGGGAAATATAACCTAGATAGGGCTACTATAAGATGGGCGCACAACTGGCTGGATAACCGTTCTCAGAGAGTAGTTATTAACGGTTCACAGTCATGCTAGAAGGGCGTAACAAGTGGGGTTCTGCAGGTGTCTGTTTTGGGATCGGTTCTGTTCCATGTCTTTGCTAATATCTAACTAATTGATAATGAGAATATGATTATTAAGTTTGCAGATGAAACCAAGCTGGGAGGGGTTGCAAGTGCTTTGGAGGATAGAGTCAAAATTCAAAATGACCTGGACAAACTGGAGAAATGGTCTGAGGTAAATAGGATGAAGTTTAATAAGGAGAAATGCAAAGTGCTCCACTTAGGAAGGAACAGTCAGTTTCTCACATATAATGGGAAGCAACTGTGTAGGAAGGAGTACAGCAAAAAGGGATCTTGGGGTCATAGTGGACCACAGGCTAAATATGAGTGAACAGTGTGAAATTGTTGTAAAAAAAAGCACACATGAGTCTGGGCTGCATTAACAGGAGTGTTGTGAGCAAGACACGAGAAGTCATTCTTCAGCTCTACTCTTTGCTGATTAGGCCTCAATTGGAGTATTGTGTCCAGTTCTGGACACCACATTTCAAGAAAGATGTGGAGAAATTGGAGAAGGTCCAGAGAAGAGCAACAAAAATTATCAAAGGTCTAGCAAACATGAGCTATGAGGGAAGAGGAGGAGGGAGAGAAATTGTTCTTCTTGACCTTTGATGATAGGACAAGAAGCAATGGGCTTAACTTGCAGCAAGGGGGAGGTTTAAGTTGGACATTAGGAAAAAATTCCTGTCAGGGTGGTGAAACATTGGAATAAATTGCCTAGGGTGGTTATGGACTCTCCATCACTGGAGATATTCAAGAGCAGGTTAGACCAGCATCTGTCAGTGACAGTTTAGATTGGGGTGGCCAACCAGTTAGAGACGAAGAGCCAAAATAGCTGTGGATAGAGTGCAAAGAGCCACGTATTTTATATATACATAGAGAGAGAGAGAAAGAGAGAGAGAACACAAAATGCAGTGATAAAAATAACATTACAAGATATTTCAGACAAAAACCAATAACAAAAATCTCTAGTCACTTAAAAAATTCATGGCCAGTCCATAGATCTTCAGAGAACTTGACAAGGAACGAACATCAAATTAAAAAAACACCAACCCTTTAAAAATACAGTAATATTCTCACACTAACTATAAGCATCCCCACCATGTATTTTAAATGTAAAATGACTGTCCTATGATGTCCTGTGAGTTTTTTAAAATTAAACTGAACTGAGAAGTAAATCAGCACAATTTCAAGTGCCTGTTTCACTCCAGCTTGTTGGTCTCTGGTATGGCTTCCTCATTTTTTTTTAATTATGAAGATTTTGGCTTTTTTATCATTCTAAAAATTCAGGTCTGTCCCAGACTGCCAATATGAGAGGTTCAAAAACAATAAGGGAGAGACTCAGATCTCAGAATAATTGCTTCAGCCTGGCAAACAATTGCCTTTGAATTTTCTTTAAAGAAACAGTGTAAACCAGGTACATGCTGATTCTTTTTTTGCCCTAGAATTTAACTATGACGTCTGTGTTGGCTGCCTTATTCTGCATCCATGAAGACTTTGAGTTGAAGGTGCTTCAGCCCTCCCTCCCCCCGCCCCCTCCCTCTCTAACCCATTGCCTTCCCCCTGCCCCAGAGCCAGGCACCCCCGGCCACCCGCTCTAACCCATTGCCTTCCCCCTCCCCCAGAGCCAGGCACCCCCGGCCACCCGCTCTAACCCATTGCCTTCCCCCTCCCCCAGAGCCAGGCACCCCCGGCCACCCGCTCTAACCCATTGCCTTCCCCCTCCCCCAGAGCCAGGCACCCCCGGCCACCCGCTCTAACCCATTGCCTTCCCCCTCCCCCAGAGCCAGGCACCCCCAGCCGCCCGCTCTAACCCAATGCACCCACCCCTCCACCAGAGCCAGGCACTTCTAACCTCCCTGCTCTAACTCAATGCACCTCCCCTCCCCCAGAGCCAGGCAATCCTCCCCCTTCTCCCCTCCCCCCCCCCCCACACTCTAACCTAATGCTTGGGTCTCACCAGAGCCACCGCCACCACCACCACGCACTTCTCCCTCCAGGCACTGGGGCACGTGTGCAGAGCAGCCGGCTGTGAGCAGTCCGAGTGCACGGCTTAGAACCAGCAAGAGCCACATTTCTTTGAGCAAAGAGCCGGGGGTTGGCCACCCCTGGTCTAGATGGTGCTGGGTTCTGCCGTGAGGGCAGGGGACTGGACTCGATGACCTCTCGAGGTCCCTTCCAGTCCTAGTGTCCTATGATTCCATGATGAGTATCCCTTTGTGTCACCAGACATTGAGTGCCCAAGGCATTGGACAGAATTGCCATCCACAGCCGCCTCAGTTCCGCCTCCATGACGGCAGCAGGAGGAAATTCAGCCATTTCTTTCCTGTCTGATGTGCCAGACTTCTAGCTAACTCTTTTTTATAACACTCCCCCTGCCTCACACACACACACACACACACACACAGTGGTTTAGCGTAGCTGTAGGATTGCAACTATCAGGCAGTGACAATGTGTATTAGGGTCCCCTGTTAAAATCAGATATGAACGGTCCCCCAAAGCCAGGAAGTAGTGCAAGGGAAACCCCCTCAGCAGCACAGAAGGTACAGGGCGCGAATGTTTATCGATATTTGTCAAGTAATTTTAAAAAATTGATTTGCTCAATGTTTCCATGAGCTGGAGCAGCTGGAAGCCCCTTTGACGCAGGGCTGTCTGGCCCTATTTTTGAGATCCACCCACATCAGAAGTGAAATGATATTTGAGAGTTGAGGTTGTCACCTAAGGATGGCCACTGGCCACACAGGTTTCTCTGCAGGTTGGCAGGGCCTGTTCACACTCCCAGATGGTTTGTTACAGCCGTACACTTCCAAACCAGTCAGCTGTAATCACCACGCTACCAAACCTTGTTTCCAGGGAACAAACCGTTGTGCAGAGAGAGTTTCCTTTCCTCCTATAGACAAATGCTGTTGTAGTAAGGCTGGGGCCCTGTTGCTCAGAAACCTAACCAGACGACATGTTTCCCAGTCATTTCCCTACCTGTACTCGCAACTGCCCGGTGCTTTCATTCTTTCCTACTCTAGGTGGTCTTAATTATCAGTGGGAACCTGAGCTTCCTCAACTGGTTAACGATCGTGCCTAGCGTTGCCTGTTTTGATGACCGCTGTGTGGGATTCCTGTTCAGCTCCAAAGAGGGACGTGTGAAGGACCAAGTGTTGAAGATACAAGCCGAACAGGCAGCAGGACAGAGGCTTCCTTTGAGATACGGTAGGCGTCCAGTTTCAACTTTTCCTAACCCTCAGTGTGCAAGAGCGAGGACCAAGAGAGGTCCTAGCATCCAGTGACCTTGCGGAGACACGCAGCCCCTTCTACAGACGCGTGTGTAGGAAAAACAAGCCCATTTATAGATCCGTAGCCAGGAGCCATCAAGTTTCTGAGATACCCTGAAGGGCCCTCCCTTAGCATGTCTCCGAACTTATCCACCTGGTGCACTTAGCACTGGTCCTCCAAGCTCAGCCGCTGGCCTGCTGGTGACTTTGGGTGAGCATCTTTGTTCATGGCAGATGGCACCCGCTCCATTGACTTGAGGGGTATTTGAAGGCAGCGGTTTTCAAGCTTTTTTTTTTTTCTCATAACCCAGTTGAAGAAAATTGTTGATGCCGCGACCCAACAGAATGTGACTAGCGTGCGGGCCCCGGAGTGGGGCTGAGGAGAAGAGCTTTGGGCTGTAGGAGGGGGCTTTGGCTTTGGCGGGGGGGTCACAACAAAGACAGGCAGGGCTGACCTTGAGTGGACCCCAGTCAGCAGTGCAGTGGGGGCACTAAGGCAGCTTCCTGCCTCTCCTGGCACCACAGACCAGGCTGCGCTCCAGAAGCAGCCGGCAGCAGGCTCCCGGCCAATGGGAGTGCGGAGCTAGTGCTCAGGGCAGGGGCAGTGCACGGAGCCCTGTGCATTCTGCCCTCCACCTAGGAGCCACACCTGCTTCCGACTACTTCTGGCTCAGTCTGTGATGCCTGGATAGGCAGGAAGCTGCCTTAGCCCCTCCCACTGGTCACCTGATCCCCCTGCAGCAATGAGACTCAGGGCCCAACGTCCCACCCACCCAGTCCTGGGTCGTGCCCCGTTGTTTGAAAACCGCTGCTTTAAGGTACTATTCAGCATGAGGAAAGGATTCAGAGGTATTAAAATTAAGCCACAGATACGTTGAAAACTTGGCTCCACTGAGGTCAAGGACAAAACTCTCGTTGATTGCAAGGGGACTGGAGTTTCACCAGTATTTTTTAACATTTAAACATGAAAAACGTGTTTTACATGGATCACACTTTCCAATTTCCAGCATTTGCCACTGACACTATAAACGTAATAGAGAGGGAAGGGCAAAAAAAGTCACTCTTATAAATGCATAATTTTTAAGGAGTGGTGCTCTTAGATTTTAAGAACACTAGCTTTGTTTGAGCATCAAGAACTTGGCTGTCAAATTGCCCTGGGCATATAGTTTGGCCAACAGGTCTAGCATGAAAATGTAAATAGAAGAAGTTTTGTTAACCTGAAAAAAAAAAACCAACGAAGCATGAGGCTAAGGTACACTGCTAAGATTAAAAAAAAAATACAATAATATCCCCAACGAGAACTGACAGCATAGCAAGCAGGGGGATTTCTTTACAGGGGCTGGGTAACAGATGTAAAGCTCTTTCTAGTATTTGTATAAGTGACATGTAAGCAACACATTGCACATAGTATCAACATCAGTTGCAGATGCTCATTTTTAAATATACCAACCGTCCATCAGAAAGACAAAAGAATGTTTACAAGATAAAACGTTCTTTTGAAGCAAGTCCGATCCCCTTCCCTCCCCCAATTAAGCTGTTTGTTAAACTGAAGTGTTTGGTTTCAGTCCTGCTAGAAAATGCAATGACATTTTACTATGTATTTATTTTAAATATTTTACTAGAAATCTCTTTAGCAGCAGTGTTTGAAATCCAAAGAGCTTTCCAGCAGGGCTGGTGACTGCAGTGATCGAAGTGGCACGAGAGATCTCATGTGGAGTTGGGATTTTCGGTCACTCTGAGTAAACCTGTTTCTGGTTTGTTGGAGACAAGACGGAAAAGTGGTTGTTCAGTGTCCCAATCTTGGATCACATGGAGAATGAGAGAGATCCTCTTTTAACCCACCTTCCCAGCCTTTCCCCCGACACTCTCAGACAGGTTCCCACAGACCACAAGCGAAAGGTTACCTAGGGCATGCCTTCATGATAGATTGGATCGACCTCTCCTGTCAACTCCGATACTCCACCAAAACGAGAAGAGTAAGTGGAGTCGATGGGAGGGTGTCAGGTGCCGACTTAACACAGTGAAGATACCGCCATAAGCAGACATAATTAGGTCAACTTCAGATACATCTACTATATATTGGAGAGGAGTTTGTCTATTTGTCTGTTCAAGAACTCCTAAACGGTGAGAGACAGGACCACCAAATTCTGTACACAGCTTCCTCTCGCCGTAACTTAAAGCAACATAATTGTTTGGTTGTGTCAGGAAAACGGGATAAGCCTGGAATGGAATTGCATCTCAGAAAACCAAGCAAAAAAGAACCAATCATTGGGCAGGTGAAAGGGTTGGCAGGGGGTGCATTCCACCCCATCCAGGACGGCCCCATCCCCAAGTCTCCCACCCCCCAGGTGCCCTGTACGGACAGCCTGGATGGACTGAAGCTGCCCTCCCCCCCGCCCCGATTTGTATGAGGACATTGTTGGCTGTTCCCCTTTGTTAGGGAACAAGGGGAAAGTGCACAGTTTGCTCCTTTCCTCACTGTGGCTGGGGAGTGCAGGGGGCAGATGAACTGCACACTTTGCTCTCGCTCCCTGGCTGGGACAGGTAAGAGAAGAGCAAGCAGTCCTGGTACAAATTTCGGAGCAGGGGGAGGGACCTGCAGCCTCCTTCCCCTCCCCCCATGCACATAGAGTCCCCTGCCAAAGGTTCTCCACACACACACACACACACACACACACACACACACACACACCCCCCAAACCTGACTCCTACATTCTCAGCCCCCTACCCTGAACCCCTCCTTAAGGACCCGAGCAATGCCAGGGAAACATGCTAGTGATCCATGTAGCTGAAGTTGCGTAACTTAGGTTGATGGCCTGTAGTCGTCTGGACGATCCTCCAGTCAGAAGACCCCTCCCATACTTGCTACAAGCCTGGGTCTCAGACCCGGCTTCAATCCATCCCGTTCCAGAAAGCACCTAGGCACATGCTGGATAATACTGGATTGCTGAATCGTAGCCTGGGACAGGAGTGCCATGAAGCAGAAGTTCTAGAGGACTGTGAATCCTAAGAGTCAGAAGAACAGAGCGTGGCCCTTTGGCTCATGCAAAGATTAATGGGGCTTGTCCCATGGGGCCAGATTCCTAAGGCACCAACGCTGGTTGATATCAATGGGACTTAGGTGCCTAAATACCTTTTAGGAGCTGCTGCTTGCTATCTGTGCATCGGATCCAAGTCCCACTAAAGTCAGTAGCAGATCCTGCACCTCTTCCTCCAGTTTGGCTCCTTTCGGGTGCCATTCTTCCCATGAGTTCTTCTGTCACTGCCTGGAAAGGTCAGATAGGTGCACCTTGCAGACTCTGGTTATGGTGCACAGTTCTGTGGGTGTCCAGGGTGCAGCTGATCAGGGAAGAGCCAGCCCTCACTCACCCCTTTAATGTCAGAGGAGTCTGAGGAGTCGAGAGATGCAGAATCAAGCCCCAGCTTAGCACTCAGACAAAAGGGTGACCCCAGAGAGGCACCGAGACTGGCAGTAAAACTTTGCACTTTGGTGTTCGTCTCTGATTTTTTTTTCCTTTGCAGGCTAGAAGCCTCGGGCCAGTCGAAAGACAAACAAACCTCCCCAGGCGACTTCTGTATTGCTTTGCTGCATCACAGAGGCAACCCTGCTGCGATGCCGGGGACTGGGTTAGATAACCCACCCTGAGCGCCCTTCCGACTCAAGTGATTCTCCAAAAATATTCCCAGACTAAACAATTATTCATACTATGTGAGAGGTTTAAATAAACATCCCGCTCCAGCAGAGATAAGAGGAAAGCTGCGTGCATTTGCTTTGAGTCTTCTCCTTCTCCACATTAAATTGAAAACAATCATCAGCACACAAAAAAACCATCAGAAGCCTTTGCTGCTTTGCCCGATTGTAATAACTTTAGATTCTCTGTAGCCTGAAATGCTGCATTTTATCCCGTATCGCACCAGTCTGGTTTGCAGAGTTCTTCATGCAAGCCATATCCCAAAGCACTCCACAGTGTCAAATAATGCAGCTCTGAAGTTGAAATAATAGCCAAAGGGGAGGGACACGTATAGACGCATTAGCCAGGAAAAAGATGAGAAGCAAAGGAAGTTTTTGTGTCAGAGGCAGGAAGACGCAGAAAAGCCAATTCCAGGGCTAAGAGCGGCAGAGAACACATGTTTCTAGCACCAGCGGTGAAGGAGGACAAAGAAAAGGCTGGTGTTAGGAACGTGTCGGGGAACAGAGAAGGTTTAAGATCAGCAGGAGAGCGTCCATGGAAAACAAGACGGGCAATTTTGAACAATGTCTAAATGCCATCGGTGGGTTTTTCCAACGCTAAGCTGTAATTGCTCTGACATTGCAGACATTTTTCTTTTTAGCCCCTTCTCAGAGTATTTAGAGAAAGGCAGATCTTTGGAGAGATACAACATGGCTTACTGGCACGGGTTTGTTTGAGCATGAGTAAGAATTCACCCACTTGAGCTTGAAAGGGAGCTGACACCTGCTGGTAGCAGCCCTCTGAGGGTACGTCTAAACTACATGCCTCCGTTGACGGAGGCATGTAGATTTGTGTATTCGAAAAAGGGAAATAAAGCCGCGATTAAAATAATCGGGGCTTCATTTAAATTTAAATGGCTGCCCCGCTCTGCAGACAAACAGCTGATCAGCTGTTTGTCGGCTGATCGGGGCAGTCTGGACGCGCCGCGCTCACAAGGAAGCCTTTCTTGATCAGCGCAGGTAAACCTGATTTCACGAGGCATACCTGCACCGATCAAGAAAGGCTTCCTTGTGAGCGTGGCACGTCCAGACTGCCCCGATTAGCCAATAAACAGCTGATCAGCTGTTTGTCTGCAGAGCGGGGCAGCCATTTAAATTTAAATGAAGCTGCGATTATTTTAATCGTGGCTTCATTTCCCTTTGCCGATCTGTCTAATCTACATGCCTCCGTCGACGGAGGCATGTAGTCTAGACACACCCTGAAATTGCCTGGCAGGGGACAGGAAAGGTTTGGGGGAGGGAGTAGGATCTAAACTGACAATGAGGAACTTCAGATAGGGGGCACCTACACTGCGGGGCTTAACTCGAAATCAGCTACGCCTCTTGAGCTACGTCAGTGGCGTTGCTTATTTCGAAATAGGGAGCGTCTACGCAGCACACATTTAGAAACAGAGCCCTCTTCCTCTGACTTCCCTTATTCCTCGTACAACAAGGGTCACAGGAATGGGAGTAAGAAGTCCTCCAGCTTGACAGTATTTTGACACTATTGCGAAATAACTGCCTGCTGTGTAGACGCGGACTAAGTTATTTCGGGATAGCGCTAGTCATTTTGAAATAGTGTTGTACTGACAGTGAAGTCACTTCCTTCCTGGCTCTGTTTGTGTCCTCACCAGGCTGCTACGTCCGCAAAGTGGTGAATGTCTCCTTTGGACTCCTGATCGCCTACCTGAGTATTCCCGTCATTCTCAACCTGCTTAATTCCAGACAAGTCATGAACACCTCCTTCAACCCGCTCAGGATAGTAAACACATACGGCGCTTTTGGAAGGTACTAATCATTTGTCTTGTCCCAGAGCTAGCCTAGTCTAGTCTAGTCTAGTCTAGTCTATCAACATGAGGAAACAGACAGACAGTCTTTGGGCACGTCTAGACTACATTCTAATTTCGAAAGGTTATGCAAATTCCCACAGAATTTGCATATCCGCGGGAATGTGCATATCTTCTTCCAATCGCTTTTTCGAAAGCATATCTTTTGAAAGTGGAAGTAGTCTGGACACGGTTTTTTTCAGGAAAAAAATCCTTTTTCGAAAAACCACATAAACCTTTTTTTAGAAGTGTTTTTGTTTGTTTTTTTTCTTCGAAAAAGGGGCTTTTTCCTGAAAAAAATGCATCCAGACTACTTTCACTTTCGAAAGACCCACTTTCGAAAAAGCAATCGCAAGAAGATAGGCAAATTCTTCTGGAATTTGCATATCCTCTTTCAGAATTAGAACGTAGTTTAGATGTGCCCTTTGTGTCTTATCACTTTTTTAAATCCTTCTGAAAGTTGATAGGTTCGGAGTGGCTGTTGTTTGGGGATGAGAAAAAAGAGAGTTCTTGAAAGAGCGATCAGAAAAACCTTCCCGACCACATTATCATTTATTTGACGATACCTTCATTTTTTAAATCTATAACTGTTCTTAAGAGGAAAACTATCTGGGGTATTAAAACATGATCCTATATCCAGAGAAGGTGAGGTTTCATACGGATCATATTCAGGGTGACTTTTTTTTTTCCTCCCTCTTGCGATCATGTTCATTCCTTGAGTTGGGAAGCTCTCCTCCACAAACCGGCCTTGCCTCTCTGCTCTGGGAGGAGAAAAGTCAGCCCTGAAAAGGAGCCTGCTGCGTGATACCATCTGCAGGGTTCGGCATTAGGTTGTTTGGTTGCAGATGTCCACTCAGACTAAATACTTGTTGCTGCATTCAACCACATTGAACCTGTTCTGCTATCTAACACTGGGAGGAGCAGAGTCTAACCCAGTGTTTCTTAAACTTTTTAAGACCAAGGAACACCAAACAATAATAAAACAATAATATTTTTTTTATGAGGAACACCAAGGATTCTTTGTTGGGGGGGGGAGGTCAATAGGGGGGAAAAAATAAAAGGTCGCCTGCCCCTTTAAGGGTGATAGAAATGTAGCCGTGTTAGTCTGGTGTAGCTGGAACTAAAAACAGGACTATGTAGCACTTTAAAGACTAACAAGATGGTTTATTACGGGATGAGCTTTCGTGGGCCAGACCCACTTCCTCAGATCAAATAGTGGAAGAAAATTGTCACAACCATATATACCAAAGAATACAATTAAAAAAAATGAACACATATGAAAAGGACAAATCAAATTTCAGAACAGAAGGGGGATGGGGGGAGGAAGGTAAATGTCTGTGAGCTAATGATATTAGAGGTGATAATTGGGGAAGCTATCTTTGTAATGGGTAAGATAATTAATGTCTTTGTTTAAACCTAAGTGTAAAGTGTCGAATTTAAGCATGAATGACAGTTCAGAGGATTCTCTTTCAAGTATGGTCTGAAAAGGTCTTTGAAGCAGGATGCAGGTAATCAAGTCGTTGAGACAATGTCCTTTCTGGTTGAAATGGCAAGAAACTGCCCCTGGCAGGCCAGCCCCTATTTTCCACCCCTTCCTTCTCCCCTTGCTCTGTCTCATCTGTTCAGATCACCAGGCCTTCAAGGCAGGGCATGTGTATTAACCTAGCCTCAGAATCCGCGCTGTTATAATACCAAAGACTGCACATGCTGTGTGAGGGTCTCCTGCCCTACCCCTCTGCGGTTGCCACAAAGCCAGCCGGTTTCCATCTGCTAGGGCAGAGGTGGGCAATCATTTTGGGTGGGGGGCCACTCCCACGGATTTGGTAAGTGTTCAAGGGCTGCATCTTCTGTGATGTTACTGGAGGAAGTGCAGGGTCTGGGATGGAGGTTGGGTGCAGACGGGAGCTCAGAGTAAGGGACTGGGGTGTGCGAGGGGGTGTGGGGTCTGGGAGGGAGTTTGTATAAAGGAGGGGATTGTGATCTGGGGCAGGAGCTTGGGGCGCAGAAGGGAGGGCCGGGTCCTGGAGGGGGTATGGGTGGAGGAGAGGATTCTGCCCGGGAGGAGGGGTGCGGGGTCTGGGAGGGGGGTTGTGACCTAAGGCAGAGGACGGAAGTGCATGGGTTTGGGTTGTGACCTGGGGCAGGATACTGGAGAGCAGAGTGTGATTGATGGGTGGGGCTCCGTGGTACAATGGAAAGCAGTGGTGGTTAGTTTGAGCTTGGCCTATGCTTCAAAGGTTGTGGGTTCAAATCCCACCAGAGTCATTTTAGGCTGGAGCACATGACCTACATGGAGAAGCTGAAGGATGGGGGTTATTTAATCTGCAGAAGAGAAGAATGAGGGGGGATTGGAGAACAGCCTTCAGCTACCTGAAGAGGGGGTCCGAAGAGGATGGCAAGAGGCTGTTTTCAGTGGTGGCAGGTGACAGAACAAGGAGCAAAGGTCTTACATTGCAGTGTGGCAGGTCTAGGTTGAATATTAGGAAAACTATTTCCCTAGGCAGGTGGAGAAGCACTGGGATGGGTTCCCTGGGAAGGGGGTGGAATCTCCCTCCCTAGAGTTTTTTAAGTCCCGGCTTGACAACGCCCTGGCTGGGATGATTGAGTTGGGGTTGGTCCTGCTTTGGGCAGGGGGCTGGACTTGATGACTCCTGAGATCTCTTCCAGCCCTAGGATTCTGTGATTGACCTCCGCTTCTGCCTGCTGTGGGGCCTTGCGGCGCTTGCCTCGAGATGTTCTCTAGAGCAGGGTTACTCCACCCAGGGGCACCAGAATATTTCCAAGTGTTGTGGGGCAGCAGCTCCTGTCCCAGGGGACGGGCTGGGCTCATCTCCCTGCTCCAGGCACCCAGCACCACTCAGGCTGGGCCCAGCTGTGATGCTGATGGGAGTCCAGGTAGGCCAAATTTGAGTGAAGGACCCTGAAGCTAGGTCACGCTTCCGTTTGCTCAGATTTAGTCCAGTCCAGGGGAAGCTGGAGGATGTAAGGCCTGGAGCGGAGAGCTGAGCCCAGCCAGACTCAAAGCATGGAAGCCACCATTTTAGGGTGAGTACCAGACACAACACAACCTCCCCTGGAGGGGTGGGACAGGATCTGACTGAAATCACCTCAGAACCTGCATCCCCAGACTACAGACTGGGTCACACGAGGCCATAAACATTTACAAAGGGCTGTTAAACCCCAAAAAGTTGCTCTAGAGGCCGGAGCCAAAGAATGGGAACGGTTTCAGTGGGCGGAGGATCAGACCCAGATGGCTAGCCAATTGTTATCAAAGAGGCATTATAAAAGGAGGATTCTGTCTGAGCAGGTACCCCGTGTAAGTACCCAGGTATGTCCCGTCCTTGTTACCAAAACGTAACCTTGAAGCTCTTTGTCAAAGCCACGTCATGCTGTGAGCAGTAAAGCTGCCCGACGTGCCTTTGAAATGATCTTTCTTTCCCCACCTTTGAAACAAGCTGAAATTTCTATTCAACCTCTGCGGAAAGGGAAGCTTAGAACAGGTGGGACTTCAAAGAACAGACTCCACCTTCTGCACTTTGGAGCACAGGTGTGTTTTGTGCACCGTGTGCAAGTCCTGTTGCGGGGGGAAAGTTGGAAGAGGACAAAGTCGTTTTAATCCTCACACCTCTGACGCTGGCGGCGTCCTGGAGTTGCGGGAGTTGGTTGTGTTTGGGCTGCAGGGTTTTTTTTTTTTCTTTTTCCGCTGCAGTCTAGGGTTTGTGCTTCAACAGTTACCAGAACCGAAACAGCATGTGATGAAATGCTGCTGTAACATGTTTGTAATTCCAGCCTATGTAAACCAATAAAGAGAGGATTGCAGCTCATAATGAATATACGATTATGTGAAACTTGACATATTTTGAATCACACAGTAGGAACATACTTTTATTAGTAATTTGGTGTCCCTGATTTACAGTGTGTTTCTAACCATTGGGCAGCTAGCCACGGCTCATAACTCAGCTTAGGGGAGAGTACGTAACTTGGCTGAAGAGCCCAGAAATCTATTACACGGAGGTAACAATTAGAAGTCGAGGTGAATGGAGGTCTGTTAGTTGCAAGCGCCTGTCACTGACAATAAGCTAAGGGGAAGGGAATTGCTTGTCCGAGCTTTCGGTGTCGTGGGTGGGCGGTTGCAGGACCGAGAGGGATGTAGGACCAGTTTGAGTGATGGAATTATGCTGTGTTGCATGCACCATGGCAAACAGGGTGTTCCTTTGTTAAGCAGCGTCACTGGCAGGTCTTTGGTGGGGGAGGGAATGACCTTGCGGAATGGATTTGACATGGGTGCCTCACTAGAGGTCTCTTTTTATGGCTCTGGGCTTGTGCTCTGCATTGTCCGATTGCCTTGCCGCGTGGATCGTAAGACTGAGCAGAGCCATGGGGAGGGGGTGGTTTTTATAGGTCTGATTAGGGTACAGCAAGCTTGTTTTCCTTTTCTGTTTCTCTTGGCTTCAATTGCAACGGCTCACAGGGCGTCTTTCCCTGCTGCCGCCAGTGGCTCCGTGAGATTCCTGCTCCTACCAGGCTGTCGAAATGCTTGGGCACGCACAGACAGCTGCTAAAGGTGCCCCATGAATCATCTGTTCGGGGATACTCCCTAGGGGGTGGGTTGTGCATGTCAGCTGGCTGCCACATTCCAGAGCAGACCTAACCAGCTAAGGCTGGACATGCCATGTGTGTATCCTGCCCGTGGCCCCAGCCGAGGCTCATGCTCCGTGGCCAGCAGCTCAAGGAGGCCGGCCGCAGAAGGGCTGTGCTGCGCTCGTCCTAGCTGGGAGCCTCTCGGCTGACCCTGCAGCTGGGGTCTCTCTTGCTGGAGGCCACCAGCAAGATTGGCAGAATGCACGCGGATAATTTGTGCGCGCATCTGTCACAGCGGCACATGGAATGGCACGTGCAAATACCCTCGGGCAGCCACACGTGCAGATGGCACGTGTGCATTTTTGCTCCTGGGGCATTGTGAAAATCTGGATCAGGTTTGTGATTGACCACGTCTCCGCTAGGCCACACGAGTCATGCGGTCACAAAGCGAAGCCTTTCACACCGCAACACGTGCTGCGCTTAGGCTGACTGACTGGCTGAGCTAAAGGGATATACTGGAAATGAAGGAGGGCAGAGAATCTTATCGTACGGTTGGACTGGGATTGGATTCCCTGCTCTGCCTTGGAGGGGGTCACCGTGTGTGTCTATAACGTTAGAAATGAATAATCCTAACGCACCTTAGAGACTAACAAATATATATGTATAGAGCCATGAGCTTTCGTGGGCAAAACCCACTTCTTCAGATGAGCTGGAGTGAGGGGGAAAAAAGGGGGGAGCACAGAATGTATAACAGAAAAAGGAGAGAGAGAGAGGAGAAAAATGTACCTGTTGATTGTAGTGCCGATGAGAATGAGGCTAATTGAGTGGGCTAGACGTGTCCGATCCTTAGCTTTTGATGTTAGTGGGGTGTTAAAAATAGGGAAGGCTGGTTTTATAATGGGATACCCAGCTAATGTTTTTGTTCAAGCCCAGGGAAACTGTTAAATTTGTAGATAAATGCCAGTTCCGCTCTCTCTCTGTGTCATTGGTTTTGTAGAAGGATGGCTACTTTTACATCCATGACTGAGCAACCAGGCAGGTTAAAATGTTCCCCTACTGTGCATTCCCATTTCTGATGTCTGACTTCTGCCCATTTATCCTTTGGCTCGGAGACTGCCCAGCAGGGGTGTAGCGAGGGAGGGATGGGGGGCAGTTGCCCCCGAGCACCACACTAGGGAGGTACCAATTTAGTCCGTCTCCACTCCCCCTGTCATCCCTCGGCTCGCCTGCTCCTCCTCCACCCACAGCCAGTGCCTGGAGCTTCCTCCCTGCCTCTCTGCCCCCAGCCCAACCCTCCTCCGTCTCCGCCGGCAGGTGAGTGCTTGTGGGGACCCGGCTCCAAACTGGGGGGGGAGGGGGAAACGCAGTACAAGCTCCCCTTCTTCCCCCAGGGTTGGGCTCAGACCTGTGCCAGGTTCGGGGCCCCGGCCGGAGGGGAAGCAAATTTTGCCTTTGCCCCCGGGCACGTAACACCGTTGCTAAGCCTCTGCTGTCTGGTTCGGCCAGTATCTTTGGCAGAGGGGCATTGCTGGCGCTTGATGGCCCGGCCTTGTGAGACTTCGGGCAGGTCTTAGTCTCCTAGTGCCTCAATTCCCCACCCGTACAATGGGGGTCGTAGCACAGCCCTACATCCCCAGGGCCTGGGGAGGGTAAACACGCTGAAGATGGTGAAATGCTCCAATACGATGGTACGGGCGGGGGCCTTAGAAGTAACTCACATAGACTATTAAGCTGCTGCCGCATTTCCCCGTAGCCAAAAAGGCCAAAGGCAGGTTAAAAGAAACATGAGGCTAATGGAGTACGTACTATACTTGCCAGTAGCTAAGATTTGGCACAGCCTGAGGAAATAACAATGCAATGATTATTTCTCACAGCATCACGAAGGAGAGAACCGAGGTCATCTTCCAAGGCACGTCTAGCCTGGACCCCAATGATCCCACTGCGGTTTGGGAGGAGTATGAATTTAAATGTAAGCCTGGGGGGTTGAAGAGAAGGCCGTGCCTTATCACACCGTACCACTACCGTCTGGACTGGCTCATGTGGTTTGCTGCGTTCCAGGTGCGTACCTTCAATGAACTGAGGTTTGTAAGTTCTGTGGCCTAGAATGAACAACGGAAAGCCAGGGAACAAACCATTTGAAACTGCTCTGCCCCCTGGAATAGACATTCTCCCTCTCCCCCACCCCCCGCTTGTTTCATCTGGTGTTGTAGTTGGTGGTGGTTACATTACAGAAATAGGGTAACACCTTGCTCTTAGATAGAGGGGCTTTAAGCTACGGATCTCAAAAGTAGCAATAGTCCTGTGTAGAGAGCTATCTCCAATTTTTTAGATGGGGAAACTGAGGCACAGTAGTTGAGTGACTCTGCCAAACTCACAGAGGGAGTTAGTGGTGGAGCCAAGGACGGGACCCAGCTCTTCTATCTCCCTGTCCACTGTGCTAATCAACAGACCACATTTACATAGCAAGACAAACAGGTACCTGTTGGTATTTTCTAATGGCTCGCAAACAGGGGGAGAATGTCCACTTTGGATTAATAATTTGTTGACCAATAGAGGTAACATGGGCCAGTGCAGTAGCAGAGTGGGCTTGGAGTCAGGGATATTAGGGTCTAACATCTCTGCTACTGACTTATAGAGTGGACTTGGGCAAGTCATTTAACCTCTGTGCACCCCATTTTCCCCATTCATACAGTGGTGATAATCATACCTGTCCACACTTGTAAACTGTTCCGAGGAAGCACAAAGAGGCCAATGTTTCCTGAGTAAACTATTCTTTGTTTCCATTACGTTTCATTTTGAAAACATTCTCCATTTTTGTTATTTCTGATTGCTAACATTGCATCATATTTTGCCTTTTCATTCCAAAGAGCCCTCATATAATTTGCAGATAGTATCCTTGCAGAGAACATTTCTCCCATCACTGAAATGCACCCACCTCTGCAGTGGAACACTACAGCTCACAGGAACGCGTCATAGCACTTTAGGGCAGTAAAGAAGGATGAACTGCAGGGGGAATGTAGTTTGGTAAAATGTGACTGTCCAGTTTTGGAGTTTTATCAGGATAAGTAAGCTCTGCTCTTAGGACAACATGATAAGGTTTTTAATGGCCTGACTAAGTGAGCAGTCCAGGGATTACAAAGAATATACAGTAACTACTGTGGATTTATTGCATACTCACATGGGAAAACAAATATTTGAAACCCTGGTTTATTTAAAAATAGCTTTCCAGCTTGTTTCTGGTGAATTAGAATAAATTAACAACACATACTGCTAAAGTCACTCAATAGTTGTTTTTATGACTGGAAGAGAAGCACCTCCAACCAAAATATTGTGTGTCCATCCCTCAAGGAATGTATGTACGTGTCAATAAGAGATCGCTTTTTAAAATTAAATGGAAAAATGAATGTGGTTGAACAGAGGTTTAAGCTCAGGGGTGCGGGTGGCTCACTTTTAGGGAAACGTTTTATTTCTCAGTGATAATAATTGCTAACTATTTGAATGTATATGGTAATTTTCGCCTAAAGATCTCCCAGAGTGATACTAAGATAGGCAAGCATCATTACTCTTACTATAAAAATGGGGAAACTGAGGAACAGAGAAGTTACATGAGTTGCCCAAAGTCATACAATGAATGTGAAAGGCTGGAACCCAGTTTTGCCATCCTGCTCTCACGGCGAGACTCTAGGGCCTTCTTTCTGCCAACCCTTTGGACTAAACCTTGTGTTTCTCCCTGAGTTGCAATCCAGGCATCTGGTTTAATGGGGAGTTTTGCTGAGTAAGAACTTCAGAATTCCTCCCAGTATCTCACCACCCGGCCCCCTCCCCCCATGTCACCTGCGAACAGGTGGTATTATTGTATCACTGTGGAAAATTGCAGTATGGGATCTTAGAATCCTAGAATCCTAGAACACTAGAACTGGAAGGGACCTCGAGAGGTCATCAAGTCCAGTCCCCTGCCCTCACGGCAGGACCTAGCGCCATCTAGACCATCCCTGATAGATGTCTGTCCAACCTGCTCTTACATGTCTCCAATGATGGAGATTCCACAACCTCCCTAGGCAATTTATTCCAGTGTTTCACCATCCTGACAGGAAGTTTTTCCTCCTGTCCAACCTAAACCTCCCTGGCTGCAGTTTAAGCCCATTGCTTCTTGTCCTAGCCTCAGAAGCCAAGGAGAACAATTTTTCTCCCTCCTCCTTGTGACACCTCTTTGGATACCTAAAAACCGCCATCATGTTCCCTCTTAGTCTTCTCCTTTCCCAACTAAACAAACCCAATTCTTTCACTCTTCCCTCATAGCTCATGTTCTCTAGACCTTTCATCATTCTTGTTGCTCTTCTCTGGACCTTCTCCAGTTTCTCCACATCTTTCTTGAAACGTGGTGCCTAGAACTGAGTCTTTTTACTCTTTTCTTTCTTGACCCTTTTTCTTGAGTCTTTTTATTCTTTTCTTCCAAGTGTTATTTATATTCCCATTAATATTTACAACATACGTTGCAAAATCTAAGCTTGGGAACACTTACCTAACATGAACCGGCCCAGAAAATGTTGTTATAGGCCTTTTCCATCATCTTCTTGTCTCTCCTCCACCTGCTTCCTCCCTTCCATTTTCTATCTTCGTGGAATTTTCATTTAGATGCCTTTTAGATTCTACAGCAGGGCTACTCAACTTTGGAAGCCTCAGGGTCCACAATGATACAGCACATGCTGAGGGCCGCAACTTAAGCGTGGTTGCATATACATGCAAATATATATGCAAATATGTGCAAATAGCGTCTTTCACACTGATGGGCAGACATACAAAGATTAAGGCAAGACTACACAACACGCAGGCCCCATTTAAGTCGGTCAGTTCTGCTGATCTTAATAAAATGGAACATCTACCTGATTTCCACCCATATGACAGTACTTTTAATGAGCAATGACAGTCCAGGAATTTAACTATGGAAATGCATATCAGCAGAAGAGTTATACTCACTACATTTTTGTTTTGGCTCCCACCTGCATGCTGCAAACATACAGGCCGTGTGTTGAGTAGCCTTGTTCTACTGCAGTGATGTAAGCAGCTCTCTTTGACGATGGTTTTATATATAGCCTTCAGGTTCTGCTTTTGGGCTGGAATTTCATGTAATCGGCATTAGGCACGCTTATCTCGTGGCAGGAAGATGGCAAAGGTTAAAAGTCAAGCCGGTGCATAGGTTGAAATAAAGTTGCAGTAGGTTGAGTGGAAGTGCTTGGTTGAAATCTCATTGTATTTTGGAAGGGCTGTGGATATCGAGAGAGAATCAACCCGCTCACTCCCGAGCATAATGGGGAGTTTTGCCGAAGCAAGAAACAGCGCTGAGGTGAGGGAACGTCAGTTCCTTTCCAAGATAGGAATTTCCCTGAGGCTTTAATACACTAAGGCTGTGTCTACACTGGGCCACTTATTCCGGAAAATCAGCCGCTTTTCTGGAATAAGCTGCGAGCTGTCTACACTGGCCCTTGAATTTCCAGAAAAGCAACGATGCTCTACTGTACAAAATCAGCCGCTATTCCGGAAAAACTATTCTGCTCCCGCTCGGGCATAAGTCCTTATTCTGGAACACTGTTCCGGAAAAGGGCCAGTGTAGACAGCCCAGTAGTCTTTTCCGGAAAAAAGCCCCGATCGCAAAAATGGCGATCGGGGCTCTTTTCCGGAAAAGCGCGTCTACATTGGCCACAGACGCTTTTCCGGAAAAAGGGCTTTTCCGGAAAAGCAGCCTGCCGATGTAGACGCTCCTTTTCCGGAAAAACTGAAAATGGAATAGTATTCCGTTTTAAGCATTTCCGGAAATTCATGCCAGTGTAGACACAGCCTCAGTGTTCTCAGGTTTGAAAACAAGCGAGGCCGGGGTAAATACTGGTGCATTGTATGCAGGTGTAGGCAATGATAGTGTTGATTGGTACTGTCACACACCCGTTAGATCTGGCATGATCACACACACAGACCTGGCATGTCGAGTGACAGAGATCAATCCAAACAGCTTGGGGAGGAGCAGAAGAAAGAATAAATGCAGGCCTATTTGCATCTTTTTTTCCTTTTAATTCAACAAGAGGTCCCCAAGGTGTGTCTCTTATGTTGTCACACTTGGAGTTACAGTTGTATTTGGGCATTCAAAGCCCTCTAAGCACACGTCCATTAATTACACCTCCACTAATTAAACCTCATGTCCTTCCCCCTCCCCCACTGGCAGTAGGAAAATGCCCTGGTGTGTAAATGCCTACTTGATGCTGTGTGCTCGTGTCTGCACACAGCGCTCCCCTTCCCCCCTTAACCTCCTGCCACACTTAGGGTTGCCAGGTGTCCAGTACTGTACTGGAAAGTCCAGTATTTGCACCTTCTGCCCGGTAAAGAAATTTAGAAAATACTGGATATATAAAATATCCGGTATTTTCTGCTTTTTCTCCAGCTTGGCGGCTGACAGACACATGGCAGGGGCAGGGCCCGGCAATTAAAGGGGCCACGACTGCATTTTGGCGGCCTGGTGCTTTTTTTTTTTTTTTTGCTTGACAACATTTTCCGGGCGCTTTTTTTCCCCCTGAGTCTGGTATTTTTGGTGAAACCATCTGGCAACCCTAGCCACACGTGATTCACAGAAGGTGTAAGTTTATTACTATCCCCAGCTACCAAGGCTGGCTCGTTAGCTCAGACTGTGGAGACTTCTGCTTTTAGCTCTGGGAGTCCCTGGATGACTCCTCCCCTCCATGTCGACTAAAATGGCAACTTTCACACATTCCCCCATTTCCCCAGTCTCAAATGGCTGAGCACAGAACCCTAACATCGCTGCCGTTGCCAGGAGACCATATTTGCTCTCCACAGGTTTTGCCCTCTCACTTCCGCTCTGTTCTGAACTCTGGGTACATTGAAGTGCCCAGTGGAAGATGCTGGAAATTGCCCAACGTTTTCCATTTCAGCTCCTGCTGCAGCTCCTTAACCTTTCTAGAATTGTCCAGCTACATTGCATGTGTTCTGAGGAGGGATGTAAGCGACTTTCCTCCTCCTCCCCCCTGCCTGCCACTGCTGCCTCTGGATAAGAGGCAGCAAAGGTGGGAAAGCAGGCGGCGGCTTAAAAGCCACTTTCCCCCAGCACCGTCTCCGTGTTGCAGGGAAAGAGGCAGGAGAGGCAGAGGCACACCAGTCTGGACCTACCCCTGCTGTGGTGCTGCAGTTTAAATGTAGTAGGACCCACACGCCCAGCTCCTACTGCATTTAAACTGCAGAGTCGCAGCAGGGGTAGCTCCTTCTGAGTGCCTCGCCTTATCGCCTAATCGTGTCGTCTGTACAAGTTGTATCAATGACACGATTAGTCAATTACCCGCTTCTTAGCATCCTTCCTTCTGAGTGAAGCCTTGGGAAAATAGTCTGCATGAAGTGGGTTCAGATTCTGAAAGAAAGAAAGAAAGAAAGAAAGAAAGAAAGAAAGAAAGAAAGAAAGAAAGAAAGAAAGAAAGAAAGAAAGAAAGAAAGAAAGAAAGAAAGAAAGAAAGAAAGAAAGAAAGAAAGAAAGAAAGAAAGAAAGAAAGAAAGAAGCTGTGTCTATACTACAAAGAAAAATCTGAAGAAAACCCTCTTTCAGAACATCCTTTCTTCCTGCCGGAAAAATGCGTCTGCTTTTCCAAAATTTTTTTCAGAAAAGCAGGCGGATTCTTTGGACGCAGCAGAGTTTTTCCGGGATACCTCCGATATCCCAGAAAAGCTCTGTAGTCTAGACATACAGGAAGGAAGGAAGGAAGGAAGGGAGGGTAAGTCATCACCAATAATGTCAATGCAGCGGTCAGCAGTGTCATCTGTGGATGTCCAAAGTTAGGTACCTGAATATATATTGCGAGGTACTTAAATCAGTGGTCTGGTTTTCAAAGGCACTAAATGCCCACAGCAAAGTGAAAGGTGAATGTAAAACCCAGAGGCTCTGGCTCTAAGAACCTCCCGGCTTAGAACTGGGGATTGTAGGCTCTGCTTCCTTATTGCCACGAGGGGGCTAGGAAGTGCTGCCACAAAAAAGTACTGAGAGGTTAAGACCTGGAGGAAGTCCCACCCTATGGGACATGAATGACAGACCTTTGTGATTCCCTGATTGGCTGGCAGTCTCCATATAAACCCGGAGGCCATTGTTGGGGGTTGTCTGAGCAATGCAGAGCTCTGGTCTGCTTCTGCCTCCAACTCTTCCTTGCCGTGACGTGCCTGAATTCCAGACTCTCAGTCTTGCCCTGACTTCTGACCCTGATCTTGGTTTACTGTCATTGGCTTCAAAGCATTACTGACCTTGGTACAAGAGCTTAGCCCAGCCTGCCCCTCTTCTTGCCTCACATGCTCAATTGGGTAATAAACTCTGATACTGTGGTTTTGACCTGGCCTGGCCCTAGACTGATCTTCGTTTCTTCAGTCGGGATGCTGAGCAGATAACCCCAATTCTTTCAGACTGCCTGGGACGTAGCCCTGACCCTGGCTCCAGATTCCCTGCTCTGAACAAATGAAGTTCTGGTTTTCAGCGCCTCTGAAAACAAGACCACTTCTGACTGGTGTATGCTGCAATGTTACGGCCGCATAATCGTGTTGGTCAGGGGGTTGAAAAAAAAATCCCTGAGAGATGCAGCTATGCTGACATAGTCTCCAGTGCAGACACAGCTGTGTTGTTGGAAGCCCTGGAAGAGAGCTTTAGAGGACATAGCTAATTGCACTAAGGGTATGTCTACACTACCCCGCTAGTTCGAACTAGCGGGGTAATGTAGGCATACCGCACTTGCAAATGAAGTCCGGGATTTGAATTTCCCGGGCTTCATTTGCATAAGCGGGGAGCCGCCATTTTTAAAACCCCGCTGGTTCGAACCCCGTGCAGCGCGGCTACACGGGGCACGAACTAGGTAGTTCGAACTAGGCTTCCTAGTTTGAACTACCGTTACTCCTCGTGAAATGAGGAGTAACGGTAGTTCGAACTAGGAAGCCTAGTTCGAACTACCTAGTTCGTGCCCCGTGTAGCCGCGCTGCACGGGGTTCGAACCAGCGGGGTTTTAAAAATGGCGGCTCCCCGCTTATGCAAATGAAGCCCGGGAAATTCAAATCCTGGACTTCATTTGCAAGTGCGGTATGCCTACATTACTCTCCTAGTTCGAACTAGGAGGGTAGTGTAGACATACCCTAAGGGAGGTGGTGTTCCTAGACCACAAGGAGAAAAAAAAATTGTCATCATCCGTTACGTCTGCACTTCAGGCTATGAAAATGTAGCTGTGCTAGGATAGTCACTGTGTTCCAACTAATCTTATCCATCTATGCACAAAATAAATTTTGTTATGTACACCAAAGCATGTTTGAATGTGCACCACAAAGAAAAACACAAACCTACGTGAGAGTGCTCTGCTGATCAGTTGGGCAACATTAGAATCTTTCTTACAGGGAACCCTGGTGTAGACCTACCTTTGTTTAGGTGCCTAACTGGATTGAAGGGCCTAACCTTAAGCAACTATCTTTAAAAATAACCTACAATATATATAACATACTGGCTGTGTCTAGACTACACCTCTCTGTCTACAGAGAGATGTAGATTAGGCATGTTGAAATTGCCAATGAAGGGGGGATTACATATCTTGTGCTTCATTAGCATAAACATGGCCGCCACATTTTTCCGAAACTGAGCTTTTTTCGGAAAAATAACGGCAGTCTAGATGCGGATCTTTCGAAAATACTACCCTTTTTCGAAAGATCCTGTAAACCTCATTTTAGTCTAGACTGCCGGGGTTTTTTTTGAAAAAGCTCCGTTTCGAAAAAAAAAAGTGGCAGCCGTGTTTATGCCAATGAACAGGGCTTGACAAAACTGCTTATCTACTCACCCATGGCGAGTAGATTTCAGCTGGTCGCCATGTCTACCGGCGGTGCGTGCATGCGCAGTGCGGGTCTTTCGCATGCGTGGTGCGGGGCTGGCGAGTGGGTTTTCACCACGGTCATTGAGCCCTGCTAATGAAAGTGCGAGATATTCAAATCCCCACTTCATTAGCAATTTCAACGTGCCTAATCTACATCTCTCTGTCGACAGAGGGGAGTAGTCTAGACGTACCCGTACAGAGCACCCACATGTCCTAGACTACCTCTTGGGGAGAGGGGTGTTTTTTCTGCCCTTAATACAAAAAAGTTTAGCTAGGAAAAGGTTGGGCTTGGTTGTTGCTGTTGTTTTTTTCATTAGATCGCCCTGGGTAGATAGCGTGGGAATGGGAAGGGGATGAGGAATTAGGGGCTTGTATTCCAGGAAAAAAGTTTTGGAATTCAAACTGGGTTTGCTCAAATAAAACCAGGCTCCTCCTATCTCTGAATTATCGTTTACTCCTTTTATTTTATTTTTGTCCAATGTTCAAGTCTGCCCAATGACGTTTAGAGCAGCAGGGCTGAGAGCTGGCTTTGCACTTTATTGAAGGTGGTCAGTTAAGAAACTGAGAGATCCAGCGCCTGACAAGCTGCAGAAAAGCGAGTGAGGTTTGGGGGAAGAAATTTACCATCCCTTTGTGCTGCCTGTGACAGGTTCCTCTTTGCACCTCATCGCATTTGACATATGGCACCTTCTTTCACATGGGGCTTCCTGAGAAACTTTCCATTATGAAGCATAACTGCAGGATTTGCACCAGGGAAACACAGGCATGTTGACAGAAGTAGGCCCAAAGCCTGTCATGGCTGACACAGGCCTTCACTTGTCACATGTTTGAATAGCTGGCATATCCGAAATGTTAGAAGCTCGGGGATTTTGTTCGGGGGCTTCTAACTCTGCAGCGCAATTTATTAGTTGGCTGCCACTTAATGACTGTCCTCGTCCCGCTTTAATTGCATATAATAGAATGTGACATTACTTTCCAGGAAATCGCTTTTATGATCTTAATTTTATTATCTAAATACAATATCCCTTTTCATTTGGTTTCTAAATCCCTTCCTTGTTTTGAATGTCTCGGCATCCCGTGGGTGCTGTAGCTCTGAATTAATGTTCTCCATTTAGTGTTGGCAGGGATGTAACCAATCCAGGAACGTGTCTGCGTCTCTTCTTCCTGTCTGCAGAAGAGAAAAATCTCCTACAATCCGCCAGGGGCAATGACTTGTAGACATGAGTGGGATTTTCTTTTTCATTTCGTTTTTAGCTGCCGCTCAGACTGGGATTCCCTTTGTAACGTCTTCCGGCTGATAACGTGGCCATGAGTATGTATGAGTTATGCGAGACTCAATAAATGTCTCAAGAATATTTTGGGCCTGAATCCCACAAGCATTTATGCACATAGGAGTCGTTTTACCTTTCCGAGCAGGGCCAATTTCCTTTTTTTGGAGCTACTCACAGGAGTAAAGCTATTCACATGCCGAAGTACTTGCCTCAACAGATTCTCCATCTGCTGAGGAAAGAATATTTCAACTGTGCAATAATTTCTAGACCACCATGTGACTTTAGAAAGAAACTGAGTCAGGGTCTGGCTGCCATTTCCATGGAGACATTAGGGAGGAGAGGATGAGGTAGCAACAGGAGCCAGGTACAATCCGAGTCCGTGCATTCAAAGAGGAAAAGGTGTATTCAAGCCAACCACCAGCTGTAACGTTGGCTTTCCCAAAGAGGGAAGGGTAAGGCCATGGACTGTGCCATCATGTTGATGGGAGAACATCTGCTTTTCCCCCTTTTTGGTTTTGGCCAAAGGCAATACGGTCAAGGCTGAATGGTGTGAAATGAAGAGATGCTTGCTACCAATGAGACCTTTGTTTGGGGACTGGACAAGAGGATATATCCCTTTGGTCAAAGTAGCTGGTGTTCGTGTTTCCGTTGCTTAGAATTGTTCTGGCAAGTCAGAACCTTGGCTGGTGTAAGTTGGCCTCATGCTACTGAAGCCAACTTAAGCCAAGATCTGGCCCAATGGAATGCTACATGTTTTAGGTCAAAACGTCATTGCTACGTGGAAAGAATAAATTGATACTTCAGCGTGAGATTGCACATATAAGGAGTGGGTGTTATCGAATCAGTGGGCTGGAGCACATGTCTTATGAAGAGAGGCTGAGGGATTTGGGCTTATTTAGGCTACAGAAGAGAAGAGTGAGGGGGGATTTGATAGAAGCCTCCAATTCCATGAAGGGGGAAGAGGGTTCCAAATCTTCATTCAGCTCACAGTCAATCTGTGGAACTCCTTGCCACAAGGATGTGGTGAAGGCTAGGATTTTAACAGGGTTCAAAAAAGAGCTAGATAGATTCATGGGGGGTAGGTCCATCAATGGCTATTAGCCATTATGGGTAGGAATGGTGTGTCTGGCCTCTGTTTCTCCAGAGGCAGGTGACGGGAGGGACCACATGAGGATTACCTGTTGTGTCCCCTTTCTCTGGAGCACCTGGTATTGGCCACTGTCAGCAAACAGGATTCAGGGCTGGATGGACCATTGGTCTGACCTGGTATGGCTGTTCTTATGTTCAAAGAGGATGGAGAGAGGCTGTTCTCAGTGGTGGCAGATGGCAGAACAAGGACCAATGGTCTCAAGTTGCAGTGGGGGAGGTCTAGGTTGGATATTAGGAAAAAACATTTTCCTAGGCAGGTGGGGAAGCACTGAACGGGGTTCTCTAGGGAGCGGGTGGACTCTCCATCCCTAGAGGTTTTTAAGTCCTGGCTTGACAAAGCCCTGGCTGGGATGATTGAGTTGGGATTGGCCCTGCTTTTTAGCAGGGGGTTGGATTTGATGACTCCTTAGGTCTCTTCCAACCCTAGGATTCTGTGAATTAAGCTGTGTTGGGATATTATGATCCAAAAGATATACTCAGTGTTGTGGCAGCTTGCATGGTGGATTCACCAGACAACAACATCACATGTGTATTTTGTGTTTCAAAGTGGGTCAGTTTTTTTATAGGTCTAGGATAGCCTAGATGTAACCAAATCCAGTTGTTCACAATACGGATGCTTGCTTTGGGCAGCAGTCCTAGCTGTTCTTAATGAAGAACAGTCAGAAGTTGGAGAGTTGGGATGGGCCTGTTGGGTTTTTACAGTGAAAATAGAACCGTTTGTTTCATTTGAGTTGTAAACGCTTCAGAGCCGGCTGGTTTGGAAAATGCTGAGCACCCTGTTGGTGCTAGCACATAATCTAGTCATAACAAAGCAATTGCTGTATGGATCCTGGTTTGTAAAGCCTCTCCTCTTGTTCGTACTATAATGTATCATGCCCTGGAATATCGGAATGGTGGGGCAAGCTGTGATTGGCTGCGTATGGTTAAATGTTTCAGCCTCCCTCGCTTGCATGGTCAGCGCTGTTGGGAATGGTGTGAAGGGATAGTGCATGAAAACACAGTCCTGTGTAGGATCTGATGTGCTGGTTAAGCTGCCAAAAACTGGAGGCAACACCGTTGGTGCTGGGGGGTTTGTTTCTTATTTCTCCATTCTTCTCCCTTTATGTATGGTAGGGCTTGTCTACATGGCAAATTACTGTGTGATGAGCCAGCCTGTGAATCTACAATGCACCAGCTTGCGGTGCAGTGATGTCCGGGGAAGAGAGGGGACAATGGCACCACACAATGGGTGTCTAAGAGTGCACTTTGGCATACGACTGCTTGGAAGTTTAGTGGGGCCCATATGGGACATTACTGCACCGTAAGCTGGGGTTTGAGAGACAGTAATGTTCCCTTTTGAATCAACCTAATCTGGGAATAACAGGAAAGATAATCATATGCCCAAGGAAAAGAACTGGGAGTTAGGAGTACTGGGATTTATTCTTGTCTTTGCCTCAGAGCTACTCTGTGTCCTTTGCCAAGTCATTTAACCTCCCCCTGCTTCAGTTTCTTACCAGTATAATGGCAATAATGCGCACTGGGGTGGAGAGTTCAGTGATGTTTGCAAATGTCCTTGAGGTGGAAGGCGCTGTGGAAGGTGCTATGGTGCTAAGACATGCTTTTTTTATTAGTTAGGCTTCCTTTTCCACAATACAGCATGTAGCCATCCCGCTGACATCCCAAATGCCTTTAGCACCTGCTATTCCAAACACTCGGTTGCAGCAGGGATGTTAGCCTTCTAAATGCCAAGCCAGCAGACGCATCCAGGATCTTAAAGTTATCTTTTACCCCTACTTACCGAAAATGGCTCCCTTCTGATCCATGAGAGCTGAAAATGTCCCCTTATGGCCAAAATCTTGAAATTCAAACCACCTTTGCCCCTTTATCATCCTTTAACACACGGAGTCCAGCCGGGGGGAGACAGAGGTGCAAACCTTGCCAACAGTGCGCAATAATAATGCTGAGCTCCTGTGCCAAGTTTCCAGCTGTTTCCACATGTGCATATCTTCCTTACCGCCTCCAGAGTGTCTGTGGCAGGACAAAGGGGTTCAATAAAATGCCACGCGAATCCATAGGCCTTTTTATTGCACGACCAATTAACGCTCGCGAAATAGGGGTCTTATTCTTCTGATTTCACTTGGAAAAATGCACCCTGTCGTTCTGTGCAGGATTTTCCTAATTTTTTAAATTTTCTATTACTATTCATTGTATTCTTATTGTATTATTGTATTTATGATGTTGCTTTATGTCTTCAGTGCATCATTGATGCTGGAGACTCCATGGGTTTTCCTACAGCCCTCTCCTGTCTTAAACTAGAATCCATTTTTTTAAATATGGGAAAGCATGTAGGTTCTTTTCAGTGCACCTCAATATACTAAATCAAACATGCTATTTTAATGCGCTCTAATTATCTGGTTAAACAACATAAAGTCAGGAAATACAAAAGGTTGAGCGTTTAGTGGTTGCATTAGCTCACTCATGCCTTATTGGGAGTTATTTGTACGGCAGTCGCATCAAAATGCCCCCTTCTTCCCGAGGAGATGAAGCCTTATTATGTTAGCTTTGGTGCAGATTCCTAGTGTCAGTCTCTGCACCCCAAGGCAGGTAAAGGAAAGAAGGGATGGGGTGGAGATGTCAGGTCTGTAGCCCATCTGGGAACAGACCCCAGCTCTTCTGACAATTAGCCCAGGGCCCTATAGAGCTAGACCAAACTGCCTCCCCTGCATTCCATCCAGGGCCTGATTTTTGGAAGCACTCAATTCTGCTGCCCACATTGGCTTTAGTTGGCACTGGGGACACTCAGCAGGTGTATGTTGTGGTATATTTGGGTTTGCACACAATAGGTTGACTAGTATGGGCTAGGGATGTAATAGTGTAGTTGATTAACCGATTAACTGATAAGCAAAAGCTTATAGGTTAATGCTATAGACCACACGCATTTCCCTCCCCCCCCCTTTCCAGTAATTTTTTTAGCTGGCTGGCCAGCAGCCCAGCTCAGATCTGGCCCACACCGGGTCCACAACCTACTCCTGCCGCAGCTCTGCATTTTAATTGTATTAGGAGCCGGGCAGGCAAGCAGCCTGGCTCAGGTCCAGCTCGTGCTGAGTCCAGGAGTTCAGACCACCTTAGACAGGGGCTGCTGCCACCCCACACTGCTGCCTCTTTATCACTCCCAGCAACTTTTCCTACCCCCGCCAGGCTTCTGCACAATCACAGGCTCCCAGGGCTGATGGCTGAATGCGGCCCCGTCTCCAAACACTCAGTTGCAGCAGGGATGTTAGCCTTCTAAATGCTGCGATCGCCGCTTATTATCCCGCATTCTTTTTTTGTTTTTGTTTTTTTGCTCGACCAAAAAATACCGCATGTCTGGTATTTTTGGGGAGACCGTCTGGCAACCCTATTTACGATCCACATGCTTTTCCTGTGGTTAATTACTATGTCAGAAATCCAGCGCATGGAATGGTGCTTACATGAGAATTTCAGCTATCGTAAGAAAAAAAAATCCTAACTTTTTAGCCCATGCAGCTGTCGAGAAAAGCTTGCAGGCTAACGGCTCAGAACCCAGCTCCGATTCACTTTTCTTATGTTCTCACACAAAGAGATTTTTCTCAAGCTAAGGCTGCTGCGGTTTCTAGCAAAAGAGCCACCCTCCAAAAATAAGGCCCTTTTAAGGAACCTCCAATTGGGCACTGAGAAACTGAGCTACCCAAAATTGCTAGTGGCTGTTGGGAATCTTGGCCTCTATCTTTACAGGAAGCGTTAAGCTGTTGGCAGACAAGTCGCCTGGTTTGCCAGCTCTGGTGATGTTCTTGTGAGCCCGGCAAGATTTGGATTCACGTCTCCCATAATTTCTGGTTCCTGGCTTTATGTCTTGCTAATTCCAGTTGGCTGCCATCTCCCATTACTTTCAATGGGGCTGAAACCCACCTGCAGCCAAGATGGCCGACATTCCATACCAGCTTGGTATACAAAATGGAGGTCGCACCTAACTTCTCACTATTTCTATTAGACAGAAGCCAAAGACTGTCTCCTAGGGAAATGCCCCCCTTCTGTGCTCTGCAGTTAATGGGCTGGACAAGGAGAAAAGTTAATGACAAGGGAACAGGACGGATGCGGGGGAAGTGGGAAAATGGCAGCTCCCTTGTGGCAGGGGTTACAAGCGGGTAAGGAGAGTTTATACCCACACAGCCAACAAAGAGGCCTGCATTTGTGCATGTCAGGTTTTCAGAACTCTCTGGCGGATTATTTATTTCCTGGTTTGCTCCTGGTTGTTGAAGGCTTGGGGTTGGCCGTACTGTGTGAGCCAGTCGATCGGATAAAATGAAATGCGTGCGAGACAGAAGCAGACAGATGGGGCGGGGGTGCTCTTTTTTTTTTTTTTTTTCTTTTTTGAAAAGTTGTCAGCGTCAATTGCTGTGGTTTTCCTCTCTGTGGAGATGAGCGTGGGACAAGATCCCAAGAGTATCTGCTGCTGTTTGAACGGCTTTCCATCCATATTTGGCATGTTCCAGCCACTCAGTTCTCTGGATGTTTCCCCTAGCAACGGAAATAACAAACTTTGCCACGAGAGAAGATTTGCAGAGTAACCTTGACTTTTATCGATGCTTTGTGGCAATCACGGGCTTGCAGGTACAGCTGCTGGGTTTCGCTTTCCCACAGCGTCCCCTACTGCTTGCTTAACACATCCATTTGCATGCACATGTATGAAAGGTTTTTTTATGGAACAAGAAAGCTTATAAATCCACGGGTAGGTGAAATGCTCTTGACGGAGGCTTGTTGGCTGTCCATTCTAAATACACAAGCTGCATTAATTCGGAGAAGGCGGTAAATCGAGAGATTCGAATTTCGCTCCTGGCTGCTTGGAGTGAGTGGATGTAACACCCTTGAAATCTGTGAGGCAAATTCAGCCATCATTTAAATAAGGGTGTAAATTGTACATTAGTCAGCAAAGGGTTGTAACAAGGAATAAGCATGGACGTAAAATGAGTGTGCGAAATGAATGTTTTAGGGAAGCATCATTATGCAGTTGTTCCTCTTTACCCCTCTCCTAATACCAAGGTGACAGACGATTAAATCAAAACGCAACACATTAATAAACAATAAAAAGAATTTTATGCTCTCATAGCACCCCATTAATCTGTGGAACTCACTGCTACATGATAAAATTGAAACTGCGACCTTATGAGTTGAAAAAGAATTTGATACTTATATAAATAGTAACATCTCCAGCCGTCCAAGGCAGGATGTGATGTGTAATAGAAGGAAACCATTTTCAATTAGATGGAAGCCAAAGGCATAAGCCAAACACTAGAGGATGGGGGTTAGGAAGAAGGTTCCCCATAGGTAGATTAATCCATAATTACTGTTTTAAGGATTTTTCCATTTTCTTCAGAAGTATCTAGTTTGAGATGCTGTTGGAGACGGGCTTAGACATCTGGGCCAAATCTGGTTATTGCTACGTGAAAATCTCTTGAATACTCACCATTCCTGTGCCTTCTCCCTATCACACTCACTTTGCACACTCACTGAGAGGCAAATGGAAACCTACGACCATGGTGGTGGGAAGGGGCACCCAGGAGCAGTGTTCCCTGTACGCTGAGTGTTTGGATGGCCACCCAGGAAAGATTCAAATGCCACCCAGCTGATTGACACAGCACCCACAGCCAGCACCATGTGTTTTACGGGTGGTGCACACCCACACGTGACGCAGCGCACATAACAAAATTTATTCTGCGCGTGCGTGGAAAAAAAATTCGGTGGAATGTTGCATAGCAAGTAAAGCATCTAACAGAGAAAATCTAGCATTCCTAGGCAAAACTGTGGTGCAAGTGCCAGGCCAGGCCAGGTTCTAGTTCTACTCTTAATCTGGTGTAATTTCATTGACTCCAGCAGCGGTATCTCAGCAGCCATGGCAGTGTGCGTTAGAGTAAAACAGGTTCTTTTCACTTCAGTGTGGCTCTTTATATCAAACCTGAAACTGGTCCCTGCGGGGTGCCAAATGGGTGGGAGTTACCCTTGTTCTGCATCCCCCTGTCCCCCACGGAATGCATGATTGGGACCCATCACCCTATAATGGCTCCTGATGCTGGTTTTCTGACCAGCCTGAAGCTCAGATCTTCTCTCAGATACGTGCGTTCAGCTCCCATTGACTTCCCATGTCAGCAAGGCCACGTCTACACAGCAGCGTTATTTTGGACCAACGGACGTGATTCCGAAATAACATCGTCCGCATCCACACTACAAGCTGTGATTTCGATTTCATGTCAAAATAATGTTGAGCTGGAGGATTTCTTACTCTGACTCCTGTAACCCTTGTTTCATGAGGAGTAAGGGAAGTTGGCAGAAGAGTGCTCTTTCTCGGACTTCCTGCTGTGTAGATAGCGCCAAAACTCAAAATAAGCTATTTTGACTTCAGCTACGCAACTAATGTAGCCCAAGTTGCATCGCTGATTTCGGCTTTAGCCCTGCTGTGTAGACGTGCCCCAAGAGAATAATTTGAGCCCCAATTGTTTAACATTCCACTGCGTTTTACATCATCCCTGAATTTGGCCCATCTGGAGGCCGGGAAAAGTCTGGGACCTTTTCTGGAATGTATCCTGGAAAAGCTATGCCGCGCCCAAGGAACACGTCCGCTTTTTTGGAACAGTTTCCAAAAAAGTGGATGCGTTCTTTTGCCCTCCCCATATTTCTCACTGTATGAGGAATAAGGGATGTTCCGAAAGAGGAGCTTTTTCCGAAATTTGGCTACGTGTAGACGGGTCAAATTTTGGAAAAGCCTCATCCGGAAAAAAAAAAAAAAAGGAAAAAGATACACAAATTGCAGTTCACAGTTTGCGTATCTTTTTCCGATAAAACTGCAATCTAGCCATAGCCTGGAAGATATTTGTAGGGTTGCCAGGTATCCGGTTTTCACCCGGATAGTCCAGTAATTGCATCTTCTGTCCAATAAAAAAAAAAACCCAGAAAATACCGGTATTTTCTGTTTTTCTTGGATGCAAGGCCGACAGGGAATATCCTTCCTCCTCTCCTCCTCCCCCTGCACCTTTTTTTTTTGGTGCTCAACCAGTTTTTTTTCCACACCATCTTCGGGATATTTTGAGGAACTATCTGGCAACCCTAAATATTTGCATATGGGGCAATGGCAGGACCCCAGTTTTTGTTTCCTGAGATGAGAAGATAGGGGACTGCCTGGCTCAGGGGTTGTTGGTAACAGGAAAATTGAGCCTCTGGGTCGCTCGTTCACATCCACTGAGGAGCAGCTGAAGTCTGTTTGGTAGCCAGCCTGGGAGGAGTTGCTGGTCTGGCTGCGATTCCTGATGGACCTCGGAGGAGCCCCCACTTGGCTTTGCACTGTCGCTGCTGCTACCTCACTAATGAGACTAAAACACCCTGACCTTGCAGATCGGTCTCACCTGGACAGGGCGGCTGCTCCCAGCTGAGGCCGTAGGAAAGGTTTGGAGGAGTGGGGAGTCCGGTGTCCGTGAAGCGTGGCTGTCTGTACTTGACCTGAGATGTGGCTCCGTAGAAGGCTCCCTTCTCCAGGCCTGCAAACCTGGCTTTCTTAATGTATAATGACAATTCCCCCAGGTGCACAACGAGGCTAATGAAATCCAGACTCTTCCTGCTGGAAGAATGCACATGGGAATAACAAAAGCATTCCAGGCTGAGTGAAACCTCTTGCTTTTGTTCCATTTTGTGGGTATCATCCTGTCTGGAGCAGGAAGCCTTGAGTGGATGAAGGAGGTAAGCTAGTGACAGATGATGTGGAAATAGCTGAAGTCCTCAATGCTTTCTTTGCCTCTGTCTTCACAGACCGGGTCAGCTCCCAGACTACTGCAATAGGCAACGCAGTATGGGAAGGGGGGGCAGCTCTCGGTGAAGAAGGAACAGGTTAAGAGCTGTTTTGAAAAGCTAGACATACACAAATCCATGGGTCCGGATTTAATGCACCCCGAGGGTGCTCAGGGAGTTGGCTGATGTGATTGCAGAGCCTTTGGCCATTATCTCTGAAAATTCGTGGCAGTCAGGAGAGGTACCAGATGGCTGGAAAAAAGGCAAATGTAGTGCCCATCTTGGAAAAAAGGACAGTCCAGGGAACTACAGACCAGTCAGCATCACTTCAGTCTCTGGAAAAATCCCGGAGGGAATCCTCAAGGCATCTATTCTGAAGCACTTGGAAGAGAGGAAAGTGACCAGGAATAGTCAACATGGATTCACAAAGGGCAAGTTGTACCTGACCAACCTGATTAGCTTCTATGATGAGGTAACCGGCTCTGTGAATTTGAGGAAGGCAGTCGGTGTGATATACCTTGACTTTAGCAAAGCTTTTAAGTCTCCCACAATACTCTTGTCAGCACGTTAAGGAAGTATGGGTAGGATAAACGGACTGTGAGGAGGATAGAAAGTTGGCTAGATGGTCGGGCTCAGTGGGTAGTGATCAACGGCTCGATAAGCTAAGGGGAGAGGTAGATACGCTGGAGGGCAGGGATAGGGTGCAGAGTGACCTAGACAAATGGGAGGATTGAGCCAAAAGAAATCGAATGAGATTCAACAAGGACAAGTGCAGAGTCCTGTACTTGGGACGGAAGAATCCGAAGCATAGTTACAGACGGGGGACCAACTGGCTAAGCAGCAATTCTGCAGAAAAGGGCCTGGGGATTACAGTGGATGAGAAGCTGGATATGAGGATAAGGGAGAAGCGGTGGATGTGGTATACCTAGACTTTAGTAAGGCGTTTGATAGTGTCTCGCATGATATTCTTATCAATAAACTAGGTAAATACAATTTAGATGGGGCTACTATAAGGTGGGTGCATAACTGGCTGGATAACCATACTCAGAAAGTAGTTATTAATGGTTCACAATCCTGCTGGAAAGGCATAACAAGTGGGGTTCCGCAGGGGTCTGTTTTGGACCGGCTCTGTTCAATATCCTCATCAACGATTTAGATATTGGTATAGAAAGTACGCTTATTAAGTTTGCAGATGATACCAAGCTGGGAGGGGTTTTGACTAATCTGGAGGATAGGGTCATAATTCAAAATGACCTGGACAAATTGGATAAATGGCCTGAGGTAAATAGGATGAAGTTTAATAAAGACAAATGCAAAGTGCTCCACTTAGGAAGGAACAATCAGTTTCACACGTACAGAATGGGAAGTGACTGTCTAGGAAGGAGTACGGCAGAAAGGGATCTAGGGGTTATAGTGGACCACAAGTTGAATATGAGTCAGCAGTGTGATGCCGTTGCAAAGAAAGCAAACATGATTCCGGGATGCATTAACAGGTGTGTTGTGAGCAAGACACGAGAAGTCATTCTTCCGCTCTACTCTGCGCTGGTTAGGCCTCAGTTGGAGTACTGTGTTCAGTTCTGGGCCGCATTTCAAGAAAGATGTGGAGAAATTGGAGAGGGTCCAGAGAAGAGCAACGAGAATGATTAAAGGTCTAGAGAACATGAGCTATGAGGGAAGGCTGAAGGAATTGGGTTTGTTTAGTTTAGAAAAGAGAAGACTGAGGAGGGACATGAGAGCAGTTTTCAGGTATCTAAAAGGGTGTCATAAGGAGGAGGGAGAAAACTTGTTCATCTTGGCCTCTGGGGATAGAACAAGAAGCAATGGGCTTAAACTGCAGCAAGGGAGGTTTGGGTTGGACATTAGGAAAAAGTTCCTAACTGTCAGGGTGGTCAAACACTGGGATAAATTGCCCAGGGAGGTTGTGGAATCTCCATCTCTGGAGATATTTAAGAGTAGGTTAGATAAATGTCTATCAGGGATGGTCTAGACAGTATTTGGTCCTGCCATGAGGGCAGGGGACTGGACTCGATGACCTCTTGAGGTCCCTTCTAGTCCTAGTATTCTATGATTCTATGAGTCAACAGTGCGCCCTTGTAGCCAAGAAGGCTAATGACATATTAGGGTGCATTAGGAGGAGAGTGCCAGCAAATCTAGAGAAGTGATTATTCCCCTTTATTCAGCACTTGAGGGGCCACATCTGGAGTCTGAGGCCACATCTGGGGTACTGCATCCAGTTCTGGGTCCCCTACTACAGGGAGGAAATGGACGCATTGGAGCGGGTCCCGTGGAGGGCAACAAAAATAATTAGGAGGCTGGAGCACATGACCTACAAGGAGAGGCTGAGGGATTTGGTCTTGTTTAGTCTGTAGAAGAGAAGCATGGGAGGGAGGGTTAATAGCAGCCTTAAACTACTTGAAAGGTGGGGGGGCGGTTCTAAAGAGGATGGAGAGAGGCTGTTCTCAGTGGGGGCAGATGGCAGAACAAGGAGCAATGGTCTCAAGTTGCAGTGGAGGAGGTCTAGGTTGGTTATTAGGAAAAGCTATTTCCCTAGAAGGCTGGTGAAGCCCTGGGCTGGGTTCCCTAAGGAGGGGGTGGACTCTCCATCCCTAGAGGTGTTTAAGTCTCGGCTTGACAAAGCCCTGGCTGGGATGATTGTGTTGGGATTGGTCCTGCTTTGGGTAGGGGGGGTTGGACTCAGTGACCTCCTGAGGTCTCTGCCAGCCCTAAGATTCTACGATTCTATGAGTGCACCTTAGTGAAGAGAGCCAACGGGATCTCTCCTAACACAGGAGCACAAGTGGATATTGCTGCAATCTGTGGAACTCCTTGCCTGAGGAGGTTGTGAAGGCTAGGACTGTAACAGGGTTTAAAAGAGAACTAGATACATCCATAAATGGCTATTAGCCAGTCTGGGTAAGGAATGGTGTCCCTAGCCTGTTTGTCAGAGGGTGGAGATGGATGGCAGGAGAAAGATCGCTTGATCATTATCTGTTTGGTTCTCTCCCTCCGGGGCACCTGGCATTGGCCACTGTCGGCAGACAGGATACTGGGCTGGATGAACCTTTGGTCTGTCCCAGTATGGCCATTCTTATGTTCTTATGCTTCTCCAAACAGTGTGTCATCCACTGGTGAGGGTGCCAGGTTGGGAGTCAGGAGACCCAGGTTTTATCCTGGCTCTGTCACTGACTCCTGGCTGGTACTGGCGAGTTGCTGTAGGTCTCTGCCTCAGTTTCCCTACATACAAAATGACAATGATGATGCTTAACCATCCCCCTCTTTATAAAGCCTTTTGAGATCTTCAGCTAAGTTAGGTTTGAGTGTGAAGTAATATGTTATCGGATCTCATAAGAAAAGCAGGGGTGAGCAAAGAGCAGGCAAGCATGGTACTGCTTGGACACTGAAATCCATACCTACTTCTGGTACAGGTTGAATCTCTCTAGTCGGGCACCCTCAGGACCTGAGAATTTGCCGAACCAGGGGAGGTCAGTAGTGTCTAGCAGCATTACCAACGCTCCCACTGCTTGCTCGGCTCTTAGAAGAGCTAAAGAACATCCCAGAACCCTGAGTGCCAGGACTGGTGGCTCTAAACAAACTTTATGGGACTGCGGGAAACTTGGCCACACCCATGATCAGTGGACATCCAGCTAACTGAAATCATGACAGACTACGGATGTTGCTGGACCAGAGAGTGCCAGACTAGGGAGGTTCAACCTGTAGCTTTGTGTGACTGTAGATCCAGTACATTGAAGGGGAAGGCAGGGGCATTTATCACCATCACAAACTCAGGTATTGTAACTGGGATATCTTAGCACGTTGCCTGCAATCTGCTGAGCCTGGTGCATGCTTTTGTGCCCTTTTAGATGGGATGCCACACTTTCAGTGTCACTCTGAGTCTAGTTCATGTGCATATGGACTCCCTTGCCACTGGAGTTTTAAATGAAGCCGGATGTTTTCTCTTCCGCTGTTTTCTTCTTCCTGCAGCCACTGAGGAAGTATTCAATATATATTTCCTTGGAGAGATTTTGTAGACCCATGTCGATGCGCGGGATTTGTCAAAACATGCTGTGCAAGGCTGTCTAATGTTTACCCCACACATCTGTTTGAAATTACAGCTGGCACTAGAGATTGTATATGATGTGCCAAGCACACATCCTTTCCTTCGAAACTCACTTCTTGTGCAAAGGCCACAAAGTCTAAACCACCGCGTGAAAGATGGGAGAAAAGGGAGGGAAATAAAACCACTCTTTAGAATGAACCTTCTTGTTGGGTCTCCGAGGGCATGAGATTCTCTCTTCCTCTTTACAGTCCTCATATATCTTGTGTCGTGTAATGCAGCGTGGTTATGCAACAGTGTCAGGTATAGGCTTCATAGCTGTATGGGACACAGAGACATACAAAATGTGAAGGGAGAGGGCTGCGCTAGCAGAGATGCACCGCTCAGACCAGAAGTTCAGATAAGTCCCATGTCTAGCAGAGCTGCTGACAGTGGTTAAGAATTCATAGGTTCAGAAAGTGGAAGGAGTTAGCCCCAATGTTCTAGTCAACAGTTCCTGATTCTACAGGTAGGACCTCTCTAATCCGGCACCCTCGGGACCGGACTGGTTCTGAACAAGACAATTTTCTGGACCACAGGAGGTCAATGTTGTCTAGCAGCATCACCAACACTTCCATTGTTTGTTTAGGAGTAAATTAGAGCTAAATAACATCACAGAACCAGGATTGGTGGCTGTAAACAAACTTTATGGGACTTCAGGAAACTTGACCACACCCATGAAAAGTGGACATCTGGCTCACTAAAATCAGTCTGGACCAGAGATGTTTCCAGATCAGAGAGTTCTGTACTGGGGTGCATCTACACAGCAGAGCTTAACTCGAAATAATCTATGCAAATTGAGCTACGCCAATTGCATCACTTATTTCGAAATCGCTTCTTTCGAAATTGGGAGCGCCTACACAGCACTTATTTCGAAATAGAGCACTTTTCCTCCAAATCCCCTTACTCCTCATACAATGAGGATAAGTCCTCCAGCTTGGTAGTTATTTCAAAATAACTGCCTGCTGTGTAAATGCGGACTAAGTTATTTCGAAATAACGCTAGTTATTTTGAAATAATGTTGCTGTGTAGGTGTACCCCTAGAGAGGGTCAACCTGTAGTGTCCAACACTAACAGATGTGTATTGTGAGCAAGACACGAGAAGTCATTCTTCCTCTCTACTCTGCACTGATTAGCCTCAGTTGGAGTATTATGTCCAGTTCTGGGCACCACATTTCAAGAAAGATGTGGAGAAATTGGAGAAGGTCCAGAGAAGAGCAACGAGAATGATTAAAGGTCTAGAGAACATGACCTATGAAGGAAGACTGAAAGAATTGGGCTTGTTTAGTTTGGAAAGGAGAAGACTGAGAGGGGACATGATAGCAGTTTTCAGGTATCTAAAAGGGTATCACAAGGAGGAGGGTAAAAAAATGTTCTCCTTAGCCTCTGCTAGGATAAGAAACAATGGGCTTAAACTGCAGCAAGAGAAGGTTAGATTGGACATTAGGAAAAACTTCCTAACTGTCAGGGTGGTTAAACACTGGAATAAGTTGCCAAGGGAGGTTGTGGAATCCCCATCTCTGGAGATATTTAAGAGCAGGTTAGATAAATGTCTATCAGCGATGGTCTAGACAGGACTGGCTCCTGCCTTGAGGGCAGGGGTCTGGACTCGATGACCTCTCGAGGTCTCTTCCAGTTCTAGTGTTCTATGAGTCTATGTAGGCTATCATGCATTTAACTACTTAATTCCTAAGCCGCCAATCTTGTTATTAAATACGTTGAGCTCAGTATGTGACAACAACGACTCGTGCAGTTTCTTGTGGTAGCCAGTGAAGTGCTACTGACCTTCACGAAGCAGCAGTGCCCTATTTGACCTGTGATGAAACCTCCAAGGAATGGCTTCTAGGTGGGAAGAGCCTAGTGCAAGGCTTACTGGTTTAACTCCATCGGAAAGTGCTGCTTTTGACAAACCAGGTAGATTGGGTGACGACAGACGCCGCAGATTTCCGTCTTGAGACCCAGCACGTCCAGCGACTGGTAGAGATTCCTTCATGTCTATTCTCTGTCCAACCATCTAACATTGTTGCTTTGCTTTTCTCTGCTCCCCGCATACCCTTCTCTCCCCAGACCTACGAACAGAATGAATGGATAATCCACCTGGCTGGGAAGCTGCTGGCCAATGAAGAGGGAGCGTTGTCACTGATAGCACTCAATCCATTTCAGGGCAAGGCACCACCAAGGTAAGCTGTTTCTAGAAAGTTGACAGGTGTATCTAGACTCCCTCTACGATATGCTTCTTCATAGCTTGAAGATACAAATATTGTTTCTTTTTATGGTGTATTTTATTTAACAGGACACTGGGATCCTGCCAGTAGAGCAGTGCCCGATGAAAACGTTACACTCTAAACAACTTTGCCGCCTTCCTATTCCCTTCTGGGCTGACTTAGAGGAAGTCAGACATTCTTAGGTAGATATTCTGCCCAGGTGTTTGCATAAAGGGCCCAGCATGGCTTCCCTTGCACAGAAATCTTGTACAGTTGTCCTGCCTGTGAGCTTTAGATCATGATGTCAGGCTCGCGTTGCGTGGTCAACGCGCAAATGCTGTTTCCGGTGGCCATTTAAATCATGGGGTGATCAATGGTTTGTTTTCCCGAAGAAATATTTGGTTTGGTTGGAATTTGGGGCTTTTCGATTGAAAAACTGAAAACCAGCCGCCAAAACCTGAAAAACGGCTACCAAAGGACACGGTTCACAAAAATGTTTGTGGTCTCAAAAAAGCGGTTTTTGTTTAAAAAAAAAATAGAAAACAAAAAAATTGCATGTGACCTCTCAGTTTGCTATTCACTAGTCTGTTTTGCTTTTCACTAATACTTTGAGGCTGTCAACATGTAATACACAGGGATTAAAAGTCACAACCCCCATGTGAACCAACCTTTCTTCCGAGGGCGAACTCATGCTTTTCAGGTCTGGCACAGAGTACTCCCAGATTATCCGAGGAAGGGACACTTAACTTCCTAAGACTATCCATTGGAATACCAAACACTATTCTTCTGTTATCAGTCACCTGAATAGATATCCGTGTTTCTCAAAGCGATCTGCGAAACTTTGAGAAACCTGCTCACTGGCCGCTCTGGTGTGTTTATTTACCGGCTCTGCAGCCACGAAGCCACGCGACTCCCATTGTCTGCAAACGGCAAACCGGAGCCAATGGGAGCCGCGAGGCTCCGTGGCCACAGAGCAAGTAAGTAAACACACCCAAGCGGCCAGTGAGCAGGTTTTTCAAAATGGTTTTGTGGACCACATTGAGAAACACGGATATCTATCATCACAGGTGGAGGGACGTGTTCACAGGAAGGAAAAAATTTGTTCCTCTTGGTTTCTGAGGACAGGACAAGGAGTAATGGGCTTAAAGTGCAGCAAGGGAGGTTTAGATTGGACATTAGGAAAAAATTCCTAACTGTCAGGGTGGTCAAATATTGGAATAAATTGCCAAGGGAGGTGGTGGAATCTCCCTCTCTGGAGATATTTAAGAACAGGTTAGATAGACATCTGTCAGGGATGGTGTAGACGGAGCTTGGTCCTGCCTTGAGGGCGGGGGGCTGGACTCGATGACCACTCGAGGTCCCTTCCAGTTCTATGATTCTATGACTGATAACAGAAGAACAGAGTCTGGTATTCTAATGGACAGTCTCAGGATAGTAAGCATCTCTTCCTCAGATAATACATATAAAATCTTCATCCCGTGCCAAAAGGAATCCCCCTGTAGGTAAATGCAATTCCCACCAACGCAAACCAGAACTTCCTATCACCATTCAGTCTGCTTTCCTAAAATCCTTCAGCCACCTTGCTTTGCATTCCTCTTCATTGCATAGACAGGTGCTATCGAAAACGCTCGGGCAGTTTGGTCACATTCAGAAGGAATTTGATCCAACTATCTACTTGCCTCGCAGAGCCCAGAAAATGGGTCACCGCATTACAGTCCAAGCTTTCCATGGAAGACGGCCATGGTTTGGAAATCTAAATGTATTCCCTTCAGAGCTTCGGTCTGTCCCTTCCCAGCAGCAGTGTGAAGCAAACAGAACAGCAGTGCCCTCTGGTTGAGAACAGGCTCCTATGTTGCACGGGGCATGGAATATTACCCTGAGCCAGAAGACTCACAAACGTAACAGAGTCCCCGTAAATTCCAGTTTATTGTTCGAGGCGCATTATTGGCTAATATCACGGTGTGTTCCGTTACACAATCGATAGATTTGTTAGACCAAAATAATTGCATGTTGGATGTCATCCAAGCAGGCTCTTGGGGCACTTCCATTAATTACCCCGGCACAAGGCACACCGGGATATCAGAGAATGCTCCTTGCCGCCGAATGACACAGCTTTAATCGTGTTTACTGCGGGGTCCTCAGCTCTGATTAGCCCAGCCTGCATTAGCTTTACAAACGAGGAACAGATCGCTCATGTCGCCTGCCCCACTGGTCTCCCCCGGGCAGTATTAAAAGGAACGTGGAGTGGAAGGTGAAGCCTGTTTTCTGGTGTCGTTTGATTACCCTGTCACTCCTTGCAGGGGGGAGGTTGGGAACTTGCACTCGGCTCTGCTACGTGTTCCTTAAGCAAACCATGACGGCGCCATGGAGGTGCATGTCTATTTGTGCAGCCCCTGATGCGAATGAATAGCACGGAGCAGGTTGCCAGCTAGCTGCAAATGCTCCGCTTGGTATGGAGAGGCCTCTCACAGGTCTGTATTTCCAAGGATCTGCCACTCAGGCGACCTGATCCACCGCCATCCCTTCTCCCTCTCTTCTCTCCCTCCTAACGGGGGCGCTGGAACTGGTCGTACAGTGGGGGTGCTGAGAGCCATGGAACCGAACTGCACGCCTTGCACGTGCTGGAAACCACCCTGAGCCAGGGAGCATGGCAGCACCTCCCCAGTTCCAGCACTCATTCTCCTGACTGGGGCGGGTTGCAGGTCTGCCCGGTGCCCTGTCTATACTGTGTTATGCCAGCGAGCCAGGCTGCCCGACCGGGCCAGCGTCTATGTGTTGCTTGCACTTCAAGGGCTGTGAACAGCGCGTTACCGGTCGTTACAAGTTACCACTCACTGCTCTAATGCGCATCTGTTCTTGAGGTGAAAGCCGTGCAGAGATAATCTATTCAGGGCAATAAAAGAGCCTAAACGCATGTTAATAACCATAGCAGAGGTCACCCGGCTGTTCCAACAAGGGTTCTGGCAGGAGTCACTCCTATAAATGCCACCCAGGGTTTTTCTGGGGTTACTAGCTGATGAGTCACCTCCGAATAAATTGGGCAGTTCAAGCCTGGCTCTCTCTATAGCTTGGCCTTTTCATCTGCAGTAGGGATATGAGTGTTTAACTGGTTTACCGATAAGCTGCTGCTGATCAGTTCCTGTTAACAGTTAAACTCTGCGAGGGCACGTGGGAGCCGGCAGCTCCGTGGTTAATCATGTCACCGATCGGATTTTTATCGGTTACGCGGTTGATATGTTTACACCCCTCATCTCCGGCCTTCCAGAACAGTCAATCAGTTGATGGTGGGCGTAGCTTCGAAAGGTCGGGATTTTGCATAACAGGCAAAGGGCATTTGCATTCACTTTCCCCTCGGTCTTTCCCGGGAATTCCACTCCCCAAGCGTTGTCCCAAAAGACCGTTCTCGTCGGCCCCGTTGTTTGGCGTATTATGGGCTCCCAGTAACCCATGCCCTTTGGACTCCAAAGATGCTTTCGCTTCATTTAAGAAGGGCTTTTAGGGGTATTGCCGTAGCCGTCAATGACCTCATCACCACCATGTCGGCCTGTATCTGGCTTGCGCGGGACACTGCTGGCTAGCTGTCCCCACAGGGAGGCTGCAACACGGACCATGGGGAGAAGTTGCCAGGGAATGGGCCTGAATTCATGTTATACACAGTGGGCAAGAATGAGCTGGAATAGCCGCCACCAGAGGATTGCGTGGCAACCCGGTTCACCGGGCCTTGTTCTTGCAGGTGGCTTTCCCCTCCCTGATCTCACCCCACTCCGCTTGCAGAGAAGCTGAGTGCCTGGGCTTGAACTGAATGGCCATCACACTCGGGATACATCTACACCACAGTAAAAAAGCCCGCGGCACTGGGACTCAGAGCTGACTGAGAGAGGGGTCTGCTGACTCAGGTTTTCGGGGTTATAAAATTCCAGTGCCAGCATTCAGGCTCAGCCTGGAGCCCCAGGCTTGGGACTCTCCCTCTTCTTCGTGGCTCTGGCCAGAGTCGGAACATCAACATTGCAACGTCAGTGGAGCTGTGCTGTCTGTGGTCATGTCGTGAGTCATACTGCAGTGTAGCTGTACCCTTAGGGCCATGTTTTCCTTTAGCTACGCAATTGCAGCTGCATGACTAGCGCAACTGGAGTTAACGTACCTTGGGCTGAATTGTCGCGGGGTCTCCTGTAGAAGGTTGACTGGAGAAACTCATTCCAGTAGAGTACCAGAGTCAAGGAGAGAGCCACTGGTGATTGATTTAGTGGGTCTTTACTAGATCCTCTAAATCAACCCCCGGGGAATTGATCGCCTCAGTATTGATCTCCGGTTAAGTGTGGGGCTCCTTATTGTTCTCAATCATTGTTTCTTTTCTGAAGGGTCCTGAAAGGTGGTTGCCTCATGGAGTTGTGAAGAGAATCTAAAGCCTTTAGACACTGGTTTGAATCAGGCACCCCCCATTGGCAGCAACCAAAAGTTGTTACCATCTGACAGCTGTGGGCAATAAACAGCTCTTGCAGTTGATTAAACAGCAAAAGGGTTTGATAATCACAAAAGCTGTTTATTGCCAGGATACCCCCAGTGCCATAAACATTGTTCCTATTCTACAAGATGGTTTCAAAAATCGTCTTACACTCATGGTAACAACTTTAAAAAATCAAGGAAAAATGCTTGTTGTTTTTGCCTTGTTGGGTATTCATAAAAGATGGGCGGTATATTTGCATCTTCCATACACTTTCTAGAATTGTCGCATTACAAAAAAATGTAACTGAGTTTAAAAACCAGAAAATAATTGTGGGAAATGTAGTTAGGTTAATTAATTTTTTTTCCAGGCTGTGATCAGTTACTTGGTTCTCCAGAAAGTGAGAAAATAGAATTCTGTATTTTTTAAATGATCAACATTAGCATCTCTCTTACTTTGTAAACACTTAACTGATGGTCAGCACATAGTGGATGAAAGGATGTAGATGTTTTGTATCTTTAAGGGGTCTAGGAAGTGATTATATAGCTTCTCTGATGCCATCTGTTAAATACTGTGTCTTACAGAGTGCTGTCTTTATTCATCACTGAGTGATGCCAGTTGTATACCAGTGTAGTTGCCATTTTTACTTATCCCCAGTATAAATAGCTGCTAGATTGTGTGCTTTTAAACTGTGCTCTGAGGTGTCCAATACACTTTGGGGTGATGTAAAAGAGTAATTCAAATTCTTGTTTTGGTCCAAATCCAAAAAGTTGATCCAAATTTGCAGCTTAAGCTTTTGTTTAATGATCCAAAGTAGAATACTCTGAAATTGGCCAAAGTTTGGGTTTGGATCTGGATTTCCTGAATTTCAGGAGTATTCAGATTTGTGATTTGGGTTCCTCCCATGGTGAAGATAAAAGATACATAGAACCTCAAGCCAGAAGGGACCATTATGGACCTGTTGTCTGACTTCCTGCATAACACAAGCCTGAGAACTTCCCCCAAATAATTCCTAGAGCAGATCTTTTAGAGAAACATCCAATCCAAAACATTGTCAGTGATGGAGAATCCACCAGGAGCCAGGGTAATGATCCCTGAGTTGTTCCCCTGATTAATTACTCTCACTAGTAAAAATGTTATGCCTTATTTCCAGTGTAAGTTTGTCTAGTTTTAGCTTCTAGCCATTGGTCTGTGTTTATACCTTTATCTGCTGGACTAAAGAAGCCGTTATTAAATATTTGTTCCCTGTGTAGAGTCTGATAGACTATAGTCAAGCCACCTTTTAACCTCTGTTACGCTAAATCAGTTGAGCTCCTTGTGTTTCTCACTGTGAGGCAAGGTTTTCTCATCCTTTAATTATTCTTGTGGCTCTTCTCTGAACTCTAATTTATCAACGTCCTTCTTGAGTTGGAGGCACTGGAGCTGGGCAGGGTATTTCAACAGAGATCACACCAGTGCCAAATACAGAGGTAAAATTATCTCCCTGCTCCTACTCCAGATTCCTGTGGCCACGCTTCCAGGATGGCATTACGCTCTTTTGGCCACAGTAAGGATCTGGATCTGAATAAGGTCGGCTTGTGGTAGGTAATTCCTGCTACCTTGCTTTAAGTTGGTTAAGAGGAAGCTGCCTACCCAATTTGGTGGTCCCAGTTCTTACCATTTAGGAGGAGTTCTTGAACAAACGGATTCACAGATGGATAGACAGACAAGACAGACGCACATTAAAAAGACTTGGACTTTTCAGCTTAGTAAAGAGGAGACTAAGGGGGGATATTCCATCATGTCTGGTATGGAAAAAGTGAATAAGGAAAACTTATTTATGTACAGTAAAAGAGCGAGGGGTCATCAAATGAAATGAATAGGCAACAGGTTTAAAACAAACAAAAGGAAGTTTTTCTTCTCTCAGCGCCCAGTCAACCTGTGGAACTCCTTGCCAGAGGAGGCGGTGAAGACTAGAACTTTAACAGGTTCAAGAAAGAGCTAGATAGTTTCATGGAGATTAGGCAGGAATGGTGTCCCTAGCCTCTGTTTCTCTGGAGGTCGGTGATGGGGGAGGGATCACGTGAGGATTCCCTGTTGTGATCCCTCCCTCTAGGTCATCTGGTATTGGCCACTGTGGGCAGACAGGATACTGGGCTAGATGGACCTTTGGTCTGACCCAGTCTGGCTGGTCTTATTTTTAATTATATAGTAAGATCACTATGCAGTTCGGACGGAGACCCAAACATGCTCTCATGCAAGAGAACCTGAAAGAGAAACTTACCAGAAACTGATTAATCTATTGTCATTGTTCCAGCTGAACTGAAAGGGAAGAGAACAGAAATAATGAAACACAGATTCGTTTAATTCTCTCAATTATACTATTGGTGGTGGAACACGAGACATGGTTTTCTTTCAAAAACACATATTTGTAAACTGGCTTTTGCCCCTTGTAATCCAAACCGAACTTGTAAGTTAATTTCTAATCATACTTCGGTTCATATTGGATAAGATTTTAAAAAGTCACTGGTGACATTGGGTGTGGTCATTTTTGGTTTCATGAGACTTCTTGATGCTGTCTGATTTGCAGGAAATGCTGGGCACCTAGCCTGTGTCTGTCAGGCTTCTCTGAAGTGTCTCAAATTGGGCGCAAAACACTGAGGCATTGTAAATTACTAGGCGCTTCGGGAAAACCACTAGTTACTTTCTTGGTTTTATAACAGGTTGGGTTTTTTCTTCACAAAACCTTAGAAGAAAAGAACAACCACACCGGGTCACACAAAGCACCATCCTGTCCAGTCTCCTGTCTTCCAACAGTGGGCAATGCCAGGTGCCCCACCGGGAATGAACAGAGCATCGCTTGATCTGTCTCCTCTCACCCACTCTCAGCTTCTGACGCACAGAGACTACGGACACTATCTCTGCCCAGCCTTCATTTCAACCTCAACAGCAATCATTGAAAATGAAATAATTTTTTTTAGTCTCCTAGGCTCCAGTGATTCCTGCAGACGGAGGGCACCTACTAACCCATAAGCCCTCGCCTACCATTGACTGCTACAAATCTTTAACTCGCCTTCTCTCTCCACCTCCAGGGCTAATTATTCTGCCCACCACGTCTCTGTTCCACTTTAGTAGCTAGGTGGAAAAATTCTCATTTTCTTACTATTTTCCCTCCATTCTAAAGGAAATTTTGAGACTTAATTATTTTCATTCCCTGCTAGACTAAATAATTAGGGGAAGGGACTGTTTTCCATAAGAACATTAAGTTCCATACTCTGTGGAGTTTATTCTGCTAATGGAAACTCTACACCTCCAATAGCCAAGGGACTTTCAAAATGAGTTAATGCCTTCGAAATGAAATTTTTGAGACCCAAGTTTGTAGGCTTCTTTACAACTCTAAAAATTATAGTATTTTTTCAAGTGTGATAAATGTAAAATGAAAAACAGGTGACTGATTACAAATGAATGCATTGTTGAATGCACGGCCTAATTGAGTGTGAAACTTTACTTCAAGCAAAGTGATGTTATTGGAATGTAGATGTACAAAATATTATTGTTCAGCGGATAGTTCATAAAACATTAACCATCTTAAATCTAAATGGTAGGACTTCGGCTAAGAAATTAATAAGTGCTTTAACATACCATCATGGAAAAAGAATTGCAACTAAAATGGATTTTGCTTACAGAAAGAGGGGAAAATGTTTTCATTTCTGACTTTAAATGTTCAGTGACTCTCAAGATAAATGACAGCCCTGCTTTTTTAATTTCTTAGACTCGCTTGCTTGGAAAACTGTGGGTTTTCACTTGAGTTTTGTCCATTGTAAACTTTTGTTGCTGCAGCCTCAAAACACAGTTTTAAAAATAAACCCTGGAACCTGAAACCCAGTGTTATTCCTTTAGGCAATATCTTTTAATCGGACTAGAAGAGTGTTAGAGGTTAGTATTACATAGTATTCATGGTTGGTCTGTTTTATTTCCTGTTTCTTTAGTAGCCACAGGCCTTAACATATATGGATCCGATCCTCGGCAGGCATAAATCAGCATGGCTCTATTTAGGATGTGGTGTTAGCTAACATTGAATCTAATGCAAGGTAAGATTTTAGGCAGTAGCTACACTCCACGTCTGTGTTGGCAGCATATGTGGCATGTGTAGCCATAGGAGCCAACTTCCTCTCCAGTCAGAGGGGGAATCAATCCCCCTCTCCATTTTAGGCCCCTCCCCCAAGCTCTTGCCCCGCCTCTTCCCACCCTTGCTCCGTCCCCATTCCATCTCCTTCCCCCAAACCCTCGCCTTGCCTCTTCCTACCCCACTCTGCCTCGCCCCATTCCATCCTCTTCCTCCAAATCCCTTCTCCTGCTCTGCTCCTGGCCCCATTCTACCCCCCACCCCAATTCTACCCTCCCCCAAGTCCCCACCCTATCTCTTCCCACCTTATCTCCTGAGTGCGCCCCATCTCTGCTCCTCCCCATCCCTCCTGAAGTGTCCTGAACGCCACAAGTATATAAGGGAGTTCTTTTCAAGTGAAGAGGAAAAACTGGGCAGGTATTTCCTGGGGTTCTCCCTGTCAGGCTGCAGGAACATCTCGGATATACTCTGGACGAGCGAAAGGCCTTGCCTGTGTGTCACGGAGTTCACTCAAAAATCAACGGTGCCATTTCAGATTTGCCGGGGGGGGGCAATGTTTCCTGTGATTCCAGGGGCTACTTAGGCACTTCAGAGCTCTATTTTTGGGGGCAGGTAACTTTGCAGTTAGCTGACAGGAACACTGCATCTTATTCCTATATAAAAGAAGAAAATTAAATGCATATTAGATCTGTTCATCTCTACTAATAACACATTCTCCCATCCTGTAGCAAGTCACCGACTGGACACTAGTTAGGTTTAAAACTTTTGTTGTTAACCCTGCGGGGAGAGAGATGCTGTCAAATCCCAGGTTCTGTCTGAGTATTGGGAGAGAAGTGGAGTCTAGTGAGTTACAACTGGGGGAAAATTGATCTGGGTTTTCTATATAAGAACATCAGAATGGCCATCAGTGGTCCATCGAGCCCCATATCCGGTCTTCCAACAGTGGCCAATACCGGGTGTTTTCAGAGCGAGAGACCAAAACAAGTGATCCATCCCCTGTTGCCCATTTCCAGCTTCTGGCAAACAAAGGTGAGGAACATGAAGAACATGGTGTTGGGTTCCTGCCCACCCAGCTAATAGCCAATGATGGACCTATTTGCCATGAACTTGCCTAGTTCTTAATGGAACCCAGTTATATTTTTGGCCTTTATAATATCCCCTGGCAAAGAGTTCCACAGGTTGACTGTGAAAAAAGACTTTCTTTGGTTTGTGTTAAATCTGCTACCTATTCGTATCGTTGAGTGCCCCTGGTTCTTGTGTTGTGGGAAGGAATAAATCCTTCAATTTTGAAGGTGCCCTATATCCCCTAATCCTTTCTGTTGCATTTTCCAAACCCAGTGTATCCTTTGTGAGATGGGGTGACCATATCTGCTTGCAGTAAGCAAACGTGGGTGTAGCAAAGATTTACATAAAAGTAATATAATATTTTATGGTTTATTATCTATTCTTTTCCTAATGATTCCCACCATTCTGCTCGGGTTTTTTTGGCACACACATGTTCAGAGAACTATCCACGATGACTCTAAGATCTCTTTACTGATGGGTTTGGCTAATTTAGACCCTCATAATGTTGTATGTGCGGTAGGGATTCTGTTTTGTTATGTGCAGTACTTTGCATTTAACAACATTGAATTTCATCTGCCACCTCATTGCCCAGTTACCCAGTTTTGTGAGATCCCTTTGCAGGTCTTTGCACTGAATTTTGGACTTAACTCTCTTATGTTGTATCCTCTGCAAATTTTGCCACCTCTCTGCGTGCCTCTTTTTCCAGATTGTTTTACCCTGTGAATACGTTGAACAGCTCTGGTCCGAATACAGACCTCCGGGGAACACCACTTTTTAGTTCTCACCGTTTATTCCTACCTTTGTTTCCTACCTTGTAACTGGCGTGCTTGCCAATGCTGCCAGGATCACCTAGCGATCCTTGATTTACTTGACTGACAACCCTTTCCTTATCTGCCTCTGTTTATAACCGGACTCCCTGCTTCAAAATTTGTGCTGTTTCCAGCTTCCTAATTCATCTATGTTAGATGAACATTCTGGTTAGGGAGTGTGAAAAAACACACCCCGAGCGCAGCTGTAAAGTGCCAGTGTGAACCAGGCTACTGCTGTTTGTTACTCCCTGCGTGGAAGTGGTTTATGTGGAGAACCCTCTCTCAGCACTGCTGCCATGGTCATAATGCCACGGTAAAGCGTTGCTGTGCCAGCCGCTTTCAACTTTTCAGTGTAGACAAAACCTTACGCTAAAGCTGTGTTGCAGGTAAAAGCTCCATCTGGGGGTATGTCTACACTGCCGAGTTTTTCTGGAAAAACAGCCGTTCTTCCGGAAAAACTACACTTATGTCCACACTAGCTGGCTGTGTCTACACGGGGCCACTTATTCCGGAAAATCAGCCACTTTTCCGGAATAAGCTGCGACCTGGCTACACTGGCCCTTGAATTTCCGGAATAGCAACGATGCTCTGCTGTACAAAATCAGCCGCTATTCCGGAAAAACTATTCTGCTCCCACTCGGGCATAAGTCCTTATTCTGGAACACTGTTCCGGAAAAGGGCCAGTGTAGACAGCCCAGTAGTCTTTTCCGGAAAAAAGCCCCGATCATGAAAATGGCGATTGGGGCTCTTTTCCGGAAAAGCGCGTCTACATTGGCCACGGATGCTTTTCCGGAAAAAGGGCTTTTCCGGAAAAGCAGCCTGCCAATGTAGACGCTCCTTTTCCGGAAAAACTGAAAACGGAATAGTATTCCGTTTTAAGCATTTCCGGAAATTCATGCCAGTGTAGACGTAGCCCTATTGTGTTCTTTCAACAGAAAGTCAAAAAAATAGAGGGGGGTTTCTCACAGTGGTAAACCCCTTTCTACAAGGAAAAAGCTTTTTCGGAAAAAGGAGTGTGTGGACACGAAAGAGAGTATTTTTTCAAAAGAAGAGACCTCCAAGAAAAAAGCATAGGTGCCCTGGTGGCCATTCCGGCACAGTAATCACAACTGAAATGAGAGATAGCGCCCAATGAATGTGGACGCTCTCTTTCAAAAAAGCACATCGCTTTTTCATTGCGCTTTTGCAGTGTGGACGCTCTCTTTCTAAAGAATTTTTTTTTGGAAGATCTCTTCGAAAGAAGCCTGCAGTCTAGTCATAGCCTGAGGCTAGGACAAGCAGACCTCTAGTAGGAAACTTGGGATGGTGGGTGGAGTGGAACTCCTCCCCAGATGGTGCCCTTGTAAGTTTTACTGCAATTCCCATGATAATTCTTCCATTTTACATATTCTTGATTTATACTGTGACTTGGAAAAATGTGGTCATTATAAAATCTCTGAGCACATGGGAGACACACAACATTAACGCTGAACGTATGGATGGAAGTCAGTCTGAATAAACTCAAACCACAGCTTCCTCCCTTTCTATCAGTCGTAGAGCTTGTAAAAAAAAATCAACATAGTTTTTCATCCAAAAAAACCCTCGCAATTTGGTCAAAAGCGAAGTGTCTTGTGAAAACATGTCAATTTCAACTTAATTTTCGACCAAAACAGAAATCAAAACGAACCATTTTGACTTTATTTTGTATTGATAAGGTGAAATCTTTCACTTCAGACTTCATTATTTCAGTTCATTTTGATTTGACTTTTCAGTGAGGTTGACCTATTCATATAAAGACCCAGTTAAATCTGTATATTCTATTTAATCTGTCATGTCATGTTTCAGCATTCTCAAAATGAAAGCTTTCGACATTATCAAAGCAAAATGAGTTGATATTTCCAAAACAAAGGTGTTTGTAGAATTTTTCTATCCACTTTCCTGTTTTCCAGGAACAAAAATGAATTTTGAAATAGCTGAATTTACAGAGGGGATGGAAAATTCCAGTTTCTGACTCTAATACTGTCTCTGTAACCCCCATCACAGTAATTCCTATGTATCCCATTTGAATTAAGCAAGCAAATGAGAGAGGATAAAAGATCCTTTGCCTGCTCTGGGACTTTCTGGTCCAGCAGGACCATGGATGGACCAGGCAGTCCCTGGACCAGACAGCTGCACGGATGAGGTGGGGGGCTGGCTGAGGCCGGGAGCATAGCTATCCCAGCATCCAGGGGACCAGCGGCTGGGAGGCCGGCCAGGACTGGGAAATAAGTCAATCCAGTGGCTGGGAGTCTGGCCGTTGCCAGCAGCAGAGCTGGGCCAGCAGTCTGAGGACAGGGATCCCAGTGGCTGGGGCTAGCAGCGAGGTCTGTGGCTTGGAGGGGAGCCTGGCTGGGAGGATGGTGGCCTGCTAGGTGAGCCGGGAGGCTTTCAGCAGAGAGGCTGGAATTGATTTCCCCTGGTCCAGCAAACTTCCTCATTAGGGACCAGGCAGGTCCAGGGTGCCAGACCAGGGAGTTCCAACTTGTAGCATATATTGGGGTGACCTGATAGCACGTGTGAAAATAAGGATACTTCTATTTGGGGCGGGGGTGAAAGGGTGTGTGCCCTGCACTGGCCCTTTCAGGGGAAAACCCAACCCAGTAGCTGAGGCGGTTATTGCTAGTTAGGGCCCAGCTGAGGGCTACGTAAAGAAGGGCTCCTGGAGGGAGAGAGGAGGGCTTACTCTTGCGCTGGCTGCCGGGGATGCAGGAGGCTTCCTGGGGCTCGAGCAGTGCCGGGGAAGGAAGGCAGAGCAGGGCCTGAGGCCAGACCCGAGTGTGGGAGAGCTGCAGAGAGCCAGCCAGGGTAGGCGAAGGCAGCAGGTCCACCCCCTCCCCCTTGCCAATGATGAGTGGCCTTTCCAGACGGCAGTTTGCCTCTGAGGCAGGGGCTAGGTGAAGACTGGCAGTGGGTCACTGAGGCATGGAGGGGACAGGGGAGCGGGGTGTTCTCTGGGAGGGGAGAGGAACTGGGAGGGGAGGGGAACCGGGTGTTCCCTGGGAGGGGAGGGCCCCTGGGGAGAGGGGAGTGGGGTGTTCCCTGAGAGGAGAGGGGAACTGGGAGGGGAGGGGAACCGGGTGCTCCCTGGGAGGAGCAGACCCCTGGGGGGAGTGGAGGGGGTGTTCCCTGGGAGGGAGGGACCCTGGACTGCAGAGACTGATAAACACCCCCCTGGAAGGGGTCTGAGAGACACTGGAGTGGGCCCTGCCCGAGGGCCATGTTCTGAAGCGGTCCCTGCGAGTGACGCGGGTCCGAGAGTGAAGCAGGGACGGGGGGGAGACCCCGCCGGAGGGAGACGTCCTGTGAGCCGACGAGAGCTCATTCCCAGGGCTACCGGCAGAGGCGCAGTGACGGTGAGTCCGCCCTGTGACCAGGGGTCATACAGTTGCCTATGTAAGATAAAGCCCCTAATATTGGGCCAGTCCTGATACCAGGGCACCGGGTCACCCCGTCGGCATTCAGCAGCTGTCCTGAGAGCCACCGACATTCCAAACCGGATAACGTCGCTTCTCTCAGCGCCTCAGGTCCTGCCTCGGGTGCATGTGGACAGACACCCGCCCCCAGCCAGGGTGCCACTGGTGCTAGACATGCTCTAGTTCAACCACAATGCCAGTGTTCTGCAACCCTCCCAATAATCCTTCATCTCCTCCCAGTGGCAGGAGTGCACCCCTCATCTTGCAACCACTAGCTTAATGGCTCCGATCTTATATGTCCTTCTTGGAGGATGGTTTAGTCTCTAGTGACTAACATACCGGCCTGGCACTTGGGACAACTGGGTTCCATTCCCCACTGTCTTCCTGTGTGACTGTGACAAATCGCGTGAAGCCTCAGTTTTCCCTTCTGCACAATGGGGTGAATAGCCCTGCTGTACCTCCCAGTAGTTTTGTGAGGATAAATCTATTAAAGACTCCGAAGCACTCAGATGCGAGGGGTAGCAGCCGCCATAGCAGTGCTTTAGATAGAAGGAAGGCAGTGGAATAAGGAAAACAACCTATAAAGCTGCCATTGTTTTTTTTTAAAGGCTTTTGATGCAAGATGAATTATGATTTCACTTGCTAACAGTGCTAGAATAAGCAAGCAAGCCTGTAGCAGAGGCTTTGCTGGCTTAATGAATGTATACGTTCCAGCATGGCATACTCCTCAGATTTACAACTGAGTAGGAAACTTTAAGATAAAAAAAGAAAAAAGAAAAGAAAATTCGTGTTTTTCTGTTTCTTTTCTCCACCCCCAAGTGCCCTGTCAGGCCATTAATTCCATCAGAAAACACCGTTCCTGGTTTTTTGTTTTTTTTCCCTCCAAAAACTCTCAGCTGTTGCAAAGAGACAGCTGCACCCTCTGGAACTAATTACAGCTGTCTGGGAGATTTAGGCCTTGGTCGTAACAACTTGAATATTGCTGCTAATTTTTAACACATACAGTTGGAAGATGTCATAATAGGCTGATATATGATAGAATCTTAAAAGTGCTGTGGCACAGCTGCTACTGGGCATCTGGCAGGATGCATTGTGGAATATTGATTTAAGAAATCATGCTTATTATTTTTAGCCTCTCCCCCTCCCCCGCCCTCCAAGGCCATATAATTTCATGGACGGAGAGCGAGCAAGGATGATGGAGTGTATGTGTTTGCACAGAAAGGCAGGAGCCTGCGTTATTCATGCATTATTGCCCTTTGCCAACTCATAGTTTAGTGTCCAGTGGGTTCCTGTTCAGCTGGCTGTGTTCCTCCCATTATTATATCCTGGTGGTTTGATGAACTGTGGTTCTTTTGGGGGACCTCTTGAAAGACACTACCTTTGCCAAATTGAATGATGCAGTTAGGCCGTGGACTCTGGTTTCCCACCTCTTGGCAGTACTTAACACCTAATGCTTCAGGGAGAATAAAAATAACCCAAACCATCATTCACTTAGTAAGTTGTGAAAAGAGAGAATTTCCTGCCTGACCCTTGCAACTCTCCTCCCTGAAGCATGAGAGTGGATCAGGCTTTCCTTGTTGCGTAGAACCACCGAAGTCGTTTGTCTCTTTTTAACGTAAGAGAACATATTTAGCTGCCTCATGATCTAACTAGGGATTTTCTCTGGAGCAGTGAGCAAGGCTCACCCTGATAGTCAGTGTCTTGAGGTTAGAAGGGGGCTTTGAATATTTCTAGCCATCAGAGACATAAAGTTCTGGGGCACCCTTCCCCGGGGAGATGTGGGGGCAAAAATCCCAACTGCTTCACAACTGAGTTTGATAAGTTTTAGGGGTAGGAGGAAGCTGGTGTGATGAGATTGCCTACAATGGCAGGTAGCATCTGTAACTGCAAATAGCTAATATCCCCAGGGGCTGGAGATGGGACATAGATGGGTAGGGCTCTGATTTACTGCAGAGTTCATTCCTGGGTGTCTTGCTGGCATAGAATCCTAGGGCTGGAAGAGACCTCCAGAGGTCAAGTCCAGCCCTCTGGTCTCATCTTAGCTGGCTCTAACCCAGGGCTACTCAATACATGGCCTGTTTGTTTGCGGCCCACGGAGTGGTTTGGGTTTACGCCGGGCTCAACACGCAGCCCGCGGGTGGGGTCGTTGGACCATGGCCTCCACTGGGAACACGCTCCACAACGGCGAGGCGTCGCCCAGGTGGGGTGAGCATGGAAAGACGCAAGTGGACGGACTGGCTGGAACAGACGGGTACAGAGTGTCGGCATTTCTAGTCCCCAAGGAACAGCCGCAGGGAGGAGGTGCCAGTAGCGCCAGGGCCTTGTGGGACATGCTGGCTGTTTAGCCTCGTGGGCAGAGCTTGAGAGGTGCTGACAGGCTTACATTGGCCACGTTGGGGTCCGGCGCCATGGGTCAAGGCTTAATCTTTGTATTCCTGCCTGTCAATGTGAAAGCTATTTGCATATATGTGCATACATATTTGCATGTCTATGCAACCACACTGAAGTTGGTGCCCTTGGCATGTGCTGTATCATTGTGGCCCCCGGGGCTTCCAAAGTTGAGTACCCCTCTAAACTTTAGAGGGTGTCCGCGCTCTTCCAGGAACACAGCAAAAGAATTAATGCCACTGCATCTACTATATTAGGGCTCAGCATTTACAAGCCTCAGACGCAGACTTACAGGGTCTTGCACCAGACAACGTGGTTTCGACCCACGAAAGCTGATGCCCAAATAAATGGGTTTGTCTTTAAGGTGCCTCATTGTTTTTGCACATACGAGCACAGCGACGTCTCTGAGACGTCACCATGCTTGTCTGTGCAATGATCACCCTGCCTGGGAGATGCCTCACCGTTGCGGAGCGTGTTCCCAGGAGAGGCTATGTTCCGAAGATCCCACCCACAGGCTGTATGTTGAACCCTGCGTAAACCCGAACGGCACCGCTGGCCGCAAACAGTAGCCTGCCGAGTAGCCCTGCTCTAAACCTTGCAATGACAACGTACGACAGTGGTTATTCATCTGACCAGAGGAACGGGCAAACCCTGGAATGAAGCAACTAGCTAGATAATAAATCCAGCACCTTTCTGGAGCAGAACACAATCATTATGAGCTCTGAAATGGAGAATTCCCAGTGAGTGTGAAGTCCAGCAGCTTTTAGATATGTGAGCCTGGAAGAGAGACATTCATAGGCATTACAGTGTGGCCTAAACAGCATTACAATCCCATAGCACAGAAACACATGGTTCTGGAGGTCCTATGATTCTGGAGATACCACGGCCTTAGCACAAGAGCCTGTAAATGCCACAAAAGAAGATCTAAGGCAGTGGTCCCCAACGTGGCTCTATGCTCCTGGAAGGGGCGGGGCCATGAGTGAAAGGGGCGGAGCTGGGGACGAGTCTCCTCCCTCCAGTCCTTTAGCGTCACCCAGAATACATTGCCCAGCGCTCTAGTGGCTATTGAAGGGCCCAGGAATCTAGCTGCTGCCACTGTAGTAATGGCGGGTCTGGATCTCTGCCAGAAGGTGTATGGGGTAGAATTTTTCAAAGTGCCTCTGTGATTTAGGAGCCCAAGTCCCACTGAGAGTGAGAATCATGCTCCTAAATCACTTAGCCTCTTTGGAATCCCCCCCCTTTCTGTCCCCCAGATTCAGGTAGAGGTTTGGGTGACGGGAGAGGACCTGGCTGGGTTTTTGGTTGGTTTTGGAGTGTTATTTAGACTCTCTATGGAAGAGTTTGAAATGTATTCAGACGCAAGCTTTCTGCCACAAAAATGCAGCTTTAATTGTGTGCGGTTGCCTGAATGCTCACACGGTTCTAGTTTTACAGGCCGACTCCTTTGATAGCAAACTTTTTAATAGACAGACGACATATGGGAAAGATCATGCCACATCAGATGATAGATCTTATTTAAACAGGGCGGGCAAACCCACTTGGAAGGGACGGGGAAGTTTTTGTTCCAAAGGGCTCGCCCAAAAGCCAGCTTGACTTTGTGGTCAGAGCAATGAATGGGAGGGATGCGGGAGCTCTCTCTGCCACAGGCTTCCTTGTGCGACCTTGGCCACATCCCTTAATCCCTCTCTGACTCAGCTTCCTGTGTGTAAAAGAGGGATTGTCGTGCTTTCCTGTCACACAGGGATATTGCAAAGATTGATGTTTAGGGCCTAGTACCGAATATGGTTTTATTTATGTTAGCGGGGCCTACGCTCCCCATTTGAGACCAAGGCCTCACTGCGATGGATTTGGTGCAGATGCGTATTGTGTGAATAACCCCTTTCCTAAAAACATTTCCATCACAGCTGCCCAGAGAGAGGGTGGGAGGGGAAAAGAGGTTCAGAGAGAAGAGGTCGCTTGTCCATGCTCACCTGGCAAGTGATTGGACGAGCCAAGGGGTCAATTCCCACCTCTCCTGTGTCCTATTCACTAGGCCACACTATCTCCCAGTCTCCTTGGATGTTATTTCCCAGCTCTGTTTTGGAGCTTTGATTTGCTGGTATTTGCTGCAGCTTCCCTGAAAGAATAGCACACTCGTGGTCAGTGAAGGGGGCTGGCCCCCAAACCATTGGAGCTGTTCTGAAAGGTGGCTGGGTTTCAGAATCACAACAAGCAATCCAGCAGCACAGCTTTTAAATCTATAAGTACCTCAGACAGAAGCCTGCGGGCTACCTGGGCCTATGTAAACTTAGATGGTTAGTAATGTTCTAATTATGAACAGGAAATTTTCTGCTCCTGCGAAGTAAACACTCTGGGAGTAACACTTCAGCCCCCAGTTGACTTTTACCAGCCTTTAAAAAGAAAAAAAAACCCCAACTCCTGACTATAATTAAAACAGCAGCTGCAGGATCGCATTTGCAGTGATACAGTCCAGGTTTCTGTACGCCAGCAAACGCAGAGTGTGAGGAGTGGTGAAGATCTGACCTCTTTGAAAACAATTATTCCACAGCCTTCCCCTGAAATGTGCAACACAAGGGTCCTGGCAGGGCAATGCATCGTTAAAACCCACTCAGACCCCTCAGGGCACCGCCTGGTTAGGAGTGACGTGGGGGACCTCCGCCTCTGCACTGCTACCCCGGACTCGTGAGGGGGCTGTGTGCATTATCGTATAAATCCTGTGGAGATAAACACTACAGGAAGTTCCGCCTCACATAGCATGACTGACAGCTTCTATGAGGCCCCTGATTGGTCAGGACACCCTATTTAAGCGGAGGAGCTCCCAGGAATGTATCTGCCACAAGGTGTCGTGATGGGCCTGGTGCTTCTCAGCTTGCCCTGGCCCCCTTGCCTTGGGCTCTGACCCCTACGCCTGGCTGCCCAAGCCCCAGTGGTGACGCGGGATCGGCTTCGTCCTGACGGGCCGGTGCAGAGGGATGCGAGAAAGAGGAGAGGGTGGTGTGGGGCCACTCGGCTTCCCGCGGGTGAGTGCGGGGCGGTCCTGCCCTTCCCCAAGCGGTGCTGACGGAGGAGCATAGAGACCTGGGGCCGTTACTCCGCTTGCCCCGCCACTGCCGGTGAGCATGGGGAGGGAGGGCCAGCCACCAGCCCTGCTTGTCCCCCCGTCAGCTCCTGGCTGGCACTTTGCCTCTCCCACTCATGCCCTTTGGGGGGCCCTTGTCCCCGCTCCCGGGAGCATCACGGATGCAATAGGAATGCAAAATCCCATTTAATTAGTGAACTGGTTAAACATAAAGTTTACCCGGTTAACGGATTGATGGAGGATGGTAGGGTTGCCAGGTGTCCGGTATTCACCCGGACAGTCCGGTATTTTCACCTCCTGTCCAGTAAAATAAATTCAGAGAATACTGGACATCTAAAATGTCTGGTATTTTCCGATTTTTTCCTCTGGCCAGGAGGCAAAAATGCCGGGCACCTGGCAACCCTACAGACACTCAGCACCCGGCCTCCCCTTCCCCCCCAGCTCCCCTCCCTCTGGCTCCAAACACCCCCAGCCCCCCGACTCCAGACCCCATGCTTACCTGGTTCCGCAAGGCTGTCAGCACAAAATGGCTGCCGACCAAGGGGGGGCGGAGTTCGGCATTTTTGTTTCAACCATCTGGCAACCCTACCGGTCGGGTGGGATTGGCCCCTGCCCCGGTAGACCCCACGGGGTTGGAGCAGCCCGCAGCGGGCGGCGGGGGGGGGTGTTCCAGCCCCCACCTTTTCTCCATAACCCGCAAACTAGTTAATATTTCACTGACATACTATGCAGCTGCCCACGTGCTCACTCGATCCCCATTGAGAGAGAGGCTCGAAGCATTTGATTTTGCTTTGCTTTTTTTTTAAGTTAGAACAATGAACAAGGGGCCCTGATATTGGCAAACCCGGGTGACCAGCTGCAGAGAGAGGTACTCTTGATAGCTACGTGGTGCTGTGTTTTTAATGGGAGCATTTATTGTCCATTGCCCGGCACCGGGGCACCAGTCAAGTCTTACGTGGAGATGTCCAGGGCTGGATCACAGCACGTCCGTTTTTTAAAATCCTTCTCGGTCTTTTGCTGCAAGCGGAGCTTCATGTCTGAGTGCCTCGGGTCCGAAGAGAACGCACCCAATATATAGCTGCCTTCATGATTGTTTTACCGGTAGGAACTGAGTTCATTGCAGGAGAAGACCCATTGATAAGAACAGGCAGCTGCCCTGCTCAGGAGCAAGGTTTGTATTTTCATAGCGAAGCAAAGCCGTTGGAAATGAGCATTGACACGACTGTGACATTTTTTATTGCCCGTTATTTTATGAACCTACCCGGCAAATACTGTCATGCCCTCTGCAAATAGGGCCCTCCACGCCAAAGGGCTGCTGTGGTGTTCTCTCTCTTGTCAGCATGCCCTATATCAAGGGGAGGGAGAAAGGGGTGAGTCTAAGCCCAAGACTTGGAGAACAAAACGCCTGTGCAGCCTCCCCATGTGTGGCGCTTGACTGATGAATGCTTCTTTCCGCGCGCCTCAAAAAAAATCTGTTTTTCTCTCGGCTGTCAGGACGGTCAGAAAACAGACGCGCTCTGAGCCTCGCTAGAAAGTGGTGGAGGAAACGGAGCAGGAGTAAGCTGAGGGTGGAGGGAGACTTCAGGCTGCTGTCATGAAACATTTTCATGGAGGTGACTAATTTGAGGGGATCGATCGAAAGCTCCTTGGGTTTTTTTTCACAAACTCTTTTCTTGAGGAGGAAAAACAACCAGGCTACGTCTACACTGGCCCCTTTTCCGGAAGGGGCATGTTAATTTCAACTATCGTAGTAAGGAAATCCGCGGTTGATTTAAATATCCCCCGCGGCATTTAAATAAAAATGTCCGCCGCTTTTTTCCGGCTTTTAGAAAAGCCGGAAAAGAGCGTCTACACTGGCCCCGATCCTCCGGAAAAAGCGCCCTTCAAAGTAGGAATAAGAGCCTCCGGAAAAGGGCGCTTTTTCCGGAGGATCGGGGCCAGTGTAGGCGCTCTTTTCCGGCTTTTCTAAAAGCCGGAAAAAAGCGGCGGACATTTTTATTTAAATGCCGCGGGGGATATTTAAATCCCCCGCGGATTTCCCTACTACGATAGTTGAAATTAACATGCCCCTTCCGGAAAAGGGGCCAGTGTAGACGAGCCCCCAGTGTCTTACAGCGTGACTCCAAGGGTGTGTGTCCGCCCAGGTCAAACTAGTGCTGTAGAAATGTGAATAGCCATGGTGGTGGGCCGGGCTAGCTGCCCAGCTATTGCCCAAGGCAGGACTACCTCAACGTGTGGCCCACGGTGCAGTTTGGGTTAACGCTGGGCTCGACACGCGGCCGGCGGGTGGGAGCCAAAACAATAAAGTCATCAATATAACGGTCTTCTGTTCATATGTGTTTTAGTAGTTAAATTCCTGGACTGTCCTTGCTCATTCAAAGTGCTGTCAGATGGGTAGAAATCGGGTAAATATTGCATTTGATTAAGATCAGCAGAACTGACTTAAATGAGGCCTGTGTATTGTGTAGTCTTGCCTTAATCTTTGTATTCATGCCTGTCAGTGTGAAAGAAGCTATTTGCATATACATTTGCATGTATATGCAAATACACTTAAGTTGCTGCCCTCGGCATGTGCTGTATCGTTGTGGACCCCGGGGCTTCCAGAGCTGAGTAGCCCTGACCTAGGGTGTTCGACAGAGTTCTAGTAGAGGCTGTTTGTTTATCCCACTGCGCTACACGCCTATTTTTGTTACTCTTGCTTGGTCAGAGCGAGCACTGGTGTGTCCAGCTAGACTGGCAATCACACCTCCAGCTCCAGAGTAGGCCTACGGTGTAGCTGATGTATAACAGGGTTTAAAAAAGAACTAGATGAATTCATGGAGGTTAAGACCATAAATGGCTATTAGCCAGGATGGGTAAAGAATGGTGTCCCTAGCCTCTGTTGGTCAGAGGGTTGAGATGGATGGCAGGAGAGAGATTGCTTGATCATTACCTGTTCGGTTCACCCTGCTAACGTCCTGGTCTTCACAACATCTTCTGGCAAGGAGTTCCACAGGTTGACTGTGCGCTGCATGAAGAAAAACTTCCTTTTGTTTTACACTTGCTATCTATTGACTTCATTTGGTGACCCCCCTAGTTCTTATGCTATAGGAACAAGTAAATAACTTTTCCTTCTTCACTGTATATGTGTATATTTGTCTTCAACCTCATTCTGACTGCACTGTGTGGTTTCTTTTATTCAAAGGTGGATCAGAGGAGAGCACTTCAAGTACAAATTTAGCCAACCAGGAGGCAAACATGCCAGAGAAGGGAAATGGTGGATTCGAAAAAAAATCGGGCCGTACTTTCCGCCGGTCAATCTCCAGGGGCTGAAGACGTTTTATAATGCGAGGGACTGGCCTTACCCAGAACAGAATTGACGAGAGGAAAGTAATAAACAGTGACCAAGAGCAACTCAGTTTCCTTAGAGTTTATAATTCTCATTTCCAGGGTTGTTGGTTCTTTTTTTTAATGTGTTTTTTTTAATACTTATTTTACAGTAAAAGTCATCAGGCCAGGGTATCTGTTTTTGTTTGTTTGTCTGTGTCTGTGTCTCTGTTTCTGCCTCCCCAGCTTCCTTTCTCTTTAGCTTCCTATCCATACATCTACCTTTAAAATTATCTGATGTATTTTATCTAGCCGTTCTGTTTGAAGTAATCCAACGAAACTGTCTGCTCTAGAGCAAAGCCAGATTTTAAACATATATAAAAGTCTCAGAGGTATAGCCATGTTAGTCTGTAACTTTAAAAACAATGAATAGTCTTGTGGCACCTTAGGGCATGACTACACTAGGAAATTATTTCGAAATAACTAAATTTGACTTAATAACTCCCGATTTTACAAAATCAAAATAGCGTGTCCCCACTACGGGGAAGCCACAAAATTAGTCTGAGGCAGGCTCTGTTAATGTGGACTCGCTACCTCGACTTAGTGCCCAGAAAGCACAGAGACCCTGGAGGTTTTTCGCCTTCCTCTGTAGCATGGGGCATGGATCACAGCTGGAGGATTCTCTGCATCTTGGGACCTTCAAACTATATGAAGGCTTCAATATCGGAGATATAGGTGAGACGATTATTCTAAGAGGGGTGGGTGAGATTCTGTGACCTGCACTGTGCAGGGGGTCAGACTAGATGATCATAATGATCCCTTCTGACCTTAAAGTCTATGAGTCTATGAAAGTCATTCATTCAAATTAATCTGGGGAGTAGCTATTTTGAAATAGCGGCACTGGAGCTTCCACACTACCGTTATTTCAAAATAACTATTTCAAAATTAGCATTATTCCCTGAAGAAAGTTGGGAGTACAGATTTCAAAATAAGTGGCCCGTTATTTCAAAAGAATGAACTTGGTAGTGTGGATGCTCTGCTTATAAATTTAGCCTATGGCGGCGGGAGTTTGAAATAATGCCGTAGAGTAGACCAAGACTTAAAGACTAACAAATACATCTGAGGAAGTGGGTTTTGCCCACAAATGCCCTAGTGTAGACCAAGACTTACAAGACTAACAAATACATCTGAGGAAGTGGGTTTTGCCCACAAATGCCCTAGTGTAGACCAAGACTTACAAGACTAACAAATACATCTGAGGAAGTGGGTTTTGCCCACGAAAGCTCACGATACTATATATATTGGCAGTTTCAGATTTGTAACAGACATTTGACATTTCTGTGTAATGGGCCACACAGTTTGCATGAATGTTGGTTTATCTAAAATTCAGGCAGATGAAACTCTTGCGCGCACACACAATGATACAATTTTAAATTTTGTGAAATACCTGAACCAAAATGCAGACACCCTCTACTTTGTAAAGTGTCAGGGCCAAATTCTGTGCTGTTAAACAGGTTTAAATCCTGGCTGATACCAGCATAACTGAGGAACAAAGTTAACCATAAGACTGTGTAGCACATAGCTTAGAAGACACTTCAGGATTGTGGCAATAAGTGATTCAAAGTGAAGTGTAATTCCAGTATCACTTGATGGTTTTGGTGTTCTCTCATCCACCAATTACAGTGAACATATGTGCAATGGTTCCAGAGTTTTTCCCTGTGAAGTAGAGCTGTTCTAAATAATCCTGCTTCTTTGCCTGGAGTGAGGTCTCTCAGCACATAGTGGCTGTGTCTACACTGGCACCCTTTTCTGGAAACGGGATGCTAATGAGACACTTCGGAATTGCAAATTCCGCAGGGATTTAAATTTTCCCCGCGGCATTTGCATGAACATGGCTGCCGCTTTTTTCCAGCTCGGGGTTTTGCCGGAGAAAAGCGCCAGTCTAGACGGGATCTTGCGGAACATAAACCCTTTTGCAGAAGATCCCTTATTCCTACTTTCAAGTATACAACTTTCAAGTAGGAATAAGGGATCTTCCGGAAAAGGGTTTATTTTCTGCAAGATCCCGTCTAGACTGGCGCTTTTCTCCAGCAAAGCCCCGAGCCGGAAAAAAGCGGCAGCCATGTTCATGCAAATGCCGTGGGGAAAATTTAAATCCCCACGGAATTTTCAATTCCGAAGTGTCTCATTAGCATCCCTTTTCCGGAAAAGGGTGCCAATGTAGACACAGCCAGTCAGTGTGCCCCAACTTAAGATGGATCATCCCAGGGATAGTTGCTTGGCTTGGACATGGGTTTAGAAAGGTGGGAGCATTTAAATCCTGAGAAAGCTGAAGAGTTTTCTTTCAAAAGGTCTCTTGCCTTCCTCGTGGAAGACTCTAGACATTTTGCTGCAATGTTGTATACAAGGAGGACTCTGATATTTCCTTCAGCATTTGCTATTTTTCCACAGATTTTCTTCCTCTGAGAAAAACTCTAGTCCTCAAAGGATACATCCACTAACCCTTTGGAGGTCTAAAACCAACAGACCAGGATAATAACATAGACACTAATCTTTTATTGAAGATAATCTTTTCTCACCACAGAAATCCTGTCATGGAACCTCTTTACACTCTCTACAAGAACTTCCCTCTTAACTAGTTTCTAGACTCTTTGAAGGCTCAAATAGGTTATTTTTGCCCTTCCATCATAGGGATCGGATGGCCCTGCCTCTTGTCCATTATACTCTTTGGGTATGTCTACCAGAAGTATCCCGAAATAGCTGCCCCGCATCATTTGAACGCGCCCGCTCTTTCAAGATCGGTCTCAAAATAGCAGCTGCGCTATTTCAGCATCCCTGTAACTCTCATTCCACAACGGTTAAGGGAGGTCTTGAAATAGTGCGTTATTTCGAAATTTGGCACTGTGCAGATGCACCAAATTTCAAACACTATTTCAAAATTCAATCAAAATAAGATGCGCAGTTTGCGTAGCGCATATTGTGTTTCTTATTTTGAGTTTAGGGTGCTGTGTATACACACCCTTTATGTCAATGTGTGACTCTTAATGCTCCCGCCCAGATCCCACTTTAGTTGTTAGCTGATTAAACATTAGTTCGACCTTAATGTTTAACGGGTTATCCAGGATTTTACATCCCTACTTGAAAGTAGGAATAAGAAATCCTCCGGAAAAGGCTTTATTTTCTGGAGAATAACGTCTAGACTGGCGCTTTTCTCCGGCTTATCTCCAAGCCGGAAAAAAGCGGCAGCCATGTAAATGCAAATCCCGCGGGGGATATTTAAATCCCCCGCGGAATTTGCAATTGCGATGTGCTACATTAGCATCCCTTTTCCGGAAGGGATGCCAGTGTAGACACAGCCTAGGGGTGTGTCTAGACTACTGGGTTTTGTCGACAAAAGTCGACTTTTGTCGACAAAACTATCGCTGTGTCTATGATACCGCTCGCAGTTCTTCCAGAACCACAGTGCCTGGCAGCTGCCGTGGATTGCTGCAGCTATTTAAAAGACTTGTGGCTCCAGTGCTGTGGACACTGCTCAGTCTAGTTTGTGTTAAACTTTAACATGTCCCATTAGCTCCAACAAGAGTCCTCTGAGACCCTCCTGGCGGACTTTGGCACCCTCATTTATCACTTTAATCCTTCCTCCCCCAATCCACTGCAGCAGGGGTGGGAAATACATTTCACAGGGGGGCCACTTAATGAATTTTGGTACGTGGTCAAGGGCCGGCTCCACCCTGGAAGGGGCGGGGCTTGGGGCAGAAGGGGCGGGGCCGGAGACAAGCCTCTCCCAGAGATGTCTAGGCCAGAGGCTTTGAATTACAAACACAGGAAAGGGCTTGCAGCTTTTCCACTACCACAGTGCCTGGCAGCCGCCGTGGGTTGCTGCAGCTATTTAAAAGACTTGTGGCTCCAGCCGCTGCTGGGATAGCACCGCAACCCGGAGCCATTTAAATAGGATCCTGCTGCCTGAGCCGCTGCTGGGAAATTCAGTGGCACAGGCAGCAGGAATTAAATAAAAAGATGCCAGATGCTGTCCACGTGCTGGATCACAGTGGTAGGTGAGCCGGGGCCGCTCGCCAGGTCCCATCTTGCCCAGCTCTGCACTACAGTATGATGAGTGTCTATCTAGCTAAGGAGGAGATAAGATCATAAGACTGGGACTATGAGGAGAGATTACTAGGACTGGAACTTTTCAGCTTGAAAGGGAAACGACTCGGGGGATATGATAAAGGTTTGTAAAATCATGCCTGGTGTGGGAAATGTTAATAAAGAAGAGTTGACTCGTTCCCATAACACAAGAACGAGGGATTATCAAACAAAATTAATAGGCAGCAGTTTTTAAACAAACGGATGTACTTCTTCACACACAACACGGTCAACTTATGGAACTCCTTGCCACAGGATATTAAGTCCAAAGCTAGAACAGGGTTCCAAAAAAAACACACACACAAAAGAAATTCATGGAGTAAAGGTCCATTAATGGCTATTAGCCGGGATGGATAGGAATGGTGTCCCTAGCCTCTCTTTGTCAGAAGCTGGAAATGGGTGACAGGAAATGGATTACTTGATGATTCCCTGTTCTGGTCATTCCTCTGGGGCACCTGGCATTGGCCACTGTTGGAAGAAGGATACTGGGCTAAATGCACTTTAGGTCTGACCCAGTGTGGCCGTTCTTATGGTAAACCATCAAAGCTGCTTTATTCTGAATCTACCTGTCCTTATACTATGTGCTCTCACCACCCCAGGTCTGATTCTGTATGTCTGTCTTAACTGGGCGTTGTTAATCCTTCACAAGAGACATTTCTAAGTAACCAGTTTTGTTAACACTCAGTATTGTCATTATTTATCTAGATTCCATTTCCAGAATCAGAGGCGAGAAAAGACTGGGAATGGGAAATGATGAGGTCTAAAGAAAACCGTTCAATGGGTTAGATGAGATTAGATTAATCCTCCTAAATCTCCCTCAAAAAAAAAAAAAAGTTTCCTATCTTCTCTTTGATTTAGTAATAGAGATGTAGCCATGTTAGTCTGGTCTTGCTGAAACAAAATACAGGACTATGTAGCACTTTAAAGACTAACGAGATGGTTTATTAGATGATAAGCTTTTGTGGGCCAGACCCACTTCCTCAGATCAAATTGTGGAAGAAAATTGGCACGACCATATATACCAAAGGGATACAATTACCAAAAAAAAAGTGAACACATAAAATTGACAAATCAGATTTTAGAACAGAGGTGGGGGGAGGGGGGAGGTTATTGTCTATGAGATAATGATATTAGGGGTGATAACCGAGGAAGCTATCTTTGTAATGGGTAAGGTAGTTAGCATCTTTGTTAAGGCCCATTCGTAAAGTGTCAAATTTAAGCATGAATGACAGCTCATCACCTAATAAACCATCTTGTTAGTCTTTAAAGTGCTGCATAGTCCGTTCTCTTTGATTTAGACCTTCATCTATCGCAGCCCTTAAACATGGTCCAGCTCAAACCAGTTTATGCTACAATGTGGCTTGTTTGACTGGTGTGGATGAATCAGAGAAGAGGAAGTAGAACAAGGTCATGTTGGGGATGAAGGTCTTCAGAAAAAGAAAACAAATGATTCCATATCAGTCTTGCTAATCCTGATTTGCTGGTTCTCCAGCTATCATGCACAGAAGACCAGTTTAAAAGAAACTAATTAAGCAAATTACCCAAATTAGCAAATAGTTTTGTGCTGGGTATTTCAAAGGCCGGCAGTTTGCCGGGAATGTTGCAAGGCTAACAAGTACCACTGAGTGGCCCAGTCCTGATGAGCTTAGTGAGTCTTAGCTCACTGGTCGACTAGAGAGTCAGACCCACCACCCTCGCTTCCTGTTGCCGGCGGTAACAATGTAAAAAAAAAAAAACCACGTTTGAACCAGATGCGCCTCATTACAGGGCCGTCTATGGAGCGATGCAGGACCCAGTGAGGTTTCTAAAAGGAGTCTGACACCAGTTTCTGCTTCACCAAGTTTAAACTGGTTTTGTTTCAATGTGGCCCGGCCCACTGCTCTTTTCCTGTTTACCTGGGGATTTTATAGCCAGTTCTGTTTGTGAGGGAGGCACCCGGGGGGCCCAGTCGTCCCCTCCGAGGGTGTGAATGAGCTAAAGGTGTAGAGCGCCTTTAATGCCCACTAGGTCGAGGATACTCAGCACCGTGCAGGATGAGGCCTGATTTCTGCTATTAGATTTCTCCTCCATTGCGGCTGTGCCAACAGGCAAGGAGTGTCAGCAGCCAGCCATGTACGTGGCAAGCCCAGGTCGGCCAGCGCCTCGTGCAAGATGAACTCTGAACTCAGGAAAGAGCAACAAAATGGCCGGATTGAAAGGACAAATGCAATCTGGCATCTTCTTAAGACGCAGGGCCCGGATGACTCTGTGGACTGGACTCACGCGATAGGTCTTCCTTCCTCCAGTCGCAGGTTCAAGCCCTGCCCTACTCGTGAGCGAAAGGCATTGCCCCCTGTGTCAGGCCAGATGACAAACACCAGATTTGATTGACATCCTTGTTGGGAGATGGCTAACCAGCCCCCAGATAATCAAAGTGTCTGACCTCTTGAGGGGAGGGAGTGTTAAGAGTGGCAGGGATAGGGGAGGGTCATAGTGCCCTTCCGCTCCTGCCAGTGTGGCACCTCCTGCTGGCACACAAGTGTATAGCTGTTGTTGAGAAATACAAATGTCAAGCAGCCCAACTGGGATAGGAAAATGAGCAAAAAAGCACAATTGTGAATCTCTGACCATTTGTCCTGTAGAGTGTGGGCATGGACACACACCACACAAAGGCAGGCGAAAGTTGCCATCTACAACGATAGCTCTGGGCTTCCGCGGAGACACACCGATATGTGTATATAAACATTTCCATCTTGTGCTTTCTTGCCCCTCTTTTGACAGCCTAGACCAAATGAACTCGGTAGAGAGCTGATTTCTAGACAGGGATTAAGGGAAACAGCCCGTCAGTCATTAGAAGGGGCCTCGCTCTGTGTTGTACCGAAGGGTTAAAAAAGCAAGTGTGCAACGTGTCCCAGCACGAAAGAAAACAGCTGTGCATTTCCTCAGGTGGGCCACACACGCCCCGTGGAGGCGCCTCACCTCCCTCTTCCAAAGGCGACAGATAATAAATAAGGTGAACTCTGGGTTTCCCATAGTCCATTTGTGCCTAACGCAGTATTTGGCGGCGTGTGTCGGTGATGGAAAGCCACAACGGCTTCCATGAGATCCTCTGCCCCTTCCACAACATTGCTCCGCTTCATCCTTTCTTAGCTCCCCCAGCCCTCCCTCCTGATTCAGCTGCTTCTCCTTCCCTTTCTGGGAAAGCCGCTTCACCTCTTCTGCAAAACCCATTATCCTCTGCAGTGAGCTCAGGGTCCTGGAGGAAGGAGGCTCGCAGCTGTGGAGTGATGTGTTTTGTCCCATACTCCGTTCCCACTGGCTCAGTAGCGAGGAGGTGGGGGAGAGAGACGGACAGACAGACAAGAACTCAAACCGCTGCCGAGGCTAGCTGGGGAACGGAAGCATTCCAGACAAATACTGATCGTTCTCCAAACAGCGGAGCAAAGGCTATAAAAATACTGCTCATCGTAGAAAACTAGAACTTCCTTCCTCTTTTCGCCTATAAATTCCAGAGGGTGCGTGCAGAGAGCTCTTTTTTCCCCTCCAATCACCTCTCTCCATGACTTCATTGGGGGATTGCCAAAGGAAGTAATACAGAGCTTCCCGCGGCTGTGTGTGGACAGGACAAGCTACCCGAGGGTGGTGATCTGAGACTACCCCCAGTGGAGGAGAAATAAATGCTAAACATCTTCAGAAAATGAGTAGTCCTGTAGCACCTTAGACACTAACAAATATGTGTGTGTGTATAGACGCTAATAAATATGTGTGTGTGTGTGTATAGATGCTAACAAATATGTGTGTGTATATATTTATATAGACACTAGTAAATGTGTGTGTATATAGATGCTAACAAATACGTGTGTGGGTGTATAGAGACACTAACATGTGAGTATAGATGCTAAAAATGTGTGTGTGTGGAGACACTAACAAATATGTGTGTATAGACACTAACATATGTGTGTGTGTTTGTGTATATATGTATATAGAGACACTAACAAATGTGTGTGTGTGTATAGATGCTAACAAATATGTGTGTGCGTATAGACATTAACATGCATGTGTGTGTGTATACATATAGACGCAAATTGTGTGTGTGTGTGTAGAGAGACTAACAAATATGTGTAGGCGTGTGTGTGTGTATAGTATTGTGAGCTTTGATGAACAAAACCCACTTCCTCAGATGGGTTGGAGTCTGAAGACTGGCTTATTTGTGCCAAGGTTGCACGACTGAAGGGAGGCTTGGGGGTGCTGTTTACTTGTGAGAGTGGGTTTGGTTGGGGAAGGATGGAGTTGCTTGCATGTCTACTGTGTGTGTCCAGGTGGTTGCACATGTGGAATTTTTTATTATTATTATTTCTAAACTGCACCATGGCTTAATCTCTGAACACTTGGGTGTTATGTTAAATAAGCATATTTCTCTGATGGATGTCCATCTACATGGGCTTTCCCCTCCTCCCCCGATGAAATACTCGTGGAGAATGAGTGGGGCTGGTTGGGGACATATTCAGAAACACTTGCCAGAATTATACACACACACACACACACCCATCAACTGAGCTATGTTGTGCCCGCTCATTAGGAGCTGTTCCTGACATTCAGATGAAAGGCTTTCTGTTGACATGAATATCTGAAGGCTTGAATAAGTGTGTGTTGCCGTCCCAGGGCAATAGAGACGATTCACTGTTTTATGTCATGTCACTGGTGATTCTCCTGCTCAGCCACCCTGGGGTATATCTACACTAGCTCGTTAATTCGAGCTAGGTAGGCAAATGAGGCAACTGGAGTTGCAAATGAGTTACACCTCGTGGAATGAGGTGTAACAGTTAATCCGAACTAAGGACTTAGTTCGGATTAACTTCTCACTGCCACGTGTAGACGCGGGCAGTCAGTTCGAACTAAGGGGATTTAAAAACGGTGCCCTCCTGGGAACATGCAAATGAAGCCTGTGATATTTAAATCCCGGGCTTCATTTGCAAGTTCGAATGCCTACATTAGCCACCCTAGTTCAAACTAGGGGGCTAGTGTAGACATACCCCATGAGGAGTAACAGTTAATTCGAACTAAGGACTTAGTGTAGCCGCGCGGCAGTGAGTTTGGGCTAGTGAAATTTCAAAATGGCAACCGAATGGGAACATGCAAATAAAGCCCGGGATATTTAAATTCCGGGCTTCATTTGCAACTCCAGTCGCCTCATTTGCCTACCTCGAATTAACGAGCTAATGTAGACATACCGTGGGACCTTAACAATATTATGTGATTTAGGTGGGCAGATTCATGCATGGTCAACTTAAATGTTTGCAAAAGCGAACAGGCTTCATCCAAGCTAGCTGCAGAACTGAACAAATAACAAGCCAAATGGGATCACCTGTCTCCTGTCCCGAGAGATGCATAGCCCTCTAATTACATAAAAGCCATGCTACATTAGAAGGACATTAACCACCTGTCTTCCAAGCCAGGACACAAGGTAATTCTGAGTTAAGGATATAGTGGCTCCCTCTGAGAGGCCTCAGCGCAGAGGATGACTTCACCACAACCAGAACTCTCTCCTGTCGGGCCGGTGCTCCCAGAGGTCGAGATACGCAAGCTTGTCTCCTAGTGGGAAGTTAGATGAGCTGTGAGATACATGGGGCCCAATCTTGCTGCTGTTGAAGTCCGGTGAGGGTTTTATAATTGGCTCCAGCGGAAGCAGGATCAGACCCTGAATGATCAGGTGACTCGAAGCTCACTGCTAACCCGCTCTTTTCTTTAGACACGAAGCCTCTGGTTTCAGCGTGGGACTAAGCAGCAAGAACCGATTGGTTCAGAAGGGACGGAGAGGCCTGATGACATCCAAACCTTGTCGATCTGCGGAGGGGGGTTACAAAGCCTCTGAGTAGACCATACAGATAAGCCATTGTTAGAATATTGGAAGGATCCCAAAGCATGGGTTGTTGTTTTTTTCAAACCATCCACGCACAGGCTACTGAAATGCAGCCACTTCTGGGGCACTGGCGAAATAGTGCTGAGCATGTTGTGTGACAGCAGAGGGAGGGGCTTAGGCTGGGCGCACACTGAAATGTAAAAGGCCAGGGGCATCTTATTGCCCTTGCAGAGCAGGAGCTGAATCGCATAGAAGAAAAACAGAGGTAAGCCAGGTGTTCCATTGCATTAGTTCAGGGGTGGCCATCCCGTTAAAGGCAATGAGCCCCAATAGTTGGGGCAAAGGGCCAAGGGAAAAATTTGTCAACCAAAAAAAAAAAAAAGGATGCTGCCCCTTTAAACAAAACTGGGTGGCTTTTTGGCCACATCAGGCTCCTGTCGGCCGGTGTCATCTTGTTGGTGCCATTTTGCTTCGCCGTGCTGGACAGTGAGCACAGGGAACTGGGCGCCAGGGGACCATTTTTATGGGCGGCTTCGCGAGCCACGGAGAAGGCTTTGCAAGCTGCAATTTAAGAGGGGGAAGAGCTGCATGCGGCTCGCGAGCCGCGGGTTGGCCAGCCCTGCATTAGTGCTTTGGTTATTCTGCAGAAAGCATCAACAGCTCAGTAAAATGTGGGGGGAGGGGCACGCCCACCCAAACCCATCTTATGACTGCATCTGCGTCACAAGGCAGGCAGGGCCTCGCTTTGCAGTGCCGCCCATTTTTGTCCCTTAAAGGCTCTTTCTGTCATCCGCACAAGACGAAATCATTTATCGGGCAGCTAGGAAACTCCAATATGGCGCATGGGCATGTTCCAGCCAAGGACGACAGAGCTCCGAGTGATGGAGGGGGACATCCAGCCTGTAAACAAAGTTGCTGGCTCACTTGTGGTCTCAAATACTTGGCCACATTTCTCAAGCGATGACTCGAGGAAGAACAGCAGAACATTTTGTTCCTCTTCCCCTGGAAAGGCGCTCCGGGGAGCACTGAGGTGCTGAATGTCATTCTCCTCATCTTACTGTTTAGTTGGCTGAATCACTGAGAAAACCAAGTCCGGGGTTAGCTCTTCGGCTGGCACAAACTGGCACCACACCGTGGCTGTGAATGATCCCAGGCCGATTTGGTCCAGCAGAGGTTCTGACCCAGTGTGTCTCTCCCAAGCAAGGGAAGGCAGAAAACAAGGAGAAACACGTTCTCCCCCTCGTGCGACCGGTTGTGCGTTTCTTGATTTGCCTGGGAGATGCTCCAGCTGCTGCATTGCAAAGCAACACAATCCTCCAGCTCCCCTCCCCCCTCTTGAAAACGTAACTTCACACAGAGCTCCTGCCATCGAGGCCGGGACAGGAGCTGCCTGTACTTACCGCATTGCCAGATGTTCTTTGCCGTGTCGTCGTTTTACTCGCACATGGCAGATTTTACGTGGCTGAGGTCAAATGTAAAACTTGCAAGCGGGGCATCTCTCTCTGCCAGCTGTCACGTGCCCGACACGGGGCATGTGGGCAGCTTTGAGGCTGTTTGTTTTCCTTTGTAGGAGGAGGAAAATCATAAGCTCCCCCTCCCGACCGTGCAAATCCTCTTCTGTAACTGACAGGCTGATGAAGTCTCCTAGGAATACCAAATCAAGGTTTCTTGCCCCTTCTGAAAGATGATAACTACATTCACGTTAAGCTTTGCTTACCTTGAAGACCCCCAGGGAGTTGCTCTCTGTCTCTCTCTCTTGCTCTCCTCAGCCTACCTGGGTCTCATGCCAGTCCTGCTTGCTGGTTTTTTAGATCAGCGAGGAAATTCGGTCTTACCTCCGCGCTGTCACTCTCCCTTCAAGATAAACATGTTTGGAGAGCATTTGTTTCCATGCCTGGCTGGGAGTCTGAAAGCAGACCATACCCCCACCGCTGCGCCACTTTCTACCTCCCGTCATCTTGGCAGGTCTAATGCAAACAAGATGTCCTCAGGAAAGCATTGTTCGGCAGAACTCTATCTGTCTCCTTGATTGACGGTAAGACATCTGAGCAAGAGTTCCAGCGGCAGATGTGTTAGAGAGTTCTGGGTCATTGTGCACAAGGGGGGTCTTGCCCACCGGCAGAAAGATTATGTAGCCTGGAATGTAATTCTCGTGCAGTTTCTCCTATGATGGTGCGCCTTTGTTCTGAGTGACTGACATGTCCCACAGGCTCTGTGCTCCCAGACTGGTCATAAGCTGCTTCTTGGGTTGGCTTTTCCCGCAGCCTCCTCATTGTAATTGATTTCTTTTGGTTTCCAGCCTCTGGGTCAGGAGTAATGGAACACAGACCGTCATTTGCATTCCTCTTTGTCGGTGCATTGTGCTTGTTAAGTCTTCACAAACGCACGCACCCCAGTCCGGTTGCACTTTGGCGTAACGGCTGGAAGCCGATATAGATTCAAAGGCAAAGGTGAAGGCGTAGAACTGCTCCCTGGGACCGAAGAAGAAGAAGAAAAGCAATAATTATTTGGAGGTTTGCTGGAAGTCTGAACCAGATTGTGTTCTCTGTGCCAGACGTGTTCTTTGGAGGCTCTTTTTGTCGAGCCATACACTGGAAATATACATTTGTGGTGCACCTGTTGCAGGTGACATAAATCCATTTGAAAGACAAGTCCGTGTGAGATGCTGTTTGTCCTGGTTCTTCTTCGTCCAAGGTTTTGAGAGTAGGAAGCAGAAATCCACATGCTGCCAAGCGATAGCGATTAGGTGTCAGATACAAAATGTGGCCGTATTTAGCCAGAGGTCCTGTCACTCAAAAAAGCCATTGGTCAAAAGAATTTCCTATAGTCCTGGAAGCTCTTATGCTTTGCTGGGTCACCTACAGCAGGGGTGGGTTTTTTTGCTCAACAACTTTCCGGCTGCTTGGGCCTGGGGCCACACGCTGCTGTTAAAGGAGCAACGGTGGTTTGTTTTTTGGGTTTTTGCTCAACAACTTCTTTCCCTCAGCTCTTTGCGCTGTATCCACCACTATTTTGGCTCTTTATCTGTAACGGGTTGGCCATCCCTGACCTAGAGATCTTCAGCTTCATCAATTGAAATGTCTCCTATTTTTCTTGAGGCCCAGATGGGTCAAAACTTTCTCCTAGAAGTCAGCGATGGAAAAAGATTTCATAGGCCACGTTGACCATTAATTGCAGTGTGGGCCTCTAAGGAGGGTTCTGTCACTCTAAGTTTAAATGGCTCAGGTACGGAGGCTTCTATCAGGTCCACAAATGAATACATCTCAACCGGGGTTTTCAAACGGGAGAAAAGAGGCAAATTGTTAGTCATGAGGACCGTTCACCCTTGAACAGACTAGCAAGGAGTGTGGTGGATTTGTCATAATTGAGAGTCCTCAATCAAAACTGAGCACAACGTTTGTGTTATGCCGGATCTCAAAAGCGATGGCCTTAATGGTCCCATTTGGCCTTCATCTTGGTGAATAAGTTGCCTGTATTCACGTACAACTGAACAAGTGTGTGTGAGAGAGACTGTTGGTGAGCAGTAAAGGAAATGGGAAAGTGAGCGACAGCGATCTGGAGACCGGGACAGCGCCAATGCCCACAATAAGGTAGCATGCCAGTTTACATCCCCGCCGTGAATTTCGGAAAGCGGATTTCTACTCCTGTGAGAGCTGGTCTTGGAAGCGTGGGCGGCTATGCAAGTGCTAACCCCCACACGGTTGTTGCCTTGCCAACGGCGAGGCCATTCCAGCCGCCTAATCTCTAGTGAGCTGGATCGTCAGCCACCGTCTGTTTTCGCAAGTCATGAAGGGGAATTGTGTCACCCGGCACCTCCAGATGAGTTCTGCACATGTTCCCCTCTGGGACATTGGTACTCTCCGGGCTCACGTCATTCTTTGCTGCTGAAATCTGAGTGCTCTGACATATTCAATACTCACTCCGAGATGGCGGGCTGCAGAAAACTTTCACCCCTCCCACTTGGTAGCTCTCGACACACTTCCTGCCCAATGGGCCTTCTAGACTCTCGGCCGTCGGTGAGTGTCTTGGTGTTTGCCCATGAAGACAGATGTTATCTGAGTTAGCTTGAGGTCATGCTTGAATGTCCGGTGGGCTGTTACAGGTGATGCAGATGTTCAGTGCTACTTCCCACACTAGATTGCTTTCTCAGGCTCCCCCCAGGCGTTTTAGACTGGGGGGAACATTTTTTAGGCAAAGATGAAAGCTGTGGAGGTTGTGTGAAGCGGCTACGTATTCTTGCCAGATGATGGCTCGGATACCTCATCATGTTGATACGTGTAATCTCCTCCTTTGTCTAGTCCAGGCGTGATAACCTTCCCTTCTCTTCCCTGCCGCCACCAATAGATTTAGCATTCCCTCTCCCTCCCCCTGCCAGTGCATATCTACAGTGGGCAATCAAATTTCCACTGCTGTGAAGCTGCTGGCTGAATGCTCAATGTCATAAGAACGGCTGTACTGGGTCAGACCAAAGGTCCATCTAGCCCAGTATCCTGTCTGCTGACAGTGGCCAGCACCACGAGCCCCAGAGAGGGTGGACCGAAGACAATGATCAAGCGATTTGTCTCCTGCCATCCTTCTCCAGCCTCTGACAAACAGAGGCCAAGGACACCATTTTAACCTTTGGCTAATAGCCTTTTATGGACCTAACCTCCATGAAATTATCTAGCTTCTCTTTAAACTCTGTTATAATCCTAGCCTTCACAGCCTCCTGTGACAAGGAGTTCCACAGGTCGACTACACGCTGTGTGAAGAAGAACTTTCTTTTATTAGTTTTAAACCTGCTACCCATTCATTTCATTTGGTGTCCTCTAGTTCTTCTATTTAGGGAACTAATAAATAACTTTTCTTTATCGGCCCTCTCCACACCACTCATGATTTTATATCCCTCTATCATATCCCCCCTCAGTCTCCTCTTTTCTAAACTGAAAAGTCCCAGTCGCTTTAATCTCTCTTCATATGGGACCTGTTCCAAACCCCTAATCATTTTAGTTGCCCTTTTCTGAACCCTTTCCAAGGCCAAAATATCTTGGAAAAATGTCCTCTCTTCTCTAGACGTGTGCTCACGCATATATCCTCCCCCGCCTGCCTGGTATCATATGCCAGTGACCTCCCAGCTTGGTAAGCACGAGATCACGTTTTGCATTTAAGTGCAGTCCATGAGCTCGCTTGAACCTAACCATCCTTGCCCCATCTACTTCCCCACCCCTTGTCTGATGCCCTCCCCATGCCACCCCTTTTCTGAGCTCCCGCCCCGCTCACTCCTCCAACCCCACTGACTTTCACCAGGCTGCCGCAGGGAGTTGGTTGCCGTGGGGATGTGGGGAGGGAATGTGGCCTTGGGCCAAGGGGTTCGGTGTGTGCGAGGGGCGCTGCGCTGAACCCGGTGCAGAAGGTTTGAACACAGAAGGGGGAAGGCCAGGTGCAGGCTCCGGGTGGGAGTTTGGGTGCAGGGAGGGGCTTGAGGCTGGGGCGGGGGGTTGGGATGCACGAGGGGGTGAAGGACTGGGGGTGAGGTTTTATAATGCAGGCTCTAGCTAGACACTTTTTCCCTCAGACGGCTCCCCGACGGTGGTGCAGAGGGGGAAGCAGGCTCACCTCCTGCCTTGCGCCACTCCCTCCTCCCCCCAACGAGACGGTCCCTTTCTTCTCTGATGGCGGACACCTCTGCTGAGCAGAACTGAGTGTCAACCCGACACTCCCCTGCTTCCTCTCTTCCCACCGGCTGCCTTCCTCCCTGGGAGCAGCTGGGATTTCTCAGTGGCCAGTGACCGGTTAATCCAGCTCCAAGGACCATGCCACAGACCTGGCTGAAACGAGGCCTGCAAAGAGGTCCATTCTGCCCATACTTCAGTGCAGGGGTTCTCAAACGTTTTGGTGCGTGGCCTACCCTGCTCAAAGCAGACTTTTCCGTGGACCACCAGCCAACCATGACAGAATGGGTGCAGGAGGGAGTGGGAGTCTTGGGACTAGATGGGAGGTTGGGTGCAGGAGCAGGCTGAGGATGGGGGGGTCTGGATGGGAGGCAAGGTGCAGGAGCAGGGTGGGGGTGCAGGATCGCAGTGCTCCAATCTCATGGGGGAGGCACACTGACGGCGGAGGAGCCCTGAGCCTGCAGCCCACCTGCACGATGGTCACAGGCCACTAGTGGTCCACAGGCCACGCTTCGAGAACTCCTGCGTTAGTGGGTCAGAGCCAGTGGGTATCAGTCCATTGTACCCTAAAAGCCAAGCACGAAGCCGGGGCGGTGATATCCTTTCTCAGCGCACCAAGGTCACGGTGTTTCAAAAGTACAGTCGCCCCTCGGCTGCGCCGCTGAATCCTTTATGGCCACGCGCTAGTCGAGTCTTGCAAGTCAGTAGGCAGACGGGAGCAGTCTCTGGAGGAAGCCACGAAGCAGAGAAACAAGCCAGTGAGCGAGGCAGGCTCCTTTCGCCGCCAGCAGCTCAGAGAAGAGACCAAGACCAGTGCAGCTCACTGCCTGGGCACTTCGGCAGGAACAGAGGCGACTTCTAGACGAGCCCAACTCTTCGTTTCATCGTTACCCCCTGCTCCCTGCCCAGACTCCAAGCGCAGTCCTGGCGGGGGCGCTCTCTGGGTCCGGTCCTGTCATCTTTGCCGTGCATTCGTACAGCGCTGCAGCGGAACCGGCCTCCCCTGTCTGTGAGTCCGCTGCCTCAGTTTCCCCACCTCCGCACGCTGAAGTGTGCACATTGACTCATAGGCTTGAATACATCTCCGGCGTAGGGTGTGGTTTGTGTAATCACACAGGAGAGGTCAACTCCACCAAAGCTGCTGCTCCTCCCGGCAGGTCTCTCCCACCAGCCTTTCACCTGTTTGGCGCCAAGAGTCGCCTCCCCTGATCTGCACTGGCTCACTCATGAAGGAACGACCACATCTGGGTGGCCACCCCACTGCACTTGATCAACTGACCAGCCTCTCCCTCCCTCCAAAGGCAGAGCGCTGGGATTGCTGTGTTTGAAGACCAGCCACGATTCTGAGCATAATGGGGCTCTGAGCTTTATGTGGGTTTCCTGCATGCGACTGTATCCTAATAGCTTGATGCTGGGGATCGGGTCATATTGCAAATTTCGCCCCCCTAATGCTTCCCCGGCTTTCTCAGTGGGATACAAGGTTCTTCTTCATTTTCCCTTTGCTCCCTCAAACTACAACATGGGTTGCTGTGCTCTGTGAAGAAGCAGCCACCTCCCTCCCCAGAAGTGGCTGCATTCTGATGGGATGCAAAGTGATTTCTGCAGGACGTGCTTTAGATTGCAGCTAGGGCCGTCTACAAACGTACAATCTTGCTGTCGTCACGCTGGCATACAAACAGCCTAGGTAGGGGCTAGATGCATTTCGGGGGAGGGCTCAGAGCACCCTATGGATGTAATAGTGTAGCCGATTAACCGATACGCAAAAGCTTATAGGTTAATGCTAGAGACTACACGCATTTCCCTCCCGCACCAGAACATTTTTTAGCAGGCTGGCCAGCAGCCTGGCTCAGTCCTGGCTTGTTATGAGTCCAGGAGCGCAGACCACCCCGCTGGACAGGGGCTGCTGCCCCCCTGCGCTGCTGCCTCTTTATCAGAGGCAGCAGCATCGGGTGACAGGCAGCTGGTCCGCAAGGGGAGCTGGTTTTTAAAATCCAGCGTGGAGTGGCAGGGGGTTCCTTGGGAGTGAAATCAGAGCACACTGGCTGCCAGCCCCGCCCCCAGGAACTGTAGAATAGCCGACTAACCAATAAGAATTCATGCGGTTACTCAACTATTCAATTAACCGATATTTAACATCCGTAATCCGTACATGCATAACTACGATGTGAAGGAAATCTGGCAGGCTGAGCTGGAACGAGGGCTACATCAAGCAAGGGACTGAGGTTGGGTTGTGCCTTTTAATGGTCTCTAATGATGCTAAATTCTTAAACTGCATGTAACTTCTCGGCTTGGACCTGATTTAAAACAAAACAAACAAAAAATCAAGGGCCTTCGCGTTTTTATGTATCATCTGCCTGTTGAAGACTCTTCCCGGAAAGCTCTTCGCAGGGGAGTAAAACAAAAATATGCGCCGCGTGTTAATAATACGCAATGTGTTTACCTTCCCATAGGAATTCAAGACTCAGCTAGAAAATCTTTAACCAGTGAAATGATTTTTTTTTTAAACATGCCGCTTCCAAACATAGGAAAGGGCATTTGTCAGGACAGCTTTGAACTTTCTCCTCTGCTGAGGAGGAACAGGTTAATGTTCAATGTAAAGGCCGTGAACTCAGCTGGATAACTGAGACAAAGCGCTCTGATTCTGTTCCGTTGGTGGCAATTTGTGGATTGGTTTTGCGGCAACACCTAGAAGCTCACCCCATTGTCTGGGTTCCAACGTGCCAGGCACTGGACCTACTCAGAGAGAGCCCCTACCCCAGGGGACTTACCATCTAAGGTCCTATATGGGGAAGGGGCTGGAAGGTGCACGATCCCCTGGCTTTTTATCATCTGTAAGGGCAGGTGACGTGGGGGGCAGGGCAGAGAGGATCAAGTAATGGGGCAGGGTTTGGGGGAAAGAGTTGGCACAGGAATGGGGTTTTCGGAAAAGGTGCAATGCCAGGCAAGGACTTGAGGATAAGGGGTGGTATAGGGGCAGGACGTTAGGGGAAGGTAGAGCTATGGGACTTTGGGGGGCAGCATGACATGGAAGCCCAGAGTTGGGGTGTCTGTGCACCCCCCCACACACACACTTTTAGGGAGCTTTCACTCCTAGTCCTTTATCATCCACTTCAAGTGTGGAAATCAACCTGAGTCAGGTCCCCAGGAAACCAGCTTTTGTCTGAAAAGATGGGACTTAAAAGAATAATCTTCATTTTGGTTAGTTTTAGTTGTTTGTTTTGTTTGTTTTTAGGGCGCGGGTCACATGTTCACCCTTTCTCGGTAGTCACGAGGGACAATAACTTACTGGGGGGGGGGGAGATTTTTATTTCCTTATTGTAATGAAAGCTGAGATTTTCCTGTAGTCACGGGATTCCAGGAGCTGGGGCTTAGTTAAAAAATAACACTTCACATCCTGATTTCCACCACAGTCAATGGAAGTTGCACATGGTAGAAAATGAAGCAGATGCAACCCCATCCCAGGCGGGGAAGGGTGAATGAAGGGTGGCGCATACAGTCAGCCCGCCCACTCCATGAGCGGTGGCTCTGCAGCTTGTGAGAAGGGACTGGAAAGGGATGTGCTTGCTCGCTCGTGGCTGCCTGGGGAAGGAGAGCAGGCTGATGGCATGCATGTGGGGTGAGGAGCCACTCTGGAGCCAGGTCCTGCGTGGCACAACAGCTTATCAGAGCTTCCCCAGAGAACAGGGCAGCCTACCACTCAACCTTACTTCCCGTTCTCGGGGACGTCCTGAGGGTTGTTAATCAGAGCTGAGCCCCACTGGGATAAAATCTCCTTTGTTTCATCTTTTGTTTGGGGACGGCGACTTTTTGTGGAGACCTGGGCAGAGAGCTGAGCCATAAGCTACCACAGCAGGTTGGAAACCCTATTGGGGAAACTGAGGCAGGACAGCTGTAAGACCGTGCCTTCCTGTGAAGAGGTGCAAAGGGGGTGGAGACTTGACAACAGTATGACTTACGAGTCAACAGGGCGCCCTTGTAGCCAAGAAGGCTAACGGCATAGTAGGGTGCATTAGAAAGAGCATTGCCAGCAGATCCAGAGATGTCATCATTCCCCTTTATTCAGCTCTGGTGAGGCCACATCTGGAGTATTGTGTCCAGTTCTGGGCCCCCCACTATAGAAAGGATGTGGACACATTGGAGAGGGTCCAGTGGAGGGCAGCTAAAAGGATTAGGGGGCTGGAGCACATGACCTATAAGGGGTGGCTGTGGGATTGAGGCTTGTTTAGGCTACAGAAGAGAAGAGTGGGGGGTGGGGGGTTGATAGCAGCCGTCAGCTCCCTGAAGGGGGGTTCCAGAGAGGCTGTTCTCAGTGGGGGCAGATGGCAGAACAAGGAGCAATGGTCTCAAGTTGCAGTGGGGGAGGTCTAGGTTGGATATTAGGAAAAACGATTTCCCTAGGCGGGTGGGGAAGCACTGGGATGGGTTCCTTAGGGAGGGAGGTGGAATCTCTATCCCTAGAGGTTTTTAAGTCCCGGCTTGACAACACCCTGGCTGGGATGGTTAGTTGGGGTTGGTCCTGCTTTGGGCAGGGGGCTGGACTCGATGGTTTCTTCCCACGCTAGGGCTCTATGACTTTGCAGGACTGAGGCTTCAGTGGGCAAGCCAGGCCGAGCACGATTCTCCATTTTGCACCCAGCGTCACAACCAAGGAGTTGTGCTAATGGAAGGTCCTGGCTCTTTTTCTGCTGCAACACGGGGTCGTGGCGTGGACAAAGCTGAGCTGCTCACCTATAGCATCCAGCAATGGGTGTAGCTTTGTTACCTGGACATAGTTAGAACAACAAGCAAGCTGTGAAAATATGGGCATTAACCTTTGGCAAATGCCTTTCTGGCCACACGTGAAAATGACTATATGCTAGTCTTTCCATAGACTATTATTTCCCATTTTGGATGCTACATAATGTGCATGGAGCTGTATTAAAATAATCTTGCTCTTTTCCACAAGTGCCAGTGAAAGCGACATCTTGCTTTTCACGTCGCTCCTCAACCCAAAGCTACTGTTTGAAGCTGGACCGGCTTTCACACACATCCTTCCCCGTGGATGAATTTGGCTAACCAATTCAGAGTGAATGCCGGGCATGGGGCAGACACCTTTAGGCTAAGCTGCACAGCTGCTATACGTTTTGCCCGACATGGGATACATTTCAGGAACCCATCTTATTTTTCATTTAATCTGATTACGCCTAGCTGGAGTTCTTCAGGTTAATGTCATTCAAACAGCATCTTTGAAAGCTTGCATTTGCGCCGGAATTTTTCCCATGCAGATTATTTTTTCCAGCATGGGTCGATTTTTATTTTGAATGAAAAGCTGACCTCTCCACCCCCTTGTTTCTCAGCCAAGCTCAGAAATGAAGCAACGGCAGCACGTCTGCTATTTGCTGTCTGGTCAGACTATAACCCAGTACCTGCAGCCCACCTGCAAGATATCTGCGGACCACACTTTGGCTACACCTACGCTGCAGGCTTTTTGCGCGAGAAGCTTTTTGCAGAAGAGATAACATAACATAAGAACATAAGAACGGCCGTACTGGGTCAGACCAAAGGTCCATCTAGCCCAGTATCCTGTCTACCGACAGTGGCCAGCACCAGGTACCCCAGAGAGGGTTGACCGAAGACAATGATCAAGCGATTTGTCTCCTGCCATCCCTCTCCAGCCTCTGACAAACAGAGGCCAAGGACACCATTTTATCCCCTGGCTAATAGCCTTTTATGGACCTAACCTCCATGAATTTATCCAGCTTCTCTTTAAACTCTATTATAGTCCTAGCCTTCACCGCCTCCTCTGGCAAGGAGTTCCACAGGTCGACAACACACTGTGTGAAGAAGAACTTCCTTTTATTAGTTTTAAACCTGCTACCCATTTATCTTGCGCAAGAGAGCATCCACACTGCAAAAGCGCGTCAGAAAAGCATGGACGCGCTCTCAAAAGAAAGCGCTGATTGCCATTCACGGAATGGTCAGCAGGGCACCTGTGCTTCTTTCGATAGGCTGGTTTTGCACCAAAAAAAACTGTTTCCCGTCCACACACACCTTTTTGCGCAAGAGCTCTTTCCTCATGGAAAGTGGAATACCTACCCGGCAAAAACCCCTCTGTTCTGTCGATTCACTGTAAATTTTCTTGCGCAAGAACGCGCTTGAGGTGTGAACGCTCCCTGAGTTTTGGCGCAAAAACTCTGCAGTGTAGACATAGCTTTTGAGAACCGCTGCTTTAGCAGTTCAGAGCTCGTGGTTATCAGTCCATTGTGCCCTAAGAGCCAAGCGACAAAGCTGGGGCGGCAATATTTTTTCTCAGTGCACCCAAGTCCCAGTGTTTCAAAAGTACAGCCCTGCAAAGTGAAAATCTTAAGCATCTTTTCCCATGGCAGCCACGAAGATGACGGATTGCACTGCTCCACCGGAGTGCCACATGGTCTTCCTCTTATGAGGGGGGTTTTGGCTGAGTAAAATGGAAAAAAGGGGACTAAAACTAAAGACGAGAGTTTCTTCTTCCACGAAGAGTGCTGCGTCAGTTCTCCTGTGTGTATTTCTCAGCGATTTCTCTCAGTCAGAAGATGCTCTCCGTATCCGGAACCTCGGGGGTTTTGAGTCCAAAGCATTGAGTCAATAATGCAGAGCTAATAGAGCTTAAAAGCGCATTGCTGGATGGCTCGGAGTCACAATGTCAAACTTACAAAGCAGTTTTTTTGTTTTTTATTCTCTCTTCTTCCCGGCACTTCTGAATATTTCTGGGTACTTACTGGCAGCGAACCCTGCCCGACATTCAGACCTGCCACAGCATGCAGAGATAAGGAGTTTCCAAAGTATTTCAGGGGTTGTGAGTTTAACTCTCACGCCGTCCTGCGTTTTAAAGGGCCAGAACGTGCTTTGGGTGTAGTACAGGTCGGGCCTCCGTCGCCTGGCACCCTTGGGACCTGACCGGTCCTGAACGAGGCGATTTGCCGGATCGGGGGAGGACCCGCCCAACATGGCTCCAGCCTGGCACTGCTGCTACCTGCCTGGCCGTGGCTTCCCAGGCCGGAGCCCCCTGGCTACTTCCAGGGCTGGAGCCTCCCCGCCACAAGGTGCAGAACTCCCTGTTGCGCCATCTGCCCTTCCGTTTTCCCCACCAGACACAGGGCTCCCGGCTGAGTCACCTGCCCCTGCCCCACCGCTGCGCTCCTGCCCGAGGCCCGACCTCTCTCTACCTGGGTGCTGTGGTCCAGGAACATGTTGCTGGAGCAGAGAGTCCCGGTGAAGGAAGGCACAACCTGTAGAAACTGCCAGGGTGGCTCGCAGGTTTGCATCCCTGGGTCACCCAGCCTCACCTGAGATGCAGCTGTGAGACCCAGAACCGTACGGAACGACTTTGGTTTTGAACGGATCAAAAAAATCTGGGTGCAGGGAAGGAAATCCTGGCTTGAAATCAAGGAGTGTTTTGCCATCCGCCTCCGTGGAGCCAGGATTTCACCTGCATGCCACCTTGGCAAGTCCCTAGGCGGGGTAAGAACATTACAACGGCCATATTGGGTCAGACCAAAGGTCCATCCAGTCCGGTGTCTTGTCCTCGGACAGTGGCCAGTGCCAGGTGCTTCAAAGGGAATGAACAGAACAGGGAATCGTTGCTCACTCCCAGCTTCTAAGTCCATTTTACTCCCTAGGCGTTTTGCCACGGACTTCAGCGAAGACAAGATTTCACCTTTCTTCAGAAGGGCGATAATACCGCCGTATGTTTCAGCAGTGCCAAGCAGGTGAGCTACTTAATTATCGCTACTGACTCAGACATTATGTTGATGGAGCCACGTGGAAAAATGACAAAACTCCGAGTCGGCATCCCCACTACGTGCAGCGTCATCTTTAGTTTGAAACCCAAATGTCCTGATCTTTGCAACTCACAGCTTGATACTTTGCCTTTCTTTCATACCTGCCCTCCTGGCCAGTTTCTCCCCCATAAAACCTGAGTTCAGGGCAGAATCCTGGCCTCCAAAGCAAATTTACTGCAGGCGGTGGCTTTTTGTCGTGCCCTTCGCATTAGTTCAAGGTTGATTCTCTCTCCGCCGCCTTCTCCTTTGAGTATAGCGTGTTTCCTCCCCAGTAGCTGCTGTGGATAAGATTGCACATTTCTGTGTGTGAATGTGGCTGGCTCCATTATACTAAAATCACACCACCTGCAAGCAGTTAGTTAGAATAATAAATAAGTGATAGATTATCAAATAAAGTAATCACTTCAGATGAGGTCATTTTAGCACCATGTCGTGGGTCTCTACGGGGGCCGGAGGCTGCTTTCCTGCAGCTGATGGGCTAAACGGCTCTTGTATCAGTCAATAAAAAAGTTGTCGGGATTAAAGAATCAATTAGACATTTGCTAAAGGGCAAACATGGAGCCCAAACATGCTGATAAAATCCAGTAGGTTATTATGGAAGGTTCTGATTTCATTTACTTTTTGAAAAAAATTGCTCATTATAAAGTGTGAAGTGATCTGGACTTGATTTTGACCGGCTTTGTGGAGAACGAAGAAAGAACTGTTAGCATTCGGCTGGTAGGAATAAACAGGGTTTAATTTTACCACTGTAATTCCACCCAGTTCTTCCACCTGTGCGTGGATAAGGAACATTTCACTCCTTGAGTAAGGTGGGCAGAATCAGACCCATAACATAGCAGTGTAGCTAAGTAGAATAATAGAATTTAAGGCCAAAAAGGGACTATCAGATCACCTAGCCTGACCACCTGGATATCACAGGCCACTAAAACTGCCCGGCATGTGCATGCTAACCAACAAGAGCCAAGTATTCCAGCTCGCGGGATTTGTATGACAGTAGCAGCCACTGACCCCAGCCAAGTTCAGAGACCCCCATTGTGCTTGGAGCTGTACGTGCTCCCAGGAAGGAAGTAATCCCTGCCGTGAAGTGAGTAAAGTGACAGAGCGGGTGGAGAGAGAGACAATCAAATATTGCGATTATAGGTTGGGGTGCAGGAGAGCTGAGTGCAACTCCCTGCCCTGCCACAGAATTCCCGAGCAGTTGCTCTGTGCCTCAGTTTCCTTTCTGTGCTCATGTGGATAAAAGCACTTTATTGGCCCACCTCACCCCCCCAAAAAGTAGTCTATCTCAGCACCTGAGAATGTTAGTTTTTCGGCACAAGGACCGATGCAGCGGGTGATCAGGAGTTCTAGCCACGAGTCGAACACAAAGAGTTAATAATACAATACTATGTATTATATGCAGTTGCAAAAACAATTAGGCCAGGTAAGTGCTGTCTAGCCCAATCTGTCCTTCAAGCCATCATTAACCGGCTGCCTCCCTATAGGTGTTGCTCAAAGGAGCGCTGGGTCAGGGAGCTGGAAGGGTGGTGGCTTTCTGCATTCATCTGGGAGAGCAGGCCACAAGCAAGAGGTCGTGTTGCAAGAGAGACTGACACATTGGCAGGAGAGGCTGGTGTCACCTGTGATGCAAAGGAAGAGGTGGTAAAAGCAGATGGAAGGGGGTTGTGAGCAGCCTTTAAGGGGAAGCCAACACGCTTGTGAAGGGGATCCAACGGGGTGATGCGGCCCAGGCAATGGGCAAAGATGGTCTTAGCAATTGCATTTTGTATGGTCCGCATGTTGGCGTTATGGGGGCGGGACGAGAAGCAGGGATTAGAAGTGGGGGCGGTGCTAATCACAGCTCCTCCTCCTCCATTGGAGGCGGGGAGAGGGCCCCCTGTTGTTTCAGTCTCCTTTGAAATGTTGGGGTGGTTGAAAACCAGAAAGAACAATTGAACAAAAAAAAATTGAAACTATTTGACCATTTCTAACACCACTCCCCACCAGAGAGATTGTGTACAAAGTAAAGCAGGGGGTTGTAATTTCTTTCTAAGAAGAACGGACAGCACAGTTATACCTAAATCTATTACATTTCTAAGGCCTTGACTTCACTTACCTGCACTGTTGATCTACGTCAGCTTCGCAAATAGCATTGCTGAAGATAACGTCGTCACTGTGATGTCTTGTTCATGGTAAGGTCAGCGGGGGCTGCTGTTCCGTTGATGCCAGCTGCACTTTTCATCATGGTGGTGTACCAGCATCGACGGGAGTGCCCTCGGTGCTTGATTTATCATGTCTGCAGCAGACATGATAAATCAATGGCCGATGGAGTGATTGCTGTAGCATCAATCCACTGCATAGTGTAGACAAGGCCTTGGCGCTTCAAGGCAAGGATGGTCTCTCAAGATATGTCTGGGTAGCACCTAGCACAAAGGAGCTCCGGTCATGGGCGGGGCATCTGGACAGTCCTTGAATTCAAAGAAATACTTATTACTCCCACCTCAAGCATAGAATGGACAGTTTGGCTTTGTATGCAGTGTCACTGTAGCTGTGTCAACCCCAGGATATTAAAGAGACAAGGCAGGTGAGGCCTTACCTTTCATTGGCCCAACCTGCATTGGTGAGAGATGCAAGATTTCGAATTTCCCCCGAGCTCTTCTTCAGAACAGGTTTGGCTTTGGCTTCTGAGCAAACAGGTTGATGGCTCTTTAGTAATCTGGAATAAACTCAGTAAAATATGTGTATTGGTGTACACCCCCACACAGATGTCTGGCACTTAGATATTCTAAATGAAAGATATCTACTGTTTATAGCCATACACATTTTGATTATCCAAGTTAAAAAAAAATCTGATCATCTGAAAAAGTAGTCAGGGGTGTATACGTTGGAATTCTTTCAAATGTTTACCATCTGGCCTTCCGTTTTCCACCAGAATACATCTGCTCTGCTGGCCGCAGCCATGAATAATGATCTTCACGCAAGAGTTCCACTGTCCCACCAATCCTGCTGTGGAATGTCATGTTGCGGTAATACCTGCGAACATTTATTAAGTATTAGCCCCGCGTGAAGACTTACCTCATTTTGGTTCTCCGTGCACTGGCCAAAGATAGAGATGAAACGTAGCGGCGGAAGGACTGTAGGGAATGCCCCCAATACTATGACGGAGCCCGCCAGCCCTAGACGCCTGCTGGGAGGTGGGCATTCTTTGCCTGGCATCTCTCAGAGCGGTTTGGACTGCAGGGAATGGAAGGGAAAAAGGGAAGACGGTGAATCCTTTAAATACAGTCAGAAAGTCCTTCCTCCTTGCCTCCTTTCAAGTGCCTGTTGCGCATCCACATTCTTAGACGGAACATGGGCCAGCCCAAGTCTGTCCTGGCATCCTTATGTGGAAACTGAGTCGCCTCCTAATCTATCCACCATTTAAACTCACCAAACTCTGGCCCGCGGCGATTGGTGTGTCTTAAAGGGGTTAGTGGCGACGGTGTCAAAGGGGTTAAATCTTATGAGACTCCAAAGTTGACTCCTACCCCTCTCTCTCCATCTCAGGACGGGGTGTGCACCGTATAGCTAATGAATACAGTACAGCTGGTGTGATGGTACTATTAACACTGCAGTGATGGATCTGCCCTGCGCCGTATCGGGTTACATGCCCTTGGAAGTGTTGATGTCACAAGGGCAAGAAAGTTGCTGGGTTCTACAGCCCTGCAGACGCTGTGGTAGAAAACAGCAATGAATGATAACCTAGACAATGAGTTAGCGTTCACTTTTGGGTCAAAAATCTGGTTATCTTACATCTAGACTACGTTCTTTTTTCGAAAGGAGATATGCAAAGTCGGTGCTAATTTGCATATCTTCTTATTGCTTTTTCGAAAGCGTTTTATTTTGAAATTGAAAACCGGTTAGACGGCGGTTTTTCGAAAGAACTCTGTACATCTCATCCATCTACTCAAGCATGCATCACGGCCGAAAGAGGCCTGTGGTAAAAACAACTTCCATTGATACATTGCACTTCACTCCGATGGGATTAACAAACGCTACATCCAGGATCTGCTTTCGCCCTTCCCGAAGTGTCGCCAGCTGTGGGGTGGAAATGGGGTGGAAACGAGATGCTTTTAAACAATTCTCCACGGTAAAACCAAAAAAATTAGACCTAAAATGAAGATTGATATCAGTATGAACCCGTTTGTTTCACTTACCCCCTCTGGGTGAAATTCAGCCCAACTGATTTCAGTGGAGGAAGGATTTCACGCCAATGATGCAAAAATAATGTTTTAGGGCCCTCACAATCATGGCATTGGCTTGTGGAAGAGGAAAAAAGTTCTGTTTTTTAAAAATGTATTTCCTGGTAGTGAGTTGACATTTTTTCAGTGCATCTTCCAGTGGAACGAGCCACTTTCTTGAAATGTTTCACTGCCATGTGTGAATGTTAAATTTTTTGAAAGGAAAATGTCTCACTAAATCGTTTCCACTTTCTTACGTTGATCCTGTTTTGACAGTGTGTGATGGAATGTCTTTGTCCCTTGCACCACACTGGAGAGGAATGGGTTAAGCCTTCACTCCTGGCAGCGGAAGCCACGCCCCCTAGACTCTGCCCCGCCTGCTCTAACTGGAGCTGCAGGATAAAAGGGAGCCGCTCAACTCAGTGGGGGCTGATCACCCAGGAGGAAGGACACAGACCTGGGAGCAACGGAAGCCCCAGACAAGGGAAGCCAAAGGCGCCAAGACCCAGGCAGAAACCCAGACACCTGGGAAGCCCGAGGAAGGTCAGCGCCACCAGGAGCAGCACAGGCGGAGGTAGCCGGAGGCCCTGATGATGCCCGGACAACAGCCATGAGAGATGTGGGGGGAAGGACCCTGGGAAAAAGGCGGACTAGCCACTGTCCCAGTGTCATGAGAGTGCTTCGGACAGATCCCTGCTGACTAAGTGTGATCACAATGGCCACAGAGTGCCCAGGGCTGGGACTGGTCAAGTAGAGAGGGCCAGGGCTCCCCACCCTGGCTGCCACCCACCTCTACCTGGTGGCCCACTCCCCTACTGGCCACCAGGCCACATTGCCCTGCCAAAGACTCTTGCTGCTGACCCCTATCACTCTGAAGCAAAGAGCACCCCTATTGACTCCGACCGCTGTGCCATACTGCTCTAAAGGCACGAGCAGCCATGTTGACTCCGACCGCTGTGCCATACTGCCCTAAAGGCACAAGCAGCCATGTTGACTCCGGCCACTGTGCCATACTGCCCTAAAGGCACGAGCAGCCATGTTGACTCCAACCGCTGTGCCATACTGCCCTAAAGGCACGAGCAGCCATGTTGACTCCGGCCACTGTGCCATACTGCCCTAAAGGCACGAGGAGCCATGTTGACTCTGACCGCTGTGCCATACTGCCCTAAAGGCACGAGCAGCCATGTTGACTCCGACCGCTGTGCCATACTGCCCTAAAGGCACGAGCAGCCATGTTGACTCTGACCGCTGTGCCATACTGCCCTAAAGGCACGAGCAGCCATGTTGACTCTGACCACTGGGTCCTACTGCTCTGAGGTGGAGGGTAGTTGGGCAGAATCTACCACAGGGATGCAATGCCCTTGTTCCACCCCAGAGTAGGATTGGGTGCTCTCAACACGCGATACTATGTCATTTTGGTTCCTTTCGTATTTTTACCTTGCATCGAAATATTAACATATTATATTAATACTGTATGGTATTATATCTTAATATATTATAATGGTTTGACATTATCAGAACAAAGCAATTTGATTATTCCGAGTCAGATATTGGTGGAGTACTATTCCCAGGTAAATTTTGAAATATTCATTTTATGTTTCAATTCAGAGTGCAAACACATTTCAAAATACCTGACTTTCTCGCAGGATGGAAGATTCATTTCATCACCAACTGCCCTTGGTGGGTTTGGAGGGGTTTGGTCAGGTCGCATTTTCAAGTGTCCCAGGAAAGCTAAAATGTTTTGTAAATATATACGCTGAGATTCTCATAAAATCACAGGAGTTCATACCTGCCCTCCTGTCCAAATAGGGGATAAAAATTACAAGAGATGGCAGTGTGAGGTGTACACGCTTGATGCAACAGCGAGTCTACTTATTGTGATAACAGTCAATGGCACTTTGGGGAACTTCCGGGGATGGGAGCATGTCAAAACATATGGAAGGTCAAGAGAAGATGTCCTGAACTTGTCTCGACCTCTTGGATCTGCAAAGAGTTGGATGGACCCTCTCACCCTATCGTGGGACTTGGGAAATAGGGGGAAACTAAGAACAAGCTTCATGGTGTTTTAGACTCCTCTGCTCCAGATGCCAATGGGATCTTATTTCAAATGGTTTCACATGTCTACATTTGGATTTAGATGTTGCGCACCCGATGGAAGTGTTTGAATTTAGGAATTTGACCAGGTCGTTATGAACTCAAGGGCCGCTGCTTAATCTCGGATCCAGATCTGAGCTGAGGAGAAACTGTGCTAACCCTGGGGAAGAGAAAAGAGATGGCAGAGGTGGCCATTGGATCAGGAAAAAGCCTGTCGATGGAAATGGACATGGGATTAACCCCCCCCAAAAAGCAGGGCCAGCCCACAACATTTTGGCACCTGAAGCAGGGAGCTCAAATGACGCCCCCAGACCTCCTCGCTTGGGCCAAAACTTTGAAAGGTCTCAATTCTGCCTCCTTCCTGGTCTACTCTTCTCATGGGACTGCTCTGCTACCTACATATGCAGCAGCAGACACAATTTTCTACGCTCTGGGTCCTAATGGTGCCCCCCCCCCACAGTCTGGCACCTGAGGCGGCCGCTTCAGTTCGCCTCATGGTAAGGCCAGCCCTGCCAAAAAGCAGCATGAAACCAAATCCTCACTATCTCCGAGATAGGCAAAAGGTGTCTCCCTCCTTTTACATTATGTGCCGCTTGTAATGCCAATAGAAGGCCAGGGTACTGGACAGAAACAAGTCTGGGATTCAGACACCCCACACTTGAGAGATGTTGAAGGGGGGGAGGAGGGTTAAGCCACTTTCGACCAAAAAGGCTTAAAAACTGACCGGAACGTTTCTCAGCTGGGCAGACAGTTTGGGGAAGCCCATTTGGAGTGTGCAGCAGAAGTCTCTGTAGGAAGGGGGATTGCTTATTTTCCCTCTAAGCCCCCCTTCCATCCTAACTTGAAAACAATAACTAGCCTTGTGAAACCAGGACTGACGTACCCTGTTTACGAAGCAACGGTGCCGAGTTCATTCTCTAGGTAGGCACCGAAGCCTGTACTGCTGCTAGCGGAACCTCTCCCAGCTGCCTTCCTCGCACGCCGCTGGCTGAGGTGAATGCTTATATATCCTTCACAAAGTATTACTTTTATGGCGTGCGTACAGAAAGCACGCTGCACCGACACAATGACTCACAGAACGTACATCATTCCTGCGCTGGAAATACCTTCCCACCTGTGCAGCGCAGACGTGGAACGAGCTGTTTATTGCTCTGCGCCCTCAGTGTTTTGGGCCTATATTTGCACGGGTGGGTGCGCAAGGCTGAGTTCATTTAACGTTCTTTTTTCCCCCCTTTTTGCAGGTCATATACCACCAGATCACATTGTGGCTTCAGTCAAATCCTTTCTGTGGAACTGGCTTTGGGAAACGCATTCAGACAGTTTCCCTCTGCTTCGTCTACAAGATATTTGCTCCTTGCTCAACTTGAGGGTAGGATTTCGACTCCCCTCAGAACAGTCTAGCCACCCCACCACCTGCAGGCCTCATTTCTGCCACGTCCATCAGTATAAATCTGTTTGCTTCGATGGAGTAACACCAGGTTTGCATCAGCGAGCCGCACTATGATTTATGATGTGTATTTCAGTAAAACCTAAAGGCCCGGACCAAGATGGGGGCCCAGCTGTGTTAGGTATTTTTCAGCCACTGTGGCCAGGTCTATACTAGCCACAGTGGCCAGGTCTATACTGTGGCCAGGTCGGCGCAAGGTACACAACTCCAGGGCTACGTCTACACTGGCATGATTTTCTGGAAATGCTTTTAACTGAAAAGTTTTCCGTTAAAAGCATTTTCGGAAAAGTGCATCTAGATTGGCAGGACGCTTTTCCAGAAAAGCACTTTTTCCGGAAAAGCGTCCGTGGCCAATCTAGACGCACTTTTCTGCAAAAAAGCCCCGATCGTCATTTTCGCAATCGGGGCTTTTTTGCGGAAAACACTACTGTGCTGTCTACACTGGCCCTTTTCCGGAACAGTTTTCTGGAAAAAGACTTTTGCCTGAACGGGAACAGCATAGTTTTTCCGGAAAAGCTCTGATGATTTTACATTAGATCGTCAGTGCTTTTCCGGAAATTCAAGCGGCCAGTGTAGACAGCTGGCAAGTTTTTCTGCAAAAGGAGATGATTTTCCGGAATAACTTGCCAGTGTAGAGACAGCCCAGGGGTACGGCTAGACAAGACAGTTTGGTACCCTGGAAGAACTGTTCCGTGTCCAGGGAACTTGTTTGCTCTTCCGCTTTTTTGGCAGAAGAGCAAACGCTCTTTCAGAAGCCCCTGTATTCCTCGTTGCATGAGGCTTAAGGGGGCTTCCAAAAGAGGTTTTTTTTTTCCAACATTTGGCCTAGTCTAGACGGGCCAAATGTTGGAAAAGCCTCTTCCGATAAACGAATCGGAAAAAACTACGCAAAATGTGGAGCACATTTTGCATCGCTTTCTTCAAAAAACCAGTGTAGTCTAGCCGTACTCCAGTAGACTACCTAGCTGGAGTCGGCTTCCTTTAAGCCGAGTTCGGTGGCACCCTCACAGCAAACGATCTCCTTGGATTCCCTTACTCCTCATGACTGCCAGGAGTACCGACGCCGGCTGGATCTGCCCTCAGCGTTCAAGCGCCAGAGCATCGATTTCCAGCACGGTGAGTGAAGATAGATGGCCCTTGCCCATGTGGCCCCAGAAGAGAAAATAAGGTCGGGTTCTCAGCTGGTGGAGGGGGGTGTCTGTACTGAAGCTGGAAGGTGTCCCATCTTGAGGAGACATACCATTGCTAGCTCTATCTGAGGAACATAAAGCAGCGCAGAGCCACGGGGGAGAGGTGGAGGCAGGGCTACCAGCCTGGAATATGTGTTTATGGACTCGACCGGGATTATAATTGGGTTAGGTAGCCCCTCCCACCCCTCTTGCTGCCACAACTGCACTGTTATTTGTAGTGTGATGCGGCCTAGCGTGGGCGTATCTACTGAGGTGTCCCCCCCACCCGCTGTCATGTAGAAATACCCTAGTTTGGCCATCCAGCGCAATGGAGCTAGCGCGCTAGCTTAGCATTCTGCACCAGGCTGCAGTGCTGTTGACCGGCCTGAGGAAGGAGAAAGCCCGTTGCTGCTTATCGGTGACCAGTCCCGTTGTTGCTGTGAAGAATGACGTTTCAAGCGGGGAAGGGGGAAGAAAGGCCCACCCTCGCTAGGGGCGTGTGCGCAGCTAATCCCCTGTTTACGCTCCGTCTGGCTCCGACGCCCACGCTGTCCTATGCTTTTGTTCATTAATGAGGTCTGGGGGTAAGAAGATACCTTGGCCTCAGCTGTCTGCAGTTTATAGAGACTGGGAGCCGTTCCCCGAGCAGCCGAGGGAAATTTATCATTTCAACAGACCTGCTTCCTTTTGTGTTGCCACGGATATTTCTCCAAATGCGAACTCCAGCCTTCTAACTGACTTACGGACCCCGCGCCGGGTGTGCATGGGAATGTCTTGCATAGCGTTTTTCTAGCAACAGCTCTAGTTTTACGCTTGTGTGGTAGGCCTAGTGCCTGTCCAATTGGAAGGACTTTGAATGGAGATGTTGTATCTACAAACAGTTGTGTTAGCAACTGGGACTGCAATAGGCACAGATAATTCTAGGAGCAATAGGTGAGCATGTAAATTGCTAATGTGAGACTGAAAGTCTGGGAGCATAGGAAGGAACAAGGAGGATGTCACCCACACACATGAGCGATGTCCACACTACGAGTTTTCTCTGCAAAAAGTATGCTAATGAGGTGCTAATTTGCATAAGTTGTGATCTCATTTGCATATTTTCTGCCGATTCGTTTTTGTGCAAAAGCAAGCAGCGTGGACGTTTCCTTTTTGCCCAAAAAACCCTTTTCCCGCCAAATCGGTAAGCCTCCTTTTTTGGGCATAAGGATCTGGCGGGAAAAGGGGTTTTTTGCACAAACAGGAAATGACCACATGGCCTGTTTTTGCAAAAAAACCACTAGGCAAAAATGGATCAGCAGAAAATATGCAAATGAGATCATGACTCATGCAAATGAGTCCCTCATTAGCATATTTTTGCTGAAAAAACTCGTAGTGTAGACGAAGCCACAGTGTGGGTGACTGTCGCATGGAGTGACACTTTGACCACTTACAGCGAGAGGTAAGAACAAGGGAGATCTATTGCTTAAGCGGCACCAGCTGGCTTTAAAGCTCAAGCTGTAGAGGCGCCTACACTAAGATCCAAAGGTCCCAGGTTCAGATCTGCCCAGTGATTAAAGATGCCCATGGGGAAAAGAAGGGGTAGCACTGAACGAAGGGAATATGGGGAAGAAAAGAAAGGCAGAGAAATGCATTATCTACCCAAAGGGACAGCACCTGCTTGTGCAGTGGTATTTAGTGCCTCATGTCCTGCATGAGACATGCACTGAAAAGTATCTCTCACCATAGAGCTATTCCAGCTGCCACCCACTCAGGTTCTGGATCAGTGTTTGCACTACTGATCAAGTTGACTGGTGTGGATGTGGCTTCTGTTCCCAGCAGTATCTGGAAGAGGATTATTATTCTTATGGGGCCAAACCCCACATGGCTCCATTTCCCATAAAACCTGGTCCTTTCTCACACAAAAAAAACACATTTTTTCTCTGTCAGGACAGGTTGGACATTAGGAAAACTCCCTACCTGTCAGGGTGGTCGAACACTGGAATAAATTGCCTGGGAAGGTTGTGGAATCCCCATCTCTGGAGATATTTAAGAGCAGGTTAGACAGACACCTGTCACGGATGACCAAGATGGTGCTTGGTCCAGCCATGAGGGCAGGGGACTGGACTCAATGACCTCTTGAGGTCCCTTCCAGTTCTAGTGCGCTGTGATTCTGTAAAAGGCAATGATTTAATTAGCGGCTGCTAGAGAAGTAGGTTGGACAGTGAATGCCTCAAGACAAGTCAATGGGTTTTGACACATTTCAGCGGTTCTCACCAGGCGTCCCACCTCTGCCTGCTCTGAATCTATGCTCCAGTATGTCCTTTGGATCAGGCATGAAACCCAGCTCCGAACCCCTCACGGGTTCAGAACCCCACCGTGGCCCCTTTCATTACAGTTTAACTCCAAATTCTTTCCTTGTGATTACATCCATGTTTAAAGCCAGTTAGGGTGAAAAGTGCCATTGTAAGAGAATCTTTATTGCAAAGCATGTAAGCCTAAATTCCCCTTGTTGCTTCTATTGCATAGGACAGGGCTACTCAACTTTGGAAGCCCTGGAGACCACAGTAGTACTCACAGCTCATGCCGAGGGCAGCAACTTCAGTGTGTTTGCATAGACATGCAAATGTCTATGCAAATAGCTTCTTTCACCCTGTCAGGCGTGAATACAAAGATTAAGGCAAGACTATACAACATGCAGGCCCCATTGAAGTTAGTTCTGCTGATATTAATAAAATGCAATATTTACCCAATTTCCACCCATATGATGGTGCTTTTAATGAGCAATATCAGTCCAGGAATTTAACTACTAAAACGCAGATCAGCAGAAGACTAGTATATTGACTCGTTATTGTGGAACATGTTCCCAGTGGAGGCCATGTTCAAAGGATCCCACCTGCAGGCCGTGTGTTGAGTAGCCCTGGTATAGGATACGCTTGTTTGCTTCCTGTCTGAAATCGTTCCACAGTGTTGCAATGTGCTGTTAAATGGTTACTGTGTTCCACTCCAGAGCTGGTTGCATTTCAGCAGTGGAGGATGTAAGTCAGGACCGGTAGGCCGGATCTTGCTGTCCGTAACTGTTCTGAAGTCAGTGGGAGTCTGGAGTGAGGAAAGACTGCAGGTTCCAACTCATCAGGTCTGCTCCCGCTGAACTGGCAAATAGATCAAAATTTCCCCTGATTTCAGTAGTGGGGTTTGTAACATGCCTTAGACTAATAAGAAGACCCTGTCAGAAGGACTATGTATTGTTTTTTTAAAAAGCAACTTTCCAAACCTAAATATATTTTCTTTTCCTTTGAATGCATTGTATAGGCGCAGAGATTGATGGATGTGATTTTAATGGGAATTTGGCGTCCGATGATTTTGCAACGTGCAGCCAAAAGCTGTTGTTTGAAGGCCCCTTATAAACATGTGGCTTGACGGCTTGATTCTCATCCCTTTGCTTGAGTTGGGGAGCATCTTACCCCAGAAGGACTCCTTCTGACTTCGCCAGGGAGGGTGCAATTCAACAGGCATCAGACCCAGAGTAACACCAATTCCCAGGCTTTGTTCCCTGCACGCACAGAACCTTACGGAAGTGAGTGCAAGAGACGCAGCGAAGGGGCTAGATTCCAATTTCATCAGGGTGATTCGGTTGGAGTTCCTCCAGATGTCCGGAGTGTAAATGAGATCAGCATCTGGCCTCGGCCCAACGGCTGCTAGTCATGTGGTTACCTAATGTTCATGTGATGCCTAGGGTTGATTTATTTTTAATCTGCATTTTGCCAAAAACAACCGACGGGTGTTTTCTGGCATTTCTCCGCAATGCAGTAAAACATCCATTTCCTGAGGATTGCTTGGCATTTAGCTCGGCTCCCACGCCGGATGCCCCTGGCGATCGGCTCCTCGGCACGACAGAGACGAGGGGCGGGAGGTCTGGCCCGCGGTCCTCCGGTCCGATGCCAAAACTCTGTGGTGGCTTGGAACGCAATAGCCCGCTGGGGACTCGAATGAGACCAGCCACCTCATTGTCACGTGGCAAGGCCAGTGGGTTTGCCTGAAGCTCTCCCGACGGGAAAAGCACTCGGGAACAAAATCAGGAGGGGGGGGGAACCACTTTGGTGGCGCCAACGTCCAATCTTTGCGACATGAGCCAGACCCCAGGCCGAGAATTTCCAACGGGGGAGCCGAAAGCTTTAGCTCCAAGGGGGAGATTTTCAAAGACAGAGACGGCCTCTTGTCTCCCAACTCCAGGATTGCAATGCCCGGCCTTGTCCTGAACATCCCTGTCCTAACTCTGTATATAAGGTGCCAAATAAGGAACCTAGTTTTAAAAATCCAGAGCAGTCGTCAGCTCCTGCGGAAGCCTTATCCTCCAGCTTTTCCTTGCACTTTGAATAAGTGTAAAAGGTCGGAGTGGAAAAGTTTGGGCTCAGATTCACAGCCTTTCAAAGTGGGTGAGCCCTCTCATCTGCGGTTCTCCAGGGCCTTTTTCAGCCTAGATGCCGCCCACCCCCTCTTGGGAGTTGCTACCTGACCCCGACTTCGCATTGATTTCCATGGAAACCACGGATACGCGGCACCACACAGGATGGGACTAATATCGTGGGAAATGCTTTGGGCTATGAAGCGTCACAATTAAACCTGCTTTCTTAACTCAGGGGCCCTATCCCTATAGGGGCTCCCGTAGGGGGCTCCTAGATGCAGTTGGTTGAGCTCTGCAGGACCCTGCTTTGCACCGTGGCCTGCTCCTTAAACCTCAGCAGATCCAGACTTTGTCAGTGACACTGAGGGACCTGGCACCCCGTGCCCAGTCCGTGGTGAGTGCTGTCCATGCTGGCTGGCTTTAGGTCACCCTGGGTTACGCTAAAGATGCTCCAGTTGACAGTAGTGGGGTGCACACCCCCCTACCGTGAAGCCCCGTCGGAGGATGTATCCCCAAGAGCCAGCAGCACTATAACTCCTTTTGAAGTGCGGCTGAGGGCACCGTCTCTTGTGACGTCTCGCTCTGTGGAAACATGCAACCTGAGGCGAGTGACTTAATGCACCACCGGTGGGGCTTGAACTTGCAGGCTGGCGTCTCTCCTGCCCGTATGCTCTTTCCCAGTCTAATTAATTAATTTTTCTCTCTCTTCTCCACCCTCCCCCCATGCCTGCCCGCTCTCCTCTGTGCAGCTGTGATGCTTACAGACGGCACTGCCATCTGCGGAGCTGGCTTTGTCTTTAAAAAGGGCTCACAGCTGCATTTGCCTGGTACCGGGGTACCCGGCCGAGTTCATTCGTTGCGGAGATCCTAAGCAAACGAGGCTTGGCAGGGGGAAGAAAGAGGACGACGGCAGGGCAAATTAGAAAAGAAAAAACGTATCTCGCAGTTCGCAACTGCCAGGGCTTTTGCGGCTGGCGTTGTTGTATCTGTGAGCTAGGAACTCGTTTCCTGTTTGTGTTATTCATGGGGTGACAGGCACCCCTGCTGGGGTGGGAAGTGTCCTCATGGTTTGTTTCAGCTGCGACTGAAACAGTGACCGGACACACTCCCGTCCCAACAGCTGTCCCGTTAGACAAGGGAGTGAGCGACTCACCTACACGAATCCTTCCCCCAGCAGGTAGGAGGGTGAGCTAAAGCTGCCTCACTTTCCTCTGCCACCAGCGAGGCGGAGAAACAAGGGAGCAGTTTGCATCAGGACCACAACTCCTCGTCATGCCTAGCACGTGCAACCAGCCGGGTGCCATGGCTAGCGGTAGAATAGGAATGCAATGGGCGAAGGCGGTTTTCTTGGCCTGGTTCACCTTCTCATTTACGCGCCAATCCCTCGGCGCTGCTCTGGCGGTGCAAAGTAGCCGTAAACGGCCAGCACATGATGCTGCACTGAGGAAACCGCACGGCTCCACCCTGGTGCGTTTTAGCCATGTGCATCCATTGGCTTCAGTGCGGTCATAAGAATCGGCCCAGATCCACTGTATGTGTTGCATTGGTAATACCCCTGCACCGCGTCAGATCATCTGAAGTTCAGAGCTGGCTCCCCAGTCTGGTGGATCCTCGGTTTTGCATCGTATGTCGACGGTGGCACCTCCAGCTTCACAACAGCTCCTCCTGGCAGTGTAACGCTGACAGGCGAAACCGAACCGGGGACTGCTGGAGCGTCGTGCATGGGCCTCTACTGCAGGGCTACTCAACTTTGAAAGCCCCGGGGGTCACAAGGATACTCACAGCACATGCTGAGGGATGCAACTTGCATAAAAATGCAAATATATATGCAAATATATGCAAATAGCTTCTTTCACACTGAAGGGCAAGATTAAGGCAAGACTACATAACACACAGACCCCATTTAAGTCAGTTCTGCTGCTATTAATAAATGCAATATTTACCCAATTTCCACCCACATGACAGCACTTTTAATGAACAATGACAGTCCAGGAATTTAACTACTAAAATGGGGAGACCATTCTGTTGACTACATTTTTGTTTTGGCTCCCACCCGCAGGCCACGTGTTGAGCCCCACATAAACCCAAACTGCACCACGGGCTGCAACCAGACAGGCCACGGGCCGCATGTTGAGTAGCCCTGCTCTACAGCCTCAGCTAAAAGCCGGCTGGCTGGTCCACTAAAGCTGTAGAGCAGACTCCTTCTCTCTCGCTGTTAACAATCTAAGTGCCACTACCTGGCACTGTGCACCCTCTGCCTCCCCCAGCAGGTGTGTGGGTTCCACCCTGGCGAGGGGTTTGTGTCATACCACCTCGGCAGGATGCATGATTCTAGGCCTAGAACACACGAGCTGTGAGGGGAGACTGAAAGAACTGGGCTTGTTTAGTTTAGAAAAGAGAAGACCGAGAGGGGACGGATAGCAGCTTCCAAGTACCTAAAAGGATGCTACAAGGAGGAGGGAGAAAAATTGTTCTCCTTGGCCTCTGAGGACAGACGAGAAGCAATGGGGCTTAAACTGCAGCAAGGGAGGTTTAGGTTGGACATTAGGAAAAACTTCCTAACTTTCGGGGTGGCTAAGCACTGGAATAAATTGCCTGGGGAGGTTGTGGAATCTCCATCTCTGGTGATATTTAAAAGCAGGTTAGATAGACAAGGGAGGTTTAGGTTGGACATCATCTAGTCTAGCTTCTGCATCATTGAGTCTTCCCTGGGAGTGCTTCCTGCACCTTTTCCTACCTACTGGGGCCTCTTTTGGCTGTTAAACTCCATGTTCATTGATTGCCCGGCAGGCCAGTGAAACAATTGCCAATAACTCGAGTAGCTAGCCCACAGGGCTGCAGCTTCCCGGCTTGAGGACGTGGGCTAGGTAAACTAACTCGCTTCAGGCCCACCAACAAGGGCGGAGGGAGGCAACTGCCCGAGGGCCAAGCGAGTCAAAATGGCCCAGAGTTCCCTGTCACCACTGCTGCTGTGGTAGTGGCCCTGAGGGTTGGCTGTGGGGCGTGCGGCCTGGTCAGCCCTGAGGGCTAGTGTTGGGGGGGGGAGGGCTCAGTGTAGTCCAGGTGGTGCTGAGAGCTGACTGCCCCCAGCTGGACCCCTTCTCCCTGAGGCTCCACCCCTCTGAGGAGCGTGAAGATGGTCCCTCCTACCATCTTAACCCGGGGCCTGGTGCGTCTTTTGCCCCCTCTCTGACTAGATTGGGTGCCTCTACAAAAGCTTCAATCACACCCTACGGCTGAAGCCTGGGCAAACCCAAGTCCCGAGCAACACTTAAATCTTAGGTCAACCTAGCCACCCTGCTTCGGGGTGGGAAAAGTCCCCGCTCTGGAGAGACATAATTTAGTCAACCTGAGTTTCAGTGTAGACACTACTAGGTCAATGAGAGAATTCATCCATCACCCTAGCTACTGCATCTGGCGGAGGGAGTGGATTTACAACACTGACATAACATAAAATCCATGTGTGGCTATAAGAACTGTCTACACTACAGTGGCATAGCTGTAACTGTGCTTGTGTAGGCCCATTGTGTGTTACACCTAGCTCAACAAGCATGAGATACGCTTATAACAGGCCACCTGTTGGCTTCTTGTTGATGACAAAGAAGAGTGGCTTGAGAAAGGGACCTGAAGGGTGAGAATCATGGTGACTGAGTTGGCGTTGGTCCTGCTTTGGGCAGGGGGCTGGATTCGATGACCTCCTGAGGTTTCTTCCAGCCCCAGGATTCTTTGATAATATGAATCAGACCTACAAGGCCACAACCCACAGTGGTACGACAACCAGAGATCATAGGACACTAGAACTGGAAGGGACCTCGAGAGGTCATCGAGTCCAGTCCCCTGCCCTCACAGCAGGGCCAAGCACCATCCAGATCATCCCTGACAGATGCCTATCTAATCTGCTCTTCAATATCGCCAATGATGGAGATTCCGCAACATCCCCAGGCAATTTATTCCAGTGTTTCACCACCCTGACAGGTAGGAATTTCTTCCTAATGTCCAAACTAAACCTCCCTTGCTGCAGTTTAAGCCCATCGCTTCTTGTCCTATCCTCAGAAGTCAAGGAGAACAATTTTTCTCCCTTTTCCTTGTGACACCCTTTTAGGTACGTGAAACCCGCTCTCATGTCCCCTCTCAGTCTTCTCTTTTCCAAACCAAATAAACCCAGTTCTTTCAGTCTTCTCTCATAGCTCATGTTTTCTAGACCTAGAATCATTTTTGTTGCTCTTCTCTGGACTGTCTCCGATTTCTCCACGTCTTTCCTGACATGTGGTGCCCAGAACTGGAGATGGTTTGCTTTGCACAGCAAGATGCCTTTCCGAGACAGAAAGCCAGGCGATGAATTTGGACCACTGGGTGTAGTTGTCATTTCCACGGGGCCAGCTGTTTACCTGTCCAACAAGCCGGAGACCACAATCATTAGGTAAGAACTTCTTTCAAAACGCTCTTTACGTTCTGTGGTTCTGGTCCAGTGAGGAGAGGGCTCTTCCCAAGGGAAAGGAGGGAGGGCGAGAGGAGAAATGTAGGCTCCACAGACTGAAGAAAACAAGATAATTGGGCAAACAATGGATTTCCGACCTGATTTTATTTCTTCAGGCTGCGCTGTCTTTCCTGTTTACTTGCTATTTTGGAAATAGAACAATTGATAATTTACTGCTGATTAGCTGGCACGACTCTGGCTTGTCAGTAAGCTTGATTTTAACTGGCCAAGTGTCAGGGCAGGAAGCCAGGAACGCTGTGGCAGGGAACAGTAAACAAAACAATTATAAGATTAACACCTTGTTTAACGGTCAGATATCGTCAAGTGGGTGAAAGATTGCTCCAGCTCCCCCCATATAGCGCCTGGTAGACAAATTACCTTATTAAAAAGGATCGTGCTCCCGGCCCATTCCCTGCACCTGTGTCCTCAAATATTTTCATTCATTTTCGAGAGGCGGCTGACAGTCTCCCTGGCCTGGTTTGATTCTGTGCAGCTGCAAGAGCATTATTTGGTGTTAACATATTTGCATATCAATGAGACCCTGATTAATATTTAAAGAGCCAGCTGTCCAAGCCACCTATAAAAGAAAAAAAAAGAGCCCTGTTTTTTTACGGATAACACTTACTGGCCTTGATCAAGTTGGCTTCATTTTTATCCTATGTTCTTGGGGGGGAGGAGGGGGGAACCAAACAGCGCCTCCCCATACACACCACAAGAACAACAACAGTGTCCAGAAAAAAAATATGAAATGTCATTAATGAATTATCAGCTAATTGGCTGCATCCCTTTGAATGCTTCTCAGTCCTTTTGTGTCTTAGCTGCAGCTGTATCGAGGGGGTTTGGGGAGGAAGAGCACCGCGGGGTTGAGCTGATATGAGCAAGGTGCTATGATGGCTAAAAGTGAGCAGGAGACCTCAAAAACAAGTGCCAGGCCGGCCTCCAAAGGCGTCACAATCAGTGTCAAGGTTTTCTCTTTGCGGCTGGTTGGATTTCTTCCTTTCAGCCTGGGTCTTGCATCCAGCCCAAACCTAAACATCTGATCCAGGCCTCCTCACCCCTGGAGAAAGATGGGGTCGTCTGCTCTCCGTGTGCAGTCAGACCAGCTACCATGTTGTATAAGAGGAACCACAGCTGGAGCAGAATTCCGCTGGGTAAGAGATCGGAGGGTAGACTTGAAACAATGGGATGACATTCAGAAAGGACTCATTTAGGGTGAATATTTTTGTCCTTTGGGTTTCTGGATAGAAAAGGAGCTTCTGGATGACTCAATCTTTCAGGATCTCCTAAGGGACATGGTGGAAACATCACCTCTTGGGACTTAGTCTGGAATAAGCACTAGTAAGAATACAGCAAGGAGCAATCCTGCATTGTTATATGTGTCCAATATGCCACATAAAATGTACATTGTTTCTATGGTCGTTGCATACATGTTCTACGTCATTCTGGGCCAGTTGGGAATTCAAGTGATAGCCCTTAGTGTAGGACAACTTGATCGAGAATCTGAAATGTTAGAGCTGGAAAGGACCCATCCACTCATCCAGTTTCATCTCCCTGGGACAATGGTACTAAATGAGCAGAAGTTTTGTGGTCCGGTCTCATAGGAGTCAAGTAGGACCTGGATGAACAATTTATGCTGCGAATCAGGCATGGGGGAAAGGACAAACTAATTTTAATTTTCAGTGAATTGGGCAGAGAGAGATAGTGGATGTATTTAAACAATCTTTGCTCAGGTCATCCCAATACACCAGACCGTGGTCTAGGAGACATGAGCTATGAGGGAAGACTGAAAGGATTGGGTTTGTTTAATTTGGAAAAGAGAAGACTGAGAGGGGACATGATAGCCGTTTCCACGTACCTAAAAGAGTGTTACGAGGAGGGGGAGAAAATTGTTCTCATTGGCCTCTGAGGATAGGACAAGAAGCAATGGGCTTAAATTGCAGCAAGGGAGGTTTAGGTTGGACATTACGAAAAACTTCCTATCAGTGTGGTTAAACACAGGAATAAATTTCCTAGAGAGGGTGTGGAATTTCCATCGCTGGAGATATTTAAGAGCAGGTTAGACAGACACCTGTCAGGGATGATCTAGAGCATGGGTTCCCAAACTGGGGGGCATGATGAAATTCCAGGGGAGGCATGAGGCGACCCAGCTCCCCCCCCTCCAAGTTTTGCTGCTATTTTTGTTTCTTTTCTCCGGTCAGTTCCCTCTTTTCCCCCTTCAAAAAGTTTTGTTGCTATTTGGGGAGGTGGGGTAAGGGTTTCTCAAAAATCAAAAAGGGGGCATGATGCTGAAATGTTTGGGAACCACTGATCTAGACAGTGCTTGGTCCTGCCATGAGTGCAGGGGACCGGACTTGATGACCTCCCTTTGTGTCATTTCCCTGGAGGGAAAGAGCTGATATTTTTCTTCTGCATCAAACTGGTGACAGGGAAGCTGTAAAGCAAGAGTCTAAATTTTCCTCAGTGCCTTGAGCAAAATCCCTCCCTGGTTATGACTCCGTTGATTTGCACCGGGGATGAATGTGGCCTTTTGCTTGCAACACATACAGGGTTGCAACAGCTCGTGTCTTGCTATTGTTATCCCAGGTCAAATGAGGCCATGGGTGTAGCCTCCCGCACGCCCTGTCCATGCAACTGTCATGGCACAAGCTGCCTCAAAGAACACTTGTCACTAACGGTGCATTCTCGAGTCGGTGCATTCTCAGTCGTAGCAAAGTGTTTCTCGCACACTTGGCCAGCTGAGCGTGGACAGATTTTGTTTTTACTCTGCTAGTGACAGATGGTCTTTGCTGTTGTTGCAGACAAACATTTGGGAGTGGAAATCAACATCCCATCAGCTTTATTGATGGTTGGGGTTGCATGTCGTGGTCATTCCCGTTCTTCGTGGTGAGCCCATTGGGCTTATGGAGCATTAAGGCACGGATGATGCCTCTAATAGATAGCAGGTTTAAACCTCCCTACCAAAAAGGAAGTCGTTCTTCATGCAACACAAAGTCAATCTGTGGAACTCCTTGCCAGAGGATGTTGTGAAGGCCAAGACTTTTAACCGGGTTCAAAAAAGAGCTAGATAGATTCATGGAGGATAGGTCCAGCAAATCGCTTTTAGCCAGGATGGGTAGGAATGGTGTCCCTAATCTCTGTTTGTCAGAGGCTGGAAATGGGTGACAGGGGAGGGATCACTTGATGATTCCCTGTTTTGTTCACTCCCTCTGGGGCACCTGGCATTGGGCACTGTTGGCAGACAGGACCCTGGGCTAGCTGGACCTTTGGTCTGACCCAGTTTGGCCGTTCTTACGTTCTAATGTTCTCCAGCTTCCCCATGTTCCCCAGACTTGATTATTATTAGAAACAAAGTATTGTCCATTTAAGCCCAAAGATTTCCAAACCTCCAAAGGAGTCCGGTCCCATCTGGGATCATCCCTGCTTAGGATCTCATCTGGTTAGCGATGAGTAAGTGCAGAAACAGTCTGAGTTTAGCACCTGCAGTTTGGCTCTTGCTCCTCCTTATTACTGGAGCATCCCAATAGTCCCGACAATGGAAACTTGCAGGAGCTGTTTTATTGTCTCGCGGGGCAGACCTATGGGGGCAGAAATGTGCATGGGGAGGAGTTGCTTGCTGCACATTAATCCTGCGGTCTGACTCAGGTTTGAGCCCAAGTCCCGCTTCTCCCCACATGCAGCTCAGTCTAGTTTGGGTCAACAAGTGTTTGTGGCCCAAGATGCTAAGATCGAGCAAGGGGCATGAGTGTGAGCCAGAGCCGAACCCTGTCCTTGCTGTGTGGATGCAGGTCTAGCTGCTGACCTGGGCCAGAAGGGCAAGATGAAGATCTGGGGCTGGTTCTGAGACCCAAGTCCAGCAATTTCAACCCAGGCTTACGGAGCAATGTGAACACTTAAGCAGGATGTGGGATCATGAAACCCGCACACCCGGGCTTACAATGCAGTGCAGATGTACCTTGTGTTGCTGTGTTCCCTGGTCAGCTCGTAGCTTTGTCGAAAACGTTACTGGAAGCTTGACCGAATGCGACAGTTTGGCTAGAAACACAGTTGCAACCACCCATTCCACGAAGACCTTCAGATGGAGTCTTGGGGGCCCGCAACACTCCCGCACCTTCAAGGACTCCTGTCGGCACCTGTTGAGAAGCAAAATATAGCCCTTCACAACTAAGCTTATCTGCTCTGAAGCCCATGCTGGACCAACATGCCTTTGAGACAAGGCCCTGTTCTGGGGGCAAGGCAGAATCACCTGCCCGAAGAGAGCACTGCGGGAGGCCGGGAAGGGGAATACTGGCTCACAAGGGGAAAAGAAGGATGGAACCTTGTCTCTGCTTCCTGGGACTAGGACTTTTCAGTTTAGAAAAGAGGGAGATATGATAGAGAGCTATAAAATCATGACAGGGGTGGAAAGAGTGAATAAGGAAAAGTGATTTACTTGTTTCCATCACATAAGAACGAAGGGTCACCAAAGGAAACGAATAGGTAGCAGATGTAAAGTTTTTCTTCGCACAGTCAACCTGCGGAACTCCTTGCCAGAGGATGTTGTGAAGGCTGGGACTTTAACAGGGTTCAAAAAAAGAACTCGATATATTCATGGAGGTTATTAGCCAGGATGAGCAGGGATGGTATCTGTTTGTCAGAGGCTGGGAATGGGTGACAGGAGAGGGATCACTTGATGATTTCCTGTTTTGTTCACGCCCTCTGGGTCACCTGGCATTGGCCACTGTGGGCAGACAGGACACTGGGCAAGATGGACGTTTGGTCTGACCCAGTCTGGCCATTCTGATGTTCTCCCACCCTCGTGGGGGATGCCGGAGCTGCAATTGTGCCTGGCCCTACACTAGGCAGCATTAGGGGGCAGGGAGGAATTTTTGCGCACCTGCTGCTTGCACATGGAAAGACCAAGCTCACTCTAGCTGTGGAAGGGGCATCCTCTCATCACCTTCCCAGAGCCGCTCTCCTGGCTAAATGCACGTCCCGACTAAGTCGAGGCTGTAGTGGCGCAATAACCCTGCTGTCGGAAGCTGCCAGCTCTGGGCTTGCCGTATGAGAATTTCCCAAGCCGCCTACCTCGCGGGCCTTCCCTGCACGTTGCCGTTACAGTAGCTGTGTGGAGGAACCAGGGGTCACTCGAAGGACAGCACCCCGGTGGGAAAGGCTGATGGGTGGTGGGTGATGGAGGCACATCACAGGCGGTTCGCAGTGCTACCATGCCAAGGCCAAGGAACCGGTGAATTCCTCCCACCGCCGTCAAAGCATGTCGGAAGAGGGCAACTTTGAACCCACCCCACCATTTCTTTCCCTGAAGAGTCAGGGGAAATCTGGAGGTGTCCGTAGATGTGTGTAAGGGAAAAGTCGCCCGTTGCTCTGTGCCTGGGCGAAGCCGCTGGGACGCAAAGGCCGATGTGCTGAACACTCTCAAGGGTTAACAACCACCACAGCGATGAAATCACAGAAGCCCCTTCTCTTGGAACAGCTAAGTTGAAATGACAGCTGCGCCCGTCACCTGTTGAGAGTTCAGACAGCCGCAGCTGTGCCCGGCGCGAGCCCCGCCGCTTTGAACCCTGCCGGATTAGAAAAACAACACGCTTGTGATCGGAATGCCAATAGCCTCTTGGGGCGCGCTCGCTGCTGGCAAGTCGAGACGACCACGGGGCGATGCGGATACAGGCGATGCGTGCCCATGCCTGCTCCGTCTTGACTGCTGCCCGGCACCGGGAGCTAGATTTTATATTGCTCCCGGATCCTGAGAGATGCTGTAGCTACTAACAGGTGAGACTCACTCCTGAACGTCTCGGCTTTAACTAAAATGACAGACCAGACTCACTTCCCCCACATGGGTGCCGTCAATTTAGGGAAAGATGGCAGTTACTTTACAGCATCTTTGGGCCTTTATAAAGACTATCTATTAAGTCAGAGGGGGGCAAATGCCAGCCCTGGCAGACCACTGCCACTATATTTACCTGCACCTCCACAGGTATGGGCAATTGCAGCTCCCATTGGCTGTGGCTCACCATTCCTGGCCAATGAGAGCTGTGGGAAGTGGTGTCCCGGTCTGCATTGCTTCCTAATTGGCCAGGACGGAGATCCATGACCAGAAGCGCAGGTAACTATAGCAGCGATGGCCGGCCGGGGCTAACCCTGGGGATTCCCCGCTGTTTTATTGCCCACCGCTGACGTAAGTATTCACTGGCCAGCCCACAAGTTTCATGCGACAGTTTGGCTCTGTCAGGATATTTAGAAATGAGGCTGTTTTTACTTCCTTGGAGCTGTCGATAGATTATTTCACTCACTTTGCCTGCTTTGGCCTAGACTAGTAATGGGGTCACCAATAGAGCTATGCAAAAATTTCCTAGCGAAACCAAATTTGGCGAAAGCTCTCTGGGCTCTGATCTTATGACTGAACTGAAATTCAGACCTGGTTCATGATCAGTTGTGTCAAGGCTCAGTAACTCACAGGTGCTTGGGGGCCATATTTTGATCAAAGTTTGGTCAGTTCAGGTTTCAGGAAGGAGCTCCAGTTTTGTGATGGCTCCAGATGGAGATGCGGCCAAATAATCAACCTCTGCTCGAGATCCAAACTTGGAGGGGATAAGAACATGAGAATGGCCAGACTGGGTCAGACCAAAGCTCTATCTAGCCCAGTATCCTGTCTATCGACAGTGGCCAGCACCAGGTGCCCCAGAGGGGGTGGACCAAAGACAATGATCAAGCGATTTGTTTCCTGCCATCCCTCTCCAGCCTCTGACAAACAGAGGCCAGGGACACCATTTCTATCCCCTGGCTAATAGCCTTTTATGGACCTTACCTCCATGAATGTATCTAGCTCTTTTTTAAATGCTGTTATAGTCCTAGCCTTCACAGCCTCCTCAGGCAAGGAGTTCCACAGGTTGACTGTGCACTGTGTGAAGAAGAGCTTTCTTTTATTAGTTTTAAACCTGCTACCCATTAATTTCATTTGGTGTCCTTTAGTTCTTATACTATGGGAACAAGTAAATAACTTTTCTTTATTCACCCTCTCCGCACCACTCATGATTTTATAGACCTCTATCCTATCCCCCCTCAGTCTCCTCTTTTCTAAACTGAAAAGTCCCAGTCTCTTTAGTCTTTCCTCACAGGACCCGTTCCAAGCCCCTAATCATTTTAGTTGCTCTTTTCTGAACCTTTTCTAATGCCAAAATATCTTTTTTGAGGTGAGGAGACCACACCTGTATGCAGTATTCAAGATGCGGATGTACTATAGTTTTATATAGGGGCAGTAAGATATTCTTTGTCTTATTTTCTATCCCTTTCCTAATAATTCCTAACATCCTATTTGCTTTTTTGACCGCCACTGCACACTGTGTGGACGTCTTCAGAGAACTATCCACGATAACTCCAAGATCTCTTTCCTGATTAGTTGTAGCTATATTAACCCCCATTCTGAATTCAGCATTGCACGTTCGTCTGGTATGGAGCCATGGCTGAGATACAACGCCCAGAGTCAGGGGCAGATGACTGTTTTGCGGGGCCCCCCTTTGCCACGGCGCATGCGCGGGGCTTTCTGAAGCGCGGGGCCCGGGGCGGCCGCCCCGTTTGCTCTGCCGTATATCCGCCCCTGCCCAGAGTTGGTGTGGGGGAGAGGGGAGGGGTCATATCCAATGCCCAAGTTGGAGCTCTCATCTAGTTTCGACCCCCACACCAGGCAAAATGTGATTTATTCTGATCAGTTTCATTTTCAATGTTGAGGTTTTGAGGGGCCTGATAGAGGGTTTCTGTGATGGGGTGGACCAGGCCTTTTGAGGCTCTGTGATGGAGACCTCATGGTCCTACCACACTCTTCCCCCAGAGCAGGGTAGGTGAAGCTGCATCGACTCTCAGAGAGGGCACAGTTTGTTTCTCTCTTCCATGGTAGTCTGTGCCTGCACTGAGGATGAAGTGACAGCTGCCTCCTGCAGGAAAAATAATAGACAGGAAAGCCCCAACATGCGACCGCCCGAGTTCCGACCCCCCCGCACTTACAACCGTTTTTGTAAGCGCGGAAGGGGCCGAAACCCCCCGACTTACATCCTTGGCCCGCATTTATGACAGCGCACTGCGCCTATCGTAAATGAGGGCTCGAGTTACGTCGCCCCCGACTTGCAATGCTTCCTTGGGAGCCAATCGCATCACAAGTCAGGGGCCACCTGTACCTTGAATGTCACAGTGTTGTACTCCGAGGACAAAATGGTTCCTAGCTATGCGGGCAGCTGTCCCCAGCTGAGCATTCGGAAATATTGCCCCGGGCATCCAGCTTGGGTGGCAGGAAGGGGGAAAATCAAAGGATGAAAAACGGCGCTGGAAAGTTCAGCTACTGGAGATGCGGCCCACAGGGAATTATTTGTGTTGGCCAGAGTAGACGGTAAGTAGACAGAGGGCCTGGGGAGCTGTCTATAGGACGGTTATCAAAGAAAAAAGAGTCGGAAGTGGGCGATGAAAAGGCAGCTGCGAGGATAATGAACCTTGTCCGGCTCTCCATCTAATCCCCAATTACTGAGCACGATTTCCTGGCTTCTCCGATCGGCTCTGATATTAGGCCATTGAAAAAGCTTGTCTCGCCAGTCCTAGCATCTCTCCATCCTCTGGTGGCTTACTCCCTCCTCAGGCTGCATGCACTGGCTACGACAGCCTGCAGGGGCCAATGCCCATTCCTTGTGTTGTACTAGGTGATAGAGTGTTTGAGAAAAATGTCCTTTTGTAAGAAAGTGGAGCAGTGTTTGTAGCCAAATGACCAATGAACCGGCTGCTTGGGAAAGGTGTCCTGTTAAGAACATAAGAACGGCCACACTGGGTCAGACCAAAGGTCCATCTAGCCCAGTATCCTGTCTTCCAATGGTGGCCAATGCCAGGTGCCCCAGAGGGAGTGAACAAAACAGTGAATCATCAAGTGGTTCATCCCCTGTCATCCATTTCTACAAACAGAGGCTAGGGACACTATTCTTGCCCACCCTGGCTAATAGCCACTGATGGACCTATTCTCCATGAATTTTTTTTTTAACCATGTTATAGTTTTGGACTTCATATCCTCTGGCAAGGAGTTCCACAGGTTGACTGTGCACACTGTCAAGAAAATCTTCCTTTTGTATTTTTAAACCTGCTACCTATTAATTTCATTTGATAAGCCCCAGTTCTTATGTTATGGGAACAAGCAATTTACTTTTCTTTATTCACTTTCTCCAGACCTGTCATGATTTTATAGAACTCATATCCCCCCCTTAGTCTCCTCTTTTCTAAGATGAAAAGTCCCAGCCTTTTTAATCTGTCTTCAGATGGCAGCCATTCCAATCTCCTCATTATTTTTGTTGCCCTTATCTGGACCTTGACAGGGCTATAGAGGCTGAAGGCCTCTTTCTATGCCCAGGTCAGGTATGTAACACAGGCAATTTTTCCCCCCTGCAAGGATCCCCAAATCAATCCTGACTGATGGATTTTTGTGAGTTAATAAGAGGAGACTCCAATTCTCAATCCATCCAGTCCTTGGTCTCTTTCCGGAGACACCCAACAAAGGTGTCGAAAGTAATGTGAACAATCCGTTCACCAGGACCACGATGGCTAGACAGTCTTTGCTGAGGCCACTGGACGACTCGAATGGCTTTCAGTCACTGCCAGCCTGATCCGGAGTCGATCCAGTGATGGAAAATAGAACCCTCTATCTCCTGCTCCTTCCCGCCCCTGTCAGTCTGCCTGCTGGGTGTGTCTCTCTGCAATCCATGGGACGTGTTTTGAGTTGGTTTTCTGTGTGCTGCACCTCTAAATGTAACCCATCCTGACATCTCAGGACAGTGCTGTGATTGAGTTCAGGAGGTTTGTGTTATAGTGGGTAGCACACATTGTGATCTATCTATCTGTCCACATACACCCCATCTATCTATCTATCTATCTATCTATCTATCTATCTATCTATCTATCTATCTATCTATCTATCTATCTATCTATCTATCTATCTATCTATCTATCTATCTATCTATCTATCTAAATCATTATATTGGCTTTTTCTTTTGTCAGTGTAGGGATGTAATAATGTAGTCAATTAACCGATAACCAAAAGCTTATAGGTTAATGCTATAGACAACACGCATTTCCCTCCCCCACCCCAGAAAATTTCCCAAATTTCAGCTTGCCCCATTGAAAGCTGGGAGGATATTGGCTTGATTTAGAAAAAAACAGCAACTTTCTTTCTGGTACTGTACTTTAAAAATTACCCAGCCTCGCTCTCTCTCCTTGCTCATATTTTTGCTCTATTTATGCACCAGATTGTAACAATAATGTGATTTATGACAATCCATGGAGTTTAAGGGCACAGGGTTGAGCGGGGTTTTCCCCCCCCTCCTTCCTCAGGTGAAAGAAAATGTAGAATGTTAATTCACAAGACATTATGACGACTGCTCCTTCAAACCTTGATTTATGAGCTCAAATTTATGAGTTAAAAATCATTATTCCACGTATATATATATATATATATTTTTTTTTTTCCCCCTGGCCACTTTAGTGCTCGTGAAAGGTGAGGCTTTTGACAGCTCCTGGAAATAAAAACCCGTAATATCCCCACAGCAAGTCTCTCTAAGACAAGGAAGGAGATGCCATGATGGCTTCTCCCTAGTGCTGCACATGCGAGTCTGTGAAATTCAATCGTTCATACTTAAGCAGGAAGCTCACACAGGACAGAACTAATTGGTGAGTTAATTCTGCAGGGCTGTGGAGGCCTATGCTTGAAAGTCTAGGGAGATTAACTACTGGTTCTCGATGAAGGCCATTCATATTCCTTGATGAGGGAGTAGAACGGAGCCAGGAACAGAAGCCTGTGATGAGTCACGACATGGTTGCTTTCTCCCATATGTGCTGATGGGCTTACGACAGTGGTTCTCAACTGGTGGGACAAGCCTTCGCCAGAGAAACTAGTCCCCGCTGGCTAGAGACGGGCTTATGTCCTGAAGTGGGTGGGCTTGTAGACCCCACAAAACTCCTGGGTGCGAGTAGCTATGCTGTGCCAGGGCTTCTAACTAGGAGCAGCGGATCTCCCTAAAAGTGGGAGACCACTGGTGCCCCAATCATGGCCCCGCACCTATCCTGCCCCTTCACCCAAACTCCCACCCCCGCACTGCCCTTTCTCCCTAAGGCCCTGCTCCCTCGCCACCTCTTCTCCCCAAGACCCTGTCCCCCACTTATTCTTCTCCATCCGCCCCCTCCGTCACTCACCCTTATGGCCCATTAACAGTGGTGGGCCATAGCATGCTCACTTTTAAAACGGATGGGGTCGCCCCCTCTTTCTGCCTCTCGCAACCTTCTTGTGCTACTTGGTGGTTGTCCTTAACGCCCCAGCGGCTGGAGGCCGGGGAACAGGCGAGAATCTCAGCTTTCACTTAAACAAATAAGAAATTTCTAGCCCTCCGAGCGGAGGATGTGATGTGAGCGCACCCTAACACCTCAGAAAACAGAAGGCAAACAGAGAGAGACTCATCCCTCCGCCCAGTGTGTATGTGTGTGTGTGTGTTTTAATCTGGTTTCTAAGTGAATCTCGTGAGCTTTGGAGGTGAGGACAGGCGCGCTGATCCATGCTTTGGGGTTGGCAGCATTGGTATCTGACCGCTGGATCTTCCCGGCCTCCTGAGAACTGTTGGTTCCTTTACAGTCTTTCTATCGCTGAGAATTAACGTGTGTAAGCTACCTCCCTAATACCGGGTGAAATGTGCTAGCTGAGTATTATTATATGAGTGGGAATCAATAAATACTTCACTTTTTTTTTCATGGCTATGTGATGTCTTTTGAAGGCAATTATCCTGGGAAATGAACACATGAGATTTCTGAAACGAGCCGCAGCCCATCTCCCAGTAGTGTAATCTCCTTGCTGATGGGGACATAATGCAGCTGATGAGAAATGTATCCCAGTCAAGCTGCCCTGCCTCTCTCCTGCTGCCCATCAGCTGCTCCGCTCCACTGACAGCAGTAAACCCCCCTAATTAAAATTTTAAATCGCTCTAAAAGCTTTAATTCACCGGGCTGTGATGGAGAAAGGGTGTCGTGTTTCTCCTCCCGCCCCACCTGTCTCGACTTAATTCACTTCTGCGGGTGGCCCCTGAAAAACCAACGTGACTTCAAAGAAGGAGGTATGGTCCTGTGGATTTATGCGGGAGCAGAGGGAATACATAGAAATGGACAATGCATTCAGCTATGTTCAAGTAGCATTAAAGAAGGAAAATACCAGCCACTCTTTTCCCTTTCATGTGCTTCTTCAAATGCTCTTTGTGGTTTTTGCCATTGGCCAAGGGAGATGTGTTGTTTCAAACCGACAGAGCTGTGTCCCCGTCCGCTTGCTCCTACACTGAGGTCGAAGCGCTGCATTTGTGACATCACAATCAGTTTGTTGGCAGCCATGAAACCCTGAGTTGCAAGTTTTCATTTGCTCCTGAATGGGCTTCAGGCTTTTTTGTGGAAATCCCTCAAGCTAAAAATAGTTCACTTGCCACACAAAAGATTTTGTGTGTTTTTAGTTTGCTTGATGAAAACTGGCTTCGAAGTGGGCCGTTTCCTGGGAAAATGTCCATTTTTGATGAAAACGCTTCTTTTTTTATTTAAAAAAAAAGGTGCCAGAAATGAAACGAAAAGGGTCAAGAATGCCCAAGTCTGTGCATTACAGATATGAGGAAATGGAAATCTGTCATGCGGGATATTTTTGTGGAACTTTTGAGACTCACAGGAATTCCTCTTCTCTGTAACGGGGACTCCAACAGCCCTGAATCTGTTTTTATTTTGTGCTTCCAAAATGCCTCAGGGCCCCAGGCCACATTATGGAAATTTCATAGAGAAAAATGAGCCACTTTTGAACCGGAAGGGCACACAATAGCAACTCAGATGGTATCTAATTGTTTTCCATCCCCTTCCTCCTCCTCCAAAACACAGACAGACTCTTTCCCCACTAATTGGGTTTAAAAAATTGATCCCAAGCTATGATTGCATCCAGCAAAATTGGGGGAGGGGGAGAGTTGGTTTGTTTTTCACCGAGAGGAAATTCTGAGGCTGAGAATGCGCTAGGATATTTGAGTCCATTTGGAAGTACTGTAACTTCAATATAGCTACTGTGGTCAAAACCTGGTTTGACTGATTAGCATGAACGCAGCTGAGTTGCATCAGAAACTACCTGCCAGATGGAAAGGGGACTTCCATTTTCCATACACAGGGAGAGATCTGCCTGAGACTGAAATAACTTTCATACAGTGATCCTTGCATGTCATGTGTTCCTCAGATACAAAGGTCCTAATGGCATCGATTGATTCATTGATCTATGGAATGATTGATCAATCTATTGATCAAGCTATCGAATGAGCCAACTATTTCTCCCCCCCCCCCCTTGGCACCATAAGGATCTATGTGCTTATGGCCCCAATCACTGCAGGATCTGAATTCCTCCATCGTGTCCGTCAAGGCAGCAGAAGCACCTATTTGTTCCCTGCACAAGTGACGGCACCTCACCAGGATCAGACCCTCTGATTAAGGAACCGAGATAATGCTATGTGACTTGGGTGACCAGCCATGATGCTTGAGGAAGCCAGCACCAAATATGGATGAATCCAGTCAATTTTCACTACAGTTGTAGTGGAAACCAAAGGTAGTCCAACTTTTCTTTAGGAAGGTATCATGCACCTATCTTGGCAATAGCTCCGCAGACCTGCCCTTCTCAACAATTGTCAATCACGCACAACGCAACCCTAGAACAGCCACACATTTCCTTGGGGGTTTTGAGCCGCAGGATGACAATCTTAAACTCTGGGGGGTGACGGATTCCTCACGACAGATGTCGCCCCCAAAAGAGCAGAGCGTGAGACAAAGGAGACTGGTGTGGATACTGATCAGAAGTCAAGTGTGATTGGGTTAGGTATTTAACCCAATGGGCTTAAACTGCAAGAAGGGAGGTTTAGGTTGGACATTAGGAAAGACTTCCTACCTGTCAGGGTGGTTAAGCACTGGAATAAGTTGCCTAGGGAGGTTGTGGAATCTCCATCGCTGGAGATATTGAAGAGCAGGTTAGACAGACAGCTGTCAGGGATGATCTGGATCAGTGGTTCTTATCCTGGAGAGCACGCACCCCGTGGGGATGCGAGATGCCCTTTCTGGGGGTGCGAGACATGCCAGATTTTTATGATCTATCTTAGGTTGAAAGAACTGACCTACATATTTTGAGAACCAAAGAGGTGCAGGCTGCAGTAAAGTTAAGAACCACTGATGTAGATTGTATTTGGACCTGCCAAGAGGGCAGAGGACTGGACTTGATGATCTCTCAAGGTTCCTTTCAGTCCTAGTGTTCTATGAGTCTATAATTTTGGTTCAGGCCCATGCCTGCCATGGGGCAAAGACTCAGATCTGGAGACAGAAAATATTAGCAGACATGGGATGGGACACAAGAACTTGGAATCATAGAACACTAGGACTGGAAGGGACCTCGAGAGGTCATCGAGTCCAGTCCCCTGCCCTCACGGCAGGACTCAGCACTGTCTAGACCATCCCTGATAGACATTTATCTAACTTACTCTTAAATATCTCCAGAGATGAAGATTCCACGACCTCCCTGGGCAATTTATTCCAGTGTTTAACCACCCTGACAGTTAGGAACTTTTTCCTAATGTCCAATCTAAACCTCCCTTGCTGCAGTTTAAGCCCATTGCTTCTTGTTCTATCCTCAGAGGCCAGGAAGAACAAGTTTTCTCCCTCCTCCTTGTGACACCCTTTTGGAAGATTTGCAACAACTTCAGGTTCTCTCTATTTAACTCAGTAATTGACGTAGCTACAGCATCAGGACTTAGTGGGGTAGATGATTAACTACCTGCCTATTCCCCTGAGTGGCTGGTATCTTACACACATTACAATATTTCCCCATTTAAATATTTACCCCACAGGTTACATAACCAACAAGAATAATTAGTAATAGATTTAAAACTGCAAATAATCATAATAAATAAAACCAGTCATAGTATCATAAAATACTAGAACTGGAAGGGACCAATCTGGTCCAGTCCCCTGCCCTCATGGCAGGACCAAGGCTACGTCTAGACAGCAAAGAAAAGTCGGAAAAAGATACGCAAATTGCAAACTGCAGTTTGCGTATCTTTTTCCGCTTTTTTTCTGAAGAAGCTTTTCTGAAATTTGGCCTGTCTACACGAGGCCAAACTTCAGAAACACCTCCTCTTTTGGAACATCCCTTCTTTCTCATACAATGAGGAATATAGGGCTGCCGAAAGAACGCATCTGCTTTTTTGGAAACTCTTCCAAAAAAGCAGGCGCATTCCTTGGATGTGGCAGAAGTTTTCTGGGATACTGGAGGTATCCCGGAAAAGCTCTGCAGTATAGACATAGCCCAAGTTCCAGCTAGATCACCCCTGACAGGTATTTCTCTAACTTGTTCTTAAATATCTTCAATGAAGGGGATTCCAGAACCTCCCTAGGCAATTTATTCCCATGTTTAACCACCCTGACAGAACTTTTTCCTAATGTCCAACCTAAACCTCCCTTGCTGCAATGTAAGCCCATTGCTTCTTGTCCTATCATCAGAGATCAAGGAGAATAATTTTCTCACTCTTTCTTGTAACACCTGTTTAGGTATTTGAAAGCTATCATGTCTCCTCTCAGTCGTCTCTTTTCCAAACTGAACAAACTCAATTCTTTCAGTCTTCCCTCATAGGTCACGTTTTTCAGACCTTTAATAATTATAGTTGCTCTTCTGTGGACCTTCTTCAGTTTCTCCACATCTTTCCTGAAATGTGGTGCCTAGAACTGGACATAATATTCCAGGTGAGGCCTAATCAGCGCAGAGTAGAGTGGAAAAATTACTTCTCGTGTCTTGCTCCCAACACTTCTGTTAATGCAGGTCACCTATTTTGTAAATGGCAAGGTGGCTCTTTCTCTCAGACAGAAATGCCTCATTTCAACCTCCACAAAGATACTTCCACTATCAATGTTGCCTTTCCGGAGGCAACTTGTCATTCTCTGATATGGTAACTTGAACGGGCCGTCCCTGAAGTTTGTCTGTTTGTCAACATCGTATTTGGTGACTTCCCCTCCAGCACCAATTTCTGGAAATCTGAACCTAACTGGACATTCTCAGGTGTCCATTCCAGTGTTCTTATGTGAACATCTCCAGAGTGAATCACAATCCTTTGATCTACAAATCTGGACACCCCCCAGAACTGTTTGGTAGGAGACTGGACCAGTAATAGCTGTAATGGTCGCTGAAGCTTCCAGTTGGGACCAGGACCAAAATGTTTAGTATAAACAGCTTCTCCAACCGTTTCTCATGTAGCTCCTATCACATCTATTATTTTTTACTGCATTTTTCCCATTCAGTATTCGTGCATGAGGTCTAACTAACCTTAATCTGAGTTTCTGTCCTATTAACATCTCTTCAAGAGTCACACCCTTGGCCAATATGGGGTTGTTCCACAAGACAAGTAATAAAACTCATGTCTATAGTGCCTAGAGGTAGTCTCTTAATTGCCCTCTTTAAATCACTCAGTTGTTCAGCTAATACCTTTGAGCATAGATGGTAAAGTCTCCTTGTAACATGTTGAACGCTGTTTTGCTTCAAAAATCTTTGGAATTTCAAAGAACTTCAGCTAAAGAACTTCCATTATTTGGTACCAGTAAGCCATAGGTACTAAAACTGGGTCTTAATTTTTCTCTGCTGGCTTTGCTAGGGGATGTATTCATGGGATAGATGTCTACCCCCTTGGAAAGTGCATCCACTAGAATTACAAACGTGTTCCTCAGGAATGATTCAGCATAACCACTATACACTCTTCTCTGAGACATATATGGCTACTTCCAAGGATGAGGTGGAATCACAGTAGGAACTTTATGATGCTCTTGACCTTACTCTCAATATCAGTGTCCATTTTTTGGCCACCACAGATAAGTCCAGGCTAACCCTTTCATTTGAGTCATAGCAGGATGTTTCTGGTGCATTTCATCCATAGTTACATCACGTCTTTGTCCTTGGTTTGAAATGATGACCCATCCTCTCCATAATACATGGCTTTGGTCTGAGGCCATCTCCTTAGCACCAAGTCTAACTTCTGCGAGAACTGGATATTTACTGTTCCATGATTTTCCCTGGAATGTTATCACTGAAGGGGTATCAAGATAGTCCATTAGTAACACGGTCTCTTCCCTTTTGTGTTTTTTTATGTCTCCCGTAAAAGCAAATGGCCGAAAGCATCTGCATTTCCTACCTTCTTACCAACTTTACATAAAATAGTATATTCATAGGCTGTTAATGTCACCGCTCATCTGGATTTTACATGATGCCAAAGAGACTTTGTCTCTTTATACAACGCGATCAGTGCAAATACAAGCGTGGGTCCATATATACGATCCTAAATGGAGAGAAATCGCTGCACGCCAGAGGTATCAGATAATTCTTGTCAATCTAATTGTGAATAACTGTGTTCAGCAGAAGACAGATCCATTATACAAATCCAGTTGGCTATTCTGATCTGTTTGCCGTCAGAGTAGCCAACTGGTGAGTTAAAATTGTTCCAATTCCGGAAGGAGGTGCATCATAAGTCAAGATCATTTCTTTCTCCACTTGATAATGGATCAGGATGTCTGAGGATTGCTTCCTTTTTAGCTCATTTCCAGTACCATTTATCACTCTTTTTAAGGCCAGGTCTACACTAGACCCAGAAGGGTGGCTTAAGGTACACAACTCCAGGTAGGGAAATAACAGCTGGAATCGACGTACCTTAACCGGAGCATGGCGCCCTCTTCACAGTGGCAGGGCGACAAGACCAAATGCTCTCGTCAGCTTCTCTTCCTCCTTGAGATGGTGAGGACTGCCAGCACCAACCAGGGGTGCCCTCTGCATTCAATTTAGTGAGTCTTTACTAGACCCGCTAAATCAAACATCAGAAGATCAATCTCTGGCACGTAACTATAGACATGGCCTCAGTAACATACACAGAAGCATTAGAAGTGTTGATAGGGATGGTGAAAACTTACTGTGGTACTTCAGCATAAGTCTTCAGCCCTGAAATATTGCTATGTGCTGGGGCATTACTTTGACGTTGTCTCTCGTCATTCACTTTATATCCCAGTGACTTGACATAGCGCCTAGGCATTCACATCCAAATACACCGCCACATGTGGAATTCCATTATCATTTTAAAAACAAACAAACCCGAACAGATCCCTCTGTGGCTCTTTGGGAAAGAACAGGAGATGGGGACACACCAAAAGGTACCTGGTTAAAAGTAAAAAATCCTTTGTGAGTATTTACAATGACAAACCTGCTTGAAATCTTCTTCCAGAGCTTTTTGTTGATAAGTACAGCTCATCTCTAACCTTACGAACAATTGCCCTCCTGCTAAGACTGCAAACAGAGTCTCAATTTTTGGAACTGGGTTCTAGTCTAATTATATGAATGGGACCTCTTGAGGAATATTTGTTTCTGGTATGCTATAGATAGCATTAGCCACTTCCTCCTCCTCTTTTTCATTGCTTTCTTCCTCCAATATATGAAAAGCAGAATGACTATGGGGTTGCTTTTCATCTTGGATTTGTGTGTCTGCTTTCTTGCTTTGTTTTGACACACTCTTCAAATGTGCCCAGTCCATCTGCCAATGTGACATATATCATTTTTTAAATCGACGGCACGTCGGGGTTCATTTGCATTTACAATGATAACCCACTTGGCTAGCCGACTAGGTATTTTCCCCAGTTTACTTTGCAATTTTGTGTATAGTACCTTGTGTTTTCTATAAGCTATTTCTATCTTTCCCAGGCTCCTGTGGGTTGTGTTTGTAAATCCTGTACATTTTCATTTGCAGATTCCATCGCCTGGGCCAATTTTAGAGCTGTTTCAAATGTTAACTGTGGTTCAGACAGTAATCTCCTTTGCATTTTGTCATCATTAATGCCACGAAATAATCTGTCTCTTAGCGTTTGTGTCAGAGTTACACCATAATTACAACTTTGAGAGAGCTTCCTTAGTGCTGCCACAAATTCTCCTACTGTCTCCCCGGATTTCCTCCACTGAGAGTTAAACTGAAGTTGTTCTCTTATTTCACAGGGTGTTGGGTTGAAAACAAATTTAACAGATTTACCAGCTCATCAAAAGTTTCTCTCCAGGCTTTTTAGGGGTTCACAGCTTTCTTACTAAACTGTTTTGGGCTCAACACTGCTGAGTATGATCACTTCCTTCTTCTTTTCTTTTGAATTCCATTAACAGTACAAAAAATATATATGATTTCACAGTTTTCTTCCCAAGTTTGGTGTTGTGGATTAAAGGATGAAATATTTCCAAATGGTGCTGCCATTTCCCTTGTATTTGTATGAGTGGGTAGTCCATGCTTACCGATCATTTTTTCCTTCTTTTCTTTTCTTTTCTTTTCTTTTCTTTTCTTTTCTTTTCTTTTCTTTTCTTTTCTTTTCTTTTCTTTTCTTTTCTTTTCTTTTCTTTTCTTTTCCAACTCCACTTCATCACCTCATAAATTATTAAGGGTCTAGAAAATATGACCTATGAGGGAAGACTGAAAGAACTGAGTTTGTTTAGTTTAGAAAAGAGGAGACATGATAGCGGTTTTCAGGTATCTAAAAGGGTGTTAGGAGGAGGGAGAAAAATTGTTCTCCTTGGCCTCTGAGGACAGGACAAGAAGCAATGGGCTTAAATTACAGAAAGGAAGGTTTAGGTTGGACATTACAAAAAACTTCCTACCTGTCAGGGTGATGAAACACTGGAATAAATTGCCTAGGGAAGTTGTGGAATCTCCATCACTGGAGATATTTAAGAGCAGGCTAGATAGACATCTATCAGGGATGATTCTAGACCATGGGTTCCCAAACTGAGGGGCATGAAGAAATTCCAGGGAGGGCGTGAGGCAACCCAACTCCCTCCCCACCCTCACCCCCACCCACCTCCGTTACATTTTGCTGCTATTTTTGTTTTTCAGCCCCAGTCCGTTCCTTTGTTCCGGCGGTCAAAAAGGCAAATAGGATGCTAGGAATTATTAGGAAAGGGATAGAAAATAAGACCCAGAACATCTTACTGCCCCTGTATAAAACTATGGTACGCCCACATCTTGAATACTGTGTACAGATGTGGTCTCCTCACCTCAAAAAAGATATTTTGGCCTTGGAAAGGGTTCAGAAAAGGGCAACTAAAATGATTAGGGGTTTGGAACAGGTCCCATATGAGGAGAGGCTAAAGAGACTGGGACTTTTCAGTTTAGAAAAGAGGAGACTGAGGGGGGATATGATAGAGGTCTATAAAATCATGAGTGGTGTGGAGAGGGCTGATAAAGAAAAGTTATTTATTAGTTCCCATAATAGAAGAACTAGAGGACACCAAATGAAATTAATGGGTAGCAGGTTTAAAACTAATAAAAGGAAGTTCTTCTTCACACAGCGTGTTGTCAACCTGTGGAACTCCTTGCCAGAGGAGGTGGTGAAGGCTAGGACTATAATAGAGTTTAAAGAGAAGCTGGATAAATTCATGGAGGTTAGGTACATAAAAGGCTATTAGCCAGGGGCTAAAATGGTGTCCTTGGCCTCTGTTTGTCAGAGGCTGGAGAGGGATGGCAGGAGACAAATCGCTTGATCATTGTCTTCGGTCAACCCTCTCTGGGGTACCTGGTGTTGGCCACTGTCGGTAGACAGGATATTGGGCTAGATGGACCTTTGGTCTGACCCAGTATGGCCGGTCCCTTTTTCCTTTTTTTTTTTTTTTCTCAACAAGTTTTGCTGCTCTGAGGGGGGGGGATATTGATGGTTTCTCAAAAGTCAAAAAGGGAGCCTGATGCTGAAAAGTTTGGGAACCACTATCCTAGACGGTGTTTGGTCCTACCCTGAGGGCAGGGGACTCGACTTGGTGACCTCTAGAAGTCCCTTTTGGTTCTATGATCTATATGTTGTGTAAACCAAACATACTCCAGCTTCTTTCTGTTTGGGCAAACACACATATCTTGGCAGTAGCTCCACCATCCAATACTTTTCCTCCGTTGAGGACAACAGGCACAGCACACGATTAGAACAGCCACACGTTTAACTATCTGCCTGCTCCCCCTAGTGGCTAGTTTCTTGTACACATTATAGCAACTGAACGGTTGACCAATAATCCACATGCTCCAGTAAGTTCATATTGAGATTCTTCAAATAACCAGACATTCATGGAAAAAACAGTCTGTCCAGGGACAAACTGCAAACAGAAAACAGGACCAAATTTAATAAAATAGCACTATGCAGTGAATCATTCAACCAGCTGTACTTTTAAGCAACTTGGGTCAAGTTAGTGCTCCGGCAAAACTCCCTTGATTCATTTTGGCGTTTCTTTTCTGTATTTGGCTCATGTTTTTCCCCTTAACTGTACAGTCTTCCGTATTCAGTGTAGGTACCTGCTTTTGCAAGTATAACAAAGGAATCTAATACAGGTACTTAGCACCCTTTAGGTTTTATTCACGGCTAATTATCATTGCAGCTGAAAACAGAGGATAACATTCTCAAAGCCAAGGCAAGTCATGTGTTACTGAGCTATTAATGCTCCTGGAGGGGACCTGGGGATTTTTAGACACCCAAGAAGTGTTTCAATGGTGTCATAAAATATGCCCCTGGAATATCCTAAAGCTGCAGTATTGTGGGTCTTAAGATTCAGATGAAAAATGTCCCACATTTCTGAACATATCTATGGGCTGATGCTGAATTCTCAGCCCAGTCTCTGGTTACCAAGGACGGGCCCTGGGGAAGTTGTTCTGAGATTACATCAGTAGAACGCGTCTGCTGAGTTTACTGTCTGGGAATCTAGAATACTAGAGGGGTTTTTTTTTTAATTATGTATATAATAAAATATGTTCCCCGACTGCCTCTTCCATGCAGCTTGCTGAGAAGAGAGGAAAAGATCTGAAACAACTCGAAAGTGCTTGTGAGCTATACATGTGGGTGATCGTGGCTTACACCTTGCTGCTTGCTCCCAGTGAAAGGGGCGAGGAAGATTTTAGTTCCCTTGGGGGCTCCGTGCTACACGTCTCACTGTGGGATGACTGTGGGGTTTGCAGATCTGCAACCCCCGAGTTTGTTGGACTGGTGTGTTAAACAACAAAGTCCCTTGGCCAAGGGCGCCGGCAGCCATGTTGGTCCCTGGGGCAGAGCGGGGGGGCCTGGCATTCTGCTCCCGAAAGGGGCGGGGCATCTGATGGAAGAGGCAGGGCAGGAGGGTAGATGGCACTCAGTGTCACCGGGAGCGCGACAGCTTCCTGCAGCTCTTAGAGCCAATCGAAGCACTGGCAGCGACTTAAAGGGTCTGGACTTCTGGCCACAGCCACGACGGCCAGGAGCCTGAGTCCTTTGAGAATCGCTGGCCCCAGGCCACCTGCCTCCCCCCATCCCCAGTTCTTGTGAGAGGGTGTTTCCCTCAGAGTGCTGCATTTTAGCAGTGGCCCGTGGCACAGGCACTCAAAACTATTTCAGCTTCTCATGCTACTGGAGGGGAGCTTCCCTCCCCCCGGGCAAAGTTCACCTGAGTAAACCGCGCCGGTAAACGAGGTTTACCGGAGCAGTCGACAAAGGCTTCCTTTGTCGACCGCGCCGCATCTAGACTGCCGCGCTGTGCCGGATCAGCTGATTGTCAGCACAGCGTGGCGGCCATGTTTATTTTAATGAAGCGGGGATTATTTAAATCCCTGCTTCATTGACTATGTCGAGTCAATTGACTACGTCTACGGAGCCATGTCGTCTAGACACACCCTTGCAGCCTGAGCTCAGGCACTAGCCACCCTAATCCCGGCTAGCAGCCTCCTGGCGCACCCAGGGCCTAGTTTTCCCTTCTCCTCTTCAAAAGCACCCCAAGGGAGTCAGTTGGGAGCACTGCCCTCCCCATCTCCTCACCTAATCATCCCCCCAGTAACCCAAGGGAGAAGTCGAGGGGAGCAGCTGGCAGGCTGCCTCAGTGGCTCTGGAAGAAGAGGGTGCAGCCAGGGACATCCTGATGTGGCATGAGGGAAGGAGATAAGTGTGACGCAGGTTTCTCTCTTTCCTAGAAGTTGGCAGCCACCATGAAGTCAGTTTCCAGGACAACCCCGGCCTTTGGGAGGCTGGCACGCCTACAGGTATTAACCCCTGGATGTCGCCTGTGAATTTTCATTCTCTCATGAGGCCAACGAATTTCTCTACCGGCATAGCCCTGGGGATAAAGCCACTAGAGTTTTCCTTAAATCAGAGCTACTCAACATGCGGCCCATGGCCTGTTAGTGTGCGGCCCGTGGGTGTGGTTTGGGTTTAAGTGGCGCTCAACACATGGCCTGCAGGTGGGAGCCAAAACAAAAAAGGAGTCACTATAACGGTCTTCTGTTGATATGTGTTGTAGTAGTCAAATTCCTGGGCTGTCATTGCTCATTCAAAGTGCTGTCATAGGGGTGGAAATCAGGTAAATGTTCAATGTTATTAATATCAGCAGAACTGACTTAAATGGGGCCTGCGTGTTGTGTAGTCCTGCCTTAATCTTTGTATTCATGCCTGTCAGTGAGAGAGAAGCTATTTGCATATATTTGCATAGATATGTGCATGTCTATGCAACCACATTTAAGCGACCCCGATCCTTGGCCTTATCAGCCCTTCTCGGAGAATGCTTAGCAACCAGAGTAGCTTAGTATCTAAATCAAGGGTGGGCAAAAATGCCCACCAAGAGGGTGGATCTAGCCCACGGAGGCCCTGCTGCTCCCCTGCCCCAAGGAAAATTAGGGTCTGGGGGCAGGGGGAGCGCGCGAAGCCTCCTCCCGCCCTGCCAGGAGCACTTGGTGCTTTGAAGCACCGTGCGCTGCTCACAGGGCCGGGGGGGGGGGGGGGAGAATGGAGGAGGCTTCCTATGCTCCCCCGCCCCAGGCCCTAACTGGGCTAGGGTCAGGGGAGCGAGGGAAGTCTCCTCCCACACCAGGGGCATGGGCACCTTGGGGGAATGTGGGGTGGGGGCAAAGGCACTCCCTCACCTCCAGACCAATCATTGTCTGAGGGCGGGGAACCTGGAAATATCTTGGCACCACCTCTTCTGCTCGATGCCCCGCCCCTTCCTGTGCAGCCTGGGGCCACTTCAAAAATTTCTGAAGTGGGCCCCAGAAAAAAATGATTGCCCACCCCCATCTAGATGAATGAGGCATGAGAATGCATCGATGCTTCGTGGGAAGCAAGAGGAGGCTTGGGGGTAGCCCTGGGAGCAGTGTTCCCTCTCATTTTTTCCATCCACGTGTGGAATAAATTTTCTTATTTGCACCATGGCAAGTGCAGATGGGCACCACCAGCAGAAACACCGGGTTTTGGGTGATGTGGGCTCTCAGCTAATCTGCTGGGTGGCATTTGAATCTCTCCTGGGTGGCTGCACAAGTGCCCAGCTTACAGGAGCGCTGGGAGCCCCTGATGCTGTTAGTCACAGTATTGCTGAAGTGCTGAGGAACCCGTCTCTGACTAGTGCCCCATTGTGCTAGGGGCTGTACAGACACAGAACAAAGAGATGGTCCCTGCCCCAGAGAGCTTCCAATCTAAGTGTAAAAGCCTCCTCCGTTCTCCCCCTCTCCCCCCCCCCCCCACTCCGCTAGCAGATGGGGACAGACACACACAGGGGAGTGTTAGGGAACAATGAGTTCTCAGTGAGCCGCTGGGTGGGCACTGGTTTTCCCACACCTACCACCTAATCAGTTCTGCTCCCAGCTTGCATGCTCTCGAGATCTTGTTTCTGTTGGATTCTGCCCCGGATGCTATTGTGCACTGGAACCATGGAGGATATCATGTCGAGAGATGGGCTTGAACGGTGTTGTCCTCTGTTGGTTGGGATCCAAACGGTTCTGGAGTGTGTGTGTCCTAGACCCTCTACTGCCACGTGCTCCCTTAAAAGAAGTGGACGCGGTCTGTGCTTTCGGAGTGAAATGATCTTAGCTCCACTTCTGCTGTGGATTCTGAGCAGCCGTGGCATGCAGCAATGTAAGGACCTTAAACTCCAGAGGTGACGGATTCCTCCCCACAGATGTCACCCACGAAAGAGCGTGATCCCAAACAGACTGGTTTGGATCCAGCTCAGAAGTCAAGCATGACTGGGCCAGGTATTTTGGGTTTGAGCCCATGCCTGCCCTGTGGCAAAGACTCAGACCTAAAGAGAGACCGAATGTTTTACCAGGGACAGGACACAGGAAGTGGCAAGATTTGCTACAAGTTGCGGTTCTCTCTCCAACGCAGTAACGAACGCAGGGACAGCCCCAGGGGTCAGTGTGGGGGGGGGGGGGCATGAACAGGGACACATTAGGGGCTTCTGTGTGGGGCAAGTGGAGTGGCTTGACGGCTGATACGTGTGCATTTCTAAGGAGGTCCCAGCTCCTGGATTTATCGCTAGCAGGGAAATGGAGAGCTGTCCCCAGACAGCTGGGGATTAACCGCGGGGATCTGTGACATGAGAAATGGCGTATGGCTTCCTTTGGTCAAGCTCACAGGCACGCATTTGAACGGCGGCCAGTCGAACTCGCAGGCCAATCCCGCGCAGACGGATTCCACCTCGGAAAACAAGCAACGCGCAGAGGGCTTGGCAGGGCCGCTCGGCACTGGCAGCTCCCCTCCCGAGCAGAGTCAACGCTGAGCGAACGTGAGTCGGGAAGAACCTCTAATCCCGAGGGACGGGGGGAAGGAGCAGCTGGGCAGAGCTGATGTCATCGGGGCTGTCTGCTCTGCCTCAGGCCTGCGGGGAGACGATTCCCGTTTGCCAAGGGCCAGATGGCACCTCAGACCAGATGAGCAAAAAAACGAGGGGGGGCGGGATCAACTCGGGGCTCCAGCCAGCCCTTGGGGGCACCGCGTTCGGGGCCTCTGGCGCCGACGGGCAGTGTCTCCCTTAAGGAGCCTCGATTGTTACAGCAGGGCACCTGTGAGCCCTCCTGCCCCTGACTCCTCTAGCAAATCTACAGGCTGCTCTCTGAGCTGCAGCTCTCACCCGCTGCGATTGGTACTGACGTGCCCAGCCTCGTGTTTTCTCTATAGGATCTTTCTCTTCAGGGGCAGAGAGTTATTATTGAATCACGTCTGTTACAGTAAGGGCAGGGGGTGGGGAATAATTTTGCAGGGGGGGACTGCTCCATGAATGTTGGTTTGTGGTCACTGGCCGGCCCCACCCTGGGGAGGGGAGGGGCCTCAGGCAGAAGGGGCGGGGCCTCTGGCGGAAAGGGGAGGTTCTCTCTAAGCCCCTTGCAGGGGAGAGGAGACTTGGCGCACTCCCCCAGCCTTCGGCCAATCAGGACCTGGTGGCAGGGGAGTGCTTGAAGTCATTCGCTGTTCAGAACGGCTGATGGCTCCCTCCAGGCACCACCCGCCCCGGCAGGGGGCGGGAACCACCAGCCGCTTGGAATAGTCGGTGACTTTGCGCACTCCCCTGCCTCAAGTCTCCATTGGCCTTGGGAGGCGGGAGAGTCGCAGGGCAGGGCACAGGCTGGCGCAAATGGCTTGGCGGGCCAGATCTTGTCCATCCCGGTGTAGGGGCCAACCCGGTGGATCCTCACTGTGCTAGGTGCTGTACTAACACAGAGTAGTAGACAGTCCCTGCCCCAAAGAGCTTACAATATAAATAATACAGGGGTCGACTCTCAGCTGCCAAGATTCTCGGCAGTGTGGCAGTAGCCACAAGGGAGTTAGCAGTGGGTCTGTGATTCCTGGCCAATTCGATCCCTGCTTGGATTTGTACTGCAGCTGGCGATAGCCCCCGAGGGGCAGCCAACGTCTGGGGATGGCTGGAGCACAGGGCGTGCCCAGCATTCCCCCTCTTCTTCCCACTGAGTCCCCCCTGTGGGTAGCTGTGGGTGCATGGCATAGAAGTGCACTGTGCTGCTGGGGGTGTTGCCATGGAGACATGGAGTGCACCATGGGACCAAGGAGCCAGATCACCATGGTAGGAAGCGCGGGAGAGCTTGGTGCTGTGACCTCGTTCTTTCTGAAAAGCTGACTGGCCTAGGTCAGGGGTGGGCAATAATTTTTGACTGGGGGCCACTTCAGAAATGTTTGAAGCAGCCCCAAGTTACCCTAGAAGAGGCGGGGCCTCAGGCAGAAGGGGCGGAGCCCAGACACTTCCCCGCCCACAAACCCTGATTGGTCTGTGAGTGGGGAAGTCTTTGCCCCGCCCCCGAGAAAACTGCGAGCTGTTCTGAACGGCTGGCGGTTCCCTCTAGGCACCCGCGACCCTGGCGGTGGGAGAAGACTTCAGGCTCCTCCCCCTCTACCTCCAGGTCAATCAGAGCCTGGGGGCTGGGGGAGCACGCAAAGCCTGCACCCGGCCTGCAAGGGAGTGCTACATTTAGAGTCACCCACCAGCTGAGCGACAGCTGGCCGTTGACTCTAGGGGTACGTCTCGACTACATGGCTCCGTCGGCGGAGCCATGTGAACCAGTTTACCCAGCATAGGCAAAGAAGAGGGGATTTAAATAATCCCCATGTCGTTAAAATAAAAATGGCCACTATGCTGTGCCGACGATCAGCTGATCCGGCACAGCGCGGCAGTCTCGACGCAGATCTGTCGGCTGGGGAAACCTTTGCCAACCGATCCTGTAAACCTCGTGACCCCCAGTTTGGGAACCTATGAGAGTCAACCAGCAGGGTTGACTCTAAGCACTGTGTGCTCCCCCATCCTTAGGTCCTGGTTGGCCTGGGGGCAGAGGAGTGGCAGGATCTCTGTGGCCTGGATCAACCCGCTTGGAAGACCAAATCCAGCCTACAGAGACTCTTTTGCCTACTCTGGCCTAGGTTGTGCTTTAAGTCTCACCTGCCCCAGGTCTGGCCCACTGACCTCCATGATTTCCAATGTCAGGGCATGACAAATCTGGGATTTCTGCACACCCTGCAAAAAAGTTAGCATGTCCGACCTCCAGCCGGGGTGGTGATTAAGAAGAATACTCAGCAAGTTAACGCAGACAATACCCAGCTTTTTATCCACACACATCATGCATTGCAGCAACACCATTTTACAGCTGGGGAAACCGAGGCACAGGGAAGTGACGCGACTTTCCCATGGTCATCCACTCATTCAGGGGCAGAGCTAGGGAGAGAATCTAGATCTCTTGAGTTTCTGGAGGAGGGAGGAACAAATATTTTTTAGGAAGATTTTTCTGGATTTCAAGATTATTCCCATCCTAGCCCCTATGTGTTGGGAGATTTTCAAATCCAATATTTGGAGGGGAGAAAAATAAGCGAGAGGTGCAACACATTTTCCCAATGGTTTTCCTATTTTTCGACTGGCTTTCGTTTTCATTCCACCCTCGCTCCAGCAAAGCAGCCTGTGCCGGATTTTGCCTTCGCAAATGTGAGGATTTCATTGTTTCAAAGGAACACTGCCAGGTAGTGAAGGCTGAAAAATTGGCCGTCGTAAAAATGTGAATGGGTTTCTGGTTTGGCTTGATACAGCTGACATCATCCTCACCTGCCATATTTGGCCATTTCCTAGTCTAGACTCAGCTAGAACGCAGAAGTTTAGATGCTGTTGCAGAAATGAAAAAAGTTGGAGGGGAATGTTAACCAAACATTTCAAAGGTCGGTTCTACAGGGTGGACCTCTTCAGTCTGGCACTCTCCGGTCCATAACATCCATGGTCCAGCGTGATTTCGGTTAGCCAGATGTCCACTTATCATGGGTGTGGCCAAGTCTCCTGCAGGCCCATAAAGTTTGTTTACAGCCACCTGTCCTGGTTCTCAGTGTTCTGTGCTGTTCTTTTGCTCTAATTTACCCCTAAATGTTTTCTAACAGCTTCAGGGGTAGCCGAGTTAGCCTGTTACAGAAAAAAACAGCAAATGGTTTGGTGGTTGTTTGTTTTCTAACAGCCCAGCAAGCAGTGGAAGTGTTGGTCATGCTGCTAGACGATATTGACCTGCTTTGGTTTGGCAAATTCTCTGTTTCAGCACTGGTAGGGTCTGGAGAATGCCAGACTAGAGAGGTTCAACCTATAAAAACATGCTGTGATTACGGTGAGTTCTTTTAGGGTACATCTAGACTACAGGCTTCTGTCGACAGAAGTTTTGTCGACAGATACTGTCGACAAAACTTCTGTCGACAAAGAGCGTCTAGACTACATTGAGTTCTGTCGACAAAGCAAGGTGCTTTGTCAACATGGTAGTGTAGACGCAAAGGACAGTTTACATGCAATAACACCTTCTGTCGACAGAAGGCGTTATGCCTCGTAAAATGAGGTTTACCAGCGTCAACAAAACTGCTGAGTTCTGTTGACGTTATGTCGACAGAACTCATTGGTAGTGTGGACGCAGGTATAGTTTTGTCGACAAAAGTCCACTTTTGTCGACAAAACTCTGTAGTCTAGACACACCCTTAGTTTCCAAACATTAAGGGGAAAACTATTCCCTGAATAAAAGATTCAAATATTGTGAATCAATATATTCGCCGAATGAATTTTTGCGTGATTCATGCAACATCCAGCTACCCACGTATGGCAAAAATAAATAAATAAATGAATGTGACTGAACAATTTACCCATCAGATAGTGGCAAAATTCAATGACTCACACGCTCTGTGTTAGCTCAGCTCTGAATATTAATAGTATCTCTGGAGCGAGTTTTGCCTTTTTAGCTTTTTGTTCTTCCGGCACCGTTTTTCTAACTATGAGCCATTCTGGTGCATTGCTGTGAAATCCTCATAGCACTTTTAAAAATGCCTTTGTTATATGAACAGGAAGCTAGAGTGAGTCAGAGCGAACAATTCTGCCGTTGTGGAATTGATTGGACAAGGAGAGTTATGCGTGAAAATTTTCTGTATTGTCCGTAGCCTCTCTCAGCGCAGCAAGTGCTAGGCCACACGGTGAAGTACCTACTCTGTTTTTTCCCTGAGCTCCATTGATAGCTTCTCACACATGCACATGCATAGCCTTCTGCCTGCATTACACACACTAGTAAGTAGGCTGAATGAAATAAGACACCGTAATGATGGCCACCAAGCTGAGAGGTACTTGATGCAGACCCTGGGCCCACTATGACGCAGCATACCCAGCAGCATGTGTTTCTCCTGGTGGTGCACATCTGAAAAAGACTTGGCGCATGTAGCAAAATTTATTCCACACCTGGATGGAAAAAAAATTAGAGGGAACATTGCCTAGGACCCTGCTTATACTCGTATGCTAAATATCCAAGATAAGCTTCCTGCGAGTGAAATCTGCTAGACTAGGCAGATTGGAGGCATTTAAAAAGAGGACTGGAGCAAAGGATTATACTGGAAAACTCTGGCCTGGTAGAGGGATGGCTTAGATGAGCCTGTGGGGGAGTTTGGTCACAGAAGACCCATTGGGATTTTTCCTGTGTGCTGATGATGTCACTGACACCCGCCTTCTGGCTGTCTGGGGCTCCCGACCACCCTGTCCCACTGGGCCAGATTCTCCGGTCTCCCCCAGACAAGGCAAAATGTTGGAGTCACCACCACCCTGAAGAGCAATGCAGACACTGAACCACTTCATCTCTGAGAGGATGCAGCTCTAGAGTAGTTGATTTGGATTTCCATTGATTATTCAATGATTTGATAAGGGCACCTCGCCTTTGAACTGTAGCCAGAGTCATGCCGGTTCCAAAACGGAAGCCCTGCAGGGAGTGCGGGGCCAGCGGGGGACTGATCCCATGCTCCCTGTGACGCCTAAGCCTTTGAAATGTACAAGAGCCCCAATGGGAGGGGAGGTAACTAGTCTCATCACTAGTTATGCTTATTGGATAGTCAACTAGTTGCTTACTTCCCTACTCTAGAGCACAGAACCCAGGAAACCAACCCTCAAAAGGGATCAGACCCCCAACTAAATCCATCATCCTCTGTTACACAAAGAAAGCTCATGAGGATGTTTGGCCTCTTTATCACTGAAGGGGAGATATGAACACTGGTTGTTCCCAGGTCACAATTATTTAAGCCCTGTTAATCTGCAGGAGAAGTTTAATAATTTGGGGGGGGGGAGTAAATAAAAAGGCCAGCAGCAGCTGGGGTGGAGGCTTTCCAGGAGATGAACTCATGGCCAACTGTTCAAAATAACTTTATTCGGTCGGCTATTAGATCAACCCACTGGGGACCAACCAATTATCTTTGATTACTGGAGGCAGATAAGGCCAGGGCTGAGCTGGAAACCAAAGGTCGAAAAGGATAGGGGGAGGGGGGCAGGGGGAAAGGCTGGCTGGGATGGACCGTGCGGTTCGTGTCGGCTGCACTGCTTGCTGAGGTTGGGGGTTGTCGAAACACAGACTCCCAGCAATGGGGACTGGTGCACTGGGTGGATAGCGCCCTGGCTGGGGGCTGACTCCAGCAATGCTCTGAATGGGCCCCCAGGGAGGGCAAATGTCATAGGCCAGCAGCAAGAGAGCTGGGGGGAGGTTGGGGTCAGTGGCTCTGGACCCCCTGGCAGCATGAACTTGTGCGTGCAAAGGGTGGTGTTTTGGTACGTACGCACCAGTAAGAATGGGTGCACGAGTGTGGGGGGGGCACGAGCGTGTGTGCCCTCACGTTCGTGTCAGTTGGTGCACGGTTTGCGCCCGCACGAGCGGGTACGTTTCTGGGAGGGGCAGGTGGTAACGTGTTTAATCGGGCGTGTGAAAGGGCTGTGCCCACACCAGGCTGGTGCTGCCTTGGCCCTGCCTCACTGACTGGCCCCCTCTCGCTCGGATGCGACGTGCCGGCAGAGCAGCGCCTGGCGCCCTGGATGAACAGGAGCACGTGGGCACCGCCACGCCGGGCAGCCCAACCCCAGCGGGATTATCCAGGCCTAATTCGACTCAGCCGGCTCACGCCTTGGGTTCTCCTCCACACTCGGCTCCTGCTCCAGCAGCTCCTGCTTGAGCCAGGCCAAAGGGACAGGGGCCGGGCAAACGAACAACACGGGACTCTGTGTAACCGCAGACAGAGCTTAACCATGCGGGAGGAGACAGCCTCTTGGGCTCCCTCATGTCTCCCCGGCCAAGTGCCACCTGTCCCTTCCCTTAGAGGCAGAAAATAGCTGATGCGAAGCTCTGTGTTCTGTTGTCCCGTCTGCTCCACCGAGCCAGGGAAGGACGACCACAGAGCTGGGTGAACTAATTGTATTTTTTTTAATCCCAAATCCACGTTGCAACTAGAGACATGTGCAGAGGTGAAAGCCAGAGGTGCCAGCAGGGAGCTATTTAAAGAGCTTGCGGGAACCCGGGTTGCAATAGGACAGTCCTGGAAGAAATGTGAAGTTCCTTTCACTGCTTACGGATGCTGGAGGTGGTGGGGAAGCCCATGGCCAGCACTTAGCTCTCAATGCGGAGCCAAACTTCCCCAAAATGGGCGATTTGGGGAGCGGGTTCCAATTCCGCTGCCCGCAGCCGAGCTGGGATTTTGTGCCGTCTTGTTTCTTTGCTAAGCATTGGACTTTATGTTTCAGTGTGTCTATTTCTCCTCTTCCCCAACATGCTCTGTTCTCTCCCCTTGGATGGTCAGCGCCGAGGGGCAGCACGAACACTCTCGCTAGCTGTCCGTGCCGCTAGCGTGGGCCGAGACAGCTCTGCTTTCCTGTGTGCTGTGAGCAACCTGAGAGTCAGTCCAAACACCAAAAACTAGGCTGCCGGGAGCAGCCCCGTCGTGGCCAGGAGATGGACGGCATGACCAGTCGGTCTTTCCCCTCTCTCACTCCTATGAGTCAGTATTAAAAATAGACTGGCCGAAACGCCAGGCAAGACGGATTAGGGAGCAACCCTGCTTTGGCTGGGAGAGGGGCTGATCTAATGGGACTTTTCCATCTCTCCGTTCCATGCCTAATCATGCGAAAACAATGTACAAAGGAAATGAGCGACTGGTCCAGAGTTTGCCTTAGGCTGTTAGAATGCTAACATCATGTCTTGACCTGAGGAGAGCAAATCGGTCTCCTAAAGAGACTCTCTGGCTACGTCTACACTGACATGATTTTCCGAAAATGCTTTTAACGGAAAACTTTTCCGTTAAAAGCATTTTCGGAAAAGCACGTCTAGATTGGCAGGATGCTTTTCTGTGGCCAATCTAGATGCGCTGTTCCGCAAAAAATCCCCGATCGCCATTTTCGCAAAAAGTGCTTTAGTGGAAAACAAATCTCTGCTGTCAACACTGGACCTTCAAAAGTGTTTCGGAAAAAGACTTTTGCCCGAACGGGAGCAGCATAGTATTTCCGGAAAAGCACTGATGATCTTACATGAGATTGTCAGTGCTTTTCCGGAAATTCAAGCGGCCAGTGTAGACAGCTGGCAAGTTTTTCCGGAAAAGCGGCTGATTTTCTGGAAAAACTTGCCAGTCTAGACACAGCCTCTCTGTGTTGGAGAAGATAGAGTTGGATGATTCAGCAGGTGGTTCTGGAGAATGAAGAGTTAACCTCAGCTCTGCTTCCTCTTTCTCTTTCAGATGACATCCTGGGGACTTTGTGGCTCAGAGCTGCACATGAGGTGAGAAAATACCTGTGCGGTGACACTTTGCATCTCCTCCCCGCCCCTAGAGGGGTAAGGCACTTCCTAAGGCTGTGGTGCTCAACTGGTGGTCCATGGTGACTTTTTCGGTGGTCCACAGGAACATTGTCCAAAGTCACACGGCGTGAGCAGGCGCCGCCGTTAGGCTGTTTTACACCGTGTTCACACGCACGCGGCGCGTCAAACAGTGTCACCTAGGATGCAACCGCGTTGTGTTGCCAGTAACTTCTGTCTGAGGCTCTGAGCATCTGTGTAGCTGCCGCTGTCGTGCTGAGCGGCTGCTGTGTCGTTCGTTCTGTGCTGGAGGTGGTCCCCGAAAATTTTTTGATTGGCCTGGTGGTCCGTGGACTGAGACGAGTTGAGAACCACTATCCTAAGGGGAGCTTTCTGGTTCCTTCCCTCCCCTTTCTAGCCTATTATAAACACTGTCTTCTTAGGGAAACGATTGCCAAGGGCATTTGTATTTTTTTTCTGCTCTGACCTGTCATCAGCACAATGAGGCCTTAATTTTGGCTTGTGAGAAAGTTTGTTCTTGGTCTTAGGTCATGAGAGAGAGGCCCCGAGGGTAGCTGGGTTGTAGGGTGCATCCCACCTGGGATGCATTCTGGGGAGAGGGGAAACCCCAAGTCACCACTAGCTGCCCATGCTAATAGAGGCCAGGCCTAATGCATGAGCAAGGGTCCTCAGGAATAAGTTTGAGTATAACGTCTGCCTTTCCTGTGCATGCTGTTGAGCTGAAGACCAGCAACTCCAGCAGGGAAATCCCCATTCCAGGTACGCGAAGGAAACGCTCTCCTTTTCCAAAAGGGCATCCGTTAACGTCGTGCCTCGGTCTGGAATTGATTTGACTCCAGCCCACAGAGCGGTAGCTACTGGGATTTCACAAGCGCCGGAGTCTGAAAGGCCTTTCATCTTTTCCTCGACAAATCGGTCTGATGTAAGCCCCAAATCCTGACCACCTCCGTGTTGGCAAGGCCTGCGGTGTGCGCCCGAGGGGCCTGGCCACATTCCAGCACGGGTAGGTACGTTCCTTCGTTGGACGTTCTTCTGCTAGTTCAGACACATCCATCAGCGTTCTTTGCTTCCATGGAATGTTGCTGGGCGCTGTTAAACGGCCGCCGTGCCACGCCCCAGAGGAGGTTGCATTTCAGGGGCCTGGGGAAGGGATTTTTGTGTAATGGGTGGGATTGTTCCCCGGCTTCCTGCAAGCCAGCCTCTCTTTACCTAAGCAACAGCAATTCTCCCGTTTCTAAAACAGGCTGAACCTTTCTGGTCCAGAACCCTCCGGACCTGACTGGTCCCGAACCAGGGAATTTGCTGGACTGGGGGAGGTCAATGCTAGCCCCTCTGCTCCTGGCTACTGACCCCTCATCTCCCTTTCCCAAGGGTGCTGAGGTTTGCTCCTCAGGGTGCCAGGGCTCCGCTCCCAGATGCCAGCTCCCCGCTGAGGGCCCCCAGGATGCTGGGACTCCTCCATCAGTCCCAGGGACACCGGGTCTCCTCTCCCCCATCCCTCCGGGCCCTGCTGTTCCCTGGTCCCCAGATGGCCGAGTCTTCCCAGTGAACACCCCAACCCCAGAGCACCCACTGGATCACCGAGGAGGCCGGACTAGGGAAGTCCAGATTAGGGAGGTCCCACCTGTCCTGTTGCTCCTGACGTGTTATTTTGGCTCTGGAGGCAAAATGAACACGTAAAGTGTCAACATGAATCCAAACGGCAAGTCGCTGGGATTTGTTCTGCCCTCCTGACAGACTGATTCTCCTGTCCTGGGAACCCTGGGGGCCAGATTCAGATTTCAGTGAGGCTAGTATAAATCTGGAGGAATTCCAGGTTAACACCAGTGTAACTAAAGTCAACATACAGGCTGGTCCCTCTAGCCGTCATTGAGAAACAGAGTGGGGTAAGGGGACCCGGACCCCCGCTACCTGGAGTCAGAACGGTGGAGGCTGCAAAATGCACATATTGTGTTAAGAACCCGCCCCCGCCCCCTCTCTGGGATAAGAACTTAAGAACGGCCAGACTGGGTCAGATCAATGGTCTATCTAGCCCAGTATCCTGTCTGCTGACAGTGGCCAATATCAGATGCCCCAGAGGGTGGGAACACAACAAGTAATCCTCACACGATCCCTCCCCTGTCACCCACCTCCAGACAAACAGGCTAGGGACACCGTTCCTACCCATCCTGGCTAATAGCCATTGATGGACCTAACCTCCATGAATCTATCTAGCTCTTCTTTGAATCCTGTTAAAGTTCTAGCCTTCACCACATCCTCTGGCAAGGAGTTCCACAGGTTGACTGTGTGCTGAGTGAAGAAAAACTGCTTTTTGTTTGTTTTAAACCTGCTGCCTATTCATTTCATTTGGGCTGTGTCTAGACTACAGGGATTTTTTCGAAAAAAGTGGCCTTTTTTAAAAAAAAACTTCCCCTGCATCTAGACTGCTGCTGCGTTCTTTCGAAAGTAAATCAAAAGGATGCGGCGTTTTTTTTTCGACCACGGAACACCTCATTTTACAAGGAAGAATGCCTTTTTTTGCAAGTGCTCTTTCGAAGAAAGGTGCTATGGAATGCAAACTGTGCTTTTTCGAAAGAGAGCCTCCAGACTGCCGGGGTGCTCTCTTTCGAAAAAGTGGCTTGCTTTTTCGAAAGTACTGGTTGTCGGCTAGATGCTTTTTTTCGAAAGTATCTTTCAAAAAAGCCTCTTTCGAAAGAGGCTTGCAGTCTAGACGTAGCCTTGGTGATCCCTAATTCTTATATTGTGGGAATAAATAAATAACTTTTCCTTATTCACTTTTTCCACACCAGTCACGATTTGATAGACCTCTGTCATATCCCCCCTTAGCCTCTTCTTTTCTAAGCTGAAAAGTCCCAGTCTTTTTAGAAAAGAGGAGACTAAGGGGGATATGATAGAGGTCTATAAAATCATGACCGGTGTGGAAAAGCTAAAGTGACCATGTAAAAATAGGTCCCTTCTGGTTCTGCATACCAGCTCCTTGCCTGTCTCTGAGTTGGATCTTCTGACTTTTTACCGGTGCAAACATTTGCCGGGGCCTGCTAAAACCACAGAGCTAAGGGAGTGTTAGTGGGATTCTGTTTGGCACCGAAAAAGATCCGCAAAGACCAGAGTTGAGGCCTGAAGGAACAATTATGATTCTAGTCCAACGGCCTTTCAGAGCCCCTCCCGTATCGAGCCCATAGCATGTGTGTGTGGGTGTGAGAGAGAGAGAATTTGATGAGCTGGAAACCTTGAGAGTGAAAATGATTGTTTTGATTTGCCAATGGCCATCGCTTTCAAGGAACTGTCGTTCTGATCCCGTTTCACACGCATTCAGAGCATCAGCCCAGGGGAAAGCAGCTGGGAGGACACAACGGCTGGACACACGAGAGCCTTCACAGGGTTACTGATTTTGTGTCCGAGTTGTGTGGGACACCGGGCGTGAAAGTGAAATGAAACCATCAGGATCAAAGTGACCCCCTCGGAGGCGTCCTCACCTTGAGCATTGGGGCTCTTGCCGGTTTCACATCCGCCCCTGAAAAGCAAAGGGAGCAATCACTGAGCCAAAGAGGAGGGGGGGAAAAAGTCATTTAACGCCCCCCCCTCCCGCAAAACGCCTGTGCATGAAACCCTTAACAATCTACAGGCAACAGCGCCCCCTAGTGTCAGCCCTCTGGCTGGGCTTCAGACAGGCCCATGCCAATGGTGGAGCCCAAGCCTGGAATTCCACAGCTTACGCCCATTTCTGTTTTCCAGCACAGCCTCTCTTATCTCCTCCCTGCGCGCATGAAGCCATCCCCTGATTTCCTGCCGGCTGTGTCCGTGTCAGCTCCATTTAGCAGCATGAAATCAGGATTGTAACAGGCAGGGACATGTGCACATCAGAGCCCAGAGCCCAAATGCCGGGTCTGGCAGCCACAGCATCTGCTGTCTGGCATTTTTCCTCTTCTGCTGTCAGAGACGTCAAGTGTCCTCTCCCACTCCCGGCCACAGCACAGGTCAAACGCTGCCAACCCAGACTGTGTTCCTGGCTGCTGGGCCGGAGTGCTAGGCACTGCTAGCCAGGAAGTTTTACTCGCTCGTGTCAGCCGAGAACAGAGTCCAGTGTCTGGTTTTGGAACCTCTCCAGGCAGATTAGCTCTGGTTTGGTAAGGGGGCTTTGCTGGTTCCCCACCCCATCCCAGCCCTCTCACGTCCATGCACGAGCGTGTGTGACCCACCTGTGTGGTAGAAAAATTATTATTTCTTCTTTTAGTGCCGCAGGGTAGAAATAGTTTGCGAGGTTTCTTATTATTGTAGAAATGGTTTAGAATGATGTGATTTGGAATTCTTGTAGAAATAGAATCATAGAACACTAGGACTGGAAGGGACCTCGAGAGGTCATCAAATCCAGTCCCCTGCCCTCACGGCAGGACCCAGTACTGTCTAGATCATCCCTGATAGATGTCTATCTAATCTGCTCATAAATATCTCCAGTGATAGAGATTCCACAACCATCCTAGGCAACTTATTCCAGTGTTTAACCACCCTGACAGGTAGGAACTTTTTCCTAATGTCCAACCTAAACCTCCCTTGCTGCAGTTTAAGCCCCTTGCTTCTTGTCCTATCCTCAGAGGCCAGAAAGAATAATTTTTCTCCCTCCTCCTTGTGACCCCCTTTTAGATACCTGAAAGGTGTCAATGTTTATGGTTATTGTTTTGTTTTGATTTTTAAAGTTGATTTTATATGACAGGGCTACTCAACATGTGGCCCGTTTGTGGCCTGCGGTGCGGTTTGGGTTTACGGGGAGCTCAGCACGTGGCCTGCAGGTAGGATCGCTGGAACATGGCCTCCCCTGGGAACACGCTCCACAACAGCAAAGCGTCTCCCAGGCGGGGTGAGGATGGGAAGTCGCAAGCAGACGAGCTGGCTGGGATAGACAGGTATAGCCCCTGGGAGGAGTTGCTGAGAGCACCAGGGCATTGTGGGAAGTGCTGGTTGCTTAGCCTTATGGGCAGTGCCTAAGCGGTGCTGTCTGGTTCACACTGGCCACGTTTGGGTCCGGCTTAATCTTTGTATTCATGCCCGTCAGTGTGAAAGAAGCGATTTGCATATATTTGCATCTATATGTATATACAACCACACTTAAGTTGCAGCTCTCGGCATGTGCTATGAGTATCATTGTGGCCCCCTTGTTCTTGTTCTGTGGGAGAATAAGGAATGTGTGAGAGATGAGCGAAGGCCACCCCTGACCCAGGGATATTGAACAACCATGGACTCCAAAGCAGAACAGAAGAGGGCAGATTGGTGGCCCAGGACAGAGAGGGGAAAAGCGAGACCTTGGGGCAAGATCTTCCTGCTCGGAACCAGCTTAGCATGGCCAAACAAAGACGATAAGGAGCAAGAACAACCAGCGGGGTAACAGGCATCTGTCCGAAAATGAAAAACCTGCTGATCGTGAAGGAGAAGCAGCATTATCAAGGAGGACGGCTTTCCCACAAGAGCTGGGTTCGTCTTGCCACTATCAGCCCAGAGCCAAAGCGTACCTGGTTCCTCCCTCACACTTAGCCTACTTGGCCAACAGGCTAACGTGCGACAGACTGGTAACAATACCATCAGTGGTAGGAGGGACTGTGGGGTGGGGGGCATGTGTACACTGCAGGGCTTACGTTGAAATAAGCTATGCACACTGAGCTACGTCCATTGCGTAGCTTATTTCAAAATTGGGAGTGTCTATGCGGCACTTATTTCGAAATAGAGCGCTCTTCCTCCGACTTCCCTTACTCCTCGCACAATGAGGGTTAGGGGAGTCGGAGTAAGAAGTCCTCCAGCTTGACAGTATTTTGACACTATTTTGAAAGAACTGCTTGTTGTGTAGACACAGACTAAGTTACTTTGGAATCGCGCTAGTTATTTCAAAACAGTGTTGCAGTGTAGACGTATCCTGAGGGGAGAAGCGCTGTCTGTCTGGGCATGTCTAAACTACATCCCTCTTTCGAAAGAGGGATGCAAATTAGGCAGATCGAAATGGCAAATGAAGTGGGGATTTAAATATCCCGTGCTTCATTTGCATAATCGCCTCACAGTGTTTTCGAAAAAGGGTATTTTGAAAGTGAAACGGTCGTCTAGATGCAGTTCTTTTGGGGAAAAAAAACCCTTTTTCAAAAGATTGTGTACTACTCAAAAAATGAGGATCTTTTGAGAAACGGTTTTTTCCCCCGAAAGAATCGTGTCTAGACAGTGGTTTCACTTTCAAAATACCCTTTTTCGAAAGAACGGAGTACAGGATCTTTCGAAAAAGTTTTTTTTTTTTTCAAAAGAACCGTGTCTAGACAATGGTTTCACATTCGAAATACCCTTTTTCGAAAGAATGCTGTGACATGATTATGCAAATGAAGCGCGGGATATTTAAATCCCCGCTTCATTTGCAATTTTGATCTGCTTAATTTACAACTCTCTTTCGAAAGAGGGATGTAGTTTGGACATAGCCTCTGTCTACGTAAGCATGAGCTAACGGCTTTGCTCTTGTATTTTCAATGAATGCGGCAAATTGCCTTTTCCCCCTACAAAGATCCCGTGTGCTTCTTAAACATAACGCCGGAATAATGGCAGGAAATGAGTTTCAGAGTTGGGCAGTGTTGAGTATTTGCACGGCCCAGATTCTGAACTCCACGCCCATAACGAACAGCACTAGAAGGGCAGGTTCATTCACCCGTCGGGAAAAGGGAGTACACAGCGGGGCTTCTCTCATCAGTTGCATGGGGCCACAACACAGAGCACTTTTCGTAGCCAACCCATAGGGTAGACCCCAAAATAAGGTCAGTTGCTTCCAAATGACCAGGCAAAACTGTGACCCGCTCACAAGCAGAAAAAGGCGACTGGGTGATTCCCGATGAAGGCTTCTCTCTGTTCTCCTCTGATTCATCCCCGAGAGAGAGGAGACCTTGTGCTTCCTCCCCCACCCCAATGTGCATGCAGCAGGCTGGGGAAATGAATGTGACATTTATTTACAAGCTTGAGAACCATGCCAGGAACCTGCGGAGAACACGCTGTCTCTGCTGGAAGATCTGGGTTTTCTCCGCAGTTGAAAGCAGCACGTTCTGTCACCAATGCCCAGAGTACCAATGAATCTGGTAGATGTGTGGCTGGCAGGAAGTTTATACCCCTGCTGCACAGAACTCAGGGAATCTTTCAGCCTCCTGCAAAATTCTCTTTCCTCGCCTTGATGCCTTCCATTCAGCAGAGAGCGATTTAATTAGAGACCTTTCATGTATTCGTTGCGAGAAGTCTTTCTTGTCGATTATTCAGTGGCTGTGTGGCACAGCTTGAGAGCTTACCTGGAAGACAGGAGAGTTTCAGGTTGTATTGCTTAAACTAGTGTTTCTCAACCAGTGGTACGAATACCCTCAGGGGTACTTGAGAGAAGCCTGGGGGGATGTTACGGGGCACCGTTGCCCTGCACTGACAGCTGCGCGGCGACTCTCTGGGGAGCCCGCCGGCCGTCACGCCGGCTCTGCCACGCATGCTCAGAGGCTGCTAGAGAGAACCCGAGGATAGCTAGGGCCTGGGGGTGGGGGACCAGGGACAGAGGAAAAGTACACCCGAGGCCTGGAACAGGGGTCGGCCGAGGAGGGGAAGCCCAGTCCGAGAGGGAGGGTGTGTGACAGGGCGCACGCCCTGCACTGGCCCTTTAAAGGCAAAACCCAGGCTAGGAGCAGGGGCTGAAAGAAAAGACCCAGCTGAAGCCATTAGGTCTAATGAGGGCCCAGCTGGGGGCTATATAAAGAAGGACAGTTCCCTACTGAGGGGAGAGAGCAGTAGGGAGCTGGTACCTGAGGAAACAGGAGGCTCCCGGCGAGAACAGGACTGGGGCAGCAAGTCCCGGGGCTTGGAGGGCAGCAGCAAGGCAGCCCTGGTAAGTGGGGTAGCAAATCTACACCCCATGCCGGTGATGAGCGGCCCGTACAGACTGCAGCTTGCCCGGAGATGGGCTAGCTGAAGACTGGCAGTGGGTCACTGAGGCATGGTGAGGAGTACGCACCCCTACAGGGGGGGTACATCAACACAACTGAAATTTGGAGAAAACGGAATTTTTGTGTTAAGTTTTACAGCATTTTATTATTTTTGTACTTTTTACACCCAAAAATGTCACCGCTACAGTTAAGTTGTTTAAACAAATGTGTTGCGAGGGTAGAAGAAAAGTTGTGTCTCTGAAAACTAGGTACTGGGAGTACTTATAATTTTTTTTTTAAAGGGGTACTTTATAAAAAAAAAACCTTGAGAAACACTGACAAACTTTCCTGGCGTCACTCTATTGCACCCTCTGCTGGCAGGCAGCCCTTGGCGCAATGCGACAGTTCAGGTTTTCTCCGCCATGTCCGAGGTGGATTTGCTGGCCCTCGGCCTGCTCTGCTTTTTGGCTATTAAGGAAGACTTTATTAAACTCACATTTTCCGCCATCGTGGGTAAATCCCAGGCTGAATTTCTGGTGCGTCTGCCTTCCCCTGCGATGGGGATTTTGCTCTGGCCTGGACTCTGACTAGACCCTGGTGTTAACCTTTGCACTGAACATGTGTGGATTAAAAACCTTGGCTGCGGTAATAAATTACTAGCAGCAGCTCCCTGAGCCTTTGATCCAAAGGAAAAGGCATTCGGGCGAAGCCTCATTATCAGGGAATGAGATGGGGACCGGGGGAGAGGTGGCCTCAGTGTCTCGGGAAGGAGGAGAAACTGCAGGTGGACTAGAGAAGTGAGCGGGTGTGTGCGGTGGGGGACATCAGGGAGTTATACCCTTGGGACCCGATATCCCACCAGACAGCTCATAACAGGGATGGGCCCTACCAGCAGAACGGGAATCAGAATTCAAACGTCCCCCAAGTCTGGGGGCTTTGGTTCAGGCCCCACTTCGGTTGCAAATTGCGGGCCCCACTCGCAGACACGGCTATTTATAGGTGTCTGGCGGGGAACGGGCCGTCTCCAGAGACAGCCGCGGTGAATGGGCTCGTGTGTAACGCAGCCGGGGGGGTGCGCGAAGGTGTGTTTTCCAGACGCAGACAGGAAAGCGTGAGGTGTTTTGTTTTTCCAAAGCCGTTTTTTTTTTAAACTGTCTGTCTTGGGCTGTGTCTGAACTCACCTCATTTCTGTGAGAAGCTTGGGGGTCCCGGGGAGGAAAGCTGGGTCGGGGCGGGGGAAAAGAAGGGGGGGCTAATGGAAACAGCAGCGGATGTTGCTGAGGGCGACTTCTAGGCTTGTTTCTATTCTTGGTCGGCTCCCAGCCTTCCCCCTTGCCTTGCTGTGGCCTGGGATAAACTGGGCACTGAGATGCATTCCTGATCCAGAGTCTCCGTTAGTTTATACTGCGTTTTCTTTTGCAGAAGAGGATATGCAAATAGCTTGCTCATTTGCATATCGTCTTCCAATTCTTTTGGTGGAAGAGGTTTTACCGATAAAAAGCCCCGTGTAGACGGGGCTATTTGTCGGAAAAAACCTCCTTTTTCGCAAGATCCCTTATTCCTCAAAAATCGAGGTTTACAGGATCTTGCGAAAAAGGGGTTTTTGTTTTGCAAATGGGGCTTTTTCTCAGCAAAACCTCTTCCGCCAAAAGAATCGGAAGATATGCAAATGAGCTCTCCATTTGCATATCCTCTTCTGCAAAAAAAAAAAAAAAACCCCGCAGTGTAGACATAGCCTTATAGATAGTGCTGCATATTTTGGCTTCCACTTCCTACTGCCTTTCCTCGAGTGTCCCTGGATAGGTGACTCAGGCTATGTCTGTACTGCACAGTTATTTCAGAATAAGCTATTCCAGAATAGTGATTCCGAAATAGCTTATTTCGAAATCGCACATCTGTACTGCAGGACTCAAAATGAGTCCGAGGCAGGCTCCCCTAATGTAGACGTGCTATCATGATGGAGAGCTCCAGGAGGAATAATATAGAATAGCCCCTCACCGGGGTCAATTTCGAAATAGCAGCAGTGGAGTGTTTACACGCGCCATATTTTGAAATAGCTATTTCGGAATAGGTGTGATTCCTCGTAGAATGAGGTGTACAGAAGTTGGAATAAGCCGTCCATTATTTTGAAATTATTTCTACATTGCTGCGTACACGCTGGCATAGTTATTTCGGAATAATGGACGTTATTCCGAAATAACTTTGCTGTGTAGACACACCCTCAGAGCGGAGTCTTGGATACCCCTACCATCAAATCAGCCCCTCTCTGTGCCTTGGTTTTCCCATCTGTAGTGATACTGACCCGCCAACTGGATATTGATCCATCTGTCTCCCCACAGGCTTCCAGCATGCTCTGGAAATCTCTAGGGCGTGAGAAATATGCAAATGAGGCTAAGCATGGAATATCGCCACGCCTCATTTGCATACCTAATGAGCCGCCATTTTTGCAGGAGAGTCTCTTGCACCAGAAGGAGCTGTCTACACTGCCCCTTCTTGCGCAAGAAAACCCCTCTTGTGCAATGCCAGTATTCCTGAAAATAATTGGCATAGCAGCATTGCGCAAGAGGGGTTTTTCTTGCGCAAGAAGGGGCAGTGTAGACAGCTCCCTCTGGTGCAAAAGCCTCTTCTGAAAATACGACAGCTCATTAGGTATGCAAATGAGGCTCGGCGATATTCCACGCTTAGCCTCATTTACATATTTCTCACGCAAGAAGCCGTGAGTGTAGACATAGCCTTAGAGATTTCCAACTCCAACTCAATCATCCCAGCCAGGGCTTTGTCAAGCCGGGACTTAAAAACCTCTAGGGATGAAGATTCCACCCCCTCCCTAGGGAACCCAGCCCAGCGCTTCCCCACCTGCCTAGGGAAATCATTTTTCCTAATATCCAACCTAGACCTCCCCCACTGCAACTTGAGACCATTGCTCCTCGTTCTGTCACCTGCCACCGCTGAGAACAGCCTCTCTACATCCTGCCATCATTCCCCCTCACTCTTCTCTTCTGCAGACTAAATAAGCCCAAATCCCTCAGCCTTTCCCCATAGGTCATGTGCTCCAGCCCCTTCATCATTTTGGTCGCCCTCCGCTGGACCCTCTCCAATGCGACCACATCCTTTCTATAGTGGGGGCCCCAGAACGGGATGCAGTACTCCAGATGTGGCCTCCCCAGAGCCAAATAAAGAGGAATAATCACTTCTCTGGATCTGGCCAATGATGAAAAGAGCTCAACAAACGGCAAACTAAAGCCTTAGACTTGGGGTCTAAAACTGGGGGCTTCTGAAGCAAAATGCAGGACAATGTAGCACTTTAAAGACTAAAAAGATGGTTTATTAGATGATGAGCTTTCGTGGGCCAGACCCACTTCCTCAGATCAAATAGTGGAAGAAAGTAGTCACAACCATATATACCAAAGGATACAATTAAAAAAATGAACAAATATGAAAAGGACAAATCACATTGCTTCTGTGAGCCTCTGAGGCAAGCAAAATCTGCCAGGAAGCGCAGGACCCCCCGAGTTTTCATCGGAGCTTTGTCACACTATATATCGTTTGAGCATCTGGGCTTTAGTCCCTCTCTGCCTCGGTTTCTCATCTGTACAATGGGGAGAGGAGCACGTGCATCCCTCACAGGCGAGTTCTGAGGCGTTAATGATCCTGAGCGCTGAGCTACTCACAGGGCCCGGCTAAGTGCCTAAGGCCTATATTTCGCGGTGGGTGGTGAGGCTGAATTCACAAATCGGTGCCGTTCACAGAGGGCCAAGCACAAGTTAAACTCTGTTCTGAGAGCGTCAATGGGTCTTCACTGGTGCATTGGGTTGAGTTTCACCTCAACATACGAAGGTGCCATGCAAACCATGATCGTATTCATCGTTAAAACGACCCCTACCCAGCAAACAATAAAGCATTGCTGGCTCTTGCATAAAAGAAGAATAACGTTGGCTGAAACAAGGAGGAATCCGGTGGCCCTTTAAGGACTAACGAATGTATTCGGGCATAAGCTTTCATCAGATACAACTCACGTCTTCAGATGCGTGAAGAGAAAAGAAAAAAAGGAAGGGATATGCCCTAATAAATGTTAGTCCTTAAAGTGCCACTGGACCCCTTGTTGCTTTTGCGGAAACAGAGTACCACGGCTACCTCTCTGAATATTGGTTGACACGTTCAAGGTATGTCATCTTAGGCCAGGTCTACTGTAGACCTGGCAGCTCGGCTTAAAGTACGCAATTCCACCTACGTAAAATATGTAGCTGGAGTTGGTTTACTGTAAGCCAGGCTTGGTGGCATCCCCACAGTGGGAGATCAACAGGAGCAAACGCTCCCGTTGGCTTCCCTTATCCCTTGCAAAAGGAGGAGTACTAGCCTCAGGCAGGGGCGCTCTCTGAACTTGATTTAGCAAGTCTTAATTAGACTTGCTCAGTCAAACTCCAGAAGATGGATCGTGGATAGTGAAGACAAGCCCTAGGCCCCTCTAAAAGCATTTAGTGAATTAACTCCATCTCTCTGAGTAACACCGAGAGGCTTATCTACTCTTTACAAGGCTCTGCCCTGCCACTTTACCAGGCTACATGGTGATTCAGTGGCAGAGCCACCTGATGTTCTAATGTTCTGCCATGCTCCCTCAGCACTTGGGGGCAGGGCCATCTTTTTGTTCTGTACAGCCCCTAGCGCACCAGGGTCCATGTCTATGGTTTCCAGGCACGATGGGAATACAAATAATAGAGAATAGCAATAATGCCATTTTTGGCGGTAAGACGCAGAATGTGGCGCTCTCTCCTAAGATGTCAGAAGATTGGTGATCTGATTTTCTGAGACGCGTAACAACAAAAATAATATTTTGCATAATAATAAACGTGGACTGTGATTGAGCGAAAGTAGCACGGACTGGAAAGCAGTGTCAGTTTTCAGACTCAACTGCTATTAAAACCTTCTGTCAGAGGAGTCGTTAAAACCGTCTCACTGTGGAATCTCGCATGCCCGGCACGGTAATTCTTTGTTCTACTGAGCAAGCCTCTGCTTTCTAACTCCCGTAGACCTAACGGGGAGAAAAGTCTTTAAATGAAAGCTGGACTCAGATGTTTAATAAAAATCTGGTTGTTTTAGGTATAGCAAGCCTTCACAGTATTGGTCACGTGTGTGTGTGTGTGTGTGTGCACGCGTATGCGGTTCTATTGGAGAAGTGTGCTTTTTGAGGACATTTGACTAAGTAAGAATTTATGACGGGATCAAAATTATGCTTTGCTGCTTAAGATCTCAATTAGCGGTGTTTCTTCAACCATTTTAGTAACTCTGCTTGGCAGGCACTTAAAAATTTCCCCAGTGAAAGAAAAAATGTCTAGGTTTGGATTCTTTTCCATTACCCGGTTGCGTTACTCACTGTGGATCAATGCTTTTATTACTGAATGGCCTTCCCCACCTCTACCCCTTGGGGATTCAAAACAAAGGAAAACTAGCTAACAATTTATGTCCAGTGAAAAATAACATGCACATGATGTAAGGTGTTGCTTGGCTGCTCATTGTACTAGTCACCTTCCCTGGATTTTAGGAAGTCGGGGCTGTCAAAGCCACATTTACCTGATGATGAATGAAGAAACAGAACAGAAAATAAATAAATATCAGCAACACCTATTTTTTTTTTTGTCTGATCACGATCATCCAAGCTCGCGCCGCTACAGGTTGAACCTCTGTAGGGTGGAGGGCTGGATCGAACTATTCTGGTGCCCCAGGCAGACAGTTTAATTGCACCCCAGGGTGGGGGAGGGCGCATGCGCGGCCCCGCCCCCGCCCAGCATGTGGGGAGGGTACGTGGAGCTGGCGGCAGCCCGGCCCAGCCCAGCCTGGCTACCGCTGCTGGCGTGCAGCCTGGGACCACCCAGAGCGGGCAGAACCTGGCTGTGCAGGGCCCTGCGGCCACGGGGGGAAGGGTGCTGCTGGCCGGTGCTAACGCGGCCTGGCGGCTGCTACAGGGTAACTGCTAAGAGCTGCTGCAGCCCGTGAGCCAGGCGCCCCCCATAGTTTGGTGCCCCGGGCAGCTGCCTGGCTAGCCCATGGCTTAATCCGGCCCTGGTAGTGGGGCACCCTCAGGACCTGACCAGTGCTGAACCAGAGAATTTGCCAAACCACGGGAGGTGAGTATTGTCTTGCAGCATGACCAACACTTCTACTGCTTTACTGGGCTCTTAGACAACATTTAGGGTAAACTGGAGCTAAATAACACAGAACCCTGAGAGCTAGGTCTGATGGATGTGAACAAACTTTATGGGACCACGGGAAACTTGGTTACGCCCATGATAAGTGGCCATCCGGCGAACTCAAGTCATACCAGACTATGGATGTTGCCGGACCAGAGTGCCAGATGAGAGAGGTTCAACCTGTACCAGAGTTTACATTTTTAAATCATCATAGCAGAAAGAGGAACATCTTTATCAAGAAGAGATTTGAGGTTTATATGGCTAGCGAGAATATCCAGAGTTGTCACCCATTGGGGAAATGTTCAAAAACTCCTGTGGGCTTTCTCCCCATCTGCCTTTCGTGCCTGGAAAGAGCTCCCCATCGTGGCCAGCCTGACCATATAGGTGAACTAGGCAGCCACCTAGGGCTCCGTATTTTAAGGAATGCCAAATTAGATGGATGTGTATTTTTTTCTCGATTTAAAAATATAGTAATATGTTATCTCCTGTAAATGAAAGTATCAAATATTGTACTTCTAAAACAGTGCATCATTGCCATATCGGAAGTGGTTACATTCTTTATTTCACATTGTGGAGCATGTAAATACAGGTTGAACCTCCCAAATCTGGGACTCTGTCGTCCGGCAAGACCATGATGTTGCTTGACCAAAGAGCCCTAGAGGCCGGGAGCCTGAGCCAACTAGGAGTCCCATAGGTGCTTGGTAGGGTTGCCAGTTACTTTCACAAAAAATCCCGAACATGGTGGGGGAAAGAATTGGTTGGGGGGGGAGGGAAGGTTGCTGTGCCTTTAAATTCCCACAGCAGGGAAGAATGTCTGTCCGAGGAAAAACAGTAAAATAGTTTACATATCCAGTATTTTCTGGGGGTTTTTACTGGACAGAAGATGCAATTGCCGGACTGTCCGGGTGAAAACTGCACACCTGGCAACCCGAATGCTTGGGAGCTCTGGCAGGGTCTGGGCCAGTGGCAGCTGGGGAGTCCATCCCTGGGGAGCCTCAGACTTGGAAGTCCTGGCTGGGACCCCCTGGCGAGCGCAGGGCTGATGGCGACTGGGGGAATCCCAGCCACCTTGCAAACTCCCTGGTTCGGGATAGCTCAGCTCCTGAGGGTGCCAGACTAGGGAGATCCAACCTGTACAGTTAAAATGTGTCACGGGATCGCTTCCAAAGAGCGCCACCTGGGGGTGAGGTCTGGCAGGTCAGTCATTCTCAGTAGCCCAGTGTTGTCCGGATGCTCACCACATAGTGAAAGCCAGTCAGGGTACGTCTAAACTACATGGCGCCGTCAACGGCACCATGTAGATTTGTTTGTTCGGCAAAGGGAAATGAAGCCGCGATTTAAATAATCGCTGCTTCATTTAAATTTAAATGGCTGCCCCGCTCTGCCGATCAGCTGTTTGTAGGCAGATCGGGGCAGTCTGGACGCTCCCCTGCCGACATGAAAGCCCTTTATCGACCTCCCCGGTAAACCTTATCCTCCGAGGCATAACGGGGAGGTCGATAAAGGGCTTTCAGGTCAGTGTGGGAGCGTCCAGACTAGCGCGCTGAGCCGACACACAGCTGATCAGCTGTGTGTCGGCTCAGCGCGACAGCCATTTAAATTTAAATGAAGCTGCGATTATTTAAATTGCGGCTTCATTTCCCTTTGCCGATCAGCCTGATCTACATGGCTCCATCGATGGAACCATGTAGTTTAGACACACCCTCAGAGCCCCGCAACATGTTATGAGCCATGATCCCGAAGATGCTGTGCCCACCAAGAATTTGTGTTGTGTGACTTGAAAAATTTGGTAAGAGGTTTTAACGAGATTGTAAAAGGAGAATCACACGTGCGTGTAGTATTAAGATTGTGTGTTTATTGTAAAGATTGTGTGTTTATTGTAGACTGCTATTACTTTAACAGTACTAAAGTCCTGATTTTCGGAACGCCTGACTGCTAATGTTACCAAATACCACCTGACACAGACATTCCTTTCCGTTCCAAACGCAATAGTGTTTGATGATAGAAATTCCATCCTTCTGTTTAATTTTTTTAATAGTTTTAAGTGAGCATCGAAATGATCAAATAAATTAAAAGACACTAGACTGATGATACTATGATGTTGTCAGATGTGCAATAATTTCTCCTTTTCCCCTCTATTGAATGTGGGTGCTGAAGTCAGAGTTTGCCTAGGGTGCTAAAAACCTTGGGCTGGTCCTGTTCCCCATAAATATGCAAATCCTTCCTTAAAACTCTCATAAGAATGGCCAAAGGTCCATCTAGCCTAGTGGCCAATGCCAGATGCCCCAGTAGGAATGAACAAAACAGGTAATCAGAGAGTGATGCCTCTCCTGTCACCCATTTCTAGCCACTGACAAACAGAGGCTGCGGACACCATTCCTACCCACCCTGGCTAATAAGTATCAATGGAGCTAACCTCTTTGAATTTATCTAGTTCTGTTTTGAACGCTGCTGAAGTCCTGGTCTTTACAACATCCTCTGGCAAGGAGTTCCATGGGTTAACTGTGCACTGTGTGAAGAAAAACTTCCTTTTGTTTGTTTTAAACCTATCTATTAATTGCATTTGGTGACCCCTAGTTCTTATGTTATGGGATGTGCTGGGATATGTACAAAACACTTGACAACAGTCAGACAGCGAGTGACTAAGGTTGTCATAATGACCAGTGTTGTCTCATTGTTTCCTTGTGCTCTCCCATCTGTCTGTCTGTCTCCATCCTTTATCTCTTGTCTCATACTTTGAATATAAACTCTTTGGTGCATGGACCATATTTTTGTTCTCTGTATAGTGCCTAGTGTAACAGGGTTTTGGTTCTTGACCTAGGAACCCCAATATAAATAATGTAATTATAATTGTTTGTTTTATTTTTAAATCCCATGGATTTTTGGAAGGAATGTCATAAATAGAATTGGTTGCCAAAAAAGATGGAAAGTAGATTTTTAACAAAACTAGCAAAAAAAAAACATTTTCACCCCTTTTTCACATGTTTATTGAAGAACCAAAATGTTTTCAGTTGCTGAAAACTGGGGGGGGGGGGTAGTTTTCATGGTTTGGTTTTGTTTTTTAACAAAGCCTGAAATTTTAACAAATGTTTTGTTTTCATCCAAATTTCTCCTTGGGGAGGGGATACAATAATAACCCTCATGCTTCAAGTCTCTGAAGCAAACCTCTAACTATGGGGGTCAGGAGGAAACTTTTTCTGGGGCAGATTATCCCTTAACGGCCTAATTGGGGATTTCTGATCTTTCCTCCAGAGCATCAGGTACTGGATAGTGTTGGTGATAAGATACTGACCCACCAGTAAAATAGAACGTGGCAATTTCTATGTTCATACAATTCCTTGTAGCTTCCTATGTCCCGTGGCAAGTCTATAGGTTGTTTTTAAAAAATAATGGGAGTTTTATTGTGGCAACACATTTCTCCCTGGCACACCCTGCCTCCTCCAAATGTCCATTCCCAACGCAGATCAAATCTGCACATTATCTCCGAGCAAATTTTACAATAGACTCCAGAAGTGATCCCTCTTGCCAAGATTCAGAATGCAGCAAGTGTCCCTGACTTAACTTTCAAGCTGTGGCTAATTATTTAAAGCCTTTTAAATGAGGCAGGAAGTTCCCTCTGTTAGAAGCCACAAGCTTTATTTGTACTCCAGGCCAGCCATTCTGCGGTTTTGGGGATGGCCTTATAAAGAATTATTTTCCCCCCTGAGGAGGATGCGGAAAGGGGTTGTGTAAAGTGACAAAAATAACACCTGCTACGAAGAGCAACAAAAAGGGGGGAATTGTGTTCGATTAAGCAGGTTACTCGGGCTATGTCTACACTGCAGAGTTTTTGCGCAAAAACTCGTGGTGTGTCCACACCTCAAGCGCGTTTTTGTGCAAGAAAACTTTCAGTGAATTGAAGGAACAGAGGGGTTTTGGCGGTATAGGTATTCCTCTTTCTATGAGGAATAAGCCTTTTTGTGTAAGAGCTCTTGCACAAAAAAGTGTGCATGAACAGAAATAGGTTGTTTTTGCGCAAAAAAACCCAACGAAAGAAGCACAGGTGCCCTCGTGGCCATTCTGTGAATGGCAATCAGCGCTTGCTTTCGAGAGAGTGTCCATGCACTGTGGACACACGCTTGCGCACAAGCGCATGGCTTTTCTGATGCGCTTTTGCAGTGTGTGTGCTCTTGCACAAGACGTTTTTGCGGATGATCTCTTCCGCAAAAAGCTTCTCGCGCAAGAAGCCTGCCGTGTAGACATAGCCTTAGTGGAGATGGGACACAACTAACCGGATGGCATCTCTTTCTGAAAAAGCGATAGACAGATGCTGTCATCAGGGCTGTCCCACAACATTTTGGCCCCTGATGCGGGGAGCTCAAATGACGCCCCCAGACCTCCTCGCTTGGGCCAAAACTTTGAAAGGTCTCAATTCTGCCTCCTTCCTGTTCTACTCCTCTCATGGGACTGCTTTGCTCCCTACATATGCACCAGCAGCAGACACAATTTTCTACACTCTGGGTCCCGGTGGGACCCCTCGCTCCCCTCCTCCACCCCCCCACACACACAGTCTGGCACCTGAGGCGGCTGCCTCAATTGGCCTCATGGTAGGGCCAGTCCCGGCTGTCATTTTTATCAGTGGGGGTGAATGAAATACCCCACCCCCGTGAACTGGAAACAGGGCTTGAGGAGTGGGAAGTGTTTGGCTCGTCTAGAATGCCAGTTACCCATAGGCCACTGCAGTGCAGAGAAGTGACCTGCACAAAGATGTCCTATGAAGTCATATTGTGGTGTACTTTCTCCGAAATGGTGCTGTAAGCTGATCCTTCCAGTGACGTTGCTGCCAATCACTATTGAACCACATCCTAAACCAAACCCCCCTTTGATTATAACATGCGCCCGACCATCGCATGCCCTCTTTACAAGTGCCCTTAAACTTGTAAAGCCAACAGACCCAGGTCGTCCTGCCCCATGACACCAGTCTACATCCATGCCATACCATTTGTTGGCCCTAGGCAAAGATGATTGTGGTCTCAGCTCTGTCCAGTGGCATAGGGACCAAGGGTCAGAGTAGGCGTGGAAGGAGACCTGGGTTTTGTTCTGGGGTGCTTGCGTGATTCTGGACCAAAGAGGTTCTCGCCATTTGAGGGTCTGGAAGGAACTGTGAGGTCCTCGGATGGACAGCGCGAGACGGGCGCAAAGCCGGCCACGCTCATACCAGCGTGGAGTGGCTGAGGCGTTCTCAGGTGGCTTGTACCACTCATGGCCTGGCACTCAGGGTGTTATGTCAACTCCAGGTGGTTCGATTTTTCCATTGCAGGATAACCTGGGACCTTCCCCTGGTGCAGCTGCAGCATCCGTGGACTTCCTGTCCCAAAAGCATCTTCTCACGTTGAGCAGCAAAACCAGTTGGGGCCGGAGAGCGGGGGGAGATTATTTGATCAGAGGTGAAGCGCTGCCAGTTTTGTTCTTTAAATCAAAGGGTATGTCTGCTCAGCAGCGTTATTTCGGAATAACATCGTGTGTGTCTACACTACAAGCCTTTATTTTGAAGTAATGTCGAGATGAAGGACTTCTTATGCTGATTCCTGCTAACCCTCATTTCTCGAGAAGTAAGGGAAGTCGACAGAAGAGTGCTCTTTCTTCGACTTCCTGCTGTGTAGACAGCACCAAAAGCCGAATGAAGCTAGCTGAAGTTGTCACTTAATTTGACTTTAGCCCTGCTGTGTAGATGTACCCAAAGAGAGAGAGAGAGGAAGGAAAAGAGACAAAGACAAAAAGCCCTTTCCAACGGCTCTTAGAACCTCCTTTCTAGTGTGCTGTCCTGTTGCTAGGTCTACAAGATTCCAGGGAAGAACGTCCCTTTACACGTTAGAACATAAGAACAGCCATACTGGTCCATCTAGCCAAAGGTCCATCTAGCCTAGTATCCTGTCTTCCAACAGTGGCCAATGCCAGGTGCCCCAGAGGGAGTAAACAGAACAGGGAATCATCAAGCGATCTCTCTCCTGCCATCCATCTCTACCCTCTGACAAACAGAGGCTTGAGACACCATTCCTACACATCCTGGCTAATAGCCATTGATGGGTCTATCCTCCATGAATGTATCTAGTTCTTTTTTTAACCTTATTAAAGTCCTGGTCTTCACAACATCCTCTGGCAAGGAGTTCCACAGGTTGACTGTGCGCGGCATGAAGAAAAACTTCCTTTAGTCTGTTTTAAACCTGCTACCTGTTGATTTCATTTGGTGATCCCTAGTTCTTATGTGATGGGAACAAGTACATAACTTGTCCTTATTTGCTTTCTCCATACCAATCAGGATTTTATAGACCTTGACCGTATCCCCCGTCCACTGATGGAGATTAAGTAATAGCTGACGTTGGTAGAACTGGGAATTTTTTTACAGACTTCTGCTCATTAGAATCATAGAATCTTAGGGCTGGAAGAGACCTCAGAAGGTCGTTGAGTCCAGCCCCCTGCCCAAAGCAGGACTGACCCCAACTCAACCATCCCAGCCAGGGCTTTAAGACGAGACTTAAACACCTCTAGGGATGGAGATTCCACCCCTTCCCTAGGGAACCCAGCCCAGCGCTTCCCACCTGCCTAAGGAAATGGATTTTCCTAATTTCCAACCTAGATCTCCCCCCACTGCAACTTGAGCCCATTGCTCCTTGTTCTGCCACCTGCCCCCACTGAGAACAGCCTCTCTCCAGCCTCTTTGGAACCTCCCTGCAGGGAGTTGAAGGCTGCTCTCAAATCCCCCCTCACGCTTCTCTTCTGCAGACTAAAGAAGCCCAAATCCCTCAGCCTCTCCTCGTAGGTCACATGCTCCAGCCCCCGAATCATTTTGGTCGCCCTCCGCTGGACCCTCTCCAATGCATTGACACCCTTCCTATAGTGTGGGAAGTGGGGGCAGAACTGGACACAATACTCCAGCTGTGGCCTCACCAGAGCTGAATAAAGGGGACCGATCACTTCTGTAGATCGGCTGGCAATGCTCCTCCTAATGCCCCCTACTATGCCATTCGCCTTCTTGGCTACAAGGGCCCCTTGCTGACTCCTATCCAGCTTCTCATCCACTGGAACCCCCAGGTCCTTTTCTGCAGAATTACTACTTAGCCATTCAGTCCCCAGCCTGTAACAATGCTTGGGATTCTTCCGTCCCAAGTGCAGGACTCTACACTTGTCCTTGTTGAACCTCATCAGATTTCTTTTGGCCCAATCCTCTAATCTGTCTAGGTCACTCTAGACCTATCTCTGCCCTCCAGCGTATCTACCTCTCTCCAAAGCTATGGCATTTAAATATGATGAAGCTGTGAAATAGAACACGGGCTCTGCTGTTGGGCCTATGTTAAGCTTTTTGATCTGCTTTTTCTTGAATGTCTAAAGGGATGTGAGTTTAGGGAAGCAGCGAAATCCGGGAAAGCAGGAATGTAAAGCACTGGTTCCGATCACTCTCACCAGCGTAAACGAGGAGACAGTCCATGGCGCTACATCGATACGTGAGCCGAATCGGGCCTGTGAACGCCACGTGTTCATTCCTCCACTTGCCAAGGATGGCGGAAGTAACTGACGTCTGAAATGATGAGAGGGAGAAGCAGCCGCTTCTGAAAACTCAGGGCAAACCCTTTCTCCCCTCGTACACGGCCTGGGCAGAAATGAGGGGGATTTTTCCTGGATTAAGAAGGGAGGGAGGCCCGCAAGGTCGGTGTCCCTGCTGATCCTGCCACGCTTTATTTATGAGGTTTTTATTACAGACTGAATCACAGAACCGAAAGGGCAATTCAGCGGCCAAGGCTTGACTGATGTTAATATCGGGGCTGATTTCAAGGGAGGGTGTCAAAGTACTTTTCGTGGAATGGTCTCAAAGGGGCATAATATAAAGAAAAAGAATGGAATCTCCCCCCCCCCTCCCCCCCCCCCCCCAATAAACGCCATCCCAAGGGAAGATGTAGGAAGCCGGGTCGTGGTATGTTCTACCTCCTGAGGCCCTTTCCCCAGTGATACTGAGATCCGTAGCTCCTGAGGGTTAGGAACCTTACAGACCAGGGGTTTTCAAATGACAGGGCATGACTTAGAGTGGGATGTTGGGTGCTGGGTTTCGGTGCTGTGGGGGGGGGGGGGGTCAGGTGAGCAGTGGGGGGGCTAAGACAGCTCCCTTCTGGGCCCAGCACCACAGACCCCAGAAGTGGCCAGCAACAGCCTGGCTCCTAAGTGTGTGTATGTGGGGGGGGGAGCACATAGCCCCACCCCGAGCACTAGCTCCACACTCCCATTGGCCGGGAGCCTGCTGCCGGCTGCTTCTGGGTCGCAGCCTGGTCTGCGGGGCCAGGAGAGGCAGGAAGCTGCCTTAGCCCCCTGCTGCACCGCTGATCAGGAGCCATTCGAGATCAGCCCCTCCTGCCCCAGCCTTACCCCCCCCTCCAAAGCCAGAGCCCCCCCCCACACTCCAAACCTCCCATCCTCAGCCCCATCCCAGATCCCACGCTCCAGTCAAATTACGTTGCTGTGACAGTGGGGATTGTGTGCGCTCTGTTTGCTTTGTGATATTGTATGTGATTCCTACTGCCTTGTGCTGTTCCATTGTAACCCCGTGTGTGTGCCTCAGTTTCCCTGTGCACTGCTCTGGTACCCCGCTGGGGATGGGAAGGTTGGGCATGGCTCTCACTGAGCGGGGAGGGGGAGGCTGCCCCAGACTGCCCCATCTTAGCACACAACAGTAGCTCAGACTCTCTTGTAACCTGAGCGTAGGTCCGTGGGCACCAACTAGTCGATGGGGATCTATTGGTAGATTGGGAGGCTCTGACGGGATCCTGACGGGTTTGGCCATGAGGCTGTCAAGTGCGGGCGCTTCAGTTGATGTGCACCTCCTGCTCTTTGCCTTGGAGCTGCCCGTCCCCCCGGGGAACCTCCTGCTTTCTGTGCAGGCAGGAGAGGGGGGCTGATGTCAAGCTGCCCCCTCCCACTCTGTATCCTTTCTCCACAAAGCAGAGAGGGGCCACAACAGGACTTGAGAGGGAGTTTTCTGGCTGCTTTAGGGAGTGCTGCAGGGCCAGGGCAGGGGTGAGCCTGCCTTAGCCCCTCCACCCCCACCCAGGAGCCCCCTGAGGTAAGCAGTGACCAGCTGGAGCTCACATCCTGAAAACCTACCCCAGTCATGGACCCCATCCTGCACCGCAACCCCTGTCCCAGTCCCGAGCCTCCTGCATCCAAATGCTGTCCCAGAACCAGCACCTAGAACTCCCTCCGGTACCCCAACTGCCTGCCCTAAGAGCAGCTCCGAGCCCCCTCACCTTCCAGATCCCTTAATCCATGTCCAGAGCCTGCCCCCCATCCCTGGTCCCCAGCCTGAGGAAAGTGAGTGAGGATGGGCAAGAGAAGGAGGATGGAGTTAACCGGGGGTGGAGCCTGAGAGAAGGGGCGGGAAGGAGGCGGAGCCAGGGGATTTATATTTGAGGTAGATCTTGGACCACACTTAAATTCAAACAGTGATCTCGGGCTTCAAACGGTTGGAGACCCCCAGGCCTAGGTGAAAGATTCAAAAGGTGACACCTTTTGAAACTGGACGAAGGAGCACGCGGGGAATCCTGCAGGTTGGGACCGGTGCCTGAGGGTGAGAGTTAGTCTTGGCTGGCTTCGGACGCAGGGAGGGGGTCCCGGGCGCTGGGCCCGGGTTCTCCTCTCTCCACGTTGGATTGCACTGGCGGCTTCTGGTTCCTCTGTTGCAACAAGTCTGTGCTACGCTGTGTCCCGGTCAACGAGTAAACCTTCTGTTCTACCAGCCGGCTGACAGTCCCATCAGGCTGCGGATGGGGGCGAGGGGCAGGGCCCGGTGACTCCCCACAACTCTGTGATAGCTGTGTCACAGGCCTTGGCAATTTTCTTCAACTGGGTCATGAGAAAAGGAGTTTGAAAGCCACTGGACTAGCGTGTCAGTTTTGGCGCGGATGGGATCCGGTCTGTGCCACAGCGGCTGGTTTTGATACATTTGCAGTATCAATACATTTGTAACTATCCAAGATAAAAGATACTCGCAGTCAACAGGGGTAAGATTTGCCAGTCCTCCGCTGGGAACGATTGTATGCTATTTAAAGCACTAATCAGGGAGTTAGAGGAGTTTAGTTTTCCTCTAAAGCAGGGGTCTCCAAACTACGGCCCGTGGGCCAGATGCGGCCCGCGAGGCCCTCTCATCCGGCCCGTGGAGACCTTTTTGTCTACGGAAAAAAAATTACGGAAATTTACGTGTATCCTGCCAAGATCAGCCGCCGCTTACGTGGACGTTATGTTTTTACCGAATTAAAATAGAGGCACGCAGTAGTGCGTTATGTTTTCCAACCGATCATTACATTGCATGTTTTGATTGTTTTTTATTTGGACCTCAAGTGTGTAGTCGGCCCCCGAACTGCTGTTTGATAGTTAATGCGGCCCTCGGGCTGAAAAGTTTGGAGACCCCTGCTCTAAAGCATTAAATATTGGCTGCATAGGGTACGTTTAGACTACATCTGTTTGCTGGAAAAAGCTATTCAAAATGCGCTCCGCATTTTACGTAGCTTTTTCCGATATGTTTGTTGGAAGGGGCTTTTCTGACATTTGATCCATCTAAACTGGGCTAAATGTTAGGAAAAAACCCTCTTTCAAAAGCCCCCTTCTTCCTTGTAGAACGAGGAATACAGGGGCTTCTGAAAGAGTGTTTGCTCTTCTGCCAAAAAAAAAAAAAAAGCGGAAGAGCAAACGCGTTCCTTGAACGCAGCGGAGTTTTTTCAGGATACCTCCAGTATCCCAAAAACACCCTCGCAGTCTAGCCGTAGCCTTAGTCTGCTGACTGTTTTGATCCTGTCTGGGAACCATGTCGTCGTCTTGGTAGCTTAGCTCAGACAGCGCCACCTTGGGGAGTATATGCTTTAGATCGGTTCCTACCGTACATAGGTGCCAAGATTAATGCATGTCCAGAGGCTACTTTCAGCTTAGAAAAGAGAAGACTGAGGGTACGTGTACACAGCAGTGTTATTTCGGAATCGCTGACGTGATTCTGAAATAACATAGTCGGCATCTACACTACAAGCAGTTATTTCGACATAATGTCAAAATAACGGCGAGCTGGAGGATGTCTGTCTTCGACTCCCATAACCCTCATTGGACGAGGAGGAAGGGAAATCGGAGGAGGAGAGCTCTAACTCGGACTTCCTGCTGTGTATACAGCCCCAAAAACTGAAACCAGGCATTTCGACTTAAGCTACGCTATTGATGTAGCTGGAATTGAGTAGCTTAATTCTGCTTTAGCCTGTTGTGTAGATGTACGCTAAGGGGGATATGGTCGAGATCTATAAAATGATGACAGGTATGGAGCAAGTGAATAAGGAAAAGTGATTTACTTGCTTCCTACAATATAAGAACTAGGGGTCAGCGAATTAAATTGAGGCAGCAGGTTTACAACAAAATAAAAGGAAGTTTTTCTTCACTCGGTACAAGTCAACCTGTGGAACTCCTTGCCAGAGGATGTTGTGAAGACCAGGACTTCAATAGGGTTAAAGAAAACTAGATAAATTCATGGAAGTTAGGGCCATCAATGGCTATGAGCCAGGATGGGTAGGAATGGTGTCTCTAGCCTCTGTCAGAGGCTGGAAATGGGTGACGGGAGGGATCACTGGATGAGTCCCTGTTCTGTTTTCTCCCTCTGGGGCACCTGGCATTGGCCGCTGTCAGAAGACAGGATACTGGGCTAGATGGACCTTTGGTCTGGTCCAGTGTGGCTGTTCTGATGTACATAGGTTAGTACTGTGAATATCACACCTTCCATAGTTGCATCACTTTAAACCAGCAAGTTGTATATGAGCCTATGTGTAATGGCTCATATTCTAAACGCAATAGCTCCATGCTGTTCTTCTCTATCTGCCTTACCTCTCCCCTCCCCTCCGCCACATCCTCCTCCCCAAATAAATATTAGCCAGGGGCACCAAATCCACGTTATAAAATAATGGCTGTTGAAACCCCCTTCCCCCCCCCCCCCAAAAGATCTGAGACCCTGGAGTGAAAGGGAGTTTGGGCGTCAGTTTCAATTACTTTGATGTGTTTATTACATAGATGTGGGACTGGCTGAAATCTTGCCTCACCAAGGTGATGCAGTTATGGTCAGACTGCTAGTTTAGAGCAGTGTTTCTCAACCAGTGGTACGAGTACCTTTAGGGGTACTCGAGAGAAGTCTGGGGGGCGTACGTCAACACAACTGAAATTTGGAGAAAACTGAATTTTTGTTTTAAGTTTTACAGCGTTTTATTATTTTTGTCCTTTTTACGCCCAAAAATGTCATCGCCCGCCCCGCTACGATTAAGTTGTTTAAATAAATGTGTTGCAATGGTAGAAAAAAGTGGTGTATGTCTGAAAACTGTAGGCACTGTGGGTACTTATATATATATATTTTAAAGGGGTACTTTATAAAAAGAATTTGCGAAACACTGGTCTAGATGCATGGCGGGATGGTAGGAGGGAGGCCAAGAGTGAAGACCAGCTGGTCAGACACATTTCTGACTGCTCTACGTTGGCGAGGAGAGAGGCTGTTTCCGTTCGCTGGTTAATGCGGAATGTCTGGTGGTGAGTCCCAGTCAAGTTCCTCCGGGAACCTTGTTCGTATCCCAACCACCGATTTCTCGGTTGCTCGGTGGATCGCAGTTGAGTTGCCTTGCAGGAGGTGTGCGCGTGGGAAGCACAGACTGCTGCTGTCCACATCCGACTCCTTCACTCTCTCTGTTCTCCAGCTGGCCGCTGGCCGCCATGCAGTCCAAGTGGCCAACGGATATTATTTTTAAATAACTTTCTTGCCCTTTCACCCTTCCTCTCCCCAGCCACTGACAGCTCGTGTGCAAAGAGTCATCCTGGAGTGGAATGTCTCAGCCAAGTCCTAGAGAGTTTGATCCGGACAAGTGCTCTGGGGGGGTGTTCCCAGAGAGCCTTGGCTGTAACCTCCTGGATATAATCTACCTTCCTTCCCTTAAACTCCTTCCCATCTCAAAAGCACTAACATCTGTTCTGTGGGCCTTGGAGAATTCTAATGCATCCATTACAATATAGTGTCTCCCTGGTTTGCGTTAATGTATAAAAAAAGAGGAGGGAGAAGCTAAAATCTTTCCACAAATGTGTCTCAAACACCAATCATGTGCATTGCTACAGACATTCAAAGTCTTCTCTAGATACCATGTTCTCTTCTTAGTCTACGTCTAGACTGCAGCGTTTTTCCGGGATACCGAACGTACTCCGGAAAAGCACTGCCGCATCCAAGGAACGTATCCGCTTTTCCGAAAAAGCTTTCGGAAAAGCAGATGCGTTCTTTCGCCATCCCTGTAAACCTCGTTTTACGAGGAAGGAAGGGATGGCTTGCAAGAGCGGGTTCTTCCGAAATTGCGTGCCGTGTAGATGGGCCAAATTTTGGAAATGCCTCTTCCAACGAAAAAGCGGGAAAAGAGACACAAATTGCAGTTTGCAAATAGTGTATCTCTTACCGACTTTTCTTTGTAGTGTAGACGTAGCCTTAGTCTGTCCCTTACTCTCACTGGCTTCTCCTCTTTTCCCATATCACTGCATCCATTTATCAACTCCCACCCCCCTTTTTTTGGTGCGCCTTCATGCCAAATGTCCCTGGAAAAATCTTCTTTTGGGCTGCTTTGGAACACTCCATAAGCCACTGGCTGGCTGTCTCAGCCGAGTGCCCAAAGCTTAACGGGGCAAAGAATAAAGAGCTGTGAAATGCAGAGATATAACAGATGTTGACGTGTCGTGAACATACGAGACACGGGAGCCTAAAATAATAAATCTGAAAAATTAACACGTAGGAGAACGAAAAAAAGGAGCAATATGCTTTGGTAATCATGCTGAACTGTTGAACCCGCCTGCTCCAGTTCAAAAAATCTCTGGTATTAGGCAGATGTCATTCAACCGATGATTAACACGTTACTGAATTTCTCCAGTTGTTTAATAAAAGTTTTACATAACAGGCAGGTAATTGCTTCCAAATGTGAAGGTAACAATGTGGACTTCTTTGGCTGGCATTACTTCCTAGGATGGCCCCTCTTGCTGCCTTTGTCTCAGGCAGAGTCCCACGCTGAAGAGTCCAGCAAACGGTGCTCTCGGCCACTTCTTTTTAAAGAGCAAAGCGAGGGGCTGGGGAAAACAAGGGGTTTCTATTTGGCATGTGGCCTTTTCTTTAAAGCCCTGGGAATCCAGACGGGCCTCTTGTTCCGAATCTGTGGCACAAACATAGACCTAGAGCCAGGGCTGGACCGAGCCATTCCGGCGCTCCGGGAAGACAGTTTAATTGCGCCTCATCCGCCCAGCACATGGGAGAGGGCGTGCAGAGCTGCGGCGGCAGGATGTATGTGCCCAGCCCGACCCAGCCCAGCAACCGCCGCTGGCGCGCAACCCGGGGCCGCTCAGGGCAGGCTGAGCCTGACCATGCAGGGCCCTGCGGCCGCGGGGGGGAGGGTGCTGCTGGCCGGCGCTGCGGTGGTTAACGCGGCCCCCGCCCCGGGTGGTCGCTGCTGGGAGCTGCTGCAACCCACGATCCAGGAGCCGGGCGCATGGCGCCTGATGGCAGCTATAAGGGGCGCACAGCTGCCATCAGGTGCCCCCCATAGATTGGCGCTCAGGGCAGCTGCCCGGCTAGCCCACGCCTCAATCCAGCCCTGCCTAGAGCTCTGCTAATCCATGGAGAGCTGCTTTATATCCGCATGCATGGATGTGGCTGCAGAACTCTGCGGATGCAAGTTTTGTACCTGCGCCGGGCTCTGCATAGACCCGTTAAACGAAAAATGACTCCTGCCAGAAGCAAGTTGAAAGCAAAGGGGGTAAAAGGGAAGACCCCAGCAGGTGGAGGAGAGGGGCTACAGGTAGAACTGACTTTGCCAGAGGTGGACACGGCTCCAAAAATGCCATACGCTGCCGACTCCCCAGACAGAGGCTACGAGGCTGAATCCCACACGTGGCCGGAATCTTAACACGTTGTCAAGCGTGACAGCAGCCGGAGGGGCGTGTGACGTAGTGGGTCTTGTGTTCACTCTGTGGGCTTGTTACATTGTATGCAATTCCTGCTGTCTTGGGCTGCTCTGTTGTAACACGACGGTGTGTGCGCGTGCCTCAGTTTCCCTGGGCACTGCGCTGGTGCCCAGCTGAGGATGGGTGTGACTCACACTGCGGGGGAGGCTGCCCCTGGCTGCCATGTACACAATGGCTCAGACTCTCTCGTCACCTGAGCATGGGTGGGAGATGCCATCAGCCCCACCTGCTCCTTCATCCCTTTTCCCAGGCAAAAGGTGTTCCCTACCTGCAGGGTGGGACCGGTGGCTGAGGGTGTTTGTTAGTCTGGGCTGGCTGAGGATGCAGGGAGGGGGCCCAAGGACCCTTCTGTTCCACTTTCTGGCTGAGAGTCACATCTGCCTGCAGATGAGGGTGCAGGGCTCAGACTCCCCACGCCACCGGGACGACATAATAACCACTTGACAGTGCTACCCCCGCCCCAGCTAGTGCGCCTGGAGAAGCTCCGTCATCTTGAATGTAGCCGTGGTGATTTACACCCGATGAGCATTTGGCTTCTTTGGTAAAAGAATTGGTGCAAGAAAATGCACGGCCGGGCTCACTATGAAACTCTACCGTGATGGGAGCCGTGGCAAGAGAGACCAGAGTCCGACAGGCTGTGAATCGTAGACTATTAGGACTGGAAGGGACCTCGAGAGGTCATCGAGTCCAGTCCCCTGCCCTCACGGCAGGACCAAGCACCGTCTAGATCATCCGGCTACGTCTAGACTGCCATGATTTTCCGCAAATGCTTTTAATGGAAAAAGTTTTTCCGTTAAAAGCATTTGCGGAAAAGAGCATCTAGATTGGCACGGACGCTTCTCCGCAAAAGCACTTTTTGCGGAAAAGCGTCCGTGCCAAGCTAGGCGCGGTTTTGCGCAAGAAAGCCCCGATCGCCATTTTCGCCATCGGGGCTTTTTTGTGTAAAACAATACCGCATTGTCTACACTGGCCCTCTTGCGCAGCGCAAGAGGGCTTTTGCCCGAACAGGAGCAGCATAGTATTTCCACAAGAATACTGACAATCTTACACGAGATCATCAGTGTTCTTGCGGAAATTCAAGCGGCCAGTGTAGACAGCTGGCAAGTTTTTCCACAAAATCAGCTGCTTTTGCAGAAAAACTTGCCAGTCTAGACACAGCCTCCCTGATAGACATTTATCTAAGGCTGTGTCTAGACTACATGCCTCTGTCGGCAGAGGCATGTAGATTAGACAGATCAGCAAAGGCAAATGAAACCGCGATTTAAATGATCGCGGCTTCATTTACATTTACATGGCTGCCGCGCTGAGCCGACAAACAGCTGATCAGCTGTTTGTCGGCTCAGCGCGGCAGCCATGTAAATGTAAATGAAGCCGCAATCATTTAAATCGCGGCTTCATTTACCTTTGCTGAACAAACAAATCTACATGCCTCTGCCGACAGAGGCATGTAGTGTAGACGTACCCCAGGGGTATGTCTACGCTACAGCACTAATTCGAACTAACTTAGTTCGAATTAGTTAATTCGAACTAAGCTAATTCGAACTAACGCATCCAGACTAAAAAACTAGTTCGAATTAGCAAAACGCTAATTCGAACTAGCATGTCCACACTGAGTGGACCCTGAACCAGGGTTAAGGATGGCCGGAAGCAGTGCCGGCAGGGAATCAGATGAGGACTTAGAGCGTGGAGCTGCTGTCTCAGGCTAGCCGAGGGCTGTGCTTAGAGGGATCCGACCCCCACCCCGGACAGACAGTTCTCAGGGGTGCCCCGCTTGCAAAGCAGTCCTGGCTTGGATTGCCCGGAGTACCCACACTGGGCACATCACAGCACTCGGCCATCAGACCAGCTGCACTTGCCGCAGGCTGCCATCTGGGGAGAGGGGACAATTGGGGGGCTGCAGGAGAGATTCCACCCCCAGAAGCCCGCAAAGCCAGCCCAGTCCTCCTCATCGGGGGCTTGTACCTCATTCCTCCCTCACCTCCTTCCACTTACCCCTCCCTAGCCCCCCTTCCTGATGTACAAAATAACGGACAATTGTGTTCAAAAATAGAATCTCTCTTTATTGAACAAAACTGGGGGAGACTGGGAAAAGGAGGTGGGTGAGGGGAAGAGAGAGGGTGGGAGAGGGGAGGGCAACTGCAATGATGAGGGGTTTGGAACAGGTCCCATATGAAGAGAGGCTAAAGAGACTGGGACTTTTCAGCTTAGAAAAGAGGAGACTGAGGGGGGATAGGATAGAGGTCTATAAAAGCATGAGTGGGGTGGAGAGGGTGCATACAGAAAAGTTCTTCATTAGTTCCCATAATAGAAGGACTAGAGGACACCAAAGGAAAGGAATGGGTAGCCCACTTCAAAATAATAAGAGAAAGTTCTTCTTCACAAAGCAAATAGTCAACCTGTGGAACTCCTTGCCTGAGGAGGCTGTGAAGGCTAGAGCTAGAACAGAGTTTAAAGGGAAGTGAGATCAAGTCATGGAGGTTGGGTCCATGGAGTTCTATTAGCCAGGGGGTAGGAGTGGTGTCCCTGCCCGAAGTTTGTGGAAGGCTGGAGAGGGATGGCACGAGACAAATGGCTTGGTCATTGTCTTCGGTCCATCCTCTCCAGGGTCCCTAGGGTTGGCCGCTGTCGGCAGACAGGCTACTGGGCTAGATGGACCTTTGGTCTGACCCAGTACGGCCATTCTAAGCTCAGGGTCGGGGGTCTCAGTGGACCCCCTTGATTTTCATGCACACCTGCTCCTGGGTGGCCAGGCTGGCAGCTCTCCTGCCCTAGACGGCCGCTTTCCTCTGCCTAGTGTGGAGGTCGTGGACGAGGTCCACGATGTCTGCACTGGGCCAGGCGGGTGCCCGCCTCTTGCGGTCCTGGGCAAGCTCCTGGGAACTGCCAGCCTGGTCCCGGGAAGAGGCGGAGGGCTGGGGGGCATCGGGTGGCTGGCTCAAGCCGTGCCAGGTGCAGGGTCTGCTGGCTGGGTGCTGACAGGCTTGCACCTGGCACGGGCACCGTAGCCAGCCCGTGCCCCTTTAAGGGGTCCGGGGCCGGGAGGGGGGCAGAAGAGTTTCCCTGGTGTTGGCCAGAGTGGCCACCAGGGAAAGCTGGGGAGGGCTAGCCTCCCACTAGTTCGCATTAAGGGGCTACACACCCCTTAATTCGAACTAGTAAATTCGAACTAGGCTTAGTCCTCGTACAATGAGGTTTACCTAGTTCGAACTAAGCGCTCCGCTAGTTCGAATTAAGTTCGAACTAGCGGAGCGCTAGTGTAGCGCCTATGAAAGTTAATTCGAACTAACGTCCGTTAGTTCAAATTAACTGTGTAGTGTAGACATACCCTGTCTTACTATTAAATATCTCCAGAGATGGAGATTCCACAACCTCCCTAGGCAATTTATTCCAGTGTTTGACCACCCTGACAGGTAGGAACTTTTTCCTAATGTCCAACCTAAACCTCCCTTGCTGCAGTTTAAGCCCATTGCTTCTTGTTCTATCCTTAGAGGCCAAAAAACAATTTTTCTCCCTCCTCCTCATGACACCCTTTTAGGAACTTGAAAACTACAAGTCCCCTCTGTCTTCTCTTTTGTAAACTAAACCAGCCCAGTTCGTTCAGTCTTCCTCACAGCTCATGTTTTCTAGACCCTGAATCATTTTTGTTGCTCTTCTCTGGACCTACTCCAATTTCGCCACATCTTTCTTGAAATGTGGAGTCCGGAACTGGACACAACACTCCAACGGAGGCCTAATCATTGCAGAGTAGAGCGGAAGGATGACTTCGTGTCTTGCTCACCACACTCCTTGCTCATCGTCCCCTCCTTCTATGCCTTTGCTAATGCTTGTTTGGGGCATAACTTTGGTTCAACCTCTCCCGTATTGTAAAGAAAGGAAAAGATACTTGTGAGTTTCCACTCTAGCTTCCACATTATAAGCCCTTGCCAATGTTCAGCACGTTCAGCTTCTCGGGATGCTGTTCTGGCCTCACTCTATTTCCAGATGCTCCCACTAATGTAATTCTGGGAGATAATGTGAACTCCGACCCCTGTTTTCTCCATCTCCACATCTTTTTGTGGCACCATTCCATAGCATCAGGTTGAAAGTCATTTAGGCTTGGCTGTGCGTGCACTGAAAACACTAAGGGGACTTCCACTGTATGCCGCCACCCCAGATATCATGTATCTTGCTGTCCGTGGCAGAGCCGTTCACATCTGCGCGGCTCCCTGGTTATTTCATTAGCTTTGCTACAGAGCAGATGAACAAGTGTGACCGGGTCTCAGGACTGCAGGTTGCCAGCTGCTGATAAATCACTTTATGTTGAAGATCAATTGTTTCCTGTTTGGGATGTGAAAGATCTGTACACGCCTGAGCGGATTGCACTCGTTCAAATGCAAACGGAGAATTCCCAGCTCGGCTTGAATCCTTGGTAATGTTGAAAACAATTAAAAAACAATATCAAAAGAAGCCCGTTTTCCGAACTGAGGTTCCTGAAGGTCAGGACTGTGTGGAATGGGGTGAGTTGTCATTTCATGCTTCTCCTATCCCGCCTTTGCTGTTGGTCCGGAACTGGAGAACTCTGGATCCCAAGTTACTCACCCAAAGCTCTTAAATACAGTACAGACCCAATTCTAGGTCTGAATTTTACATGTGGCCCCTGATGGATAGAACCGAAGGTGAAGAGAGTCCAAGTTAAGGTGATCAAAATGGAAATGCAGCTATAACACAAACACCCTCAGGGCAGGTCTACGCTACGGGGCAGTATCATTCTAAGGTACACAGCTTCAGCTATGTGAATAGCGTAGCGGGGGCTGACATATCTTAGATCAAGTTGCCATGGAGTGTCAACCGCAGGGGAGCTTACTGGAGAACCTCTCTTGTTGACTTCTGTTACGGTTCTCATTCTGGTGGAGAGAATTGGCCATTGATTTTGTGGGTCTTTACTAGACCCACTAAATCAATCCCCAGCAGATTGATGGCCACAGTGCTTATCTCCCAGTAAGTGCCCTAAGAAATCTGTTATCTGCAGACAGGCACTCGGATACCACAGAACATCCTGTGAGGAGAAAGTCCAAGGCATAAACCTTAACACACTCAAAACCACCTTCACCAAACAAGGACACTCTACCAGAGAGAAAAATCTCATCATGGACCAACCTCTTGAAAACCCTGAGAGGACCTGCTTCCATCAGAAATAAAACCCCTTCTGATTGTTCCGCCCTACTTGTCACCTATCCGTCACTGAAATCTCTATAGGAGCATCATCAAAAACTACAACCCATACTCAGCAAGGCCCACTTCCTGAAAGAAATATTTCCTGATCCTCCTCTTCTGGCCTTCCATCAACTCCCAAACTTTGAGCTTATTTAGTCTACAGAAGAGAAGAGTGAGGGGGAATTTGATCGCAGCCTTCAGCTACCTGAAGGGAGGTTCCAAAGAGGATGGCGAGAGGCTGTTCTCAGTGGGGACAGATGGCAGAACAAGGAGCCATGGTCTCAAGTTGCAGTGGGTGAAGTCTAGGTTGGATATTAGGAAAAACTATTTTACAAGGAAGATGGGGAAGCACTGGGATGGGTTCCCTAGGGAGGTGGAGGAATTTCCATCCCTAGAGGTTTTTAAGTCCTGGCCTGACGAAGCCCTGGCTGGGTTGATTGAGTTGGGATTGGTCCTGCTTTTAGCAGATGGTTGGACCCGGTGATGCCTGAGGTCTCTTCCCACTCAACGGTTTTCCAAGCTTATCATCGGAAGCAAGTTTCCCACAAACTAGGACACATCAAGTTAATGCAGCACCAGACCCTGCTAGAACAACAATGCACACCCTGTAGACTTATCTCCGCTGCCACAACGGTCAACACCCTCCACATCAGACATGTCAAGGTGCAAAGGTTCGATACATATCTATCTAGATAGATAGATAGAAGGGGTGTATGGGACTAGAGAGATAGATAGATAGATTATATAGATGGGGTATATGGGGATGGATGGATAGATAGATAGATAGATGGGGTATATGGGAATAGATAGATAGATAGATAGATGGGCTGTATGGGGACGGATGGATAGATAGATAGATGGACAGCTATCTATCTATCTGTGTGGAAGAAAATATATATTAACATAAGAACGGCCATACTAGGTCAGACCAAAGGTCCATCTAGCCCAGTATCCCGTCTGCCGACAGTGGCCAGTGCCAGGTGCCCCAGAGGGGGTGGACCGAAGACAATGATCAAAACTACTGCCCCTTTAAATTGCCACCAGACCCTTCACAAGCACTGAAGGGCTCGCGGTAGGGAAGCTAGGCCCAGCTCCACCCCTTCCAGGAGCATCCCTAACCTGGCCCAGGGACTGGCAACTCTGTCAGCACCCCCTGCTTATGATAAATAATCTATGCAAACCTTGTATTACTACTGCAGCCTGGTTTATATTACAGACCTGTCACTCGGGGGTAAAAATGAAACCCCTTGAGCAATGTCGTTCTACGCGCCTGACTCCTCCTGGTGGAGACAGTGCTATGGTGGCAGGAGAGCCTCTCCTGCGCCAGTGCAGTGGTGCAGCTGTAGCATGTGCACGAAGACGAGCCCTTTCCGTTCATTTCCCCGGCCTGAAGAGTGCTTTGTGAGCTCGAAACCATCTCGCTCTGGTCAAGAAACCTCGGTCCAACAAAAGAGAACATCTCCCCCAGGGTGTCTCTCCTCCAGAGCTAGAAGCAGAGACAAGTTTGGTCATACCAGTTCCTTTATGTGTGGAATGGAGACCAGGAAAAAACAAGCCTGGTTTTGGTTTTGCAAAATCTTGGTCAGAATTTTGATGGCAGGGGCGAATTCCTAACTCCGTCTCAGAACCAAAATTGGCAGTTGGTCCCTGTTTCTACCAGAAGCCCAGGTTTAGGACATTTGGGAGAGTGTCTGAAATATGGCTCGTGTCATGCTCTGTCCCTAGACTAAAGATGGTCAACGGTAGGCTGGACGGAGGTCTAACCAGTATAATTATGGCTCAAGCCATCCTCGCCGTTGGCTGAGGAGCATGGGTGGAAACGGTCTACGATACTGTTTCTGTCTCTGACTTCTTCAGGCCAGCTCTTCCACTGGTGTGACTCAGCCGAAGTGTACGCAGCTGTGCCAATTTACACCTACCATCTGAGCCTGTGACGTTATGGAATCGGCTTTTTTAAAAGGTAAATCAGTAAGTCAAGGAACGGCAGGCGTTCTTCCTGGGGCATGGGTCTGTCCTGGGAGTGGGGCTCCGGTCACTTGAATTCCTCTCTTTCCAACTTGAAAGGCATAGGGGAGAGGTCAGGCTGAAACGTGCCCCCCCAGCCAGGCAGCCAAGGGCGGAGGGGGAGGGGAATGAGCAAAGTCTATTTGACCACCTGCCTCTCTTCAGCTGTGTAGACGCCTGAAGACAAATTAGTTGCAGGAAGCATTTCCTGTGCCTACGGGCTGTACTCGGGAGGGAGATGTTCCCAGCGCAGGTCAAGGGTTGAAAAATGAAGACGAAGGGAAAACAGATAGGAGATCCATCTTCCCGTATAATAAAATCCCCAATGCAAGAGGCATGTGGAAGTCATTTTTCATCAGGCTCCGAAGGCTTGCCGCTGGCTCTTTACAAGGTATTTAGTCTGTGACATGGGGCAAGAATCTCAGCCCGCCCGGGTCTTTGCCTCGCTGGGATGACACAGGAGATGCTATTAGAGCGGGATGCCCTGGCAGGTCTCAGTAGCACCGTGACTGGGAAGTGGGCGGGGTGGCATGTTTCCAACGTCGTTTAGTTTACGTTGTTAAAAAAAAAAAAGAGGAGTGACCTGCTTGCCGGTGGAAAGGATGAGAGAGACCCTGGACCATACTGAAATGGGTTTAGCTAATGATTGGGCCTCCCGTGCGCGCTCAGTGTCTGTCTGGTGGGCAGCTAGGGAAGCATCCGATGTCACGTCCCTCAGAGAACTGTGGTTCTCCCAGTGTGGTCTATGAGTGGTCCGCAGCCATCTTGCAGGTGAGCTGTAAGCTCGGGGCTCGCCCCCCAGGGCTGACCTTACCACGAGGCAAACTGAGGCGGCCACGTAGATTAGACAGATAGGCAAAGGCAAATGAAGCCGCGATTTAAATGATCGTGGCTTCATTTAAATTTACATGGCTGTCGCGCTGAGCTGACAAACAACTGATCAGCTGTTTGTCCGCTCAGCACGCTAGTCTGGACGCTCCCCTGCCGACATCAAAGCCCTTTGTCGGCAGCCCCGTTATTCCTCGTGGGATGAGGTTTACCGGGGCTGCCGACAAAGGGCTTTGATGTCGGCAGGGGAGCATCCAGACTAGCGCGCTGAGCGGACAAACAGCTGATCAGCTGTTTGTCGGCTCAGCGCGGCAGCCATGTAAATTTAAATGAAGCCGCGATCATTTAAATCGCGGCTTCATTTGCCTTTGCCAAAAACCAAATCTACATGGCTCCGTTGACGGAGCCATGTAGTTTAGACGTACCCTTAGAGATGCAAAGGAAATGAATAGTTGGGATTGAATGCTGTTAATAGCATAAGGCGGAACAAGGAAACGGAGAGGGGAAAAGTCTCTACATCAGGAGGAAGGCAAATCCCCAGGATGGTGAAAGTGAAATTTATCTCTGGAAGGAGCTCAGGAAAGTTATGTTCCTTCTGGGTTTCTTGTTGTCTCTTCTTCTGGCTCATAAAACCCCTTGGCTCGAATATTACATCAGCTTTGACTTTTATTAAAACCCCCTGTTCTGACCATGCAGTTTTCATGCTGTTACATAAAACTTTCTGGCAAGAGCTAAAATTAGGAAGGAAACATTTTTTCTTTGTTGTTTTGATTCATAAGACAAATTCGGCCTTCTGTGTATTCTGAACCCGTTGCGAGGTACGCTGTTCACATGGATGTTGCTGACTTCTGAGAGATTGAAAACGGAGATGCTGAAGAAGACGTAAGTGACATTATTTCTTCTGTGCGTGGTGTTTGGCAGGTTGTGAAGTGAGCAAAGCCTCCAGGGGCTTAGATTGGCTTTCAGGATAGGACCCAAAGATATGAACAAGAATCAGAGCATTACATTGCAACTAAGAACAGGCTGAGTTTTGGTTTTGCAAAATGGGCTCTCATCCAGTTCTGCTTTTGGAGGAGGAGGTGGGAGAGATTGGATAAGAGTTGGTTTTGCACCTATTTTTAATTTCAATTGCACTCTAGTTAGTAACTTCAGCATACTGAAATGCTATTCGCAAGAAAGACCAAGTGTGCGTGTGCGTGTGCGTGTGTGTGTACAAAGTTGTTGGAACAAAGCACTGAGAGCTGGGAAGTGTCGGACTCTAGCTTTTATTCTACCACTGTGTCATTGCGAGACTTTGGGAAAGTTACTCAACCTCATAGACTAAAAGGCCTGGCCTAGACTACATAGGAAGGTCGAAGTAAGATACGCAACTCCAGCTACATAAATTCTGTAGCTGGCATCCATGTATCTTAAATCTCCGGCCACACAGCAGGAGGCTGATGGAAACAAACGAGGAGTAAGAGTACCAGCACCAACTGTAGCCTTGTCATTTTGTATACCATACTGTTTGTATGCTTCTTCAGGTTCCTGTCTTGATAACACCACGGAGCATCAGTTCGGACTGACAAGCACCTGGCTCCTTCCTTGCACCTGACCTATCTGGCCAAGAGGCTGGGCTGAGCAATAGACTGGTAACTATTCCATCGGGGGGGCGCGCTACTTTGTTATATTATCAATAAATGAGGCGTGTTGCCTTATCCTCCTGAAAAAGATCCCATGTGCCTCTTTTAAGCATAACACAACGGGGGTGCCCTCTGAGTTCAATTTAGAGGGTCTTCACTAGACCTGTTAAATCAAACCCCAAAAGATTGATCGCGATAGCGTCAATGTTCTGTGTAGTGTAGATATGCCCACAAACTTTAAGGCTGGAAAGGACCATGATGATCATCTAGCCTGGCCTCCTGAACATCACAGGCCACAGAATGGCAACCTCTCGCTCCAGCAATAGACCCCAAACCTCTGGATGAGTTCCTGAAATCCTCCCATCGTGATTTAAAGACTTCAAGTTACAGAGGTTCCACCACTGACGTTAGTTTAAACCTGCAAGTGAGCTGCAGAGGAAGGCAAATCCCCGTCCCATAGGTCCCTACCAATCTGACCCGGGGGAAATTTCTTGCTGATCCAGGTATGGCAGTCAGTGGAACTCGACAATGTTGGCAAGGCCCACCTACCAGACACCAGGAAGAAAATCTCCATAGTAACTCAAAGCCCTCTCATCTAGCGTCCCATCACCGGTGGTTGGTGATGTTTGCTGCTAGTTGTTGTAGATTAGGTCGTTGCCATTGTAAGTAGTCTCATCATCTGCAAACATACCAAGTTCTTTGAGACTGTGAGTCCACCTCTCAGTAAAAGAGGTGTCAATAATAATATCTCACTCCACAATGGTGTTGAAAGTAAAGCGGTGTCACCATTGAGTGTTTTGTTCACTGGAAATTCTGAAACCCAGAGTTTTATTTTGGGTCAAACTGACCATGAAATTGACAAGTCAAAAAGGTCAAAATTTGCTTCCTGTCAACGTTGGGCATTTTGACAAAAGCAAAGGATGACTAGATTCACAAAATGGGGGAGGAGAACGAGAATGAGCCACCAAAAACGTTTTGCCCAGCTCTTACTATGACCCTTAATTAACGTCTATAGCAATCTGAGAACCTGTTTTGAAAGGTCTTATGGAAGAGCAGAGACGGGAGGCGGGCTCTTGGAAGACAGTGTTGCAATGGCCACTGATCAATAAAGTAATAAGGTTCAAACTCACCCTACGTCACACAAGCCACAAGTAATTATGTTTTGTGTGAGGAACTAAGTGGGGGTATTCAGGGTGGTGCAATTCAGCTCCCAACCTGCAGGCGGACCATAGCGTTCTTCACAGCGCCTGTTCCAGCAACTTCTGCCATTCCACACCTCCGCCGTAGACTGCCATGCAGCGCAGGGTAGGAGCTATTCACCTGAAGTGTTTTCATTGGCACATGCTGATCCATCGAAACAGAAACATTTTGGCGGGAACGTGTCCGTTTCGACACAGGTCTCTTTTCAAAAAGTTGCCGGAGACGACAAGGTTTTAGCAACTGATAAAAGTTCCCGTTTCAACTTTTTTCACAACAAAACGGGTTTGGTTTTAAAACGACCTTTCGTTTAGGATTTTAAACGACAGGTGGAACCTCCCAACTTGGGGACTCTGCTCCAACAACATCGGTGGGCCGGTAGGGCCGTGGACGATGCTGGACCAGAGCGCCCTGGAGGCCGGAGTGGGAGCCAACTGGAGAAGGCAGGGCTGGGGAGTTCTGGCTGGGCCCGCAGTAGCTGGTGCGAGGTGGTGTCTGGGGAGCCCCGGCCCAGCTGGGGACCTCCCTGCAACAGCGAGGCAAGGCAGCGGCCAGGTGGCCCAAGGCCAGGGAACACTCAGGAACTCCCTGGTGCTGTCTGGGCCAGGCAACTCCCAGCATCAATGGGACCAGGTGATCGGGGGGGCCTAGTCGGAGAACCCGGGGAATCCCTGGTAGCGTCAGGGCAGGCGTGTCTAGGCGTCCCTGGCCAGAGAACCCCCAGCAGCAGCAGGGTCGGGCAGCCGGGGGGATCCCTGGGAATCTCCAGTGGGGTGGGGGCTATCTTCTTCTGAGCAGGGCTGGTGGTGGCTGGGTGGTCCCAGAACCCTGGGGAACCCCAGCGGCAGCAGGGCCAGCAGCAGCCAGGAGGTCCTGTCTAGAACCTGGGGACGTCTGGCACCCACGAGCTGCAGCAGGGTGGGAGCTCCAGCCATGGGAGCCCAGGAGGGGGGCAGCCAACAGGAAAGCATAGACCTCCCCTGTTCCAGCAAACTCCCTGGTTCCGGACTGCTCAGTTCCTGAGGATGCCGACCAGGGAGGGCCAACCTGTGCAGGTTTTAAAAAGTCAACATGGAAACAATCGATTTCAGATAAAAAGGGAAATAAGAACAACTTAGGAAACTACAGACCAATCAGTTTAACTTCTGTGCCAGGAAAGATAATGGAGCAAGGAATTAAGGAATTCATCTGCAAACAGCGGGAAGATAATGAGGTGATAGGTAATGGCATGGATTTGTAAAGATCAAATCACATCAAACCAATCTGATAGCTTTCTTCGATAGGAGAGCGAGTCTTGTGGATAAGGGAGAAGCAGTGGATGTGGTATACCTAGACTTTAGTAAAGCCTTTGTTACGGTCTCACATGATGTTCTTATCAAACTAGACAAATACAACTTAGATGGAGCTACTATAAGGTGGGTGCATAACTGGCTGGATAACTGTACTCAGAGAGTAGTTATTAATGGTTCACAATCCTGCTGGAAAGGGTATAACAAGTGGGGTTTAGCAGGGGGTCTGTTTTGGGACCAGTTCTGTTCAATATCTTCATCAATGATTCAGATATTGGCATAGAGAATATGTTTACAGGCAGTCCCCAGGTTACGTACAAGATAGGGACTGTAGGTTTGTTCTTAAGTTGAATTTGTATGTAAGTCGGAACTGGCGTCCAGATTCAGCTGCTGCTGAAACTGACCAGCGGCTGACTACAGGAAGCCCGAGGCAGAGATGCTCTGCCCTGGGTTTCCTGGAATCAGCCGCTGATCAGTTTCAACAGTGGCTGAATTTGGACGCCTGGGACAGAGCAGCTGGGGCGCTGCCGGGTAGGTCCCCGCAGCGCAGCGCAGCACCGCACCTCAGCGCTGCGGGGACCAACCTGGCAGCACCCCAGCTGCTCTACCCCAGATGTCCCCAAGTCAGCCGCTGCTGAAACTGATCAGCGGCTGATTCTAGGAAGCCCGGGGCAGAGCAAATCTGCCTCGGGCTTCCTGTAGTCAGCCGCTGGTTAGTTTCAGCAGCAGCTGACTTGGGGACGCCTGGGGCAGAGCAGCTGGAGTGCTGCCGGGTTGGTCCAGTAGCGCCGAGGAGCGGCGCTGCGGGACCAACCCGGCAGTGCCCCAGCTGCTCTACCCCAGGCGTTGTCGGTGAGAAAAGCCTGGTCTGCTGGGGATGGGCATACTAGCTGCGCCCCCCCCAGCAGACCAGGGAGACGCGGGTCGCGGGACCGCCGAGACGCGCCCGCATCCTCCGCGGCTTTGCTCCACGTCTCCCTGGTCTGCTGGGGGGGGGCTCCCCGCAGCAGACCAGGGAGATGGGGAGCAAAGCCTCGGAGGACGCTGGCAGCAGGACAGCCGCGGCGCGTCTGGGCTGTCCCGCTGCCCACATGCTCTGCGGCTTTGCTCCGCGGCTTTGCTCCGCGTCTCCCTGGTCTGCTGGGGGGGACCACCCCCAGCAGACTAGGGAGACGCGGAGCAGCTTTTCTCGCCCTGGAGGACGCGGGAGGCAGGACCGCGGCGCATCTGGGCGTCCCGCCGCTCGTGTCCTCGGGGGCGAGAAAAGCCCTGTTCGTAACTGCGGATCTGACATAAGTCGGATCCGCGTAACTCGGGGACTGCCGGTATTAAGTTTGGAGATGATACCAAGCTGGGAGGGGTTGCAAGGGCTCTGGAGGATAGGTCATGATTCAAAATGATCTGGACAAACTGGAGAAATGAGTTGAGGTAAATAGGATGAAGTTGAATAAGGACAAATGCAAAGTGCTCCATTTAGGAAGGAACAATCCATTTCACACATACAGAAATGGGAAGCGACTGTCTAGGAAGGAGAACTGGAATCTAGGGGTCACAGTGGACCACAAGCTAAATATGAGTCAACAGTGTGATATTGTTGCAAAACAAGCAAACATGAATCTGGGCTATATTAACAGGAGCGTTGTGAGCAAGACAGGAGAAGTCATTCTTCCGCTCTACTCTGCGCTGGTTAGGCCTCAATTAGAGTACAGCCAGTCCCTGAGTTACGAGCGCATTGACTTATGACCGTTCGTATTTATGACCAGCTTCCTATACAGCCGAAACCTGAGTTACAAACAAAATCTGCACTTACAAACAGCATGGCCGTACATAAGTGAATGTAATCCGATTTACGAACAGATCGAGTTACGACCTACTGTTTGGTACGTAACTCATTTATAAGTTGGGGACCAGCTGTATTGTGTCCAGTTCTGGGCACCACATTTCAAGAAAGATGTGGAGAAACTGGAGAAGGTCCAGAGAAGAGCAACAAGAATGATGAAAGGTCTAGAGAACATGAGTTATGAGGGAAGACTGAAAGAACTGGGTTTGTTTAGTTTGGAAAGGAGAAGACTGAGAGGGGACAGGAGAGCAGTTTTCAGGTATCTAAAAGGGTGTCACAAGGAGGAGGGGAAAAAATTGTTCTCCTTGGCCTCTGATGCTAGGACAAGAAACAATGGGCTTAAACTGAAGCAAGGTTGGACATTAGGGAAAACTTCCTAACTTTCAGGGGAGTTAAACACTGGAATAAATTGCCTAGGGAGGTTGTGGAAGGTCCATCTCTGAAGATATGACCTCTCAAGGTCTCTTCCAGTTCTAGTGTTCTATGATACTATGATTATTGAAACCCAGTGTTTTGATTGGCTGAACCTGATTTTTTTTTTAAATTTCATTTCTGGGCAATTTTTGAAACGTTAACGTCACATCCCAATTTGGACTGGGAAAATTCCTTGAAAGCTAGAAAAATTTTGCAGAATGGGGAAATGATTCTCACGCCCCCACCGCACCAGCTTTAGTTTCAGGCCAGGTGATTGGCATAAAGGAAGCTTTCAAGATCTCAAACATAGCCCCATGGGCACTCTGGAAACCTTCTGCACAAGAGACCTTCTCTAGAAGATATCTTCTCTTTGTTGATTGTGGCGGCAGGGGATTAATTGGTAGGGGGATTCTTTAAAGAGATTTTCAACACTTGTGGAAGATCACTTCCTATGCCTATGTGTCTTTGTAGACGACCCTACGATCACAGCTCGTCTCTTCCAAGAACCATGCCTATTACATGCCGAAGCTCTGATGAGCCGAAGCTGGGATCCTAGCATGTCAGTGCTTTAGAGAAGTTGCTTCATGACTGGGAAAGGAGAATATGGGGATGAGAGTCAAACTTCATGGCCCCTAAGTTTCCTTCCAGCCCCAATGTCTGCGCAACTGACTCTTGTGTTTGGAAGATTTACAGAGCGACAGTAAGTGTTTTACCAGCTTTGTATTAATAGTGCAGCAATAAAAAGGTGCAGCCTTTCTCTCCAAGGACTCACAGAGCTTTAAATAATCCAAGGGGGATTTAGCTCTTCCCAATAGGTGGAATTTACTAGTGGGCATGTTTTATTGCTGGTTTGTGACACTGAGTCTGTTCCCCTAGTCTCTAAGTGTGAACTGAGGCGCTGTGATAGGCTAGGCCATGAATCTCTGGTCTCGAAGCCTTTTCTTTCTAATATTTGCAGAAAGGGGACGAGGCAGGGAGTCCAGAAGTAGACAGATCAGAGGTGGGGGGTTTGGGGGAGTACTTTAGCCCTTTGAATTGCTAGAGGCTCTTTCTTCCCGGACAGTAAAACATGGGTTCAGTGAAACGAAGGCTATTTCACAGTGGCTTTTTTAGAGCAGACCGTTTCTATAAAGCACTTAAACTCTAATGACAGCTTAAAGAGTTCCTTTGAAAGTGTAATAAGTACGGCGCTGTGTGTAAGAAGTAAATCTGGCTGCATTGCTGATCCCACCCCTCTGGGCCCCACCAGCCACCCTTGGCCACCCGATCCCAATCCCATTCCCTATGCGCCGCTGGTCACCCTCGGATGCCCAAGCCTGAACCCTGGACCTAAGGGGGCAGACTCCGGTGATGGAGAGCGGCCATGTGGGCCTGGGAAAGCGGGTTTGGTGTCAGATGGAGGGGGGCAGGATCAGGCGGCCAAGGGCAGCTGTGTGGAGCTGGGGGGGGGGGTTGGGCTCAGGTGGCCGGCAGGGTGTGGGGGGCTGGGATTGGGCTCTGGTGGCCGGCGGGGCAGCTGGCAGAACCTGGGGGGGCAGGAGAGAGATTGGGTGGCCACTAGAACCCAGGGGGTGGTTTTTGGCTTGGGAGGCTGGCGGGGCCCGGGACAGGCAGGATTGGGCTCAGGCGGCCAGTGGGGTCTCCGGGGAAGTGGGGGGAACCAGGCTTGTATGGCTGAGAGTGGCCGCAGAAGCCTAGGAGGGCGGGTTCTGGGTCGGGCAGCCAAGGAGACCAGGAGGGGGGGATTGGGTTTGGGGGGCCAAGGTTGGTCAATGGGACTTGGGGGGACAGGTGTCATCTCGGGCAAGTGAGGGTGACCACGTGGGCCCGGGGGGGGGGGACACAGGATCAGGTGGGCCTGGGGGGGGACACATCAGGATCAGGTGACTGAGGGAGACCTCCGGCGCCCAGGGGTACAGGATCAGGCTCGTCTGGCTGAGGGTGACTGCTTGGGCCCAAAGGGATGAGATTGGGCTTGGTCAGCCACAGGCCCGGTTGGCCGAGGGCAGCCACAGAGCCCCAAGTCACCAGGATCGGCTCGGGAGTGGTCAGCGGGGCCTCGTCAGCCGGGAAAGTGAGTGGGTGGCCGCCGGAGCCCAAGAGGCCGACATCAGCATGCTGGGCATGATTGGGCTCTGAAGGCCACTAGGCCATCAAAGCCCGAGCGGCATGATCCACATCTGCTGGCTGAGGTTGGCCTCTGGAGCCCAGGGGTTCTGATCAGGGTGGGTCGGGGAGGTCAGCCGCCTGAGCCCAGGGCCTGGCATGATCAGGCTTGGGCATTCAAGCTCTGCCGCTAGAGCCTGGTGGGCTTGCAATCGGGATCGGCCAGCCAAGGTCGGCCTCCAGAGCCTACGGGGGCTTGATAGGCATCTGCTGGTCAAGCGCGGCCGCCAGAACCTGAGTGGGCACAATCAGGATCAGCTGTCCAAGTTGCGCCGCCAGAGCCCGGGAGGTCGGCTTGGATGGTCGACGTCGGCTGCCAGAGCCCAGAGGGCGGGATTGGGGTCAGGCATCCAAACTCAGCTGCCAAAGCCGAGGCGGGTGTGATCTGCATGGTTGGCCGCTGGAGCCCGGGGGAACGCGATTGGGGTCGAGGGGTCTTTGGCAGCCGCTATTGCCCAGGGGGCATGATCGGGGTTGGGTAGCCAAGGATGGGAGTGGGGTTCGAGGTCTGGCGGTCATTGATCGCTACCAGAACCCTGGGGTATGATTGGGATCAGGGAGTCAAGGACATTAGCATTACTCGTTTATGGTGATACTTATCAGTTAAATGGTTAAACCTTCACTTCCCTAGTTCGGGGTCATTTCTTCGCATTTGGTCCAGGTTGGTAGCAGCCAAACCGTGTTAGCATATGTGGAAAAAGTTGTTGGGTGTCCTTCCAGTTCCTTGTGGGGAGGTGTCGACATCATAAAATCCACCTTTTGCGTCTGGAGCCCTCCTTGAGAGCCCCAGCAAAGAACTCTGAAGTCCTTCCTACCTTCTGAACTCATCCTCTCAGAGTTATGAAAGAATTGGTCTGTCCCATTTGGGCTTGAGACCTGTTGACAGGGCAGTGAGAAGAAATGTGTGCTGCTACTTCCCATACTTGATGTACAATGTAAATACAATGTGGTTGTGTCTACATTGGCATCCCTTTCCGGAAAAGGGATGCTAATGAGACACTTCGGAATTGCAAATTCCACGGGGATTTAAATTTTCCCCATGGCATTTGCATGAACATGGCTGCCGCTTTTTTCTGGCTCGGGGCTTTGCCGGAGAAAAGCGCCAGTCTAGACGGGATCTTTCGGAAAATAAACCCTTTTCCGGAAGATCCCTTATTCCTGATTTCAAGTAGGAATAAGGGATCTTCCGGAAAAGGGTTTATTTTCCGCAAGATACCTGTCTAGACTGGCGCTTTTCTCCAGCAAAGCCCCGAGCCGGAAAAAAGCGGCAGCCATGTTCATGCAAATGCCGTGGGGAAAATTTAAATCCCCGGGGCATTTGCAATTCCGAAGTGTCTCATTAGCATCCCTTTTCCGGAAAAGGGTGCCAATGTAGACACAGCCTGTCTGTTTTGTGGTTATCTAGAGAAAGAAACCATCTGGCATGAAGAACTTCAGCAAATGTCCATCAAAGGATGACACTGCATCTTGCGTGTGGTCTGGTAAGAACGTAGAAAAAAAGATATTTTCTATACAGGTTGAACCTTTCTAATCCGGCATCCTCCGGACCTGCCTGTTGCCAAACCAGAGAATTTGCCAAACCACAGGAGGTCAATATTGCCTGGCAGCATCACCATCCCTTCCCCTGCTTGCTGGGCTCTTAGAAGACATTTAGGGATAAATTAGAACTAAAGAACAGCCCGGAACACGGAGCTCCAGGACGGGTGGCTGGAAACAAACTTTATGGGACTGCGGGAAACTTGGCCACATCCATGATAAGTGGCCATCCGGCTCACTAAAATCATGCTGGACCATGAATGTTGCCAGCCTAGAGAGGTTCAACCTATATCTGCATAAGGACTTGGACAGACCTCAGTGAAGACATTGCCAAAGCAGTTTGAAGAAACAGGGTGTTTCCTTTTGTTCTGAATGGTGCGAACCAGTAGTAATTCCAGGGAAGTCATTAAAATTACACCAGCGATTATTGCTGCATTCTTGGTATGGTACCAGCTACATGCCTTAACAGCGATGGGGAAGAAACAGCCCCTCCGCCAAAGAGCTTATGATCTAAATAATTTTCCCACTGTGGCAGATAAGAGGAGAGATTCTGCGGAAACAGGTCTATAGAGGATGCTAACGCGTATCCCCCACCGATTCTCCTTTACTTTCGGATGCCTACATTCCTGTCTCTCCTGCACCGCCTGGTTTGAAAAATGAACGTTTGTATCCATTTTATCATTAAGGATCTTGGGCTTGTTAAGCCCAGCTTTATCCACAGTGGGGAAAGTGCCCGGGAGGGTCAAGAGGTCTGCTTTTGAAATTGAACAAATTGTCGTTTTATGGTTCCCGCGTGGGGCGGCGGTTGTAAATCTCCTTGCCTTTAATGCATCTGTTCTTTCCCAGCCGCGCTACCAACTTCTTGAGGAGGAGAAACGGCTGACATTTCCTGACATCGGCTATGATCAGGGCCTTCCGGGAGCGTCTCCAAAACCGTTTTAAAGGAATATTTATGGATGTTCACTGGGAAAGAGGGCCCTGCGAGGTACAGAGAGGAGGCTGTTCTTCATTAACGTTTGAAAGCAGTACCCTGCAGATTTCCCTGCTTAGGGGAGGGACAAAAGAAATGGCGTGAAAGTGAAATCGCTTTGGAGTTCATTCCGATCTCGGGGGGGGGGGGGGGGCTTTTTTCTAAACATGGTTATTGTTGGTAAAAACTAGAACCTGGGTTTGAAAAGCAAAGAAATGAAATAAGGGGCTGTGTATGGGGACCACGATGTGGGCCTGTGGGGATTGTGTTCCCTCGGTTTGCTTTAAGTTGTATGTGATTTCTCACCTCCTGTGCGGCTCTGTGTGTGTGCCTCAGTTTCCCTGGGCACTGCACCGGTGCCTTGCTGGGGACTGGAGTTTTGGGTGTGACTCTCACTGAGGGGGAGACTGCCTCATCTTAGCACCAACACAATAATAGCTCTGGCTCTCTTGTAACCTGAGCCTGAGTAGGAGGAGCAACCAGGTGACATCATGTGACACCTTTTTGCCTGGGAAGCTGGACAAAGGAGCAGGCGGGGCTACCTGCAGGCTGGGACCGGTGGCTGAGGGTGTGAGTTAGTCTTGGCTGGCTTAGGATGCAGGGAGGTAAAGGCCCATAAATCAGCCTGCACTTCCACCCCGTCTCTCCACCAGGTCGTGTGGAATTGGTCTCTGGAATTTTCTAAACCAAGGATGGGGAACTTAAGCCCCAAGGGCCGGAAGTGGCTCCTGGCTTGCTTGGATCTGGTCCCCCAAGGTGGTTCAGAGCTTCCCCCCCAGCACGGGGGACCCATGCTGGTACATCTGCCCCCCACCCCACTGTGAGGCTGTCTGTCTCCTCCTTAGTTGGGGGCCACATCAAGGAGTGCTTGTTTTCGGTTTGTTTTTTTGCTTCTCACTTGTGTGCAGCCCCCGACTGATTTTTCTGTGGGTCGGCGGCCCCCAATCCAAAAACGGTTCCCCTGTTCTAAACATATCCCACTTGCTTTGCCTATCCACGACAGTATGGTTTTAAAAGGATGTGGCCTTGTACGCTTCGCACATTCAAAATCAGTAATGGCCAACCTAGGCTATTGACTAGACCTGAGGAGTAGCCCTCCTTCATCTCAGGCTGTGTCTACACCACACGATTATTTCGGAATAAGCTATTCTGGAATAGTTATTCCGAAATAGCTTATTTCTAAATAGCACATCTACACTGCAGGGAAGCCTCAAAATGAGTCCGAGGCAGGCTCCCCTAACGTAGACGTGCTATCTCGATTTGGAGCCCCAGGAGCAATAACACCGAACAGGCCTGGGGAGGGGCTATTTCGAAATAGCAGCAGTGGAGCGTCTCCACACACCTGATTTCAAAATAGCTATTTTGGAATAGGCGTGATTCTTTGCAGAATGAGGTGTACAGAAGTTGAATAAGCCGTCCATTATTTCGAAATTATTTTGAAATAATGGAATTGCCGTGTAGACGCTCATATAGTTATTTCAGAATAACGGCCATTATTCCGAAATAACTTTACTGTGTCGACACAGCCTCAGTGAACTGCAAGATGGTTGTAACCAAGATGGTGTCCCGGGATGGGGCAATGTTGCTCACTGTGCTTGTGTACCTAGAATTAGCGGAGGGCGGGGCAACTGAACCGTAGCAGCGTGTTGATTGGATGCAGCGTGAGCGCATGGCGCTCACCATCAATGTTATGTGCAGGCACCTCACATCATGTGCTCTTGATGTAAGTCCCATGTCATTTTAGTCATACTGGTAGGAAAAAAATTACATGGACAGAAACCTACAGTAACCTGGCAATCCTGCATTTGGGCAACAGTAACAAATGTCTCGCAGGCCACACATAGAACCCCGATAGGCCACGTGCAGCTCCCTCCCCCCCATGTATGGACCCCCAGTATGCACTTCTCACTGAAGTCAGTGGCGCTTTTGTACAAGGAATTGAAAACCCAACCTCAAACATTGCCGTGTGGGATACAAGCTTTCAGATATCTCAGAGACCTTTCATAGCATCTTAGACATTAGAGCCCCACTAGGTCATGTCTGTGGTGGTCTGCTCCCTACTGTAGGCTTGTCAACACCGTACCCATCATTTTAAATGTCGTTCCAACATCTCTAGTTAAAACAAAACCTCCGTTTCGCTCCCCCGCTCTTTCTCCTGACTGAAACTTTGCTTGGAACTGACAGAAACCTTGCCCAAAAATAACTCTGGACTCTCTCCCAGCTGTGGGCGTTGTGACTTCTGTGCAGGGAAGTCTGCAATGTGATTTGTTTCATGGCAGATTTCTGTCAGCTTTGGCAGCTCTCATTCCTCGCTGGTACCAAGTTTACAAGGTTTCTCATTCCCATTTTTTTTTTTCTCTTCCAGACTTGTTTGTGACTCTCCAAGGCCTCTTCTCCACAGAGCCGTGGTGTTTTCTTGGCACTGCCACCTTTGGAACATGGGGCAGAGAAACCCATAAAAGTAGCCGGAAAGCACTGTGATTTTTTTTTCCTTTACTCGGAGCTGCCAAGACAGTGTCGCTTCCTTCGGGATGACGTTAAAACATGGCAATGAGGGAAGGAGACTATTTTTGTTTTGTTTCCCATTTCAACGGTAATGTTTCTATGGGTGCAAAAGAAGTTCTGAGGAATTTTTGTAGGAGGAAAACAGGTTCAAAGATGATGTGGCGGGTGGGGAGGGGAAGACATCAGGATGGGCCCTGGCTTCTGTGAGCTGAATGGTGGGATTGTTACTCTAGCAAACTCCCTTTTGAAATAGATGGGAATTTTGCCTGAGTGAGGACAGAGTAAAAACTGAGAGCACAATTCTTAGTGGGGTGTAAATTCACAAAAATCTATTGTCTTTAATGCAGCTACTCTAGTATACACCAGCTAAAGACCCAGCCCTGAGAGTCTATTTGTATCCTGGCTTGTGAGGCCTACAAAGACGCTCCATGTTGTTCCTCTCTCACAGAATGCCCTCCAAAATCTTCCCCTGAGAGAGAAGAGAAGACAGCTGGGATGAAAGCCAGCAGATCTGCGGGTGGCATCGTGCTATCAAAATAAAGGCTTGGTACTGCTACATGGGCTCTTGAATCCCAGCAGCGCTAACTCACTCCGTCTGAGTGTGCACCGGATTTTTCTCTTAGGCCACGTCTTCACTTGCCGCCAGCGCTCCTGTCAGCTTCCCTTACTCCTCGTGATTCTCAGGAGTTCTAGTGCTGACCAGAGCCGCCCTCAGCATTCCATTTAGCCGGTCTTAACTAGACCCTCTAAATCGAACACCAGAAGAGCAATCTCTGCTGCAGCAAGTGGAGACTTGGGATGTTAAATATCGGTTAATTGAATAGTCGATTGACCTCATGAATTCTTACTGGTTACTCAACTATTCTATAGTCTCCAGGGCAGGGCTGGCCCAAGACATTTTGGTGAGGGGCAGAAGGCTAATCCCAGCGGTGCCGTCCTGGTTTGCTGAGGTACCAGTATGACCCCACCCCTCTGGCATGATCCTGTACGTGTGAGGCCATGCTGGATGGAGGCCACCATTTTGCTCTGCAGAGCAGTGACCTCCATGCGGCCACACGGAGGGCCTAGTATTGTTTCTGTGCAAGTGCTGGAACGATGTTCTAGCCCTGCTAGACCACTGGCTAATCCGCTCCCTGATTTGCTTCCTTGAGCATTTGCTACGCCAGTGTCTCTTAAACTTTTTAAGACCGAGGAACACCAAACAATACTTTTTTTTTTAATGGGGAACATCAAGGATTTTTTGTTGAGGGTCGGGGGGAAAAGGGCCAGGGGAAAGTTATTGAGAAGAAAAAAAAGTTGCCTGCCCCTTTAAGGGTGGCCATTTTGAATTCTGTTCGTCACGGCACACCTTTGACTGTCTCGTGGGACACCGGTGGGCCGTGGAACACGGTTTAAGAAACAATGTGGTAGTTGAGCGGACACAGTAAATCCTGCCCATGTAGCCCTCTTGAACTTCCCAAGGCATAAGCCCTGAAGTCTGCTTTGCCTGGAGTAGTGACTTGACCCCTCCACAAAGGGGCTGTAAGATTCGAGCGTGGTTTTAAAAGACATTTCCCCTTCTGATCCAAGCTCCCAGATTTCACCATACTCACTTAGGGTATGTCTACACTACCCCGCTAGTTCGAACTAGCGGGGTAATGTATGCATACCGCACTTGCTAATGAAGCCCGGGATTTGAATTTCCCGGGCTTCATTAGCATAAGCGGGGAGCCGCCATTTTTAAATCCCCGCTGCTTCGAACCCCGTGTAGCGCGGCTACACGGGGCTCGAACTAGGTAGTTCGGACTAGGGTCCTATTCCGAACTACCGTTACTCGTGAAACGAGGAGTAACGGTAGTTCGGAATAGGCACCCTAGTCCGAACTACCTAGTTCGAGCCCCGTGTAGCCGCGCTACACGGGGTTCGAAGCAGCGGGGATTTAAAAATGGCGGCTCCCCGCTTATGCTAATGAAGCCCGGGAAATTCAAATCCCGGGCTTCATTAGCAAGTGCGGTATGCATACATTACCCCGCTAGTTCGAACTAGCGGGGTAGTGTAGACATACCCTTAGATTGTAATGTCTTTGAGGCGAGGGAGGGGGAGTATCTTCCTATGTAACTATACAACTTGATTAGGAGCCCTACTGTGATGTGAAATAACAATAATGAGATTGGCTAATGCCACAGACGTCTCTTTTCCTATCTCTTCCGCGGTGGGAAATTCCCTGGTGGACACTTGTTTGGTGCACAGAACCAGTGTTAACTTTCAGCCACAAAGCAGCCAGGCAAACAGAAGCAAAGATCTTTCCTTTCAGCCGTGGTAGAGGGAGCTGAGAAAATTCCAGTTTCTGCCGAGGAACCTTTGTCTTGATGCAATCCCACTCATGCCACACCACATCTATTTAAGATGCTATAAATGGGGGGGGGGGGGGGTGCTGAAATTTCTTTGGAGTCTTTGCAGGATAAATCCCCATGGAATTTAATTTAAACAAGCTGACACCAATATGAATCATGTCATCATTACCGGCTTTTGAATGCTTCCTACCAAACACTTGCATCTTTCTTTGTTTCTGCATTCAAAATGACAGGCTAAAAGCATCTCAAACTGTATTTGAGACTTTCCCTCACCCCAACCAGGGTGTAATCTTTTTTTTTTCTTTCTTCCTTCGATGTAATACGAAATAACATCTGTTATAAAAATCTACTGGCCGGGGCAGCAACAGCGGATAACAACTTATCAAAATTTGGCAATTTGAAACAGTGGCTGGTTTTAAACAGAAACTGTCTCGTTGCTGGTCATGTGATTGTGGGCGCTACGAGAATGTGGTCTCATCTGTCTACAATCCGAACAGATTAAATGTATTTAGGGAAAAAGAAAGGAGAGTGTAAGGCATGAGAAAAAGAGAGAAAGGGGGAAACAAAAGGAGGGAAGAAATAAAAGAAAGCCTTCTGGTAAAGTGATAAACAATTTAATTCTCATGGTGAAGACAACACTATATTAAAAGATTTACCTGCGTTTATGTAAAATCTCCTAAATTGTACAGAAATAAAACAACCAGATTTTATAATATCTCCAACTCTAAGCATATTACCCAGGGTATGTCTAGACTGCAGAGATTTTCTGGGATACCGGCAGTACCCCGGAAAAGCTCTGTCGTGTCCAAGGAAAGTGTCTGCTTTTCCGAAAAAAAATTAGGAAAAGCAGACGCACTTTTTCGGCATCCCTGTAAACCTTGTTCTACGAGGAAGAAGGGATGTTGGGAAGGGAATTGACCAAGTGGAAGAAAAGCAGAAAAAAGACGCAAACTGTAAACCGCGATTTGCGTCTCATTGTCCGATAGAACTTTGTAGTCTAGACACCGCCCCAGAGTGGCTGTGTCTAGACTGGTCATTGGCTTTAATAGAAGAATCTTTGAAGAGGCAGAAAAGTGGTCAGAAGGAAGCATGGAACACGGAAGATTGTAGAATTCAAAAGGATAAACATTATTTGATACCTTATTTATAGAGCACCACGGGGGAAAGGTAAAAGTTTTAAAAAAGAAAGAAGCACTTTAATTTTATCTGGAGATTTTCCAACAATAAAATCTAATCCATCATTCTCTCTGGGTGACTGCTCTTAATGAAAATTTAGAGGCTGTGACTGAAATTTAGAATTCACAGGGGATACTATTAGGAAGATGTCTAGCAGCTACACAAAACCTGTTATGTCATGGCCCCGCCGAGGAGGGAAAAAAGGTTGAGTGTGAAACGGACAGATTTTAATTTCGCACCCGGACTCCCTGAATCACAGAGGGACCCAGTGCTCTAATGGACTTCTCTGCTCCGAGTCAAACCCATCCAATGGAGTTCCACCAGCCACGATTTTTCTCATTGGGTGAAATTCTGGCTCCATTAACGTCAATGAGAGTGTTGTGGTTGACTTCACAGCTGTCAGGATTTCTCCCACCATGTTTACACTTCCTCTGAACCACGTTGGCCGGTTGGTCATTCCTAGGGCTGTCAAGCGATTAAAAAATTAATCGCGATTAATCGCATGCGCTGCCCTTTTGAAATGCTGCGGCAGCATTTCCAAGGCAGCACTGCGGGAGCCCAGGATCAGCTGGAGTCCCCAGCTGACCCTGGCTCTGTGCAGTGCTGCCCCTTAGAAACACCGTGGTGGCACTTCAAAGGGGCAGTGCAAGGTGGAGCTCGGGATCAGCTGGAGTCCCCAGCTGACCCTGGCTCTGTGCAGTGCTGCCCCTTAGAAACACCGTGGTGGCACTTCAAAGGGGCAGTGCAAGGTGGAGCTCAGGATCAGCTGGAGTCCCCAGCTGACCCTGGCTCTGTGCAGTGCTGCCCCTTAGAAACACCGTGGTGGCACTTCAAAGGGGCAGTGCAAGGTGGAGCTCGGGATCAGCTGGAGTCCCCAGCTGACCCTGGCTCTGTGCAGTGCTGCCCCTTAGAAACACCGGGGTGACACTTCAAAGGGGCAGTGCAAGGCGGAACCCAGGATCAGCTGGGCACTCCACCTTATTCCTGGCTCCTAATGCGCTGCCCCTTTGAGATGTTGGAACAGCATTTCAAAGGGGCGGGGCAGCAGTAACACCTGCGATTAATGCATTAATCCTGCCCTGTATTAATCGCAGGCGTTAACACACATCAATTGACAGCCCCAGTCATTTCCTTTCACTTATACTGGTCAAGTAACCTGGACTAAACCAATGGCTGGGAATAGGTGCAAAGATTTGCAAGGTTCAGTTAAGTTCAGATACATGCTCCCCAATTGGGTTAATCCACCAGTGCTGACTTGCTGTGTTTGAACCTCCCAGGGGACTCCAGCCTGGAGCTGAAATGTGTCAGAAATGAGAGACTGACAGCCTCTCACGACTAACCCCTTGAGCAGTGTTTCTTAACCTGTGTTGTGTGGCACACCAGTGTGCCGCGAGCAGGGGTGGCCTGTGAGGCGAGGCAAATTAGGCAGTTTAGGACGCCGCCGGCCCAGGCACCCGATGATGACATCACGGGGAGCCGGGGCACCCTGTGATTATGTCACAGCCATAGACGGCCATGCAGGTGGGGGCGCCAATCGTGCCTTCTGCCTGGGGAGCCAGCTGCCGCAGCCAGCCTCAGACCACTCCTGGCCGCGAGGTTATTGGAGGTGTGTCACAGAGAACAACAGAGTTCAAAATGGCCACTTTTAAAGGGGCAGGTGACTTTTTTTTTTTTTGGTGCTCAATAGCTTCCCCCGCCCCCCAACCTCAACAAAAAAGATCCTTGGTGTTTCTCATAAAAAAAAAAGTATTGCTTGGTGTTCCTCGGTCTTACAAAGTTTAAGAAACACTACCCTAGAGCCATCCATCCCCAACAATGTATTCCTTAACCAAAGACAGGGCTGCTGACTGCTATTCAGAGGAGACCGGGGCCTCCAGCCACTGCTACTGTTTCTGCTACCCGCAGACCCTTTAAATTACCACCAGGGCGTCACACCGTCACTCCGGGAAGCTCTAAGGGCTGGAGAAGGCTGGGGGAGGTGCGCTGTGGGTGGCACGGAATGCTGGCTGCCCCAAGCTCTGCCCCTTCCGCTCAAGGCCCCGCCTCTTTTGGGAACATGGAGACGGGCCCTCCCCACCCTGTTTATGGGCTCGTGGAGGCTGTCGGCACCCGGACCAAAGCAGATCACTAGTCTGTTTGCAATATTTTCTAATGGGACAAAATAAGCCATAATTATTCAATACAATGATGTTAAATTATGTAAGGGCCTGGCTCAACATCATGAATCAATTTAATACTAAAATCACTGCCAGTTATTCAACTGAATCGAAATGCAACCCCATCACAAATGTTAAAGCACCAACTAAATCTGTCCTAGGAAGGGCTTTAGTAATCAAAGTTCTCCCAGCACAAAAGAGGAGAAAAAGTGATTGCTTAAACCAGGCAATATGTAGTAATGCCAGATGTAAAATATTCGGCTCATAGTATTGGCGGCTATCAAATGCAAAATGCTAATACTGCTGGATTCAAAGTCATGCCACCAAGTCTGTCATCCAGGGAATGGGCTTAAGGATTCCTTTAAGTTTCTGCCTATGGATCATAGGCAATTTGGATTAGCGGCCGCAAGAATGATAACCTCAGAATTCGCGACAGATGAGCGTAAGCATTCTGCACCGTCAAAAAATAAGGCTGCTGGCGATAGGTCACATTTTAATGACTTGTGTTTTCAAAATTAGATAACTTCACAGAACCCAGATAATGAAGCATGAGAAGTATTGAAAAGGCTTCAGTCTTCACAGATTTGCACTAGCCAGAAGATAGAACCTACTCCCTCAGCCCCTCTGCTTTTTATTTTCAAAATGTCTGACATTCCTTTGCCAAAGGTCTACTTCGGGGGTGGGGAGCCTTTTTGGGTCGGGGGCCACAGACCCACAGAACAATCTGCTGGGGGGAGGGCACGCATACAGGTGAGAAGCAAAAAAAAACCCCCGAACTCTAACTGACGTGGCTCCAACTAAGAAGGCGAAAGCCACCGACATGAGCCAGAGGCGCTGAACTCCACGTTTTGTGGTTCTTGGTCGGGAAAGAAAACAAAGTGGGGAATGCTGGAGAGTAAGGCTGGTTTTGTTCTTGCTTTTGCGGGGGAGGAATTGCCAGTGATCGAGGGCTAGGGCGGGGAGATGTTGGCGAGGAGCGTGGTCAAAACACATCGGCGTGGCGGAAGGCAATAGGAAGTGTTGGCAGAGAGAACCGTGCTGCAGGGAAAACAAAGGTTGTCCTGACCATTCATATTACTCCACGTGGGGTCAATAAAATTGTCGGGAAGCCTGAAGTGTCGGATACACAGAACTCCTTATAAGTCTACAAGAAAACCCTATGGAAATCCCAAACGTAAACTATAGAAGCCTCGACGGGTATAAAAGCGTCAGGGCTTGAATGAACCAAATGCTTCTGGTTCTGGAAAGCGGAGGGAATGAGTTGTGTGGAGAACCAGGAGCTACACGGGGCAGAGAGCAGTAAAGAGCAGGGATGATAGTGCAGGGGCTTGAGAGCAACGTGACACGTCCAGCGGCGTTGTCCCTGTTTTGGTGGAAAGGAGCATGCGGGCAGGCCTTCAACGCACTCGCCACAGCTCGGAATCACCTGGTCCTTGAATCAAGAGCTCTGGGCTGCCCTGTGGCTGAGCTGGGGAGCATCTTCCGCCTCCTCCAGCGCCTGGACTGGATACCAGCTGGCTTACAGCCAAACTGGGGAGGGAGGGAATTAGTTCAAAGGGCTCCCCTGCAATCCCCACCCCCCTCTGTCCCCTGAAAAGCCCCACGTTGAACGGAATCATTCGCATGGGGCCTGAAATACCCTGGCAAGCGTCTTCCTCCTGGTGTGTCATTTCTGGTTTATTGGATCGGAGAGGAAGGAGAGAACTTGCCCATATACCCTGGCCCACCCAGGGACGCCAATCTGGAGTATTGCGCCCAATTCTGCGCCCCCCACGACAGAAAGGATGTGGACACATTGGAGAGAGTCCAGCAGAGGGTGATCAAAATGATTAGGGTCCTGGAGGACATGACCTACGAGGAGCGGCTGAGGGATTTGGGCTTATTTAGTCTGCAGCAGAGAAGAGCGAGGGGGGATTTGAGAGCAGCCTACAACTTCCTGAAGGGGGGTTCCAAAGAGGATGGAGAGAGGCTGTTCTCAGTGATGGCAGAAGGCAGAACAAGGAGCAATGGTCGCAAGTTGCAGTGGGGGGAGGTCTAGGTTGGATAGTAGGAAAAACTCTTCCCCTGGGCGGGTGGGGAAGCGCTGGGATGGGTTCCCTAGGGAGGTGGTGGAACCTCCATCCCTAGAGGTTTTTAAGTCCTGGCTTGACAAAGCCCTGGCTGGGTTGATGGAGTTGGGATTGGCCCTGCTTTGGGCAGGGGGCTGGACTCGATGACTCCTGAGGTCCCTTCCTGCCCTAGGAGTCTATGATATTCTTTCAAGCATAAAAACAAAGGTTTGTTTGGGTTCCAGCTGAGGTGGGAAGCCACCAGCTAGTACACGGAGCTACTCATGCACTCTTAGTGCACTGTCACTATGGTGTCCCTCAAAACCCCATCTCCTGTGTTCTACACTCTTCCCTCATGCCTGGCCCCTATTGAATCATAAGCTCTGTGGGACAGGAATTGTCTTGTAGCTGTATAGCTCCCAGCACAGTAAGGCCTAGATGCCCTGCATAGTACAGTAATATAAATTCCAAACAATAATAAATAGGAACAAGAGGCTAAGTCAGTTCTTTTATCTACCATCTCTAGAACAGGCTACTTCTCTAGAGCCCAAGCTGTAAACTCTTAGGCCTGGTCTTAGGGAAGGTCGACTTAAGATACACAACTCCAGCTATGTTAATTACGTACCCGGAGTCGACGTATCTTAATCACCGGCCATACAGCGGGAGTTCAATGGGAGTAAACACTCCCGTCAGCTTCCCTTACTCCTCGTGAGAAGCAGAAGAACCAGCGCTGATGGGGGCAGCCTCTGAGTTTGATTTAGTGGGTCTGCACTAGACCCACTAAATCAAGCCCCGGAAGATCGTCCGCGGCAGCCTCCATCTTCCAGCATCGTGTAGACGTGGCCTTACTTGACCAATACAATCACGTTGTAACAAATATGTGGCCACTTAGGGCCTTCGTGGCTACTTTTCACCATGTGGCCACAGAGGCTCCTGCTCCAGGGGCATGACCTCTTGTCACTTCTGCATTACCGGTCAGCACTATGGGTGCGATGACACACAAATGCGCAATTCTGATTCCATTCACTAGATTCTGATTCCATCCACATGGTCAGGGCATTATAATACATGCAAAGGGACTTTAAAGGGTTAAAAGGAGGGAAAATCTCAGCTGCATTACCGGAGAAAGTTCGCCTTTGACAGATGCAATCAACTGTACAGAGACGCTGGAGATGGATGCAAAACAGGGCTACCCTTTATTCCCCGAGCTCCATCAGGAGAAACTCTCTGCAAACTGAAAGGCAATAAAACCTAGTCAGCGGCCCTGAATGTCCGAGGCTGGGCCAAACAAGCAGTCGAGTTCTGCGTCAGCGAGTCTGTGTTCCAGGAAAGATCTACAGCTCCTTGTCTGGGTTCGGTGGACTGTTGGCTTAACACTTGCCCAATGGAATTGTCGGTTTCAGTCCTCAGAGCCCTTTGCAGTCTATTGATCTACAGTGAGCTTTTCATCAGGTACAAATGGGCCTTCGACTTTTCAACAGGAGGGCGCCGCAGTAAATATAAATGGGACATGAGCATTTTTGCGACTGGACGTGTTTAATGGTCTGTTTGCTGCTGTTGCGGTTGGAGACGCATTCCATTTTTGCTTCATAAGTCGGCGGCTGGAAACCTACTCCTCTGACGCCAGTATACTGGATCTAATCATTTGGGTTGCCCTCCGCTGGACCCTCTCCAATGCGTCAACATTGTTTCTGTAATGGGGGGCCCAGAACTAGACGCAGTCCTCCAGATGGGACCTCTCCAGTGCCAAATAAAGGGGAGTAATCTCTTCTCTAGGTCTGCTAGAAGTGTTCCTCCTAATGCACCCTAATATGCCATTACCCTTCTTGATTACAAGGCACACTGTTGACTCATATCCACCTTCTCATCCACTGTAGCCCCCAGGTCCTTTTCTGCAGAACTGCTACTTAGCCAGTCGGTCCCCAGCCTGTAACAATGTTTGGGATTCTTCCATCCCAACTGCAGGACTCTACATTTGTCCTTCTTGAACCTCATCAGAGTTCTTGTGGCCCAATCCTCCAATTTGTCTAGGTCACTCTGGACCCTATCCCTGACCTCCAACATATCTACCTCTCCCCCTAGTTTAGTGTCATCCGCAAACTTGCTGAGGGTGCAATCCATCCCCTCATCCAGGTCATTAATAAAGATGTTGAACAAAACCGGCCCTCGAATTGATCCTTGGGGACACTCCGCTTGAAACTAACTGCTAACCAGACATCAAGCCATTGATCACTAATTGTTGGGCCCAACAATCTAGCCAGCTTTCTATCCATCTTACAGTCCATTTATCTGACCCATACTTCAAGGATATTATGGGAGACCCTAAAAGCTTTGCCAAAGTCAAGGTATATCACATCCACCGACTTCCCCAGGTCCACAGAGCCAGTTACCTATTCATAGAAGCTAATCAGATTGGTCATGCCTCCCCTTGGGGGAGGCCTAGGTTGGATATTAGGGGAAACTATTTTGCTAGGAGGGTGGGGAAGCCCTGGGATGGGTTCCCTAGGGAGGTGGTGAAATCTCCATCCCTAGAAGTCTTTAAGTCCTGGCTTGACAAAGCCCTGGCTGGGATGATTGCGTTGGGGTTGGTCCTGCTTTGGGCAGGGGGCTGGACTTGATGCCTCCTGAGATGTCTGCCAGCCCTGGGATTCTATGATCTAAGGCTCCAGCATCTCCAGCCCATGCCGTGCCAGGTACCACACGATGGTCTATTGCAGACACATTGGCTGCGTTTAGACTGGCAAGCTTTTCTGCAAAAGCAGCTGCTTTTGCAGGAAAAACTTGCCAGCTGTCTACACTGGCTGCTTGAATTTCCGCAAGAACACTGACTTCCGACTGTCTGAAATCAGTGCTGCTTGCGGAAATACTATGCTGCTCCTGTTCAGGAAAAAAGTCCTTTTGGGCAAAGCTTTTGTGCAAAAGGGCCAGTGTAGACAGCTCAGATTTGTTTTGTGCAAAAAAGCCCCGATCGTGAAAATGGCAATTGGGGCATTTTTGCACAAAAGCGCGTCTAGATTGGCACGGACGCTTTTCCGCAAAAAGTGCTTTTGCGGAAAAGTGTCCGTGGCCAATCTAGATGCTCTTTTCCGCAAATGCTTTTAACGGAAAACTTTTCCGTTAAAAGCATTTGCGGAAAATCATGGCAGTCTAGACGCAGCCTTTGTGTCTCTCTAGATGGGGTTGCTTAACTAATCCAGCTTGAGACACTTGTTGTGTGGTTTGATTTATTTTAGATCCAAGGGAAACCAGGACACTCCAGAGAGACTTAACCACTTTCTTATTTATTACAAGCTTTAAGCAGTTAACATAGTTGTTTAAGTTTTACAAGCCTTAAAAACCATTATTCTACCATTTAAACTTTAAATGCTATACAGTCTAAAGCAATTAATACAGCACAAAGCAATTAATAGAAGATCTACTATAAGACAATAATAAGTCTAGTTCACTTATACTTCACGACTGTGTCTACACTGGGCCACTTATTCCGGAAAAGCAGCCACTTTTCCGGAATAAGCTGCGAGCTGTCTACACAGGCCCCTTGAATTTCCGGAAAAGCACTGACGATCTACTGTAAAATTGTCAGTGTTTTTCTGGAAAAACTATGCTGCTCCCGTTCGGGCAAAAGTCCTTTTTCTGGAAAACTGTTCCGGAAAAGGGCCAGTGTAGACAGCCCAGTAGTCTTTTCCGGAAAAAAGCCCCGATCGCAAAAATGACAATCGGGGCTTTTTTCCGGAAAAGCGCGTCTACATTGGCCACGGACGCTTTTCCGGAAAAAGGGCTTTTCCGGAAAAGCATCCTGCCAATGTAGATGCTCTTTTTCCGGAAATACTTATAACGGAAAACTGTTCTGTTTTATGCCACCTTCAGTACCAGGCAGGAGGTCATGGACACGGTTCCTTTGATTTACACTCGTTGGAATGCCATACACTGCTGTAGCCGGTGTGAAGGGTTTATTTCTTCAAATTACAAGGAGCAGGACCTGTGGAGCAGGGCTGCTCACTTTCGCCCATCGATTCTTCTTACTAAACCCATTTTATAGCAACGCGAGACTTGGTCATTCTAATAATATTTAGCAATTGATTACGTATTGTGTTAGATACCTATAATGCTCAATACCCTAGCTGGGGTACAGCCTGCTCCTCAGGATGGTGCAAAAACTGTGAGCGTAGCTCACAGTTTTATGGCTGCCTCTGTGATATTTGCTTAGCAGAAACAGAAGACCTAGTGCAAGGTTGCTTGTCGTGTGTTTTTGACGTGGTCTCGCTGTACCACGCTGAATCGGCATGGTTATGCAAAACATTCCTGCCTCCCGAGCCTTGCCTGTGTGCGTATATGCCCCAGACTTGAGACAGGCCTGGGTTTTGCTTTTTAGAGGTTTGCGCTGTGATCAAGGCAGATATCACATTTTATAGTCAAGACAGGGCCATCCAAGCTCCCCTAACAACGCTACTGCTCTGCTATGTGGCATAAGCCCCACAGGTATACAATAAACAAGGAGCACATCAGACTCTCTTCAGGAATTGACTCATGCCCGCGTATGCTGAACCTGTCCATTATGCTCGTATATCTTGCACTGATGTACATTTTTCTTTAGCTATCCCACCTTCCCCCCAAGCAGCTCAACCTTGGCTATTTCCCACTTCTTTATTGTGGGGATGCCCTCTTCTTCATTTCCATGATTTTACAATGGGAAGCAATGAGGCACAGAGCATCAGGAATCTCAACAGAGAGACGCATAGAATCCTAGGGCTGGACGAGACCCCTGATCTAGTGCTGTTCTGTCCCACTGCAAATACATGCACGGGGCTTCTTTCCTGCTCCACTCTAGCTTAGCTACCCTGTTGCCACAAAAGCTAGAGAAAAATGTAAATTGCTTGTTTGGACTCCCTACTAGGTTGCCAGATGATTTCAGGGAAAAATAACAAACAACAATAACAAAAAAACATGGCAGGAAAAAGGACCCCGAGAGTTGTTAAGCAAAGACAAAAAAAAACAAAAACACTTTGGCCCCTTTAAAAACCGCATGGTGAGGCTTTTTGGCCCTAACAGGCTGCCAACGGCCGCCCACCACCTCCCTGCGCCGGGCCAGACTGCTCCCCTGCAGAACCCAGTAAGCACTAAGGTTGCCAGGCTGCCTCCATATTGAGCTGGACAGTCCGGGATTTTTGCCCAGGAAAAAATCAGAAAGTACCAGGCATTTTAGGTGTCTGGTATTTTCTGAATTTTTTTTGCAGGACAGGAGGTGAAAATACCGGACTCTCCGGTTCAATACCGGACACCTGGCGACCCTACTCCCTAGCTTTGCAGGTTGAAACCTTCACCACAACCCTCAGGCACCAAAAGCTTGGGGGTGGGGGTGGGGAGTAGAAAAAGAAGGAAAAGAAAACTCCCGAAACTTCCAACAGCCAACAAAGGAAAAAAAATGTGTCCTTTTAAAATCCTGAGGTTTGTGCTCCTAGTTCAAAAATCCAACTGCTTGTGTCATCATGGCAAGGCTGTTCCCCACTCTGTCCCTACAAGTGCGGAAGGTGGAGGCCTGCAAAGGACTTGGAAATACCTTCCCACTAAAGGCTTTCATTAAAACTCCCCGAGGTCACAGATTTCTGGGCCTTGGGTGGGTAGCGCCACCGCCACTCAAATGCAAAGCCTCTTTTAAGAAGCCAGGAAGGTGTAGTTGGGGATTCCTTCCTGCAAGGAACCCTCTGACTGATTTAACCCTCTTTCTGGAGAGAGATTGAAACCCAGCCGGAAATGGAACGTCAGTTTCTCTTAGGAGGTAGGCTGTGCGGAACCTCCGTTCTCCCCCCGCCCCGGCCTTGACACACCCACAAACCTACACTTTGAAACAGAACATCAGCTCTCCATTTCATGGGTGACAAAATGCCAATGTAGCTGTGTGTGTCAGGACTTCGTTTCTTGCCCACAAGTTCTGTGCAAGGTTACTGTATGCTGTTCAAGTGCTGCCGCGTTGCAGGGGTAGCAGCATTTCACCGAAATGAAATATACATACAAACAGGGCTCCCAATCAGGATACATATTTAGGTGTCAGAATAGACATTTAGATGCATCCAAGACTGAAAGAGTGTACTAAAGATATAAAGACATTAAATGTATCCAGTCCTATTATTAATAGAATAGTGATTATTCTCATGAACACTTTTTTCTAATGCATAGTACTAACCTTTAGACAGCACACTACACTACATGTGGAATCATTTGAACAAAGTACCAATTCTATTATTATTTGTTTTTCCCTCAAATCTTCTAACAACAATTCCAGAGGCAAAACTTAAAAAACAACAAATAGTCTGGTAGCACTTTAAAGACTAACAAAACATGTTATGTTGTTTCTGGTCAAATCAAAACAGTCCCTAGATTTTCCTTGAGTTATTAACTAATTGCTGGTAATCAGTAATTTCTCAGGAATTAGTTCTTAAATCCTTCCCAAGCAGATGGCATACGTTCACACATCCTGCTTATTTTTAAACCCAAATAATACATTACATTCCTAATCCTGAAAATCAGAAGATTGATTATTAAGAATAACCCATTTGATACATAATCCCTCTATATTTATATCCCCCTAGAAGGAACTGAGAATATGAGGCAGTTGAGTTTCAATAGCTTCAAAGGTGCCAGGTTAATAATCAGAAGTTGTAGCATTCTCTGTATGGCTTTTTCATGCTTTGAAAACTGCTTCACTGCACAACTTTGCCAAGCTCCTAGAAAAGAAACGGTCAGTTTCAAAGCTCAGCAAAGAGCTATAGTACCATCTAGTGTTAGAAAGCTGGTTTTGAAGTGTAATAGATACTATTTTGTTTACTCTAGTTTGCTTAAAAGTCTCTGAGGGGTACCGGTGTTAGTCTGTAACTGAACAGGGGTTGCTCCATTCATCTGAAGAAGTGGGTTGTGCCCACAAATATTCATGATACCATCTACATTTTTTGTTGGTCTCTAAGGTGCTTTGGGACCATTTGTTCTTTTTAAATTTTTTTCTAGTTTGTTTTTCTCCCATTGCCGGACAGATTTCTAATGGAGAAAAGTTTGCTGTGGTTAGTTCATTTATTAAACATAATGAAATATTGTTGCCACATTGTAATTTAGGATTGGTATAAGAATGTAAGTATGATGCATAATGAGTTGATGTATAATGACTTGCTTATAAGTTCTGTATGCTTCTATTTAGAAAAACTAAAAAAAACAACAGATAGTCCTGTAGCACCTTGAAGACTAACAAAATATATAGACGGTGTCATGAGTTTTTGTGGGCACAACCCACTTCTTCAGATGAATGGAGCAACCCCTTATAAACTAACAGGGCTTCCCCTCAGAGACTTTTAAGCAAACTAGAGTAAACAAAACAATATCTATCACACTTCAATACACTTCTTTCATCTGAAGAAGTGGGTTACGCCCAGAGAAGCTCATGATACCATCTCCATGTTTTGTTAGTCTTTCAGGTGCTGCTAGACTATTTGTTGTTTTTTAAGTTTTTTCAGTTATAAGCTAACTGGGCTACCCCTCTGAATTTCTTAATTAGAATAATGTTTCCTGTAAGGTCTTGCTTCCTGTTAGCATTACAAATTAAGCTGTATCTCATGTCTGCATTGTAAACTAGTTGGCTGCGTCTAGACTGGCAAGAATTTTGCACTAAAGCGGCTGCTTTTGCGCAAAAACTTGCCAGCTGTCTACACTGGCCGCTTGAATTTGCGCAAGAACACTGACAATCTAAGGTAAGATTGTCAGTGTTCTTGCGCAAATACTATGATGCTCCCACTCAGGGATAAGCCCTCTTGCGCAAGAATACTTGCGCAAGAGGGCCAGTGTAGACAGGACAGGATTTTTTTGCGTAAGAAAGCCCTGATGGCCAAAATGGCGATCGGGGTTTTCTTGCGCAAAATCACGTCTAGACTGGCCACGGATGCTTTTGCGCAAAAGCATCCGTGCCAATCTAGACGCTCTTTTGTGCAAATGCTTTTAACGGAAAAACTTTTCCGTTAAAAGCATTTGCGCAAAATCATGCCAGTCTAGACGTAGCCATTGTGTTTTCTAGTCACTATTAATCTTGTCTGACACTCTGTAAAACTGTTGGGTGAAAGCCCTCACAAATGCCCAGGTGGTTAAGAAGCAGTGGGAATCTTGAAGATGTCCAGGCAACAGCCATTGTGTCTGAGGCTGAATTGAATTAGCAGCATTGACAGAACCCTGGAGACAGGCAGAGACCCCCAAGAGTGAGAAACAATGCTAGGAAGCCTGACAATCGCTATCAGAGGGTAACTCTGGAAAACACAGATTAACACCTCCTAAGGATAACGCTGCAAAACCCACAGACCCCAATGGGAATTGACATGTATAAAGTGGGAACTTCTTGCCATTAGGACTTTGGCTTCACTCCTGCAAGCTCAGAGGAGCCTTAAATCACAATCAACAAGAACCTGACTCCTCCCTCAGTCCATCTTGCCTGGCCAGTAAGACAGACTTGAGCCAGGATGGACTGGTAACTATGCAATATCTGCAGGATCTCTCTCTCTCTCTCTCTGTGTGTGTGTGTGTGTGTGTGTGTGTGTGTGTGTGTGTGTGAATGCATATGCTCTTTTCATTTTGTATTTTCAATAAACGCCGCGTATTGCCTTTTCCCCTAGAAAAGAGCCCATGTGCTTTCTGTTAGCATAACAATAGTCTGTAACAACATTTGTTTTTGTGACACTTTTAAAAGCAAAGAATGTGGCAAAATGAAAAATATTCCACTCATGGGCTAAATCCTCCTACTTTACACACACAAAATTATAGTAGGGAAGAACAATTCCCTGGACTGTAGGAATCACTGGGTGAAATGTGATAAGCCCCGTTATGGAGGAAGTCATAGCAGATTAGTGTTTCTCAGCAACTACTTCGCAATTCCCGGTGGAAGGCAAGCATGAGGGTGGTGATACTGGAAAGTATTCATTTCTTTCATTACAGTCTAAAGCGAAGAAAATCTTTACATCCTAGGGGTGCGCCCTGTAAGCCCCATATCCATCATTTGTACATAATTGTGATATTTCTTATAAAGCATGCCCCGTGAGGTATCGTGAGAAAGGTTATGATCTGCTGAAATCCACTGTTCCATCTAAATCTGTATAGCATTAATGCATAGGAAGTTATGAAAACTGTTGTATGATTGTCACTAAAATATACTGTGAGTTTGGGAAGCACCCGGATACTAGGTCCCCTAGATAGTAACTAGGGTGATAACCAGGCCCAGGCGGGTGTCGAACAACCATCAGCAGAGGCATTGTCCAGCAGGGCAGCTCTAATTTAATAATGCAATGATGCGCCCACACAAGGCTACCCCCGGGGAATTGTTGAACCTTGCTTGGTGACTCAGCAATGCCCACTAGACACACTTGGATTTATGGTCTCCAAGCACACGGACTAAGGGTATAAAACAAAACACATGGCCATATGCTTGGCCTTTTCTGCTCCTCTCCACCCAGGCTACAAGCAATAAGAATAATCAGAAGATTGAAGCCTTCAACAGAGAAGACTGGCCTTAGTTTCAAGGGTAGGGTTGCCAGGTGTCCAGTTTTGAACAGGACAGTCCGGTATTTGAGCTTTCTGTTCAGGAAACAAATTGAGAAAATAGAAATGTCCGGTATTTTCTAAATAAGATGGAATGTAGATTGTGATGTAATGTCAAGTGTGTCCGGTATTTTTGTTGGAACCATCTGGCAACCCTATTCAAGGGTGAAACCTGTCCACGATGAGCTGCAATATCCAGTGAAGTGAGAAAAACTGCTTAATCTAGATGTTTCCCAGTCTAATGTAATTGAAAATTTAGATTGTGTGCTTTTCTTTTCTTTTCTTATGGTAACCACTCTCACTTTTTGTCTATTGCTTATAATCACTTTAAATCTATCTTTTGTAATCAGTAAACTGGTTTTGACTGTTGATCTTTATCAGTGAGTTTGCCCGAACTCTGCTGAGATTTACAAAAGGCCGGTGTATATTAGGGATGTTAAAATGTGTTCAATTAAGTAACTGTGTAATCACTGAACATTTCTGTGGTTACAGATGTAAGCAGGGTCTGAATCAATGCTTCCATTGCAGCCAGCTGGAATGGGAAAGAAATCTTGAGTGCGTTTATGCAAAAACAGTTTGCCCCTGCTTTGCTTAGGCGTGTTAGATTTTCAGCTGTGACATGAGAAGGGGACATTTACATTGCTGGACTTAAGAACCTAAGAGGAAAAGGATACTGCCCAACCTGCTTGAGCTGCGACGTTTACTCATGGTTTTGGTTATGAACTCTGTTTGTGGTGTTTTCCCAAATGAATGCCATGTTACATCCCTCCCCTTTTATTAAAGATTTCTTTTCTACACTCCGACACTGTGTCGGCGAGTAGGGAAGCATTGCCTTTCAGAGGCGCCCAAGGGTGTTGTGTGAATTTCCCAGGTTACTAGGTGGGGGCTCAAGCCAGTTCGATGATGGATTGGATGGAGAGGAACACCAGAGATATTGAACCAGGCCCTGGCTGCTGCAGGTGCTACCTGGCAGAAGGGTTACACACAGTTATATGTGGGGGAGGGTGAAGGGCAAGTGGCTCCCTGAGAGCTGGTGTGTGCAGGGAGCCAGTATTTAAGCCAACTCCCTGCACATACCAGGAACCTGCGTATAACTGAATGTTAATCGATGAGCCCAAGCTAATTGGTTAACCGTGTACACAGTTACGCTTTCGCATCCCTAATTTAGTGTAAGTTTATCTACCAGGGCTGGGGGCAGGGAGGTTAAAAATTGTTTAATAAGGTAACCAGGTAATTGCTAAAAAACGTAGTGGTTACACCCGCGTTTCTCAAACTGTGGGTCCCGACCCCCTGGGGGGTCGCAAGCAACTTAGAGGGGGGTTGCGGGATCACAGTTTGAGAACCCCTGGGTTACACTATTAGCTTCATACTGCAGAGCCCACAGCAAACCGTCGCAGGGAGCCTGGCCCACCCTAGCAGGATAGTTCAGAACTTTGAAGAAGCTGTAGCCCCCAGCCCTAGCACTTCCATCTTTGCCTGTGTGTATATCTCGGCCAAACTGAAACCTCCATTTCACGCACCTCTCTGCCGCAAAGGGCTCTAGGCCAGGAAAGCTTACTCGGGGGTGGGAAACCTACGGCCCGGGAGCCGGAGCCGGCTCCCGACTTGCCCGGATCCACCCTCTTGAGGCTCCCTCCCCACAGCACCGGGCGCTCCAGCCCTGTGGCCTCCCTCGGACCCAGCCCCTACCCCTCCACTCCTGCACCTTACCTCCCGCCCAGTCTTCCCAACCCCAGCCCACTCCTGTGCCCTGCCAGCCTTCCAGACCTCCCAGCCCCCTGCCCCCTGCCCCCTGCCCACGCCCGCGTCCTGCCAGTCCCCTCCCAGACGCTGCACTCCTCATGTGCGGCCCCACTCCAGAGTGTCAGTGGGGGGGGGGGTCCACAAAATCTACTAGCCTGCCCCCTCCCCTGCCGCCCGGCTCTGGGGGGAGGGGAATGCGGGACGGTTTATTTGGGGGGAGGTTGGGGGGGATTTGGGGGTTGCATTTTTGGGTGCCCCCCCCCGGTTTTGAGGTGGCACAGTGACCCCCCCCCTCCAAAAAAGGGCTTAGGCCCAACTCCACGTGTCCGGTGCCCAGGCCGGGGGCAGGTCCTGGGGCTGGGGGAGGAGGGGCAGGAGCCCCACTGGGCAGGGCAGGTGGCGCGGGGGGGCCCCCTGGGGGCGTCAGGCGGGACTGCAGCCTGCACCAGCCCAGCCCCGCCCCCCCGCCAGGAGCCAAGATGGCCGCCGCGGCCTCGCCGCCCGCCCCCGCCCCCGCCGCGGCTCCAGCAAGTCCGGGCGGAAGCGCCGGCGCCTGCTCACGTCGCGGGCCGCGGCCCCGGAAGCGCTGCCGGGCGCCTGAGCCGCGGGAATTCAAAGCGGCCGCCGCGGCGGGCGGCGCCAGCGGGTGAGGGGGGGCAGGTCGGGGGGGGATGGGGGGGGGGTAGGTAGGGAGAGTTGGGGGGCAGACCGGCGGGGGAGGAGGTGTGTGGGGCGGGGCAGCGGGGTGGGGCGGGTACGCAGGGCGGTGGGGGGCAGGCGGGGAGGCGTGTGGGGGCAGGTTTGGGGGGCAGGGAGGGAGGGTGGAGGGTGGGGGTGGGGGTGTGGGGAAGTTGGGGGGCAGACATAGAGGGGGTGAGAGGGTGGGTAGGGAGGTTTGGGAGCAGTTGGGGGGCAGGGAGGGAGGGTGAAGGGTGTGTGGGGGTGAGGGGGTGGGAAAGTTGGGGGGCAGACATAGAGGGGGTGAGGGGGTGGGAAAGTTGGGGGGCAGACATAGAGGGGGTGAGGGGGTGGGTAGGGAGGTTTGGGGGCAGTTGGGGGGCAGGGAGGGAGGGTGGAGGATGTGTGTGGGGGTGGGGGTGTGGGGAAGTTGGGGGGCAGACATAGAGGGGGTGAGGGGGTGGGTAGGGAGGTTTGGGGACAGTTGGGGGGCAGGGAGGGAGGGTGAAGGGTGTGTGGGGGTGAGGGGGTGGGAAAGTTGGGGGGCAGACATAGAGGGGGTGAGGGGGTGGGAAAGTTGGGGGGCAGACATAGAGGGGGTGAGGGGGTGGGTAGGGAGGTTTGGGGGCAGTTGGGGGGCAGGGAGGGAGGGTGGAGGATGTGTGTGGAGGTGGGGGTGTGGGGAAGTTGGGCAGACATAGAGGGGGTGAGGGGGTGGGTAGGGAGGTTTGGGGGCAGGGAGGGAGGGTGGAGGATGTGTGTGGGGAAGTTGGGGGGCAGATACGGAGGGTGGGGGTGGGGTGGGTAGGTAGGGAGGTTTGGGGGGCAGACAGGTGGGGGAGGAGGTGTGTGGGGTGGGAAGGCAGGCCGGGAGGTCTGAGAGATGGGGAGACAGGGAGGTGGGTGGGAAGGTGTGAGGCAGGGAGGTGGAGAGCTGAGATGGGGGGAGGGGGAAGGGTAGGAAATTGTCTCTTCAGCTCATTTCTGGCTTTCCCAGGATAGGTCTGCTGGGAGAGTTTCAATAACTAGTCAGAAATCCACACATAGATATATTTAAACTTACTTTCTAGTGACCCTCAGGTCTTTCGCTGCTGTGGGTGAAGTTTGTATAATGCAGTGGTTCCCAAACTTTTCGGCATCAGGTCCCCGCCCCCAGCAGCAAAACTTGTTGAGCAAAAAAAAAAAAAAATAGCAGCAAAACTTAGGGTGAGAGACGTTGACTCTGGGAGGTTGGGTCTCCTCACACCCCCTACCCCCCTGGAATTTTTTCACGCCCCCTCCCATTTGGGAACCCATGGTGTAACGTGATGTGAACTGCCAGCCAAAACATCTTTGAGATTTCAAGTTTCTTAATGGAATGGAGTGCTAGAGCGCTGCACAAAGACTCAGGAAACCTGAGATTTATTCTCCTCTGTGCCATTTACCTGCTGGACAGCTTCCTAGTGTCAAATTGTTTTTCTTTTTGAGATTAAGCATCATGGGAAATAACGAGGAGGAAAGTGTGATCGTGATAAGCGATGATGAAGCTGAGAGTCCCCTGGGGAATTCAGTCCTGTTGGTTGAACCGTTGCGTAAGTGCTGTGTCTTTACCTTATGTATGTCTCTGCCAAGAGACTGTTTTTAGTTCAGATTTGTTTCAGGTATTGATCCTGAGTGTCCCTGCCAGCGTTGGCTCCAGGCTGGAGCAGAGTTTTGGGATGTTAGAAGGGGTGCAGCCAGAAGGCACTTACCACAGACAGCTCCCAGCTGACATTGCAGCAGAACTCAGACTGGCTGCTACATGTTGGGGCCTCAAGCTGCTCCCGAAAGCAGCCAGCTGTGTGCATGTCTCTATGGCCCCTAGCTGTTGAAGGGGGAGTGGCTCCTTGCACTGCCGTCATACTCAGTACAGTCCCATTGGCTGGAAACTGGCACTTGTGGGTGTAGGCAGTTTGTGGAGACACGTTGTTCCCCTCCCCACAAGAGGTGCACAGAGATGTGCCAGCAACCAGCTGCTCCTGGGGGTCATGGCATGCAATCAACCTGTCTGATTTCTTCTGTGCCACTTGATTTTAGAGGCCTGGAGAGTGTGATCAACTGGCTGAGGCTCAAGGATAGATGAGTTAATTGCGATTGATGGGGGGGTGGCTACTGTTCTAAAACAATTGGAGAGTGAGGGTATTTCAGCTGTCCTGTTTTCATGTGTAAACACCACAAAAGCAAAAAGGAAAGTTAATTAACTGGGGCAATAATAAAACAGGCTAGAAACAAGATATTTACAAAGTTAATTTACAAACTAGAAAAATAATTTTCTTTCATCTGTTATGGCAATGTTGGCTCTGACAAGTTCCAAAAGCAGGTAAAAAGTTAATCTCTCTAAAGTGGGCCTTGTCCCTCTTAAATTGGTGTCTGTTATGCTTAACAGGGCAAAGTATGCTCAAGAAATGATGTTTAAGTGGTTTTGTTAACTATTTCCCCAGAAGCTAAACTTTGATGAGAAAAGTGGAGCCTTTTCCCCTGGAGTAGGGAGAAGGAGTAATTCTTGGTTTAGTTTGGTTTTTTGGTGTGTCAAAGGGACATTTTTGTTTGTTTTTGGGGGAGGACGAGTCTTCTATTGAATAGTGACAACTTAGAAATGGAAATGGCATGTTGCGTTATCTGGTCTATCTGCCTGTGGAAAGTGAGTGAAGTCAGACACTTTCCGCAGCATTACCTGTGCTGCGGTGGCAGGGAGAGAGGAGCAGAGCCCTCCTCTCTGGTTTTCCCAGCTACAACGCAGCTGTGGGGGCTGGGAGCCCCTGTCACTCCTGCTAGTACTGTTGCCTGACCTGTTAACTGAGCTGCAGTGACAGCCACTGTCTTCTAGGTCGCTCGGGTGCACTTTGTTGGCCTGAGTAGAGCTGCCAACCATTCAGGCTCCAGGTGCTGCAGCTGGGAGGAGGCTGGAAAAGCAAATCCATTTCCTGCAGTGCAGAATGTCACTATGCGAGGGTGGCTCCCTGAGACTTCTTTCTTTTAGCTAGCTATGGATCTAACCCCGCCCATTGAGTATCATTGCCACAAATGTTTGCCAAGGCATGAGCTGACTTTGGAACACCTGGGAGCAGGAACCCAGTCATAAGGATTGACAGTTACAGGTTGATTGCAGCCTCTTCCCTGTGCCTGGAGTGTGGGGCTTACTTCGGGTCTGTGTGTTTGCACATCTATTTATATTTTGGGATGCTGGGCTGGAGGGAAAAATTAAATGCTCCGGTGCCTACAGCCCAGGGGGAGACAATGAGGCAGTGATACTGACAGACCGGAGGGCGCTTATAGAAGAGTGACAGAAATGATGCAGAGGCTGTGTTACTTGCACTACATTGATGACATCTACACTATCTGGACCTATGGAAGGAGGCCCTTGGAGAATTTCACGGGGATTTCAATAATTTCCACCCCATCATCAATCTTAGCCTGGACCAGTCCACAGAAAAGATCCACTTCCTGGAGATTACAGTGCAAATAAATACCACTCTATACTGGAAACATACTGACCGTTTTACTTATGTACATACCTTCAGCTTTTTATCCAGACCACCTTACGTGATCCATTGTCTACAGCCAAGCCCTGAGATTCAACTACGTTTGTGCTAGTCTCTCAGACAAACACCTACAGGATCTCTGTCAAATAGTCTTAAACCCTACAATACCCACCTGGAGAGCTGAAGAAACAGATTGAGAAAGCCAGGCAGATATGCAAAAGTCACCTACTACAGGACAGACACAACAAAACAACAGAATGCCGCTAGCCATTACCTACAGCCCCCAGCTAAAACCTCTCTCATGCATTGTTAGGGATCTACAACCTGTCCTTGATAATGATCCCTCGCTGTCACAGCCCTTGGGAGGCAGGCCCATCCTCACAGCCCCCCAACCTGAGACAAATGCCATCAACTTAACACACCACCACAGAAAGAAAAACCCAGCCTGTTGCCTACTTTGTCCACACATTTACCCTACTGACACCACCACAGGACCTAACCACATCAGCTTTACCATCAAAGGCCTGTTCATGTGCACATCTGCTAATGTGATATACGCCATCATGTGCCACTAAAGCCCCTCCGCCCCTCCCTCAGCACAAATGAATAAATGGACACAAATCTGACATCAAGAATGGTAACATACAAAAAACAGTGGGGGAGCACTTTAACCTCCCTGGACACATGGTTACTGACTTGCAAGTTGCCATTCTCAGACAAAAATACCTCAAAAACAGACTGCAATGAGGAAAGGCTGAGCTGGAATTCATATGCAAATTTGACCCCGTCAAAAGAAGTTTTAAATAGAGACATGGAATGGCTCTCATTACAATAGGGATGTTAAGCATGTAGTCCAACTCAACCAGTGGCACGGGTACCCTTAGGAGTACTCGAGATAAGTCTGGGGCGGGGGTACGTCAACACACCGGAAATTTGGAGAAAACTGAATTTTTGTTTTATGTTTTACAGCATTTTATTATTTTTATCCTTTTTACACCCAAATATTTCATCACCCGCCTGGCTACAATTAAGTTGTTTAAACAAATGTGTTGAAAACTGTAGATGCTGGGGGTACTTATAATTTTTTTTAAAAGGGGTACTTTATATTAAAAAAAAAAGTTGAGAGAAACTGATCTAGTCAAGTAATCAACAACCTGATAAACACAGGCTTATGGGGTAGTTGAATGTCTAGACTTCTCCCCCTCCTCCAGCTGTATCAGAGGCAAGCAGTGGGTGGGGAGCAGGAGCCAGTGTTGGAGAGAGATGGCTTAAAAGCCAGTTCTCCCCAGCACCATCTCGGGGGAGGCAGAGCTGCAGTGGTCCCAGAACCGTCACGAGCCAGGAGTGTTTAGTCCTGGCTTACACCACCCCCGTTAGCTAACCTCGCTGCAGCTCTGCACTTTGAGGCTACGTCTACACTGCAGGCTTCTTGTGCAAGAACTGTTTTGCGCAAGAGTTCTTGTGCAAAAAGTCTTCCACAAGAGCGTGTCCACACTGCCATGAGCTTTTGCGCAAGAGTGTCCATGGCAGTGTGGAGACTCTCTTGCGCAAGAAAGCTCTGATGGTCATTTTAGCCATAGGGCTTTCTTGCACAGGAAAATCATGTTGCCTGTCTACACTGCCTTCTTATGGAAGAACTCTTGCGCAAGAGGGCTTATTCCTCATGGGGAGAGGAATAGCTCTTCCAGAAGAAGCCCTGTTTTCTGACGCTGTACTGTAAATTTACTTGCGCAAGAACGTGCATGCAGTGTAGACACCCGGCAAGTTTTTGTGCAGGAACAGCTGTTCTTGCGCAAAAAGCCTGCAGTGTAGACGTAGCCTGAATGTAGTAAAAACCCAGGGGGTTCTTGCCACAATTAAAATGCAGAGCTGCAGCGGTGGTAGCGAGCACCCTCTTTCCCCCCTCAACTAATCAAATAGCTAATTAACCATTACTTAACATCCCTCCATTACAATAAGCAATTTCCCCTTCAGGTACTCTCACTTTCTCATCACTGTTGGAAGCGAGCCACATTCACTCTGATTTAATTAGCACTGATGTTACACTCCCATCTCTGTATCCCTTCCTTTTTTCTTTTTCTATTGCATATGAAGAAGTGAGTTTTATCTCACGAAAGCTTATGACCTAATAAATGTGTTAGTCTTTAAAGTGCCACCTCTCTTACTGGATATCACTGGGATTCCAAAGGAGTGATTTCCATTAAGTTTTACATGTTGTTTGGGGAGAGGTATTGGAAACAATTCAGGCTAGATCTTTTGCTGTCTAGTGTAATTCTGGCTCCTCAGCGTATTCCTATGCAGCAAGGTCTCTCACAGGGGTTGGCAACATATGGCACACGTGCCATAAGTGGCATGTGAGCTGATTTTGAGTGGCACATGCAGTCCATGGCTCGAGTTCAGCCTTCCTCTCTCCCCGCCTTTTACCCCCCCACACACTTCTCCCATGCAGCGGAGAACTCGGCCGCGCTGCTGTTCCAGCCTAGGGGTCACTGCGCAACCACGAGGCACAAAAACAAGCTCCGGCTCTTGCACACCGGGCCCTTTCAAACACCCCGGGCAGCTGCACTTAGTTGAGGCATAGTGTCTGGCCCATCCCAGGACCTAGAGCTATGGATGCAGAGAAGGCTCAAGCCATGCTCCTCTCCCCTCCCCCCCCCCGCCTCCTCTTCCCCTGTGAGAGCCAGTCACCAGCGCAGGCTGCTCCTGATGCCCCTTCCCCTCACTCCAGGTTTCACTGCACACGTGAGGGGAGGGAGGAGGTGCAGGGCATCCTGGTCAGAATTTCAATGCGTGCGGTGGGGAGACACTGACTCCCCTGGGGCTGCCCGGGTGGTGGGGCCGGGGGCTGCGCTCATCTGTGGGTGCAGGGAGCCCCCCCATGCAGTCACTGGTTCGACCCCTCCTGTCCGCACTCAGCCCCGCAGCGCAGGGGTGGGATGGGGTGAATGACACCATGTCCGTGTATGGGACTGCCTGTCTCTGGCTGGTCCCTGTTACGTGTGAGGCGTCTGCACCCGGCTTGCAGAGAGAGGCAGAGGAAATGGCTTTGTGCTCTGCTCCCCCAGCACAGAGCCACTTGCTCTGCCTCTCTCCTCGAGCCAGTCTGGCGAGGGAGGTCACCCCCACTCCACTAGGAGAACAGCAGCGCAGTGACACACTGGTAAGCCTCCGCCTCGTGCCAAAGCACTGCACCCCAATCTCCCACACTACTTTCCTATGCCAAGATCTCACACCCCTAGCTTGCTCCTGCACTCTTTCTCCTGGCCAGACTCCCTACCCCATGCCCCCTTTAATATACGTTACAGCTAGGTTTTTTAGTTTGTACTGGTGGTGTATCTGCACATTAGCTCGATATTGGCACTGCATACAACAAAATTCAATCCACACAAGGATGGACAAAAATAGAGGGACCATTGGTCTATGCTCAAGTTATGCCATTTAATGATCCTTCCTTTTGTTCAGTTTAAAATGTGTGGAGGTGGTGGAAATGCAGGTAATGCTGATCAGGCTTTAGCAGCAGAAGCTGTTACACTTGAACCTCTTTTAATCCGGTACCCTTGGGAAATAGGCTAGGCCGGATTGTGGAATTTTCCAGCCCATGGTGTTTGGCATAATGAAGGGTGCTGGGAGTGGAGGTGCGGGGTCTGGCAGGGCCTCCAGATCAGTGCTTCTCTGTCATTCACCCTCCCCCATCCTGCTGTGGGTCAGGGGAAGCAGCAGCACACAGAGCAGCTTCCTTCTCCCCTCCCAGGGTCCGAACTACGGGTGTTCCCAGATCGCGGAAACCTGGATTACTGAGATTCAGGTGTATCGTAGGTGAACAAATTGGGGAGGAGAATCAGGGTGGTCGGTAAGGGCTTGTCATCACTACACGGTGAATGGACACTGTAGTGATCCACCCACCAGGGGTCGATTTATCGTGTCTGCTTATCTTAGATCGGGGGAGAGGGAGGAGAATAGCATAGTGTAGACGAGCCTAATACAAGGACGAGCTGTATGATATTAATGCTTATGCTACTAGAAAATGAGAACTTTTTAAAAAACAGAATGCATGAGGTTCTTCTAGTAATTAATATTTAAAAAGAAATTCAGCATAAGAGCTCCGGAAATGTTGACGTTTTTTAAAGCACTTAGCAGCTTTCAGTTGTTAACAGATTTCTTTAAATATGGCTGGTGTGGTATCAAAGAAGTGGTGGGATTTCCAATGCCTGTCAGGTATCAGTGTTAATACTGTTTTAAATTTCTGTTGTGCTAGTGTCTTGGAGCCTGTTACAAACCAGGGTTTGCCAAGTGCTGTTTCAAACATCAAACGTGCCCCAAAATGCTCATGAATAAAAGCCAATAGCCAGTTTTGCTTTTTAACTAAATATGAAATTCTGTTTTCCCTGAAACCAACCACAGTGTATTTCCCTTTTTGTAGAAAATTCCATTCTGGAAGACAAGAAAACTGAAGAGGTGGTGGATGAGGAATGTGAACTGGTGGTGACGTTCTGTAAACAAGGGAAAGTGATGCCTCATGCAAGATATGACTGTATGACACACCCGTTTGAGTATGTTCATTAGTATAATGGGTAACATGGGGTTTCTCTCTTTTAGGGAGTGTTACTAGATCGATTGTTGATGTTTTGTGTGCGTTTAATTTGTTCTAAACTTCAGTAGAGAAGTCTGAAAAAGTCCAGTATCAATGATATCTTTTTTTATGGTTAGAACATGTAAATAATATGATTGTAATCAGGGCACAAAACAAGGCCTCAACTTTCCCGCGGGGCCTCACGCTGTTCTAAACTACCATTCTTTGAATACTTTTGGAGATTCTTGGTTCTCATCTTCAAACTGGCACATTTTAGGGCTATTTAAACTTGCTGATTTTTTTCAGTTTTGAAACTGACAAGATTAAGTTTTATTGGTGTAAGTTTAATACAGGCCTTCCTCTCTCTAAGTCCAAGATACATTCCAAAAACCTTGGGCTTACAGCAAAACAACTTAAAGTGGGGATTTTTTTCCTGCAGCTGACTTCCATTTGTGCAAATTGGGGAAGGAGGGGGTTTGCGCGACTTAAGAGCGGGGAATGGGAGGACTTGTAACGCATCAGTTCCTGCAAGCATCAATGACTATAGTATGGAACGGATGTATACCAGGGTGACTTATAGCTACAGGATATCTCCACTTATTGTGTTAAATAACAGGGTTTTAATATTCAAAACTATTGTCACAAAGTAGAAGAGGAACAGAACATTTATTTAGCATATACCATAATTAATGTTCTGCTTTATTTAACATACAGGCGAGCAGAATGTGAAACGTGTTCACCCCTTGCGAACAATGCCAATATCTGTGATCAGTGTTACTGCTACATTTGTGATAAGCTGGCGTCTGAGGTAAGGAAGAACTTGAGGTATAGTTAGGAAACACAGCCTTTTGAGTTGTCCACAGTGAGCTGTGTAGTTGGAACCACTTATACAGGGTATGCTTAAAACAATAAATATCATAACCTTCACTACTTTAACATAATACCCTAAACATTAGTAATTGTCTGTTTCTTAATACCACTAAAACAACTTACTAGAAGCAGGTTTTGCCAACTTGTGGTGTAGCTCTTGTTTGCTTTGCATTATGGTTTCTGTCACGTCCGATTCCTTCTTTTTACTAATTAGCTCAACATTCAGTTTTGAACATGGAGCCAAGAAAATGGTTCATGAGCGCAAAAGTGGCTTAAAATAGTTTAAAACCTGCAAAGGTTAGTGGGGCCCCTCTAACCTTTGCAGGTTTTAAACTATTTGCCTGTCATCCAAGGATGACTGTACTTTACAGATACACTTGAACCTCTTTAACCTGGCAACCCTCGAAAACTAGGTTTGTTGGATTAAAGATTTTGTTGAGCCGGTTAAGGTGGTTGGGGTAGGGCACTTCTCTGGTGCTCGGTATCTCCTGCTGCTCCCAGGTACCATCCAACAGAGCGCTGTTCGCTTCACTGCACTGCTGTTCTCCTCCCTGCAGGGGAGAGGAAGCAGCAGTGCCCAGAGCCACTTGCAGGGCCCATAGCACAAGTGTTCCTGCATTAGGGGCACCCAAAGTGTAGCGGTGATAGTGTACCAAAAGCCTCACAACAGTATAAAGGCTTCAGGTTTCTAAGATTCAGTTCTCACTCTTTCTAGATTAATCTGCTTTTCATGTTCCTCTCATGTAATAGTATTTCCAATTGTTGATTGGTATGTATGCACCATTGTCTTACATTTGGATTTGGCGTATCTTGGGAACAATAGACTGAAAGAAACATACTGAAGAGTAAATGAAACTCAAGTCTCCTTACTCACAGCCAGTCAGACCATGGCTGTTTTTGTATTTTACTCTAGGTCTGGCGATGTGTGACAAGCACTATTTTATAATTTTGACATAGATTAATCAAGGAGGCGTTTAGTATAGATTAGGTCGTCATGGGCACAGGTGTGGTACTCTACAATTTGCACATGGATATGCAATAGCTCAGTATAGAAACACAGCAATATGGATACAATACTGATCTCGCTAAGCAAGCGATCATAACTAACACAGAAGTTAGTTAACTTGAATGCAGCTTTTCCTCTTCCTTATTTTCCCCCACACTTATAAAACAGTGCCAGGATTGGACAGCCCCTTCTCATTGTCACTGCAATGCACATAACAAAAGCACATTCTGGAAAGATCAACGTGGCCTGGCCTTAGCTGGTGTTCTTGTGATGTTCAACTTGGAGCTCACGGATATAGATGCAGACCTTCGCCATGGTGGTAAGCATTATGCTCTTGTGCTATCCCAGAATCAGCAAAGTCTATTATGAGATATGTATGAAGAAAGCATTTTTCAACACTTTTCCTCCTCCAACCCTCAGGAAGTCTTCTGATAAAATTTGTCCATGAACTTTCAGTGGAATATAACAAATACCTGGCTGGTGAAAGAGTGCCTCCCAATTCATCTGAATGTTTCTGTCATCCAAAACGGGGATCCGGGCAATGTAATACCTGCAGACAGCACCATATGGAGGTTATATACAGGTAACACTGATGAGAGTTCAGTGGATTTGCTAGGAATGTCTTTTGATTCACAGGAATTTACTTTCTGGTGGTTAGGGTTGAGTTAGACTCATGACAACCTAAGGTTAATAACTAGAACCATGCAGTGGAAAACTCACTTCTTTCCTCCTTACTGTATGTTCCACTGGCTAATTGGACCAGACCAAGACTGAATTCAAACAAACCCCTAAACTTCAGTGTCTGTCCTTGTGTGGTTAGAGGAGGAGACGAGTTAGTCTGTAATAGAAAAAATTTAAACAACAAATAGTCTAATAGCACTTTAAAGACTAACAAAACACATAGATGATATCATGAGCTTTCATGGGTGCAACCCACTTCTTCAGATGACTGGAGTGAACTTCTAATACTCCAGTCACCTGAAGAAGTGGGTTGCGTCCACGAAAGCTCATGACACCATCTACATGTTTTGTCTTTAAGGTGCTTCTAATCTATTGGTTGTTTTTTAAGTTTTTCCAGATATTTAACAGTTTTTCCTCCTTTCTTATAATTTGTGGAAACTTACAACTAAATTATTTTTTCTGACTAGATTCTTTTTTTCTTGGCATTTGGACCCAATTTCAGTCCCAATATGTTCCTTTAAAATATTCCTGTTCATTTGGTGACTTATGTCTTTCCCTTGAAAGAATCTGAAGTTAGGTGACAAGTCTGTTTAATTGCTATCTATAGCCTTTTGTGTTAATGCTTTTCATGCTGACAAACCAGTCCAGCAGAAATAATTCACCATTCACTCCTTTCATTCTCCTAGGTATTCTGGCATTTTTGAACTTGTAACAACATTTATAAATCAGGCAGAAAAAGAGAATCCTAAAGCTGCTGCTATCATGCTTCTGGGAGCAGCCAAAGAAATAACACTTCATAAGGACCCTGTTCAGTAAGTATCCCAATTCACCATCCAATCCCGAACCTCCTTGGCTACAGAAGGCTGTTGTCGCCAGATGATTTAGAACTGAATAGTGGCAGATTTTAAAATAAATTTTTAAATCAAAAGGGGAGAGATGTTGGAAATCCCCCAAACAAAAATTGCAGCTTCTACTATCTGGGCTCAGTTTGTGGCCTGCTGCAAACTACTTTTATGAGCTTGGACAAGTCACTCCACTTTTCTGCCTCAGGGTTTGTCTACACTGCCAAATTCAGGACAAATCTTTTGTCATTCACAGGTGCTTAAAAAAGCCCCCCTAAAAGATAAAAGCCTTGCAAGCAGCAGTGTAAATGGCTTGTCAAGAGCAGCATTCTCCAGTAGACAACTCCAACCCTGCTCGTAGGGACTGGAAATATTGGCAAAGGTGCCAATAAATAGTGTTTACACTGCCCAGTGTTTAGCAACGCGGCTGTATCGACACAGCCATGTCGCTAAAAACTGCGCAGTGTATACAAGGCCTCGGTTCCCATCTTTAAAATGGGTATTTTTCCATCTCTGTCTTATAAGCACTAAACTAATACCTTTGTCTTAGGAACGTGCAGAATCTTGGTCATGCTGCATCTTTGAGGGTGGCTGTACCTCGCCTTATGGAAAAGTAAGACCTCAGTTAAAGTCAGTGGAATGCTGTTGGCTGCAAATTTTCTCCTGTTGTTACAAAGTATGTTAACATGTCCAATCCACAAAGGCCACCTTCAGCTACTAAAGGATTTACAATAGCTTTGGTGCTTGAAATCTAAAATATTTTGGTGTAGATTCTTTAACTATATAGCTCTCACACTAAGAATTTTATATTATGTAAACCAAGATAATCCGTATTTACTTCTCTGCTAAATTTCTTCTAAAGCCTAAGGAATGGGGACATGTAACATACATTTCTCTGCTTAACTCAGTGCTTGCTTGAGCTTTTTAGTTGACTTTTAACAGCATGTCCACCAGCCACAAAGATAAGAATTGATTTTCAGGATGACTTAAATCCTATCTCTCCCGCTAATTCTCTAGTTTAAACCAATGGCCAGGTGCAGCCTACGTCTGTCCTCGTTTTAAATTATTGCTTTTTTACATAAAGGAAATAATTCTTTACATTATCACTTAAATTGTATACTGTATGTGACTGGGCAGTATCTTGTTCTGTGTCTGCATAGCACCTAACATAATAGGGTCCTAGTTGTGTCTTCAAGAGCATACCAGTGTGATTTTGAAAGAACATGAAATAGGGTTTTTCTGTTTAGCGGCTTCCACTTGAGACAGAATTTTTGGATACACTTGATTTCACTGTTTCAGTGTTGTTTGCACTACCACTCTTGGGGTATGTCCAGACTGCATCTCTCTAATCTGCATCCCTCTGCCGACAGGCAAGTCGACATTGCAGATGAAGCGGGGATTTTAATATACCGTGCCTAATTTGCATTAAAATGGCCGCCGCGTTTTGCCGACTCAGCACATTGTCGGCAAAAAGTGGCAGTCTAGAGGGGGATCTGTCGAGAAAGAATGCCTTTTTCGACAGATCCGTTATGCCTCCGGAGGCTTTCTTTCTCGACAAATCCCCTTCTAGATTGCCATTTTTTGCCGACAGAGTGCTGAGTTGGCAAAACGTGGCGGCCATTTTAATGCAAATTAGGCACAGGATATTTAAATCCCTGCCTCATTTGCAATGTCAACCTGCCTAATCTGCATCCTCTGCTGACAGAGGGATGCAGTCTAGACATACCCATGCAGTATTAATGGGTCATGTTGGAATAGGCTTCCTGCTCACTGCTATGCACCGATTAAAAACAAAGCATATGGCAGTGGCTCTCTAGAAGTTATTTACTTATTTAAGGTCAGTTTAAAATAGGTTTTTAAAAATAATTGGACTTTATTTTAACGTGTATATAAAGTCCAAATATATATACTAAACTACTGTTCTAAATTGGTGGGGGGTTTTAATTTTGAGTACAAATGATCGATCTAGTATGGTACACACTCACATGATGTTTAGTATTATGTTTCAAACACTGCAAGGATCTTTTGTTTAAGAAAAACAAATAAATACTTTTCCTGGAATTTTAAAAACATAACTTACACTGGTAAGTTTGTAAAATTTGTTTTTTACAAACTTAAATTTTAATCCAAAATGTCCAATTGATGGTTTTCTGAAACACTAAAGACTTGTTCACTAGGTCAGCATGCTATTCTGTCCAGAAACAACTGAACTGGTTTTAAAGCTTTTACTTGCTGCTTTCACTTTTAAAAATAGTTTATTTTTATGAATGCAGGATTACAACACAACTCCAGAGGATGCTCGTGCTGTGTGACTTTCCAAAAGTTCTGTATGAAAAGTTCATTAGTTTTTTCCAGACTATTACGCTTCCTTGTCACTGCTATGCCTTCTCAAATAGGTATGTTCTTGCTTTTATAGATGATATATTGTTACTCAACGGACTTTCATACATTTAAGTGTGAAAGGGAATATTTGTACATTATTTCTAGTCTATTGTTTTACATTCTAGTCTACAATCTAGTCTATTTTAGTATAAACTTAAAAAACAACAAATGGTCTAACACTTTATAGACTAACAAAACATATAGATAGTATTATGAGTTTTCGTGGGCAAAGCCCACTTCTTCAGATGACCTGAGTTTTGAGTTTAGGATGTGCAGATCCAAAATAAATAGGGAAGAAGGCGGGGGGGGGGGGGGGAGGGGGGGAACAAGGAGCAGAAGGTACGAAAATATCAAAGGGAAGAACAAGTAGGCATATAACTGTTAACCTGTAAGCACCTTAAGATTGGATAGTTAAAAGAAGCAGATAAGGATCATAGGATAGCAGTTAGATAGGAAGGGTACTAAGGCAAGAATCTACGCAGACAAAGAGCTGTTGACACCTTCATTTGAATGTTAGGTTGATAATGTCCCAGCCATCTGTTATCTGTATAGACTGTGACCTGTGACCAACAACTTGAACTCTTGAAATTTGTCCAGAGACTAAACCTGGCATGTGGCTTAATAGAAACTAGTTATAGTTAACCTCCTAAGTATTCTTTTAATGGCAGCCTGGGAAATTAGAAGCTTAAAACAGCAGGGCTACATCAGGCTTTCTTTTATTTGCCTTTAGAAATCACTGCAAGAAATAGTCAGAAATTGTTTGTAATGAAGACTGCAATCATTCACTATATCTCATATGTCATAAGACACATTGTCTCAAAACACTGACTGGCAAGTACTCTATTTCCAAACAAAATTGCTGACATTTTGTGGTAAAATCTACATGGGGTCATGTGTGTGTGGCTTCTGGACATTCTAAATTGGAACTGTCAGCACTCGGGTGGCAAACAGTCATTTTTAGACATAACGGTTGTATAGTCTAGTTTCTAAGATGTTTATGTTAATGAACTCAAGATTTAGTGAGTCAAATAGACTGTGAAACTTGGCAAGAGGAATTAGTCTGGCACAATCGATACAGACTCTGTAGCAACCCAATCATTGTACGCAAATATACATTCCGACACAATTTTCTTTGACATAATTTTCTTCTAAAAACTAATTGTCCTAAATACCAGGAAAGTATTGCACTGAAGTCTGCCATTAACAGATTTACTGCCAGTAGATCACTACTTGATGCTGATGCTTGTACAGCAGTGGGCAACCTAGGCTAGCAAGTGTGCTGAATGAATGGCCTCCTTCATATCCGAAGGCTGCAAGATTGTTGTAACCAAAGACAGTTTCCCAGGCTAGGGAAGTTTTCCTAACTGTGCTTGCGGACCTAGAATTTGCAGGTTGTGCCGATGGAACCGTAGCAGCGCATTGATTGGATGTAGAGGGAGCACACGGCTCTCGAAGTCCATGTTGTGTGCAATCAGCACGCACCTCACTTCATGGGCCCTTGCTTTAAATACATGTCAGTAGGGTAAAAACGACATAGATGGAAACCAGCGGAATCTGGCAACCTGGCCCATGGCAACAGCAAACAAAATGTCTCGTGAGCCACACACACAATTCCAGTTGCCTACCACTGTGCTAATAGCTTCATTCTGCAGCCATGACTAACATATGAGCCACGGAGTTCACTTTCTGAAGTGAGTGAGAATCTTTGGAAATGTTACAGCAGTCTGTGTTGCACCAAGCCTTGTTGTTGTATTTGCACTGATATGGGTGTCTGCCCTGCAATGTGAATTGTTATAGCACTTTGCAATAGTTTTTAGAAAAAATATCATTTTCACTTTTAATTTTCAGCCTAAATGTAGTGCCATGGGATCATGGATTACTAACAACTGTCTTAAAAGGCCAGAACATCACTGGTCAAAGAACACAGAAAGGGAAGAAAGTGTTTCTGTGGGAAGTACTTCCTGTCATACAGGCTCGAGTAGAAAAAATGGAAAACCAGCAACAGTAAGTTCTTATCTATCATTTCAGGACTTCCATGCTGCATCATATCAGCTTTGTGTAGTCTTTCAAAGCTTGAAAATTGCTGCTGCTCTATTTAAAAAAAAAAGGTAAAGATTGATGACTGGCATAGCTTGTAGTGAGTTTCAGCCTCCTGTGGCAACTTACAAATGTATTAGTGCATAAGCTTTCCTGGGTCGTATGGGTAAAGTGGAAACTTCTGTTTGGCAGGGATATATGATGGTTCGATGTCTGGTTAGTGGTTGGTGTCAAGCGGAGTGTGCCAGGGGTCTGTTCTGAGGCCGGTTTTGTTCCTCATCTTGGATGAGGGGATAGATTGCACCCTCATCAAGTTCACAGATGACACTAAGCTCGGGGAAGAGGTAGATACGATAGAGGGTAGGAACAGGGACCAGAGTGACTTAGACAAATTGAAGGATTGGGCCCAAAGAAATCTGATGAGGTTCAACAAGGACAAGTGCAAAGTCCTGCACTTGGGGTGGAAGAATCCCAAGCATTGTTACAGGCTGGGGACCGACTGGCTAGGTAGCAGTTTGTCAGAAAAAGACCTGGGGATTCCAGTGGATGAGAAGCTGGATATGAGTTAACGGTGTGCTCTTGTAGCCAAGAAGGCTAACGGCATTTTAGGGTGCTTTAGGAGTAGTATTGGCAGCATATCTAGATGTGATAATTCCCCTTTATTCAGCACTGGTGAGACCACACCTGGACTATTCTGTGTAATTCTGGGCCTCCCATTACAGAAAGGATGTGGATGCACTGGCAAAAGTCCAGTGGAGGGCAATGAAAATTTTGAGGGGGCTGAAGCACATGGCTTTTGAGGAGAGGCTGAGGGATTTGGGCTTGTTCAATCTGCAGAAGAGAAGAGTGAATGGGGGAGGGGGATTTGATAGCAGCCTTCAACTACCTGAAGGGGGGTTTGAAAGACGATGGAGAGAATCTGTTCGGTGAGGACAGATGACAGAGCAAGGAGCAATGGTCTCAAGTTGCAGTGGGGGAGGTCTAGGTTGGATATTAGGAAAAACTATTTCCCTAGGAGGGTGGGGAAGCGCTGGGATGGGTTCCCTAGGGAGGTGATGGAGTCTCCATCTCTAGAGGTTTTTAAGTCCCAGCTTGACAAAGCCCTGGCTGGGGTGATTGAGTTGGGATTGATCCTGCTTTGGGCAGGGGGTTGGACCCAGTGACTCCCGAGGTCTCTTCCAACCCTAAGATTGTATGATAAACATGCAAAGATAAGACTGTTCCATTACTACGGGGAGGACACTGCTAAATGGGTAATTCAATCAGGATTAGTGTGGACCACTCCAAACAGTTGATGAGAATACCAGAAGGGGAGAATTACTTTTTGTACTGAGCCAGCCACTCCCACTGATTGTGACCTCTGCCTCTACTCACCTGTAAAATGGGGATAATACCAATCTCCCAAGGGAGTAGAGAGATTCTTGAGCTGATTCCTTTTAAACCCATAAGTAGTGATGTTAACTACCTTTTTGGTTTTGTCTCTGAAAGTTCTTACAATATTGATAACCTTAATAGGTCTGTGAACATAGAGTTAATAGGTTTGGAACCCGTGCAAAATAACTCTGTCAAACTGTGTTGAAGGAGAAATTGTCTTGCTGGGTAAATTGCTATATGTACTGACGATACCTTTTGTAAAGGTTAGATCCTTTAATAGCAGCTGCCGTCGGGGATAGAATGGAAGCATTTTCCAATTAAATGTTAATTGGGTTCATTCAAAACTTTGTATCCATTTTTGTAGGAGAATTATGTTCCTCTTTTATATTTCTATCCACTTTGAATGTTAAGGGCAGTTCAAGGTATTTGATGTTCATGGATCTTATGAACAAATCTTCCTGATTAAAGCAGGGATGGGCAGTAGTTTTTGCCCGGGAGCCACTTCAAAAATTTTTGAAGTAGTCCTGGGCCACCCCAGAAGGGGCAGAGCCTGAACAGGAAGGGGTGGTTCCTGAACAGGAAGGGGCGGGGCTGACCCACCCCCCTGATCATGGTTGGTCTGAGGGCGTGGGAGCCCCTTTTTCCCCCTCTTCCCACTAGGCACCCATGCCCTGGAAGAGGCTTGGCACGCTCCCCCACCCCCAGGCCAATCAGGGTCTGGGCGCGGGGGAGTGCGGGAAGCCTCTCGCCCTGCAAAGAGCACTTGGAAGTGCCGTGAGCTCCTCGCAGGGCTGGGGCAGGGTGAAGGAAGCTCACACAGATCCTGATTGGCCTGGGGGCGGTGGAGCATGCGGTGCTTCAAAGCGCCACGTGCTGCTGGCAGAGCAGGAAGAGGCTTCCCTCCCCCAGGCCAATGAAAGCCTGGGGGCAGGGGAGCGCGGGAAGCCTTCTCTGCTCTGCCCCCACCATGTGCTGCTCTCAGGGCGGGGGCAGAGCGGAGAAAGCTTCGGGTGCAGCAGGGCCTCTGTGGGCTGGATCCACCCGCTCGGCAGGCCGGATTCAGCCCATGGAGGCCCTTTTGCCCACCCTAGCATTAAAGGAAGACCCGAGTGGTTTGGAGCAATGAGTCAGGCCTCTCATCTGATATCCCACCATAGCATTTCCTACCAGACCCCACATTGTAACCCTCATTGTCTGGGATCTCTGCTCATGATTTCTTCCTTCTGGAATTTGTTCCACTGGGAAGCCCATGGGGGGAGCATAACGTAGGTGCTATTGAAACTATAACAGACACACACAATGTGCATTCCCATGTTTCAGCTTATTTTCTGGTTTTCAGTGGTTGCTGCATGGGGAATAGCCTTAGCACTAATCAAATCATGTTAGCCCCATGTACTTTGTATACCATGGCAACCATGAAAGATCAAATAGAAGACCAGGACTGAAGGTTCATGTAGGGGACATGTATAATTTCTGTTGCTTTCATTTTATTCAACACTTCATGGTAGAGGGAGAGAGAAGGCAAATTCCTATTGATTACACAGTGACATATTTCTAGATTTAAACATCGAATATCTCTGTAATGGTGGGGAAAGGGGTTTGTTTTTGTTTTTTAAAGCCCAGGGAGTTCTGTTGTTTTGGGGGTTTGTTTGTTTTTTCTGTAGGTAAATGTCTTCTACATGGGAGTACTTGCTTTGTCTCACTAATTCTCATTGGTATTCTTGATGAATCTGTTCCCCATTTAATGCCTACTTTTTTTTCTCTTTTCCTCACTTCCTTAGCTATAAGGAAATAGTTCGCTACTTGAAAGCTGTGAAATGCAATGACAGTCAAGGGTAAGTGGATTTTTTTTTTTTTAGTTTTTAATCTTTGCTTTAAGATTTCCCTATGTTTGTCTAATCTTCAGTAAAATCACACCTTGAAAAGGAATGATTCTGGTTGACAACCTTTTGTAGTTGAAGAGCACAATGTTGCATCTCTAGCAAATATTAGCTGGTAAACGTAGTTGGATCCAGTTTTGATTTTTTTTTTAATAACACTTGTGGGCCTGGCTTGACATGCATATTTAAGCATATGAGGAGGTATGTTTCTTGCAAGACCAAGTTAGGAAGGTTAATAGACCAACATTCTGAAAAATGATTCCGTGAACGCTCCTAGCAATACACACTGTTGTAGGTAAAAAAATAAATAAATAAAACAAATTTATTAACTACAGAAAGATGGTGATAAAAAGCGAGCAATGAGCAATACAAATCAAAACAGATACTGTGCTTAAGAAATAAAGCACAGTCTAAGATCTATAAACTAGGCACGATATGAATCAAGAAGTGTCTCACCCTGTGTGATAATATAGTCCATCAAGCTTCTCTATGCAGGCAAGCTTTCTTCTTTCCTACCTGGGACCTTCCTTCAGAAATCGGAGCAGGTCCAGAGAAGAGCAACAAAAATGATGAAAGGTCTAGAAAACATGAGCTATGAGGCAAGGCTGAAGGAATTGGGCTTGTTTAGTTTGGAAAGGAGAAGACCAAGAGGGGACATGATACCAGTTTTCAGGTATCTACAAGGGTGTCACAAGGAGAAGGAAAAATTGTTCTCCTTGGCCTCTGAGGACAGGATAAGTAGCAAGGGGCTTAAACTACAGCAAGGGAGATTTAGGTTGGACATTAGGAAATACTTCCTGCCTGTCAGGGTGTTTAAACACTGGAGTAAATTGCCCAGGGAGGTTGTGGAATCTCCATCTCTGGAGATTAAGTGCAGGTTAGACAGACATCTGTCAGGGATGATCTAGATGGTTGGTCCTGCGGTGAGGGCAGGGGACTGGAATCGATGACCTCTTGCGGTCCCTTCCAGTTCTAGCATTCTGTGATTCTTACTCAGTTCAGTCTTTGTCCTTCACTGTGGTGGTGTGCTGTAGGGGAAGTGAGGCCAAGTGATGTCACTTTCCCCTTTATAGCTTTTTATGTAAGGGGAACTTTGTCATCCCAAGCAAAGCCCCCAGTACAGTTTGTGGAAAAGTATAGGTGTCAAAATGGAGTCCAATATCCCCTGATTTAGTTACATGCCCTTGCATTGCTTTGAGTGACGGCAGCCATTACCTACATTTTTGCTACACAGGAAAGCTTATTAGTGAGGCTAACCTTTTCCTGTGGCCCATTGTTTTCATTGATGGGCCATTGTCTTAAATACTTCATTCACAATATATTGGTTATACTGGATGAAAACTACTTTATGGGAGTTACCTAGGAGCAAACACATTTGAAATGCAGATGTAGTCTATATTTGGAACGCCAGACACAAAAATGATACACACCTACAAATAGGATAATCATATTCAGCAAACCATAACTTATCTATTGATACCTCACATGACCTGTTTTTGTACAAGTTGCATCACAACTATGTTATAGTAAAAATCATTATCGCTGTGGTAAATATGGGGGGCAGTGTGGCACAGGAGCAGCCAGGGAACTATTTAGAAAGAGCAAAATAACAATGAACAAGATAAGTCAGGACTGGAAAGAGAACGTTGAACATGAACCGTGCCTGGGCAAACTATGCTGTACAGAGATTGATTCCTACAAAGTAACCAAGCCAATCCTAAAATATGTAATGCAATTTATAGTAAACGTAACAAAATCTGTAAATGTACATAGTGGAAGAGGGTATCTCAGTAATCTTAGACCATCTCTCCACTTGCGGGAGGATCGGTGCTGTGGTGGTCAATCTTCTGGCATTTGGTTTTAGCAGGTCTAGTAAAGACTCTCTAATTAAATGCTGAAGGCACCCCCGTCGGTGCTAGTACTCCTCCTCCTCACAAGGAGCATGGGAAGTCGATGGGAGCGTTTCTCCCGTCGTCCTCCTAAAGCTTGACTTAAGGTACATTGACTCTAGCTACATTTTTTACGTAGCTGGAATTGAGTCAACTCAATGTAGCATTGCTGTATGATAAAGACACCAGAGTGACAAAATCTGTAGTTAAACTGAGTTCTTGGGAAGTCAAGTGGAAAGAGGTCTCAAAGGAAATTCCAATAATGCATCCATGTTAACGGAATCCACAAAAATCAAATCTGCAATCCTTTCTTGTATCCAGGTTAAGAAAGCTTAGAGATAAAATCCCATTCTACTTGTGCAAAAGTGGAGACTTCGTTAGTGCTGTACATTCATTGTTGCTTCCCTTCAATAACCTTGCATGCTGTACTGCCTGCCGGATAACCCCTTTCCAGTTTGAGATCTACCTAAAGATGTTCAGAACTGGCAGTGTTCCCTCGGGAAATAATTTTCATGATGCTGGAGAATGGACTTCAGTTGGCAAGTATTATTCATTGACGTGCTTCTTGCTTCTATCCACTTGGTAGCCCACTTAACTATGTACCACCCTAGGCATCAATTTGGATTAAATCTAATAACAGAAGATTTATGGGACTTTAAACTCAGCCATAAATTATCTGGGTTAAAGCACAGTACATAAGTGAGAGTCGGGAACAGCCGTTTTAAGTTTTAGTCTCAAGCGGAAACAACTTTGTTGGTTTATCATACTCTGACTTGCACAAATGCAAACCCTTGTGATTCGGCTCCTTTCTTTGTTTTTTCTCCTAGAGGACTGCTTTGTTACAAAGTGCTGAGTATCAAACCTTTTTGTAAACCTCATTGTAAACGCAACAGCACGCGTATGTGCCCCACACTGTCACAATGTGTCAGCTGTGACCTCGAGCAAACTATTGACTGGATCATGCAGATGCTGAGGTCATTTCACCAAAGGCATTTGCTCAAGGTCATGGCTGAAACATCAGGCATCATTAGAGGTTTTCTGCTGCGATGAGTCTGGTATCCGGACTTGCCCCACAGGAACTAGTCTGATACCATAATCTTATTTCACACACCCCTACTCAATAGCTATTAGTTGGTGATATTTGTAGGCGCATGGGCTATTTAACACAATAGTCATGTATTATAAACATTCAGTACCTGATGAGAGGATTATTCCATGTGATATGTTTTAGTACTTTACACTAATTCTATTTTAATTGCTTGTACATATTCCCAAGGACTTTGGGGGAGCATATTATAAACTGATGATTGGGACCTAGAATTGTGATGTGAAATACTATTAAGCAATATGGACAGTTCTCATTTTCATCCCCTCTTTGTTTTACTGGTGTTTAACTATGTGTTGGGAGGTGCTTTAGTGACGAAGGTCATGGCAATCACAGATTCCATGACTTTACCAGACCTCCTTGACTTCTTTGCTTCGGGTTGTCAGGCTCCTTGCCTCCCTGCGCCAAAACATCCTCTCCCTTCCCCTCCCCCTCCATCCCACCCCCAGTTATTTTTAGTAAAGTCACAGATGAGTGATGGGCTCCTCTGAAGTTTTGTATATTGCCTGTGACCAGTCCATAACTAAATAACCATGACAGAATCTTAACCTTAAATATGTATTAGATTTAAACACAGTAACATTTTATCTCCTGTTTTTTTAAAATTTGCACTTAGAATGAACACAACTATCAGGTTTAAGGAGTTGTCTTCTTTTTGCTTCCTCTAGGTACTCCTTTGAAGATCTCCGTTCTAATTAAGCATGCATTCAAACTCCTTTACTGCAATCTGTCATTATACAGGAATGTGAGTGTTTTGTATTAATCTTATGCTTCTGTTGGAGTTTCTATACATTTCTATTCCATACAGCCACTGTTTGTCTAATACAGGACTATAGTGTGGAACAGCGTTTTTTTTTTCCTGACGTGATGCTAGATTTTCCCCCAAATTTTAATACCGTACTTATGTTTTTCGAAACATTTGCAAAAACATCATCCTTTCAATACTTTGGCAGACATTAGCTCCTTTCCACAACTGGGGAAACTGAGGCAAAGGAGGAGAGCTGTCATTTATCCAAGACCTTATATTAATCAATGTCAGACTTGAGGGTAGCTGGCCGTAATCCTGAGATCAGTCTGTCAGAGGTACAAAAGGCTTCATTGACAAAGTGGAGAGCAGAGTGAAGCTGTAAAAGCAAGTTGGTACAAAGGGTTGGTTGATTAAACTAGACCCTTGTTAGATCAGTTTTGTCCGATGTCCTGTTAAACTGGTAGTCCAGTTGTCAGTGAGTTGACATGAAAGAAGACGAAATTCTGTTGGTGGCTATGTAAGGGAGGAGGCAGGGTAGTAAGGAAAAATTCTGCCAGAAAGTAAGGAAGGTTTGCTTTCATCCTTTGCCATAGACAATGAAGTCAGTGAAGGAAGAACAGAGGTTTAGTTTAAAGAATGTGTCATTACGGCAGTGGAGGTACTGTGGGGAGAGGGAGGTGCTTTCAGAGAAAGGACGGTGGTGAAAGTCTGGCATACAAAACAAACTTAAAGAAGAGTTTGAGGAAATGCGATAGGGAGAGCATTTAAAAATGCTTACCCATAGGCTAAAGAAGGCAGTTGCTGAGGTAAGAATGGAGGCTGAAAAGGAATTGCACAGAAAGATGTTAGCAGAAAATTGGATTTTGGGCTGATGAAAGAGAAACAGTGAAACAAAAGATGAAGAACTCTTTTCTGTGAAGGATGGGAGCGATGTGGCAACTAATGGCAGACGTGGAAAAAATACTTCTGAAGGCCATTAAATGAGAAGTGAGTTGTGAATGCAAGACTGCTGACAACTATGGGAAAGTATCGACAGGTACGGCTCTCTATAGAGGAGGCAGAAGAAACACTGAATAACATGAAGGATGGTATAGTAGCTGGTGAAGATGAGAACTGCTATGATCTATTCTAGGCAATTGGAAGTACTGGAGCTAAGTGGCTTCACTGTGTGTTCGCTGGGCTTGTGCAAAGAGACCAAATGACTGGAGAACAGTCTTGGTTGTGCCTCAACGGGAGGGTCAGAGTAAAGCCACCAACTAGGGCATCACCATGTTGAGTCAGCCATTTAAAGGGTTTCAGTGGCAAGGTGAGGGAAAATATAGAAGACCACCAACATGGCTTTAGGAAGGGTAGGAGTAGTATAAATGCAGTATTTGCAGTGACATAGTCACTTGAAAGAATGATAAATGGAGGGCATTACTGCTGGGTAGCCATCATTAATCTTGAGACAGCTATGACTTGGTACAGTGCGAGCTGGTGTTTGGCGTATGGAGATGAATGGTAAGGGGTCTGGAGATGATAGAGTAGCTGTATTTAGGGTCAGGCGCTTAGCTGATGACACTGAAATTTGGGAGAGTTTTGAAGTGACAGTGGGCTTGAGGGAAAGCAGTGTGCTGAATCCACTTCTCTTCATCCTAGTTTTTGGAGTTAAAATTAGTAGAACGGAGCCTGTGGTAAGACAGAGAAAACAAATGCGTGCTGACAATCCAGCTCTTCTAGTAAATATGGTGTTGGAGTGGGCCCCTATTTGAAGATCATGGTTTGAGGGTAAACACAAAGACAACTGTGGAAGGAAGATGAAAGAAGAGCTTTTGGCTGACATTTCAGGAGAGAAGCCAAATCAAAAAAGGGTGTGTGCCTGTGAAGTATGCTTAATGACATCAAGAACGATCACAAACTGAAAAGAAGAACCCAGTGTATGTGGACAGCATGAGGACTGGGGGGACAGGCAATCAGGTACCAAATTTGAAAGGAGGAGTCTGTGCTGGGGGTTGGGCCAGGATTCCCCCTGTATGTATGGTTTGGAAAGAGAGGATCTTATGGGGATAGAAGAAAACATGATGCAGGTGGTAGAAAATAGTATATTGAGAAGATTGGCCAGCAAGTGGAGGGTAGACAGTGTGCTGGAAGAAATTAGGGGAAAATGATTTTGGGACTCTGAGGGTGTGTCTAGACTACATGCCTCCGTCGACGGAGGCATGTAGATTAGACAGATCGGCAGAGGGAAATGAAGCCGCGATTTAAATAATCATGGCTTCATTTAAATTTAAATGGCTGCCCTGATCTACCGATCAGCTGTTTGTCGGCAGAGCGGGTCAGTCTAGACGTTCCCCTGTCGACAGAAAACCTTTTTGTCAACCGCCCTGTTATGCCTCGTGGGATGAGGTTTACTGGGGCGGTCGACAAAAGGGTTTTCTGTCAACAGGGGAGCGTCTAGACTGACCCACTCTACCGACAAACAGCTGATCGGCAGAGCGGGACAGCCATTTTAATTTAAACGAAGCCGCGATTATTTAAATCGCGGCTTCATTTCCCTCTGCCGATCTGTCTAATCTACATGCCTCCGTCGACGGAGGCATGTAGTCTGGACACACCCTGATAGACTGGAAAGTGCACGTTGAGGTGGGCTGGACATGTGATGAGAATGACCACCAGGTAATACACGGGTGAAAAAGGACAGCAAAAATGAACATGGAAGACTGAGGATGCGCTGGAAAGACTGTTAAGAGAAGTTGGAAGAGGAAAAAGACTGGAACTCCAGGACTTATGAACCTGAGCCATGGGCTGGAATGAGTAGCGAAGAGTTGCAAGAACTCTGACCCTGTGTAAAAGGGAAAAGCAATCCAAGCAAAGTGACTTTTAAATAATTTGGCCACTTTTACCGTAGTTTCCTGACCGAGAGCAAAGCAAATAAAACTTATGTTTGAGTACTCAATGTATTAAAGAATATAATCACTGATGGGCAGATCTTCAGCTGGTATAAGTTGTCATTGGTCCATGGCATTGACTTTAGTGGAGCTGTAACAGTTGCACTAGCTGAAGATCTGCCCCAACTCCTTTTGTTTTAGTTTTACATGTAAACAGAAGTGATAGTTGTGAGGGAGCAGCCTTTGTTTCAGGGGATTGTGTGTCTATTACCTGAGAGGGGAAAAGACATGCCCTGTACGCTCCAAGGTATAACTCTGGGCCGGGGCCAGCACAGTGAGTGACAGTGGTATGTCTTGGGCACACTGACGCTTCTTGCTGATAGGCCAGATGTTACCATTTTCCTGTCAGTTCTACAGACACATGCAGGAAGAAACCCCTCCGTTCTGTCTCATTCGCTCTGGTTTTCTGATAAGTAAAGTGTTTGCACAGATTCTGAAATGTGTACCTTGCCAGAGACCCTTTTTTGTCCCAAATATTATGTACTTTTATATTGACTTGAAAACCTCATCATGTTTGCCTTGTTCCAACTTTCTTTAGATTTAAAGACTAATTCAGCAAACTTCACAAAAGTCAGTGGTTTTGTTAATTGAAGGTCTTTGCTGTGTTTTAGGCCAAATGTTGGAGCACCCTAATCTTGATTTTGGGGAGTAGCACCACTCTCGAGAAAACTGGGCATCTTTTTGCTGTCTCATTGAAAGAGCCACCGCCTGACTTCCAAGAGGTAACTGACACCTTTTGCATGGTTGTAATTTCTTCTGTTTGGGGATGAACTCATTTTGGAGTCTTGGGAGTGGATGCCCATTATTTTACACCATCAATTTAATTTGGCACATGCCAAAAGAACATTTTGCTTGCCAAGTCTTAACTTTTTCATATGGAAATGTCGACCTATGTTGGCCTTCCTCCAGTAAGCTATTTGTGTCCTATCTGGTAAATGCATAGGCGTTAGTTAATTCACCATTAGAGAGACAAGGTGGGGAAGGTAATATCTGTTGTTGTACTGGCTTATGTTGGCAGGAAACACATGCTTTTGAGCTTACACAGGTCTGAAGAAGAGCTCAAAAGCTTCTCACCAATAGAATTAATCCAATAAAAGATATTACCTTATCCACATTGTCTGTCTAATATCCAGGGACCAATATGGCTGGGGGAAGGGATAGCTCAGTGGTTTGAGCATTGGCTTGCTAAACCCAGGGTTGTGAGTTCAATCCTTGAGGAGGCCATTTGGGGCAAAAATCCATCAGGGACAGAACTTGGTCCTGCTGTGAGGGCAGGGGACTGGACTCAATGACCTTTCAGGGTCCCTTCCAGCTCTAGGAGATAGGCAATCTCTATTCATTATTATTATTATTATGGCTATAACATTTAATTCACTATGGCAGTGAACTATTCTTGCTATTGAACATTTGGTGCTGATTCCAGATCTTTTTAGCTTTGAAGCACACTGGATAATAATAAAACCAATAGGGAAGGAGGGAGGGATTTAGTCTTCTCTGTTAAAGAAGATGCTTTAGGGATAACACACGGTCAACATTTATGTAACAGAATATTTTCTAAACACAGTGACCCTAAAGCAGGTCTAGTAATACAAGCACATTCTGGGGGACTGCTGAGGATGGACCATACAACTGCCCATTCCTGATATAATTACACAAGTTACCTCATAGTGATCAGAACTGGGACTGAAAACATGAAAGAACCGTATGCCAGATCATTAAGTTTTGGACACGGTTTGACATTTGTTGAGTACTTGAGCACGTGGCTCTGCTTGTGACTGTCGTAACTTCCTGTTGCAGATGGTGGTATCCTTATCGTCCGTTCTTTTAAATGAACTGAAGACAAAAGTCAACGTTTCTCTGCCACCAAAGGTGTTTGCTGCGCCTGTAAGTATGTAATGATTAATGGGGGAGGTGGCTGTTTTGAATAGTGGACTTTTGAGAGAGAATAAAAAATCTTTTGGAAGTAGCACATGAATTCCTTTATTCCTAAGTCTGCCCACTTTGTGACCTTGGATAACTATCTCCTCTCTCTACTAGGGATGTAAGTGGCTAGTTGACTACCCGATACGCATATACGTATCAGGTAGTCAAGTAGTGACTTGACTAGTTACTTCCCCCCCCCCCCACTTGCCGCCTCTGTCAGAGAGTGGCAGCAAAGGGGGAACAGGAGCCGGTGGCGGCGGAAGCCAACTTAAAAGCTGCTTTTCCCCCCCCCCCCCCCCAGCACCGTCTCCACAGGCGGCAGGGGAGGCGGCGGTGTAGTGGGGGGATCGGGTGCGAGCCAGGAATCAGCTCGTGCCTGGTTGCCCCGCTACACCTCTGCCTTTTAAATGTATTTAAGAGGCAGAGCTTCAGTGGGGTTAGCTCCTGGGGCCAAGAATTAACCCTTCCGTGGCTCTGCAGTTTCCCCCCTTATCGACTAATCGAGTAGTCCATGGAACTTCCATCAGCTACTCGATTAGCTGATTAAATGTAACTTAACATCCCTACTGTCCCCAATTTTACCCATATATAAAAGGGGATAAATCGATTTCAATTTCTGTATTCGGCTTTCTTGGCCGCAAAGGTTAGAGTGGCTTGAATCCAAGTGGAGATTGAGAAATGGTTGCCTCAGCAGAAGGCAACTTCTGCTGTTTCCTATCTTTAGGAATAGTTTTGGCAGAAAAATGTGGGAATCTCTGTTTTGACCATGAATTTAAGCATAGTGGGCTGTCTTCAAACTAGCTGATCCAAAGTTAGAGCCAGTGGCTGCAGCTTACGTTAACGTCAACGTTTGGCTGGGAACCAATCCCATCCTGTTGCCTTTAATGTTAATGGGATTTAGTCGTTAGCAACAGGCAGGTCACTTACTGAGCCTGAGCACTCTCCTTTGGAAGAAAGGCCCCCACTGCAGGCGCTCTTGCAGGGCTGCAGCCAGGGAAGGTACGTCCTAGTGCTTGCTTCTCTAGCTAAAGCGACGAGGAGTCCTGTGGCACCTTATAGACTAACTGAAGTGTAGGAGCATAAGCTTTCGTGGGCAAAGACCCACTTCGTCAGATGCATGTAGTGGAAATTTCCAGAGACAGGAATCAGGCCAGGATCAGGCTGGAGATGACCAGGTGGATCCAATCAAGGAGGATGTGGCCCACTTCTAGCAGCTGATCTGGAGGTGTGAATTCCAAGAGAACAGAAGCTGCTTTTGTAGTTAGCAAGGTCATCTCCAGCCTGATCCTGGCCTGCATATTTATTCCTGCCTCTGGAAATTTCCACTACATGCATCTGACGAAGTGGGTCTTTGCCCACGAAAGCTTATGCTCCTACACTTCAGTTAGTCTATAAGGTGCCACAGGACTCCTCGTCGCTTTTGCAGATTCAGACTAACACGGCTACCCCTCGGATACTTGCTTCTCTAGCTATTGCCCCATAAACCTTCCTTCCGCTCTGCTGGCTGCTGGAGAAGGCAACTCTTTGATGGCAACTGATGGGTTGGTAATAAGCAAAATCTACTCTAGGTGGAAAGCCTGGCTGTCTGTACTTTAATAATTGAAACCAGAGAGCCGTGTATGGCACCGTGTCTCCTCACGTAGTGTTGTCCTGGTTTCATTCTTATATTGCTCCCTTATGTCGCTTGGCTGCCTGCTTTGTCCACTAGGGGCAGGACTTTCTGGAATAGCATCCCGTCCTTGTCAGGGTTTGGAACCAGAGTGGGCTGGCAACCTCCCATCAGCTCCCTTAAGTTTCCTGTAAGACAGGGGTGGGCGAAAGGGCCTTCGCGGGCTGGAGTTGATGTGGCTTGCGGATGCCCTGCCGCCCCCGCCACCCCTAGGCCAATGAGGGTCTGTGGGTGGAGAAGCACAGCAGTGTCCTGGCCCTGCCCTTCCGCCTCAGGCCCGGCCAGTTGTGGGGCGGCCTAGGACCACTTCAAAAATTTCCCCTGCTGTAAGAGATGGGGCTAGGCAACTCCACCCTCATTCCCCCACCATGCTGCTCCTGCTGTCTGCCTTGGAGCAGCTCCATGGAGCCCCCTGCTTGCTGCACAGAGGAGGGGGGTGCTGATGTCAGGATGTTCTCCCTTCTCCCCTGTCAAGCCCCCCACTTTCTACCTCATCTCCACAAAGCAGGATGTCAGAACTCCAGAGTTCTGTTGTCCTGACTTTCTAGTTTACTTAAAAGGGCAGGGTACTTGAATTGGGGGGGGGTCAATATATTTAAAGGGGCAATGCACACCTGCCTGCCTGTCTCTCATGCATGCGCATGCACACCCCTTAGCACTCTGCAGCTGTGCGCATTGTCCGGAGAAGTGTGTGGTGCACACTAGAGGGTAGTGTGAGTTCATCATCATGTTCAGTTTCTGCAAGAACGTGTTTGCAGCGTGTCTGTTTTTTTCCTCCCTGCCTCAGTCCATGCTGCTTCTAGATTGTGAGGCTATATTAACAACATATTAACCCTTGAGGGCTCAGCTCTCAGTGGGGAATATTCCATCCTCTGACCCTACTATCTTAACCAAGCTTCACAATCATCGTTGCTATGTACAGTATTAAGTGGTTTAAAACTTACAGTGTGTGTGTGCGCGCTGCCTTTTGTCTGCTGAAAAAAAAAAAAAAGTTCCCTAGAACTTAACCTTCTCCCTCCCTCCTCCATTTACATGAATTCTTATGGGGAAATTGGAGTCGCTTAACATCCTCTTGCTTAAAGTAGCATTTTTCACAAACACATGAGGGCTATGTCTACACTGGCACCCTTTTCCGGAAATGCTTAAAACGGAACAGTTTTCCATTATAAGTATTTCCGGAAAAAGCGCGTCTACATTGGCAGGATGCTTTTCCGGAAAAGCACTTTTTCCGGAAAAGCGTCCCTGGCCAATGTAGACACGCTTTTCCGGAAAAAAGTCCCAATCGTCATTTTCGCGATCGGGGCTTTTTTGCGGAAAAGACTACCATGCGGTCTACACTGGCCCTTTTCCGGAACAGTTTTTCCAGAAAAGAACTTTTGCCCAAACGGGAGCAGCATAGTTTTTCCGGAAAAACACTGACAATTTTACAGTAGATCGTCAGTGCTTTTCCAGAAAAGCAAGCGGCTAGTGTAGACAGCTGGCAAGTTATTCCGGAAAAGCGGCTGCTTTTCCGGAATAAGTGGCCCAGTGTAGACACAGCCGAGGTGTTCCCGTGCCTGATTTGTTGAAAGGGAGCATGATGAAAGTTATCTGTAATTAGCATTTGTTCATTTGCCTAGGCCAATTGATTAACACTGCTCCTTTTCTATGAGGAAATCATGTTGAGCTTCTTTCCTAATTGCATAACTCTAATGTCAAGATTTCCATGTAACAACATTGGTCCTACTTAACAGTGGTGTTATGAGCCTTCATGATGAAGGCACTCACTGGATCTTTTGGTAAAAGGTACCACAAAAGTGCAAAGCATTCTGTTCTCCCTTCCCATGTACAAGTCTTTCTCCCAATCCCTAGTTCTTTTCTGTCGTGACTTTGGTAACCATCTACTCTCCTGTCAGTCTGTCCAGAAAGTTCTTGGCAGACTCAGTTAGTACTGATTTTGCTCAGCGTGAACCGGCAGGAGAGCCCGCCCCTCGGTTCAATGACCCCTGTGCAAAGACAACGTGAGACACCACGAGATCAGAATGACAGGGATTTATACCTGACGTGAGCAGCTGTAAACGACAACACCCAGCACAAAACCGTGGAGAATCTGGCCTTAAATATTTATTAACCTCTTTTTTGATTCCTTCAGTTACAGCTTGAGGCAAGTCTTATTCTCACAGTGCAAGCAGTGCAGCAGATGCTCCAGAACGACCTCTCGTACTTGAGTTCCTTTCTAGAAATAACACTAGCTTTCGGGGTAAGTCCTAGGAATCTTGAACTCTAGTAAACTGAAACCAGTGATTCTTAAAATGCAATTAACAGCCTATTGAATTCTAGGCACGTTTTATCACAGTTTATATTTTATTTTCTTTATATTTAAACTTTACCGGTTTATTTTTTTCAGGGATTTCTAATGAAATGAGGTACTGTAGCATAGAATTCCTTCACTAATGTATTCCTCCTTTACCTACTAGAATAACTTCTGGGCTCTGAGGCTATTATTAAATGGCCTTTGCTATGAAGAACACATTCTCCATGGCACTGTTAGCTTGCTTCTGAGGGATCTGAATTTTCAGAAGATGACTTTGTTGAACCTGTGAGTAAACATTTTGTTTGAGGTCTGATTGTTTTGTCTGTGTGGAAAAACAAAATGCCAAGGTTATGGGGTTCCCTTCCTCTCTCCTGCCTCCCAAGATGCAACTGCTGGTTGAACCTCTCTAATCTGGCACCCTCAGGACTGAGCCAGAGAATTTGCCAAACCGTGGGCGATCAATATTGTCCAGCAGCATCACCAACACTTCCACTGCTTACTGAGCTCTTAGAAGACATTTAGAGGTAAATTAGACCTAAGGAACAGCTCTGAGAGCCAGAACTGTGGGAAACTTTATGGGACTGTGGGAAATTTGGCCATACCCATGGTAAGTGGACATCTGGCTAACCAAAATCATGCTGTACTACGGATGCTACCGGACTAGAGAGGTTCAGCCTGTAGTCTGTGTTTGGGGTAGTGGGTGTGTCTTGTTTTTTTATCGACAACCAGCTAAGACATGGCCAAACTTGTTTTTCAAAAGCTACTCTAAAGACTAGAACCTGCGCAGATTTAAAAAACTATACATCTGTGGAGTTGCAGGGCTCTAGCAACAAGATCAGAACTTGAAGGGGTTAAAAAAAGAACTAGATCAATTCTTGGAGGTTAGATCCATCAATACTTATTAGCCAGGCTGGGTAGGAATGGTGTCCCTAGCCTCTATTTTTCAGAGGCTGGAAATGGGTGACAGGAGAGGGATCGCTCGCTGATTACTTGTTCTTTTCACTCCCTCTGGGACACCGGGCATTGGTCACTGTCAGAAGACAGGATACTGGACTAGCTGGATCTTTGGTCTGACCCAGTCTGGTCATTCTTATGTAACAATGAGACCAGGTATATCAGCCAGTAAGCCTGGCGCCCAGCTGAATCGGCAGCTATACATTTTGTATTTCATAGAATCATAGAATACTAGAACTGGAAGGGACCTCGAGAGGTCATCGAGTCCAGCCCCCCGCCCTCAAGGCAGGACCAAATACTCTCTAGACCATCCCTGATAGACATTTATCTAACCTACTCTTAAATATCTCCAGAGATGAGGATTCCACAACCATGGTGGGCAATTTATTCCAGTGTTTGACCACCCTGACAGGAACTTTTTCCTAATGTCCAACCTAAACCTCCCTTGCTGCAGTTTAAGCCCGTTGCTTCTCGGTCTATCCTCAGAGGCCAAGATGAACCAGTTTCCTCCCTCCTCCTTAGGACACCCTTTTAGATACCTGAAAACTGCTCTCATGTCCCCCCTCAATCTTCTCTTTTCTAAACTAAACAAACCCAGTTCTTTCAGCCTTCCTTCATAGGTCATGTTCTCTAGACCTTTAATCATTCTTTTTGCTCTACTAAAGCATTGCCAAGTGACTTATCATCCAGGATGTGTGTTCTTCCATTAGATATGGGGGGTTGCGGGTTTCGCTAAGTGGTTTTCAAGTATGAGGAAGTATTATAAGACTGGGGAAAAAATGTATTCCAGACAGTGGCAATTAGGGATGTGATCGTGTAGTCAATTAACCAATAAGCAAAAGCTTATAGCTTAATGCTATAGACTACATGCTCCCCCCAGCCCTCCGCCACCAGTAAATTTTTTGGCAGGCTGGCCAGCAGCCTGGCTCAGTCCTGGCTTGTAATTGGTCCAGGACCTACCCCCGCTATAGCTTCGCGTTTAAAGTGCATTAGGCGGCAGACAGCCCAGCTCAGTTCTGGCTCGTGCTGGATCCTGAAGCTTAGACACTCCTCCCTCTCCCCCGCCTGGACAGGGGTTGCTGCCTTCCTGCTCTGCTTCCTCTGTATCAGAGGCAGCAGCGCAGGGCGACAGGCAGCTGGTCCTCAAGGGGAGCTGGTTTTTAAACTGGTTCCCCTTGCAGACCAGCTCCTGCCTGGCGTCCTGCGCTGCTGCCCCTGATAGAAAAGCAGCAGTGCAGAGTGGCAGGAGGCAAGATGGGCATGGGGCTGGAGCACACTGACTGCTGGTCCTGCCCCTGGGGACTATAGATTGGTCGAGTAACCAATAAGAATTGATGAAGTTACTTGACTATTCAGTTAACTGATATTTAACATCCCTAATGGCAGTATGAGATTCCGGCAAGGACTCTACATTCTACTGGCTCTGCAGTTGAGCCACATTACACAATAGACTCCCCTTTCCATGGTGAGCTGACTTTGATCGAAGACAGGAAATAGTCTACAAAACAAGCTGGCCACATTAGAGATGCTGCCACCTCAGTTTTTAGATTTTAGTATCAGTGTCATCACCTGCTGCTCTCATTTTCTTTCCTGATCAGGTGGAAAAAACTTGGTCCTCAGTATGTGGGTGAAATGCTCTGCCTTTACCTGACTTGCAGACATAAAAAGATACAGTCCGTTGGCCTCCTCATCATCCGTATCATTAGCGAGAACCTATATATGTAAGTATGAACATTGAGTGAAACCTCAGACTCACTGTAGCAAGGCAAATCACACTGAGTTGCTTGTAAGTCCATTAACATTCACACAGACTTGTTAGGGATTTTTTTTTCAAGTTTTTATCCTTGCTTTTACAGCCAGTAATGAGATTCAGTATTTGGTGGGTTTAAAACTGTCAATGTTTTAGTGACAAACCCTGTTACCTGATTAAAAACCCCTCTAGCTTTCTTGCATTCCCACAGGCATCTGTCATCAAAGAAGTCTGTAGCCTGTTTTTGGGAGCATGGACAATGGCTAAAATAATATTCGCTAGTTTTCTATTTGTCTTGGGGAAACAGCTGGGTGTTTCTTCCACTAGTTGGCATCTCACTCATGCTGTGTAGAAGCCATTTTTGATGAGCTACATAAACCCAAGAAGAGTTTATTAATCACATTATTTGGTTCCTAAGAAGACTTAATGCTGCACAAAGGTGTGGTTAACATAATACACAGTCTTCCTTAAAACATAGCTGGAAACCTGTTCCTCACATCGCATAGCTGTCTCTCTTGTACCACACCTGAAAAAAGTCTTCAGTGCAGTGGTAATGTCTTTGGTCTCAATTTTAAGGTACTTTCCAACTTGCGGCGGAGTAGATGGAAACATTTTAAAAATGGCCCAAACTTGGAAATTCTGAGTTTTTTGTTTGAGAAACACAAATATGGTGTTTCCGAATCAGAACATGCACTGCTGCTATTCAGCAGTGAAACTGACAAGCACCATGTCAGTTTCAGTTAGCAGCTTCCAAGGTCTGTGGCCAGGGACCCAGGACTGCCATGTTCCTAAGCCAGCTGACTCCTTGCACTGCTTGACACTATCAGAGAAGCTAGTTTCCCAGGCTATGGGACAGAGTCATGCAAACTGTGAAGCTAACTGGTCCTGTGCAGAAGACATGGAATCCCTGCCCAGGGGCAATGTCTATGGAGCTATGGACCCTGGAAGGCCATCTAGCCTTTAATGAACAGTGATGGTCACGAATAGCAACAGGAAAGGGTTTCTAAAATAGTCATCCTTTTAGAATACCATTATTGCTATGAATGCTTCAGATGTGTTACAGAAAGGAAGTGGTTTCGCAGGTAAGAGTAAGCCTTGTTTGGTATGTTTGCAGTATTTTATTTCTAGGTTCTGTAGTAAAATATTCAGGGTTTTAGATTGTGGACTTTTTTTGGCCTTTTCATACCAGACAGTAAGAACTAAATAATCCTAATACAATGTAGCCAAATGTTTGTGATTTAGGAGATTCAGGCAATTGTCTGCTCCAGATTTTTTTTATTCTTAATTCACGTGCAAAACATATAGCAGATGGCTGCAGTGTAATGTTCTGATTGCACTTCCCATAATCTTGTTCTGAGATGAAAATCAGGGGCACTTCGGTTATTGGCTTCTTAGAGAGGTTCTCATTTGCTTTGTTTCCACTTGACATTGCACAAGGGTTTGGGTGACTGATCACTACCTGACAGCCTGATGATGTTTGTCTGGATACATCCTTTTTTGCCGAGCTTCCTATATTTATGTATTCGATGTTGTCAGCTGGCAGAGGAGTTTATGTAGCAATTTTTTAATGTGCCTCATCATGTGCTCAAGTTCAAAGGTCTCCTCAGATGTCAAGATGACCAGTGGTGACCTCTCCCACATTTGGGAATTGAAACTTGAGCATTTGACTAGCAAGTGTAACAAAGTATTGGGAATGTCTCATTCAGAGGGTAACTTTCCACTAATTATAAAGTAGCTAACATAAGGACAACATCTCTACCTATCTGGAAAGTGGATTAAGACTCTAAATCTGTTTTCAGGTGTCCATGGGCAAAGCATCTTTGGAGCTTTCTGAATACAGTAAGTGTCTGCCTCAGGTTGCTGGCCCTCACAGTGGCTCTCAAATATCAACTTTGTTGTGTCACATTACATTCTCTGTAAGCAAATTGAAGAAAACATACTTGATATAGTATACTTAGATTGAAACTAGCACCAATACTAAGGAATTTGTGGGTCTCAATAAATCTTGGAAACCTTAGAAGGTTTCCTGTCCATCTTTCTTTCCATGGATTGGATTTACGGCTGTTGGTTCTAATGCTGGAAGAATTTCCTTGGGCTACAGGGTGTCAGTGAATCGCATTTCCTAGTGCTTGATCAGAACAGCGTTACAAACCAGGATAGATGGACTGTTTTCTTCTTTGCTGAACGAATACAGCATTGTTAATTTACATAGTGCCATCTGTCTACAGCATGAAGCACACTGAACCTTTTTCTGAGAGCACTAGGAGACGGAACAGTCTCCCAAAGCAGACTGGAAAGGAACAGAAAGCATACTGAATGATAAAGCTTACTACCTTTCTTGTTAGTGATGGACTTTTTTTGTTGGGATTTCTAAAAAGCTTGTAGAGAAAGATAGTCCTGGTCTCCTCTAGCTGAACACATCTCTCAAGGGAGTCCCAACATTGTAGGTCTTTCTGAAGAAGTAATCGCGAGGGAAGAGAGCAACATGGACTGTGAGGGGAGAGGGCGGGATAGGCAGCCACAGAGGTGTGAGAGAGAGAATGGCACAAAGAGAATAGTTAATCCAGCAGATAGTCAGGGATCCTGGGAGGGAGATACTTTGGGAGATGTAAGGCTGGCTATCTACCCGCATGGCTTTTTATAGAATTAAAAAAGAAAACACTGGTCTTTAATAAAAACTACTAATCAACCTCTTCTCTGTGCAGGAATTAAGGAGGCTGCCTCTTGGCACCACAACTGATCACGAAGTTGCCAAGTTCATAGATGTTTTGGAAAAAATGTAGCTCTTCGAGGTTCTCAAGACCTCGCTGACAGGCCACGAGCCACCTCCCACTCACCAGCCTTTTGTTATTCTCCCTGCCAAAGAACTGATTTTGCAAACAAATTTGTAAAAACCCCATGCAAGCCTAAACTTAGGTGTTGAATGGAGGAGATGCTTGAGCCAAAAGATGCTAAACACTTGCTTGATGGCGCGTGCTCTAGCAGTTCTTTGCAATCTGGCTTTTCTAGAATATAAATGAACATGCTTACTGGGCTGCTTATGGAAGTGCGGGGAAAGCAACAGATATAGTCTGTGCCATGAAACATGCACGCTGATCTGTGAAATCAGCAGCAGAGGACTTGCTGAGGGAGCAGACAGCTCCTGGAGAACAGAAACTTTTATTCATGGTCCTGCAAAAGTTTGATAATAGTGTGTGTCCTCTGGAATCCCTCTTGTATGTAGCATCAAATTATGTATATGAACCACTTGTTTTAGATTTTCTCCATTTTCCTGGATTTCTCCAATCCCAAGTGCTCATACAGAAACTTGAAATGGTTCTAATGCTGTAAATTAATAGTTTGTAAAGAGAAATTTTAACTTTCAGGTTTGTCAGTATGAGTTCCATTTTTTTTGATGTTGCAGTTCATGGCCACTTGACTGGTGCTAACACCTCAGGGTTACTTGAATTGCTGTCATAATTGTAGTTTAAACAGTTGACTTTAAAACTGGGATGTAGAACTAGAGAAATGTAATCAGGGACAGCCAAGCATGTGAGTGAAGAGGAAGAAATTTTGGCATGTCCATGTATTTTATTTTGCACATTTAAGACTCCCTATGGCTTTTCCTGCCTATTCGTGTCAAGTTTGGCTACAGTATTTTCTTTACAAAAACATTTTTATACAAGATTTGTCACTTCTTTAAAAGTGAATGTATCTAAACCCTTTTATAAAATGTTTAAAAAATCATAAGTATTGTCGTGCTCTCTTCTGGTGTGCATTTGCTTACTTCAAATAAAATTTACAGTAGGTATTAGGCTGGGCAGAATTTTATTTTTTATTCTTTCACTAAGTATCATTTTTTAAAAACATTTGTATTTGAATTTTAACTGTTGCAGGAAATTATGGGGCATGGCTCACACAAGAGCAGATATTGACATTCAAAAAGCTAACTTTATGAATAGTTAAAACACGCACAGTCAGCAGAACATGTCAAAATATACAAAGTATCCTTGATTCAAACCCTTGAGCTCTCAAGAAGCATTTCTTACTTTGGCTGCCAGTTTCAGTTGTGGATGGAAGTATTTTTTCATCACTTTGTGTGCAGTGAAATGGTTGTTTACTGACACATCTCATCCTTCCAAGATTACTTAATTGCCTGTTTCCTTATTAGAAGCCGTCTTTATTCAACTTTCCCTTTTCTCCAATGCATCTGGATCCTGGCCTGCAATAAACGATTTCCAGTGCTGGAGGTCTGCAAGAGAGACTGTCCATCGGGGGTCTTAGTCAGTCTACATTCTTACAACTTACAAAACCTACCACCTAAATTCAGAGCTGTGGGGAAGGAGTCCTCACACCTCATTAAGTCCTAACTCACCGGATTACATGTATATTCTCCCAGAGATTACCCGGCCTTGCTTGGGTCCTTAACCACAATGGTGGTTTATGTTCCAAAACAAAAACCAAAAAATGTACATGCTTGCTTCATTTAAATCACTGCTTGGGAACAAGGGGTTCAGTATGTAGGCTACCCTGGGGAGAGGACTAATGGGGGTGCAGGAGTACTTCTCTCACTTAAATGAACCCTGGCTGTCAAACCCTGCTACTCTTATGGCCTCAAACTGAATCCCCCCTAACTGCAAAACCTCTGGGTCCGAAAGAGTCCTGCCACGCGAAGAGGGCCTTCGCGCCTAGTAACACACGATGGGATTTACTGATCACCCCAGTTAAGTCTGCTGGTTGCCTTCCTCACAGTCTCTAAGGACGTTGTTATCCCACTCTTGGAAGTCCTCAAACAAAATGCTTCGACTGCATCTCAAACAAAATTGCGCCTGTTCTGTCGGTCGGTGCCATTGGCAGTCTGCACTGCAGAAGCAAATAGAAAGTCTTTGGAGCTGGGGTGTATGGCTGGAGGATGTATTTCCTCAGATGCATGGGGACTGAATAAATCATCAAAAGGAGAACAAGGATCCTTGAATTTTAATGAGTAAATAGCATGGCTATTCATTATTTATCTCGTTTTGCATTTTAATGAGTTGCAGTGATGATGAGCCGAGTTCTTCAGTGGATTATGCTACAGATAATGGTGTAATCTGTGTATGAAGCATGGACTTTCTTTGAAGACCAGTGTTTCATCTTACACCAGCAGAGCTGTTAAGCCAACTTTGGATTGGCATAAAAAGTAGAAAAACTTCTTCCCAGCCTTCCTGGAAGACCAACATTGAGAGACTCCCAAAAGCTTAAGTCCAGTGGTCCACGTAGGGTATCGGGTTGAAGCCCAATCAACTTTAATGTAGATGTAATCAAGATAAGCAGAGTTTAGTTTCAGAGATAGAAAGTTCAATCCGATCAAAACCTGTTACATTTTTTGCAGATATTTCTCTGATCCAAATTTCCCAGGTACCCAAATTCAGTTGGTCCTTTAACAGACACCCCTGTATTGGCATAAAAGTGCAAACATGTCTGTGAAGTCATAGTTCATCTGAAAATTAGCTCCGCTCTAATACAGAGAGTCAAGGAAGTGACACTGTAATTGGAGCTGAAGATGGTGGAGGAGCATTGAACCTTGGCATGTCAAGAAACCTGTTTCCAAATTCCGCACCCTTGTGCATGGATGCCTAACAAATGACTAACCTCACAGGGCAGAAGAATTGGTCTTGTGACTAGCACAAGAGTCAAGTGAGAAACCAGGGTTCTGTTCCTGCCTTTGCCTCTGTTTTTTTTCATCAGTTCCAGGCTGGTGCTTCCAGACGTCGCCTGGCTAGTGAGGATAAAGTTATTCGTGGTTGTAAAATTGAGCTGACCTGCTTAAAACCACTATGCACATAGAAACTATTCTTCCTGAGCATCCTGGTAAGGGAGTGGGAGCTTCGGAAATACGTGCAATATTAATTACTGCTCAGCCGCCGGAGATCTTTGGTGGTAGAGAGAAGGGTATCTTCCTTAGGTGTAAATATTTAAGGATTATGAAGTGTTAATGGATCATTTCAGCTGGAATGGGCTTTTGGAAGTGTTAACTACTTATGCTAAACAACCTTTCACCCTGCATTAGGCTAGAACACCCCCCTCCCGAGTACATTTCCCAATCTGAAGATGCTGTGTAAGCTCAAATGAGTGTCTTTCTCACCAGCAGAAGTTGGTAGGTCCAGGAAACATTTTACTTCACCCATTTTGTGTGTCTACTCGTCTCACCCTGCCTGTCAATTCCTAGGTAACGATCCCTAGGCTTTGCAACTGGAGCTTAACTTTGGCCTGTGCCGGCGACGGACAGAAGAATGAATAGTAAACTGTACAATCCCAACAGCTGTTCTTACTCCCTGATAGGGATTCTTCCCAAATCCATTGTCAAACAGGTTCTGTGACCAATAGCAGGGTTTAGCATGTATCTGAGTGCTGTTTGGGGACAACTCAATTTCTGTTTTGCAGTAAATAAAACCTTAAGGTGAAAAGTTCAGCAGGGTTGTCTCAAGACCAACTATGTATGGGATGGTGTCTGCTGGTGAGTCTTGCCCACATGCTCAGGGTTTAGCTGATCGCCATATTTGGGGTCGGGAAGGAATTTTCCTCCAGGTAGATTGGCAGAGGCCCTGGAGGTTTTTCGCCTTCCTCTGTAGCATGGGGCACAGGTCACAGCTGGAGGATTCTCTATATCTTGGGGTCTTTAAACTATTTGAAGGCTTCAATATCTGAGATATTGGGGAGAGGATTATTCCAGGAGGGGGTGGGTGAGATTCTGTGGCCTGCACTGTGCAGGGGGTCAGACTAGATGATCATAATGGTCCCTGCTGACCTTAAAAGTCTATGATGCTGTGAAATCCACTGCCAGAGGACAAGCCACTCCGAAGAAGAGTCGATGAAAGGTTGAAGAACAAAGCATATCTGAAGCATCGACAGCTCCTTTCTTAGGGTGCCTCCAGACTGCACCGTAGGTCGAAAGAAGATACGCCATTTGAGCCACGCAAATGGCGTTTCATTTCAATGTTACTTTGCACTGGCTTATTTCGATATTTGGCGCTGTCTACACAGCACTTCTTTTGAAATAAAGTGCTATTCCAACACGCCCCTTACCCTTCGTGGAACAAGGTTTACAGGGACATCAGACTAGCGAGCCCGTTATATTTTGCAATAACGGATGCACTCAAAGGACACAATAACTATTTCGGGATACCTCCATACCCCAAAATAGCGCTGTAATGTAGACATAGCCAACATGTGTAATAAGAGGAGGGCCTGAAATGTAAGTCCGCAAATCCACAGGTTGGATTGAGGCTTGAGGTTTAGACAACAATGGTCAAGATTTTGCTAACACAAGCAAAGCGAAGCTGTGAGTGAGAGGCAGGCCCTGCTCCCACAACTCGTAAAAGGCACAGGCTGCACACGCATTCCGGAGAGACGGTAACGACATCGTTAGGAGACATCTTGGTATCCACACACTCAGGGTGCATCTACAGAGCGCCCTAAACTCGAAATGTTTAGTGTTGCACAAATCTCTGTGTAAGGCGGTGGTTCTCAAAGTGCGGCTCTGCCACCATCTTGCAGGTGGGATGCGGGGTTGAGGGTTGCCTCCATTGCGGCGGGGAGCCTCCACTGGCGCTCCAGCCCCACAGCCTTCCGCCTCCCCTCCCCCCGCAAGGAGGGAGCACCAGTGTCAACTTCCTGGCTGGGGTAACATCAGCGCAGGAAATGGTTTGCCTGAAGGCTTTCCCCACTGCTCCCATTGGCTGGAATCAAGGCCAATGGGAGCAGTGGGGGGGGTGCCTGAGTGTGGCGGGAGGCACAGAGTGCTCCCCATCTCCCTCATGCCTGGACCCCGGACCCTCACCCCCCTCATGTCCCAAGCCCTCCCCCCACCACCACCGCACTCCACCATCCCTCCCACCCAGCCCTCACCCTCAGTCCTGCCCCTTGCCTTCCCAGCCAGCCTCCCTCCTGCACCCATGTTGTCATCATGGGTGGCTGGCTGGGGTCTGCAGAAAGATTTGCCTTGAGCAGGGTGGGTTGTGGGCCCAAAAGTTTGAGACCACTCAAGTATGGTCATGCTCTAAGATGTTCAATGGGCAATCAACTGCCCAAGCAACATCAGAGCTGGCCGTGTGGTGCCCGATGCAGCCACCGGGGAAAGTCTCTCTGGCGTTTCCTGCGGTCCGGATGCTCAGCGCGATGCCTTTCAGCTGTCTCTGCTGAGCAGCGTAGGACAGTCACCCAGAAACTGCTTCTACCAAGGACACTAATTAACCTGCTAAATGAGATGATCCTTTCAGAGCCGGCACCAGAGAGCTCAAGTCTCTGAAATACCGTTCAAAAGAAACGTAATTAGCCGCCCGTTCCAAGGGCAGCGTCAGTGGCGGCGGCGACCTCCGCTTAATGAGGCTGGGCTTGATTTGTGGGTGTGTTGTGGGAGCTGGGGGAGGCGGGCTTGTTTCTGCAGAGCTGCCAGTGGCCTTCCGCTGCCTGGAGCGGTGTTCATCGGCTGCAGGGCCTAGCTGGCCTCCCCGGTCTCCGGCTCAGGGAGCAGACTTACGAAGCCCGAAAATGCTGAGGCCAGCAACCAGCTTGGCCCCCAGGAAACAGTCTTACTTCGCCCCCCACGCCAGACACGGGGAAGAGTGAGAGCGAAGACGCCAGCCGGGGAATGGCAAGGCACTAGGCGTTCGGCAGCGTCCCTGCGTCTCTAGGCTCCGGAACCCCTTTAGAAACGCGCCACCGCCCTGAGCGTGCCACTGATGCTAGTGGCAGAAACCTGCTGGGTGTGGGGTCAGACTGGGGGTGGCGTGTGTGAAGGGGGGGCGGACAGCCTTGCCTTCCCAAACGGCCAGACATGGCCCCGGCCCCAAAACACCAATTGTTTCAGCACGGCTCCCTGAAACACGAGGCCTCTTGGGGGCGGAGCGTGGCTGCCCCCGGCTTCAGCCAGGCTGAGGCTGCGGACACTAGGGGAGCACACCCACCCTGTGGTGCTTTAGGCCTGGGGGGGCTGAAGGCTTGCCCCTGTGGTGAGGGGCGGGTTGGCTCCCATGGAGGGTGGGGCCTCAGGTAGAAAGGGGCGGGGCTGGAGGCATGCCCCTCCCAGTCATACCTTCACCCACTACCCCTGGGTCAGACCTGACATCAGATCATTTCAAAACCGCTTCTACATATTGCTCAGCTCAGTAACTCAGGGCACGACTAGACTGTTTTTTTTTTGAAAGGCGATATGCAAATTTGGCGCTAATTTGCCTATCTTATTCTGATTGCATTTTCGAACGTGAAAGTAGTCTGGACGCCGGTTTTTTCAGGGTGGGGGATCCTTTTTCGAAAAAAACCCCTGAGCTTCCTAAAAAAAGGTTTACATGGTTTTTCAAAAAAGGGTTTTTTTCCCCCCAAAAAAACCCACGTGCAGACTACTTTCACTGTCGAAAGACCTGCTTTCGAAAATACAATCAGAAGATATGCAAATTAGCACCAAATTTGAATATCGCGTTTTGGAAAAAAAAGTCGTGTAGATGTGCCCCCAATGACTAGAGCAGTAAATGGGTTGGAGCAAGTGATCACAAGAGACCTGGCCTTCTCGACACGCTGTGTTTCGATGCGTCTGACAGCTGCAGTGTCGTAAGGGTGTTCTGTCGTTGGTTCAGTGTATTTGGCAGCTAGCAAACTGGGCCAGCCTTACTACTAAGTGGTGTAGGGCACCTGAAAATTTGGGGCACCGCTGGGTCTTAATGTTCCCCCACCCGCCTCCACTGATCCTGGTTCTGTGGCTCTGCTTCCTCCGGAGAGGATCTAGCGGACTTCCACGTGACACAGCCGGCCAGAGCTGTCAGCAGGACACAGAGCCTGGGAAGGATCCATTCAAGTGGTAACAAAGCCATTTCTCAGCCCCTGGGAGGTTCCATCAGCTTCTGAATTTGCTGTGTTAGGCCACAGGACTGGCGTTTAAAATTAGCTTGAAAACGATTTCGTTCGTGCATTGCTGAAGATTAGAAACGCACCGCTCTGAACGATTGTCGGCCCTCCACCCTGGCTGCCATTGGGCATGGGGACCCTTTTTTAATAGCGCTGCATAGGGCCCCATAAATGCTACGGATGGCCCTGCTAGTGAACAGGAGGGATATGACTGTAAGGCTACAGCTACATCAAGCTTTTTTGCGCCAATACTTTTAACGCAAGAGTTTTTGCGTTAAAGTATTTGCGCAAGCGAGTGTCTACACGGGCATGTGCCTTTGCACAAGAGCATCCGTGTCAGTGTAGACGCGCTCTTGCACAAGAAAGCTCTGACGGCCATTTTAACCATCGGGCTTTCTTGCACAAGAAATTCATGTTGCCTGTCTACACTGGCCTCTTGTGCAAGAACAGTTGTGCAAGAGGGCTTATTCCTGAGCCGGAGCATCATAGTTCTTGTGCAAGCAGCACTGATTTCACACATTAAAAGGTCAGTGTTCTTGTACAAGAGCTCCCTGCCAGTGTAGACAGGCAGCATGTTTTTGCGCACAAAATCATGCCAATGTAGACACAGCCTAAGTGTAGCAGTAGCGCTTTTCCTAGCATGGAGGTCATTTACTATTTTCCAGCTGGCCGATCTGTTAGAGGCCTTTGTAGTTTTCAGGCAAAAGCCTGCGATTCCAACCCCCCATCCTGGCTTGAGTGGAAGAACTGCAGAGCTACTGGACAAGTCTCAGGCTCCGTCGACCCTGGCACTTGAGCTGCAAAACTTTTCTCGTAAACGGCTGCTTTAAAAAAAATGTTTTGCGGCAGCAAGTGAAAGTGCGACCGCTGCTTCATTGCACCTGCTGCCACCGTGCCCCTTTGCGTGATGACTTTTCGCAACAAGGTGGTGTCGCTACCGCCTTGGCATCGGTGTTCCCTGTAAGCCGGGCGCTCGTGCGGCCACTCCGGAGAGATTCCAGTGCTGCCTGGCTCATTAGCAGGTGAGCCATCAGCCCCGCCCAGTGACAGGCTCCAGGAGCTCACCAACCGTGCAGGGCTGATGAATCACTGTGAAGCTTAGCGGGCCCGCTGGGTTTGTGTGTCTATTTGCACAGGCCACATTGCACATAAAACTTTATGGATGAACGGGGCCATTGCTTGGCGCTAAAAGCTGCACCGTGGAGACGCACCCTAAGTAACTTGTGAGTGGATGCAACATGAGACATGCCCATGCTGGGCAGGCAGCCGGTAGAAGTTGCTATGCCCGTTGTGGCTGTCTAGACGGCCATGTACACGTAGTCGCTTCTCAAGTCATGCTTAATCATGCACAGCGCGCCAGTAGAAGGGCCGCCGTGTCCATACTCATTGGGCTAATGAGGGAATTCCTTCAAGCACCGGACCGGTACAGGCGAGACGTTCTGCCGAAGCCGCTGTCCGCCAGAGGGCCAGGGCAAGGCGAGTTCATCACGTGGCTGGGCTCAGAAGATGGGCTGGAGCAGGGAAGCTCACTGGGGCAGGCGGAGCTTTAAAACAGGACAGTGCGTGGATGGTCGCATGGAGGCCTTGGTCTGGGATCAATTTCCCAGCTCAGCCAGGGAATACCTGGGCCCCACAACTGTAGGCAAGTCACTGAATTTGGCCCTGACTGTAAACTGGCAATACGGGTTGAACCGCTCTCGTCCAGAACTCTCTTCTCCAGAAACAGCTGTCAGCCGGACTGACTTGAGTTCGCCCAATGGCCACTCTTCATGGGGGTGGCCACGGCTTCCCACGGTCCCATAAAGTTTGTTTCCCGTCACCAGGCCTCGCTGTCAGTGCTCTGTGCTGTTTTTTAGCTCTGATTTAATCCCTAATTAGCTTCTACGAGCCCAGGAAGCAGTGGAAGTGTTGGTGATGCTGCTAGAAAATATTGACCTCCCATGGTCTGGAAAACGCTCTTGTTCGGAACCGGTCTGCTCCTAAGGGTGCCGGACGAGAGAGGTTGAACCTGTGACTCGCTTCCCCCTCTCTTAATCTGCCTTCTCTAGTAACTTTTCAGGGACCAGCCTGCCTCACGCTTGGTCTGTACAGCACCTGGCACCACAGAGCTCTAATCTCAGTCCTATAGTCTGAAGCACGACTGTACCCTTACAACATTTACTTTGAGTCCCGGGGCCGTTATTTAAACTCTTGCACGATTACCATGGGGCAACGCAGGCGTTTCCTTCTTCCAGCTGCCTGCCACAAAAATAATTTTTAATTAATTGGGCTAAGCAATGAAACAGCAGCTTGTCACTGGCTGCCAGATTAACAGATGGCCGACAATCATTAATATTGCAAAACTTCAGGCGTTCCTAATGCCCTAATCTATAAAGCTGGGCCTGCAATCTGCCAGGCCTGGCCCAGAAGCATTGGCTGGGGTCACACCCCACCCCCAAGCTGGGGACAGTCCTATGTAAATATGATCATTCCCCCCGCCCCCCGCCGCAAGCTGAAGAATTTGGCCCCATTGCTATGTCCGTGTGAGCCGGTGGACAGAGCCGTGTGCTCGGGCTTGTCCAACAGAGCCGTGGCCATTGTGCATGACGCTAGCGAAGGGGGTCGTGTGCTCCTCCAAAGTACCCCCAGGATAGGGCTACTTGGCGGGGGCGCTGAAGCTCCACTCCGGACCAGTCTTGAGCGCAACGGGTGCCGTGATCTATTAACGCTTCGCTGCTGCGCCGCAGTTTTCAGGCGTCCAGCGCAATGTGTTGTTTGAAGGCAGGTGGCAGCCTTAGCTTCATGTTGCGGATGGGAGAAACCAGGGTTGGCCTTGCCCATAAGCAGAATACGCAGCTGCATAGGGGCACCTGAAAATGTGGGACACGGCTGGGTCTTAATGGCCACCCACCTGCCGCTTCCTCTCCGTGCTCTATGGCTCTGCGTCCGCCAGCGAGGAGCTAGTGAACACAGCCGGCCAGAGCCGTTAGCAGCACAGGGAGCCTGGGAGAGCCCCCCAGGGCTGCACCATCAGATTGTGAATTTACTGTGCGTCCACGGGCCCGTTGTTCAACATTTGCTTTAAAATATGTCATGTGTGCGTGGCTGCGGATTATAACAGCACCTCTCTAAGGGGACATCTAGACTACACGGCTCCGTCGACGGAGCCCTGTAGATGAGTTTACTAGACATAGGAAAATGAAGCGGTGATTTAAATAATCACCGCTTCATTTACATCAAAGTGGCTGCTGCACTGTGCCGATCAGCTGTTTGGTGGCACAGCAGGCCAGTCTAGACGCTCCACGGTCGACAACGGAAGCCTTTGTCGACCGCTCCAGTAAGCCTCATTTCACGAGGCAGACCGGAGCAGTCAACAAAGGCATCCCTTGTTGACCGCGGCGCATCCAGACTGCCCCAAACAGCTGATCGGCACAGCGTGGCGGCCATTTTGATGTAAATGAAGCGGCGATTATTTAAATCGCCGCTTCATTTTCCTGTGTCTAGTAAACTCATCTACAGGGCTCCGTCGATGGATCCATGTAGTCTAGACATACCCTAAATAATCACACACACACACCAGCTGCCATTGGTCACCGGCACACCAGTGTAATAGTACTGCATAGGGTCCCATCAATCCTAAGAACAGCCCTGGGACAAACACGAGCCAAGAGAGGAAGTGACTGTTCCGAAGTTAGCCAACAGCCTGGATCCGAGCCAGGCGTTTGGCCCATGGCTCGAGGTTCTGTCCAATGGCCCCTGCTGGAAAATTGTCACACTATGGAAGACTACAGCAAAGCTGACCACTGTCGGTCTCTTCCGTGCCTTTAACTTGCTGGCAAACAAGTCACAGGAGCCTCACTGATTCCCAGTTGCTTCTAAATGGGAGGATAAATAGCGAGAGAGCCCCAGGCCAGCCCAACGCGAATGACGTTGTCCATCACAAAGCTCCTTTTCTAAGGGCGGGGGGAGGGGTCTTTCTGGGTGCCACTGCAGATGTGCATAGCCCTATTTAGCTGTCCACTCTAGTCAGATGTCTGAAAAGCCCCGAAAATCCAATCATCCATGTTCAGCGTCATTTTCTCGTTAAACCCCCCAATCCTGTCCCATACTTGTTTAGCGAGGCGGCAGTAAGAGATTACGATTGATGTCAACAGCTCCGTAATCTGGTACTGCTGAATCCTGTATCACTGACCTCGTGAGTGGCCGGGTGGTGACATTTAGGCAAGGCCGGATGCCCCAGAGAAGGTGGGACCACAAGAGGCTGCCGATGGCGGGAGTGAGCGTCTCAAAGAGAAGCCTAGTGTTGGTGGCCCAGTAAAAGTGAATCTGCTCTCTCTATGAGAAAGCCCTGCTTGGCGTGGTTCCAGTGAGGGCCCCGCCAAAGCCCCCTAACCCCCCTCTCATTGGGGGGGTGAAGGTAGGGCTGGGGGCAGTAAGGCCTCAGTTCTGCCCCTTCTGCAGAGGCCCCACCCCCTAGGAGGAAAGGGAGGTGGAACAGTGCATAGTGCTCCCTCCTCCCCCGCAAGTATGGGGAGGACAAGTGATGCACGGCTCCAGCTTTCCCAGCTCGGAGCACCAGGAAAGGAGGGGGGGCGCGTGGGCCTGGCCCCAGCCTTCCCAGCCCTGGACAACTGGGAGGGTGGGTGCTCGGGGGCAGCAACACTCCACTACAGTAGGTGGTCTGGGGGGGGGAGAGGCCAGGCTGGCAGTTTGGGAAGGCGATGCTTTCCCCCAACTAGCATACCGGCCACTCGTGCCCCTCCCACCCCCCCAAAAAAAGAAACACTCAGCCAACTCACCAACCCGAGAATCTCGCCCCTGGTGCCTGAGAGGGAACCGAGCCAGGCTCCAGGACACTACCGTGGGAGATGGGTCCAAGGCCTGGGCTTCCCCTAGGGATGTGGCTGTTGGTTTTTACGTGGCAGGCACGCCATCCTGGTGCCCTAAGAAGAGGTGCTGGACCTCCCCCGGTGGAGCCCTGCCACACTTGACCTGGGATGACGGACTTGTGGGCCCCCAATATGGCGGCACTCTATCTGGGCCCCTTCGGCCTGTGCCACGGTAAAGGGACTGTGGCACCGCCCCTGGGGCAGGGACAAGGATACTATGAAGTGGGCGGAGAATAGCCCCCTCCCTTTGCCTGGCAGCAGCCGCTACCTCTCAGCCCAACACGGCCTGTGACCGTGTAACTCACACACCTAGGCCATGTTTACACCGGCGGGTTATTGCGCAAGAACGGCCAATCTTCTGCAGCGCGTCCACACTGCCCGCCCGCTCTTGCGCAAGAAGCTTTACAGCACAGCCTGGTAAGAGAGGGTTTCGTACGCAAGCGCCACGCTCGTTTCTAACAGGTGCAAGCTCGCTTGCGCAAGAGGGCAGTGCGGACGCGTGGCAGGGGTTTCTTGTGCAAGAAAGCCCTATGGCTAAAATGGTCTTGTGGAAGAGAGCGTTCACACGGCCATGGATGCTCTTGTGCAAAAGCACATTTGATGAAGAAGCCGCCAGGGTAGTGTGGTTACTGAGGAATGCAAGTGGTAACTAGACCACAGCAACAGTTAAGCCCAAGAGACCTCTACAGCATGGGCTGGGAGCTATCTGGCTTTTAGCTCAGAGGGTAGAGGCTCCTATACTTACTTCAGAGGTCCCAGGTTCAAATCCACCTGGTGGTGGTTACAACAGCAGCATGATTTGGCCTATAAGGGGTCCAAAGAAGCAGAGCCTACGAGGTTAGCAGAGGTTGCATCGGTGGAGCCAGCCCAGCTTGGCCCACTATTGTCCCGTTTGGCCTCCTTCTGCCCCATCAGAGATCCCGCCCGGGGGGCCTGGCCCAAGTGAGGCATAGGCCAGAGGTGGCGGCACGTCGTCCGTGCCGAGCAGCGTCTCACATGGACCATGTGATCAATTACAAAGGAAAAAAAAGTAGTGATTTCCGGTGGAAAAGGACTGGGTTGGGGCAGGCAATCATTTTCACAGAGGGGCCACTGAATTAATTTTGGTACCTGGTCATGGGCTGGCTTCACACACTGCCTCCCTGAAAGGGGTGGGGGGCTGGGTGGAAGGGGCGGGGCCTGGCCAGAAGGGGTGGGGGTGGGCTGGGTGGAAGGGGCGGGGCCTGGCCAGAAGGGGTGGGGGTGGGCTGGGTGGAAGGGGCGGGGCCTGGCCGGAAGGGGTGGAGGTGGGCTGGGTGGAAGGGGCGGGGCTTGGCTGGAAGGGGTGGGGTCTGGCCAGAAAGGGCGGGGCCTAGGGACTAGCTTTCCCTCCGAGTTGTCTGGGGCCAGAGGTTTTGAATTAAAAACGCAGCAAGGGTCTCGTGGCTCCCAGCCCCACCTCTACCGACTTGCTTGGCAGCTGCCCTGGGTGGCTGCAGCTATTGAAAGGATCCCCGGTTCGGGATCACACCACACCCAGGAGCCCTTTAAATAGGATCCTGCTGCCCAAGCCACTGCCTGGAAAGTCAGTGGCATGGGCAGCAGGCGATACATAGAAACCAGCCAGGTACAGCCCGCAGGCCAGAGCCAACTGTGAGGCAGGCCTGGCCTGGGTGCTGGGCAGCCAGTAGCTGGAGAATCCTGCTGGGGGGGCCTACGGCCAGATTTGAGCCCAGAGAAAATAGCACAATGAGGCCACCAGGCGTGTACGTGGTCAGCCGGCCTGAGCGCCATGGTGGGGCTCCCTCACCCCTGCCCTGACTCCTGCCCCCCTCATCATTTTGGGGGTAGACCTGTCCCTGGGACCCCAGCCTTCCCCCTCCGTTTGATGAGAAACAGGCCCGTTCCTGGCACATCCCATTGGCCTGGCACCACCAAACCCTGACCTGGCTTGACGTTAGGAGCCGAGGCAGCTGCCCACCACACTGGGGGGGCCTCGCGCGTACCGTTCAGGCGGCGTCCTTGACCAGACCGACTCCTGGATGGAGGGACCGTGGGCCGTGCACGCAGCCCAGGCTGTGTTATCTGAGCCAGACCCCAAACCCGCCCTGAATCCAGCCCGCTGCTGTGTGGGGCCAACCGGCTGCCCAGAGCGTGTGAGTCGGGGTGGCAGGCCGGGACCCTGGAGCCCCAGTCCCACAGGGCTGGCCGGGATCTCCAGCCTCGTGGCATGTGGCTGCCCCCGACCCCAGCCCTTTGGTGGCTGGGCAGCAGCTCCTGCCCCTACGGGGCTTGTGGGAGCAGGCAGCACCCCCGACTCTCCCCCACGCAGCTGGGCGAGACCCACGATCCCTGAAGCCAGGCCACTGGCCCGGACCCCGACCCCATGGGGCAATCGGGGAGCCCTGGACCTCTGAGGCCCTGCTGGCCAGGGAGGAAGCATGGACCGTCCCCCCACCCCCACCCTGGCAGCGGGACCCGCCCCGCAGGCTGCCCTTGAGCACATGCTGAGCCGGGCCACAGCTGAGTGCGCGTGTGGCCTGCACACCCGGGGTTGTGTCACCCGCCCGAGGGCCGTGCACCCTGAGTGGTGCTGCATTGACGGCCGCCTCGGCTCTGCCGGTGGGCCCTACCCCGAGCCTGGTCTTCTGTCCGGCGCAGCCAGACCCTGCCTGCCCTGGCGCCTCATTGATTTGGAGCTGGGAACGCCGCCCCCCGAGGAGAAAACAGGAGCTGCTGGGGAAGGTACAAGAGCCATTAATGAGAGCGCCTTTGGGTACACACACACACACACACACACAGACACGCAGACATAGACACACCCACAGAGACACACACACACACACACAGACACATACAGAGAGATATACACACAGTAACAGACACACAAGCACACACAGAGAGACACAGACACACACATACATACATACACAGACTCAAATACACAGAGACACAGACTTAAACACACACACACAGGCACACACAGACACGCGGACATAGACACACCCACAGAGACACACACACACAGACACGCGGACATAGACACACCCACAGACACACACACACACACACACAGACACGCGGACATAGACACACCCACAGACACACACACACACACACACAGACACGCGGACATAGACACACCCACAGAAACACACACACACACACGCACAGACACGCGGACATAGACACACCCACAGAGAGACACACACACACACAGACACGTGGCCATAGACACACCCACAGACACACACACACACACACACACACACACACACAGACACGCGGACATAGACACACCCACAGAGAGACAGATACACACACAAGCACACATAGAGAGACACAGACACGCACATACAAAGAGACACACACAGAGACACAGACATACATACACAGACTCAAACACACAGACCCACACACAGAGACACAGATACACACACACACACAGAAACACAGACACACACAGAGAGATATACACACAGTAACAGACACACACATACACACAGAGAGACACAGACACACACATACACACAGAGACACAGACATACATACACAGACTCAAACACACAGACCCACACACAGAGACACAGACTTAAACACACACACACACACACAGACACACAGCGAGATGCACAGCATAATGGAGTGCTAGCCTAGCCGGTGTCATCGGGAAGGAGTCGGGCTTTGCCGCCAGCGTAGGAGCAACAGCCCCGCTCTGCCCATCCCAGCGTGTCGGCCAATCTCTCGGCCCCACCCCACCGGCTCCTGGGCCACACGGTGCCAACCGCCCCCCATCTCATCCAAGCTGAGCCCGGCCCCTCCTCCCCCCGGTCCTTTGACCCTGTCTCTTTGCCATGCTGGGACCAGGTGCCTTTGAGCCAGGGATGTGCCTGGTTAATCCATTCGCCGGAGAGCATCACCCGTACTGGTAACCAGGTAACCAGCGGCCCAGCTGGGCTCTCGGCCCGCGGGGTCCTGGTGAAGCCGTTCCACAGAACGTTTGAGCGGTGAACTGATTAACCAGGCTGGTGCAGCCCTGCTGAGCTCACACTGACTCTGGCCAGCGGGGGCCAGGCTGCTGCGATCATGTCTGGGGCAGCGCGGCTCGGGCTACTGGCATGGATGCTGCCACTACAGACACAGCCAGGGCCCGGGGCCACCAGAGCCCGGATCCCCCTGCCTGGGGCCGTCCCGTCCGGTTCCCCGGTTCCCTAGCAAGCACGCCGGGAAGCCGCGTACCTCCCAGGTCGCCAGTTAACCTTTCACATCCCTAACTTCAAAAAAAAATATCAGTGAATCTTTTACCTCCCCCGCCAGCCTCGCCAGTCTCCTTGCCCAGCCACATCCAATCTCTCACACCAATTTTCCCGCTCGCTTTTTCCACCCATGAGCAGAATAAATGTTGTTCTGTGCACCCAGTCATGTGCAGCTGTGCACCACCAGTCAAAACACAGGGTGCTGGCTGCAGGGGGGGCCCTGCGTGCACTCTGCTAATCAGCTGGGCGGCTTTTGACTCTCTCTTGGGGGGGCCACCCAAGCACCCCACTTACAGGGAACACCTGACTCCCGATCTCCTCTCCCCCATCCCAAACTCCATGTTCCAATCAAATTCCACTCGGTTGCCCGCCGCCGCCTGGCCCTGCCCTCACATCAGTCCCCTTTCTCCTGCCTGTCGCCACGCTGAGTGTACATCAGAGACAGGGGCCCCGTCCTCGCTTGGCACACAGCCGCCCAGCGCTGCCGTGGCCAGGTAAGTCCTGCGTGGCCCCCGGCAGAAGCGTCTGTGTCTAGCTCCAAAAACTCTCCTAAGTCCCAGCTAGGTCGGCCTTGCTCCACAGCCGGGCTGCAGCAGCACTTTGCAAAGAGCCATGGACCAGACTTGTCTCCATCTCGGAACCAGCTGGACCACTTGTGTTGTTGTAGGGTCTCAGGCAACCGTGCTAACAAGCGACAATTAATCCTGTGGCACCTTAGCGCCGAACATCAATATATCGCTGCGGATTGACAATGACACACTGGAGGTCTCATTAACCCCACCCTACACCAGAAACCTGCCGACTGTTCTTCTTACCTACATGCCTGTAGCTTCCATCCAGGACACAGCACACTGTCCATTGTCGATGTCAGCCCTAAGATCCAACCGGATCTGCTCCAATCCCACTGACGGAGACAGCCAGCTACAGGATCGTGATCGGGCATGCGTAACGCTGAACTACCCACCTGGGGAAGTGAGGAAACAGATTGACAGAGCCAGACCAGCACCCAGAAATCTGCTTCCTCAACACAGGCCCACCAAGGAGAAGAACAGGACACCACTGGTCATTACCTACAGCCTGCAGCATAACCCGCCCCCGTGCATCAGTGACAATCTACAACCTAGCTGGGAAAACGATCTCTCATCTCACAGGCCTTGGGGGACTGGCCCATCCTGGCTAATGACAAGCACCCTAACCTGAAGCAAATTCTTTCCAGCAGCCGCACATCACACCTCAGACACACTCAGCCAGGAACCTGCCCCTGCAATAAAGCCCGTTGCCAACTCTGCCCCCACATCGATACAGGCGACACCCTCACAGGATCTAACCACATCAACCCCCACATCCAACTGCCCGTCCTCTGATATGATCTATGCCATCAAGTGCCATCAGTACCTCTCTGCCAGGGATATTGGCCAAACCGGACAGTCTCTGCACCGAAGGATTAATGGACACAAATCAGACATCAGAAATGGGACCACAGAAACCAGTAGGAGAATATTTTAACCTGCCTGGGCACTCAATCGTGGATTTACAAGTAGCCGTCCTGCTACAGACGAGTTTCACCAGCTAATGACGGTAAGACAGTGCGGAACTGGCATTGACAAATCTGACACTGTTTCCCTGGGCTTGAACAAAGACTTAATTGGATGTCGCATTACAAAGCCAGCCTCCCCTGCCTCCAACAGCTACATTTTTACATCAAATGCTAAGACTGGAACACATCCAGCCCATTTAATTAGCCTCATTAGCACGGGTCCTGCAAAGCACAGATATTTTTTCCCTTGTTATAAATATCTTGGTTCTGTAAGCTCCACGCCAGCTCCTCGTCTGAAGAAGTGGGTTTTGCCCACTAAAGCTCATGCTACACTAGATATTTTTGTTAGTCTCTTAGCACTGGTCTACACTAGGCAGTTAGCTCAAAATAACCCCCCTTCTGTTGAAATGATAAACGGAGCATCCACACTACCAAGGTGGTTATTTCAAAATCTGTCCTGCTTTCCTCGGGGGATAACGCTTACTTCAAAATAGCTATTGCGGGAGTTACGATTTCACATTTAGTTATTGCACAATGATTGCCTAGTGGAGACGCGCCCTGAGGTGCCACAGGACAACTCGTTTTTAAAGTTACACTAACACAGCTCCCCCTCTGAGACCTCGTTATAAGCAGTAACTGCTGCCCACTCCAGTTCTAGCTACTCCCACCCTCTGCCCCAGAGCAGTCTGGACCCCTGAAATCTGAATCTGTTTTCTGTTCAAGACCATGTTGCCTCAACACTAGTCTTTCAGGTGCCTTACCTGACGGCTACACTGCACCTTGTTCTGTGTGTGTGTGTGTGTGTATACACTGCACCTCACTCTGTGTGTGTGTGTATATGCTGCACCTTGCTCTGTGTGTGTGTGTGTATACACTACTCCTCGCTCTGTGTGTGTGTATATACACTACGCCTCGCTCTGTGTGTGTGTGCGTGTATACACTGCGCCTCACTCTGTGTGTGTGTGTGTGTGTGTGTATGCTGCACCTTGCTCTGTGTGTGTGTATACCCTACTCCTCGCTCTGTGTGTGTGTATATACACTACTCCTCGCTCTGTGTGTGTGTGTGTGTGTGTGCGTGTATACACTGCGCCTCACTCTGTGTGTGTGTGTGTGTGTGTATGCTGCACCTTGCTCTGTGTGTGTGTATACACTACTCCTCGCTCTGTGTGTGTGTATATACACTACTCTTCGCTCTGTGTGTGTGTGTGTGTGTGCGTGTATACACTGCGCCTCACTCTGTGTGTGTGTATATGCTGCACCTTGCTCTGTGTGTGTGTGTGTACACAGCTCCTCGCTCTGTGTGTGTGTGTATACTCTACTCCTCGCTCTGTGTGTGTGTGTGCGTGTGTATACACTGCACCTCGCTCTGTGTGTGTGTATGTATATATACACTGCACCTCACTCTGTGTGTGTGAATGTGTATATACACTGCACCTCGCTCTGTGTGTGTGTCTATATACACTACTCTTCGCTCTGTGTGTGTGTGTATACACTGCACCTCACTCGTGTGTGTGTGTGTATACACTGCACCTCACTCTGTGTGCGTGTGTGTGTATATACACTGCTCTTCACACTGTGTGTGTGTATATACACTGCACCTCGCTCTGTGTGTGTGTGTGTGTGTGTGTGTGTGTGTGTATACACTGCACCTCGCTCTGTGTGTGTGTATGTGTGTGTGTGTGTGTGTGTTATTTTAGATTTTGTTTGGCAGTAATTAAAAAAGTCACCATGGGAATTACTTGAATTCTTAGCACTACAGTTTTTGGTCATTTTTAAAAAAAATCTGCCATCATTTCTGTTCCTGCCCCGTGTCTCATTTTAACGAGTTTAAAAGGGGAGCGGAGCCATTTCTTTCTGCTGGCAAGGTGGCCCGCTCAGTCATACAGATGTGACCACAACAAGCCTGGAACCAGTGTGCACATAGCGAGACAACGCTGGCAACAGTTGTGTGAAGGGCTCAGTGGCGAAGCCAGAGCTGGAAATAGAGTGAGAGATTTTTTTCTGGTGTAATCACGTTGCAGACACGAACCAGAAATCTGTCTGCAACGTATCCAGCAAAGCCTGTGGCTGAGTGGGACCGTAACGATTGTATCACGCCGTGTTGTTCTATCGAGCATCCCTTGGGCTCCTGCATCCCTTCGGGAGACAATTAACGCACCAGCTTCGAGAAAGGTAACGATGGCACCCAAACGCTTGCTGTTACCAGCCGTGGCAAAAAGACCGGTCAAGAACTAACGAGCCCCCAGCTTTCAGATCCTCCTCTGCAGAACCCGTTAGCCGGCGCAGAGGGCATCGCCGTGATCTGCACGAGACGCAAACTCGCTCGCGCGCAGCTCCGCTCAGGACCAAACCGTAAAACAGCAAAATCCCCCAGGGGAGGGTGGGGCGGGGGGCTGGGGAAAAGCTGGTCTCATTATCCCGCCCGGCGCTGTGTCGGAGGCAGCTGGACTAGCTGTACATTAATAGATTACACTGAGGATTTGCGATTGTTAACGGGGAAGCGTGCCGGAGCGGGATTCATTCCGGGAAAAGGCCACCGAGGCGCACGGAGCCAGCGGAGGACGCATCCTTAGGAGGGACTTGCGTCGTCCTCCCCCCAGCTCCTCCTGGTACCCGTTTTTCTTACAAGGTAGGTGGCAGATTTGATTTATTGGAAAAGCAGCCCTGGAAGGGGAGGGGGGAATTTATTCCTCCCCCGGTTCCCGGCAGGGGAAGAGATTAAATCAAAGCCGTCTTGCATGCACTGCTATTGATTTGCCAGCCTCGCTCTGTAACCACAGCAGGGACCCCCGGCTCGCTGGCACGGCCTCTGCTGCCGGTTGGAAAAGTCCAGGGAGGCGGGCACTGCCCTGCGCCATGGGGCCCTTCGCAGCTGCTGGCCGGGGGTAGCGCCCCGATCGTTGTCGCACTGGGCTGCCCGGGGGGAGAAAGCCGGGGCTGCCTCTGGACTGCTGAGGCGGTCAGGGGATGGGTGCAGGGGGACAGATAACATGACCCGGGGGTGGGGGCCGCGGCGATGCTCCGAGAGCACCACGCAGGGACATGTGTGAGGGTCCCGGGCCCGGCTGGTGACCGGGATTGGCGCAAAGAGCTCTGCCGAGGCCCGGAAGCTTTTCTCGCTCGCCGACAAACGTCGGGCCAGTCAGCACCGTTACCGCGCCCACCTCCTCTCAGGCAAGGCTGTTTCCGGGCCAAACCAGCCTCCTCGTAGCATTGAAGAAGCTTCAGGGGGGACGTTTGCTGCAGCGCTCGCTGTGTGGGATGAGGAGGGGTTGGGAACGGCTGCCACGTGAAGAGAGATTAAACAGACTGGGACGTTTCAGCTTAGAAAAGAGGAGACGGAGGGGGGGATACGATAGCGGTTTATAAAATCAGGCCAGGTCTGGAGAAAGTGACTCAGGAGAAGGGATTCACTTGGTCCCATCCCATAAGAACGAGGGGGGTCACCCAATGAAATGAACGGGTGAAAACAAACCAAAGGAAGTTTTTTCTTCATGAAGCGCACTGGCAACCTGTGGAACTCCTTGCCGGGGGATGGTGTGATGACCAGGACTTTAACAGGGTTCAAAAAAGAATGAGATACAATCACAGAGGACAGGTCTATCAGGGCTATTAGCCACGGTGGGAGGGATGTGGTGGCCTAGCTTCTGTTTGCCAGAGATTGGAAATGGGTGACAGGGGAGGGAGCGCTTGATGATTTCCTGCTCTGTTCCCTCCCTCTGGGGCGCCTGGCTTTGGCCGCTGTCGGCAGACAGGACCCTGGGCTGGATGGACCTTTGGTCTGACCCAGCATGGCCGCTCTTATGTCGCAAGGGGAGCGAGCGTGGTGCTGGAGGCTGGCTGTGGGGAGAAAGGGAGGGTCTACCTCATGCGGCTGCAGCCAGCAGACTAGCTGAGTCGAGGACCTCCCCCACAAATGCCCCGGCCACCCACAATGCAATGGGGGGAGGGGCTGCTCCCCGGGGGCCAAGTGCCACGCACAGGCGGCTGGGTTTCCACGCCGCCCCCCGGCAGATGGCAAGACGGCCCTGAGCACCGGTGCTGCCGCTGGCTGGCTGAGGAGGGACCTGGCTCGGGTAGGTCGGCCCACCTGGTACCACCCCCCCACGGATGAATCCCCTCCCGCAGGCCGAGGTCTCCCTCTCGCGCCTCAGGGGGGCCTGGGTCCCAGCGCTCCTGACTCGTGGCGCCCGGGGAGGGGGCAGGGGGAGATCTCTGTGACCTCCCCATGGACGACCGCAAGGGGCGCCGGCGGCTTTGACGCCCACGTCGGCTCTAGCGGCACGGAGGGGCTCCTGGACCGGCGTGGCCGAGGGTAGCTTGAGCTGGATGGATACCACCCGGCCCCCCCACCTCACTCCTGGGCCAGGGCAGCTCGGGTCGCTATTGGGAAGCAAGGGGCCCCACGGGGACAGGCAGCAACTGGGGCGGATGCGTGGGGCAGAGGGGCTGTGCCCACCCCAAAGCCAGCATCATAGGGGGCTGCCTACGTCGCTTCTCTCCTCGTCCGTGAAGCAGCTTAGCATCGGGGCGTTCGGGACCAGGACTCCACGGAGGTTTGTTATGGACTTTCTGTGTCACTGCCGGCCGAGCCTCAGTTTCCCCAGCTGTAAAATAGGGCGGCTAATGCTTCCTTCCTCCCCTTGGCAAAGCCCGGCAGGCGGGCGCGCGAGCTGGAGCCAGCCTGAGAGCAGAGGCGGCCACCGCTGGGGTCGTTTCCTTGGGCTTTTTGCTCGGAGGTCCCCGTCCCCACCCGTAATTCGAGTTCTGTAATGTTTTTCCTTCCTCTCCCCCGCACAGCCCCTCCCGTTCTCCTCTCGGCCTCTCCCGTCTCCGTCCCTGCCCCCTCTTGCCGTGCGCCCCTTTCTCGCTGCCGTGCTGCTAGCGTTAAGCCCGTGGCGGGTGCTGTTTGCCGGAAAAGGGCAGGAGCTGTTGGATTCAGGACCAGGTCGGGGGGCACAGACACGTCCCACCTTGCCCAGCAGGGATAATCCTAGAACACTAGGACTGGACGGGACCTCGAGAGTCATCGAGTCCAGCCCCCTGCCCTCACGGCAGGACCCCGTACTGTCTAGACCATCCCTGATAGACATTAGGGATGGTAATAATAATCCTCTAACAATCCTACCAAGGCTTGTAGCTGGGTTCACTACAGCCTGCGATGGCCTATCAGTGAATGCCGACCCCCCCCCCCCCCCCCCCGCCCCCAGCCAGACCCTGGCCCCGCGGCTGATCGGACACCAATGCAAAACAGGAATCACGGAGCCCCCTCCCGCTACCCCGCTGGGGTTTGCGTGTCCAATTTGTTACACGCCAGAAGAGAAGCCAAACCGCAATCAAAGCGGAGCATTTGAATGCTCATGGGACGGGCAGCCCATGCAAAGCACACGGCCGGCCAGCCCGGGCTATAAAACCAGAGGCAGGGGTGTGATTTGTGCTGCTGCGCGTTAACTTGGGCAGAGGCGGCGGCAAGGCGCAGAGGTAGGTGCAGGGCGCTGCAGGGGACGGGGAGACAAACACAGCGGGCAGGAGGTCGCAGGCCCGGCCTCTGTGTAATACGCTGTGGGGCCAAGGCTTTTTCCAGTCAGGGCCGGTGTGAGAGACGGGAAGCCCCCTCCCCGGCGGACACAACGCCTCCCTGCAACGTGGGACTGGCAGAAGCAACACTTGCTTGCACCGGTGCCCAATGCAGAGGGAAGAGCAAATTTTCCATGGTGGCAGATACACGTTGCACCTGGGAACAGGGACTGGGCCCTGTGAAATCGCACTTCGCCGGGTATCCAGCTGCCTGTATTCCCGAGCGGCAGCTGGAGCCGTTAATTGCAAGGTGGAAGGGGAACCGGAGGCAGCGCTGGCAGGGGGGAAGGGAACACGATGACTCAGCAAACGGAGTTTTCCCGTTTTCGTTCACTGGTGACTCCTCAGGCGTGGTTGGCCTCAGACAAAGTTGTTCTCCCCCCGGCAGCTGATTGTGAGTGATGCACCAGGATTAGATTTGCAGCCGTCAATAGCAAGCACCGTCCGTTTCCTCGCACGCACGCACAGATCTCCCACCACCGCGGCTGAAATGTACAGGGCAGCAAAGTAAGAAAAACGCCGCTTGAGACATGAGTCGCGTTTGATTTTTCAGTTATTTATCGGGCCGCAGGACGTTCTTAAATAATTGTCTGACCCTCCCCCGCCCCCGGGTGACCATCCTCCCATAACTTCCTGCCACGGTGAAAATTAAAATAGATGGAAGGTTAAAAATAACACTTAAAAATAAAACTATGGCTGTCTGCTGTCAAAACATAAGAATCCAATGCTACCAAGCGATGTTCCCTCTAATTTTCGCCATCCATGTGCAGAATACATTTTGTTTGAAATGAAATCAACAGGTAGCAGGCTTAAAACAAACCGCAGGAAGTATTTCTTTACACAGTCAACCTGTGGAACTCCTTGCCGGAGGATGATGCGAAGACCAGGACTTGAACAGGGTTCAGAAAAGCACTAGATAGGTTCCTGGAGGTTAGGTCCATCAATGGTGATTAGCCAGGATGGGGAGGAATGGTGTCTCTAGCCTCTGTTTGTCAGATGTTGGAAATGGGTGACAGAGGAGGGATCACTTGATTCCCTGCTCTGTTCATTCCTCCTGGGGCATGTGGAGCTGGCCCTGTCGGAGGATAGGATACTGGGCTAGATGGACCTTTGGTCTGACCCAGTGTGGCCGTTCTGTGCACTGAGGCCTGTGCAGACATGCCCCACCAATAGAAACACAGGCAATGGGCTGCTCTCAGCTTTCTATATTACCTCACCAGCCCATCAGCCTGACCACGGGCCCATCACACCACTCATGGTGGTAGAGAAAGCAAGGCCTGACGGGACTGGGTCCATTCAACCCCAGCCAGACCGAGTGAGGTGCCCCTCCAGGTCACACGCTTTGGTAGGACAGGGCGAGAGGGATGTTAAAGGGCCAGGGCCATCAAGCCAGCACCTTTCAGCTGCCCGACCTGTGCCCACAAACGGGACCAAGGTGAGCGCGGGGGAGGAGAGCCGAGATGCGACGGGGTTCACAGCCCCCACCGTGTCTCACGCCTGCCGCACAGGGCCAGAGCTATAACACTCCTGCGCACACCGAGGGACGCCCCCCTGTGAGAAAATGGATCATTCCATCGAGGGTTCCACCAACGGGCCTACTCCTCACGGGATCTAGCTTGCTGCAGCCTCACTAAAGGCGACGTTGCAGGCTAGGGGGTGTGGCCCCAGGTTGCCGCCGCTGGGCCAGACATTCAGAGAGCGGTAGGGGCGCTGAATAGCACCTCACTGCAGCCGAAGCCCCGCCCGCGTCAGTAAGGGAGCTTGTCACATTTGACTCAGGCGAGGGGGTAACAGACCCGGATCCTTCACGTCCCATTCGCTGCAGGAGGAAGCTCCGAACGGTTCCTTTCAGCCGCTGCAGGAAAGCAAAGCTGCTGGGGGTGGGATGACCAGCAGCAAAGAGGGGCATGGAGAGGTGACCATGACAGATCAGAAGGTGAGGCGTCCAGCAAACAAACCCACCTGTTACGGTTTCGAGAGACAAACTCTACAGGTGCCACCTCCGTACTTGAACCCCTGAGGTGGCCCGCAAGGCCAGGAAGATACCAAGAGCCTCCAAGAGGGCCGCCGACGCTGACAGAAGCTATTCTGGGAGGTTTCTTTCCCCCGACACGTCTAGACTGCATTGGTTCCGGAAATAGCCCAACGGAGCAACGCCGCGTCCAAGGAACGCGCCCGCTCTTGCGGAAACGTTTTCGAAAGAGCCGAGGCGCACTTTCGCCGTCCCTGGAAACCTCGTTCGACGCGGGATAGCTCAAAAGAGCATTTTATTTCCAAATTGGGCGCCTCGCAGACGCGCCCAATTTCGAAATAGCCTCTTTCGAAATTACATCGAAAAAAGACCCGCCATTTGCATACTGCCAATTGTGCATCTTTTTTCCATTTTACAGGGCAGGCTGGATGTAGCTGAAAAAAAATAGTGTCTTAAAATATTCGATTTAAACGCCTCAGGTTTGCTTTCAATAGTTACCAGGAGGTTGGTGTTGATGCTAGGAGACACCAGGCCAGTCCTGAAGGGTTGGTAACCTGACCTCCCAGCGTCCATGAAGCTTGCAATGCCCCAGTATCCGAGTGCTTCTGATGTATTTACCCCTGTGCTGAAAGGATGGAGCGAGGCACCAAGACGGGAGGGAGGTGCCCCGCGCCTGTTGACATTAACGGGAGACGGGTAGTGAAATACCGATGAGAACCCAGGTCAAAAGGACACAGGAGGGTTGTGGCCGAGCCAGCAGCTACGTACCAGTCCCCGGAGTCCCAAACCCACCCCCTGCCCCCTGAATGAGCCTTCCTCCAGCCTACGGCCCTCGTCAGAGATTAGACAATAGGAAACGGGTCCTGGTGGCTTTTGCCAACAGCTGGCCGGAGAACGGTCGGCCCTTCTCTGTGTCTAATGGCGGATTAGCCCTGTGGCAAGGGAGTCCAGTTTTGGCTCCGAGATTTAGCCAACATTCTCTCCTCTGACCTAAGTCCTCTCCCCCCGTGTCCGAAAGCCCCCTCGGATGAAATGGGTCTTGCCTCTCGCACCCAGACTGATCAGGCACCACATCAGAGCGAGGTGCCCACGTCCGACCATGGTGGGGCTGGGCCGGGTGTCCAAAAGGAAACTCCCCCCCCCCCCCCCCCAAGCTCATTCAGTAGGAACTGTGTTGGGTTAGTCCCCCTTGGGAGTCACATTTTGCTTCTCTCGCCATTCACCCTGCCCCCAGGGAAGTACCACGCGGCCGACCCACGTCAGAGCTTCGCCCGCTGGCAGCTCGCTCCTGCAAGGCTGCTATTTGCATCAAGCCTAAATCCTTCATTTCCATCGGGCGGGACCAGCTGCCAGCTCTCCCTCCCCGTGCCCCGCACAGCACTCAGACGGATTTGCTAGTCAAACGATAATGCCGTATGATGCACTATGCAAATTACAGAGGGGAGGGGGGCCAGCACGGGAGAGCTTTGCTTTCAAACGAAGGCACCAGCCCGACCTAGATCCTGGGCAGTCGCCTTGGACCGAGGAGCAACCATGGGAAGGACCCATGATGCATGATCCCGATGTGCCACAGGAGACAGAAAAGGGCTGGCTCTGGCCTACCAGGTGGCCTTTTCCCATGGGGTGCTAGGATGGCAGCTGTATAGAGAGAAGGGGAGGAGGGGGGAGTCTTGGTTGTAGCGAAGGAGCTGCCAACGAGACCCTGGCAGAGGTTTGGAACGACATCTAAGGGCAGTGACAGGAGCAGATTTGGGGGATGAGCGTGATGGGCCACGGGGAAAGGTAACCAACGCTTAGCTTCCTGGCATGACCTCGTTGACGGCAGCCAGAGGGCGCAACTCACCGAGGGTTGCGAGGTAACGTTCTCTTACAGCAACGTACGGCGCCACCCTCACCGGGTAACTGCCACGCCCATGACGGGAGGGGGTGCACGGAGGGCTGTGCCGCGTTCTCCGTGAGCCATTTGCTCGGCCAACGCCAGAGCGGAGGTCTTTCCCAGGGGATAGAGGCACCCGGCCGCCCAACCCTGAGGTGTTCAGCCCTGAAGGGATCCTGAGAGGAAAAAACGGGAGGTGGGAGTCTTAACATGCGCCCATTTGCCTTTGTTTTTCAGCCCTGGTTGCTGCCACGTTGAAAAGGACTTTCAGGAAGACCTACCACCATGGATGAATGGGAACTTCCGCAGTGGAAGAAGGAAGTCGACAGCCTGAAATACCAACTGGCTTACAAGCGGGAGATGTCATCTAAAACAATACCCGAGTAAGTCGATGCCTTCCCCTCCCCTTCAGCTGCTCCCATGGACCAAGGGGGTGTGTCTCAGCCCAAACCCCAGTGGACAGGCACCCTCCTCTCAAACAGGTCCCTTGGACCACACTGACCTAAATTGGTGTAGCCCAGCAGGGGGCTGCCTGAGGCCCAGCGGGGCTCTAAGTGTGGCCCGTGAGAAATGTTGTTTGCCATTGCGTGACGTGAGGTGGGGGCTGGTTGCACACCACATTGATGGGCAGAGCCCTGCACTTCTTCTGCCTCCCACCACAGTGCTGCTCTAGTTCGGTAGGCACAACTCCCCGCCCATTCTAGGGATGTGGGCGCAGTGAGCAAAACGACCCTCTCCCAGCAGACTGGTGTGGGTCCGACCACCTCGCGGCCCACGGAGATGATGGAGGGCCACTCCTGCGGCCCGCTCGCTAGCCCAGGTTGCCCATCGCTGGTGTAGCTCCACTCAGGTCAATGGAGCCCCGCTGATAACCTTGCACTTTTTGTTGTGGCCGCCTCGCCGGAAAGGCTGAGACGGACACGCCATACCTTCTAGGTGCTCCGGAGGCTGGGAGGAGTGAGGTGTATGGGCAGGCTGTGGGGGAAAGTCTACCCTGCACCGGACCGCAGGCTCCCTGGCCCTTCATCCAGTCCCCTTTGCCAGAAATAAATTGGCACCAAGAATACTCGGGTCCCGATCCTCCAAAGTACTTAGGAGCTTTGAAACCAATGGGAGTGACGTGCCTGATTCGCTCCGAGAATCGTGGCTGAAATGCCTCATCTTATCTAGGCAACTGTCTCTTCCCCACCCGCACGAGACCACCAATGCCGTGGGAGGATTGCAGAGCCACAAGCTTTCAGTCTGGCCAGTTTTCCCCAGCCTTGATTTCCTGGGTCACCTGTTACCACCATAGGATCAGAGCACTAATACCTACAGCGAGGTGGGCAGTGTCGCCAAGCTTGCAGGAAGCCCAACTACGGGGGCTCGAAGTCAGCAGGAAAGATGAAGGGGACGGGGGTTCCAAAGAGGATGGAGCGAGGCTGTTCTCAGTGGTGGCAGGTGGCAGAACGAGGAGCAATGGGCTCACGTTACAAGGGGGGAGGTCTAGGTTGGATACTAGGAAAAACAATTTCCCTAGGCGGGTGGGGAAGCGCTGGGATGGGTTCCCTAGGGAGGGGGTGGAATCTCCATCCCTAGAGGTTTTTGAGTCCCACCTTGACAACGCCCTGGCTGGGATGATTGAGTCGGGGTCAGTCCTGCTTTGGGCAGGGGGCTGGACTCGATGACTCCTGAGGTCTCTGCCCGCCCTGGGATTCTATGGCTCACCGAGGATAAAGCTGGGTGACATGAGGCTATAACTATCACACAATCGCAGAACACTAGGACTGGAAGGGCCCTCGAGAGTCATCGAGTCCAGTCCCCCGCCCTCATGGCAGGACCCAGCACTCTCTAGACCATTCCTAATAGAGGTCTAACTTTCCTTTAGCTGATCCAACCCACTCCCGTCTGTTTCCCAGGGCCTTCCCCTTGCATTAGAAAGCAAAAGACGATTCCTCTTTAGCCACCCGCTTTTAAGACTGTGGCCACTTGCAGGGTGCTGACGTTGGCCTATATTTAATGGTGCCCACACACCTCTCCCTGTCCAGCGAGCCTCCACATTTCCTCCCCGCAGAGCCAGACTGGAAGCGCCCCTGGAAACATCACTTCCCATCTCCATACCAACAGTGAGGCTAAGTGCACGGACAAGGTGTTCGGCAACACTCGTGCAAAATGAGTGTGCAAAGGCAGGTGCTAGAGCAGAGGCAGGGGGAGGGCTGGCCCTGAATTTACATCTACATTTGAACATCTGTGCCTTCAGGTCTTTTGGGAGTTAATACTGATGCAATTCCAGAGGGCATGTGGCCGGACTTACTCCATTCTAGGCACCTTTGCTGGAAAAAATCCACATGCCTTCTTGACTTGACGGTCCAAGCCTGGCACCGTTCATTGAAACCTCCGGAGGCTGAACCTCTACCAATCCAACTCAAGACCTAGCCAGCTAGCAAAGTGCTGTCCCACCTGCTTTCACAGCATCAGACGCAGCTGCCCCTGGCCCCTTCCCCTTTCGAGCTTTGAGATTACTCCCCTTTGGGAAGAGCAAACACCAGCTCCAAGAACCATGGAGGCAGTCCAGAGCATGTGAGCAAAAATAAACACGGCTCTTTCTTGGCCGTCGGCTTTCTGAGCTGCAAGAAGCATGTGTGTTCATTGAAAGTTGCCCATAAAAATCACCTGACTCTGGGGCTTTCGAAACAAAATCCAGATCGAGAGAGCCGGCCACACTGTTCTCTCTAGCTGTAGCAGAGAGGGGGAGACGTGAGAGTCCACGTCATCACAACCTGGCCCAGTTACTCTCTGCCTGCATGCGCCCGAGGCTGAAATCCTTCCACTTTGTCCAATCGCTCTGTAAGCATCCCGAAAGCCATCTTACTTGTCCTCCAACTCCCTCCTGAACACGCTGACACCTTCCTACTGTAGCCCAGAATGCAGCATTCCGTACAGTCGCTCAGGTCGGGTGACACTGACAGTTCTGGCGTCCCCGCCTCCTGCATTGTGGGAGGAGGATGGCAAATCGAGCAGGTTTCACGCGGCAGAAGAGAACGCTAGTGAAAATGCATTGCACCTCCCTCACTTGGCGAGCCCTGGTCCGGGCCATCTGTGTAAGCCTTACACATTCCAGGCAGCGGGCTGAGCTTTAGAATACAGCCCCCTCGTATTACAAAAAAATACCACCTCCTGGGTGGGCAACCGATTGCATGGGTGAGCAAACGTGGTGCAAAGCCAAGGCGTTTTGAAACGGAGGTTCTCCAGCTGTGGTCTGCAGAAGGCTGGCAGGTCACGTGCTGCCAATTCCTCATTTTCACCTGCTGATCTGCATTTGCAGAAATTCAGGGGGCCTGAAAGGCTTCCCTGCTGTTACCTTCCCGTATCATCCCTGTAGCCGTTAGGGGATCGTGAACGGCAGGAGAACACGAGACTCACTGCCCCCTTGCTACTGCTACTGCTCCTGACACCACAGCCAAACGCTCTGGACCACGTTGTGCCTCCAATTCCGCTCACTCTAATAGCAGACACCCCCCCAGCAGTGGGACACTCAGACGCTGGAGGTTGAGGGTTTATTAGCGCACCACGGTGTTAATGTCACGGCTCACAGGTCGTGCCCGCACTTGGCCCCTTGGCGGACCCCCACCCTCCAGCGCAACAGCCCCTTCTCGGGGAGCCCCCTCCAGTGCGGTGACCCCCTCTTGGGGGGTTCGCCCCTCCGCCTCCGGGACGGTGCCTCACAGGGCCTCCAGCCGCCTGCCTCCGCCGTGAGCCCCCTCCCTCTGGACGCCCAGGGCCTCCACTCCTAGAGGACATAGCCCCCCTGTTCTCTAGACCAGAGCAACGATCAGCTAGCACCAAACAGAAGGGGTTATTGAGCTCTGAACGCAGCAACGGGTGTCTCAGGCCAGTAGGCCTGGGCCCTCAGCCCACACGTCGGCCTCCCCCTGCAGCCAGCCGAGCTCTCCCCAAAAAAAACAACCACCCCCAGTCTCCTCCCAGCCTGCTGGGTTCTCCTTAGAGTCACACTCCTGTCTCTGTGCCCTTGGGCAATTTGTTTCGCCCCCTTGTCTCTTGAGACAACAGTTATTTTACCTGTCTCCTGGGATGGGTCAGCTGCGAGGTTCCCACTAAGATTTTTCCACCCACGTGTGGAATAAATTTTGTTACGTGCACCGAGGCATGTGTGGATGTGCACCACAAATAGAAACACATGCTGTCAGCTAGGGGCGCTGTGCTCGTCAGTGGGGCAGCATTTCAATCTCTCCAGGGTGGCCGCCTTAGTGCACAGCTTATGGGGGACACTGGTCAGCTGAGAGATGCCATGGAAACACTAAGTATAATTACTGCAGAGCCATGAAAAGAAACGTTCCATCTCCACTCCAGTGAGAATAAGACAATGAGAAACCCACAGAGCTAATGGCTTTCCTCTCCCCTCTTCTCCGCAGGTTGATTAAGTGGATAGACGATAACATTCCAGAAGACCCGTTTCTGAATCCAGAGCTGATGAAAAGCAACCCTTGGGTGGAGAAAGGAAAATGTAGCATCCTCTAATGTACCTAAGTCTAACTCGCTCCCAAACAGCAGTGGCTGACAAAATGCTTCCATCCAAGATACTCAAGTTTGCATTAACTCTGAATGTACATTTTTTAATTAGTGTCCTAATATGAGTAACTCAACAAACACGATCCTCATCTGGTCTTATTATTTTTATTAGTAGAAGCCATTCTTTTTTATACTAAAAAAACAAAAACAAAAACAGCACATAGCACCAGAGTACATTGGTCAGAGATGCAATATATTGGAGATGCATGGGAACTCGAAAAGCAAAATTATACCACAGGCAGAAACTGTCTCATGATTAATCCTGTAGTTTTCAGTTACGCGCTCGCTTAACTCTGCTTCTGTGAACCTTACAAAGCCTTTTTGAACTTGTAAAAGAAAAACAAAAAGACTTTTATAAACAAAATTTCAATAGTTTTTTTGTATATTGTAGACTATACAATTTTGCAGCACCACTGGCGAAATATGAGAACGACGGGGTTTATAAATGAAATAAACAAAGCAATACTTCACATGTTTTTAACATTTTTTTATTTTGCTTATTTACTTTTTTTTTCTTTTTTACAAACAGCTGAATAGAAAATAAACGTAGGAAAGTTCTCATGAGCCATACATTTTTTTAGAAGGCTGAGTCATGCTTTTCTTTCTGTTCTGTATGTATTGTTTCTTCTCTTTTATTTCTTTCTCTGAACACTAGAGCAAATCCTTAATGTAAATATTCCGCCTGACGGCATTCGAAACCCCTTCATTAAATCGGAACCAAACATCACTCTTTCCAACGGATTTTCCAATTTGTTTTTCGACAGAGTCTTGTTCAGATGTTTGATTAGCTGATGGTGACCGGAGAAAGTGAGTGGTGGGGGGAGGGAGGAAAGATACAATAATAAAATTAAATCCAGGGATTTAAAATTGGAAAGTCTTAACAAGCAAAGGCAACAGACTCTGCAGGAAGAACCAATAGGATTCTAAAAAGGATGGCCCCTGCAAATATTATTGCTAGGCATGGTGCTTCCTATGTGCGGTCCCACAGTCAATTCACGATGCCACAGTAAGTGCATTCAAAACTAGGTTCCTCTGTTCCAAAGCCCTGATAATACACCCACTTCAGCATCTCACGTAGCTTTATTAAGGCCTGGCCTACATTTCAGAATGACATCGCCCTAGCTACGTCGCTCAGGAGTGTGAAATACGTCACACCCTGATCACAGCAGTTGGATCGACCTAACCCCATTCACCTAACTGCATCCAGAAGAACCGTTCCATCAACCTAGCTCCTGTCTCAGAGACAGACGAGCGACAGCAGCAGGAAGATTCCCTCTCTCCACGTAGGAAGTGTCTATGCTAAGCAGCTGTAGCACAGACATGCCCTAAATAAAATTACGGCTTAAAACATTTGCAGGAGCAGAACGGCAGCCATCTTTATTGTTCATTAATTGGGCCTTTGGGTGCTTCTGTAATGAAATATTTATTACTTCACCCTACCCTAGCAGCTCCGTGGAGGAGACTGGACTGGTTTTATGGCCCAGGTTTCTTTCCAATCCTTCCCACACATAAATGTCTTCAGACAGTTACGCAACACAGTGTGGAAATTGCTCTCCCAGCTCCACCCACCCTCTGGATGAATCAGTCGGTTTGATTTCAGCATTAGGAAACCACAGAAGATACTGCAAAGCTTTCCACTACAACATATGTTCCCAGCTTCCTTCCGTCTCTCCCGACCAGTATCAGGTCTCCTCTGCACATACCTGCGGATGGAGACACCGGTTTCTTAACAAGCTGGCGCCCAAAGAAGTCAGTTTCTGGCTGTGAAAAGAAATCAGAATGGATTTAGTTTACTTCCCCTTGGCAGATCTCTGGATACAGATCTCTGGCCCAAATCAACCTCAGATGGGGTTTTGATCGAATTACAAAACCAGAGCTTGACTTCCTTCACGTGATTCAAAATATGTCCTTTCGTCACAGAAATGGAGAGCTGGAAGGGAGAGGTCGTCTCGACGTCTTCCTCGCACGGAGGATGAATTAAGACCTAGAGCAGTGTTTCTCAACCTTTTTATAAAGTACCCCTTTAAAAAAAATTGTAAGTACCCTCAGTACCTACAGTTTTCAGACACACCAATTTTTTTTTCTACCATTGCAACACATTTGTTTAAGCAACTTAATCAGACAATGAAATTTTGGGGTGTAAAAAGTACAAAAATAAAGCGCCGTGAAACTTAAAAAAATCAGTTTTCCCCAAATTTCAGTTGAGTTGACGTACCCCGCAGACGTCTCTCGAGTACCCCTAAGGGTGCTTGTACTGACCTAGACCTCCCTCTCTTTCAGCTCCCTTTCTTGATTCATTCCAATATCCTGCCCAGGACCGGAAACCAGAGCTATAAATCTTTGCGTGCACAGGAACGAGAATGCAAATGATTAGAAGCAAAGCGTGGAAGTGACGGATCTGATTCCCGCAGTGAAATGCAAACACTGAACAAAAAAGCGGAAGTGGAGACAAATTAATTTTTCTTTTTAAAAAGAATGCACGTTCCGATTGGGGCTAGCAACAGGAAGAGAAAAAAGGAAGGATTTTGTTGCTGACAAATGCCATAAGCAGGTCCCCATAAGAAACACAAAACACGTTCTCTGCGTACTAAGACGGGATACAATGCGCAGGTATAATGGGGAGAAACCCTGGCTCCCCTGAACTCAATGGGACTGTTGCTATTGAGCTCAGAGGACACCGGTCTGGTTTGCCTATGGAGCCTCGTACAGGCCATTCCGCAGTATGTGTGGCCAAATATTTAAAGGTACCAGCTCAACAGCCCGCCTCGGATTTGAGCGGCACGTGAGTGGGCTGAGCTTGGTGAGGGAGCAGGGGGGTGACGGGGCTGTAGGATCCAGCGGGAAGCACATTCTGTGCTCTGCTGCTCTCGCTTCTCCGCCGTCATTGGAGCTACGCCAGTCCAAGGTGGCAGCGTAAAGGAATGTTAATAGTTAACCGATTGCCGACACAGGCAGGGAGCTGCTCCGGGCTAGCCGGTCCCGCTGTGCTGTGGGTGCTCCAGCCCGGCCGGAGCAGCTGTGCTACTCTGTGGGTGGAGGGCCCACCCCACTTTCCTGCCTCCTGTGGGTGCCAGCTCCAGCCAGGAGAAGGCTGATGATGGCTGCCTGGCCCCTGCCATGGGGGTGGAATTTGAACCCTAAACCCTGCACTCCAGAGGCAGATGCCTTATCCACTGGAGGAACCACCACACCTCCCTACTTCCAGCCACTGCCAGCTCCCACCCTGGGCCACCTGCCCAGCTACTCCTTGGCTGGCCAGAGGGGGGTGGAAATTGAACCCCAAACCCTGCACTCCGGAGGCAGATGCCTTATCCACTAGGCCACTGGAGGAACCAACACACCTCCCTACCTCTAGCCACTGCCATATCCTACCTACCTCCAGCAGGTGCCAGCTCCCACCCAGGGCCACCTGCCCAGCTACTCCTGGGGTGGCCAGAGGGAGGCGGAATTTGAACCCACAACCCCAGGCTCCGGAGGCTGATGCCTTATCCACTAGGCCACTGGAGGAGTCACCTCAGCTCCCTGCCTTCAGCTGGTACCAGCCGCAGCGGGCCCCCAGCCTGGCCAGAGCACGCTACCTCAGGCGAAGGGTGCTCCAGTCAGGCAGGAGAAGCCCCTGTCGTGTCAGGGGGCTGCTCCAGTCCAGTCAGCCCCCCGCTCAGCCCCATTTCACTGATTAAAGGGGATTTACTGATTAAGGGACGTCGATGGGAAAGTTTCTCCCGTCGACCTCCAGCACTGGGGCTGCCATGGAAATTGGACTTCCGGCACGTCGATTCCTGTGACGCTATTCTCGTAGCTGGAGTGGCACATCTAAAGTTGAATTTCTCCCCCAGCGTGGACCTGGCCTCAGCTACATCCCTGGCTATAGAGTGACAACAAACAACCTGAGGCCGTGAATATATGGGTCACCCCAGCTGCTGTGTGAGATTGGAGTGCGGCGTTCCCGCTGGACAGATGAGAGCAATTTTTGCTGCATGATGATTTAGGAGCCGGAGAGCAGCAAGCACGGCGCCTGAGGCTGCAAACGGCAATAATTGGGAGAGTAGGTGCCCTTGACAACACAGCCTGTCTAGCAAGAAGCAAAGCCGATTTTGACGCATTCGCTTTTCTTTTCCCTGCTCCGGTTATTTGCCGATTCCCTCGTTCCCCGAATCTACCAGTTCACGATGCATCTCTCGGCGCTTAGTGTGAATTAGCCAGGTCCTGCTGCAACATCCGACAAGGTCAGGAGAAGAAAAAACGATGCCACGAGCCGAGAGGCCTTGGAATGTATTTATTCGTTATTTTTAAAACGTGGTCTCTGGTTCTTGGTTGGATTTTACATCCTCCAAGCCACGGAGCTTATCTTCCCTACGGCTTACCCGCTCTATCTGCCATTAACTTGATTTCCCCCTAGATGAGATTACTGGTGCATCACGATCCACTGGATTAGAAATAACTCCAAGCATTTTGCCGGTGGGTAACAGCCTCGCATCCTGGGCGTGGCTGCTGCCCGGAAAGCTTTGCCCAGCCTGTTTGGCTAGGATCAGCATTTCCCAGGTACACAGCCAACGGCAGAGCAGGAGGGGAAGGGGCTGGCTTGGGAGCTCGGCAGATGGAGAGCGCCTCTCCCCCATAGACAGCTGATCCAAACCCCACCTGGCCCCAAGACAGCGGGAGCGTCCAGGCCCAGTGACCATCAGCATGCAGACGCCCCAGCGGAGGCTGACCCCCCAAGAGACGGCCCTGGAATCCACGGGCTGTAGACGAGATGCCTTTGTATAAAGACAGGCCAGGGGCTGTGTTGTAGGGAAGCCTGAGCTGGGTCCGGAACACAGGCGTGTATCGTCATGTAGAGAGTTGTAATTATAGCTGGGGGGAGGGCGAGGGGGTGCAACTCCTGTGGCCCCGGCGGGGGGGGGGCTTCACTTGTGGCCTGCGGTCTCCTCCCCCGCCACGCGCCTCTCGCACACGGAGGCACCCGAGTCCTGCACTTACTGCTCCTCCCCCTCCTGGCACCTTCTGAGTGTGCAAATCAGGTGATTTGCACGCTCCGACAGTGCTGGGAAGGAGGCGGAGGAGCAGGCAGGTGCAGGGCCCGATGCCCCAGTGCACGAGAGACGAGCGGGGCAGACAGGGGGCTGAGGGTGCAACCCCCCAGTGGCTGGGGGCTGCTGCAGCCCACCTCTTATTTGTGAATCCCGGGGACAGACCGTGGTGGAGACGTGAAAGCTAGTGGAAAGGCGTCAACGTGGAAGGAGGCCGTGTCCCGCTCTGGGGCATCAGGAACGGCCATGAACGGAGAGAAAGAAAAGAAGAAACGGCAGCCCCCAGTGAAAGGCAAAGGGGGCTGAAAGGAAGGGGAGTCAGCAGCCGAAGCAGGGCGCTGCTATGGAGCACTGCCCGTGCATCCCCCCCCCATGGCGCTGCCGCCCGTGCACCCCACGAGGGCAGAGGGCACGCAAGGAAGTGTCCAGAAGCAAGAGGTGACTTGCAGAGAACAGAGAGTTTCGCCGACATGGGAGGAGCAAGCTGGAGGGTGCAGCTCTGTGCTGATGTTCTGGGTACCGCGCACGAGCTGCTTTTCACTTCTACACACCGGTGCTCTCTGCTCCAGCAGGGCCACGGACGTTCCAGGATCAGAGCGCCCCAGTGCACCGCAGGGGGGGGGTGCTGGGGGAGGGGGAGCCCACTGCACTATGCAGGGGAGGGGGTGACGTGTGGATGAGCTGGGCTGCGAGGGGGGGAGAGGGCTGGGAGCCAGGGAGGGTAGTCTGGGGGGGGGGGGGGAGGGGAGCAACAGGGGAGCCAGAAATGACCTCCCCTGGTCCAGAAAAAAACAGTTCGGTCACGAGGGTGCCAAACCAGGGAGGTCCAACCTGCAGGAGGGATGTAAAACGTCATTTACAAATCGGCGGGATCTGCAGCCTAAAGCTTATATAGAAACTCGCAGCCAAGTCTCCCTGGAAGCGGGCCCGGCAGCTCCTGCTGGCTCCGCTCCTGGGGGGCCAGCATGTAACCTGAGGGGTGGGTGGGACCAGGCCCACTATGGACAGGGGCTTCTCTGGCTGACCCAAGCAGCCCCTACACCAGTTAACCATTTACATCCCCAGTCCCTATTTGATCTCTGGGCCTATGATTTTCCTACCAAATTGTCTATTTTTGGTGTCTGGTGCGCGAGCTTCGCAGACTCAGTACGGCCAAGTCTCCTCATTCTGTCAGCGAGTCTCGTGATACCTACGGGTTTCCTTAAAGGCCCAGCTCCCGGAACCAAGCGGAGCTGCGAGGGTTTCAGCCTTGGTTCCTCAAGGAAAAGGAAGCGTCTCGCCCACACGGGACGGAGAAAGCATCAGAACGCGAGCCGGGGGCACCCTGACAGCTCGGCGCAGAAGGCAAATGAAAAGAGCCCCCCCGATCTATTCTTCTTACAGCACCTCAGGCGTTTAAAGCCAGCCGTGTGATTTTGGGTAAGCCGGGCGCGTGGCGCTTGACCAGTGACTTTCCGAAATGAACAGGTGATGCCTTCGCGGGAGAGGGCCCAGAGGGGAGAAGTCCCAGTCCAGAACTTCGGGGGGCAGATCCGGGGAGACATGGGCCTGGAACGGGTCAAGAGACTGGTGGGAGGCAGAGTGAAACCTCACCCCTGTAGGCCGTCGCTAAGGACAGAGCCCTGAGCCACAGCAGCACGGCAGGAAGGCACCGAGAGTCGTAAGCAGGCCGAGAGAGAACCCGACGGCTCTGGGTGGGTCTCACAATGTCACACAAGTTGGGGTTCATGGGGGAGCCTCGGCACCGGGCACTGCACTGGTCCGGGCAAGGAGGCTGAGCTACAATGCACTTCAGGTAACAACAGAACAAGCTTCCCACGGTCGTACCCCCTCCTCCGGCCTCCCAAAGCCTCCGACCGTCTGTTTCACAAGTCTCCCCCCCCTCACGCCAGCAGCCGGGTTTCCCACTTTTGGCCATGCCAGGAAGGGGAAGGCCCACCTCCCCAGCTGGCGCGAGTCAGCCGAGCGCCGCACAATTCGACGGCAAGGCAAGGATTGACGCCGTGTGAGGATGCGGCCCGGACGACACTGAGGCAGGCTGATCAACATGGCTACCGATGCAGCTGCTGCATGGTCGGTTGGTCACTCTGCCATCAATATTTAATCACGCTGCTGAGCGCACTATAAAAAAAAAATCCCGGAGGCATTTAAGGGAAGCCGGGTATCGAATCCCTTTGTTTTCGCAGAGCAGAGGTTTATAAATATCCGTGATCGACCGCTCTCCCTCAGTCTCGTCACGACACCCTCCCTGCTCCCCAGGACCCGCCGCACTAGCCGGAGGCCCTCGCTGCTGCCACAGGCAGAGCGGGGCGGAGGAGAAGGCTGCTTGCAGCGGGTGCCGCAGTTCTGCTCACGCACCAGCAACACCCCCTGCCGCCTCAGGAAATGGGGTTTCAGTCAGGTCCCGGCTGTTGCAACAGCCTCCCGGAAGATCGCTGGTTTCCTGGCTCCCAGGACATGAAAATTCCCAAGGCCGGTTGGCAGAGGCAACGGATGCCGGGTTACTTAGCGACCCCTCTGACGCACAGCTCCTTGAGCTAAACCCTTCTGAGCGCGCGCAAGCAGGCCCGGCCGCTCATTCCACCCAAAACAGGTACAGGCCTTATACATACAGGGGCCCAATCCAGCCTAGCTCCAAAACAGCCAACGGAGTGAGGCCAATTGACACCAGTCTCTACAGCCTCCACCTTCATGGCCTCTCACCCTCCTCAAGCTTGGTGCCAAGTGACGCGGAGCCAGGAAGCTGCTGGAGGAGCCACCCCAAGGCTCCACAATAGCTCACGTGCCTGTCGTGAGAGGGTTACTCCCCGCTCTTTTCAAAGGGCACCTTGAGCTCGTCATCTTCAGTCAGCCACGGAGCGGGGCTTGGTGTAGTGTTTCCTTTGTAAGAGGGCACGTCTAGCCATGCTACAGACTTGTGCCAAAGCCCCACCGATAGATCTGATCAGTCAGGAAAGAGGGGGATGTCTCCAGGCGGGCAACAGTGGGGAAAGGGGTTGCTTTGATACCAAAGAACAGACCTTTTTTGGTTAAACAAACAAGCAAAAAAAGGGGCAGAGAGTCACTTAAATGCCATGAAAAATTGCAGCCCCTTTAGGGTACGTCTACACATACGCTGCTGTGGTGCAGACACTCATTGCAGCCACGGACGGAGTTTTCCTTTCACTGTACAAGTTGAACCTCTCTTGAGGCCTGACCGGTGCCGAACCAGAGAATGTCGATATTGTCTAGCACAGTGTTTCTTAAACTGCGTTCTGTGGCACACCGGTGTGCCGCGAAGCAGTCGGAGGTGTGCCACGGAGAACAACAGAGGTTAAAATGGGGCTTAAGTTAATTTAACTACACCTTGCAGGGTGTGAAATTTTCCACAGACATTATGTGATACAGCTTAGTGGACATAAGTTTTAGGTGGAGACCAGGCCTTCGGAAGCACAGTCAGCCAGCTCAGATACTGTGCTGTTAAGAATGGCCATACTGGGTCAGACCAAAGGTCCACCTAGCCCTGTATTCTGTCTTCCAACAGTGGTCAATATCAGGTGCCCAATATGGAATGAACAGAACAAGGAATCATCAAGCGATCCCTCCTCTGGCACTCATTCCTACCCACCCTGGCTAATATCCATTGAGAGATCACTCCTCCATGAACTTATCTAGTTCTTTTGTGAAACCTGTTCAAGTCCTGTGTTCACAACATCCTGTGGCGAGGAGTTCCACAGGTTGACTGTGCACGGCATGAAGAAAAACTTCCTTTGGTTTGTTTTAAACCTGCTACCTATTCATTTCATTAGGTGATCCCCAGTTCTTATGTTACAGGAACATGTAAATCACTTTTCCTTATTTACTTTACACCCTACATGATTTTGTAGACCTCTGTCATATCCGCCCTTAGTTTCCTCTTTTCTAAGCTGAAAACTCCCTGTCTCTTTAATCTCTCTTCACATGGCAGCTGTTCCAAACCCCTCATCATTTTTGTTGTTCACCGCAAACCAACAATATATGTCAACAAGCAGCTGCCAGATGAGAACAACTTTACCCGGGCCAGATTTGAACTGTTGACCTCAGCACAGGAACAACTCCATGTGCCACCACCCCAGGCATTGGGCCAGCCAACCTCCTTTCACCTCCCTTCCTTGCAGAGGGGCTTATGTCTCACCTTTTCATCAAAAGCAGCTTTCTTCACGATGTGCTGGAGACGCTGCTCATGGTTGCGGACGTTGGACGTGGGCAGTCCTGGCTTCGCACTTGGTTTACCTTGGGTTTCACCGAGGCTTTCTTCTGACACCTGTAACGAGGGAGGTTTACTCGGACAAACCACACTGTGTTTACAGCTCCTCCTTCTCCTCTCTTCTCTTGCGGACAAACCACTGATCCTCTGAAGGTCAAAGTTGCTCTCTATGAACAACCTCTTCCTTCTTCACCCATAAAATGCAGTGTGAAACAACCACAATTCCCCCTGGAAAGTTCAACAGCAGGTTAAGCAACATCCTTGGTTACAAATGCAGATAGTTAAGGGGTGTAACTCAGGCCAGGTCTACACTAGACCCAGCAGCTCAGCTTAAGGTAGGCAACTCCAGCCACCTAAAATACATCGTGGGAGTTGGCTTATCTTAAGCCGAATTCGAACATAAGAACAGCCAGATGGGGTCAGACCAAAGGTCCATCCAGCCCAGTATCCTATCTGGCGACCGTGGCCAATGCCAGGTGTCCCAGAGGGAGTGAATCGAACAGATAATGATCAAGCCATCTCTCTCCTGCCATCCATCTCCACCCTCTGACAAACAGAGGCTGGGGACACCATTCCTTACCCATCCTGGCTAATAGCCATTTATGGACTTAACCTCCATGAACTTATCTAGTTCTCTTTTAAACTCTGTTATAGTCCTAGCCTTCACAACCTCCTGCGGCAAGGAGTTCCACGGATAGACTATGTGCTGTGTGAAGAACTACTTTTTGTTTTAAACCTGCTGCCCATTAGTTTCATTTGGTGGCCCCTAGTTCTTATATTATGGGAACAAGTAAATAACTTTTCCTTGTTCACTTTCTCCACACTACTCATGATTTTATAGACCTCTAGCCTATCCCCCCTTAGTCTCCTCTTTTCCAGGCTGAAAAGTCCCTGTCTCTTTAATCTCTCCTCATATGGGCCCCGTTCCAAACTCCTAATCATTTTAGTTGCCCTTCTCTGAACCTTTTCTAATGCCAGTATATCTTTTTTGAGATGAGGAGACCACATCCGTATGCAGTATTCAAGTACATCTGTACACAGTATTCCATTTGGCGGCATCCCCAAAGCCGGAGGCTGAAGGGAGTACATGCTCCCAATGGCTTCCGTTACTCCTCGCAAAAGCAGGAGTACCAGACGCCCGTGATACCGCCCATGAGTACCAGATATCATGCTCTCTGAGTTCGATTTAGCAAGTCTTAACTAGACTCGCTAAATCGAACTCCGGAAGATCAATCACGGAAGAGCGATCTTCCATTTGGTGTAGACTAGTTCTCAGCTCTGAAGGTCACCTTTTCACATGACACTTGCTATGGGAACCCTCTGCATTGGAACATCTGAGTGTGAATTTCATGCATCACCCTATCAAAGGCCCCAGGGTCAGCCAACCCGCTGTGCTGTTGTCATAGCTCTTTGGGTGGGTTGTGGGTGCAGCTACAATGAGAAGACAGTGGAGTCTGGGGCACTGAGCTAGTTGCCAAGAGACCTTAGGTCCAGGCCCAGATCTGGCACTGTTCTGTTGTGCTGACTTGAGGCCAATTGCTTTGCTGGTCTTGCCTCTCCTTTCCCTTGTCTGGTTTGTCTATTTAGAGTGAGAGTTGTCTAGCATCTGGACTGCGTGTATGAAGCACCGAGCAGAATGGAACCCGGAGCTACGCTGGGAAGTCCAGGTGCATTTGCCGCACAAGGTGAGTCTGTACCACGCTTCTACCAGCCTGGAAATAAAAAAACCCTACGTTTGGATGATTTTCCCCTCTGCCTGGCTGTCGCGCCAACAGGGACCAAAGAAACTTCCAAATGGTAGAGGACACACCTCTCTGGAAAGGGATTTCAATGGGTTTTGGCTTCCTTGGGAGGTGAGCGAAGAGACGTCGCTGGGCAGTTTCACTTGGAACAGGGCTCACTTGGTTTGGTTTAGTGAAGCCAGCGGGCAGCTCAGCCCGTGGCTCCCAAGGGGAGGAAGAGCCGGCCACCCCAGGGGACTAGCCTCCAATTGCCTGTTGGGCCCTTCAGATGGCACACTACCGGCTTTCTCGAAGTGTCGCTCTTCTCCTGGCTGGAGAAGGCACTAGAACAGGCGGGGGCTTAGCAGAGAGGGTGGGGGGCACCCGGAACTCTTCATGCCCATTTCTGTGGCATTAGCACACAACGAGGGGACCAAGCTGCTTGGCCAGAAGATGGCCCCCCCCTTTCCATGAGCTCTGCCACCAGGACCAGCCACACGAAGGCCGTAGGCGAGACAAGGGCTCCGCCTGCCTTTGCCCCCCTAGAACACGAGGCATCTCAGGGCTCCCGTCGTGTCCTGTCGAGCGGCCCAGACAAAACGGGCATCCCAGCATCCTCCCCCCCAGGCCTGCTTCAGAACCGGCCCCAAACACACGCTCGTTCAGAGTTCTAGGGCCCAGCGGACTCCGGAGACGCCCTGGGTGACCTTTCCCCATTGGAAGTGAGTGGAGGCCTAATGTGTCCACCTGGCCCTGACGGTGGGACACAGGCTTATGGACTCGGTGTTCCCACGCCTGAGCGTCCACACTGCACACACTGTTGGACCCAAGTCTCAGGGCCGTGCTGACACACCCAGCCTGCACTGTGCTGTCCTGGCTCCGGTTTGTGGCTTCAGCTGCATCCACACTGCAAAATGACAGGACCTGGATCCAGGCTCTGACCTATGGCCCCCTCAACCCCGTCCTTTGGGCCTGGGTCTGGAGTGTTTGCTTACTCCAGTCAGACAGATCTGTGTGTGGGGGAAAAAGGGGTCTTGGGCCCAAACCAGAGTCACACCCATGGTTTAGTGGGCAGTGTAGACGTACCCCAAATCCCTGCCAAGAACTCAGTCCTGCCCTGCTCATTCAAGTGGCATTTTTCCTTCTGATCAGACTTTTCTCTCCACTGGCTGGGAATCAAAGTTCACAAGAGCTGGACAAAGTCCCATTTGCCTTCCCCTAAAGGAGCCTGAACGGAGCTCTCGTAACTCAACGTCTGGCTTTTTTGTTTAGACAGCTGTTCGAGAGTGTGTGTGGGTGCTGCCCTGTGCAGGTTGGGCACTGGCGTAATAAACATTAATAACAAAAGTGACAATTAAAAAACCCCCACAACCCTAGCACCTTAGCAATTATTTGCCATACTCTTCGGAACATCTCAGCCCAGCTCCTCCTCTCGATCGCGGGAGTCATGTAAACAAGAATCCCGCAGGGACTGGTACAATGTCGCTTTTCCCCACTCACCCTCCCTGAAAAACACCCTCTCCTGCGAGCTGCCGGCTCTCAAGGACTAATTATCTCACCGCACGGCACCACAGCAGGGCTCGGGGTAAAGCCACCAGAATCACAGGGGCCTCGAGGATGCCGTTTCTGAGTCTCCTCATCTTCCCAAGCCAAAGCCTTTGGTGAGGGGGACAACTCTGTCAGAATCCGCTGCGGCATGAGTGCCCCGAGAGTGGAAACCGACATGCGGGGCCGAGGTCACAGCGTCCAGGCAGGGAAAACCAACGCACTAGGCAGAACTTTAGCATCACAGAGGGGACCAGCCATCGCGGAGGGATGCAAAGGATGAAGCCGGTAGCTATGTAGCCTTTAAGCCTCTCAGGATTCAAAGCACACTTGCTCAGTGTTCTCTGAAGCACTGTTGGCGCCAATTAGCCATCCCCACTGTGCCTCGGTTCCCCTCCTTCCATTCCCTCTTCACACGGAGGCAAGCCTTTGCAAAAGGCACATCAGCAATACGCTACGGCCACCGAGACAGATGTGTGCGCATAGTGCTGCCCTCTACTGGCTGGAACGTGTCAGGCCCAACGGGGGATTTACCGGGTCCCTCTCCTGGCTGAGTTTAGGAGCTGCTCCTAGTCACAGAGGTGAAGGGGAGAGGGAGACTGCAGGCAGCCGAAGACACAGGTGCTGTGAGAAGACCATTTCCAGCTGCTGAGGTAGCTGTGTTTCAGCGAGGGACGAAATGGCTGCCTGTTCCTGGCGGGCGTTGGGACAAAGGTGGGACGGGAGGTCTGATAATAAAGAACACCACGCCAATGATCCTCCAGCAAGCAGGTGCCGGAGCATCTCTCCGCACAGCCGCGTGACGGAAACACGCAAGCTGCATGGCGGCGGGACAAACTCCGAACGACTTCGGGCTACTGCTTCCAGTGATTTACGTTTTGGTTAAGGGTTCATTACTGGAGTCTCAGCAGGTAGATGGGCCATTTGCAAAAGGCTGCCTCGATGCGGAGGAAGAAGGGAGGAAGTTGGGACAGGTTTTAAGAGCCAACCGTGCTTCTAGCGCTGCAGAGAACACCGGTGTGGTTTGTGTCCGGAGATGCTCAAAGCCTAAAGATCGATCAGTCTCCACGTTAACGGGGCACGTTTCACACGGTGCAAGCCAAGGACAGGCTTAAAGCTGCTGGTGCACAGCCAGCAAATCGTTCAGGTGGAAGGGCAGGCGGTATCCCCCGGTGAGGTGGGCGCTTGTGCAGCCGCTCGGGAGAATTTCAAATGCCGCCCCGCTGATTAGCAGAGCGCCCACAGCTAGGTTTTGCGTTTCTATTGGTGGTGCACAATTGCCTGGGGGCACATAAAATTATTCCACACAGGGGTGGAAAAGATTAGCAGGAGGGCTTATGTATCTGTCACTGGGCGGATTTGAACCTGGGACCTCTGGAATTTAGTATAGGAGCTTCTACAGCTTGAGCTATAAAACCAGCTGACTCCCAGCCTAGGTTGTAGAACTCCCTTATTCTTCTCTCTCGCTGCAAGTGGTCTATGTGCCACTCCATGGGACGGTGAACCACACTAAGGCTGTCTACACTGCCTGTTTTTTGGGCAGAAGATATGCAAATCGCACTCTCATTTGCATATCTTCTGCCAATCCTTTTGGCGGAAGAGGTTTTGCCGCTAAAATGCCTTGTATAGACGGGGCCATTTAACGGAAAACCCCCTTTTTTCGCAAGACCCCTTATTCCTCAAAACATGAGGTTTACAAGATCTTGCGAAAAAGGGGTTTTTCCCCCGACAAATGGCCCCGTCTATATTGGACTTTTTAGCGGCAAAACCTCTTCCGCAAAAAGGATCGGCAGAAGATATGCAAATGAGAGCACGATTTGCATATCTTCTGCCGAAAAGCCCCGGGCAGTGTAGACAAAACCTATGTGTGTGGGTTACGCTTACTCTGGATTTTCACTTGCCAAAGGAGAGCTCTCTCAGTGCACTTTGCTTCAGAGTCAAAGCTTTTCCCCTCTTCGTTGCCATCATGGGGCAGACACAGCTGATCCCACAAAGGCGAGAGCGAGGGGGAGTTTTACAACGCAAGAGACCAACACCTATAGCTAAGGCTTTTCAAAGGCGAATCAGAGATCGCCACATTGCATCACTTTAAAAGGGGCCGGTTTAAAGTCATTGCAGGCACCCTGCTTTGGAATCACGCCCTCGTTTAGGGCGTGTGCCATGTAACGAGCCATCCATGATCATAAGTCTAGGCCTCTGAGCGTAACAGGAATGCTGCCATTGGCCCTATGATCCGTGCAACCTACCTACGCTCAACATGCCCCAGAGAACTCAAGGAGTCTGTCACGTTTGCAGCCTTTCAGCCACAACCACGGCTGTGGGCCATCTCCCGTTACCGGCGCCCCCTCCTACCTGGCTGGTGTTCCGAGCCTGTAGCATAGCTTCCGTCCTCCTCATCTTCTCCAGCTCGATTTCTCTTGCAATCAGCTGCTTGGCCTGGTACGTCAACGGTTTCCTAGCCGGTAGGTCCGGGAATCTGCAGACGTCTTCCACATTTCTAGGGGAGAAAAGAACAGAGTCGGGGGAATGAAACCGAGCGGGTTAACATTGGTGGGTACTGTCTGGCAGCCCTTGGCTAAGAGGCAGGTTTTTAGAAAGGAACAGAGGGCAGCGGGGAAAGGTAGCTCCCCTATGAGCCTTGAAAACCTTACCCTGAAAATCTAGGCTCAGAGGTTCATTTAAACCAGTGGTTCTCGAAGTGTGGTCCGTGGACCACTAGTGGTCCATGGCTGTCTTGCAGGTGGCCCATGGGCTCCCGGCTCCCCCCTCCTTTGCAGTCGGAAGCTTGTTCTGGTGCTCCAACCCCGCCTCAGCCCCCACAAGGTCGGAGCGCCAGTGCCAGCGGGGGAGGGGGCGAGCCTCATGGTCTGGATCCGGCTTGAGGGGGAAGAAAGCGACTCCACACGCTGCCGCTCCTCCTTCCCCCGGTAGCACAGGAAACGACTCGCCTAGAGGTTTTCCCTGCAGCTCCCATTGGCCTGAATCATGGTCAATGGGAGCAGTGGGAGGCAGAGCCAGGTAAGCACCCCCCATCCTCATCTCCCTCATGCACCTCCCTCCCGCCGAGACCCCCACGCTCCCAGACTGATCCTGTACCCTCCCTCCCATCCAAACCCCCCTTTCAGCCTACTCCTGCACCCTACCTCCCGGCCAGACCCTGCACCCTCAGCCCATCCTGTCGTCATAGTAGGTTGGCTGCAAAAAACATCTGGATTGACCGGGATAGGCTGTGGGCCAAAAAGTTTGAGAACCACTGATTTAAACTGATCTGCAGGCTTGTGGAGCTGGGTTTCGTTTCATCCTAGTCACATTCAACATTCACGACTTGCTTTTCTAGTCTCTTTCCTTTATTTACTTGGAAGGAAGTGCGGTCTTGGGGTCACATGGCAGGTAGAGTCAAGAGACCTTGACTCTAGCCCGAAGACTGTAACTTTCTGTGGGTGACTTTGGGTAAGGCCATGTCTTCTCTCTAAATGGAAGAGCAACGCTGCCATGATCGATCTTTCGGAGTTTGATTTAGTGAGTCTAGTAAAGACTCACTAAATCGAACTCAGAGGGTGCCCCTGTCAGCCAGTACTCCTGCTTCTGCTCCTGTAAGCCTCCCATTATGAGGGCAGTGGGGAAACTCGAAACAAGTTACATCAGCTCCAGCTACATAATTAACATAGCTGAAGTTGGATACCTTGATTTGACCTTCCCTTTTAGCGTAGGCCTGGCCGAAGTAGCTGTCTCCTCGTGCCGCGGTTTCCCCATCTTTAAATACCAGCCTCCCAGCCAAGAAGCACTTTGAAATCATGGAGTGAAGCCAGCCAGAAGTCAGAGCAGGGACCATTTCAAGAGAGTCCAAACCAGTACGAAGTTCATACAGGGGACATACATCTTCACATTTGTTTCAACGTGAAGGCAGCAAATTTAATGCTTGTGCAAGAAGCCAGATTGAGAGCCCTGGGGCTGTCAGCAGCGAAAGGACCCTCTGCCCACTGCTCTGTCAACATACTTCAGAAAGAGCCGCCTGTAGCAGCCAGGGCAGCTGTTGTCACAATCAACCCAGTCTTTCGCCTTTTCCTTGCGGGGCCAACAGGCACGCCAGACTAGAACGCCAGAATAGAGACGCCAGTCACTATTAAGGGTGTGAAACTGACTCTCAGAGACCCATGACCCTGGGCAGTGTTTAACCCAGTGACCTGGCAGGTCAAAGTACCGCACTCTGTTCCCACCCCCAAACTACCAAATCTTCCCTGCACGGGCAAATCTTCACATAGACACCTCTCTGCATACAGGGACTATTATGCTCTTGTCTGGCCTCTATGTAACACAGTGACCCGGCAATTCCCGTACGGAGCACAATCAACTGGGGCTGATCCATGGTGCCACTCTTTGAACATCAGCTGATTCAGACTGAAAGACATCCAGTGATGGAGACTCCACCACATCCCTCGGTGACCCGATCCAATGCTTCGATCACCCTCACTGCGATGTCTAGTCTGAATTTGTCCAGCTTCAAATTTCCAGCCATCAGATCTTTGCCTGTCTAATTGCAGAGCACTTTAGTAGCTAAGTGCATGCGTGAGTGGAAGCTGTCTGCAATGATCAAGTCCATCTCACGAACCACTATCCCTCCCTCCTCCCATATACACAGCCCGACTGTACCGAGAACAACATTTGTAAGGGCTCAGACACCTTGAAATGCACAAGGCCAGGACCTATGGCAACAGCAGTTGATAGACGTCTTCCATTGTTGTTTGCAATGAGGTGGGGGCATGTGGACCACAGGATGTTAGGGAGGCAAGGTTGGGCAAGTATTCTCTTTTACTGGATCCACTTTTTGGCGGTGACAGCTCCCTGAAAAAGGATGTGGTATAAATTCAAAAGCTCGTCTCTTGCACCGCCAAATAATTGACCCAATAAAAGAGATTTCCACACACACACTGGGTATTTCGGACAGAAATGTCAATTATTGAACATCAGAGCCAGCTTTGCTCAGTATCGTTCCTTCTCGTTCCAGTGCTCTGCCGTCGAGCTGTAGAAGCTGAAATAAAACAGGTCGCCTGGCATTCAAATATTTTCTGGAGATTATTCAGTGAGAAATCCCGGATAAAAAGGATTAAGGAAATAGAGGGGGAGGGGTGGACTAGACAAGGGAATAGACAATGTAATAACACAGGAGATGGATTTTATTGCAGTTCGGTCAAAAACAACTTCAACAACTTATTGCCTATTTACTACACTTCCCACCCCATCCTGCAAAACACAAGGGGTACAGCTAATCCTCGACAAGGCCAGAACCAGGGACAAGGAAAGAGATTTGGTCTGCGGTGGCAGTTCCTCTTAGATCACTTAATGGGAATTTGGTTCCTGATCCATAGTCCAGGGAAGTCAAAGGGATCGATCACCCATTTCCAAGGATTTTGGACCCTAGACCCAACCCACACACAGCACACGCACAGTTTCAGGGTTTAATAAATGCAGGAGCAGATCTACACACTTGCAGATTAAGTCCAGCAATTTTCAATGGCTTTCAGCAAGGGATGGATTTAGAATTAACTCCCCAGTGTCATACAGCCACGCGGGAGAGACTTCAACGAGACCATTTCTAGTCCTTCATCTTAACCCAGTGTTTCCCAAAGGGTGTTCCGCAAAAACCTGGGGTTCCGCGAAGTGAAAATAAGGGTTCCGCAAGAAAATTCCGTTACAATCACATTTTAGGATTTCAAAAATGTTTTGTACCCATATAACGTGATTTTTGTTTTTAAATACGTGCAATTCAACTAAATGTTGATCTCATGACCTTGTACAGCATTTGTTTATTATTATCCTTACTTATTTGTGGTTTACTTTTTTAGCTCCATATATAAGACTGTTATTAGGGGTTCTGCAAAATTCTTTCGCGTTCAAAAGGGTTCCAAGGCCAAATAAAATTTGGGAAACACTGTTTTAACTGGCAGCCTTCGCGTCTTCCCCAGTAAGTCAGCACACTGGCAAAAGATCAGTATTGTCGGAGCTGCCGGCTGGAGAAATTAACCCCCTCCCCCATTCCTTACGCTCACACAGAGGTTGTGAAGAGACTGCAAATCACTCTTCAGTTTGGTCAATCAGCTCTCTACGCGTAAGGCAGACCAAGGTCAGTTCAGAGACAAAGCCCTTCATGCGAGAGGAAGCTGCAGGAGCATTTCCTGTTGCATTGTAAGCCTTTTCAAACATGCTGCCATCAAAGTATCTCTACCCATTCCACTTCAATGGGTTTTATTAGAGCATCCTTCCCATAAGCTGTATGGGAAACCGCCTGCCACAAATTTCTTATCCAGCGCTGAATGCAACCAACGAGAGAAAAGGATTAAGACGAAGGATGTTAAATAGCAGTTATCTGGCTAATCGTGTAGTCGATGCAATTAGTCGATAAGGGGGCCCTCTGCAGAGCCGTAGCAGGAGACGGGACTGAGCAGTCTCCGCTCCGGCGGCTCTGGACCGCTGTAGCTCGGTACTTTAAATGTTTAGAGCCGCAGCGGCCAAGACCGGCATGAGCCGTGACAGAGGCAGCAAGTGTGTGTATGTGTGTGTGTGTGGGGGGGAGGGGCAAATAGTTGAGTAATCCACTTGACTACCCGATAAATTTATGCTTATTGGGTAGTTGAGTAGTCAACTACTCATTTACATCCCTAATTATAACCAACTCCTATTGTTTGTTTGATTGAGATAGGCTTTCCCTCCAAATCCAGCGCTCGGATCCTGTGGCGAATAAAACTGCTTTGCTTAGCCAAAATGACTGTGTATAGCCTTTTTCAGAGCAGTTAAAACAAACACAGTCAGAGACTTTCTTAGACACTGGATTATCCTCCTTGTATAACAATTATAAATATTGTATGTCTTATTTGCACTTGCTTTTTCTCTTGGAAGCAATAAAACAAATCAACCAAACATGCACCAGACAAATTCGCTCTGATTTAGGGACCGTCTCTCGTTCAATTTGCCATTTGAAAAGGCATCCTTTTCCCAGTTTTCCCATTGTGTCTCTGCTGCCTTCAGAGACAGGCAACAAAGACAGAAGACAGACATCTGAATCCGTAGCCGCAGGAAAAAATAAGGACTTTTAAAGGAGAGGACTATTTGAAACGACAGGCGCAATATTTTAAAGCACGAGCTCTGTGTTAGACATCCTTTGGTCTGAGACACGACTGAGAGACTTGAGACAAGACTAACAGACAATTTACTATTTTAAATTGGAATGGCCACAGGCACTTGTGAAATAGCGTGTGCCTTCCCAGTGACCCACAATCACACAACCTAAAGTGCAAATAGGACATCACACTCCGCCACACATTTCTAGATCATTATAGTAACGATTACAGTACATCACAGAAAATGCCTGCAAAACAAAAACAAACCAAGGCCCAGCCAGAAAACATAAGATCAGCTGTCACGGCACACGCCTGCATCAAATGGCGCATTTCATGTCATATGGTTTCCACATTTTGCAACGTTTTCCATGAGAAGCCCAAACCAGGCACAATGGGGGAGAGTGTACCATCGCACAACTGACGTGTTCTACATGTTCTCCATATGTAGATTTCACAACACGCGTGCAGCTCAGCGACTGTGAAGAAATCACTTGAAACAAAATCTAAATGTTCATGCACAGTGTGATTGTGCATCTTCTGGCTGGCAAAGCAAAACCTGGACAAAACGCATTTAGTCTTAAAACCTCAGACGCACCAAGAACATTTCCAATCCTCCCTCACTAGATAATACCTCTCCATTAAGCATCCTATTAGAAGGCCAATTCCAATTTTCCAGTCTTTTGGGTTGTCGCCTGAAAAAGGTTTCATTGTACTTAAATAGAGCCTTTGATTGAACTCGGATTAAAAACCCCCCCACAAAACAACACCTTGGAGACTGCATTAGCACAACTCTTCGCTATATTTCGTCTGGCTCCTAGATTATTACACTGAAATGCAGACCCCGCACCTCGCACGTGTGGACTGCACTTAAAGCACAAGATTTTAAAATGATTAGCCTGGGAACAAGATGCCATTATTACTAATATTCAGGACAATAAAAATATAACAAGGGACAGATTCGTTCCTGCAGCCCCGTTGACATCCGTGAGTTCACATCGAGTGGTAACACAAACCAAGATGGACAGGACTCAAACCTTAGGCAAGGCTGTGAACCACCTGAGTAATTTTGCCAAGAAAAAGAAAGACGGGCTTTACTCCTGGTTCAATCAATAGAATCTGATGTCCTGCGTGCACATGGAGAGAGATGTCAGTCACATATTAATAACCCTCTCTGTAAGCAACAGAAATCTAGATGCTTAGTTCTGCCTACACTGATGCGCTGCAAAGCTAAAGACCATGTCCAGGCCAATAATCCCAGTCATCACTACACTGTATTCTTCTGGAGACCTCTGCTATAAACCTACTTACTGCACGTTAGCCTAGGGAAGTTGACACACGTTTGACAAACAGTATGACGCCATTTTCCTAGCTGTGCAGAGCATGGATGAGAATTTAAAGGTGAGAATGGCCCTGATGCAGAGAGAAATCTCCAGGTTGTTAGACACAGTCCTCGTTTTTAGTGCTGTAAATCTGTGACCAAGCACAGCCTGTGTCGGATTAGGCAGAGCCATCTTCAAAACTACTGTCCTCGTCTCTCGCCAAAACCGGCCTCGATTTCCAGATGCACTTCCAACGTGGAACCCAACCCACAAAGTTCACAGCGAGAAGTAACCATTGTCCTTGCGTTGAGTTCTCTATTTACAGAGCGTCGATTTTTCCAAGCACGCGGTCGCCTTTCGTCCTTTCCTTACTTGTTCCCACAACATAAGAACTAGGGCTCACCAAATAAAATGAATAGGTAGAGGGTTTAAAACAAACCAAAGGAAGTTTTTCTTCACGCAGCACACAGTCAACCTGTGGAACTCCTTGCCAGAGGATGTTGTGAAGACCAGGACTTGAACAGGGTTCAGAAAGAACTAGATACATTCATGGAGGTTAGGTCCATCAATACTTATTAGCCAGGATGGGTAGGGATGGAGTCTCTAGCCTCTGTCTGGGGCTGGAAATGGGTGACAGAAGAGGGATCACTTGAAGATTCCCTGTTCTGTTCACTCCCTCTGAGACATCTGGCAGTGGCCACTGTGGGCAGACAGGACACTGGGCTGGGTGGACCTTTGGTCTGATCCAGTCTGGCCGTTCTTATGTTCTTTGAACTGACGAGGTGACGCTAACTTGCCTTTGGACAAACTTGTCTTTAGGGAGCAGCCAGATTTAAAAAGTCACACGGCTCAGAAGACCAATCAAGGCAGACGACAGTGCACTGCTCCTGCCGAGAACATGGCAAGCCAGGGACGCTGGATAGGAAACGCTATGCAGAATCTCTGAGAGCACAGTGCACAAAATCCTCCAGCCGGGAAAGCCACTCTCCTGGAGTTGGATGTATCCATTCTCCTTTCCAGATCATCCCTTGGGAACAGAGCCGAATAAAGCCAAACTCTCTCTCCGTCCACACCGGCTGCCTCATCCCATCTCCTCGAACGAGATGTGGAGCGCACCTGCCTCTTGCCAAACTGGTCGCTGACCCATCCACGCCATGGACACGCAGCCAAGAGCAGGGAGCCTTTCACGGGTGGCCGGTCAGGCCATTGTAACTGTGCCCCGCGGTGACGTTTCTCACGGCCTCCTCGCCGGTGGATTGTTGGAGCGTGGCCGGCAGGTAAACAAACAGATAGAGCAGCCCGAGAAGGAGCAGCGCGATTCCCAGCGGCACCCCCCAATCCGTGATGAACACGGTCTCGTGACAGCGCGCCTGGAACATACACGCAGAGGTGCGTCCGCATTCGAGTGATCCTTGGGCGAAAGGAGAACCCCAGGAATCTTGGGTTTTCCCCTCCGCCGGCTCTTCACGCCTCTCTGGTTAAAGCCGGCAGGCAGCTGCTTCCCCTCCTTTAATCCGATTAAAGCAAAACAATCTCACTCTGGTATTAGCGCGAGGGGATGCCCGGGGAGAAAGTGGAAACTTGCGAACATCAGACAGATGGGAAAACGCATCAGAGTTGCCCCTTCTCCCATCTCAAGAAGGGAGAAACGCCACAAGTCTTCATGGGGGGAGAGTGGGGATTAGCGACACTCATATATTCCTGGGAAGAGATGGCCCATTGATGCACAGAGCGAATAAGACCATCATCAAAACAAGGAGGGAGGAGAATACACTGAAAAATATCACTAAGCCCCTTAGACACATAAGGGATTTGGAACGACAGGGCATTTTAGCAGAATGAACCTTGGAAGTGCTTTGCCAAAAGACTTCTTGAATGGGGGGGTGGGGGGTTAAGAAGCACAAGTCCATTCCATGGGACGTCAGTTCCAGCATGCTGCAGGTGCTTTTGAAAATCTTTGTGAATCTCTCCATTTCAGACACTCCCTCGACCCATTTGTAACTCACAAGCACCAGCGCCATGTATGGTTTGGACTTCAAAAAAAAAAATCACGATTATTAGTATGATCAAAGTTGATACGGCAGGAAGCACGTCAGCGTGTACATTTTATCCAACTTCCACAATTAATTCAACTGCTTAAATTAACCTTCTTAAGCCATTTCTCTCCCTGTGAAATTCTGGTCAATCAAAAGATCCATGCTCCCATAGAATGCCAAATGAGAGGGATGTGGACTGTGGTGCTAGCCCTCACTCTGTCAATGAGCAACTTTGTGACCCTGGGCAAGTCATTTAACCTAGCTGTGCCTCATTTTTCCAACCTGTGAAATGGGAATAATGTTTTCTTACCTCATTGGTGCGTGGCAAACTCTTAAACTCATTATAGAAACAAAGACAGGTTCACAGTATTCAGAGCATTTCTTATCAGTGGATTTGAAAGCATTTTACGTCCATTTGACACAAATAGCTAGAGGGATGTGACCCCACCCCCAAAAGTCAATCAACGGCAGAACTGGGAAGAGATTTAATTGATAAAACCAGAAGGAACCACTGTGATTAGGGATGTAGCTGGTACTCCAGGGGAAAAGTTGTTGAGCTCTGATTGGAGGTGCTGGTAGTGCATCTGGAGGTGACTAGCCAGTGAGTGGGGAGAGCTGCAGAGGGCAGGTGGAGGGTTTGGGACAGGTGCAGGGGAACCTGCCAGCACAGGCTATTATCCGTAGTTATTCCTCCCCCGCCCCCATTGATTTGTGTGTCATGCAAAAAAAAAAAAAAGTCGACATTTATCGTTTCCATCAAATCCTTTCCTGCCTACTTATGGGGTCCCCCTACCTCTACAGAAAGGAATTAAAAGTTTTCAGATCCACAGCTTTCCCAGTGAGTACATTCTTCCCATGGGCTGACTTGCCCATCAGACTGCAAGCAATTCCTTCTTATTGCAGGTAAAAAACCCTGAAGTCTAGCAAACGAGAATTAGAACGGAACAGACACTCACAACAGTGAGAGAACACCCATTAACCACCTGCTCCTGAAAGCGGGGTTCGGTTGACAGGGATGAGATACAAGCAGCTGTTCACACCCATCCGCCTATTAAATTGTTAATTGCAAGGCATCAGCTGCTAGATTTAGAAACTCTGCTTTGCAGCAGAGAGGGCATGACCCCAAAATACCCATGAAAGTACCTTCTACAGAAATGAGAAAAAAAAAAAAAAAAAAAAAAAAAAAAAGAGAGAGACAAGACAGATTGAGGAAAGTTAAAGAGGATAAAACGAAGTCTGATTAGCAAGTGGGAAGGAAGGGAGGGGTTGAAAGAACATTTGTACTGCAGGAGAGGGCAGTGTTTAAAGTCAACAGGCAGAGAAACGAATGGTGATATTTTAGCCAGTTTGCCATTTGCTCCTGACCTCTGAAATACCGGCTTTTCCCAAACACGGAAGCCAGGAGCGAGTGCTTAGCCTAATCCTGGAGTTTTCTTGCCTTGCTTACATAACAGAGCCGATTTGTGATGTCCTCCGTCGCTATTTTGATTCTTGCAATTACTGGTCTGAATCTTGAGGAGACGCTGCTGAGCATTTAATCAAGTTTCATTGAATACAAAGAAAGGAAATGCAGCCAAAAAAAAAAAAAAAAAAAAACCACACACCACACACACACCCTAGCCAGCCTACAGCTCATGGATTGCAGAAACACCCAGGCTGAAAATATGGATGTTTCTTGAGTCTTATCAATTCAGCATTTTTCTTGGATGGCCTTTCTTTTAAAACTTTTGGGTGCTCTAATCCAGTGTTTTTCAACTTTTTTTTATAAAGCACCCCTTTAGAATTTTTTTTAAATACCCCCAGTACCTACAGTTTTCAGACACACATTTTTTTCCCCCCTACCATTGCAACACATTTGTTTAAACAACTAATCATAGCCGGGCGGACAATGAAATGTTTGGGTGTAAAATCTACAAAAAGAACAAAGTGCTGTAAAACTTAAAAACAAAAATTCAGTTCTCTCCAAATTTCAGTTGTGTTGACGTACCCCCCCAGACTTCTCTCGGGTACTCGTACCACTGATCTAACGCAGCTGCTGCTCTAACAGAGGGAAATCTTTGGGACCAACTCCAAGTGCCACATATTCAACTGAAATGTTACAGCAGAACCTCAGAGTTACGAACTGACTAGTCAACCACGTCTTGCATGGAACCGGAATTAGTACTAGCCAATGAGGTGGCAGCAGAGACATCCTTGCTCTCCTCCCCCCCCCCCAAAAAAAAGCAGCTCAAAAACAGTACAGTGCTGTGTTCAATGTAAGCTACTAAAAGGGAAAGTTTAAAAAGTGTAAACTAAAAAGTTTGATAAACTAAGGCAGTGGTCCCCATGGTGCCCGCTGGGCCATTTCTGTGCGCCCGCCGAGCGATCGGGGCCGGGGCCGGCAGTTAGGCAGCCCCACCCCCGGATGTGTGGCGCGAGGTCTGTGCCGGCCCCGGGTGTGCGGCGTATTGGTGGTGCCGTCCCAGGCGCACAGCACAGGGGTGGCCCCGCCCCCGGGCGCACAGGACATGGGCTGTTCCAGCCCAGGGCACGCAGCGTATGAGCGGCCCTACCCCTGGGCGTGCAGCACAGTTGCGGCGCCAGCCCCGGGAGTGCGGCGCATGAGTGGCGCCAGCTCCGGGCACGCAGCGTATGGGTGGCCCCACCCCCGGGCGCCCGGCAGCCCCAAAAGTTTGGGGACCACTGAACTAAGAACTTTCTGTGCATGTTTCATTTAACAGCAGCATGTTTCTCCTGCCTAGTAAAGTTTCAAAGCTGTATCAAGTCCATGTTCAGTTGTAAACTTTTAAAAGAACTCTTATTTTTTGTTCGGCGCTACAAACATTTCAGTGTTACGGGCAGCCGCTATTTCTGAGATGTTTGTAACTCTGGGTACGTCTAAACTACATGCCTCCGTCGACGGAGGCATGTAGATTAGCCAGATCGGCAGAGGGAAATGAAGCCGCGATTAAAATAATCGCGGCTTCATTTAAATTTAAATGGCTGCCCTGCTCTACCGATCAGCTGTTTGTCGGCAGATCGGGGCAGTCTGGACGCGACACGCCGACAAAGAAGCCTTTCTTGATCGGCACAGGTATGCCTCGTGAAACCAGGTTTACCTGTGCCGATCAAGAAAGGCTTCTTTGTCGGCGCGGCGCGTCCAGACTGCCCCGATCTGCCGACAAACAGCTGATCGGTAGAGCAGGGCAGCCATTTAAATTTAAATGAAGCCGCGATTATTTTAATCGCGGCTTCATTTCCCTCTGCCGATCTGGCTAATCTACATGCCTCCGTCGACGGAGGCATGTAGTCTAGACACACCCTCTGAGTTCTACTGCATTACAAATAGATTGCCAGCTTACTGGCTCGGCGCAACGAGCCAGTATTCTGTTGCCGGTCGTGGCCGGCATCGGCTGCCTCTGAGGAAGGTGTCTGAGGAAAGCAGTAGGCAGCTTCCCTGGGAAACCTTGATCTCCAGACAGCAGGGGCTGCCTTTGCTCTGGAACAGGAAAAATAAACTCTTGATGAATTTTAACAGCTGCTGTTCTGACCCAGGAGCCTGGCTTAATTAAGCCAATCCTGTGGCCCACTGAGATGAAGGACGGCCATTCTCATGGCCCACTTGCTACCCTCAGGTGCCCGTTGCTGGTCTGATCCCACACTGCATCCTCGCCAATCTCTCGTGGCTATGGGCGGCGAGGGCTAGTTGTGTGTGAGAGAAGAACAATTTCCTCTTATTCCACCTGAGCCAGCTGCCTTCCTCTTCCCCCTCACGGCCCCGGGCAATCACAGGTAAGTGCCTGAGTCACAAAGACCTTTCGCTGCCCCTCCCCTTGCGGCGCGCATACTCACGGCTCCAGCTTGTAGACGTACTGCCCCTCGGGTGTGCGCTGCTGGTGGTAGGTGAGGTTATAGGCCAGCATGGTGCTGATCAGGTCAGCCAGCTGCTGCTTCTCCTTGAGACTGTACAGCTGCGTGCTCACCTGGAAAGAAACAGCCCCAGCTGAGACTCCTTCACACACGGGACAGCCAGTTACCCCTCGAAGGCGTCTCTCTGGCCCCCTCTACCGTAGGATCCGAGCGCCTACCGCCTTCAGAAGCGGCATTATCCTCCATGGCAAGGTGGGGAAACTGAGGCACGGAGCAGTGACGTGGCCTAACACAGAGAACACACAGCCCGGGGCAGGGCAGCTATTCTATGGAGGAGGAGCTGTCCTACACCTCGCTGGCACCATTCAGCTAGAAACTCGGCGTCCAGCTGAACAGCCAGGAAAAAAAGGGGGAGGAGGTAGAGTGGAATGGTAGGAGACAGATATTCCGACCTGCCTGTCAAGGCCTATACAAGAACAAAGTCCATCAGACTGAGGCCGTGTTCTTAACCGAAGGCTTTTGGGACATGCCAAACCAGCGCAAAGCATTCATATTGCAATAAAGCCCATGCCAACCACGAGGGGCTGTGATCTGTGGCCTACAGATCCAGGGAAGAGCCTAGAGACTTCAGTCCAGAGCTTTCTGCGTGCTAAGGGCCCACCCCCATCTCTGTCTCCTGTAGGATCCATTGTGCTGGGTGTAAACCACTTAAGGAGGTGGGTAAAATTGGTTAGAGAATCACACGACAATATGTCAGACATCAGAAGCAGGAACACACACAAACCAGGAGGGGAACATTTTAACCCGCCTGGACACCTCGATTTAACAAGTAGCCATTCTTCTACAAAGGAATTTCACCATCCAACGAGAGAGCGAGCGCGATACGTCTACACTACACAGTTTGGCCAGCAGAGTATGCTAATGAAGTGCTCATTAGCATTTGTCACGCTGTCATTAGCATAAATCTCTGCCCAAGGCTTTTTGCGCAAAAACAAGCATTGCAGACGGGTCCGTTTTGCACAAAACCGCCCTTTTGCGCGAGATCTTTATAGCTCCTTTTTGGAGGCAAAGGGTCGTGTGCCAAAGCGGTCAGAAACTGAGAATGGGGGACAGGAGAGGGATCACTGGATGCCCTGTTCTCTGTTCTGTTCACTCCTTTTGGGGCACCCGGAATTGGCCACGGTTGGAAGGCAGGACACTGGGGTGGATGGGCCGTCGGTTGGACCCAGCCTGGCTGTTCCGATGTGCTTTGCACTGGATGGCTATCGGGGCACAAGCCCGCACGCCATGAGGACCGGAGCCCTTGTAAAAATTTGTCCTGACTTGTGGAACTGGATGATCTTCCTCCAGCAGTGACCTCCCAGGGGTCGGAAGAATTGAGGATTGTCCTGGATTGCTGCCGTGGATGGGATCCCTGGGGGACTGCTCCAGCTGGGCTGGCGTGATCCCCAGCCCGGATCCCGTGTAGTCGGTTAACCAGTTAAACCTAGATCAACCTAACGTGGCCTGTTTAACCGGTTAACTGATTAACAGGGATTTTACATCCCTAACAAGTACCCCGCTTTTCTCCAAAAGCACTCCGCACCCGCCAGACGTCCACTGAAGCAGGGAGAAGTTGCAGGCTGTTTCCTGGGAGCTGGTGCAGCCGTTCAGGAGAGATTTCAGTGCTCCCCTGCCCACAGCACTAACAAGTATGAATGTGCACCGCCGGGAGAAACAAAACCTAGCTGTGGGCACATCAGCGAGGCGATGCTGGATCCTCTCCTGAGCTGCTGGGAGCCAGGATTCCTGGGTTCTGGCACCAATGGGCTGTGTTTGGTTGGGTAAACCGCAGGGTGCCTCTCAGAGAAGTGGGAGGAAACACGCACAAGCTACTTTGAGTTTCATTCCTTTGGGACTGCTGAAGGAAGACAGTAAGTGCTACATGGAACACATTTTACAGATGCTCGAATGCTGATCAATCCAAGAGACTCCTCCATCACTCCCCGAGTTCTGCACACAGAGGACAATAGGCAACAAGCACTTCCCAGCTAGTTTATTTCAAGGGAAAAATGCAGGAGGAGCGAGAGCACAATTTTTACTGCACCTTGGCATCGGATAACCGGAATATAACCCAGCCTGGCAATGCAGCAGCTGTGTTCAAATCAGGAGTATGAGCAGACATGTTTGAAAACAAAAAACAAAAAAAGCCCAACTGGATGTGTGTGGGTGGGTATGTGTTTGTTTTTCTGCAGCATCTGAAAGTGACAAACTGACAAAAGGCTTCCCTATCCTCTCCAGACGGGGAGGAAGGTGCATTGCAGAGAACTGACAAAGGGAAGCTACAAAGGGAGGCGCTGACAGTCACAGTGTGTAATGGCAGAAATCGATGTCAAGGAAGAAAAGCGGAGGCAACAGCATTTTTTTTTTAAATCTACTTCTACTGGCAGAGCCACTGCTGGGATCCAAGGAAGTAACCATGAGATACGCTGCTCTGTGCTTACCACCTGCAGACGGTGGCATGCTGCAGACGGGGAAACAGAAGCAGAGAGTTTAAGTAACTTGGCTGAGGTCACGCAGGGGGTCAGTGGCAGAGCCCGGGATAGAAACCAACTCCACAGCTCCCTCTGATGTTTCGTGTCCAGGTGCGGAAAGGCTTTCGGTAGGTGCGCCAACATGGAGGGGATGTATCGCACCAAAATTGCTCCCATACACGGACCATGTGTGACCGGGAGGGTGGAGCCGAGGGATCAGGGTGCAGGAGGGGGCTCAGGGCTGGGGCAGAGGGTTAGGGAGCAGTGTGAGGGCTCTGGCTAGCGCCTCTCCCCTGGCTGCAGGCTGCCCCCAGCCCTCTCAACCCACAACAGCTCGGGGTCAAGGGAAGAGCCCCCGGCAGCTCTGGGGTGGGCGCTGTGCTCGGGGGAGGGGGCGCTCTCCAGACCCAGCACGAAGTAGTCGTGGCTGAGGGGGGAGGAGGTGCCCCTCCCCGACGGTCCCAGCGTGGAGCAGCCGCAGCCAGGGGAGAGGCGCTTCCGTCCTGGCCAGGGCTGGGGCCGGCGGGCAAAGGCGGACACCCAGAGCGGGGCTTGTCAGGCAGCTTAGACCAGGTCTCCTCTCTCCCTGGCGCTAACTGCAAGGGCAGACAGGAGCTCACTCTGGCTCCAGCTGGGGAGCAGGAGGGACCTGCCTGCCTGGGGGGGCTACCGAGGGCATCAGACAGAGCAGGCTGGGGAATGGCAGGTGGAGCTGGGGGGCTCTGGCCTGCCCCGGCTCCCAGGCTGCAGGGGCCTGACGGGTACTAGGGCTGCAGGCATTAAGTTTAACCAGTTAACTGACTAAACCCAGGTGGGCGGGGGCTGCTCCAGCCCCACACGCCTGCTGGATCCCCGCCCGCCCCACAGGAGCCGGCAGCCCCGTGGGACTGGTGCAGCCCTCCCCTGCCACGGGCCTCAGGCCGGGGGCTGCTCCTGGGTAAGGGTTAACCATTACCCGGTTAGATTAACCGGTTACCCGTTCACATTCCTATCACAGACCAAATCTTGCTCTGGGTCCCACTTCTCCGCTCACGGCCCCTGTGCACTCCACCGGTACCGGCGCCCTGCCTTCAGCTGCTGCTACCTGTCTCTTCCCCGTTCATAGACAGCGGCCTTCCCCCCGCTTCCTGTACTGCTCCGCTCCCTTCCCCGCGTTGCTGGCCTCGTGGCTTGGCTGGATCCCATAATGCTGGCGACTTACCAGGGCAGGTGACGTCCCATCTGTGGAAATGCAAACTGACCCGTACGCGCACACGGACAGACGGGTGCACGGACACACTCTCTCTGATTACGAGAGGCGCCGAGTTCTTGTAGCGCCCACTGACTCCAGCCGTTGGCCCTACGTGCCTCCCCAAGGACCCCAGATGTCCAGCAGCAGAACTGGGACATCCTATGACAGCAGCCCCAACTTTGTAGCTCACCTAAAGTTTGGGGCACGAGGCTCGTACTCCGTCTGCTCGAGGTATTCGGTGCGTCTGGGGATCCCGCTCCTGTGAGGGAGACTTTCCAAAGGGAAGGGTTCCCGCTGCCCCATGGACAAGCCCCCCCCGGCCACCCACTTGGAGACATGCGCAGACACTCACCGGCCGGAGCTTCGGGGAGATGATGTCTAGGAGCAGGCAGAGCGCCTCCAGGATGAGGGGCTGCAGCCCTGCGCGGCTCCGAGAGCTGGGTGCGATCCCCGCGATCATGGACGCCACGAGATTCTGCATCTGGTTCAGCTTGGTCAGAGCCTGGCTTAAGACAGAGCAGGAACGCTGTGAGCCACTGGGCTCCAACAGCATGTCCAGCTGCGGAAGGCAAGCCAAAACCCCGCCCCTTCTGCCTGAAGCCACGCCTCTTCCCCCTTGCCGGCATTATCCACCACCCATGCACATCGAGAGGCAAATAACCTACGAAGCCAGGCGTTTCAGCCCAGGTCCCCTGCCCCAACTGTAGTCAAAGGCTACATCCGTGTCGCCGAAAGAAGGACTCTCTCGCCTACGCAAAGGAAGCCAATAACCCGCCCGCCTAGGCCCCAAACCACCGACCATTAGTACTCGACCTCAGTACTTGCCTCATATTGGCTGTTGGGATAGGCTAGCCTGGGGATGCTGGAGGCGGCAAAGAGCAGATGAAAAGCCACCGGGAGGAACGGCAGGTATCTCATCAGCTGGAAGTTCTGGCCGTGCTGCACGGTGCTGGTGACTATGTCGGAGAAGCCCAGCCACTCCAGAGCCAGGCACACCGAGCCGAAACTGGAATCCTTTAACTTCATGTTCAGGAAGTTGTCGTACAGGCCCTGGAAGGAGCAGAGCAGAGCGCCGGTTACACACCGATCCCGACTAGACAGCTTATTGCCGCCGCGAGTCCGGGTTTCAAGCATCCCGCTAATACGCAGTTCGGATCAGCCTGCTGCATTGTCCAGAAGCAACAACCAAATCATTACTCGCAGCATCGGCCTGTTAGACATACACCGGCCACCGAAAGGGTTTTAATAGATGTCTGATGACCAGTCAGACCAGCTGCCCTTACCCGATCCCATGTCTCATCCCAGCTGGCGTACCACGAAGCCGAGAATTGCCACGCTTCTTATTTCTCCCCCTTTAGAAGGCTAAAAGCCACGTTTTCATAACTGGATTTCTGCATGTGCAGGCGAGGCGGACAAGCATGGCCCCTGTACAACAACTGCATGTGCAAGCATCGTATTTGCCCGTGCAAATGTGTGATTTCAACCACTGCGTGTGCAAAAGTAGCATCTAAACGTTTGCACATTTGTGCAAACAAAAATAAAGGAGTTTCAGATCTTCAGCCAATTAGAATATGGAGTCGCCGGTACTTCCCTCCGCAGGTGTTTGCGGTACCTCCAAGAAGATTTATTTAAAGGATGCCTAGCAGGTTTTAGGCATTGGTGTCCCCTGCCCCCAAAAGGGAACGGCTTCACTTCCACACAAATGCCCGACTGTAAAAACTTGCTTTAAATTTCACAATCAGAACGGCTGCGTTGGAAGTTCAGCCAGAAACATTCCTGACATTAATGGAAACACGAATTCTTGCTGAATAGTGACGTGAACGAGAGGGGCAGCTGTGTTAGTCTGTATCTGCAAAGGTACAAGGAATTCTGGGACTGACAGATTTCTTTGGGGTAAGCTTTCGGGATGCATCTGGTGAAGTGGGATTTTGCCCACGAAAGCTGATGCCCAAAGAAATCGATGAGTCTCTAAGGTGCCAGGAGAATCCTCGATGTTTTTACTCATCAGGGAGCGATTCTTGGCCAGTATCACCATCCAGCACGCAAAGGACGTGTTTACCAGAAGGCAGAACATCACTGAGGACCCAACAGAACTACACACCAGCCGGTTTGGCTCACAAAATTCATCCCCCTCTTTCCTGCGTCGACTAGCATCAGACTTACTTCCCTGGGGCCTCAGGACGCATTAGAAGCGACGGGGAAGCGTCCCACCCTGTTCTACTGAGTTCAGTCAGGACCCCCTACAGTATAACCCCACAGGAAGGCGGTAGGACTCCACCACGTCCTAGCTACCGTACATTACCTCGACACAGTGCATGGTGTTACGGTGGCGTCCAATGGTTACTTACCTGGCAGGGCTGAGATTCATAAAGCAGAAGAGACCAAGACCCTCTTGTTTACCAAGGAACTTGGAAGTGATTTTCAGTCACTGCTGTTCCATAGTAAACCTGGATATGCCCTTCCTTCCACTCTACAGCCTCTGGCGTGGTCTTACTTTAGTACCATCAACTGGCAACACATGTGGTCCTATAGACTCAAACTGCAGCAGGACCTCCCTGGTGTGATGCCAGCCAGAGCGGGTGTTAGCCAAATCCCTGCCCCATTACTGGGATGGAAACTACCTTGGGGGCTGGAGGCAACAGTCTTTGGCTTTCCTGCTGTACCTGAGTGAGCTTCTCTTGCTCCCCGGAGGAGGTGGCGAGATGCAGGACGTGGTGGAACCTTTGGGTGGCTGCATTAAGGCCGGCTCTTCCCCCCGACACATTTAACCCGTCGGCGTCACCTCCCAGGAGGCTCGGATTCGGCAAGGAAGGGTCCATTCCGATCCTCTGTCTGGGGGGAGACAGCAAAGAAAGAAGTGGGAACACGGATGAATAATCAACCTCACCTGCTCCTAAAGAAAGGATGGTGGAGTCCAAGGATAAATCGATTGGCAGGGTCGGGGGCTGTTCAGAATGGCGTTAGCACTGCCCTCTGTCCAACTTACAACCAACACTGAAGGTGGCACAGTGTAAGAGTACGAGGTACCCCAGAGCTGCCTAAATGAAGCCGTCTGCGTAGCAGGATATGGATTATGGCCTATGGCTTGTAAGGAGACAGGACGGTCCTCACCCAAATGCAGGATACGCAGCTGCATAGGGCACCCGAAAATCTGGGGCACTGCTGGGTCTGAAAGTCCACCCACCCGCCTCTTCCTAGCCCTGTGCGGTGGCTCCGCTTCCTCCGGAGAGGATCTAGCGAACCTGCAAGGGACACAGCCGGCCAGAGCAGTTAGCAGCACGGAGCCTGGGAAAGAGCCGTTCAAGCGGTAACGAAACCATTTTGCAGGCATTTGCCAACCCCAGATCTATCCTGTCCGTTTCTGAATTGATTCTGTTCGTCGACAGGGCCTCAGGGTAAAATCTGCGTAAAATATTTCATCCGTGTGTGGCTGAAGATTACCAAATCACATCTTTTTTTTTTTAAAAGCGCATCCACCCCTCCTCCGGGCTGCTATAAGAACGGCCAGACGGGGTCAGACCAAAGGTCCATCCACCCCAGTGTCCTGTCTGCCCACAGTGGCCAATGCCAGGTGCCCCAGAGGGAGTGAACCGAACAGATACTGATCAAGCGATCTCTCTCCTGCATCCATCTCCACCCTCTGACAAACAGAGGCCAGGGACACCATTCCTTACCCAGACTGGTTAATAGCCATTAATGGACTTAAACGCATGGAGGTTATCTAGCTCTTTTTTAAACCCTGTTATAGTCCTAGCCTTCACAACCTCCTTAGGCAAGGAGTTCCACAGATTGACTATGCGCTGTGTGAAGAAGAACTTCCTTTTATTTGTTTCAAACCTGCTGCCCATTAATTTCATTTGGTGGCCCCTAGTTCTTGTATTATGGGAACAAGTAAATAACTTTTCCTTGTTCACTTTCTCCACACCACTCATGATTTTATAGACCTCTAGCCTATCCCCTCTCAGACTCCTCTTTTCCATGCTGAAAAGTCCCTGTCTCTTTAATCTCTCCTCATATGGGCCCCGTTCCAAACCCCTCATCATTTTAGTTGCCCTTCTCTGAACCTTTTCTAATACCAACATATCTGTTTTGAGAAGAGGCGACCACACCTGTACGCAGTATTCACGCTGTGGGCGTACCACGGATTTATACAAGGGCCATAAGATGGGCCACGGGGGCACCTATTTAACAGTACCACGGAGGGCCCCATCAATCCTAAGGAGATTTCAGATGTGTCCATGGCAAGCAAATGCAAAGAGCGGCTTGCTTCTATAGCCTCAGCGGTAGGCGAACCCCACCCCCACGCTGAGCAAACGAGAGTCCGTTTCCCACGCAACCCGGGTGGGGACATAACCCGCCCCCCCCGTCACCTCTGCAGCTTTGGAAGCTGGAAGATCTCCTGCCAGATGGAGAAGAGGCCCTTGTTGTGGTCCTTCAAGCCAATTTTCATTGTCTGCACCATCCGTGCGCTGAGTTCCTTCTTGCCTCGCCCATGAAGGAACTGGAAAGACAAGCAGAAAGTCGGGCAACGCGACGAACACGAGGGAGGGGCCCGGCTGTAGCGGAAGGAGATTGGGGGCCAAGGCAGGAAGAGGCGTTTGGTAGCATTTGGCCATTCACCCTTGCTAGCTTGTGCTGATCTGAATGGGATGGCTGATCTCTCACACTTGGTCCAAAGCAGTGGGGAGTAACCCACGGCCGGCAGGTGACCTGTCGGGGTTCAACATGCGGCCCATGAGACGTTTTGTCTCCTGCTGCCCACACACAGGGTTACCGGATTCTGCTGGGGTTTTCCTACCGGTGTTACTAAAGTGGCACATACAGCAAGGGCACGTGAAACAAGGTGCCAGATTGCGCATAACGTCGACGGTGAGAGCTGGGCGCTCCCTCTGCATCCAATCAAAGTACTGCTACGGTCCAGTCGGCACCGGCATCCCCCGGCACATTCGAGGGATGCGAGTACAGTGAGCAAACCTACCCTGTCCTGTGAAACCCTCTTGCAGCCCACTTAGATGAAGGGTCAACTCAGGCGACTCACTCGGGAAATGAGAATCGTCCCAGAATAAAAAAAACGGCCAGACTGGGTCAGACCAAAGATCCAGCTAGCCCAGTATCCTGTCTGCTGACAGTGGCCAGTGCCAGATGCTCCAGAAGGAATGAACAAAACAGGGAATCATCAAGGGTGTGTCTAGACTACAGGGTTTTTCCTGAAAAAAAGTGGCCTTTTTTGAAAAAAAAAAAACTTCTCCTGCATCTAGACCGCCGCCGCATTCTTTCGAAAGTAAACCGAAAGAACGCGGCGGGTTTTTTTCGACCACGGAAAACCTCGTTTTACAAGGAAGAACGCCTTTTTTTCAAAAAAAGGCGCTATGGAATGCAAACTGTGCTTTTTCGAAAGACAGAATCCAGACTGCCTGGGTGCTCTCTTTCGAAAAAGCACCTTGCTTTCTCGAAAGTCCTGGCTCTCGTCTAGACACTCTTTTTCGAAAGAGGCTTGCAGTCTAGACGTAGCCCAAGCAATCCATCCCGTCACCCATTCCCAGCCTCTGACAAACAGAGGCCAGGGGCACCAATCCTATTCATCCTGGCTAATAAGCATTGATGGACCTAACCTCCTTGAATGTATCTAGCTCTTTTTTGAACCCTGTTCAAGTCCGGGTCTTCACAAGCTCCGAAAGGGGAGAGCTGCTTCACAGGAGAGCTTAAAGACATTCAGTGAGGCAGATGGACAATCCACGGGCCAACGATGGAGATACTGAGCTTTTCCTCTAAGCTGCCAGCTAGAAGCCGGCCGTGTAACAAAAGTGGCAGAGTCTATACCACCCACGGGTCTATGGGAGGTGGGGCAGCATTAATAATCTCCTCCAGCCAGTCCGTTCATTAGCAGCTGCAGCAGCACGGCCAGGGCTCGGCGAGCGAGGTGTGCCGGGCGGGAGAGCAAGCGCTCCTGTTTCACCTGTGCCGAGAGAAGAGGCCGGTGGTGGCTCTGCCGTACCTGCAAGGTGTTGATACACGAGCGGATATCGTTCTCCGTCTTCTCACACAGCACCGCCAGCGCCCCCGTATCTGCCTTCATGCCCTGCTTGACGGCGATCTACGGACACGCAAGGCAGGGCGTTAGCTCCCAGACCGCACAGGCCTCGCCGCGAAATAATCCCGGGCAGACAGGCGCTTTGGGCGCATACTGACCTCATACAGCCTCTGCACCAGCCGGGAGGGGGCGGTCTGAGGAAAATGTAAGAGGAACGCTTGCTGTCTCAGCAGTCTCAGAGACGGGACGTACCTGCCAAAGGGGAACACAGAAGCCTTTTAAGGATTACCCTTAGGGCGGAGGAAATACCTCCTCTTGAGGGGTTGTAGCAGGTTCTCCTCCCCACCCCACCCTTTGTATTTTACTTTCTATACATTTATTTATTGTGTTTTAAAAAAACTTCGTAAGCCACCTCGAATATTTTAAATAGAGAAACCAGGAAAAAATATTTTAAATAAATAATAAATAAATAAATGAGCAGGTTGCTACAGCCCGGGTCTGCCGCGGAAGCTCTGTCCATAGGAAAAGCTGTAGACCCCAGCATATCCCTAGGGATGTTAAAAAGTGTGTGTGTGTGTGTGTGTGTGTGTGGCGGGGGGGGGGGGGTGTTTGGTAATTGTGTAGTGTGTGGGGGGGTGTTTGGTAATTGTGTAGTGTGTGGGGGGGTGTTTGGTAATTGTGTAACTGCTGGAAATTTCAGCAGTTACACGTTTACGGGGCAGGGAGGGGAGACGGTTCAACAGGAGCCTGTGAGCGCGAGGAGACAGCTTTTAAGCCAGCTCCCCACGTATATCGCCTGCCACAGAACCACGCCCCCACCCTGCACTGCTTAAAATCCAGCTCTCCGCAAGCACCGGCTCCCACCTGTGATACAGAGGCAGCAGCAGTGTGAGGGGGAGGGCCCTTGCGTGTAACCGTGAAGGTTAACTGACGAGGCCAGGCCCACGGGTTAACGGTTGAAACGTGGACACGGCCACATGCCTAATACCCGCTTGGCTGTTCGGGTCATGGGTCGCCCGGGGTTTGAAAGTCAGAGAGAGAACGTGGTGACTGAACGGCTGGTGAGAGGAGGTTTGAAAGGCGCCTTCTCTGGGGAGGTTTGGTAACAGCTTGGCATGGGAACGCGATGGCGGGAAGAGGTGCTCACAGAGAGGGGTGTCTTGCGGCCCGCTGACCGAACGTGCCAGCGTCTCTCCCGCCCACTGGAATTAGATGGAGGAGAAACCAAGACGCGAACGCCGAGGGAGAGAAGAGCAGGGGTGGGGATTTGTTCCCCATAATGAAGCAGCCAGCCTTTCCCCAGTCACACCACACAAGCCACGGACTCCGGGTGGGTGCCGAGGAGGAAGCAAAGCATTCAGAAGGAAAACTAAACCACCACCCTTCTTTATCCCAGTCTCAGCCTCCTGCAAGGCCTGGAGCAGCCAGCCGGCAACTCCCACTGCTTGGCTCTGGTTTTATGCCCCATCCTTCCTCCAGTTTCCTGACCCAGAGGGAGAGGCCCAAGAGAAAGATACTAACTGGTCATTGCAAATGCAGATGATTGGCCTTAATAAGATGCCTCCTTCTCGTCTCCTTTTTCTGCCACTTGCGCCGCCAGGGTTCGCCGCTGGCTCGGTCTCCGTGTCCTTACGGTTGATGATGTTCAGCAGCACGTTAATGGAAGCCTGGAAGAGTTGGGCGAGGGAAAAAGGAGTGAATGTTCTTGAGGGATACAGGAAAGAATGAATACAGCTGAGCTAATTCTCGGCCGCAGGGAAAACTGGGGGTCGGTCGGTTTACTGCAGGGCGGGGCTTTCCTGAGCGGATTTCTCTCCCTCATGGGCTTTAGTCCAAGATCAAGCACAGAACTGGCTTGTGTACAAGAGGTGCCCATTATTGGGGGACCCAATGCTGGCCCTGTGGGGGGATGGGTGCCGCAAGGCAACTGCCAAACTCTACAGTCCTGTGTGTATCCTAGGGATGTTCGCGCACAGTCGTGTAAACGAATAACCGATAAGTTAATCCTAGGGTGTGTCTAGACGACAGGGTTTTTTTGAAAAGTGGCCTTTTTTCGAAAAAACTTTCCCTACGTCTAGACTGCTGCCGAAAGTAAATCGAAAGAATGCGGCAGTTTTTTCGACTACGGAAAACCTCGTTTTACGAGGAAGAACGCCTTTCCTCAAAAGTGCTCTTTCAAAAAAATAAGGCGCTATGGAATGCAAACTACGCTTTTTCGAAAGAGTGTCTCCAGACTGCCTGGGGGCTCTCTTTCGAAAAAGCGGCTTGCTTTCTCGAAAGCACTGGTTGTCATCTAGACGCTCTTTTTCGAAAGCCTCTTTCGAAAGAGGCTTGCAGTCTAGACGTAGCCCTAATGACCACACGCACTCCCCCCCACCTCCTGAGGCAAGACTTGGTGCCCGGAAGGAGACGGCTTTTAAGCCAGCTCCCCACAAGCATCAGACTCCACAGAGCTACCTGCCCCGCCCCAGCACTGCTGCCTCTGATAGAGGCAGCAGTGCGGAGGGTGAGGGAGGCAGCCAGGAGCTGGTACCTGTGGGAAGCTGGCTGTCTTAGCTCCCGTGGAGCAGCCTGCCTGCCCACCACCCCTCTGCCTCCCAGAGAGCGCCCAGGTAAACACCCCTCCCCCCGCTGTTCTACAGCTCTACTCTATCCCTCCCGTTTCCGACTTGCTTAGATCCCTCTCCATCTCCTCCCCACTGCGCACAGCATGCACTGCGGCCGCAAGTCAGCGCCACCTGCTGTCAGGCTTCGGTGTCTCTCAGCGAGCCCAGCCAGGGGAGCTAAGTTCTGGGAGTTGCCAAGCAGAGCGCTGGTGACCAAGCACGATGGCAGCCAGCCACTAAAAGCCAGATTTTTAGAAAGGGATAAAGCAGAGTGGGATCTGCAAAAGCCTCTAGGCACCAAATCCTACGGATCTCAATGGTGTCAGGCAAGCAGGAGTTTTTCTGAAATCTTCTAGGGTGCCTAGCAATGTTCCCTCTAATCTTTTCCATCCATGTGCGGAATAATGTTATGTGCCCCAAGGCATGTGCGGATGTGCACCACAAACCTAGCTGTGAGTGCTCTGCTAATCAAGCTCCCAAACGGCCATAAAAAATTCCCAGCGTACAGGGAACGATGGTGCTTAGATAACTTTCAAAATCTGGCGCTAAGTGTCTCGGTCCCTTTCCTGCTCCTCCAACACAAGTGGTGAGGAAATTGTGGGACCTCCCCAGCTACGAAACCCAAGGCTGAGCCCTCCCTCAGAAGTCCTGGGGCTTACAGTCGGCGCACCGTCTATCTCATCAATGATCAGGCAGTTGGGCCTCTCGTTGGCCCCCAGCACAGACTTCATCTGAGTGGCAGCTTCAATCCGCGTTTTGAAGATGTCCGGGCTGCGGTCGTCGCTGAAACAAAGAGCCAATTGGAGCCGGTTATGTCCCTCTCCAGTTTATACTTGAGTTTATACTGACTCGAAGCTCTCCGGCAGGCCAGGCCGGGTGGCTGGGCAGAAGAACTGACTCACCTGGCGTTCATTTCAACGGCATTGTACCCTGCGTGCTTGGCGATAACATGGGCCAGCGTGGTCTTCCCCAAACCCGGCGGGCCGCACAGCAGCGCCACCTGCAGCGGAGAATGGGAACGCTGAGCAACGCACCCAGCGCAGGAGAGAGCTGCTCGATCCCCGACAAGGGCTGTGTTGCAAGGAGTCACAGCTCCGCCACCTGAAAACTGGTCTGTCTTTGAAGCGACCCCATCTTCCACCTCCCAAAGATCTGGGAACCACTCGGCCTTAAACTCCTTGGCTGTGTCTAGACTGGCAAGTTTTTCCGCCAAAGCAGCTGCTTTAGCGGAAAAACTTACCAGCTGTCTACACTGGCCGCTTGAATTTCCGCAAGAGCACGGACGATCTCATGTAAGAAATCAGTGCTTCTTGCGGAAATACTATGCTGCTCCCGTTCGGGCAAAAGTCCTTTTGCGCAAAAGGGCCAGTGTAAACAGCTCAGATTTGTTTTGCACAAAAAAGCCCCGATTGCGAAAATGGCGATCGGGGCTTTTTTGCACAAAAGCGCGTCTAGATTGGCACGGACGCTTTTCCGTAAAAAGTGCTTTTGCGGAAAAGCGTCCATGCCAATCTAGATGCTCTTTTCCGCAAATGCTTTTAACAGAAAACTTTTCCGTTAAAAGCATTTGCAGAAAATCATGCCAGTCTAGACATAGCCCTATAGTGCTTTATAAAGCAACCCTAGGCGAGGATCCTGATCAAATCCCAGTTTGGGTCCCAGTAACTGTGCCTTTTTAATTCCTGCCACTTCAACTGGAGAGAAAACACATTCTCCTCTTCCTGGCCTAAACGACTCTGTGATACTTCTGTTAAACATCAGCCTCGGCAGCTGAAAGGACTGCTAGAGAGGCGTGTCTTTCATACCCAAGTCTGGCAAAGTGATAAATACAAATGAAAACAGTTCATGTATTCATCAAAGGGATGGGAAAGTCCATTAATGGAATGCATTAGACAGCCTCCTGTCAGCATCAGTGCCAGCAGGGCACGATGGGATGTTTAACTTCGGAGAGTGCTTTGGGATGCCTTCTGGGTGACACACTGTTGTAGTAAGCTGAGAGTCTGCAACATAAAATCAGCAGGCCCGAAAGCTAGTGAGCAAGACTTTGGCTCAGCAGAACTACGAGCAGGAAAGAGGCTGGGTAAAAGAGAAATAGTATACGCCAGGTCATGCACAAAGAACGCCAAAAGGCACCAGGCACATTCCAGGGGGGGTGTAACAGGAAGCCTCACTGAGAAACATCTTGGTACCAAACACCTCCCCACCAATAACATACATACCGACCTAGGATCAGGACCAGGTCGCAATTGACAACATGATGGCTAGTAAGTAAACCCCCGTTCTGTGAAGTAAGGGGCGGTAATTAGGCAACAGAGGGTGGCAACCCGATAGGTCAGGAGTGATGTGTAACTTGTTTGTACCGGTGTATAAAAGTGAACCCCAAAGGGTGATCGACTGACCATGGCGAGGGTCGCTGGAAATCCAGGGCACTTAGCGCGTGTTAGCCCATTGCCACGGCTTACATACGGTGTAGAGGTGCAGCAGCGAGTCTGTTGGCTGACAACTATTATTGTGTGTCACTTGACAATAAACCTACTCTGGTGCTTTCGATCCTTATCTGATTTGTGGTCTCTGGGGGCTTCTTCAGGAGTCTCTTGTGTTAACTAATTGCACACGGTTAAAATGTTTAGACAGGGGAGCACACGCGCACACACGCAGCTAGAAGTTTATCCTCATTAACGGAGTAGAGGACCTGCCAGGCACCCATTGGGACAAACCCCAATTCTGACCGACAACAATTGTGTCTAAGTGGTTAAGATCCCAGTAGGGTATTTATTTAAAGCAATCTTTGCCATGACCCTAATTTACATCCCTTCACTTGCTGTTTATTCCAACAGAGGAGACGCATGCAGTGCTGTTGAGTTTCTATTCTTATTTGCCCTATAAAATCCATTCACGGGACCAATATTCCCCCTAATCGGTTCCATCCATGTGCGGAATAATTTTATGCGCACCAAGGCATGTGTGAATGGGCACCACCGGTAGAAACAAACAAAAAAAAAAAATCTAGCTGTGGGTGCTCTGTTAATCAGCTGGGGAGCATTGGAATTTCTCCTGAGCGATCGCACAAGCACCCAGCTTATAAGGAACACGGTACGGAACAGAACTAAGATGATAAAATGATCAGATGTGTGTGTGATTGCATCCGCCTAGAATGTATTTGCGCAGCACTGCCCCCTACTGGGTAACCCTGGGCCTGCTTCAGTGTATGTAATGTTGCCCTCTAGTGGAGGCCGTTTTTAGACGAGCTGGATAGGCGTAAGCTCGTGCCACGTCGCATCTCGCACATTGCCCTGCCCGTGCGTAAGCCCTGCCCGTGTGTGGAACCATCTCCTTTCACCCAGCCACTAGCCCACCCTTGAAACGTGCAAAAGGCAAGTGCAAGCAGAAGCAGGCAGGAAACCCCCAAGAATTCACTGAAACGCACACGAGTAAATCCACCTCTCTCAGGGTGGGGCAGGGAGCGGAGGGGCCGGGCTACTCATCGGCACCTTGTATTTGGGTCTCTTGTGTTGGTCCAGCTCAGCCTCCAGAATCTCCTCCGTGAACTGCGCCTTGCTCTTCCATTTGCTCTGCGGCTCCTTGGCCTGCGTGAAGGGTGGGCGGGCGTCGGCGCTCGGCTTGGCTTTCTTCACGGGCTTCTCCTTCCCGAACACCACCACGTCCCACAGCTTCAGCCACTTCAGAAGGCAGCGGTTTGTGTACTGAACGGCAGGGGAGGGAAAAGGGCGGGACACGTCATCGAAGGCGCTTGCAGGAGCTGCCGGAGAGGCGAAAGAGAGGTGCGCACGAGACACTCCCGTGTACCGAGGCAGGTCTGCGGACCACGAAGGGCGGGACACCCGGAGATTCCAAGGGGCTATGGAACAGCCATGGCCAGAGCCCTGGGCCCTTTATATAGTTGCCTGAGCATCACACCAAGCACTCTGAGCAGCAAGAAGGGCTGGGAGGGACCAGCATGGTGCACTCCAGGCAGTGAGGGCTGGCTGCCCCAGCTCCACCCCTTCTGCTGAGGCCCCGCCCCTTCTGGGAGCGCAGAGCTGTCCTTCCACCTTGCCCCGGTACTGAGCTGAAAGCATCCTCTGCAGTAGCTTAAAAAGCTACAATTTACGGCCCGCAAAGATCTCAGCTGGGGAATTTTTTCTGGGCACCCACAGGAAACAACCGAACAGCTCGGATCTGAGCCTTCAGGAGGGATTCCTCCTCACCCCAGCTGGACACCCAATACACCCTCAGCCCCATAAGAGGTGAATTAACTACCTTCAGGCATTGACATTTTAACCTTCTTTCCTGAAGGATGCCATTAGGGCTCCGAGGTGGCAGCTCCATCTAGAGCAGTGGTGCGCAACATTTTCATTCGTGACCCCCACAGGGGCCGCCAAATTTGATGGAGTGGGGGGGGGGGGGAGGGGAAGGGAAGGAAGCGTCCCTTTAATTGTGGGACTGTGGCCTCTCTCTTGCCACTCCCCCTGCCCCGTATATGTTGGATACCGAGCCGAGAAGCCAGGAAAAGCAGCTGGCTGGATCCAAGCGCTGTGAACCTCAAGGAAGGCAGTCACAACCCCTAAGGGGGTCGCGACCCACAGGTTATGCACCTCTGATCTAGCGGGCCCAGCACTGGATTGGGAATCAATAGACCCATGTTGTATGCCCCACTCTGCCACTGGCCTGCTGGGTGACTCCAGGCAAGTCCCTGCCCATCTCTGAGTTTTCCCTCCCACCCGTGTCTCTCTCGGCCATTTAAACGGCAGGGTCTGCCACTCACTGTATGTACGCACAGAGCCTAGCCCCACAGGGCCCTGATCTCAGCTGGGGTCTCCAGAAGCTGCCAGAACCAAAATTTGGCACCAGCCATCTTCACAATTGAAGATCTATCCTAAACAACAACCCATCAGGTCTAATGCGCGTAGGGCTCTTACATCATCACTCAGCAGCTCCGTGTAGCGACGAGGCGTAAATCGGTCGACCCACAGGCAGTGCAGCGCAGATTCATCCTCATCGTCAGCACCGTCTGTTTCCTCGTTAGCCTCTAGGGCCTCACTTTCAGCCTCTCCATGGAGGTGACTAAGAAAAAAGGCAGAGGTTAAAAACCTGAGAGCACAGAAGTGCTCAACCCATGAGAGCCGGTAAAGACAGAGCAAAGATCAGGCAATCAATATTACCAGGTCGCTCTGTATCAGCAGGTGTCATCAGAATTTACCGCTCCCCCAATGGGTGTGTCATCTACATTAACTGGAGGTGATTTCGTGTTTCCTTCCAGGTCATTGATAAAATCATTGAACAGCACAGCCAAGAATACATGCCTGCTGGACCCTCTTGAAAACTTCTTAGTACAGTAACACCAGGAGGCTTCCATCTGTGATCAGGGTCCCCTTGTGTTAGTTGCTGTCCATATACAGAGTAAAAGACCACCCCGGTCTCTAAAAGCTCAGTCTACACCAGTGTTTCTTAAACTTTTTGAGACCACGGAACGCCAAACAATAATATTTTTTTTATGCGGAACACCTACGATTTTTTTTTTTTTTTTTTAAAGAAAATTAAGTGAGACAAAAAAAAAAGACAAAAACAAAGAAGAAAAACAAAGAAGAAGAGGTCGCGGCACACCTGTGAGTTGCTCATGGAACGCCAGTGTGCCGCGGAACATAGTTTAAGAAACACTGGTCTACACAGACAGGAGGCGCAAACAGCAGGTGAACAAAAGGATCATCTGGGTACAGATGGGGAAACTGAGGCATGGCATGATTAAGTGACCTAACCCAGAGCCCCCCCCGCCCGATATCCTGACTTCCAGGTCATTCCTCGGACCACCAGAGCAGCCTTCGTCATAAAGAAACACCCTGGAGCACAGCTCCAATTAGCAGGATGCGTCAGGAGCTGAGTCCCGACTGAAGTTTCCTGTGCGGTGATGGAAGTGGCCAGGGTGTGTTGGCTGGGACCCCTGGCAGTAAATAGTACAAGGGCAGAAGGAGAACTGCAAAATGACCCACCTGTTTAATATTTCCGTCAGCCGCTGCGATGCCTCCAAAACCCGCCTCTGGCGCTTAAAAACAAACAGTGTTGGAATGGGAGTCAGAATCACTCTAATCCACAGCTGATGACTTAGCAGGGATTTCGTAAGGAACACTCTGCCCGGCAGGACGGCATAGAAGTTATACTGAGAAAATGTCACTTTGCTTTATTCCAAGAATTAAAATCCATATATTAAAACAGAGCAATTTCCGGGGGTGGGGGAGGCCCTCAAACACCACTTGCTTCTCAAGAAGGCCGCCTCACCTAGTCTGAAGAACCAGATTTTCCAATCTATTGTTTACAAAACGAGCTATTTTAGAGCATGTGACCCTCTCCTGCCTTATTTTGGTCCCAGTGTTCTAGCCACCCAAGAAAAATTCATCCTGCAAGTTTGTTCCTGGACATAAACTCTATGGTCCTTCGGGGTTGGCACACTGACATCCTGAGGGTGTTTATACTGAAACGCAGCACCTGCAATAATCTGATTAATTGTCCTGGGAACCCAAACAAGCAAGATCCAGGACACCTGGGGTCACCAGCGACGGACACAGACTGGACATCCAGCCAAACCGGCTTAAAGACCTAGCTAGAGATCGGTTTGCATGGTGCTCGTTCTCCAAGCGGACCATGCTGATTAGGGATCCGCTTTGCTGATGGTGATCGATGCTTGGAAACCATATCGTATGTGAAAGGAGGGAGAAGGGTTAGTTCAGCCAAAGCGAAGTGGGGGGAAGCCATCTTGAACGTTACTTGAGCCACATTATGCTAGGCAAAGCACTTGAGAATGTAGCGCAAGGAATAAATTTACAAGGGGTGACATGTTCAAAAGCACGTAAGTGACTACGTTCCACTTTCAAAAGTGACCTAGGAATTTAGGTGGCTAAATGTCACTGGAAGCCAATAGGACTTTGGCTCTACGCCACTTATTTTCTTTTGGAAATGTTACTCCAGTCTTTTCCCCCCAGCTCTAATTTCCACCATCAGATGGGAAGCAAGCGGCAGATCAGAAAAATACAGCTGTGGACGATACTTTAGAACATCTGGCACCTTGATTTTCAGGGGTGACCAATTCTGGGTACGTAGCTTAAGACATGTACAGACTGACTCTTTCACAGGTTCCACAAACGCCAATAGAGAATTGCAGAAGCCTACACCATATTGAACTTAAAGATTGAGGCACTCAGAACTGATGCCTGACCCTAGAAACATCAATCATTAGCCGAGAGAAGAGCGAGAAATAGGAACCGGGTGCCATACCTCTTCAGACACTTGCTCCTTCAGGTAGGAAAAAGGCACCCCCAGTAAATGAAGTGGTCTTCGCACGCTCCAGCCCAGAGAATCGGGGAGCTGTAAAGATCATATTTACAATGCACGAGTTCTCATTTCGCCCTTAGCAAGAGACATGGAGCATTCAGCTTTCATCACTGCACTGGAGGCCACAAAACAAACTTAACCAACCCAGCCCCCACTTGCCAGATCCTACCTCCACTCCTGTCCTGGAGTGATCTTCCTTCAGAACCATGAAGACTCTGGTGCCATCAGTAGACGTCACGTTGACATAGTCCTCCAGGATGGGCGGGCGCTTGAGTACCCGTTTGGGGTCCTTTTCAGGGGGTGGCGTCATGCGCAGGGGAGCCATGTCGCTTACGTCCAGGCTATCTGGGCTCAGGATCTTTGTGCTCCTTTAAAGATAGATCGGGAACACAAGTGCCCGTGAAATTAGACGTCCAGCAGGATAGCCTCAGCAAAACTTACTTCCAAATGGAAACCTTCCAATCTCAAACGCCCAAAAGGAGGCTTCATGGCCTAAGTCACCGGGAAATGGCAACAAAGCCAAGCAGGAAAACGCTGGGCGAGTTCCCCAACAAAGCTCTGTCATCCACCCAAAGCTTGCCATGCCGCATTCCCCGCTCTTCTAGCACTGGCGGTTCCTCACGCAGCCCCGCCAACGTACCAACATGCCGGCCTGCGGCACTTTGAATGCGGACACCGCAGGCCCCTCCGCACACCATTCCATCTTGACCCTCTTCATGTCCTAGAAATTCCAGTCCTCTCTTCCCTCCTTATCCAGGCCCCTGAACCTGACCCAGTGCACCCGACATGCCCAAGTGACACTCAAATATCACTGCAGTGAGCATGGTACCAAAATTGAGAGAGAGACTTCTGCTAGTCCAGCCCTGGACCCCTGAGGGGAAGAAGCTGTCTGTGCTCTTAGTTCTGTGAAGGGGGCAGGGAGAGGAGAGGAAGAGAGAACGGACTAGGGTAAAACCACCCAAATACTTTTCCCTTGAACCCAAAATGGAGATTTGACCCCCAGCTGCCTAAGACTTCTAATTTACCACAACAGTGTAGGTCCAAGACCGATTACTGACTGTCCAGGGCCTTCCTCGCAACAGGGACAAAACAATGAGAAAAGGGATTCCGGCCCTGTTCACCTGGCACTCGGCGGTTTGGAGCAGTCTCCGGGGGAAGGAGGTGGGGTAATATCATCCTGAGGGGAATCAGGAACGGCCAATTGGTCCTCTGCCCCAAAGTTCAGCTTCTTAACAGCTTCAAGTCTTCGTCGCTTTGGCTTAGGAGCTGTTTAACACAAAAGACAATGGGGCGGGGGCGGTAATGCTGATTACAAAAGGCAATGTATTTACGGAAAGGTATTTACAACGCCTCTCATCTGAGGAGCTCAATGCACTTAAGCATAACAGCCGCCATACTGGGTCAGACCAAAGGTCCACCTAGGCCAGCATCCTGTCTTCCAACATTGGTGAATGCCAGATGCCCCAGAGGGAATGAACAGGACAGGTAATCAGCGAGTGATCTAACCCGTCACCCATTCCCAGCCTCTGACAGAGGCTAAGGACACCATTTCTACCCCTCCTGGCTAATAGCCATTGATGGACCTAACCTCTATGAATCTATCTAGCTCTTTTTTGAACCCTGTTAATGTCCTGGTCTTCACAACATCCTTCAGCAAGAAGTTCCACAGGTTGACTGTGCACTGTATGAAGAAATATTTCTGTTTGTTTTACACCTGCTACCTATTCATTTCATTTGGTGACTCCTAGTTCTTATGTTATGGGAACAAGTAAATAACCTTTCCTTCTTCACTTTCTCCATACCTATAATGGTTTTATAGACCTCTATCATATACCCCTTTGTCTCCTCATTTCTAAACTGAAACATCCAAGTCTTTTTAATCCCTCTTCATATGGCAGCCATTCCAAACCCCCAATCATTTTTGTTGCCCTTTTCTGAACTTTTTCCAATGCCAAGATCTCTTTTTTGAAACGAGGCGAGCACATCGGCACGGAGTATTCAAGATGTGGGCGTCCCATGGACTGATATAGACGCAATAAGATATTCTCTGTCCTTTTTTTTTAAATGATTCCCATGCATCCCCGTTTAACAGATGGGCACAGTGCAGCCAACTGACTCGCCCAGCGAGTCAACAACAGAGACAGGAATGGAAGCCGTCAGCCCAAGTTACCAAGCCCATCCTGCTAAGACATAGAAACGTTTCTTGAATTGGTGATTCCGGGCAGTCAATTTTTCCGGTGAAAGGCCATGCCTCTGGGGACTGCTCCGTGCCCATCTTTGCAGTGCCCTGAGAACAAACCTTCAGTTGCCTCAGAGATGAACACGGGCTTGGGAGATGGGTGGCAAGTGTCCACATTACCCTCTAGGGGTACGTTTAAACTACATGGCTCCATTGATGGAGCCATGTAGATTTGTTGTTTTGGCAAAGGCAAATGAAGCCGCGATTTAAATAATCGCGGCTTCATTTAAATTTACATGGCTGCCGCGCTGAGCCAACAAACAGCTGATCATGTTTGTCGGCTCAGCGCGCTAGTCTGGACGCTCCCCTGCCGACATCAAAGCCCTTTGTCGGCAGCCCCGGTAAACCTCATCCCACGAGGAATAACGGGGCTGCCGACAAAGGGCTTTGATGTCGGCACGGGAGCGCCCAGACTAGCGCACTGAGCTGGCAAACAGCTGATCAGCTGTTTGTCGGCTCAGTGCGGCAGCCATGTAAATTTAAATGAAGCCGCGATCATTTAAATCGTGGCTTCATTTGACTTTGCCTACAACCCTAATCTACATGGCTCCATCGATGGAGCCATGTAGTCTAGACACAGCCTAGATGAGAGCAAACAGGGCCAAACTAGCCTTATGCCAACAGCTGGAGCTGGAAAGGGGAACAGTGGCTACAAAAGGCATTTAAGGTACAGCACCAACTGGAGCCAAAGGGAGGCACACAAGGGCCTCGCCTACATGTCTGTACAGCTACCCAAAGAACATTTCCAAGACATACTGAGTGCAGCAGGAGGCTCGTGAGGAGGCCAGTTCTCCAAACACTCCTCCTCCGATTCATGCAGGAGGTGCCGCTTCTTAGAGTTAGGTTCCAGAAGGCTCTCCACGGCGTCCCCTGGGTTTTTAGAGTCCTTTCCCTGGCATGGCTTGCCATGGGAAGCAGCAGAGTCCTTAACCACATCCCCGGCTGAGATGGCTTCTTCAAACGTCTGCCTTTTGCTTCGGAGCTGGGAGATTTTCGGGACCGATGGCTGAGACGAGCTACCTGGAAAAGAAACTACAGTGATGTATGTGACCCCTCTGTATGGGGGAAGCAGCCATGAGTAAGCCTGATTTTAGGAGGCGCCACACAGACTGCCAGCGGGCACGCACAGCACTAAACCAGTCCTTTCGCCCTGCTGTGCTTAACAGGTTTCTTTTGAAATCCCATCTACATTTGCTAGTCAAACCTCATCCCAGGTCAGTCGTGCTCCAAACAAGTTTAAAACACAGATGCTTGCCCCAAAGAGATGGAACCTAAGCGTGGGTGGGTCCTATTAAGACACATACAGTGCATATTTTTAGGGCATCAAACCCTGCCAGAGAAAATTCATTGTTAGTCAGGGAGCACAGACAAGGTTCAAGAAGACCAACCTGATGTACAACGGCATTAAGTACCCACTGCAACATGGCAACCCCCTATCTGGGGCAAGTCTCAGAAGGGTAGTCCTGTTCGTCTGGAGGACTAACATTTTTATTAAGGCATAAGCTTTCCTGGGTAAAGGCCCCTTCTTTTGAAATCCCATTGGCTAGTCACACCACATCCCAGGTCAGTCCAGCGCCAAGCAAAAATTAAAGACAGTTGCTTGCCCCAGGGAGATGAGCCCTAAGTATGGGTAGATCCTATTAAGAGAGGTACAGCGCACATTTTTAGCATGCTCTGTGATGGGGGCATAAGCTTTTGTGGGTAATCTGCTGGTCTTTAAGGTGCCACAAGACTCCTCATTATTCCTGGGGCAAGCAGCTGATGGATCCAGGCTGCATCTGCCGAGACGCCAGGCTGAACTCTGTAACAGACCTGGGGGGGCAGCTGCTCTCCCTCCCCCCGCAAGCAGAACTGCCACCGCCCCTGCCTCCAGCCTGCACAGCTCCCCGTGCAGAGGAAACAAGGCAGCCCCGCGCCACCCACCTTCCAGCTCCGCCAGCACCTCCAGCTCGTCCGCAAACTGCTGCTCGAAGTCATCTTCAATGCCGTACAGCTCCGGCTCCTCCATGGGCCCAGCGCCGCCTTGCACCGCCCGGCCGGCTCCCTCCGCCCCAGCCGCCCTGCAGCTGCAAACCCGGCGCGCGCGCGCCTCCGCCTCCTCCTCCTCGCGTGCCCTTCCGGGGAACGTTCCATCCGGCCGCTTCGCGGGCCGCTGATTGGCTGCCTGGCCCCTTCACGCGCCGCGCGGGCTCCGGCTAGGGCGGCTCGCGGCTGGAATGGCTACAATGTAGCCGCGGCGCCTGTTCCGCCCGGCCCGGAGCGCGGGGCTGCAGCAGCCGCAGGTCGGTGGCGCTCGGGGCGTTGGGGATGCTGGAGGCGGGTCTTTGCTGCAGGGCAACCCCCGGGGCAGAGGGAGGGGGTTGCATGAATTTCCTCCCTTCTCTCCCTGCTTGCACCGGCCACCCCTGGGCTGTGCGGGCAGCGGGAGCACGAGTAAGTGGCCTGGACCGACCCCCCCCCCTCGTCCAGCGAGAGGAAGGACGCACTTGCCTAGGCTAAGGGCTGCTGCTGGCACGTGATTCGTAAATTGACCTCATCACAAATGAACAGCCACCCCCTGCCGGCGCCTCTGCTGTTGGCGGGTAGTATGGGGGGTGAGAGCTGGTGGGGGAGTAGTATGGGGAGTGAGAGCTGGTGGGGGGTAGTATGGGGGGTGAGAGCTGGTGGGGGGTAGTATGGGGAGTGAGAGCTGGTGGGGGGGGGGGGTAGTATGGGGGGTGAGAGCTGGTGGGGGGGGGGGGTAGTATGGGGGGTGAGAGCTGGTGGGGGAGTAGTATGGGGGGTGAGAGCTGGTGGGGGGTAGTATGGGGGGTGAGAGCTGGTGGGGGGTAGTATGGGGGGTGAGAGCTGGTGGGGGGGGTAGTATGGGGGGTGAGAGCTGGTGGGGGGGGTAGTGTGGGGGGTGAGAGCTGGGGCCACACGGGGATGTGGGTACCCACATCTACGGCCTGCATCCTTTTTCCTCCAGCTGTGCAGCATTGGAGCCTGAGTGCGAGCAAAGGAAGCCTCATTGCTTGACACACACTCAAACGATCCAAAATATGGGAGAAAATACACGTATAGAGGGGATAATCTTGTACCGTGCCCTGGAGCGGTGTTCCCAGTACACTGAATGCTTGGGCGGCCACCCAGACCAGAGTCATCAGATTTATTCCGTACGTGGATAGGAAAAACATTAAAGGGAACATTGGCCTGGAGATGATGGATGGGAGAGTGCATGGTGCTGAGATGAAAGAACACAACCCATGCTATGTCCCGATTGTATTGACGGCTGTCATTAAATGCACACTGGTATATTTCACATCATTTATTGTAAGCAAACTGTTCATTATCTTACCGACAACACTGGTGCAGCCATTTGTCTAGTGCAAAGACAGAGCCTTTGTTATAATAATTAAAAGGATTTTAAAAATCCAAGTTACCTTTCACTCTTTATGGTCTTTGCATTTTGTCTTGCTTGCAGCTGGGACTGTCACTTTGGTTTCAAGTTTTTAGGGCTGCAATTTTTCAATTTGAGCCAATAGATGGATCCATATTTATATTTCAAATTCATTATTTCCCAGGGATTATAATTTTTTACTGGCACATTAATGCTTCTGTTTGTTTTGGAGAAGCTCTGCTTTACAGTGTCTACATTTCTGATCTGCCCCCCAGTCGGTGTTAGTTGTAAATTCCACGTCAAGGGGTGCATTCCTTATTTGCATTGTGGGAGCATTTAAGAGCCTCATGACACAGTTATGTGAGGTTCTGTACAAATTTTTAATTATAAGGGCTTTTAATTCTCCACGCATTGTGAGTCCCAAATGCAACACAGGGTATGTCTACACTTGCTCTCTAGTTCGAACTAGGGATGCAAATGTAGGCAACCGAAATTGCTAATGAAGCGGAGATTTAAATATGTTTCAAAAGTGATCAACGCGTTAGTTCGAACCAGCTGTTGATTGGAGTAACACGCCAGCGAGATCATGCTAATGATATTTAAATCCTCGCTTCATTAGCAATTTTGGTCGCCTACATTTGCATCCCTAGTTCGAACTAGGGAGCAAGTGTAGACATACCCATAGAGAGTAGAAGCAAGAGGGTTTGCTGCCCTATGTAGTAGGGATGTAAAAATTGAAAAAAAATAATAATAAAGTGCAGCTGATTGAAATTCAGTCAGTTACATGGTTAAAAACTCAAATGGGCTGCTGGCCCCATAGGCTCTCAGCTGCAGCCGGACCCACAGGACGCCAGCAGTGGCCAGGAGTTTAACCAACAAGGTTAACCAGTCAAGATAATGCTTATCGGTTAACCGGTTAAACTCTTTCATCCCTCCTATGTACACAGCTGGAAGTGGAGAGTCCATTCACATCCCACACTAGTGCATAGTGGAGCACGGCCTGAGAGCAGGCGTAGTGCCAGCCAGACAGATGGGCAGGAGATTAGCCAGAGTGTGTGCAGATGTGAACGATAATAGTGCACACACTATTAGTGCACACACTATTAATTGTGTTGTCATTGTGCCCATCAGGGTTGCATTGCGATCGCTGCTGTTTTAACTAGGGATGTTAAAAGATGTTTAAGAAGGTAACCGTGTAACTGCTAAAAAAATCATAGTGGTTACGCACGTTGTAGGTTTCGCAGGATAAAGCTTAAGTAAGTTTCATACTGCGGAGCCTGCAGTGAAGCCTTGTTGGGAGTGGGGCCACCAGTGCCTGCCTTCCCGGGAGGGGGGTAGAGTTTAACTGATGAGCATCGTTTAAATCAGTGTTTCTTAAACTGTGTTCCTTAAAGGGGTGGTGCCTTTTTTTTTTTTTTTTGTGCTCAACAAAAAAATCCTTGGTGTTCCGCATAAAAAAAATTATTGTTTGGTGTTCCTCGGTCTTAAAAAGTTTAAGAAACACTGGGTTAAATTCTAACATCCCTAGTATTAACCTAATTCAAGACAGGGATGCCAACTCTCCTGGACCAGATGGACCAGTTGCCATAGCCGCAAATTGCGTCTGGTCTGTCTGGTCGGGAGAATCGGCCACCCAACCTGCCCCAAGGAGCTTGCTGTCTCTCTATGAGAGGACCCGTCAAGAGGTTGTAACAAACAACTGCGGAAACGAGGCTGGGCCAAGGGAGGCATGGCGTTTGCACCAGCTGGCGAAAGGCAGTGCTTCTGCCCTGCATCACAGGAATCCAGTGAATGTTTGAGCCGTGTTTATGCTTTGGGTTGTTTTGTTTTTCAGGATTTTACAAACGAAGGAGCGTGACCCGCGTCCTTCCCTGCAGAGGGCCATGGAGCCGGGCAGCATTGATAATTTGTCCATCCTATACCAGAGCTCGGACTTCATCGTGGTCAACAAGCACTGGGACGTTCGTATCGACAGCAAGATGTGGTACGAGAAACTGACCCTGCAGAGCCAGCTGAAGCACCGCTTCCCAGAGCTGGCTGACCCAGACACGTATTACGGCTTCAGGTAGGTGCAGCTGGAAGGGCAGCGCCCCTCTCGCCACAACAGAGGTGCTGTCCCGCGGTTCTAGAGTCATGCCCTCTCCGAGACAGCCGTGATGTCCCAGGAACAGGCAGCTTGCAAAAACGGGGGCTGTAGAGAGCTGGGGGGTGAAATGTTCACAGGCCAGGGCGGTTGACTTTGAAATGGGCTGCTAGAACAGATTCGTCCCAACAAAAACCCTTCGGAACGTGCTCCAAGTTGTGACCGTTTACCAAGGCCGACCCGCTGGAACAGGAGACAGGAAAGCCAGGAGAAGGGGCAAGAGAGAACATTTAAAGCCCCCGAAACCTGGGACAGGCGAAGAGCAGAACGCATCCCACGCAGACAATGCTTGGTGGATAGGAATTAGGGCCAGCCGACTTTATAGCTCAAGCACTAGGGACTCCTACGCTAAGCTCCGGAAGTCCCAGGTTCAAATCTGCCTGGTGGTGGTTACGCTTGCACCCAAAAGCGTAGCAGCAAAAACAGACTCCGCCAGCCAGTAGAACAGAGGGGGTTTATTGCTTCTCCGGGATACAGCCCAGCACAGACGTGACGAGGCTACGAGTCAAGGCCAGGATGCCTCAGACCCCTTGGGTTAGGGGGGTCCATCGCCCTCCTGAGACCCTCAGCCCAGGTTGTTCCCTTCACGTTCTCCAGCCAGAAACTGCCTCGCTCCCAGACCCTGCCCCCAAACCAGGTGTTCGTCTCCACCTCCCTCCCTTTGTCTCTCTCCTGGGAGAAGAGCCTTGTTATCTGGTCAGGCTGGTCCTCGGGCGAATACACGTGATGAGTCAGTAGGAATCACACAGCACAGCGCAGGGGGACCCCGGGTTACAGAGCAGACGGCCTCCCCCACTACGTCACAGCGGGTGATCAAGTTGAATCCCCGGAAGCCCAGATCCTCAGTGGTATTTAGACACCTAATTCCCACTGAAATCATGAGAAGTCACACGTCTGTGAGGATCAAGGCCGAAGTCAGGGAGTTAAGGCGCCCGCGCAGTACTATTAAACTGGGGTCCCTCGGCCCACGGGCAGTCTGGGGAGGAGGGAAGACAATCGTTGAGAGGTGCCATTTTATAATCTTCACCCACACACGAATGAAATGGTTTTAGCGCCAATTTTAAATGCCGACAAACAGAACATTCAGAGCTGGACAGGGTGTGCCTGCGGTTCAAATCCCAGTGAAACAGCTTCATTCCCATGGGCATGGCTGTTCCCCGGGCTCTGTGTGCTGCTCACAGCTCTGTCAAGCTTTTTTTTTTTTTCCGCTTGGAAATTAACCAGATCCTCTGCAGAGGAGGCAGAGCCACAGAACAGGGGTAGGAAGAGGCGGGTGGGCAAACATTAAGACCCAGCAGGGCCCCACATTTTCCGGTGCCCCTGTGCAGCTGCGTATTCAGTGCCTGGGTAAGGACGGGCCCGGACTTCAGTGCGCAGATCCTGTGGGCTGATGCCAAAGCCATTTGGAATCCCTTGATTTTAGCAGAGCTCCGTGCCAGCGGAAAGCGTCTCTCTGAGCAGCTTTCCCTCGCAGCTGTGAGAATGGGCGCTACCCAGCAACCCAACTGAGAATTAAAAGTATAGATAGACCCGGTAGAAGACGTCCCTTTGAAATGGCGCCTGGGCTTGGGCCAAACCCCAGCATCTGCCAAAGTGTACCAGCTCCGTGGATTAGCCTATTGGGGTAGGACTCTCAAAGTCGCCTCTGGGAGTTAGGCGCGCAAACCACTACACCAGACTCCGACAGTATGGGGGAAAGAGCCAGCTGTGGCTGCCCGGCATCCCGAGGAGAGTGTGTCTGACTCTCTCTTGCGCTACCTGTCTCTCCTAGGTTTTGCCATCAGCTAGACTTTTCCACCAGTGGGGCCCTCTGCGTTGCGCTCAACAAAGCTGCTGCCGGTAGCGCATACAAGTGTTTTAAGGAGCGGATGGTGACCAAGGCCTACCTTGCTCTGGTAAGCGTCGCCCTCTCTGCCTGGGCTCTGTCATGGTCCTGCACCCTCTGGCCATCGTTCGTGGCATCCCGCCTTTTTAATGACAGCGTTATTCTTCGAGGTGCATAAACCGGTAGTTTGTCTGCTGCAGATTGGGATCCTGCAGGCACATCTGGCTCACAGCTGTTCAGGAGCAACACCGGTTACTAAGAGCTAAGCTATACCAGAAGGCTCAGGGAACACGTAAAATAAGGTCGGGTGACTGGCTTAGTTTTGGAACCTTCTAATTCCCCCTCTTCCTATTCGCTCCATGTTTGAAGGCCCAAACTGGTTTCTCTGAGTCTTTCTTCTAAAGGCTGTAGGGACCCCCCCCCCCCCCAACCCGCCTTGCCTTGCCCAGAGCAGCAGCATTTCCGGACAAAGCGTCTCAGAAAGGAAACATATAGTAGATAGTTGTCCCTTTTTTCACCCTTGCTGGCCCAGTGGAGTTACAGCTGTTGCTGCCCCCTGTGGTCACTGTGCAATATAACTGTCCCTCCTACCCGATCCCCCCCTTTCCATTTTATAAGAAACAATCAAATTCCAGGTACATCCCATTGTCCTGGCACAACCACACCCTGACTTTGCTTCACGTTAGGAGGAGAGGAAGCTGCCCACCGAATTTGGTGGTCCCAGCTCTTTACCGTTTAGGAGGAGTTCTTGAACAAACGGTCTCATGGACAGATGGACAAGGATTCCTTCGTCTTAGTAGCTGAGGAGAAATGTGGGTGGTTTCCTGTGCCCTTGTGCGTTATTCCCTTTTGAATCTCGTGTCATGAAATGTTTTTAAACTCTTCTTTTTAATAACAATGACGCACACAGTGGAGAAGATGGGCATCAGAACTTGCACCCTGACTCACCAAAGCATTGAAGCATGTGTTTAACTTTGATGTCATTGGGATTTAACCCTACACATAAGATATGAATCGAGAGGAGGGAGATAAATGCCCCAAAGAGATCAGCTCTGGTCCAGGGTAGCAACGGTGGGTGCAATGTCACTTTGTCTCAGCTGAGCCAGGAAAGCCTTTCCCACTGTTGCTGTGTTTATAGATATGAACTGAAGGGAATCATGTCGCTAGCAATTTGGCCGAGATTAATTCAGAAACAACGAGTAGCCCTGTGGCACCATAGGGTATGTCTACACTACAGCGTTATTTCGAAATATCTTATTTTGAAATAGTTAATTTGCAATAACACATCTACACACAAAATGCGTTTTGAAATAGCGTTTTGCTTTTTCGAAATAGTGCGTCCACACTGAGTGGACGCTGAATCACATTTAAGGCCGGCCGGAACCAGGTCCAGCAGGGCATCAGGTCAGGAGTTACTTTGTGTGGCTGCTGCCTGAGGCTATCTGAGGCCTGTGCTTAAAGGGACCCCGCCTCCCCCGGACAGCCAGGTCTCAGGTTTCCCTGCTTGCTTGCCTACCTCGATGAGGGACAGCAAAGCATTTTGTCTCTGCATGCTCTGGTTGCCCTCACTCGGGACACCACAGCGCTCTGCAACATGGAGCCAGAGCTGCCCCTGGGCACTGTGGTGCTTCTCATGGACGCGTTGCTGTGAGCCTGGCTGCACATTCTGCAGGCTGCCATCTGGAAGGTATGGGAGAAGAGTGTTCTTGGTTGAGGCTGGAGTGGCCACCAGGGCACCCTGGGAAGGCTGGAGGCCCCCTATTTCGAAATAAGTGTCTACACAGCCCTTATTTCGAAATAGCTATTTCAAATTTGGCGTTATTCCTCGTGGAATGAGGTTTACCAAATTTGAAATAAGCGCTCCGCTATTTCGAATTAATTTCGAAATAGCGGTTTGGCTGTGTAGATGCTAGGAAAGTTATTTCGAAATAACTTTGCTGTGTAGACATTCCCATAGAGATTACCAAAACTATAGATGGTATCATGAGCTTTCGTGGGCAAAACCCACTTCTTCCAATGAGCATGAATGGAGAAACACAGCTACCCCCTCTGAGACATATTAATTCAGACCCACTTTGAGGCTAGGAATGTTAAAAATCGTTTAATGCAGTAAACGTGGAACCGCTAAAAACCTCTCAGCAGTTATACGCCCGGGCTCTGCGGAGTGGGGCTGCCAGCTCTTGCCTGCTGGGCTCCCAGGACGGAGGCTTCACTGCCCTGCCGGCAGCTGGCTGAGTTTAACCGATACGATTGACGGATAAGCCTCCGCGTATCGGTTAAATGGTTAAACTCGGACATCCCTATTTCAGACAAACGGCTTTAGCGTCGCAGGAGAAAACAAACATGCGTTGAATAAATGTCGCTTCACGCTGCTTCGGAGACAGAATCCGTTTGTCCAGCAGACCTGAGGGATTTCCTCACAGAGACATCACAGGAAGTACTGTTGGTGTTTGTGGCCAGAGATATCGATGCCCACTGGTTGTGTTGCAGGAATTAGGAAGCTCTAGTGCAAAAGCCTCTCTGGTAACCCACCTAAGATTTTATATATGCTTGTGAGAGAGTCGGTTCATGGATATATGAGTATTGCTGTGAGAGTGCGTAGTCGTGGGATTTGTGTGTCCGAACTGTATTTTCTGTGTCATATTAACAGCCGGCTGCTGCCGCTGTTTCAAATCAAGTACTTAGGTTCTGATTTGGAAATTGCCAGAGCAAGGTAGATTCACTAGAGTCCAATGGACTCTACAGAGACGCAGTGGCCTGCGTGCGCACTGTTTCAGGATGGGAACCTTAGCGTGTAAGCGCTTTGGGGCTGGGGTCTCCCCTTGGGTGTCAGCGTGATTTTTGTGTCATGGCTCCGTTTTCATGGGGGAACAGTTGCACCCAGAGTTGATGGCCCAGAAGAGGTTCCAAGTTTTGGTTTCAGGGTCCTGGAACTGTTCCGAAGTGAGTTTCGGGGGGGGGGTTTGTCCCGTGAATGAACCCACGCTCTTCTGTCTTGCAGGTCAGGGGGCACGTGAGGGAAAGCCGAATGACCATCCACTATGCCATAGGGAAGAACACCACAGAGGGCATGACCCACATGATGTGTATCGAAGGGACGGAAGGTACGCGGGGGGGCCTTTTCGTGCACTCTTGTCGCTGCTTGTCTCAGGAGACGGGCAGCGGGGGCGGATCGGCCTGAACTCCTATTTCCCACCTTGTCCTAGGCTGTGAAAATCCAAAGCCGTGCCAGTCCGAGCTGACCGTCCTGGAGCATGGATCGTACAGCGGCGACCCCGTGACTAAAGTGCTTCTGCAGCCGCTGACGGGTAAGAGCTAGAGGGCTGAGGCGGCCCTAGCATGGCGCACTATAGAGCAGGGGTCGGCAACCTACGGCATGTGGCAGGAGCTCAACTCCCCTCCCGCATGTGTACGGAGGCTGCGTGGCGGGCAGCAGCTTCTCTGGTGGCCCCGGTCAGGGAGGGGCTGGTCTGCCAGGCTGGAGTGTCCCTACCTGTGGTGCGCCACGCCCCACAGAGCTGGAGCAGTCGCTGACCATAACTAGGAAGGGTGTTGTTAACCATTCACACCCCTACTTTGAAGGGTTTAATAGTTGGGCTTTATTGGTGTGTGTGTGTGTGTGTGTGTGTGTGTGTGTGTGTGTGTGTGTGTGTGTGTGTGTGTGTGTGTGTGTTAAACCACCCCACTGGTGGCCTTTTTTGAGCTTTTACTTAATTTTGAGTAAGAAGTATTATTTTTTGTATTTTATAGGAATACCTATCATTATTTTTAAATTTTTATGGTAATGATTGTTTATGGTGTTAGTTGCTTTATTATTGTCAAAGGGATTCAGGGTGTTTATTTTGAGTTTCTCTTTTTATTTTTACTTATTTTATGTTTAATATTCATCGCTTAGCATGCATCTGCACAGCCCCCTAAACTTGAAATAAGATATGCAATTTGCGTGACGCAAATCTCATATCTCATCTCAAATCTGTTTTGAAATTTGGCGCATCCGCACAGCATCGGATTGCAAAATAAACACGCTATTTCGAGCCATCCTTCATCCCTCGTGCAATGAGTTTTGCCGGAATGGCGAAATAGCGCACCCGTTATTTCGAAAAATATTTCGATGTAACGTGCAGCTTATGTAGCCATGCAGTGTAGATGGACCCTTATTGTTTAAAAAAAAAAAAAAAAAAAAAAAGCGAAACTGTGAAAGCATGAGAGGACAAGCCGGAGCGGAGACCAGGGCAGGAGGGTTAAATCTCGGCATGCCACTTCGGAAAGGTTGCCGACCCCTGCTCTAGAGCCTAGAGCAGGGTGCAGAGCTGTTCTGCTGACTCACCCTGACGGTGCGGTTGGGTGGGTCTCATCTGTTAAAAGACAGAGTCTCTCTGAGGCAAGAAAGCTGGAGGGAAGGAGCAGGAGATCCTGCTCGGAGAAGCCCCAGTCATCTGGTGTTTCCAGCCCTGGGCCTCACTTACAGGGTTACTCGGTTCTGCACCGAGGAGCAGAACCATTGGGGGTCTAGGAGGAGATGAAAACCAAACTCCGTGTCAGCCATGACCTAAATGAGCTCTTGAGCCCGTGTCTCCAAAGGTCAAAGCCGACAGCGCGTTCTCTTCCAACCACACAGGGATTCGCTCTCCGTGTTTGGACGCTGCGTCCTTAACGCTTTGATTCCCGTGTTCCATTTAGGCCGGACACACCAGCTCCGAGTTCACTGCAGCGCTGCCGGACACCCCATCGTGGGGGACTTCACCTACAGCTTGAAGAAGGACAGCAGCCCGTACAGAATGATGCTTCATGCCCACTACCTGCGGATCCCTGCCGGCAAGGAACTAATTGAGGTGAGAGCTCCTGACCCCTTCCTGACCTCGCTGGATAGCAACTGGGTCCCACACCGCGTGGTTCACCGACTGGACGAGATGATCCAGGAACTGAAGGACAAGACCCTCCGGGTGGAGGAAGAGGCAAGGCACCGGGAAGCATCTCTTAGTAGCGGGGAAGAGGAGATGCCCAGCAAAGCCAAGAGCCTGGAGACGGAGGAAGAGCGAGCCAAGTGTGAGCAGTGGTTGGCAGAGTGGGCCCTGGAATGAGCTGCTGCTGGTGCTATGCCTTTCAGACCCGCTCCCCCGTTTGATCACAGTGGCACCTGGCCGATCCCCATCCCCCCAGCACCCAACACGTTGCCGCATCAGCACGTTTTTATGCCTCTCTCCGAATGGCGCTTCCAGGGGTTCATGTCTGGGAGTGAAATTGGACTGAATTTTAGCACCACCTGGCATTTTGGTTTTCATGAGTGAAACACCACCCCACCCCCTCCGGGGGCACTTTTCCTTGCTCTGCAACTCAGCGATAGGATCGCAATGTTGTGCACCGTATCCGAAAAGAGGCAGGAGCCCTGGCACTTTTGTTTTAGCGCTAAACCTGCTCGCTGCATGTCAGCCGTTACGGAGCTTGGGCAGAAAATGGTGGCGCTTCTTTCAAGCCCCTAGTCTGAAACATTGCCAAGATCCAAAGGGAATCAGTCATAAAGAAGAGGTGTGAACCTGATTTCTTTCTGGCTGGAATATTTCGATCTGCTTTTGCTTCCCCATTCCCGTCTACGGAGCGATCGCATGCACTCGCTGACTCCTACTAGCTATTGCTGTCTTCCAGTGCAGGGTGTAAGGAAGGAGCATGTAGCATTTTGCACTGATCCCGCTAAAAGAATCAGCCGCATGCTTTGCCACTAATTCCCCATGCGGGTGAACCCCAGTTAAACCACCGCTAGGAGGTTCCTCTGATGGGCGCGCGTCGGACTCTAGCTTTCCCGAGTCTGGGCCTGTCACCGCTGCATTTAGACCATTTGTATTTTTAAAAGGTTTTACATGAATGAACACTGATGAATTTTAAACTTTCTATGGAAATTCGACACGGGATACAGTCCTGTAGTATTTCCGCAAGGCTATCAGTCTGATGTTTGTAACCTCACACTTCTAGTACCGTGGCACTAGGAGCAGATTTAAAAATACCCAACACCCCAAGACTTTTTCCTACGGGTGGTGAGATTTTATTACACCCTGCACTGCTACGCTCCTTTTCCAAGAGCTGGTGCTTGCCTGGCGATGCACATCTGACTCCTGCTTAGAACCAAAATGGGCATTTTCTGCAATTCTTAGCAGGAAATCACAACCCGAAGTCAATTCGTGAAAAATCACCTTTCTCTCCTAATGCCTGTGACCAGGCACTGCCCGGCTTTCATCACTAGATGGTGCCAGAAGAAGCATCAGGCTTCAGAGACCCCCTGTTTAAATTGTCTTGGGATTCCAGCAGTGAGACTAGAGGAAAACCCACAAAACCGAAGGAGTGCTAAGGGGCGGATGCTCACAAACGAGAGCGAGGAAGCTTTGATTTAAGGGGAGAACGCAGTGTCCCTGTTTTGGGAGAGTCGCGAATTGAGGGTTTGCCTCACCCGAGGAATTTCCTTGCTTTGCAAATCTAATTCATATCTTCTGCGGGGCCATTTTTAAAACTTTTTTCTTCAGCGTTTAACGGTAGTTTTGAAATAATGGGATAACGTTGTCCTGGAATTCTGTGAGCCAGGCCATGGATTATTGCGACAGTAAACCAGGATAGCCCGCTTAGATCCACTGTGCCCTGTGCATCCTAGTATTTATATTGCACCTGTCACCTTATTAGCTAAGCCCTGAGCTGTCACATCAGTGTACGCCTGTAGGGTCCCTTAATCCCCAGCCTATTGTGCAAGTGACCATGCGAACCGATTCAGTGTGGTAGCCATGCTAATCCCAGGGTATGAGAGAAGCCAGGTGGGTAAGACCAACCTCTGGGTGAAAGAGACAAGCTTTTGAGCTTCTACAGAGCTTTTCTGAAGGTCAGAGTTAAGGATACTACTTCATCCACCTTGTCTTTCTAACGCTGCACCCTCTCGTGTCTAAGAGAATCCACCTGCGTGTTGCCCCAGATGAGAAATCTGTCCGCGGGGAGAGGTGAAAGAACTCCCATCGCTACCCATGAGATGTGGAAACGAACATTCTGTGGGGTCACTTCAGTCAGTGGTTTTCAAACTTTTTTTTCTCATGACCCAGTTGAAGAAAATTGTTGGTGCCTGCGACCCAATATAATTTGACTAGTGTGAGCTCCGGGGTGGGGCCGAGGAGGGGAGCTTTGGGCTGTAGGAAGGGGCTCTGCTTTTGGGGGAGGGGTCAGGGCTGGGGTAGGAGGAGCTTAGCTTGAGCGGCTCCCGGTCAGCGATGCAGCGGGGGGGCTAAGGCAGCTTCCTGCCTCTCCTGGCACCGCAGACCAGGCTGCGCCCAGAAGTAGCCGGCAGCAGGTTCCCAGCTAATGGGAGTGCGGGGCTGGTGCTCAGGGCAGGGGCAGTGCGCAGAGCTAGGTGCGTTCTCCCCCCCGCCCCACCTAGGAGCTGGGCCTGCTGCCGGCCACTTCTGGGGTGCAGCGCCATCTGTGGTGCCAGGACAGGCAGGGAGCTGCCTTAGGCCCACCACTGCTCTCCTGACCCCCCTGCAGCACCGAGCCCCAGTGCTGGGTTGTGACCCCTGGTTGGACAACCACTGACTTCAATCAAGCTTGGTTTGGCTGCATGCTTGTATTTTTGCCCCTTAGAATGGCTGTGGTCACTTGTTTCCATAGATACCATTGGATATGTCCTCAGTACAGTCTCAGCTGCAAAAATAATGCGCACTGGCCTGCTTGTTTCCTGCACCGTGGCTGGTATGTTCCGCTTCTGGACCACATGGAGCTCAGACTGCCACACCCACTAGAAGGAGGGTTCGTGTCCTATCGGATTACTTTTCATTGCACTACAGGATGCCTGTGCGTTTCTGCAGCTTCCGGTTGCTGTGTGGACTTGTCTCAGAGGGGGCGCTGGGTTAGTCTGCATCTGCAAAGCCAATGAGGAGTCCCGTGGCACCGTGGGGTGCATCTACACTGCACCCGTACCTCGAAATAAAGCGCTGTTCTGAAACGTCCCTTAACCCTCGTGGAACGAGGTTTACAGGGACGTCAGAATAGCGAGCCCGTTATCTCTCAAAATAACGGGCGAGCTGAAAAAGACGTGCAATAGCTGTTTCAGGATACTTTCGGAATCCCAAAATAGTGCTGTGGTGTAGACATAGCCTTGGAGATGCACGGACTCATTTGGGCCTCAGCTTTTGCGGGTAAAAACTACTTCACGAGATGCATGATGCTGATGGTTTTGAGCCATGAAAGCGGATGCCAAAATAAATCTGTTAGTTTCTAAGGTGCCACAGGACTGCTTGTACGGACTTGCTATGAGATGGGTTCTTAAGAGAGCCATTTGCCATCAGCTTTTGATGCGTTGATAGGAGAATCTGCCTCTTTGGCACTTTATTGCTTGATATTTTGTGCAGGTGTCACCGATGGTTAGGGCTGGAGAACACCTGGGTCATTATTTTTCATGGGTCTTCCCTACACTATTCCCACTCAAGCCTGAAGCAGCGATCAGCCCACGGATGAATGGGAATTGATCCTGAGAGACATTCGTTAGGAGCAAAGCGTGGAGCAAATTTTAATAGCTACGGGAAGCAGACTCCAGCTCGGTTTGCTTTAGGATCTGAGCCTCCCCATTGAGTATCCGAGTTCAGCTGCTGCTGTTTTGCAGGAAGGCAGAAAACACCTCTCTTGCTCCAGAGTCTGCTGGAGATGGGGTGAGTCAGACGACGTGACCGGCGTCCGTTGGCTGAGGCGTGATTGTCAGAGTCGTGAGCTGGAGGAGCACTGCATGGATTAGCATTGGCTCTGGGCAGTCCTGATTCTCAGCATTACTGGCTGGAGGTTACATACCGCGCCTGCACAATAGGGATGTAAAATCCTGGTTAACCAGTTAAACACTGTGGTTAACCGGGCTGGAGCAACCCCCTGCCCGTGGCAGGCCGGGTCGGGCAGGGGTAGCTGCACTGCTCCAGCTGGGCCAGATCCACCTCATTGTGGGCAGGTGGGGGCTGCTGCCTCCCAGCCAGGCTGTTAGTTAACTAGTTAGCGATAAGCATCACCTGCCAAGGTTAACGGGTGACATCCCTACTGCACAGGCGGATGTGAGCTGTCTGTTTGGAAGGAGATGGGGTATTTGGGGAAGTAGAGGACCAAAGGATGAGAAGTTCTTTTACCAATAACGTCAGCACCAAAGGTCCCAGCCACACCCACGCTGCACACTCTGTGTATGGGGGGGGGGGAAGCGTAGGGAGTGAAAGCCGCTGGGAAGTACCATAGTCTGAGGAGATTCCTTTAACTGTAAGCCAAAGATGAGCGCCCGTTTTCTGAGTAAAGTGACTTCCCTGACCCGCATGGGAAGGGGAAATTCACTGTGGGGGAGAGACGGCACAGACAGTCCTGGGCAATTCAGGGCCGTGCGCAGGACACGTACCCATGGATGAATCGTACCCTGTAAGAGATGTAGAAAGTGTCCTACCAGCATATGTGTGAGGGGGGGGGGGACTATTTGGCTCACACTGGAGTGTGTCTGCCTGTGCCCACGAAGATCTCAATTTGTCCTAGCTGTGATGATCCAGTATTCACACGGTCGCCTCCCCCCACACACACAAAGAGGAAATTAAGCCATTGTCTGGGCCACCCGATCGGTGAGTTGAGCGCCCCTCCGTGTTCGTTCACCTGTTGGCCGACGAAACTTGTCCCACATGTTTGAAATCTTGAAAACATTCCATCCAGAACCCTGGGACCAAACGTAGGGGCAAAGACCACAGCACGTTCTGCCTGCTCTGCACACTCGGGAGGACTGACGCTTTTTGTATTGCACTTTTATCCAAGGCTGCAGGAATGAGAGATGAATATTTTTCTCCTGAAATTTTCCGAATTGTGGATTGAGAAATATATTTTGCAATAACGCTTTCACACGCTTCCACCCTGGCACCTGGTTGGACAGTGTTTGCTCTTTTAAATCCTCATCTGTGAGTATTGTGTGGTAGAGATTTGACGGTCACTTCTGTTGGGAAATTTGTTAGATGCCTTAAATTGATCTAGTGATGTATTTTTAACGTGTGGTGGGTTGTTCTTGTGGCTGTGTTCTGTGACATTTTGTAAATCTCAGGATAACCGTTGTTATTTATTGTTAATGCATATGTGGACATTCCTGTATTAAACCACTAATTGTGCACCGTGTTTGTACCCAAGGCCTGTTTAGTTTACACACACAGGCTACATCTAGACTGCAAGCCTCTTTCGAAAAAGAGCGTCTAGACTGCAAGCAGTGCTTTCGAAAAAGCAAAGCGCTTTTTCGAAAGAGAGCACCCAGACAGTCTGGATGCTCTCTTTCGAAAAAGCCCTGTTTGCATTCAAGAACGCCTTTTTTCGAAAGAGCACTTTCGAAAAAAGGTGTTCTTCCTCATGAAATGAGGAGTACCGCCGTCGAAAGAAAAGCTGCATTCTTTTGAAATTAAATCAAAAGAACACGGCTGTAGTCTAGACGCAGGTGAAGTTTTTTCGAAAAAAGGCTACTTTTTTCGAAAAAACCCTGCAGTCTAGACACAGCCACAGGGTGTTGCACGAAAGGGATGCTGTCATATTAAAAAATAAACAGCCAGTGTTGTTAGCCCCTTAGACAAAGGCAAAGCTTTCTACACTGCTCCTCCTGGTATCCTCATGCGTAGCTATCTCCATTCGACCAACGCTACTGAACAAGTTTCCTTTGCTAAAGGAACAGACTCCGGAGAGCACCAAGGAGAGTCCAGTAGGTAGGTTCAGTTCCGTGCTTCACCCCTCATTGCCTGTGAGACCTTGGGATGAGTTGGGTTGTTGCTCTGTGACTCAGTTCCCCACCGGAGTAGTGGCAGTAGGACTACCCTTCCCTACAGGGGAGGTGGGAGGAGGCATTCATGAAAACTGGGAGGTCTGCAGTGGCGAGGATCAGCTAAGGACCTTAGGGAGAGAGGCCATTCCCTCCATGGTGATCTTGTAGGGAAAACTAAGGATGAAGCATAGTTTAAAGTGCTTTGTTCATTGGAGACCAGTTATTGTCTTTATAATCTTCCCTAGCAGGGGGCTGGAAATTATGCTCTCACCAATATTCATAGCCTAAATCCGACACTCCGTCCACACTCTCACACTTGCTGAAACCAGACACTCTCTTCGCACCTCTGTCACCCTGTGGATGTTATATGAAAGTGGATAAGGAAAAGTTATTTACTTGCTCCCATAACACGAGAACTAGGGATCACCAAATGAAATGAATAGGGAGCTGGTTTAAAACGAACCAAAGGAAGTTTTTTCTTCACACGGCACACAGTCAACCTGTGGAACTCCTTGCCAGAGGATGTGGTGAAGGCCAGGAGTTTCACAGAGCTCAGAAAAGTGCTAGATAAATTCATGGAAGATAGATTGGTCCATCAGTGGCTATTAGCCAGGATGAGTAGGAATGGTGTCCCTAGCCTCTGTCAGAAAGAGAGAATGGGTGACGGGATGGATCATTTGAGGATTCCCTGTTCTGTTCATTCCCCTTGGACACCTGGCATGGGCCACTGTCGGCAGACAGGACACTGGGCTAGATGGACCTTTGACCTGACCCGGTCTGGCTGCTCTAATGAATGGGACTTTTGATGGTCTTTATGAGTTGCCTAAACCAGTCACCTAGAGCCAGGCCGCCTGGGACAGGTGGGGAAGGGACGTGTCTCCCCCCCGCTCTAGAACTTCACGGGCTCTTTACAGTGGAGTCTGACCCCTCCAAGCTCACGTTCCCTTTGCTCACACTTGAGTCCCTGTGCCTCTCGGATGCTGCTTCCACGCCTCAGAGCTGCGAGCGAGGGAGCAGCAGGGGTGTTCTCTGCGCACCGCCCGTGGCGTTGCCTCGCCCGGGCCACGCCTCATGCTCCAAATGCCCGAAATGTGACCGCTGCAAGCCGACTCGACTTCCTCCTTGCAGCGGCAGCCCCCGCCGCGCTCTCCAGCCCCCTCCACTCCCCTTCGCTTGAAGCCAGCTAGCACTGATTTGCCTTTGAGTCTCCCAACGCGCAGCCCAGGCACGTTCAGGCGGGGATTCCCTGGAGTGGGTGAGAAGCAGGTTTGGATGCCAAGTGACAGGAGATTCAACCCCCCTGCCCCCACAGATCCCTGATTAAACCCTGGAAGGCAGAGCAATTTTTGGCAGTTCAAGAAAGGCCACACCAGCCAGGAGGGGCTTAAGGAATGAGCCCAGACTGGCCCGGCTGGAATTCCTTGGCTCCTATCTGCTATGAAAACACAGGCTTTCGTCCGGCTCCGGCTCGCAGGGAAATCCCACCCATCGCAGTGCCCGGGCTACGCTGTCGCAGGCCCTCGTCAGTAGCGACTCGAGGGAGAAATAGGGAGCAAGGGGCTTCACCGCTAACGAACGTTTAGCCAATTGTGAGGAGAAAAAGGCTGACAAGGCCCTCCGGGAGGTGAAATTAGCCCTAAGTATTTAAGGAGAAGAGCCGGTCCCCACCTCACTGGGAGGGAGACATGGGGATTTGGGTTCTTTGTGGGATTTCCATCGTAGCTCACGCTCACGCTCAGACTCTTAATGCCGACAGCCCTGCTAATCGGCAGCTCGCCATGCACGGAGGTGGATGCAAGCCCAAATTTCATATATCTGCAGGGCGCTATTAATGCCTCCAGTCACTAGATACGGGGCAGGCAATATAATTTTTTGGGGGGGAGCAACTCCGAGAATTTGGTAAGGGGCCCAAGGCTGCACTGTTCCATGACGTTAATGGCATGGAGCTTGGGGTAGGAGTTTGGGGTGCACAAGGGGGGGTGTCTGGGAGGGAGTTTGAGTGAAGGAGGGGGTTGTGACCTGGGGTAGAGAATTGGGGCGCAGGGTCTGGGAGGAGGTATGGGTGCAGGAGAAGATTCTCACCTGGAGGAGAGGTGCAGGGTCTGGGAGAAGGTTGTGACCTGAGGCAGGAGGGCAGGATGGGAGGCAGAGGGTTAAGGGGAGGGAGGCCGAGGCTCCGACTGGGTCACAGGACAGTGGTGGGCTGGATGCTGTGGCTTGGTGGGCCAGTTCGGGGTCATGGGCTGTATTTTGCCCACCCCTGTACTAGATTGAATCTCACATCCCCGCTGCCTTTAAAAAACTGCTCTATTTTTGATTGAGGAGCGGGCTGGGAGCGGCTCTACAGAGTCCTTGTCCTTTTGCTGATCGGGTCAGTGGGGGGAATCAATTACGACAGAGCTTGTGGTAACAGCATGTCCCTTAGGCGTTGGCCTGCGACTCCCCCTGCTTGTTTGACACAGGCTGCCGAGGGCTGTCAGAGGGGTAGCAGGTGTAACAAACAGCTTGTGGCCGTGCTTGGGGGTGGGCCCAGATACCTGTCGGTGAAAGGTCTCCGAATCTGGCTACCGATCTCTTTCGTGGCCATGTGTGGAACTTCCCACCAGCTGGTTTTATGGAATCTTTACCTTACAGATTTACATTACTGGGGGTGAGGGAGAATGAAATTGACAAGAGACTCAGCATTGTTCACAGGGAAGTGACGAGAGGCTCCTTTTGATGCCATATTTTCAAAAAGAGTCCAAAACTCCTGAGTCTTGTCACGAGAGCTGCCCCAGCCTCGTTCCTGAATACGTTGCGCTGACGCAGAATTGTATTATCGTTATTGGGCTAAGCCTCACAGCGCCTCTGCGAAGCCGTCAAATCATAGTCCCCCGTATTACCGGTGGGGAAACTGAGTCTCAGAGAAAGTAAGTGATACAGGAGCAGGTCAACATCAGAACTGGGATTAGAACCCAGAGACGGAGATGGACTCATCAGTTGTCCTCATGGAGTCATTTGCTCAGCTCTGCCGACGAGGGTCAGATACCTGTTATTCAGCCGTTTCTCGCACCGGCCTTTCCCCAGCAGGAATAGGCCATAGCGCTAAAGCTATGGGCCAAACACCCTTCTGGTGTCATTCTACTAAAGTGATTGGAGTTACCGCAGTGGAGAAACTGGCCCTTATTTAGTAACCTGCAACACAAGTGGTCCTCGGTATCTTTGGGCATCCCCAAAGTGTCCAGTCGGCTCACAACCAGCGTTCCCTGTAAGCCGAGCACTTTGGCGGTCACCCAGGAGAGATTTCTGTGCCGTCCAGCTGATCAGCAGAGCGCCCAAGTGCCCACACCCGGCAGTGTGTGTTTCTACTGGTGGTGCACATCTACACATGCGTCAGTGTACATAACAAAATTTATTCTGCACACAGATGGAAAAACATTGAGGGAACATTGCTCACATTTCCTTGATAGTCATCTACTGGTGCAGCTATTTGGAAGCTTATCTCTGGATTTGGTACATGTGCAGCCATGGGGTTATTCCTCAGTGACCCGCACTTTCTGTTCTTTCTCCTCACCTGGAGGATGAGGTCCTTGCTCACTAATAACCTTTAATATTATTGCTGTAATAATCAGACTTCGCTGGAAGGAGAAGTGTCTCCCAGGCAATGCCTGCATGGTATCGTTCTCCTGAGCCAAACAAGACAGACGCATCTTAGGCTACATCTACACTGCAACGGTATTTCGGGATGCAGGAGTATCCCAAAATAGCTATCCCGTGTCTTTACAGCAAGCCTGTTATTTCAGGTTCGCTATTCCACTGTCCCTGTAAACCTCATTCTACGAGGAGTAAGGGACGTTTTGAAATAGCACTTTATTTCGAAATTTGGCACCGTGTAGACATCGCCAAATGATGAAAAAAGCCATTTCGAAATAGCATCGAAATAAGATACGCAATTTACGTAGCTCAAATTGCGTATCTTATTTCGATTTACAGTGCCGTGTAGACACACCCTTAGGATTTAAACATACTAGTCATGCGTTGGGGCACAGATGTGGTGATTTGCCCATTGGAAATTCCACAGGTAACCAGATAGAAAGGTGAGAGGTTTGTTTTACTTACCTTCAGCTAGGTCAGGGAGGAAATTGCAAACAGGAGTGTTATTGATAATAGTCTTTTTTTGTAACGCTTAGGCTGTGTCTAGACTGCACCCCTTTTGCGGAAAAGGGATGCAGATTAGACACAGAGCAATTGCAAATGAAGCGGGGATTTAAATCTCCCCCGCTTCATTTGCATGAACATGGCTGCCACTTTTTTCCAGCTCGGGGCTTTGCCAGCAAAAAGCGCCAGTCTAGACGGGGATCTTTCAGAAAATAAAGCCTTTTCCGAAAGATCCCTTATTCCTCTTAAAATCAGGAATAAGGGATCTTTCGGAAAAGGCTTTATTTTCCAAAAGATCCCTGTCTAGACTGGCGCTTTTTTCCGGCAAAGCCCCGAGCCGGAAAAAAGTGGCAGCCATGTTCATACAAATGCAGCGGGGAAAATTTAAATCCCCACTGCATTTGCAATTCCGACTTGGCTACTCTGCATCCCTTTTCCGGAAAAGGGTGCCAATGTAGACACAGCCATGGTGTTGCGAGAGTTTCCTGGTTAAGACTGCTGTGTTTATTCTGACCAGTGACCCATAGAAGTGGTGTGCTTGTGCGGTCACTCAGGAGAGATTCCCATGTTGCCCAGCTGATTAGCAGTGCACCCACTGCTAGGTTTGTGTTTCTCCTGGTGGTGCCCATTCACACATGCCTCGTACACACAGCAACATTTATTCTGCACGTGGATGGGAAAATCCGCACAGGGATGGAAAAGAGGAGAGGGAACATGGATGCTGAGCGATGGCTACTCAGTATCACGCGCATTAAGCCCCTGCCGTGTAAGCAATGAGCTGTCAAGGTCCCCGGGCTGCGTTCTCATTCCCAATACAAGACCTGACCTCGGGTGGCTAGCCTTAGGCAGTCAAAGGCCTTTTCCTGTAGATCCTATCACATCAAACAGGTTTCTGTACCAAATCACTCTGCCAGGCCGCTATCTTTACGGGAGATCATTCTAAAATAGAAACCCAAAATGCCAGGCCTGACTAACGCGCTGCTTGGGGGGAACCAGTCAGGCAGGTTGGACGTCCCTTTGTCATTCCCCAGACAAATAAGAAGCTGAAGAATGAGAGCCGCACGCTCTGGCGTTGCGGGACTGTGCTAGGAACCCGGAGGCGCGGCTCACAGAATCCCAGGGCTGGAAGGGATCTCGGGAGATCATCTAGTCCAGCGGTTCACAAAGTTTTTTCTCTCCTGGCCCAGCTGAAGAAAATCATTGATGCCGCAACCCAACATCATTCGACTAGAGTGCGGGCTCTGTGCTGGGACAAGAGGGGCTTTGGAGTGTAGGAGGGGGCTCTAGCTTTGGGGAGGGCAGGGCTGGGGCAGGAGGGGCTGACCGTGAACAGCTCCGATTCAGCGGTGCAGCGGGGGGCTAAAGCAGTTTCCTGCGTCTCCTGGCCCCGCAGACCATGCCGGGCCCAGAAGCAGCCAGTTCCCAGCCAACGGGAGTGCGGAGCTAGTGCTTGGAGCAAGGGCAGCGCACAGAGCCCTGTGGCTTCCCCCTTTCCCCCCGCTGCCCCATCTAGGAGCCGGGCCTGTCACCGGCCACTTCTGGGGCGCAGTGCACCCTGTGGTGCCAGGCCGGGCAGGGAGCTGCCTTAGCCACCCCTCACTGGTCACCTGACCCCCTGCAGTAATGAGACCCAGCGCCCGACATTCCCCCGCCCAGTCCCGAGTCGTGACCCTTATTTGAAACCCCGTGTGCTAGTCCCATCCCTGTGCTCTTGGCTGGACTAAAGGCTCGTCCACACTGGCAAGTTACTGCGCTGCAGCTTTCTGGCTCAGGGGTACGAACCCCCCCCTACACACACACCCCCACCCCAGCGCAGCAGTTACCACACTGTAAAGCGCTACTTGGAAACAGGGTCCCGGTGCTGTTCGCTACTCCCCTTGTGGAAGCTGTTTATCGACAGCGCTGGGCGAGCGTCCTTCCCGCTTGCCTGCTGTGACCGCACTGCTGCTAGGGGTGCCAGATGGTTCCACCCAAAATACCGGACCCACCCCAAAAGAAAAAAAAAGCACGGGGAACATTTTGTGGAGGGAAAAAAAAGCAAAATTCAGTTGTGGCCCCTTTAATTGACGGGCCACTCCCCTGCCACACACCCCATCCCTGCCACATGTCCGTTGGGCACCAAACTGGGTAAAGTAGAGTATACTGGACATTTTGTGAGTCCAGTATTATCTCAATTTCTTTACCGGACAGGAGGCGCAAATACTGGACTGTTCAGTTCCATACCGGACACCTGGCAACCCTAACCTGGCGTTGGTTACACTTTCATCTTAGAACTGTAGACAAAGCTGACGTAACACCTAGACCAGCCCTGACAGCCCTGTGTCTAACCTGCTCTTATGTATCTCCGGTGGCGGAATTTCCACAGGCTCTCAGCAAAATAATGCAGCGTTTCACCACTGAGATGGGACATTTTTCCGAATGTCTAATCTAAACCTCGCTTGCTGCAATTTGAGCCCATCCTCAGAGGGTAAAGAGAATCATTTTCCTCCCTCCTCCAACCTTATAGGTACTTGAAAGCTGTTGTCATGTTCCCTCTCCGTTTTCTCTTTTCTAGACTAAACAAATCCCAGATTTTTGTCAATCTTCCCTCATATATTATGTTCTCTAGACCTTTCATCATTCGTGTTGCTCTTCTCTGGACCCTTTCCCATTTCTCCACGTCTTTCCTGACGTGGTACCCAGAACTGGGCACAACACTCCAGCTGGGGCCGAATCAGTGCAGACGAGAGGGGAAGAATGGCTTCTTCTGTCCTGCTTACAACACTTCCGCTAATACTTTCCAGAATGATGTTGGCATTTTTAATTTTTTTTGCAACAGTGCCACACTGTTGCCTAATATAGAAAGTCCCCAACGTACGAATGGGTTGTGTTCCAAATAGGGATATAAGCGACTAGTCGACAAACAAAAGCTTATCAGATAATCGACTAGTCCCTCGACTGGTTGCTTCCCCACCCCTTGCTGCCTCTCTGCAGTGGGCAGGGAGCAGGAGCTGGTGCTGGGGGAAGCCAGCTTAAAAGCCAGTTCCCCCATCCAGCATCATCTCCATAGGGAGCAGGGGGAGGCAGGGAGGTAGCGGGGCCTGGGCATGAGCCCAGAATCAGCTGGATCCCTGCTCACGCCTAGTCTCTGGTTTTTAAACGCATTAAGAGCTGACACAGAAGGGGGAGGGGCACAGCACAGCTGGGGGGACCCAGCGCCTGGGACAGCTGATTCCCTCCTGCTGAGCTTTGCCCTTTTACATGGATTAAGAGCTGACAGGCTAACCCCACTGCGGCTCCCTGCTTAGCAACTAATCGACTAGTCAATGGAAAATCCATCGATTTGTTGATTAAACTACATTTAACATCCCTAGTTCCAAAAGTTCCCCTGAAAGTCCGTTGTTTAAGAACATAAGAGTGGCCAGACGGGGTGAGACCAAAGGTCCATCTAGCCCAGGGTCCTGTCTGCCCACAGTGACCAATGCCAGGTGCCCCGGAGGAATTGAACAGAAATTGGAACACATTGGAACGCATTTTCCCATAGAATCAATGTTATCAATGGCATTTACGTTCCCAGGCTAGCTCACGAAAGCCTATTTAACCCAAAATGCAGCTGAAATACTGTATATTTGCAATGACAAATACACGTTGAGCCTCTCTAGTCTGGCAGTCTCTGATCTGGTAACTTCCGTGGTCTGGCATAACTTTAGTTAGCTGGATGTCCACCGAACATGGGTGTGGCTGAAGTTTCCTGAGGCTCCATAAAGTTTGTTTCCAGCCACCAGTCCTGGCTTTCAGTGTTCTGTGCTGTTCTTTAGCTCTAATTACCCCTAATTGTCTTCTAAGAGCCCAGTAAGCAGTGGAAGAGTCGGTCATGCTGTTAGACAACATTAACCTCTTGTAGTTTGGCAAATTCTCCGGTTTGGCACCGGTCAGGTCTCGAGGGTACCGGACAAGAGAGGTTCAGCCTGTATTGTTATAACTTTCTTATTCATCATTGTTAATGCTGCTGTGCTAAACTTGTTGTCTTTGGTGGGAGTTTTGCCTGAGTAAATGCAAGGACAAAGAGAAAGTCAAGGGGTGACTTGATTTAAAATCTATAAGTACCTACATGGGGAATAAATATTTAATACTAGGCTCTTCACTCTAGCAGAAAAAGGTCTAACACAATGCAGTGGCTGGAAGTGGAAGCGAGACAAATCAGACTGGATTTTTGACAGTGAGAGTAATTAAGCACTGGAACAACTTACTGAGGGGCTTGTGGGATTCTCTGTCACTGATAATTTTAAAATCAAGATCGGATGTGCTTCTAAAAGATCTGCTCTAGGAATTACTTGGGGGAAGTTTTAGAACTTGTGTTTCACAGGAAGCTAGACAAGTCGATGATCACCATGGTACCTCCTGGCCTTGGAATCTATGAAACCTCTGGGGCTAGCTCATTATAATAATCAGGGCTTGACAAACGGTGGCAAAACCTACTCGCCAGCCCTACACTGCGCATGTGCAAGACCCGCATTGCGCATGCACGCGGCTCCGGTGAACAGGGCGACCGGCTGAAATCTACTCGCCACGGGCGAGTAGATTCAGTGATTCGTCGAGCCCTGATAATAATCATTATTATATTTTATTAATAGATGGCTTTATGAAGACTTCGGAGAATCACAGAACTGGAAGGGACCTCGAGAGGTCATCAAGTCCAGTCCCCTGCCCTCACAGCAGGACCAAGCACCAGACCAACCCTGACCGATGTCTATTCAACTTGCTTTGAAATGTCTCCAACGATGGAGATTCCACAACCTCCCTAGGCAATTTATTGCAGTGCTCAACCACCCTAAGAGTTAGGACGTGTTTCCTAATGTCCAACTTTGTTCCTTCTCAGGCTGCAGCAAAATGTGCCGCAGTCCCAAAGTAATTTTCCTCTTTCACTGGATGAATTTGCAGCTGGACCGGTGAGGAACATGGACTCCTAAGGGTCTCTTATCCAAAATAACTCCTGGGAGCACGGGCGGGCCTGCGGGAGGGATTGGCATCCTTCCCCGACACGCCCTTTTCTCGGCTTCTGCATTTCAGCTGTAAACCCCCTTTTTGCTCTACCTGGAGGAGGGGGGGATGGGGCCATGGGAGAGGCTAATCCCCTCTCCTCGCCATGGCAACCATTTTCTATTGAGAATCATTTGTTGTGGGTAACACTCCTGCAAAGCAGACACCGCAGGGTCTCACCAGTAACAAAGGGGAATGGCTCAAGGTGTCTTAGCAAGGGCAGGGATTGTGTATTTGTCCTGTCTGTACAATTTGCAATTGCTTCCAGCCAGTGTGTAGCTTGACAAGCCCTCCTCTTGTAGGAGCCTTTTCAATTGCCCCCACAGGTTCGCCTTGACATGCAGATGAGGTAATCGGATGGCTAATTAGCAGATGCAGGTTTTGAGCATGTAGACACAGGGAGCATAGACAGTCTGGGAGGCCTAAGCTGAGAATTTGACCCTTTTTCTTTAACACAGTGACTTCAGCGTAGTGGACTAATAATCCAAATCAGAGTTGCATGCGGGTCTTGGTGGCAAATAGAGGAGTAACAGTATTTACACTAGTGGAAATTAGTTCAGAATTCAGCTCTGGGATACTAGTCCAGGAAACAACATACTATCTCATCTGAGAAAGTGGGTGTTAGCCACAAAAGCTCATGGTGCTATATATATTTTTGTTAATCTCTCAGGGCATGTCTGCACTAGGAAATTATTTCAAAATAACTTCTTTCGAAATAATAACTCCTAATATAACTATTTCAAAATAAGCTCATTCCCCAAGGAAAACAGGAGTTAATATTTTGAAATTACCAGCCATTATTTCAAAATAATGGGGTGGGTAGTGTAGACGCTCCGCTTGTTATTTCGAAATAAGGTACGTTATTTCAGAATAATTCCCTAATGTAGACCAGGGCTAAGGTGCCACAGGACTACTGGTTGTTTTTAAAGCTGCAAACTAACACAGCTACCCCTCTGATACTACATGTAGTCTACTCCAGAATTGGAGTAGGAATTCTCAGTGAGAAAGAAAGAAAGAAAGAAAGAAAGAAAGAAAGAAAGAAAGAAAGAAAGAAAGAAAGAAAGAAAGAAAGAAAACTATTAAGCAGGAGAATACAATACAATGCAGTACCAGTCCACTGCTCTGTTTTGTAGACTGTCTACAATATATAAACTGTATCTCTGACACAGGTTAAAGAATTTCCACTGACTTCAAAGAAAGTTCTGACTTAGCAGGGAAAGCAGAACCAAACTCTTTCTCATCTGTTGAATTGTTCCATGAAGGAATTAATTCACTCAGAAGGAAGTTCAGACTAACAGGTTTTTTTTAAAGAATCTTTTCCAAAGCACCATTTGAAAAACCAACTCTTGTCCCACCCACTGCCTGAGAACAACATCCCCCACCCACCCTGGAGTGATAAGACCAGGACAGACCTGTTCCTTAACATTACTCATCCAGGGTCAGGGACATCAGGCACAAACAGAAGGTGAGTTTGCAGCCCTCCTGGTAACAGGTGAGTCAATATCTTTATTTGGGTTAAAGAAATTTAACTTGTATAACTGCAGGAGAAAACAGATGCCCAGAGTGGAGCAGTGATGAAAATGAAAACGATATTGACTTGATAGCTAATCATACCATGGAATAGCTAGAATGTACTCAGACTAGAAGTTTATTAACTGTCCTGTGGCTCAGTGAAACATGGATGCTGTGGATTGTGTGAACAGCCTATCGATCTGCTCATGAGCTCTTTATTTTCTACCTGCTATTTCTAGCTGATCTGATTGTCTCTGTCTGTGGCTGGGGTAGAGAGGAGATATGACACCGAACTGGTCTCATGCTGGTTTTTACCGATTTAATTGTACGGAATTCCTTCTGATCTGCCATTTAGAGCCATACCCAGTGGCGGTCCTTAAGGACGTGGGGGACCCTTCTCCCATCAGAAGAGGGATCAGTATTTTTGTCTGTTCCATGAGGAATGCTGAGAAATGAGTTCATGGGAATTTGAGAGGGCGAGCAAGGTTCTGAGCATAGGTGCATTGACCCGGGAGTGCTAGCTGGGTTTGTCCCATCGCTTTAAAGCCGTAGAAAGGAAACAATCACCCCTTGGACGCAGGTCGGCATTTGCACTGTTCATCTTGATTCAGGCGACCGACTGGCTGAGCAGGAAACTATTCTGCACAAATTCACGTGGGAATTCCAGGGATGGGACCCTGAGTCTTCTCGTGTGTTAGGGAAATGGGGAGGCCAGAGATGAAGCTGGTCGGAATCGGCACCCATCAGTGGAACATCTGCCTTGGGATCTCGTTAGCAAGCTGCAGGTGCTTAGCCTGTTTGTGGGGTTTGGCAGGAATTCTTGGGCTCCCTCGCTGGGTGCAAAAAGCAAAATGGCCTTTTGGGGGCCACGACAAACACCTTTGAGAGGCACAGGTTCTTGCAGCTGAGGGAATGGGTAGGCAGGCAGGAACGCCAATGAAAGGCCGGGTAACCCTGTCCCTTCTCCCGGACCATCCTTTCACAAGCCAGAGTCCTGACCCTCCTCAGCGGAACCAGGGAGAGGAGTGACTGGAGTGTCTAAGGCAGGGGCCAGCAAGATACAGCCCGGGGACTGGATCCAGCGCGCCAAGCCTTTCAATCTGGCCCACCCCACTGGAGCTACAGGCAGGGAGCAGCCCCAGGGCTCAGAGCGGCTGGCTGCTCCATCTGCCTCTCTGCACTGGGGGGCGGGGAGAGGAGCTTCATGTGCTGAGACCCCCTCCTTCACCAAACTCCCTCTCGCACCCCACCCCCTCTCCAGCACCCTAGTCCCCTCCCCCGAGCTCCTTTCTGCACCCAACCTCTCTCCCAGACTCTGCACCCCTTCTATAGCACAGTGCAGCTCTTGACCACGTCCCAAAATCTTGGAGTGGCCTCCACATTATTCCCTGACCCTGAGCTCAGGGCATGGAAAAACACTGCTCTACAGGGAAACTGAAAAGATTTGGCTTGTGTAGCTGAGAAGGGAGCTGGTAAGCCCTGGCCTACACTAGGGCTTTATTTCAAAGTAACCCCCCTGAGGTTGAAATAATAAGCGGCGCGTCCACACTACCAAGCCCGTTATTTCGAAATAACGGGCTGCTCATGTTGAAATCTGTACTCCAGCTTTCCTTGGGGAATAACAGTAATTCCGGAATAGTTATTTCAAAGTAGCAGTAGTGTGGATGCTCGGGTGGCACTTCCTTTATAATACCTTCTCCCCGGAGTCATTCACAGTAATGGCTTCCCCGTGTTTCTTGGAGCTCCAAGTCGAGGTAGCGTGTCCACATGAAGGGAGCCTGCCTCAGACTAATTTCGAGGCTCCCCCCGCCTAGTATCGACACACTATTTTGATTTTGTTATTTCTGGAGTTAACTCGATTTTCATTATTTTAAAAATAAGTTTCCCAGTGTAGACATGCCCTAAAAGATGACACGATGAAACAGTTCAGAGTGGTTGGCAGCTTCTGTTCTTCCTGGCTTGTCAGACAAGAAAAAGGGGACTAGGCAATGAAATGAAAGGGGGTCAGATTCAAAATGGATCAAAAGAAAAGAAAATAAATGCTTTTTCACTTAACTTAAGAACTTAAGACCATAAAAACGGCCATATTGGGTCAGACCAAAGGTCCATCTAGCCCAGTATCCTGTCTGCCGACAGTGGCCAGCACCAGGTACCCCAGAGAGGGTGGACCGAAGACAATGATCAAGCGATTTGTCTCCTGCCATCCCTCTCCAGCCTCTGACAAACAGAGGCCAAGGACACCATTCTATCCCCTGGCTAATAGCCTTTTATAGACCTAACCTCCATGAATTTATCTAGCTTCTCTTTAAACTCTGTTAGGGTATGTCTACACTACCACCCTAGTTTGAACTAGGGTGGTTAATGTAGGCAACCGAAGTTGCAAATGAAGCCCGGGATTTGAATTTCCCGGGCTTCATTTGCATCTTGCCTCGTGGAACGAGGTGTACCGGTAATTCGGAATAGGAAGCCTTATCCGAACTACCTACTCCGTGCCGCGTGTAGCCGCGGGCACGGAGTCAGAACTAGCGGGGATTTAAAAATGGCGACGCCCGGCAAGATGCAAATGAAGCCCGGGAAATTCAAATCCTGGGCTTCATTTGCAACTTCGGTTGCCTACATTAACCACCCTAGTTCGAACTAGGGTGGTAGTGTAGACATACCCTTATAGTCCTAGCCTTCACAGCCTCCTCTGGCAAGGAGTTCCACAGGTTGACTACACACTGTGTGAAGAAGAACTTTCTTTTATTAGTTTTAAACCTGCTACCCATTAATTTCATTTGGTGTCCTCTAGTTCTTCTATTATGGGAACTAATAAATAACTTTTCTTTATCCGCCCTCTCCACACTACTCAAGATTTTATATACCTCTATCATATCCCCCTTCAGTCTCCTCTTTTCTAAAGTGAAGAGTCCCAGTCACTTTAACCTCTCTTCATATGGGACCCGTTCCAAACCCCTCATCATTTTAGTTGCCCTTTTCTGAACCCTTTCCAAGGCCAAAATATCTTTTTTGAGGTGAGGAGACCACATCTGTACACAGTATTCAAGATGTGGGCGTACCATAGTTTTATACAGGGGCAGTAAGATATTCTGTGTCTTCTTTTCTATCCCTTTCCTAATAATTCCTAGCATCCTATTTGCCTTTTTGACCACCGCTGCACACTGTGTGGAAGTTTTCAGAGAACTATCCACGATAACTCCAAGATCTCTTTCCTGATTTGTCATAGCCAAATTAGCCCCCATCATACTGTACGTATAGTTGGGGTTATTTTTCCCGATGTGCATTACTTTACATTTATCCACATTAAATTTTATTTGCCATTTTGTTGCCCAATCACTCAGTTTGGTGAGATCTTCTTGGAGTCCCTCACAGTCTGCTTCTGTCTTGACTGTCCTAAACAGTTTGGTATCATCCGCAAACTTTACTACCTCACTGCTTACCCCTTTCTCCAGATCATTTATGAATAAGTTGAAAAGGATTGGTCCCAGGACTGACCCTTGGGGGACACCACTAGTTACCCCTCTCCATTCTGAAAATTTACCATTTATTCCTACCCTTTGTTTCCTGTCTTTTAGCCAGTTCTCAATCCAAGAAAGGACCTTCCCTCTTATCCCATGGCCATGTAATTTACACAAGAGCCTTTGGTGAGGGACCTTGTCAAAGGCTTTCTGAAAATCCAAGTATACTATATCTACTGGATCCCCCTTGTCCGCATGTTTGTTAACCCCTTCAAAGAACTCTAATAGATTAGTAAGACATGATTTCCCTTTACAGAAACTATGTTGACTTTTGTCCAACAAATTATCTTCTTCTACATTCCTCACGATTTTATTCTTTACTATTGTTTCGACTAATTTGCCCGTTACTGAAGTTAGGCTTACAGGTCTGTAATTGCCAGGATCGCCTCTAGAGCCCTTTTTAAATATTGGTGTCACGTTGGCTACCTTCCAGTCATTAGGTACGGAAGCCAATTTAAAGGATAGGTTACAAACCACAGATAATAGTTCAGCAATTTCCCATTTGAGTTCTTTTAGAACTCTTGGATGTAGACTGTGGAACTCATTGCCACATGAAGTCAATATGATCAAAAACTTAGCATGATTCCAGGAGGGATTGGACACTGATATGGATAACAAGACTGTCTAGAGTTAGAAGAGATAATGCTTTTTATTAATTATTATTGTTATTTTTGGAAGGGATAGGAAACCTCATGCTTCAAGGTTTTAGCTAATCTCTAACATTACATCTACACTACAGGACAAAGTTGAATTAAGCTACACAACTTCAGCTACATTAATTGTGCAGCTGAAGTCAAAGTATCTTAACTCAGCTTTTGGTGCTGTCCGCACAGCAGGATGTTGAAGAAAGAGCACTCTTCAGTCTTCTCCTTTCGAAACTAAACAAGCCCAATTCTTTCAGTCTTCCTTCATAGCTCATGTTCTCTAGACTTTTAATAAATTTTGTTGCTCTTCTCTGCACCTTTTCCAATTTCGCCACATCTTTCTTGAAATGTGCTCCCACTATGTGTTATCTCTCATGTGCTGGGGTAATTACACGACAGGATTTCATATTTCTAAACTAAATGGTCTTTTTATTAAGATGATGCACTGTCGTTGTAGCTGTGTCAGTCCCAGAATATTAGAGAAAGAACAATCTATAGAAGTGCTGCGGAGGCTGTAGTCAGCATTCCACCATGTGCTCACACACTAGCTTCCTGGTGCCCCCCTGAACTCTTCCCTCCTGCAACCTGTGCATCTCCCACCAAGTTCCATACAGGTTCCGATATGTCAGGGGTCTCCAACCTTTTTAAGCACAAAATCACTTTTTGAATTGAAGTGCAATGTAAGATCTATTTCAAACCCAAACACCCTTGTGGGGCCTCCTTTGTACCCCTTCTCCGAGGTCCTGCCCCTGCTCACTCCGTCCTCCATTCCTCCCTCCCCAATTCTCCCTCCCTTTCACCAGGCAGGGGCAGAGGGTTGGGGCACAGGCTCTGGTCTTGGGCTAAGGGAGGGGGCTCTGAGCTGAGCCTGCAGCAGGGAGTTGGGGTTCAGGAGGGGGTTTAGGGTACAGGCTCTGTAAGGGAGTTTGGGTTCCGGGGGCTCAGGGCTAGGGCAGGGGCCTGGAGTGCAGGAGGGGGTTCATGATTGGGGTAGGGGTTCGGAGCTGGCTCCAGCTGAGCCCTGCTTACCTCCAGTGGCTCCTGGGTGGTGGTGCAGTGGGGCTAAGGCAGGCTCACTCCTGCCCTGCCCCTGCCCCTGCCCCTGCCCCTGCCCCACTCTCAAAAGCAGCAAGCAAACTCCCTCCATCCCAAGCCCTGTTGTGTCCCCCCGTCGCCCTGGAGATAGAATACAGTGTGGAAGAGGGGGCACCCTGGCATTAGCACCCCTCCTCTCCCTTCCCTGCTCTGCACCGCAAGCAGGAGGCTCCCGGTGGGGGCGGAGGGGGAGCTCCAAGGCAAAGGGGCAGGAGATGAGCAGCAGTGTGGGGAGGGGCAGCTGAAGTACCAGCACTTGACAGCCTCTTGGTCAAACCAGTCAGGATCCCCTGTCACAGGCTCCAAGATCGACCCGTAGATCCCGATCGACTGGTTGGTGACCACTGCTGTATGTGTGTGAGGGAGAGTGAGGTTCCCAGCTCAAAGGGGATTTCCAATCATGATCACCACCCAGCTCGCCTCGCTTAACACACGGACATTTTCTGCATTTGTATCCAAGATGGCCCTTTGAAGGGGACCAAGTAAGGTCTGGGAGATGCTGCTGCTGTCACGCAAAAGCAGGCAAAGGGCATGTAAAACCCAGGGTAATACCTACCCCGAGTGAGTCCTTGGAACTCCTGTGGCCACCTGTGACAGGGTGTCTGCCCTGCGCTGGCCCTTTAAGGGCAAAACCCCAGCCCTGAGTGAGGACTGACAGCGAAGCCCCAGCTGAGGCGGTTATTGCTGATTAGGGCCCAGCTGGGGGCTATATAAAGCAGGGCTCCTGCAGGGAGGTGGGACTTGCTCTTGTTCTGTCTGGAGAGCAGGAGGGGCCTGGCTGCCTGGGAAGCAGGAGGCTTCCTGGAGCTGAGCTGGGGAAGGAAGGCAGAGCTGGGGAAGCTCTGGCCAAGCTGCAAGGCCTGAAGCAAGGTCTGAGGCTACTAGGGCTGCAGAGAGGCAGCAAGGGTAGCAGGTCCACCCCCTCTTGCCCATGAGCAGTGGCCATTACAGGCTGCAGTTTGCCCCAAGTCAGGGGCTACATGAAGGCTGGTCGTGGGTCACTGAGACTAGGAGTTCAGAGGGGAACTGGGTGTTCCCTGGAGCGCAGAGACTGATAAACACCCCACCCACCCCCTGGAAGGGGGGCTGAGGGACACAGGAGTGGGCACTGCCAAAGGGCCACGTCCTAAAGAGGACCCCGTGCTCCAAGAGTGGTGTGGGTCCAGACTAGGGAGGCATCCAGTGAGCCGACGAGCTAATTCCCAGGGCTATTGGCAGGGTGAGTCCACCCTGTGATATCACCTCAATGCTAGGCGCTAGCCCACCTCGTACTGACTGGCTTGAGGCAGGGCTCACCATGTGAAATTCTACGCCGTGTGTTACGCCGCCAGCCAGACCGTATCCTCATACAGTTCCGTTTAGCTTTACGCTCTTCTAATTGAGCATTTTTATTTTCTTTCTAGCTTGTGGGGCCAGATTCACCAGCATACCCTGCCTGCTTTGTAGCCTTCCAGGAGTACAAAGCAGTCACAAACCTGACATAATTGGCCAGCTATACAGGGTTTACATTTCTGTTATGCTGAGAGAGCAGCTAACTTTTTAAGTCTCAGAACAGGCAAAGATCTACTGCCCCGCCCCTTCCTTGAAGCCCTGCCTACATTACATGAGGAAATCTAATGTAAATGTACTGCGCAGGTGCGCAGTTCAAAGAGGGCTCAAGAGCTACTCTTAGAGCCCCTGAGATCTACCGGTAGATCGCGATCTACTGGTTGGTGACCACGGAGCTAAGGCATCCCAGTGACTCCAGCCACAGTGCTGGAGTGCACCTATGGGGCACGTCTATATGACATGGAAAATCGATGGTGCCACAGTCGATCTTCCAGGATTCAATTTAGCAGGTGTGATACAGACTCGTGAGATCAAACTCAAAAGGTGCCCCATTGATGCCAGTACTCTTGATCCTTGTGAGGAGTAAGGGAAGTCAATTAGAGCATTTACTCCTGTCAAGCTCCCAGGCTATGTCTACATTGGCAAGATTTTTCTGGTGCTTTTGCGCAAAAACTTGCCACCTGTCTACACTGGCCACGAGCTCTTGCGCAAGAACACTGATGTTCTAATGTAAGAAATCAGGGCTTCTTGCAGAAGAACTCTGACGTTCCCGCTCAGGAATAAGCCCCCTTGCGCAAGTGTTCTTGTGCAAGAGGCCAGTGTAGACAGGCAACATGAATTTCTTGCACAAGAAAGCCCAATGGTTAAAATGGCCATCGGAGCTTTCTTGCGCAAAAGAGCAGCTACACTGGAACGGATGCTTTTGTGCAAAAGCACATCTCTTGTGCAAAAGCACATGCCAGTGTAGACGCCCTCTTGTGCAAATACGTTAACGCCAAAACTCTTGTGTTAAAAGTATTTGCGCAAAATGTTGCCAATGTAGACGTAGCCCCACTGTGTGGACAGGGATTTAAGATAAGTTGCCTCAAGCTACGTAATATATGTAGCTGGAGTTGCGTCTCTTACTTTGACTTCCCTTATAGTGTAGATGTACCCACGGTGTTTACATAACCACAGGTCTCTTATCTCATCCTCCTTACTACATTCCCTCTGTTTGCTTGTTACACACCTTGGTTGTGACTTGTCTTAGAGTGTAAGGCATGGACTGTCTCTTCCTCTGTGTTTGCACAATATCCGGCACACGGTAGTATAAACAATCCTCTTCAAAGCCTCCGAGTACAGCTTTGCAAACTCTGTAGAAGGAAAACAGCACAAAAACACCAGATGCTGGCTGGTTATTGGTTGAGTTACCAATTTGTAATGTTCTCAGATTCACTCAAGGTTTCCCGGAGGCTCACAAAAAAACCACTTGCCGGAGAGACCGAGCTATCTCAAGCGACAAAACATCTCACAATATTTGTTTTGCAGATTTTGCATTCAAATTGTTCCTATTCTCTTTTGCACAAATTCCCTCCTTTCCTCTATGAGCAGTGGAAACAAAAGGTCCAATTTCTCCTAGAAACCCCACAAAAACACAAAGGATCCCATTTGCAATGGGAAGGTCACCAACTTCGTTCAAAAAACAATGTTACCTGCAGGAGACATGACTTTGCATTGAAAATCTCCTCATTGTCTGAGTTCCTTCCAGAATGAGAAATCCTTTGACCTCAAGCCATTTGTCATTTTGTCATAAATATTCCACACTCTCCCAGCTTTGTGTGAACTAGCCTGTGAAATCCCCTTTAAAATGTTACCGGTAACTGGTCAAACTATACATTTAACTGGTTAACCCGACGGCCACGTCAAGCTGTGGTTGAGGGGCCTCTGGAGCAGTGGCGGGCTAGTTAATTGGTTAAACATTTAGCCCTGGTCTAGACTAGGGGTTCATTTCGAAATAACCCCCCTTAGGCAGAATAAATAAGCGGCGCATCCACACTAGTCAGACCGTTATTTCGAAGTAGCGGGCTGCTTATTTTGAAATCTGTGCTCCTGCTTTCCTCAGGGAATAACACTAATTTCAAAATTGTTATTTCCAAATAGCAGTCGTGTGGACACACTGGTGCTGCTATTTTGAAATAACTATTCCCCAGAGTCATTCGAACGACTGTACTTTAGCGAATATAACCCGCGGGTTATGCAAAGTTTTACATACCCCCACCTCCGCAGGCTATACTCGTCCGCGTGTAATACAGAGGGTTTTTTTACTGAAAGGAAGAGAAGACTGACTCTTATTTGAGAAAAGCAGCATATTTTAATTTAATAGTAGAGGCAGTTATATTAAAATTAATTAAAATACATTAAAATTCATTAGTTTACTGTGCAACTAGTGAATAAGAATAAAAGTTTACTGTGCAAAAGAATAAAAGTTTAAAAAGTTTAAAATACAAGTTAAAAACACTGAAGGAATAAATGAATGGAAAAGCAGTGTGGTTCAAAGGGATTATATACCAGCAATAAGGGTTATAGCCTACTTAGTGCTCCTTAGCTACTCAGTAACACTTGATTACACGTGCTTTGCATTAACGTTACCTGCGGTCCATCTCCCGCAGGCTATACACATGCATGGGGTATACAAGACTTTTTTTTACTCAATCAGGGAAAATCACGGGTTATACTCAGGTGCGGGTAATACTCGTGTGCGGGTTATATGCCGTAATTTACGGTGATTACTTCCCAGTGCTTTCTGCGGCTCTAAATCGAGGTAGCGCGTCTACATTAATGGAGCCTGCCTTGGACTTCCCCACAGTGGGGACACACTATTTCGATTTTGGGAGTTATTAAATCGATTTTAGTTATTTTAAAATAGTTTCCTAGTGTAGACAGGCCCATTGTTTCCCCAGTAAGCATGCCCGGAAGGCAATGCTTACTGGGTCAACCGGTTAACTCTTTACATCCCTAGTGTGAACCCGGGCAGATTTATGGCTTGGATAGCACACAGGGAAACCTGTGAGCTTTCTTTTGAGATCTGGCACCGGTCTGAATCCTGGATTCAAATTGCCGAGCCCTGCAATCAGTGACTGTGCCCTGCTGTCTTTGTCTCAGCGAGATCAGTTATCCCTGCGTGTTCTTCCTCACGCCAAGGGATTGCAGGCTGCCAGGGATTTGCTTTCCCTCGTTATTGTCGATTCCTGGAGGAGTCATGCCGCTGACGGCACAGCCTCAGTGTTCCAGCCTCTTTCCCTCTCCCAAGGCTTGATCCGACGCCGAGTGATGTCAATAGAAAGACTCTTTAGCACCCTCGCGGGGGGAATCAAACACATCTTGATTGTTATGCCCGGCGAGCAGCAGAAAGGGTCTTTCTGGAGGGTCCTCTACGACTGGGGCACTGAACGGCAGCCAGGCCAGACGTACTCTCATGGTGGGAAAAGAGCATCACCCGTTAGCCCGGGGGTTTCAAACCTTTGGTCTCATGACCCAGCTGAAGAAAATGGTTGATGCAGAACAGAATTTGACTGGAGTGTGAGCTCGGGGTTGGGGCTGAGGAGGGGAGCTTTGGGATGTAGGAGGGGCCCCAGCTTTGAGGGGGTCAGGACTGGGACAGGAGGGGCTTAGCTTTTCAGTTTAGAAAAGAGGAGACTAAGGGGGGATATGATAGAGGGATATAAAATCATGAGTGGTGTGGAGAGGGCCAATAAAGAAAAGTTATTTATTAATTCCCTAAATAGAAGAACTAGAGGACACCAAATGAAATTAATGGGGAGCAGGGTTAAAACTAATAAAAGAAAGTTCTTCTTCACACAGCGTGTAGTCAACCTGTGGAACTCCTTGCCAGAGGAGGCTGTGAAGGCTAGGACTATAATAGAGTTTAAAGAGAAGCTAGATAATTTCATGGAGGTTAGGTCCATAAAAGGCTATTAGCCAGGGGATAAAATGGTGTCCTTGGCCTCTGTTTGTCAGAGGCTGGAGAGAGATGGCAGGAGACAAATCGCTTGATCATTGTCTTCGGTCCACCCTCTCTGGGGACCTGGTGCTGGCCACTGTCGGCAGACAGGATACTGGGCTAGATGGACCTTTGGTCTGACCCAGTACGGCCATTCTTACGTTCTTATGTAGCTTGAACAGCTCCCAGGCAGTGGTGCAGCGGGGGGGTTAAGGCTGCTTCCTGCCCATTCTGGCACCGCAGACCAGGCTGTCCCCAGAAGCAGCCAGCAGCAAGTTCTCAGCTAATAAGAGCGCGGAGCTAATGCTTGGGCAGGAGCAGTGCGCAGAGCCCTGTGCTGTCTGCCCCCCCACTCCGCCCCCGCATACACACCTAGGAGTTGGACGTGCTGCTGGCTGCTTCTAGGGCACAGTCAATGGGCTAGGGGGAGGCATAGCGGCTGGAGGGAACTCCCTGCCTTTTTGAGCAGCCTCAGGCTTCAGAAGTCCGAGAGCCTGCCTCAGGGCATTGGCAGGGCAGGCCTCAGGCTGGATCAAAAGGCGTGGCAGGCTGGATGTGGCTCACAGGCCGGATCTTACCCACCCATGGGCTAATGTATATGAGATATCACCAGCTCCTTTGTAAGGTGAAACAACAAGGAGTCCTGTGGGACCTTAAGATATAAGATGAATTACAGATTGAACCTCTCTCGTCTGGAAAAATCCGTGGTCCTGCACGATTTTAAAGTGAAGCCACGTCCACTTATCATGGGGGTGGCCACGTTTTCTGTAGCCCCATGAAGTTTGTTTCCTGGTCCTGGTCTCAGTGTTCTGGACTGTTCTTTAGCTCTCATTGACCCCGAAATGTCTCCTCACAGCCCAGTAAGCAGTGGAAGTGTGGGTGATGCTGCTAGACAACACTGACCTCCCGTGGTCCAGCAAATTCTCTCGTTTGGCACCAGTCAGGTCCCAAGGGTGCCGGACTAGAGAGGTTCAACCTGTACTTTTACGTAATGCAGATTGCTTTTGGTCTTGCTTCTGCACGTAATGCCTGGCTAAGGTAGGAGACACGAATCTGTTGTCAGGAGTGTTACTAGTTTACACAGGACGTGCAATTCCAGGTGACTGGTGCATCCAGACCACGGGACTGAACCCGATGTAGTGAGCTGCAGTGTGATGGCTGCTTATTCAGTGCTCTGCTTCTGTTCCGTGTTTTCCAGCTCTAATCGGAAGACAAAGGCATTTCACAGCCAAGATGAGCTGCATTTCCTACATATTGGCTTTTGCCCTTTACCTGGGTGAGTCACTTGTTTTCTCAATGTATAATCAGCGTATTCGTTCAGAGTTTCTCACCCGTGGATTGGAACAGTACGTCTTCTGCTTTATTCCACACGGCCATAGGCTTTTGTTTTACACATCCACATTGCTCCCAGGTTCACAGGAACTGTTAAGTTCTAGCTAAGGGCCCCATCCAATACCCCATTGAAGTCCAAGGGCATCTTTCCATTAACTAAATGGTCAAGGGAGAGCATGGGTGAAGGCCCAGCCGGGTAAGGGAAACCCAAGCCCCTCCCCTTCTGCCCAAAGCCACACCCCTTCCTCCAAGACCACGCCCCTTCAACAACCTCCCCCACCAGCCAAGCCCCACCCAACCCTAGCCCTCAGGCACGATCCTTCCTGGCTACCCAGAGGGCTGGGGCTGTCATGAAGTTTTGGGAAGGCAATGCCTCCCCTTGCCTTGATTACCCACCGCCATGCGGGAGAGGAAATGTATTGCACTGTGCACTCTCCTCCAAAGGAAAGCACGCCCACCTTGTCCCTATGTACACTCCTCTCACTCTCTTCTCGGCTGGCCGGCACTCAGTCAGTGGATGCCTTAGATTATCAGAGACAGGCTCTCTTGAAAGTGACTATAGCCTTCTCAGTTGCAGAATTTTTAGAATATGCTTGGTTGATCCTTCAGGCAGTATTTGCCGGCGTATACTATCTGCATTCGCTTATCAAAATGACGGCTCAATAAGGAGACGAAGAAAAGACTCCTTGCCACGGACTGTAAAGGAAGGGATGCTTTATAGGACTCCTCTGAGAGCTTTAGAATTTGTATTTGATCTTGTTGAAATAGCCATGGGCCAGTTTTAACGTTATTTTAACAAACATTTCACAGGATGTTCAGTGGACCCGGTGACAGCTGCATCAGTAAGTTGTTTTGCTCTCTGCTTTAATCTCACCAAGGTACTAACACAGCTCCAAAGGAATGTGAACAATGAGGCATTTCAGGTCACTCGCCAGATCCTTCCAGGCAGTCCAGTGCAAGAGGGATCAACAGAGACCTCTGAAAGAAGGTGATATGTAGGCCAATAAGACAGAAGGATGATAAGATGTCAAAACTAGCCCAGGCCATAGGAACCAATGGTAATGCCAGGGCTGTAAAAATTGGAAGGAAAAGAACTGTATTAGGCCTGACTTTTTAAAATAGCATAGTTGCATAAACGAACATGCAACCGCACATCTGAAATAGGCCCAGTGCCTCTACATACACGGTGCAACTCATCTGACGAAGAGGGTTTTACCCACAAAAGCTCATGACCCTGTCTATTTTTGTTAGTCTCTAGGGCATCTCAGGACTACTCGTTTTTAAAGTTACAGACTAACATGGCGACCCCTCTGAGATGTCGTAAGAGCCTAGTTATTATTGTTATTTATTGTACTATCTTAGTGTTTCTGAACTAGGATCATAGGCCAGAACTGTACGAACACAGATCCTGCGTAATGATCTAATTTGCATAGGTAATCAGATAGTAATTGCATACAAAAACACAGTTAATTTTGCACATATATTTGCAACCTGAATAAAAATCAAGCGCACTATATTGTTGGTTTGTTTGGTACAGTATATTCCATCTCTGAGGCCTTGTCTACTCTAAACGCCCCCTGTCAATCTAGCCTACGCAACTTCAGCTACGAAAATAGTATCTTCTACTGCAGTGTATTCAGTGCAGTAAGATTGTCAGGGACTGCTCTCCCATCGATTTCAGCTATTCTTCTCAACCTGGTGGAATGCCAGCGACAAGGGGAGAGTGCTCGGAGATTGATTTATCGTGTCTAAGCAGACGCAATAAATCGAGTGCTGGTGGATCAGTCTCTGCAGGGCAGTGAAGACAAGCCCTAAGTAAGCAGAGTGAGGGGCAAGATCGGCTGGGTTCATGGATGTGTCATGCCTGAGGAATGCCACGTGAGAATTGCAGTGGAGAGACGTGCTGAGAATGCGGTATTGCTGCATTTTGGGGGTGACGTCAGTCCTGTACAGAAAGAGCCTGATCCTGGGTCTGGCTGGGAGCCAACCAATGCAGCAAGCAAAGAGGATAGAAAAGGGAATTGGATGCCAGAGCAGCACTTCAAAGGAGCTTTGCAACGCCGAACCGGGGATCAGCTGGGGACTCCTAATGTGCTACCCCTTTAAAGTGCCAAAACTGCACTTCCAAGGGGGCAGCGCATATGATTAATCGTGCAATGAATCGCGATTAAAATGATTAATCGCGATTAAAATTTTTAATCGCTCAATGAATCGCGATTTAATTTTTTAATCGCTTGCCAGCCCTGCTTTGAATAGTTTCACGGCTGCTGGGATTTTTTTCTCTCTCAGCTCGCTGCAATTTCAGGAGACCACATCCCAGCTGTTGTAGAATGCAGATAGCGAGTGACATTCCGGCCACACCCCTTGTGTCAGAGACAGCCCCTATCCAGTCCCACCCCCTGCACTGTTAGAGTGTCATCCACAGGCTGTAACAGACCAGAGCATCCAGCCCACACTCTGTGAATGACTTGCCATCTTGAAGTCCTACAATATGAGAGACTAGGAGACGGACGGGGCGTTGCTCAGGTCCTTAACTCAAGCAATGTTCATGTTTTGGAAAATAGAAGATGGGGTGGAGGGGTTCAGTTTGCAGGCTTCTCTGGGGAGAGGGGACTACCCCAGCCCTTTCTCACCACACCGGTTTGGGGCCAGGTGAGAAGCACTTCTCCATGGCTGCTGTAGCTCCAGCAGGCACAACTGGGGGAGGGGTGCAAATCTCGAAGGTTCAAGTTTATCTGGCCTCTGCGATCCCCAGCCAGAGGGAGGGATGCAGCAAACTGCATTTCCCCCTCACTCCCTGACTAAGGGGAACAGCCAACAATGTCCTTATACCAATGGGGGGGGAGACTTCAGCCTCTCCTCTCTCTCTAACGTCTCCTGAGGGGTGGGAGGCTCAAGGCTGGGGCAGTCCCTGACAGGGGGAAGGCACACCCCCAGCCAGCCCCTTTCACTGGCTTGGTGATTCTGTCTCTTCTCTGTATGGTTTTCTGAGAAGCAATCCCATTCCTGACACATCCCATTTTCCTGGCTCAACCAAACCATTACATTGCTTAAAGTTTAAGTTAGGTTTAGAGGAAGCTGCCTGCCGAATTTGCTGGTCCTAACTCTTACCATTTAGGAGGAGTTCTTGAACAGACAGACAGACTCTTTCAACTATATAGTAGCTTCTTGGTATTATATTAAAATAGGGCATTGTAACCATAATGTCTGTGATAGGACCATGTCAATCATTCATATAAGAAAGCGAAAGATTAAATTTCTCTGTGTGCTTTTTTCCCCCTTCCGCTCCAGTGTCCTGCGCCTGGCGTTCCGATAAACGGTATGTGATTGCCATGTACACTCTGTCATTGTATTTTGTGACAAGCCTTAAGGTTTGCCATGGGGAGGAAACATTAATTATTTTCTTTGTCTTCCTCTTTTATCAGAAACAGAAGTTTGTGAGAACAGAACCAGGTATTCATTGGTGACCGGTGCTCTCAAGTGGAAGGGGTGCAGGGAAGGCCACCCAGAAGGAGGGGAGGGCATGTGGGGGTGGTGCAGCCCCCAAATGCTACCAATTGTCACCCATGCAGGTACAGGTTGAACCTCTCTAGCCTGGCACCCTTGGGATCTGATTGGTGCCAAACCAGGGAATTTGCCTGACCATGGGAGATTGATATTGTCTGGTAGCATCACCAACATGTCCACTGCTTACTGGGCTGTTAGAAGACATTTAAGGATAAATTAGACCTAAAGAACAGCCCAGAACACAGCACCGAGAGCCAGGACTAGTGTCTGTAAACAAACTTTATGGAACTGTGGGAAACTTGGCCACACCCATGATAAGTGGCCATCCAGCTAACTACAATCATACTGGACCATGGATGTTGCCGGACCAGAGAGTGCTGAACTAGAGAGGTTCAACCTGTATTTACAGAAATTGACTGGAAAAATCTTTTTTAAAACCTAGTCTGGCTGTTGCCTGCTTTCCTCGAGTAGGTTCCAAGTTGACTTAACCAGAGATGGGAGGAGATTATCTTCCTGTCCCTGCCCTTCAGAATCAGAGATCAGTTCATAATCAGCCCCTGTATTAAAGGTTCAGCTCTGTGCTATGGGAACTCTCAAATGGGAAACCGCTCTGGTTCATTCCCAGAGTTTGTGCTGGAGGACTATGACGGGTTGAACCATCTCAGGATGCGCCAGCTCCCAGCTAAGTAAAACCAGGTGCCTTGCATTGGAGAAGCACTTGTTTGCAAAGGTGGATTAAATGAGTCCTCCCAGCCTCAACCTCCCCCCACCACACAATTCAAGAGCTGATGCATCGACATGGAGCAAATCCCAACTGCAGTACATGGGTGCAACTCCCATTAAAGTCCCTCGGCTGTGCTGACTGGTGCCCCAATCAGCGGTGAGCTACACCAGGGGTGGGCAATAGGTGTCCCTGGATGCGATTCGCAGGGGTTAGCCCTAGCAGGCCCCCGACACTGTATTTACCTGTGTGTCTGCAGGTATGGCCGCTTGCAGCTCCCATTGGCCACAGAGCCCCGTTTCCAGCCAATAGGAGCTGCAGGAAGCAGTGCAGACCAGGTCACCGCTTCCCACATCTCCCATTGGCTGGGACCAGGCATCTGTGGCCAATGGGAGCACAACAGCTATACCTGCGGCCGCACAGGTCCATAAAGCACCAGAGACCCACCATGGGCTAACCCTGGCGAACTGTATCCACCCCTGTGTTACACACTGGGTGTAAGTTGGTCAGAAGAGGGACCCATTTGCCAAGTTAGTGGAACTCGCACTGTTTTGACAGTGTGCACAGTGAGTGTGACTTGCGTGCCGAGAGGGTGTAATGGGAAAAGCAACAAATAGGAGGTTGTGGGAAGAAGCAGGATCTCCTCCCCACACTATTGTGTGTCCCACACCATCCCTACCACCACTAAGGTCACATTCGGCTCTTCCCTGATGGCACCAGATACAACCGCAGACCACAGCGGCACCTGCACCTGCGATGGCCAAAGCAAAATTTGTGCCCCATTGAAAACTAGACTAGGACAAGCAACGTGGAGTCCTGTGGCACCTTATATATTCATAGATTTATTAGACTAGGACAAGTAATGCTGCTCCCCTGCCCCTTACAGCCTATCTCTGGGTAGTTTGCACTCAATGGGTATCCTATATTAGCAATTAGAAAACAAGTATTTATAGACTCTCTGTGGACACTGATACTTTGCCAGTGGTTTCACAGGGAGCTGAACTGGCATGCCGCATGTCCTGAGCTGAAAAAGAAGCAGTTCGTTAACCAGTCACTAAAAGAAACTGAATTAGTATTCATTTCCCGTCTTTGCTCTTATGCCGTACATTGTGGTTTCTTCCTCTCTTTTCACAGTAATGATGTCGGAGGGTCCTCCAGTTTCACTCATTTAATCTGTGACAATGTGAGTATCACAAAGTGCTGGTCAAGAGGTTACAAATACCCTTTCTTTGCCATTCCGCCTGATTTCACTGTAGTGTTCCCATCTTGCTCGCTTCCATCATTTCAAAGGGGTTGGCTGTGTCTATAGACACATCACAATTGCAAATGAAGTGGGGATTTAAATCTCCACCGCTTCATTTGCATAAACATGGCTGCCGCTTTTTTCCGGCTCGGAGCTTTGCCGGAAAAAAGTGCCAGTCTAGACGGGGATCTTTCGGAAAATAAAGCCTTTTCCGAAAGATCCCTTATTCCTCTTAAAATAAGGAATAAGGGATCTTTTGGAAAAGGCTTTATTTTCTGAAAGATCCCCATCTAGACTGGCGCTTTTTTCCGGCAAAGCTCCGAGCCGGAAAAAAGCGGCAGCCATGTTTATGCAAATGAAGTGGGGGGAATTTAAATCCCCGCTTCATTTGCAATTGCAATGTGTCTAATTTGCATCCCTTTTGCGGAAAAGGGATGCAGTCTAGACACAGCCATTGAGTTTACTAGGATGTTGTGGGCATTTTAACAAGGAAATGATCAGTCTAAGGCCAGGAATGTTGGCTTATGGTAACTAACGTATCTTAAGTTGAGCTTGGCACCGTCTCTACAGCGGAAGGTTGATGAGAGAAATGATCCCATCAACCTCCCTTACTCCTCGCAACTGCTAGGAGTACGGCACCCTCGGCATTTGATTTAGTGAGTCTTAACTAGACCCGCTAAATCAAACGCCGGAAGATCGATCAACAGAGCGTCAATCTTCCCACAAATGGAGATGTGACCTAAGCCTCACTGTCCCCTGCCTGGCCCGCCCCCTGCTCCAAGAGGAAGGTCTTTATCAGAATGTTTCCCTCCCAACTATCCAGTGCACTGGTGGGCCTAAAAAGACTAACTGCAGTCACATTTCCCTTCGTCCACCTGAGCAGAAGGAGTAGGAAGTAGAAGCCCCAAAGAAGTCACTTGGGACGCCCTTAGCACATACTAGGGAAGTAGAAGAGGCCTCATTCTTCCTTACTTTCCCAAAGTAGTAGTGTAAATTTAGGTAACAGCCATACAGAACCATGCCAAGCTACAAGGGGTAAGAACCTTCCCAAGGAGCGAATACCTGGTACAAAAGGGCTCTTCAATCTAGCGGAGAAAGGCACAAGAAGGACCAATAGCTTGGAAGCTGGAATCAGACAATTTCCAATAGAAGCAAGGCAGTTGTGTAACAATGAGAGTGATTAACAAACTGCCAAGGGACATGGCGCTGTCTTCAAATCAAGACTGCTCCTTGTCTGGAAGACTCACCTTAGTCTGTCATACTTAACCATCGGGTCTGTCATATACAAGATGATCTAAGCTCCCTTCTGGCCTTAAAGTCTATGAATAACTTGGAGTTAGTTGCTCTCATGTCAGGCAGGAAGTGATGTTGTCAGATTGGAGAAAGTCGAAATGAGAAGAAAGAAAGAATTATGTATTGTCTAGGTCAACGGGTGCTGTTTCTTCTCCAGCTACACCACCTGTCGGCGTGGAACAGTTCCTTTATTAGCGCTGCGTTCGAGTTCCTGCTGAGGAAAGATGCAGATTTGCAGCCAAGTGTTCTGAAGTTCCTCGTCGGCAAAGTGAACGGGAAACAGCTGGAGGAGGCATTAGAAGAATTTAATGGCAAGGTAAAAGAGCACGTTGCGTTAGGGTCCATGAAGAGAGTGCAGGAGTTGGTTAAAGCAGGCTGCTTACTCTACGTCTTTGAGAAAGAACATGACCATCTCCCCCCATCCTTGTCATAAAAACATAAGAACGACCATACGGTGTGAGACCAAAGGTCCATCTAACCCAGGTCCATCTATCAATGCCAAATGCCCCAGAGGGAGGGAACACAACAGGTAATTATCACTTGATCCCTCTTCTGTCACCCATTTCCAGACAAAGAGAGGCTAGGGACACCATTCCTACCCATCCTGGCTAATAGCCATTGATGGACCTCACCTCTATGAATTTATCTAGCTCTTTTTTGAACCCTGGTAAAGTCCTAGTCTTCAGTACATCCTCTGGTGAGGAGTTCCACAGGTTAACTGCGCACTGAGTGAAGAAAAACTTCCTTTAGTTTGTTTTAAACCTGCTACCTAGTCATTTCATTTGGTGACCCCTAGTTCTTATAACAGGGCTACTCAATTTTGGAAGATCTGGGGGCCACAATGATACTCACAGTGCATGCCGAGGGCCACAACTTATGTGTGGTTGCATATATATGCAAATAGCTTCTTTCACACTGACAGGCATGAATACAAAGATTAAGGCAAGACTACCCAACACACAGGACCCATATAAGTCAGTTCTGCTGATATTAATAAAATGCAATAGCTACCTGATTTCCACCCATATGACAGCACTTTTAGGCTACGTCTAGACTGCTAGCCTCTTTCGAAAGAGGTTTTTTGAAAGATACTTTCAAAAATGCCTCTTTCGCAAAAGAGCGCCTAGACGACAACCAGTACTTTTGAAAAAGCAAGCCGCTTTTTCGAAAGAGAGCCCCCAGGCAGTCTTCTCAATGTCAGCAAGGCTGTTTGAACAGAATGAAAATTATTTGGGACTATTCTGACAGATGGACAAGCCCAGTTCAGCTCACAAATGATTGCCCAGCACCAAAACCAGCTACCTTCAGAACTAGTAACACGAGGGACAACTAGCTGGTCCGTCGTTGGTTCGGAGGCCTAAAGAATTGGCCCCAGTAAAACCCTCTGGGATCCTGGGCTGACCGGAGCTCTAGCCGTGGGATGTACGGGATGCTGATTGTTATGCAACATCAAAACTCAAATATTTCTGTCGCAGGTTGCTAACTCCTCGCTGATCCCACTACAATGGAAAGGGTTTGCGCTGGAGGCACTATGGGATGGGAAGCTGAGGCACGAAGAGCTTTATAACAAGACCGAGTTTGTGGGGCCGTGGTTCCAGAAGAGGTTAAGGCCCTTTTTGGCAGCAGTCCCAGCCAACATACTCCAGTGCCTTCGCAATGAGACCCTGGGATGCGCGCAGTACCAGGCGATGTATGTTGAATTGGGTAGAGCTAGGATCACAGGAAACCTCTCTCCTCTCCCAGTTCTCTGCATTAGATATGGAGCCATGATTTGAATCCAATTCCATCGGTGTTCCGAGGGCCTGAACTTACGAGGGATCAAGAGACATCTGCTGCTGATTATATCAATGCAGGGAGGGGGAGGCAGGGGAGTCAAAGAAGGCAACTGCCTTGGAGTCTGGTGATTCAAATTGGCCTGGGCTCCTAGCCACTGTTGCTGCTACTGTGGCAGTGGCTGGAGCCCTGGGCCCTTTAAATCACCGCCGGAGCACCGCACGGTATGCTCCTGGCCGCTCTGAGGGCTGCCTGGGGGCTGGTGACGTGCTCTCTGGGCAGCACTCCGGGATGACTGCCCCGGCCCCTCCCCTTCAAGAGTGTGGAGTGGGAACCTCCCCTCTTTACCCAGGGTCCCTCAGAGGCTGTCGGTGCCCTTGATAGTACGTATTGAACAGCATGTTGGATCAGGTCCTGAGTCTGACATCTTCCCTGCTTACAGGTGCGGGCTAGATGGATAGATAGAGGGGGTGTATGGGGAAGATAGATAGATAGATAGATAGAGGGGGTGTATGGGGATAGATAGATAGATAGATAGATAGATAGATAGATAGATAGATAGATAGAGGGGGTGTATGGGGATAGATAGATAGATAGATAGATAGATAGATAGATAGATAGATAGATAGATAGATAGATAGATAGATAGATAGATAGATAGATAGAGAGAGGGGGTGTATGGGGATAGATAGATAGATAGATAGATAGATAGATAGATAGATAGATAGAGGGGGTGTATGGGGATAGATAGATAGATAGATAGATAGATAGATAGATAGATAGATAGATAGATAGATAGATAGATAGATAGATAGAGGGGGTGTATGGGGATAGATAGATAGATAGATAGATAGATAGATAGATAGATAGATAGATAGATAGAGGGGGTGTATGGGGATAGATAGATAGATAGATAGATAGATAGATAGATAGATAGATAGATAGATAGATAGATAGATAGATAGAGAGAGGGGGTGTATGGGGATAGATAGATAGATAGATAGATAGATAGATAGATAGATAGATAGAGGGGGTGTATGGGGATAGATAGATAGATAGATAGATAGATAGATAGATAGATAGATAGATAGATAGATAGATAGATAGATAGATAGATAGATAGATAGAGGGGGTGTATGGGGATAGATAGATAGATAGATAGATTAGATAGATAGATGGGGTGTATGTGGATAGATAGATAGATAGATAGATAGATAGATAGATAGATAGATAGATAGATAGATAGATAGATAGATAGATAGATAGGGTGGGGAGAAAGAGATACCTTAGCTTTTGTAACACCTGCTTCTTTGATGAGAGGGAGAGATTAGTGAGGGAAAGGGGGAGAGAACAACGTGAGGGAAAGGGGGTGAGAGATTCGGTAAGACAGTGGGTCCCAGCCTGGAGTGTGGGCATGAGCCCCCCAGTGGGAGAGCTGTATGTACTGATCTGTGCACAACATACACAGTCAGGGCGGGAGATCCTGTGACCCCTCCTGTCAAGTGGAAACGGTGATCCATAGCCATATGGAAATCAAGGGCTGGGGAGCAAAAAGCTGAAGGAGACATCCTGCCTGTCCTACCTCATCTTCTCTCTCGCTCTCTCTGGGATGCATCATTCCCTATTGCAGAGTTAAGGGCTTGGATCTGGAGTTCAACAAGATGAACCACAATACCCACAGGGAAGTCTACGGTGCTTTCCAGCTCCCTTACCTGAAAGGGTTAAACGCGTCAGGTAAGGAAACCCCTGATGGCCCCAGGCAAACCCAGCACATCTCTGGCTGCTTTCACGGTGGGCGGGGGCGGGGGTGGGCAGGGATTCCTGCTGAAGAGCTCAGTTTATTCAGATTGCTGCCTGGCAAAGAGACTGTGAAAGCCCAGGAATACAACCAGCGGCAGCCCAGAAACCACTGCATGTTTCAGTGCCGACTTAGGCCTGGAAGAGTCTGAGTTTTATTGAATGGTGGGGGAGGGTGTGTGAGGAGGGAGTTTTTTAACACCTGCCGCTGGCAGATCACAGCCTGTTGAATAACCTCGGCAGTGTGTGGTCTCATGGCAATTTCTAATGAAGTCTCGTGTTTTCACCATGACCTCGTGTTTTCACCATGACCTCGTGTTTTCACCATGACCTCGTGTTTTCACCATGCCCTTTGATTGGAGCTGCAGGAGGTGCGGCATGTCTGTTCCTTGTTCTCTTGCAGGATCTGCATGTGCCGAGGGCCTTAACACCAGTGCCGCGTGGCTAACCGCTAACTTTGGAAACTTCAGCAAATACGCTGCCTATCAAGACTTGGTCTCTCTGAACTCCAGATTTCATGGCGTGAGTAGTGGCTGTGGTTATTCCTGCATACAGAGGAAGGTGAAAGTTAGGAGTTGCTGGCTTCAGGCCACTTCCTAGTCGGACAGGTGCTAAAAATCTTGTTGTCCCGGTTAGCACTGAATGGCTCCCTGGTGCAGAGGTCAGCGCTTCATTGTGCCATGGAGAATGAATTCCTCTAGAACAGTGTTCCCTGTAAGGTGGGCACTTGTGTGCTATTCGGGAGAAATTCAGATGCCACCCAACTAATCAGCAGTGCACCCACAGCTAGGTGTTCCATTTCTACTAGTGGTGCACATTCACACGTCTTGGTGCACATAAAAATTATTCTGCACATGGTTGGAGAATGTCCGCCCATGGATGGAGAAGTTTAGAGGGAACACTGCTCTAGAAGTGGTTCCCGTGGCCAGTGGGTGAAACACATCATCAGTGAGCAAGGGGGATGTTGCTGTCCACGTAGTACCTGTTGTGTGGACAAACACAAGACTGCATCCTGGAGGCCTGCTGTGATATCAACCGCTCTCTGGAACATCCACCCAACCCCACCCTTCACCTGTAGTAGGAGGGTTTCTAAAAACCAGAGCAATGTGTGCTTTTCCTTAAGTCACTAAAATGGCTGCCCTGTGCATCCTTCCTACCTAAAGCAGATGTATCATCCCTCTCCCTCCTTCCCTTTTCCCTCTGCCTCTTTCTTAGCTCGAGATGCTCAGTCGTTTGACCGTGAAGCAGCGTGCGCAGTTGTCAGCCACCTTGCAGTCCCCAGAAGATGTTCAAAAACTGATGCGTTTTGTGACCACCTCAACAGTCACCGAGTACATCGATGAACTGGACCGACAGTTCAGGCGGGTAAGAGTCCTTCCAGAGTCCGGTGCGGAGGAATTGTCACTGAAGGCCATGAAACTTTTGTGCAAAAACCCACGGGATGATTCATAGCCTGGATAGGCTCCACCTCTTCAGAAATGTTGGGGTGCTCTCTGGATGCGGAGGTTCAGCACGACGGTATCTGTTTCTCATCTCTGTCCAGGGGTGACACATCCCCTACTGCTCCATAAGGAACGTAGGGATTTGGGGAGAGAGGAGTCCCCAGGAGGGACGCAGCAGTGGGAGGAATTTGGGACAGGGAGAGCTGGGCTTTTATTTTCAACGTGGTGTGTCCATTGGGAGTCTACGGGAGGGTGCAAAGATGGGAGCGGAAACGAGTCAAAGGGGCACCCAGCGCCTCGTGAGTCTAGAGACCCATTGGAATGAGATAACCGGCTCCCTCCCTGGCGGTTTGAATCCAAGACCGCTCAGGCCAGATCGGGCACTGGTGTCAGCCAGCACAGCTCCCTATTTCTCGTTCCCTTTGCTTCAGGCCAACGTGAGTCTGGAGGGGGGCGTCAGAGCCACCCTGCTACAGCACGTCCTCGCTGCAGCCCAGCCAATATTCCAGCGGGCAGATGATGCTGAATTCCTACGGTGGATGGGGCCTCGCCTCGCAGGCCTGATCTCGGGACTGAACAGCACCCACATCCCTCTCGTGTTTGATGGCCTGGAATCTAGAAACTGCTCCGTCATCAATGCCGTGTAGGAGCTCTTTCCTTGCCTTTAGTCTGAGCCAGGCCTATGATAATTATCTGCATCAATTACAGCTGGTTGGAAAATGTTGTTTTCCCTCCCCATGGGAAGTTTTGCTCTTTCAACAAAACACCTCAGCCCACAAGATGTCAGCCAAGCCCTGCCATAATGTGGTTCGGCAATGCTGCTGCAGTGCCCCATGGGAGTTGTAGTTCAGGTGCCTCATACTCTCGTTGTCTTCTATACGCCAGGCTGCCAGGTTGGATTACATCTCCCATGCTGCACCTTTTGGTGAACCTGTGTGATACATCACAGGTGTCCCTCAGGGGTGGGGAAGCTTTTTTAGCTTGGGGGGGCCATTGACCCACAGAAAAATCAATCGGGGGCCACACAAAGTGAGAAGCAAGAAAAAGAACCAAACAAAGACTCACTCACATGTCCTCCAACTAAGAAGGAGAAAAACACTCCCCACATTCCCCTCGCACCCCAGAGCCTAGGGGGGGCAAACCTGGCAGATTTTGTGTGCTCCAGCCCTGTGGTAGGGCCTGGGGGGGAGGGAGGGGGAAGGCTGGAGCTGTGGGACCCTGAACCTCAGGGGCTGGAAGCAGGCAAAAGCTGAAAGCCGCATCCAGCCCTCAGGCCTGAGGTTTCCCACCCGTGGCTGGTTCCTCAAAAAGCCAATTTTCTGTCCAAAACCAGTTTGGGCAGAAATTTTTTGACCACCTCTAATATTAATCATTTACATGAGCAGGCACTTTTCCAATGGAGAAATAGATGCTTAGCATCAAACCCAAATGCTCTGGTACTTATTCCCTTGATCTTACCAGTATGTCGTGTTACATCCTCTGATGATATCTTTATTGGGACACACTGGGACAGATTAAGGCTAACCATTGCTTGGATGGACCAAAAATATAGCTCTGCCGATCTGCTTGTGTATTTCTTGGGTGATGAAATTGAAAAATTGGGAGTCCCTGGCTAGTCCAGACTTTAGCTCTGTAGCAATGTGCATCTTTTGATGCTCCATCCAACCTCTTTGCCCTCTCCTCATTCCAGAACATCTGAGCAGGGGGAGGGTTCCCTGTTTCCAAGGAGTCTCCCAATTTTTTATCTTCCTCTCCCATGAAATACACAAGCTGATTGGCAGAGCTGTATTTTGGGTCCATCCAAGCAATGTTTAGCCTTAAGCCGTCCCTGCTGGCTCCTGGTGGAATTGCTTAGCCACGTTCCTGGGCTTTGTGCTTGAGTCAAAACCCAGCTGGAGAGGAGGGTGAAAAACGTCCCAAACATTCACTGTACTTGAGATGAGTTTGCCCCGGGTCCCAGCCAAATCCCGCCAAGGTCAGTTTGGACTCGGGATGGGAACTTCAACAGGAGTTTGATTAGGCCTTAGAGGGCGAGGAAGGGGTTGCCAAGCTGCTGAACGGGAATGAGTGAGGTGATGTATCTGCTGTGTTCCAGAGTAACCGTGCTTAATGAGGCCATCTCCGACTTCAGCAACACCACGCGACGGAGCATTTACCGCCGGATACTGCGTGTGACAGCAGGTACGACGCATGGTGCCCGCAAAGGATTCACTAAATGTTTCCGGTGCTTTGACGAAACACGGACCTTTCATTTGTGCCCTGTGGCAAGGGCCCCTCCTACCTAGGCCACCTCGGGGGCCAGCCTCTTGCTCCCCACCCCAGATGTTGGGGTTTGCAGCGGATCTCTGTGGTAGAGAGCCCGGTCGCTTCTCCCGGGATTCCCTCTCCCGGCTGTTTCTGTTCTAATGCTGGTATGAATCGCTCTCTAACCTTTCGTCCTCTGTCTCTCCTTCACCTCCCTCCTGTCTTCTCACTCTCCCTTCCCCATGTCCAACTGCTGAGGCTTTTTAAAGGTTTTCAGCCTGCCAGAAGGGGAGTCAGCTGGCCCCAGTCTGCCTGAGCCAGGTCCCTCCCAACTGCATCTAATTGTCCTGCAGCCCTCTGCTTCTATTTACAGGTCTTTCCCCCTTTTTGAACTGCCTTTCCCCCCCTCAGTCCCTCTGGCCTGACCCTGCCACAGCACGTACAGTGTCCATGTGCAGAATGGGTTTTTTACACGACCGCTGTTGTAAACTGGCTTGTTCCACTCCTCTGAGCCCCGCTCCCGAGCGTTAATGCGAAGCCATTGTCCTTTCCCCTCTGGCTGTTTCAGGCTCCTCCCTGCGGTGCTACGTCACGAATGCCAGCTTTGCCGTCTATTTAAGCGAGACATTGCAGGGCTTTGCTGCTTTTCTGAATCTGAGAGATCTCGCCTCGATCATTCCGGCATCCAGACTCCAAAAGGTACTGGAGTTTAGTGATGAAATGTGTGTGCGAGCTTGCTGCCATCCCTTTGGGCACATCACCCACCTACACAATGCAGTGAATTTGCCCACATATTCAGATCGTGGGCTCCAAATGCCGAATGCAGGAGAGTGGTGTTCTGCCCTTCTGATGTAGTTCCCTTTCAGAGTGTCTTTCAGTTACTAGTCCAAGCGCTAGCTGCATCTCTTTCTCTCTCTTTTGTATTTACCAGGGACCAATCAAAGTAGCATATGAGCCAACTCTCCCATTCCATTTCTCTTTTCATCATTGCTTTATGACAGGGTCAGATTTGGGACCGGTTCTGTTCAATATCTTCATCAAGGATTTAGATATTGGCCTAGAGAGTACGCTTGTTAAGTTTGCAGTTGATACCAAGCTGGGAGGGGCTGCAAGTGCTTTGGAGGATAGAGTCCTAATTCAAAATGATCTGGACAAACTGGAGAAATGGGCTGAGGTAAATAGGATGAAGTTTAATAAGGACAAATGCAAAGTGCTCCACTTAGGAAGGAACAATCCGTGTCACACATACAGAATGGGAAGCGACTGCATAGGAAGGAGAACTGCAGAAAGGGATCTAGGGGTCATAGTGGAGCACAAGCTAAATAGGAGTCAACAGTGTGACATTGTTGCAAAAAAAACAAAACTCATTCTGGGCTGCATTAACTGGAGTGTTGTGAGCAAGACACGAGAAGTCATTCTTCCGCTCTACTTTGCACTGATTAGGTCTCAGCTGGAGTGTTGTATCCAGTTCTGGGCACCACATTTCAAGAAAGAGGTAGACAAATTGGAGAGGGTCCTGAGAAGAGCAACAAAAATGATTAAAGGTCTAGAAAACGTCCTTTGAGGGAAGACTGAAAGAATTGGGCTTGTTTAGTTAAGAAAGGGAAGACTGAGAGGAGACATGATAGCCGCTTTCAAATACCCGAAAGACTGTTATGAGAAGGAAGGAGAAAAATTGTTCTCCTTGATCTCTGACAATAGGACAAGAAGCAATGGGCCTAAATTGCAGCAAAGGAGGTTTAGGTTGGACATTAGGAAAAACTTCCTGTTAGGGTAGTTCAGCGGTAGAATAAGTTGCGTAGAAAGGTTGTGGAATCTCCATCATGGGAGATATTTAAGAGCAGGTTAGATAAATATCTATCAGGGATGATCTAGATGGTGTTTGGTCCTGCCATGAGGGCAGGGGGCTGGACTCGATGACCTCTCGAGGTCCCTTCCAGTCCTAGTGTTCTAGGATTCTAAGTGCAAATGAACTCTTGTGAAAGTTTCTAACTGACTTTACGCTCCTGTGAGCCCAGCACCAATACAACATTCAGAGCCAACAGTTCCTTTTGTCCAAGAGTTGTGACCGTCGGCCTTCTCCATCCTAACCTTTCTTTCTTCATCCCAGATTGTGAATACAGTGGCCCCAGCTGCACTGGCTGATTTGTTATCCGGCTCTGACTTTCTCAATGACGACAACTTCCTGACCATTCTTCTGAAGAACTATAACAAGAAAGGGGCCTTCCTTGATTCATTTAACATGAAGAGCATTGTGGTAGGGCAGAGGTTTGCTTCTCACTTTCCAAAGGTCCAAATGAACATCCAGATTGTAAAGGGGTTTGCACGGAAACGCGCCACCAGAGAGCTGAATTAAGCGGTGTCCAAAGAAATAGAATTCATAGAGTTCCAAATGTGTCCCGACAGTGCACGTCACCAAAAATCAGGAAAATTTTCGCTGTGGGGGTCTATTAGAAATTGTAGAGTGTTCCTGGAAGTTGACAGCATTTTGCTGGGTTATATAATGTAGGACGGAACAAAACAAAAAATAGGGAGAACAAATTACATAACAGCTAAGAATGACTATGGGACCAAGAGTTCTATTAATATCTTTCAAGGTGCAATATGAATATTCTATCAGAGAGTAGAACAAAAATAGATGTAATACAAATACTCAGAAAATTGATATTGAAAGATCCCACCCCAGGGACTATGAGCCTTCTGCAAGGTCATGAAGCAAGGGCTTGCAGGATCAGATCCTAATCTGCTTTATAATTTAGGTACATTAGTAACCTGGGCTGTGCAAATGTATATACTGAGCTCTTGTACAGCACTTGTCATCGGTGGTTCTCAAAGGACTTTACAATCTGTATCCTCAGAAAGCCCTTGTGAGGTGGGGGAGTATTATTCCCATTTTGCAGATGGGAAACTGAGGCATGGAGGAGGCTAAGTGACATGCCCAAGGCAATCTGTGGCAGATCAGGGGGTTGAACCCACTCAAGCCTCCCACGACCTGAGCTAATGCCCTAACCACTAAGTATCACTGTCAGAGAAACACTTTCTTCTGAGACATAGCTACTCAACCATACGTTCACCTATTGATTCCAAAATTATTTACTGCAGCAAGACCAGTTAGGCCATGTCTTCACTAAATGGAAGATCAACGCTACCAAGATTGATCTTTTGGAATTTGATTTAGTGGATCTAGTTAAGACCTGCTAAATCAAACTCAGAGGGCTCTCCCATTGATGTCTGGTAACCCTGATTCTGCAAAGCATGAGGGAAGCTGATGGGAGCAGGGAAACTCAAAATGAAGTACGTCGACTCCAGCTACGTAATTAACATAGCTGAAGTTGTGTATCTTGATTCAACCTTTCCTTTTAGAGTAGTCTTAGACAATAGAGACACTTTCCCAAGGAAGTTAGAGCAATAGTGCTCATCTGCAGGCAAGGATATAAAAAGGGTTAAAAATAGTAACTGTGTAACTGATTAAAATTCCATTGGTTACACGGTTAAATGACCCTGTGGGTTGCCAGTGACACCAGCCTCGTGGACTGCTTAACCCAGTGGCTGCTGGTGCCACTGGTCTTGTGGGCTGCTGGCCTCACGGGCTCCTGGTGCCGCCTGCCCCATGGGAGTTTAACCGTTAACAGGAACAGATAACCTCATACCTATTGGTTAACCCGTTAACCAGTTAAACTTTTTCATCCCTGTGCTCCAATGGCAGGATTGAGGCCTACATCTCTGTTATCCAAAAGCATTAGCTGGTCTCAACAGGCCATTTGCTCTCAGGTGCTCAGATATCACAGTGATGGGTGTAACTACACGAACCTAGATCGACAGTAAAGTGCGGTAGAATCCAGAAATTAGAAACAGGAAATACATATTAGTACATTCTATCTTCCTTCCTCGCCCCCCACTGCCAGAACAAGCCAGAGTCTCCAAAAAGAGGGTGATGCGGGTATGAAATGTACATCAGTACAACCCTTGATTTTAATGAAACAGGCTAAACAAGGCCTTCTTTAAAGCCTTGTGAGACTTGCTCTGTGGGTTTGGGTGGAAGGTGGAACTTCACCCTTTCTTCAGCAGAAATCTCTGGAACTGGTGTATGTTAGCTGGAGAACCTGCCATTTTCTGTTGCCTTCCCTCTAGAACATCCTCCCCAGTGGCACCAGGGTGGCCATTCTGACTGGCGTGTGGCCTGTGGTGTTGAGGAGCGACAATGAGACCGTGGTGAGCACGTGGCTCGGGCCACGTCTGTCGCCATACTTCAGTTTAATCCAAGGCAGCCTACTGAACTTCAGCGGTACTCTGAATGCCAGCTGCACAGCCTTCCGCCAGATGTAAGCCATTCCGACGCCATGCCTTCCGCGGGGCTAGTCTTTACTTCACAGGCAATTCTGATCCTTATCAGAGCAAGTTTCTTGACATTTATGTGTCTGGAACACAAAATAGTCATGGGAACTATAGGACACTTCCACCCCCACTTAATTAGCCTAATTAGCACTGGTCCTACAATTGACAGATACTTTCCCCCCACACACACTTCCCCCTCTTTCTTTTTCTGATATAAATTCCGGGTTTCTGTTATTCCTCTCCAGCTCATCTGAGGAAGTGGGTTTTGCCCACGAAAGCTCATGATAATATATATATTTTTGTTAGTCTCTAAGGTGCCTGAGGACTATTCATTGTTACAAAATATTCAGTGTCACAGAATATTTCTTAAATTTTCCTTGTCCCATCTTTGTTGCCAGTACCCGCTTCCTTGTCTATATGAGGAAGCCATCTTGTTGCTTAGCTGCATAGCTACTCCTGTCCTCCTGTCTAGCATGCATTTGCTTTTGCTGTCTAACCGTTCTTTCTGTTTCTCCATGCAGTGTGGGCAAACTGAGCAGTAACATTACAGCTTTCAATGTCAGCCAGCAAGACATCTACGATTTCACCAAAGCCTATCTCACAGGTGAGTCGCAACGTCCGGCCTAGGAGCAGAGGGTCTGTGTTCTCTTCTGACAATATGGCGCCCAATGGCACGAGAAGAACATTGAGAGGATAATGTCTGAACTCGACCTGGATCTGGTTGCGCGTAAAGTTCAGAGGTCAGGTCTGGGCTGAGTATGAGTTTGCAATCTGACATCTCAATAAAGAGCTGCAAGAAATTTTAGCTTCCAACCATCAAGACAGCACAGATATCTAGAGAGATAGATGGGGCTGGCAACAGACTTCACTGGGCCCTGGCCAATGTGGGGAGGGGGCTTGGCTCCAGACTCCTTGGGCGAGATGGGGCCCCGGATGGAAGGGGCGTGGCTAGAGGCAGGCAGCCCTCAGCGCCCCAAATGGCATCCCTGCCTGCCCCACCCAGCCTTCAGCATCACCTGGACCGTAAGGCTCTAGAGGAGATGTAAAAGGCCCGGGGCGCCAGCTACTTCTGTTGCCATGGTAACAGTGATCCAGAACCCCAGGCCTTTTTAAATCACCAGGGGGCAGCCCTTGCTATAGAACTTCCTCACTATCTACGTTGCCTGGTGTGTGATTAAACCGTCCATCGTTATACAGCTACGAGTGCCAGGCCCAGATGTTACAACGCCAGCGACCCGCGCGCCGCAAACTGGCTCGCTGCTTACCTGGGGCGTTCCCTCCGCCACAGCAGTGCCGCCGATGTCAGATCCTTCCTCAACCACAACGTGACCCTTGTAAGTATCAGTGTGATACCTGCCTGCCATGCCAAGCCAGCCTGGAAATAACCACAGCGTGAGATTCGGGGCCTGGATCCGGCTGCCACGGCAGTTACGGGCAAAACTCCCATTGAATTCAGTGCATGTGGGAGAGGTTCCTTTAAGAAGAGGCTCACAAGGTCCCTTAGGTGGCATGGTCAAGGTAGCTACCAAGCTCCTTCTGCCATCCCCAACTGGGCACCAGACAACAGCAGAACCTGTGAGCAGGGGCAGAATCCACTGCCCCATAGGAGTAAGTCTATGAGAGTTGTGGGGTAAATTCTCTGATTTAGTAGGTAAGGTGCAGGGAGACAGATCCTTCCGGGATACAAATTCCCTGGGGCGTGGAGGATGAAATGGGTCAAGGACAGGCACATCCACAGAGCATAGCGGGCCTGGAAAATAAACTCCGCATCCTAGCCAGACTTGCACACATGGGACCTCTGTCCTATTTGCCATGAAAACACCTTAGTGAGACTGTATCTGTCCTGAATCCGTCTCTGGAATCATGCGAATGTGAGATTTAGCTATTCAGGATCCTGGGTGCAAAAGGCAAAAGATCTTTGCTGCTAAAAATCCGCCATTCCTTACTTCTCCCTCTCCAAGTGGATACACCAGCTTCCTATGAAGCATTCTGGGTAGCATACCTCAGCATGGCCGGTGCTCAGAGCTTCTGCGTTTAGACCGCTCACTGGTGGGCATTCAAAAAGCTACTGGCTTCATCTCAGAGTTGCTGAGCGCTGTCAATCCGTGTTGAAGTCTACAGAGGCAGAAAATATTCTGCTTCTCTGAAAATCAAGCTGAGCATGGACTGACGCAACCTGTTCGTCCTTTCCTAGCTCCAGGATCTAGCCATACACCCCGACAATCTGAGACTCATCAACGACACACGCATCCAGAAGGACCTCGCGGAGCTCTATGCCACAGCGCTGTTTGCCAAGAATTCAAACTTCAGTCTTGTCAAGTGAGTAAGAAATATGTATTAGGGCAAAAAACAAAGCACATTTGCAGGAAAGGAATTAGGATGGCCTGTTTGCTTCTGTGTACTTTGCAAACGTTTGTAGAAGGGCAGCTATTTATTTAAATTCACACACAGTCTCGTTTATATACAGGCAGTCCCCAGGTTACATACAAGATAGGGACTGTAGGTTTGTTCTTAATTTGAATTTGTATGTAAGTTGGAACTGGTACATATTGTAGGGGAAACTCTAGCCAAACATTTCTCCAGAGCTCAGTTTTATTCTCCCACACCTCACTTCCCTCAGTCCTTTATTCTCAAGCTGAGGTGTCTGCTGAGAAAAGCCTCTCCGTGTCTCCCTGGTCTGCTGAGGGGTGGGGGGGAGGCGCTAGCTTCACGTTTCCCTGGTCTGCTGGGGGGAAGCAGCTAGTGCGGGGTTACCTCACCCCGTTTGTAAGTAGAGATCCAATGTAAGTCGGATCCATGTAACCCGGGGACTGCCTGTATATATAAATTTACCAATTTTCATCCTGCTTTATATACATATGAAAGTGGGATGAAAATTGGTAAATTTCATGAAAAAATGCAAAATGCATTTTTTTTAAAATGTTGGTGAATATTTACAAAAAAATTCTGGGTTTTTTTAAAACAGTTTTTTTCACTTTTCATGTTTTTCATTTTGTTGCTTGCCTTTTTTTATCCCCCTGAAAAAAAAGGAAGGAGGGAGGTAAAAAAAGGCAAAGAGGAGAAACAAAAAATGAACAAACAAAAATGAAACCTTAAAACTAAAAAAAGATTGAAATGGGGTTTTTTAGTTGAAAAATTGGAATAGTTGAAAAATTTATTCCCCCACCAACCAGATTCTATATGAAAAGGTTGTTTTTTTAAAAAGTCAGTTTTTAATGGGAAAAAGAGTTTCAAATGAGAAGTGTTGACCGGCAGTGTAAATAATTGCCAATGGGAAATTTTCTCTCTGTCTCATCCACCCTCGTAACACGCTTCTCATTTCACATCACTCAAAGCCTTCCCGACCAGCTCCTCTGCTTCGCCAGACATTCGACTGCCATACGACTGCTCAGCGCCAATGTTTCACTGAGCATCATTGCTCGGATAAACCTCCACTGTGGTCCTTCAAACACATCTGAACTCCAAGACTCCTCTGCCACTGACCGCCAGGTAAATACCCAGCGCTCTAGTCATTAAAGACTGTTACTTAGCTGCCCATCAGCGCGTGACTCCAGAGGTCAGGGATCGGACTCTGGGAAGTGCTGAATTGGAGCTTGAAGTTCAGACCTTTCTCTGACAGTTCAAATCCCGGCAGCCCAGAATGTCAGGAAAATGTGGCTTTTGCGCCAGGCATGCCTGTGGGTTTGGTTTGATCCCTTGATGGAGATGCAGGTTGAACCTCTCAAATCCTAAACTCTCTGGTCTGGCATGATCTGTGGTCCAGCAGGATCACAGATGTTGCTGGACTAGAGCACCCCAGAGGTGAGTTTGAGCCAGCTGGGGAGCCCTAGGTGGGTCAGCAGGGGCTGGTTCTGCGGTGGTTGGAGATTCCAGCCCCCGGGAGCCCCAAGCTAGGAAGCTCCGGTGGCAGCCAGGAGGAATCTTCCCTAGCAGGGAACTCTGGTGCAGTGGCAACGGGGCCGGTGCTGGCTTGTAGGAATCCCTGGCCCTGGCCAGGATCCCCAGTGGCAGCGGGGCCAGCAGCAACTGGGGGCTATCCATGACCCCGGCTGGGAATCCTGGCGGAAGTGGGGCTGGTGTAGGCTGGAAAGTCCCAGCTCAAGGAGACTGACCCCCCAAGACCTGGCATGGCAGCAGGACAGGGAGCCCAGACTCCAGGGACCCCCACAACCCAGAGAGGAGACTGACATCCCCTGGTCCAGCAAACGCCCCGGTTCGGGACCTCTCAGGCCTGAGGGTGCTGGACCAGGGAGGTCCAACCTCAGAGTCTGAATGAAGGTCACAAACACAATCTCCACACCATTGTCAGAAAACAACATTCCTGAGCAGAATTTTGTCCCAGGTGAATGTTCCGCGGCATTTTCCAGGTGGCCGGCGTTATTAGCGATCGGCCTCTTGCTCTTACGATTTTCATCTCGCTTGCTTTCCAGCTTGCTACGATGCTGGTGGCCCAGGTCACTACCTTTGACACGAGGACCCTGGCTGCTTTGGGGCAGCAAGCCGTGGGGCTGACCTCCGGGCACATTTTAGAACTGAGACCACAGATTATCGCAGATCCGCTGGCCTTGCAGTCGCTCGGACGCGTTGACGGCTGGGATAGGGGACAATCGCAAGGGCTGATGAGCAAGTTAATCCGCAGTAATTTCATGGTAGGGATTGGTCCTCTCCCTGGGTGGGTCAGAAAAGACCACCTGGGGGTGATGTTATTTTGAATCAGGGTCTTTAACTCCATTTTTAGAAAATGAAATGAAAATGTCCATGCTTCACTTAAATCATTTTCGGGGGTCAGGGGCTGCTGACCCACAGAAAAATCAGTTGGGGGCTGCAAAAAAAGAGAAGCAAATCAATAAATAAAAACAAAAAACCCCAAACTCTCACACATGACGTGGCCCCCACCTGAGAAGCTGAAAGACACTCCCCATGTTCCCCTTGCACACCGGAGCCTACAGTGTAGTAGATTTTGTGGGTCCCCCCAAGCTCTGGGGTAGGGCCAAAAATGAGGGGATCAGTGTGTGTGAGGGGGCTGCTGGGAAGCAGGCTGAGGGTGGGGGTCTGGGAGGGAGGGAGGGTGCCGAAGCAGGGTGGGGAGGGCTGGGTGGGAGTTAGGGTGCAGGAGCAGGCTGGGGTGGGAGATGTGGGGGTGCTTTACCTGGCACAGTTCCTCAGGGACACACATGGCTCCATGTCCCCTGCTGCTCCCAGGCACCACCCCCTGCTGCTCCTGTTGGCCTCAATTACAGCCAATCAGAGTGGCAGGGGGAAAGACTCCAGGCAGCACTTTGCTGCAGCAGCTGGGAGGAGGGGGAGCAGCAGCACTCGGAGTTCCTTCCTCCCCCTGCCAGGCAGAGCCCCTGGTTGGATCTGGCCCTGGCTTGCCTGACTCCGGCCTGTGAGGCTCAGGGCTACACCCCTGCAGCAGAGAGCTGGCTCTGGGGCTCCAACCCAACTGGGGGGACGGGGACCGCAGGGAGGTGGGGGGCCGAAACACCAGCAGGGTCACCACGATGCTGGGGAGGAGTCCTGAGCCTCAGAGGCCGATCCAGGCAAGCCGGGGGCTGCATCCGGCCTCTGGGCCTTAGGTTCCCCACCCCTGATTTAAATCATTGCTCTGGGGTGGGGCTGGGGAGGAGGGATTCGGGGTGCAGGCTGCCCAGGGGAGAGAGGACAACCCCAGCCCTCTCTCACTGCAGCAGCTTGGGGCCAGGTGAGAAGCGCCTCTCCATGGCTGCTGCAGCTCAGGCAGGCACAGTGGGGGAGGGGTGCATGTCCCCGGCCGGGGCCCCTGTACCCCATCCAAAGTGAGGAATGCAGCAAACTGTGCGCTTGCTCCTCACTCCCTGATGAAGGGGAGCAGCCAGCAATGTTCCCTTACGAATGGGGGTGCGGGGAGCTTCAGTCCCCCCACTCTGCCCTAAAGGCACCTGTGGGGTAGGCGGTCTGGGCTGGGGTGTCTGTGTCTTCTCTATACCGTTTTCTGAGCCACAATCCCATTCCAGGCACATCCCGTTGTCCTGGCACAGCCAAACCCTGACCTGGCTTTAGGTTCTGATCAGAGGAAACTTCCCACCACACCGGGTGGTCCTAGCGCTTCCCGTTTAGGAGGAGTTCTGGAACAAACGGACAGACAGACGTATATATAGCAGACTTGCAACCCTCCATCACCCCCGGAATCTTTTCAGCCTGTCTGCCATCTAGCCAGTTCTTCCCCCGTTTGTCGTTATGCATTTGATTTTACCTTCCTCCGCACACTACTTAGTGGAACTGGTGCCTTCCCCGTTGGCTTGGCCTTTAGCTGAAAAGGGAATTCCTGTGGGGCTAGGCAGCGGTGTTGGGGTGGGGAAGTGGCCACTAAATGCTGCACTGTAGCATTCTAATCGGGTTTGCTGTGGGTTTTTTTTCTCCCTTCATAGTTTGATACAGAAGAGGCATTTCAGAGACTCGGAACACTGGTGCCAGGACTCTCCAGTGACGTCTTCAGGAACATCACGGCAGCTACTGCCCTGAAGTTGGCTAAGAATCCCATCTTCCAAAGAGCCATCAGGAAGGCTCCTGGCTATTTAAAGAGAGCTTTTGTGGACAAGGTGAGCAGGGTGAGGGAACCGGCCTTCTGTGCCTCTGACAGCCGGAGGGCAGGTTGAGGGTCCTCAGGCCAGTCTCACAATGGAAATGTGATCTAGATGAAATTACTCTCAGGTGGGTGCACAATGCTGCTCAAAGAGAAGTTAGAGATGATTCACTGTCAAACAGGGAGGACTTTTCCAGCAGGGTCCTGCAGGCTTCAGTCCTGGTGCTATTCACTATTTTCACTAATGATTTGGAAAATGGAGTGACGCGTGGGCAGAGTGAAGAGCATGCTAATAAATTTGGGAGTTGTTGTGAGCAAGACACGGGAAGGCGTTCTTCTGCTGTACTCTTGTGCTGATTAGATCTCAACGAGGCTACATCTACATTGCGCTCTCTTGTGCAAGGATATATGCAAATGAGGAGCAGCGATGAATACCGCCATGCCTCATTTGCATACTTAATGAGCCGCCATTTTGCGCAAGGGGCTTTTGCACAAGAAGGTGTAGATTGCTCCTTCTTGCACAAAAACCCTCTCTTGTGCAAGAGCTACAGGCAGTCCCCGGGTTACATGGATCCGACTTACATCAGATCCCTACTTACAAACAGGGTGAGGCAACCCCGCACTAGCTGCTTCCCCCCAGCAGACTAGGGAGACGCAAAGCTAGCACCCCTCCCCAGCAGACCAGGGAGACGCGGAGCAGCTTTTCTCAGCAGACACCTCAGCTTGAGAATAAAGGACTGAGGGAAGTGAGGTGTGGGAGAATAAGACTGAGCTCTGGAGAAATGTTTGGCTAGAGTTTCCCCTACAATATGTACCAGTTCCGACTTACATACAAATTCAACTTAAGAACAAACCTACAGTCCCGATCTTGTACGTAACCCGGGGACTGCCTGCATTCTGCCTTAAAATAAGCAGGAGTTTTTGCGCAAGAAGGAGCAGTGTAGACTTGCGCAAAAATGGCAGCTCATTACGTATGCCGTGCCTCATTTGCATATGTTCTTGCACAAGAGAGCTCAATGTAGATGTAGCCCTGGAGTCTTGTGTCCGGTTCTGGGCACCGCATTTCAGGAAAGATGTGGAGAAATGGGAGAGGGTCCAGAGAAGAGCAACAAAAAATGATTCAAAGTCTAGGAGACATGACTTATGAGGGAAGACTGAAAGGATTGGGTTTGTTTAGTTTGGAAAAGAGAAGACTGAGAGGGGACATGATAAGAACTTTCAGGTGTCTAAAAGAGTGTTACAAGGAAGAGAGAGGAAAAGTCATTCTCCTTAACTTCTGATAGGACAAGAAGCAATGGGCTTAAATTTCAGCACAAGCTTAGGTTGGACATTAAGAAAAGCTTCCTACCTGTCGGGGGGGTGAAACACTGGAATAAGTTGCCTAGGGAGGTTGTGGAATCTCCATCACTGGAGATATCTAAGAGCAGGTTAGATAGACATCTATCAATCAGGGATGATCTGCCATGAGGGTGCTTGGTCCTGCCACGAGGGCAGGTATGTGGACTTGATGGTCTCTCGTGGTTCCTTCCAATTCTAGTGTTCTATGATTCTGTGAGTCTTCAAAGTTTATGGGCGATGCCAAGGTGGGAGGGGTTGCGAGCATCGTGGGTGACAGGATTAGGATTAAAAATGACCTTGACAAATTGTAGAGTTGGTCAAAACTCAACAAGATGAAGTGCAGAGTAGTGAGCGTAGGAAGGAAAAAGCAAATGCCCAAGAACAAAATGGGGAATAATGGGCTAGATGGCAGAGCTGCCGCAGAGGTTCTGGGGGGTGGTAGTAGATTGCAAATCGAATATGTGGGAGAGGCTAGCCTCATTCTGGGGAATATTAACGGGAGAAATTGTGCCACTCTCCTCAGCACTGGTGAAGTGTCATCTGGAGAACTGTGTCCGGTTCTGGGGGCCACCTTTAGGAAAGATGTGGACCCTTTGGAGAGAAGCCTGAGTGGTGAAAGGTTTAGAAAACCCAACCTCAGGGGAAAGACTAAAACACGGGGCATGTTTAATCCTAGGGAAAGAAGACTGTGGGGGAATCTAATAGTCTTCAAATATGTTAAGGGCTGTTATAAAAAGGACTGTGATCAGTTGCTCTCCATGTCCATTGGAGGTAGGAGAAGAAGTAATAGAAGAACTAGGGGACACCAAATGAAATTAATGGGCAGCAGGTTTAAAACGAATAAAAGAAAGTTCTTCTTTACACAGCGTGTAGTCAACCTGTGGAACTCCTTGCCAGAGGAGGCTGTGAAGGCTAGGACTATAAAAGAGTTTAAAGAGAAGCTAGATAATTTCATGGAGGTTAGGTCCATAAAAGGCTATTAGCCAGGGGATAGAAATGGTGTCCCTGGCCTCTGTTTGTCACAGGCTGGAGATAGATGGCAGGAGACTAATCACTTGATCATTGTCTTCGGTCTATCCCCTCTGGGGTACCTGGTGTTGGGCACTGTCGGTAGACAGGCTACTGGGCTAAATGGACCTTTGATCTGACCCAGTACAGTCATTCTTATGTTCTAATAGGCTTAATCTGCAAGAAGAATTATTTAGGTTAGAAATTAGAAAACACTTTCTAAATATAAGAATATCTAAGATCTGGAACAGGATCCCAAGAGTGGTATTTTAGAATAGGTTAGATAAACACCTCTTACATATGGTATAGGGGTTTACTTGGTCATTCATCAATACAAGAGTCGGGACTAGATGACTTCTCAAGGTCCCTTTGAGTTCTGTATTTCTGTGGAGAGCAAAATGTAATCTGCATTAGCCAGAGACCTAGATCTGCAAAGCAAGCCATTGGGTTATCTGAAGCTGGAATTTCAAGATTTGGAGATGCTGTCAGAAAATTTGGGTATGTGTTGATTACTGGCTGATTTGCCCCCCTTTCTGCCAATACATTAAGATCATGTTTGGGGCAAGATGCATAGGAGATGAAGGCCATGCATTTTAATACCCTCTGTCTATCCCTGGCAGATCGTCTCCAGTTCCTCGTCACTGAATGCCATTTTAAATAACGTGCCAGACGATTTGGTCGACCAGGTTCCAATCCCGTTGCTGGCGTTTCAAGACAAGCTCCTAGATCTTCGCAAAATCAGCGAGAAACAATGGTCACCGCAGCAGGTGACGTAAAGGGCTCCTCTCATTCTCTTTGTTTCCGGAAGGGTATGGAAGGTCACCCGCCTCGGCCTAGGCATTGAAGTCAATGGGAGGTTGGCCTGACAGAGGGCGGCTCTCTGCATTCACAGACGAGTCGGTTACGTTTAAGGCTGCATTTAGCTACATCTTGGGAGGTGAAGGGCCGGGGGACCTTTTGTGAGCGGCGCTGTATAAAGGTGCGTTGTCAGTGTGTCTACATGGTTCCCACGGTTTCTCAGACATCTCCGTGACCTGCTCAAGTGGTGTGAACGTTAAGGGAGTTCCTCGCCACTTATATAAAGGATTTATGGAGTCAGTGCCCCCAGCCAGACATCTAATCACGCAGTAATCTTGGCTTTCTTCTTTCCTCTATGGGGCTAGTTGCACGTGCTTCTGGGTTGTCTTGCCCGTCCGTATCTGAGCCTGTATTGTTTGCCTTTGCAGGCAGCTGTGTTTTTTGTGGAGGTATTGAATGCTACCAATAATTACGCTGAGTGAGTACTGTTTTCAGAACCCCAAGCTTTGTGGGTAGGGAAAATAATCGCTGTGGATGGAGGTACAGCGTGTCTATTTTTGGCGGGGCTAAGGATCAGCGTGACAGGCTGCTTGGACAGGAGCCCGATTTCAAAGGTGCCTACGCACCTAAATGCCTTTGTCCGTCTGGTCCTGAATGCCTAGGTGGAGCGGAAATACCTCGGTGTCGTGTTTTAGTGTCGAACAACAGAAGCGTAAAGTATGCCCTGCCCTTTAAGTCCAAACACAAATACCAGGGCGAACCTCTGCCAAAACGCAGGTTCGGACTCGCCCAAGGTCAAAGCAAAAGTCTAAAGGGTGGCTCGTGTGTTGTGTACTTCCTCTCCGCTCATGACAGTTTATGATCATAGACAGGGCCGTCCCACGGGGCGAGGGGCAACCCCCACAGTGCCCCTACATGGGGCCCAGGGAAACCACCCACAAGCCTCACCCAGCTGGCCCTGCCCCACCCCTTCCACAAGCCCCGCCCTGCTCCTTGCCCCGAGCAATGAGGCGGCTGCTCCAACCGACCTATGGTCCCTATGGAGGGACCCGGGAAATGTTGGGGGCCTGGCACAGGGCGACAGCAGGAGATGCACCCCCGACTCATTATACAGGCGACGGGAGCTGGAGCAGGCTGGGAGGGAGAGCCACGCCGGGGCAGAGCGCCCTGGGGTTGGAGCAGTGGTGTAGCGGGGGGGGGCGTGGGGGGGGGAAGTTGCCCCCGGGCACCAAGCTAGGGGGCACACCAATTTAGGAAGAACTAACCCTCCGCCCTGAATTTAGCCTTTCAGCCTCCGTGCTGCAGGGTTTCCAGTGCAGCGCAGCCAGCCGACTGGCGCCTGACAAGCTCTCGGCACTGGTGGAGCAAGCGAAAACCCAGGAGGCGGTGCTGAGCGCTCAGCAGGTAGGAGGTTCCTAGCAGCCACGCTGGTTCGGGGTGGAGAGGCAGCAGAGCGTGTGATGAACACGTGCAGCGCACGTTGCTGCCTCTCAGGCGCACAGCGCACTCCGGGGAATGAGAGTGGGTAGCAACGCACAAGGCCCCCACAAACCCCCACCCTGTCTCGCCTTCGTGGTATTCCATGAGAGGGCCTGGATTTCATCCTGACTCCAGGAGAAACGAATCCTGGAACAGGCTTTTCCCAAGCCCAAAAACAACCCCCAGCCTCAGTTTCCCCTCAGCAGAGCTCCCGGCCGTGTCACTGTTTCATTCCCCTTCCTGAGGGATGTGTTCAAACACAGCTCGACACCAGCCCTGCCACCTCTGCCCTCCCTCTCCTGCCCTTCACACAGCAGCTGTTGTCAGCCGGGACCCATCCGACTGGTACAATAACCCCCTTCCCTGATCCAGAGTCTCCTGCAGGCACCTCCATGCAGCTGCCCCTCATCTCCCTCCCGTGACACGCTCGTTGGCCTTTTACCTCAGCGGCGGCGAGGCAGCCGATTAGTCACAGGTGGGGGGCTAAGCCCCGTCCGTTTAGAGAGACGTCCGGCCCTAAGACAGACCTGGAAGAGCTCAGCCATAAAAGGGGGTCATGTGCTAAGTTTAGGGTCATAGCATGGCGAGGGGCCTGGCTCCGGGGCGTGTTTCTGTGATAGGCACCGTGCCCCTGACTCTGAGGGGCTCTGCGCACCTCACGACGGGAGCCGGCTCAAACGGGACTTACCTCACCCCTCCCTCCCTCCCTCAGAGATTTTTGAAGCAGCCGGCCTGCTGCTCCCGTGCCCGGCACTCAGGCGACGGGACGTGCCCTCGTGCCGAGTGCGCCTTACTGGAACGGCGGCACTGCCCACCCTGCTGGCAGCGCTCAGCTGCTTTGATCCGTAACACCGAGGACCCAAATAGGTCTCCTGCCGGGGGGGAGAGGGGGCAACTGTCTCAGGGCCCACCGATTCCAAAAGGCCTGGAGCACCCAGCTGCTTTAGAAGCAGTGGCCGGAGCTCCAAGCCCTTTAAATTGTTGCCAGGGAGCCGGAGGCGCTCTCTGGTTGGTGCTGAGGAGCCGGTGGGAGGAGGCTACCCTAGCTCCACCCCTCCTGCCTAAGGCCCCGCCCCCTTCCGAGCTCAGAGCCTGCCCCTCCTTGTCCAGGGATCCGATGATTCTATGGCCTTCCAGGCCCACAATAACGTGGGGAGAAACACAGAGTGCGGAGAGCACAACCGGCCTGAGGAACGTGTTGGGGGACGAATCACGTCATTTAAAAACAAGCCCTCCCAATACCTCCCCGTTGAGTAGGCAGGGTTATTTTTCATCTTTTGCTGACTCGTTAACGTGCTGAAATGCTGTGTGAGAAGCAGGCGAGATTGACCGTCATCGGCCTGTTTCTTTCCGTCAGTTGTCCTGCCTGGCTAAAATCCTAGCTGCAAAGAACCTGACAGCAAACGTCACCAGCTACCCACCGGACATGCTCCTTTTCTTTGAGTGAGTATCTCAGAGTGGCGTAAGGACTCATTGCTCATGGGAGAAAACAACCGTAGGTCCTGAGCCCCGATTCAAATCCAGCGAGGACCTTTCAAGGACATAGGGTTACTCGTGGGAGGGAAGGATTGCGGAGTTGGGCCCTCACATCCAATCCTGCAGCCCTCCCTCGTTAAAAATCCCCATGAACAGGGCTTAAATCCAGCTGGAGCCATCCGGGGCGGAGCTCCAGGAAATATTTTCACCCCTGTGGGAGTTCCAGGAAATGCTTGGTGAGAATTAAAACCCTGGTTTCAGAGGGAGCGTTTTCGGAGTAAGGACAGCAAGATGGGGAACTTCAGACCCGACTCAGCACAGTAATTAAGCACGTGCTTACCATCAAGCACAAACGTTGGCCCATTGAAGTCACTACAAGTACCCCCAGGCTCAAAGCTAAGAACATGCTTGAATGAACCTTAATCCTCACCAGGCTGAGCCTGTCTTGTAGCGTAGCACTCGGAGGGTCTCAGGCTGCAAGTGGCAGGTCACACCTACTAGTTCTGGCTACCTGGGCAGGGCTGGGACATTGGCAACAACAGCATGTCTAGCGCCTGGCTGCACTGCATGCCCTCTCCATGGGAGTGCAGAGTGTGGGCGTAAGAACCTCAGAACGGCCACACTGGGTCAGACCAACGGTCCATCTAGCCCAGTACCCTGTCTGCTGACAGTGGCCAGTGCCAGGTGCCCCAGAGGGGATGAACAGAACAGGGAATTATCACATGATCCATCCTCTGCCACCCATTCCCAGCTTCTGACAAACAGGGTCTAGGACACCATTCCTACCCAGCTTGGCTAATAGCCATTGATGGCCCTTTCCTCCATGAATTTACTGAGCTCTTTTTTGAACCCTGTTAAAGTCCTAGTCTTCACAACATCCTGTGGCAAGGAGTTCCACAGGTTGAGCAGAAGTAGATGAGCCTGGTTCTTCTGAGAGTCCTGAGGGTTTAGATTCTGGACCATCCCACTCAGAGCCTCATTAGCTCATTTCTCAGGAGAACTGCTGGTGTTCCTGTCCCAACATGCCAAGGGCCTCCTTGGAACAAGTGGCTGAAGAAGATACACATGTGGCAAACCACATTTTTTGTCATTTCTGAGGCTTGTTTCTGCCCAGTTTTAGCTGTTTCCATTCCTTACAGTTTCACCCAAGTGCGTAATCACACCTGCAAAGAGTTTTACAGTCTGGCTTCCCAAGGGAATCTCAACCTGCTGCCAAATGGATCAGCCCAAAGGACGGCACTCCTGAATAAGGCCCTATTGTGCTTGGTAAGTGACAGTTTACCTTTCAAGTGACTGACTGGATGCAGAGGGCGTGCACGGCTCTCAGAGTCAATAGGGAGCACTCAGCATGGGCCTCACTTCACAGGCCCTTGCTGTGCGTTTCACTTTTGTAATCTGAAATATCTCCAGTGATGGAGATTCCACAATGTCCCTGGGCAATTTATTCCCGTGTTTCACCACCCTGACAGGTAGGAAGTTTTTCCAAATGTCCAACCTAAACCTCCCTTGCTGCAGTTTAAGCCCCTTGCTTCTTGTCCTGTCCTCAGAGGCCAAGAAGAAAAATATCTCCCCCTCCTTGTAACAACCTTTTAGATACCTGAAAACTGCTCTCATGTCCCCTTTCAGTCTTTTTTCCAAACTAAACAAGCCCAATTCCTTCAGCCTTCTCTCCTAGCTCATGTTTTCTAGACCGTTCATCATTTTTATTGCTCTTCTCTAGACCCCCTCCAATTTCTCCACATCTTTCTTGAAATGTGGTGCCCAGAACTGGACACAATATGCCAACTGAGGCTTAATCAGCTTAGAGTAGAGCAGAAGAATGACTTTTGCGTCTTTCTCACAACACTCCTGTTAATGCAGCCCAGAATCAGGTTTGCGTTTTTGGCAACAGTGTCACACTGTTGACTCGTATTTAGCTTGTGTTCCACTGTGACCCCTAGATCCCTTTCTGCCGCACTCCTTCCTAGACAGTCGCTTCCCATTCTGTGTGTGTGAAATGGATTGTTCCTTCCCAAGTGCCGCACTTTGCATTTGTCCTTATTAAACTTCATCCTGTTTACCTCAGCCCATTTCTCCAGTTTGTCCAGATCATTTTCAATTATGGTCCTGTCCTCCAAAGCACTTGTAACCCCTCCCACTTTGGTATCATCTGCAAACTTAATAAGCATGCTTCATGTGCTCCCCCACCCTCAGGGCAATCAGGAACTGTGGGTGGAAGAGCTACGAAGTCTCTTGGCCCCCCCCTTCTGCCTGAGGCCCCACCTCTTCTGGGGCGGCCCGTGACCACTTCCGAAATTTGTGAAGTGCCCCCCCCACTTAAAAAATGATTGCCCACCCCTGCTCTATAAGCACAACAACAGCCTCCCAGAATAAACTAAGTCTAGTTGGTTTCCTTTCCTTACAAATATTAGCGGCAAATATTTGGGGCCAGAGCCTGCCACTGTAACGCTGAGTGCTGACGTTCTCGTTGAGTAGCAGAGTCAGTCCCGCTCTGTGGTGTGTCGAGGGGGGGTCAGATCCGGCCTTTGGCCTGACACACACATTTTGTGAAGGGTTTACGTGCAAGCTATTCCCCCGGCCCAGCGAAGGCTGAAGGAAGGCGACCAAATACGGCCAGGCGGGTTGGTGGAGCTGACGGCTCCCCCTCGCCCGGCTCTGGGGAGCTGCCTGTGGACAAGTGAGCTCTGAGCCCTGCTGTGTCGCCCTTTCCCCCAGGGAGGAGTGAATAACACGCTCAGCCAGGAGCAGCTCAGCAGCCTCGGCGCCTTGGTGTGTGACATGGAGCCAGCTGCCATCACAGACTCCGACCCGCAGATCCTGGAGAACCTGAAGCTCTGTCCAGATCTAGCCGGAGCCCAGCGAGCGGCGCTGAACGCTCGCCTCAGCTGCGGGGACAGCCACTACGGGTAGGGGCTTTGCCTTTGGCTGCTCTGGCCCTGAGACGGAGGGCTCTTGGGGGCTGGTGACCACGGTTTGTGACTTGTCTAAACTCTGCCTTTTCTCCGGTGGGGCAGGGCTCCCGCCTCCTGGGACGCAGAGAGCCTGCAGCGGCTTGGGCCGCTCCCTGTGTATCTGAACCGGACGACGTGGCGCTCAGTCGACGAGGTAGGCACCCACCTCCGGAGCTTATCAGGGAGATAGAGGTGCTGAGTTCTGGAGGGGCGACGGACTCGCCAGGCCCCGGGCCAGGTGGGGCGGAGGGGTAGCTCTGTGCTCCCGGAAGGGGCGGGGCCTCAGGTGCAAGGGGCGGAGCCGGGACAGCCAGCCCTCCATGCCACCTGGAGCGCAATGCGCCGAACCCCTCCAGCCCTCAGAGCCACTCGACGCACGTGGCGCGTGATTTGTAGCTCCTGGGGCTCCAGTCGCCGCCATCATTGCCATAGCAACGGCGGCTGCTAGGCCCTTTTGACTTACCGGCCCCTGGGGCAATTGCTCCTTTTGTCCCCCCCGCCGGCGGGCCTGGCTGAGTTCACCCCGTGGGAAGCAGGATTTCAGAACCCAGCTGGTCTAGACTTGGTTCCACATGGGGAGATCCTTCTGCGAGCTGGAGACGCTCACGCACTGGGTCTTTCTCCCCCTGCTCCCTCCATTCCTCTGTCTCCAGCCTCTTCTCTCCCTTCACCGCTCTCCCCGTTCTGCCGCTGCGCTTTCTCCTCTGCGTGTCTTGGCATCTCGGACACGCCCTTGCCTCTTTGCCAGACCCTCATTCCTCTCCGCTTGGGTCTGATCCAGGGAAGTCTCCGGGTCGACGCTCACCGATTCCAGTGGGCAATTGATTACGCTTCTAGTGACTAAGGGCAGCAGGCGTCTGGGCTCTGGCTGGTGTTTTCTTCAGCTTATCAGTGACTTCAGAACTCTCCCTCTTCCTTGTCCCCAGGGGGTGAGGAAGGCCTTTTTCAGAAGTGTGGTGGCTGGATACCGAAGCCAAAGTGCCGCTCAGAAGGAAAAAACCAGGCTCCTCTTAGAATCCATTGGAGCCGCGTCACCGTCATCTCCCAGATTGAAGCGTGCCGTTGAGCGTAAGTGGAGAGGTGCTAAAATTAGCAATGGGGCGATCGTGGGGTTGGATTAGTTCGGAAACTCATGGGCTACGTCTAGACTGGCCTGATTTTCCGTTAAAAGCATTTGCGGAAAAGAGCGTCTAGATTGGCAGGATGCTTTTCCGCAAAAACACTTTTTGCGGAAAAGCGTCCGTGGCCAATCTAGACACGCTTTTGTGCAAAAAAGCCTCGATCGCCATTTTCATGATTGGGGCTTTTTTGCACAAAACAAATCTCAGCTGTCTACACTGGCCCTTTGGCGCAAAAGTTTTGTGCAAAAGGGACTTTTGCCCAAACGGGAGCAGCATAATATTTCTGCAAAAAGCACTGATTTCTTACAGTAGGAAGTCAGTGCTTTTGCAGAAATTCAAGTGGCCAGTGTAGACAGCTGGCAGGTTTTTCCAGAAAAGCAGCTGATTTTCCGGAAAAACTGGCCAGTCTAGACACAGCCATGCAGTGGTTTGGAGGAGCATTTTCCAGAGCTTCTCCATGACCTCAGCCCCCCAACCCTGTTCTCTCAGTTCTCCTCGGGCCAGCAAAACTGGGCAGGAAATTTTGAGGGAAGGTGAGAACGAGAGACCCTCCCAGCATTTCCAGGACTTGTATTCAGTGGGGCCAGAAATGTCATTAAGAGTAGAATTTCATATGACACTTAGGCTGCTCTGAGTCCCCCTGGAACCCGGAAGGGCAGCGACAGCAAGAAAAAGTAAATACCTGTCCCAGCTCCCAACACCAGAGGCTGTCTGGGCTGCAAACTCGCTGTGCTAGTAGGTCTGTGAAGGAGCTCGCTCACCACCGCGGTGTCTCCTTGTGGCCAGACGGGGCACGGTGGGTCTCTCTCAGCCCAGCGCTGCCTGCCAGGGATTGCCCTGGTGCTGCAGTGGTCTTTTGTCCTGTAACTCGGCCCTTCAGCCAGGTCCCGATTTAGTCCACCCTCTCCTAATGGGGCCCAATAAATTCATAATCCAAACGTCTTCTCCGAGAGGTCCTCTGCCCCAGCTGCTGGCCCTGCAGTCCTCTCAGCCTTCTCTCAGGCTTCTCTGTGGGCAGCCCACCGCCATTTTCTGCTCCTTCCCGCTACGCTGGGCCGAGGGACCCTACAACCAGCAGCCAAGGGCTGCTTAGGCCTGTCCTCGCCTCGGTTCTCCTGAGCTGCTTCCTGCCCAGCCTTTCTCAGCCCTCTCCCCATGCAACCTCTGTAGAGTCCCCTTCCTTTCAGGGCTGGGACTCTCAGGGCCTTACCCAGAGTTCCCCAAGCAAATCCCAACACAAAAAAGTCTAAACCAAACCCAGTTCCGCTCTCTTTTGGGCCGACATTTCTCAGCTCAGTGCCCCTCAGGGCTCCCTCCTGCTCGGTCCAGTTGCTCTCCTCCTCCACTCCAGTGGCTGTTCTGTGTCTCTCATGACCATTGGCTGCCTCTCTCATTGGGGTGAGGATGTCAGGCCTCTCCCACCTGGGCCTCTGTCTCGCTCGTCCCAGAGATGGATTGAGGATTTTCTGCTTCCGCTCTACACTTCCTCCCCTTATAACCATCACCCAGCCCCTCCACACCTGGGTGGCATCTCCAAGCAAGCCTGGATCCACCACTAAGATGCACAGTTAACCTCCCAGACCTACATTAACTCCAGCCTACCCATCCCAAGGTCATTCTTGGGCACAAGTGGAGGAAAATCTCTCCCTTATGGGAAAAATTTTATGGAATTTCCCATGGGAGCTGCGGGAAACATGTCCCGGTCCACACCACCTCCCGCTGCTCCCATTGGCTGGGAACAGCAATCCACAGCCAATGGGAGCCGCGATCACCAGTACCGGTGGAGGAGCAGGTAAATATAGCAGCGGCATCTCACCAGGGGCTAATCCTGGTGAACTGCCGCCATTTTACTGCCCAGCCCTGGTCTGGAAGGGTACGTCTAGATTGCATTCTAAAATGGAAATAGACTACACAGCACCAAATTTCGAAATCAAGCACTATTTTGAGACATCCCTTATTCCTCATGGAACGATCGTGTAGAACGAGGTTTACAGGGATGCTGAAATAGCACGTCTGTTATTTCGAAAATTATTTCAAAATAGCGGACGCATTCCTTGGACGCAGGGTAGCTATGTCGGGATACTTCCAGCGTCCCGAAATACCCTTGCAGTCTAGACGTACCCTAAGTGTCTACATGGGAAACAAATATTTCATACTGGGTGCTTCCGTTTAACAGTCAAAGATCTTGACACGATCCAAGGGTGGGAAGTGGAAGCTGGACAAATTTGGCTTGCAAATAAAGCGCCGTTTGATGGTAATTAGCCACTGAAACAATTTCACACACGTCCTGGGGATCCTTCACCTCCAGCAATTTTTCAATCAAGACTGGCTGTTTTCCTACCAGGTCTGGGCTGGGTATTGTTTGGAGGAAATTCTCTGGCCTGGCTTATCCAGGAGGCCAGACTCGATGATCGCAACAGGCCCTGTGGTGGCCTGGGAATATATTAATCTGCGAATTTACCCCGTTTTCCAATTCTGTCAACAGAGTGCAAGTCTGACCCGATCACCGCCAGTGCTATCCAAGACCCGCTCTTCATCGCGCATTATGACACGAAGGGGCAGTTTGAGGCCTGCTTGAGTAACGAGGTTTTGAAAGCCAACCTAGTCCCGTTGCTGGCGCACCCTCTCCCAGAGGAATACCTGGATGTCATGAAGGGAAAACTCAGCGAGGTAAGGAAGAATATCATGAAATAGAGTCACAACAGGCCAGTGAGCTCCTGGAGGTCTTGACACTGGAAAAGGTTCAGAAAAGGGCAACAAAAATGATCAGGGGTTTGGAACGGGTCCCCTATGAAGAAAGACTGAGGCTTTTCAGCTTAGAAAAGAGGAGACTAATGGGGGATAGGATAGAGGTCTATCAAATCGTGGCTGGTGTGGAAAAAGTAAACACAGAAAAGTGATTTACTTCTTCCCATAATGTAAGAACTAGGGGTCACCAAATGAAATGAACAGGTAGCTGATTTAAAACAAACAAAAGGAAGTTTTTCTTCATGCTGTGCACAGTCAACCTGTGGAACTCCTTGCCAGAGGAGGTTGTGAAGACCAGGGCTTTAACAGGGCTCGAGAAAGAACTAGGTAATTTCAAGGAGGTTAGGTCCATCAATGGCTATGCCAGGATGGGTCGGAATGGTGTCCCTAGCATCTGTGAGAGGCTGGGAATGGGTGACGGGAGAGGGCTTGCTTGAAGATTCCCTGTTGTGTTCACTCCCTTTGAGGCACCTGGCATTGGCCGCTGTCGGCAGACAGGACACTAGGCTGGATGGACCGTTGGTCTGACCCAGTCTGGCCGTTCTTGTGTAAGTGAACGCATCCTTTTCAGGCAGGGAGCGCGCTGTTTGTAGGCAATTCTCAGCCTGTGGAACAAGCGTTGTGGGGAAAGATTTCTGACCAGGACAAAGTACATAAGCATTTGGGCACAGGGATGTAAAGGGTTAACCAGTTAACTGGCGAGCTTTGCCTCACCAGCATGTTTACTGGGGTAACCGGGTAACCAGTGCCCGGCCCACGCAGAGCGGCCTGGCCGAGCTCTGTGGTGTGGTGGGACCGGCCCAGCCGGAGCATCCCCTCTCCCACAGCACCCAGCCAGGCCCACCACACCGCAGGTGGGGGGCTGCTCCAGCGTCCTCCCGCTGCCCGTGTCACAGTGGTCCGTTAACCGATGAAACCTACAGTTAAACCGGTTCACCATTTACACAGGATTTGGCGTCCCTAATGGAGCAGGTGGAGTAGGGAAGCTCATTTCTGCCCCCTGAAGTACTGTGTCAGTCAACGTGCTGGCTGGGGGTTTCTTAGCACATCCATAGCCGCCCTGACGAGGTGTCGCTCTCCTCAGGCAGGCAGTCTGGGGGTAGGGTCAGAGCCCTGCCCCTGGGAGAAAGGGAAACTGTCTGGAAATAGCCACACCAAAAGCATAAAGGGAGCTGCCTCTGTACCCTCTTCCCCTCATGAATAGTCGTGGTTCTGTGGTTAACTGATCTTGAGCCTGGGCCTTTATTCTGCCTGTGCTCAGCACGACTAAACAGGTCACGTGACATCAGACACAACGCTGGAGGCGAGGCAGGTGCCATAAACTACCCCTGTCACCCTTCAGTGCTATCACGCCAGCCGAGTGATCGTGCAAAACGCCAGAGAGGCAGAAACAATTCAAGAGCAGCGTGTCAGAGCTCAAACTTGGCAGCATGGCTCCATCCCCAGAAAGATGGGGTGAGGTCAGGGCTGGTAGGAATGTGTGGTGGAGAATGCAAGCGAGAAGCAAGGAGGACAGTGAGAATAATACATGCTGGAGAAGGTCTCATGGAGAGAAGCAAGGTAGTAGACTGGTTGAATCAAGAGAAGCCAGAGACAGACTCAGTGCTGAGAATGGGCACAAATGGTCTAACCAGGTGTGTATATGGAGCTACACCTATCTTATAGGGATGGAAGGGACCTTTGGAGGTCATTGAGTCCAGTCCCCTACCCTCATAGCGGGGCCAAGTACCACCCCAACAGATTTGCCTCAGATTCCTAAATGGCCCCCTCAAGGATTGAACACCCAACCCTGGGTTTAGCAAGCTAATGCTCAAACCACTGAGCTATCCCTCCCACCTTAAAGGTGGGCATTACATGATGGTAGATGTTGGCATTCGGCTGTGGTGCTCCTGTGCCTGATTTTGGGGTGTTGCCTGCCCCGTGACTCGAGCGTTTCAGCTCAATACAGGGGCTCGCCATCAGAAATCAAGCAGAAGTTTTCACAAGGAGACCGAAGAGGAGGGGGAACAACAACAAGGAGGGTAGTGAAGCCGAGAGGATGCTGTCTGGTAGAGAGAGAGGGGTAAAACCAGGTTTTCTAGTTACACTTTAAGCCTCCTGGCTCTTTGTAGCCATGTTCCACATACACCCAGCGGATCAGCACATTCCCTGACCCTCAGTCACCCGGCATCTTCCAGATTTACCCGGGTGGCATCCCAGAGGACCAGTTACAGCTGCTCGGGCAGTTATCCCGCCGCTACGAGGGGAGCGAGATCAGCAAGTGGAGAGTGACTTCCAGCGACACGCTGTCCGCCTTGCTGGATCCGTCAGGCGGACGCTGGCAGGCCGCCGAGGTACAAACGCCAGTCGCGGGGGAGGCAACCGCGTGCGATGCCCCGTCGGCAGAGAGGAGACCGGGGAGAAGGAAGAGGGTGGTGTTAAGCAGACGGAAGGGGTTGCAAATCGAAGGGAGGCCGGACGGAGGTGACAGCTCCGGCCTCGTGGTTTTCTTGCTAGTTTCACTCTCTTAAAGACAGTGGCAGTGTACGGGCTGCTCTACCGCATCCCAGCTGGTGGCTGCCTCCATGTGACATGAGGCCCATGGTGCATGGACCCAGCGCAGGCTCACTGCCCCCTGGCTCCTCCTGCCCCCAGGGTGCACCCTAGACAGGGATATGGAGGGGCAATAGACACAGGAGCCGGGCCGGTTGGTTTCCTCTGCACAAGGAGAATTTTAAAGGGCCGAGTCTCCCATTTTGGGCAGATGCAGCAGAGCAATGTGCTTGGAGATCAGCAGGGACTCTGAGCCCGGGGGCACTGGGTGGCATAGGCAGGGGGAGACGTTGCCTTCCTGACCCGCCAACCTGGCCCCGCCCACACTCTGCACCCAGAACGCCTGCTACAAGTGCATAGCGGGGTGGAGTGTTGCTACCCCCACCGCCCGCTCTCTCCCATGCTCCGGGACCGGGGAGGCTGGGCCCATGTACCGCCCTCCCTCGTGGTGCTGGGGGGTGCGTGGCTTCCATGGGGGCGGAGACTGAGCAGAAGGGGCGTGGCTAGTGGGCGGGTCTTGTCTCCTCCAGCCCTACCTTCACCCACCGCCCATGTCTGAGCTCACATTTGGAAAGGTGGTTACAACACAGGGTTGGATTTCACAGGCCTGGTGGGCGAGGGGAGTTCTGAGGAGAGGTATTTGAAGGAGAGAACAGCTTCTACAGCTTGTACAGAGCCAAGGCACATTGGCCAGAATATTCAGAGATCTGGATTTACGTTCCTCCTCTCCCTTTGGCCGCGCGGGCTGGAAGGAGTCGGGTTCTCTGTTCCCGACGCAGTGTTTGTAGCAGTTACTATTCTACACGTGTGTGTTCTATTGAGAGTCCCTCCATAAATTCACCTTCCTTAATTCTGTTTTCCAGGCCAAGCAACTGATCACTAGATACATGGACCTGGGGGGCACCTTAACGGGACCTTTACTTCAGAAGATCGGCGGGAGAGATCTCTGCGCTCTGGAGGATGATCAGATTAATGAAATAAGCCCAGAGGCAATTGGGTAAATCACCGTTAGAAATGGAAGCGGCGCTTGTATTTCCTGAGTGAATCTTTAGACTCAACATTAGGGCTGAGCAGTGTTGGACCAAACTCCACTGGTTCAGGGTTTGGGGTAGCGAGCGATCCTGAAAACCCGCCTGATTTCGGACACCTCTTGGGTCTGCAAAGCGGGGCTGGAGAGTTCATGAGAATCAGCTTGCCGCTGGGCACTAGTGGAATGAACATAAGACTGGGCTTCAGGCAGGCTCGGGCGGGGGCGGGGGAAGGATCTGATTCTGCCACCGACTTACTGTGTGGTCTTGGGCAAATCACTTAACCTCGTGCTAGTAAGAAATGCAAGATTTGCCTGCTACAGAGCGGGAGGGGGATGTGGGTACTTTGGGGTCCTGGATGTTGCTCTTTAAAAACAAAACAGACAATCTTCTGAGTCCAGAATTAGTTGGACCATGACAAAACTTTGGATTTTAAGAGCTTTAAAAAGTAAAATGCGGATACTGTGTTGGTATTTGCTGGGATTTATAATTTCTGTAAGGGATGAGGACTCGCCAGTTGGCTTCTGGGCCACTGCGTAACACTGGAGAACTGTACATAATTTGGACTTTCTGACAACAATTTGGGGCCCCTTGAAGACTGGTTGGGGGAGAGGCAGATGCCCCCAGTAGCGACAGGCCTGCTAGAGAGGTTAGAACTAGAGGCAGGAATGAAAAATGCCAAAAACCAATGGGAGGACGATGATTGGAAACCAGTTGTCCGGACAGAGTCCTGGGGTGAGATCCATGCTTGCACCCTGCTATAGGTGCATACAAGGCCCTGCCGGTTTGGGCTGCAGAACATCATGGGTCAGATACTTTGCTGGACTGAGTTCATACTTGGCCGTGTGGCCAAAGGGAGCCGCTGACCTGCAGCCGTTCTCCGTTTATTTGCCCGTTTTCACAGGTTCACATGGCTTGCCTTTTTTAGGATCAAGGAACAAATCTTGGGAGGGTTCATAGATTCCCAGGATCGGGCCTTGGTGTAATGTCATTCAGAGCAGGATCTACGGATTGTAACGTGCGATGTTCCCTTCTCCTAGGACTGCTGGGAAGGTCGACATTTCTTCTTGTTCACAAAGCAAGAAAGATCGGCTGTATGCAAAAGCCCGCGATGCGTTTGCTAGCCAAAGGGGAACTAGTGCTTACTACCCTTTAATTCGTCCGTATTTAGGTAGGTATGTAAACGTTTCCCTTCTTCCATTCCAGTGCAGTCCATACGGAACTGTCCTACAACCGTTTATGGAGGGGGGGTGGGCCTGTCCCGGAAGGGGTGGGGCCTCCACCGGAAGGGGCGGTTCCCTCTAAGCACCGCCTGCGGAGGAGGGAGGAGATTTTGCGTGCACCCCCGTGGGGCGGGGGAGCACAGGAGATCTCTTTCCCCTTCTTCCCCCCACCAGGGACACACGGCGGTGGTTCCCTCTGGTGCTGCGTGCCCCTGGCCAGAGAAGGGGTACGCACGGTCTCTCCTCACCTCTCCACCTAGCCGGGGTGCACAACACCTAGAGGGAACCACCAGCCATTTTGAACAGCTGGCGGTTCCCTGGTGGGGGGAGGAGATTTCATGCACTCCCCTGCCCCTGGGTCTCGATTGGCCTGGGGGCGGGGGCGTGGCAGGGCGGGCCGTGGCCAGATGAAACGGTTTGGTGCGCTGGATCCGGTCCACGGGCTGTATCTTGCCCACCCCCGGATTAGAGGAAGCTTTTTAGACACACTATTAATATTTGTAAAACCATGCAGCAACAACCCTGCGCCCTTCTTGGAAAAAGCGAGGGCGTCTCTATGTTTACGAACAGCGTCATCTATTTTTATTAGGTGGAGCTCCACAGAAGGACCTGGAAGACTTAGCAGGATCAACTATTGCCATGGATATCGACACATTTACAGCCTTAAAACCCAGCGAACTGCAGGTCTGTTGCCTAATCTGTTGCCTGCACCTTAAACTACAGGTTACCACCTAGTAGAAGACCCCAATTCCATTGCTACTGACTGTACCAGCTGTTTCGGAGTTGCCGGGACCTCTGGTGGAATGGCCATCCATGCGATGCTACCCAGCAGCCGGTAGAGGGAGGGAGCCACAGGGGAACGGGGTAGCCCTGTTGATGCATGTTCACTGCCCTGAGAAGCTGACGAGCTATGTAAATGGGAGGACATTTAACAGGAAGGAGGCTGCGCAATTCTGTTTAGCAAGAGTTCGCTCCAAGGCTCTTGCCCAAGCGGAGCTCCGTGGGAGGGATGTGGGGTGCGGTGTCTTGAGTACCTTGTTACATGTCATTGTTTCATCAGTAATCCTGTCGGAAAAGTTAGCCACTGGTAACCCTGCCTGGTTGTGAGAGTGAACCGTTTGCATCCGTGCCTTGCAGAACCTCAGTGTCCAGCATGTGAAAAACTTGCTTGGGGTAAACCTCCCTGATCTGAAACGAGCCGAAAATCACCCAGCAGTGGCCAACTGGATCCAGAGGCGCTACCAGTCGGAACTGGACCGCGTTTTGGGCATCGGTCTGCACGGGGGCTTGCCAGAGCCAGTCTTAATGGCAACAGCTAGCATTGGGACTTCCGCTACCCCTGACACCAGCCCCAACCAACCTGCTGCTGCCTACAATGTCACCTCCGCCTACAATACCAGCTCCTCACCTGCCATCATCACCCCGCTCGCTACCATCCCCAGTACCACTACAACCCTCAACACCACCTCCCTACCTGCTACCACCTACAAGGTCACTTCCACCCACAACACCCCTTCCCCACCCGCTACCACCAACAATGTCACCACCTCCCCACCTGCCATCATCACCCCGCTTGCTACCATCCACAATACCACTTCCAGCCACAACACCACTTCCCCACCTGCTACCACCTACAAGGTCACTTCCACACACAACACCACTTCCCCACCTGCTACCACCTACAATGTCACCACCTCCCCACCTGCCATCATCACCCCGCTTGCTACCATCCACAATACCACTTCCAGCCACAACACCACTTCCCCACCTGCTACCACCTACAATGTCACCACCTCCCCACCTGCCATGATCACCCCGCTTGCTACCATCCACAATACCACTACAACCCACAACACCACTTCCCCACCTACTACCACCTACAATGTCACCACCGCCTACGACACTACCTCTGTACCTGCTGCCATCACATTTGCTACCATTCACAAGACCACCTCCTATCACAACACTACTTCCCTACCTGCTACCACATCCAATACCACCACAACCTACAACACCACTTCCCCACCTGCCATCATCACCCCCCTTGCTTCCATCCACAATACCACTACTACCCACAACACTACCTCCCCACCTGCTACCACCTACAATGTCACCATCACTCATGATATTACCACCTACAATGCCACCTCCACCCACAATACCACCTCCCCACCTGCTACCACGTCCAATACCACCACCACCTACAACACCACTTCACCACCTGCTATCATCACCCCACTTGCTACCATCCACAATACCACTGCTTCCCACAACACTACTTCCCCACCTGGTACCACTTATAATACCACCCCCCAACACAATACCACCTTTGCACCTGCTATCACCTACAGTGTCACCATCACTCACGACATTACCACCTACAATGCCACTGCCACCACCATCCACAACACCACTTCCCCACCCGCTACAACCTACAATACCACAACCATCTACAACACCACTTCACCACCTGCTATCATCACCCCACTTGCTACCATCCACAATACCACTACTTCCCACAACACCACTTCCCCACCTGGTACCACTTACAGTACCACGCCCCAACACAACACCACCTTCCCACCTGCCACCACCTACAATGTCACCATCACTCACGATATTACCACCTACAATGCCACTGCCACCACCATCCACAACACCACTTCCCCACCCGCTACAACCTACAATACCACAACCATCTACAACACCACTTCACCACCTGCTATCATCACCCCACTTGCTACCATCCACAATACCACTACTTCCCACAACACCACTTCCCCACCTGGTACCACTTACAGTACCACGCCCCAACACAACACCACCTTCCCACCTGCCACCACCTACAATGTCACCATCACTCACGATATTACCACCTACAATGCCACTGCCACCACCATCCACAACACCACTTCCCCACCCGCTACAACCTACAATACCACAACCATCTACAACACCACTTCACCACCTGCTATCATCACCCCACTTGCTACCATCCACAATACCACTACTTCCCACAACACCACTTCCCCACCTGGTACCACTTACAGTACCACGCCCCAACACAACACCACCTTCCCACCTGCCACCACCTACAATGTCACCATCACTCACGATATTACCACCTACAATGCCACTGCCACCACCATCCACAACACCACTTCCCCACCCGCTACAACCTACAATACCACAACCATCTACAACACCACTTCACCACCTGCTATCATCACCCCACTTGCTACCATCCACAATACCACTACTTCCCACAACACCACTTCCCCACCTGGTACCACTTACAGTATCACGCCCCAACACAACACCACCTTCCCACCTGCCACCACCTACAATGTCACCATCACTCACAACATTACCACCTACAATGCCACTGCCACCACCATCCACAACACCACTTCCCCACCCGCTATCACCTACAATACCAGCACCTCCTACAACACCACTTTCACACCTGCTATCATCACCCCATTTCCTGCCCTCCATAATACCACTACTTCCAACAATACCACCTCCCCAACTGCTATCATTACCCCAACTCTGACCACCCACAATACCACTGCCACCCACAGTGTCACCTCCCTGCCTGCTACCACCCACAATCTCACCATCCTACCCGCCACCATCCACTATCCCACCACTCCTGCACCTGGCAGAACCCGCAACACCACCCTCATCACCGCCCCTGAGAAGCCTGTCACTTCCTCGCCACCCCATCCAAACTCCACCTCCCCATCTCTCATCACCTCCACACCCACCCGAAAGTCTGTCGTCACCCCCGCTGCCAACATGACAAGGTCCACCAGCAAGACTACCTCTCTCTCGACAACTACCCCTCCCAAAAGCCCAGGCAAGACTGCTGTTCCTCCAGCACCGGCCACCCACTGGTTTGCCACAACCACGATCACCCCCAAGACAGCCACTAAAAAACCAGCTGCCAACACAACATGGCCACGAAAGCCCACACCTGCAGGATACATCATTCTTGAACCAGCCATCGGTAGGTATCTGTACAATGGGCAAAAGTTAGGAAGAAGGAAAGTCTCTCAGGAAACAATCCCAATGAAAAAATACCCCTGGAGCAACACTAGTCATTTGTCTCAGGGGGCAGACTAACGATGAATAGATTTATTTGGGCACTCCCATTCCCCTCACGCGCCCCCTCCTGCCGAGACACCCCCTCCCCACCCTGCTCCGGCACCCTCTCTCCCTCCCAGATCCCCCATCCTCAACCCGCTCCTCCCACCCAAGCCCCCCACCCTCCAGCCTGCTCCTCACCCCACCTCCTGGCCAGACCCCCACCCTCCAGCCTGCTCCTCACCCCACCTCCTGGCCAGACCCCCACCCTCCAGCCTGCTCCTCACCCCACCTCCTGGCCAGACCCCCACCCTCCAGCCTGCTCCTCACCCCACCTCCTGGCCAGACCCCCACCCTCCAGCCTGCTCCTCACCCCATCTCCTGGCCAGACCCCCACCCTCCAGCCTATTCCTCACCCCACCTCCTGGCCAGACCCCCACCCTCCAGCCTGCTCCTCACCCCACCTCCTGGCCAGACCCCCACCCTCCAGCCTGCTCCTCACCCCACCTCCTGGCCAGACCCCCACCCTCCAGCCTGCTCCTCACCCCACCTCCTGGCCAGACCCCCACCCTCCAGCCTGCTCCTCACCCTACCTCCTGGCCAGACCCCCACCCTCCAGCCTGCTCCTCACCCCACCTCCTGGCCAGACCCCCACCCTCCAGCCTGCTCCTCACCCCACCTCCTGGCCAGACCCCCACCCTCCAGCCTGCTCCTCACCCCACCTCCTGGCCAGACCCCCACCCTCCAGCCTGCTCCTCACCCCACCTCCTGGCCAAACCCCACCCTCCAGCCTGCTCCTCACCCCACCTCCTGGCCAGACCCCAACCCTCCAGCCTGCTCCTCACCCCACCTCCTGGCCAGACCCCCACCCTCCAGCCTGCTCCTCACCCCACCTCCTGGCCAGACCCCCACCCTCCAGCCTGCTCCTCACCCTACCTCCTGGCCAGACCCCCACCCTCCAGCCTGCTCCTCACCCCACCTCCTGGCCAGACCCCCACCCTCCAGCCTGCTCCTCACCCCATCTCCTGGCCAGACCCCCACCCTCCAGCCTATTCCTCACCCTACCTCCTGGCCAGACCCCCACCCTCCAGCCTGCTCCTCACCCCACCTCCTGGCCAGACCCCCACCCTCCAGCCTGCTCCTCACCCCACCTCCTGGCCAGACCCCCACCTTCCAGCCTGCTCCTCACCCCACTTCCTGGCCAGACCCCCACCCTCCAGCCTGCTCCTCACCCCATCTCCTGGCCAGACCCCCATCCTGTTCCTGCATCCTCCCTCCTGGCCAGACCCTGCATCACCCCCTCCCTCCCCCCATACCCATTTTATCATCAAGGGTGGTTGGCTGGTGACCACGGAAAGGTCTGTGTCGAGTGGGGTGGGCCGGGAGCGCCCCTGTCATAGACTGATGTGAGCTGAGTGGATTTGCTCCGGCCTTACATCTGCAACCCCATCGCCACTGCCAGCAGCCATGAGAGGAAACTCGGTCCTTCCCGGCAGAGCATAGGAAATTCTGTTCCGCCCACTGCCCGGCTGCGGCTGATGAGCTGCTGTGTGACCTCAGGGGCTGGTCTGAGCGATAGGTGATGGAGGCCAAAGGGTAAGACCTCCCTCTCCCTCTCTGTCAAAGGCCCCCACGGGTGCCCGAACACCACAAAGGACTCTGTTCCCATCAGCCTCCTTTGGGCGTGCAAGTCGGACCAGGCTGCTCGTGCGGCCAATCCAACTAACTCTGATTTTTATTCTTTCCGCCATCCAGCATCCGGAACCAAGCCAGTGTCCAGCTTGCTGCATGCCGCGGCCGTCGCTGTCTGCTTGTGGAGGTTTCTCTAGCGCCACCGTCACAGGCTCTGTCTCCACCGTATTCCTCCTTCTTTTAATCCCCCCCCGCCCCTGCCCTGCCCCAAAGCGGCTGGGAGAGCAGCTGCCAGGCATCTCACAGATCCCCAAAGGGAAGCAGCGACACCATGGAAAGCAAATCCGTGCACAGGACCTCCAGTGGCAGTAGCACCATCACACCCTGTTTCCTGGGGCCTTGCAATCCCCCTGGGAAAAGGGAAACCAAGTCGCCTTAAGCACCTTGTCTCTGGGCCGTTTGGAGAGAGCAGGACAAGAGCCCCGTGCCAGGACCAGGAGCAGCAGCATGCTGAAAATCCCTGAAGGACCCCCTCAGATCTGCTCACGCTGCCCCACCTATGGGTCTGCAAAGCCGATATAACTCCACTGGTTTCAGCAGAGTGACGCCAGCGATGAATTTGACCCAGTTGCAACGTTCCCGCTAATCTTTGCCATCCACATGCGGAATAATTTTTTCATGTGCACCGAGGCATGTGTGAATGTGCACCACCAGTAGCTAGGCAGCATCAGACTCTCTCCTGAGCAGCCACACAAATGTCCAGCCTCCAGGGAACACTTCCCAGCTGTCTGTGCACGACACACTAGCTACCCCGGTTACAAATGAAACGGATATTGCCAAGTCCTTGTCTGGTGTACATGGCCACAGTGCCTTCGAAGTCCAGGCAGCGGCAGCCATGTCCACAGCAGTGATTAATGGGATGGCAGGGGACACCACCGCTTTTCCAGCCGAACCCCACAAGTTAACATAACGCCAGTTGACTCTGAGTTCGAGGCTGCCATTACAACAGCCCCGCGGGGGAGCACGTCACCCTATGGCTGACAGGAACCAAGCTGGGCCCGCTTCAGCTCCAAAGCTGTTAGGGTTTCAGGCTTCGAGGCAGGCAAGACACAGGTGTCTAGTAGAAAAGCACGAGTCACAATGCGCTGGTGCATTGCATTGGGCGTGGGCTGGGCTCCATGTCGAGCTGCCAAGAGGCTCTGTTCTGCCACCCGCACATGGAGTATCCCCTTCAGGCCCTGGGGACGAACAGCCAATGGGCCCCCAGGCACGCACAAGCCACGGACGTGGTCCCCCGACATTTGGGCAGGGCTGAGCCTGAGTTGGCTGATGCCCAGCGAGCTGCCTGCTGGCTGCACTATTCTGACACGGCCAGGGCTTCCCATGGTAGAGTTGCCAACTGTCTAATCACGCAGCCCCCCAAAAGACCCTGGCCCGCCCCTCCCCTGGGCCCCCAGCCCTGCTCGCGCCATCCCCCCCCCACCGCGTTCACCAGGCTGGGGCAGGGGGGTGGGGGCCAGGCTCTGGGAGGGAATATGGGTGCAGAGCGGGGGAGTTGGGCTCTGAGGGGGGTTTGGGTGCTGGCTCAGGGCTGAGGAGGGTGTGGGGGGGTGGCGCTTACCTCAGGCTGCTCCCAAACGCGACCGGCACACCCCTCCTAGGCTGGGGGCCCAGGGCATCCCCGTGCACCCCTGCCTGCATGCACCCTCCCCGCAGCTCCTTTGGCTGCCGTTCCCGTCACATGGGAGATGCAGAGTCCGCGCTCGGGGCAGGGGTAGCGCATGGAGGCACCTTACCCAGAATGCAATGCACCACCGCACTGTGATTGGTGCTTTTCTACTAGACGCCTGCGTCTCGCCTGCCTCGCAGCCTGACACCCAGGGATTGTCGTACCGTCCGCCTCTTTCAGGAGCGGCCTGCGGGGTGGGCGGGCAGAAAGCCTGCCTTCGCTCTACTGCGTTGGGAACAGCTGGGGGTCCCTGGGCCCTTGTAAGCCTCCTGAACTCCTGGACAATTGCCCCATTTGCCTCCCCTCTCCTATCAACGGGCCCGACTGCCTTAGCCCATAGGTAGCCGCACAACTGAACCCACTCCGGGAGTAAGGCGCTGCTCGCTGCAGGAGCATCCGAATCAGGGTTACTCTTCCTCAGCTACCAACGCAGGAGTGTCGTGTATCCCCCGAAGCCGGTGCCAGGAACCCACTAGGTGCCTTTAAGTTGCTTTACTTTGGACTCATGAGAGATCTTTGATCAGGATTTGTTCAAGCCATGCCAAAGCCACCTGGGTGGGGGCGTTTATGGGGAAGAGTGCAGCCGGATTGTCATTTGAACGCATGCAAAGGCGTCTCCTGTTTCCGAATTGCAGCTACCCCTGGCTGTGAGAGGGCTTTCCGTGTCAGCTGCCTTTCTGCTTAGTTATAATAAAACATACCAGTTCCTTTCATGTTTTGTTTTGAGTTCCTTCCCCTTTTAGAAATGCAATTGCGGTGTCCGTGTATCTCCACCACCCCGGCTTGACTTCTCAGGCTGATCTACCAATAACTCGCCTCTAAATTCTCCCCTGTTAAGTGAATGGAGGAAAAAAATGGGGAAGGGGCACTTCAGGATTTGTCTCTTCCCTCCAGGCCCTCTAGCTTCATAGTTTCTTACCACGTGAGTTGAAGAGATTCTTACACATCTTGCTGAGGGCAAGTTGATGGGGCTAGTAGATTAAGTAAGTGCTCTTCCATCTGAGGAACGTCTAACCCTCAGTGAGTGGTGACTTGTGGGGCTTTCATTAAACATGCAAGTGGGGTGGTCAACGGAAAAATGGGGCAGGTGTTGGGGGGAGGAGAAGGTTAGCCAATAACAGTCTATCCCCAAAAGTCCACCCCAGGTTTTGCACAATGTCCCATTCACATTGGAACACCCCACTTTGGAGCCGTTATTCTGCTCTCCAGAGATCTCCAGCTAGCATTATATTTTTCAATACAGTTGTAAAATTTTTTACCTCACAACTGATCCTTGGGGCATGTCTTCACTATGGACTGGATCAATGGGCAGCAATCGATTCAACGGGGGTTGACTTATCATGTCTACTATAGACATGCTAAATTGACTGCCGAGCACTCTCCTGTTGATTGCGGGACTCCACCAAAATGAGAAGAGTAGGCGGAGTCAACGGGAGAGCATCAGCGGTCGACTTACTGCAGTGAAGATACCGGTAAGCAGACCTATGGACGTTGACTTCAGCTACATTATTCGAACTAGTTCAACAGCCCACAGTAGTGTAGACAAGGCCTTAGCAAGCAAAGTCCTGTAGTACAGGATTGCCTTGCTCATATTCAGCTAACATTCAACTCTCCAAATGTATAAACTGTGATGCTTTCAAGCTGGGAAGCCTCATTGATCCATAGTTAATTGCTCGTATGTTATCGGAAAAAGGAGGCCTGTAAACACAATAGGAGGCAAAAGTGGTAGATTGCGTAGCTATGTACTTGGGTGAAATATATGGGTCTATCTCCCTGGAATGCTTTTACTTTCTTCTCCCTCTCCCTGCTTTTGACCAGAAAGTCAATCCCGGCCCCGAGAATCCTTCCCACTGAAAGTTTTGCGGCACCTGGTACATGCCCTGAGAATTTTCTCTCTTGACAAATCGACATTTTCTGATGAAAACAAAACAAAACCCAGAACAACCAACACACTGAAAATTTTCCAGGCAGCTCTTCTTTGACCCCTGCAGCCCAGCTCCAGTGCCTGCCCATGGTGAGGATGGTCCTTTACCATCTCCTGAACATCTGGACTCTCCTCAGCTCCCCTGCAAGTGACGTCAGCTGTAGGAATAGCAGCAGCAACAGGCTGCCTTCCACTCCACCACCTCTGGTCTCCACTCAGGTTGGGGTATCCTGGCGGGGGACACGGGCCGTGAGTGGTGCCCTCTTGACAGCAACACCCCGGCTGGCCTCCACACACCCACCCTGATCCTCTGGGAGTGTCAGCAGCAGAGGAGGAGGCTGGGGTCATCTGAGTTTCTTCCCATCTCTGTCCACCCTCTCCCCACATCAAGGGGAACTAGCCAGTGACACCAGACTTCACGGTCTCCCAGGCTCTCTGTCAGCTGCCTAATAGGAGAGGAAACATGGCTCCAGTCTGTCGCTGGTGGACCATGCAGGGGGCCTGGTTAGAGCCACAGCTCTACTTACAGGGACCATGCACACAACGACCCCATCGTAGATTTGCCCGTTTCTCTGCTTCAGCCCCTGCGTTTGTTGCAAAGTCTCATTGAGCCGTGGCCTTATGTTGGCAGTGAGGTTGGTTGGAGGGGTTCTCCATCTCCCGTCCCCGTCCAGCAGGCACCTGGCACGCTCTGGGCATGGCGTAAATCATAACAACGGCCTGTTGAATAAAGTTGTGTGAAACTGAACTCCCAATGCCCCGGGCAGGGCAATTCATCAGTCAGCTCACGTCTCAGTCTGGTGTCCAGCGCCGGTTCCTGACGGCATGGACAGGGAAAGCGAGTCAAACCAGCTTAGCTGACTCATTGAGGCCGGTAGGGACAGTATCACGTTTTCACTGCTCACTGACGTGCGAAATAGCTGAGCGTGGAGAAGAGGATTAAACTCTCCCCATTCAGGAGAGGCCAGGGTGGAACAACTTCCGCTTTCACCAGCAAGGCTAAATGCCATCAGAAGCGTCAGCCACCATGGGGTGGGGCCCGGACATTTATTTTGGCCAAGACTCACCATTTAAACCCTCAGAGGGGGGAGACGTGTTAGTCTGTAGCTTTACAACCAACGAGTGGTCCTGTGGCATGTAAGCCTTGGTATACACTAGGGCGTTATTTCAAAATCACCCCATAAGTCGAATTAATAAACGGTGCGTCCACACGACCAGGCCTGTTATTTCAAAATCTGTACTCCTGTTTTCCTCAGGGAACAAGGCTTACTTTGAAATCCCGTTAGTGTGGATGCTCCTGTGCTGCTATTTTGAAATAACTTCTCCCCAGAGGCATTCGAACTAATTACTCCCCAGTGCTTCCCAGGGCTCTACGTTGAGTAGCGCATCCGCGTTTCTACTCCAACTCATCTGACGAAGTTTTCTTTACTCCCGAAAACTCATGGTCATTTCAACCCTGTTTTGTGTACCACAGAACTGAGCATGGCGTCTTGCTTCTGCGATTTTCAGCCCATTTCCTTTATTTTTTTTAAAAACCACCTAGCGATTTCCATGCGCACTCCCCAGCTCCTTATATAGACAGCAAGCTTCCAATAAATAAATGATTAAACATGCACACTCTCCCGCTACCAGCCCACCCGCTAGCCCCTTTGCCTACTAGGCTAATATCATTCAGTGTGTGAGGTAAGATTACGTTTCTTTATTATTTGCATCATGTGGCAGGACTTATGGGCCCCAGCCACGGAGCAGGATAGCAGGGCACTTGGTGCTGTACAAATGCCGAACACGCAGCGAGGCCCTGCCTGGAAGAGCTGACACATCTTGTTTTCTAACCGAACTGCTGTTTGTTATAACGAATACCAAAAGGAAAGCTGCGAAGAAGGCGCCTGACCCCCCCCCCCCCCCACGGTGCCGGCTGCTTCCGGTTTCTCCCTCAGTTGTGTGTTCCTGGGTCCCGCGGCGACGCGCGGTTGCGAAATCAAGGCATCGCTCCGCCTTCCCGTTGGCTGAGGTGAAGATTCTCAGGACAGGAATGAAGTCAGCAGGACACTGAGGAGCAGGGCAGGCAGGAGGCAGGAAGCGCTGACGCGGGTGCTCCAAGAGGCCGTCGTTGGCTCTAGAGAAACGAGAAGCAACGTGGCGGCTGAGGAACAGAAAGCTCGGCAGCCATTTAAATCCGCCATTTCCCGTCCTGTCTGGAGACACCCAGGGAAGCCTACGAGCCCCCTGGCTAGAATTTCGGAGCAACTGACATCTCCCTCCCAAATCATCCACCCCGTGTGTCACTGAACCTCCGCCCCATGCTGGAACGGGCCGGCGTGGAAGGGCATAGCTGGTCCTAGTGAGATCTCAAGCCAGAAGGGACGTTCTCAGTCCAGCAGTTGGAGCACTCATCTGAATACCGGCCCTCTCTGCTTAGATTCCAAGTCCTGGTCCATCACGGCACAGGATCATGCAGCCAGATCCCCTTTACTGATGTGCAATGGTGAAACCTCCCAGGCAGACCGAGTTGTGCTTGTTTGCTCCCTGGGTTATCAGAAAAAGGGGTATTTAAGCCCAGTTCATGGAAACCCAAAGCCCCGTGTGTTTCATACTTTCCAGCTTGGGGGGGAGACTGATGTAGCCATCTGGGATTCCCCCTGTGATCCCAATGTCCAGTTTATCCAGCTCGGACTGTCTCTGCAGCCGGATCCAGTCCTGGGCAGGTGAATTGTACTGTTGGCCTTTCAGATCTTTGAGATTGAGACCCAGCAAGCCCCGGATGTCGCCAGCGGTTAGTTTCTAGGGGGAAAGCAAAGTAGTGGAGTTGAGGGCCAGCTCTTCCACGGGGGCGCCAGGACTGCAGGTGAAATGTCACGTTGCCAATAATATTTCTGGGCCCCCTGCAACCAGCCCCACCCTGCCCTGCTCCCCCACCAGGCTTCCTGGCTCCCCCCCCCAGCCCAGCTGAGCCATGCGCCAGGCTCCTGTCCCCAGCCCCCACCGCAGTCCAGCTGGACCATGTGTCGACTCGACCTCTCTCTGCATAGCGTTGGGCTTCCACCTTCCACCCAACCCCCCTGCAGCGCACTGGGACATCCTGACCCCGAAACATCTGTGGTCCTTCCAGATCACGGATGGTGCTGGACCAGAGAGTTCTGGTTTGTAAGGTGCAACCTGTCGAAGGCTTGGGAAGTAACCAGGCCGGCCGACAGGCCAGGGGAGGAGGCAAAGGGGCAACTGCCCAGGCCCCGATGATTCCAAAGGGCCCGGGGCTCCCGGCCACCGATGTGCTACTGCAGCAGCGGCTGGAGCCCTGAGCCCTTTAAATTGCCAAGGAGCCACTAGCCCCGCCCCTTCTGCCTGAGGCCCCGCCCTTTCCAGGAGGACGGAGCCCCGCCCCTCCTCCGCCTTACCCAGGGGGACGACAATTCTCTCAGCCCCTCTGCAAGTAACCACTTTGGGACCGTTTTTAAAGAGGCGTTTGTAACGTGCTTCGCAGAACGGGGCCCCGGCCCCGCCCACCGCTGCTACTGGCCAGTCTGACCTCAGGAGAGTCCCCAAGTCTGGCGCCGAGCCAGGCCCGCCGCAGCCTCCCTCCGGCTCTCCCGTGCCACTCCTCTGCGTTGGACTCGCCCGGGCCTGACTCCAACCTCTCAGCGCTTCCACACGGGAGGAACGGCCCGGAGTGTGGGGGGAGGGAAGTCCTGCGGGACACGGGTGCAGGCGGGATCCGGCCCGATGTGCGTGAGGGAACGCTCCGTCGCCCTCACACTCACCAGAATGGAGTCTTTCCTCAGGCTCATGAAGGTGCCGACGTCCATGTTCACGTTATCCCTGCTGAGCGCGCTTAGGTCTTCGCCCGGGGCGCCGGCTGGGGCGGGAAAGAAACACAGTCACAGTTGTGCGGCGTGGGAGTAACTGCAGCGCCCAAAGAGGCAGCCCGTTCCCAGGCTACATGGGCCTTTCTCGCCAGAGAGTGCGGATCCTATGGCCCGGACCTGTGATTCACGCCGGCCTGGGACTCGCAGCCTCCACGAGCACTGGCAGAACTCTCCCAGAGATGGAGACTAATTCATCATGCCCGTGTCTAGCACTAGTCCTGCCTCAAGTTGCCCCGCCAGACTGTAAAACAGGGCCTGAATCCAGAGACTCAAATCCAGCCCTCCCGAAATGCCCCCCCTCCCCCCCCCGGATCCAAACTCTCTCAGACTCTGTGGAAGTTGAGGCCGGAAGGCTCAGCCCCTCTCTTCTGTCCGTAAGGCTTCACCGGGGCCCTGCAGGCCTGCTTACGGAGGTATGGCTTGATGAGGTTGTAATACGCCGGGAGCTGGCTGCGCTTGTCGGCGAACGCTTGGTTCGCTTTGGGGTACAGGATGTCTTTGGTAGCCTGAGGACAGGCGGACGGGTCCAGCGAGTTGGCCCTTCTGCAGAAAAGCGAAGACAAAAGCCGGCATCACGTCACCCGTCGGAAATGCTGCACCACGGCAAACAAGTGTCTGAGCTTCTTGTGGCTGTCTGCCCCCAAACCCGCTTGGGATGGGGTGTCTGCCCTGCACTGGCCCTTTAAGGGTTAAAACCCAGCCCTGGGAAAGGGCTGGCACCGTGGGTGGAGCCAGCAGCTGTGGCAGGTGGTATCAGCCAATTAGGGCCCAGCTGAGGGCTGTATAAATAAAGGCTCCTGGACTGCAGGAAACTCAGACTCACTCTTGCTCCAGCTGGGGAGCAGGAGGGATTGGCTGCCAGGGAAGCTGGGGGGTTCCTGAGACAGAGCAGGGCTGGGGAGCTGTGGCCAGGCAAACTCCCAGGCTGCAGGCCTGAGACAAGGCCTGTGGGTACTAGGGCTGTAGGGGACCGCAGGTCCACACCCCCTTGTGTATGAGCAGTGGCCATTACAGACGGCAGTTTGCCCCTGAGGCAGGGGCTAGATGAAGACCGGCAGGGGGTCACTGAAGCAAGGTGGGGATAGGGGGTCCCCAGAGGGAGAGAACCCCAGAGTGTGGGTGCACGGTGGCAGGGCAGTACCCAGAGGGGAGGGCGCCACAGTCTTGGAGGACGTGGGTCCTAACACAGAAGTGAAGGAAAAATACAACACAGTGGGGAGACACCAGTGGAAAAGGGGGCGCTCCAGAGCTGAGAAGCTAATTCCCAGAGCCTCCAGCAGGAGGCGCCCGCGGCAGTGAGGCCCACCGTGTTACTCCACTGAGAAAAGTCACCGGTTGTAGCCAAGAAAATAAGCTAAAACTCAGAGACAAGTCAAGTGACGTCCCCAAGGCCACATGCCAGAGAAGTGGCAGAGCTGGGGGGCCAGCTCCTTGCTATGCTGCTTCCTGGGTCGGTTTGCGGTAGGGATCTGGGCTGGCTGGGAGAACAGAAACAAAGAAGACCGCCTCCTCCACTCACTTGAGGGTGTCGGGGTCTATCATTTGCAACTGGGGCTCCGTCAGAAGGCATATGTATCGCGTGCCGATGGCGTTCAGAGCCGTGATGTTCAGCGGGTTTCCCAGGCTGATGTATTTTGTGATGATGAAAGCCGCCTGCGAAGGGTTTGAAAAAGAAGCCGAATAACCTGGAAGTCTTTCTCCCTCCCCGGCCCCTCGCGGGAAGCCAATGTCCCCTCCGTGCAAAACACGACTGGAAAAGCCTGGTCCGGCCATCCCGGCAGGACTACCCGACTTTGAATACGATAAGCAGCCCCCAATGAAACCAGGCCCCCCAAACGCTGGCGCCCCCCCGGTGGGCGGGGAACTAGTTACCTGGTCGTTGGGCGGCTCGTTGCTCAGCAGGAAGGCGAGTGTGTCCGCGGAGGTGAGGTTCCATTTTTTAATTTCGTCGAAGGTGACCAGGGAGGCGATGGCCCCGAGGTTGCGGATGACCTTGTCAGGGTACCCGTTGGGATACAGCTGGGGACAAACGGATGGTTAATCCCGGCGACGCAGTGTGTTTTTCGGAGGGCGCATGACGGCGGTGGGGCCAGGGAGAAGCAGGGCCAGCAGGGAGGCGCACGAAACGGTCTGTTTGCTTTCCCCACGCGCTCTCCCGTTCCTCGCGTACGCTCCGTGTCTCTCTTTCACCCACACTCACGGCCTGGGCCGGCTCCGGCTCCTCCCTCACGCCAGCCGCCGTGGGACGGGGACAGCTGGACATGGTCTCTGGACCTCTGACAGCGAGGTGCTAGCAGACCCACCGCTGGGGGGCCCGGTAATTGCTCTGGGGCCTGGCAATTCAAAGGGGGTGGTGGCTGGACCCTGGGTGCTTTAATCTGCATTTGGAGCGCCACATGGCACACTCCAGGGCTGCCTGGGGAAGCCGGAATGCCATGCGCTGGAGGGGGACACAGCTGGGGTGGTGTGAAGGGTTGCCTTTGGCCCCGCCCCTTCCCATGAGGCCCCGCCCCTTCCCCATGAGGCTCCGCCCCTTCCAGGAGCGCAGAGCCAGCCTCGCTGCACCTGGTCTGGGCTCCACCTATTCGTGCACGGGGTTGTGCTGCCCTGCAGCCCGGCCTTACCTCATCCAGCTTCTTCTTCAGCACGGCCAACTGCTGGTCGGTGAAGGGGTAGTGCGACATTTGGGCCAGGTGCTCCACCAGGGTGACCCCCTGCAAGCAGGCCTGTAATTCCTCCGGGGTGTAGTAGATGGGCATGAGCTCATCCATCACCACTGCCTCGGTAATGTTCTTGTCCGGCGGGCACTCTGTCGGGGCACGGATCCGACAGCGCCGGCGTTACGGGCCGTCTCACCGCCCTGCCTTGTCGCTACCCCACCACCCCCGGCGCGGGTGAGGACCGCTGGCGCTCGGCGGAGCCTGCAGGGGGCGCTGTGGAGCACCCGTCCTGCAGCAGCATCACAAACCCTCCAGGAACGGAGGCGCCCAGCCGGCGGGCGGCCCTTTGGGCGAGTGAAGGGAGCGGGTGGGCGAAGGCTTCTCCCCTCCACTTCCCTTGCCCCAGCCATTGCACCTGACCATGGAGCCCTTCCAAGCGGTGGGGATATGCCCAGCTCGGCCGGGGGATACAAACGTGGGTCTCCTTGGACCCGCCAGCCCTCTGGAGCAGTGACCTGACGCTAGGCACCACGGACAGCCCTTTGCCTTCTTCCGTCTCCACACACGAAGCTCTAACTCGGGGTCTTATTAAGAGCCAGGTGCCTCCCCCATTCCCAGGCCCGTGCATGGGGCTGGGTTGTCCGGGGGGGGGGGGGGATTTTCCCAGGAGGAGCTCCGTTTGGACGTTCGCAGGGGGCCCCAGACGACGACATCCCCCCCCGAGTCCCATCACCAGGCACAGGGACTAGGACACGCCCCACGTACCAGCAGCGCGCTTCCTCCTGGAGGGCAGGAGGTTTTGAACCATGGCAGCCAGCTGCTCCCTGGGCAAAGGCAGATCATGCACAAAGCTTTTCAGCCAAGGGGTTAACACGGCCTGCAAAGAAAATCAATCGGCATGAAGGCGAGGCAGGCGGCACCGGGGTGTTTCTCTACCCGCTTACATAGCCAGGGACCTTGACACTCAGCAAAACGCCTGGGAGTATTATGGAGACTAGCACGTACCACTTCCCGCTCCAGGCTAGTGACCAGCCTTTGGGGAGCCAAGGAAATCGCTCCATGGCACCAGGCCCGAAGAAATGGGAGACTTTCGAAGGCTCAAGCAAGTGTGGTACGTTCCATTCTCTAGGGGGCAGTGGTGGGCACACAAGCTACTCGCAAAGGCAACGTGACTTTAAACCAGTGTTTCTTAAACTTTTTAAGACTGAGCAACACCAACAATAATTCTTTTTATGAGGATTTTTTGTTGAGCAAAAAACAAAAAAACCAAAAACCGTCGCCTGTCCTTTTAAGGGCCTTCCACCTTCCACGACACACCTCCAACTGCCTCCTTGCACACACTTTAAGAAACACAGTTTACGAAACACTGCTTTAAATCATAGAATCACAGCACACTAGAACTGGAAGGGACCTCGAGAGGTCATCGAGTCAAGTCCCCTGCCCTCATGGCAGGACCAAGTACCATCTAAAGCAATGTTTCTGAACCTTTTTTTTAAATAAAGTACCCCTTTTTCAAAAAAAAAAAAAATTGTAAGTACCCCCAGTACCTGCAATTTTCAGACACACCATTTTTTTTCTACCATTGTAACGCATTTGTTTAAACAACTTAGTCGTAGCCAGGGAGGCGATTAAATTTTTGGGTGTAAAAAGTACAAAAATAATAAAATGCTGTAAAACTTAAAACAAAAATTCAGTTTTCTCCAAATTTCAGTTGTGATGACGTACTCCCGACTTCCCTTGTGTACCTCTAAGGGTGCTTGTAACACTGGTCTAGATCATCCTTGATAGATTTCTGTCTAACCTGCTCTTAAATATTTCCAAAGATGGAGATTCTACAACCTCCCTAGGCAATTTATTCCAGTGTTTGACCACCCTGACAGGTAGGACGTTTTTCTCAATGTCCAACCTAAACCTCCCTTGCTGCAGTTTAAGCCCCTTGCTTCTTGTCCGATCCTCAGAGGCCAAGGAGAACAATTTTTCTCCCTCCTCCTTGTCCTTTTAGATACTTGAAAACCGCTCTCATGTCCCCTCTCAGTCTTCTCCGTTCCAAACTAAACAAGCCCAGTGCTTTCCAATAAGATGGCATAACTTTTACCAATGGCCACCAATAGCATTACTGCAATCTACAGGTTGAACCTCTCTAGTTCACCCTCGGGACCTGACCAATTCTGAATCAGAGAATTTGCCAGACCATGGGAAGTCAATATTGTCTAGCAGCAAGACCAACACTTCCTCTGCTTGCTGGGCTCTTAAAAGACGTTTAGGGGTAAATCGAAGCTAAAGAACAGCCCAGAACACTGAGAGCCAGGACTGGTGGCTGGAAACAAACTTTATGGGACTGCGGGAAACTTGGCCGCACCCAAGCTAAGTGGACATGCAGCTCACTGAAATCATGCCGGACCATGGATGTTCCTGGACCAGAGAGTTCTGGACTAGAGAGGTTCAATCTGTAGAGAGTGATAATGATCTAGATTGCTGTTATTCCAAGTTTCACAGGAAACTGGGTGCTTAGTGCAGCAATCACATCACTTCACATACACACAGACTGTGTCTAGACTGGCATGATTTTGCGGAAATACTTTTAATGGAAACGTTTTTCCGTTAAAAGTATTTCCGCCAAAGAGCATCTAGATTGGCAAGGATGCTTTTGTGGAAAAAGTGCTTTTGCGCAAAAGCATCCATGCCAATCTAGACGTGCTTTTGCGCAAGAAAGCTCCGATGGCCATTTTAGCCATCGGGCTTTCTTGCACAAAAAATTAAGATGCCTGTCTACACTGGCCCTCTTGCACAAGTATTCTTGCGCAAGAGGGCTTATCCCTGAGTAGGAGCGTGAAAGTATTTGTGCAAGAAGCACTGATTTTGTACATTACAAAGTCAGTGTTCTTGCACAAATTCAAGCGGCCAGTGTAGACAGCTGGCAAGTTTTTGCCAGTCTAGATGCACCCACACAGTGCTATAAAGCCAAGCCTTGCCCGTACTTAGCAAAACTGACTAAAGCTATTTGCAACAGGGGCTTGCTTTTGCACTGGTAACATAAACGGGAGTTTTCCATCAATTTCACTGGGAGCAAAATCAGGCCATATGCACTTTGGACACTCCAGGAAGCTGCAAGATGCCCCATTTGTAACATACCTGAGGGATCTTTTGTAAGATACTCCGATCAAATATGCGGAACAGTCCACGGAGCTCGTGCAGGGTAGAAGCTGACCATTTTGAAGGAGGCCTGAAAGCAAAACAAAAAATCATGTTGTATCAGCTTCCTGATGAGGGAGATCTACTTTGGAATCCTCTTTACAAGAGGAGCTGTGGGGATCCAATGACTTCCCATGCAGCAGTCGGCTCACAACCAGGACGAGAACTGCAGGTCTCCAAAACTCACAGGTTAGTGTTCAGCTATTAGACCAGCCTAGCTCCACACTGCCACCAGAATCAGAGTCAAAAACTCCAAGGTTCAGAAAAGTTCGGTTAACTTAGGCCACATTTTCACTCCACAGAAGATCGCCACTCCAGCGGTTGATCTTCCGGAGTTTGATTTAGCGAGTCTAGCGAAGATTTGCTAAATCAAACTCAGAGGGTACCCATGCTGACGTCCTGTACTCCTGCTCTTGCCAGGAGTAAGGGAAGCCGACAGGTGTGTTTGCTCCCATCAGCCTCCTTCTGTGGCTACACCACCAAACTGGGCTTTAGGTAAGCCAACTCCAGCTATGTACTCTACACAGCTGGAGTTGCCCATCTTAAGCAGAGCTGCCAAGACTAATGTAGACCTGGCCTTTTTTCTCCCCACCCCGAGTCCCTCTTGCACCTGCCTTTCCAGGTGTTGGGCAGGATCTGATGGGCTGAGATTGTAAAGAGAAATGGCCGTTCACACTAGATTTATGATCCACCTAGAAACAGGCAAGAAAACGTCATCTGAGCCGATGTGCAAAGGGAGCAAATCCAATGGCAATCCTACCCGAACGGAGTGCTTCCATTTCTGATGACATCTCTAATAGCCTCTTCTTGACCGGGTGTGAAGGACTGACACTGATTTAACTGCAGCAGCAAACTCCCACCGGAACTTCTGATGTATTCTTCACCAAGGTCACAAACCAGGTGACCCAGAACTTCTGCATGTTCTTCACTCACGCCAGTGTCAGGAATGTTCTAGTTTAATACAATAGATGTGTTCGGTCAAAAGGGGAGAACAGTAACTCTGGAGAATTCACAGAGCAGCTGACACTTCTTATTTCAGGGGGAGAGGGAGAGAGATTGGATTGTGGCTTGAATTCCACCCACAAGCCCTCGGTAAAGAGGCCAGGCTTGGGATGTGTGGATTGGATTGGTGCTTCCCCCAAATTCCTGGCGAGATGTAGCTTGAGCCTCTCTATCCTTTCTGCAAAGTTTCCTGCTGCGCACACTAAGGATCCAAGATGGGAAATCAACCCTCATGCTTCCCGGCTCAGTTCTTCAGGGGTCAGGAAGGAATCTTCCCTCTCCTGTTCAGCTCTGCACACGGGGCTGGGTGCATTAGGGGATAGGGCAGTTTTGTCGAGGTAACAATCCTGCCTTTTTGTGGATTGCTCCCTGGAAGGACCTTTCCTCTTTCTCCCCTCCTGCTGCTGACCCTAAACCCTTCCTCTGGTACTGAACTGGGGTAAGATACTGGACAAGATGGAGGAATGGGCTGGATCCAGGATGTCTCCTAGGGATGTTTCCTGCTTCTACATTCTCAAAACATCTGAGATTCACATTTTCAAAGGCAGAGAACGTCCTTCCTATGGCATTATCCCAAATCTATGGCCACAATCCCCCCGGTGTCACTTGCTACAGTCTGTGACTGCTAAGAACTCAGCCCTCCTTGGTTCAGAGCTCAGATCTCCCTGCTCAAATCCATAAGTCTGTGACACTAGAGCTAAAGGACACCGCCAACTAGCTCCTAGCAGTATAGGGCTTATGCCACACAGGTGAACCGTTCTGAGTCCATCCCACCAAGAGGCGACATTTTCACACAAGCCTCATTACAGTTATGTACTGAATCTCATACAGCTCACGGGTTTGGTACAGGAGAAATGTACAGTGCCCTCAGCAGCTGCACGGTGGCTGGGCAAATTTCTATGATCCAACAGCCTTGGAGGTGGGGATGTAGAGAAAGGCTATGCAGCCTACAATACAGAGTCTGGGTTCCATTGATTTGCAACATTCATTCCCATTAAAGTGTAAGAATTTAAACTCTGCCCCTTTTCCCGGTTTGCAGATGCACAGTCCTTGTTCTCAGCCCACCGTCCAGTTCCGGGGACCCTGGCTCCTTACTGAATGCGTACCAAACAAGCTAAGGCGTCCGATAGCAGCTGTTTCCGCTGTGGGGAATCTCTCTGTAGAAGGTCAATGTTTGCTTCCCCAACGTTCCTGACGTACTGTTGACAGCTTCCTGTCCCTGCGTAATCCGAAGGACTGGAAAAGCAAACACGCCATGAAATCACAGAGGATTTTACTGAGCAAAACATAGAATCGTAGAACACTAGGACTGGAAGGGACCTCGAGAGGTCATCAAGTCTGGTCCCTGGCCCTCCTGGCAGTACCAAGCACTGTCTTGATCATCCCTGACAGGTGTCTGTCTAATCTGCTCTTAAATATCTCCACTGATGGACATTCCACAACCTTCCTAGGCAACTTATTCCAGGTAGGAAGTTTTTCCTAATGTCCAACCTAATCCTCCCTTGCAGCAATTTAAGCCCATTGCTTCTTGTCCTATCCTCAGAGGTCAAGGAGAACAATTTTTCTCCCTCCTCCTTGTAACCCCCTTTTAGGTACTTGAAAGCTGCTATCCTGTCCCCTCTCAGCCTTCTCTTTTCCAGACTAAACAAACCCAATTGTTTCAGCCTTCTCTCATAAATCTTGTTCTCTAGAACATAAATAATTTTTGTTGCTCTTCTCTGGACCCTCTCCAATTTTTCCATACCTCTCCTGAAACTTGACCCAATCAGAGGGAGAAGAGAGACATAAGTTAGGGTCACATCCACTAAAGCCGACCCCCTGTCCTGTGTCCCATGTTCTATAGTCTGTGTCATATCTCAAACACTTTGTCCTCAAATGTGTGTCTCTTTTCAATTATTTTTCTCGCTGGGAAATTTACTTTGAAACCCAGCCTGGCTTTGTTCATGTCTGACGCTCTGAATACAGAAGCCAAAAGGATAACAGCCGAGTCGAGAAATTCTGCTGTGAAGTTTAGCTTTTCTGGCTCACTAGGGGTTGTATGTGAAAATATTCACAAAGCTGGAAAGTAATAAAAACCAAAGGGCTCTCTAGACAAAAAAGACCTTTTGCCTAGCAAGACAAAAATACCTTTTGCAAAGCAATCCGTACCTTTCTTAGTAATATCCCCTAGATCGTTACAACTAAAAAGTTTTACGTCTAATTCGGTTTTCATATTTCTCAGCTTGTTTTCTTTTTGCATTTCACTCTACTTGGTTGACGTGGCCCACATACAATGAGAAGGCATGCACTATAAATGGATACAGACCGATGCATTGATCGGTAGCGTATGGAATTCAGTGGCGCTCTTCCTTATTTACACAGCTAAAATAAGGCTGCAAGATAAAAGGCTCTCTGAAGTTACCTTAAAAAGAGCAGCATGTCTTTAGGATAGTCATCCAAATCCTTGGGAATGCCGTTGAGGGTCACTCTCTTAACCAAACAACTTAGCTGAAAATAGACCAGAATCCACATGAAAGAGGAAAAAAACAACAAATCTCTTTTCTTGGGGAAAAAAACCCTAGGGAGAGTGGTATTGGGTTGGAAGAGGTTAAGATTCTTGCAAAACCTTGTTAGCCAGTCTTTGACCTGGTCCTTGCCAATATTCCCTCTAATTTTTTCCATATAAGCGCAGAATAAATTTTGTTTGCTGCACCAAGGTATGTGCAGATGTGCACCACCCGTAGAAACATATGCTGCTGCCTGTGGGTGCTCTGCTAATCAGCTGGATGCCACTTGAATCTCGGGTGGCCATCTATGTGTGCAACTTATAGGGAACATTGATCCTTGCCAAAGTCATGGCAGTGATTCAGAGTCACCTGTGGTCCCGAGCAAGGCTACACTCTCCCCCAGCGCATGGGGTTTTGGGTTCTTGATCGATGTGTTCTGCCTCTTCATGAGAATAGCGCAACGTGGCATCCCGTGGTCGTGGGGACTGACCTGGTCTTCGCCTAGCTTGACGTTCTTCTGCTTCATGGCTTGGGCCAGCTGCTGAAATCGCTCCGTTTCCATCTCATTGGCGGCTGCGCAGGTGAAGCCTTGGAGCACAGATGGGGATAGTCTGAAAGTTCAAAGGAAGCGAGTTGGGTGCGGTGCAGGAGGACTTCACGGCCGCTGCTGACCTCCTAGAATGAACACGCACACAGCAGCAGGCGCATCCCCTCCCAGCGCTCCTCCAAGCCCTGAGCTCCCCCACACGCGAGGTCCCCCGAATAACTTCAGAGGAGGAAGGATAGTTCTAGCCAAAGCGCCCTATTGCCCTTTCCCTGCTGCAGAGCAGAAGGCGGGGGCCAGCCAGAGAAGCATGATCCAGGGACGCAAAGAGGCAGACTCTGAGCAACAGCAATAGTCCCAAGAGAAGATGCCCGTGTGGGAGATAGAACACTAGGACTGGAAGGGCCCTCGAGAGGTCATCGAGTCCAGTCCCCTGCCCCCACGGCAGGACCCAGTACTGTCTAGACCATCCCTGATAGACATTTATCTAACCTGCTCTTAAATATCTCCTGAGATGGGGTTTCCACAACCTCCCTCGGCAATTTATTCCAGTGTTTCACCACCCTGACAGGTCGGAAGTTTTTCCTAATGTCCAACATAAACCTCCCTTGCTGCAGTTTAAGCCCCTTGCTTCTTGTTCTATCCTCAGAGGCCAAGAACATTTTTTCTCCCTCCTCCTTGTGACACTTTTTTAGATACCTGAAAACCGCTCTCATGTCCCCCCTCAATCTTCTCTTTTCCAAACTAAACAAGCCCAATTCTTTCACTCTTCCCTCATAGCTCATGTTCTCTAGACCTTTAATCATTCTTGTTGCTCTTCTCTGGGCCTTCTCCAATTTCTCCACATCTTTCTTGAAACATGATGCCCAAAACTGGACACAATACTCCAATTGAGGCCTACTCAGAGCACAGTAGAGCAGTGGAATGACTTCTCGTGTCTTGCTCACAACACACTAGTAGGGTTGCCAGATGGTTTGACCAAAAATACCCCCCCCCCAAAAAAAAACCACCAGGGGGGAAAAAAGTGGGAAGAACAAAGTTGTTGAGCAAAACAAACAAAAAAAGGACCCTGAAAGTTATTAACCAAAAAAAATAAAAATAACAATAAAAATAAAAACTAAACTAAATACAATAAACCAGTATTAAAACAGCATGGCCACTTTAAGTGCGAGGGGCAGAGGTTGAGCACTAAGACCCAGGGAAGGCATTGCTTCTCCTTGCTTCCCCTTGCTTCGGTCTTTTTGCCGATGGCCATCTTGTTTTCTTGATCAAGTCCCCCCCCAGGTAACCAGAAGGTCCGGGAGCAGGGGGACAGAGGGGACTAGGGGCCAGGCCCAGTTGCTGAGTGTGTCTTAGGGTTGCCAGGTGTCCAGTATTTTTGCCTCCTGGCAGGAAAAAAACCCAAAAAGTACCCGACATTTTAAGTGTCTGGTATTTTCTGAAATTTTTTTACTGGACAGGAGGCGAAAATACCAGACTGTCTGGGTCATTACCAGACACCTGGCAACCCTACCCCACAGATATCTCCACATTAGTTCTCCCAGACTGGGCTGCAGCCCTTACCAAGGGAATGGCTTTCCATATAAAAAAGCACATATAAATAAATCAGCATGAGCTTGATACTGATTTTATAGTTGCCCTGACACACAGCCACGGGAGTAGGGTTGCCAGGTGTCCAGTATTGACTCGGACAGTCTGGTATTTTCACCTCCTGGGAGTGAAAAAAAATCAGAAAATACCAGACACCTAAAATGTCCAGTATTTTCTGATTTTTTTTCCCTGCCAGGAAGTGAAAATATCAGACACCTGGCAACCCTACGACACACTCAGCAACTGGGCCCAGCTCCCGGGCCCCTCCCGGATCTCCCCCCTCCCCCCCAGTTCCACTTGCATGGTTCCACAGGGGAGCTCTCTTTCCGCACAGAGTAAGAAAATAAGATGGCCGCTGGCAAAAAGAAACCCCAAAGGCCTTAAAGGGGCCATGGTGGTTTTTTGTATTTTTGTATTTTTTGCTTAATAACTATGGGGGTCTTTTTTTTTCTTTTTTTTGCTCAACCGTGGGGGTTTTCAGGGTGGGGGGATGTTTGGTATTTTTGGTTAAACCATCTGGCAACCCTATGCAAGAGAGAGATGGTCCCTGTAATCTTGTAGTCATTGGACTAAAACCGGGCACTTAGGTGACATTTCTCACTCCAGGGTGTTTTCTACAGCCAGCCAAAGGCCCTTGAGAGGCAATGGGCCTGGGGCAGGAACTTCTGCCTACTGGGGGCAGAACCCCGTCTGTCAGGCTTTCAAGGCCTTTCTTTTCCTCATACTGTGGATGAATTTGAGGAGCACCTATGAATTGGGACAATGGGTCATGTAACCTACACACCTTCTGGGTGTGGTGCATTGGCCCACCTAGGGGCACTGAGATCACTGACAGAGAGAGCAAGTAGGAGTCTCCTCTACAGCGTTAGCTGAGAGCCAGCTGGTTTTTAGCTCAGGTGGTAGAGCCTCCGCTCCAGAGGTCCCTTGTTCGGTTCCGCCTCTCGGCGTTACACTCGGCACACAAGAAAAAGCAAAAAAGAAACGCTACCTGCTGAAGTTAGACTCCACCTTTAGTACATCGTTGAAAAACATGGCAGCCTGCAGAACCAAGTGAAAGAGAACATTAGTGTGACACCAAACTCTTCCCCTGCAGTGGAACCAAGCCAAAGAGAACGTTAGCGCAACACCAAGCTCCTCCCCCCACTTAGCGACATTCGGTGGAGTCTAGACAGCTCCTAGCGGCACAGTTTAACCACTACCCAGGCCCCCAACGGCCGGCAAAGGCAATGACAGGGTGGCTTACTTGTTCCCTGCTCCACAACTTCTGGTTGAGCTCTTGAACATCGGGCTTTTCGTCCCCAAAGGCCAGCCGTGATTTTGGAATGTAAATAGCCAGACTGTTTGGGATGTGTTTCACCAGGCTGACGGGGCTCCCGGCTGCTGAAGCAATCTGAAAAAAATGTAATAAACCCCAGGCGGAGGTTAAAAATAGCAATCATTGGAGAGGGAAGGACAGGTTGGAGAGAAGCCAGGAAGATGTCCCTCTGGTACGTGGGTGTTTGCCAGAGAATATATGCCAAGGAATGTTCCCTGCTTGGTGTATCTCGCCGACTGGGAGTGCTGCTATGCCCTGATGTTGTGGGACAGGTGACTCTGAAAGGTCTGCCAAAGACCAGTGGCCTATGGTGATGAGTTGATCTGTTTTGATGATGAGCTGCGGGACCCAGACTGACAAGCGAAGAAGAGTTCCTTGCCATGCCTGGCTTTATGCCTTAGCTTTGGTTAGCAAGCTAGAAATTGGAGGGGGAATCTATCTCTTCACTCTCTGTGAACATAGAGAAGATCTCAGCCTGCCCTGGTGCATGGGCTTTCTTGTGAGCAAGGAAATGTCCATTTCCTACTCTTCACACTCAGCACTGGCAAGCGAGAACAGCACAAACAACAATGTAGCTACAAGTGTGACTTGGTAGCATTCCAGCATTTGGTGTTCACTCCCTCCGGGGCATCTGGCATTGGCCACTGGCCTTTGGGCTGACCCCGTAGGGCCATTCTTATGTTCTTATGATCTGTGATCTATTTAGCAGGTCTTTACTAGACCCTCTAAATTGAACCCCAGGAGATTGATTTCCAGAGAATGGATCTCCTGGTAAGTGGAGGTAAGCCCTTAGTGGTTCAGAAGCCCAACCGTTGAGTCTGAATGCCAATCGACGGTCAGAGCTTCTCCTGCCAGCCTGTGAGCGCAAAGAGGGACGGGGAATTAACAGTGGTCTCTTTCTTGAATAGGTCTCATGTGAGCGTAAGAAGTAAAATCGTGGCCGGCCGAAAGGCTTGGCAGATGGGCTAATTCCCTGCAATTGCACGTAAAGGCACATCCGTGAGTTGGTGCCTAGAGAAGAAGCTCACTGGCCTGTCGCTCCACCCGGAGGAGGGGGGGAGGGAGTTGCCGAATGCCCCTCAGGACTGCTCACAAGCTATAAGCCCCAAAGCTTCCATCCATCTCATTCTCTTTCGCTGGGCGTGGAATTCTCCATGGACCCGGCGAGTTCAGCTCTTACTATGTAGCAGTGGCCTATGTCTGGTATGAGCATGGGCGGTGGGTGTAAGAGGCAGGGGAAGGCGTTGCCTTCCCAAAGCACCACCTGTGGCCCCGCCCACACTCCACCCCCTGCTTCAGCATGGCTCCCGGGCTCTCCCCAGGCTTCAGCCACGTTGAGGTGGGGGCCGTGTGCCGCCCACCCTCCCTGCACTCCAGGGTTAGGGAGGTGCCCCTGTGGGGAGGGGCTTGGCTCTTGAAGGGGGCGGGGCCTCAAGTGGAAGAGGCGGGGCTGAGGGGTTGCCTCCCCCAGCTCTAGGTTCACCCACCGCCCATGAGTACATGACCCATCCAAGCAAGTCATGCTCGCCTGGCTGGCAGCCAAGTTCCTCCCAGGGAAGAAACACACCCAGGCGCCGGCTGCACGGCCCTGTTAGCAAGCACATACATAGGCCTCTGCAGGTCTGCTCACGCCTGCTGGCAACACATGGTGCTCTCAACCAGGAAGAGTCACCGTCCGCCTCAGGCTCTGCTCAGGACGCCGCCTGGCTAAGAGAAAGGACCTCACCTTTTCCACCAGGGCCATTTTCAGGGCAGCGGGCGCGGCCTCGAGCTGCGCCACGAACCCAGGGATCCGAACCGCTTCCAAGATGGCATCCGGAGGCAGACTCTGAAGGCTGCTGCTGCTGACGCCGGCCACCAGACTCCCCAGCGCTGCCAGGCTCCGGCCGTCCGAGATCTGCGGCGCAAGCATAAAGCCACGGGCAAAGGGTTGGCCATGCGGGACTAGCCCTCCAATGCGGACAGAATGGAGACCTGTGCTCTTCGTACCTGGTAGCCAGAGCCGAGCAGTTTGCTAACGAGAGTGCGGGCTTGTTCAGCGTTCCAGCCGTGAACGCGGCTCAGGGACGGAAGCGACGCGTGGAGGTCTCCGTTGCTGACGCCATTCTCGAGCTGCGACAGGGACAGCCCGACGGCAGCCTGCCCCAGGGCATTCAGGGTGTCGGGAGGGAAGCGGTCGAATTTGTTCACCAACAAGGACGCAACCTAGAAAGAGCCCCCAGTGACGGAGGAGCAGTTCAGAATATCAGAGCCAATGAGCCAGCTTCTTGAGGGTGTGTCTACACTGCACGGCTATTTCGGGAGACGGGAGGTATCCCCAAATAGCTACCCAGTGTCTTAACAAGCCACCCGTGATTTCGAAATAGTTTTCAAAATAACGGGCGCGCTATTTCGGCATCCCAGCATCCCTCTTTCCCCTAGGGTTAAGAGATGTCTTGACATAGCATGTTATTTTGAAATTTGGCACTGTGTGCACGTGCCAAATTTCGAAATAGCCCATTTCGAAATTCAATCAAAAGAAGAGATGCAATTTGTGTAGCACAAGTTGCGTCTCTTACTTCGAGTGTACGGTGCTGTGTAGGCGCACCCAGAGGAAGGGTCTTTTCGGTGCGCTTGTCTTTTGAAGTCTTAATCCAGGGTCTCAAACTCCCAGCACACGGGTCAGTCCTGGCCGGAGCGATTTACAATCTGGCCCGTCGGCTGAGGGGTGCTGTCTGTTATTGGCCTCCGAGCCCCTCCCCTTCCTGCCTTCACTCTGCCCTCTTCCCCTATGGCACCCCGTCCCCTGAGCATGTGGCTTTGGGGATCACTGGGGACATCACTCTCTTGCTGCCATGGGACTTGCAGGGGTGGGAGTGCAAATTATTTCGCGTTTCCATCCCCTGAAAAGGTTGAGAGCCGCTAGTGTTGGGGCCAGGCAAGAAGGTCTAATCCCTGCTCTCTGTTTATCTAGGGCTCTCATTGAGTGGACAACACGGCAAGATCCGAGCAGCTTTCAGACTTTTGGCTCAATCATTGATTGGACAAGTCATTTAATGCCTCCATTTTCTTCACAGAATAATGGAGAGAATAATACTTCCTGCCTCAGGAAATGTTACCTGTAGTCAAAGTTCCCTCTAATTTTGTTTCCATCCATGTGTGGAATAAATTTTATCGCATGCACTGAGGCATGGGTGGATGTGCACCACCAGTAGAAACACATGGGTTGTGTGCACTCTGCTAGTCAGTTGAGTGGCATTTGACTCGCTCCTGGGCCAAGCACTCAGCTTACAGGGAACACGGGTGGTGGAGATAAATAGTATTACCATAGCGCGGGTTTGAGCTCAGGGCCATGGAAATGTGTTTGCTTCTGTCGGGAGCACTGTCCTTTCATGAGCTGTGGGGAAGAGGCTCACACCAGGCCATTAGCCCAGGGCATTACCTGTCGCTCCTCAGTTGTCAGAGACGGGGCTGGCCCCTCCTCGCGGGTGCCTGTGCGAATCCAACTTGACACACAGTTTTTAGTGATCCTCTGAGCCAAACGTAAAGCGTCCTGTCTGTCAAGACCACTCACTGCAAAGGGGCTGAGGTAGCAAACCAACCTGTCGGGGAGGCTGGAAGTGGGGAAAGGAGGACAAGAGACCAATGTCAGAAAGGAAGGCCTGTTCCCGCCATCAATCAAAGGCCAAAATTATGTTTCTTTTGTGATTGTGCGGAGGGTTCCATGTGCTGATTTTTTCCACAATCCCTATTGGCTTTTACATTCCCCCAGGCCCTGTGAAGTGTGGTAGCCTAACACCGATTTCCCAGAATAACCCAGTGTGCTTCTGGTTTTTAGTCGGGAGAGGGCACTGCACTGGAAAGCAGATTTCCCATCATTCCCTGAGGACTCTCTCTGACCCACAAAGAGGTCAACGTTAGCCACTCAAAATCAGTAGCCAGCAAAGATGTCGCTATAGAAGGACCCCAAGATACGCCACAAGTGTGCTCTTACCTTGCCAGCTGGAAGCTGGGTGCAGAGGTAAGCAATGAGGTGTAGTACACAGCCGTCTCCCTGGGTAAACTGAGGTTACTGACCAGCTGTAAGTTGACTGGATCTCGGGCAAATGTCTGAAGCTAAAAAGGATGACATGCAAAAGTAGAACAGGTTTGAACGGACATTTTAATCATACTCCCGGGGCTGCTGAAAGAGGCGGGTAATTGCCCCTGAGTCTGGTAGTTTAAAAGGGCCCGGAGTCTCAGGTGATGCTGAGGACTGGCTGGTAGTGGGTGTGGTTATCCTTAGCCCCACCCCTTCCACCACAGGCCCTGCCCCTTCTACCTCAGGCCCCACCTCTTCCAGGGTCCTAGAGCTAACCCCCCTCCCCCCCCCCAATTGCCCAGGGCCCAGCAAAGTCTGACGCTAGCCCTGCATATCCCTCATAGTCCTACATGGCAGTCAAAAAAAGTCAGAAGAGAATCTGAATGAGGAGATTCCAGTAGGTCACTAGTCAGAGCTAAACTAACAGAAAATTTGTTTGAGTGTGAAAAAATGATCATCGGAAAATCTGACGCTGCTGTCATCAGCCGCACACATGTGATCCTGCCATATCTTGGCTTTGGGCTCTGATGAGTGGTGAATACCATAGAGGGAATGAGGGACGGTTGTAAGTATTGGGCTCTAGTTTTGTATTGCCTTCCTTAAGTGTTCAAACATCATGCCTCAAAAATCAGGAGCGCAGCTTAAAAATTGTGATATTTAAAATAAATAAATGTGGGACTTGTTTAATTTGGCCTCTGTGTTCTCATCCCCTCAGGTCCAGTGGGGTCACATTTTAAGGCCTCTTTCTTAAAAATGTATTTTAAGTAAAAGCCGAATTTCTTATGTAATTGCAGGACTCTAGGAGCTGAGACTTCAAGAAAAGCACCAAACATCATGAGAGTCATTCGCCGGATTGTGCTTGTCCCTGGGGTGCCTTCATGGAAACAATGAATCCTCAGCATCTTTGGAAATCAGGCCTCTGAAACGTTAAAAATTTGTTTTTGCTTTTTTTTTTATGACCTGGGTGTGGTATGATTAGTGTCAAATTCTCTGCAGGTGATCATCTATTCAACTATATGATGAATCAAATAATATGTTTGAATACAAAAAAGGTCCGTGATGATTTAGGTTGGACATTAGGAAAAACTTCCTAAAGGTATGTCTAAACTACGGGGTTTTTTTTCAAAACAGGATATGCAGATTCGGTGGGAATTTGCATATCTTCTTCCAGTCGCTTTTTCGAAAGCGGGTCTTTCAAAAGTAAAAGTAGTCTGGACGCTTTTTCGAAAAACTGTGTAAACCTCCTTTTTTAAGGAAGAGCGGTTTTTTTGGAAAAAAGGGTTTTTTTTCCCTGAGAAAAACGCACCCAGACTACTTTCACTTTTGCAAGACCCACTTTCGAAAAAGCGATCGGAAGAAGATATGCAAATGCCCACAGAATTGACATATCCTCTTTCGAAAAAAAAATCGTAGTTTAGACGTACCCTAACTGTGAGGGTGGTTAAACACTGGAATAAGTTGCCTAGGAAGCTTGTGGAATCTCCATCTCTGGAGATATTTAAGAGCATGTTGGACAGACACCTGTCAGGGATGACTTAGATCAATGGTCCCCAACCTTTAGGGGTTGCCGGGTGTCCGGTGGCAGGGCCGCTCACACGCTGGGCGCCCACGGGCGGGGCTGCCCATGTGCCGGGCATCTACAGGTGGAGCTGCCCATGCGCTGCGGGCGGGACCAGCCCAGATCATTCGGCAGGTGCACATAAATGCCCCGGCGGGCTCCATGGCACCCGCGGGCACCGCATTGGGGACCACTGATCTAGACAGTGCTTAGCCCTGCCGCGAGGGGAGAGGACCAGACTTGATGCCCTCTCAAGGGCCCTTCCAGTTCTAGTGTTCTAGTATTCTATGATCTGACCTGTCCACCTGAATAACACAAGTCAAAAAAGTCATCAAATGATTTCTGCAGGAAACCCACAGCCTTTGTCTGAGCTGTAACATCTCGTCTAGAAAGCCATCCAGCCTCGCCTTAAAATCTGCTGATGCTGCTGACTCCAATTTGGTTTCTAGGATTTACCAGGAAGCCAATTTCAGTGCAAGAACAGAAACGTGACTCTGTTATAACGAGAGATGGACAAAATGAGTTGGGTGTAAAGAAGACCCCCACAGACCCTTTGCTGTATATAGCAAATGAAGTAAAACATTTCAGAGGGTCAAGAAAAAAAAACGTTAAAAAAATGTTTGCATCTTCCTGGCGTCAGTCAGGAGAGGAAGAGATTTAGCAGGTTACCATGAGGCCGGCTGCTTTCATCTTGCCCCAGACTCATTTGCACAGCTAATGTTTTGCACACTGCATGTTCTCCTCCACCATGCTGAGCGTGTACTTACAGTTCGCTTATCAGCAAAGAGCTGGAGGTCTCCCACTATTGCATGCTCCAGATAGGAACCCAGGTAATTCGCAAACCAAGCAGTGGCGCTCTGGCTTGGAAGAGGGGCATTGTAGCAATTCGGTTTTGATCCTGCAAAATATGGACAACCCCCTTGTAAAACCAAGGCTTCAACTTGCAGTCTGAAATCGTCTCGGAATGCCGAGCAGAGATAAATTAACCGAAGACTTCCCCAAGAGTTTGTGTTTGTATTCATGCATAATCTTGAGTTCTCCACTTGTAGAGGCATGCATTTGTGCTGGTTTTGCACAATCCTGAATGCAACCACACATGATGGGCTGTTTCACATTAACAAACAATTAAACACGAACCAGATAGTTCAGCTCTTCATTTGCTTCCTGTTTCTTAACTTTGCAGAAGAGAAAGGTTTGTTTTGTCTCAAAACATTTTCTAGCCACTCATCATCAGGGTATCTGTGTTCCTCAGATCCCGAAGTGATAGGTTACCATATATTTCCCCCATTCAAACTCTCAAGTACAGACAACCCCACATTTGTGCATTCAGCAAGTAGCTGCACATGGAACAGAAAATGCGCATGTGCATCTCTGTAGAGCCCTGTGATCCACGGATGTCTGCAGCTCATTTTATGGATACTGTGGCAGATATGGACACAAATTTTGGATCTAGAACCCTGCAAATTTGTGGCTATCCACTTTATAGGCACAGATTTGCCCTCATTTTTGCAGATGCAGATACCAATTTTGTGTCCACACAGGACTCTGCATATACGGTTGCCAGGTGTCCGGTATTCACCCGGGCAGTCCGGTATTTTCACCTCCTGTCCAGTAAAAAAATTCAGAGAATACCGGACACCTGAGATGTCTGGTGTTCTCTGAATTTTTCCCTGGCCAGGAGGTGAAAATGCCGGGCACTTACTCAGCACCCGGCCTCCCTCCCCCCCGAACCGTCCCTGGCCCTCAACACTCCCAGCCCCCCGATCCCAGCCCCCATGCTTACCTGGTTCCCCAAGGCTGCCGGCACAAAATGGCTGCCGACCTAAGGACCGCCCCGCAACCGTTCCTGTTTTCCTATCCCTGTACTCACTCTTAAAAGGGATATGCTGTTTTATTTTAATTTTTTTTTGGCTTAATAAGTCCTTGGAGTCTTTTTTTGTTTTGTTTTGTTGCTCAACAACTTTGGTCTCTTCCCCCCCTTTCCCCCCCCAACAGATTTTTTTCCCTTTTTGGGGGGGGGGGTGTTCACTATTTTTGTTTCAACCATCTGGCAACCCTATCTGCATATCCGGCTAGTTCTCTGAGGGCCTGTGACAGGGCATTTGCCCTGCACTGGCCCTTTAAGGGCAAAACCCAGGCCTTGAGTGAGGGCTGAGAGCGAAGCCCCAGCTGAGGTAGCTCTGCCAATGAGGGCCCAGCTGGGGACTATATAAAGAAGGGCTCCTGGGGGGAGAGGGAGAACTGACGGCTGCTCTGGACAGAGAGCAGGAGGGACCTGACTGCCAGGGAAGCAGGAGACTTTCTGAAGGCAGAGCAGGGCTGGGGAAGGATGGCAGAGCTGGGGAGGCTCTGGCCAAGCAAGCTCCCAGGCTGTAGACAGGCAGCTGTGGTAGACGGGGCAGCAGGTCCACACCCCTTTGCCCATGATGAGTGGCCATGTCAGACGGCAGTTTGCCCCTGAGGCAGGGGCTAGATGAAGACTGGCCATGGGTCACTGAGGCACGGTGGGGCCAGGGGACCTGGGTGTTCCCTGGGAGGAGAGCAGGGTACCCCTGGGAGGGATAGGACCCTGGAGTGCAAGCAGGGCAAACATCAACCCCCAGAAGGGGGGCTCGGGCACTGCCAGAGGGCCGTGTCTTGAAGAGGATGCTGTGGACAAAGAGAAACACGAGGCGGCACCAGCCAGAGGGAGGCGTCTAGCCAGCCAAACAAGCTAATTCCCAGGACTGCCCGCTGGAGGCGCTATGGTGGTGAGTCTACCCCGTGATAGGGCCTTAGGAACATTTGACCACCGCTGTCTCACTGCCATTTTGTAGATGCTCCACCGTCTCTTTGCGTGCATTCAAGTTTGTGTGTATGCTGCACCTTCTGCTAGACGAAATATGTGACACACATTGGCATCTTAATTGGCTCCCTTCCCCCAGCTGAGTTAACAGAAGTGGTTCGTGGACCAAATTCTGGACTGGCTTCAGCTAGGCGTTTGGTTGGCCAGAATGTAAATCATTGTGCTCATTGTATGAGAGAGCCCCGTGTTATCACCCCGTCCAGGCAAGGAACCTATTCTTGGTGGTCCATTATCATGCGACGCGCCCCCTCTCATGAGTATATGGGCACATTGCAAATCTGCGGCACCTCAGCCACGAGAGAGCCTGTGTCTAATCTTATATCTGATTGTTTTCAAGACTGTTCCACTTTCTAATTAGGACAAGGCTCCAGCCGTGCCCTGTAGGTCAGGGTTTTCCTCTCGCCTCAGTTCAACAGCCTTTACTTCCACAAACACTCCTAGAACCTTCTCCCTGGCACCGGAGCGAATCTTTCCTTCCTCAGCTCTCTGCCACATACTTCCTCCTCTCAGTCTGTCCCTCTTCTCCTTCCCTCTTCTTTACCTGAGGAAAAACCTTCTGAAGTCGCCTTAATTGGCTGCTGGTGGCTGATTAGCCTGCTGCCTCAGGCAAACTCTTAACTAACCTCAGGCTTCTGCCAGCCTTGGGCCACAGTCTCTGGCAAGTGCAGTCAGGAAACTGGAAACCATTCGCCCAGCTCCCGGCATGTCTGCCCTTCACCAGACTATAGTAGCCAGCCACCCTGGGTCTGTCACATCATGTGGAGGGAAGTCACTTACCATCCCCTTTGAGATAATATTTGAGCCCTTTGTAAATATTCTTCTGGTCTTCCGCTGTGAGGTTGGGATAGATGCCATTCAGGGAAGCAACTCTGGAAGCAAAAGCAGAGATTTCAGACTCAGGCAGACCCGGAAGGGCTCCCTCCTTTTCAGAAACAGGTCACCTGCCGGCGGTACTCGGCATCACGCTACTCATTGAGCAGGGTCTAGAGGAGGTTCTGAGCTAATGCCGTTGGTCCGTTTTCCAAGTCATATGATGGGACTGGCTTGCACGACTACTCCCATTCAACCCTGTGGCGATCATGCTGCTAATGCCACCGGCACCCTTTTGAAAATGCACCGGTGACGGCTGCAGGTTGCACGCACCGCGTGTGTGTCTGTCACATCACCTTGTCTGTCAATGGCAGTACGCGGAGGAGCTACATTCGCCAGTGTGAAGAGGCTCGTGCGTGGATCTAGACCAGCGGTTTTCAAACTTTTTTTCTCGTGACCCAGTTGAAGAAAATTGTTGATGCTGCAACCCAGTGTAATTTGACTGGAGTGCGGGCTCTGAGGTGGGGCTGAGGGTGAGAGCTTTGGGTGCAGGAGGGGGCTGCAGCTTTCAGGCTGGGGCAGGAGGGATTTACCTTGAAAGGCTCCCGGTCAGAGGTGCAGCGAGGGGGAGGAGGAGGGTCTAAGGCAGCTTCCTGCCTCTCCTGGCACCGCAGACCAGGCTGCGCCCCAGAAGCAGCCAGCGGCCGGTTCCCAGCCAATGGGAGTGTGGAGCTAGTGCTCAGGGCAGGGGCAGTGCACAGAGCTCTGTGTGCTTTCTCTCTCTGCCCCCACCTGGAGCTGGGCCTGTTGCCGGTGGCTTCTAGGGTGCAGCGCAGTCTGCGGTGCCAGGCCAGGCAGGGAGCTGCCTTAGCCCCCCTCACTGGTCACCTGAGCCCCCTCCAGCACCGAGACCCAGCGCTCGACATTCCACGGCCCAAACTGGGTGATGACCCATAGTCTGAAAACTGCTGGTCTAGAAGGCCTGATCTCAATCCAGTACAGTATCACCCTCCCCTCCGAAATGCTGACGGCACTGGTGGCTGTATAACAGTGTGAGCTAAGAGCTACTGGAGAATATTCACTTACAGCGGCTCTGAAGAGAGAGCCCTGTATTTCAGACATGGCTTAATTCTAACTCAAGCGGTTACCTGCTCACACCATCTGTCTTACACCAAACAAAATTCAGAGGCGCAGTAATATTCCTTCCTGGTAAGAATTACCCCCGTCAGTTAGCGTATACAACCCACACTCGTGCATAACCTACGGTTTTTCCTGACTGTGTATTTAAAAAAAAAAAAAAAGTTGTAGATAACCCGCGGACATGTATAACCTGCGGGTTATATACGCTACTTTAAGGTAATTGCACATATCAGGATAAACTACATCTCCGGGTGGGGGAAACGGAAAGCGCAGCACAGGTGAGTAAAAATAAACTTGTATACTCCGGGGGAGGGGAGGGCGGGGTTTGTAAAAACTTGTATAACCCACGGGTTATATACACTAATTCACAGTACTCTTTTTTCCAAGGCATTTCAATCATCTGTCCCTCCCATCCTTAACCCCTGTCAGCCTTAAAGGAGAGAACCTAAGAACGGCCATACTGGGTCAGACCAAAGGCCCGTCTAGCTGACACTGGCCAATGCCAGGTGCCCTAGAGGGCGTGAACAGAGCAGGGAATCATCAAGTGACCCCCTCCCCTGTAGAGACCTGGATACATTAAAGTGTGTGTCATTATGGGCAAAGGGAGACACTTCAGACTGTTGTAGGGTATTGGCTATTGTGGAAAGAGTTTAGGACAATGGCAACTATATTAAGGAGGCTTTGAGCCGGCTCTTCAGACGGACACGCGAATGGAATGAATTTAATTCTCCAATGGCATTTCAACGTCACACCAAGTGAGGCTGTGGTTCATGTTTTGCGGGATAGAGTGAGGGTAGGCTGGCTGTTCCCACAATATGGCAGCCTCCCCAGGTCCGTGCTCCCACTCACAGCTTGTGAAATCGTTCACAGGAGGTGTTTTTGGTCCGCAGACAAGTGAAGACCTTTGGGTTGACCACAAATGGCTGAAGTCTCTTGGGGAGCCATTGGGCTAACACAGAGGGGCTGGTGGCCTCAGGCAATTGCAGCAGTTTCTCCCATATGCCACTGAAGAAAATCACGTTCCACTCCTGTGAAAGAGGCCCGCGAGAGACCTGCAGGGAAGGAACAAGCAGAAAACGTATGAAGTCACATGGACGTCAACTTCCAAACAAACACAAATCCAGCTGGTTTTCTCCCACTACAATGGGGACTGTCTGGGACTGCTGGACATTACCGCAATGCAAATAATAACAACATCGGGTACAGTAGAGTCCGGATTATCCGTCCTTCGGTAATCCGACACTCTGCTTTATCTGACCCCGCAGCTCCCGGGGGCAAAGCGGCGCCAGCAGGAGCGACATCAGTGGCTCCAGGACAGCGACGGGGCAGTGAGCAGGGCCGGGCACCCGGGAGCTTCATGGAGGGAAGGGGCCAGGACACATACAGTAGAGTCCCTATCATCCGACATATTTGGTAATCCAACCACGTGTCGGTCCCGTTTAGGTCGGATAATTAGGACTCTACTGTATAACATATTTTATATCGTCTAGTAATTTTGGTCATGTAGCTTGGAACTATTTTTTGCCGGTGGTAGAGACCTCTGGCATGCTCTGAAGCCCAGGTTGGCTGAGATGTGCCATTCTTTACCTTTACTCCAAGTGGGAATACAATGACCGAAATATAGTAGCTGAACGGCTATACTGACTGTGAAATCTCATGGGTGTCTCATTTGCCTAGCATCCCCTGGCGTGAACATTTCGGAGGAACTAGCCATCAGATATATGGTACCTACCGGGTTACCGAAACTCTCCAGGGCAGCTGCAAGTAGATTGGTTTGGAGTTTGGAAAAGAACAAAATGGAATATGTGTAATCCATAGGACTGATGGGTACGGAGCTGAGGCAAGAATGCAAGGACGCAAGGAAATCATCCTTGAAAACCTGAAGCCAAGCGCTCTGGAAAAGAAAAGGGAATTAATGATACATAGTGTAAACCAGTGGTTCCCAAACTTTTCGGCATCACGCCCCCTTTTTGATTTTTGAGAAACCCTCATGCCCCCCACCCAAAAAAATAGCAGCAAAACTTGTTAAGCAAGGAACTGACCAGGGCTGAAAAACAAAAATAGCAGCAAAACTTGAGGTGGGATTGATTGGGGGGGGGGGGGGGGGGGGCGGGGAGCTGGGTCGCCTCATGTCCCTCCTGGAATTTCTTCACACACCCCAGTTTGGGAACCCAAAATAACTATTTTGAAATAGCGTGTCCAGATTACAGGGATGCCTCGAAATGAGTCTGAGGCAGGCTCCCTGAATGTGGACGCGCTACCTTGACTTAGAGCCCCAGGAAGCACTGGGGAGCAACAAAAATGATGAGGGGTTTGGCACGGGTCCCATATGAAGAGAGATTCAAAAGACTGGGACTTTTCAGCTTAAAGAGGAGACTAAGTGGGGATATGATAGAGGTCTATAAAATCTTGGCTAGTGTGGAAAAAGTGAAAAGTAAGTAACTTTTCCTTAATTTCCACAATATAAGAACTAGGGGTCACCAAATAAAATTAATAGGCAGCAGGTTTAAAGCAAACAAAAGGAAGTTTTTCTTCACTCAGCACGGTCAACCTGTGGAACTCCTTGCCAGAGGATGTGGTGAAGGTTAAGACTTTAACAGGGTTCAAAAAAGAGCTAGATAGATTCATGGAGGTTAGGTCCATCAATGGCCAGGATGAGTAGGAATGGTGTCCCTAGCCTCTGTTTGTCTGGAAATGGGTGACAGGAGAGGGATCATGTGAGGATTACTTGTTGTGTTCCCTCCCTCTGGGGCATCTGGTATTGGCCACTGTCGGCAGACAGGACACTGGGCTGGATAGACCATTGGTCTGACCCATTACAGCCGTTATGTACTTTGAATGACTCTGGGGAGTCGTTATTTCGAAATAACAGCAACTGAGTGTCTCCACTAATGCTATTCTGAAATAACTATTTCAAAATAAGTATTATTCCTTATCACAAGCAGGAGTTATTATTTTGAAATAACAAGCCCATTATTTCAAAATAATTTTGAAACAATGGGCTTGCTATATGTACGCTCACCTTATTTCGAAATAAGGGGCGTTATTTTAAAATAATTCCCATTGTAGACATGCCCATGGTGAGGAGTCAAAAGAAAGTGTCAGGTTATACCTATTTAGATTCTTTCTCGACTTAGGATTAAATTCAGAGGTGTGGCTATGTCTGACTCCAGATACACCAACCTTCACTTCCCGCAAAATCAGGGAAGAGCTTAGAGCAGGTAAACATTTTTTTAACAACAACAACAAAACCTTTTCCTGTCAAAATGGAAATTTCCCTAGAAAACGTCCCCAATCTAGTTAAATTGTTCACATTACCATCCAAAAACCAAAACGCCAAACATGCTTTGAAGAAAAATTTCAACAAAAATGGTTTTGTTCAGTTTTTTTCATGGAAACAAAAAAACAGCACTAGAGATGGTTGGGAAAAGTTGCTAGTGAAATAGCAACCTTGAAATACAGACGTGAGCTACTTTGCGTAAGTATTCTAAGATCTCAGTTCTCTTTCTGCTCAAGTGCAGGCTCTGGTGAGCGAGGTTTTCCTTCTCTGGAGATTTGGCTGATGGTACAAACACATTCGTCCCTACATTGTAAACGACATTTCTTGGGCTCTAATTAGTTCCTGAAACCTTCACTGTCCTGCCGCCTTATAAATTAGGATTGAAAACAATAGTATTGCCCCATCAAAATCAAGATGCTGCCTAAAGGAATTGGGATGGGTGGTCATGCAATGGTAGGGCCCACCAATTTTCTTCAAACACAGTGTCGAAATGCCAGCTGGGATCTGGCTAACTTAAGGAGGGATGCCCATGGAACACCCTTCACAGTCTAGATCAAGATTTTGGAAGCAGATGGAATCTCAGACTCCAACCTCGGTTTTACACAAGATCTACCGGTAACTATGTAATTTTACGATAGTTCTATACAGCCTTTCAGCAGAGCAGGGTTCATTTGCTGGCTGGCTCTTGACTGTAGCACAGCGCTTTAATCATTGGTGTATTGGTTAAGGTTCTCCTAGGGCACAGAAGCTCACACACAGAAGGAATGTTGGGCCATTTTTCATGTCTCGAAACCTTACGGGCAAGGTACTGGGAATCTGAGAATGTAGACACACCCCACGTGTTGGTCCCTCCGGGGGTAACCAGCTGTGCTGAGAAAGGTGACGGGATTTCTTTGATGTTAACGGGCTTTATTACAGTGGAAAATAAGCACATGCCCATGGAAAGAGAAGAAGCAGCTTTACCTCCGCACATGCATATTGGCCAAAAGCGATACTGCAGGGAGAACTTTCGCCCCTGGCGATTTTAAGGAGTGTCTCCTCGCTGACGCTGGAGGGCAAAAGGAATTATCTCAATTTTTGTGTTAGCCTCACCTGACTCACAACCGAGTGGCAGAACCGGGTGAACAGCAAAATATATCACACATACGTCCACAAATATCTTTGCAAAAAAAACCCCACATTCAACTCCCCATGATCCAAGGGGTTGGATGTTTCAGGAGCTGTCAGATGACCACTGAATTTGAGGGAAACGTTAGCGAATTCCAGATTTAAAGCGTAACATTTCATCCATTCAGGTATTCACTACTGCAGTTAGTGATTTGTTATTCCTCGCTTTAAAAAGTTTCAGGCCACCCATCAGGGAACAGAAACAGCACCGTGTGACTTTGGTGACCAATCACACAACACAGAGATCTAATACGAGATACGAAATGGTGAACATGAATGCCCAAGAACGATTTGCCAAAGCTACTCTGTGGACGCTGACAAATAATGGAGACATTTGCAGAAAACAAATTAAATCTGGACAAAGAGTGGGTCTATTCAAGTCCTGGGCACAGTGTCTAATAATTATTTCCATCGGGCCGAGTTCGGGTCTTCACAAGGTCTGAATGCAGCAGCTGTTTTCAGTGGTAACTATTTCACAGCAGAACATGGGCTTAAATTGCAGCCAGGGAGGTTTAGATTGGACATTAGGAAAAACTGCCTACCTGTCCAGTGGTGAAACACTGGAATAAATTGCCTGGGGAGGTTGTGGAATCTCCATCACTGGAAATATTTAAGAACAGGTTGTATAGACACCTGTCAGGGATGGTCTAGACCAGGGCTACTCAACATGTGTGGCCCACGGCCCGTTTGTTTGTGGCCCACGGTGCGGTTTGGGTTTATATGGAGTTCAACACGCAGCCCACGGGTGGGATCCTTGGAACGTGGCCTCCAGTGGGAACACAACGGCGAGGTATCTCTCAGGCGGGGTGAGCATTGAAAGACGCAAGCGGACGGGCTGGCTGGAACAGACAGGTACAGGGTGTCAGTGTTTCTAGCCCACAGGGAGGAGGTGCCGGGAGCACCGGGGCATTGTGGGACATGCTTTGTATTCATGCCCGTCAGTGTGAAAGAAGCTGTTGCCTATATTTGCATATATATTTGCATGTCTATGCAACCACACTGAAGTTGTGGCCCTAGGCATGTGCTGTGAGTATCGTTGTGGCCCCTGGGGCTTCCAAAGTTGAGTAGCCCTGATCTAGATGGTGCTGGGACCTGCCACGAGGGCAGGGGACTGGACTCGATGACCTCTCAAGGTCCCTTCCAGTCCTAGTGCTCTACGATTCTGAGAGTCCTGGCTTTCTGAGAAGCCCTTCTTCTCGGGCTCGTCCTGACTATGCCCAATCTCTCAAATTACTTCCACTTGGCTGCTCTGTAAACCTCCCCTCCTTGCACGCTGGGAGAGGCCCTAGGAAATACAACCTCCACGAGCAAAGGTGCTGCAGAAATGGGGCGAGTATCATTATCTGGCCATCCAAAGCAATGTCCCTTTACCAACATGCGTCATGCCGAAAGAATTGGCTCACGTACCTTTGCACTGGGGCACACACGGCAGCTTCTGCTCAAAAGAGAAAAAGGAGATCATGGAGGAAAGGTAGGCAAAGGACTTATTTGAAAAAAACCAACAACCCATTAATGGGCATTTCTACGGTGAGAAACTTACCGTCGACGGGGCCGCTGGTGCACTGAGCGGGGAGAGAGAGAGAGAGAGAGAGAGACCGTTATTTCGGGATCCAGTTTCAACCATCTCAAGATGCTTCATCCAGCCCCGGGCACCAGCCACCCAACATTCGGATTTGCATCCAGGATTCCAAACCCCTCCGGAGTCCAGATGCAGAGTTTTCATTTGGCCCGTTCTCACTAGAGCACCACTGGCAACACTCCGGTTAGTGTTGGGCTCAGCTAGCCCCTCCAAGTGTAGGGGCGCTTGCTCCAAGCCAGCTCTAGTGAGTTCTCTGTTCAGTCCGAAACAGGACAGACTGTTCCCCGTGGGGCAGCAGGAGCAGTGAATGGGAAAGGGTCAAAGCTGTGCAGAAGTGCAAGTAACAAACACCCGCGGCTGGGCACGTTTGCTCATTCCCTTGCAGAACTGTGGGCTCCCAGCCTGCCACGCTCGCCCTGCGTCTGATTCCCCAACGAACTCAGGACCCCGATCAGACACGGCAGGGGAAGGGCAGTACGTTGACGACGTACAAAACAGGGAGGAGAGAGGAATATGGGCGCTCCCCCCGTAGTCATGGGACGGAATTGGGCCGCTGGGTTTCTAACTCCCATTGATCTATGGGGATCAGGCGTGGAAGCGGCCAGACTCCAATTCACGCGGGCTTGGCAAGTGAGCCAAGAGGCGATTTCTTTAGAGTACGGAAAGATCTGCTTACTGGGTACGTCGCAACGGAACCCGCCACTGCCATCAGCCCACCTGAAAGACAACAAGCCATGTCAGAATCCAGCTCAGAGACCGTCGCAACTAGCTTTGCAGGGTGGCTTACCCCCATCCACCCTGCAAAGGCGGCTCAGCCAGCGGCATTACACCATCCATTCATTGCCTTCTTTCTGCCGTGGCCTTATGCTCCTCCTTTTTCTGTCTCTGCAGCCCTTGTCTCCCTTCTGAACATGGGCTGTGTAGCTGAACACGGGGTGTGTGTGTACCTGGTCACGTGTCATGTGCAGGCATGTTGTAGTTCTCTAGCTGCTGTCCAAAGCTGCTATTGATTTGGGGGGTGGGAGGATAAACAGCAGCAGATTGGCTGGGATGGAAACCAATGTCCCTCCATCCCCACACCAGGCAAAGCCCAGAGAGCAAGCAGGGACATTTCCCTACATGGCTTCCTGCCTGAATCATGGAATCACATAATCCCGGGGCTGGAAGAGACCTCAGGAGTCATCGAGTCCAGCCCCCTGCCAAAGCAGGACCAACCCAACTCAATCATCCCAGCCAGGGCTTTGTCAAGCTGGGACGTAAAGCCCTCTAGGGATGTCCTTCCATCCCCACACTAGGCAAGTTACAATAGGGGAGGTCTAGGTTGGATATTAGGAAAAGCTATTTCCCTAGGAGGGTGGGGGGGGGTCACTGGGATGGGTTCCCTAGGGAGGGGGAGGAATCTCCATCTCTAGAGATGTTTAAGTCTCAGCTTGACAAAGCCCTGGCTGAGTTGATTGAGTTGGGGTTGGTCCTGTTTCGGGCAGGGGCCTGGGGGCTGTCCACAGCCTTTCTGTAATCCTGGACTCAGTACTCCAGGTGTGGCCTCCCTAGTGCCGAATGAAGGGGAAGAATCACTGCCCTAGCTCGGCTGGCAATGCTCCTCCTAATGCACTTGGAGGAAATCCTCCGTGGGGGCCGCAGGGGAAGTTTGGTCTCCGTGGGCCACCCAGTCCTGGGCTTCTGCCAGCAAAGATGCCAGTCCGTTCCAGGAGCAGCGATGGCTTGGAAGATGTAGAGAGTGGGCAGCTGCATGTTGTCTGGCCGACGTAGGCTAACCTTGCAAGGGCCAGCAACAAAAATGCAGGTGAGGAGTCGGCGAGGAAAAGGAAGCGGGATAAGACCCTTCGACAGAGTTCGGAGGAAGCTGGGAGCCAGCCCAGGAGTTCTCCGAGAGGGGACCCTGACAAACACCAGCAGCCAAAGGGCAAAACTGGAGGTCAAAGGGATTCTAGGCAGATGTGCTGCAGGAACCCCCAGAGAGACATTGCTACGGATGTGCAGACAGCTTTCTGGGGAGCTGCTTTAAAGAAAACAGCCTGGCAAGGCAGGCACATGATGGGTCTGAGCAAGGTCACATTAGTTTGCTTCTTGTTGCCAGTCTTACTCACTACACTCTGAAGGCATCTGTGTTTCCCTTGCTTCCTCCATGAATGTATCCAGCTCTTTTTTGAACCCTGTTACGTCCTGGTCTTCCCAACATCCTCTGGCAAGGAGTTCCACAGGTTGACTATGCATTGTGTAAAGAAATACTTCCTTTTGTTTGTTTTTAAACCTGCTACCTATTCATGTCATCTGGTGACCCCTAGTTCTTACGTTATGGGTACAAGTAAATCTCTTTTCCTTATTCACTTTCTCCACACCCATCATGATTTTATAGACCTCTGTTGTATTTCTCCTTTTCTAAGCTGGAAAGTCCCAGTCTTTTTAATCTCTCTTCCTATGGCACCTGTTCCAAACCCTTCATCATTTTTGTCGCCCTTTTCTGATCTTTTTCCAATGCTAAGGTATCTTTTTTTAGATGAGGTGTCCACTTCTGTATGCAGTATTCAAGATGTGGGCGTCCCATGGATCTATACAGAGGCAATAAATATTCCCTGTCTTATTATGTATCCCTTTTTTAATGATTCCTAACATTCTGTTTGCTTTTCTGACTGCTGCTGCACACTGAGGCTATGTCTACAGGCTTTTTGCGGAAGAGATCTTCTGCAAAAACTTCTTGCGCAAGAGTGTGTCCACACTGCCAGAGCGCATCAAAAGTGATGCACATTTGCACAAGAGAGCGTCCGCACTGCATGGACGCTCTCTCGAAAGGAAGTGCTGATAGCTATCCACAGAATAGCCACCAGGGCACCTGTGCTTTTTCCTCTTTCCTGTTTTTGTGCAAAAAACCCTGTTGCCCATCCACACAACCTTTTTGTGCAAGAACTCTTGTGCAAAAAGGAGTTATCCTTCACAGAAGGAGGAATTCCTACACCAGAAAAAATCCCTCTGTTCTTTCGTTTTACTTGCGCAAAAACACGCTTGAGGTGTGGACACTCTGTGGCTACGTCTAGACTGGCATGATTTTCCGCAAATGCTTTTAACGAAAAGTTTTCCGTTAAAAGCATTTGCAGAACAGAGCGTCTAGATTGGCACGGACGCTTTTCTGCAAAAGCACTTTTTGCGGGAAAGCGTCCGTGCCAATCTAGACGCGCTTTTGCGCAAAAAAGCCCCACTCTCCATTTTCGCCATCGGGGCTTTTTTGCACAAAACAAATCTGAGCTGTCGACACTGGCCCTTTTGCGCAAAAGGACTTTTGCCTGAACGGGAGCAGCATAGTATTTCCGCAAGAAGCTCTGATTTCTTACATGAGATCGGCAATGTTCTTGCGGAAATTCAAGCGGCCAGTGTAGACAGCTGGCAAGCTTTTCCGCAAAGGCAGAAAAACTTGCCAGTCTAGACACAGCCAGTGAGTTTTTGCACAAAGATGGCTGCCGTGTAGCCTGAATGGATGTTTTCAGAGAACTATCTGCAATGGCACCAAGGTCTCTTTTGAGTTGCATAATCCCCTTGCCAGACTGCACAGATGGGGGAAGCCAAATGAGGATCCAGGGACCCCTCAAGTTCACAGTGTAACTGGTACCTTCAATGGGGTGTGTGCCACATGGCCCTGTTAGGATCAGGGCTGCTACACATATGACTGCAGAGGAGAAGGCATGACCTGCCCTCAAGGGCTTCGAGTCCCACGGCAGGCAAGTTGGAGCGAGCGAGGGCGATGAACAATAGAAAGGCACGGAGACGGGCGGGGTAGGGCGATGGTTATCAGCCCCCGCCGCTCCGTGGGGAGAGGCACCACTCAACAGTGCTGATTCATTCCCAGGCGGCGGTTTTGTGGGTTTGTTTTCCTAACCCGGCCGCTGGTACTTGACAGGCACGCCGTGTTCTGGGACTCGTTCCACCAAGGCTGCTCCCCGAGTCAGCCTTCCTGACCTCAGCAGCAGAGCAAGGAGCAGGCGGAGGCTTTCACCGTATAACCTGGCCCATCTCAGAAGGAGGGCCGGGAAGCAGGCCTGCTCATTGGAGTCCTTTGGAAAGGACTGGATGGATCATAGAATCATAGATCACTAGAACTGGAAGGGACCTCGAGAGGTCATCAAGTCCAGTCCCCTGCCCTCATGGCAGGACCCAGTACTGTCTAGAGTCGACCATCCCTGATAGACATTTATCTAACCTGCTCTGAAATATCTCCAGAGATGGAGATTCCACAACCTCTCTGGGCAATTTATTCCAGTGTTTCACCACCCTGACAGGTAGGAACTTTTTCCTAATGTCCAACCTAAACCTCCCTTGCTGCAGTTTAAGCCCGTTGCTTCTTGTTCTATCCCCAGAGGCCAAGATGAACAAGTTTTCTCCGTCCTTCTTATGACACCCTTTTAGATTACCTGAAAACGGCTATCATGTCCCCCCTCAATCTTCTCTTTTCCATACTAAACAAGCCCAGTTCTTTCAGCCTTCCTTCATAGGTCATGTTCTCTAGACCTTTCATCATTCTTGCTGCTCTTCGCTGGAGCCTCTTCAATTTCTCCACATTTTTCTTGAAATGCGGTGCCCAGAACTGGACACAATACTCCAAGGCTGTGTCTAGACTGGCAAGTTTTTCCGGAAAATCAGCTGCTTTTCCGGAAAAACTTGCCAGCTGTCTACACTGGCCTCTTGAATTTCCGGAAAAGCACTGACGATCTCATGTAAAATCAGCAGTGCTTTTCCGGAAAAACTATGCTGCTCCTGTTCGGGCAAAAGTCTTTTTCCAAAAGACTTTTGCGCAGAAGGGCCAGTGTAGACAGCATAGTTCTGTTTTCCGCAAAAAAGCTCCGATCGTGAAAAAGGCGATCGGGGCTTTTTTGCGGCAAAGTGCGTCTAGATTGGCCACACACGCTTTTCGGCTAAAAAGTGCTTTTGCGGAAAAGCATCCTGCCAGCATCTAGACGCGCTTTTCCGAAAATGCTTTTAACGGAAAACTTTTCCGTTAAAAGCATTTTCGGAAAATCACGCCAGTGTAGACGTAGCCGAATTGAGGCCTAACCAGCGCCGAGTAGAGCGGAAGAATGACCTCTTGTGTCTTGCTCACAACACACCTGTTAATGCAGCCCAGAATCATGTTTGCTTTTTTGCAACAGCATCACACTGCTGACTCATATTCAGCTTGTGGTCCACTATAACCCCTCAATCCCTTTCTGCCGTTCTCCTTCCTAGACAGTCGCTTCCCATTCAGTGTGTGAGACAAATTGTTCTTTCCTAAGTGGAGCACTTTGCATTTGTCCTTATTAAACTTCATCCTGTTTCTCAGCCCATTTCTCTAGTTTGTCCAGATGATTTTGAATTATGACCCTGTCCTGCAAAGCAGTCACAACACGCCACGGGGGAGTCCCGCTCTACACTCCGCCACCCAGCCAAAAGGAGGCTCCTGCTTCTGGCTTGACCTGTTTGATGCCCGAGGGTGGTTCCCGGGGAGAGAGCTAATCCGCCTCCCGCATCTTTGGCACCTGTCTGTTAGCCTGTGTTGTGGTTCGCTGGCTCTTGAAAGGAACACGGCTCTTCTCCCCCCTCCCCACCCGCCTTCCCCTCTCCTTCCCGGCGCATGTTACTAGGACCCCCGTCGAACCAGTCGCTTCACGCCAGGCAGAAGCCAGAGCCGGGAGGCTGCCAGGACACTAAGCAGGAAGAGCCATGTTAACCAATGCCCTGCAGCCAGACAGACTCCAACCTGTGGGCCTGAGCCACAGTCCACTGGAGTCCGGGGGAGACTTGCCAGGGAATTCGAGGGGTGCAGGACCAGCCCACAGAGGAACTGCAGGGGTGAAAGCTGCTTCCGTTTCTCACAAGCACCATATTGCAACCCTCCCGAGGGAGGGGGAGGGGCTCAGGGCAGGAGGTTGTGTGTGGGGGGAAGGGGATATGACAGTACCTGTAAGAAATGTAAGTGTGGGGTGGAGTGGGGGGGGCGTCAGGGCAGGGAGTTGGGGTGCGGAGGGTGCAGGAGTCAGGGCAAAGGGATGGGGAGGCTCAGGATAAGGAGCTAAGGGTGTGGGGGAGGTGCAGGAATCAGGACTGGGGGGCGAAGAGCAGCTCAGGGCATGGGATTGAGATGTGGGGGGCACAGGACAGGGGATGGGGGGCTCAGGACAGGGGGCCGGGTGCATGGGGGAGTGCAGGAGTCAAGGCTGGGGTGTGTGAGGAAGTGCTCAGAGCAGAGGGTTTGTGGGGGGCCTTCCTCTCCCTCCCTGATAGTGACAGGAAGGAGAACAAGCAGCATCTGGGTACAAATCTCGGGGAAGGGAAATGGGGGAAGGGGGGTTCAGCCCCTCCTGCCCTCTCTAAATGGCACCCCTTTGGGGGAGGGGAGGTTGGGACAGTCCTGGACCGGTACAGGGGCTCGGGGCAAACCTGGGCCTGTCCCACCTGCAGCCAGGTGACCTGCTGTGGCTGGGTCTCTGGCCCACGCAGCTCGTGTTCCTGCGCTGCCCGGCGGGTCCAGCCAGGGCGGGGAGAGAGGAGCAGCAGCACAGGCTGGGATGTGGGCGACTCCCTCCCAGGAGCAGGCCAGCCTGCGGGAGAACTCCAGGAGCCTGCTTGGGAGTCTCTCATCTGCCTCCTGCTGCGGTGGAGCGCTCCAGCCGGCCGGCACCTTTTTGCCAGAGCAGTGCACCAGGGAGCCCTGCCTCACTGTCCCCTCTGAACATAATAACGGCCGTACTGGGTCAGACCAAAGGTCCTTCTAGCCTAGTATCCTGTCTACCGACAGTGGCCAGCACCAGGTGCCCCAGAGAGGGTGGACCAAAGACAACGATCAAGCAATTTGTCTCCTGCCATCTCTCTCCAGCCTCTGACAAACAGAGGCCAAGGACACCATTTTATCCCCTGGCTAATAGCCTTTTATGGACCTAACCTCCATGAAATTATCTAGCTTCTCTTTAAACTCTATTATAGTCCTAGCCTGCACAGCCTCCTGTGGCAAGGAGTTCCACAGGTTGACTACACGCTGAGTAACTCTGAGTAACTGAGATGCTCGAGGACACGCTATCTAGTCCTGGACCCTGCCTCCTGCTACACACGAGCAGATCGGCCGACCATCTGGTCCACAACCTTGTCTTCAGTGCTGAATTATTCTTCCCTTTTCCCGGCCCAGCATGGCTCCTGCATTATTCAAAATCACTCCCACCACACCCACTGCGGGGAACTGTGGTCAGACAGGATTAAGTGGCATGACCAAGGCCACACGGGAAGACTGGGGAAGAACTGGCCCTCCAGGCATTTTCCTCCCTAGGAGGAAGGCCAGAAAAGACTTCCTGATGCGCCCTAGTCTCACACAGTATCAATGTCCTCGGAAATAATTTCTTCATCCCCGGGGTGGCGACCTGCCTTCTTACAGCCTGAAGCACGAAGGAGAGGAATTGTTCAGGGTAGCCAGAGGGGACAAATCTAGCAGTTACAAGGTGAAACCAAGCAAAGGGAAATTTAAGCTACTTGGTGAGAAGCAATTTCCTGTTGCTGGTTTCCTGTTTGCCCGTGGCTTGAGGCTTTTACAGCCAGACGGGGGAGGGCCTTGGAGATTGGCTAATGAAGATTGTGCCCTGGGGAACGAAATCGTTGGGATGGATGGGGTGAAAGGAGTGAGGGTTACTAGATGACCAAATAGGTCTGGTCTTCCTCTATGACCAGGCCCAGAGTTCACTGAGGTTAACGAAGGGTCCCTAATTACTGTACTCACCTGGGCGGCAAGTATTCTAACTTACAATGGCTGTTCTCATTCATGTCATCAAGTGCCACACCTTTTGGATGATTACATGAAGTGCTATCGTTGAGGTATCATGTCCCATAGCCAAAAGGGGGAACTTTCCCCTAGGTACACATTTCGTACGAGAGAAAGCTCTGAAGATTTGTATGCAACAGCAAATATGTGAGTGTTTCTTTGCCAGAGGATGGCTTTGAAGCACTAATGCCTGCTCCGAAGTAGTTGGAAATAGAGACGGGGACATAAACATTACAACCCTTTCTTCTAGGCTGCCTTTGGGCTCAGGTATGCAAAGGGCGTGTATCTGAGCCCCTGCCTTGATCTTAGAAATCTCATAAGCAGATGCTTAACTTTAACTTTAACTTGACTGGGATGACCCATTATGAAATGAGCTTTCAGTATGTTCCACACCTCACTGACATCAAAAGCTAAGCAGGGGACACTCCCAGCCTACTCAATCAGCCTCATTAGCACCGGCATTATAATTGACAGGTACTTCCCCATCCCCCCCTTCATTTTCTGTTATCATTCTGAGTCCCCCGGGGGCTTTTTTCTTGGCTCAAGCTCCTCAGAAGAAGTGGGTTTTGCCCACGAAAGCGTGTCTTTTTTCTCCTTTTTTCCCCTCCTCCCCCCACTTCCCTTATTTATTCTTGGATCTGGACTTTTAATACTCCAGTCATCTGAAGAAGTGGGCTGTGCCCACAAAAGCTCATGACACCATCTACCTGTTTTGTTAATCTTTATGGTGCTACTAGCCTATTGGTTGTTTTTTAAGTTTTTCTAGTTACAGACTAACTCGGCCCCCCTCTGAAGTGTGTGTGTGTGTGTGTGTGTGTGTGTGTGTATTTAGTCTCTAAAGTGCCACAGGACTACTCATTGTTTTTGAGCACTTGAGGAATCTCATTGACGTCAATAGGGTGGTGCTACTCATGTTCTTCTTCTAGGCTCATGGTTTTTATTTGTCATGGACTCTGAGCACAAAAGTTTCCCAGACTGTAATGAAGACCTCAGCTTCCCAAGAAACCCAAATACAGGTAATACTCAATTCATCTCCCATGGTGCGGCTGGTACACAGAATCCAGTTGCTGTTTCCACTACAATGTTTACATCTCTCTAGTACTAACGCATCCAAGGACTCTGTGAATATTCTTAGCTGGCTTTATCATTGGTTGTGATGTGAACCATATTACTATAGAGACAGACCTATGGCAGAGACATCACGGTCGAACCTCACCAAACTTTTAGAAAGTTTGTGTCTCAATCAAACTCCAGATCTAAATATCCCGCCTGACATTATCTCTGGTGCTGATGGAGTTATAAAAAAAAATAAATCCTAGCATCATCGAGATGTCGGGCAGGAAAGGCACTCAAGAAGTCATTAAGTAGGACTACGGAAACCTAGAACCCCCTCGACAGGTGTTTAACCAACCTGTTCCTAAAAACCTCCAGTGACGACTGTGATAACACAAACATGATCATAACTTCAGGTGTGAAATTAAGGGAAAAGTGCAGATGAATTTTAAAGAAGCCAATAGGGCAAACATCCTTTAAGTAGCAAAAAAATTGGGAGTAGAGGAATACAAAAAGCATCAGATAGGCTACATTTACACGGCAGATTTATTTTGGAATAAGCTATTCCAAAAGAAATACTCCAAAATAGCTTATTTTGAAATAGTGCATTTACACTACAGGGAATCCTGGACATTAGTCCAAGTCAGGCTCCTCAAATGTGGACGTTCTACCTTGATTTAGAGCCCCAGGAAGCCCTGGGGAGTAATTACTTTGAATGGCCTGGAGGAGGCGCTATTTCGAAATAGCAGCAATGAAGCATCCACACTACTGCTATTCCGAAATAGCTATTTCGGAAGAGGCGTTATTCCTTGTGGAACGAGATTCACAAATGCCGAAATAAGATGCTCATTATTTTGAAATCATTTCATAATAACCGGCTAGCTGTGTAGACGCTTGCATAGTAATTTCGGAATAACAGATGTTATTCTGAAATAACGCTGCTGTGTAGTTGTACCCTATTGGACGAATCGTTTCTTCAGTGAATGCTTTTCAGGACGTTCCTTGCCACCGAAACAAGTGTCAGAGAGTGAAAGAGAGAGACAGATATGCATATAGCAATGACTCTTTAAAAATAAGACACACAAGAATCTATGACCATATCCTTTCTATTTGTTTACTAAAGAGCCTAACATATTTTGATTGTGTGTTACAATAAATAATAGCAACAAAAGGCTGGCGATTTAGTAATTTTTTATAGCAACAATCAAAAGAATTTGGAAGTGATCTTTTACCATAGTGTTTTCCAGGGAGAAAATACTATTTCAGAAGAGATTTGCTTCAATAAGAGCCCTTTGGAAGGATATCATAGAGGGTGGTTGTGCACCCAAATAATATTACTCACCAATCAGAAGAAGCAAACCCAGCCCTCCGTGTCCAGGTGCCATTGCTGTGACCGCTCTCTTGGGATCCGTCTGCACTGTCGAGTCTGTGCACAGCCGCAAAGAGAAATCAAATGTATTTTAGGGGCATCATATTTAATTGCAATATCAAAAGATGCCAAACGTATCTGCAGGAGGTTAGGAAATAACGCAGACACCCGTTCAAATGATGTGCCTTTTCAAAGATACGGACACCAGCTGAAATTGGCCTGACCTGCGTTAAGGAACCTGCTGCCTGATTTTAGTGCTAGCGTATGTGCAGCGATTTGAGCATTAGAATCATTTTGGCTGTCATGCATTTCCTATAGCAAACAGCCTGCCCCTCGTCAAAGAAAACAACAGGTTCCATGGAAAACAAAGGCAGGGAGTCCTACCCAGAGCGGCACATACCTCTGAGTTCTCAGTTGCCTCTCCTCATTGTGTGTGTGGTTGGAAACGGCACAGTAGACGAGGGCTGCTTTTCACTGCACGGATCAGGGTGTGGCTCTCAGTGCGTACAAACTTCATTTGAAGTGACAGGATGGAGGGTGAGTGTCCACCACACCTATAATCGCTGGGGATGTCAGTAGCAAAACCAGAACTTGTCAATCTCCCAGGGTACAGCCAGGAAAGGCAAAGGTCAAGCGGAGGGCCGCATGGAACAGGCAGGGTTAAATTAAAAGAAGGGCATCATTTTTCTATCCCATCCATAGATCTCTCAGTCCTGCTCTATTCTAGGGAGTTATTTCGAAACAACTCCCCTTAGATCGAGTGTATAAGGGGAGCGTCCACACAACCAAGACCGCTATTTCGAAATAATGGACTGGTTATTTTGAAATCTGTCCTCCTGCTTTCCTCAGGGAAGAACGCTAATTCCGAAATCGTTATTTCGAAATAGCATTAGGGTGGATGCTCTGGTGCCACTGTTTCAAAATAACGACTCCCCAGAGGCATTCGAACTAATTACTCCCCGGTGCTTCCTGGGGCGCTAAGTCAAGGTAGTGCGTCCACATTGACGGAGCCTGCCTCGGACTCATTTCGAGGCTTCGCCGTAGTGAGAACACGCTATTTTGAGTTTGTTATTTCTGGAGTTATTACATTGATTTTAGTTACTTTAAATAGTTTCCTAGTGTGGACACACCCCCAGTGGCGCCAACCTATCATCTGGGTGAAGAAAGGGAGAGCAGAGCAGCGCTTTGACCGCAGCCGTCTGAATGTAGGTTTTTCTGACATAGAAATTCGTCTTCAAGCTCTGCTGAAGCCAACGTATTGAAGCTTTGAAAGCAATGTGGAGGGCCCTGCTGAGGTCAGAGTGTAGCCCTCCACGACCGCTGGGTCCGTCTTCCAGGCCATGGCAGGGAAATCCCAAAGAGTTGCTCTCCAGCCTTGTTCTCTCGCATCATTTTGGAGGGAGGAAGACGCCCAGAATTTCCCTCCGCCCACCAAAGAGAGACATGGCAGCACTGTGTCATATAAGCTATGGATTTCTGACAACATCTGGCATGGAAGAGGGGATGCTGATCAAAATCTCAACATTCTCGCTTGCTCTCCTTGTGTAACTGCCACCAGGTGGATTTGAACTTGGGACTGCTGGACTTGCTTGAGTTATAAAGCCAATTGGCACTCAGCTTAGGCTGTAGATTGCTGTTGTTCTTAGCTCTTGCTGTGAGTGGTCTGGGGGTATGGCTAGACTGCAGGATTTTTTTGGGCTACCGGAGGCATCCTGAAAAAACTCTGCCGCATCCAGGGAACATGTTTGCGCTTCCGCTTTTTTTTGCGCTCTTTCGGAAGTCCCTGTATTCCTCATTCTACGAGGAAGAAGAGGGATTTCAAAAGAAGGGGATTTTCCCACATTTGGCCCAGTCTAGATGGGCCAAATGTCAGAAAAGCCTCTTCCGACAAAAGAATCAGAAAAGGGTACGCAAAATGCAGAGCACATTTTGCATACCTTTTTCTGACAAAAACTTGTCGTCTCGCCCTACCCTAAGTGCCACTACACGGGATAGTGACCCACACTAGGTGAATAGGTTACAACAAGAACAAATGGATATAAGCTGGCTAGTAGGAAGTTTAGACTTGAGATTAGACAAAGGTTTCTAACCATTAGAGGAGTGAGGTTCTGGAACGGCTTTCCAAGGGAAATAGTGGGGGCAAAAAATTTATCTGGTTTCAAGATTAAACGAGATGCGTTTATGAAGGGGATGGTTTGATGAGATAACATGATCTTGGTAACTAATTGACTATTCATTATCAGTGGGAAATAGGTCAATGGAGGGATGATAGGAGTTACTATAGAGAACTTTCTGGGTGTCTGGCTGGTGAGTCTTGCCCACATGCTCAGGGTTTAGCTGATCGCCATATTTGGGGTCGGGAAGGAATTTTCCTCCAGGGTAGATTGGCAGAGGCCCTGGAGGTTTTTCGCCTTCCTCTGTAGCATGGGGCACAGATCACAGCTGGAGGATTCTCTGCATCTTGGGGTCTTCAAAGTATTTGAAAGCTTCAATATCTGAGCTATAGGTGAGAGGATTATTCTAGGAGGGGGTGGATGAGATTCTGTGGCCTGCACTGTGCAGGGGGTCAGACTAGATGATCATGATGGTCCCTTCTGTTCTTGGAGTCTATGAGTCTATGAGTCTATAACTGACATTTACAAAGTGCATTGGAGGCCTCTTTTCAGTCCCAGACCACTGAGAAACCAGAGACAGCTTCTCCCAGGCACCTAAGCTGCTGCACAAGAGAGCAGGGCTTTTAGCCACAATTTTTCGTTCCGCTCCTCTGTCTCGCTAAGCATCTTATGCTGTAACTTTCCTGGCTTCCCAATGCTCCGCAGACCATGCTATTCCCTAATCTAGTCAATTGTTCTCAGTTGTTAATTAGGAGTCTGGAAGCATTGGATGAGGGTGAATTTTCTTTCTACCGCGTTAGGATTTTTAAACAGGACCAGGCACCAGGGTCCTAAGCAGCAAACCAAACAAAGGCGCACGAAAGGTGTTTTACAGTCTCCTTTCCCATGTGGGAGCAAGGGTGACTTTGCATGGCCAGATTTGAGTCTTTTTTGGTTTTTTATCCTCTCGTTGTTCCCGGGGGGAAAGTGCTGTAGACGAGGTGGGTTTTACACCTAGATCTGTCAAATTCGTTCACTGTCCATACCGGGAGGTGCAGCACAGGTGTGCGCTGACTCATGGCTCTACCATGCACCCATCCCCGACTTTACCTGGTCGCCCAACATTCTCAAAGTGTCGCTTTATGCGTGTAGCAGCTATTTCTGTACGAACGTGAGATCCTTCGCAGGCACACATGCTTGTCTGTCTGACTCAGGACTGCAGGGGACATGGATCATTACAGCGACTGGCACCAACACCCCTCCTGGCGCCACCCAAACGACAGAGATTTTACATTGGTGAAGAGCCGAGTTCAACGTAACACGTCTGGCCACGAAGACAGGTCCAATCCAAGCCCCATTGACGTAAATAGTCCCTTTCCATTGACATCAATGGGCACGAGACTAAGATCTAAACCCAGGACTTCCAATAGCCCACCGTCTTTAGGTGAAAATCGGTCTTCTCAGCTTTGGAAGCAGGTCCTGTAGTAGGTAAGAACTATAGATCCTGGGCAGTCAGCTGATGAAACTCAGATATAGCCACATGGAGCTTTAACACTGCATCTGTGCCACACAAAGGAAGCGCGGTTTTACAGGAACGTAGCATTCTTCAAAAGAAACCACCTTGCAAAGCAAGAAAGTCCAGCTGACACTGGGCAGCTTTTCTGTCTGCAGCCAGGCCCACAATTATTCCTCCTTTCAGACCACGAGAAGCTGAAATGCAAGAACCAGGAAGGGACTCGTGCCAGCAGGAGAATCAACACTGAATCGCCATCAAGGCCCAGCTAATCCGCCCCGCGGAGGAAGGAATAGAGCGTCAGCGGTTTGCGCCAGGCAGGAACAGACTGGTCTCTAAATAGCTACACTACAGCCCCCAGGGTGTTATCTGTGGAGCTGTTCTTCAACAGGCAGATGGGGATTCTAGAAGAGCAAGCTACCCAGCAATGGTGTCTGACATATTGTGCTTAGTACCTGAAGTGATGCTCACTCTTGTGAGAACTATAGCTCCCGGGCAGCCAGCTGATGAAACTCAGACATATCCGCCCGGAGCTTTAACACTGCACGGGGGCCACACAAAGGAACGAGGCTTTACAGGAACATAGTGTCCTGGAGGTGGAATCGAACTGAGGATCTCTGCAGCTTAGTGCGTGAGCCTCTAGTGCAGGAGCGAAAAGCAGCTGGCGCTCAGCTCGGGCTGTAGAGCAGACTCATTAGTCCCTTCGTAAGTGAGACTCATGGGCCGGAGCTGGCAGTAGGTGCCAGTAGGGAGGTTCTAGTGGACTAATGGTTAAGGATTCAGCCTCCAAAGCCTAGGATTGTGGGTTTGAGTCCCACCCATGTCCCCTGCGCCCTGGAAACAAGGCAGTTGTCATCAGCATGCTATGCTGTGTGGGTGGTGCATGCCTTTACTGTCAAATTCAGGTCCTTGTTGCCTCTTCTGAGTACACCCTCAGTAGCTCAGCTTTCATGGCATGGTACCTGCAGGTATATAGATCTCACACACCAACATCCAGGTGAGAGAGAGACTTCCAGGAAGCAGGGATGCTGTGCTTAGCTACCCCTTCCCCAGGAACCAAAGATCTCTGTGTGCAGGGACATTGCTCAGTGCTGAGGCTCATCCCTATGTTCTGCATGTCCCCTCCCTTTCTAGGTTTCCTCTCTTCCCATCAGCTAGTTCCCCTCACAAGCTCAGGGGTGTTGGACAAATCAGCAGTGGGAAGTGTTGCTTTCAGCGGAATTTAGTGGGGCAAGAGCCACGTTGGCAAATACACCAAGCGTTGAACGGAGTGGAAGGTCTCTGAACTAAATGCATGAGTCTGTAGAGCTGGAGCTAAAGGATAAGGCCTAACCACCACATCCCAAAGTAGCGGGCAACAACAGGGAAAGCACCAAGTCAAAGAAGAAAACAGGGTAGTGAAGATGAACATAAGAACAGCCATATTGGGTCAGACCAAAGGTCCATCTAGCCCAGGGTCCTGCCGACAGTGGCCAATGCCAGGTGCTCCAGGTGCTCCAGAGGGAATGAATGAACAGAACAAAATCATCAAGTGATCCCATTCCCCACCTCTGACAACCCACCTCTGACAATCTGACAAACAGAGGCTAGGGACACCATTCCTACCCAGTCTAGCTAATAAGTATTGATGGACTTAATGGACTTAACCTCCATTGATTTATCTGGTTCTTTTTTGAACCCTGTTAAAGCCCTGCCCTGCTCTTCACAACATCCCCTGGCAAGGAGTTCCACAGGTTGACTGTGCGCTGTGTGAAGAAAACCTTCCCTTTGTTTGTTTTAAACCTGCTACCTATGGGCTTCAGCTGTGGAACAAATAGAGTAGATTAAGGATGGGGGGAGCAGTAGGCAAGCTAGAAGTCATCCAGGCCACTGACAGCAAAGACAAGGAACTGGGGTTAGGGATTTAGCAAAATGCCTATGGAATTCCTGGATGCAGGATTTCCCCCCGAGATGCAACGTGGAAGGCAAAAGGCAGCCAGCGGAGAGATTCACAGGGGGAATAGTCACGGCCAGAGACACAGACAATCAGTACAGCTGACATCCTCTCGTGTGTCCTCAAAACAAGTGCATTAAACCTCTTCTCCCTTATCTTTGATGTGACTATTGCGTCTCCCCATGGTTCATGTTTTCCTTCACGGGCATGATTTGCTGGTATGTGCAGTGTACGCGCTCGATATTTCTGATGCAACAGGCAGCGTCAGGCTGGGTGTGGTGGTGTTACAATAACACAGGGTGTGGCGGTATGCCCTCCCCATCCTACACACCCGGCAGGGGCTAACGGTGTTACAAAAGGCTCTGTTTATGTTCTTTGTTAAAAGCAATATTTGGTTTGGATTGATTGCCGTGAATCAGAGAGCCCTTGGCTTTGGGAAGCCCATGGGAAAAACAGTGGGCAACTCAGACCAGGGACAAGCACCCCTACAACACCCCAAGAGGCCACCCGCAAAGGTAATTTTGGCTGGCAACCAAAGTTGGCAAATATAACAGAGACCAATAACAGAGGAGGTCTTCCCCCCTCCACTATAAGTTGATCCTGCAGGGGCATGGTGGGATGGGAAACTCTCCCTGAGCGGTCTGCTTACCCTGTGGAATGGATGGTCTGATCCAAATCCTATTCAATTCCATGGGAGGCTGCCCATGAACTACAATGGATTTTGAGCTGGCTCCAAAAAGGACGACCCATTTAGCCCTTTTCATAAACTCCAAATCTCTTTGGAAATGCCCATTGGATAGTCTGTTGCCCAAATCATTGGAACGAAGCAAAACGACATCACCCGACGGCGTGTACAAACGTGAAGGAAATACGAGACTAAATGTGTTGGAATCAGACAAGTCTGGGGAGTTTTGAAAGCCACATCTTCACTCCACGGAAGATCGCTGCTGCCGTGATCGATCTTCCGGATTTCGATTTAGCGAGTCTAGTTAAGACTCGCTAAATCAAACTCAGAGGGTGCTCCCGCCAGCATCTGGTTCTCCTGCTCTTGCGAGGAGTAAGGGAAGCTGGCAGGAGCATTTACTCCCGTCGGTCTTCTGTTGCGAGGACGCCGCTAAACTCAGCTTACAGTAAACTGACTCCAGCTACGTAGTCTATGTAGCTGGAGTTGTGTACCTTACGCCGAGGAGCCGGATCTAGTGTAGACCTGGCCTGCAAGTCTTGAAAGCATGATTGGAGGCCTTTGGTCACTCAGCCTGAGTTAGGGGACTATGCCAGGAGGAGGTGGGCGAGGTTCTGTGGCCTACGAAGGGCGGGTTGGACTAGATGATCACAATGCTCCCTTCTGACCATCCCTTGAGTGGAGGAACAGGTTTGTTCCAGATGAAAGAGAAGCAGATGCCTCCACCATGGTGCAATCACCGACAGCTGGCCAGCACAGTCAAGTGAATGTTCATTGGCATGTAGGAGGCGGCAGGGACAGAGTGCAAAACACCAGTGGGGAAGAAGGCATCATGGGACCTTCTCCATTGGTCGTCTCAGACCAACGACTTCTGACCATCCGTGAAGTAGGCCGGGCCCCCCAAGGCACAGTGACGGGAATCCAGAGACCTAGACGCTGGTCCCAGCTCTGTCACTGACTTGCTGTATGAACTTGGCCAAATCCCTTGCCCTCTCTTTCATCTTCTGCTCAAAGAGGATAACGAAATTTAACCGCCCGGCATATTCAAAAGGGTAAATACATTCACATTTGCAAAGCGCTTTGAGGGAGGGGGCTATGCACAGGTGCAAACTTCCTCCAGGGCCTAATTAAGAACATCAAAATGGCCATATTGGGTCAGAGCAAAGGTCCATGTAACCCAAGATCCTGTCTGCCGACAGTGGCCAATGCCAGAGGGAGGGAACAGAACAGGGAATTATCACGAGATTCCTCCCAGCCTCGTGATGTTTTTCTGGGCTCTAGTAAGATTCATCACATCAGGAAAAAGAAAGGCAGGCTTCCCTTGAAACCATGTCAGAAAATTGTTCCTCAGCCAGCAGTTGACAGGTGGATTGACACCTGAACTATCAAAATACAAGAAGCGAAATGGAAGGGACGCCTATGTTGTGTGTTCTGATAACTCCCACGTCTGCGTAGCAGTGTGCAAAATACTATAAGTTATTCCCCTCCGGCCAGAGAAAAGGGATATTGCGTAGAATAATTTTTCTATCCATGTGCAGAATAATTTTTTTCCGTGCACCGAGGCATGTGTGAATGTGCACCAGTAGGGAAAAAAAAGCCTAGCTGTGGGCACTCCGCTAATCAGCCGGGCTGCATTTGAATCTCTCCGGAGTGGCTGCACAAGTGCCCAGTTTACAGGGGACACTGGCGTGGAGCACATGCACACCGCTGCTGAAAGGCCTGTGGAGAAGCAGAACAGCAGGAAACGTGTAACCCGTGGCCCAGCGCCATCTCGGAGGGGGTTTATTATGGACGTAGGAACCGTCTCAATCCCTCTTTAATCCCTTCAGATCTGTACACATCTCAGACTCGTTGGGACTTGTTGGAGGATGGAATCTCCCCAGTTCATTCAAACCGTGCTTGGTGACTCCCTGCCCCGTGTCCCTTGAAATACCCGCTACCCCCCTAAATGCAAACACCCCGCCCAAGCAAGCCCGCGGGCTGGGGTGTGTCTGAACTGACAACTTAACCTGCGTTTTTCTGGGCATCCCATTTCACTCGCCGGTGAATGACACCAGCTCCCAAGTCTCCGTGCCATCCTGGACGGAAGGCGCCACCGCAGACATGCAACCACACCTTTTGGCAAACGCCAGGGCGGGCTGGAAGAAGCCGGTGATCTGAGGGTTAATTCCTTGGCTACTTTCCTTCCCCTAATGCCCCATCTTCCAAAGCTTGCCACCTGCACTAGCCCTGGCTTGTGGGTGGGGCACTGGCTGGGCTTGCAGTGTCACTAAAGCAGGCTCTGACATGATAGACTCTACACCAGCGGTTTTCAGACGTAGGGTCGCGACCCAGGAGTGGGTGGTAGGATGTCAGGCGCTGGGGCTCGGTGCTGCAGGGGGGTCAGGTGAGCAGTGAGGGGACTAAGACAGCTCCCTGCCTGGCCTGGCACCACAGATTGCGCTGCACCCCAGAAGTGGCTGGCAACAGGCCAGGCTCCTAGATGGGACTGCGGGGGAGAAAGGGGAAGCCACAGGGCTCTGTGCACTGCCTCTGCCCCGAGCACTAGCTCCACACTCCCGTTGGCTGGGAACCGGCTGCTGGCTGCTTCTGGGGGCAGCCTGGTCTGCCTTAGCCCCCGCACTGCACCGCTGACTGGGAGCTGCTCAAAGTAAGCCCCTTCTACTCCAGCCCTGTCCCTCCCCATCAAAGCCAGAGTCCCCCCATCTCCCAAACTCCGCTCCTCTGCCCCACCCCGGAGCCTGCGCTCCAGTCACATTGGCTACATCTATATTGGCATGATTTTCCGGAAAAGTTTTCCGTTAAAAGCATTTTCGGAAAAAGCACGTCTACATTGGCAGGATGCTTTTCCGGAAAAGCACGTTTTGCGGAAAAGCGTCCGTGCCAATCTAGACGCGCTTTTCCGCAAAAAAGCCCCGATCGTCATTTTCGCCATCGGGGCTTTTTTGCGGAAAAGAAATTTCCGCTGTCTACACAGGCCCTTTTCCGGAACAGTTTTCACCATGAGAAAAACAGTTGGAAAGCCGCTGAACTACAAGACAGAGGATCCTAACGACATAGCTCCTGTTCGTCTGCGAGCCGCTGGCCTGTCCGGTGTATTGTCGTCTCGTGGCACTTTCAGATGCACTGCCTGCTTCGTAGATCCGTTCTCCTGTGGGTGCAGGCGGAGAGTCCAGACTGATGGTGTAAATCGGGGGAAGTGCATTGACTTCCCTAGAGTTCCCCAGAGAAAACAAGAAACCAGAATCAAGTCTGACGTGTGGAATGTGCAATACCCTGCATCTGGCTATGATCGCGTGCGCTGTGTGCGTCAATTCAGCACAAAGATTTATGGTGAAACACAGGATTCTATTCAAAGGAGCAGCTCTTCTTGGCTTGTGTGGTTTTGGTTACAGCGAGGAGCATGCGGGAGGGGAGAACCTGTTGGAACATAGCCTCCAATGCCTCCAACCACACCTAAAGCTCACGTCCGGTAACTAACATGGGGCGGGGTCTGTCTGCCTTTCAGAACTGTCTTTACATTGAAAATCACCCAAGACCATTCATCTTTGCTGTCAAGCCGTTCCCCATGGTAACAGAAGTATTTCAGGGGTGACGAAAGATCTGATTCCTCCTGAACCACTGTGAGACGCCTGCCTCTTGTTAATTTCTCTCCCCTCCACCCCTGTGCAAACAGGGTAATATTAATATTTCTTGGTTGCACCGTGTGATGACTTTTATCCAAAGATTTCGAGATGATCCCCATTTTACAGCAGAGAAAACCAAAGGAGGGCAGCCTTAAGTGACTGCAAAATCACGCAGTGCATCAGTGGAACAACTAGGATTAGACCTGATTCATGGCCCTCCTCGCTAACCTCTAGACCACACTGCTTCTGTGTCCGTTTCCCAGTGGGTGCCATTATCTTTACATCTTGGCTGTGTCTAGACTGGCAAGTTTTTCCAGAAAATCAGCCGCTTTTCCGGAAAAACTTGCCAGCTGTCTACACTGGTCGCTTGAATTTCCACAAAAGCGCTGACGATCTCATGTAAGATTGTCAGTGCTTTTCTGGAAATACTATGTTGCTCCTGTTCGGGCAAAAGTCTTTTCCCAAAAGACTTTTGCGCAACAGGGCCAGTGTAGACAGCACAGTACTGTTTTCCGCAAAAAAGCCCAGATCGTGAAAATGGCGATCGGGGCTTTTTTGCGCAAAAGTGCGTCTAGATTAGCCATGGACGCTTTTCTGCAAAAAGTGCTTTTGCGGAAAAGCATCCTGCCAATCTAGACGCGCTTTTCCGAAAATGCTTTTAACGGAAAAGTTTTCCGTTAAAAGCATTTTCGGAAAATCATGCCAGTGTAGACGTAGCCCTTTGGTGTGGTGGGAATTAATTGGAAGTCACAGCCTAGAAGCTCAGGAAGAAACAGGCAAGACCCCAGTTTGGATCAAGTAAGACCTGACCAGAAATTGTATCCAGTAATCAAACCAGACCCCTCCTCCCCTCCACCCTGCTGGGGGTGAAAACAGACTTTTTTGGGGGGACAGGATCATATTCATGCTGCACCACAAGGAGGTTAAAACCCATCTGCTTTTAAAACGCAGGCAGTTCTTCCCTCCCTACATGACCAGCAATGGCCAGAGAACATCACAAAGTCTCCCTGCAACCTAGAGGACACTTCCACCAGCAAGATTGCTCTGTAGCGTGGCAAAGAACCAGACGGCAGAGGGCTCTGACCTTTGCCGCTCCAACGCCATGCATCAGCTAAGCTATGCTTCATGCAGACATTCCTAGCATGTCAGTGGCCCGGCAGGCAAGAAGGCTATTCGGTTGTAAAGGGCACCGAGATACCTGCGAGGAGCCGAGCCAAGGTGTCCTAATAAACAGTGATAACTGCTAAGGCTCCGAGGCCTGTAACCCTCTCTCTCAGGAGGAAGGGTTTTCTGGGGGCGGCTGCCCCTGGACCTGTGGGAGCGAAGGGAGGAAGATTCCCAGTGCGATTCCTTCCCCCTAACGGCGTCACCTTCCCCCTCCTCACACTGGCTTCCCGCTGCCTCTCCCTGCGAACCGGCCCCGGGGCACTTCTGGGGCTGCCAGTAACACTTGTGTTCAAAGTGCCGTGCCGTGGCTGGCCCGGGAGCGCCCTGGAACTGCTGGGAGACCCATCCGCTTGGGGGGGGTGAAGCCACCTGTGCCTCTAAAACTCCAAACCGTCTCCCGGCCCGGATTGAGCTCCTGCAGAACAACCCAGCCCCTTGCAGCTCTTCCCAGCCAGGAGAAGGCTTAAAACCGCCCCTGCCCCGGGGAGCAGGTTCGCTCACCCGCCATGCTAAGGCAGAGGCAGGAAAGGGTTAAACGTGGGACCCGGCTGCAGCCTGAGGGCCCAGTCCTGCTTCCCTTGACACCAGTAAGGCTGTGTCTAGACTACATGCCTCTGTCGTCAGAGGCATGTAGATTAGACACATAGGCAAAGTCAAATGAAGCCGCGATTTAAATGATCGCGGCTTCATTTACATTTACATGGCTGCCGCGCTGAGCCGACAAACAGCTGATCAGCTGTTTGTCCGCTCAGCGCGCTAGTCTGGACGCTCCCCTGCCAACATCAAAGCCCTTTGTTAGCAGCCCCGTTATTCCTCGTGGGATGAGGTTTACCGGGGCTGCCGACAAAGGGCTTTGATGTCGGCAGGGGAGCGTCCAGACTAGCGCGCGAGCCGACAAACAGCTGATCAGCTGTTTGTCGGCTCAGCGCGGCAGCCATGTAAATGTAAATGAAGCCGCGATCATTTAAATTGCGGCTTCATTTGCCTTTGCCAAAACAACAAATCTACATGGCTCCATTGACGGAGCCATGTAGTTTAGACGTACCCTAAGAGTTGGCCTTTGGTGGGAGCAGGCCCTGAATAGGTATTTCACGAGTGCCCCCGTGGAGTCCTGTGCACAGGGAATGAGGATCCCAGGGAGGTCAGGTGGCTACAGCACCTTTTGGGGTACAGCCCCAGTGATGCAGGGCTAGGCACACAGTGTGAGGCGTGTGCAGTCGGTTCCCCCGTGCGTGGCCCCGCCTGCCCGGGCGGTGAACCCTACCTGAGGCACATCCCAAAGGTGCAGGCTGTGCATGACGGCCCCCACGCCTGGCAGGGCCCCTAGCTCTCAGGAGAAGAGGAGGAGGCTGCCGTGGGTGCCAGGGATGCGGGTGCCTGGGTGCCCCAGTCCCCCCGCACAGCTGTCCCGGCAGCACTTTGTGCCACTGGGGGACCAGCCGCCGGAGCTCTACGTGGGCAGAACTGAAGCCCCGGGCCTGGGTGTGTGGCTGTTGGAAGCTTGAGACACGGCGCCTCGTCTGAGAAGGGCAGCAAAAATGATGAGGGGTTTGGAACGGCCGTCCTTTGATGAGGGATTAAAAAGGCTGGGACTTTTCAGCTTAGAAAAGAGGAGACTAATGGAGGCTATGACAGAGATCTATAAAATCAGGACTGGTGTGGAGAAAACGAATAAGGCAAAGTTATTTGTTCCCACGATATAAGAACTAGGGGGACATCCAATGAAATGAATAGGCAGCAGGTGTAAAACAAACCGAAGAAAGTTTTTCTTCACATAGCACACAGTCAACCTGTGGAACTCCTCGCCAGGGGAGGTTGTGAAGATTATGACTTTAACAGGGTTCAAAAAAGAGCCAGATAAATGCATGGAGAATAGGTCCATTAATGGCTATTAGCTAGGTCGGGTAAAGGGGTATGTCTACACTACAAAGTTAATTCAAACTAACAGACGTTAGTTCGAATTAACTTTGATAGGCGCTACACTAGCGATCCGGTAGTTCAAACTTAATTCAAACTAGCGGAGTGCTTAATTCGAATTAGGTAAACCTCATTCTACGAGGACTAACGCCTAGTTCGAATTAACTAGTTCGAATTAAGGGCTGTGTAGCCACTTAATTCGAACTAGTGGGAGGCTAGCCCTCCCCAGCTTTCCCTGGTGGCCACTCTGGGCACCACCAGGGAAACTCTTCTGCCCCCCTCCCGGCCCCAGAGCCCTTAAAGGGGCACGGGCTGGCTACGATGCCCGTGCCAGGTGCAAGCCTGCCAGCACCCAGCCAGGAGACCCTGGACCTGGCACGGCTCGAGCCAGCCACCCGCTGCCACCCAGCCCTCCGCCTCTTCCTGGGACCAGGCTGGCGGCTCCCGGGAGCCTGCCCAGGTCCGCAAGAGGCGGGCGGCCGCCTGGTCTAGTGCAGACATCGTGGACCTCGTCCACGACCTCCGCACTAGGCACAGGAAAGTGGCCGTCTAGGGCAGGATAGCTGCCAGCCTGGCCACCCAGGAGCAGGTTTGCATGAAAATCAAGGTGGTCCACTGAGACCCCCGACCCTGAGCCCTGAACTTAGAATGGCCATACTGGGTCAGACCAAAGGTCCATCTAGCCCAGTAGCCTGTCTGCCGACAGTGGCCAGCACCAGGTACCCTGGAGGGGATGGACCGAAGACAATGGCCAAGCCATTTGTCTCGTGCCATCCATCTCCAGCCTTCCACAAACAGAGGCCAGGGACACCATTTCTACCCTCTGGTTAATAGCACTCCATGGACCCAACCTCCATGACTTTATCTAACTTCTCTTTAAACTCTGTTCTAGTTCTAGCCTTCACAGCCTCCTGCAGCAAGGAGTTCCACAGATTGACTATTTGCTTTGTGAAGAAGAACTTTCTGTTATTAGTTTGAAGCCTGCTACCCATTCCTTTCCTTTGGTGTCCTCTAGTCCTTCTATTATGGGAACTAATGAAGAACTTTTCTTTATGCACCCTCTCCACACCACTCCTGCATTTATAGACCTCTATCATATCCCCCCTCAGTCTCCTCTTTTCTAAGCTGAAAAGTCCCAGTCTCTTTAGCCTCTCTTCATATGGGACCTGTTCCAAACCCCTGATCATTTTAGTTGCCCTCCCCTCTACCACCCTCTCTCTTCCCCTCTCCCACCTCCTTTTCCCAGTCTCCCCGAGTTTTGTTCAATAAAGAGAGTTTCTATTTTTGAACACACGTGTCCTTTATTTTGTACATCAGGAAGGGGGGCTAGGAAGGGGCAAGTGGAAGGAGGTGAGGGAGGAATGGGGTACAAGCCCCCAGTGGGGAGGACTGGGGTGGCTCTGCGGGCTCCTCAGGGTGGAAGCTCTCCTGCAGCCCCCTGGTTGATCCCCCCCCAGATGGCAGCCTGCGGCAAGTGCAGCCGGGCTGATGGCCGAGTGGTGTGATGTGCCCAGTGTGGGCACTCCGGGCACTCCAAGCCAGGACTGCTTTGCAAGCGGGGAACCCTGAGAACTGTCTGTCCGGGGTGGGGGTCGGGTCCCTTTAAGCACAGCCCTCGGCTAGCCTGAGACAGCAGCTCCATGCTCTAAGTCCTCATCTGATGCCCTGCCGGCACTGCTTCCGGCCATCCTTAACCCCGGTTCAGGGTCCATGCTAGTGGACATGCTAGTTCGAATTAGCAAAACGCTAATTCGAACTAGTTTTTTAGTCTGGATGCGCTAATTCGAATTAGTTCGAATTAGCGCTGTAGTGTAGACGTACCCAGGATGTTTCTCAGAAGCTGGGAACGGGTGACCGGGGAGGGCTCACTTGATGATTCCCTGTTTTGTTCCCTCCCTCCAGGGCACCTGGCATTGGCCGCTGTGGGCAGACAGGACCCTGGGCTAGCTGGACCTTTGGACTGACCCAGTCTGGCCGTTCTGATGAGCTAGGCCCCGCACAGTGACCACCCAGACCCCTGCAGGGCCTGAAAGGCCCTAGCCAGAAAGCCTGCTGACGGTGCTGCTCCCCTGCCGTCTGCTCTGCCTGCCTTCCCAAAGGGCAGTGGCATTTTCACGCCATTACAGTCTCCAGCGGAAGAGGTCTGCAATGAGCCCCCCTCCCCCGCGCTGAGGGGGTGGTCTATGGGGATTGGGGCACAAGGGGCAGAAATAACACCCCCCCCCTGCTCGCTGAGCCAGCCTGGTGTCTAATTCCCAGCGCCGGGGCAGAAGGAAAGGGGCAGGGGCTGAGAAGCGTCTCTACCCTGCAAGGGGCCAATCCATCAGTCCCCCCTCCCAGTGCAGATTACTGGGGTGGCTACGCCATTGCCGGGGCTATAGGGCAGCCCACGGTTCCCTGCCTCTGCACGTGCCACTTTCTACGCTCCTCCGGGGGCCAGTCAGGTCTTTGCCACTAGCCGCTGCCCAGCGGCGCCCCCAGATCCATGAGGCGAGAGCGACACCTGCTGCTCTAACGCCAGAACCCTGACGCGGCAGGTGCTATATGGCCCCCGTAGGGAAGCAGGAAAGGCCGGGGGGGGGGGGGGGGAGAAAAACCAAGCCGACACCTGCTCCTTCAGGGTTAAAACCCCAGGGGTGGGGGCTGCTGACCCACAGAAAACTCAGTCGGGGGCCGCACACGAGTGAGAAGCAAAGAAACAAAACCGACCCCTCGGTGACTGAGGAGAGGGACGTGCCTCACAGTCCCCTCGCACACCAGAGCCTAGCGGGCCCTGGCTAGGTGATTTGGTGTGGCCCAGCCCCACAGAGGGACGGCTGGAGGGGGAGGGGGACTGGAGCACCAGTGTGGGCTCCCCAATGCCGGGGGGGGGGGGGGGGACCCAGACCTGGATCCAGGCAAGCCAGGGGCTGCATCCATCCCCAGGGCTTAGTCTCCCCACCCCTTCCCTAAGGGAAGCGGGAAAATCCTGGGCTTATGAAAACCAGAGACCTGCTCCCTCAGAGTGAAAACCCTACGCCCAGCTTCCCTCAGCCCTCACTATAGGGCCCCACCCACACTCCTGCTTGCTATGTACGTGCCCCTTAGGCCCTGTTAAGCTGCGCACTCGCAGTGTATTTAGCCGCAGGCTGCAGCCGGGTCCCACGTTTAACCCTTTCCTGCCTCTGCCTTAGCATGGCGGGTGAGCGGCGCTGCCGGGCGAACCTGCTCCCCAGGCAGGGGCGGTTTTAAGCCTTCCCCCGGCTGGGAAGAGCTGCAAGGGGCTGGGTCGTTCTGCAGGAGCTCAATCCGGGCAGGGAGACGGTTTGGAGTTTTAGAGGCACAGGTGGCTTCCTCCCCCCCAAGCGGATGGGTCTCCCAGCAGTTCCAGGGCGCTCCCGGGCCAGCCACGGCACGGCACTTTGAACACAAGTGTTACTGGCAGCCCCAGAAGTGCCCCGGGGCCGGTTCGCAGGGAGAGGCAGCGGGAAGCCAGTGTGAGGAGGAGGAAGGTGACGCTGTTGGGGGGAAGGAATCTCACTGGGAATCTTCCTCCCTTCACTCCCACAGGTCCAGGGGCAGCCGCCCCCAGAAAACCCTTCCTCCTGAGAGAGGGTTACAGGCCTCGGAGCCTTAGCAGTTATCGCTGTTTATTAGGTCAGCTTGGCTCGGCTCCTCGCAGGTATCTCGGTGCCCAAGTCCCATGGAAACCAATGGGACGTAGGCACCTCGCTACCATTAAATATCTGGCTAGTGCAGGCTTCCCATTTTCTAGTGTCTTGCCCCATCTAGTCCGCCATGTCCCGAGCAATAGCTCTTCCACTCTGTCAGCCACCGCGCTACTTCGCAGGGTGCCAAAGGGGTGTGGGGCAGAGCAGGCAGGGTTGCCAGATGGTTTAACCCAAAATACTCCCCACACACTCCTCCCCCCAAAAAAAACACTGGGGAAAGAATGGGGGAAGACCAAAGTTGCTGAGCAAAAAAACCAAAAAAGGACCCCAAGAGTTGCCGAGTGTGTTGTAGGGTTGCCGAGTGTCTGGTATTTTCGCCTCCTGGCAGGGAAAAAACTAGAAAATACAGGACAGGAGGCGAAAATACTGGACTGTCCGGGTCAATACCAGACACCTGGCAACCCTAGGGGCTGCCCTGCCCTGGCCTAAGAAAGATTCAATCCAGCCCTGGCAGAGAGCTGTGGCAGGTGGCAGCCGATTAGGGCCCAGCTGAGGGCGGTATAAATAAAGGCTCCTGCAGGGCAGAAAGACTCACTCAGGCTTGCTGTAGCTGGGGAGCAGTGGGGACCTGGCAGTCAGGGAAGCGAGATGCTTCCTGAGACAGAGCAGAGCTGGGGTGTGCTGGCCAGGCAAACTCCCAGGCTGCAGGGCTTGAGACAAGGCCTGGGGGTGCTAGGGCTGCAGGGAGGCAGCTGAAGGCAGCAGGTTCCCACCCCTGGCCTATGAGGAGTGGCCTTGTCAGATGGCTGTTTGCCCCTGAGGTAAGGGGGTAGATGGTGCCTGGCAGTGGGTCACTGAGGCAAGCTGGGTGTGGGAGGTTGGGGGTTCCTGGAGGAGGAGAACCCCAGAGTGTGGGGGGCACTGTGGTGGGTGGTACCCAGAGGGGCGTGTGCCGCAGTCTGGGAGGGACGTGGCTCCTAATGGAAGGTGGCAGAACCATTAACACAAACAGGTCACAGTAGGTGAGACACTGGCCAGAGGGGGGTGCTCTGCAGCTAGTGCTCTGCAGCTAATTCCCTGCATGTCCAGCAGGAGGCGCCATGAGTCATGGGTGTTAGAGGGTGACAGTCAAGGGGTGCCTGTAGGGCAGAGTTGGGAGGCTATAGGGGATGGCAGGAAGGTTTAAGCACCTAAGCTGAAGTCTGGGTTCAAAACCCTATAAGGTTACGTCTATACTAGCCCCATTTTGTGCAAAAAAATCTGCAAATGAGGCGAAGCGTGGAATATCGCTGCATCCCCTTTGCATAATTAATGAGGCTCCATTTTTGCGCCAGATGCTTTTGCACAAAAAGGAGGCGTCCACACGGTTCCTTTTTGTGCAACCCCTTCCCCCCCACCCCCCCATGCAAGAGCTGTTCTTCCTGAAAGAAATGCAGAATGGCTCTTGAGGAAGAGGGGGGGTTTGTGCAAAAAGGAGCTGTGTGGACGGCTCCTTTTTGGGCAAAAGCCTCTTGTGCAAAAAAGGAGCCTCATTAATTATGTAAAGAGGGTGCAGCGATATTCCACACTTTGCCTCATTTGCAGATTTTTTTGCACAAAACGGGGCCAGTATAGACACAGCCTATGGGAAACCAGCTGACTTCCACCTGGGCTTGGGGCTAAACATTTTGCAAAGCTCACTACCCCTTGTTTGGGAGGAGATTGGGGAAGTCAAAGGACTTGACCAAGGTCACACAGCAGAGTCAGTGTCATAGTGGGAAAGGCAGCTCTTATGGGGACCACCACTATCCTCTGCAGTGAGCAACCCAGTTGTGGAGCGCTCAGTTCACTCCCTGCCCTGTCTGCTGATGTCTTGCATTTGGTCAAAGAATGTGGCATGGACCCCACGGGTGAAGAGGGGAGGGGAAACACCCAGAGGGGAAGAAAACCCAAAGATTCATTTTGTGAGTCTAGAAATCAGAGGTGGAAAAGGCCGTTTGCTCCATGCCCTGCCGGTGCAGCTTCCTGGAGCAAATCGTCTGCTCTAAGGCTAATTTGCGGTGGCGCCGGGCATGGGCCCCTGCACTTCCCTTGGGAAAAGGAGGAACACAGCAGCTCAGGGCAGTAGATCGGAAAGGCAGGCGAGTGAATAAGCCGGCTTGCTAAACTCTCCTGGTGAGCTTCCCTCTTTGGCCTCTGGATGTCCCTGTTCGCTAGGAAAACACAGGCAGGCCGGGTGAGCTGGAGGAAGAGGGAGGCAGGGTCAGTAAGAAACACCAGAAAAAGAAAGGGGAGAAGGTATGCTGCTCTCTGAGCCAGTTAATGAGTGACTCTGTAAATTAGGGATGGGGATCTTAAGGCCCAGGGGCTGGATGCAGCCCCTAGCTTGCCTGGGTCTGGCCCCTGAGGCTCAGGGCTCCCCTACCTGCATTGGGGATCCCACGCCAGCACTCCTGCCCCCAGTGATTGCCCCACAGGGCTGGTGCATGCACAATCTACTACCCTGGGCCCCCCAGGCTCTGGTGTGTGAGGGGTAGATGGGGGGGGGGCACATCGCTGAGGCGGGTTTTTTGCGTTTCTCACTTGTGTGCTGGCTCTGACTGACTCTTCTGCTTTTCATTATGTGTGTATCTGTCTGGCGCTCGTCACTTCTGAAGTGCTCCCCAATGTGTTTTCTGGACACGCTCCCTCCCCTCCACTAAGAGCACAAGAACGGCCCTGTTGGGTCAGCCCAATGGTCCATCTAGCCCAGTATCCTGACTTCTCACCCTGGCCAGTGCCAAATGTATCGGAGGCAATGAACAGAACAATGTAATCTGGGTTTAGTCTAGTTTGGAAAGGGGAAGGCTGAGCAGGGAGATGAGAGCAGTTTTCAGGTATCTAAAAGGGTGTCACAAGGAGGAGGGAGGAAAAATTGTTCTCCCTGGCCTCTGAGGATAGAACAAGAAGCAATGGGCTTAAACTGCAGCAAGGGAGGTTTAAGTTGGACATTAGGGAAAAGTTCCTTCCTGCCAGGGTGGTGAAACACTGGAATAAGTTGCCTAGGGAGGTTGTGGAATCTCCCTCTCTGGAGATATTGAAGAGCAGGTTAGACAGACATCTATCAGGGATGGTCTAGATGATACTGGGTCCTGCTGTGAGGGCAGAGGACTGGACTCGATGACCTCTCGTGGTCCCTTCCAGTTCTAGTGTTCCATGATTCTATGAATTTCAAGTGATCCATCCCGTCGGCCAGCCCCAGCTTCTGGCACTTGGAGGTTGAGGGACACCAAGAGCTGGGCATTGCATCCCTGATCGTCGTCAACAAGAACTCATCTAATTCTTTTTTGATCTTCAGAACGTTCCTTGGCAGCGAAGTCTGTGAGGTGACTGTATTTGCTGAAGAACTTCCTTATGTTTGTGTTAAACCTGCTGCCTAGTAATTGGATCAAGACACGCTGAGTTCTTGCATTGTGTGAAGAGGTAAGTGAAACTTCCCGAGTCACTTTCTCCACACCGTTCAGGATTTCATAGACCTCTGTCATATCCCCCCCTTCGTCATCCATCTTCGAAGCAAAACAGCCTCAGTCTTTTTCATCTCTGCTTAAAGTGGTTCTACCTCTTTGATTATTTTTGTGGCCTCTCTCTGTGCCTTTTCCAATCCTAATATGTATATTTTTGAGATGGGGAACTAAAATTGCCTGAGAAGCAGTGATCATGAGATGGTAGATTTCAGGATCCTGACAAAAGGAAGAAAGGAGAGCAGCAAAACACACACCCTGGACTTCAGAAAAGCAGACTTTGACTCCCTCAGAAAACTGATGGGCAGGATTCCCTGGGTTGCTAACATGAAGGAGAAAGGAGTCCAGGAAAACTGGCAGTATTCAAGGGTGGGTGTACCATCAGGACAGAGATAGGAGTGACATTATGATAGGTTCTGTTTTATTTTCTATTCCTGGTGGTTCCTAACATTCTGTTGCCTCTTACATGGAGCACATGTTTTCAGAGAACTATCCACGGCTCTCAGCTCCCTTTCTTGGGGCAATTCTGGGAAAGCGAGAAAACTAGGGAAAAGTTTGATCACACCAATGAGCGGCAAAGTGCCTTCCCTTCCAAAAGCCAGGCCCCTGCCACTGCATGTGCACAATGAATGCCCAAAGCTGGACCAGAAAATTCAGGGTGCATCGAGTGGCTGGAGACCCACATGGCAACCTGGGAAGCAGTGATCATGAGATGATAAATTTCAGGATCCTGACAAAAGGAAGAAAGGAGAGTAGCAAAACACACACCCTGGACTTCAGAAAAGCAGACTTTGACTCCCTCAGAAAACTGATGGGCAGGATTCCCTGGGATGCTAACATGAAGGGGAAAGGAGTCCAGGAAAACTGGCAATATTTTAAAGAAGCCTTATTAAAGGCACAGGAACAAACCTTCTTGATGTGCAGTAAGAAAAGCAAATATGGTAGGCGACCAGATTGGCTTACCGGGGAAATCCTTGCTGAGCTTAAACACAGAAAGGAAGCTTACAAGAAGTGGAAGCTTGGACAGGGGACTAGGGAGGAGTATAAATATCTTGCTTGAGAATGCAGGGGAGTTATCAGGAAGGCGAAAGCATAATTGGAATTGCAGCTAGCAAGGGATGTGAAGGGTAACAAGAAAGCTTTCCACAGGCATGTTAGCACTAAGAGGGTGATCAGAGAGGATGCAGGGCCCTTACTAGATGAGGGAGGTAACCTGGTGACAGATGTGGGAAAAGCCGAAGTACTCAATGCTTCCTTTGCCTCTGTCTTCACAGACAAGGTCAGCTTCCAGACAAATGCACTAGGCAATGCCGTATGGGAAGGAGGTGGGCAGCCCTCAGTGGAGAAAACAGGTTAAGAACTATTTAGAAAAGCTAGACATACACAAATCTAGCACATGGGTCCAGATTTAACGCATCCGAGGGGTAGCTCTAACACACTCCAGTGGAGGACCGGCATAGCCTATTTCTACTACAGATGCCGACTTCTCCTTTAACCGGGGGCTGCTGAACCCCCCCATTCTGCCCCAGACCCTGCCCCCACTTCAACCCCCTGCCCTGCCACGCTTCTTGCTGACCCACCTCCTCCCCGGAGTGCGCCCTGTCCCTGCCCCTCCCCAATCCTCCTGGAGCTTCCTGAACAGTGTGAATCAGCTGTGTGCAGCATTCTGGAAGCAACGGAGGGCAGGGGAGTTGTTCAGTTGGGTCATCAGTGGGCAAGAGTCATGCAGAGGGGAGGGGGGCAAAGTGGGGATCTTGGCTGCTAGTGGGTGCACTCATTTTTCCCTGTGGGTGCTCCAGACCCAGAGCACTACTGAATTGGGGCCTAGCTCTGCTACCCTCTTCACACAGCTCATCTTCCTGCCAACGTATGTGCAGGGAGAATTCTTCTTTGTCCAGCTGCCGCACAGGGGGGCTGGACCCTAGGCAGAACCTGGGCCATCACTTTGTGTCTTGGCAAATCAGACCAGAGGTGTAAACAGAGTGAAAACCATTTAACTGGGTGTCAATTTAATTTGCAAGAAGCCCAGGCTGGTGCACGGGCTACACAACCCTCCTCGTAGCTGGGTTCCAGAGCTGGCTCTCCAGCCCATGGGAGAGCATCTCTACTGTTATATTTAGCCCCCCAGTCCGAACCTCACCAGCCCGACTGAATTAACGTGGGCTCTGAGATGCCATGCGGCGGGTATTTTTTGTAAACGTAGACATGGGTTTACACCCTGCGGGAATGGCTTCTTTATTCCATGTGCTGATAGTGAATTGGCTTCTGTATTTGCTGCTGCCCCATCCAGAGAGTTTCACCTTCTACATTAGTCACCGTTGGTGTCAGCGGTGGGGTGTGCGGTCCCTAGTTGATTCATGGTGCTATGTCTCACATTCCTGCGCTGGGCGGAGAGGTGAAAGCCGAGTGCTCGCTCAGCACCCTGTCACTGGGAAGCCACCAAACGGGCTCACGTTCATCACGGTTCGTTGAGCATGATCAGCTTTCTAATGCTGCTCATGCAGCAGGTTCAGCTGCTCTCCTCCTGAACTAGATCTGGAGCGAGCAGAGTTACGCACCAGCAGGCAAGCCCCGAACAACTGGAGGGTGGTGGGCTTGGGGGACTCCAGTGCTTCTGGAATGCTGCGAACAGCTGACTCTCACCGTTCAGGGGGACTGCAGTGATGCTGCTCAGACCATGAACCGTGGATGGTGCGGTGCTAATGTGCAAGATCTCAGCCTGAGCTGGCTCGTTTCCCCCCGGCCCGCCAGCTAGAGTGTGCGGGAGTATCTAGGGGGCAATTGCACTGAGTCCAGTGTTTCAAAGGGGCCAAAGCTCCCAGCTGCTGATGCTGCTTCTGTGACAGCGGTGGTAGTCAGAGGCCTGTGAGGACTGGGGCAGTGTAAGAACGGACTGCCCCTTCCACCTGAGACTGCACCTTCTGGGGGCACGGAGCCAGCCCCCACCCCCACACACACACCCCTTCCTCCCCAGGCCCACAGTAGCTGTTGGCCCTGCTGGCTTCCCTCATGCCAAGTTGCCGGAGGAAAGGGAGAACGCTGCAGTTAGCGCTATGTGCTGACCTGGGTTACACTCATGTAAACCCAGAGACGCTCTTTTGAAATCAGTGCAGCGAGTCAGATTCCTGTGGGTGAAACAGACAGAATTAGGCACCAGGGCCAGCTGTAGGACACATGGGGCCCTACGCAGTACCATTAAACTGGTGCGCCTGTGCACCATGGCAGCTGGAGGGGGTGTGAGTTTTTTAGAGATGCAATTTTATAATAATCAGCAACGAATTACTGAAATAGTTTCAAAACAGACAACAAAAATGATGAGGGTTTGGAACGGGTCCCATATGAAGAGAGATTAAAAAGACTTTTCAGCTTAGAAAAGAGGAGCCGGGGGGTGGGGTGTATGACAGACATCTATCTATAAAATCATGCCTGATGTGGAAAAAGTGAATAAGGAAAAGTTATTTACTTATTCCCACAATATAAGAACTAAGAGTCACCAAATGAAATTAATAGGCAGCAGGTTTAAAACAAACAAAAGGAAGCTTTTCTTCACTCAGCGCATAGTCAACTTGTGGAACTCCCTGCTGGAGGATGTGGTGAAGGTTAGGACTTGAACAGGGTTCAAAAAAGAGCTAGATAGACATTGATGGACCTAACCTCCATGAATCGATTAGCCAGGATGGGTAGGGATGGTGTTCCTAGCCTCTGTGTGTCTGGAAATGGGTGACAGGAGAGGGATCATGTGAGGATTCCTTGTGTTCCCTGCTTCTGGGGCATCTGGAATTGGCCACTGTTGGCAGACAGGACACTGGGCTAGACGGACCATTGGTCTGTCCGTTCTTATGTTCTAAAACAAATTGTAAGCTAAGGCCCTGTCAGCTAACACAGTCAATTCAGAAAGGGACAGGATAGACTTGGGGTTTGCAAATGCCTATGTAAAAAGCTTCATTGCCACTTGAATGGCTCTTTCCCAGGCTCCATCTGCTAATGGCTCTGGCAGGCTGTGGAGGAAGCAGAGCTACAGAACAGGGATCGGTGAGGCGAGGTGGGGCACTAAGACCCAGCGGTGCCCCAAATGTTCAGGCGCCCTACGCAACTGAGTCTTCTACATATAAGGGTGTCCAACAGAGCCGATCTTATGAATGCGTTCACAGCCTAGGAGTCATGCACCACATGGCTTTCATTTAAAAAGTCTCTACCTCTGTCATCCCAAAGGCTTAATTGACTACAAAGAGAGGGAAGGAAAAACAACTGGAAGAGTCAGTGATGAGACAAGTCAGTTGAAAATATTGTGTCCGGAAATTTAGGATCGTACTTTGATTGTTTCATCTGGAGCCTTCTGCTTTGGTGTTCTTCATTCCCAGACTCATTCCAGCCTGTCACATTTCTCTGGAGTGGATAACATGTCCTTTACTGGAGAAAGTTGGCCCAATACAAGATGTGACCTCACCCAGCTTGTCTCTTTAATATTGTGCGATCAACAATGCTATAACCTCACTGCAAACCATGACGTCTAGTGTCATGTTTCACGTGGTCCCGTTTCCAGTGTGAATGCCCACTGCAAAAGAAAGGTTCAAAGTTATGAACCAAATTGATAAAGGTTGTCAAAGGGCTTGTTGGTCAGAAAGCACGATAATGTAAACACTAATGGGCATGGGATGTTATGTAGGTGCCTAACTCCCATTGGCTTCAATGCGAATTAGGGGCCTGAAAACCTTTACGAATCTGGCCCATGGTCTGGAGATTGGGGAATCATCAGAGGTCATGGGAGTCATCAGAACCTGCTTCATACATGGGGTAATGAACAAAATAATATGACAAAGTTCCACCCCCTATGCAGAATAATTTTATGTGCACAGACAAGTGTGGATGTGCACCACCCATGGAAACACATGCTGCCAGCTATGGGCACTCTGTTAATCAGCTGGGCGGCATTTAAATCTTTTCTGGGCAGCCGCCCAAGTGCTCAGCTTACAGGGAACACTGGTGATATTCGTGATGAATATATAATAAATTCCAATAGAGCAAATAAGCTCAGATGTTACCTGTTTAACCACCTTATATTCAGGTTGCATTGGTAAATAGTTCATAAGAGGTTCACATTAATAATAAATTCTTCAAGCATGTGTCAGCCAGGCGCAGTGTGTGTCCCCAGCACATCACTAGCTGCTGTTACAGTTATAAAACATGGTGCTAAGCAACTATTGACCTGTAGGACTAGAAACCAATCTATAATAATCGATAAGCCATTTTTAAGAGTGCTGTTAATTACAGTGGGTCAGCATTCCCCCCTCCCCCCCCCACCCCCGTGGACATTTCAATTTTTCAGCAAAGAGAATCAAAGATTTGAATACTGAAAACGTTTGGCTGTTTGGTTTTCTGGTGAAAAATCAAACCTTTCCAAGGGAAGCGGACAGTTCTGTGGATTTTTCATGGAGTCAAACCCCAAAGTTTTCTGTTAAACAAAGGTTTATGTTAAAAGTTTAACCCTCTCTACTATTAAATCTGTATTAACTTTGTGCAGGTTGAACCTTTCAAAATTGGAACTCTCTGGTCTGGTAACATCAGTGGTCCAGCATGATCACGGATGTTCCTGCATCAAAGAGCCCCAATAACCGGGAATCCAGCTGGGGCCGAGAGCCCTGCCAGGCCAGTGGCAGCCGAGCCAGCATCCATCAGTAGAGCCAGGCTGGCTGCAGCGAGGCTACCATTTGGCAGTGGGGCTGGTGGTGGGGGGCCAGCATCCATCAGCGGGTCTGGCATCTCGCAGCCTGCCAGGGCTGACAGCAAGCAGCAACCTCTCTGGTCTGGCTAACTCCCTTGTTCGGGACTAATCAGGTCCCAAGAGTGCCAGGCCAGGGAGATCCACCCTATAGGAGCTATTTATAAAAGTCCTGTTAATACAAAGTGTGAGCCAATTTTTTCTAATCCAGTGCTCTTATTTTCAGTGCAACAAAAAAATCTGTCTCATTTTCCTACAGGGTGTGTTCAATTTAGCATTTGGCTGCTCTTCAGTTTCATTAGAATCTTTTCTTTAACGGTAGAGCAGGGAGAGCCGCATTTTTAGGCGGTTCCCTGAACCCACGGTCAAACTTACCTGTGGTTATACACACTGACTGTTCAAAGAGTTTTTCTGGGACAATGGAAGTAGCTGAACTCTAGGATGACCAATTCTGTGGTTCAGAACAATTTGCAGATCGGGGTGTGCTGTATGATATTCTCATCTCAGAACTTCAGCATCTATTAGACTTCTAGCTGGTTTTAGAGAGGGGGGTAGAAGTACAAAAACCCACCATCTAATTTCATTGCTGTCTTCCATCACAATTTCATTTACAATGAACACTTCCCTCGAGCTCTTGCCAGAGGAAGAGGAGGAGTGTGGGGAATGTGTCAGATCTTGGATGAAATGGGCTCCTTTGATGCGAGGGAGATACATACACTAGGTTTTCACATGTACCTATTAGCCATTGGCCAGTAAGAGAATCTAGATAGATAGATCTGATCCAGCAGTTGGCGTGTCTATAGGTATTTGAGGGGTTATTTGGTGTAAGACAGTGGTTCCCAAAGTTTTCGGCACATGCCCCCTTTTTAATTTGAGAAACCCTCATGCCCCCCCCAAAAACAACAGCAAAACTTGTTGAGCAAAAAAAAAAAAAATTGCCCTTTTAAGAGCAGAACAGGCATTGCCCTTTTAAGGTGGCCATTTGGACAGGATTCTTTGAGGGGGAGACTGGCGGGGGGGGCTGGGTCACCTCTTGCCCCCCCTGGAATTTTTTCACCCCCCCAGGGAGGCGTGCCCCCCAGTTTGGGAACCCCTGGCGTGGGGGAAGAAGGAGGCTGCTCCACATATGAAGGAAGGGTGATAGAAAGAGCAAACGGAGCAAGGGGCTGTGGAGAGAACGTGGATGTAGAGATGTACAGGAAGCAGGAAATGCAACGGTGAGGATGCAAAGCTTGACCTGGATGGAGTGAGAGAGAAGAAGCCAGAGAAGGTGATGAAAACAGGGAGCGATGGAGACGAACAAGCGAGGACAAAGATTTCGGCATCAGCACTTCGAAAGGGCGGGAAAGGAGAGAGCTGAGAAGCAGAGGGGTCAGAGAGATGAAGGGGACAATGGTCCAGATCTGAGATGACCAAGGGGCAGTGGCAACAGGAGCAAAAGACTGGAGAGATGTTGTAGGGGAATCTCCTCCTCCTAGTAGTCTCTGGTGCTTGTTTCTCCTAAACTCCCAGCAGCGCTCCCTCTGTGCTCCCAGCTCCTTTGCCAGCTTTGTCCACATATTCACTCTGCTGATACCATCATTGGACCTAACCAAGTGAGTTATAAGATCAAGAACACACATTCCTGTGCATCCAGAAATATCATTTATGCTATCATGTGCCGAAAGTGTCCGTCTGCTACGTACATTGGACAAACGTCTCAGACACTTCGCCAAAGGATCAATGCCCACAAAACAGATATTAGACAGGATCACAAAGAAAAAACAGTTTCCTGCCATTTCAACCAGAAAGGACACTGTCTCAATGACTTGATTACCTGCATCCTGCTTCAAAGGCCTTTTAAGACTACACTTGAAAGAGAATCCTCTGAACTGTCATTCATGCTTAAATTCGACACTTTACACTTAAGTTTGAATAAAGACTCTAATTATCTTACCCATTACAAAGATAGCTTCCCCAATTATCACCTCTAATATCATTAGCTCTCAGACATTTACTCTCCCCCCCCCCATCCTCCTTCTGTTCTGAAATTTGATTTGTCCTTTTCATACGTGTTCCTTTTTTTTGTATCCTTTGGTATATATGGTTGTGACTATTTTCTTCCACTATTTGATCTGAGGAAGTGGGTCTGGCTCAGGAAAGCTCATCACCTAATAAACCATCTTGTTAGTCTTTAAAGTGCTACATAGTCCTGTTTTTTGTCCCAACTCCTCATGCATCCTAACTGCTGGGAAGCTCTTTTGATAACCAGTCTCCATTGGTTCTTTAATTGGCCCCAGGTGTCCTATCACCTGACACTGCAAGCCCACTTAATCAGCTCCAGGTGCTCAATTACCCTGATTGACTCAGCAAAGTTCTCGCTGGCTCTGAACTAGCCCCTGCCAGTTCACCCTGGGAACAGAGATTTACTCCCTTAGAGGCTAATATCCTTTTGTATTCTTCTGGCCATACCCTGTCACAAAGGGTAAGATATTATTACCTAGCACTTCAAAACAGATCTCAGGAGACATGGCTGTTGTCTGTAATCTCCTAAAATCTGCAAGTATATCTCAGTAGGTAAGATGAAATAATATCTTTCTCTGCGGTATGGTGACTCACCTGCAAAGACTTCTGCAGGTGCTTAACTGTAAGCACGTAGGTAGTTTCATTAAACTCAGTAGTGTGGTTACAGACTAACTCTTGTCAACACATGTTGTTGTTGTTGTTTATTAATTATTATTATTATTTATTATGTTGTGTTAGCACGTCTAGATTTCAGTCTGGGCAGAAGCCCCTGGTATTAGGGGCTGTACATACAGATAGTAAATGTCAGTGTCTCTGATTAAACAGCAAGTTGTTTAGGACAACTTGCCATTTCTAGTGTAGGAAAGAAACAAGCGGATCCGTTGTGGAGGGAAGCCCAGAGAACATGAGTTTGGGATGCATTAGCAGGAGTGTTGTAAGCAAGACAGGAAAAGTTGTTCTTCTGCTCTACTTTGCGCTAAGGCCTCAGTTGGAGTATTGTATCCAATTCTGGACACCACATTTCAGGAAAGATGTGGACAAATTGGAGAGGGTTCAGAGAAGAGCAACACAAATGATTAAAGGTCTAGAAAACATGACCTATGAAGGAAGACTGAAAGAACTGGGTTTGTTCAGTTTAGAAAAGAGAAGACTGAGAGGGGACATGATAGCAGATTTAAAGTACCTAAAAGGGTTTCACAAGGAGAAAGGAGAACAAATATTCTCCTTAACCTCTGATAGGACAAAAAGCAATGAGCTTAAATTGCAGCAAGAAAAGTTTCCATTGGATATTAGGAAAAACTTCCTACCTGCTAGCGTGGCTAAGCACTGGACTAAATTGCCTAGGGAGGTTGTGGAATCTCCATCTCTGGAGATATTTCAGAGCAGGTTAAACCAGGCCTGGGCAAAATAGAGCCTGCAGGCAGATCCAGTCCACCAAACTACCGAATCCAGCCCAAGGATGCTGCGGGGACCCCTAGGCAGGCTCTCCACTTGCCTCGCCCCACCCGAAAGCTGCTCAGAAACACGACTGCAGCATGTTTTTTCTTTAAAAACTGAGTCCAGAGGGGAGGAGAGAGAGATTTAGGAACTGCTCCTGCCCCCAGCACAATCCCTTTGGCCAGTTTCTAGTCAAACCAGCCAATGGGAGCTGTCTGTTTCAATAACAGGCAGCCATGAAGCACAGGGGGCTCCAGAGCACATGGCTGTAGCGGGAGGCTGATTCAGAAACGGGCTGCTAGCTGGTAAGTCTCCTGGACAGATCCTGCCTCTGGCACCCCAGTGCCTCCCTTCCCCAATCCTCTGCCCCCTACTCCACTTGCCCAAATCCTCTGTACCCGTATCCCCTCTCAGATGCAGTACCTCAATCCCCTTGCCCCAGGTTAGAGTCCCCCTTGCCCTAGCTCACAACCCAAATCCCTGCACCCAAATTCCCTGCCCTAGGTCACAGTCCAACCCCCTGCACCTCAGTCCAGTGGACCAGGTCACAACTGCCTCCTGCACCCAAACTCCCTCTCTTACCCCAAGCTCCCTTCTGCACCCAACCCCCACCCCAGACCCCGCACCTCCTCCATTAATATCACGGAAGAGTGCGACCCTTGCCCACTTTACAAATTCTTGGAGCGGCCTCCCATGAAAAATTATTGCCCACCCCTTGGTTAGCCAAACATCTCTCAGGGATGATCTAGACAGTGCTTGGTCCTGCTGTGAGGGCAGGGGACTGGACTCGACCTCTCAAGTTCTAGAGTTTTAGGATTCTATTAACAAAAATAACAGGGAATTCCACGTAGCCCAGCCGCGTGCACAATTCCTAGCCCTTCAACAGTCGCAACTTGCCGTCTGCCCAGCCTGGGAGTAATTACATAACAATCTAACTGCACATGTTCCAGGTCTCCAGAGGTGCATCCTTGTGCATCAACACCTCCTTCCTCTGTTGACCACTCAACACGGTCCTTTAGTTTCCTGCCTCTTCCTCCTCATTTCCAAATTGCCCGCGGACTTGAAGTGGGGTGAATGTGGGTTCGGACAACTCAGGGAGCAATCACCAGGGAGGAATTTGCCTAGTTCTGATGCTGCCCAGCTCGTAATGTGGCGTGGTTTGTTTCAGTTGCCTATGGTACCATCTATATTTTGTGAAAACCACTTCCTGAAGCACTTGCCTGAAATATAACACTCGAGTCCCTGGGCTTTGTTCCTAGGTAACCTGCCCAAATTAGCCCGATTTGCAAAACACGCTGTTCCAGAAAAGCAAGAGGAGACCAAAACTAACTCACCCAACCACCTTCCATGATTGGTTTCACCCCAGAGTTCAGTCTTCCTGCCTTAAAGATGGTCAATAAAGGGGCCAATATACACCAGCTGCCAAGGTGGCTTCTGTGGCATGAGTATCTGTCCCCCTAGGATGTGACTCAGAAGCCTTACTCATTTCATCTATGCCAGTGGCCCTCAGCCAGGGTCTGCAACCCCCCTGGAAGGCGCTGAGCCAGTTTCAGGAGGCCATGGGCCCCATGGCAGAAGCAGATCCTCTGAAAGGCCCAGAGAGGCCCAGGCTACTTCAAGCTTCTGAGGCCCCCAGCCAGAATAAAAATTAAAAATGACAACATGTGAAAGCCATTCTTGTTGCTCTTCTCTGGAGAAGGACCAGAGAAGAGCAACAAGAAAGATGAAAGGTCTAGAGAACGTGAGTTATGAGGGAAGACTGCAAGAACTGGGCTTGTTTAGTTTGGAAAGGAGAAGACTGAGGGGGGACAAGATAGTATCTAAAGGGTGTCACAGGGAGGAGGGTGAAAAATTGTTCTCCCTGGCCTCTGAGGATAGAACAAGAAGCAAGGGGCTTACACTGCAGCAAGGACGGTTTAGGTTGGACATTAGGAAAAACTTCTTGCCTGTCAGGGTGGTTAAACTCTGGAATGAGTTGCCTAGGGAGGTTGTGGAATCCCCATCGCTGGAGATATTTCAGTGCTGGTTAGACAGATACCTGTCAGGGATGGTCTAGATGGTGCTGGGTCCTGCCGTGAGGGCAGGGGGCTGGACTTGAGGCCTCTCAAAGGCGCTTGCAGTTCTAGTGTGCTGTGATTCTATGAAAACAAAGCAAGGCGCTGCAAAAGAGTGAGCCAGAATGGGAGTGGTTTTCATTTCTCACATGCTTTTCTAGCCTTTCTCTGTGCAGGAAAACTTCACAAGGGTCTAAATTTGAGCCCCCCTTTGACTTTGAGGCCCAGACCAAATGGCCTCCCTGGTTCCTCCTCTGATTGGCTTTGGGCAGAGACCCAGCGCTGGGAGCTCTGGTGCCCATAGGGGTTTAACAGCAGGAACGAAGCCGTGAGGAGTTCTGAGCCCCGCCCCTCCAGCCAGGCCTAGAGTCCTGAGCCCAGCGCACCCCATAAGAAGCCCCAGCCTCCCCCTGCCTGAAGCCCCCGTGGCTGAAGTCTAGAGGCCCAATGGAGTCCAGAGCCCGGACCCACCCACCCGCTCTCTGTGGCTCAAACCCAAGATCCCCTCCTCTAATTTGGTGGGTGAAGCCGTGAGCCCTGAGTCTGCCCCCACCCCCCCAGGTGCCCCACAAAAAGGTTGGGAATCCCTAGCAGTCCCAATGATTCTGTGCCTGGGTTTAGAGTGAACTTAGAAAGCAATGGAAAACTGGGAAGGGGCATAACCTAGAATAGACTTTGTACATACATCATAGCGTATTGTCATTCATAGTAAGTATAGTGGGAGTGTATGGGGATAGGTAGATTAGATAAAGGGGGTATGAGGACAGGAGAGAGAGAGGAGGTTTATGGGGATGGATGGATAGATAGATTAGATAGAGGGGGTCTGAGGAGAGGGAGGGAGAGGTGTCATCTCGTAGGCATCCTTCGATCCTGAAGGTTCATGGGTTTGTGCCCCAGTTGGACTGATTCGAGTAGTGTCTTCTGTGGCTGTGCAATCCAATCCGGGAATGGCAGTCCTTTCCGCACTGTGAGCAGCAGTAGGCAGATGTCGCTCTGGTATCACGGGCACGGATCTTCCTGAGGGCTCTCTTGTCTTCCGCTTCCTTCACCAAGGTAGTTTCATACATAGCAAGAGCTTCCTTCACTCCCTGTTTCCAGGCTTACTTGTCTAAGGTGAGCAAATGCCAGGTCTTCGCACTGATAGAGAGAGCGCTGAGGTCATGCTTGCACGTGTCCTTATAGTGCAATTTAGGTCGCCCTTTCGGTCTCTTTCCAGACGCCAATTCGCCAAAGAGAAGGTCCTTCGGTATTCGGCCATCCAACATACGTGAGACATGGCCAAGCCAGTGCATACGCCTCGGTTTGAGAGGTGTATAGGGATGGATTGTGTACGGGGATGGATGGATGGAAAGATAATGTATGGGGATAGATGGATAGATAGATAGAGGGGGTGTATGGGGATGGATGGATTAGATCGAGGGGGTATGAGGAGAGGAAGAGAGAGGAGGTGTGTGGGAATAGAGGGATGGGCAGAGTGTATGGGGATAGATGGATAGATAGAGGGGGTGTATGGATGGATTAGATAGAGGGGGTATGAGGAGAGGAAGAGAGAGGAGGTGTGTGGGAATAGAGGGATGGGCAGAGTGTATGGGGATAGATGGCTAGGTGGAGCGTATGGGGATGGCTAGATAGATGACACCTGAGTTGTTTTATGGAGTAATGAGATGCTGGTCGTTCAGTCCTTGCAGTGCTGCTCAGAAATCACTTGGTGCTTAAGGAGCTTACAAGAGATCTGCCCACGTCTCTGTGTCCAGTTCCCCCTGGTGGGCATGGGGGAGGGGGTCACAGTGCCCAGGCCAGACTGCCCGGGTACCTCTGCCCTTTCAGGCACCATGTCCAGTCCCAGACGGGTCTAGTCCAATGCAGAAACCAGTAGGAGCCGGGCAAAATATTGTGTGGTTGAGCTGGCACATTGACAATGCCCCATGGAACTCTGCTCCTGCATCCCATCGCATGTTTGTGGGGCATGCACTCGCTAAGCCAAACTCCCTAGCCTCTAATACCGTTCCCTGCACCGGGGAGTGGGGATTCCTCCCCACGGCTGTGCAGAGCGTGTTAAGCCTGCCCTGCAGGCATCCACACGCATTTTACAAGTGTGTTCATGATGAGCAGCACATCAGGAATGCTAATGTTGTTATTCAGAGCCAAATGTCATTTGACCTGGGGTGATTGTGCACTGGTGAGGCTGGGTAGGTGAGGTCTTTTAAGGATTAATAAAGCACAGGAGAAAGTTCTGTGTTTTATTCTGAAGATCAACAGGGAAGTAGCAAATTAAAAACAATGACACAGTGCAAGAGACCTGCCTGGCAACTTGGAAAAGAGATGACTAAGGGGAAATACGATAGAGGTCTATAAAATCATACCTGATGTAGAGAAAGCAAAGAAGGACGTGTTATTTACTCCTTCCCGTGGCACAAGAAGTAGGGGGTCACCAAATGAAGTGAATAGGCAGCAGGTTTAAAACAAACAAAAGGCAGTATTTCTTCACACAACACACAGAAACCTGTGGAACTCCTTGCCAGAGGATGTAGTAAAGACCAAGACTATAACAGGGTTCAAAAAAGAGCTAGATAAGTCCATTGAGGAGAGGTCCCTATTAGCCAGGAGAGTGTCCCTTCAGTGTGTTTGCCGGAAGTTGGGAATGGGTGACAGGAGAGGGATCACTTGATGGTTCCCTGTTCTGTTCATTCCCTCTGGGGCACCTGGCATTGGCCACTGTCCGAAGACAGGATGGTCCTTTGGTCTGACCTGCTATGGCCGTTCTTATGTTCTGGCAGGAGTGTTCACGGTCCCTGATCTGCTGTGTACCCATGAGAAATGGTTTTCATGGGATTGCTCTTCTGAGGGGCAAATCCTGCCCCTATTCCCTCGCAAGCACAGTGAACCCCCAAGGTAATGGAGTCAACGTAGCTCCATGGAGCAGATGTGGAGAGGACGACACATGAGGTCCGTGTCTCTTGCATGTTACCAAACACATTTCCACAGGGGCTCCGGGCGCTCATGGCATGGCGTAGAACATGGGTGATGGGGATCGAGGACTATGTGATTCCACCTACCACACAATACCCCGCCCTGCGAGGAGCTGAGGGAGGCAGAAACTGTGTGGGGTGAACTAGGAAGGGATATTTTCACACTTAATTCCTGTGGAGCTGTGATGGTGGTTGTTTTTTCACTCCGAGAATTCTTTCCTAAGTATCCAAGTGGTGGGTCTCACCTGCGTGCTCAGGGCCAAACTGGCTGCCATATCTGGGGTCAGGAAGGAATTTTCTCTCAGGTCAGATTGGCAGAGATGCTGCAGCATGGGGCCTGGGCCACATGGGCTATGTCTAGACTGCAAGCCTCTTTCGAAAGAGAGCATCTAGACTGCATGTTGAACTTTCGAAAAAGCGGCTTGCTTTTTCGAAAGAAAGCATCCAGTGAGTCTGGATGCTCTCTTTCGAAGAAGCCCTATTTACATTGAAGAACGCCTTCTTTCGAAAGAGGAACTTTCGAAAGAAGGCGTTCTTCCTCGTGAAATGAGGTTTACCGCCATCGAAAGAAAAGCCGCGTTCTTTCGATTTAATTTCGAAAGAACGCGGCTGCAGTCTAGACGCAGGTGAGGTTTTTTCGAAAAAAGTCTACTTTTTTCGAAAAAACCCCTGAGTCTGGACACAGCCATGCAGATTAAAAATAAAGGCTGGCTTCTCTGTAACTTGGAGTCTTTAAGTCATGACTTGAGGCCTTCTGCTCCTCAGCCAGAGGTCCGGGTCTATTGCAGAAGTGGCTGGGTGCAGTTCTGCGGCCTGCAATGCTCAGCCAAGATCATGATGGTCCCTTTCTGGCCTTACAGTCTATGTGTGTGTCTAGGCTGGCAAGATTTTGCGCAAAAACTTGCCAGCTGTCTACACTGGCCGCTTGAATTTGTGCAAGAGCACTGACTCTGTAATGTACAAAATCAGTGCTTCTTGCGCAAATACTTTCACGCTCCCACTCAGGAAAAAGCCCTCTTGTGCAAGAATACTTGTGCAAGAGGGCCAGTGTAGACAGGGAAGAACTGTTTTGTGCAAAAAAGCCCCGATGGTGAAAATGGCAATCGGGACTTTCTTGTGCAAAATTGCGTCTAGACTGGCCACGGATGCTTTTGCGCTAAAGCACTTTTTGTGCAAAAGGATCCGTGCCAATCTAGACGCGCTTTTGCGGAAATACTTTTAATGGAAAAACTTTTCCGTTAAAAGTATTTCCGCAAAATCATGCCAGTCTAGACGCAGCCTATGAGTCTGCACCCAGGGTCTAGATTTTGGTACCTAGCCCGTGGAAAGCCGTTGGGGGCTTTCTTCACAACTGGAAACAATGCTGCTAACAACCTTGTGTGGATGGCAGGCAGCAGAGGTAGGTGCAGGAGCGGGCTGGTTGTGGGGGTCTGGGAGGGAGGGGGCAGGAGCGGGCTGGTTGTGGGGGTCTGGGAGGGAGGGAGAGAGGGAGGGGGCAGGAGCAGGCTGGTTGTGGGGGTCTGGGAGGGAGGGGGCAGGAGCGGGCTGGTTGTGAGGGTCTGGGAGGGAGGGGGCAGGAGCGGGCTGGTTGTGGGGGTCTGGGAGGGAGGGAGAGAGGGAGGGGGCAGGAGCGGGCTGGTTGTGGGGGTCTGGGAGGGAGGGGGCAGGAGCGGGCTGGTTGTGAGGGTCTGGGAGGGAGGGAGGGAGGGGGCAGGAGCGGGCTGGGGGTGGGAGGGAGGGAGGGGGCAGGAGCGGGCTGGTTGTGAGGGTCTGAGAGGGAGGGGGCAGGAGCGGGCTGGTTGTGGGGTTCTGGGAGGGAGGGAGGGGGCAGGAGCGGGCTGGTTGTGGGAGGGAGGGAGGGGGCAGGAGCGGGCTGGTTGTGAGGGTCTGGGAGGGAGGGAGGGGGCAGGAGCGGGCTGGTTGTGGGAGGGAGGGAGGGGGCAGGAGCAGGCTGGTTGTGGGAGGGAGGGAGGGGGCAGGAGCGGGCTGGTTGTGAGGGTCTGGGAGGGAGGGAGGGGGCAGGAGCGGGCTGGTTGTGGGAGGGAGGGAGGGGGCAGGAGCAGGCTGGTTGTGGGAGGGAGGGAGGGGGCAGGAGCGGGCTGGTTGTGAGGGTCTGGGAGGGAGGGAGGGGGCAGGAGCGGGCTGGTTGTGGGAGGGAGGGAGGGCATGTGAGGGGATTGGGGTGCAGGGTCTGGGCATGAAGCGGATGGAGGAGCTTACGTGGCTTTGTGCCTCATGCCGCTCCCAGGCACCGCCCCCGCTGTTCCCATTGGCTGTGATTCCGGCCAATGGGAGCAACGAGAAAAGCCTCCAAGTGAGCGATTTCCTGCACTGCCGTTCCTCCCGCCGGGGGAGGGTGAGCAGCAATGTGCGGAGTTGCTTCCTTCCCACGCTAGCCAGATGTGGCCCAGGAGGCTCCCCCACCCCGCTCCTCCAAACCCAGCAGGAAGCTGGTGCTCTAACCTCATGGAGCACCAGCACATGCTCCCCACTGCAGGAGGGCAAGCTCCAAGCCTGCTGTCCACCTGCAAGATGGTCACAGACCACTAGTGGTCCACAGACCACACTTTGAGAACCACGGCTCTAAAGAGAGGAGTGAATAGCTCAGCAGGAACTAGCCGGCATCAATCGACTGTGCTCCCCCCAAGAGATGTTCCATCAGCTGAGGTGACCACCCGAATGAGAACTTCAAACGACAGAGGGGTGATTCAGGTCACTTAAAGTGTGAGTCTCTTCCTTCACGGCAGAATGGGAACTGATGCTACAAAACAGAGGTCGAAACTGATATGGAAACTGAGGTTTCCCGGATGTTAGGCTGTTCTTGCTGAACATAAGGCTGTGCCTATATTCCACAAATCTTTTTTTTTTTCCCACAGACCACAAAACCACCCATTTTCTTGGAGATCTCTTATCCAGCAGACAGCCCCAATTGACCCTAGATCTCTAGCAACTCTTTGACATGGAGAGCACAATTGACTTGCTAAATATTATGACTATATTGGGCAGTGTTTCCTCTAATTTTTCATGTCCATGTACTGCAGAATGAATTTTGTTATGTGCCCCCAATCTGGAGATGACAAATTGGGTTTTGCCCACAAAAGCTCATGATTCTATCTATCTATCTATCTATCTATCTATCTATCTATCTATCTATCTATCTATCTATCTATCTATCTATCCCCACACACCCCCTCTATCTATCTATCTATCTATCTATCTATCTATCTATCTATCTATCTATCTATCTATCTATCTATCTATCCCCACACACCCCCTCTATCTATCTATCTATCTATCTATCTATCTATCTATCTATCTATCTATCTATCTATCTATCTATCCCCACACACCCCCTCTATCTATCTATCTATCTATCTATCTATCTATCTATCTATCTATCTATCTATCTATCATTTGTTGGGGTGCATCTACACAGCACCCTAAACTCAAAATAAGATACACAATTTGCGCTACACAAATTGCGTATCTTATTTTGAATCTATTTTGAAATAGCTTATTTTGAAATCCGGCTCATCTACACGGCACCAAATTTCAAAATAATGCGTTATTTCGAGACATCCCTTATCCCTTGTGCAAAGAAGTTTAAGGGGATGGTGAAATAGCGCGCCTGTTATTTTAAAAAATATTTTGAAATAATGGGCAGCGTGTGTAGACACAGGGTAGCTATTATGGGATACCTCTGGTATCCCAAAATAGCCATGCAGTGTAGACAGACCCCTAGTCTCTAAGCCCTGGTCTACACTTGGGAGTTATTTCAAAATAACACCCCTTATTTTGAAATAATAAGTGGAACTTCCACGCTACCGAGCCCTTGATTTCGAAAGAAGGGGCTGGCTATTTCAAAATAATAACTCCTGCTTTCCACGAGGAATAATGCTTGTTTCGAAATAGCGATTTCAAAATAGCAAGAGTGTGGATACTCCACTGCTGCTATTTTGAAATAGCTCCTCCCCAGAGTCATTCGAATGCATGACTCCCCGCTGCTTTTGGGGGCTCTAAGTCGAGGTAGCATGTCCACAATAATGGAGCTTGCCTCGGACTCATTTTGAGGCTTTCCAGTAGTGTGGACATGCCATTTTGATTGTGTTATTTCAGGAGTTATTTCAAAATAATTGCCTAATGGAGACGTGCCCTAAAGTGCCACAGAACTTTTTGTTATTTTTAAAGTTACAGACTAATGTGGCCGCCCCTCTGACATTATCCATTGACATAACACAACATAAAAATCAAATTCAGCCAAGTCTGTTTATCAGAGCAATACAGCGGCCTGGCTAAAATGTGTGTGAATTCGTTGACTCTTTTCCTCCAGCTTTGGGATTGTCCATCACCCTGTTGGGTGGGTGGAGGTGAGGCCCATCTATACAAACAGTGGTTTTGACTATAATGAAATGATTTGTTTTCCCTCTGCCCAAACTGTCTGTGGACGGAACAGCTGTGCCAAAACAAGGTTGACACCTGAAGATGCCGGAAGCAAGGCAGGGCGTGAGTCTGTTTGTTTGTTTCTTGGAACCAAGTCAAAGCCGGCGCTTGGCGTGGTGCCCTGCATTCCCTCGGCTCGCTCTGATGGCCGCGTATAAAAAGGTGATGCTGCAGAAAGTGCCACCTCTGGTCGGATGCGACACATTTGGCTGTGGAATGCCTGTCCCGCTCCGGAGTGCGTGAAGTTGTGAAAAAAGCAACGGTAAGGTCGGGGGGATCTTTTCCCTTTCGAATCATTTTGAGTCCGGGCTAATGATAACAGCACCGATGGGAGGGGATGGCACAGGATGTGGTATAGCACCCAGTGCTACTGTTTCAGGAGGGGTGTTAGAATCGTGGTTCTCAAATGGTGACTAAGGAGGCGTTTTCACGACTGGCCGTGCGTACAGACTGTATGAGATACTCCGTTCAGGATTTAACACAGGCTGGGTGCTTAGAGACTCTCGTGACAAAACCAGGAGGAAACCACTGCAAAAGGGAGAGAGAGGAAGGGAAAATTGTCATTGTACAATGCACGAAACTCTTGGACAGGAGGGATTTTAAGAACATAAGGATGGCCACATCGGGTCAGACCAAAGGTCCATCCAGTTCTCTTTTAAACCCTGTTATAGTCCTAACCTTCACAGCCTCCTCAGGCAAGGAGTTCCACAGGTTGACTATGTGCTGTGTGAAGAAGAACTTCCTTTTATTTGTTTTAAACCTGCTGCCCATTAGGCTTTGCTCCAGACAATTGCATACATGATGGGCTAGCTTTGGCTGCAACTTACGCCGGTAGTGTCATGCCTACAGAGGCAATACGCTCATCGAAAAACCAGAGAGATTTGCTCTGGTGGAATGGAGGCGGGGTAACAGCCCTGAGATGCATTGCAGAGAAAGTGTACCTGCTTAACGCTGAATGATGAGGTGCTGAGGCAAACAAGGGGCAGTGCAAACCTCTGCCACTCCCCGGCACGGTGTGTGTGTCAGTCACTCGCACAAACACACTGTCTGCCGCACTCATCTCACAACCCAGCACGTGCTTGTGAGGTTGGTGGTGTTTCTTTTCCTGCTTTCTAAGCGGGTTGTACTGGGGTTTTGAGTGGTCTGTGCTGCCCATAATGTCTCATTTCCCTCTGATGCATCAATTTAATTCTTTGAGCAAGGGAGTGCTAAAATACCGAACTGGTCGTGGCCAGAGTCGTCATCCCTATGGGGACATTTCCAAGTATATAGCTAGGCTTTTGGGTTCCGTGGGTGGTGCGCATCCGCACATTACCGCAATATCGTTGCACAGAACAAAATTCATTCCCTCCAATTTTTTCCATCCCTGTGCAAAATGCTGGCTGTGAGTCTCCTGGAATTGGGCTAGATCTGGAAGCTCTTGCAGCTGGCATGTCCCTGGGACTGTCCACATGCTGCCCTTGCCCATAGGCACAGCCTCTGCAGCTCCCATTGGCCGGGAATGGGGAACCTTGACCAATGGGAGTTGTAGGGGTGGTGCCTATGGAAGGGGAGCAGTGCAAGGAGCCACCTGCCCCTCCTCCCCAGGAGCCGCTAGTGGACATGCCGGCTGCTTGCGGGAGTGGCACAGGGCCGGGGGGGAGGCGCCTGTTTTAGCCCCATTGCACCACTGCCCTGGAGCCACCTGAGGTAAGTCGTGTCCAGTCGGAACCCACATCCCCAACCCCTGCCCCAGCCTGGAACCTCCCTCTCAGAGCCTGCACCCTGAATCCCTTCCTGCAGGCCCATCCCCTCCCGCAGGCTCGGCTCAGAACCCCTCCCACACGCTGAACTCCTCGACCCAAGACCAGAGCCTTCGCCCCCTGCCCCAGCCTGGTAAGCAAGGATGGGGGAAGGAGAGGGGATGGAATGGGCAGGAGGTGGGGCCTCAGAGAAGGGGCGTGGCCAGGGTGGGGCCTCAGAGAAGGGGCGTGGCCGGGGCGTGGCCGCAGAGAAGGGGCGGGGTAGGAGGTGGGGCTTCCAGCAGGTGATGACTTCCAGTGGGTGGGATTAATTAGGGGTTTAGACAGCACCCTGACAGAGCTTTTTCTGTCCCTTCTGTAGTGAGACATTTGATTTTGACCCTGTTTTGCGCAAAAATTGGTGTCTGCCTCCTCCTCCACCTTGGGACTTCCCTAATGGAGAAGCGAGTTTTACATGCCTCCCCTCCCCCGCCATCATGACCTCGGAAATGTTGGAAGGGGACCACCCCCCAAAGAGCTACTTCCAAAGCAGAGGAGGTCAAGATGTGTTACCCCAACACTAGCTGGTCCCTGTCGTAAAGGCTTAGTTTCACAGCATTTGTAAGAGCAAGAACAGGTAACGGTGGAAAGAAGGCAGAGGAGATAGCATGGCAAATTAAACATGGAGGCGAAATGAGCTTAGATCTGGAGATAGATCCAAAGCTCCCATGTTAGCAGGAGTTACAAGGAGGAGGGAGAAAAATTGTTCTCCTTGGTCTCTGAGCATCGGACAAGAAGCAACGGGCTTAAACTGCAGCAAGGGAGGTTTAGGTTGGCCATTAGGAAAAACTTCCTACCTGCCAGGCTGGTAAAACACTGGAATAAGTTTCCTAGAGAGGTTGTGGAATCTCCATCTCCGGAGATATTTCAGAGCAGGTTGGACAGACACCTGTCAGGGATGATCTAGACGGTGCTTGGTCCTGATGTGAGGGCAGGGTACTGGACTTGATGACCTCTCGAGGTCCCTTCCAATTTTGTAATTCTATGATATGCGAACAATCCGGCCCCATGGCCGCAGGGGGAATGGCAGGAATTTAGCAGGGTTGACTAAGGAAGACTCACAAACTGGTAATATATTTTCCTTCCAGGCCTGAATAGAAGGTCCAGGTAGGAGAAAGAAAAACTATGAAGGGAAAAGAAGGATCATCCATTTTAGCTGCCCTTGTAATTATACTAATTTCAGGTAAGTTATTTAGACTACACAGCTATAATGCATGGCTAGTAATTTAATCTCCCCTGTAACTGTGCATACAGTCGGGACCTGTCATAACAAACCATCTTAGCTGCTGTCCAGTTCCCAACGCAGGGAAGATGCTTGAGTCCGTGTCACTCCATATCCGGCAAAGCAAATTGTTATGATTATGCTTAGTTAGAGGATTCGAGTATTTATCATCCTTCTGAGACGAGAAAATGAGAATCACAGCAGCAACTCGTGAAAAGTGAATCGCCTCTGACACTCATTATCACTGTCGTTATTTTCGTGTTTAAAAAAATCTGAAAAAAAGAACTTCAAAGCCACCTGCTTCCATTTCTGTTTCATGTGGGTGGTCAGGTTTTGTGTTGGGGTCAGAGAAAATAAGCTTGTTTCCATCAGTTTAACGATCTCATTTGCGTTTCTTTTAGGTCACCCTATAGAAGGTTTAAATCTGGTACGTACGTGAAATCATCAATTGCCGTTTTTTTGTTTGGTTGGTTGGTTTTTATTTGAACTGCTAGCGGCACTTAAAATAGCTGCAGGGATCTGGATGGTTACATTGTAATTAAGGCTGTCAAGTGCTTAAAATAATTAATCATGATTAGTCATGCTGTTAAACAATAATAGAATACCATTTATTTTAAATATTTATGTATGTTTCATACATTTACAAATATACTGAGTTCAATTGCAACACAGAATACAAAGTGTACCATGCTCCCTTTATATTATTTTTATTACAAATATGTTCACTGTAAAATGATAAAAGCAAAAGTATTCAACTCATACCAGGACTACAGGGCAAGCTCTTTATCATGAAAGACAAACTTACAAATGTAGAATTGTGTAGAAAAATAACTGCATTCAAAAATAAAACTTTAGCATTTACAAGTCCACTCAGTCCTATGTTCGTCCAGCCAATTATTCAGACAAGCAAGTTTGGTTACAATTTGCAGAAAATAATGCTGCCTGCTTCTCGTTTACAGTATCACCTGAAAGAGAAAACAGGCGTTTGCATGATACTGTTGTAGTAGGCATTGCAACAGGGGTGGGCAAGACAGCTTCTGTGAGCTGGCACCAGCCTGCCAAGCCCTTTGATCCAGCCTGTGGCTGCTCTGCCACTTCCCTACCCCCAAGCCAATCAAGACCTGGGGATGGAGGAGTGCACAAAGTCTCCTCCCCGCTGCCAGGGGCACGCAGCACCAGCTGTGGTTCTCTCTAGGCGCTGTGTGCCCCTGGCAGGGTAGGGCCGGGGGGGCAAAGACTTCACACGCTCCCCCGCCCTCATGCCAATCAGGGCTGCAGGCGGGGAAGCCCACAAAGTCTTCTGGCCCCACCTCTTCCACCCAAGGCCCCGCACTTTCCAGGGTGGCCTATGAAATTCTGAAATTCATGGAAGTGGCCCCCACATAAAAAATGATTGCCACCCAGATGCAGTAAAGATTCATATGGCCCTTCATGCTTTAACCTCCATCCCAGGGGCTATGTATCTGTGCTAATGACATAGTGATCTTTGCTAGTGATTCCAAGCAGTGCAGACGGATGCATGTTCATTTTCACCGACTGAGTCAGAGGCCGCTGGAGGAAGTTGATTTTCTTTTTTGGTGGTGCAGGTTCTGGAATTTCTGCATCAGAGTGTTGTTCTAAAAGCATATTTTACACCCTGCCCTGCACAGATTATGGACGGCATTTCAGATTCTTCAATCTTGGGTCAAGCGCTGTAGCTGTTTTCTAGAAATCTTGCTTTGGGTCGTCTTGGCACTTTGTCCAATCTGCAGTGAAAGAGTACATCTAGACGGCTTTCCTCTTCCGAAAAAGGAAATGCAAATGAAGCGCTAATTAGCATATTCTCATGCTTCATTTGCATATCCCCTTCCGACCCTTTTTGCACAAGAGTTTTTTTCGCCAAAAAATGCAGTCTAGACATGGCTTTTTCACAAAAAAAAACCAACCCTTTTTTGGAAGAACCTGTAAACCTCATTTTTTGATGTGCCCAATGTGTTCTTAAAAGGAACACGGGTTGGGTCATCATCCGGGACTGAAATATACATGAAATTTACAGGATGCGGGTAGAACAGAACAAGAGACATACAATTCTCCCCAAGGAGTGCAGTCAAAACATACTGAGCATATTTTTAATAAGCACCATCAGGTTGGAAGGGTGGCCGCTGGAATGGTGGGTGAAGCATGCAGGGGCACATCATGTAAATACCTTGCAATGCTGGCTACAAAAGTGCAATGGGAACGCCTGTTCTCACTTTCGGGTGACATTATAAATAAGAAGCAGGAAGTGGTATCTCCCATCAATGTACACAAACTTGTTTGTCTTAATCTCGGAGCAGTAAGCCACGTTAGTCTGTAACTACAAAAACAACGAGGAATCCTGGGGCACCTTAAAGACAATTGTTTTGGCATCAGCGTTCGTGGGTCAAAACCATGTCAACAAACTTTTCTGAGTTAATCCAGTGAGTCCGCTGCGATGCATGGACAGCCTGAATTGCCATTTTCAATATTTTCTTCCTTAATGCAAGATCTCTCCATTGGAGTGAATCGTGGCCCCACTAACGGGAATGGAACTAAACTGATTTTCCCCAGCTCGGGATCGGGGTAGAGAGACAAACCAAATGCCCTCAGTGGGTCTCAGGCAGAGTATCTTTCGCTCTTATCAATACAATACGCCTGACTCAGCCTGCAATGAGATTATCGTTCCCTGCTCCCTAATGAGCCATTCTGAGCTAATTCTGTCCATGGTGTTCAAAGGATCAGCTGTGATCCGTGTTAATACTCTAACCAGCACTTTTTCTCTCTCCTTTTACCAGTGCCCGGCGCTCCCTGTCTGTAAGTAGAGATTATTTTGTTTTAGTAAAACATCCCAGGTAGGCAATCTCAGCCAAGATGGGGCAGGACTGGGGCAAACAGGTGGGCCAGTCTGGAAGAAACTTGTATAATTGCTGCCTACACAATGCATACGCTGGATGAAATTCAGCCCAATGCGGAGAATAAGAATAGGGTTCATCCATCACTTATTTCAAGGGCCTATTTAGGGGTTCATAGATCTCGTGCTTGCATAAGGTAGAATTTCATCCTCTGAGTTTTCACAGAGGCCTCCAAGCTTCAGAACTCACAGCCCAGCACTTTTCACCTGCACTGAAGACGGATGCCCCCTAAATAAATGTAACTGTCGGTGCAATGTGAATAGAACATACACATGGAGAAGTTAAATTGAGAGATTCTCAAGTATGTGATATAACCCAGAGACACTGACACGGCAGGGAGAAGTCTGCTCTGCAGCATTTGCTGAGGCCTCATCTACACTGGTATGTTTTGTCATCCAAAACTGCCTTTTGGTGACTAAACAGTGAGAGCGTTGACGCTGCACTGGGACTTCTGTTGGGAAGAACACCCAGTTATGCAATAAAAACTTCCAGCTTCCTTTATTGTCGACAAAGAGCCAGTGTGGATTCTGCTATTTGGTTTGTCCAGAGAACTGGCTTCCGCCAGTATCCCACAATGCCTGTCCTGATGGCTCTGCTCAGTGTTTTGTGATCTCTGCTGCCATGCTGGCATGCGCCCCTCCCCCCTTTCAAAGCTCTGGGAAGCATCTGACAGCTGAGGGAGCTGCTCCATTTGGGGAACAAACAAAAAGAGCAAGTCATTGGGATGCTCCTGTTCTGCCCTGCTAGGAACCCAGCGGCACGCCGGCTGCTGCTGCAGGGGGAAGGCTGGAGAGACAACTGTGCTGCTCCGACATTCCTCAGCACGGAGAGCTCACACAGCTACTCATGATGCTGTTCCCAGCAGCTGAGGATGCTGTACGAGAACTCAGAGAGAATCCCAAGGAGCACAGGGATCAGCTCTGCCATCCCACAGTGCCGCACCGCAGGATGCTTCCCCACAATGCTTTGCTCTCTCTGTCTGCAGGGGAGTAAGCAATATGGCCACGAAATATCAACAAAGGGAGGCAGAAAAACTTACGGCGACTTTTGCATCTTGACAGCACTTTTGTAGTCAAACCTTCCTGGGGTCGATGTAGCCTGAGAAGCAGTTGGCTTTTAGCTCATGCTGTAGAGCATGGGTTCGCAAACTGGGGGGCGTGAAGAAATTCCGGGAGGGGGGGGGGCGCGAGGCAACTCAGCCTCCCTTCTCAAATTCCCACCCCCCGCCCCAAGTTGTGCTGCTCTTTTTGGTTTTTGGCCCCTGTCAGTTCCTTTTTTTTGTTTTGCTGCTATGGGGGGGGGGGGGCATGAGAGATTCTCAAAAATCAAAAAGGGGGCGTGATGCCAAAAAGTTTGGGAACCACTGCTGCAGAGGCACATGGCTTTAGTCCCTAAGGTTGCAGGTTCAATTCCTCCCTGCAGACGGTTGTCGGCTCTACCAATAGAGCCTTTTTCCTCCTACTCAGACAGCATTTGCATCTCACCTCAAATGACGATATTAAAACCATGTCCTACTTCAGGAGGCCAACTTTTGTTCTCCTTGTCTTTCCACAGCTCCCACCTACTGTTCCCATGTTAACAGGTATGTGCCAACAGGAGTCGTTATTCTACACATTTCAGATGGGAGGCAGAGCGAATTTGCTTCCGTTGAGAGCCCCTGGGCGTTCAAAAATCACAATTAGGCCTGAAATACTCAGGACCTGTCAAAGGATGGAAAGACCATTATGTCAGTGGGCCTGATTCTGGTCTCATTTACGTTGGTCTCTAAAGCCCCGCTTGTGCCTTACCGTGGTCTAAGGGAGAAGGAAATAAAATTCATTGTGTGTCACTGATTGGAAATCAGATTTTCCATGCCAAGGAGGCAAAGGGGGAATCCCATTAAATCCTTCTAGACCCAGGGAAGGAATAAACACGCTGGTGTATTAAGCAGTGGGTGGGGAAGAGGCGGAGCTTAACGGCCTTCCTGGATCTGGGACTGTCACCCAATTTATGAAATCCCTCATTTTTAGTTCTTTAATAAGGTCGACAGCAAGCTTCCGTACTAGAGCTCACAGACTCCTCCCCCATGCTGTACTGTAAACTTGTGTACGTCGGTACCTGCTGTTGGTGCCCCCAGTCGGTACAGCAGGCCTGGGCCCATGGCCACTGAAGTCAGTCGGAGACTTTCCATGGACTTAGCCAGGCCTTGAATCCAGCCTGTAACAAGCCACTTCTATGATGCCAGTTTGACAGGACTGTTGTTTCCTTTCCAGTACGGCTCTAAACGCTAGTCTGGCGAGCGGCGACAGGTGCCAGTTCACACTCCCGCAGCACGCATGTGCGTCGGTAAGTCCTCTCTGCTGGTCTAGTGGGCAGGCCGGTCCAGGAGTCCCAGTGCCACGGTCTCACACGCTGCATTGGTCAGCTCTTCGGTGATAGTCACACAACATCCACCCCCTTGCACATGTTGGCCCCGGAATCCACTTTGCTCGGAAGTCGCTCCTGGAAGAGGGTGTGCGTCAGAGCTTGGCCCGGGGAGTCAAGACTTCTGTGTTCCTCTCCTGTCATGGCAGCTGCCTGGCTGAGGAAACGTGGGCAAACGGTGTCATTGCTTTCAGTAAAGCCTGTAACTAATGTTGAGAATCTGGTCTGAAAGGCACAGGAGAAGGGCCATGTGTTCAACGTTCAAAGGAATCGGCCCTGGCTCTGTTTGTACCCGGCCGATTTCTTCAATTGTTCATCTTTCTCCCAGGGCTCCAACCTGACATCTAGCCAGCTCTCCTCCATCCTCCAATGCTACATCACGGACCCTGCAGCCCCCCTGGACCAAGGGGCATTCCTCTTACTGTTCCAACAAGTCAGCAGAGGAGTGCTGCAAACCGCGCTGAATGAAATCAGTGTGCAGGTAATAACAGCCGCAGCATGAGAAAATGTAGCACAACTTCCTCCTGAGCACGCTGCTGAGCAGCAGTCATAAGATCGTCCGTATTTTACTCTTTTTTCTTTGCGTGTCACTATGATGTTTCCAGGAAGCTGATCTTGTGAGATGTTTCCTAGATACATTTTTAAGGTACAATTCTGCAACACGCTCTTGATACACAGGGTCATAGTAATAGGTGGCTGTTAGGAACAAAGAGGCAACTTATGTGCATGCATAGTGCACGTTGCATGTGATAACACGCCGCGTATGTGCATTTTCCAGTCTTACACAGGCATGTGTTGCAGGGCTGATTCAGTCTCCTGTGTGGAGTGTGATAGCCCTAAAAACACTCTGATTTCTGCATTCAACTTGCTCTTTTCAGACCCTCAGTGACCAGATCACACCAGCCGCCAAAGTCTTCCTGTTGCATGCGGCGTGGGAAGTTCTGAAATCTGAACCCCAAGTGCAAAATGCAGGCTTCCTGGCCTCCTGGTTCCAGGAGACGCTGCATGCCTACCTGACCGCCATCGACAAGAACCTCCTGGACTGCATGAGCCAGCTCCCCATCACTTGCGATGGCCTGGCCACGGTGTAAGTCCAGTCTCATTGTTTATGGGTCAGGGCACAGATGCGAGGCTGCTGCTGATTAACACCGCTGCTACTTTACCTTGTGAGACTGTCGTCGTTATTACACAAACCTGGCTGGTTGTACTGCTGCCACTTATTGTTACTAATTATTGTGATAGCTGTTGGTGATGATAATGATAATGATAATGATAATGATGTGTTGTTATTACATAGATAGCTAGATAGATAGTATGGTAATGGGTAGATAGAGTGGGTGTACAGGGATAGATAATAGATAGATAGGCAGTATGGGGATAGATGGATAGATAGATAGTGTATATGATAAACAGAAAGGGTGTATGGTAATGGATGGATAGAGGGGCTGTATGTGGATGGATGGATGGATGGATGGATAGATAGAGTATATGATAGAAAGGGTGTATAGTAATGGATGGATAGATAGAGGGAGTGTATGGGGATAGATAGATGGGTGGATAGATGGATGGAAGGATAGATGGATAGACAGATAGATGGGATGTAGGGGGATGGATAGATAGATACAGACAGACAGACAGATGAGTGCCTAGCACACACACTATTGAAATGTACCATTCTGAGAACCATCAGGGATCTGTCCAAGACGGATGCGTATCAGTCACGTAACAGGCCTACAGTCCAAAGTAGGGAAATCAATTTTTTTGTCAAAATCCACATTTCTTGGTCAAAGATCATGACAGACCTTACACCAATAAGAAGAAGTCAATCAAAAGATTTTGCGGTGCGTTCAAAAGCTTCTGGCGGTCTAGGTTTGGCCGCCTACTCAGTGCCTCTAAGGCAGAAGCAAAGACCGACAAGAGAGACCTCCAAAGAGGGGGGTGCACCCATTGGATCCTAGATGCGGAGGATCCAATGGAGACTCAGGATACCTGGGCAGCCATCAGACGTTGCCAAGCCCTGAGCCATGTAGGGGAGTGTTGGCTCAGGGCCCCCAGAAGGGGCATGATCTCGGGTGGAAGGGATGGAGCCAGAGGCTAGCCTCCCCTGCCATCCTTCAGCACTACTTGGCTTGTGCCATCCAGGGCTCCAGCAGCAATTTAAAGGGCCCGGGACGCCAACCACGGCCGTTTCCATTGTGATGATGACCAGGATCCGTGGGCCCTTTTAAATTGTCAGGTCCCAGGGCAGCTGCCCTCTTTGCCCCCCCTCCGCCATTGGCCAGCCCTTTGTCATATGGCAGCCAATCAAGATGCCCCCTACCAGCTCCCCTTTATGACCTCAGAAGCTGAGTTGTCAGAAGACGCCCATGAGCAGATCCTCCGCTGGTGGAAATGATCAACTCTCCATGGACTTCAAGGAGCCTTGACAGTTTATACCAGCTGGGGACCTGCTCCCGAGATGGGAGCTGGTGACGGAAGCAAAAGAGAGCCGCGAGAAGGGAAGGCTGGGAAGAGGATAAGGGCCAGAATGGGGTGCAGGAGGAAATGAGAATGGAGATGGCAGCAACACAAGCACGTGTCTGCTGACCACGTGTGGTCCTTAGGTCAATTTCCATCCGACATCCATAGTGTGAAAGGTTTGACTTTTACCCAAGAATGCGGGGGTGGAGAGGGAATGAATGATGAGAAGGATAGAAATGATGAGGTAGCATTTGGCCTCCGTTTGATGGTATCCCTTCTGAATCCCCTTCGTTAGCGTGCAAGCTCTGGACAGTGTGTATTCGCAGATGGACACCAGCACAAGGCAAGTGGTGGCCGACTGGATTGGGAGATTCCTTACAGCCCACGGTAAGTGATCAGCATGTAGAGTCAAACACAGTCCTGGCTAAACTCCACTGACGTCCATGGAGATCTTGGAGGCCGTGTAGACCAATGTTTCCCAAATGGTGTTCAGTGGAACACCAGGGTTCTGCTAAGTGAAAATAAGGTCCCATGAGAAAATTCCATTCCAATAACATTTTATGATTTTAAAAAAAATTAATATTGTGTGATTTTTGTTTTTAAATATGTGCAATTAAACTAAACATTGATCTCATGACTTTGTTTAGCTTTTGTTTATTATTATCCCTACTTATTTGTGGTCTACTTTTTCAGCTCCATAGATTAGGCTGTTATTAGGGGTTCCTCGAAATTCTTTCGAGTTTAAAAGGGTTCCGTGGCCAAATAAAAGTGGGAAACACTGGTGTAGACTAATGAAGCATAAATGAATATGTAAGATCTCTTGTCTGAGGAATGAGGATTATAAAATGTGCTGGTCAAATAATGGAGTAATGGAATAATTATCAAATAATAATATTTACAAAAAGCCGCCCACTTTTGCGATTAACATTATTTGACCATCTGTGCAGCAAAAATATTTCTGCTTTCATCAGCAACACAAATGTAATCCCTCCCCTCTCCCCAGTGTTTTTTTAATCTTTGTTTCCCTTTTCTATGGGCTAACGAGACACAGCGCCCATGCTCACAGAGAAATAAGAGTTTCTTTCTGTGTTGCTCTAGTTTGCCAAAAAAGCTCAGCAAAAGAGTGGATACTAAGCAACTGGAAGAATTTCCGAAACTATGCATCATATAATGCGTTCACTACTTCCTGGAGTGGTTTTGATGGGGTAAGAACGTACTTTGAATGGATTCGTTCATTTAGTTATTTCCACCATGAGGTCGGTTGCAAAATTTGGAGTCCAGAATCAATATCTGAAGGATCATGTTTTGGTTTTCAAAATTCCTTTCGAGTTTTAATTAATAATAATGTTGCAGTAGGTCACTAAGCACATGTCTACAAAGTGCATCAAGGCTATTGCTTGTACCCGGTAGCGTGTCATGCAATTTATCATAGAACAATGCCATCATGTAATAGGATTTGATGCTGCAATTCTGCTCCCTAAGTTAAGTATGTTGCCTGTTAGATTTTAAACTCTTCCGAGCTGGAATTTTCTTTTTCTACATGTCTATAAAGCACCCAGACACTTTTGACAACTCTCTCACTTTATATGAAAGTCAATGGGAGTTTTGCTTATCTATGGACTGTATTAACCAAAGTCTCAGCCAAAGCCCACTGAAGCTGGGAGTCATCTGGTTCTCAGGTTCTAAGTGGGCAGTGCGTGTCCTAAATTTATATCCTAGTTCTTGGCAAGCCAGTCACCAAACTGGAATTTTTCTTGTTTCACACATTGGTTCAACACTTAGGGTACGTCTAGACTACGGGCTTTTGTCGACAGAAGTTTTGTCAACAGATACTATTGACAAAGCTTCTGTCGACAAAGAGCGTCTAGACTACATCCAATTCTGTTGACAAAGCAAGCCGCTTTGTTGACATGACAGTGTAGATGCAATAACGCCTTCTGTCGACAGAACTCTGTCGACAAAAGGCGTTATTCCTTGTAGAATGAGGTTCACAGCTGTCGACAAAACTGCTGAGTTCTGTCGAGGTTATGTCGACAGAACTCAGTGGCAGTGTAGACGCAGGTATGTTTTTGGCGACAAAACCCTATAGTCTAGACGCACCCTTAATGTTTGTGTAACGCTGATGGGCAGAACTGAACCTAGAACCTCTGGAGCATAGCACAGCACAGCTGGCATTCAGCTAAGGCTGTAGCGCAAACTCATTTCTCTCTCTGTAAGTGGGCTTAAGTGCCAATGGCACCTCATGGGACAGTGACCAACGCCCAGTAGGTGTGCGAGCTACATGTGCTCCTAATGCCATGATGCAGAGCTTTAAATCCAACCCATTTATTTCTAGTTTGCAGCCCTGGATGTCCTCACAGCCAGCCAACTAGCACAGCTGACAGCCACTCACAACGTGTTCTCCAACAGCAGCATGGCTGCCAGCATCACCCATGTCCTCAGCACCAGCGATGTCCGCTACCTCGAGGGCTACTTGGACGAGCTATCAACCTTGACCCTGACGCCGCCCTTTGACCACCAAGTGATGTATTCAGTGCTGGAGACGGTTCTAAAAAAGGTCAACGAGAGCTTCCCGGATCTCTGTTCTCCCTCCTTGAAAGACTTGTTTCAGGTTAAACTGAAGATGCTGCTCCCGGTGGCGGATGCAAATATACTGAGCCTCATCCCAACAAAAATAGGCTGCACTGACTTCCAAGAGATGTGAGTATATATGTCCGCTCAGCAACATGGTGCATGATGGGAAAGAAAGTGAGGCAGATGAGCTAGATACATTTAGTATCTCCATAGCAAGTACCAAACTTGAAATGGGATTTTTGTTACCTGAAATCTCCAGGGCCACCCTGTACCCCATCCACATTTGCCTTCTGTCTCCCTTTCAAATGTTCCCTAGCGCATTTTGAAATCGTCCTTGGTTGACCATAGACGCTAGCTATACTCTAACAGCATTTGGGGTTGGTCCTGCTTTGGGCAGGATGTTAGAGTGGATGACTTCTTGAGGTCCCTTCCAACCCTAATCTTCTGTGATTCCATGACCCCTCCTGTCTGAAGAAGCAGTGCCGTCCACGATGGGTTAACCGGCAAAGGTGAAGTCGTTCGGATAAAATGAGAACCAGCTTAAGCCACCAATTGCAACTTGGAATGAACTGGAATCTTTTGGAAGAATGAGTAGTCCTGTGACACCGTAGTTTGTCTACACTACAAGTTTATTTTGAAATAAGTTATTTCGAAATCATAACTCCGGAAATAACAATTTCAAAATAAGCATTATTCCGTTCACGAGCAGGAGGCATTCTTTTGAAATAGCAAGCCCGTTATTGCGAAATAATTTGGAAATAACCGACTTGCTTTTTGGACCATCACCTTGTTATTTCGAAATAATCTTGTGGTGTAGACAGGCCCTGAGAGATTAACAACAATATATAGCATCATGAGCTTTCATGGGCAAAACCCACTTCATCAGATGAGCTGGGGTGGAAGTAACAGAAATCAAGATATTTATAACATTAAAAAAAGTACTTGTCAATTGTAGGGTAGGGCTAAAGAGACTAATTAAGTGGGCAGGGAGTGTCACATTCTTACTTTTGGTGTAAAAATGCAGTTGTTAGAGGCAGGAGAGTGTGCTTTATGATGTGACATCCAGTTAATGTCTTTGTTCAAGCCCAGGGAAACATTGTGAAATCTGTAGATGAATACCAATCTCTGTACTTGGCTGGTGAAATTCCTTAGTAGAAGAATGGCTACGTTTAAATCCATGGCTGAGTGCTCAGGCATTTTTCAAGATGGAATTTTTCACGTGCCTTTTTCCTTTCAAGTTCTGGCAGGAAATAAAGTGGCAACACCAAGAACAGGGCTGTTCTTTCCGTGCCTGGTTCTCCTCTTGCCTTGGTATCCACCACGAGTAGTTCCATGGAAGGGACTGGAACTTCGCTGGTGTAAAATCACTGTAATCAAGAGCAGATTCCATCTTCCTGAGCGGGCAAAGCCAGGAAAGATGCCCTCACCAGAGCTGCAGACCAAAGAAGTTCAGTTTAGCCTCAGATCAGCAGTTTAGTTTGCCCCTTCTCTAACAGCCTGTTGGGTCTTCCGGTCATCGTGGGCAGATCAGAGGAAAAGGATGCATCATTTATTTCCGAGGCAACAATTTGCAAGTTACTAACAACTTGATAAAAGGGCCAGGAAAAGCTGGAAGTCTCTTAGATTTCCAGGCTGGAAATTCTGGTCTGGAAGGATTATGGGAGTGACGGAGGATGATTCTGACTTGGGACCTCAAAAGCATGTTTCATTTTGTTTACCTTCCAGCTACAAGGGATTGGATTCTGTGCACAGTACGTTAGACCCCGACACCCAGAAAGCCGTATACCATGCCCGACTGAATTTTCTCAATGGACAGGTGGCAAAAGAAGGTACTTTGTTACTGTCTTTAGTTTCTTCTACCATTTTCTCAGCGTCTTAATGCTCAAGTCGTACCCTACAATTCTGGGATGTCTTCTCCCCATGCCTTTGTCTGTTCCATAGCTGTCATCCTTGGAAGTGGGAAAATGCAGGAGGACTCAAAGGGCACCCAACAGCCCAGTGCCACAATTTTCAATGAACTCCAGTTTCCTGGCCCTCTGCTCTAACTACTAGTCCGTAATGTCACCCTGAACTGTATTGCAAAGCCCACCTGAATGGGAGATGTCTAGGATCAGTTAAGAGCTATGATTATAGCTCTGTTGCTAACTTCTGTCCTTTGGAACCGGAGTTACTTTTCCCATTTAGTTTTGGCTGCTTGGCACAACTGATCACCTGACTTGTTACAAACTTCCCCCTTGTCTTTTTGCTGATGAATGGCGCTGTTACCATCTGTCTGATCAGTTTCCATGTCTCTTGCAGGAGTAGCTTGTACAGTCACGTCTGTCAACAGCAGGAATTGGTTGCAGGAAAACTTTGGGTTCTCCAGCGTCTATGCTGACTACAGTGATTTCATCCGGCTTTTTCCTGCCTTTAATGGGGTAAGTACGATCCCAGCCACAATTCCCACCAGTGTTAAGATTTCATCTGCAAGGTGAAATTCACTCTGGGGCAAAGAACCAGCACTAAAACGAGATTCACAGATGTCCCACTCAGCTCAGGCATAGCATGGACACCAAGTGGTACACAACAGGGATAAATGCTTCTCCCACCCCATAAACATTTACACGATATGAAAAAAATGTACCATTCTAAATTGGGATAATGTAATCAAAATCTTCAGAATGTTCAGGAGAAAAAAATTTAAGAAATGGGTGCAAAGTCAATCTAAACAATTCATATTGATAATTTTCCAGAAGTGTCATTTCAATTTGGAGTACGTTCACGCCCCCCCCCCCCCTCTTTTTTTTCTAGAATCAGCTTAACTTTTAAAACAGAACGTTGCTTCCAACCACAAACCTAGATGTTTTCATTTTGGAAATATCCAAACAAAATGCTTCCATGATTTAGAAACGTTTCCAAAAATTGTTGAAAATTCCACAAAACTGACCAGTTACTGTGGAAAGTTTTGGTTTTGATGAATCAGCAATTAAAGAAAACATTTTGTTGAAAATTCTGACCCGTTCTCATGGTTTTGTTGATGCTGGTGAATATACCCTTTTGAATGTTCATTCACAGGTGGCAGAAGGACCACAGCTGATGAAATTATGTTTATTAGGGGAATAAAATTAATTCCAAATGTAGCCCTTTTCTGGTTCAGAATCCAACCAAATGTCATTCGAGTATGTTCATAACACATACGTGACAAACAACTGATATGAATAATTTCCAGCTATGTGTTATTCAGGAATTCTTCACATCAGTTGTTTGCTGTTTGTAAGTTATTGTGTGTGGACGGTCCCTAAAGTCACATGGCTTTATTAGTGTTCCCTGATTGGATGAATGAAACTTTTCAGGCTAGATTCTAATGACTCAAGAAGTCTGCACTTTGAATGGGTGCATGAATGTTTGTGTTGAAATTAATGAAACTTGCAGCTGTTTCAATAACCAACACGCCACCAAACACTAATAAATAGTACGTACATCATGGTGAGTGGCGTTCATTGTTTTGAGAGACAAAAATACTGATAAATACATTTTAAAACTTTTCTGGCTCTCTGGGTGACTCGGAATTTATACAGTTCAACTCTGGATTCCTTTTCTTTTAGTATGAGGTGACGGATTTGTTAACTGCGACACACCTGGCAAAGCTGGTTGTCATTTCCAGCATCCTAACTGACAGCAGCAGGCTCAGTGCGAAGACTGATGCCACCAACGTGATGAACACCTTCCAGAGCAGAAATGTATCTGACCTGCAGACCTTCCTGTATGAGGTCAATGTGCTCGCAGCACAGGTAAGAGAGTTTCCTTTGGCCATGGGTGCTACAAGCGATGGGCCTGATTCCGTAACCTTTGCTCACATCAGGCCTGATTGTCTCATACACCCCAGCCTCTCTGCATTTCTGACAGTGAAGTGGCCCTAAACTGAGTGTTTATGCAAATCAGATCAATTGCATAGCAATGACTCATGCAACTAGTCCCACTGCTAGTCAGTATGCTTGAAGGTTGTGGATTCTGTCCCTAAAAGGGCATGTTTCATAGCCCCATGTGATGTGGCCTAGAACAGCAAGAGACATCTAAGTGACTGATACTCATTTAATTGGCCGTATCTTTATGCCATTACATATAAGGATCAGTTAATGGATTGCAGCGGGAAGCAGAAAACTACCATTTGACTAGCATGAGATGAGCTCAATAACAAATTGGAACTGGCTTCTAAGGCGTTGTCTACATTGGCATGTTTTGTCACCAAACCCTGGCTTTTGTTGATAAAACAGTGAGAGCGTTTATATGGCAATGTGACTTTTGTCAGGAAAAACACCGACTTCCAGCCCTGGGAGAGACTTTTGTCTTTTCCCCTCCCTTTGTCATCAACAAAGAGCCAATGTGAACTTTGCTGTTTGTTTTGTCCACAGAACTGGCTTCTGCCAGTATCCCACAATGCCTGCCCTGATGGCTCTGCTCAGTGTTCTGTGATCTCTGCTGCCCTGCAGCATGTGCCCCTCCCCTTTCAAAGCCCTGGGAAGTTTCTGATAGCTGAGGGAGCTGCTCCGTTTGGGGAACAAACAAAGAGCAAATCATTAGAAAGCTCCTGTTCTGCCCTGCTAGGAACCCAGCAACAGAAAGGCTGCTCCTACAGAGGGAGAGCTGGAGAGACGGTTGTGCTGTTTTGACATTCCTCAGAACAGAGAGCTTGCAGAGCTACAAGGAAATCCCAAGAAGCACAGGGATCAGCCATGCCTTCCCACAACACTGCCCTGTGGGATGTTTACCCACAATGCTTTGCTCTATCTGCCAACAGGGGAGCTGGCAATGTGGCCATGAAATGTCATCAATGGGAGGCAGAAAAAACAGTTTGACCAGTTTTCACTTTTGGTGACATTTGCCTGTTGACAGTGCTTTTGTCACCAAACCTTCCCAATGTAGACACAGCCCAAGAGTGAGGCTGTTTCTGATAGATCAGGAGAATCAGAGTCACTAGAAATCTTAGTCATGGAGTGACAAGCCCCAGTAGAAATGGTCCAGAGATACGGTCATGCAAAACTGCTAAGTGGAAGGATTCCATGATCTGTCCTAGCTCACTTCCTCCTCATGCAATTCTACGAGTTTGTGCTCTGAGTCCTTCTCTAATAGTTGCAACTGTGTGTGTAAAACTATGGGGCTGATTGATGCTGGTGTAATTGTGGGCAGTCTGAAACCAGGGCATGCACTTTTTGAATGCTTCAATATCTTTGATATAGGTGAGAGGATTATTCTAAGAGGGGTGGTTGAGATTCTGTGGCCTGCACTGTGCAGGGGGTCAGACTAGATGATCATAATGGTCCCTTCTGACCTTAAAGTCTATGAATCTATGAATCTATGAAACCCGTCACCTATGCACACCTGCCACAGAATTCAGGAGCCATTTGGACAAAACGAGATTTACAAGTATCACTGCTGTTGCCTCCATGCCCAAGAGACAGCATGGCCAAAAGCAAGTGAAGCAGGTGTGTGCACGCTCACACTCAAGTATCTAAAAGGGCGTGATGAGGAGGAGGGAGAAAAATTGTTCTCCTTGATCTCTGAGAACAGGACAAGAAGCAAGGGGCTTAAATTGCAGCAAGGGAGGTTGAGGCTGGACATTAGGAAAAACTTCCTAACTGTCAGGGTGTTTAAACACTGGAATAAATTGCCCAGGGAAATTGTGGAATCTCCATCTCTGGAGATATTTAAGAGCAGGTTAGACAGACACCTGTTAGGGATGATCTAGATGATGCTTAGTCCTGCCGTGAGGGCAGGGGATTGGACTCGATGACCTCTTTAGGTCCCATCCAGTTCTATGATTCTATGAATTATTCCCGAGTATAAAGAGAAGCTGTTGTCTAAGAATCAGCCTCTGAATCTGCTGAATGCAGTATCATTTCCCAGGTTTACATTGGAAAAAATCTATCCATATTTCAAAGCATTTTAAGACCAATTTTCTGCACTCCCATGAAAATGCAGATTTTTCATGGTTATAAATGAGTGAGATTTATATATAGAAGCACTGGAAGTTTTAGGCTATGACTACACAGCAACATTATTAAAACATAGTCCTGGTCTACACCGCCGGCAGTTATTTCTACACAATGTCAAAATACCGTCAAGCTGGAGGACTTCGTACTCTGACTCTTGTAACCCTCACTGCGCAAGGATTTCGAAATAAGTGATCGATTTCGAAATAAGAGCTTTGTAGACAGCACCAAAACTCGAAATAAGCGATTTCAGAATAAGCTACACAGTTGACGTAGCTCAGTCTGCATAGCTTGTTTCTAGTTAAGCCCTGCTGTTCTGACGCGCCTTTAGAGTCTTCCAACACAATGTTGTAGAAACAGATGAACCAGGCAATTCTAAGAAACTGGAACACTAAAAGTGTGTGAAAAATCAAATTAATCAGCCAGACATGAGACATAGGGCCCGGTTCTGTTTCACAGAAATCAATAGCAAAATCTTCCATAGACTTCGGCGGGAACAACATCACACTGACGTAAAAGGTCTGGAAACAGTGCTGTACTTCCATTGCATTGACGTACGTGCCTCACTTTCATAGTCTCCAACCCATTTCTCCCTAGATGAACATAGTGAACATAACCAACGTCAGTGTCCGGGAGGTGATGCTAGAGGGGATTTTCCAGATCCTGAAGCCACATTTTGCCTCCATGACAACAGCTGGTTTAGAATCCTGGTTCAATGGCACATTGACCTTGTATCTCGCCTCCATCACCCCGGAGGAGCTGAGGGCTCTCCCAGTTCGAGCGAACTGCACACAGCTACAGACAATGTGAGTCAGAGACCAACTCGCCGGCTTCTTTCATGGGAGACCACCAATGAGCGTGGGAGGGAAAGCTGGGAGATGGGGATGATTGTGTGATTGGGAGGAGAAGATGAGAGACGTGAGCTTGCCGGGCCAGTATATTAAAACGAGTCTGGCCCCACGTACTGGGTGGTTCCGTTAGCTCGAAAACCACCGCACATAATTGCAGCCAACTATGATCACCATTGGTTTCTCTTGCAGCGTTAAAGGCTTGGACGATGCCTTTGACCAGATGGCAATGGAAACAAAGACAAGTGTCACCCAGTGGATTGTCAGGTCCCTGCTACAAATAGGTCTGTCTCCCCCTCTTTCCTGGTTTGTTGAGACGAGTGATGCTCTTGAATATGTTGGCTCAAGAAGCCATAGGGAAGTCTCCCGAGAACGGTGGCATTTCAGTAGCTTCTTGGGAATGATGGAGGAATGGCAAATGGCTAGGACTTCAGTTTTATGGTTATTCAAGATCTCACGGCAACTTTCACAGGGATAGTGTCCTGGTGGGATGATCAGATAGCAAGTGTGAAAAATTGGGACTGGAGGAGGAGTAAGAGTTGCCTCTAGAAGACAAAGCCCTTCATATTGGGACTGTCCTGATAATATCGGGATGTCTCATCGCCCTACGTCCTGCAAATTCCAGTACAAGGAAACCAATTCTACATTCACCGCAGAGTTTCAACCAGATGTAAAATTCTTCACTTCATGTCCTACATGGACAGGCAAACTTTCAGTATGTTATTAAGCAATTACCATACCCCAGAAGCAGCTGCATTTCCTGCTGATGACATGATTTACACAGAAAGAGAACTTTGGGATCCTTTTGGGTGAAAACTCCTTTAGAGCATGTCTACACTACAGCATTATTTCAAAATATCTAATTTCAAAATAGTTAATTCGAAATAGCTTATTTCGAAATAACGCGTCTACACACAGAATGCATTTCGAAATAGCGTTTTTCTATTTTGAAATAGCATGTCCACACTGAGTGGACATTGAATCACAATTAAGGACAATTAAGACTGGTTGGAACCAGTTCCAGCAGGGCATCGGGTCAGAAGTTGCCTTTTGGCCAGGGCGGCCAGCAGGGCACCCTGGGAAGGGCTGAAGGCCTCCTATTTCGAAATAAGCATCTACACAGTGCTTATTTCGAAATACGCACTATTCGTCATGGAATGAGGTTTACCAATTTTGAAATAAGCCCTCCGCTATTTCAAATTAATTTTGAAATAACGGAATGGCTGTGTAGACGCTAAGATACTTATTTCGAAATAACGGCTGTTATTTCGAAATAACTTTGCTGTGTAGACAAACCCTTAGAAATACAGTTTGTTATATCATTATGATTGCAGGTATTCCAGGAGTGTCTAACGACTCAGGCTCACATTTTATAAGACACTGTACAAACGAAACATAGAAGACAGTACAGAACTTGTCCTGGAGCGCTAACACACTGAAAGACTCAGAGGGATAGCCGTGTTAATCTGTAACTGAAAACAACTTAAAAAACAACAAATAGTCCTGCAACACGTTAGAGGCTAAAAAAAAATGTAGATGGTATCATGAGTTTTCGCGGGCACAACCCATTTCTTCAGATGAATGGAGTTACGGGGTCCAGGTTGCAAAATAAATAGCAGAGGAAGACAGGGAATGGGGAGGGAAAGAGAAGGAAAAAATGGGGGAAAAATTGTCAATTAGAGTGCCTGTGCTAAATGAAGCTGATAGAATGGGTTCTGAGTACTCTAAAGTACCTGGTGCTTGGCTTTTTATGTCATTAGGATGTGGAATGTAGAGGGTAATCCAGTTAAGGTCTTTGTTAAAGCCTCTGTTGCAGGTACCAAACTTGTAAATGAAATTAAGTTCTGCAACTTCTCTTTCAAGCTGGTCACATCACGGGCACAGTAGCTGTTCAGAGCGAGGGTGTGCACATTTCTAGCCCTATTCCTAACACTTGTCATTAGGCCTGGCTGCCCCATATTGCCCCTTGCAGGAAAAGTGTAGCACCAGTTGTCCGAGTTTCTTTCCCCCGAGGTGGGTGTCCCTGGCTCGTCATGCATCGTTCTGAGCTGGAGGATGGCTTAGCCCTCGGGTCAAGTGATAAACACATGTAATCCCATATTGGGAGCATGCACACAACAAGCTAGTGCCTGGTAGATCCAGACCCCTTGCTCAACATGAGCTAAATCTGTGAGTAAGCAAGCCCTTACATGCAAATGGTTTTATTTTTTACTCTTGATTGATAGGTGCTTTAGAATGCAAGGCCACTGAAAACTGGATGACCCTTAGTTTCCGAAGATTCAAGACCATAGCTAACCTGACCGACTTCTTTGCTCTCGACAGCAATTTTACCGGGGTGAGAATGTTGGTTTGGACTTCTAGGATCATGTTACTGCTTTGGAGGAACCACATTGCTATCCTGCTTTGACACGCGTGTTCAAATCACAACTGAGTCATAGAGTACAAAGGAGGAGCCGCGTAAGCGCACACAGGGTGAAATCCTGAAGTCAATGGGAGTTTTGCACTTGACCTAAATAGAGCCTGGATGTCCCCATACGGCATGGAAAGTATTCCTGCCCTAAAGTAGAAGCCTGAGATGAATTTCTGGTTTATGAAGTTTCATTGATCGAAATGATCTTTGGTGGTTTTACTCGTCGTAGCATCATCTAGACCTCCTTGATGAGGGCAGATGCCCTTGTGGCTAAAGAACTGAACTGAGACTCAAACGATTTGGGTTCGGTACCTAACTCTCTCACACAGCCCCTGTGTGGCCTCGGGCAGTCTGTCTCAGTTGCTCGCCTGTAATACGGGGATTGCGATACTGCTCTGGTCTGTCTTGTCTAGTTAGAGGTGGGGTGGGTCAGATCCAACTCGCCATGCCTTTGGATCCTGCCTGCGGCCCGCTGGGAACCTCAGGCAGGTTTTCGGCCAATGGGAGCAGTGACAATTGTATTGAGGGCGGGACAAATGCGCAAAGATTCCGCCCCTCTCCCTGGGCGCATGGTGCAGAGAGGCACATGGCTCACGCAGCCAGCTGCTTTGAGCAGACTGGCAGCGGCAGCCCCACCTCCTCCCGTACCCCAACCCCCTGCCCCAGGCCACCACCCAAACCCTCTGCACCCCTCTACTCCCTGCCCCCAGTCACAATTCCTTCCCAGACCCTGCACCCTAATCCTCTGCCCCAGGTCATAACCCAACCCCCTGCACCTCTGCCTGCACCCCTATCCCAGATCACAACCCCTCCTTCAATCAAGATGCCTCTCAACCCCACATCCCCTCCTGCACCCCAGTCCCATGCCCCAAGCTCCCTTCTGCACCCAACCTCCCTCCAGAGAAAAGCATGGCCCTTGACCACTTACCAAAATCTTGCAGTGACCCCCATCAAAAATGATTGCCCACCTCTACATCAGGGGTGGGCAATCATTTTTGATGGGGGTCACTGCATGTACAGGGCCCAACCCAGCGGGGGTCCTGATCTCCGCTGAGGCTCCAGGGTGCTACCCTATTACAGACGATCAGCAGCCTGCTTGTGAGAGCATAGATAGCGCAGAACCATGTCTGCTTTGGGATGAAGCGCAAGGGAGATGAACTCTATTGTGCCTCTCCTGGAAAGGCCAAAGAACACCGCCCAGCCCTGGACACTCTCTCTGTTGCAGATGGCGCATCTCCAGGAGCTGACTGCGGGGCAGATGGCTCAGCTGACCCTGACGCAAGAGGTGTTCCTCTCCGTCACCAACATTGAACGCGTCTTTGACAGACTCGCGGAGATGCCAGGACCCAAGGGGCTGGCGGCCTATTGGGACGCGTTTAATATCGCCTACGAGGAGGTACCCATGGGGGCGCAGGTCTCTCCGTGGGGCTGTGCTGGGGGTTGGAAGCAACATGTCCAGTGGTGGACCAGCAGGATCGTAGACGCATGAAATTAAAAAGTGCAGTAGGGGAGCTCATGGCGTTCTGGGATGATGGGGGAGATTCAGCTATTGATCGTGAGAGCTGGGATTGGCCAAGGCTGCGCTAAGGCCATTCCAAGAAGTCCTGCCCCTTCCTACTTGAATGACAACTAGAGGAATCCCCAGCTAGCATGGGTGCCGGAACTAGGGATGTAGGGGGGCTGCAGCACCCCCTGGTGTGAAGTAGTTTCTAGTATAGATTCAGTTCACACGTTGGTTCAATATCTCTCAGCACCCCCTGCCATGCACCCTGTTCCAGCACCCCGGCCACTCAACGTGCATAGGTCTGACTGTATGCACTTTCCAGGAGCTGTCGATTGACAGCAGCTGACGATTTGACCCTACTTGTCTTTGGCTCGGGCTGGTTTATTGTCTCTCACACCCAGCTGTTTCTGGGTGCTCCATTTCTAACCATTCGTGGAGGCCCCTGTCACCCCATTAGCAAATCGGGGCCTTTCCCCTCCTCCTCGGTAAACCTAATACCTTTCATCAGGCCACTGGAAGAAAGAGAGAGTCTCAGACAGCGAGACTCAGGCTCACCAGGTCTCTGCCTCAGGTAAGCTCCGCATTGCGCAGACCTGGCTGCGGGTGGGGTGGGGGGAGAGGGAGCAAAGGGATAGCTTTGTGAGCTCCTTCCCAGTCCCGTGAATGGACTAGCTTTGTACCAGAAGCCGATGTCTTTCGCTTTCGACTTCCCTGTGGAAAAGGAGAGAAGAAAGTGGAGAGAAAGCACATGGCATCAGCCGGTATCAAGCTAGTTTCTGACTAAAGAAATCACCTTTTGAAGGGTTCCTTTGGGGGCTTTTTACGTTTAAATGAAAAGAGAATCCCTTCTGGAACTCAGCCGGCCTCACCTTGTTTGTCGATATAGCAGAGATCCCGTAACACGGTCGTTCGCTCCTTCCAGGCCAAGGACGGAGCGCACACAACTCCCCTAAGAAGCATTAGGAGCTGGGGGCACTTCATAGCCTGGTCACTTTCAGTCTACCTTCGGGCCCGATCCTGCAAGGAGCTCAGGGCTTCCTGAGAGGCAGCTGATCCCCATGGGTTTGTCTACACCATACACTAATACCAGGATCTGACTCCGGTTTGAGCCCTCTTTCTGTCCACACGCAAATGGGTCTAATGCAGGTCAGCCAGGCTCCCCGAAGGAGCCTGCCAGGGAAGCAAGTCAGAGTCCGTGACTCAAGCTGAATCCCTGTCACTTTGCAGCACAGCTGCAGGCAAGGCCCAGACCCAAGGCAGAAGGGCTGCGGAGTGCGCTATGGCTGCGTTAGGACGATGCCGTGTGGATGCTTGAGCACCGCCTTGGAAACACCAACACTGCAAGCCTGGGCCCCACAGTGTAGATCCACCCTGGGCCCCTGGGCAAGATGGGGATGGAGCCTGGCTCTGTGCTCCTAGAAGGGGCGGGGCCTCAGGTGGAAGGGGCGGGGTCAACGCTGCCTGGAGTTCAGCACTCCAGTGGCCATTTAAAGGGCTGGGGGCTCGGGGCCTCTTTGAATTACCCAGCCCTAGGGCACCTCCCTCCTCTGCCCCTCTGTCAGCAGCCCTGACCCGGTGAGAGCTGGAGCTAGGGCTAGGCACTATGCAGGCGGGGAGCCTCAATTTTCGTTTTCTAACCCAACACTCCCTGGAGGATTTTCTGGGTGGGATCAACCCGTCATAGCACAAACAACACCCCTGGATTTTTACCTGGCAAAGACCTTCCTGCAGAGAGCGATCAAACCAATGGCATGCCTTCCCCCACACCGCTTCTTGGGGTTCAATCGTAAAATAAGCATTGTTTTTTTATCAACATTTTACATTTCAATGAAAGAAAAATCCCTCCACACGATACTCTTGAGATTATCCCGTTTTTCCACCAGCTCTACCATCTGCTATGTCTGCCATCTTGGTTAGTGCCTGACTGATTTAGTGCCACTTGGGCAACACAATATCTAGAACAGAAACTCCCTTAGCATGGCTGACCCAAAACTACCAGTGATTTGTACAGGAAAAAGGTCCACCCTAAGTGAGCTTCAAGTGCCACATGCGTTACTAACCTCCCAGAGCACCACAGCATCTTTTGTTCGATGTTGCTTCAGAGCCACCCAATTTCAATGGCGATATTTTAAAGCAGGGCGAGTACAAGAGGTTTGGTTTCCCGATGGAGAGTGCATTTCCAAATGGCCATCTCAGGCTAATTCTGGCTTCTTGAGCCTGGGTGTCCAGAATAATCTCTAGAAACTTGATCTCGGACTTGAATATATTTAGCACAGTTCCAGGATAGGGGTAAGATGTCCAAGTGCCACCAACAGTTATAGAATCTGTGCCTCTAATCTTCTGTGACTTCTTTAGGAAACAGCTCTCCAAGAAGCATCAGCATTTAAGAAATCGAAATTGGATCTCTGAGCAACTTCCGCTTCTGAAACCATGTTTTCACTCCACGGAAGATCGACACTGCAGCGATCGATCTTCTGGAGTTTGATTTAGCGGGTCTAGTAAAGACCCACTAAGTTGAACTCAGAGGGCCCCCTTGTCAGCAGCCGATACTCCTGCTCCTGCCATCAGCCTTTGCTGCCATCAACCTCCTGCTGTGGGGAGAAACTTGAATTAAGGCATGGCAACTTCAGTTAAGTAATTAATGTAGCTGGAGTTGTGTGTCTTAATTTGACCTTCCCCTTTAGTGTAGACCTTGCCTAAGAATAGGAAGTAGATGGCCAAGAGACTTTTTCATCTAAAAACAGAAACTGGACAAGAAAGGAATACTTGTATTTTTCAAATTCCCACACAGAGCTTAATGATTGTGTTTCCTGTCCCTTGTGTAGCCTCCTGTCCTCGTGCTCAATATCTCGATGGAAGTGAAGCACACCATGCTGGCTAGAACAATGGAGCAGCTGCGCATTGCACTCCCCACATTCACAGATGCTGAATATGACCTGTGGTTTAAGAAAAGACTCGTGGTGGTTCTGCCCAGCATGAAAGCTGATGTTCTTCACAACATCCCTATCAACGTGTCCTGCAGCGCCTACAAGTCTCTGTGAGTCATAGGCTCCTTTTTCACACCCTTTCATTTCTTGAGCCTAGAGTTTTGTAAGCAGACAACTTGGTGCTGTAGATTCTAGTAGTGGGTGAATCCCAAGAGGAGCCGATGGTGCCATAGTCACAAAACAAGACTGGGGCTACATCGAGACTGCAATCTTCTTTAGGAAGAAGCTTTTCTGGAAGAGATCTTCCAGAAATTTTCTTTCGAAAGAGAGCATCTACACAGCAAAAGCGCAACGAAAAAGCGATGTGCTTTTTCGAAAGATAGCGTCCACATTAATTGGATGCTATCACACATTTCAGTTGTGATTTGTCTGGATGGAGTGGCCACCAAGGCACCTGTGTTATCTCCTGGAGGCCTTTGCTTTTGAAAGAACTCCGTCTTCTCCGTCCACACACACCTTTTTCTGAAAAAGCTTTCTTGGAAAAAGGCTTCTTCCTCGTAGAATGAGGTTTACCGCCGTTGGAAAAACCCCTCCGTTCTTTTGATTTTTTGTCAAAAGAACTCAATGGCAGTGTGGATACAAGAATTGTTTTTCTGGAAAAATGCTGCAGTGTAGCCACACCCTGGGAGTCTTTTACTCCCAGCTGTAGCCCAAACTTGACACGCACGTGGACGGCTCATTTTGTCAGGAGATGATCCTGCAAGCAGCCACATTCTGATCTTAAATGGGTCCGAATTTCAGCTTGGTCCAGGGGTGTTTAGAAGCATGACTTTAGTTTGAACCCGCCTGCAGGGTGAAATACTGCCTCTGCTGAAGTCAATGGGACAGCTCCCATGGATTTCATGCCTGGCTTTTTATTGTAATTGTGAAAGGCAGGCAGACCAAGCCAGCACTGCAGTGTTTCATTTCAGCCAGAAAGGGATTTAGGGGCCATAGTGGACGAAGGATGTTAAAGACTAGTCGACTATCCGATAAGCATTTGCTTATTGGATAGTTTTTTGATTAGTTGACGAGTCGATAGGCACTTCTGCATTCCTCCTTTGAAATGTACAAGAGCTCCCACTGGGGCTCTCGTACATTTCAAAGGAGGAATGTGGAACTCCGCGTATACCCTGGGGCCCGCGGGAAATCCCGCTGACTCCGGGCTGCACACACACAGGTGCCTTCTTTGAAATGCACAAGAATCCCCAGCAGGGGCCTCTTGTGCATTTCAAAGCCATGGAGCCCGGAGTCAGCGGGGAGACTCACAGTCCCCTGCTGATCCCAGGCTCCATGCTATGCTGCATGCCACTAGGAGCCTGGAGTCAGTTGGGGAGTCCCCAGTTGATCCCGGGCTCCCTGCAGCTTCCCCTTTCAATCGTGCAGATGCGTGGTTCAAAGGGACTGCCGCTGAACAGCTGATCCACGGAACACCCTCCATGCTACACTGCATGCTGCTAGGAGCTTGGGGTCAGCTGACCCTGGGCTTCTAGTGGCATGCAGCGTAGAATGGAGCCTGTGGTCAGCAGGGGACTGTGAGTCCCCCGCTGTTCCCGGGCTCCATGTCTTTAAAATGCATAAGAGGCCCCTGCTGGGGTCTCTTGTGCATTTCAGAGAAGGCACCCGCATGCAGCCTGGAGTCAGCGGGACTTCCTGCTGGCCCTGGGCTATATGCGGCGTTCCGCATTCCTCCTTTGAAATGTACGAGAGCCCCAGTGGGAGCTCTTGTACATTTCAAAGGAGGAATGCGGAAGTGCCTCTCGACTAGTTGACTAGTCAATTAGCCACATTTTAACATCCTTATAGTGGACCACAAGCTAAACATATGTCAACTGTTGTAAAAAAACCAAACATCATTCTCAGCTGCATTAACAGGAATGTTGTGAGCAAGACACGAGAAGTCATTCTTCTTGCTCTACTCTCTGGTGATTAGGCCTCAGTTGGAGTAGTGTGTCCAGTTCTGGGCACCGCATTTCAAGAAAGATGTGGAGAAATTAGAGAAGGTCCGGAGAAGTGCAACAAAAATGATTAAAGGTCAAGAAAACTTGAGCTATGGGGACGACTGAAAGATTTGGGATTGTTTAGTTTACAAAAGAGAAGACTGAGAGGGGACATGAGAGCAGTTTCCAGTACCTTAAAGGGTGTTACAAGGGGGAGGGAGAAAAGGTATTCTCCTTGGCCTCTGATGACAGGACAAGAAGCAATGGACTTAAATTGCAGCAAGGAAGGTTTAGTTGGACGTTAGGAAAAACTTCCTGCCTGCCAGGGTGGTGAAACACTGGAATAAATTGCCTAGGAAGGTTGTGGAGTCTCCATCTCTGGAGATATTGAAGAGCAGGTGATTTAGATGGTTCTTGGTCCTGCCGTGACGGCAGGGGACTGGACTCGATAACCTCCCGAGGTCCCTTCCAGTTCTAGTGTTCTAGGATTCTGTGAACCAGACTCGGTTGGCTCCAGAACCTCCTTGGCTCACTCACAGGGTTTTTTTATACTATAGAATTGCTGGGATCAACACCGGCTTCTCTGACGTTCCTGAGGATGGCAAGAGGGACGTGTATCACTACATCGTGTCTTTTCTAACACAGACATCTCAGGACACCGGTAAGGGCTCCCAAAGGAGCTATTTTTTCAGAGTTCCCTTCAGGCATGCTCTATCTGCCTGCGTTGTGCTTTTTACAACACTGCTAACCAAAGCACATGCCCCTGTTGGAAGGGCACCATCACCTCCAGACTGCTTGCTGGACAGGAAGGCCTCATGCATGTCTTCCGTTATGAGGCTCCCGAGAGCCCAACATAAGACTACAGCCTGGAGCACCATTTGGGAGTGATTTGGGAGCCCCCAGGTTGTGAAGCAAAAGGCTACGGGTGTTTGTGCTGAGCAGGTTTCTGGGGAGATGAGGCTAGCCATTATAAGCTCTACCTGTCAATCTACCAGGCCAGAAGGAAGTGCCTGGTTGAGGCTTTTAAGAGCATGTAGCTTTCAGTCCCTTCCTCTCTCTGCCAAGTATGGGAAGAAAAAGGAAACTGAGCCGAGCTCCGACTCGTTTTCAACTCCCGTCACACGGCAGAAGAGCTGTCTCTGTGCAAACGCCACGCAGTGACTGGGCACAGCAGATGTGTCCAATTAGCAGAGCTCCGTGCTGGGGGGGCGTCTCACAGCGGAGAGCCGACACTGATGAGACTCGCGTCTGGATCCTTGTAGTCCGTGGAGAGCTGAGCGTTCACCAAGCGAGATTCCACTAGTGCTGAGGGCTGCCTGCGGGAGGCTAATCCTAGCTCCGCCCCTTCTATCTGATGCCTCGCCCCCAAGGAGCTGGCTTCCCCTCCTCTCCCCCTTGTCCAGGGACCCAATGAGTCTGTCGGCTCCACTGCTGGTCTGCACAATTTGCAGCCTTCCTGCTCGCAGAATCAAACTCAAACACGGTATCCCACGTAAAGCCTATTTAAATCAACGGCCTCACGTCTTTCCGTTGACTTCCCCGGCCAGGGATCAGGTCTCAGTGCCTAGAGTGGAGTTTTTAGTGGGCCGTCCTCATTCAAGCCAGTGACTGGTGATAGAGTCTCTCTCACTGTAACACGGGCAGCAATGAACGTGCCGATTAACACTGACTGTTCCATTCAACTCTCCCCGTCCGTGCCTTTTCCTGTATCCTCCATGCAGGGGCTGCCTGCTATCCCAGGGCGTCCGCTAGAGACTGGCTAGTCGAATACTTGGGGAAATTCTCTATGGAAGCATCTTACGCTCAGTTGGTCTCATTCTTCCCCCAGCCCTTGGATGCGGTAAGTCTTTTGGGGCGTGTCTGCCAGCCGCGTGTTTTCAGGGGAGGAGAGGCGACGGGTCTCCAAAATGAAAGCGTTGGGTTTGCGTTAATACGCGTCCGTGTGGTTTGTCGTTTTCCAGTACACGGTTCTGGACCTCCTGACCCCCGCTCAGATTGGGGACATGATGGTACAGTCGGACACACTGACCAGGATGGACCTAGCAGCCCGGCTCCTTCAGTTCTTCCAACAGAGCACACCTGAGGATGCTCAGATGATTCTGAGGAAATTCACAGAGGCCGCGCTCAGGGTAGGCTTTCCTCAGGTCCTCTTTGAGATCGACTTGGCGGCAGCTGTTTCCCATCCCGACTTATGCGGGGGGAGGGGGGAAATAGTTTTCTCAGGCTTCCAAGATTCAGTTGGCAGCAAGTCCTTTCAATGACGAATGAAACGCAAAGCACAGAATATAATTCACTGTCATTTCGTATGGACATTGACGGAAGAGAAGAAAGGGAAATGAGTCCGGGCATGATAGGGACTAGGTAGTTCATACATCCTAGAGTTATAGAAAATTAGGGTTGGAAGGGACCTCAGGAGTCATCGAGTCCAGCCCCCTGCCCAAAGCAGGACCAACCCCGACTCCATCATCCCAGCAAGGACTTTGCCAAGCCGGGACTTAAACACCTCTAGGGATGGAGATTCCACAACCTCCCTAGGGAACCCATCCCAGTGCTGCACCCCCACCTCCTTCACGGCAGGACCAAGCACCATCCAGCTCATCCCTGACAGGTGTCTGTCCAACCTGCTCTTACATATCTCCAGAGATGGGGATTCCACAACCTCCACCTTGCCACTGGAATGCAGTGCCATGTAGCTCTGAGATCTGGGGGGCACACCATGCTCTGGGTGATGCTGTGGGCTGGCTGTTCCAAGCCCCACCCCTTCTCCCCAATGCTCCGCCTCTTCCAGGACCACGGAGTCACCGCCCCCACCTGGCCCAGGGGCGGTTGTCAGTTCCCCTGTCTGAGATCCGAGACCAGAGGGCTAACAAAAGTCCATTTACATGGCAGGTGGGGAAACCGCCTCCCGGTCCAAGCAGACAGACTCGTGCTCGCTCTGCTGGAGCTGTGGAAATGGACCCCTGGGTGGTGGCCCAGGCTAGCTGATCGAACAAGACCACCCAGTTCCCCAGGCTCTAGCCCAGGGCGCTAGCTCCGCCTTTGCTGCGACACCCACACGGCTACTTTTCATGGGCTAGCTCAGCCGAGTGGGGAAGGCAGCTCCCCAGAGCAGTGTAGACACCCCCAAAGAGCCTCTTTCCACCCAGCAGGTCTGTCAAGCACCGGGCCTTCTTCATTTCTTGCAGGAGAAAATCTCTGTCCTCCCAGATCAGGCTATTTCCCAGCTGCTCCTGCAGAACTACCTGGCCATGATGTCCAGGCAAATGGAGGCCTACACCGCCCCCGACTGGAACGCCACCTTCCAAAACCAGCTGCGCTTCCTGAGCCCCAGCTTCAGCAAAACATCACTCGCCCTCGTCATCCCACAGGACTATGACTCCTTAGTGGCAATGTAAGTCTTGCGTCGAGCTTTGATGGCCGGTCACTCTATCAGCAGGGCAGAAGTGCTTTCCTTTCATTCACCAAGGTAGCAGGATTAACACAAACCAAAGGAAGTTTTTCCTCATGCAGCACACAGTCAACCTGTGGAACTCCTTGCCACAGGATCTGGTGAAGGCTAGGACTTGAACAGAGTTCAAAAAAGAGCTAGATACATTCATGGAGGATTGATCCATCAATGGCTATTAGCCAGGGTGGGTAGGAATGGTGTCCCTAGTATCTGTTTGTCAGAGACTGGGAATGGGTGACAGGGGAGGGATCACTTGATGGTTCCCTGTTTCTGTTCGTTCACTCCCTTGGGGGCACCTGGCATTGGCCACTGTTGGCAAATGGGACACTAGGCTAGATGGACCTTTGGTCTGACCCAGTGTGGCCGTTCTTATGTTCTTCTCCCCATCTTGTAAGTGAAGGCCAGTTGAGATCTTGATGTCATTAGTCAGGTCAGATATATGTAGGGCTGAAGAGGCGTAGAGCAACCGGTGGGGTGGAACTAAAGGTTTAGGATCCAGGTCTGGCCACAAAATCTGCCAAATCCAGATCAAACCAGCATGAGTCAGTAGGTGAGGAAATGCGCGTAGTGACATAGAACAATGCCATTGCTTTGCTGCCTACCGGGGAGCTGGCCGCCTCGCCAGGCCCTGGCAAGATCGGGGAGGTGGCTTTGCACTCCTAGAAGGGACAGGTTCTTGAGCGGAAGGGGCGGGGCTGAAGCAGTCAGCCCACAGCACCACCTGGAGCATGTCCCATTCCCCCAGTCCTCTGAGCCACAAGGAACACGCTGCGCCGGATTCCAGCGGTGATTTAAAGGACCCGAGGCTCCGGCCACAATAGCTTTTGAATCGCCGGATCCCAGGGCAGTGGCGTCCTGTGGGCGGGCCTGCCAGCATGCTAGGGGTGGCATGGTAGCTCTGAAGCAAGGGCGCAATGTAAGGGAACGTCTCAGGGGGAAACACTCAAGCAAAGGAGCATAAGAACATAAGAATGGCCACAGTGGGTCAGACCAATGGTACATCCAGCCCAGTGTCCTGTCTGCCGACAGTACAATGCCAGATGTCCCAGAGGGAGGGAACACAACAGGGAATCCTCACATCATCCCTTACCTGTCACCCACCTCTGGAGAAACAGAGGGTAGGGACACCATTCCTACCCATCTCGGCTAACAGCCATCGATGGACCTAACCTTTATGAATCTATCTAGCTCTTTTTTGAACCCTGTTAAAGTCCTAACCTTCACCGCATCCTCTGGCAAGGAGTTCCACAGGTTGACTGTGGAATAATATTCTGGAGAAGAGATTGGTCTTTCCTTACCCGAGATCCCAGCTCCATTAGATCCTACCTGGAGAGTTTGTTTGTCTGTCCGTGTCCTTCACCATGCTTGTTGCTCTTGTCCCCACAGCGTGGCTGGCTTGGAGGGAGCTCACCTGCACATGACTGAGTCCTCTAGGAGAGCTGTCGTACTCTGGATTGTGCAAAACCTCAAAGCCTTGAAAGGTAACGTGATGGGGTGGCCCTAGAATGCGGTGCGCGCTGCTAACACCCTCCGCTGTGAGAACCACGGCTCGCCTGGTCGCGTTCTCCCTCCTCTGGGTCAGAACAACTGAGGCTAATGCATACCCTGTTAAAGTCCTAACCTTCACTGCATCCTCTGGCAAGGAGTTCCACAGGTGAAGCAGGAAGGGGAGCGGCTCTGTAAAAGGCGTCATCTTTCCAACAGTGTGTTAAGCCCAGGTTCTGCATGCCCACCTCCCGCCCCTGCGAGGAGGAGGGAGCCGTCGGACCCTCCCACTCAGGGCACAGACGGTTCAGCCAGTGGAACGGACTCCCTAGGGCCAGCCTGGCCTTACCTGGGCATGTTCAAACTCCAGCCTCTGCCCTCTCAGCAGGGTCCAAGCACCATTCCCTAGTGCCAGCTGGTGCCTGTTCTTGAACCCGGTGACCCCTGACCCCGGCAGAGCATCAGCCTCACATTGCATCTAAGAAAATTAAATATCACTTAGTGACAATGCAAACACATACGGGCGCTCTATGGGGTCCTGTTCTGAAAGTTCGCCCGTCCTGCCGCCTGCTGCTTTCCTGTTAGGAATTGTGGCCTTATTTGTTGCACTCGGGTTTTGCTTAGAATACAGCCGGTCCCCAAGTTGCGAACAGTACAGTTACGACCATTCGCATTTACGTCCGAAGCGGGCATAAATGCGGTCCCCGAGTTACAAACGCGATCCGCGCTTACGAGCACTGTGGTCGCCATGTAACTCAATGGGGTCCGAGTTACAAACACTTTGAGTTACGGCCACGTGTTTGGTCTGAAACTCGTTCGTAACTCAGGGAGAGGCTGTATAAGTTGCTTAAGTTGCAACCTCCCGGTTCCCTCTACAACCCATGACAGCTATGGAATATCAAATTATTATTATTATTATTATTATTAATCATAATAATAATCGCAAAAATAATCCTAATAATTAGCAGCAGCATTTTTTTCCTTCAGCCCGCCAGGCACCGAGTTTTCCATTTCTCTGGGACAAATACGTTTTTTAAACAAAATGTGCATATGGGGATGGAAGAAACGGATAATTGCATGAAGGTCAATAGATCGTTTTTTTTTCCTTTAGGGTACTCAGCGGAGTCCACCATGGAATGGATACAGGCCACCTGGAGGTCATTTTTCTTTGATGCAACCCTAGAAGAAGTGAAATCTACCAATGAACATTTTAACCCTGTATGTATGAGCTGCCTGATGTGTAACGAAATGCAGGACAATGTAGCACTTTAAAGACTAACAAGATGGTTTATTAGATGATGAGCTTTCGTGGGCCAGACCCACTTCCTCAGATCAAATAGTGGAAGAAAGTAGTCACAACCATATATACCAAAGGATACAATTAAAAAAAATGAACAAATATGAAAAGGACAAATCACATTTCAGAACAGAAGGGGAATGCGGGGGGGTGGGAAGGGGGAGGAAGGAAGGTAAGTGTCTGTGAATTGCTGATATTAAAGGTAGGGAGAGTGGGATGTTTGTGAGTTAATGGTATTACAGGTGATAATTGGGGAAACTGTCTTGGTAATGGGTGAGAAAGTTCAAAGTCTTGTTAAGTCCTTGTTGACAAGTGTCGAATTTTAACATGAATGACAGTTCAGAGGATTCCCTTTCAAGTGCAGATGTAAAAGGTCTTTGTAGCAGAATGCAGGTGGCTAAGTCATTTAGAGAGTGTCCTTTCTGGTTAAAGTGGCAAGAAACTGTTTTCTCTTTGTGATCCTGTCTGATATCTGTTTTGTGGGCATTAATCCTTTGGCGAAGTGTCTGAGATGTTTGTCCAATGTACATAGCAGACGGACACTTTCGGCACATGATAGCATAGATTATATTTCTGGATGCGCAGGAATATGTGTTCTTGATCTTATAACTCACTTGGTTAGGTCCAATAATGGTATCAGCAGAATGAATATGTGGACAAAGCTGGCAACGGGGTTTGTTGCAAGGGAAGGTACCAGGGTTGGTATTAGTGTGGTATGTCCTGTGGTGGTTGGTAAGAATCATCTTGAGGTTAGGTGGTTGTCTATAGGAGACTATGGGTCTGTCTCCCAGAGCCTCTTTGAGTATGGTATCCTGTTCCAATATAGGCTGTAGTTTATTGATAATGTGTTGGACAGGTTTAAGTTGGGGGTTGTAGGTGATGACAAGTGGTGTTCTATTGTTGGTTTTCTTGGGTCTGTCTTGAAGTAGATGGTTTCTAGGTATTCGTCTGGCTCTTTCGATTTGCTTTTTTATTTCTCTGGGTGGGTAGTTGAGATTTATAAATGCTTGGTAGAGATCCTGAAGCTTCGGGGATTGATTGAAAAACTAACTGTACTGTAGAAAATCCCACAGAATTTGATCATAGGATCAGGGTCACATTCTTCTGTCAGGAGCAGTGATGTAAAACGGGAGTAACTCTGCTGATTTCATTGCACTTGCTCTAGATTTATATGTGTGTGTGGAGGTGGGTGTGTGTGGGTAGAATCTGGCCAATATACGTTACCCTACTGGTAGATATGTGTGAAGAACACAGCATGCTGTGATGTCGCAGGGATTGTGTTGCTTTGTTGCATTGTGTGTGATTCCTACTGTCCTAGGCAGAGCATCGCTGTGTGGAGGAGGGGGAAACAAAAGACAGGACAATGTAGCACTTTAAAGACTAACAAGATGGTTTATTAGATGATGAGCTTTCATGGGCCAGACCCACTTCCTCAGATCAAATAGTGGAAGAAAATTGGCACGACCATATATACCAAAGGATACAATTTAAAAAAATGAGCACATTTGAAAAGGACAAATCACATTTCAGGAGGGGGGGATGACCCATTGCAGGAGTGTATTTGGCCTCTTGCACCTGAGGGCCAGAGGATAGAAAATAACAACTGCTCTGGAAGGGAGACAAAGGGCAGGCAGAGCCGACTGCAAGCCGGGCACTAGGACCTGGGGGAAGGGTCAGTCTCGGCTATGAGAGAAGGGGCTTAGAGCAGAACAGGGCCCGGGAGCCCCTCTCCCCGAGAGGAATGATACTGGCTGCTCTTGGTCCCTGTGTTACACCGATCCTGCGCTACGCTGTGTCCCTTCTGCCGTGAGTCATCCCCCCTCCTCCCTTGGTCCTGCCGTGAGGGCAGGGGACTGGACTCGATGACCTCTCGAGGTCCCTTCCAGTTCTAGGATTCTAGGATTCCTCCTCCAGACAGTTGCAGTGCCCAGGACAGCAGGAATCACACACAGCACAACAAAGCAACACAATCCCCGCTACGTCACACAGGCGTAGCTTTACGTTTTGAACCAAGTTTTCTGTGGCTGTGTTCGTACCCTCTGAGTCGTCCCCAGTCACAAATACCGCAACAAAGCAGTTGGCGGGCAGGTATGGTCGTCAGGACCGTACATTTTCGTGGCTTGGCAGATGGTTGGCAGAAATTTCAAAATTTGCAAGTAAGAGGAATCCCACTGGAAGCCTAACTAAGACTCATCTCTTAGGGTACGTCGACACAGCAGAGCTACAGTCGAATGAAGCTACGCCATGTCAGCTATGTCAATTGCGTAGCTGAAGCTGAAATGGCTTAATTCGGCTTTTGGCGCTGTCTAAACAGCAGGAAGTCGAAAGAGGAGCACTTTTCCCCCGACTTCCCTTACTCCTCGTATAATGAGGGTTACAGGAGTTGGAGTAAGAAGTCCTCCAGCTCGCCGTTATTTCGAAATAAAGGCTTGTAGCATAGACATGCTCTTTGTTATTTCGGAATAATGTCAATTATTCCAAAATAACGCTGCTGTGTAGACCTGCCCTTAGACAACTGTGTGGCCTAGCTATTCAGTCAAAGCAGCTCCAATTTTGAACTGCAACCCATCAACTATTCAGAAGAGTATCCCCAGTGAATGGTTCGTGAGTTCTCTCAAAGCTGAAATGCAGTTTGCATAACAATCTGATGATTATGCTGAAAATTCTGAAACTTGCAATCCATTTACAGGCAATCTGAAAGGAGAATCAATTCAACAGATCATTTGCTGCAGATAGATCTAGTGGAGACAGATGATGCATTCCTCAGCTAATGGTTGGTGTTTGTGTTTCCTAGGCGGAATTTTTGGGTTTCCTGAGAGCTGACCAGCTGATGGAGTATGTGATGACTTCAGATGCATTATTTAATGTGACCACAATGATTCGGGTCCTGAGAAGTCTGGAGGGCAAAGATTCTGAAATAACACTGCCAAAGATGGATGAATTCCTGACGAAGTTCAATGGGGCTCTTATGCGGGTACGCAGGATTTCACCAAGAAGGAACCTTCCCCCCTCGTTCTTCCATGTCCTTCCCCTTTTCCGTGATGTCTCATGGGAATGATGCTCACTCTAGTGAGAAGGGCTGGTCACTTCTCCTTTTGAGCCCTTCACTGATGACCTCTTTGCATCATCCATGGGAGGTTGTCAGGGTGCAGTGCGATGTTCATTCCCCGGGCAAGTGTCCTGGAACGGCATCTGGCAAGGACTCGGCTGGGAAATCTTGGAATTTTCGCTCTAGGGGAGGGTGGTCCAGATTGCTTTGCAGTTGACCATCTTTCTGGCGCAAGGCTAAGCAGCCATCACATAAGACAGCGACCCCTTCCACTCTGCTTTGTTCCCAAGGGTCGCCCCAGGCTGGTGCACAGCTCACCCTTCTATCAGGAGTGAGTGGGAAGAAATTTGCTGACTTCTTGGGCCTCCATGTTCACATCATGTTATGACACCAGCCTCACTGCCGCTTGGGGTTCCTAGTTATGCCTCGCCCTCTCCAGTGGTGACCCAGGAACATTCCTTATGAGACATAGACAGGAGACACTCCATCGCTAGCAGCAGAATTCCATTTGCCTCTCGCCTCTTCACCATTCCCTCTGCTTCCCATGGTCCTCGGGGCGACAGCATGGGAATGGATCCCGGGAAGGAGCACTGGATTTAGATATGGCCAATAACACCGGCCGCAGACTTGGCAGAATAATTCTGCTTAATTGCAGAGAAAACTCTGAGAAGGGTGGTGGAAGAGGTGCCGGAGAGCAAAAGGAAACGAAGCAGGAATTTCAGCGAGAATAGAAATCTCCTGACAGGGAGAGCTCAGACTGGAAGAGCCTGCTTAAGGGGCTACAAGCATTTACAGCTAGGCAGAAATACGCACTTAATACTCACCATAGGAAGCAATCCAGTTAGAGGGACTAATTGGTCTTTTCCACCTCCAATGCTGATGCTTAAGGGGTTTAGGCACCTAAAAATTAATGGCGATTGCCTAGCTCCTAGAGCTGGAAGGGACCTTGAAAGGTCATTGAGTCCAGTCCCTTGCCTTCACAGCAGGACCAAGTACCTTTGCTGATGAATTTTTGCCCCAGATGGCCTCTACAAGGATTGAACTCACAACTCTGGGGTTAGCAAGCCAATGTGCAAACCACTGAGCTATTCCTCCCCCCACCTAGCTCAGTTACACACCTTGCTTGTGAGTCTTTGTAAACAACCTGCACAGACATCACCTGAAGCAAACTATATCCTCTTCTTTCTCAATGCGCGTGCATAACCTGCATCTCCTCCCTACCCGCCACAGGTGAACCTCACGGGCGTGCACAATGCTGAAGTGAGACAAGAAATGCTCACAACGTTGTTTACCAGCCTGTCTAAACACTTTTACACGTTCATGGACCTGGATTATGAGGCCTGGTTTGTGGAGAGGCTCAAATTCCTCCTGCCTAGTATGAACGCAGACCTGCTGGAGTTAATACCGGCCGACATCAGCTTCCCATCCTACACTGCCATGTAAGTATCGCCTGCATTGCTGAGTTCCAGGACAGGCTCCCCCATGGGAAAAATTCCAGTTCACCAGGACTTAGGGGGAAGTTGCATGCTGAAATCCAGGACTTACTTTCCAAGGGATAGCTGTGTTGGCATTACAAATAAATTGTAAAAAATTCTTCTACCTTTGGAATGAAAGAAAATTCAGGCTAGGGATGGAATAGTATAATCGAATAACCAATAAACCAATGAGCAAAAGTTTATAGGTTAATGCTATAGACTACACTTTACCAAAATGATTAGGGGGCTGGAGCATATGACCTACAAGGAGAGACTGAGGGAGTTGGATCTGTTTAGTCTGCAGAAGAGAAGAGTGAGGGGGGATTTTATAGCAGCCTTTAACTTCCTGAAGGGAGGTTCCAAAGAGGATGGAGAGAGGCTGTTCTCAGTAGTGATGGATGGCAGAACAAGGAGCAATGGTCTCAAGTTGTGGCGGAAGAGGTCCAGATTGGATATTAGGAAAAACTATTTCCCTAGGAGGGTGGTGAAGCACTGGAATGGGTTCCCTAGGGAAGTAGTGGAGTCTCCATCCCTAGCGGTGTTTATGTCTCAGCTTGACAAAGCCCTGGCCGGGTTGATTTAGTTGGGATTGGTCCTGCCTAGAGCAGGGGGCTGGACTTGGTGATCTTCTGAGGTCTCTTCCAGCTCTATGGTTCTATGATTCTATGATACATGCATTTCCTTCGCCGCCCTGCCCGGCTCCCTCCTGACTTGCAATGGGTCTGGGACCTACCTCACTGCAGCTCTGCATTTGAAGTGTATTAGGAGATACATGGGCAGGCAGCCCAGCTTATTTTTTACTCGCGCCGGGTCCAGGAGCTCAGACATCCCCTAGACAGGGGCTGCTGCCACCCCATGCTACTGCCTCTGTATCAGAGGCAGCAGCACTGGGTGACAGACAGCTGGTCTGCAAGGGGAACTTGGCTCCTCAGGAGTGAGGCCGGAGCACACTTGCTGCCGGCCCCACCCCCAGGGACTATAGAATAGTCGATGAACCGATAAGTATTCATACGGTTACTCGACTGTTCAATTAACCGATATTTAACATCCCTGATTCAGGCTGCGATTTAAGGGATTTACATACTGCTGGCTGGCAGCATGGTAATATCTCGATAAATATATACGTGGGCGTGAGTCCACCGTGCTCTATCGGCAGATGCTTACGGCATTTGACTTCCCAGCACAAACTTATGCTGCAGCCGCTCTAAGCAGTCCTGTTTGACCCCATCATTCTCTTTTCCCCACCCGTTCTCTGCTCCGTGTTGGAGGACATTGGGTGTTCACCAAATGTTCCAGTGTTTATAAATCCCATAAATTCAGAATCCCTGCCTAGTAGTATTATTAATTATTTCATACTTGTGTTACTATTTGTATTCCAGTAGCACCTACAGTAGCAGAAACCCACATCAGGATTCTGTGTCCCGTGCCATATAGGAGGCCACGTTAAATGATCATTCATTGTTATATATCTCTATAGCAATATCACCGAGTATGTCTGTTTGTCTTTCTGTGAGTCTGTTTGTTCAAGAACTCCTCCTAAATGGTAGGATCCAGGGCCACCAAATTCTGTAGGCAGCTTCCTCTTCTCCTAACTTAAAGTCAGATCAACCAGCACAACCGGCAGCCCTGGGGAAAGGACTGTTTTCCATAACATGCAAAGGGAAGGGCAGCTTTTGGAGAGATGTGATACTCAGAGTGGCCACTGGGGGCAGCAAGGGGCTGTGCCATCTTGCTTGCCAGCACACTGGGTAAGTAGCCCCGTGCCACAAACCTTCTTCCCTCCCCCTTTTTGGCCTTTGGCCACAATGCCAGAGGAGGGGGAGAGAACAGGATGGGCTGGGGGGTGGCCTGGTGGAAGGAGAGAACATGCCCTGGACCCCAGCCTTCTGCACCCCATCCCTGCATCCCCAAGACCCTGCCCTGAAGGACCCAGGCAATACTGGGTGAGTCTGCTAGTTAGTACATATAATTATGTCACAGTAGCACTTAGGCGCCTGAGCCGTGACCAGTTGTTCTATAGAACTACAATCATACAAGCAATAGACAGGCCTTGCCACAGATTCCTTACATGACAGTCCCTTCCAGCCTTGGAATAAATGTATGAGTTCATGAATCCGGCTCCATGGTTCAGTACATACAAATCATGGGAAGACTCAAAAAGTTTACAGTCTAACTGGCATCTAGGCTGCTACGAAGGCCCAGAGCCTGATTCTTAATCGGCCTGCATCCTGGGCAAACATCTCTTTCCCCCCCACCCCCCGTGTGGATGTACAAGACTTTGATTGGCTGGTGGTTCATCTTTTGTGGCCTCGACCTCTGGAAGAATTGGTTCCAACTAAGGCACGACACCGTGTCGTTATTTTCCCCCTTTGCAAAGCCCCCGTGTCATTGCATACCTCAAATGTGGAGCGACGGTTTCTTGTCTCTTCATCCTTTGCAGCATCCGAAGCCTGGACAACCTCGTCCCACAGTTTTCACCACAGACTTCACACGGCATCTACAATTTCATCCAAAGAATCCTGGACCATCAACTTAACGCTTCAGGTAGCAGACTGATACCCCGTGGCAACGGCCTGCAAATATCTCCTGTAGAAACATTGTGTGACAACCCCAAGCTCCCCCGCTGTTCTGCCGCTGGTTGGGGCCAGAAAGGAATTTCTCCTCCGTGCACAGGGCAGGGAACATGGCTGGAGCATTATGGTCACTAGGCTTTGCCCCGTGTTTCTATGTTCATAATTCCAGAGTAGCTGGATGTATGGTCCCGTTCATAATGGCCCTACCCCGCCCAACACTCCCAGCAGATGCCCCCTCAGCCCCGCCCTTTACAGGTAACCCTTCCCTATCCTCAAACACAGCCCCAGCAGCCCCCAGAAGCACCACACGCATTCTGCAACCATCACCATCGCCTAGCAACCAACATTCTCCCGCCGGTTCTTCCTGTGAGCCACGTCCCACAATCCTCTGCTGCCCTTATCGCGGGTCACATGGGACAAGTGTTCCACCACGTTGCGGGTCACTGGCCAAAGAAAGGTGAGAGCCACGGCTGGATAAAGCTGTCTTCTCATTGTTCCTCCCTGTCTTTTCTTGCTTCCACGGTGCCTTCTCAGAGACGGTATTTCCTGGCACGTACAGCAACAGCCAAAGTTTCCTGCAGCTCATCTTCTACCGGTTCAGGCAGTTTGCTAACTACACCCAGCTCCTCACCTTTTACAAGGACTTTAATGGGGTAAGTGGATGGGCGTAGTGCGGTGTCCAGTAGAGGAGAATCTCCCTTTTCTACTTGATATCTGGAAAACTGGGACAGTTAAGGCACAAGCCAGCTATGGTGTAGTACTGCAAAAGAGAGTACCCTCTGGGGTCCTTATGCCGCCTTCTAAAGCATCAGAGAATGGGCTTCAAACTAGGGTCGTGAACAGGACTGGCCCAAGCCATTTGTGCACCCCGAGAGCGCGGCCCCGCCCCCCCCTGGGCGCATGCGCAGCCCCGCCCACAGGCACCTGGTGCATGCGTGGCCCTGCCCACCCAGTCCGTCAGCCCCGCGCGGTGCCCCCTACAATGGGGCACCCTGGGCAGTATCCCGGTCAGTCCGTAGCTTGGGCCAGCTCTGGTCGTGACCCAGGACTGGGTGGCGGGATGTCGGGCGCTGGGTCTCGGTGTTGCAGGGGGGTCAGGTGACCAGTGTGGGGGCTAAGGCAGCTCCTTGCCTGTCCTGGTGCCACAGGCTGCGCTGCGCCCTAGAAGCGGCTGGCAGTAGGCCTGGCTCCTACGTGGGGGGTGGGGAGATTGCACAGAGCTCCGCTCACTGCCCTGCCCTGAGCACTAGCTGCACACTCACATTAACTAGGAACCGGCTGCTGGCTGCTTCTGGGGCGCAGTCTGGTCTGCGGTGCCAGGAGGGGCAGGAAGCTGCCTTAGCGCCCCCGCTGCACTGCTGACCGGGAGCCGCTCAAGGTCAGCCCCTCCTGCCCCAACCCTGACACCCCCTCCAAATCCAGAGCCCCCTCCTAGAGCCCAAAGCTCCCCTCCTCAGCCCCACCCTGGCGCCCGCACTCTTGTCCATTATTTTGGGTTGTGGCAACAACAATTCTCTTCAACGGGGTCATGAGAAAAAAGGTTTGAAAACCGCCGGCCTAGCAGACTACGTGAGCCCTGAAAGCAGTTGTTACGGTGACAAGTAACGGACAAGCCAGCAGCGTCTAAGGCTGTGTTTTCACCCCACCAGTATGACGTTCTTGACCTGCTGTCTGCCAGACAAATGGGGGAGATGATGGTGGTGACGAACGCCATCAGGAACGAACGGTCTGCGGTCCAGATCCTGGCGAAAATGGAAACGCGCACCTTCGCGGAAATGACCGACTTCATAATGGAATTTAACACTGTGGCAGAACAGGTACAGGAAATGCGCCTCTCCTAGAGGGGTGGTCTCCACTTATAAGTCCCAACACTTATTTAAAATAGACCCAAACTCTCAACTTTACAAGAGTTTAATCACGGTATTCTAGACCGTTGCTATGGCTATGCAGGATTTGGAGGAGGGGAATTATGGGAAATATCCAGCCGAAGGGAAAGACGATGTAAGCAGAGGTTACAAATATGTCCACCTGTCTATAGACTGTAGGCATCCTACCATTTCAGTAAGGCTGTTGTTTTCTCTTTCTAATGTTTTTCAAAAATAGCTACAATACCTTAACATCTTCGTGTTTCTTTCTTCCTTCGGATAGTATTTCATCCTTGGATTTGCTGGACTCCGCTAAGAATTAACATTAACAGGAGGGTTGTGAACAAGACACGAGACGTGATTGTTCTGCTCTACTCTGTGCTGATTAGGCCTCAGTTGGAGTATTGTGTCCAGTTCTGGGCACCGCATTTCAAGAAAGCTGTGGAGAAATTGGAGAGGGTCCAGAGAAGAGCAATAAAAATGATTAAAGGCCAAGAGAACATGAGATAGGAGGGAAGATGGAAAGTTTAGTTTACTTTAGAAAAGAGAAGACTGTTTAGGCTTGTTTAGTTTAGAGAAGACTGAGAGGGGAAAGAATAACAGTCTTCAAGTCCCCAGGAAGCAATGGACTTAAATTGTAGCAAGGGAGGTTTAGGTTGGACATTAGGAAAAACTTTCTACCTGTCGGGGTGGTGAAACGTTGGAATAAGTTGCCTAGGGAGGTTGTGGAATCTCCACCACTGGAGATATTTCAGAGCAGGTTAGACATCTGTCAGGCATGACTTTGATGGTGCTTGGTGGGAGACTGGATGTAATGAGCTCTCAAGGTCTCGTCCATGCTAGTATTCTATGAATTGATTTGAAAAACTTAAATAAGAACACCATTCAAAGAAGATATTCATCCCATGATTCCATTATATTGAACAGTTGGGCTACGTCTAGACTGGCGTGATTTTCCGGAAATGCTTTTAACGGAAAAGTTTTCCATTAAAAGCATTTTTGGAAAAGTGCGTCTAGATTGGCAGGACGCTTTTCCGCAAAAGCACCTTTTGCGGAAAAGCGTCCGTGGCCAATTTAGACACGCTTTTCCGCAAAAAAGCCCCGATCGCCATTTTCGCGATCAGGGCTTTTTTGCGGAAAACAAATCTCTGCTGTCTACACTGGCCCTTTTGCGCAAAAGTTTTTCGGAAAAAGACTTTTGCCCGAACGGGAGCAGCATAGTATTTCCGCAAAAGCACTGACAATCTTACATGAGATCGTCAGTGCTTTTGTGAAAATTCAAGTGGCCAGTGTAAACAGCTGGCAAGTTTTTCCGCAAAAGCCGATGGTTTTGCGGAAAAACTTGCCAGTCTAGACACAGCCTTGTGGATTCCGTATTAAGACCCAGTGGCTTTCTTGCATTCCACATCTGACATAGAAAAATCTCTCCTGGATTGAAATCTCATTTATTTTGCCTGAAGCAATCATTAGGGTAATGGCAAAAGAGCCATGCATGCTCCTCATTGTCTGTTGACTCTATTGTAGAAACATCTCATTGTCCTGCCCAACCCCAGGATTCGTGATTTAGCCTTCGAGACAATATTCAAATCCTTCCAATTCAGCACCTTCACAGCACAGCAGTACGCCTTCTGGTTTGGCTCACAGCTCCAGCTATTCCTGCCCGCTCTAAACACCCAGTACCTACAGCTTCTCCCACTGGATATCGACTGTCAGTCTCATCAAAATCTGTAAGTCTTGCGTGGCATATCTCTTCTCCCAAGTAAGGACTCCTTTCCTCGCTAGAGAAGTTAGATATTTCTAAGATTCTTAGCTGACCCCCATCTGGACACGTCACAGTCGGTAACATATTTATGCAGGAGATTTTTGTGCAACGAATCAGGATTTTGTGGTGTAGATTTGTGCAAGTGAAAGGCTTCCTTGTTAGTACACTGAGCTATTCCCCAGCTGTAGAAGACTGAGGAAGGATCATACAGTGCTTAAGAGGCTAGCATGGGACTTAGGAGACCGGCATTCAATTCCCTACTCCTCTGCAACCGTGCCAGGTGACCTGGAGCAAGCCCTTCTGTGCCCCATATAGAACGGGAATAACAACACTTAATGGGGGCATTGGGAGGATAAATACATTAAAGCTTCTAAGACACTCAGTTGTCATGGCCAGGGGGGCCATATAAGTACCTAACTCTGATGAATAAGGTGTGTGCTTCATATTTAAGAAGGGTTGTTACCAAAATGGGCGTCCCACGACGGACCAACGTCTGTCATGCTTGGGGATCCTGTTGGTCTACAGGACACGAGGTGTTCGTTCACCTTTTAACGTGGAGCCTCCCCATTGGTTGACCAGCTTTGGCCGATGCGCCAGAATTACTCTGGCAAATGCGACATTTTAGTGCAAAACACAGGCAGTGAAATTGCCGCAGGATGGCACATCCCACAAGGATGTCGTGTGGCAACCTAACTGCCTGATTGTCAGGTAGCAGAATTTTCACCAGTTGGAGTTAACCGTTCTCTGCGCAAATGGCTTGTGTTTCTGGAAGGAAGGAATTCTGTGCTAATGTCTGTGTCTGTGATGTGTTTGATCCAGGGTGCAAGCGCTGGACAGGGCGTATGACCATTACACAGAGGAGCAGAAAAAAGCCATCCACGGCAGGATATTTAGATTTCTAGAGTCTTACCATGATATCCAAGGTAAACACACACAAACTTTTATGCCATGGGGTAAAAGGCTCTCTCTTTTCCTCCACAGTAGAAATTCAGACTGTGTGCTTGGCCCATACCTCCCAGACTGCATGGTTTCCTTAAATCAAAACCCGCATCTCAAGCAAAGTGTTCTCCTGAGGAGGGAGACATGCCAGAGACTCCATGAAGTCCACTAAAAACTTTGCTATTGCAGTCAAGTTGACATGGAAGGTGCTCAGATGATATGGGGATAGGCAAAGGCATATACCCTTAGACCGGTAGAAACCAAGGTTCTGAAACTGCCGTGCTTATCGGGTGACCTCATATTGAAATGAACCTCTCATGCATTTCTTGAAAGGGTCTGTTTCCAGGCTAACAAGTAAATTGCTGACTTGATTCCGGAACAAGAGCTTTCTCATGTTTTAGGTGGCATGTGTTCCCTGGATGCAAACAGCAGCCAATGGATAACCGGCAACTATGGACGTTTCAGTGCCTATGCCAATATGGAAGAGTTTTCCTCACTCAATCCCCGCTTTGATGGGGTAAGTCGCATCTTTAAGACTGTTGCCTTGCCATCTTGTTTGTCTCTGTGGAAATACGATAGAACTAGATGTACGTGTAAGTTCTTGTCATAGCTTTCAGTCTTACTTATTAGGCCAAAACTATAACTGGATTCAAAAAAGAATTAGACTAGTTTGTGGAGAAGACGGGCATCAATGGCTATTAGCCAAGAAGGTCAGGGATGCCACCCCCTGGTCTGGGTGCCCTAAACTTCTGACTGCTAGATTCTGGAAGTGACAACAGGGGTGAATCACTTGATAAAAGCTGTGTTGCGTTCATTCCTTATGAAACGTCTGGCACTGGTCACTGTCACAAGACAAGTGACTGGGCTAGATGAACCATAGGTCTCATCCCCTATTGGTTGTTCTTCTGTTCTTAAATATATTCTTGGTTCTGGACTTCCAACACTCTGGTCATCTGAAGAAGTGGGCTGTGCCCACGAAAGCTCATGAGACTCTCTACATGTTTTGTTAGTCTTTAAAGTGCTACTAAACTATTGGTTGTTTTTTAAGTTTTTCCTGTTACAGACTAACTCGGCTTCCCCTCTGAAACTTAAATATATAGGCGTACTGGTGTTTCTTTTCAGATGTCGGCTGTGTCAGAGTTGTCACCAGAGCAGCTGGCCCAGTTAACCACAGTCACCGGAGCCCTGGCCGATGAGACTGTACTCATCAGGATCCTGAGCAATCTGAACGCTTCGTCAGACCTCGCTAAATTCTTCGACACACTCAATGCCGTTGCTCCGGTAATCCTTCCTCGCCATCATCTGAAGCCCTTCCACCCAGTCCCTGCTGTGGCTGGCACTCGCTTCCTCCACCTTCACAGGATGACTGGAGGAGACCCTCCAGCACTGTTGAGACGGTCCTAGATATCAGAACAAGCCGGCCTGAGTAGGAATAAGAGGGGCCCAGCCTGATGTCCTCACTCACATAGCAACCAGGTTCCCTCTAAGCTGCGCAGCAGCACGATCCACAGCTGCTTAATGAGCCCCACCCAAGGGCTCAGAGCTGCCACGCATGGAGCTGCCTACCCAGGGGGAAGAAGCACTTCTCCCTCAGTGACACCAGCAGCTCCCTGTTGAGGAGAAAGCAGTGAGTCTCTCCCAGCAGATAGAGAGGGGACATGTCCCTGGGTGGGGCTTATTAAGCAGCTGCAGGGTCAGGCTGCCATGCAGCTTAGAGAGAACCTTGTTGCAACAGGAAATTTGCCCGAGTAGGGACAGTAAGGTTGACCTATTTTCCTCCGAGTCTCATTGTTGCAGTGACCTGTAGGAGTTCCTCCTCACAGGCAACCTGTTCCTTCTTCTCCGATCTTGTGCTTAGCTGCAACAAGGCACCAGTGGGAGGGAGTTCCCTGTGGGCCAGTGAAAGCACCTGCAAAATATCTTCTCGTAGAGCTTTTCATGGGCAAATATTGTGCACCCCTTTCAAGCTCTCCTTCGTCGTGTCCTTTATTGGAGCCCAATTCCCATTTGCCCCATTTATGTACTGCCCACGTCTGAGACGAGAGATGTGAAAGAATCCAGCTTCATGTTTCAGCCCATGGACAGATTAGCCTTCTGCCCTCCAATGGGAACTGTACGGCACGAATAAGGAAAGGCATTTTTCTTCTACAGGCAGCACTTCAGCGCAGTGTCCACGCGCATCTCATTTTAAGCACTGCCTTCCAAACAATTGCTGCGGGCTTCCCGAAATTCCAAGCCAGCGACTTTGCCTACTGGTTCCAAGATGCTTTCCAAAACGTGCTGTACACAGTGAATGAGACCATCATTGCAGAGATCCCAGTCTCTATATCATGTGACTCCTACCAGCAAATGTGAGTCTTCCCTCTGATGGGTGTCTAGTTACAGCTGTCCGTTTCTATTGACTAATGATGAACTTTTTCTCACATGCCGTGGAGTGGTTCCCAGGCTGCATTTGGTTTGTTATGAGAGCTGAGAGCAACGTTCCCCCCGAAAACTAAAACCACTCCAATGAAACACCAGCATTTTGGGGTTTTGTTTCAAACTCAGATCAAGTTGGTAGGGAAAGTCATGGGGGTCCTTGAAGCTTTTGACTTCACCAGGGCTGGTTTAATAATTCAATACACATTGTCTTAAGCATTCACTCCAAGAATAGGCAAAAACTATTGGTTTAATAGAGGTGGCCTTCTAATGAAGGTGGAGTGGAAGGGTGATCTGTAAAGTTTTGAGATAATCGTGGGACTATTTCTTAAGAGGTTGTGTGATAAGGATAGTCTCATGGTCAGGTTTCACAAGAATAAGCAGAGTTAGTTGGCAATTTGCTGATGGAACAGTTTTCCCATCAGAAATTGTTCGTTCAACAAAACTTGGAATTTTTGCACAACGAATCAAGTTTGTTAACATTTTTCAGGGATTATTACTGAAAACCTTTTGTTTTCATAAGATCCAAGCATTTCATTTTAACAAAGTCGAAAAAGTCACTGAGAATTTTATGTTAAGTAATCTCTCTATATGTTTTAGAGATGTATGCATCTATCTGTATGTCTGTCTGTGAGTTCATTTCTTCAAGAATGCTTCCTAAACAGTTAAGAGCTAGGACCACCAAATTTGGTCTGCAGCTTCCTCTTCTCCTAACTTAAAGCAAAGGGCTAGGTTTGGTTGTGCCAGGAAAACAGGAAGTGCATGGAATGGGACTGTTTCCCATAATATGGAAAGAGAGGGGGCAGAGAGAGGAGGGATGTGATACTGAGAGTGGCCACTGGGGGCAGCGGGCCCATAGGGGAGAACTATACTGCAGAGAGACCACTTAGGGCAGCTGCATGACCAAGAGCACAGCCAGTGCTCTCATGGACACCGCGCTGGGGGGAGGAAAGGCCCCTGGTGGCCAGGGAGGCTGTGGGGAGGCAGAAGGCCTCTGAAATTCAGGAAGGCTGGGGGAGAGAAAAGTCCTCTGGCTGCTCGGGGGGAGCTCTGGGGGAAGACAAAAGGTCCTTGGTTGCTGGAGCAGGGGAGACAGAAGGCCCTTAGTAGCTGAGGGGGGCAAAGGGAGACAGAAGACCCTTGGCAGCTGAGGGGGAGACAGAAGGCCCCTCATGGATGGAGAGACTGTGGGGAGCAGAAGGTCCATATCGGCCAGAAGGGCTGGGGGTGCGGGGGGAGAAAAAGATGCTGTCAGCTGTGGGGAGACAGGGCGGGGAAAAGGCCCTGCCAACCGGGGAGTGGGCAGTGAGAAAGCCCCGCCGGATGCGACACCCCCGCCCCCAGCCCTGACCCCACTTCATCCCCCAACTCTCACTCTCTCACACACCCCCACACACCCAACCTCCAGCCCTGCCCCCCCCCCACATCCCCAAAGTCCTGCCCTGACTCCTGCACCCCCAAGACCACCAGGCCTCCCGTGACCCCTAGATCCATTTCCACAGTACTCCTTCCTGGGCAGTGCTTTCCCGTTTTGTATGTCTATGCGAGCTGGGAATCCTATCGTCCTGCTCAGGAGCGAGCATCACGTGCAGGGGCCTGGGGCGCCCGGAGTCCTGGGTTCTGTCCTTGATGCCCTTGCTGAAGTCTTGTACCGTGGGGATGACAGTGCTGTAGCTCCCAGAAGGGACCATGAGACGTTAGCGATTCATGTTTACAAAGTGGTTTCAAGTCCTTGGATGGAATGCAAACACTGTCGTTATTCTAGGGGTCACATGAGAACGCCCCTGTCCCTGGCTTCCGGGATGTTATTTGACATTTCCTCTCTCTCTTTCTCTTCTCCTCTCACGCAGATTGAAGGGTTTCAATAACATCTATTCCAGCCTCTCCCCAGGAAAGGCACCGAGCGTGTTTGGATTCTGTAAAGCGTTCTTGGCCTCAAAAGTCAAGTCAGGTAATTGGCAGGAAGGAAAGCCTGAACTAGGGAAATGTTCTTTGAAAGCCAAAGACCTGGTGTGCTTGAGACACAGCAAAAGTGCTCATTATCCTTCTTCTGACTCGAAAGGAAACCAAAGCGTGCTTGATAAATTCTCATTCATTTGGCAAACGCTGTCACCTTTTCCTTTCCCCAAGGGAATGTTTGCTATTTCTCTTGGGCTTTTCAGGACAACGTGGCCAATGATAGGTCTTGTCTGCACTGGCACGTTCTGTCAAGAAAAACTGCCTTTGAACGACAAAACCTCCGCGACAGCACGACAAATGTCCCAGCCCGCGGCTGCTTTTCACGACAGAAAACTTCCACTTCCACAAGGGACTTTTGTCTTTTCCCCTCCCTTTATTGTCAGCAAAGAGCCAGTGTGGACTCTTCTGTTTGTTTTGTCCAGAGAACTAGCTTCCACCAGTATCCCACAATGCTTACCCTGATGGTTCTGCTCAGTGTTCTGTGATTTCTGCTGCCCTGCAGGCATGCACTCCCTCCCCTTTCAAAGCTCTGGGAATCTCTGACAGTGGAGGAAGCTGCTCTGTTTGGGGAACAAAGAAAGAGCAAATCATTGGGATGCTCCTGTTCTGCCCTGCTAGGAACAGAGGCAGGCCAGCTGCTGCTGCAGGGAGAGGGCTGGAGAGACGGCTGTGCTGATTTGACATTCCTCAGCACAGAGAGCTCCCAGAGCCACTCATGATGCTGTGGGAGAACTCAGAGAGAATCCCAAGAAGTGTGGGGGTCAGCTCTGCCTTGCCACAACACTGCATTGTGGGATGCTTCCCCACAATGCTTTGCTCCATCTGTCCACTGGGGAGCTAGCAACCTGGCCATGAAATGTCAACAACAGGAGGCAGGAAAAACCAGCTTGAGCGGTTTTCGCTGTTACTGACTTTTGCCTGGCGACAGCACTTTTGTCACCAAACCTTCCCAGTGTAGACACAGCCAGAGCTGGGCTTTAATTGCTGCCAGCAACAAAAAGGGGTTGATACAGACATGTGTGAGCTCTGTCTCCTACCATGTGTTTGCACAAAACCTTGCACAATGGGGCCCTGATCTGACCCAGGCCTCTTGCGACTACAGCAGTCCAAATAAATACTGCTGTTAGTACTCCATATGTTGGTTCCTGTTACAAACCAGAACTCTGTTGCCTCCACTGGAGTCACTCCAGATTTGCATTAGCAAGAGAAGACGTAAGAGCCTAGTATTAAGGATTGCACCCCTTCCACAGTAGTCAAAGTTCCTTTCTCTCTCTCCAGGTGTTGCATGTGGGAGTATGACTCAAAATATTCAGAACTGGTTGGACCTAAATCTTGGAAACTTCACCAAATATGCCGAGTATCAGGACTTACTCACTTGGAACCAACATTTCCTTGGTGTGAGTATCATATTCTTAATCTCCTAACAGCAGCTACAGAGAGTTATTTGTGTTTCACCCTAAAATCTCTGTTATGTTTTCAGTGTCCTTTCTCCGTGCACCATGGCAGACCAGGGGTCATTTCAGGGCCTGGCCGACTTGTCACCCGTAGCCACTGCAGGGATAATCTGTAGAGGCAAGAGACATTCCCCCGGTCACATCTCCCCAACTTCTCCACTTCGATCAAACTTTAAAAAAACCCACAAATAGCAGGCTCCCAGGCCAGCTGTCTGTGCTCATGTGCTGCTTTTTTAAACAACCAGAACCCAGTTTGGATACTTTCTCCCTGTTCAACTAGCCAGTCCCTACAGGGTCGCTCCAGGACATTTTTTTCAATTCCTGTTCTAAACAGCTGTATAAAGTGGCCACGTAGTATTAAACAGCTATTGCATCTCACCCCAGATTCACTGCAGGTCAGTGAAGGGTGAAACAATCCCCTATTTGTTTAGAGCTGGACATGCCTTCTGGACTTTGGTGGGGAAGGGAAAGGTTTAATTAAGGTTTGTAAAGAGCAGATTGGCCATAGATGTGCAAAAAACCATACAGATTGAACCTCTCTAGTCCGGCACCCTCTGGTCCAGCAACATCCGTGGTCCGGTATGATTTGAGTTAGCTGGGTGTCCACTTATCATGGGCATGGCCAAGTTTCTCACAGTTCCATAAAGTTTGTTTCCAGCCACCAGTCCTGGCTCTCAGTGTTCTGTAGTGCTATTTAAGGGTCAATTAGAGCTAAAGGTCTTTTAAGAGCCCAGCAAGCAGTGGAAGTGGCAGTAATGCTGCTAGACAATATTGACCTCCTGTGGTCCAGCAAATTCTCTGGTTCGGCACCATTCGGGTGCCGGAGTAGAGAGGTTCAACCTGTAATAAAACATCACACTGAGTAACAACAAGGTAACACCAGAGTATCCTCAAGCATCATCTTCCAAGATCAAATGTGTGTTTACCGAGTGTTCCTCTGCAGCCATCGCTGTATAAAACACAGATCCTTCTTTTTCAATCAAGGACAAAACATGTCACTATCTGACACAGAACCTGATGGACGGTGACTCTCATGTCATTGGTTTGATTCCTGGAGAAATCATTTTCAGTTACATTTCAACAATGATTTTCAAAAACTGCCAAGGGGAATTTGGATGTCATTCCTTTTAATAGGATTGGGTGTCTAAATCCATTGGGTCTGTCTGGTTAGGAGCCCATCCAGCGATTAGCATAGGGTGCTTGGAAAAGCATCCACCTGTTTTGTGTTCTCTTCTCTAGATGGGAGTGTTGGATAAGCTGGCCCCGGTACAACTTGCCTCTTTTACTCTGCAATCGGATGCCATTAACAAGGAGGAGGTGATGTGTCAGGTCCTCGCGCAATTACAGAGCAAACCAGTGGACGAGATCTACCAGTATTTAGACCAATTCAACAAAGAGGCCCGACGGGTATGAATTGGAACTGGCATCATAATGACACGGCTGAAACTGACGGTTTCAAAAGAACAACACTTCCCAGTGTTCAGTCAGGCCATTCTAAGGGTCCGCCTCCTGGGATGGCTGAGGGTCTAGCTCAGAATATTTACAAAAAAGGGCGGAATGTATGACTTTTCAGTATAGAAACGTGGACAAAAATGTTCACTGTTCAGTGTCTGAAGTGAGGTGCCTAAATCTATAGTCATTTACATAAACAGAAGCATCTGAGCACACCCAAACTCCCACTGAAGTTATTGGGAGCTGCAAATCCTTTAAAAATGGCAAACGCCCAGTGTGCCAGTATCAGCTGTCTGTCTGAGGGTTTAACGGTACATCCATCACTGCAAGAATATGGATTATTAGTGTTACATTCCAACTACTAGAGGCAGAGGTGGGGCTCTGGTATCGTCAATAGAAAACAATGCAGGAATAATTCAGGCTGAGGCTGTGCTGTCTTTGCCTTGTCCGGGGCAGGAGGCTTACGGAGTGCCTTGATGTTAAAGTGGTGGAGCGAGTTCCTGCATGACCTATGGGGTAGGGTGCTTGCCTCGGGAGGACAAGGTCATGGGTTCAAGTCTTGGCTCTCCAGGGTTGGGTCTGGCCAGGACAGCCAAAAGCCAGGTGGCCCCAGGGCAGGAGGGATAAAGGGGCAGCCTGACAGTAAGGTGGTGCGACACCAGCAATGTGATATGCTTCACAGTACACATCCACAGAGCATTTGTGGCTCCTTGGGACACATTTAGAGAGCCCTGCATGGACACAAAATGTGTATCTGCATGCTTTGCAGATATCCACAGATGGGGATACCTGCAGATTTAACACAGAGCTCTGAAAATTCACAGGATTCAAGGGACAAAATCCAGATCTACAAAAATGAGCTGTGGATATAAAGCAGAGATCTGGCAATACACAGTTAGCTTCCTTGCAGAGAGCATAGCTGGGGAAGGCTTTGTAGTGGGTTGATGATCTCCAGCAGCAGCGTTTAATTCCCGCGGCTTGGTCGTTTTTCCTTTCAGCTGACGATAGCCACCATTAAAAATGAAGCAGTGAGGAAAAATATGCTCACCCAGTTTGGGCATGAGATCCAGGCTGGCTATTCGGCTTTCAGCCCTCAAGACTGGACTCGTTTATTTGCAAGACTCGAGCTCCTGCTGCCAAGTGCTGGCGAGACGGAGATTCAGCAATTCCTGACTCACGTGTCTGGCTGTGACGGTTTCCGAGCCATGTGAGTGCACAGATGGAAGTGTAACCCTTTCCTCCGTACAAAGGAAGAAGCAATTTACGTGGAAGCACAAAAAGACGCTCTAGGGTTGTATTTCCCCTTATCACAATTTGAACAAAATCGTTTTATTTATACAATGCTTCATCACGCAAATATCCACAGACATCAGGGTCAGATCCTTGATTCTTAGAGGTCCATTTTTAAATCTACAACAGGAGCCCCTCACGATTTGTGGCCTGGGAGGGGGGCAGTGAGGGCCGTGGGTTGCAGTAATTTCCCCATGGGTCCCAGCCCGTGCGGTGAACTTGGGAGGCGCAGAGAGCTGCAAGCTAAGGCTCCCTGCATTGACAAACCTTGCCATTCATGGTGGTTGCGAATACAAATTTTGTATCTGCGCGGGGCTGTCGCGAGCTGTATCAATAATAATACCGGAAGGTGTTCAAAGATGAAAGTGACCTCTTTTCTCGTGTGATTCCATTCCTCAGGGTAGCCTCACTCAGCCAGGTGCATCCTTCTATGTCGCCGGTGAATCAACAGGGGGTCTACAGAGCTTTAGTCGCCTTCCTTGAAAATCAGTACAACGCAACAGGTAATTCGGATGTAAAACTAATTGGTTTCTAGTCTATGAGTTCGATGTTGCTGAACAAGTGGTGTCGTGTGTTCATTAATGCTTTCTGGAAGGAATTTTAGCAGGCATTCCTCTGCAATCACAGTAGCGCATTATTTAATACCCAGGGCTCACCAAGCCGCAGTGAGCCCCGCTCGCCAGCCATTCGGTTCAGCATGCTGCACATGCGCTGCTCATGCTGCGGTGCCGTGCCGGGCTATAATCTGCTCGCCCATGGCGAGTAGATTACCTTAATTGTTGATCCCGTTAATACCGCATATCATGGAGATACTAAGGCCTTGTCTACACTGTGTTTCCCCCTTCCTCTGTTGATCTAACCTATGCAACGTCAGCTATGCGACGTTGACGCATTTACCGTGGCATCTTCCATGTGGTAATGTCAGTGGGGGTTGCTCTCCCATGGATTCCAGCTACTCTTCCTGTCCTGATGGAGTACTGGAGTCAATAGGAGAGCACTCGGAGGTTGATTTATCATGTCTAAGCAGACACGCTAAATCAACCGCCGGAGGATGGATCACGGAAGCGTTGATCCAATGTGTAGTGAAGACGAGCTCCAAGTGACCAAAAGAGAAGGGTGTGTTAGCTGGCAGATAACAGCTTTGGAAGCACTAATTCTTTCAGGATGGGGGAAAGGTACCAATGGGCCTGGATGGAAATCAAGAGTATCTCCACGGAGATCAGTGGAGGCGTAGTGGTTTAAAACGGGTGTGTGTAATGGGAGAACCAGTCCCAATGTTCTGTAACTTTTAGGTCCCTTTTTGGATAGTATAATTACCCTTCCGCCCTCAGAGCCAAGCTAGCCTAATCAAAAAAGAAGGCGGTGGGAGGGATTCAGTCATTCATCTCCTGTGTGGCTTGGCATTTCAGGTTCTGCCTGTGCTTCAGGCAGTGAGGGAAGCCTGGATTGGCTCCAGAATAACTTTGGGGCATTTGCCAAGAACGCGCGCTATGAAGATTTCACCAAACTTATGGCCAGTTTCAATGGGGTGAGTCCGCATTTCGTTCTACTTGCTAGGGGCTGGGTTTTGTCCCCCTTGCTCAGGTTCAGTAGCTTCCTCGGCGAGTGATCCCACTGAAAAACACGGGGCTGCTTGTGGAGAAACGGATTTCTCAACATGAGCGAGAGGAAATCTGCCCCAATGTATCTTCTCCTGTGATGGAGCATCCCTCATGGAGCACCATAGCTGCCTCACTTAAGGGTTGTGTCGTGGGTCCCAGCTTGCTGGCTGTGCCATGGCCTCCCCTTAAATCTCATCCCTGGTCTTTGCAGTTTGACATAAGAGATAACCTCACTTCAACGCAACTGGCTCACGTCTTCTTCGGCACGGATGTCCTGGACGAGAGCGCCCTGGCGGAGCCCCTCCTGGTGTCCCTGCAGAGCAGGCCAGTTGGCGATGTTGTCGCCTTTGTGACAGAGTTTGTGGCCATGGCGCCTCAGGTAACGTATCGATACACCAATGTGAAGGGGTTTCTTCATTGACCGATCGTTTCCAGGTGGCTAAGCGCACACTCAGGGCAGGGCTCAGAGCCAGATCAGTCATCACTTCCGGGAGTAGCCCACCCAGCAGCTGCTGGTTTTGTGAGCACAGATTGAACCTCTATTAACTGGGACTCTCTGGTCTGGCAACATCCATGGTCCATGGGGGTCAAGAGTCCTGCAGGCCAGGAAGCAAAGCCAGGGCTGGAAGCGGCTGGTGACAATGGGGGATAGGAAGACCTCCCCTGGTCCTAGGGGTTGCCAGATACTTTCACAAAAAATCCTGAATATGGCAGGGAAAAGACTGGGGAGGAACAAACTCCCCAAACTTGGGGAGACTAAGGAGGGGCTATAATAGCGGTCTATAAAATCAGGACTGGAGTGGAGAAAATGAATAAGGAAGTTATTTGCTCCCTTGATATAAAAATTAGGGGTCACCCAATGAAATGAATAGGCAGCAGGTTTAAAACAAACCAAAGGACGTTTTTCTTCACACAACACACCGTCAACCTGTGGAACTCCTCGCCAGAGGATGTTGTGAAGACCAGGACTTTAACAGGGTTCAAAAAAGAACCAGATAAATACAAGAAGGATAGGTCCAGTAATGGGTAAGGATGGTTCTCAGAGGCTGGGAATGGGTGACAGGGGAAGGCTCAGTTGATGAGTCCCTGTTGTGTTCCCTCCCTCTGGGGCACCTGGCATTGGCCACTGTCGGAAGACAGGACACGGGGCTGGATGGACCTTTGGTCTGACCCAGTCTGGCCGTTCTTATGCTTCACTTGCGTTTTTAACAGCATTGCTCATTCTACGTAGCAGAAGACTCTGTATTAGTCCCCAGGAAGGACTTTAATTTATATTGGATCCTTCTAAACGGCCATAGACACTTGTAGCTGCCGTGTGTTTTATTACCCTGGGACATCCATGTGTGCCACAGGAGGAGCGGGTTGGAAGCTGCTCCTGTCTGGCTGCACACGGTAGCAACCCCGGCTGAGAGCTGTTGTCTTTGTTTTGCAGCAGGGGATCATGTCGCTGGCAAACACGCAGGTGCGAGACGCAATGTTCAACGTCATCTTCTCCAAAGTCCGGAGCCAGTTCACCACGTTCAGCGTCTCCCAGTACAAGGACTGGTTCCAGGACAGGCTCCGGCCGTGGCTCGCCAGCATCAACGCCTCTGCCCTGGCGACCCTCCCGAAGAAGATCCCGTGCGGAGTTTTCCAAATCATGTGAGCATTCCGCAGCCTCGACTCCTTTTACCCAGCATGCACGGCAGCGAAGGTGGGCAGAGAGACCCCTGGGATATCAGCTGCAGAAAACACAGAGGAGCTTTTTGCGCAGGGAGAGAACCCGGCGTGCCTGCCTGCGGCTGCCTGAGCAGGGGGGTTGAGTGCATTGCAGAGCTGCGGGATTTGTGAGGTCCTGATCTGATGGGGACAGAGAGAAAGGAGAATCGTAGAATAACAGAACACTACAACTGGCAGGGACCTCGAGGGGTCATCGAGTCCAGTCCCCTGCCCTCACGGCAGGTCCGAGCACCATCTAGATCAGGGGTGGGAGATAATTTTTGGACAGAGACCACTTCAAAACTTGTTGAAGTGTCTCCGGGCTGCCCAGGAAGGGGCGAGGTCAGGATGCTTTTGGGCTTCCCCATCCCCAGACCATGACTGGTCTGCGGGTGGGAGAACCTCTTCCCCCCCCCCACCCCACTTCCCACTAGGCAACCAAGCCCCTGGCAGGGCAGGAAGAGGCTTTGCATGCTCCCCCACCCCCAGGCCAATCAGGGCTTGAGGACAGGGGAGCACGTGAAGCCTCCTCCCACCCTACCCCCCCACCTAGGTGCATGTGACACTTCAAAGTGCCACGTGCTCCTTGCAGGGAGGGAGGAGGCTTCGTGCACTCCCCCGACCCCCAGGCCAATCAGGACCTGGGGGCAGGGGAGCTGTTCAAAGCGTCCTTCGCCCTGCCCCCGCCCTGTGAAAGTGCATGGCACTTTGAAGTGTCGCACACTCATAGGGTAGGGGCAGGGCAGAGGAAACTTTGCACAGCTCTCCTGCCCACAGGCCACTCAGGGCGGGGAGCGCGTGGCGTCTCCTCCCACCCCGCGAGCAGCACATGGCGCTTCAAAGTGCTGAGTGCTCCTGGCAGAGCAGGAGAAAGCTTCGCACGCCTCTCCCCTTCCCCGGCCCCAGGCCCTAATTAGCCTGAGGGCGGGGGAACAGCGGAGCCTCCATGGGCTGGATCAACCCACTTGGTGGGCCGGATCCACCCCTTGGAGGCCCTTTTGCCCACCCTGGTCTAGACCATCCCTGGCAGGTGTCTGTCCAACCTGCTCTTAAATATCTCCAGTGATGGAGATTCCACAACCCCCCAGGCAATTTATTCCAGTCCTTAACCACCCTGAAGTTTTTCCTAATGTCCAACCTCAACCTCCCTTGCTGCTGTTTAAGCCCATTGCTTCTTGTCCTGTCCTCAGAGGCCAAGGAGAACAATATTTCTCCCTCCTCCTTGTTAACACCCTTTTAGGTACTTGAAGTTGTACCTAAAGTTTCTTCAATGTCTGTCTTTCTTGCCCGTGGTACCCCCTTGTATTTCTATGCCGTCATTTGCACAGCTGGAGGCTGTGGGCGGAGCTTTGTGACAACTAACTGAGCATTCAGGGAAGTGATGCTGTGTGTCGGATCTCTCTCGAGCAGTGGTTTTCAAACTGGGGTACGTTACTCCTAGAGGCCTGTGAGCTCTCGTCAGGGGGGCATGCAGGAAAAGTCCCGTAATGATGGACAACGCATTCTAGTGAGTAAGACTTGGCCGTTGAATCAAAGGTATATTCTGACCCCAACTCGGAGCAGGGTACCTGTTAGCAGACGTTTTTTGGAAAGGGGAACATCACCTACCACATTTTGACAACCACTTCTCTAGCAGAGCACAGTCCCCGAGCCTCCTGCAGGCGCAAACTGCTCATCGACTCACCGCCGACTCCCATTTTACAAAGCCATCATGTGTCGAAGGGCTCATGCCACAGAGCTGCGGGGAGGTTTGATCCAAGACACCAAATACCCCCCTCTTCTTTGCCCACAGAATGGCCGGCCTAGACAGCAGCTTCCAGCACATGTCACCCGCGAGCCAACACGATGTTTACAGCTTCGCGAGGGCCTACCTCATGGCCAAGGCGGCTCAAGGGGGTACGCTGAGAGCATCCCGCAACCGTCTAAGTTCCGTGACTCTTCTACAAGGGCAGAACTCCCAGCGACAGCAACAGGCTGGACGCCAGGTCACCTTATTCAAAAAGTGACGGACGCCAACGCACCTGGTGCCTCTTGCTGTTACTCCCCCACCTTCAGCTGGAGTAACTAGTCCACATCCGTCTGCAAGGGAGCAATGCGAATTTGCCTGCAGGGATGGGGATAGGGTTAGGAGCTGGCGACCCACAGAAAAATCAGTCGCGGGTTGTGTAACCCACATGCCGAGGCTACACAGCAGCGTGATTTCAGAATAACATCAGTGTCAAGGCTGATTCCCCACTCTGGCACGATGAATGCAGAAGTGGGGGCCCACAAGTACCCCAAAACCTTCTCTCTCCAGGCTTTGGTATAAAACTTCTCCCCCAAATCCTAAACACCTAGATTTTGGGGATAAAAATCCACTGCCACCATCAAGTGGTTTGATCCCACAAACAAGGGTGGACACTTGAAGCCAACCCCAGGGCGCCTCAAGCTCTTTCCCCCAAAGAGCTTGAAAAATAGAAGAGAAAAATACAAACTGCCATCTGTGGCTGCTGTCCTCTAGTCAGAGGCAGGCAGATCCCACAGACAGATTTTCCAGGACTCAGAACTGAACCAATACCAGGTTCATAAAAAAGAAAGCACTTTTATTATCACAACAATACTCCTTAGCATAATGACTAGATGGAAAAAGTCACCAATTAATATACTCATGAGGACTCCCATGGGCCAAAACTTAGTTACAAAAGAGAGGAAAACCCATTTCTAACAGCACAGACATCTGATCCAAAGTCCCACAACAGAAAACAATAAAACAGATGTATCTTTACTTTACCCTACTTACACATTATGAAGAGTCTTTTTCTTAGAGAGAGAGACATGTCTTCTGTCTCCCTCAGTATCTAGAGAAAACTGGCCAGAGACAAAGGAGGGAAAACCCCAAAATTCCTTTGTCCCAGTTTAAAATCCCTATCTACATTTCTATTGGCTGACTGCTACCTGGCTAGATACAGTTAACCCCTTAATCCCCAGGCTGCTGGCCATCCCTCATGACCATGACAGTCAGTTATTCCGAAATAACATAGGGTATGTCTACAGTTGCACCCTCTTTCGAGAGAGAGATGCAAATGAAGACATTCGAAATTGCAAATGAGGCCGGGATTTAAATATCCCGTGCTTCATTTGCATATTTGCATGATGGCGCTATTTCAACATAACAGATGCTGTTAAGATGTGGTCATTTCGAGAGAAAACCCTTCCCTTGAAATAACTGGTATACCTCTTTGAGGAATGGCGCGGCACTTAGATCTCTTACAGCGAGAGCTAAGAACAAGGGAGTGCTGCAGCCTAGGCTTTTAGCTCGAGTGGTAGAGACTCCTAGACTCAGCTCCAGAGGGTCCAGATTCACACCTGCCTTCAGGTGGTTACAGTTGCACAAAAGGGAGAAGTCAATCCTAGATTTTCCTAGGGTGAGGGTCTGGGGGTGCAGGAAGCAGGCTGGGTGGGGGGTGCAGGAGCAGCGTGGGGGATGGCTCCTTGGGGATGCACATGGCTCCGCGTCCCCTGCTGGTCCCAAGCTCTTCCCCAACCTGTGTTTTATTTCAAGATGATCCCTGCACTGAGAACACCAAGGGCAGCTTGGGCTGGCTACAAGCAAACTGGGGCTCCTTCAGCAGGTTGGCCAGTTACGAGGATCTGGTGGGCATCAAGGCAGATTTCAGCGCGGTAAGTACCGCCGGAGCCAAAGGCCTGGTCAGCACCCTCCTGCCGGCAGCTTTGGTTTCCCTTTTGGCTGCTGGTCAACGTCCCGCTGCGAAAGGACCGGCCTATGGCTTTTGTTTTCTAGGCCGACGCTGTGGCCGGGCTCAGCCCGGCGCAGCTGGCGTCTTACACGCTGGCGAGCGACGCTCTGCGCGACAGTGACAAAGCGGGCAAGATCTTCAGCGCTCTGAACGCCCGCACCACCGGGGAGTTCCTGGATGCGTTCAACGCCGCTGCACAACAGGTAAATACCTTCCCTGCCGCTCAACGGGCTGGAGAGCGCCGCGTAGGCCCCAGACGGGCACCGACGCCGGGCTTGCTAAAGATGCCCCTGGGGTTTCGCTGGGGGAGAGACCCACGTTCCAGCCCCACCCGGCGCCTGCCCCTGGATTTCAGAGCGGGCAGAAAGGGCCGGTTCTCATGCTGCTCGCTCACTCTTTGGCTTGCAGCACCACCTCACTCAGCTGCCTCACGCCGAGGTGAGAAGATTCATCCTGGGCGAGATCTTTTGCCACATGAGCACCATGTTCAAGCACTTCTCGGCGGGGGACTACGCCGTCTGGTTCGGGGAGAGACTCACCCTCTTCCTGAGCGGCCTGACCGCCCAGAATCTTGGCTTTTTACCTCTGGACATGTCGTGCGACTCCCTCGCCACCATGTGCGTATCCCAGCTAGATACCTCAGGGCCCCCCACAACAGAGGCCAGGAAAAAATCCCAGTGTCACACAGAGGCCTTCGGCGCCGTCGCTAAGCTATGGGAGCAGTCTCTTCTACGCCAGGGCCCTCCTCATGGGCGTAGGGGCGGTTGGGAAGGAAATGTCTCGGAGTCGGATTGTCAGAGCCGTTGGGAGTTTCTCACATGTGGGGCATGGATCATCTGCTGGGTTAGGGCTGGGCGTAGGGTGACCAGTTGTCCCGATTTAACGGTGCCTCTAACTCCCACTCCATCCCAATTTTTCGCTCTTGCTATCGGGCCCCTTCGATGGACGTAACCGACTTAGCCAACATTCTGCTTTGCCAGGGCGTTAGTGGCCTCTCGCTCTCTCCTGATCTTTACCTGCACCAGGCGATACTTTAGTCTATCGAGGATGCACATGCTGTAGTCTCACTAACAGGGCTCCAGCCGGGGACTCTGGGTGGATTGCAGGGGCCGGTGCCGTGCGGCGGTCAGACGGGCGACCCGACGGGTCCGGAAATGCTGCAGCAGATATGCAAAGCCAGAGCAGACCTCAGGCCGGCATCTCTTGTACGGAGGCGCTGAACGCTGACCAGTTGGCTTCCTGTAAGAGGCTGTGAAGCGACTGTCTCAGGGCTAAGGCGCTGCGGTTCCACCACACGCCGGTGGGGGCAGGGAATAGAGTGAGGCCTTCTCTCCAATTGGAGAATCTGAATGAATCGGGGCATGGCCCAGTTAACCCGTCTGCGTTTGCCTCTGACTCATTCTGGAGCAGAGAATCCTAGAACTGGACGGGACCGCAAGAGTTCATTGAGTCCAGTCCCCTGCCCTCACGGCAGGACCAAGCACTGTCTAGACCATCCCTGGCAGGTGTCTGTCCGACCTGCTCTTAAATATCTCCAGTGACGGAGATTTTACAGCCTCCCTAGGCAATTTATTCCAATGTTTCACCACCCTGACAGGTAGGAAGTTTTTCCTAATGTCCAACCTAAACCTCCCTGGCTGCAGTTTAAGCCCATTGCTCCTTGTCTGTTCATTACTGCTCTACTAGGAGGGGGAGAAAAGTTGCTCCATTAGCTCACCTGGTAGAAGCCTTTGTGCTTCCAGGGAAAGGCTAGGGGTGCTTTTCCGTGTCCTTTAGCAGAGTGTACTCCGGACACTGATCTTCACGCGGTCCCTGTCTCCGCCTAACTCTCCTTATTCTGCAGAGTGAAGATCCTGAGTGACCACAAAGCCAATGGGACGTTTGAGAACCCAGAAGACATCGTCTCCTTTATAAAGAGAGTTCTTCACTTCCAGCTGCAAAATTCAGGTAACAAAGACCGAGGCCGTTTGGATCCCCGAGCCTAAGGACTATGCAAAAACGGCACCATTCAGGCGTCGCATAATGTCCTGTAGGTTGAGCAGACTCTGAGGTTTGTTCTGGTCTCTAGCAAAGTGCAGCTGTCCACAGGTGACGTTTCCCCATTCCCCAGGCTGCCTTCGGAGGCATTGCTTTGCGAGGGGCACAGCCCGTCTCTTTTAAAACTTCCCTAGACTGTGCAGATGCTCAGGGTTTTAATCAGGAATAAGGCGGAAGTGCTTCCCACCAGCTAATCGTGTGGCAGGTTTGCAGCTCTCTGGTTCACGCTGCTTGGAATCCCCATTGAAATCAACAAGATCTCAAACCACGTGCATCCGAAGAGAAGAATTTGATCTCTCTCTAAACCAGGGGTGGGGCCCTGGGGCCGGATGCGGCCCCTGGCTTGCCTGGATCCAGCCCCTGAGGCTTGGGGTTCCCCCTTCAGCATTGGGGAGCCCATGCTGGTGCTCTCTCCTTCCCCCTACCGTCTTGCCGTGGGGTTGGAGCACACACAATCTACCAGCCTGTGCAGCCCTCGACTGATTTTTCTGTGGATTAGCAGCCACCCACCCCAAAAAGGTCCCCCACCACTGTGCTTAAACCCTTGGGTTGCCAACCTGGAAGCTGTGGGACGTGATCCTTGGTTGTGTTTTGTCACCCGTGGGGACTCGCAGTGTTAATTCCACACAAAGAATCTTTCCTGACTCTCTGCTTCCCTTCACCTAGGCTCGGCCTGTGCCCAAGGAATCATCGCCGACAGGCAATGGCTGCTACAATATTTTGGGCTTTTCGCTGTTTACGGCTCATATTCTGACTTCACCGCATTAAAGAGCAAATTCCAAGGGGTAAGGGCCAGCTTTGAAACGCGATGGTTTGTTGTTCTTGGGAATAGAACACGTGTACCTGTCACGGGGAAATGTCGCACCTGAGTAGGTCGGCATCGTTCGGCTTAGGGAAAAGAATCCATGTCAAAGAGCAGCATCCCAAAGCAAGCGGGCAATCCTAAAACAGCCTCGGAGCAGTGTTCCCAGCTGCTCAGGAAAGATCCCAAAGCCAACCAGCTGATTAGCAGAGCAACCACAGATAGGTTTTTTGTTTCTACTGGTGGTGCACAAACACATGCCTCGGTGCGCATAAAATTATTCCGCACACGGGCAGAAAAAATCCGCACGTGAATGGAAAAGATCAGCGGGAACACTGCCTAGGAATCAGAAATACACCTTGGAAAGGGGACAAGGCAGAGATTTTTCCAGCTCCCAAAGATGGTTGCTGCTAGGCAAGGCCAAACGGGTTTTAAAACACAGACCGTGTCTTCAGATCATTTGGTTAGTAGGATAAAACCATTGCCCTGGCAATTGCTCGCAGCAAAATGCTGCCGTTTGCTACACCCCTAAAAACGCCCATTGGCTCTGGGTTAAGATTCTGGGTCAAAGTCCAGCTGCGTGGGAAGCTGGGGGCTGCTTCTCATACGCCCGTGTTCTGTGTCCGACACAGCAAGACTCCCTCGACCTTCTCTCAGCAAGCGCGCTGGCCCAGCTGTCGGCGGAAAGCAACGCGATCTACAGCGCTGCAGCCATCCAGCTGGTCTTCGAGGCCATCGGAAGCAAGAAGGAGCCGCTCCTGCACCTCAGTGCTTACCTGGATGACCTCAACGCCCTGCTGATGAAGGTAAATAAACATTAGTAACGTCCCCTGGGTTCCCACACATGCTGCTCCTGTGTCCTTCGTGCCACCAGAAGGAAGACTGGGTCTGGCATCCTCACGACCGCAAGCAACTGTAGATCGACTAGATGAGCCAGAAGGGCGTTTCCCCGGCTGATGCAATAAGAGCTGTGCCACGTAGCCCAAATCCCCAAGATCCTTATTCTGGCCTTGCTTAGGGAAGGTTCCCTCCCTCCTGTCCTCCTGCACAAAGACCAGTGAGAAGGGTTTTCCTCAGAGGAACTGTGTGAAATTTGCTGTGGTGCCTGGGGGTTCCCAGAATTGAGAGTTACTGCGTTACCTCAGCAGCCGAGTTTGGCTGCTGGGAAGCGCCGTAACAGTCCCCTGACACACCAGCTGTTCTGTCCGGCCCAAACCTCGCCTCGGAGGCAACAGGGTGAGCCCCGGCTGCTGACTTCCCCAGAAACTTCTCTCTGCAGCATCCCACCCTCACACAACTCCCACAGAGATCCTTAAAGAGACAGAGCCCCTTGACCGGATTAACAAACACTCTGTTTCTATCCGCACACTGAGCCTGTGTCTAAAACACGTTTCTTAAGCAAAACGTCACAGGCTGAAGTGTCCCCAAGCATAAGGAAGAAGGTTCGAAATGGGGACAAGTCACACCACCTGGAGCATGGCGTCCCATTCTGGGCCCTCTGTTACGGAAGGCTCTGGACGCATTGGAGAGGATCCAGCGGAGGGCAATGAAAATGATTAGAGACCTACAAGGAGAGTGGAGGGATCTGTGCTTCTTTAGTCTGCAGAAGAGAGGAGTGAGGGGAGATTTGAGAGCAGCCTTCAACTCCCTGAAGGGGGGTTCCAGAGAGGATGGACAGACGTTGTTCTCAGTGGGGCAGAACAAGGAGCAATGGTCTCAAGTTGCAGTGGGAGAGGTCCAGGTTGGATATTAGGAAAAACAATTTCCCTAGGCGGGTGATGAAGCGCTGGGCTGCGTTCCCTAGGGAGGGGGTGAAATCTCCATCCCTAGAGGTTTTGAAGTCCCAGCTTGACCAAGCCCTGGCTGGGATGATTGAGTTGGGGTTGGTCCTGCCTTGGGCAGGGGGCTGGACTTGATGGCTCTTGAGGTCTCGTCCAGCCCTGGGATTCTATGATTCTATGAACACGCTTCTGGGTCCAAAACTTAATTTCAGCAAGTCACAATCTTGGCCCAAGCAGGTTTCTGTGCTCAGCTCCCAGACACGTCACCCCTCGGCTTACAGGACACGTCGTGCTGTGGTTTCAAGAGCGCTGGTGTCCTTAGTCCCTCAAGTGAGGGGCCTTGAGCGGCCCTGGCCCACGCTCCTTGCCAACGTTCACCGACCCTGCTTCATGAGGCAGGAGGACTTCCTGGCGGTGCAGTCGCTGTCCCCGGCGAGATGAAGCGCTCCTTTCCCCACTCGCTCCCTTTGCGCTTTTCCCCGACTTTGGCCACACCTTGCTACCTCGCTTAATTCACATGGGAGACATGTGTACACAGGTGGAACCACGTCCCTTTGTCTGGAATGGGTGTGCCGTGGGCATGGCGGGCCAAAGGATAGGAGTGGTCGGGGGGTTATTAGTTTTCCCGTGGTACACTCCATGCCACCTTTCGGGTATGTCATGACAACCGTGTCCCCACTGGGGCTGGGGTGCTGTTAGGGTCACATCCACCCCAATCCCCAACTGAAAGACAATGCAGAGCACCTGATCCAGTGGCTGCTGCTGTCATTGGGAGTCTTTCCATTGAACGACGTGCACTCTGGATCGAGCCCCTACACCGTTACATAACATCTGCATGCACTGAGCTAGACAGGATTCCTGCTGCTTGTCCTAGGACGCCCACAGCTCTGGTAGGTTGTAGTTGTCCACACAGGAACGATGCAGGAAAGTAGCCCGACCTCTGGGCATCCAGGTCTCAGGGTTTTGTGGGATCTAGGACTTGGAACCACCAACTCCAAAACCAAAGACCTCGGTGTGAGAGCAGCCCTCTTCTCCTTGCACTTGTGCCCTTCTAAATCCCGAGAGAGTCCCTGGGAGTCGGGGCAGTTTCCGGGGTGCGCCAGGGGGCGTGATGAAGAGGAGATTCAGGCATCGGACGCTGTCGGCTTCGTTGCTGTTTTGCCTACAAGAAGCCCCCCGGCTCCGCATCAGTTCCCCAAAGCCTCTCCAAGGTCACCCCAACCGGCTCCTGCTTTCTACTACACCAGGCCGGGAGAGTAGGACCTGGGATCATTTGGCCTCTGCCTGGTGCCTGCCGTTCATTTCTCCTTCCTTCCCCAGCGTGCCGGGCTGCTGGGCAATGCCAAGGTGCGGGACACCATGCTAATGAGGGCAGCCGAACTCGTCTTCCCCCACATCACCGACATGTCGCTGGAAGACACCACCGCATGGCTCCACAGACTCAGCCTGCTGCTCCCGGGGGTAAACGCAACCACCCTGGAGCTGCTGCCTCTTTCTATGCCCTGCCCCTTTTACCAAGCCATGTGAGTATCTATCCCCTCTGGCGCTGCATTCGGCTCTGGGTGCCGCCGGCATTGCTGCTTGGGCCGGGTGCGGATCCTGGACTATCAGTGATGCTGTAGCGCAGGCGTGGGCAGTCATTTTTTCCACTTCATGACGGTTGGTTCATGGCGGCGGGCTGGCTCCGCCCCAGAAGGGGTGGGGCTTCAGGTGGAAGGGGCGGGGCCTCAGGGGCTTTGTCCACACTGCAGGATTTTTACGCAAGAAGCTTTTTGCGGAAGAGAGCTTCCGCCAAAACTTCTTGCGCAAAAGTGTGTCCAGACCTCAAAGCGCATTGCAAAAGCAACGTGCTTTTGCGCAAGAGAGCGTCCGCGCTGCATGGACACTCTTGCGCAAGAAAGTGCGGATGGCCATTCATAGAATGGCCCTCAGAGCACCTGTGCTTTTTGTGATAGACTCTTTTTGCACAAGAAACCCCTGCTGAGCGTCCACACCTGCCTTTTTGCGCAAGAGCTGTAGTGCAAAAAGGAATTGTTCCTCGTGGGAAGAGGAATAACTCTACTGACAAAAGCCCTCTGTCCTCTCGATTTACTGTATTTTTTTTTTTGTGTAAAAACGTGCTTGAGGTGTGGACACTCCACGGGTTTTTGTGCAAAAACCCTGTAATGTAGACATAACCAGGCAGAATTGGCAGTTCCCTCTAGGCCAGTGTTTCTTAAACTTTTTAAGACCAAGGAACACCAAACAATAATTTTTTTAATGAGGAACCCCAAGGGTTTTTTGTTGAGCAAAAAAAAAAGTGGGGGGAAGGGACGGAAGGAAGTTATTGATCAAAAAAAAAAAAAGTCAACTGCCCCTTTAAGGACGGCCATTTTGAACTCTGTTGTTCTCCGCGGCACACCTCCGACTGCCTCGCAGCACACCGGTGTGCCACGGAACGCAGTTTAAGAAACACTGCTCTGGGCGTCATGCGCCCTTGGTGGGAAGGGGGAGGAGGAAACTTTGCACACTCCTCCACCCTCAAGCCAATCAGGACCTGGTGGCGGGGGATTGTGCAAAGTCATTCACTATTCAAAACAGCTAGTGCCTCCCTCTAGGCACCACGGGCCCCTGGCCAGCTGCTTTGAAGAGCAAAAGATTTTGTGCACTCCCTTGCCCCCAAGTCTCGATTGGCCTGGGGGCAGGGTTGCAGCAGGGTGGGCCAGATCAAATAGCTTGGAGGGCCAGATCCGGCCCGGGGGCCATATTGTGCCCACCCCTGTTGTAGTATCTCTCCTTTACCTCCGCATTTCCCATCCCACCAAAAGCATTCAGTCCGTCGGCCCACACGCTCAACTGGCATTTCCTTAGGGGAGGCACTGGGGAGGAATTGTAATACTCTCCCACCTCTTTCATCCGGCAGCCTTGGGGAAACAGGGTTTGCCGGATTAAAGAGTTTGCCGGGCCAGGGAGGGAGCGAGGGGTAGGGCGCTTCCTTGGCAGTCCACATTTCCCACCACACACACACCCGTTGCTATGGGAGCAGCAGGGAAAGGCCTCTGGCTGAGTGCGCCGCTGCGCCGTTGTCAGCCGACGGTCAGGGCAGTGAGTCCCTTAAGACCGGCTGAAGTTCTTTTAAATTGTGCTTGGTTCTGTTACAGCAACTGAAGGAGTCAGGTTAAAGCTTAAACAGTTACTATTTATTGTTACAGGGTAAACTTAGTTGTTACAGATAACACAGACACTACAAAGGACAGGACAGAAATTACACTAATAAGTCACTTACAGGTACCATGAAACCCTTTGGTTCTCTGAGCTCTTATTAAATGCATGCAAAATAGACACATAGCAGGTATATATTCTCACCCCTGCGTTCCAGACTTGGCGTGGCCAGCGTCTTTCTCTCAATCCCTCGGGAAGAAGTAGGGCGAGGTTGGGCGTCCCACAGACCTCGGGAGACAATCAATACCTGCCAGCAGGTATAGATGATTGGAGCTCAAATGGGGTGGGCAGCTGAACCTCTTTTTATACCCCTTGGGTCATGTAGGCTTCTTCCTGGTTTCAAGTGGCCAATTAGGAAAAATGGCTTTGAATGCCAAGTTTCCCACGAAGGGTGCAAAGCATAATTTACACCTGGGAAAATGCAGACAATGGGCACCTCTGGTATGTGATGGGCGAAGATTCCTCTCCTGGGACAGTGCAGGCGTGTCAATTACTGGTACTAGCCATCAGGGCGACGGGAGGCCCCGGGTCGTCAGCTAGCCCATTTACTGTCTGGTTTCTGTTTATGGTAGAGTCAGGGACAGACAGCAAACCTGTGTTCCCAGGGCATCAAAGGCTGACTGCCTTTCTCTTGCTCTCTGGCGGGGGGAAAAACAAGATGGGACTCGTGGAAAAACAAGATGGGGTTTTTGTGTCTGGCTACAGCCGTCGTTCCCCCAGCTGCCAGGGTCGGTACCGCGGGTGTTCCCGAATTAGAGGCACCCGGCGAATGGAGGTTATCGGGTACGACTAGCTTTCAAATCCAGTGAGGAGCACGTGTTCCAGCAGAAAACTACCCTTGTTTTGGAGTTAGCCACGTGCTCGAGTTGATGCTCCTTCCCCCTGTGTCGGGTTCCCTCCCTGTTCCTCAGCAGATCTCAGAGAGGCCAACAGCTTGGGGACAGGCGCAGGATAGGAGCCGCCATGTTCCCATCTCGCTTTTTCAAGTCCCTGCCGCACTCCAGTCTGTGGCTTGGCTTCCCCTCTGAGCCCACAGCTGACTCCACCCCTGGGCTGTGGCAGGACTGGAGGGGTTCTCTTCCTGCGGGGATTGAGCTATGGGCGGTGGGTGAAGGTAGGGCTGGGGGAGGCGAGCCTGCAGCCCTGCCTCTATCCCCGCCCCTTCTGCCAAGCCCCGCCCACATGGGAACCAAGCCACACATCCCGCACAGCACCACAGGGAGGTCCCAGCCTCCCGGGCCGTGGGGGAGGGCGGGTGCTGGGGGCAGCAACACTCCACCCCCCCAGTAGGCCCACCGTAGGCATTCTGCGGGTGGAATGTGGGCGGGGCCAGGCTGGCGGTTTCGGAAGGCAACGCCTCCCCCTGCCTAGCATACGCACCACCCCTGGATTGAACTGTGAATGTTCAGTCAACAGAGAAAGGGATCAGACTTGGAAATCAAAGCTGACTCTGCAGCTGTAGAAAACCATATGCTAGGGGGATGGATAGATTTGTGTTATCCCTTGAGATTTAGTGGGGACTCTGCAGTACGCAGGCAGTCAGGCCTGGGATAAGACATGTTTGAAAGTATCCCATTCACTAGTCCCCTGCATATCCACAGATATCCGCTTTATATCCGCAGGTATCCGCATCCACAGATGCGGGTGCAGATATCCGCGGGTCATTTATGCGGATACAAAACTGTGCCGTGGCATTAGCGCAGGAATCTACCATTCGTGCCTTATCACGTGCTGTCTACACTGGCCCCTTGAATTTCCTCAGAAGCACTGACTTCCTACTGTCTGAAATCAGTGCTGCTTGCGGAAATACTATGCTGCTCCCGTTCAGGCAAAAGTCCCTTTTGCGCAAAGCTTTTGCACAAAAGGGCCAGTGTAGACAGCTCAGATTTGTTTTGCGCAAAAAAGCCCCAATGGCGAAAATGGCGATCGGGGCTTTTTGGCGAAAAAGCACATCTAGATTGGCATGGACGCTTTTCCACAAAAAGTGTTTTTATGGAAAAGTGTCTGTGCCAATCTAGACGCTCTTTTCCGCAAATGCTTTTAACGGAAAACTTTTCCGTTAAAAGCATTTGCGGAAAATCATGCCAGTCTAGACGTAGCCTAGGACTATAACAGGGTTTAAAAGAGAACTGGATAAATTCATGGAGGTTAAGTCCATCATTGGCTATTAACCAGTCTGGGTAAGGAATGGTGTCTCTCTCTGTTTGTCAGAGGGTGGAGATGGATGCAGGAGAGAGATCACTTGATCGTTACCTGTTCGATTCACTCCCTCTGGGATACCTGGAATTGGCCACTGTCGGCAGACAGGATACTGTGCTGGATGGACCTTTGGTCTGACCCCATCTGGCCGTTCTTATGTTACTAATGACAAGGTGGCCCACTGATAACAAGCAATAGGAAGCCAGCCCTGTGCTCAGACACGCTACCACTCCCCAGTGGAAATAACCCGGGCTACGTCTGGCTTTATTTTGTAGCATTAAAGCCATGAGCGACGTCTACTCAGCATTACCAGCCAAGAGGCGGCAAGATGTCTACGGCTTTCAGAAGACCTACCTGAACGCACAGTTCGCAGACTCAGGTAAGACACTGGCCGAGTGGGGGGAAGTTACGGTGTCTGGAGGTCATGCTTGAAAGTGAGATCGCTACTCAAGCTTGCACTGGGAGGAATGACCCCTTCTCGGACACTGCGGCTTGTCTGTGATCAGGTAGATGGTCTGTGGTTTAACCCTTTGTACTTGAAACTTTCCAGGCTCCGCCTGCGAGGATGGAACCAACGGGACCAGAGATTGGCTGCAAAAAAACATCGGCAGTTTCTGTTCGGTGGCTAAATTAAGTGAACTTCAGACCTTTTACCCAGATATTGATGGAGTAAGTTTTTCTAATCAGTGTGCTGTGGCATAGTCAAATAACAACTGTCTCCCAAGCAATCATGGGCGCTTTACGGCACCTGGGGAAACATTCAGATTTTTAAGGAAGATGATTTTTCCCCCCCTTTTCTTGGGCTCTCTTGGCTTTTCCAGAATGGCTACAGCTCCTATAGCAGGGATCAGCTTGGGCTGAGGGAAGATCTAATGATCCTCCATGTGTAATATGAGAAGTGACGTTGTCTTCCTGGCCGCTTGCCTTTTTCTTCAAGACCTGTTTCTGATCAAAGATAAGAGTGAATGCCCTAAGTTATCAGAACATTTTCAGCTAGACCAATGGCCACACTTGCATCCAGGCTTCCCTCTAATTTTTTCCATCAATGGGCGGAATGACTTTTGCTACGTACACCGAGCCATGTGTGAATGTGCACCACCAGAAGAAATAGCTACTGCTGACTGTGGGTGCTCTGCTAATCAGCTTGGGCGGCACCTGAATCTCTCGGCCGCCCAAGCGCTCAGCTTACAGGGAATGCTGCTTGCATCATAACTGTATGATCTTTGCCTAGAGATAGGGAGGTTTAGTCTATTTATTAGAGAGGCCCTTTAAATCAAACTGGTTTACTCATTTGGACTCTGCCATTCCTTTTTGCCTCACACAGGCTTCAAATGATAGCTTGTCTTTGAAAGCTACTAGCTGTTGGTTTTATTCGAGTATCAAACACACACACACGTTGCTCCAGTTGGCAAGATAACCATCTTCAATTTTTGTCCTACGTTTAGTCTAATCAGTAGCAATGGGTTTGATACCATGAGCAGTTCCCACCTAATTCGTTCCATGGAAAGTAATTGTTAAGTTGTTGACAGCACAATGCCAAAATTATCACTATGGCAAGTGTACATGTGTTAAAAAAATATGTGACCAACAGTAAAAAAGATTAATCCAACAGTATCCGATCAGAATAATCTTGGATGGAAGCATATTCTTACTTAACTATAACCAGGCAGTTGGTTTTAAAGACAGAAATTATAGTCCTGGAATAGTTTTGAAGTCTGACTTTATTAGCAGAATTAATGGATTTAGTATCATGTGAAAAGCGAGGATTTTAAGTGACCTCATCATATGATTCTTTTCAAGACTATGCATACCTGTAATACACCTGAAATGACGTTTATCCTTGAATTGTACCCCGGCTCTGTAAACCAGTGCTAACATTCATGGGAATGTCCATTTTGTTTCTAAACCATTTTATTCTGTGTGATTGTATCTGTCTGCACATCAATAAACACTCATTTTAAAACAACTCATTTAGTATGTGTCATAATGTTTTAAAACATTCTTAATACACACCCCTGTACTGGTCGACAGTATTTAAAATTACTTGGACCTACCAGGTTGGTAGTGGTACAAAACCATAATGGCAAACTGGTTGCTACTGGTTGAACTAAACTAAGCATTTTTGTGACTCCTCATAATACGGATCGCAATTTGCCAGTTTCTTAAAAAAAAAGAGACGTTACATCACACGATCACATGCCATTTTATTCATAACACACGACACAGGAATCCATATCTTTATATAAGGAGGATGTATTAATCACTAAAATGCTGCACTCTAATATCTTTAGCAATTTTTAAGCACCAACCATATTAGACTTTCACCACTTTGCATCAATTGATCTCTCTAACTGAAGTTGTTATAACTTCACAACACTGTTCAGTATGGCTATGTCTACATTGCACATTTATTTCGGAATTAGCTATTCCGGAATAGTTATTCTGAAATAGCTTATTTCAAAATAGCACGTCTATACTGCAGGGAAACCTCAAAATTAGTCGGAGGCAGGCTTCCCTAATGTAGACGTGCTATCTTGATGTAGAGCCCCAGAAGGCACTGGGGAGGGATAACTTAGAATGGCCCTGGTGAGGCGCTATTTCGAAATAGCAGAAGTGGAGCGTTTACACAGCCCCTATTCCGAAATAGTTTTTCAGTTAAGACTATATATAGACTAAGAGTAGTGAAATAGATTTTAGGTAACAGCAAAGATTCCATCCAAAAGGAAATTTGCAGTTCAGATCATCCCTAAAGAAAAAAAGGGGCGGAGTAAAACTCAGAGAAGATACCGCGTTTATTCCAGTGCAGAGAGGAATATTTAAATGAGGACCAGCAAAAGTTTTGACACATTCTCAGCTAAACAAGCACGATTTCGTACCTCCTAGCCCGTACAACGTATGTCATGGTGCATTGCTAACACACGTCACACAAGATTGGCACTGGGGAGAGTTGTCCTATCAAGCAGCCACCTCATCAGCTGCCAGTCTCTTATAGGGAAAGGCTTTGCATCAGTCCATGGCATTGCTCATAGTATAGGCAGGAAAAGGAACTGCGTAATTAGGTTTTGTTTGGCATATAGAAAACCAAATGAATACCATTTGGGAAGGCTGGGGCAGAAGCAGACCCTGTCTGGCCAGGCCATGGCCCAAGCCGTGGGAGGGGCAAGTGGCTGCCCTGCTCTTGCTATGGTGGCCCAGTCCTCCCCCCTGCCCCGGCCGCATTTGTGAGGGCGGGGAGGGAAATCAACCGCAGCCTTCCCCTGGGCAACGCACCACACCAGCCTTCCCCAGCTTGGCTGGAATTGGCCTCATCAGGGACTATAGAATGTGCGTTTGCACCTTTCATGCACCTCCCCTTCTTCCCCCATGTACAGCCCTGCTATCTCATGTATTCAATCTGTGGAACTCCTTGCCGCAGGAGGTTGTGAAGGCTAGGACTATACCAGGGTTTAAAAGAGAACTAGATAAATTCATGGAGGTTAAGTCCATAAATGGCTATTAGCCAGGATGGGTAAGGAATGGTGTCCCCAGCCTGTTTGTCAGAGGGTGGAGATGGATGGCAGGAGAGAGATCGCTTGATCATCTGTTTGGTTCTCTCCCTCCGGGGTACCTGGCATTGGCCACTGTCGTCAGACAGGACACTGGACTAGATGGACCTTTGGTCTGACCCAGTATGGCCATTCTTACGTTCTTATGTATTAGTGATGTTACAGGAAAAGAAAACAACCCAGCTTGATTCTCAGATCCCAGGCTGAGTTGGCTATGTCAGCAGTTAGAAAAAGTCATCTTTTGTTTCCCCCTGAACCATGCGCGTTATGGATGGGAATCAAGGAGACGCAATAATGTGTCTCCACTGCCACGCAATAGTGTGTCTCCGCACTGCACTTTAACTGATCTAACGTGGGAAAGTGGGACTAGGAACGCCATCAAGCCTTTTGATTTGTTAGAGGAGAAATTGCTGCACCGGACACAGATCTTCAGCAACCATTCCCTCGGCTCTTTGTATTCCTGTAGAACTCACAATACGCTAAGGCTTCCATGCAAACACCCAAACGAGCACCTAATTCCTGCCCCGAGGAGCTTACAATCCAAGAAAACGATGTTCACGTGATGGGTGGGGTGAAAGGGACACAGTTAGAACACAGCCAATGTTTATAGACACTGGAGTGCTCTGGCGTTAGCAAATAATTCCACATCCCCTATGGCTAAAGGCCCCTCAGCTTAGCCATAATTCGTTGGCCAATTTCTTATCCGTGTCATGCAAGTAGGTCTTGAAGGTGGAGAGGGTGGTGTCCTCATGGAACATTTCTTTGAGAGCATCCAAGCTTAAGATGGCAGTGTGGAAACAGCAGCAGACACATGAGCAGTCAGGGCAGATCAGAGAGCACTGGAAGAGAGAAAATAGACACGGTAGAGTAAACGGATGCTACCAACTTAGTGGGGAACTTTAGGGTCTGATTGCTGATGAGGGAGAACCACTCTTTGCCGGTGCCAAAATGTCACTGAGTGATATTGATACCCTGTTTTTTGTGACATTGATACCTTTGGGGGAAATAATAACAAAGCCCCAACCCTCGGACAGTTGCCTGTTCTTAAGGGTGTTACTTTAGAACTGACTCTCCTTCAGACCTCCAGAAACAGAGATGGGAGGGGGAAACACTAAATGAAATCAGTCAGGGTCCGTCTACACTAGCCCCCTAGTTCGAACTAGGGAGGCTAATGAGGGCGACCAAAATTGCTAAAGAAGTGCAGGATTTAAATATCCCGCGCTTGATTAGAATATTCCCGGCCGGTCACCATTTTGGAAACTGACTAGCCCAAAGTAACTGCCCGTGTCTACATGCGGCAGAGAAGCGGGATTCTGAGATTAAACCCCTTAGTTCAAATTAACTGTTACTTCCTCCTTAGGCCCATAATTTCTGCTAGAGTTAGACTGTAGCTTTTGGAAAGCCTCCCTGTCTTGCTGGGAAGAAATCAGTGCGATCATACAGTTTCGCGACATGTCCTCTGTCCTTTCACTTCACCGTGACCCTAATGAAATCGAATGAAGGCCGTTTGTAAACAGTGTAATGCTATCTCCAATGTCTGGCTCTCAAATATGTAGATTGACGTCATTGCTACTGCACATCTCGATGATGTGGCAGAGTTTTTGACCAAACCAGAGGTCATCGCTAACAACACCACGGTGGAGAAGATTGTCCAGTTAATTCCGCTTGAAGACATTGCTCATTTCCTGAATGCTGCCATGTCTGCTGTTCGAAAGGTATTAACTGATTCCAGGATTCACATTTTGAATTACTTTGTTCCTCCATAGCCTAAAACGACAGAATAGTTAATGCAGAACGACTACTTTTCTTCTGTCTTATGGTCACACCGTATTTCACCATTACATATGACTACACGTTGAACCTCTCTGATCCGGCAACATCCATGGTCCGGCATGATTTGCGTGAGCCAGATGGTCACTTATCACGGGTGTGGCTAAGTTTCCCGTGGTCCCATAAAGTTTGTTTCCAGCCACCAGTCCTGGCTCTCAGTGTTCTGGGCTGTTCTTTAGCTCTAATTGACCCCGAAATGTCCTCTAACAGCCCAGCAAGCAGTGGAAGTGTTGGTCATGCTGCTAGATACTACTGACCTCCCATGGTTCGGCAAATTCTCTGGTCAGGTCCTGATGGTGCCGGATTAGAGAGGTCCAACCTGTATATATTGACCTGTAAATAACACACACGTGCACACCTACTCTACCAAGGAGCCTAGTGTCAGCCTGAGGGTGTCACACCAGGCCTGAGGTAGTGAAGTCCCCAAATCTGACTCAACCCCAGAAATCCAGGAATTTCCAGTGCAGCCCCACGGTTCTTGCTATGGAGGGTTAGGGTTGGATGGGATGCAGGGAGCTTACATTATAGCCGACAAAATGATATAATAATACGGATATAGCATACACTGTGGAACTCTCTCAGAAGAAGAGCACGAATCCACACCTACGACCCAGGAGGGCTGGATTCCTGTTGGCTGGGACTGACTAACCTGGCTCTAAATTCTATGAGTCCAGAATTCATTTTAGCTCATGTTTAGGGCACGTTTGCAGGCCCCTTATGCAAATCTTACTCAGAGGTCAATGTGTGAGCTCACCTTTTGTGGGGGAGCCCGCAGTGAGCTGTATGGGGTCAGCTTAGGGTTGCCAGGTGTTCGGTATTTTCACCTCCTGTTTGGTAAAAAAAAATCAGAAAATACTGGACACCTAAAATGTCCGGTATTTTCTTTTTTTTTTCCCTGCCAGGAGGCGAAAATACCAGACACTTGGCAACCCTACACATACTCAGCAACCAAGCCCAGCTCCTGCCCGTTCCCCTTCCCAGGCCCCCCATTTACCTGGTTCCGCGGGGAAGCTGCCTTCTGGCTCCGATCAAGAAAAAAAGATGGCCGCCAACAAAAAGCCTAAAGTCCTTTCTTAAAGGGGCCATGCTGTTTTGTTTTGTTTTATTTTTTTTGCTTAACAACTTTGGTCTCCCCTCTTTTTTTTCCCTCAACAGAAATTTTCCCCGGTGTTTTTTTTTTGGGGGGGGGGGGGGTTGGTGTTTTTGGTTAAACCATCTGGCAGCCCTAGGTCAGCTTCAGGGGACCGGGCCTTCTATAAGTATAATAAGCATTTTACCAAATTCTCCTATCCATCAGTTTTCCCCAGCTGAGGACAGGACACAGACCTAGATGGGTCCCAGCTAGATGGGTCCTCTGGTCCAGGCTGGCAGACCCGAAATCATGTATCAAATTCAGCAGATTTCAGCTAACGGCAGTTCTCCCTGCTCTCAGCTCATAGGTTACCCTCCGCGTTTTCCGATGACACTTTCTTCTCTTCCTCCCGCGTCAGGCCAATCTGACAGACCCCCAGCTTACAGCACTGAGTCACATGCTCCTGACAGCTGTTTGGGACAAAGTTAGTTCTGGCTTCTCTAACTTCATGCCCCTGGAGTGGAGATATTTGTTTCAGGATTTACACTTCCTCCTTCCCAGCATCAATGCGACTCATCTTCAGCTCATCCCAACCAATATTAGCTGCTCCTCCTACCAGGAAATGTAAGTATCTGCCGGCCGTTATTCCAAACACAAAAACCCCGTTTTACACAAGATCTTTATGCCTCTCCAGGCAAAAACCCTTTGCCCAAAAACAAACGGCACAAAATATGCTAATGATGTTGCTACTTATGCTAATGAGTCCCTCATTAGCATATTTTCTGCTGGAAAAACTCACAGTGAAGACAAAGCCTAACAGAATCTGGCAACCCTGTACCTGGGCAAAGGTAAACACACTGTCTCATGGGCCTTGCATTGAACCCCAATGGGCCCCCCACAGGGTTACATTGACACATCGGTATGTGTTATCTCCTGCATTTTAAAATGCTCTGGGGCTGCTTACAGAAGTTGTTGCGCACTTCGAGGTGCTCGCAAAGGGAGATAGGGCAGAAACCAAAGAGCAGATCCATAATTTCCAGAAAGCGGAATGGGTGCAGGAAAGGACCTCTCGCAAGCTCTCTGCACCTCTGTCCAACCACCTCATCCATTCCCCAGCTGCAGAATGCAATGCCTTTTTTGTAAATGCTTTCACATTTCTTCCCCTTGCACCAGAGTGAAGGCCTTAAATATCCACTACCAGGATTACACGGTAGAGACGCAACAAGGCATTTACACCGTTCTCAAGAACTATCTCCTTCAGCCAGGTAATCGCCTTGTGAACTGTATCGTTAACCTGCGGAACTCTCTACTGCAGGATATTTTTGAGGCACGCCACTTACTCTTTTTTTTAAAATTCGACATTTAGAGAATAATAAAAAAAGCAAACGTTAGGACCATCATTGCAATGAGTAATCATCACTAGGCCTCATGTTTGAGTACCAGGGAAGGTCAGGAAGTAATTTCTCCCCAGGGAGAGCATTCATGAATGAAGTGTCTGACCATGGGCAGCGGGTATGCTAGGCAGGGAAAGGCAAACCGCCAACCTGGACTTGCCCACACTCCAGCCCCAGAACACCTCCTGCAGGCGTACTGGTGGGGGGGAGTGTTGTTGCCCCACAGTGCCCGCCTTCCCTGAGCTCCAGGCCTAGGGAAGCTGGGGCCACATGCTGGCTGCTCTCCCCATGCTCCAGACTCTCCCCCCTTGCTGTACTCTTGGGCTGGCGAGGCTGCGGTCGCATGCCAGCCCACCTCCCTGTGATGCTGGGGGCGCAGTTTGGCTCCCATGGGGGCAGAGCCTGAGCAGTAGGGCCGGGGCTAGGGCCAGGGTTTGAGGGCTTGCCTCCCTCAGCCCTATCTTCACCCACCACCCTCGTGTCTGACTGTTAGCAACTTTCCTCTGCAGTATCTGGATACACACAAGGACAGGTCTCACGCTGGGCCCACCAATGAACCCATCTGTGAGCCTGGGAAGGGCTCATCTCTCCTAGCCACACATGCCTGGGGCCTGCCAGCATTGTCACTCTGGGTCACGAGGAAACTGTGGGGCGAAGGCACCAGAGCAAGCGGGGGGGGGGGGGAGGATGGACCATATCGATTTTTCCACAGCCTTTGAGACATGACAACTCTCCTCCCCGACAGGTGTCAAGCCCAAGTGCTATAACCAAAGCGACGGGGAGCAAAACTCAACGGCGTGGTTTCTAAACTACCTGGGGAAGTACCTGTCGTACTGCAATGTGGAGGATCTCAGAGCCTTCAGTGACAGCCAGCAGCTGGTAGGTTCAGAGTTTGGGTTTCACGTGGGTTCCTTCCACTAGGTTTTACTGCCCTTCGAGGTCGGAGCACGTTTGTGCATCTTGACGTATCAGTGTACAGGCTCCTAGATAGCATTAGCCATTCCTTTATGTTTCCATAGTGTCTAGGGTAGTGAGTGGGCTGCATGAGTGGTCTTCCTCGTGACAGGTGTGGAGAAAGTGCACGAGGAAAAGTGATTTACTTGTTCCCATAACATCAGAACTAGCGATCGCCAAATGAAATGAATAGGCAGCAGGTTTAAAACAAACCAAAGGAAGTTTTTCTTCACACAGCGCACAGTCAACTTGTGGAACTCCTCGCCAGAGGATGTTGTGCAGGCCAGGACTTTAACAGGGTTCAAAAAAGAACTAGATATATTCATAGAAGTTAAGTCCATTAATACTTATTGGCCAGGATGGGTAGGAATGGTGTCCCTAGCCTCTGTTTGTCAGGGGCTGGAAATCAGGGGAGGGACCACTTGATGTTTCCTTGTTTCTGTTCTTTCCCTCTGGGGCACCTGGTATTGGGCACTGTGGGCAGACAGGACACTGGGCGACGTGGACCTTTGGTCTGACCCAGCCTTGCTGTGCTTAGGTTCTTATGTTCCTTCATCTCAGTTGGCCTCAAGATTGTCCTACCCAATCGGTCTCCCAGGGTAGGGTTGTGTTGCTCACTGCGCCTGCGTACCTAGAATTTGCAAGGGGTGCCGACTGAACCGGAGCCACGCTGGGAATGGCTGCAGAGAGAGCGCCCAGCTCTCTGTCAGTGCTGTGTGCCATCAGCCCGCACCTCGCTGCATGTGCCCTGGTTTTAGGTGTGTGTCACGTGAGTGACACCGGTAGGAAATAAACGAAGTGGAAGGAAACTGGCAGAATCCGGCAACCCTGCTCATGGACAAGGGGAAAGAAAAAGTCTCGCGGGCTGCAGGCAGAACCCCAATGGGCCGCATGTGGCCCTCAGGCTGCAAGTTGCCCACCACTGCTCTAGGGGCCCTAGGCATGGGTAGGACCTCGCCGTGCCAGAAGCTGCCCAAACACAGAACAGCCCCAGCCCCCAAAGAGCTTCCAGTCTAAATCTAGGACAAGACTAGATGGATGTAGATGGTGTGCGGGGGGAGGGGGAAATACAAGGAAACCATGAGACAATATTGGTCTCTGCACACCAGCAACACAGTCATTGTCCCGTTAGTTGTAGGCCGCGTGACAAAGAGTTCTGGGGAGGGGTTTGAAGGGGGATACCTAGTTTGCTTTTTCATGGGCAGCAGGGCCTAGCAGCTCAGTCCGGACACTCAGCCCCCCAGCTCCGAGGTCTTGCTCTGGGAGCTCATTCAAACGGCACGATTCGTGTGGATTTCCACAGGCATCGGGCTACGCGTCAGTTTCACGCCTCTGTAAAATGGGCATAAGACTATTGAGCTGCCCTGTGGAGGACAAAGGGGATCGACTGATCAAGAGCTGTAAAGTGGTCTGAAGAGGGAACATCCCGTAAAAGGGATGAGTGTCAGTGCTCTCTGTAACCCAGGGACGGGCAATAATTTTTGACCGGGGGCCACTTCAGAAATTTTTGAAGTGGCCCCAGGCTGCCCCAGAAGGGGCGGAGCCTCAGGCGGAAGGGGCAGGACCGGGATGCTTACGTGCCTCTAGGAGGAGACTTCATGCGCTCCCCTCCCACCCCCAAGTCCTGATTGGCCTGGGGGCAGGAGGGAGCGCGAAGTCTCTTGCTCCCTGATCTTGGGTGCACAGGGCTTAGAGTCAACCGCCAGGGTTGACTCTAAGCTCCGCATGCTCCCCGATCCCTGATTGGCCTGGGGGAGAGGAAGTAGCAGGACCTCCATGGGCTGGCTCAACCCACTTGGCAAGCCGGATCCAGTCTGTGGAGGCCGTTTTGCCCACCCCACTGTAAGCAGGGCGCTTGTGCGGCTGCTCAGGAGCAATTCCAATGCCATGCAGCTGCTTAGCAGAGCACCCAGCTATGTTTCTGTTTCTTTGGGTGGTGCACATTTGCACATGCCTCAGTGCATGTAGAAAAATGTATCCCGCACATGGATGGGAAAAATCCGCACATGGATGGAAAAACTAGAGGGAACATGGATGAGCATTAGGAAGAAGCAGCAGAAAGGCCGTGTGGGCCACCACCTCAGGGCTGGCTCCTTGGCTTGAGATCTGAAAAAGAAAAATGCAGCCATTTGGGTAGACAGACGCGGGAGGCTCCAAAAAGCCGTCCTTGTCAGCATTGCCAGGCGGTTGTTTTGTACTGTTGAGACCACTGCAAGGACACTGCCAGCTGCCTGAGCTGCAAGGCCCTGCACAGATAGCAGCAAGGCCGTCTCCGACCGGCCCTGCCAAGCCCACGGCGGCTCCCTCCCGCATGGCCAGTCACAGCACTCAATGGGCTGGCGCTGGTGCTGGTGCAGAGCTGTGGACTTCAGGGGCGATTTGCCCATTTAGAGGAAGCAGATCGTTCGGCTTTATATTTGATAACGTGTTCTCTGGGTGCCGTGGCGTTTCATTCTAGGGCCGCAGCCACGTCCCTGGGACACTGGGAAGCAAGTTTGGGTGGTGGTTGGGCTTTTCTCTGCCTGGAATTTTCCTCGTGCCAGGGATGCTGGCATCACACATCTCTGGGGTAGCCCCATAGATGCCAGCAGGGTTACACCAGGAGGGCACTTACACCCTTTCAGATGCAACACAGAACCACAGAATCATAGAATCACAGAGCTGGAAGAGACCTCAGGAGTCATCAAGTCCAGCCCCCTGCCAAAGCAGGACCAATCCCAACTAAATCAGCCCAGCCAGGGCTTTGTCAAGCTGGGACTTAAACACCTCTAGGGATGGAGATTCCACCCCCTCCCTAGGGAACCCAGCCCAGCGCTTCCCCACCCGCCTAGGGAAATCGTTTTTCCTAATATCCAACCTAGACCTCCCCCACTGCAACTTGAGCCCATTGCTTAGAGTTTAGAGTTTAAAGAGAAGCTGGATAAATTCATGGAGGTTAGGTCCATAAAAGGCTGTTAGCCAGGGGATAAAATGGTGTCCTTGGCCTCTGTCTGTCAGAGGCTGGAGAGGGATGGCAGGAGACAAATCGCTTGATCATTGTCTTCGGTCCATCTTCTCTGGGGCACCTGGTGCTGGCCACTGTCGGCAGACAGGATACTGGGCTAGATGGACCTTTGGTCTGACCCAGTGTGGCCGTTCTTATGTTCTTATGCTCCTTGTTCTGTCACCTGCCACCACTGAGAACAGCCTCTCGCCAGCCTCTCTGGAACCCCCCTTCAGGAAATTGAAGGCTGCTCTCAAATCCCCCCTCACTCTTCTCTTCTGCAGACTAAAGAAGCCCAGATCCCTCAGCCTCTCCTCGTAGGTCACATGCTCCAGCCCCCGAATCATTTTGGTCGCCCTCCGCTGGACCCTCTCCAATGTGTCCACATCCTTTCTATAGTGGGGGGCCCAGAACTGGACACAATACTCCAGATGTGGCTTCCGCAGAGCTGAATAAAGGGGAATACTCACTTCTCTGGATCTGCTGGCAACGCTCCTCCTAATGCCCCCTAATATGCCATTCTTGGCTACGAGGGCGCCCTGGTGACTCACAAGACAGAGCCCCTCATGCTGCCTCAGACAGCTGAACAGAGACCTCTTCACGCAGGGTGTGGCTGGGTGTGCTGCCCGGGTACCCCTGAATATGCCACAGGTTAAAGACACAGAGCTAGGGCCACTTGCTGTCAGTGAATACTAGAGCCAGTCCGGAAGCGATCCGCATGTGGCTGAAACTAATGTGTCTGAAACTCCCCACAGCCCCTCTGCACATGTCCTCACTGGCTTGGCTGCTTCCCTGTGGGCCGTCAGCAGGAATCGGTCCCTAGCAGCGTTCCCTGTAAGCTGGGCACTAGTGTGGCCACTCAGGAGAGATTCCAATGCTGCCCCGCTGATTAGCAGAGCACTCGGCGAGGTTTCTGTGTCTCCGGGTGGTGCACTATCACACGTGCCTCAGTGCGCATAGAAAATTTATTCCGCACCTGGGTGGGGAAAAAAAATCCGCGCATGAATGGAAAAGATTGGAGGGTCCCTAAGTGGGTCGATTTCTATTCCTGACCTGCGGTTACGTGGGGGGGGAGGGGTTTCGACCACGGTCCGCATTGAAACCTTTCGTCAGAGCAGCTGCAAGACTTCGCGGTGGATCCTCACAACCTGGCGCTGGTGGGGGGAGTCGCCCTCTCGGAGGACGTGAAGGAATTCTACTCCGAGCTGATCGCGCGGCAGAATCCTCCCGTCGCACTGGGAAGGTAACAGGCCGGGCGGGGCTGCGGTGGGGACGTGCGTGTACCTTCCCGCCCATGAATCGGGCATGAGAACGGTTAGCGTCACGGTGGTTTTAGTGCTGCCTGGCCCCCATGCGTGATACCCACTGGGGCGCATTTGCCTGATTTGGGGGCGATTCTGGGTTTTTTTAGTTCTGGGTTCACCCAAAGCCAGCAAATGGAGACACTCTGATGAGTTGCCTCTGAACCAGTTTAACTGGACTCCTCCACCATCTCCATACATTGTGGGGGCTGCCAGGGAGGGACTCTGCTGTTCCCCTGCCCCCCAAGTGTGCAGCAGGGGGACAGTAACAGCCCTGAGCCTTGGTCTCATTCTGGGGCCAATGCACCCCAGTCAGGTGCATTAAAACCCATCTGAGCTGTCAGGGCAGGAACTAGCTCCAGGAATCAGCCTGCAGCCCAGCTCGGGATCAGACGGTAGATTTATAGCGGAACCCCCCCATTGATCAGAACTCTCCCCGCATCAGAGGGAGAGGTACCACCAGGTCCACTCCTCTGCCCAGCCGCAGCACCAGGCCAGCACCTGAAATTGCAGGCTCCCCTGGGTCCCAGCCATGCTCTTCCAGCCCTGCTTGGTTCCTGATGCCAGCTCGGGCTCTGGGGCTGTAACCACTAGGTGTGACCACCCAGTCTGTGACACTAATGGTCCCCATGACCATAATAAGCAAGAGCCTTACAATCTCTAACATATTCATCCTCAAGATCCCTGTGAGGCAGGGAAGTGTTACAGATATGCAACCGGGGTAATAAGAAACATGCCCAAGGTCATGCAGTGAATCGGTGGCAGAGAAGAGAATTCGCGCCTATATCCCAGAGCAGCCATCTAACCACCTATTGCACTCAGAGCAGCCGCATGGAGGGGAGTCTTGACAGCCCGTTTGCTGAAGGAAAGGGCAGCAGACCTCTAACCTTTCCCACCTCTAGCTGATGGTGCCATCTTTGCTCCCCTCCCTCCCCCAGCATCCCAGACAATTTGATCTGCTATGTGGTCCGCAAGCTGAACACCAGCCAAACCGCAGCGACTGCAGCCATGGCAACGCCACCGGCCTTGCGGAACTGTCTGAGCCCTTCCCCGGAGCCAGCCGGAGAGGTGAGCCAAGTTGCAAGTGGCGATTGGAGGCCCCCGGGGAGGGGAGAGGAGGGGAGGAGTTCCCCTGCGCCCCCCACCCTGCAGCCCTCCTATTTTGCCTTGAAATTCAAGGCAGCATTGCAAGCTTGCCAGGGACCCTCTGTCTTCTGCGACGTCACAGACGCGTGCTCCAGTACCTATGAGGAGCCTTATTCATCAATCGGCGCCATACAGCCCTGGAGCACTTCAAAGAGCGTCACCAACTTTCATTCCCAAGGCCTCACACCCGCCACCGTCAGGGGCGGGCAGTGTTAGGCCCGTTTTACCAAGAGGAAACTGAGGCACGGGAAGGGGGCCGCGTCTTGAAGCACCCAGAGCCTGAATGCGGAGCTCCCATTGGCTTCGTCCGGAGTTGTGGGCGACCCAGGCCTCCAAAGCTGCTAGGTGCCGCCGGCTGGGTGGCTCCAAAGGCAGGCAGGCACGGAGACGTAGTGGAAACTTGGCCCTTGGTCACTTCTCCAAGGTCACCTACTGAGCCAATTGTAGAGTCGGGAAGAGACCCCAGGTAGCCTGTGCTTTAGCCACACCCCGGCAGGTCATGGCGAGAAGGGAGAACGTTGCTTTCCTTTCCCAGGTGACGGGCACTCAGCCAGACACCACTGGCAATCTCTCCGTGGAGACCTTTCAAAGACTCAGCCCCCTCGCCGTCAGGTTAACTCCGTCGGTGCTCTTGGCCAACACGGACGGGCAAACCCTCGAGCAGGTGCTCCCCACACTCTCAGCCGCAGGGGGCTGGGGCCCAGCACAGGCCTCCATCATCCTGAAAAAAGTCCTGCGGAATGGATACCAGGTAAGCAAAACATACAGACCAAGAAGGGCGGGTTTTGGTCTCCTTAGACAGCGACCAAAGCCACGTGCAGAAGGACTGCTCCGCTGTCATTGTGCTCAGAAATGGGCTAACGCTCAGCTCCGCCTGCTTAAAAAACACTAGTCCACTTGGGCAAAGGAGACTCTCCACTAGCAGTATAGGGCCTATGACACACAGTTGCTTCACAAAGCGGGGGGTGTATATGCACTGGATGGTCCATGACCACAGAGAGGATTTTCACTCAGTTGAACCCTTTTCACTGCTCTTCCTCCCCTCCCTCCCCCGCCAATTGTGCTGGTGTTGTACTGAAAAAGAAAAACCAGCCATCGTGCACAGAGCAGACACCGTGAGACACGTGCCTGCCCAGTGGCAAGTGTGAATACTCACTTTGCACACACTCCTGTGCACACTGATTGTGCAATTGCACGCACACTGACAGGCGATTCAAGAAACCTTGCATGACTCTCATTCCGCAACGGCACCATCCTGCTGACTCAAAGGCCAGGGGGCAGTTTATTTAAGGTTCCATGCAGTGTTGTGGATCTCGCACTAGCTCAACGAAGCCAGCAGTGTTTTGACCCTGGGGACGCTAGCGCTCGGCCTTCCCGCCAACGGGCTGGACAAACTGGACCCCAAAGACATCCTCCTCCTGGCTGCAGATCAGAACTTCACCCAGAGCATGGAACAGGCCCTGGTGCCGGTGAAACACAAGTTTGTGCAACGGGTGAGTCTCTGGACTGGCTAGAGCACAGCTCTTCCCTGGAGAATGCCCCAGCTGCATTTCCTCCATACCCAGAACAGCTCAGCTGTGCCTGCTTAAAATCGCTAGCCTCTTCCACTTGGGCAAAGGAGATTCTCCACTAGCAGTAGAGGGCCTATGACACACAGTTGATTTGCAGTGGGGGTGGGTGGCCAGGTTCCAGGTCTCTGCCTTGACACGGAGTTAATGTGAAGTCAGCATCTGTACGAGTGTCTCATCAAACCCCAAACCACTTCCTGCGCCTCTTCTCCCCCCGACTGGCAGGATCTGCAAAGGGGACAAGAATTCAATGGGCCTGAGTTCTCCTTTCATTCCTAGAGAGGATCCCTCTGGGGCAGAGCTGAGGCCCAGTTTGGGGCCCGCACAGACTTTCCTGCTCTCTGGATAAAACAGGAGTCCAGGGCTGGCCCTTCAGCAGCCTCCATGCTGCTCCCAAAGAGCAGGCCAACGTCTCCCCGACGCAAAGGCTCAGCGCTGCACGGTGCAAAGCCGGCTCCCTGCCCTTCAACTGGCTTCTTATTCCCTTGCACGGCACGACCCGGAATGTTATAAGCCTGGCAGCCCACCTCCCCTCAGCACGGCCCTGTCTGTTTTCATTTCAGATCTTACAAAGCACCCCTGGAAACACCCTCCTCAATATCCCAGATCAACTGGCGGATCAGATCCCTCTGTCTAGGCTGGCCTCTCCCCTGATCAGTACCCAGGAAATCAACCAGAAGAAATGGACACCCACTCAGGTAGCTCGTTTTGCTGTGGATCCCCGTTTCCTCCTCTTCCCCCAGCCTCTCCAATTCCCCGGGAGAGCCCTTGTGCTCCAACTCCTATGCACAAATGGTACCGCCGCTGAATTCTTCTCTCTTCCAAGAAAGAAAAACAAGAACAGACCATTGTTCCCAGACCTCTTCCTCTTCCTCCTTCGTTAGCGACAAAGGGAAAGTGGAGAGCTTGTTCTAAGCGCGGGTCCTTATTGTTAACGGAGCCACACCCAGGTCACCTCCTCAAATACGGGGTACAAAGCGAAAAGGAGCGGCCATGCCCCACTCCAGAGTCAGCTGCATTTCGGAAGAGAGGGGCACGTTCAGGGTTGAATTTCATCTGCGGATGTGTCAGTCCAGAGTCTCTGCGCTGACGAGAGCGGGGTGACTCTAGATTTACACCGGGGCAGCTGAAGGCAGAATTTCGTGCGCCTGTGACTGAGTCATTTCACGAATCGCTAGCTAAATGAGGCTATAGAACAGGGGTTCTCCAAGTGTGCTCCATGGACCACTAGTGGTTTGTGACCATCATGCAGGTGGGCCGTGGGCGTGGGTCCTGCCCCCTCCCTTGAAGCGGGGGGCTTGCATTGGTGCTCCAGCCCTGTCCCCTCCCTCCCATGAGGTTGGAGCACCGGCGCCAGCTTCCCGCTGCAGGAGGATGGAGTGGAAGGAAGCAGCTCCGTGTGCTGCTTCTCCCCTTCCTCCCGGCCAGGGAACAGCAGCGCAGGAAACCTCTCAGCTGGAGGCTTTCCCTGCTGTTCCCATTGGCTGGAATCACAGCCAATGGGAGCAGCGAGGGCGGTGCCTGGGAGCAACAGAGGGTACAGAGCCAGGTAAGTGCCCCCATCTTGCTCATGCCTAGAAGTTGCCCCCTTTTTCTGCAGAGACCCCGCACCTCCACCCTGCTCCTGCACCCTCCCTCTCTCTCAGGACCCCCCACCCCATCCTCAGCCTGCTCCTGTACCCTACCTCCTGGCCAAGAGGCATTGTCATAGGGGGCTGGCCGCAGAAAGATCTGTGTTGAGCGGCATGGACTATGGGCCAAAAAGTTTGAGAATCTCTGCTCTAGAAAGAGAATGAATGACACGCTTAACACTGGGGGAATCAGTTCTCCAGCAAGGACACGTTCCGATTTTGGGGGGCCAATTATCTTTTCCTGTTTGGTTATTTTTTTAAAAGCGGCTGGTGGGAGCTCCCTCGGCGGACCTCTGGCCAGCCCGTGGGAGAGTTTGCCATCGTCTCGTTTTCCTCGGGAAGGTGCTGTAGCACTTTTCAGTAGAACGCAGGAGGGTGGTGAAGAAGCAGGAACCAGTGAAGGGAATCCTGCTGTAGAAGCATATTTCACACTCGCTCTGCGTGAAAAGCTTTCAGTGAGAAGGCTACTCACGTGGGAAAATAAATGTAAGCTATTCTCTTTTCCCACCACACATTCAGAGCTCTGCTTCCTTTTATAACCACAGGCCAGCGTGTTCTTCCAGGCCATACTGAAGTCCACACAGCAATATTCCAGGTGAGTTAAGGGATATTTCCATCTCCAAAGAAGCAATAGGAATGATCTTCAAAGCACGAATCGTGCAAACTGCAGAGTGAGTGGAAGATGAAAAGTCTGAGGGGTTGCCATGCTATTCTGTAAGGGTACGTCTAGACAGCAGGGCTATTTCGGGATACCGGAGGTATCTCAAAATAGCTACCTGGTGTCTGTGAAACGCGCCTGCTATTTTGAAATATTTTTCAAAGTAACGGGCGCGCTATTTCGGCATCCCTGTTGCCCTTGTTCCACGAGGGTTGAGGGATGTCTTGAAATCACGTGTTATTTCGAAATTTGGTGCATAAGATATGTGATTTGCGCTATTTCACGTTTAGACTGCTGTGTAGATGCCCTCTAACTGTATGAACAACAAGCAGGCCTGCAGCACCTTGGAGACTAACAAGTGTAGTAGATCATTGAACTTTTGTGCGTAAAATCCACTTCCTCGGATGAGTTGGAGTGGAAATGACAGAATCGGGGGTCTATAGAGCAGCAAAAGAAGATGCTCTGGTTTCTGTCATTTCCACTCCAACTCATCTGATGACGTGGGTTCAATGACCTAATCCATTTGTCAGTCTCCAACGTGCCACAGGGCTGCTCGTTGATTTTAGCATCTGAGATGGTTTTCCTTGAAGAACAAGGCCCCAAGAAGTTCCAGGGGCTTATCAATTTCTTTGTCCTGAAAAATCACTGCAATTGGCTGCGTAGCTTTGCCATTTTCAGTGTGTACCATGGGTCAGTGCTTTTTTCATGATGGTATGCCCCGGCACGGCTTTTTTTTTTTTTTCTCAACAACTTTCCCCCCGGAGTACTGGCACCTTTTTTCCTACAAAAAAAACATTGCCATGGGTTCTATTTAGATGCTATGATCGTTTTAGTCCGCAGCTCCCCAGATTTGTGAAGGGCTTTTAATAGCTCGATAAACAGTGTGCTGAGAGGTAGACAGATACAGGGAGCATCTTCTATTGCTCTTGAGTGACACCTGCCAGTCAATGTTAGGTGTGTGGGTGGCTACTAGAAAGAGCCACGTGCAGCCTCCATAGGACTGCCGCAATTTGTGTGTGTCTGTGCATGTATAAAGCTTGGTACCCTCCCTCCTCCAATAAAAATATTCTCCAAGGCTGTGTCTAGACTGGCCAGTTTTTCCGGAAAAACTTGCCAGCTGTCTACACTGGCCGCTTGAATTTCCGCAAAAGCACTGACTTCCTACTGTAAGAAATCAGTGCTTTTTGCGGAAATACTATGCTGCTCCCGTTCGGACAAAAGTCCCTTTTGAGCAAAACTTTTGCACAAAAGGGCCAGTGTAGACAGCTCAGGTTTTTTTTCCGCAAAATAGCCCTGATGGCGAAAATGCCGATCAGGGCTTTTTTGCACAAAAGCGCGTCTAGATTGGCCACGGACGCTTTTCCGCAAAAAGTGCTTTTTTGGAAAGCGTCCGTGCCAATCTAGACGCGCTTTTCCAAAAATGCTTTTAACGGAAAACGTTTCTGTTAAAAGCATTTCCGGAAAATCATGCCAGTCTAGACGTAGCCCAAAAGTTCCTATTTTATACCGAAGAAGAATAAGGCAAGAGACCAAATAACAACGCCGGATAATAATACCTCTATTTCTCATGTAGCTTATCATCCTCTGTCCTACAAGGATTCAGCTGTGGAGCAGCAAACTTTTTAAACAGCAGTCCGTTTGCTAGCCTGGCAAAAGCCATGAAGGACAAACAGATCCGACTGGAAGATAATCAGGTGAGAGGGCAATCATGGGTCCACTGGGATGTCTGCAGAGAGCAAGATGGCACCGTGTGGCAACCAATTCAACCCCAGCCTGGCGTGAAGAGCCCAAAGGAGAGATTAGGGCCACGGCGTGGATACAACACACGTTTGTGCTAACCCGGGTCAGGCACGTTCACAGCGGAAAGCCGGGCTCTTAGGTATCATCATGGTGTAGACATTCCAATCAGAGTATAGACATTTCCACTTGGGTTCTGAAACTTGGTAGGGAAAGTGGAGCTCACAATCCGAGCAGGGATATTTCCGCGGCTATTGTTAGCACTAGAGTACAAGCCCAGCAAGTCTACGTGTAGAACAGACACAGGCTCGTAGACTTGCTGCTACAGAGAGACGGGGGAGGGAATTGGCAGGTACGTACCCAGTCTGTACAACACATTAGGCTTGGATCTAGTACCTATTTAAATCAAGGGAAAGACTTCAGTGGTCTTTGGAATAAAGCCGCATTATTATTGGTGGTTTCATTATGGTCGGGTGACTAATGAAACCTGGGTGAGTTATACGTTGAGGAAGGAGGAGTCAGTCCCTTAATTACATCATCTTTTTGTATTATTTTTGTAGCTCAGCTGCATGACAAAAAGACTGACGGGACAGATAACCCCATCTGATTTTGAAGACTATCCACCCGAGGTTCTTTTTTACATGGGGTAAGACACACAAGTGCGTTTCTTTCTTTCACTTTTGAACGGACGTTGTTCAAGATAGAAAAAAACCAATAACAGCCATATGAATACCAGGTTGCCAACTCTCACAATACTGGGTGCATTCATAAAGCACCAGCTCCTGGAGTCATGTGACTAGTGGAGGCGACTAGAATTCTTTTTACGTTTCTAGCCCCCCCCCTGTGCAGATGTAACGCTGTCCGGTGGAATTGAACCGGGAACCTCTGGAGCTTAGTGCATGACCCAGATTCCACATGAGCTAAAAGCCAGCTGGCTCTCAGCTCAGGCTGTAGAGGAGACTTGTTATTCTCTCTGTAAATGGCCTCGGGATGTTAAACATCAGCTAACCGACCAATCAAATAGGCGATGCATTTTGCATTCACTATTTGATTAGTCAGTAGGACACCTTCGCCTCTGAAGTGTAGCAACAGCCATAGCTGACCCAGGGCTCCATGCAGTGCTGCCGCTTTGAAATGCCATGAGGAGCCTGACGCCGGGCCCACCACAGCACTTCAAAGCGCCAGCGCCACACGGAGCCCAGGGTCAGCCTGGGGACACCAGCATTTCAAAGCGGCAGCCCCTCCTCTACCCCCACCCTTGCCGCCTCTTTGTGATAGAGGCAGCAATGTGTGGGGGGGGGAGGGAGCAATTAGTCGACTAACTGACAAGCATTTGCTTACTGGTTAGTCGACTAGTCCTTCACATCCTTAGGTCTCAGTGACACTAGAAGGGACAGTGCACCACACCCAGAAGGTGTGTGGGTTACACAGGGGTCACCCAACGGCTCAGAAACCAAAAGACAGATGAAAAAGGCCCAATACAGGCTGAACCTCTCTAGTCCAGAACTCTTGGGTCCAGCAACATCCATGATCCGGCATGATTTGAGTTACCGGATGGCCACTTATCATGGGTGTGGCCAAGTTTCTCACAGACCCATAAAGTTTGTTGACAGCCACCCGTCCTGGCTCCCATGACCCACGGAAGACAATAGAATTCTTTCCATTGAGTTTATTGGGAGCTGACTTGAGCCTGTGATGACGAATCCAGACATTTGTGATTGATAGGGATGTGAACGGATAACCGGTTAACTCATTACCCAATAATCATCACCCCTTAATGGTTAACTGTTACTTGGGAGCAGCCCACCATCCATGGACGGTTGCTCCCGCCCCGCAGGACTCTTAGCTCCCAGCCCACATGGGCTACGAGTCAACAGCCTTGCATGGGGCTGGAAGCGGAGGTGGAAGAGGAGAGGGCGGCTGGCTCAACGTTTAATCGGTTAACTAATTAAACAGGATTTTACATCTCTAATCACTGAATCTTCAGCCATTCCGTCTGCCATTCGACACGTTTAAGACGGTTTTGTACAACCGATATTTCTGTTGCTTCATCTTTTCTAGGCCAGACAAATTTTCAGACCCAGTGAACTGCCAGAAATATTTTCACCTCGTGGGACAAGCCCACGTTGACCTTTTGCCAAGAGTGTCTTCCAAAAGACAGTTGCTGCTGGAGAGGGCTAAGGCCTGCCTGGTGAGATGCTAGCTGATTCACTGATTACGTACTGTTGTTTCACAGAGCTTGGAAATGTTCCAGCAGGGTATTAATTGCACGGACCATTGCTACCGGGACTCAGTCCAGGGAGAACTGGATAAGATTCTCTGTCTGTGTTCTATCGAAAGCCAACGACATGATCTAATGGTCTTCCCATGTACCAGCTCACCAGCGGCTTCAGCTGGAGAGTACAAGCTAACAGTCCTTACATACACACTTAGGAGGGGTGGTGACTGAGCATGCTCAGTGGAGCGTCGCTCGCTCCAGAATTCACTTTCTTTCTGGATACGGGGCGAGTTTGTTGGCTCGCAGGCTGCATTTCTTGTCACTGCCTTTTGTCGGCGGTGTCTGGTGGGGAAGACTGGATCAGTGACCACCACAGAACTTATCTACCAGGGAAGCGACTCCAGATAAGGTGGGGTGTGAATGTAAAGCACTGTAATTATTCCAGAAGAATTCTGTATGCAGATGCCCTTCTCCAGAGTGTGTCCACATGGGGAGCTATTCCAGAGTCATTAGCAAGTCTGATGAATTTCCTCTTGGTGGACAAGTCTGGAAACAAGAAGTGTGTCGCTTATTTGTAAGGAAAAAACCCACTTTCTCTTACAATATGACCTTCTGCACCGAGTTGGGGGGGTATTTATAATTGGGTGCACTGAGTGAATGGACATATACATGAATCACCACCAGAGCAGGGGAGATCCTGGCTCTGCCGAAATCAATTTCAGTGCGGCCAGGATTGCACTGTAGGTATTGTAGAAAGGGAATTTCATACTTTCTGGGCACGTCTACACAGCAGCGGGGGTAAAGCCGAAATAAGCGATGCAACGTGAGCAATGTCAATTGCGTAGCTTAAGGTTTAATGGCTTGTTTTGGCTTTTGCCGCTGTCTACACAGCAGGAAGTCTGAGTGAGAGCCCTCCTCCTCTGACTTCCTTTACTCCTCATAAAATGAGGGTTCCAGGAATCGGAGTAAGATGTCCTCCAGCTTGCCATTATTTCAACATTATGTCGAAATAACTGCTCGTAGAGTAGACGTGGACTATGTTATTTCGGAATCAGGTCAGTTACTCCGAAATGATGCTGCTGTGTAGACATAGCCTCTGAAAACAACGTGTAAGACATGGCTGATCACTGTTTAAAACAACAGGTAGCTCAGGCCCAATTCTTACACCTGTGATTCAGGGAAGTCCATGGCTTGATTATCCTGCTCGTCTAAGTTGCTAAGAGCAGTTGATGCAGACGCAGAAGCAGCCGAAGAGTAAGAGACAGAGTGAAATGTCCGTGTAAATGCATTCTGGTGTTATATCCAGGCAGCTCTGGTTGCTCATGTCAATTTCTTTTGTTTTGTATTCTCAGGGAACACCTACCTTGTCGTTTTCAAAGGAAAACCTGCTAATGTTAGGCAACCTTTGTTGTGCCCTCAATGGCTCAGACATTGTGAAATCGGACCCGTCTGTCCTAACGAGATTGCAAAGCTGCAGGTCGTTCACTGAAGACCAACCGGCAGCCATAGAGCAGCAGCTAGAGAACAAATATGGGTAGGTCATACAAGGAGTCACGTGCTGAACTTCTGTAGTGATGAGTTATGGACTCAGCCCGGTTGGATAAGATCTCCTCCTTGACCTACCTTCTCCAGAGGTTCTCACCCCTCTCTCCTCCAGCATATTTGCTTACGCAAGGAAGAGCAGGGAGGTCACAATCAGGCATGTAAAAGATTAACTGGAGTACGGCAGAAAGGGATCTAGGGGTTATAGTGGACTACAAGCTGAATAAGAGTCAGCAGGGTGATGCTGTTGCTAAAAAAGCAAACACGAGTCCGGGATGCATTAACAGGTGTGTTGTGAGCAAGACACGAGAAGTCATTCTTCCACTCTGCTCTGCGCTGATTAGGCCTCAGTTGGAGTGTTGTGTCCAGTTCTGGGCACCACATTTCAAGAAAGATGTGGAGAAATTGGAGAGGGTCCAGAGAAGAGCCGTAAGAATGATGAAGGGTCTAGAGAACATGAGCTATGAAGCAAAGCTGAAAGAATTGGGCTTGTTTAGTTTAGAAAAGAGAAGATTGAGAAGGGACATGATAGCGGTGTTCAGGTATCTAAAAGGGTGTCACAGGGAGGAGGGAGAAAACTTGTTCTTGCTGGCCTCTGAGGATAGAACAAGAAGCAAGGCGCTTAAGCTGCAGCAAGGGAGGTTTAGGTTGGACATTAGGAAAAAGTTCCTGTTAGGATGGTTAAACACTGGAATAAACTGCCCAGGGAGGTTGTGGAATCCCCATCTCTGGAGATATTTAAGAGCAGGTTAGATAAATGTCTATCAGGGATGGTCTAGACAGTATTTGGTCCTGCCATGAGGGCAGGGGACTGGACTCGATGACTCTTGAGGTCCCTTCCAGTCCTAGTATTCTATGATTCTATGAAACCGTAGGGGCTGGAGCAACTCCCTGCCCACCCTGAAGTCCACTGCTGGAAGGGCTGCTCCAGCCAGATGCCCAGAATAGCTCTGGCCACTGCCATCATGGCTGTAGCAGCAGTGGCAGCCAGGAACCCCAGCCCTTTTAACTCACCAGGCTCTGTTTGCCCCCCACCCTCGAGTCGGCGGGCCTGTTTCTAAAGCATTCCTAATGGGCGGGGGTCAAATCCATCCTTGGCTACCTTGAGTCAGGTCGACTCCGGCATCTCCACTGCTTGGGCCATTCTCTGTGCTCTAAGAGCTGGTACGGTCGATACGTTTTTGCAGGCGGTGTCCTTGCTACGGCATCTTCCCCTTCTGGCCTCTGTGACTAGTGAGATTCCTGCTCCCCTTGAGCCGGACTATTTATACCCCATCGTCACAGCCCCTCCCGCGCTCCTGTTCTCCACAGGCAACGTGTCCCGGTTTCCTCAAAGGCCTTGCTCATCTCCCAGCTGGCTCGCTTGTCTGACTCGGGGGTTCTCGTCAGGCGACTTCTTTCATTCTTGGGCAAAGCCTCTACTAGCCTCAAAGGAATAGTCTGCCCTGGGTTCAACCTCCCCTGATCGCGGTGTTGCCTCTGAAGGTGCATTCCTTTGGGCACGAGAGGCATTTGAGTTTCCCTTCCGGGGTTGGGCAATCACATCGCTCGCGGTGATAAGCGCAGGGCAGGTACAAAATGCATCTCTTTCCTCTCCAGATCACCTTCAACGTGGACAGTCAGCACCCTGACAGACATGGGCCTGATGGCCAGTACCCTGAGGAGTGGAACCCTTCAAAGGATCCCAGAGGTACCGTACTTCAATGGAACATCAGCGCTATATTTAACCAGATCATCAATTAATTAATTAAGAGATGGGCTGGGGGCGGAGGGGAAGGAGGGGTCGCTCCAGCCCAGCTGGGCTGGACTTGGTTCCCCATCGTGAGAGGGGTGTACAGCCGGTGAAGGGGCACATGTCCAGCCGGGAGACAGAAACACAGATAAATAGACAAACTTTTTGAAATCTATAGTAGAGAGCTGTCCCTTTCTCCACTCCTGCCCCCTTCTGGTCCAGTGGGGTTATAGCTGTCCCAGTTCCCATCTCTGGCCCCTTACTGCCCCCTGTGGTCATTCTGCAGTATAACTGTCCCTCCTGCCAGACCCTTCCCATTCCATTTGATGAGAAACAAATTCCAGGAACATCCCATTGTCTTGGCACAACCAAACCCTGGCCTTGCTTTAATTTAGGAGACAAGGGAGCTGCCTACCACATTGGGTGATCCTAGCTCTTACCGTTTAGGAGGAGTTTTTCAACAAAGGGACTCTCAGACTGACTGACAGACCGACAGACGCACCTTTCTAAAATATCTATAAGAAAGCCATCGCTGTGCTAAGCCCAGGTGTCACTAATAGTGATCTAATACCAACTGGGAGCTGCAGACACCTGCTCCTACGGTTTCTGCACAGCTCTGTTAAGTTACAGAGTGTAATGCAGGGTTATTGAAATCGGTTTAAAAGAGGACAGGTTAGAAAACGGAAAACCCCTTTTCCAGAGCTACTGCAAATTCCAATGTATCTGTCCCAGCAGCTGCCTTTCCACAAGCTCTTTTTATCCTGGAGGTGAGGTCCATCGATGGCTATTAGCCAGGATGGGCAGGGATGGTGTCCCTAGCCTTTGTTTATCAGAAGCTGGGAATGGGATAATGAGGGTGGGATCACTTGAGGATTCCTAGTTCTGTTTTCTCCCGCTGGGGAACCTGGCATTAACCACTGTTGGAAGACAGGACGCTGGGCTAGAGAGACCTTTGGGCTGATGGAGCATGGTCGTTCTTATGTTCTTATGTCCCACCGCAGACAGAGAAGACGCTGTTTTTCCCTGATTTCTTGAGCCAGTTGAAGACCTGGAATAGGGACCAGTTCACCTATATCCTGGATCAGCTTGCAAAGCCTCAGCGGCAAAAAAGAGCTGCAAGTGCGTACTGTGTGCTAAATCTTGGGTCAAATTTCTAGAGGTCTCCTTCCCTCTAGATTAACCTCCCTTCCTCCTCTGCTCTCTGAGGGCACATCTACACTGCTACACTATTTTGGGATCCTGGAGCATCCCGAAATAGCTATCCCACCTCTTCGCATCAAGCCCGTTATTTCAGCCTTGCTATTCCGCTGTCCTGTAAACCTCATTCCACGAGGAGTAAGGGATGTTTCGGAACAGCGCTTTGTTTTGAAATTTGGTGCTATGTAGACAAACCAAATGACAAACTAAGCTATTTCGAAATAGCATCAAAATAAGATACGCCACTTGCGTAGTTCAAACGATGTATCTTATTTTGAGTTCCGGTGCAGTGTAGACACACCCTCATCCCACAGCTGCATCTTCTCAGGAAACGCCAGTTCCTGCTTGATAGATGCACAAGATCTTTTAATGGAATCTGATGCTGCCAGTAAGGTGGAAAGTAAGGTAAGAAGCTGGGAGGGGTTGCAAGGGCTTTGGAGGATAGGGTCATAATTCAAAATGATCTGGACAAACTGGAGAAATGGGCTGAGGTAGACAGGATGAAGTTGAATAAGGACAAATGCAAAGTGCTCCACTTAGGAAGGAACAATCAGTCTCATACATACAGAACGGGAAGCGATTGTCTAGGAAGGAGTATGGCAGAAAGAGATCTAGGGGTCAGAGTGGACCACAAGCTAAATATGAGTCAACAGCATGACACTGTTGCATAAAAAGCAAACATGATTCTGGGCTGCATTAACAGGAGTGTTGTGAGGAAGGCACGAGAAGTCATTCTTCCGCTCTACTCTGTGCTGGTTAGGCCTCAATTGGAGTATTGTGTCCAGTTCTGGGCACCACATTTCAAGAAAGACGTGGAGTAATTGGAGACAGTCCAGACAAGAGCAACAAGAATAATTAAAGATCTAGAAAATATGAGCTATGAGGAAAGATTGAAAGAATTGGGCTTGTTTAGTTTGGAGAAGACGACTGGGAGAGGATGATAGTGGTTTTCAAGTATCTAAAAGGGTGTCATAAGGAGGAGGGAGAAAAATTGTTCTTCCTGGCCTCTGAGGATAGGACAAGAAGCAATGGGCTTAAACTGCAGCAAGGGAGGTTTAGGTTGGACATTAGGGAAAACTTCCTACCTGTCAGGGTGGTTAAACACTGGAATAAGTTGCCTAGGGAGGTTGTGGAATCTCCATCTCTGGAGATATCTAAGAGCAGGTTAGATAGACACCTATCAGGGATGGTCTAGACCAGTGGTTCCCAAACTTTTCGGCATCATGCTCCCTTGTTGATTTTTGAGAAACCCTCATGCTTCCCCCCCCCTCAAAAAAAATAGCAGCAAAACTTGTTGAGCAAAAGAAAAAAAAGGAACTGACTGCAGCAGCAAAATTTGATGGTGGGGGGAGCCTGGGTCACCTCACGCCCCCACCCCTGGAATTTCTTCACACACACCCAGGGGGGCACACCCCCCACTTTGGGAACCCGTGGTCTAGACGGTGCTGGGTCCTGCCATGAGGGCAGGGGACTGGACTCGATGACCTCTCGAGGTCCCTTCTAATTTTATGATTCTATGAGAGTCGGGGCAGGTACCGCTAAGGGTCTCTCCTCCTTTCCTTCTCCTCCTTCTCTCAAGGCTCCTTGTGAATCCCTCTGAATGAAAAGGATTGGCCGCATCAGAGGTGGTAGCACAACACATGCTCCGTCTCCCTCCCCAAAGGGCTGAACCTACTGCCTCCGCCCCGCTCCTAGCTCCCAGCACGTAGCCACGTCCTGCTGAGAGCTCTTTGCCCAGAGCGGAATGAAGGTTAAACGTACACGAGATAGGCTAACGGTCTCTCTTCCTCCCAAGCGGGCTGCACAAGAACGCCGTTGACCACAGAAATGGTGGTGAAGCAGAGAGACCTTTTAGTTTCCACCTACACCTCCAGCAGCGATCTGGACGCTTGCCTCCCTGACGACGTGCTGAGCACCAATCTGGAAACTTTGGGGAAGCTGGAATTTCAGGACCCTCTCCTTCAAGTGCTAAAGCTGAAACTGGACAAGGTAGCGTAGACTCTGGAGCAGGTTGGATGAGAGGCGCAGAGGAGCAGTTTCTCAACTTGTGTGTGGGGGGGAAAGGGTGACGTGGAAAGATGGCTTTTAGCTTTTAAATACTGTCAGTGCTGCGACTCTTAACAACCCACATCGACAGCCTCTGGCCAGGGAGAATCATAGAGCACCTGGAAAACATGAATGAGATAAAGCTTCTGGCACAGCTGGGTTAGCTCAGTAAGTAGAGCAGAAGATACTTAACCTCAGGATCATAGGTTCGAGCCCCATTGGCAAGGTCTTTCTTTCACTCACATTCAGTCTACAAGCAATTTACTCTCAGCTTTCACTAGGGTTTTAGGAAGAAAAAGTCTAAGTACCTAAAAGGGTGTCACAAAGAGGAGGGAGAAAAATTGTTCTCCTTGGCCTCTGAGGATGGGACCAAGAAGCAATGGGCTTGAATTGCAGCAAGGGAGGTTTAGGTTGGACATCAGGAAAAACTTCCTGTTGAGGTGGTTAAATGCTGGAATAAGTTGCCTAGGGAGGTTGTGGAATCTCCATCACCGGAGATATTGAAGAGCAGGTTAGATAGATGCCTGTCAGGGATGATCTAGATGGTGCTTGGTCCTGCCGTGAGGGCAGGGGACTGGACTCGATGACCTCTGGAGGTCCCTTCCAGTCCTAGTGTTCTGTGATTCTATAACACTCCAATCTTCATTTAAAGAGAGGGACACGAATGCTCTGAGAATTGTTATAAGTCCTTTGATGCCTATGACACCAGTGTGCTCTCAGCACCTCTGAAAAATCAAGCCACCTAATTAGGTGCCAAACTTTGGACACTCCAAGTTAAAAAATGTTGGCAGTAGTGCAATGTCCAGAAACTGATGTCATCATGGTTAGGTAGGCCCAAGACAAGAACCCCAAAGTCCTAAGACTATCTCTCATACTCCCTTGCCCTAAAACAGAGTTAGGGGATTGAGTCAGGATTCAGGAATCTGTTTGTAGGCAGTTCAGTACAAAGTGTGAGCCATTAAAGAGACAAAACATGGCTGTGATGCTTGATGCCTGATTTGGAGTGTTAGGAGGGGTATCAAATCCACCTGCTTGCCTACTGGATTTTGACTCAATGGCACGTTGGTAAATTCTGCACCTTTCAGTAAATCTCCTTGTACACAGTAGCATCATATCCATTTGAGCAGTATGCGCCCTGAAACAACTCACGCGTCCGCCTGTCCGCTCACTGTATTTTGTGCTTCACACAGATCTTTGGCACACCGCCCGAAGACTATCTTCCACTCTTGGGAAACATAGCCAGGATGTATACCCCCACTGAAATTGCTAACTGGAATATCACTGCAGCCGAGACCTTAGCAGCCCTATTGGCAGGAACATCATGGCAAAAGGATCTCCCAAAGGTAAGGGACATGTGAGCGAAACATTGCAAATGCAGGTAGGACAGTCATTATTTTAAAAAACTTCAGGGATTAAAAATGACGCAGTAGCTGCCTAAATAACATGCCCCTACCCCCATGCAAAGTATACCGTGTGCAATACGGGATACTAGTTGCAGGGAAAGGAAGGAGGTTATTATATTGGAAATGGTGCAATGCACGGAAACCAAAAATGATGTATGGTCTCCAAGATTCACACATCAAGAAACAGGCTTTTTCTGCTTGAAAAAGAAGAGGCCGCCAAAAGGAATGTTTCAAACGGACGGACGGACAAAGCTGATAAAGACACAGTCGCTCTCCTGTTGTAAATGGAGACTTCCATCAGCTCATTAGCAAACTCAAGCCGCAGCAGATCTCAGACAGAGATCTTTCAAGCATGGGATGATAGAATTATAGAATCCTGGAACCTAGAATCCTAGAACTAGTAGGGACCTTGAGAGACGTTGACTCTAGTCCCCGACCCTCATGGCAGGACCCAGTGTAACCCACACACTTAGGCTATGTCTGCACTGCAAGCGTGTTTTTGCACAAGTACAGTAGATTGTCAGAAGACAGGGCCTTTTGCACAAGAGTTATTCCTCTTTCTATGAGGAATAAGCCTTTTTGCGCAAGATCTCTTGTGCAAAAAGGCATATGTGGACGGACAACATTCTTGTGCAATAAACCCCAATGGGAAAAAGCACAGGTGCTCTGATGGCTGTTCTGTGAATGGCCATCAGAGCTTTCTTGCGCAAGAGCATCCATGGCAGTGTGGACACGCTCTTGCACAAGACCGTTTTGCACAAGATCTCTTCCACAGAAAGTTCTTGCACAAGAAACCTGCAGTGCAGACATAGCCTTAGTGTGGTTCACTGTCCCATGGAGTGGCACTTAGACCACTTGCAGTGAGAGAGCAGAGCAAGGGAGCTCTACAGCCTAGTCTGAGAGGCAGCTGGCTTTTGGTGCAAGTGATAGAAAGTGCTCTACTAAGCTCCAGAGATCCCAGGTTCAAATCTGCCTGGTTGATAGTTACATAAACACTGTCTAGATCAGGGCTACCCAACTTTGGAAGCCCCGGAGGCCACAGTGATACGCACAGCACATGCCGAGAGCTGCAACTTCCGTGTGGTTACATAGACATGCAAATAGCTTCTTTCACACTGACAGGCATGAATACAAAGATTAAGGCAAGACTACACCACACGCAGGCCCCATTTAAGTCAGTTCTGCTGCTATTAATAAATGCAATATTTAACTGATTTCCACCCCATAGCAGCACTTTTAATGAGCAATGACAGTCCAGGAATTTAAGTACTAAAACGCATCTCAACAGAAGACCATTATACTGACTCCTTTTTTGTTTTGTCTCCCACCCACGGGCCGTGTGTTGAGCCCTGCGTCAACCCAAACCACACCGTGGGCTGCAAAGGAGATGGGGGGGGGGGGGGCGCATGTTGAATAGCCCTGGTCTAGATCATCCCTGACAGGTGTCTGTCTAGCCTGCTCTGAAATAGCTCCAGTGATGGAGATACAAATCATTAGCCATCCTGGAAAAGCAGAATTGTGGGAATAAACTCGGGAGCCAAGGCAGACTTTTTTTTGGTCTTAAAATGTCTTTTATGTTTTATCACTTCGTATGAAAGGAAGATTTTGATGGGACCATGGGTCAGGTGATAAAGAGGAACATTGTTTTAATGGGCGTCACCAACCGCAATTTTGAAATTGAAATGCACATTTGTGGTAATGGCTCCTCCATCTGTTCTAACAATCATACATGCAGGTGAAGGCTCTGGTCACTCGGCATCTAGAAGCCAATGGTCATCAGTTAGATGGAGCCGTGCTCACAATACTCGCTCCACACATCTGTGCCATGGAAGATGCTCAGATCCGAGCCCTCCGCAGCGAGGCCATCAGGTACGCTTGTAAATCTAGATAGTGGGGGCAAGTAGGGTCGGTTTCTGACTTTCTCCTTTTAATAGCAGATCGAGAAATCTACATTTAGGGGTTTCTTCTTTGTAGCTCAGGCTGAGGGGGATTGGTTGGTGCAGTACAAATGCTGATAGTCACAAAACAAGCCCCAGAGCGGGCTCACCACCAGCCGTTTGGGGAGAGGGAGAAAGGGAGGGCGTTGTGCAGCCTCTTTGGACTGCTGTGCCCTTAGAACATCCCAGTGAGGCAGGGTAATGCTGTCATCCCCATTATACTGGGCCACTGACAGTCTAAGTGACATGACCAAGGTCATATGGGGAGTCTGTGGCAACGCTGGGAATTGAACTTAGGCTTCTTAAATGCTGGCTAGCACCCCACACACTAGGCCAGCCTTCATCTCACAGTGTTTTGGTTTCAGCAGGGTGCATTTTACCCAGCTATGCACGCGCCGACTGCTAAAACCTTGGGTAAATACAAAAGGTACATCTCTAAAACGCTTCCTCTCCAGAGAGACCAGTAGGCCCCTGAACACCTCGCTGTGTTCTCAGCAGCAGAAGAATTTCCTCTATGGCCAGCTGAGAGCTGCTTACGAGGAGAACCAGAACGCTCCAGACGCCTACTACCGGCTGCTGAGGCCTGTCATTGGTGAGTCCCGCTGCAGACACTGAAAGAGCTAGATCCGCAGTAACTCCGTGTGCCCCGCACGGAGAGCTGAGCGAGATGCTCCAGCTGGGACCATTGCCCGCAGGGGCCAGGAATTGGGCAGGCACAGCGACACTGCAAAGAAAAGCCCACGGGGTGAGTCTCAGAGCCCGGGGCAATTAACTCCAGTTTCCTGGGCGCTGCAGGGCTAAACATAGAGCAGAGATGCTCCCACTCAGGCTGCAGCCCAGCAATGTTCTCTCTATTTTTTCCCATGTGCAGAATAAATGTTGTTACGTGCACCGAGGGAAGTGCAGATGTGCACTACCAATGCTGCCAGCTGTGGGCGTTCTGCTCATAAGCTGGGCAGCACTAAATCTCTCCTGGGTGGGCACCTAAGCGCTCAGCTTACAGGGAACACTGCAGCCTGGGTACCGAGACCCTCTCTCTGGCCTCTTGCTGCCCCCCTGTGGTCATTCTACAGTACTACTGTCCCTCCTATCAAGCTGCCCCTTTCCATTGGATGAGAAACAATCACATTCCAGGCACATCCCATTGTCCCGGCTCAACCAAACTCTCCCCTTGCTTTCAGTGATAATAAAAGGAAACTACATATAGGCTGCCCCCGACTTGCGACACAATCGGCTCCAGGGATAGCATCACAAGTTGGGGGTGTTGTAACTCGAGTCCGCATTTACGACAGGCTTTGTACACCATTGTAAATGCGGGGCCGAGGACATAAATCAGGGGATTTCGGCCCCTTCCGCACTTACAGAAAAGGTTGCAAGTGCAGGGGGTCATAAATCAGGCCGTCGTAAAGCGGGGGCCTCCTGTATCCAATTTGGTGATCCTAGCTCGTTACCGTGTAGGAGGAATTCCTGAGCAAATGGACTCTCAGACAGACAAGATGCACATTTCTACAATATATAGTAAGAAGCTGTAAAACCAGTGACAGGAGGCTCAAAGCACTGGTGCCTCTTGCTCCTGTCTGCTCTCTGCCTGTTTCACACACTCGTTTAGTCTCCCGAGGGTAGCTGGGTCAGGTGCAGAAGTGGCCGAGTGATGTTTATTTGCCTGGGTTCAGGGATCAGCTTAGAGTATCTCATGGGCCATCTGGCCTGAAACTCTATGACTCTACGGTTCAAAGACACAGAACGTAATGGGGAGGTTTTGCGGGATCAACCAAACACAGCTTCTGCTTCTCTTCTTTAAAGGCGGAGCCCCAGCCACGGACCTGATCAGATTTGCTTCTGGTTATCCTGTCATGGACGTTGACACATTTACAGCCCTGAACCCCGAGGCAGCGAAGGTGAGTGGCATATTCCATCGTGGCTAGCAATGCATACACCTCCATCCTGCTGCCTCTGCCAGTGCTTTTCCCAAGGTCCCTGCTGATCCTGCAGGTTTTTGGCACGGCTCCCATTGACTGTGATGGAAAAGCAGGGACTGAAATAAGAATCTTTCCTAGATGTCAGGACTGGGGACTAAGTAGGCCACGGCCTCTTTATCAGACGTCGTTACATAGCAACCTAAGGCCCGTCTGGCCCTGTGTCCTGCCTAGCGGGGCCGACACTGTGTGTGAGGGGACAAGGTGTGTGAGGACCTGGCTCCCTGCCCCTAAAAGGGGCGGAGCCTCAGGGCTGAGGACAGCCAGCTCTCAGTGCTCTCACAGCGCTGGGCCCCGTACCCCGAGCCCTATGGTGTGGCAGAGCCGTGCTCCAGAGACAATTCAAAGGAGCACGGGGCGCCGGCCGCTGCTGCAGTAGCCGTACTGCGGGCAAACTCCGGGCCCCTTTGAAACACTGCGCCCCTGTGCAAATGCCCCGTTGGCAGGCCTGGTCACGTCTCCAACAGAAGGAAGATGTGAGGACTCCATATCAGGCAGTTGTGGAGTCGCCTGGCCCTGACATGAGGTCTCATCCTGCTCTCTAGTAGTTGGAAGCACGACGTTGGATATCCCTTCCACAACGTTGGCGCTCCTGATGACAGCTCTGGATATTCTCAGCCATAAAAATGTCCAACCCCTTTGGAATCATGCTCACTTCTTGGCTTCTGGGGCATTCTACGGCACGGCGCTCCAGTCTAATTACACTGGGTGTGGGGAAAGTATTTCTTTTCTCTCTCCCCTCAGAAGAAAGGAGATTTTTTTATGCCCTTAATCATTCTCTACACCTCCTAGGGTTAGCCTGGCCTTGTATATTGACATTTTCCACGATCGGCTATCATTTCACTTCACGCATGCTGACTACTGTTATTTCCAATGAGATTCAGTGATATCCTAGGATAAGCAGCTACTGCAGCTTTTAAGAAGGCTGGGAAAAAAATATGCTAAATCATGCCACGAGAATCAGGACGGTGGCCAACCTAGCTCAATTGGTGTCGCTACACATTTAAAATACTTTGCAGAAGGTGCTTCCCGCCTTTTCTTGAGGCTCCTGGCGTGGTGTGGCTCAGTGAGACTGAATGATTCAGTTGTCCTAAAAGTACCATTGGCACCCATAACATTATAGGACGACTATAAGGGAAATGGGTGATCATGTGGTTAAACCACAAGCATGAGTTAACAGGAGTGTTGTGAGCAAGACATGAGAAGTCATTCTTCCGCTCTACTCTGTGCTGGTTAGGCCTCAGTTGGAGTCTTGTGTCCAGTTCTGGGCACCACATTTCAAGAAAGATGTGGAGAAATTGGAGAAGCTCCAGAGAAGAACAACAAAAATTATTCACGATCTAGAAAACATGACCTATGAGGGAAGACTGAAAGAATTGAGTTTGTTTAGTTTAGAAAATAGAAGACTGAGAGGGGACATGATAGCAGTTCTAGGAGGTACTTCCAGTACCTAAAAGGGTGTTACAAGGAAGAGGGAGAAAATTTGTTTTCTTTGACCTCTGCTGATAGGGCAAGGAGTAATGGGCTTAAATTATGGCAAGGGAGATTTAGATTGGACATTAGGAAAGACTTCCTAAATGCCAAGGTGGTTAAGCACTGGAATAAATTGCCTAGGGAGGTTGTGGAATCTCCATCCCTGGAGACATTTAAGAGCAAGTTAGATAAACATCTACCAGGGACGGTCTAGATGGTGCTTGGTCCTGCCATGAGGGCAAGGACTGGACTTGATTACATCTCAAGGTTCTTTCCAGTTCTATTGTTCTATGATTGTATGTATATAGTCCTTGCCAGATTAGACAAGAAACCCATGCAGATCTCGTGTCTAAATCTGTTAGCTGCCTTGAGCTGTAGGTACCTTTGTTTGGTTTTAAATTTTAAACCAACAGAGCATTTTATTAATTTTGCATGTAAGTGCAGAAATTAACCCACTACGTAGCTCAGCTGTTCTTTGCGCACAGGAAGGACAAAACTGGCTGAACAAAGGGTCGTGGTTTTGGTGCATTGACAGAGCAGTGTGTTTGCACAGGCGTGAAGGAGAAAACAGACTTAATCTGCAGGCCTTAAACTAATCTACATAACTTCAGCTACTGTGAAGTTGGCAGGGGCTGCTCTCCCGTTGACACCAGCTACTCTTTACATCCTGCTGGTGTTCCGGCATCCATGGAAGAGTGCTCAGAGATTGATTCATCCTGTCTAAGCAGGTGCAATAAATCAACAGCCGATGGATCAATCATTGCAACATCAATCTCCGACATAGTGGAGTCAAGTCCTAAGAGTAGTCACCCACTCAGGGGGTATGGCAGGTGCTTTGGTAGTGAGGAGCACTGGAATAGAAAGAGGTATGGTAGGGCAGAAGTGAGATGCGTTAGCAGACCAATAGGTAGGAAGTCCAGAATTAGGTTGGTAGAGGGACACTGGAAGAACTGAGCAAGGATGTAATCAGTCCGCCACTGTAAACTCCATTATGTAAGTTTTCTGTAAGCAGCTTGCAATTATCTCAGATGAATGTACCTATTTTTACTTCTTTTCTGCTGTAGAAATTAAGCACTCAGAATCTGAAAGATTTGCTGGGAGCTAATCTCCCAGAGCTGAACAATTTAGCTGATGACCCCGTGGTGAAAGCTTGGGCCCAGGCACACCGTCAGTCAGAAGTGAATTCTTTAGGACTCCATCTTGTAGCAGGACTCCCAGACCAGCCACCTAATGGTATTATAAACATTCCAGGAGGTAAGCGAATTCATTACAATGAAGTCAAGGATACTGGTGAAATACAGGACTCAAAAAGTTACTCCCTGAGTTGTACCTAATGCTGATAAATAAGTTCACCTTTGATGCAGATGCATATCACAGGCTTACCTTTCATGTAGTTCCACTGTCCTGATCTTGCAGTAGGTTCTGCTCATTGTAGGATCAGGGACTTAAAGAGTAGCGTATTGAAAATACGATAGGAATTGGAGATTGAAAATCCCTATTCGATCACATGTCGTCTATCAGAGTCTAGTTTTAAAATGACTCAACAGATGGCTTTCACTCCCATCCTTGGAAATCTATTTTACATCCTAATAGAGCTCACTACAGGTAGAACCTCTCTAATCCAGAACTCTCTGGTCTGGCAACATCTGTGGTCCAACATGATTTTAGGTAGCCAGATGTCCACTTATCATGGGTGTGACCAAGTCTCCCGAAGTCCCATAAAGTTTGTTGACAGCCACTAGTCCTGGCTCTCAGTGTTCTGTGCTGTTATTTGGCTCTAATTTACTCCTAAATGTCATCTAAGAGCCCAGCAAGCGGCGGAAGTGTTGGTCATGCTGCTAACAGGAGCAGCCCGAGGCGGGCTGCGACAGCTGGCGCCCTAGGCGGAAGGCGCGATGTCATCATGGGGCGCCCCAGCACCCTGTGATGTCATCATCGGGCGCCCAGGATGGCGGCATCCTAGGCAACTGCCTAGTTTGCCTAGGTTCATGGGCCACCCCTATTACTAGACAATATTGACCTCCCGTGATCCAGAAAATCCTGTGGTTTGGAACTGGTCGGATCCCGATGGTGCCAGGCTAGAGAGGTTCAATCTGTATTAGAACGTTTTTTAAATGGTGGTTGTGGGACACATCTCAGGAGGCAGGTTAGTTATATTAAAGTCTTGAATCGAACGGATGTATTGCTTGCAGAGATGCAGCAGAACTGATATGATTTTTAAATTTTTTTTCTTTCAGCAACTCACATACCCGGAAGAGCAACGACCTATGCGAAAAACCAGATGTTCCAGCTTTTCTATTGCGTGCTTTTCTCCTGGGTGTTAACTGCTTTCTAATAGGCTGTATGGCTTTTGGACAAGTATTAAATAATAATAATATTCTGGGAGGCGGGATTCCCATATTTATCATGGCATGGTTACATTTAATTTAGGCAGGTCCTTGTATTCTTAACCGAACAAAATGTCAAAAAGTAGAACACTTAATGGCAGTTTGGCAGCACATTGTTCATTACCCTACATCAGCGGTTTTCCAGCTGTGGGTTGTGACTCCACATTAGGTCATGATCCTGCAGTTAATGGGGTCTCCAGGCCTGGCTTAGATTTGTTGGAGCACAAGCCACACCACCTGGAGCCTGGGGGCTTCAGTCTTGAGAATCTGTGTTCAGGCGACAGGGTTCCTGCCTGGGGTTGAAGTCTGGGCTTTGACTTTGGTCCCTCTGTCCTCCATCCTGGGGCTCTGGTAGCTTCTGGGTTTGGTTCCCCCCTCCTGGGGACATGTAGTAATTTTTGTTGTCAGAAGGGGATCACAGTACCATGAAGTCTGAGAAGTTCTACCCTACAATCCTCACAATCGTACTGCCGGTGGTAAGGTGCTTAAATAAATGCAAAACATATGGCTGATCCTGCAAACTTCATCAAGACTTTGACAGTGGTAAGCACTACTCATAACAGTGTTTTCAGAATCAGGCCCTACATAATGATAATTAAGTGTTGTTATTCTTCACATGCTAATGACAATAATAAATGTCACTTTCAGCCATTTGTGTTTATCACTTATATTTAGCATCTTTTATCATTTTAAAAACCATTACTTTTTAAAAAAATATATAATTAATGTCAAGACAATGCAAATGGAGGAACATCTGAACAAATACCAGTTGTCTCTCATTATCCATCATGCGAGGTTCTCTGTAGGGGCCCCATCAGTCTTCCTCCACACGCGGCTTAAGAGAGCATGATTTGAAGGGCTTGCAGGCAAAAAGACCCAAGTTTTAAACCTGATTTTCCCTCCAATTCACTGTGTGACCTTGGGAAAATGTTTTATATGGGAATACTGGGGGGGATTAATTGCGTGTAGAACTTTGAACAGAGAAATTGTCATAAATGATAAGTATTATGAAGTCAATAGAAGGCCCTGCCCACCCATGGAAGACTCACAAAATTAAATCGTTTATACAATTTAGCCCCACGAAACATTTCAGCAATGAGCGTAGTGACAATTGTTTATTTAGCCTTAAATGTTCCAGCTGTAGAGCAGCCTTCTCTTGGGAAAGTTCATGTGGACTATGCAAACTTTTGTTGTACTCCCATAGATTTCAAGGGAAAGCTTTCTAGGAATGCTGGGGGTGGGAGGGAAGGGCGGATAACATCCACTAAATAAAAAGGTTCCAAACAAAAGACTAAATCCTGGCAGGCTGCCACTTTTTACAACATCAATGGCTGCTTGGCAGCCTGCGTGTGGCCGCTGCGTGCAAACACATGCCACCAGCTCTGTACTGCAGCTGTACCCCAATAAACGTGCTATGTCAGAGGTGGGCAAAAGCCTTTCAGCGGGCCTGATCCGGCCCGCCTAGGCCTATAATCTGGCCCATGTGGCAGTTCCCAGCCCTGCCCCCTAGCACATTGCCTGGCAGCCATGGGGAAGTCATGAGCCCTTTAAATAGAAGCAATCGGAAGGGGTTTGGCCCCATGCTAGCCCATTGCCTGGGAGCCGCTAGCCCTTTCAACTGCTTCTATTCAAAGGGTTTGCATCTCCCAGGCAGCTGGGAGGCAAGGAGCTGCCAGCCCTGCTATGCGAATTCTAGGCCTCTCCTGCAGACAACTCTGGGAGGAGGCTCGCCCCCAGCACCCTCCCATCTGCTCCCGGCCCCTTCCATTGGCCAGAAGTCAGGGGGCAAGGTCCCCAAGCCAAGCAAAGTTCCTGGTAGGGTCGCTCTCCACTCCATCCCTGCTGCCCCAGGTCCTGCTCCTTCCCGGTCAGCCCACGACTGCTTTGGAAATTTCTGAAGTGGGCCCCCCTTCAAAACTGATTGCCCGCCCCTGTGCTACTGCACTGCAGCTCAGCTACACTGGTGGGCGGCCCCTCCACCGCCTGCAGCAGCTGGGGAAAGCCCAGGCCCCAGGCTGCTGCAGGCTGGGCACCAATGACCCAGGACAGGCAGGAGCTCAGAGCTCAGCCCCAAGCCAGCAGGAACTCCTACAGCCACCAGGGGGCTGCCCACCCTCCCCAGGCTCGCGCACAGAGCAGCGAAGCCGCGCACGCGCACACCCTTTCGGGGAAGGGGGGGGGAGGAAGCGTGACGTAGACGCCGGCGCATGCGCAGATCTACTCCTTTCGCGACGGTGGGGCTTTCCCCCAGCCCGTAGCGGCAGCCGCACTTGGCGGCAGCGCGGCTTCTCGCTGTTACCCCCGCCGCGCTTTGCGGCAGCGTGGCCGGCATGGCGTCTGCCTTCAGCGGGGTGCTGCAGCTGACTGACTTGGATGATTATATCGGGCCCTCCCAGGTGGGCGGGGGAGCGCGCGTCGGCGGCCGAGGGGCGCGAGCCAGGGCGGTGGAGACGCCGCGCGGGGCTGCCTGGAGGGGCCCTCAGAGCCCCGCCCCCTCCCCGACTGCCCCCTCAGAGCCCCGCCCTGCGGAGAGCTCCGAGGGGCCAGGTGGGAAGGGGGCGGGGCTCTGAGGGGGCAGGTGGGGAGGGGGCGGGGCTCTGAGAGGCCCTGTGAGGGGGCAGTGGGGTGGGGGCGGGGCTCTGAGGGGGCAGGTGGGGAGGGGGCGGGGCTCTGAGAGGCCCTGTGAGGGGGCAGGTGGGGAGGGGGCGGGGCTATGAGAGGCCCTGTGAGGGGGCGGTGGGGGCGGGGCTCTGAGGGGGCAGGTGGGGAGGGGGCGGGGCTCTCAGAGGCCCTGTGAGGGGGCAGTGGGGTGGGGGCGGGGCTCTGAGAGGCCCTGTGAGGGGGCAGTGGGGTGGGGGCAGGGCTCTGAGGGGGCAGGTGGGGAGGGGGCGGGGCTCTGAGGGGGCAGGTGGGGAGGGGGCGGGGCTCTCAGAGGCCCTGTGAGGGGGCGGTGGGGGGCGGGGCTCTGAGGGGGCAGTGGGGTGGGGGCAGGGCTCTGAAGGGGTAGGTGGGGAGGGGGCGGGGCTCTGAGAGGCCCTGTGAGGGGGCAGTGGGGTGGGGGCGGGGCTCTGAGGGGGCAGGTGGGGAGGGGGCGGGGCTCTGCGGGGGCAGGTGGGGGCGGGTTCCCCCAGGGCCCAGGGCGATGGATTGCCTGGCGCAGTGTTTCTCAGGGCTCCGCGAGACGTCTCCAGGGGCTCCGCGAGGTTGACAATCTGGAAACATGGATCGGTACAACACATGCAGTCAGTGGACCGCTGGGGCTCCGCAGACGTTTTTACACATGTAAAGAGCTCCGGAGCCCAAAAAGTTTGAGAACCGCTGGCCTAAGGGATTGGGGGGGGGGGGGTTGCTGGGGACCCAGGGTCTGCCTGGGGCTATGGCGGGTTGCAGAGGGCCTGTGCAGGGGGAGCTGTAGGTCTGTGGGGCTCTGCAGAGTGTGTGTGGTGGTGGGGGGGGATGTAGCGGGTTGCTTTCTCTTTCCTCAGTCCCCCCTCCTGGCAGGTGAATGCTTGGAAAGGTTCCTCCGGGGAGCCCTTGAGCCAGTACCTCTGTCTTCTCTCTGCTGCCAGTCAACGTGCCTTATAATTTTTTTATGACCAAAATTCATTCCACACCAACATGGAGATGAGTGACAGTAGGAACGGGCCCTCTGTGCATCGCAGACCTTAGCGCCAGTGCAGGGCTGATTAGGTAGCTTTGTGGACACACAAATTTAGAAGGAATCTTGCTCCAAACCCATGCCAGGGTCCTCTGGGCTTCTTTGCCCTGGGCTGGATAGCCCTAGGTTGGGGGAGCTCTAGGTGTAATTGTCAGATCAAGTACTATTTCTTTCCCCAACTGGTTGCCACTGGGGGCTTTTCACTGACCTGCCTTTCATCTCCACCCTGCCAGACTGGACCCATGCTGACAGGTCACAATCAACCCTACATGAGTTTTGTTTTCTGGTTGATTTGAAATAAGTTTTCTGTTTCAATGAGCTGTGGATGTCCCTGTATGTCTCCTTTACAGTTCTGAACTCTTAGGGTGGAAGGTGTAATTGACATGCACTGTTATTACATTTATGTTCTAATTCCTCCAGAAAAGGGAGTTTGTTCTTTGTTTAATTGCTGAAGTGCAGCCATCTCTGAAATAAAGCACAGCAGCTAATTAACAGTTCAACAGCACCACACAATCAGTGGAAACTTTCTTCTGCACTTCTAGGACATTTGGAAAACAAGCTGAGATGAAATCTTCCAATAACTTTTTTTTTTTGTTCTTTCAAGGGCCCCTGTAATATTACTTTTAAAACAGGTCTAAGATATTTTATGGATTACAATAGAATATAATTTATAAATAGTCTCTTCCAAACAGGTAGAATTGCTTAAAAAGGAAAGGTGACATAGAAGAGTAGAAAAGACATGAGTCCGAATCCTAAACAAAGCAGCTGTGGTATGGAGGGAGTAGAAAGTGGCAGGATCAGAGGTGAACGAGAGTACAGAAAATCCCCAAACTTACAAATGGTTTGTGTTCAAAAAGTTACTTTTATGAGTTGGTTATTTGGAACCTGGAATGCATTTTCACACAGAATCCATGTTATCAATGGTAGTTAGGTTCCCAGGCTGGCCCACAAAAGCCTTTTTAACCCATAATGAAGCTGAAATCTCTCTATATATATTTTAGACATTTGTGTGTCTATCTGAAAGTCTGTTTGCTCAAGAGCTGCTCCTAAATGGTAAGAGCTAGGACCACCAAATGTGGTAGGCAGCTTCCTCCTCTCCTAACACAAAGCAAGGACAGGGTTTGACTGCCAGGAAAATGAGATGTCCGTGGAATTCTGTTGTTTTCCATAATATGGAAAGGGAGGGGGCAGAGAGGACAGATGCTATAATGCAAAATGACCACTGGGGGCAGTTGCACCAGGAAGGGAGTGGCCAGCTGGGTACTGGACTTAACATCTTGTCAGCCACCTGTGCAGGCGGATGAGGCGGTAGGTGGAAGTTCTGAGGGGGGCTTCTGGGAATCCTCTGGCCCCTCTCCCGCACCCCCTCCCCCACCGTCCTTCCCCTCTCCACAGGCTGCACCCAGCTGCTGCTCACCAGAAGTAGCAAGCATGGGCCGGAGGACTTCAGAGGAGCAGGGGGTGGCTTTGCAGCCAGTAGGGAGAGAAGCGGCAGTTTCTCCTTCAAAGTACCGCTTCTCTCCAGCCACTGGCTGCGTGACTACTCCCTGCTCCTCCGGAGTCCTCCAGCTAGCACTTGCACTGCTCACCACCGCCTGTGCATTTTGCCTGCTCCCCTAGACTGTAGGTGAGCTTGTGTGTGTATGTGCGGATGTTTGTAAGTTGGATGTTTGTAACTCGGGGAGTACCTGTATTTGCTGTCATTTGAAAACCAGAGCAAATAGGAAAGCAAGCCTAGAGAGTAGGGATGTAATAGTATAGTTGACTAACCAATCAGCAAAAGCATATAGGTTAATGCTATAGACTACATGCATTTCCCTACCCCCACCCTTGCCTGTCCAGAACCTACTTCTGCTGCACCTCTGTATTGAAAGTGTATTAGGAGCCAGGCAGGCAGCCTGGCTCAGTTCCGGCTCATGCTGGGTCCAGGAGCTGAGACACACCTTAGACAGGAGCTGCTACCACTTTATCAGAGGCAGCAGCTCTGGGCAACAGGCAGCCAGTCCACAAGGGGAGCTGGTTTTTAAACTGGGTCCCCTCATGGACCAGCTCCTGCCTGACACCCTGCACTGCTGTCTCTGGTACATTGGCTACCTGCCCTGCCCCAGGGGACTACAGAATAGTCCAGTAACCAATAAGAATTCATTAGATTACTCAACAATTCAATTAATCCATATTCAGCATCCCTACTGGAGAGTTGCTAATACAGCAGCAGTAGCAACAGTGAGCCACAAGAGAGGAGGAGTATAGGGAGAGGTCATAGAAATGCAGATTAGAAGTGGGGAGTAAATCCATGGACAGGTTTTATTTATTCATTCATTTATGTAGATTCAATGAGCATAACTGTGGCTTCAGAGTGCTTTGTCCCTCTCTGCAATGGGAGCATTTTGAAGCCCCCTAAATTTAGAGCAGAGATTATAGGAGCAGGATGTTCTGTAGTCAAGATGGAGAAAAGGATTTTGATAAAATAAGCGTGATTTAAGGTAAGGATGAATTCTGGTAGGGCTACTAGCCAGACTTCTAGACAAAGGAGGTGTGGATGCACAAACAACGCAACTTTTGTAAAGTATAAAAAAAACCCTCAAAACTTCAGTTACTGAACTCTAGCACACTAAACTGGAAACAATCCACATAAAGTCATCTACTTGCCCTCAATATCAAATGAAACTTTATTGGTAGTTGCCACACCTTGAATGTAATGACCACGCCTCCTGTCTGCTAAACCTCACAATGAAGAATGCCTGATTGCCCTTAAAGATTCTGGGAGGGACAGAACTTCGAAGACAATCCTTTAAATCTGAGTGTTTCACTCTGTCAGCAAAATTGTTCTTCGGTTTTGGTTATTATGTTAGAAAAATGTTCATTCTGTAAAAATAAGGTAAGCAGATTTTGTCTGTTTGATTATGTTTTGCTTGTCTGCTTTATGGTTACAGGAATTGTAAGATTGTATACTAAACAAAGAATCTGATGCAGCTTTAAGCAGTTTCCACTCCGGAACTGATTTTTGTTTATACTCCGTTTCAGTCTTTTTCTCTCCTGCCTCTTTCCTAGCTAAAGTTTCCTCTCTTTACTTTTTTGCTTTTATTTCTGTTTTAGGAATGTGTAAAGCCAATAAAAGTTGAAAAAAAACCTGGAAAAACAGCAGCTAAGATCCGCATTGAAGATGATGGAACCTATTTTCAAATCAATCAAGTAAGAATGTTTTCCCTTGTAACATATTTAAATGCAGAATAAGGTACTTTCTGGGCATGCTACACAATGATTACAGCTATTAAATATATGATACCAAATGATTGCAATAGTGATGACAATCCAGATCACTCAGTTTGAGATGATGCTTGTCACTAGATGCTGATTTATTTTTGGTTCTAATTCTTTACAAGATAGTTGTAAAGTGGCTTATGTAATTGCATAACCTTTGGAATTAACTGATGATAGGCTCAAAGCCTACAGAATTGTACCAAACTATTTTTATGGTTGCAAAAGTAGAATTACAGTAGTTGGGGAATAGTTTATGGACTATATAAGATGGGAGCATTGTGGAAATGATACTTTCAACTTCAGGGAGCTAGGGTATACTTTCTGCACAAAATTGGGATGGTGCTTTTTTAAATAACTTGATCTCTATGTTGAGATGAATGTGGGATGCTGTTGTATTACTGCTGTCTGTTTAGAAACGTACCTGGAAATAGGTACCATGCAGCCGGTTGTCTTTGACATGTTCTGCGTGTGAATCTGAGTCCTATGGCTAAGACTCAGTCTAATCTCTTTTATTCCCCCCTAAGGATGGAGGAGCACAAAAGCTTGAAAAGGCTAAAATTACCCTGAATGATTGCTTAGCTTGTAGTGGCTGCATCACATCAGCAGAAAGTGTGTTAATCACACAGCAGAGCCATGAAGAACTTTACAAAGTGTTAAATTTCAATAAGGTATGTGATACCTAACCAATGCAGTAACCAGCAGGTTGGCTCAAGAATTTGAAAATCATACTGTGTATGAGTGATTGGTTTGCTGAAGCATATGCAAAGTAACATGTAAAAAGGTATTCTGTATCCAGATTAGTCTTCAAAAACCAAAATTACTGTAGCACATCTATAGCACGGCATATTTATCTGTTCTTTTGTTTGTCAAAATAAGTTTGTGAAAGGATCATAATATTTAATGTAGCAATCTCTTGATTTAGAAGTGCAACATGTCCCCCACTGAATCAAACTTTAAAAAGAAAATACTTGGTCATGAACAAGTATCTTATGAATTACTAAAAAAAAAAAGAATGGTCCTGCAGCACCTTAAAGACTAACAAAAAAGTAGGTGGTATCATGAGCTTTCGTGGGCACAACCCACTTCTTCAGATGAATGGAGCAAGGGGACTCATTATACCATCTACTTTTTTGCTAGTCTCTAAGGAGCTGCAGGACCATTCTTTTTTTGGTCACAGACTAACATGGCTACCCCTCTAAGACTTCTAAATTACTAGCATATCAAAGACGCTGTATCTTAATTATTCAGGAAATGTTCATATTCCACTTCTTGTTTTTCAGACTGCAGCTCTGAATCAACAGAAACTAGTTGTAGTTTCTGTTTCCCCACAATCCAGAGCCTCACTAGCTGCAAGATTTAACATTACTCCTCTAGAGACGGCAAAAAAGTTGACAGCATTCTTAAAAAATTTAGGTGAGCACAGATGAAATTTTGGGATATATCTTACTAACATTCCAAGTGCATCCTCTGTTAAAGTTTGTGGAAATTGCATGAATAAGCCTCCAATTACTGTTTGAAAAATCTTAACATTATTGGGAATTCAAACTTCTGTGTTTTTCATGGCTTTTTACCCTCAGTTCAAGGAAAGGGATCCTAAAACACTTTATCATCAATTCAGTTTTCTAATCCAGTTTTACTATTAGTCTTTCTTATTATGTACTCGGGAACGGTTCCGTTTCTAATTACAAGTCTATAGGTATGTAAAAACTAGCAGACTTACCGGTGTTGCCTGGGTGTAGCCCAAGGAAGGGACTATTCAGGCCTTCCAATGACACTCCCCCAGGCTGGAGGGAGGAAGGGGCCATGACGGTGGGGCCAGAGTGGGGAGAGGGAAGAAGAGGGCTGTGGAGTTGGCGGGGCCTCTCAGTCCGACACTGGGGACAATGGCAGTGGGGGACAGGATAGGGATGTAAACAACCGGTCGAGTAGTCAACTGCCCAATAAGCCTAGGCCTTGCTTTAAGTTAGGATAAGAGAAAGCTGCAGACCAAATTTTGGTGGTCCTAGCTCTTACCGTTTAGGAGGAATTCTTGAACAAATGGGTTCACAGACAGATGCACAAATCTCTAAAATATAGATACCAGAACTTAATCTATTTGGATTGGATTGTTTTTGGTGTCGTTTGTGGCATTTGTCAATTTCTTGGTGGCTTTAAAACAATCTTTATGCTATCTAGGTGTGCATTATGTATTTGATACAACTTTCTCAAGAAACTTCAGCTTGCTGGAGAGCCAGCGAGAGTTTGTACGACGCTTTCAAAGGAAAACTGAAGATAAAAAGGCTTTGCCCATGTTAGCTTCTGCCTGTCCAGGTATACTGTAAAATAGTTAAAATCTCTATAGAAGTGATTAGATAATGTAGCTAACTAACAGCAGAGAAAAATGTAATAACTACTGAAAGGGGAGGATATGATAGAGGTATATAAAATCATGAGTAGTGTGGAGTGGGTGAATAAAGAAAAGTTATGTATTAGTTCCCATAATAGAAGAACTAGAGGACACCAAATGAAATTAATGGGTAGCAGGTTTAAAACTAATAAAAGAAAGTTCACACCGCACATAGTCAACCTGTGGAACTCCTTGCCAGAGGAGGCTGTGAAGGCTAGGACTATAACAGAGTTTTAAAGAGAAGTTAGATAAATGCATGGAGGTTAGGTCCACAAAAAGCTATTAGCCAGGGGATAGAAATGGTGTCCCTGGCCTCTGTTTGTCAGAGGCTGGAGAGGGATGGCATGAGACAAATTGCTTGATCGTTGTCTTCGGTCCACCCGCTCCGGGGCACCTGGTGCTGGCCACTGTCAGCAGACAGGCTACTGGGCTAGATGGACCTTTGGTCTGACCCAGTACGGCCATTCTTATGTTCTTATGTAAAGAGTTAATAATAGCTAAATCCACTTGTAAGTGAAGTGAGACTTGCTCTTCGTGCCATGAACTTCTGTTGATGTTCTGTTACATTTAGACAGGGACTACTGTGCTGTGAGGGTATTAAAAATGTATTTACTGCTCTTAGAAAGAAAGACACTTGTTCCTGATTGGGATTATATGAAATATAGAAATTCTTACCCATAGTGGTACAGATGTTTAAGTGGATTGTTACTTTTTGAAGCTAGTCTCTTGTCCCAGACTCCTGGGCAATGTCTACACTGGCATGATTTTCTGGAAATGCTTTTAATGGAAAAGTTTTCCGTTAAAAGCATTTTTGGAAAAGCGCGTCTAGATTGGCAGGACTCTTTTCCGGAAAAGCACTTTTTGCAGAAAAGCATCCGTGGCCAATCTAGACGCGGTTTTCCACAAAAAAGCCCCGATCGTCATTTTCGTGATCGGGGCTTTTTTGCAGAAAATACTACTGTGCTGTCTACACTGGCCCTTTTCCGATACAGTTTTCCGGAAAAAGACTTTTGCCCAAACGGGAGCAGCATAATTTTTCCGGAAAAGCACTAATGATTTTACATTAGATCGTCAGTGCTTTTCCGGAAATTCAAGCGGCCAGTGTAGACAGCTGGCAAGTTTTTCCGGAAAAGCACTGATGATTTTACATTAGATCGTCAGTGCTTTTCCGGAAATTCAAGCGGCCAGTGTAGACAGCTGGCAAGTTTTTCCGGAAAAGCAGCTGATTTTCCGGAATAACTTGCCAGTGTAGACACAGCCCTGTGGTAAAAGTTATGCTTATAATGTGTACAGGAGAGAGGCTGAAAATGGTTGTTATTGGTTGGTAATAAAGCTGTTTCTGAAACCACTGAAAGTCTGTGCATTAATTATACTTCATCTCATCTCAGGTTGGATCTGCTATGCGGAGAAAACTCATGGAAGTTTTGTTATTCCTTATATTAGTACCACTAAGTCCCCACAGCAGGTCATGGGCTCCTTGATCAAGGATCACTTTGCAAAACAACAGGTAGTAAAGCTTTACATTGACAATGCTTAACAGGAAACTGTAGAAATTCAATCTTGATCTGTATCTAAAACACTGCTAAAGACAGTGTATCAAATTGGACTGATTTACAGGTATGGAAATTTTGTAGAGCACTAGCAAGTCAGCCTGTCATCTCCTTTTTGTTTCATGAGAAGCTGAGTTGGAGAGAAAGTGTTAAGATCACTCTCATGTCACCAATTGTCTCCTTCACATACTTAATCTTACAGCAGTCCTCTTCTCCTCTCCCTCCCAACTGCACCTTTAGCTGCCCAGCTCTTTCCCTGCAAGTGCCTATTAGGAGTGGAGTTTCAGGTTTGGCATTGTAAACGTCAGTTAAAGCCTTTATCTGTTATTCACCAAATCCAGAAGAATTGGATTTGTCACATCCCTCATCCCACTTTATTTGCTTTTCTGATGGTTTTCATATCTAAAAGCATATGACTATCTTAATCTCACACAGAGTTTGAGTTCGTTTACATGCAGTTATAGTCTGTCACTAAAAAACTGTGCTTTTTCCAAGTTTAATGTTTGTATTTCATTATCAATTAGTGAACATTCATTTTAACACTTTTGTTGAATAAACTCAGACATCTGGCACCTACTCAGAACATTTGGCAAGAGATACTAAAACAATGACCTTGATTCAATAACTTGTTTCCTTAGTCCCTAGGAGCTTCTTGGATTGTGATGAACTTCTGTACTTGTCTTTAGCTAACTTCCTGAAGTTGTTGTTACAGAATGTAAATTGTCATGGCTTTGAGACTGGCCAGTATATGTGAAACATCTGAGTACTCATGTAATTAGAGACTCTTAAGTGACTAAATTTGCCAGGGTTGACTGGCTTAGTAGAAAAAACAGCACCCCCAAAAAAGCTATTCAAGCTTACTACACAGATTGATACTCTTAATATTTTCTGCGCAATTGAGAAGGAACAGAAAGTATTAATTCAACTAGAATTATCCAGTATTGTCTGGGGTGGGTGGGGGCCTGCATACCTACTCTCCGGCTTCTCTTTGGGGCCAGCCTGAAGGGTTGAGGGTCCATGCAGGCCTCCTGCTGACAGACACTCCCCAGGGCCAGCTCAGGGAGGCAGGGGCTGGCAGCTGCTCCCTGGGACAGGCCAGGGTAGCAGGCGCCATGCTGCTGGCCAGGGACTGCTCACTAGGGTGCTTGCTGCCCCCTGTGGCCATGTATAACTGTCCCTGCTACTATGAACCCCCCCCCCCACTACATATTTAATACAAAACAGTCATCTTCCATGCACATCCCATTATCCTAGTACAACTAAACTGTGACCTTGCTTTAAGTTATAAAAAGAAGAAGCTGCCTACCAAATTTGGTGATCCTCGGTCTTACTGTTTAGGAGGAGTTCTTGAACAAACTGACTCACAAATGGATTGACAGACAGATGCATATTTCTAAAATATATTGTAAGATTTCTGAAATTGTTAATAGCAAAAGAGATTTCCAGAGGCACAGTTGGCTTCTAGATGCTTCATGCCTCCTTATGCCTTTATTAATTGAATTAACATTAGTTAGTGTAACTGTACAATCTTACTTTATTTTTTGCAGAATTTTTCACCTGATCAGACCTACCATGTGACAGTAATGCCCTGTTATGACAAAAAGCTAGAAGCTTCAAGACCAGACTTTTTTAGCCAAGAGTACCAAACTCGTGAGGTTGACTGTGTAATTACTACAGGTAAGGGAACAAGAGATGCTCCATTGGTTCTTATGATGTACAGTAATAGTTGCTGATCCTTAAAGAAAGCTCTGAAATGCCATGTAGACAATGCTGTCTAGCTTCAACTCACTCATCCTCTAATCTAGTGCATATCTGTGGGTTACAGTGCTTTGTAAAATATGCTTTCATGACCTCATTTGTTCTGTCAGTAATTTTGCATTTGAACACTTGATTTTCTAGGACACGAACCAATGAAAACTTGTCTGCTTGGAATGGTTTTTTGCATTCATCTTTGAGATATCTAAGTTCAGACCGCTTTCCTGCATTGCATTTTGAACTACCACACAATAGAAGTGAAATAAGTTATGGAAAAATAGGCACTAAGAGATAGCTGTAATTAATTACATTTATGGATCTAGGCTTTCATTCCGATGAACATTTTCCTTTCCCCTAAAAGAGAACACTTACATCTATGGTTCTGTCTCAGGAGAAGTTCTACGGTTGTTGGAACAAGAGGGCGTCTCCCTGTCAGATGTGGACCCTGCTCCTTTGGATACCATGTAAGAACAAATGATCTCACTTATACATGTACTGAAATGCTCTCTCAGCCAGGTTCCACAGCAGAATTTGCCCCTTCCTCAAATGGTTTTAACACCACAGAAGTTGCAGGTATTTGGATCTTTTGTGGATCTTGCTCAGACTTTAGCTGTTGTCTTACAGGTTTTGAATCTGTTAAGAACAATAGTGCATCATAAGGGGCTTGTTTAGTAAACCTTTTAAAAGAATCTGAAGTTAATGTCTTCTGTAGGCTTATTTTCATAGCCCAACCATTAAGAGCTGTTTTTCTGTAAAGCACCAAGAGTGGAGGAATTCACTTAGTAAGATTATAGTAGTGACATAAATTTTCTGCTGTCCACACTTTTCTGTCCTGTCTTCATTACTTTTAAATTGCTAACATTCATACTGCATCTGTTTTCAGAGATGTTTCTCCAAACACAAATTTAGAAATTAATCAGCAGATGGAAAAAAGTCTAGAAGGGAGAATATAATACAGAAATGTACAGGTCTGCTATATTTAGTTTTTTAGTATTGTATGTATTCCATTGCTAAAGAACAAATGAGAAAATATCAAGGTAACTTCAGCTATCGTTCTCTTATTCAATAGCATACAGACCATGTACAAAGCAAATGAGACTAATGTACAAAGCAGGTGAGATGCTTTAACTCGAAAATTAACATTGCTGGCTATATGCCAACTGCATTGAGAGCTAAGTGACTACAAGAATAAGGAGGATTTAGAAATCAGAGGGTTTTATTAATGTAAATTGGCATTAGCAGCAGTATTCCACAGCACGTTAAACTAAAAGGATGTGTTTTCATCAGTGCATGGAAAGTGACTTTGCAATACTTTGATACATTAATGAAACTGAAGTGTTACAAATTCAGTATTTCCCTAGAAGCTGTAAAAGGGGGAAAAATCCATTCACATGGCTTAGTAGACTAGTGTACAAGATTTTGCTTTTCACAAACAGATTTTTAAGGTTCCAGTCCTGCAAACTGAACCACATGGGCAGCGTGCTGCATCTACACAAAAACGATTTCAACAGAACTCCATGCAGATACCGCTTTCCATCTTCACATTATTATTTACAGGACCAGGGTGTTTATCTTGATTCAGGTTGCACATGAAACTGAGATTGCTGTTGATCCTACTCCCTGTTTAGACATAACAAATCTAATATACCTCAACCCCATTAGCTGTGTTCAAGAGAGCCTCTGACTGGGATACCTGGTCAGGTTAGATTTTTGTACTTTGGCAGAGCTGTGTAAGGAAACTTGGATGGAAGCACATTTGCTTGAGACCTGCTTAATCAGTCTTTCATTTTTGTGAAAGTTGTTCTCTCCCATACTTCTACCTAGTAAATGGGAATGTGCAATGAAGATGGCCTCTTTAAATCTCACTTAGTTGAAATCAAACTGCCTTAGTTAAAACAAAAAACAAAAAAAACCCTCAGATGTGTGTATTGCTGCCTGTTCCTCATATCCACGTAGTTCCACATAATTGACAAGTATTTTGATTAAAAATCTGCCTTTAGCCATTTGTATGCTGTGATGGATCATGTGTTCCAGTGCTTTGTATCTCAGTGAAACTGCAGGAGCAGATGTGTATTTTGGATTAAGGGCCTGATGCAGAGCCAGTTAAATTCAATGGTCTTCTTTCAGATTTCAAAAAACAGAAAACCACATCTCTGATGGTTAGCGCAGTGGCTCAGGAGTCAGTATTCCCTGTATTATTTTCAGAACTCGGACTCTGAACCAGTTGCTTACTCTTTGTTTGTTTCCTTGGCCAGTAAAATGTGGATAGTACACATACGCCTCACATGATGTGAGTCTTAAATACATCAATGTTTGGTTTGTAAAGAGTTTGGAATGCATGATGGTGGCAACTTTGAACTACTTCCTGCTTATGAATTAGAAGACTTGTCTGGTTGGCATGTGTGTGCATGAGGCTTTGCTTTTGTGTTGACTTACGGCTTGTCTACATAGGTAAGTGGAACCGTTAAGATAGAGTTTGAATTGTAAGTGCTGTAGTGGTACTGGACGTGAAAAGGAATACCAGTACAATAATGCCTCTTCACAGTTCAGTATAGGTTGCTTTGGAAGCGGTTTAAGCTAAACCTAGAACAGTCACCTTTATTCTGGAGTAAGTGTGTCCGCAGGGGGGAGTTATACTATTAGGCTGTATCTACACTGGCATCCCTTCCGGAAAAGGGATGCTAATGTAGCACATCGCAATTGCAAATTCCGGGGGGGATTTAAATATCCCCCGCGGGATTTGCATTTACATGGCTGCCGCTTTTTTGCGGCTTGGGGAAAAGCCGGAGAAAAGCGCCAGTCTAGACGTTATTCTCCGGAAAATAAAGCCTTTTCCGGAGGATTTCTTATTCCTGCTTGAAAGTAGGAATAAGAAATCCTCCGGAAAAGGCTTTATTTTCCGGAGAATAACGTCTAGACTGGCGCTTTTCTCCGGCTTTTCCCCAAGCTGGAAAAAAGCGGCAGCCATGTAAATGCAAATCCCACGGGGGATATTTAAATCCCCCCCGGAATTTGCAATTGCGATGTGCTACATTAGCATCCCTTTTCTGGAAGGGATGCCAGTGTAGACACAGCCTTATAGTTATACTGATATAACAGGAAAAATCTCCTATGTAGATATGTCCTTTAGTTTTATCTGTATACTTGTTAAGCTATTAGTCAAAAATATAAGCAATTCTGCAGTTTGGATATGGTCAGAGAATGCTGCTATGGAAATATCAGTTATAAAGGAGAACAAAATCTCTTAACTCTTTGATAAAATCTTTGGCTAACTTATTAGAAAAGCTTGTTTAATGTTGTATTTCATGATGATGCTCCTCTCTAACCTTTTGCTGTCCTTCTAGTAGATGATTAATTATAAACAGCACGTATTCCGCAGAGTCTGGAGGACTTAACATAAGCAGTCAGATGTCTGTTATTCCACTTTATCCTTTGGCATGTGGAAAAGGCTGCTAAGAGGTTCTGAAATTTGGCAGGAAAAATGCAAAATAAGTGCCAAAAAATCCTTGCATTTTGGCTACTATAATAACTGCTTTCCTTAGCCAGTGATGGGGCTTACTATCTGACTCTCTTTCCGAGAGCAGCAGTACGTGAGACTGGACACTGCAACACTTAACTAATGAATCTCAGTTCCTGTGAACAAGAACTGAGTTAAATATAGCCTCTGAAGCTGAGTACAGGGTGCAATACTGTTTTTCACCATTCTAAGGCTGAGATTTTATCTGCAAGAAGCGATATCTTAGATCTGACAGAAATCCCAAGTGTTTTCCCTTCTGCAACTGTGAGCAGCAGCGTGCAAGTGTCACACTGTTTGAGTGGGTATAAGCACATAGTTCTTCTGATTATTCTCTCGGAACAAAAGCCATTGTTGTGGCTTGCATGTGGTTTGCTACTTTCAAGAAGCATTACAGTGACTTTCCAAATAGCCTGCTGTGCTTTGATAGATTACTGGAATAGAACTGTTTGAGATGTTGGACCTATGGCTTTTCTTGGGCCATATAAAGAGTGTTGCCCTTTTGCTTGCAGGCTTCTAGGAGAGGCTGAGGTAATGTTCAAGAAGTTTGACCTCATTAATTTTGTTCCTCCTGGTTTCCTAGAAGTTATGTCATTAAAGATGTGGAACAAGCTGGCCAGAATTGATAACTGAGGCCATTTTCCCTCTTCATTAAACCAGTTGTACTGGAATATCTGCTGCGTAAATGCTTTTGGGAGATGTCCCCATTTCTGAGTCTGAAGTTGGTTTGCAGAGACTGTTCTTTTGGTATTTCCCAACTATTGGAGCAAGGTGTATAAATAGCAAAACCACTTTCAGTTAAAAAAAAAAAATCCATAGGGTTGCTGGTTATTCTGCAGGGTGGCTGTGACCCTGAGCAACAGCATTACCATCAAAATAATCTGGGTCCTTCAGGAATGGAAGTGCATGAGATATGAAGTGCAAGATCTGTTTAAATGCCCAGCTGCAATTAGTGTCCTAGAAATTCCTATGGGTAGACATGTTTGAGGATGGTTTCTATTGAATGGGTTCTCTAAATAAGTTGTCTAAGACTGTACAGTCATGTAAAGTTAAACATTGCAATCTCTATTTTTTAATGGCTGCTTCAGTTGAACATTTGTTGACATGGCAAATTAATGTCCGAAGAAAATGTATTAGGATGTTTAAATAGCCTCTTGTAGGAGGGATTAGCAAAGATGTTACGCATTTAAGACTTGAACACTCTAATAGTGTGACAGACTTACCTGAAGATGGCATGTTTGACTTGGAACTAATTTTCCTTTCAAAAAGTTTTCAGTAAGCATTGGATCAAGCCCATACCTAACAGTGTAAAGTTAAATTTACATTGCCCTGGAATTATAAATAGTCAGTACCTGGCATTTCACAGCTATCCTGAGGGTCTCATGGCAGTTACAGCTGGCTCCATATTACTTCTGAATTCCACAGATTCTTGTTACTGTGCGTGGTGTGGTAATTTTGTTTCAAGAGGGGGAAAGGAAGAGTGTTAACACAGTGACTTTTTTACTAGCAGTCTGAGACTATTCATTGTACTTGAAATCTGATTCTCGGTGCCAATGGACTTGGAACTGGGTATCTTATTATATAAGCAGTTGCAAAGAGGCACCTACATTTTCTTCCTCTCTCCCTAGGTTTAGCAGTGTTTCAGAAGAGGAGCTCCTTGGCCATTCGGGTGGTGGTTCTGGTGGCTATTTGGAGCACATATACAAGTATGCAGCGAATGAGCTGTTTGGGATCCAAGTGGATGAAGTTCAATACAAACCTTTAAAGTAAGGAATCGAAATTGTGTTACACAAATACTATGTGTCAGTGCCGTTCTTTATAGACTGGGGTGGGCAATAATTTTTGCCCAGGGGACGCTTCAAAAATGTTTGAAGTAGCCCCGGGCTACCCCGGAAAAGGTGGGCCTAAATGGGAAGGGGCGGGGCTACCCACCCCCACACCATGATTAGTCTGGGGGTGAGGGAGTCCCTCCGCCTCTAACCCCCCATTCCCACTAGGCTCCCATGTCCTGGAAGAGGCTCAGCACACTCCCCCACCACTAGGCTAGTTGGAGGAGGGGAGCGCGCGAAGCCTCCTCCGCTCTCCTCCTTCACCGTGCGGCACTTCAGAGCGCCACATGGTCCTGGCAAGGCGGGAGGAAGCTTCGTGTGCTCCCCCGCTCCCAGGCCCTAATTTGGCCTGGGGGCAGGAGAGCAGCAGGGCCTCCGTGGGCCAAATCCACCCGCTTGGCGGGCCGGATCCAGTCTGGGAAGGCCCTTTTGCCCACCCCGTTATAAACTGTTTTCCTGGTGGCAATCAAAGAGCAATATTCATAGTTAAACATTTTACAGCAAGCCATGGGAATTGGCTCCCTGCCCCCACAGTTAATTTAGCAATGAATTAGCCAGCAGTGTATGTAATATTTTCTTTGGTATCTTCTTGACCCCTTTCTCATCACCCACATAGTGTTGTAGATTAAACTACAGAAAAAATGTAGAGCAGCCAGGCAGCTGAAATTCTCACGGAAATGAGGTAATTCTGTGCCTGCCATCAGACACTGACACCAATGCACTGAGATTTTTAGTTTCTTCGCTTTAATTATGTTAGTGTTTAGATTAAAAGACCAGGTGTCAGGATTCCTGGATTCTATTTCCATCTTTGCCACCCAATTGCTGAGAGACCTTAAATCTCACTTAAATTGCTGAAAGTCACTTAAATCTCTCTGTGCCAGACTTTACCTGTACAGAAAATGAGACTCCTGCCTACCTCCCAGATGTCAGTTTAATGCATCATTTATAGGGCTCTATAGAAGTACATACTAGCAATATGGATTTTTATATCCAAACACTGATGCTCTTCAACAGTTCAAAGCCAAACAGCCGGGTGAGAGCATCTCTGGGCCTCAGGTACAAAGAGGAATCAAGGCACAAGTTCGTCTCATCTTTCCCAGCCACGTTTGCAGCGCATAGCTATTTGGCCAGGGAGTAACTCAGGTCAGACAAGCTGTGCTAAGTACCAATTGTGAGACTGGAGAGAGTTCTGAACTTGAAATGAAGAGATGTACAAGCACCAGTTTGGGGGAAATGGTTTCCACAGCGCACTGTTTCTAGTTTGGTAGTTGCTTGCATTGTAACTCTTCTGTTGTTGCTAAAGACACCAATAATTAACATTGACAAACTTACATCTGCATTATGTGGACAGCTTTACGTTAGAACATTTTTCCTTTTGGATTTGTTGGAATTGGGGTTTAGGTCCCTAACTGAACTAGATTTATGGAGGTTGTTTTCTTCCCAACAAAGTCTCTTGTCCTCTACTTCCTCACACAAGGACATTGTTTCTTTACTAGAATAAGCTTCTGCATAAAAGGTCACCTTGCTGTCTAAATTCAGTTGAGTGCCAAACAGAGAATTCATTTAGACAAAAGATTTTGCCTGTTTTTCATGCCCAAGAAACAAGGATTTCCAAGAAGTAACACTGGAAAAGGATGGCACAATCCTGCTGCAGTTTGCCTTGGCTTATGGATTTCGAAACATACAGAACTTAGTGCAAAAACTGAAACGAGGAAAATCACCTTATCACTTCGTTGAAGTCATGGCTTGCCCGTCAGGTAAGATGACACAGGGACTTTTACAGGTACATCGCTATATGTCAAGTTTTGCTGTGAGGCTGTTTAAGATTTCTGAAGTTCTGAGTGTTGGATTTGAGTGTGAGTGAGACCAGAGGTGATGTATTAGTGGGTTGTTAAGTCAGGCCTGTTGCATTTGTACTCTAACAGTTGAGTTCTTTAGCAATTACTTTATAGTCATGATTGCAACTGTGCATGTCAAAAACCTGAGTGAATTTCTTAATCAATAGTTCAGCTTTTAAAAGATTGCTCGCAGCTCTGGCCCTAGCTTTGTAAACCCAAATGTGTCCCAAGCCATGAAAAAATGGAAGTTTCACTCTTCAGCTAGCTTAGAGATTAGGTGGTGCTCTGTTCTAACAAGCTAGCAACAGCTTTGGGAGAAGTGGTAATCTCTCTCCTTTCAGCTCTGGCAGTGACGTTAAATTACCTTCCCTGTGTTCACAATTCATAACTCCTTCCATTTGGCTGGTGAGTGGTAGAGTCATAGTCTCAGCTCAGGAGTGACACTACCACCTCTAGAGAACTGCAGGGTGAGAGACGTGGAAGGAGTAACAAGTAGAAACAATTCTTAAATGTCTTAGAAAGTATGAAATAGATTCCCTTACTTTTCTGGTGTGGGAAGTGCTTCTGCCTCAGTTTCCTTCTTCTGGCTGGCTATGTGGGCTAGCCAGCTAAACTGGGGAACTTGGTCATACTGGGGTAAATGAGTCCAAATCAAACACTGACTCTGACCAGCCACTCTTCATTCTCTCTGGGCCACAGCTGCTCTGCTAGGGTCCATGTAACCTTCACCAAGTAGCAGTGTTCCCCAACACGGAAAAGTTGATTGTAAGGACCAAACTAGGCATTATGCAGCTGACTCTGGTAGCTCTGGTTCCATGCATGCTGCTCCCCTCGCTTGCAGTCCCTGGCTTCTTCCCATGGCCCCTCACAGCTGCTTTCTTCACACATCCATCACTCTTGCAGAGTCCCACTCCCAGTGTTCTGCTGATGGAGACTTTCTAGGCTCCTTGATTTAGTTGAGACTCAAAGGCTGTTCCTACCTTGCTCTAAGCATGGCCCTTTTCCAGGCTATCAGAAGGAGAGCCACAAGTTCTTGCTCCCTTTCCTCTCTCTGAGGAACAGGAAGTTCTTCTCGCTTCCTGGCCTTTTACCAGCTTGCATTGCTTTCCATACTGAACTAAGACTAGGCCATGACTGACCAATATGTCCTTTATAGCACCTATGCGGCTCCCCCTTACAGTATTTGATTTCATTCCCCTCTCATCTGTGCTTTCATTTATGAAGTCTTATGTGGCTACTGTCAGTTGCAGACTGAAAGAATTGCTTTGTAGTAGTTGCTTTTAGTTGCTCTAAGTTTTGTTAGAACATTTTCATCCCCACAGTCATGTTCTCTTGTTGTACCTAGGCTGTTTAAATGGAGGTGGTCAGATCAGGGCAGAAGGCGAATCCAGCAAAGATTTGCTTCAGCGAGTTGAGAAGTTGTACGAGCCTGTTAAAACTGAAATTCCAGAGAGGAACCTCGGTGTAAAAGAACTTTATGAACACTGGCTGGGCGGCACGGACTCGGAAAAGGCTGGGAAAATGTTGCACACGGAGTACCATGCAGTGGAGAAAATGAACTCTGGATTTAATATCAAATGGTGAAGATGTATAAACGCACTTTGTATTTCTACAAGACTGTACATTTATGTCGTCTGTCATTTTTAAGGTGCTGAGAAGCCAACATGGGCACTGAAATTCTGTGACACTGAGTGGAGGAACACAATTTATACATTGAAAAAATGTCTTGCAGCTAGATGAGAAGGTGATCTGTATACACCCTGGTACTGCTAATGAAGCCCTACAGCTTCTAGGGCCCTTCAAATGATTTGAATAAAAACAAATGCTGACTGGGGATGTGAATTGTCTCTTTAAAAGAAGCAACATAAGTCTCCATGCCACCTGTATGGACCCAGCCCTGCATTCCTTTTCATAATCCCATTCAAACTGGAGTCAGTGTATTTAAAGAACACAGGGAATTCAAGACTGACCCCAGGGCAGCAGAAACATCTTTTGGATGTTCCTGATGTAAGTGAAAATCGTATCAGTTCTGTACCTGAACAACACATCTGCTGTATTTGCACAGCATGACGTTTTAGGGCTGTGACTCTTAGGACGAATTAACATCACAGCAGAGTCTACCCAATCTTGCAGTAACAGAGTTCAGTGGTGAATGCTACCTGAAACAGATGAAGCAAATGATCTTTGTTGGGTAAGTTTCATAGAAGGGTTAAACAGTCACTTTCCTTTTCACTTCTGAATGACACATAATGCTCAGCATAAGTGTGCCTCAATTCTGAATGGGGCCTCTAGCTTCTCCTGTAATACAAATACTAAAACCAAACTATTAAGCCTGAGAGAGAGAGAAGAATCAAATGCAGTAACTTACCAGAAGGAATACCATGGTAGTGAGTATAAAGTCTGTCATTATTTAACACAAAGCACCAACACATCATAAGCAAAATGCTGGTCTATTTGCACTGTTTCACACATGTATACTTGAATTGGGTTGTAAGATCAGTATGTCTGAATTTTGCTTATTGCATTCTGAGAACTATTCATGTTCACTTTTCTTTTTGAGTTTACGGTCACTTGTTCCTGTTTGGGCACCTTTTTTTTTTTTTTTTTTTTTTTTTTAAACTCTTCTCTTCCCCACCCTGCTGTGTATGAGACCCACAAAGTGAAAGGAAGGTAACTAACGACAGAGAAAGTGTTGTGATGTGCACAATGTAGAAATTCTTTCAAGGAATCATTTTCCATTACTTTCAGCGATAATATATATGATTTTAAGCTTCTAAGACCCAGACAGAAACACAGCAGACCGTACTGTCATGTTTTGGTTAAACCTCGACCATCAAATTGGTTTCTTTTGATACCTTTTTAAGGAGCAAGCTTTCATCCAAAACATGCCTTGACAAGCTGTTAGAAACCCTCATTTGGAGAATTCAGACTAGGAATGTACTAGTATAGTCGATTAACCGATAAGCAAAAGCTTATCGGTTATAGCTATAGACTACATAGCATTTCCCTCCCTGCCCCTTGCCAGTACACTTTTTAGCAGGTTGGCCAGCAGCCCTACTCTGTTCTGGCTTGTGACGGGTCTGGGACCTACTCCTGCTGCAGCTTTGCATTTTAAGTGTGTTAGGAGTCAGGTGAACAGGCTCAGTTCTGGCTCATGCTGGGTCTGGGAGCTCAGACCCCCTCTAGACAGGGGCTACTGCCACCCCGTGCTGCTGTCTCTTTATCAGAGGCAGCAGCATGGGGCGACAGGCAGCTGGTCTGCAAGGGAAGCTGGGTTTTAAACTGGCTCCCCTCGCGGACCAGCTCCCACCTGGCACCTCATGCTTCGTGGAGTGGCAGGGGTTCCTTTGGAGTGTGGCCGGCTGTTGGCCCTGCCCTGGGGACTGTAGAATAGCCGACTAGTCGAGTAACCTCATGAATTCATATTGTTATTCAATTAACCAATATTCAAGTAGGCCCACGGAAGTCATTAGGAGTACTCGGATCCTTAAAAATTGTGCATGCATATTTGAAGAACCAGAGCATTATCTTTTCTTTAAAAAGAAAACACATTTAAAATGCAACTCACATTTTGTTCACTTACAGTGCTTTGAAACCAGTATCTCTTTTTGCATGTCTAGGTTCCTGCCTTTCAAATAAGGTTACATAGGCCTAATGCAGCATGGGGAAAATTAGGGAGAAAGATCTCATTTCACTTAACTTCTGCTTTACTAGAGGAAGGACTGGCCTTTTGATGTGACTAACTGTATAAAGTTTGAAAATCTCAAATTCCAGCACCTGTCAGATGGCTGAAGTATTCATGCAACAGCTGACCTCTCTTGCTTTTGGATCAGCTTGCTGTCTTTCTTAGGTATTTGTTGGTTTGGGTTCTAAACAGCACATCTGATCAAACTGTAGCTACCGATCTACCTCCGTTTTGTCAAAGCTAAGTTGTTCAAGACAATGATTGCCTTTTATACCTGCAAAGAGAAGTCTTTTTTTTTTTTTTCTCCTTGCTACCTCACTTTTTAAACTGATCAATCATTTGGTCAAAAATAAACAGTAACATGCAAGACAAAGTTTAAAAAAATTTATTAAAGCTTTAAAAGTTGTCATTACTACTTAGCAGTGAGTACACAGTGCTCATCTGGCAAGCCTCTTGCTCTTCTCCTATTTTGCAAGCAAGGGGCTACTTGTAAGAGAATGCCTTCTTATGTGTAGTTTTGCATAGAGTATTGCATTAGAACTGCAGGTTTTAACTGCAGCAAGATATATGGATTCTAATGATAAATGATGCTTAAGTTTAGTGCTATCATATCACAAGTACTATCATTCTGAATTTTGTTCTAAAGTGCAAAAGACCCAAGTTCAGTTTCTATTTAAAAGATACAAATAAAATGCTAATTAGCTATTGCACTGTAAAATTAACCCATTTAGTGATTTGCTTTTTGTTTTGCTACCCTTTTACAAGACCTGTGTCATACACATCAATAAAACAACCTTTGTCACACATTCAGTGGTTGTTAGTATCAAAGTGTTACATCTTAGTTCTACACCCAGGTCGTACCATGCAACCCTACAGTAGAGACTATTATATTGGTTTATATAAGAAAAAGTTCAGGCTCTTAACTCTCAGTACATAAAAGAAAAATCAGATAATCTATAATCCAGTGCTTGAGTTTTAAAGTTTAATAAGTCATGTGAAAAAAATTTATAGCAGACATTTTAATAGGCCCCAAATCCCTTCCTTTGATCTTCAGTCACCTGTGTAAAGGAGATGCAGAATCTCTGCAGGGTTAGAGTAGTGCTTATCCCTACTTGTGCACTTTGGTGTAAACAGTAATTCAAGGCAGTTCGCAGAGACCTGCTATTTAATAGTAAAAGCTACAGAATCATGAAACAGAGCAACTAGCTTCCTAAACCGGCTCCAAGTCAAGTCATGTGGATGTTCACAGCTGTTTACTGAGTTACTATCCATTTTCTTTCAAAGGAGACAACAGTTCTAAAAATGGTAGTAAATCGCTTCCAGATTAGAGATTTCAGATTTAAAAATAATTGTGGTATTCATTTTAACTAACTGGAAGGATGACATCATTTAAAAACTGATCATTTTTATTTCTAAAAAAAAAGACGTAAGTGCAAGTTTCGTCCACATATCTTCCCCTTGCCACTATGTTTAACATCCTTCCCTCAGGCACATAGGGGGAGAAAAGCAGAAAAACATATGCTATGTGCTGACCCTAGACCCTAATGCTGCAGGCCATGGATGTGCTTAATTTCACAAATATGAGTCATTCCCCTAGTCAGTTGCAGAGTGTTCAGTAGGCATAAAACTTGCATGGTCAGGCTTGTAAAATCCTTAATCTGCCTCTGCTGGTAAAGGGAGTGTTGAAGCAAATTTTAAAATGAGGCGGCAATCCTGTATGCAGCCGTAACTCCCAACGATGTCTTCCTTCGAAGCACCACAAGTGAAGCACTGGGGGGGTTAGTCTGTTCAGAAGCCCATGCTCTGTCCCTAGTAATTTTTTCTTTTGCAAATCCTTCAGTAACGTTTTGATTTGGGGTTATTAAAAACCAGGATTATTTGTTATGCTGCTTTTGACTTAAGACATTGCTGAATATTAAGCAAAAGGACAATTCCCCTTCAACCCCCTCATTCCAATCACCCGCCTTTGAGTTTCAGGACAAGACTTGCTGTACTTGAGTGACAAGTTTTCCCTTTTATGCTATTATTCGAATACGAGACAGTCAAGCTTCCAGAGGCCTTTATCACCACCTCTCAAAGATACACTTCTTTAGATACGTTACTTAATATACATGCAACCATCGGCTCTCACTACAAGGTGGCCCATTCGCTATCCATTTTTATTTTCTTCAGACAACTGTCTTCAGTTTTTAAGAGGAGTTCAGCACATAAATCAGCACCTTCAAGTTTCTCAGTTACAGTTTGTAAGAGTCACTGCTGACAAACAGGCATGGCTTAGTGCAACATGGAAGTGATTTTTTTCTAATGTTACATTGGTTCACAGAATAGCTCTGTTCCATTCAAAGAGGTGCCCCCTCTCCCCGATTATTAGAAGAATTAGAAATTTTAGATGTCCTCAAAATAGCTTGGTTTGGGGAGCTGGGGAACAGCTTCTAAAAACAAATGGGTCTAATAGCTGTTCCATTTAGAACCCTCAAGTTTGTCTTTTCAGCTGTCCCTGTTTTCCAGAAACTCGCCATTTCCCTCCAGGTACAAAAATGAACCTGGCTTTTACCCCTTTCAAGAGCCAGGCCTCAGAGAATGAGACCAGATCTATACTACACCTGGAAGGTCGGTTTAAGATACGCAGCTCCAGCTACATAAAATTTGTAGCTGGAGTCAATTTACCTTAAGCCGAGCTTGGCACTGTCTTCACAGAGGGAGGCAAATGCTTCTGTCAGCTTCCCTTACTCCTCGTGACTGCAGAGGAGTACAGGTGCTGACCGGAGCTGCCCTCTGTGTTCAATTCACGGGTCTTAACAAGACCTGCTAAATCAAACGCCGGAAGATCGATCTCCGACATGGCAAGTGAAGACAAGTGCCTTCAGATAAGTCTCAGACAGATGTAAGGAGCGAGGGGAATTGCTGAGGGTGGTTCAAACAGTTACAGCTGCAACTAATGGGATCAAGAGGAGTAAAGTTTAACGAGGCCCATGTGCTAAAGGAAGCCTCAATGGCCAAGTCATTTAACGCTAGGCAGGACCGAGCCCTACACAGTGAGCTGTGGGGACCAATTCTTGCCCAGCTGGGCACCAGACTGGCCTAGCAGCACTCCCCCACTACGAGGACCAGGATACTGCCTCACTACCACCTTTGCTGCATGTATATATTGGCACACAATCAACCCTGACAAACCCAGCTGCGTTTCACTTCTTTTCGACGAAAGGGCCGAAGAGTCCCCACTCGAACGCCAGCATGGCCTGCGGGTTCAGCCTCTCCTTCGGCTTCTTGAAGTTATCTTTTGCGGTGCGGAGAGCCCTCAGCACGTCCACCGGCGCCGTCTTGCCCGTGAACTTCTGCACGGACTCTTCCCTGCAAGTCAAAGCAACACCCACTGGGGAGAGCGGCAAAGGGAACTGAGAGGCAAGGCCGGGTTCTGTTTCTGCCACTCGGGGGGCTCTTGTTTTCAGAGACTCCCTTTGGCTTCCCATTGGAGGAACAGAGCAGAAATGGGCTGTAGTCTCTCTCCTCCCACCAACCTCACTGGTGGGGAGCAGGCCAGGGGAGATGAGGAGAGAGCTGCCCTCTGTCCCTCCTAACAGGGGAGGGTATCTTCTTCCTTAGAGGGGCTGGCCAGGAGTGAGTGATCCTGGATGGAGAGCTAGGAGCAAAAGAGATTCCCCTCCCTGCCCTAGGCCGCACCGAATGCTTCTCATAGTCCTATTGGATTCCGGGAGGTCTAAAGGACCTTCTCCCAGCCTATGGGAAGGGTCCACAAAGCCCAGAATGCCAAGTGCTCACTGGGGACAAAAAGAAAACAGGGATGGGGTGGAAGTCCTAGGGTCAAGACGAGCCGGGTGAGGACACGGAGCAGAGAACCCTGGACAGCGCCCACTGCCCCAAAAGGTATCGAGAAAGTCAGCGGACACCGCCCAGTGGAACTCTGCCTGGATGCGTGAACGGATACAGGAGCGGAAATAGGCCCCAAAGCCACAGGCCCCTCCCTCAGCCAACCTCTGCCCGCAACGTCCTAGGCCTGCCTCGTCGACTTTGCGGGGCCCCGGATGGAGTGGGCATGAATGAATAGGTACGGGGAGACGTGTAGCCAGAACCTCAACAAGAGGTTGTGGAGGAGCCAAAGGAGGGGCTGGAACCTGGCGCGCTCGAGGTAAACGTGCGCCGGGGTCTCGTGGTGGCGGGGAGGCAAGATTTCCCTTCCCCGAGAGCCCCCAAGTGAAAGGCAGAAAAGCAGCAGCATCCCCAGACCTCCCTTGCTTTGAGCACTCGGCCAGCTCTATCTCCCAGTGTGGGGCAGGGGTGTCTCCATGCCCACAGCTGGCGTGGAGCCCACCGTCTCCTCCCGCGCCAGTGGGCCTGGACGCTACTCACGAGACCCGCAGGAAGGGGTTGTAGTAGAACTCCTCCTGCAGGGTGGAGGGCACGGTGGGCAAGTCCTCGTCGTCTCGGAGCTGGGGAGGAATCAGACTCGCTCAGCAAAAGGAGCATCACGGGGGGCAGAGGCCGTTCTGGGGCCAGGCACCTTGGACCCCTGTTGACGGACTAAGAGGCGATGAATCTAGTGCCCACCCAGCTCAGTGTGTGCTCCAGCACCGCCCCCTCCCCCCGCTCCGGAAGAGGAGAACACCTACTTTGGCCCAGGCGAGTTTCTTTTTCACAGTCTCGTTCTCCGGCTCCACTTTCAAAGCAAACTTGAGGTTGCGCACGGTGTACTCGTGCCCGCAGAACACTTTCTGCAACAGAAACCAGACAGCCCCTGTATGGCCTGCTCCATGCCCTGGGCTTGGGGCCTCCCTGCCCAGGAGAGCCCCACAAGCGGAGGTATCCCGGGGCCAGCGATCCGCAGAGGTGGATGTGGAACATCCTCAGCCAGAGCCACGGGCTGCTGGGCTACCGGGCGCCGCTTCTCGGCCACGCAGCTGCTTGACGTTGGGGCGAGAACCTAGAGGGGCTGGGGTGGCAAGGGGAGGAGGCAGCGACTGCAGGGAGGAGGGGCGGCCGGAGGACAGCTCTGGGCTTGATCCCCCGTGTGCCGAGTGTCTAGAAATTATCTGGGGGAATCTGTTCTTCCTGAAAAAAAATGGCAGAACGGCTCTTGCGCAAGAGGGGGGTTTTGCCCAAAAAGGAGCCGTGTAGATGGCCCCTTTTTCGGCACAAAAGCCCCTTGCACAAAAACGGTGGCTCATTAAGTATGCAAATGAGGCACAGTGATATTCGCGGCTTTGCCTCGTTTGCATAGAGGGGGCAGTCTAGCCGTAGCCCAAGAGGCTGGTCCCAGGCGCAGAGAGTCCGGGCAGGTCAAGCAGCTCAGGCCGATGAGGAAGTGCAGACGCCAATCCCCCTGGACATAAAGCACCGGCCGGCCTGCTCCGAGACGCAAAAAAGGCAATGGAGGGAAACGGGGGGCAGGGCCTGGGCACCCCCGGCACTCACGGTCTCCTTCGGCAAAGCCCCCAGGATTTCAGTCAGGTTCCTGTACATCTGCTCGGCCGTCCCCTCAAAGAACTTCCCACAGCCACCGATGAACAAGGTGTCACCTGTGGGGGGGACACGCGGCATCTTATTTGGGTGAGGCCCTGCCGGCGGAGCAGGCGGGAAGCACGGATGCACTGGGGTAGCCTTCCCTGTGGCTGTACCTCTGCCGAGGGGCAAGACTCCCTCAGGCTGGCTGACAGGCACTTTTTCTGGTCTCGGGGGCAGGCACCTAGCCCTAGCTCTGCCACAGGCTTCCTCGGTGCCCTTGGGCAAGACACTTAGCCCTGTGCCTACTGGGTCTAAAGGAGGAGGGAATATAATGATTCCGGGTAGGATTCTCACTTGATGATCTGTCCCCCTCCTTGTACGTCTCACTCAGAGATCCCAGTGAGAGATTTTTCAGCTCCGTCGGGCTTCTCCAGAGGGTGCTGCCTACCTGAAAAGACTGCGGGAGCGTCAGGGGAGTTCTCTTCCCACATGAAATAGCACATGTGGCCGGAGGTGTGGCAGGGCGTGAACAGGCACCTCACGTTAATCTCCCCGAACTGCAGAGACAAAGGGACAATTGGGGCTGGTAAGACACAGAGGACCTGCCGTTACTGGTATTCCCACGGCACCCAGGGACCCTCCGTGACACTAAACACAGCACAAACCCGGAGCAAAGTGCGCTCTGCCCCACAGAGCTTCCAATATGGACGGCTCTGCCTGCTGCTCCCGCAGATCAGCCTGCTTCCCTGCCAGCGGAGAGCTGCTAGCAGGCGCTTTTCAGAAGTCACCGTGCTGACATCACTAGAAAGGCCCGGCTCTGCAGCCCTTTTCGAAGCTGCCCCTACCTGAGGAAAAGAGATGGATCTTCTTGTTGGGAACAAAAGGTGCATCAATAGGCACATATGCGTGACGGGGACCCCTCCCCAGGAATGGGGGGAGGCCATCAGTCTGCAAATCATGGCCCCGCCCAGTGTTCCCTGTAAGCTGTGTCCTTGTGCAGCCACTCAGGAGAGATTCAAATGCCCCCCCAATGCATCAGCAGAGCACTCGCAGCTAGGTTTGTGTTTCTACTGGTGGTGCACAGTCACACATGCCTCGGTGCACATACAAAATTATTCCACACATGGATGGAATGGATTAGAGGGAACATTGGCCCCGCCCATGCGCCATCCCTTCCCTGAGGCCCCGCCCTCTCTTTGCCCCCCCTCCTGGCTGGTAAAAAGCCTTTTTGGCTGTTTTCAAAAGTGGTTCAGCCATGGCAGGGTGGCCTCCCCCCAGGTTTGATGCCCCTCTCTCATCTCATCTCAATCACTAGATGACTCAAGATGGAAACGGGACGACTGAAGAAGAATTCCCAAAGCCAGACAGACGTGCGTGAGGATTTTTCCCATTCTCCAGCAGCTAATGCCAAAGACAACGTACAGGCCAGTAAGTGACGATTATGTTTTGTATTTGTTACGGCAATTTTCCTGACACGTCCCAAACAGGGCAAAGATTAGCAAATTAACATTCACTTGTGGCGGCTGTTCTCCCCGGGTTCCACGTGGGGCAATGTAGATTAGGAATTGGTTGTTTCTGGCTCGTCAATCTGTGCTCACCTTCACCCTACAGTGTATAAAGCCAGCTAGGCAGTTTGCTTACTACAGGATCTATTGTGAATAGAGACCGGCTGCAGAATTTTGATGCAGATTTCTGGCACTGCTGTGACTGGCGATGTTCAGATCCAGGAGTCTGGGTCAACCCATTCTAAAAAAATGAGTCGTTTTGCAAACCTCTGGCCCAGCACAAAGCTTTCCAGTAAATCCAGCCCTGCTAAATTTATTACTTTAGGAAAATGCCACCATCTACTGGCTGTTCAAAATGAGAATCTGCTGCAATTTCAACCGAGCCTCCCGCCTTTTCTCCACGTACCGGGAGTTCGCTGCGGAGATCGATCTCCTGGGGAGCGACTTAGCAGGTCTAGTAAGGACCCACTAAGTCGACTGCTGATCACGCCCCCGTCGACTCCGGTACTCTACCAGCTCATGAGGAGTAAGGGAAGCAGATGAGGGACTCCCCGCTGTAGGGATGCCACAAAAATTTGACCTAAGGTATGTCAGCTTCAGTGACGCTAGTCACGTAGCTGGAGTTGCGAACCTTTGTTCAGCTTTGATCTGGCCTTAGTGAAATGGGGCAGGGATTTCCCAGAGATTTTTGATGCTGGAGCCTAGCGCCCCGTGCCGAAATCCCACAGACTCCCAGATCAGAGAGTGAGCTAACGAATTGGCAGCGGGTCTTCGGGAGCACCTGACGAGCTGTAGCTTTTAGCTTCCTCGCCCACCCCCCATCCACAGCAGAAGGAACCAAAGCCATGAAAAATGTGTCGTGGGAACATGGGCCGAACTCTTCCCAGGGTTCCACCCCTGCAATCCCGTCCATTCAGCCCACGGCAAGCAAAGGACTTTCTCTCGCTCTCTGTTCCCAGCTCTCCTGATGACTCAGGTCACGGCCCAGCTCTGACCGTCACCCCGAGCCTCGGTAAAACAGGGGTCCCAGCACCAACCCCCCTGCCAGGGCGTGGAGGTGTTATTCAATCCCTGTGCAAAGAGCTTTGAGACCTTGGGGGGGCAGGCACTGAGCAAGACAGGAGCAGCAGCCACCTGACTAATAAGCCTCCAGTCTCGTACCTTTAACTCCTCGTTGTGAGCCACCTTGTGCGTCAAGGCGCCGATCCGCTCGTCCGCCCCATACACCTGCAGCTCGGGATACGCCTTGGCCAGCTCTTCGTTCCCTCGGGCGTGGTCCCTTCGCAGACAAGGAGCGCGATTAGCCTCCCTGCCACGCCCCGGCTGACGCCCCTGAGCACGCTGAAGGGCTAACGTGGGTCTTGTACCACGGTCACCCTGGGGGTGCCATCCTGCGGGGACAGACCCAGCGCGGGGTGGGACGTGAAAAAAATACCACGGTGCAAGATTTCGGTGCCTGGTTAAAAGGCCCCCATGCCTTTGGGAACAGGCCGCGACTTCCCCGTCTGCGAGCACCTCTGGCCAACAGAACTGCTCTGCACGGGACCCGATCCTGGGCGGGGGGGCGCACAGAGAGCAATGCGGCTCCACTGCGCAGGGTCGGGTCCCTTTGAGACATCACAGAGGGGTGGTGTCATGAGCAAGCAGGGATTTGTGCCCGGACCTTCCCCCTCGCTCCATGCACTCGGAGGAGCGCCCGGCACGCTGGGAGGGGGGAGTCGGGACTACCCCCCACCCCCTTTTTCACCGGTGATAAGTGTGAGTGGCGTGGGAACAGGGGCAGAGAGGAGCAAGTGGGGGCAGGGTCTTGGGGGGAAGAGGCAGCACGGAGGCGAGGGTTTGGAGCAATGCACCAGTGCGAGGGCTCAGGGGCCTCGGGAAATGGGTAGTGGTGTGAGGGGGCGGGACCACAATTTGGGCCCCGCCTCCCACACACCCCTTTAGGGCACGCCTGACGAGAGCACACTGAGAACCTGGGAACAGCCGCACTGGGTGTCACCAGTGGTCCAGCCAGTCCAGCAACCTGGCTGCCGACAGCGGCCAATGCCAGTCATCCCAGAGGGCAGGAACCAGGACAGGGATATTATCGAATGATCCCTCCCATCCTCCAGTCCTGGCGACTCTCAGTCAGAGGTTGAGGGACATACGGAGCATGGGACAGCGTCCCTGAGCATCTTGGCGAATAACCATTGACAGATCAATCCTTCAGAATACCCCAGCAACAAGATCCAGAGGTTGCCTGGGCGCTGGGTGAAGAACTTCACTATGCATGTTTTAAACCAGCTGCCTGTTCATTTCATTGGCTAACCCCTACTTCTTCTAAAAACAGCGAGGAGTCCTGTGGCACCGCAGAGGCGACCAGATTTATTAGCTTTTGTGGGGAGAACCCACTTCATCAGATGAATGGGAGTGGCGTTTACAGAGGCAGCGGTGTGTGTATATATACGAGGAAAACAAAAGAAAGCGGGTACTTGTGTAAATGAGGCTGATCAGGGCAGGGTGGAAGTGACTCATTCACAGCTGGCGGTGTGGAAATGTGAATATCAAAGGCAGGGAAGCTGCCTTTGTAATGCGTTATCCAGTTGAGATCCTTATTCAGTCCTAAATTGCTAGTGTTGAATTTGCAAATGAACTCCAGTTCCGCGGCCTCCCTTTATCATCCGGCTTTTGGAAAGGGACTCCAAGTGGGGCTTGACCCACAAAAGCTGATGCCCAAATCAATCTGTTCGTCTCTAAGGCGCCACAGGTCTCCTTGTTGGCTTTGCAGATACAGACTAATGTGGTGGCCCCGCTGAGACCCTACTTCATGCGTTAGGTGACGGGGCAAACAACCCTTCCTTATTCACCATCTCCCATCATTCATGATTGTACCGACTTCACAGCCAGCCCCCACCCCCACCCCTTGTTTGGTCCTCTCTCTTCTAAATTGAACAGCTTAGTCTTTTTTCCGTCTCTCCTCTGTTGGAAGCTGTTCCATCTCTGTTGCCTTTCTCGGCCCCTTTTTAACCTATCGCACTGTGCTCTTTTCCTCTCCCCAGCGCTTACCAGTGGTGATGGGTGGTAAGAATGGCTTTCAGGGTAACGCCTTCTTTTCTGACAATTTCTAGTAACTAAAATGGAAAAATAAAAAGTCGTGTCAAAGATGTGGATTTTAAAAACGACCCCAGCTCCTCACCGGGGCCAGGCGACTTATCACTGAAGACCCGAGTGGTGATCTTGAAAGTTGTGTTGCTCTCTCTGACACAAAGCTAGCCTCAGGCAGGGTCGCCCAGTGACTGCCGATCAAATGTGGCCTGTTCGCATCCTAAAGAGGCAGTGGTTCTAACTCACCCTGGGGTTAGAATAGTACTCACAAAGCCCAGCGACCGAACGGCAGCCTCAGAAACGGCTGACCGGTTTCCTGCCACTCAGTATGACGTGTAAATTGCAAAATGTCATTTGTAAATCAGAACAGGGGTATTATATTTAGTTTAATCAACTGATCGACTAGGCGATGGATTTTCCGTCGATTAGTCGATAAGTGGGGAGCCGCAGCGGGGTTAACTCGGGAGCTAACCCCGCTACAGCTTTGCCTTTTAAATGGATTAAGAGCCTGTTGGCTCTTAATACATTTAAAAAGCAGAGGTGCGTCTGGGGCTAGGCGCGAGCTGGGAATTAGCTGATTCCTCGCTACCACCTGGCTTTTCAGTCGGCTCCCCCCAGCACCGGCTCCTGCTCCCCGCCCCTTGGCAAGGAGCTTGCACTACTAAATGACTCCCTCTAAAAGCTCCAGACAGGTCACGCAGCCAAAACAGCAAGCCAAGGAGGGCTCCAAATTAGTTATGCTCAAACAAACATCAGACACCCACAGCATTTACTAAACTCATCAATGAATGGACATCAAGGGTCCACAGCCCCAGAACACAACTGAGAATTTTCAGTTCCGGTGCAGTCTCGAGGCTACGATACGGCTGCAAGAACTGGAGGTCTGCTGAAAAGTCAGACAGAAAACTAGAGCCCTTAGAAAGTAAGGGCCTACAAAAGAGTCTGGGCAGTGGCTGGAGAAACAGTCACCAGTGATCTGACAAATCACAGAATCTTCGCTTCACTGCCATGATCGATCTTCCGGAGTTTGATTTAGCAGGTCTAGTGAAGACGTGCTAAATCAAATTCAGAAGGTGCCCCTGCCAGAGTCTGGTACTCCTGCTCCTGTGAGGAATAAGGGAGGCTGACAGGAACTTTCCTCCCGTCTGCCTTCTGCTGTGGGAACGGTGTCCAGCTCAGTTTCAGATAAGCCAACTCCAGTGATATATTCTACACAGCTGGAGCTGCGTACCTTAAGGCGAACTGCCAGGTCTAAAGTAGACCTGGCTATAGAATCCTAGAACTGGAAGGGACCTCGAGAGGTCATCAAGTCCAGTCTCCTGCCCTCACGGCAGCACCAAGCACCATCTAGATCATCCCTGACAGGTGTCTGTCCAACCTGCTCTTACATAAATCCTGTGATGGAGATTCCACAACCTCCCTAGGCAATTTATTCCAGTGTTTCACCACCCTGACAGGAAGTTTTTCCTAATGTCCAACCTCAACCTCTCTTGCTGCAATCACCAACGAGCAGCTTATTTTCACCAGCCTCATTTCCTCCCACATGTCGCAGTCCAGTGGAAACAAACTGGCGGAAGGAAACAAGGACGTCCAAGAGAAACCGTTAGAACCCCGCTAGCAGGGCGGGCACAGCCATCTCTCTCCACATTGTCCGGCACATAGAGGAAGCAGCACATGACAGAGAGAAAGGGAAAAGACTAGTTTGCACGCTGTGTGCTCCCCCTGGGTGCACTAACGTCCTAATCATGCCCAGTGCTTTGGGGGGGAGGAGGTTTAAAATCAACATGAAATATATTTTTTGTACCAAATTCTTAAGGCTGCTTCTGATTAGGCCTTAAGTTAATTAATTGTTCGAATCAGCAAAGCAACGATCCCTAACAAACATGGCAGATTTCCCTTGGTACTGATGGGTGGGCAATCATTTTTGACTGGGAGCAGTTCACAAATTTTTGAATTGACCTCAGGCCACCCAGGAAGGGAGTGTCTTCCTGCTTTTCCGTTGGGGGCCACAGTGAGGGGTATTTTTCCGCTTCTCACTTGTGTGCAGCCCCTGACCCAAAAAACCTTCCCCGCCCCTGTTGTAGGGGAACATTTTAACCTGTCTGGACCCTCAATCGTGGATTTAAAAGTCGTCCGTCTGCTAGAAAGGAATTTCACCAGCCAATTACAGAGAGTGCAGCATTGACCTTCATGTGCAAATCTGACACCATGTCCCTGGGCTTGAACAAAGGCATTAATGGGATGTCGCATTACAAAGCCAGGCTCCCCTGCCTCCAACAGATGCATTTTTACATCAAAAGCTAAGACCAGGACACGTCCAGCCCACTTAATTAGCCTCGGTCCTACAATTGGCAGGTACCTTTTTTTTTCCTGTTATAAATAACTTGGCTGCCATTATTTCCACTCCATCTGAGGAAGTGGGTTGTGCCCACAAAAGCCCATGATACTCCGTATATTTGTGTTAGTCTCTGAGGTGCCACGGGAGTACTTGTAGCTCTTATTTTATGTCATTGTGTGTTGCTAGTGGAAGCCACATTTAACCCAATGCTAACCAGTCTCACTAACCAGTTAGGCTACGTCTAGACTGGCAGGATTTTCCGCAAATGCTTTTAACGGAAAAGTTTTCCGTGAAAAGCATTTGCGGAAAAGAGCGTCTAGATTGGCACGGACGCTTTTCCGCAAAAGCACAAATCTGAGCTGTCTACACTGGCCCTTTTGTGCAAAAGTTTTGCGCAAAAGGACTTTTGCCCAAACGGGAGCAGCATAGTATTTCTGCAAGAAGCACGGATTTCAGACAGTAGGAAGTCAGTGCTCTTGCGGAAATTCAAACGGCCAGTGTAGACAGCTGGCAAGTTTTTCCGCAAAAGCAGCTGCTTTTGCGGAAAAACTTGCCAGTCTAGACACAGCCTTAGTGTCTACAAACAAGTCAGCCTGATCTGAATGGCCAGAGCCCCGACCCTGCCTCTTTTAACTTTCAGGCTTGAAGTAGCCATATTCCTAGTTACCCTCTTGGGAACGGTCGCGTCCACCACGACAGCTTCCTTCGTATTTTCCTCGATGACCAAGTACATGTAGTTGTCTTCCAAGACTGAAATAACCTTGACCTTCATGGCCGCCGGGTTGCGCAGCTCCACATGTGAACTGGAAGGGAAATGCAATTATTTTCAAACCACGCCGTGCAGTTAAAAAAAAAAAAGCCCGATCCAGCAGCCGCTGTATCAGAACATAAGAACAGCCAGACGGGGGTAGAACAAAGGTCTAGCTGACAGTGGCCAATGCCGGGTGCCCAGAGCAGGGAATCAAGTGATTTCTCTCCTGTCACCCATTCCCAGCCTCTGACAAACAGAGGCCGGAGCACCATCCCTGCCCATGGTGGCTAATAGCCATCACTGGATCTATCCTCCATGAATTTATCTAGCTCTTGCTGAACCCTGTTCAAGTCCTGATCTTCACAACCAGGGATGTTAAATATCTGTTAACTGACTAGTCGATTAACCTCATGAACTCTTATCGGTCACGTGACTATTCTGTAGTCCCCAGTGGTGGGGCCTCTGGATCAGAGGCAGCAGCATGGGGTGCCAGGCAGGAGCTGCTCTGAGACGGGAGCCCGTTGAAAAACCGACTCCCCTCATGGACCAGCTGCCTGTCACCCTATGCTGCTGCCTCTGATACAGAGGCAGCAGCTCAGGGCGGCAGCAGCCCCTGTTGGGTGCAAGCTGGACTTGAGCTGGGCTGCCTGCCCACATGGCTCCTAAGGCATTTTAAATGCCCAGCTGCAGAGGGGGTAGGTCCCGAACCCGGCGCAAGCTGGGACTAAGCCATGCTGCTGGCCAGCCTGCTAAAAAATGTACTGGTGGTGGTGCGGGGGAGAGGAATGCTTGTAGTCTATAGCATCAACCTGTAAGCTTCTGCTTATTGGTTAATCGACTACACAATTACATCCCTATTCACAACATCCTCTGGCAAGGAGTTCCACAGGTTGACTCTGTGCTGTGTGAAGAAAAACTTCCTTTGGTTTGTTTTAAGCCTGCTGCCTATTCATTTCAGGTGGTGACCCCTAGTTCTAGAAAAAGGCCCTGGGGTGGAAGCAGTGTCAGAACGGCCCAACGGCCCAGGAGTCCTGCAGCTCTTTGCACACACTCCACCTCTGGCAAACAGACTCAGGCCAGTCACTTAATGGGCCGGGGGCAACTCCAGTATGAAAACCGGCCTTTCGCTCCTCTCCCCTCTTGGTCTGCAACACCCGCTGGCCTAGGCAGGAGGACAGTGGCCACACGGTAGCAACCCGAGCCCAGCCTCCACTGAGTTCGCCGCCTGTGCAAGCCAGGGAAAATCACCAGTTTATCAAGTGGGCTTTTTGGCCACTGGGAACCTCCAACTGGCTGGGCACATAGTCCTCAGGGCTCAGAAACCGTGTTGGGGACCAGGCGCTTTGGAACCGGCCTGGAGATCGTGTCATTTGCTTATGATCCTCATGGCAGGTTTTAATTATTCCCTCTGGGGTTGGGGCCTTGACAACCCCCTGGCTGAGACGTGGGGCCTGCCAACGACTAATTCCCTACACCGAGGGGGTCATGGGCGCCGACTTGCCAACAGAGCGTGGGGGCCACAGACACCTGTTCCCAGACGGGGGACAGGGCTAGCGGGAAATGCGTTCCCAGCATGCACCGTGGGAGAATTAATAAGCCACATGGATTCGCCCTCCCCCAGTATGAACATCGCCCCAACCCCCCCCCCCTAAAAAACCACGGCCTCCCCCCCCCACGTAACAAACCCACCTGCATGGTGCCCATCCCAAGACCCCGCACACCGATCCCCCCCCAGCACAGTACTCAACGCTCTGCCAGTGTCAGCCCCCCCCCCCGGGTCTCTGTGCTCCCCTTTGCACACGTGTGTGCACCAACCTCCCGGCTCCTCTCGGCCCCGTGTGACAGCCCCTCCCCCCCCCCGCCCAGGCTGCACCCCCCCCCCAAAACCCCCCCCCCCCACCCACGAGCCGAGTGAACGTCCCCAGCCCCCCCCCCCCCCTCCCACGTGCACATGAATCAGCTGCTCGTGTCAGCCCCCCCGGCCCGGCGCCAGCCCTGCAGCCCCGCGGCTGGCACCGGCTCGGGGCGGGCAGCGCCCTCCGGGCCCGGCAGGCTGCGGCGGCGGGGAGGCCCCGGCCGGCCGCTGGGAGCGCAGCGCCAGGGCCGGTCCCCCGGGTACCGGGGCCCGCCCCTCACCTGCCGCGGCGGCCCGTTCTCCTCCGCCGCCCGCCGGGCGCAACGCCCCAGCCGCAGCTGCCTCTGTGACACTGCAGGGCCGGGCCAGCTGCTGCGGGGGGGGGGGCGAGTCTCCTCCCCCCACCTGACCCTCCGCGTCCTCGCCCCCCCCCCCCCATAGTCCCGCCTCACCTCACCCCCCAGTGGCCAGGCTCGCCCTCGGGGGGGGGGTCCTCTCGCTGCCCAGCCCCCCCAGCCGGACTGGAGTCCGTAGGCAGCAGGTGCCGGCCTGGCCCGCGCAGAGCTGGCACCGGGGGCTGGGCACGGCCGCTCCCAGCTGGGCCCTGCTGCCAGTCACCGCCCGGGTCCGTGCAGCAAAACCTCCACTGGGGGGGGCAGGAGCAGGCTGATGGGGGTCGAGGGGGCAGGAGCAGGCTGACGAAGGGGGGGGTCTGGGTGGGAGGGGGTGTAGGAGCAGGCTGATGGGGGGTCTGGGGGGGCAGGAGCAGGCTGACGAAGGGGGGTCTGGGTGGGAGGGGGTGTAGGAGCAGCCTGATGGGGGGTCTGGGGGGGCAGGAGCGGGCTGATGGGGGGGGGGAGGGGGTCTGGGGGGGCTGGGGGGGCAGGAGCAGGCTGACGAAGGGGGGTCTGGGTGGGAGGGGGTGTAGGAGCAGGCTGATGGGGGGTCTGGGGGGGCAGGAGCAGGCTGACGAAGGGGGGTCTGGGTGGGAGGGGGTGCAGGAGCAGGCTGATGGGGGGTCTGGGGGGGCAGGAGCAGGCTGATGGGTGGGAGGGGGTGTAGGAGCAGGCTGGGGGGGCTGGGGGGGCAGGAGCAGGCTGATGGGGGGAGGGGGTGTAGGAGCAGGCTGGGGGGGCTGGGGGGGCAGGAGCAGGCTGACGAAGGGGGGGGGTCAGGCTGGGGGGGTGGGGGGGCAGGGCAGGGTGTGGGAGGGGGTGCAGGAGCAGGCTGATGGGGGGTGGGGGGGCAGGAGCAGGCTGGGGGGGCAGGGGGTGGGAGCGAGCTAGGGTGCAGGGTCTCAGCAGGAGCAGGCTCGGGGGGGGCAGGAGCGGGGGGGCAGGAGCTGAGCAGGTGCAGGGTCTCAGCAGGAGCAGGCTGCATGAGGGGTGCTGATCCTGCCAGCTCAGGCAGGACGGCCTGGCAGGGGCTTGCCATCAGAGGCCTCAGGCAGTAATTTATTGGGGGGGGGGGGGAGGAGAGGAAGAGAAAGGTCTGAAAACAGTTTCCGTTCACTCTGGAGAGGAAAGGAAACCGCCGCCCTTTCCCCTTGACATTCTGGAGCTTTTTAAAAACCGAGTCTCGTCCGCTAGCCTGCCGCTTCACAGCATGGGGGCTGCTGGCACCTGGCCAAACCCCACGCACACGTTTTGTGTTTCTTTGCTCCTCACAAGGCCGTTCAAGGTCACACAGTGTTCCATTTCACTGCTGGGGAAACTGAGGCAAAAGCTAAGTGCATGGACCGTGTTAGTACATCCTGTCAATACAGCACCTAACTCCTGGTCCCTGGGTAGCGCCCTCAAACCCGACAGTGACACAAATCGCCATCCAACGGCCGTCCCAGGGCCCCGCCCCGAACTCAGCAGCTGAGGCCCAGAGAAGAGGCTGCCCTCGTAACAATCAGCATTTCAGAGGCAGGAACCGTTCTGGGTTTTTAAACAACAGTAGCAAGATTTGGCTCCTGGGCTAATACAACTAATCTGAGGGCGCATCCGCCGTTCAGTCCCCTCTGTCCCTTTCTGCTCACAGCGAAGTCTTCTTTGGCTTTGGCATATGCTGGCAGCCAGTCAAGGAGAACCCCTGTTGCGGAAGGGAGGAGCTAGAGATCAGCACCCCCCTGTCTCAGCTCCTTACGGGTAGTGGCTGGCAACGATTTCGGTCCACGCCCACCCTGCACAAGGCCCGACCTTTCTATGGACCACCAGCCCTGATGACAAAATGGTGCAGCAGCGAGTGGAAGTGCAGGATCCAGCTGGGAAATAGGGTGCAGGGGTGGGCTGGGGGTGCAGGGTCTCAGCCAGAGGAGAGGGGTGCGAGGAGAATGAGGGCTCTGTGCCTCCTGCCCCTCCCGCTCCCATTGGCCATGACTGCAACCAATGGGAGCAGCAGGGAACATCTCCAGCCCCGCTTTCTTGCACTGCTGTTCCCCCAGCTAAGGGGAGACAGAGCGGCCGTATACAGGGCCACTTCCTCCTGCCATGAGCTAGATCCAGCGCACGAGGATCAGGCCTTCCCCGTACCCCAGCCACGCACAAGGCAGTTGCACGCTACACAAAGCCATGTCTATGCTCACAGCGTCTTGCGCCAGAAATATGCAAATGAGGCTAAGTGTGGACTATCACCATGCTTCATTTGCCTGCCCCAAAATCATGACACACTTGGGTTGGCCTTTTGCTTACTGAATCGCCCTCCCCCCACTCGCGTTGCCAGCTTTCTCCAAGAGAGTAAGGTAGTTTGCGTGCTGCGCAGAACTTCCCTTTTCCCTCTGCCCCCAAAAGTTGTAATTAGGGCCATTGATTAACACCTGTTAATGCCTGGGATTAATGCAGGGAAGAATTATCAAAAAAAATCAACGGGTGTTAATCGCAGGCGTTCTTGGGGAGCCCGGGATTAGAGGGGTGGCACTCCCCCTTTGAAATGCCACCACATTAATTTTTTTTTAATCGCCCCATTAATCAGGATTACATTTTTTTTTACTCGCTTGGCAGCCCTAGTTGTAATGAAGGTTGTGCTCCCCAGCGAAATTAACGATGCCCCTCCCACTTCCCTCAGCCAGTTTGCTTCTTCCTTCTCCTCCCTCTCCCACCCCCAAAAAAATCATTTATCTCCCTGCAACAGTGCCCCGCTGTTGAAGGGAGGCAGGCTTCTGCCAACAGAATTGACACTTGGAAAGGCTCAAAGGTCAGCGGGTGGTTTGATTTCAGTTCCAAGCGGAACGCTGTTAAATAAGAGCCGACCTACTTTTGAAAACAAGGCAGCAGGCCCTGGCTCACGTTAAGAAACGTCAGCACTTTTGCCAGGTGCTTTGCTTATTCCTAATGCTTAAGCAGTAACATTTCATTTTTCATTCTCCCCGTTTTGCGTATTGCCACTGGTTGGGCTGCTTACAGAACAGAACATAAGAATGGCCGTACTGGGTCAGACCAAAGGTCCATCTAGCCCAGTATCCTGTCTGCCGACAGTGGCCAGCACCAGGTGCCCCAGAGAGGGTGGACCGAAGACAATGATCAAGCTATTTGTCTCCTGCCATCCCTCTCTAGCCTCTGACCCACAGGCAACAATGCAGTAACAATGGTCCGCGGGGGTTTTAAAATCCAAGACGTTTCGGTTTTAGAGGCAGTCGGGAAATCTTGGTTACTGCAGGAATGTAGACATTTATATTAAACTGGGGGGGGGGGGAGTGTAAGTCACGTCCCTTGAAAAATATTTTCATCCTGCCACATTGCTGAAGACCAAGCAAACGATTAACTCGAATTCAAGAGGAGACAAAGTCCGCGGGGCCTGGGTTACTTATCAGGCGATACACAGAAGAGGAGGGTCCAGATCCAGCAGAAGCACAAAATGACTCAGCATGACTGTGTATGAGCTGCGAGGCGTTTATTGAAAAACATCCATTGAGTTGGTCACGGGAGGAGCAGAAGAGACACAGGAGGAGAATGGAATTAGGAGCCCAGTCCGTGAAGACGCAGGTGTCAGCACGGTGCCAGCGTGTGCTGGGGAGACACAACTGTGCCTATAAGCTCCTCCCATCCCCACACCGTGCCACGAAGGCTGTTTGCACACGGTAGGCCTCAGACCCCGAGCGTAAAGACACAGCCCTTGCATGGCAACAGGTGTCAGAAGACAAAGTATTAATAGCAACTTGCATCTTTGCTGCATTTCAGCAGTAACCCCTGCAGAGCTCAGAATAGCTACTCTGGGAGTCGCACACTGGATAGGATTCGCCCTCCCAGTTGTGATCCGGTATCAAACCGTGGGCACGACTGCCAGGCTTATGGCTCTTTCAAAAAAAAAATAAAGGTGGAAGGGGGGGAGTGAAAAGTATTTATAGGGAGCCTTTCCCTGCAGGGGACTCAGAGCATTTTACAAGCCTACGCCCGTTGGGCCTAGCCCCGGGCGGGCAGGGTCGTAGCGTGCACAGTCTAACCCCGCAGAAACCCAGAGCTTATCGGAAGATCAATCAAAGGGCAGCGACTTTGGAAGAGTCGGGTGAGCCCAGCTCCAAGGTGCAGAGGAGGAAGCTGCTGAGGGTGACAATGAGCAATGGGATGAACAGGCGGCTTTTGGCCTGGACTTTAGGAGATGCCTTTTCCAGCCAGAGACCAAAACTAACCCTGCTTCCCAGCACGGGGGTAAGGGGGCACCGCAGCCATGCAAAACCTCCCACCAGCCCCACTCAGCTCTCCAGGCCGATCTGCTGCCGCAGAACCCTTGGGGCAGCAGTTCTGTGCCCTGGCAAAAATCCCACAGGGCCCTGGACCGGACACTTGCTTGGCCCCTAGAAAACCACTCTCCCGGGCTCCAGATAAACCTGCAGCCCCTGAGCCCCAGCTGGTAACCCTGCGCATGCCAGAGGCTTTTTCGGATTTGCAGGAGCTCTTCGAGGCCAGCGGTTCAGAGCGAGCTGGGAGAGCGGCTTTCACGCCACGTGAAAACAGCCAAGTTGTAGGACACAGAAACCCACGAGGGAGGGAAATCTGCCTTGGCTCACGACCTCGCCAGCAAGGGCTCCCCCGGAGAAGCAGGGGTTCCTTGCTGGCACTTGGCTTCCATCACATTATGCTCTGCTCACCGTGGGGAGGGAGGGGAGAGGAGAAGGGTTCGAAGAGGACAGGGGGCCGGGGAGGAAGGGCCCACGGCTGCAGTTTCAGGCGCAGGCTCTGCTCCCCTACATCGGCCCCCGGCTCACCCCAGGAAGGGCTCTTTCAGCCGCATGCGCAAGGAAAGGGAAGGTTACCGGACAGCGGCACGGGACGCGCCCCCTGCGTCTGCCTAAGAGCCAGGCGTCAGCACCGCTGAGCCACCGGGACGCGCTTTGGCTTCCTCCCATCGAGCTGGACTCCAACTGGAAGACAAGGCGCTTGCAGGAGCGCAGGGGTTAAAAGCAGGCACCTCGCGCTGCTGCTCCTCAGTAGCCAGACCCCGAGGGGCAGCCCCAGCTCGAAAACAGCTGGGAGCTGGATGGAGCTGGGTCGCCACCCGCACCAGAGTTCTCAGCTGTTCAGGTGGGAAGGGCCTGCCTGAGGCTAACTCCGTTACACTCCAGTTTATTCACCACACAGCACCAAGAAGCGCTCCTGCTCACACCATGGTCGGAAAGGGCCTATCGACTCCTTGTGGGACACGCGTTCAGTCCCTCGACCAGGGTTAGTGCCGGTTAGGGTCACACTGGTCTATCAGCAGAGTCCCGACCTAAGGCAAGGGGTTGTTACAGGCACTATACATAGTGTATTCGGAGGGAGGGGAAAGCGGGGTCCTACAAGCTGCTTTAAGCCATTAATACTCGCAGGGGACAAGCAACATCATAGCCCATCAGCCGGGAAAACATGCTGGCTTGAGAAATGTTGAAGGGGTACCGGTGGCAGGGAAAAAATTATAGCCTCTAATGCAAGTGTAGACAGTGATTTCTGCAATCAAATACCAAGCCAGTTGGGGCAGCAGATTACATGAATTAGACCCTTAATTGTTGGTGGCAAACAGAGCCTGAACTATGATGCATGTAGCAGATCTTCAAGTGACAGAATCAGCCAGGTTAGTTTCTTACGTGGCAAAAGGATTCTTCTTCAGACAGCTGCTCGGTTCGGTGCCTTCCACGCTTTGGTGTTTCAGTTGTAGAAGGCTCATGCCCCAATCCTTGGGTCTACATGCAGGAAGACCTCCCCAAAAGCTCGTTGAGTTTGGGCCTGGAGAGGACTGGGCCTCCAATCTGCTTTCCCCTCCCACCAGCCCCTGCTGAACATCTGTAAGGGTTCATGCAAAACCTCCCTGCATCAGGCAGCCAGGAATAAATATTTTTTAACATCTTATAAATATGCCATAGAACATCTCAACAAGAACAAAGTGCTTTTCCCCCCCACTTAAGACCATTAGAAAACCTAACAGTGAATGCATCACCACCACAACAGACAATGAAACTTCTAGTTCCTAACACAGGGTGAAACTGACGTGGAAGTGGTTCCGGTAAAGGTCTCAGTCCTTTGGTACCTTGAAATTATCCTTCTCTTTTCTGATGGCTCCCATCGTACGGATGGGATCGGTTTCCCCCGCATGCTGCTGGACCGTCTTCTCTCTAGCAGAAGAGAAAGAGACAAGCCAATAGCATTTCCCTACCATAAGATTTAAATTTTAAAGAGTAACCAGAAATATTAGCACTCAGACCGGAGAGCTGGCGTTCACAACTAGCTTAAGAATTTTTTAAAAGATGCAATCGGCAGCCGGAATCGATGGCAGGTGTTAAAACCAGCAAGCCGAGCGGGGATTCTTACCTCTCTGTATTCTAAAATTGCACAGGCACATGCCACTCAAAGAAAGCATCCTTGCCAGGGTCACAACTTTTAGAACCTGTCTTCACTGGGAAATAACTAAATTCGAAATAACTCCCGGAATAACAAAGTCGAACTAGCGTGTCCCCATTACGGGGGAGCCTCAAAATGAGTCCGAGGCAGGCTCCGTTACTGCGGACGTGCTACCTCGACTTAGAGCCACAGGAAGCACCGGGAATAATTACTTCGAATGACTCCGGGGAGTCGTTATTTCGAAATAGCAGCAGAGCGTCCAGATGACTGTGATTTTGGAATCAGCGTTATTCCCCGAGGAAAGCAGGAGAACGGATTTCAAAAGAAGCAACCCGGTAGTTCGAAAGAACGGGCTTGGTCGTGTGGAGGCTCCATGTATTATTTCGGAATCAGGCGGGTTATCGCGAAATAACTCCCTAGTTTAGAGTGGGGCTTAGGTTCAGCCAGCCGGCACCCCTTCGCTCTGCTGATTCACGTCTTCTCAAAAATGCCCAGTTATTTATCATGGCGAGGAGGTCGCAGAATAACAAACTCCACTGTTAGGGCAGGCGACTCCGGCTCAGCTGGACCGTGCCGATGAAAGAGCACAAGAAGCGTCGACTGTTGCTTCTCTTTAAGAGGTTGCGCCCTCCGCCCCTTCCCCCCAGAACCCAGGCCCAGCGGTGCGCACGCAGATACCTCACGCGCATGAAGGGGTTGTATGTGAACTCTTCCGCAATAGTCGATGGGATGGTGGGTTCGCCGCTGTCATATTTTGCCTGTAAAAGGGGAGAGGTTTCCTGTGAGGTCGGGTACAGACGTTAAAAGCAATGACCTTCAGTAAAGCATTGACCGTCCTAGTGTCTTCTCTGAGCCCTGGGCTACACTAGGGCTTGATTTCAAAATAAGCCCCCTTCCCCGCTCACAACTGAATTTATCAGCAGAATGTCCGCACCACCGTTTTGAAAGAACGGGCCACGGAATGTGAAAGCTGTACGCCTGCCTTTCATCGGGAGTCACTTCATTCCAACAGCGTTATTTCGAAATAGCAGCCGTGTGGACGCTGCGGTGCCGCTATTTCGAAATAACCACGCCCCAGAGTCAATCGAAGTCAGGACTCCCCAGTGCTTCCTGGGGCTCTCAGTCTGAGGTAGCGGGTCCACAGGAACGAAGCCTGCCTGGGACTCGTTTCGAGGCTTCCCCGTCGTGGGGACACGCTAAGCTCGAATGTGTTCAATCGGGAGTGACGTCGAATTTGCTAATTTCGAAATCGTGTCCTAGTGTAGACGCGGCTGGAGTGTTCTGAGGGCATGGGCCAGCCACAGGCCAGACTCCTCCGAGGAGAAACGGCGTAACCCTCCTCCAGACACCGACGGGCAGCATTCCACAGGAGCAAGACGCGGGCAGGCGCCGAGTGGCCCTGTTCCGGCCCAGTTTGTACCAGGACTAGCCCCTGGTAGTCCCACAGGGGAGGTGGGACGGGGAGAAGCTAAGGGAAGCCGAGTGCAGGGGTCGACATCTGAAGTGCCCCTTTGGCTTCGCTCTGCCCCATTCTCTCCACGTGCTTCGAGGGGAAGTCCCCTGGCTGTGGCCACCAGCAACGTTACGGCTGCGGCCCCTTTGGGGGAGGGGCCATGTGCAAGCTCCGCCCACCTGCCTTGCTACTGCCGCCAGCCCCGACTCTCTTCGCACTGTTGGGCTTACCCCTGGGATGCAACCGCCCTCAGCCTCATGATCCCTGTTACTGCCCTCTTCCCACTCCCCTCGACTTCTCTCAGCCTTCCTGCCCCTCCCACCAACCACACTCGGCTACACCCACCATCCCCGCAGTACTTCGACTGGGTGCACACTAGGGATGGAAGCAACTAGTCGACTATCTGATAAGCAGAAGCTTATAGGACGGTCGACTGGTCCCTCGACTAGTCGCTCCCCGCCCCTTACTGCCACTATTAGAAGCAGCGGAGGAGGGTGTGGGGGGAGAGAAGCAGGAGCCGATGCTGGGGGGGAGTTGGCTTAAAAGCTGTTTTGCGCCAATGCCGTATCCGCGGGGGGGAGGGGAGGGTAGCGGGGACCAGGCACGAGCCGGCAATCCCGGTCCTGGCTTGCATTGGGTACCCCCTGCTACGCTTCAGCCTTTTCAATGTATGGAGTCGGCAGGTGGGGTTCGATCCTGGGACCGGGGACTAGCCCGCTGATCGACTCGTCGATTCAACTACATTTAACATCCTTAGCGCACACGCTACCTCTGCCCCACATGGCCTCATTACGGTTGTGACCAGGGAGCCGAAGAAACCGACGGGCATCTTGTCCCACACACGACTAAGTTCTTTGAGGCAGGGGCTGCGTCGAGCCGTGTCCGTACAAGCTCCTAGCCCTTACAGGGCCTTGATCCACAAGAGGGCTCGGGGCCTACCCCACTATAAACAAAGAATTACAGCGATCCACTAAGTCTCATACCAGGAAGCACTCCCTTACCTTGGCCCAGGCTAGCTTTTGTTGGATGGCAGCGTTATTGGGTTCAACGTGACGGGCAAATTTGAGGTTGTTGATGGTGTATTCGTGACCACAGTAAACTCTCTAAGAGAAGGCAAACAAACAAAGTGAGTGCTTTCCATCGCAGGACCTCAAAGCACCATTCGGTACAGGCGCTACTTTAACGTCCAGGTGCCAGGCTACGACAGTCCTGCTGCAATTTCACATTTGAGTTTCTTCAGAACTCTTGGGTGAATACCACCCGGTGTTAGTGACTTACTAGTTTAACGTATCAATGGGGTCTAAAGCATCCCCCAAGGAGACCTCGGCCTTAGGACAGCTCCTCAGACACGCCTCAGCTAAAAAGAACAGCTCAGGTGTGGGAATCTCCCTCACATTCTCAGCTGTGAAGACCGATGCAAGGGATTCGTTTAGTTCCTCCGCAACGGCCTTGCCGTTCTCAAATGCTCCTTTAGCACCTTGGCCATCCAGTGGCCCCAGTGGCGGTAGCACCTTGGCCATCCAGTGGCCCCAATGGCGGTTGAACGGGCATCTTGCTTCTGATGGACTTAAACATGTTTGTGACACCCTTCTCCACAGAGCCCTGGCTTTTCTACATGCCAGACAGCCCCTGGACATCACCCTCAGGCATTCTGAAAGCTCACGCGACCATTTTGGGCAACCTGGTATCAGGAAGGTGGCTGCTTCTTCAGTCTGTAATAGATGGAGCTGGGTTAGGCTGCTGACGCGCCCGGAAAGCTAGGTACCGTTTCAGGGTCCAGGCGGCCTAAGACCTCGATCAGAGCTTTGTACATTTCTTCTGGGGTCCCTTCGAAGAACTTCCCACAGCCGGCCACGAACAGCGTGTCACCTGGGAGAGGGGACAGGACACGGTAGGACAGCCAGAGAAGACCCTAGATAGCACATGGCAGGAGATAATTCCCGACATGACATAAACCTCTATCATATCCTCCCTCCCTCCCAAGTCTCCTCCTTTCTAAGATGATAAGTCCCAGCCTGATTCATCTCTCCTCATAAGGCAGCCGTTCCAAACCCCTCATTTTTGTTGCCCTTTTCTGAACTTTTTCCCCAATGTTCCCATTGCTCTCCCTGGCAGTAAACAGCCCCGGGGAGCTGGTGACCCAACGAGCAGCCCAAATTCCGTGATGGAGCCTGGTCACATGTCACAAGAGACACGTGGCGCCCATGCTAAGAGAGCCACGAGTGTAACAGGAAAAGAACCAGAATCCGGATAATCAGGAGACGAGCAGAGGAAAGATCTGCATGAGCCGCACAGAGACAAGGCAAAAGAAGCCACCCAGCTCCTCACCTGTAAAGACAGCCGGGGGCTCCGAACTATTAGGCTTGGTCACGTAGTAACAGATGTGTCCAGACGTGTGACACGGCGTCGAGAGGCATTTCACATGAAGCGATCCCACCTGAGGGGAAGGCAAACAGACTGAAGTTGCCCGGGAGTTTAACTCGAGGGGTTTCTAGATGGAGGATGGCACAAAATTTGGCAGGCAAGTTCCCAAGCTGCAGAGTAAAGAGCGCAAGTCAGGTTGCCATGGAGTCCAGCAAGCGTTCAGCGAGGGCAGCTTGCGAGATAATCGAGCGCGTTACTTCAGCGGGTACAAAGGGGAACTTCATTTCCTTCCATTACACGCAGAGACTCTGGTTGGCAGTGAGCGAGGCCAAGCAAACAGATCGAGACACTTACAAAACCCAGGCAAGTTAGTCAAGTGTAAACAGCTACTGTCAAGTAGGGATGTAAAATTTCAATTATTTGGCTAATCGACTAGTCGATGCAATCTCCCAAGGCAAAAGCACTGCGGGGACCATGGGCCAACGGGGGGCTCAGGCAGTCCCCAGAGGACCCTGGGCTCCATGTGGCGCTGCCGCTTTGAAATGCCGCAGAGAGCCCGGTGTCAGCCTCCACGCAGTGTTTCAAAGCAGCGGTACTGCACGGAGCCTGGGGTCAGCTGGGGACTTGGGCTCCACATGGCGCTGCCACTTTGAAACGCCCCCTGTTCTGTCCCTCCCCTTCCGCCTGCACTTGCTGCCTCTTTCTGTTAAGAGGCAGCAAGGGGGGAGGGAAGCGACTAGTCACCTAGCCTATCGACTATCTGAGATGAATTGCTTATCAGGTGGTTGACTAGTTGACTTGTCCTTCACATCTCTACTGCCAAGAATGGGGAAAGCGAGCTATATACCTGGACACACACTCAACTGCCCACTCAGCAGGCTAGGTGGCAATGTTTCCTCTATCTTTTTTCATCCATGTGTGGAATAAATGTTATTAGGTGCAGACGTGCATCACCAGTAGAAACACACGCTGCCAGCTGTGGGCACTCGGCTAATCAGCTGGGCAGCATTTGCACCTGTCTTGGGTGGCCGCCCAAGCGCTCAGCTTACAGGGAACACTGCCACAGGGCTATTTACTGCACACATGGCTGACCGACAGCAGCTCATTTTTAAACGCGTGGTCTCCACCACCAGCACCTCACAATCCAATGCATTTACCCTCCCCGCCCTGCTGTGAGCCAGGACAGTGGTACGATCCCCCAGGGCAGATGCGAAACAAAGGCACAGTGACTTGCCCAAGGTCGCTAGGAGTCCGTGGCAGAGCAGGGAGCGGAGCATGGTATGAGCTCTGGACCCTGGAGGGGATGTCTACGTAGACAAGTCCGGCCAGTTCTTAGTGGGAGACACGTGTTTGCTTGTTACCTGGAAGGACGTCAAGTGCGACACTTTCTGCGTCAGGGCTCCCACGCGGTTGTCTCCCCCGTAGACTCTTAGCCCAGACTCCATCTTCACAAGCTTCTCGTTACCCCCAGCATGGTCCCTGAAAGGCCCAAAGGTCAGAGTCTGGGCGGCCACAAAATGCGCTTCTTACAACTCGGGCCTTCCTCCGGCTAGGCTGGAAGTATTACCCCGCAGAAGGGCTGGCTAGTTCCCAGGCTTTGAACGTGACCCCCTCCGGAGCAGTCAGCTGCTCTGCCCTGTCCCCTGCACGTCACCTCCTCGCGTAGCCTCGGGGAGGACACGAAGGCCACGAAGCTACTGAAGTGAAGTCCCAGCAAAGCTCCTGCTCCACTTCATCGCTCAGTTCGGTTTTGAGACTGGGGTGGGGAACCGACGGCCCGCGGGCCCCATCCAGCCCGCAGCTTGCCTTGACCTGGCCCACGAGCACCCCAGCCCGCTCCTGCCCCCTCCCGCCCACACCCTGCAATCCCAGCCTGCTCCTGCCCCCTCCCGCCCACACCCCGCAACCCCAACCCGCTCCTGCCCCCTCCCGCCCACACCCCGCAACCCCAGCCCGCTCCTCCCCCCTCCCTCCTGCCCACACCCCGCAACCCCAACCCGCTCCTGCCCCCTCCCGCCCACACCCCGCAACCCCAACCCGCTCCTGCCCCCTCCCGCCCACACCCCGCAACCCCAACCCGCTCCTGCCCCCTCCCGCCCACACCCCGCAACCCCAACCCGCTCCTGCCCCCTCCCGCCCACACCCCGCAACCCCAACCCGCTCCTGCCCCCTCCCGCCCACACCCCGCAACCCCAGCCCGCTCCTGCCCCCTCCCGCCCACACCCCGCAACCCCAGCCCGCTCCTGCCCCCTCCCGCCCACACCCCGCAACCCCAGCCCGCTCCTGCCCCCTCCCGCCCACACCCCGCAACCCCAACCCGCTCCCTCCCCAGCCAGCTCCTGCCCCCTCCCACCCACACCCCGCAACCCCAGCCCGCTCCTCCCCCTCCCTCCCACCCGCAACCCCAACCCGCTCCCTCCCCAGCCTGCTCCTGCCCCCTCCCGCCCACACCCCGCATCCCCAGCCTGCTCCTGCCCCCTCCCACACCCCCAGCCCGCTCCTGCCCCCTCCCTCCCAGACAGACCTCACACCCCCCAGCCCAGATCCCGCACCCCAAGCCGGCTCCTGCCCCTCCGTCCCACACAGAGTTAATCCAGCCCTGGGGAGTGAACCCTGAGCCTCAGCACCCCCCCTCGAGAGGAGTGTCATTTTTCCTTCTTCTCAGGTGGGGGCCAAGTCTGTGAGGATTGCGGGTTCTCCCCCCTCACTTGTGTGGCCCCCAACCCAAAACAAGGCTCCCCACCACCGTGTTAAGAGCAAGGGTGGGGCAACTTCTTCCGGGGGTGTTCCCACCGCACCCGGCTGATGGGAGGGGCAGGCGTTCACTGCCACGAAGCTGCAAGGCCCGTCTCGGGGTTGGCGGCCAAGCCGGGGGAGGCCCGAGGGCAGCCGGGCACTGACTTCGTGGGGTGTGGACGCCCCCTACCTCCGGAGGGGGTTCTACTCTAGGGGCGAGAGAGACCGTCGGAGAGAATTACCAGTGGTGGTGGGTGGTGAGGACCGTCGTCAGCTTCACGCCGTGTTTCCGGACCACCTCCACCACCTACAGACAGAGCGCCAGAGACATTGGATTTCACAGCACCCGGCTTGGGCCCCGCCTGACTACGCGGAGGGGCTTCCCTGCCTCTGCGAAGGCGCTCGGAGACGGGACTGCACCCCTCCTCGGGCCAGGCGCCCATCAGCTTTGCGGGGAACTACGCCCGAGTAAGGACTGCATTCCCCGAGGGGATCAGCACATCCGGCCAAGGTCCCGCCGCCAGCAAATACATGTTACACTAAAACTCCGGTGGTCCGGCATCCAATGCTCCGGCACTCCTGATGGCCCGGCACCATCGGGAACCCGGAAGTGCTCCGGGCAGCCGGACAATTGGAGCTGCTCTTGCGCCCGGCTTCCCCAATTCAGCCGCTGCTGAAACTGACCAGCGGCTGAATCAGGGAAGCCGGGGGCAGAGCAGCTGGGGCGCTGCCGGGTTGGTCCCCTAGCGCTGCCCCTCAGGGCTGCGGGACCAACCCGGCAGCACCCCAGCTCCTCTGCCACAGGCATCCCCGATTCAGCTGCTGCTGAAACTGACCAGCAGCGGCTGAATCGGGGATGCCTGGGGCAGAGCCAGACTATCGGAAGGGGGGGCTATGAGGGCTCTGGTGTGGCATCCCCCCTACCTCAGTCCAGACCCTTCATAGTCTCCCCTTCCGATAGTCTGTCATATCTGATAATCCAGCACCCCCTGGGTCCTAAAGGTGCCGGATTATCGGAAGTTTACTGTACTTCATAAGCAGCCAGGAAAGGCTCCATCCTGCACCTCGCCAATTGTGCGTACAGCAGAGTAAGAGTCAGGACTGGACGAGACCTCAGGAGAAATTGAGTCCAGCCCCCTGCCCAAAGCAGGACCAATCCCAACTAAATCAACCCAGCCAGGGCTTGGTCAAGCCGGGACTTAAAAACCTCTAGGGATGGAGATTCCACCCCCTCCCTAGGGAACCCAGCCCAGCGCTTCCCCACCCGCCTAGGGAAATAGTTTTTCCTAATATCCAACCTAGACCTCCCCCACTGCAACTTGAGCCCATTGCTCCTCATTCTGCTCCCACTGAGAACAGCCTCTCGCCAGCCTCTTTGGAACCCCCCTTCAGGGAGTTGAAGGCTGCTCTCAAATCCCCCTTCGCTCTTCTCTTCTGCAGACTAAATAAGCCCAAATCCCTCAGCCGCTCCTCGTTGGTCACGTGCTCCAGCCTAGTCACACCCCAACGGACGCAACTGAAGCACCCGGATCTCAGCCGCCACACCGACCCGCAGCCACGGCCTCGGCCCCTCACCAAGAGCCAGGCTCACGGCCAGCCACCTCCTGCATTGCCACGCGGGGCTCGCACAGGCGGCCCTGACCCAACCTGTATCCGCTCTCCCCAGGCCGAGCCCCGGGCGCGCTACCTTCTGGGGCTGCACGGGGTCGACGATGGCGGCCTCCTGGGTCTCCTCATCGATGAGGAGATACATGTAGTTGTCCGTGAGGGCTGGAAGCAGCTCCACCTTCATGTTGGCCTGCGTGACTACCGCGGACCGTCTCAGCTCAGCGTCGGCGTGGAGGAAGCCAGTCCCCGGCCGGGCTGTCCCTGGGGACACAGGACAAGGGAAAACAGGGTCAGTGCGGCAGGAGCGCGGGGAGATGCTGGGGCTCAACGCCACGGCTCTGAGGGGCCCACGAGAAGAGCAAGGCGTGGCTTCATGCTGCCTCCTGCTGGAGGAAGGCCCAGGGTCCAGGCAGGGCGAGGTCTCCCAGGGAGGATGCCACCTGCCCCACCCAGGAGCCCAACGGCAGCCACCTGGCGCAGGGCCCTGCTCTCCCCGGCAGCACCCAGGAGTCCCCCCTGGAGCGGGGACACGGGCCCGGCACGCCCTCGTCGGCGCGCGACGGGACCCAGGGGCGACGGCAAGGCAGGACCGGGCCCAACGGGAAACCCGGCAGAGGAGGAACCGAGCGGGTGGAGGAGAACCGATGGTTCCCGTAGCAACCGGGCTCCGGAGCCCTGAGCAAAGCCCACGGCACGGCAGAGCGGAGGCGAAATGAATCACTTGGCTCGTTCCGGAGCAGGGCTCGTCGCCAGCCCGTCCAGCGCCCGGGCCCTGAGGTCTCGGGGACACGTTCGGGCAGCAGCTGAGTGACCCCGGCTCTCAGAGAGCTGGAGAAAGGCCGTTTTAGAGGCTACGGGTGCTCAATTTGCAGGCCAGGACCCTTCTGGGGGTTAGGAGGTTATCACGTGAGGGGGGTCATGAGTCAGCCCCCCCCCAACCTCTGCCCAGTGTTTGTAATGGTATTAGATATATCAAAAGTGTTTAATTTCTTGGGGGAGGGGAGAGTCACTCTCAGAGGCTCGCCAGGCAAAAGGGACCCCAGACACCAAGTTTGAAACCACGGGCGTAGAGAGACCTTTGGCCAGAGGCGCCAGAGCAAGCGAGTCGGGCAAAGGGGGAGAGAGCGCAGCCTCCAGTAGAGCGCACGGGACGCCTGTCGGTACCCGAGTCACGCACCAGCCCGCCGCGGGAGGGAAGGTTCGGGTTCGCCGGCCGCAGCCCCCTCCTCCGAGGCAGCCAAAAAAGCTGCTCCGCTCTTTGCTTCGGGGGACGCGTTTCAGCTGATCCGCAAAGAGCCCAAAGATCCCTCGCTCCTTTGGGGAACTCGCGCCGGGCGAACAGGCTGGGCAAAAGGATCAGCCCTTTCAATGGGGGAGAGGAGCAAGAAACGGCTGCCCACTGGGCCTCCCGTTTCTAGCGCCTCCAGCCGCCGTCGCGTCCGTTTCTGGGCTCCTCTGGGTAGTTAAAGGGAGAGGGACCCCGAGACGCTCCATTCAGGAGGAAGAGATTGTAGCCTGAACATGGCACTCCGGGCACACCAGCTACCTGGGATGAAACACCCCATGGAGCCGGCCAGCACACGGGCCAATACAACAGTATTACAGGATCAAGACCAGGCCCCATTGCGATGGGTGGGGTGTGGAGACAGTTCAGGATGGATCCTGTCCCTAGGCAGGTACAATCAGTGGAGGGAAACTCGTGACCTACACCCTCCCCCCCCATGTCCTCTCCCCCACGTCTCTCGCACCCTGGGCGCTTTCGGAGCATCATCAATCTGCTGATTCACACTCCATCCCAGCTCCTGTCCCAAGCCACAAATCAGCTGCTTGCGGCAGTTCAAGCTCTGGGAGGGAGGGGGAGAGGCAGGGCTGGGGCAGATCTGTGGGGTGCCGAAAGCGAGAGGCGCGTGTGGGGTCGTGGGGGAGCGCAGGCTGCATGTGGCCTGCTGAGACGGAGAGCCGCTTATGCAGCCTGCTTCCTCATCTCGTGGACCCCTCGCTGCGACACGGCAGAGACCCAGAGAGGGCAAGGGACTCAGCTAAGGTCCCAGCCACTCAGCAGCAAAAAGTAGGAACCGAATCCAGCCTCCCCCACCACATGCCCAGTGCTGGCCTCTGCCTAAGGGACAACGTCACCCACAGCAAGAGAAGAGGAAAGAGCTGCAACGCTGGAAGGGTTCCAAAACTAGGCTTTGGGATGCACAATACACAGGTATCGCCCCGCAGACCCAGAGTTACAATCCCACCAGAGCTGTGAGCACTGAACATGTAAAATCACAGCCACACGCACAGGCCGTTGGAACCCCGGCAGCGCTCGCTCTAATTTTTTTCCACCCATGTGTGGAATACATTTTTATGTGCACTGGGGCATGTGCACCACCCTTTGAAACACACGCTGCTGGCTGCGGGTGCTCCGCTAATCAGCTGGGCGGCACTGGGATCTCTCCTGGGTAGCTGCCCTGCTTACAGGGAACACTGGCCCATCTGCTCCCAGGAACACTGAACATACATTTAGAAATACTTTAAACACTCAGCCCTAGAACTGCAGGAGGCATGAAGCCTTTGGAGCCCCAATGCACCTGTTGGAAGCTGAGGGAAACAGACTCCCCCCTCACCCCTTTATAGACAGCTCCAGAGATCAGTTCAACAATCGACCTCACCGCACTTGCTCCTCCGCTCAGGACCTTCCACCCACCCCCATTCTCCTTCCTCACCTAGTTTGGAAGCGTCCAAAAGGCAGAGTTTAAAACTATCAGAAAAGTTTTTCTTCACTCAGCGCACAGTCAACCTGTGGAACTCCTCGCCAGGGGATGTGGTGAAGGCTAGAACTTTAACAGGGCTCAAAAAAAGAGCTAGACAGATTCATGGAGGTTAGGTCCATCAATGGCTATTAGCCAGGATGGGTAGGAATGGTGTCCCTAGCCTGTTTGTCTGGAGAGGGGTGACAGGGGAGGGATCACTTGACAATTTCCCTGTTCTGATCACTCCCTCTGGGGAATCTGGCATTGGCCACTGTTGGCAGACAGGACATTGGGCTGGATGGACCTTTGATCTCACCCCGTATGGCCATTCTTAGAGGCTTGACAATGCAGGACCTCAGCAGAGACCAACAGCAGCGACAAGAGTAGACAAGGATGTGAAGCACCAAGGAGCAGTTCTACTGAGCCAGCGTCACTTGCTCACACGGGCCTCGTTCGGTAGGTCACGGCATCTCAAGAAGAGACAGTCCCCCACTCTAGCGTCCCAAAATCTGAAGCCAAGTCAAGTTCCTCCGGGCAACTGCTGACCCATTTAGCCCAACGTGACACACGCCCTGCTGACAGCAGCAGCTTTGCCTAAGCAGCGGAACCTGTTTCTATCCCAACCCCAAGCAGACTGTTCAGGCAGCCTTGCCAGCCGATCTCCAGTCGGCTTTTATCCTAAAGACACAGGCTGCGTTTAGACTGGCAAGTTTTTCCGCAAAATTTGCCAGCTGTCTACACTGGCCGCTTGAGTTTGTGCAAAAGCACTGACGTTCTACTGTCCGAAATCAGCACTTCTTGCGCAAATGCTTTGACATTCCCGTTCGGGCAAAAGCCCTTTTCTGGAAATCTTTTTGCGCAAGAGGGCCAGTGTAGACAGCTAAAAACTGTCTTGCACAAAAAAGCCCTGATGGCGAAAATGGCGACTGGGGCTTTCTTGCGCAAAACCGCGTCTAGATTAGCACGGACGCTTTTGCGCAAAAGCGTCCGTGCCAATCTAGACGCTCTTTTCCGCAAGTGCTTTTAATGGAAAAGCTTTTCCGTTAAAAGCATTTGCGGCAAATCATGCCAGTCTAGATGCAGCCTCAGCGTCTGGAGGTAGGGGTGGTGATTTTTGGATGTGGGCAGCTGGCGACGTTGCGCTTGCCAAGATGAAATGCCCTTCGCCTCCAATACAGCGTTTGCCCATGATTCTATCACAGGCATCAAGATGAACGAAAGAAAAAAATACCCTGAGTAGTCCGGCAGCACCGTAGAGACTAACAAATTACATATCGGATCACGGGCAAAACCCACTTCCTCAGATGAGTGCAGAAAAAAAAGAGAGAAACCTCCCACTGTATGATGGAAAAAGGAAGAGATGGGAGAAAAAGGTAACTGTCACTTGTAGTGCGGGTGCTAATGAGGCTAATTGAGTGGGCTGGGTCTCATACTTAGCTTTTGATGTCATTTGGGTGTTGAATATAATGGCCCATCGAGTTCATGTCTTTGATCAAGCCATGAGAGATGGTGTCAAATTTGCATACGAAGGCCAGTTCCACGCTCACTCTCTAGTTGGTTTCTGAAATTCCTTTGGAAGAAGACTGGCTACTTTTAAATCCACGAGTGAGTGCCCAGGCAGGTTAAAATGTTCCCCTGCAGGTTCGTGTGCTCCCATTGCTGAGATCTGATTTGTGGCTGTTTAACCTTTGTCATAGAGACTGCCCTGTTTGGCTAATAGGTCAACGGATGTGAAAGATTAACCAGTGACCCAGTTAACGGGTAATGTTCACTGGTTCTGGTTAACTGGCAACCAGTGGGGGCTGGGGCAGCCTCCCACCTGACGCAGGCAGGGGCTGCTCTCCTTTAATGTTTAACCCGTGAACTGATTAACCCAGATTTCGCATCCCGAGAATGAACTTTCCGCCTGATCTTGCTCCTGAGGAAGCCACTGGCTAGAACTGGCCCAGCGGGAGTGGAACCCTCTTGCCCATCCAGTAGCCTCATACGGGTTTCAGCCGTTCCATCCCCCTGGAACAGAACCCAGCTGTCTGGACGCCAGAGAGAACGGAGACACAGCAAAGGCGCCAAGCATGCTCCTTTGAGCTGTGCCGGCACGAGGCGCTGCTGTTTTGGTTTACTCCCACGACTCCCAACCCTACGTTTTCAGAGATTTGGCAATTTGCCGTTTTCCTGGAGTGCCGCAGGCACAGCTGGAACGAGAAAAGGCAAATCGAGGCAGCTTCTGAACATGCCTCAGACAGCTCAGCAATATCCATGTTTGAGAAGAGACTTTTTTTAAAAAAAGGCCTCGTAGTCTTAGACTGGGCTACAAAAGCGAGCCCTGTACAGTTAAACCTGCTGCGGAGCATCACTCTGTAACAAATCAGAATCTCTGCAGCCATCTCATTACTGATTACAGGAGGCAGACAGTTGTAGCTTATCCCTTTTGGCTTATTTTTCTAGCCCACCGAGCGTTCTTGGTTTTTCCTTCCACATCTGCCTTGTACTAAATTAGAGCTGAAAAATGAGTAAAGGAAGAGAGCGTGAAAGGCTATGTCTACACTGGCGCGATCTTGCGCCAGAAATATGCATATGAGGCTAAGCGTGGAATATCGTCAGCCTCATTGGCATATCTAATGAGCCGCCATTTCTGCAGAAGAGGCTCTTGTACCAGAAGGAGCTGTCTACACTGCCCTTTCTTGAGCAAGAAAAGCCTCTTGCGCAATGCCGCCACGCTGATTAATTTCAGGAATAACGGCAATGCGCAAGAGGGGTTCTGTGTTGAAGGGCATTTTGGCAGGTAGGAAATTGGTCATGTTATACAGAGTATGGATATTTGCTGGGTACTAAGAGAGAAGCAGAGTTTGATGCAAAATTTCTTTACGAGAGAGGTCACGAATCCATTCCTGCGACATTATTATGTTATTAGGGATCAGAAAGGAAATTTCTTTATATTCTGAATCCACTAATTGCCTGTGTTGGGTTCTAGATTCCCTATTTCTTCTCCATCAGGAATAGACCACAAGACCTACTGCTTACAGCAACTGAGATGCTAACGTTCTGGCTGTACCAACTGTACGGTCCTCAGAATTTCAATACGACTTATGCTCCTATTCGGGTTTCTCCCCCCACAGGGACCAATACAGCTCCCACAGAAGCTCCCAAAAAAATCTGGGAAGGGCCCATCACATCCATTCTGCATCTGTAAGAATGTAAGTTACCCCAACACGACTTGGTACTTCCATGTTCAAAGCACTGTACAAACATTAACGTCCTCGCAAACCAGGGATTCCCTAACGAGATCGTGATGCTGCTCTAAAACGGGGCACAATTTTCAAGTTTGACAGCAAATCTAGTCACTAAGTTAGGTTAGGGCCACTCCTACAACTGGATTCCTGTAAAATCCTCTGCTCCTTATTTCACTGGGATTGGGGTAACAACTTCACATTGAAATCAGAGCCTCAAAGTAGTCCGGTGGCTGCTTAAGTCAAACTTGGCTGCTGTTTCTAGCGTGACAAATAGGTCTGCACTCATAAACTCCAGTCATCTGAAGAAGTGGGCTGTGCCCACGAAAGCTCATGATACCATCTACATGTTGCCTTAGTCTATAAAGTGCTACCAGACCATTTGTTGTTTTTTTAAGTCCTATACTGGGCTATCCCCCGAAAGTTGCCCAATAAAACTAAGCATTGTGGCTGTGGGTTGTACAGATCAATAAAGCGCAGTTAGGACCCAGTTTTCCAGACCCATTCCCAGCCTATGTCCCGCAGGAAGGCCAGGAGGAGCAGACTACAGGCAGTCCCCGGGTTACATGGATCTGACTTACATCGGATCCCTACTTACAACCCCGCACTAGCTGCTTCCCCCCCCCAGCAGACCAGGGAGACGCAGAGCAGCTTTTCTCAGCAGACACCTCAGCTTGAGAATAAAGGCCTGAGGGAAGTGAGGTGTGGGAGAATAAAACTGAGCTCTGGAGAAATGTTTGGGTAGAGTTTCCCTTACAATATGTACCAGTTCCGACTTACATACAGATTCAACTTAAGAACAAACCTACAGTCCCTATCTTGTACGTAACCGGGGACTGACTGTACAAGCAAGGGCGAAGCGCTCCCTGCAGTCAGTGCGGGGGGCGGGTTGTAGGTTCCCCCATGGGACTAGCCCCAAGACGGCCCGGCGGGGAGCAAGGCGTCCAGGGCTCCGACCTGTAACCCCCTGGCGCACGTTTAGCCAGGAGAGGGGCTTCCCCTCCTGCAAGGTCATTTCCAGCCCAACCCCGGGGCGGTGCCAGGCTCAGCGCAGCCAGAGGGGGACGCGCCCGGCCCCAAAGCGAGAGGAGCGCAGCCCGGCCGCGGAGGGGGGTACTGGCGGCTCCCGCAGCAGGGGGCCCGCAGCAAGCGCCCCCCGGCCGCCGACCTACCCGCTCGGAAGGCACCAGCAGCTGCTCCCAGCACCGCGAGCGCGCCGCCGAGTCCCCGCCCGCCCCAGCGGCCCATGGTCCGGGCGGCGGCGGCGCGGCGGGCGGGTTACATAAGCGCCGCGCCGGGCTCTGTTTGGTCCAGCCCCGGCCGCGGCCCCGTTCGCTTTCCTCCCCGGCCCGCCGCCAGCCAATGGCGCGGCCGCTCGCCGGCCCGGCCCTCCCAGCTGGGCGGCCCGGCCCCTTGCACTCACCGCGCTGCGGGGCGGGCGTGGCGCCGCCGAATGCGCATCGCGGCGCAGCTGGATTTGCAGGGGGGGGCGGGGGACGCTGCCCCGCAGCTGGACTTGCAGGGGGGGGGACGGACGCTGCCCCGCAGCTGGACTTGCAGGGGGCGGGGGGTGTTACAGTCGCTGGCTGCAGAGGAAGCTTCACCCAGGAAAAGAAACGCCGGGGCGGGGCGCCGCGCTCCAGCCCCGCTCCGTGGCTCAGCTGCGAGCCAGGGGATTGGCGCAGAAGACACGTGTCGCCCCCGGCGTCCCGAGCTGTCAGAGCGCCGCTCCGCGCTGCTGCACTTCGCCCCCGGAGCTGGCCGCGCTCATGGCCTCGGCCAAGCCTTTGGGCAGGTTCTGGGAATGGGGCCGGAACATCATCTGCGTGGGGAGGAATTACGCCGAGCACGCCCAGGAGCTGAAGAACGCGCTCCCCAGCGAGCCCCTTTTTTTCCTGAAGCCTTCTTCGGCCTACGTCCGGGAAGGAGAGCCGATCCTCAAGCCCTATTACTGCAGCGACCTGCACCACGAGGTGGAGCTGGGAGTGGTGATCGGGAAGAAAACCCAGGCGGTCCCCCAGGAAGTTGCGATGGACCACGTGGCGGGTTATGCCCTGTGCTTGGACATGACCGCCCGGGATACCCAAGCTGAATGCAAGCAAAAGGGCCTCCCGTGGACTTTAGCCAAAGGCTTCAATACATCGTGCCCGGTCAGTGAGTTTGTGCCCAAGGAAAAGATACCAGACCCGCACAAGCTGCAGATCTGGCTCAAGGTCAATGGTGAGCTGAAGCAAGAAGGGGAAACCTCTTCTATGATCTTCTCCATTCCCTACATCATCAGCTATATCAGTGAAATAATCACACTGGAAGAAGGGGACCTGATTTTGACAGGGAGCCCCAAAGGTGTTTCAGCTGTGCAGGAGCACGATGAGATACAAGCAGGAATAAAGGGCATCCTCAGTATGCAGTTTAAGGTGGCCCAACAATCACGCCGCCGGTCTTGTTAAGAAAATCAGTCGTTTTCCAACTTCTTTTTGGAGGGAATGTTAATTTCGCTCTACAGGTGCCTTTTAAAATAGCTGGAGAATGAAGAACTACCCAGATGGCTGTGCAAGTCTGTGCCCCAATGGCCTAAAAGAATGTATTGTCAGCTCGCTTGGACACAATCGAGAATTAATTATACTGAGGTAGAAAACTGGTTTTGTAAGCTTTCTTTATAAAGGCCCGGATAAGGACTACCACTGCTCTGAAGGGCCAGCTTTTCACATAATTGAATGGCATTCAGCTCCAGCTAAAAATATGTATATATGAGAGAGCCACTCAAGCTGTCTGGTTAATAAAAGGCAGCAGCTTTAAGAAAGTACTGGTATGAGAGAAAGGAAATGGTAATGAAATGCTTCTAATAAAATTGGTTTACATTAAATGTTCTGTCATATCTTTGCCCTAAGCTTAAAACAAATTTATTGCATGAGGCACAGGATTTAAAATAAACATTGATTTTTTTTCCCCTAAGGCCTTTGGAAATGTGTCCATAAAATTAAAAGTGTTTAAGAAAATCAGCATTATCTTCGATGCTTTTTATTTTTTACTTTCCATTTCCTTTTTGTTGGAGCAAGGAGACATTATGGGCATATGAAATCTGGTCTTGTTAAATGAACATTTCACTGCAATATGCTGCACCACAGGTATATGTTCCATTATGTGACTGTCATTAAAAATAATTTTTTTCAAAGGAAGTTTAAAAATGAAGGAATAGCTGGCATACACAATATACAGTGTATTTACAAATGGGTTGATAATGTATCTATTTATCTAGGCATGGCCCACTAGCCTAGCATATAGAAATCAGTCAAGTAATCTTATTGCGCTTGTGTTCCTTGGTGGAGACCCTGACCATAAAAGGGTAAAAAGTGAAACTGAGGGTGTACAAAGTGCTATCAAATACACAAAAAGAACACATTGAAACCTTTTTGTCCTTCACTAGCTTCTTTCAGTTACAATAACCTTAGGTCACAATCCTGCAAAAATTAAACATGTGAATCTTAATAAGAATACTCATGCTTAAAGTTAAGCACATGCAGAAGGGAGCTCTAGTTGTTACTTCTGAAATTGCACCAGACACAACATTTTGAGACTGAAATATAATTTTCATGTACATAACTTAATGTTGCTGCCAATGCTATTGTGAAACAAGGATCTGAATTAACCTAGCAAAGTATCCTATTCCACAAAAAAATCTCTTGATACTCTCAACAGCGAAATCATAGTTTCTGCAAAAGGCCAACGTAGCGAGAACAAACTTCTGACTTTTACAGAAGTCTCAAGTCCCACTAACAGCTTTCCATTTAACACTGTACACAATGACCAAATTTCTGTTAGTTTATGGATAGCCTTCGGGTATTGGCGCTCCTTGTTACCAGATTCTTGAAAGTATCAAAATACAGCGAAAAGTATTATATTTTCCCAATGATGCTTTCCCAGATAAACAATTCCCTTTGTCACAGAAAGATTACAAGTTTATGAGTGGAGGGGAAAGATGGCCAGTGCACTCCTGAATCCAAGAAGAAGTAAGTCCATGGTCATTTTAAGATGTGATATGAACTATGAAAAAGTTTGAGATTCCTGGTGTAAAAAATCCCTTCTTGTCAAATACAGCTAAGCACAAATAAGTGAAACTAGAATAGGAGCCATGCATAACCACAAGGAGAGAGGATATGTGGACTTAGAAGCGGATCAGTAGCTGGTAAAGCTTTGTAGACAGACATTTTTTAAGTGTAAGTGTATTCAAATAGCATTTTTTTTACATCTGGGACATGCATATTGGGCTTTCTATGGTCTTCCCACACAGGCTTCCATTCTTGAAGTCTGGGAGAGCTGTTCATAGCATGCTCCGGGCTCTTTCTTCCCATACGTTATAGGATCCTCTCTCTATTACAAACAGAATTGTACAGAGGATCTGGTTGCAACACAGTTATCCTCTAATACGTTTAAATGGTTCAATTTTAAAGCAGTCAGCCATATTTGGAATCAACAGCTCATCTTATCAGTTTTGGATTGTGGCCCCTTCCACATTCATGTCAAGCTGACTAATTTCTGTGGGGGAAAATACTTTCATGGCATTCTGAGGGATTCAGTGGGCAAGCTCAATGCAGCGTCATTCTTAAGTAGTATGCTGGCCCTATGTAGAAAATGAGCTGGAGAGTATGATGGCCCTATGTAGAAAATGAGCTGGAGTGGGCAAGCTCAATGCAGCGTCATTCTTAAGTAGTATGCTGGCCCTATGTAGAAAATGAGCTAGAAAGTCTACATGACTCCATTATGGAGAAGCAGGAAACACAATGTCTATTCTGGTGTCTCTCAACCTTTCCAGACTAGTGTTCCCCTTTCAGGAGTCTGATTTGTCTTGTGTCCCCCAAACTTACACCTCACTTAAAAATGACTTGCTATCAGTAAAAACCAGACATCAAAAATACAGCACAATATTACTGAAAAAATGCGTTCTCATTTTTATCATATAATTATAAAATTAACTGAAATATAAATATTGTACTTACATTTCAGTGTACAGTTTATACAGTAATATAAGCAAGTAATTGTATGAAATTAGTTCATACTAATTTGCTAGTGCTTTTTATGTAGCCTATTGTAAAACTAGGAAACCATATAGATGAGTTGATGTACCTGGGGCTATGCAGAGATCTTCCAGGGGGTACAAGTACCCTTGGTTGAGAATCACTTGTCTACTATGCTTTGTGGTTTAGAATTACAAGGATTTTCCCTAAAAAGGAGTGATTATCCTCTTTGGCTAAAGAACACAGAACTTCAGTGAGCCAGCAGTCTCAGAGAATAATTTTTGGCTAGACAGAATTCTGTGATCTGCTACTCTCCCATGTTATACAAGATCACAGATTATATCTACTAAAATAAATCAAGAAATATATAGTTTTAGAATTTCCTTTCTGTGGGATATATTGTAATAAAAACATGTTTGCAGTTTAGATTAAATAACGGTTTTTATTCCTTTGATCAGTTTTCAAAATTTACTATAAACTGAATGAAAAATTGTTTCCCTCTCTACTTAAAGAGCTTAATTTACCAGAAAGTACATCTAAATGTCAGACAGATTTTTTCCTAAAATGAGCCCTAAACAAGCTTTTCTAAGTAGAATAACATAAAATAGAAAGATCGAGAAGATATAGACCTGTTTGTAAAGATCAGTAAGTAATAAACCTGTTTCTCTTTTACCAATTTAAATGCATTTAACAAATGGAAGTATTGCATTAAACTTTTTTATAATAATGTAGTTTCAATGAACTGCAAACTTTTAAAATCTTTCCAGCTGTTAAAAAGCCAAACAATGTTATTTTCTTCCTTTTCCTGACAAGCTCTGACTGGCCTCTACAGGATCTGCCAATTTGCACGAAAGCAAGTTCACTCTCAATCCGGTTCTCAAACTGGGCGAAAAAACCAACTGTAAAAATAAAAACGTGTATTTTTTCTGATAAATGTTTCAAAACTTATTCTTTCCAAATCTAAGTGAAACATATTGCTTATAATAAATATCAAAGTTAGTGCTTCCATTTTATGGGAACCAGAGTATATGTAGGTTAAGGAAAGGTATGTGTTATAAACTGTAAATTTAATGAACGTTAAAAGTTTTAAGTCTGATTACAGTAGTTCTATAACAGCCAATGTTATTTAAACAGGAAGTACTGTCCAGCTCACAATAAAGTGTATGATTTTAAAAAATCCAGGAATGTTCCATCAAAGGAGCAAATGTTTTAAATAATTCCCTTCTCCATCTGTGTGGGTCTGTAGCTATTCCCAAGACATGTAAAGACTAGATACTATTACATTTCCTTCCCCAAAGGCAAAACCAATATTTTTTTAAATTTTAATTTGCATAATTATATATGAAAGATAATATTTACACAATCCTAGATATTGTATGCACAGCCCCATGTGAATACAAAACTGTATCTGCATCTGCATCCGCAAAAAAGATGAATGGATGTGGATACCTATGGATTTAAAGCAAATATTTACAAATTTGCAGGGCTCTAAATAAAAAATTTGTATCCATATCTGCAAAAATTATCTGTGGATAGCCACATTCACATCCATGGATCTGCAGGACTCTAACTGTATGATATAATCAAACATGTAACTTGGTCCCTGATCCTACAAACATACATGTGCTTAAGTTTATGCAGGCGCAGTCCCAATTAAATCAGTGGTTCTAATATGTTTACAGTTAAGCACATGCATAATTCAAGACCAAGGTTCTACTCAGCAGTGGCTAGATCCTGCAGGCCTCACTCAGATTTTGCGCATACTACTGTCAAAAACCCAATAATAAGGATTTTTGTTGTTTTCTTGGAATAATTACAAATATTAATAACATAAATTCACAGGCTGCATCTACATTGGCACCCCTTTCCGGAAAAGGGATGCTAATGAGACCAGTCGGAATTGCAAATGCCGTGGGGGATTTAAATATCCCCCGCGGCATTTGCATGAACATGGCTGCCGCTTTTTTCCGGCTCGGGGTTTTGCCGGAGAAAAGCGCCAGTCCAGACGGGATCTTCCGGAAAATAAGCCCTTTTCCGGAAGATCCCTTATTCCTTTTCTGGAAAGGGGTGCCAATGTAGACACAGCCTTTAACTACATTAACAAGTATACTAGGTGACTTTCTTATCTAAAATAATCCTTTCCTTAACTGACACCAACAACTGGTTTACTAGTATAGTGTTAACACTACATACTAACTTTAAAATACATTTTGCTTCGTTCCAAAAGAAGGTGCCATTTTAATGCTGTCTTCTGCTCTTCTGTCAGAGTGAGGAACTCATGGACCTATTAAAATGATCAAACAACATACTTATTTCTGAAACACGCAAAGATATACATAAAGGCTACGTCTACACTGGTCCCTTTTCCGGAAGCGGCATGTAAATTTCATGAGTCGTAGTAGGGAAATGCGCGGGGGATTTAAATATCCCCCGCGGCATTTAAATAAAAATGTCCGCCGCTTTTTTCCGGCTTTTAAAAAAGCCGGAAAAGAGCGTCTACACTGGCCCCGATCCTCCGGAAAAAGCGCCCTTTTCCGGAGGCTCTTATTCCTTATTCACTTCAAAGTAGGAATAAGAGCCTCCGGAAAAGGGCGCTTTTTCTGGAGGATCGGGGCCAGTGTAGACGCTCTTTTCCGGCTTTTTTAAAAGCCGGAAAAAAGCGGCGGACATTTTTATTTAAATGCCGCGGGGGATATTTAAATCCCCCGCGCATTTCCCTACTATGACTCATGAAATTTACATGCCCCTTCCGGAAAAGGGGCCAGTGTAGACGAGCCCATACAACAAGGAGTCACTTATTTCTTTGGTCTAATGTTCTAATAATCACACCTCACAAAAAAATTGCAACAAATATTTCCCACTGAGTGGGAGATGGAAAGAGAAGCCGTTCATTAATAAACTTGTAAAGCAATCAAATATCACAGTGTTTATGTTCTATAAATACTTAAATATATTGAACAGAATACACTACTTAGTGTTCAGGGAGACAGAAAAATTGAAATATCAATCATGCCTCCACAAAAGTGTAATTTTAAAAATGAATCTCTTTTATTCAAAGTAAGGTTTTAAGAGGTACCATTATAAATTCTTAAATAAATTTAAACATAGTTTTGTTAGTTTCTATTCTTTGACAGGAGCAATAGTTGGATAGTAGAACCTCTGAGTTAACAAACAGGAGTTACAAACTGGCCAGTCAACTACAAACCTCACTTGGAACCAGAAGTACACAACCAGGCAGCAGCAGAAACAAACAAAAAACAAATACAGTGCTATGTTAAATGTAAACCTCTAAGCAATAAATAGAAAGCAGCATGTTTCTTCTTTGTAGTAAAATTTCAGAGCTGTATTAAGTTAAATATTCAATTGTAAACTTTTAAAAGAGCAGCCATAACATTGGAGTTACGCACATTTCAGTTACAAACAACTTCCATTTCTGAGATGTATATAACTCTGAAGTTCTATTGTATAAGAAGTAAAAACAAAATAATTTTTGGCTTGTTTCACATAGCTGAATCTTCACACTAGAAAACAGGTCATATCAAGCAGGGGACACTGATTTTTATTTACCGTGCAACTTAATGTTTCCTCAGCTACAACGTCTGAGAGGTTACAAGAATTTAAAGTGCCTGTGTGATCTGTAAGATCAACTAGCAAATCAAAACTGGTAAAGACAGACTTAGCATTTGAAGAACTGTCACTGCAGAAAGTGCAGGTGTCTGACATTTCATTGACCACATAGTGGCACCCTGAACTGCAAGGAACAGGAAAAGACAAAGAATTCATTACAACAGGTACACATTTATTATTGTCAGTTTGAAATTGTTCCCTGTACCACCTGATTTTCTTCCAAGCCCACCCTGACAGTGGACTCTTCCTTCCAGCCAGAGTCCTTCATCTTTTATACACAGACACAAAATGGCTCTTACTCTCCTCTCTCTTTCCAAAGGCCAGGTGGGGCATGCCCCATCTCTAGCAATCTCCGACAAAATACTACATATGAAATCCTCCATTCTAAAGAGACAAGATCCCCTCTCTTCATGGGTGAAAGTAACTTACATTTCTTACAGGTACTGTAGTATCAAAACCTGTTCCCCCCCCTTAGGAAGGCTAAAGAGGGGGAGTGTGACACAACAGTATCTGTAAGAAATGTAAGTGTGAGGTGGAGTGCGGGCTGTTCAGGGCAGCGGGTGGACCTGTGGGTGCAGGAGTCAGGGCTAAGGATTTTAAGAGGAGGCTAAATGCCTAACCATGTAGTCGATCTAATCATGTAGTCGATCTAATTTGTATCAATTACATGATTAGCCAATAACAGGAGGTACTCAGAAGGAGCTACCCCCTCTGCAACTCTGCAGTTTAAATGTTAAAATGCAGTAGGAGCTGGGCATGCAGGTAGCCTGGCTCCTACTACATTTAAACTGCAGAGCTGAAGCAGGGGTAGTTCCTAGAACGGTGTGAGCCGGGATTGAGCTGGGACTGCTGTGGCTTTGCATTTTAAATATAGTAAGAGCCGTGTGTCTCTTACTACATTTAAAATGCTGAGCTGCAGCAGTCCCGGATGGGTGGGAGCCATGACTGAACCAGGCTTGCTCAGTCCTGGCTTGTGCTGAGTCCAGCAGCCCCTGGTCACAGCCAGCCCGAGCACTGTGAACAGGGGCTGCTGCCGCAGCAGCCTCTGTTCATGGTGGCTGTGGGTGGCTACAAACAAGGGCTGCTGCTGGAGCCGCCTCTGCCTGTGGCCAGCCAAGGTCGCAGTGGACAGGGTCTACTTTGTGGCAGCCTACCCTAACCCCCGCCCACTGCTGCCTCTCTTAGAGGCAGCAGCGTGGGGCAGGGGGGCAGGTGGCACCGTGGATATTGTGATGAGGGGAACCAGTTTTTAAGTCAGCTCCCCACAGCACTGGCACCTTTTCCTTCCCCACACTTGCTGCCTCTCTGATGCACTACTTGATTACCTCCCTAGTCAGGGCAGGGGGTTGGAGATACGTAGGGGAGCAGGAGTCAGAGCTGGGATGTATGACCCACTACCAAACCCTCCCGCAGCAAATGGGGAGCAGATCTTTAAGGCTATCCCAGAACAGGAGACAGCTAACACAACTGCAGCCAAAGAGGGGCCAATTCTGCAATCCACCCCACCGACAGGAGCAGGGCCAGATACTGTAGCCAGATGGAAGCTGCTGCCAGCCCCTCCTACTAACCCAGCTGGGAGCATGCTTGCCTCCCGCATATTCTATTTGGCCCCATTAAATTGCCTGACTGCCTCCCGCAGAGTGGCATGCCCCAGAGGGCTCTTACCGGAGTGCAGCCCACTCTTACCGGAACTGTGTACTGGGGTGCACCCGCTTACTTTCACCTCTGCCTTCCTCCCTCCCATCCACCCCAGGCAAAACAGTTTCATTTTACTGTTCTGGAACTAGGCTAAACACTGTTTGATGTCAACTGTGAAAGGCTAAAGGAGAGAGGGGCAAGAGCTTTTCATATAGATTTAAAATATAAACAGTTACTTACCACCTGTTTCGTATAAATTTAGATGTATCATTATCAATATTCAATGTAGAAATATATGCATAAATAATGCCATAGATTGGTTCAAGTTTTCCCTCATTCTGCAAAGCTTTTACCTTTAATTGCTCCACAGTATAAATGTCAACTATAGTCTGCACTAAAGTTGAAAGGAAAATATTAAATAAATCCTAGAAAACACCACTAAATAAAAAAGAACGATTAAGTTTAAAAATAAATATTGGGCCTGATCTAAAGTCCATCTGAAATTAATGGAAAGACTTCCACTGTCTTTAATGGGGTTTAGAGTAAGTTCACAATAAATATAAAAAAGTGAGATGTTCAATAAAATACCTAGGAGCTCCATCGAAAAGAAAATGAGGTTTACTGTAAAACATTTTCAAATAAATATTTGTTCTAATTTATTCTATGCTTCTTTTTCTAAATATATTCATGTATAGGTGTTTTATGTGTGATAGTTTGCCCTCGCTTATGTATTCAGATTTATTCAGTTTAGGCCTCTTGCTCCAAGGCCGGTGCATTTCTAAGAATAGCATGTCAAAACTATGCAGGAAAGCAGTCATCCACAGTTGAGGTACACAACACGGTCAGACAATGTTTAAAGTAGCTCAGTAATGGCTGGCTCCTGAAATTCTTGAGTGAAATTTTCCATTGAAGTCAATGAGTTTTACCCCATTTAAAAATAAAAACGCTTTAGGAACAGGCCCAAAAAGCAAACGATAGTACTACACAATAGGGATGTAATAGTGTAGCCGGTTAACCGATAAGCAAAAGCTTATAGGTTAATGCTATAGACTACACGCTTTCCCCCTTCCCTGCCAGTTACTTTTTTAGCTGGGTGGCCAGCAGCCTGGTTCAGTCCTGACTCGCTGCTGGTTTGGGACCTACCCCCGCTACGACTCTGCATTTAAAGTGTATTAGGAGCCAGGCGGGCAGGCAGTTTGGCTCGGTTCCGGCTCATACCAGGTCCGGGAGCTCAGATCCCACCTGGACAAGGGCTGCTGCCACCCCACACTATTGCCTGTTTATCAGAGACAGCAGCACAGGGCAACAAGCAGCCAGTCTGCAAGGGGAGCTAGTTTTAAACTGGCTTTCCTAGTGGACCAGCTCCTATCTGGCACCCTGCACTGCTGCCTCTGGTACAGTGGCAGTGGGCTCCTTGGGAGTGAGGCACACTGGCTGCCAGCCCTGCCCCTGGGGACTATAGAATAGTCCACTAATAGATAAGAATTCATGCGGTTACTTGATTATTCAATTAACCGATATTTAACATGCCTACTACACAACAGTTACATGAAATCAAAGGCATCTGGATGAATGCTTACAATTTATAGATTCTTGTAACTGATCGTCAGTTATATCATTCAAAGTTCCCATTGCTGCACTCTCTTTTACGAAGTTGTAAAGAATATTCGATTCTGGTGTGTCTTGAAAATATAAAATAAAAACTAGATATGAATAAAAGTTCCCTGCAAAAAATGACAAGTAAAACATCTGAATTCTGAAGTTATTGCTATTTTTATTCTGGTAGCACCACAACCACATCAGTCTGCAATTAGCAGAGAGATGCTTCTCTCTTTCCTTCTCCAACTATTAATACATGCATGGGATGCATGAAGGAAGCTTAGATGGAGATGCAGCAGAAAAACTAGAAATTATTGTTCCCTCAACACCTGACTCTCTCTTTCTGCAAGAGGGGAAAATACTCTAAAAATATGAGCAAAATATTACAGTATCAACATCATATAACTAACACAAAGATAAGGCCTCGGAGGAGCAGAAAAGTCAGAAAGTCAAATTAAATCAGGCCTAGCCCTGCCACCCAGATCTGTAAAGCTGAGATGCCCCGTGCACCATCCAGGCACTTTTCCCTGGCATCAGGACCAGCTTCAAGACTACACTGCCACGGCTACTCTCCTTTATGGAGATCTTGTCACAGTGAGGGTATGTCTACACTAGGAAACTATTTCAAAATAACAATTCAATTTAATAACTCCCGAAACAACAACATTGAAATAGCATGTCCCCACTACAGGGAAGCCTTGAAATTAGTCCAAGGCAGGCTCCATTAATGTCGATGCGTTTCCTCAACTTAGAGCCCCAGGAAGAACCCGGGGAGTAATTAATTCAAATTACACTGGGGAGTAGTTATTTTGAAACAGCAGCACCAGACTGTCCACGCTAACACTATTTCGAAATAACTATTTCAGAATTAGTGTTATTCCCCGGGAAAAGCAAGAGTAGAGATTTCGAAATAACGGGCATGGTAGTGTGGATGTCCCCCATATAAATTCAACCTAAGGGAGTTATTTTGAAATAACTCCTTAGTGTAGACCAGGGCTGAGGGAGCTAAGATCAGTTTGCATAAGCACCTATATATGTGCCATATGTCCAGAGACTGCATGGCACATTCAATACACAGTAAGCTGTGTTTATCAGCTCTTGTCTGACATTTTCTCCAGTCCCCAAAATCAAGAGTTCTCAATGTACCGTGTTCACACAAGGGTCTTCCCTGAACTCAAGTGAAGTGATTGGGAGCCCTGCTGCTGATCCAACATTCTCCTGCACAGAGGATGACTCAGCCCAGATCAACACCTGTTCTCTCCTTCCACCCCATTTACACAATGAAATAAAATATCTGGCCCTCAGAAAGGATGCAAATATTAATTTCACAAAACAAGCATAATGCTATTTGCAGGTGAGACAAAGCCTTTAGAGAACATTTCCAATTGAACATAAGAATGGCCATAATGGGTGAGACCATAGGTCCACTTAGCCTAGTATCTTGTCTTCCAACAGTGGCCAATGCCAGGTGCCCCAGAGGAAATAAACAGAACAAGGAATCATCAAGTGATCCCACTCCTGTCATCCATTTCCAGCCTCTGACAAACAGAGGCTAGGGACATCATTCCTACCCATCCTGGCTAGTACCCATTGATCAACCTAACCGCCATGAATTAATCTAGCTCTTTTCTGAACCCTCTTAAAATTCTGGTGTTCATAACCTCCTCTGACAAGAAGTTCCACAGGTTGATTGTGCACTGCAAGAAGAAAACTTCCCTTGTTTGTTTTAAACCTGCTACTTACTAATTTAATTTGGTGACCCCTAGTTCTTACGTTATGAGAACAAGTAAATCACTTTTCCTTATTCACTTTTTCCACACCAGTCATGATTTTATAGACTTCTATCACGTCCCCCCAATGGCTACATTTACACTGAGGAGGTATCCCAAAATAGCTTTTCTGCATCTTTTGAGCAAGCATGTTATTGTGAAGTATAATGGGCTCACTATTCCGACTATAGTCAACAATATGTGGGTTTTGATAGTCTCTTACCTGGATTAGTTGTAATAATAGTTTTTGATATAACAGTTGCAGTCATACAGTTCCTGAATTTGTCAAAATTTATTCTCACATCTGATGCAAATATTACTGGGTACAAAAACATAATTATTTGTTATTTAAAATAAGTATCACACTAAAGATAAACAATAGCAGAAATCATTCACAAAAAAGTCGAAAGGGGATACCTGTTTCTCGTGGCATCCAACTCTGCGCAAGCTGGATAGATTCATTATCCCAACTAAATAAAAAAAACCCTATTTAATAGTTAAAGTATAGGAGAACATTGATGACAATATATGAAAAACATTAGGTATTAGCCTTTATGCCAGGTGGGGAACCTTTTGTGTGTCGGGGCCACTGACTCACAGAAAAATCAGTTGGGAACCGCATACAAGTGAGAAGGCAAAAAACCCAAAATAACCCTCATTGATATGGGCCCTGACTAAGAAGGAGACACTCCGCACATTAGGGAGGTTAAATTTAGATTAATTGTCTAATCAAATAGTCGATGCAATTTACATCAACTATTCAATTAGTTGATAGAAGGTGCCTCCACCTTTGAAGTGTATTACACTTCAAAGGTGAAAACACAGCAGGGCGCACAGGGTCAGTAGGGGACCCAAGCAGTCCCCCATTGGCTCCAGCCTCCCTGCAGCGTTTCAAAGCGGAAGTGCCATGTGGAGCCCGGGGTTAGTGGGGGCGCTGCTGCTCTGAAACATCACATGCAGCCCAGGGCCAACTGGGGACTCCTGGGACTCCCCAAATGGCCCTGGGCTGTACATGGCGTTTCAAAGCGGCAGACCCAGGGCTACATGCAGCGCTGCCACTTTAAAATGCCACATGCAGACCAAGGCCGGTGTTTCAAAGCAGTAGCACCGCACGGAGGCCTGGGCTCCATGCAATGCTGCCGCTTTGAAACACCTCCTCTTCTCCCCCTCCTTTCCTGCCTCTTTCTGATAGAGGCAGCAAGGGGGAAGAAGTGACTAGTCAACTAGTGTTTCAACTGTCCGATAAGCATTTGCTTATTGGCTAGTCAACTAGTCATTTACATCCCCACCCCATATTCCTCTCGCACATCAGGGCCTATTGGGGCCCAGGCTAGTAGATTTTGAGTGTTCCTGTCCCATAATAGGCACAGGCTCCCCAATGCTGGAGGGAGAGGAGCCCTGAGCCTTGGGAGCCGTATCCTGAGGTTTCCCCACTCCTGCTTTCTGCCATTAAGAAGCATTTATTCCTCTCATCATCCGAAAATATTAAACAAGGATGCAATTATAAGTTAAAATTGTCAGAAATACTCCAATCCAGCTTTTGATTGTCCATGAACAATTTGTACATGCAAACTACTGGGTTTAAACAAACAAACTGAATATGTATACTATGTGCACAAGCACAAAGCATTTGGGTATACAAATTATGTCACAGGTACATTCAAGTGGTCATATAAACAAAACTATGGGAACACCAAGGGTGTATTTTGAAAATATAGCCCACCAAATAACTATACAACTTTCCTAGATTATTTCAAAACATTTTTATGTTAATGCTATTTTACACTAACTCCACTTCCTATTATGAATTCTTAGTCTTTTGTCATATTTTATATTCCCTTTATAACTGTTTGGTTTGGGGAGGAAATGTGCTGCACTTGTAGATCTTTTAAAAAATGGCAGGTGCTACATAAATGCATATCCAATAATATGTTTACTTGATATTTTCTAGATTTAATTACAGAATGTGCAGACAGGCATGAATAAGTACATTCATGCAAAAGTAGATCTATGTTCGGGAACAAACAATAAATCTCTTTTCATAAATAAAATGTCTAGTGGTCTGATTAGGAACAGTTTCTTTATTTTTCCATATCACTGATGACCTTTCATAATTTATTTGTAGTTCAGCTTCATTCTGACACTACTGGGCTGTAAGTTTGTCAATAACTCATAGAAACAAATAACATATCCAAGGTCATACAACCAGATATCCTTTATACGTACTATTGTTTAATGGACACTGCTACCATTCAATAAATATTGCTGCCTCATCACACAGAGGCCACCCAATTAATAATGTATGTCAATTAACTACTTCAAGATTATGGCAATATTTACAGCATTCAATTTTTCTACCTTTGCTTTGTATATTTGAATAATGTATATAATTTACCATATCATCGCAAAGGAAAACTCTGTTTCATCATACAGCTTTACTTCACACCTTTGACCCTTCCTTTTGTCTGAAGTTGTAAAGTACTTTGGCTCCCCAACCTTGACAAGTAAGAACAATGTTATTATCCACCTAAAATATATAGAAGAATTAAGAAGAATCAAGCTAGAAAGGAAGACTCAAAATGAGCAAAACATATAAAAGTGACAAGCAAGGATACACCATGGGGTTGCATCCCTGACCATCTTAGCTAATGGCCATGATCCTCCATGAATTTATCTAATTCCTTTTTTTAATCCAGTTATAGTTTTGCCTTCACGACATGCCCTGACAACAAGTTCCACAGATTGTGTATTCTGTTGAGAAGCAGAGTTTGACAGTGTTGTCTTTTACTCACAAAGGGCCAAACTTGTGTGTTTCATAAACATGGAATGAATTATGTATGTGAAGGAATCCCTAGACACTCTGATTTACTTTGAAAAAAAGTTGATTACCAGATATTTATGTCTTCTATTCATATGATGAGATGATCCCAAAACATGCGTGTGTTTTTGGAAGGTTCCATTCTCATAAATCTGTACTGAAATCACCTAAACAAAAAAATAGCTACTTACCGTCTCTTAACTCTTGTTCTTCAAGATATGTTGTTCATATTCATTCCAATCAGGTATGCGCATGTCACGTGCACAGTCATTGGAAGCTTTTTCCCAATGTCAGGGATGGTGTAGATGGAGCTTGGTCCTGCCTTGAGGGCGGGGGGCTGGACTCGATGACCTCTTGAGGTCCCTTCCAGTCCTATGATTCTATGATTCCCTTTGCACCTTCCATCGGATCAAGTGGGAAGCCCCCTAGAGTGACACCTTCATGTCACTCAATATTAACTCCGCCAACCCAACCACTCCTTTCATTCCTTCTTGCCAGCTACTCCAACAGAGGGAAAGGAGGATCCGTATGGAAGGGATAGGAACAACACATCTCAAAGAACAACAGTTACGAGAAGGTAACTGTTTTTTCTTCTTTGAGTGCTTTTTCAAATTGATACCGATCAGGTGACTCGGGGAGGTACGGTCGAAGCTAAAGAATTGCTGATTGGAGCAGGGGTGATGTGGGGGTGACAAAGGGTCACCCCCCCAATTCAGTGCTGGGGGGAGGGACAAGGGGCCAGCAATTGGTATGCAGAGCCCGGTGCATCCAACTGCCTGGGGCCCCTTATTTTGGGGTAACTAGCAGGAGGGACCTGGTGCCAGCAGTAGAAGTCCCTCCATATACTCAGTGGCAGGCAACAGTGACCTTGCCTGAGCCTAATGCACTCACCAAGATCTCTGCCACATTGCTCCGCTTCTCATCACCAGCGAGTGTGGGGGCGTTTCCACAACCTCCCCCAAGCCTCCTCCCCTAGGCAAAACAGCCTGAGGAATTAGCTAGAGACCTGAGTGATCTGGTCCCAGCCTGCTCCGAGGAGTAGGGGTGGGATGAGGAGGAGAGGAGGGGACAGCCAGTGCTCGGGGACGGAGGGGGGAAGAAAAGGAGGGGAACAGGCGTAAAAGCTAGCTCCTCACAAACACTGGCTACCGCCTGCCCCTCTATGTATAAAGGTATTTTAACATCTCTAGTGAATACCAATAGAAGGAAAATTGCTTTTGTAGTGAACCAGCCATTCAAACTCAGATTAATAGTGTCAAGTATGGAAAAGAATTGCAGCTCTGCAGTTTCTCTTTAAAGTCTCTTTCTGAAGTTTTGTTGAAGGATGGCAACTTTTAAATCTTTTCTGAATGTCCAGGGAGACTGAAGTGTTCTCCTACTGATTTTTGTATGTTACCATTCTTTGGGTACGTCTAGACTACATGGCTCCATTGATGGAGCCATATAAAATAGTTTACTCGGCATAGTCAATGAAGCAGGGATTTAAATAATCCCCGCTTCATTAAAATAAAAATGGCCGCCGCGCTGTGCCGATGATCAGCTGATCCGACACAGCGTGGCAGTCTAGACGTGGCGTGGTCGACAATGGAATCCTTTGTTGACCGCTCTGATAAACCTCATTTCATGAGGCATACCGGAGCAGTCGACAAAGGCTTCCCTTGTCGACCGCGTCGCTTCTAGACTGCTACGCTGTACTGGATCAGCTGATTGTCGGCATAGCATGGAGGCCATTTTTATTTTAACAAAGCGGGGATTATTTAAATCCCCGCTTCATTGACTATGCTGAGTAAACTATTTTACATGGCTCCGTCGACGGAGCCATGTAGTCTAGACTTACCCTTAGTGTCTGTTTTGTGTCCATTTATTCTTAGGGACTGTCTGATTTAACCAGTGTATGTGGCAGAAGGGCATTGCTGGCACGTGATGGCATATATCACATTAGATGTGTTGGTGAATGAGCCCTTGATGGTGTGGCTGATGTGATTAGGTTCTATGATGGTGTCACTTGAATAAATATGCTGGTAGAGTTGGCAACAGGGTTTGTTGTTGGGATTGGTTCCTGGGTTAATGTTTCTGTGATGTGGTTTGTAGTTGCTTGAGAATATTTGCTTCAGGTTGGGGGGCTGTCTAGACTTTTATACATCCCAAAGAAGTCCTAGCATGGCAACACTTAAATACTACATTCATTAACTTAACTGTATAATCTAATTTTTAGTTTATAAAAGTGGACCTTTATGTAGGATATAACAATTTAAATAAGTTTGTCCCTTTGCTTTTTGTATCAGATAAAGCAACATATATACATCAAACCTTATGTTACATTTTCTTATGAATGTTAAACCAATAATTAATGTCACTTGTTACCCTTACTTCATATTAACTCAATCCATATGACTGCAGACCAAGACAAAAGAAAATAATTATTTCAGGCATACATGATTCCATAAATCTAAATCTAGACTGAAATCAATCATAGCTTCAGCAGGAAAAAAACAACAACATTTTATTATAGCATTTCTAACTTACTGACTTCACTGCTGCGAGCACATTAATGATTCTTCCATCAAGGCTTTGCCCATTTGCAACAATGTCACCTAGAGAATAGTAATCCTGAGGATCTTTTACAGGTAGATGTGACAAGGAAAGCAGTTTGGTGTCCACTTCATAGCGGTAACATATTTTGACCACTGAATGAGACTCACTGAGCAGTAATTTGTAGCAGCTAAATTGAATGCACAAAAATGTATTTAACACATCACTGATATACTATCCAGTGAAGTTATATCAGTTCACAGCAAACAATGTCAGTTAATTTTTTTTCTACAGAACTTATGTGGAGGATGATAAAAAGTTAGGAAATGAAAGTTGTTCTATCTTTATAACAACCTGCAATTTTTCATCCTAAGGAACAAGGACATGATGTCAACATGGATTGTAAGCAATTGTAAAACACAAATCCATCACACTTTCAGCACTTCTCAGGTGATTTCTATTTTGTGATATATACGCCATGTAGTGAAACATTTAAAAAGTGCTTTGTAAAGTGTTAAAACTACATACTCTTAGGGTAGCTACTCAGTAACAATGGATATAGTCTATAGTACTGTACTTAGATTGTAAACTTTTTGGGACAAATACAAATACTACTACCACCACCACCACCACCACCAATAAAACACACACAAGGAAAACATTAGCTAGGATAAAAGAGTTCTCTCTTCACATATTCAAATGACTGAAGAATATATGGGGGAAAAAAGGTTGTTTCTCTCTCAAACAAACAATCCTCAATCAATATTCCACACTGGAATTTGTGTAGATAAAAGTTTGCACTCAGCTGTTCAGCATCTGTGAAAAACTTAACTCTGAGGCTAGTTAAACTCATTGTGCCATCTCAGATTTCCAGATGCCTTTCACAAAGTTAAATAAAACCAAAATCATAGTGATACCATGTAAACACATTTTTAAAAATAATACTTTAGTGTACTTAAACTGCCTTCCAGACAAAGACATGCAAATGGCTTTTGACAAGATTAAACACCTTTCCATAAAATTATTCAGTGTTTAAATAAATACAATGGGCACAATCATCTTTTGAATAAATTCAATTAACTTCAACATACCATACTGCAGACATAATGGAAGTCCTACTTAGCTATTGAGGAGCTTTACTATATTAATATAAAAGCCAAAGGTCCACATCATGACTAAATAAATTTTTCCTGTAAGACTGTTTGGAAGAATATATATCTATACTTAGAAGATTTACCCAGCATTGCTCAGGTCCTTAATTAAAATATTTGTTTGTTTTCCTTTATTTAAATCATTGTTCTGGGGTGGGGCTAGGAATGAGCTGGGTTCAGTATGCAGGCTGCCTTTGGGAGAAAGGACAACCCCAGCCTTCTATGACTATAGCAGCTTGGGACTAGACAAGAAGCATCTCTCCATGGCGACTGCAACTGTAGTAAGCACAGCCAAGAAAGAGGTGCATGTCCCTCCCCCCCCCCCCCCGGGGGACAGACAGACACACAAATTCTCAGAAATATAGATAGCTGTGCCTTTCTACACTCCTGCCCCATTCTGGCCTAATGAGGTTATAGCTGTCCTGGTCCCCATCTCTCTGGCCTCATGCTGCCTCCTTTGGTCATTCTCCTGTATAACTGTCTCCTGCCCAAGCCCTTCCTTTCCATTTTATGAGAAATAATTGAATTCCAGGCACATTCCATTGTCCTGGCACAACCAAATCCTGACCTTGCTTTATGTTATGACAAGAGGAAGCTGCATACCAGAGTGGGTGATCTTAGCTCCTACCATTTAGGAGGAGTTCTTGAGCAAACAGACTCACAGACAGGCAGACAGACAGACACATTTCTAAAATATATAGTAAGTTGAAGATATTGTTCAGGACACACATTGAATGAGGACAGACACGTGAATTCATTTTAAACAGCAGGCTACAATTGCATTAAAATGTAACACTACTTTCTTCATCGAGTAGTGTCCCCAAGGGTGCTCCACTCGAGGTGTTGGGCTCGTCCCAGCACCGCAAACCGGAGGATTTTTCATTAGCAGTAGCCCCTACCGGACTGCGCATGCGCGATGGCCCCTTCGCGCCTTTCATCTGAGCGCAGTCCGGTCTTGTCAGTTTCTCTCCAACCGTCTGCACCCGCAGACGGAGTTAGATTGGGCTCCCTTCTCCTCTCTGAGAAGAAAGGGAAAGTCTCTTAGTTAGAGTTAGTTTTCTTGTTTAGTCAGAGATAGTTATCAGTTATAGTGTTAGTAGTTGTAGTCCCCCTCTTTTTTTCCCTGTTTAAAAAAAAAAACAAAAAAAACCACCTGTTTTTCTTCAGCGGTCAGTCAGTCTGTCTTCCTGACTGAAATTGACAAAAGAACTAATTAACAGAAAAAAAACTCAAGGATGCCAGGATCACCTGGCTTCAAGAAGTGCCTTCAGTGCCAAGAGACTATCCCTGTCTCCGATGGACACTCCCGGTGTGTCCGGTGTCTCGGGACGCGCATGTCCCAGCAAAGTGCAGCCATTGCGCGAAGCTGACAGCTCGCACCAGAAGAGATCGGGAGCTGAGACTGAGGGTCTTTTTATTTAATAAGGCTCTCGAAGCTCCAGAAGACGCTGAGCCGCGCTCTGCTCCCAAAGATCAAGCTGGGCAAGAGATCTCCCGCAGGATCCATAAGACGCCGGGCGGCAGTTCAGACAAACCGGGGAGCTCTGGCTGTGCGCCGAGTTTCCCCGTGGACAAGTCGGGCAAGGGCCACTCCTCTGCCCCAACTGCAACCCGCCACAAAAGCTCCGCTCTGGTACCCGCAAAGGCTTTGCGAGCGGAGTCGGTGCCGGCAACGGCTTCAACGGCCATGGTGGAGCCGGCAAGAGAAGCCCCAGCACCGGGAGTTCCTGCGCATGCGTGCCTGCAACCAGCTGTGTCGGCACCCGCAGCACCTCCTCTGAGTGCCGTTCCATGTTCCTCAGTGCCGGGCACATCAGCCGCTGATGCGGCACCGCAGCAAGAGTCTCTGCCACCCCAGCCCCCGGCTTTCACGTCATCCCCGGCTGATCCAACGGCACCGAGCCCTTGCTCTGCCAACGATCAAGTGGTACAGGCTCCACTGCTGCCTGCTGTTCTGCCACAGGCACTTCCTCAGCCTGCCTTCAATTCCTCAGTGCCAACTAAAGCGCAGCAAAAATCTGCAAGGGTCTGGACACCGTCCCTGACACCGGACCGTGTCACCTTCTCCCCTGGGCCAGATTCACCTACCTCGTCCCATGCTGGTTACCATCGTCATGTTCATCGTTACACGGCCCCCAGGGAACTCTACTATAGGTCACCTCGTCGTTCGCCACCACGTCGATACTATTGGGACCACTACTCACGGTCTCCTTCACGCTATTATAGGAGATCCCTTTCACCAAGGTCTCCAAGACGTATAGAGTGTCCTCGTCGATATGACATGATGAGAAGATACAGCCGTTCTCCCTGCCACAGCCGCCGGGACAACCGATGTTATCACGAGTGCTCTTCTCATTCATCTCGCCGCAGAAGGTATTCGCGATCACGGTCACCGCAATCTTCTCGGCCTGAATCTCCACATGGTCCAGACGAGCCTACTCCTCTTGTTGCTCCACCATCCTCGGCTTGGGATTTGGATTCACATGATCAGGAAGATAGGCAGGATCACACTCCTCTTCAAGGACACCAGAGCCCTGATTCCCTGGCGCAGCGTTCCTCTTCCTCGCCGGATGACGCAGTTGTCCCTGTGGACTTGTCTCCTACGGAGGACCACAAGCAGTTCCAGGAACTCTTCAAGAGGGTTGCGCAATCTCAAGACATCCAGACCACGGATGTACAACAGAAACAGCATCGCCTGCTGAAGAACTTACAACCTTCCCAGAAGTCAAAGCTCGCTTTTCCCTTTGATGACGCTATACTGGAGGTTGCCAACGACATCTGGTAGACTCCGGCCACATCGCTACCAACTAATAAGCGGTCGGATAAGAAATACTTCATAACTCAGAAGGATATGGAGTTTATGTTCAAACATCCTCAGCCTAACTCCCTTGTTGTAGACGCTGCACAGCAGAGAATAAGAACGTCTCAAACCAAAAATTCCTCAAATGACAAGGAGGCTAAAAGGCTGGATATCTTGGGCAGGAAAGTATATTCCTCCTCCACTTCTGCTCTGAGGATGTGTAATTTTGCGGCACAATTGGCAAATCACGATTTCGACAACTATTCAAAACTGGTCCCTCTGTTTGAGCACTTGCCGGATTCCAAACGTCAGATTCTTAAGGCGGTGATACAAGAGGGCTATACGGTCGCCCGAACAGCCTTACAGATCGCCCTCGACACGGCTGGTGCAGCTGCTAGATCCACAGCTTCAGCCATAGTCATGCGTCGGGCGTTTTGGCTACACCAGGCCGCTGTCCCAAAGGAGTTGCAGGCCAAGGTGGAGGATTTTCCCTTTGATCGCAAGTCACTATTTGCCCAGTCAACGGATCAGGTCTTCCACTCAGGCAAGGATACACGTACAACTTTGAGGACACTGGGGATGTACACGCCCCCCTACAAACGTAGGAAATACATACCCTACAATAGGCAGAGACCATTCTCGTATGCGACACCTCGGAGCAGACCATACGATCAACAGAGGCCAAGACAACGTCCCCAAAAGTGTCGCCAACAACCGAACAAAGCGTCCGTCCAACAACAGGGCCGGCAGCAGGTTTGATGTGTTGATCGAGGGACTTCGGATCACCCCGTTAACAGAGACTCTAGGCATCACAAAAGGCGTATTCCATCATTGTCTCAGGCCTTATCACCATCGTTGGGCTCTCATATCCACCGACTGGTGGGTTTACGACGTAATCACTTCAGGATATGTCATTCCCTTCACCTCTCTTCCTCCTCCCTCCCCCCTTCCCCGTCCCTTTTCAGGGACCCCTCTCACAAGACTCTTCTCCATCAAGAGGTGTCGTGCCTTCTCACATTAGGGGCAGTGGAAAGGGTGCCAACACGCTTTTTGGGGAGAGGATTCTATTCTCGCTACTTTCTCACCCAGAAAAAATCAGGGGGTTGGAGGCCTATCCTGGACCTAAGTCGGCTCAACCGTCATCTGAGAAGGCAAAAATTCAAGATGGTTACGTTATCTTCGATCATCCCTGCTCTAGACAAAGGGGATTGGTTCGCGCCCCTCGATCTCCAGGATGCTTACTTCCATATAACGATCCACCCAGCCCACAGAAGATTCCTTCGGTTCATAGTGGGGTCCGACCACTATCAGTATCGCGTGCTACCTTTCGGACTATCGACGGCCCCACGGGTTTTCTCCAAGACCCTTGCGTTAGTGGTGGCCTACCTGCGGCGCCTCGATTTTACAATCTTCCCGTACCTGGACGATTGCCTGCTAAAGGCTTCCACACTCGACGAGGCCACGAGGGCAGTGTCGGCAACTACCACTCTGTTTGCAGCCCTAGGACTCATAATCAATGTTGAGAAATACTTCTTGACACCTACTCACGACCTGGAGTTTATCGGAGCAAGACTCGACTCCCTGACCGCGAGGGCATGCTTGCCGGTAAAAAGGTTTCAACTCATACAGGACCTGGTGAAGTTGGTATCAATTTCTCCCAAGTCCCGAATACTTACCTGTCTACAGCTATTGGGGCACATGGCGGCCACCACGTATGTGGTTCCGCATGCCAGACTCTATATGCGCAGTCTTCAGCATTGGATGTTCACCGTGTACACATCCCGGGTTCACAGTACGAACAGGTTGGTTTCTCTACCCAGCCGGGTCCGGACTTCCTTGGCATGGTGGGACAGCCCCAACAATATGCTAACAGGGGTCCCCTTTCATGCCCGCAAACCATCACTGCAAATCACCACAGATGCCTCTCTGCTCGGCTGGGACGCTCACCTTCAAGAACACCGGACACAGAGTCTCTAGACGCCCCAGGAATCGCAACATCATATAAATTTTCTCGAGAGCAGTCTTCAATGCTTGCAAACACTTTCTGCCCATCATCCGAGGATGCTCCATACAGATTCTCACCGACAACATATGCACAGTGTATTACATCAACAAACACGGGGGGTCGCGTTCCCGCTCTCTTTGCGCAGAGGCTGTGCGCCTGTGGAATTGGGCGATTCAACAAGGCATCACCATAACCGCAGAATACCTTCCTGGCAAGGACAATGTGATCGCCGATACTCTGAGCGGGCATTTCCTCTCACAACACGAGTGGGAATTACACCCCGAGGTGCTCCGCGACCTCTTCCTGTTATGGGGCTTCCCCAAGGTGGACTTGTTCGCCACTCGACACAACAGGAAATGCCCTCAATATTGCTCATGAGCGGGCATAGGCACAGACTCTCTGGGGGATGCCTTCCTCCTGGACTGGGATCGGCACCAATTGCTATATGCCTTTCCTCCTCTTCCACTCATTCCAAGAGTTCTGGAAAAGATAGCACTAGGCGGCACAACAGTAATTATGATAGCACCCTTCTGGCCCAGACAGACCTGGCTAACACAGCTGTCGAAGATGTCAGTTGCCAATCCACGACGACTACCGGAACTGTTCAATTTGCTCTCTCAGCAACACGGCACAATTCTTCACCCAGCCATCGACCGCATGCACCTCACGGCATGGCTCCTAGCTGGCTCCAGGCTTCCGAACTCTCCTGTTCTCAAGAAGTGAGGCGCGTGTTGATCAACAGTAGGTGGCATACGACGCGTAAAGCCTATCTACAAAAATGGCGTCGTTTCCATTCGTGGTGCTTGGCAAAAGATCTTGACCCTCATTCGCTGTCTATACAACAAATCCTAGATTATGTGATACTTCTAAAGACGACGGGAATGGCTATTTCTTCCCTAAGAGTACATCTGGCGGCAATCTCAGCCTTCCGTCTTTCAATTGACGGCCATTCAGTGTTCGCCTACCCTATCACCAAAAGGTTTCTGAAAGGATTAGACAATCTGTATCCGGCCCATAGGATCCCACCAGAGCCTTGGGACTTGCCTCTAGTATTGGACACTCTGACTCACTCCCCTTTTGAGCCGCTCGCAACATGTGATCTACGAATGCTCACGATGAAAACGGTGTTCCTACTTGCCATTACGTCGGCGCGTCGAGTAAGTCAATTAGCAGCTCTTTCTGCCGATCCACCGTATACGCAATTCTTCAGTCATGAGGCAGTATTGCGTGTTCAACCAGTGTTTTTGCCAAAAGTCAACTCTGCTTTCCACATAAATGAACCCATAACCCTGCCGACTTTCCACCCAAAGCCTCACTGCTCATTGGAAGACGCACGTCTACACACTCTAGGTGTCAGGCGAGCACTGGCCTTTTACCTGGACAGAACTCGAGTCTTTAGGAAGTCTCAGCGGCTTTTCCTTTCTACAGCCGAGCGCTCCAAGGGAAAGCAACTTTCTGCGCAGCGTATTTCCCGCCTGGTCGTCGCTTGCATCACACAATGTTATGCCTTGCGCAACAGATCTCTTCCAAGTGGTCTTTGTGCTCATTCCACCCAGGGCATGGTGACATCCATTGCCTATCTTCATGGAGTACCGTTGCAGGACATATGCCGTGCGGCAACCTGGTCATCTACCCTCACATTCGCTAGACACTACGCCCTCGCGAACATACTTACCTCTGATTCAAGGATAGCTCAGGCTGTCTTGTCTACAGCATGAGGACGATAGGCCCGAAGCACTCATGTAATGTTAGACCACTGCTGTGTACTCACCTCGAGTGGAGCACCCTTGGAGACACTACTCGATGAAGAAAAGAGAGTTACTCACCTTGTGCAGTAACGTCTGTTCTTCGAGATGTGTGTCCCCATGGGTGCTCCACGACCCACCCTCCTCCCTGCTTCGGCGCTTCTATTTATATATCTTTCAGATGCTTCCGGTTGGGAGGAAACTGACAAGACCGGACTGCGCTCAGATGAAAGGCGCGAAGGGGCCGTCGCGCATGCGCAGTCCAGTAGGGGCTACTGCTAATGAAAAATCCTCCGGTTTGCGGCGCTGGGACGAGCCCAGCACCTTGAGTGGAGCACCCACGGGGACACACATCTCGAAGAACAGACGTTACTGCAAAAGGTGAGTAACTCTCTTATCTTCCCTATGTCCAGATACCAGGCATCTGAATTGGGTCCATTGTTGGGTTTACAGGGCTACTACCACATAGCTCAACAACTCTCTCAGGGTATGCTTTTCACTGTTTATCACAAAGAATCAGCTTGCTCTTCTGAATCCTCTCACTTTTCCCCACGCAAAGCAGATGCAAGGAGGATGGAGGGTCCCAAAGAGGAAACCCATTCCGCAGAGACTTCAGGTCTCCCTTTTCTCCATAGACCTAGGATCCACCAACAAAATCCTATGTCTCTGATGGTCTGGTTGCTGGCCCTTTAGCCTTTTATCCAACTGAACACTGGCCATAAGTTGTGATAAACTAACATTCATATAATTCATCACATGAAATTCCTAAATTCTATACCTATTTAATGTGATTGTGTCATCTGGACTATAGAAGGAAGAGCACTCAATATTCCAGTACATGTCCTATTTTATCCAGCTGTCCAGCACCTTATAGATCCAATCAAGTATCCCCCCATCTGTTAAATCAGTGATATTAATGTGTGGTGGAAAGCAGAGATGCATAAAATTAAACTTGAGATTTTTCAAGGGAAATTGCTTTATAATAACTGTCCAGTCTAACAAGTATATACAATATTAATCATGATCATTCCACAAAAGAAGCTTGACACCTACTTTAAATTTACCTAGGAGTTGTGGGATTGAATTTTTCTTCCTTTTCTAGCTCCTTTGTTTGCACTAAAGGATTTTCAATTGTCACTGAAATGAAATATAACATTGAAAATATTAATACAGAAACATATATTTGGGCAATTTTTTATGTGGCCTAGGTTAGATAGCAAAAATTCACATAGTTATTACCAATACTTTAAAAGTGTTTTACGAGTCAAATTCACACCTGTGCAGAGGGCCACACAAGGACAATATACCATAGAATCACAGAAATGAAAGCCGCCTCTAGAGGTCATCAAGTCTAGCCCCCTGCATTCATAGCACAATCTAGCTCACCCCGATAGATGTCTAACCTGCTCTTACATATCTCCACAACCTCCCTAGGTAATTTATTCCAGTGGTTAACTATCCTGACAGGAATTTTTTCCTAACATCCAACCTAAACATCTGTGCTACAATTTAAATGAGTTGCTTCTTGTCTTATCCTCAGCAATGAAGGAGAATATTTTTTCACTCTTCTCCTTGTAACTTTTTAGATACTATTTGAAAACTGTTCTCATGACCCCTCTCAGTCTTATTTTCCAGACTCAACAAACCCAATTATTTCAATCTTCCTTTATAGCTCATGTTTTCTAGACACTGAATCATTTTTGTTGCTCTTCTGTGGACCTTCTTCAATTTGTCCACATCTTTCCTGAAATGTGGTGCCCATAACTAGAAATAATACTTCAGTTGAGGCCTAATCAGTGCAGAATAGAACGGAAGAACTACTTCTCATGTCTTGTTTACAGCATTCCTGCTAATGCATTCCAGAGTCATGTTTGCTTTTTTAGCAACAGTATCACACATTTGACTCATATTTAACTTGTGGTCCACTAAGACCCCTAGATCCTTTTCCTCAGTACTCCTTCCTAGGCAGTCATTTTCCATTTTCTTTGTGTGTAATGAATTGTTTCATCCTATGCATGTGTATATGTATGTAATGGATTGTTTCCTCCTACCATGTCTCACTTGAACCCTCAAAATATAGCTTATATAGACCTAAAGTGGTACACATCTTTGTGGAGGCTTTTTTTCATCCCATAGGCATGTCTACGCTATTGAGAAGATCATCCCTCTGGAGGTCAATCTTCTAGTGTTTGATTTAGCAAGTCTAGTGTAGACCCCCAAATCAAATGCTGAGGGCAGCCCCCGCACCCAGCATCCTGTATTCCTTATCTGTGAGGAGTAAGGTAAGCCAACAGGAGTGTAGATTCTTAGGCGGCTTGGCTTAAGGTAAGCCAAATCCAGCCATGCATTTTGCGTAGCTGGATGGCATACCTTAAGCCAACCTGCCTGGTCTAGTGTAGACCAGGCACATAGCCTAATACAAAGACCACTGAAGGCAATGGAACTCTTTCTACTGATTTCAAGAGACTTCGGCGGAGGACCTATATAATTAAATCCGCAGTCGTGGAGAGTTTTGGGGAGGAGGGGTGGATTGTGTTGTGGAGTGGGGTTGATGGGCAATTGTGTGTGATCACTTTAAAAATTAAAACTAAAATAAATATGCTGGCAAAATGCTAAATTATCCTAACACATACAATTCCCTTTTTAAAAATTATTAAGAATTGAGCACAATATGAAAATGTAGATCCATTAACTATTGGTGGGTTCTGAGTAGTAATACTGAGTGTTTATATCTGGGGCTTTGGGTGCTGTTGGCAACTGTTGTAATTTTGACTTTTTATTCTAAAAGATTTATGCCTTCACTCTCTATGCTTATATAAATGAACAATCTGTTTCCAATTAAACTGTTCTTCTAATAGTCAGATTAAAAATACAGTATAACTACAAACACTTAACACTGGTTTACAGGAAAAAATATTGAAACAGAAATATGTTAAGAGTAAACTCCAACTCACCACAGTCACCTACTCTAAAACTTTCTGAAAGTGATCTAACATACTCTTCTCTGCCCCAAGAATTTACATTTATGAAGCAGGCTGGTGAATCACGAATGGTAAAACCGAAGGTGTATCTTTCAGATCCAATGTCTATGAAGAGAGACAATGTTTTTAATGTCAGATATGCATCAAAACATATCAATTTAATCTGAGATTAGTATTATTGTACTTGACCAGCTTTTACCATAACTTTAAATAAAAATATTAAATAGGCTAGTAATATTAATAAATGCCACTAGAGGTCATGGTGTTAATGAATGGGAGCTATCTGGCAAAAATAAATACTATGGTTCTGACATATGCTGTGCAAGTCTCCCCGCACTACTTTGCCAATGCATTGATCTTCAATGTTCCCTCTAATTTTTTCCATCCATGAGCTGAATTTTGTTATGTGCATCAACGCATGTGCGGATGTACACCACCAGTAGAAACACATGCTACATGCTGTGGGTGCTCTGCTAATCAGCGGGGTGGCATCTGAATCTCTCCTGGATGGCCACTCACACGCTCAGTTTACAGGGAGCACTGCTTGTCATCCAACTTTTAATGGAATATTATATTCTGTAGCATCATGAAAGTTTTGGGGTGTAATTCGGATGATGAGCACCAAAATGTGATGGATACATCAGAGAAAGATTTAAAATCAGCCAACTATAAAAATATGTATCAGTGCAAAATGGTAAAGCAACACTAAACAGAGAATATACTGAGATAACTGCTCTTATGGTGTAACTCCTGTGGTCTATAGGTAAGAGAATATGGCCTGCAGCAACCTCTCCAGTAGTACAACTGGCATAAAGAAGTGTAGATATGACACAAAAATACTCATGGGTTGAGATTGTCACCCGTTCCAACCCCGTTACACTGCTCATATGGGCTAGAGCAGTGATGCCCCCAGAGTAGGCAATCTGGTGAAGAGGCTTAAGGCTGCCTCTGGAGGACCTGTTTGCAAACCCTTGCAAAGATGGCATGCCTGGGGACAGGAGGAATGCACCACAGGACAGGACAATAGCTCTGTAGTTTCCAGGCATTCCCCATTCCTGGGGAAGCCACCATAACTTAGTTTTACCAGTGGCCTTTTCAGCACTTTGAAGAGTCCAGGATCAGGAGAGAGCAAAGATGGGGGGGGGGGGGGGGGGGGCGAGGAAGCCAAACCAACAATTTTGCTCCCTTCTCTTTCTGGGCTGTAATTACTGTGCTGAATGTCGACTCTTATCCATGAAGCTGTCCTCTGATCATTCTGCACTGTAACATTTGTTATTAGCAAGTTTTCTATAAAAATTGTATGGTAAGGATGTAGTCAGCTAGGGGCAGGGTTCTGGATGCTGCTGGCCACCATACACAGGTGAGATTCAAGTGCCAGTGTTTACATGGGTGGTTCACCCCTCCCTGCCTTCCCCACAGGAGCCCAAACCATCCCCCCTGTGGCCCCTGTCCCCAGTGCCAGATGGCTGGGGGCTAGGCCCCAGTCCCAGTGAGCCTAAGCCAGCATCCACTGCCGCAGCAAGGTCTTGAGATTAGGAAGCTTGGGCAGCGCAGTGGCCACATTCCCAGCCCCGAGCTCCCCCTGCAATCGCTGCCCTGAGCCCCCCACTCCATCCCTCAATTACATTTCTTACAGGTCCTGTCATATCATACCACCACCAACATTGCCTATCCTAAGGTCCCTCTCCCCCAAGGGAGAGTACCTGTAAGAAATTTAAGTTATTTTCACTGCTGATGAAGACTGATGTATTCTCTCTCCCTGAATGCATTTCCTAACAAAATCTGTATCTTATCTGTTCTCTGGATAAAAAGACAACCTCACTTTTTAGTGCTGTCACTTTGGTACCTTGCAATTCCAATAAATCACATCTAATACAGTTCTCATACAATTTGTAAAAGTTATTCAGAGATATGAATCTCTGCCACTGAGATCCAAACAGCCCTATTTGCTTTGTTCATAGACCCTTAACACTTCTATGAAGACAAAGAATCAACATAAAAAACTGAGAACATTCCAGAAATGTTGCTATTACAGTGGGGCAAAAATTGGCATCATATCCTTCATAATGTGAGGTAGAGTCAGGAACAATGGATCTCAAGCGCTTCTGCTTTAGGGTTTGGGAAAACAAAACTCATGAGAGTTTGTCAAATTAATGCTGCTACTTCTGTCTCTGAAAAAATACGTTTTGTCTTTTCCATTTTTTTTAACATCAAGAAAAGTAAATATTTTGTTGGTATAGTCATATAAGCCTAACTTGCACCATATGAGAAACTGAAATATAAACAAAAGAACTCTACTTTTTCGGTCTGGAAAACCTTTGACATCTGTTTTCCCAATAACTACACCGATTATACTCTGAAAAACAAAAAATATTATAAAATACAAATATTAAACACAGATGTACATGATAAATTAAATGTCATGGACTTGTTATACTCTGATGATAATAAACATATTATTAACTAGTAACCATTTTAATACATTTATTCCACTGTGCTATATAAACTAAAGGCTTAAACATAAACATTCAGTTTTATGAGAAAAAAAGTAGTAACTAGTACAAAATGGTACAGGAGGCCCAAACATTTGACTGCATAAAAAGCTGTAGGAGGGAAAAGGTTACCTAAAAATGTCTGTAATTTTGACTTTCCATCAGAATCTCTCCCCTCACATAGGCAGGGAGAACATGTTGCTGGCACAGCATGTGGCTCTCAAAAAGGTATTGGGCTAAGATCTACTTAAATTCACAATGGAGTGAGAACCTGTGGCTTTCAGCCTTTCTGTTGTTATTATGTATCTCTGTAGCAGTTATTGAGCAGGATCCCACTGTGCTAGGTGCTGTACAAACACAAAAAATGGTCCCTGCCCTCAAAGAACTTATAATCTAAATATGAAAACAGACAAAAGATTGATACAGACAAATGGGGAGTACAAAGAAAAAATCCACATTGGTCAGCGTGATAAGCAGTGATCTCGCCATACGAGCAGCCTGACCACAATCAAGTTTTTTGTAGGCATCACAGAAAAGAAGGATTTGGAAGCAGGATAATGAGGTAGCTTAGTAGATATTTATTCAGAATGCCTCCCAAGTGTGAAGGCAAGCATGGGGGAAAAAAACCACGAAGATGGTTGTTTGAAAATGTAACAAGCGAGCAATGGAGACTAGCATTGTGGGTTGACCAGTGCAGGAGTCAGCACCTTCATAGTGAATGAGACAAGGTAGCAAATTGAATGAGGATAGCATGTAAAGGGCCTTAACAGTGAATACCATAAAGCTACAAGTTGCTTCTGCACTCTTAACATCACAACTTTAGTTCTCACTAGTTGACATACTTCCACGAGCTCTATAGGACCATTCCAAGGGATCACAGAACATGTATCATTTATATTTGATTTTAGAAAGGGCAACATCTCTGCATAGCTCTTGCATTTACATTCAAAGCTATCCTGCGACTGTGTTGTTTCAACAACAGATAAGACTATATGACCCAGCTATAGCTGATGTTTGCAAATGTAAAAAATTAGTGGTCAATATAAGTTGAATTCTGAACTAATTTACAATCGCATGCCAGCCACTTCTTTCTCTGGAGGTACACAGGTTAAATCTGGTCAGAACATGAGACCATGTTTATAATTTATTTTCAATCACTAGATGGAGCACAGTTACTGTCCTATCCTCTAGTTATTAAAAGGATTTCATTCAAAGCATATGTTTGATACAGTGCAACTTCCTCAAAGTCTTTAGAGCTCTCTTTCATACATTATCTATCAATCCACATAACATTGTTTAGTTTTTTAGGCCATGCTGGATGGTAATGGAATTAACTCGCAATACATCCCATATGTCGTTGCTGGTAATAAGGAGCTAATTTCTTGGAATATTAACAGCTGATTTAAGGTCTTCTTAAAAACTTTAAAGTATAATTTATTTCAGCCTCTACTAACAAAATAAAATTACACTACAGTAAACTAAACTAATATATATATTCATTAGTTTAACATGTTAAACATATATTGATAGATTTCTAATTCTTTTAAATGATTTGCCCATCAAAAGCTAATTAGAAAGTCAGGTTTGACTTGTAATAATTGGATGTTTCTCAGATTAAAGCAACCTGTTGCACTAAAAAAATTACAGTTTTGCATTTAAAAGAAAATATAGATTTAAATGAGCTACTGGATCAATTTATTTGTGAGTGATGGCAAATGACAAAGCCTTGAATGCCTTTAGCTTGGACAGGGAGAATGCATATGTTTTCATTATTTAAAACAGACAAAAACACAGGTCTAAATTGTCCTCTCACAGAGAAAAGGCTATGGGTATGTCTACACGGCAACACTATTTCAAAATAACTAGCACTATTCCGAAATAACTTCGTCCGTGTCTACACAGCAGGTATTTATTTCAAAATAGTGACAAAATACTGTCAAGCTGTAAAAACACAACAAATGGTCTGGTAGCACTTTATACACTAATAAAACATGTAGATGGTATCATGAGCTTTTGTGGGCACAGCCCACTTCTTCAGATGACTGGCGTTTTGAGTTTAGGATCCTAAGCTCAAAACTCTGGTCACCTGAAGAAGTGGGCTGTGCCCACGAAAGCTCATGATACCATCTACATGTTTTGTTAGTCTATAAAGTGCTACCAGAGCACTTGTTTTTTTCTGTACAGACTAACTCGGCTACCCCCTGAAGCTTCTGTCAAGATGGAGGACTTCTTAATCCAACTCCTATAACCCTCATTGTAGGAGGAGTAAGGAAAGTGGGAGGAAGAGTGCTCTATTTTGAAATAAGTGCTGTGTAGACACTCCCAAATTCAAAATAAGCTATTTCAAAATAAGATACGCAATTGACGTAGCGCAATTTGTATAGCTTATTTCCAGTTAAGCCCTGGTGTGCAGACACACCCTATGGCAACAGGGAAGGTACTTGGAAAATCCCATGTATTTTCATTTCTGTTTCTATGTTATCAGAACCTCTTTAGCATGGCTAGCCCTGCAACTATAAGTGCCACCGGGCAGATTTGAATCTGGGACCTCTGAAGCAGAATATAGGAACCTCTACCCTCTGAGCTAAAAGCCAGCTAGCTCCCAGCCCATGCTGTAGAGGTCTCTTGGTCTTAACTGTTGCTGTGGTCTAGTTACCACTTGCATTGCTCAGTAACCACACAAGGTGTGTGGGTTACACAACCATGCGATTCCCTTAGATCTGGGGAGATATCTCGATACAACACCACCGCCTCCAGTGTATCCATGCTGAAATTCAGTCTCTGTTCTCCAGGCTCCTACTGCAAGTAGCACAGAACATATGACACATACTGTCACTGGTGGCCAACTGGAGGCCATTATAGCCCACCACAGAGCAGACTGTTTCCTGCAGCAGAAGAAATGATATAGCCCAGAATATTAACATCTAAACTTGAAAGGCAAAGAATGAAAATTAAGAATATGCACTGGGATTTCCTATTCTGATAATACAAAGTCAATAAGCTAAAATACAAAGGACACTTATACAACTGTATATCATAGGCCTAATCTTGCAACCTTTAACTCTCATGAATAGTGTAGTCTTGGTTCGCACTCAAAGTGTTAACATATAAATGACAGAAAACACAGTATAAATACATACATAAGTCTAAGCAAAGATCATAGAAATAAAAAGTAGTAGTACATTTCACTGCTCAATGAGATTGTACCTCATTCCCCTTCTTTTTCCGCATAGTATATTTATGTTTTTTGAGACCGAGTCCTTATAATCTCTTAAGTGTCTAGACCATATTTTGTTTCAAATAATGAAAAATAATAATAAACCCATTGTATATATAATTTTGAAATCTTTACACTCACTGACTTCAATGAGAGTTTTGTCTGAATAAATAAATACTGCAGAGTTTGGCCCAAACTTCTGTGAGCAGAGGTTGCAGGATCAGGCCCTATGTCTATAACTTGTAGCCAAAGAATATCACACATCCATTGTGTGTTGTGACTGTGTACTGGTAATCACTCATTCAGCATTCATTTAAAATGATACAAGAGGTCTCTGATACTGCCAAATAAGGAATTGTCTAGGCAATATCTACATTTGTAGAACTCACACTATGGACAACAGTTGGAATTTTCATTTTCCTGATGTATACACAAAGAAGGTGCTGCACTACATATTTAACAATGACACTGATGTTATGAGTTTCTAAATACCGCAAAATTATGCAACTGTCATATAATTCAATATAGTTAGATACAATTTCATAAAAGAACAAAAGTACGATGTTGCTGAGACCTACAGGGCGAGCCAGATTTGGATGTAGATCTGAAAGCGCAACAAAATTCTGTGCTGAAATGGAGTATGCCATTCTTTATCTGTAATTGAAAAAACTAATTTAGATCTAAAAATCAAAACATCACTTTGAGCTATTCATACCGAGATTCTTAACAGAAGTAATTTAAAGAAATTTATTTTGACAAAGAAGTTTGATAAGCTGGGTTCCATAGGTTTTAAATGCATTTCAGGAATTGTGAACAGTTTTCTTATTGTTCATGTTGGTATATACAGACATTACTAATTTCATTTTCTAACCATATTTCCCCTCAATATTTTGGAGTTTATTTTTGTACTGAATGACTCTCTCTTAGGCCCTAAACTTGCACATATCCACCCTACTTTTCCTATATGGGTAGGCCCATTGAACTTGGGACAGCTTGCATACACAAAGTTACGCAGTTGCATAAAGTGTTTCTAGAGCTGTGGCTAGGGTTGCCAGATGGTTTAACCAAAAATACCAAACACCTCCCCCCCCCAAAAAAAAACAAAAAAAAACCACCGGGGAAAAAATTCTGCGGAGAAAAAAAAACAGGGGGAGACCAAAGTTGTTGAGGGGAAAAAAAAGGACCCCGAGAGTTATTAAGCAAAAAAAACAAAAAACAAACAAACAAACAAAAAAATAGCATGGCCCCTTTAAGACATGCCATTGAGGCTTTTTTTGGCTTTAACAGGCTGCCAGCAGCCATCTTGTTTTCCTTCCCGAGCCAGAAGACAGCTCCCTTGAGGAGCCAGGTGTGGGGAGGGGGGGGGGGTTGCTGAGTGTGTGTAGAGTTGCCAGGTGTCCAGTATTTTTGCCTCCTGGCAGGGAAGAAAATCAGAAAATATCGGACATTTTAGGTGTCCAGTATTTTCTGAAATTTTTTTTACCGGACAGGAGGCAAAAATACTGGACTGTATGGGTCAATGCCGGACACCTGGCAACCCTAATCACGGCCTTAATTTTAATTTATAAATAAAAACATAATATTGAAAAAAAATAATAGCCCTGTTTTCTCATACTTATTCTTCAGCAGCATGTCTATGTCTGGTGCTATGAAAAATAGTTTCTAAGAGATGTTTCGTGCCAGAACACACTCTTTTCTCACCTTCAATTTGCTTATTTGCTAGACTTTTCTCATTATATTCAAGATGCAAATTTTGATTGTAAAGGGCCCCTTCCTGTGAAATACTGAGTACCCAAGACTCCCACTTATGTCAGTGTTGGGCCATAAATGCTTTGTTAGTCTTCCTAAATGCCTTTTGTAATTTCAGTGTTTCAGTTCTACGGCTGCTCCCTGAAACATTTATTGATACTCTGCAATGAGGTATCAGATTCTCCCTTTTATAAAAGGTGCCATCAAGATGTCTAATACATAATAAGACTAGGGATGTAAACCAGTAGTCGAGTGTATGATTAACCAATAAGCCTAGGCTTATTGGAAAATCTTCTTGACTATTCGCATTTCCCCCCACCTCGCTGCCTCTGTATCAGAGACAGCGAAAGGGACAGAGCAGGAACTGGTCCCGAAGGGAGCTGGCTTAAAAGCCGGTTCCCCCCAGCACCAGGTCTGCGGTGCTGCCTGCCCCCTAACCCCCCAGTGTTGCCTCTATCAGAGGCAGCAGTGCGGGGGGGGGGGGGGCGCAAGGGAGCAGGTTCTGCCCGCGGTGGGCCCAGGCTTGCCATGGAGAGAGGCTACCTGGGGGGAACCTGGACCCCTCCCCCATCGAGAGGTGCTGTTGCTACCCGCATTGGTGCCACTTTTTCAGAGGTAGCAGTGTGGGGTGGCAGGCAGCCGGTCTGCGCAGGGAAGCTGGTTTTTAAACTGGCTCCCCTCACAGACTGGCTCCCACCTGGCAACCTGTGGTGCTGCCGCCTCTGATGCTGGGTGCTGGCCACAACCCCAGGGACTACTGAATAGTTGAATAACTAATAGGAATTAATGCGGTTACTCGCCAATTTAACTAACTGATATCTAACATCCCTAAATAAGACATATCATAAGTAAAAATAATTGAATAACTGTCAGCCTTTGTCAGAAGACCGACCTGTAAAGACCGAAGACATCTTTCTTCCAACTCACAACACATGATACGTTGTAAGAGTTTGTAGTTGTTTTATTCTGCACCAACACCCTTATATCTTTTGTTATCATTTAAAATCTCTCACTTTCCTTTCTTCAAATATTATATATTTATATAATATATAAATAGCTTTGATAGCTCATATGAGTTTATAAAAACATTTTGTTTGCTAATAAAGGTAAGACGGGCTGCAGAGGGAATTTTGCCTATTCTTTCGTGGAAGGCCTTTTTCATAATCTAATTAATCTTACTTTCAGGATGTCAGACACTAGACTCTTGCTTTTGTTAATTATAGAACATTAGTTAAGACTTCCAGAGCTCCTTGAAATGAGCAGTCAGTTTTTGTCTCCAAAAGGAAATAAAATTTCCCAAGGCAACTACTAAATATCATCATGACATAACATGAAAATGAACATGAAAAATAGCAGAGGGAGATAAATACTTCCTATGTAGAAGTTGGAAACATCCAGCACACATTTAAGGAATTTTAGGATTCTCAGATTATGGTTTAAAGAATTTTCAAGATCTTAATTTTCTGATTATGATTTCTTATGAGAATCACAACAGAAACCTATAGTGATTCCAGCTATCTCCAGAGTCTCTATATACAGTATTCTCAAAAATTACTATAGGAGACTCTAGTTTAGTAAGAGCAGGGTCAGTGCTAAAAGATTTCACAACTACCGTATTTTCCGGAGTATAAGGCGACTGGGCGTATAAGACGACCCCCTAATTTTCTAGTTAAAAGATAGGTTTTCGTCTTATACTCGCCGTATAAGACTACCACCCCCCCCTTAAGAGGCCAACCGGCAGCGCCCCAGCGCCCCTCCGCCTCCCGGCTTTGTTCCCGGTGTCCCTGGTCTGCTGGAGATGGTCCCCAGCAGACCAGGGGCACCGGGAGCAAAGCCGAAGCGGCAGCGGGGTGCCGCGCATCTGAGGCTTTGCTCTGGCAAAGCCTCAGAGGTGCGGGACCCCGCCACGGCTGCAGCTTTGCTCCCGGTGTCCCTGGTCTGCTGGAGACGGTCCCCAGCAGACCAGAGGCACCGGGAGCAAAGCCGCAGCAGCGGCGGGGTCCCACGCCTCTGAGGCTTTGCTCTGACAAAGGCGCGCCTGGGCTGCCCCGCTGCCCAAGCCCCTCCGTGGCTTTGCGAAGCCTCGGGGGAAGCCGGCAGCAGGGCATCCCAGGCGCACCTTGGCTGCCCTGCTGCCGGAGCCCCTCCGCAGCTTTGCTCCGCGTCTTCCTGGTCTGCAGACCAGGGAGACGCGGAGCAGCTTTTCTCGCCCCGGAGTACACGGGCGGCGGGACCGCAAGGTCCTACCGTCTGTGTCCTCCAGGGCAAGAAAAGCCCCGGCGTATAAGACGACCTCCGATTTTTGGGGGATGTTTTTTAGCATAAAAAGTCGTCTTATACACCGGAAAATACGGTATGTGGTTTACAATCACATCTTTCTTCAAACACCAGAACATCTTACTTATACTTTCTTACCTTTTTAGTGACTCATCAAAAGGTAGAACTTTTCATATGTTGATCCTATAAAATAAAGTTTTATAAAAATAAAAATAAATCAGTGCTTAGATATTGCAATGATTTGACAAAGATGTACAGAAATAAATATACAGAAAAAAGATTAAAAAAAATAATTCTTACAAAATATCCACTCCTCTCTCACAGAATTTTACATCCCAAATTATCTCAGGCAAGTCTCTAATTCCACTGAAATAGAAGTTTATATTTAACATAATTATCTACCACTTGGAGCTTTTGATGTACTGAAAGATTAATGTCACCAACTACCAAATCTATAATACAGCACTGTAAGTAATATTCAAATTGGCTGCCCTATGATGTGTATACCCATGAGGCTACTGCAGAAGTCCAGGAAAAGTAAATTAATGGTACTTCTCATCCTTAAGGTTTCCCTTTTCCTCTTTGACATACATACAGCAATTCTATTGGATCTCGTTTTTTAAAAAGATGGATCATAAATTCATCAGATTATCCTAACACAACATCCATTTATTCCACCATCTTGTATTCCATAGATATATAAACCATAAACTAACAGACTACTTTATAATAAACTTGGCTTGACAATTACAATTGAATCAAAACTTGTAATCTCCCATTGTATGTTGGGGTTTTTTTTTTTTTTAATTATTACTTTGGGACAGTTTCTTGGCCATTTTAAATAAGGCATTCCTAGATCCCATAACAATATCCTGGAAATTCTCTTCTGTTTATAAACTTTAGTCTATAAACCATGATTAAGTGAGTATCACAATATCCTGAATACTAGGACTAACAACTAACTAACAACATATTATTTAACACAAGCAGTAAATGCTCATCTACATGAAACGAGATTCCTTCAGAGTGACTTCACAAATCATACAGCTTACAAAAAGAAGTCAAGGGGAATTGAAGGTACTCAGGAACTGCTCATCTCCTTCCAGGATCAAGCCATTACTGAAGAGGGAGTAAAGGACATTTTTCCAAACAGGATGATATAGTTATACTGGAAAAACTAAGCAGAAATCTTTGGTGGGTCAGAATATCAACCTATCTCATTAAGGCATTTTATACCACACTATTCTATACATATGTTTATAAAGTGGCATTCGCGTCTCATTAGCCATAAGTTGTCCTTTACATATTTTATTATATTGATATAACTTTGCTGCAATATGGGAGTGGGTTGTTTTGTTTGGTTGTTGCACTTGTTAGAGCAGTTAAGACACTGCAGTCTTGGCATGACTGCTATATGGTTCTGATCCTACACTGTTCCAGATAGGTTGCAGAAGGATAGCCGTGTTAGTCTGTATCTTAAAAAAAACAAAAACAATAAAAAACAAGAAGTCCAGTGGCACCTTAGAGACTAACAGCCCTAGTTTCTAAGGCGCCAAGGGACTTTTTTTGTTGTTGTTCCAGATAGGTGATGAGCATGGCATAAGAACCTAACTATCTGAGCTCCTTCCAGTAGCATGTTAACAAAGCAACATGACTACATGTTGTTTGTCCTCTCATTTTCTTCCATGACGGAGAAGCGATTGTAACTTGTTTCAGTTGTGTTTTAAATTTGTTTAGTTGTTTTTGTGTATATATAAAAATAGCCTGCATGCCACCCTTACTCAAACCCAGGTGCCAATGAAGTCAATGGGGACTTTGCAGGAACCTGGGGAGGTAAGTGATTATTGTTAGAATCCTGCAAATACATGGACCATTATTGCAGCTTGGATGCAAATACAAATTTTGTATCCCCGCAGGGATCTCATTTTTGTCACTCATCCAACACTTCACAGACACCACCAGGACTTCACAGACACCACTCTCTGGCATAGAGGACTTGCTCAGCTGGTCCCAACACAACAGGAAGCTCCGTCTACAAATTCACACTATCTTGCACTGGCTACTCTTGGGTGGGGAGAGGGTACCAGAGCAGGGTTGGGCAAGATGCAGTCTGAGGTGGCGGATCTGCCCCACCTAACACTTTGATCTGGCTCACAGATTACATCTGGCCACTTTCTATTCATATCCTACTGCCTATGATCCCGAATTTCCAGGCAGTGACTCAGGCAGAAGGATCCTATTTAAATGGCTCCCCGGAGGGGCCGGAGCCCTTTAAATAGCCCCAGCAACCCCAGGCGGCTGCCAGGCAACACAGTAACAGCGGAAACAGGAGCCCTTTGCCCTGTTTTTAATTCAAAGCCTCCCCCCCCCCAACAACTCTGGGGGGGAGGCTAATCCCCAGACCCCAGCCTTCTGCTTCGGGCCCCACCCCTTTCTGGGGGTGGAGCCCGCCAGCAACCACTTACCAAAATTCATTGTGCCCCCCCTCCCCTGGTGAAACCCCCCTCCCCCCCCACACACACCAAAGGGCTGGACCAGCAGAAGGGAACATGGGGGGGAACAATGGGGTGAAACAAGGCAACCCCAGGGTGAGGTGAGGGGGTCCCCGAGGCACCAGTTGCATTCACTGGGCCCCCCCCCCACAGGCTGGGATCCTGGGGGGGGGGCTGAGGTAAAGAATCCCCCCCAGGGCCGGAGGGACCAGGCCTCAGGGAGGTGGGGCCCCAGGGGCTGAGAAATGGAGGGTCTGTGGGAGTGGGGGGCAGGGGGCGGGGCCCCAGAACTGGGGCTCCCCAAGTCTCCCCCCGCGGGGAGGGGCCCTGGAGGGTTACAGAGGGAAGGGAGGAAAATCTCCACGAGCCTGGGGGTCCCGGGGGGGGGAGGGAGCCCGCTCGGCGCCCCTCACCCGCCGCCTCACGCCCCTTTCCCTCGCGCGCCGCAGCCTGGGCGGGAGGGAAAAAAAGGCGCCAACCTGCAGCGCGCGTGCGCAGCCTCCACGTTCGCTGGAGGGGGCGCCAGTCTGCAGCGCGCATGCGCGGCCTCCACCACCTCCCGAGCGCTGCCGCGGACAAGTCGTCACCCGGGAGCTGGCTGCGGCGGCACGTGACTGCGTCTCCCAAGCCCAGAGCCACGTGCAAGCGCAGGTGCGAGGCGGGGCCTGGCTCTAAGCACGTGCCCCGGGCTTGGCCCCAGGGGCGGAGTGCGGCGCGTGCTACATCCCCCTGTGGCGGGAATACGCCTGTGCTCATCCCTCAGCACGTGCTTCATGCTTTGCAGAAGCGCGATTCGTGCGTGGGTGACAAGCCAGAAGTTATCTGCTCATAGCATCCTAGGGCTGGAAGAGAGCTCGGGAGGAGCCCAACCCCCAAGCCCAAAGCAAAAAAAAAAAAAACCTAATACTGGAAAAAAAATTTGTCCCAGGAGATTGCATGCGTCCTGTTCAAAAGGAGCGAGTCTCACTTTCCTCCAGAAAGATCATTTGTTTTCCCTAAGCAAATATGCCCGCTCTTTCTTGGAGTTATTTTTAACAAGTATTTGCATACCATTATAGCTGCACTTTACATTTGCTGCAGGCAGATTGTTCTGTCACCTCCCAAAAGCCCTTTCTTCATGGGGCCAGGATTTTTTCTGGCGGTATTGTAGCTTAAGTATAAAAGGCAATAATATTGTCTTCGGCTATAATAAAATTATGCCTATAAATGACTTCTACAAAAGCAAATTATCAACATATTAAGGAATATAATTCATGTTTTTGTCAGCAGCTTGTTTTGGTGTGTTTTTCATTTAAATAAATGAATATTTGAATAAAGCTACATTTCAGGGTATGCTAGCACAGTCAGTCTCAACACATCACCATGCCTACTTGTTCCATGAAAATCATCCTGCTTCACTGCACATTACATTTGTTTCCGGAGATCAGCTTTACAGAGAGGGACCATACTGTCTCCATAATGAAGTCAACATTTCTGATGTGCAAAGAAATGGTTTCTGCTTTTTCTGGCAACAATGCTGTGAAATAGTTTTTTTCTTCTTAACAATAGCATTGACTTGTCAATACAGCCTGGATGAATATGAACAGAAAAAAGGGTAACACATGTCTGGTTCTTGCCACTTGATAAAGAAGTCAAGGTTGACTGAGCAAAGGTCAGAGCTGAAATAATTTGCATGTATGGCGAGAGAAATGATACCAGATTGCATCTGTCAGGTCTTCTGAAAATGCCAGGTGTCAAACCGTCAACAAAACATAGTGACCATATCATTGGTACAAGTAATATTATTTAAAAGACCATCGAAAAAAGAACATGAGTCAATACTACTTCACAGGCTATAAAAGGAACAACTGTAGGTGAATAGGGCCCTTTTTTCAAATTGTATTACTGACAAACCCAAATAAATAGTATAGATCCAAAACAGGCATGCCTTACTGAGACTAGGGATGTAATAGTGTAGATGATTAACCGTTAGGCAAAAATGTATAGGTTAATGCTATAGACTACACACATTCTCTCCCCCACACCTCCAGTAAATTTTTTAGCAGGCTGGCCAGCAGCCCAGCTCAGTCCTGGCTTGCACCAAGTCCAGGACCTACCACTGCAGCAGCTCTTCATTTCAAGTATATTAGGAGCCAGCCAGGGACACAGCTTGGTTCTGTTCCAGTTTGCGCTGGGTCCAGGAGTTCAGACCCCCACACTGGACAGGGGCTGCTGCCACGCTGTCTCTGTATCTGTCCACAAGGGGAGCTGGTTTTTAAACTGGCTCCCCGCGCAGACCAGCTCCCACCTGGCACCCCGCAGCAGCGCAGAGTGGCAGGAGGCTCCTCGGGAGTGGGGCCAGAGCGCAGTGGCTGCTGGCCCTGCCCCTGGGGACTATAGAATAGTCGAGTAACCAATCAGAATTCATGAGGTTAATCGACTATTCAGTTGACCGATATTTAACATCCTTGACTCAGACAAGAAGTCCTAGGGGGCTAGTGTAGACGTACCCTTACTGAACAATGTACACGCTGTACCTGGAAAGCTTTTTAGGAACTATTGTTCCTGCAGTTGGAACACTTGCTTCCCTCAGAATCTGAGACAGTGAGGAAAGAGTCCATCCAATTTTTCTGTTAGAGGTGGACTGACTTGGGTATTTGACCAAAAAATATTCCATAATTGTGAAGTATGTGGCTTCCCACCTCTGCCCTTTATAATTTAACATTAAAAAAGTTGCGTATGGTTCCCCACTCCTAGCTTTAAATTTTTTTGAAATTGATCTAGAGTGCACTTGATTCCATAACAAAATATTTTCTATAGAAGCCACTGAGGTTGTTTCTGCACCCTGATTATATAGGTCCCATAAGCGCCGAAGAGAGCTCCAAACTAAAGCCACAACATTAAAGTCTCTCTGAAGTCACACAGTTAAGTGCTTTCCTTAATCAAGACACTATGCAGAATGTAGGGTTGCCAGGTGTCCATTTTTGATCCAGATAGTCAAGTATTTGAGCTTTCTGTTCGGGAAACAAATTGAGAAAATATCAAAGAAAAAATATAAATGTCTGGTATTTTCTAAATAAGATGCAATGTAGATTGTGATGTAATGTCAAGTGTGTCCGGTATTTTTGTTGAAACCATCTGGCAACCCTAACAGAATGTATCATCTCACATTTTTCACAAATATGAATTCTCATTCAGACTAGCCCAGATCTGTTTCTAATAACATCATGCCACACAGAGAGCTGTAATGGGAATCAAACTCAGCCCGGATACTTACCCACAATGCAAAATATGAAATAACGCAATCCCTGATTTCCACAATGACGTAGGATACAAACTGTAAACCTCACAATAACATCCTGAATTTTGTACGCTCTTGATTGAAGGGTATACTCCAATTTGTTAGCCTGACACACCCACGAGAATCCTCAAAAGGAATGAGCCACAAGAAAAACTTCCATGTGAAGGCCTAAAGTATATATCCTCGGGAAATGTGTTTTATTTAAACTGCACTTAAATGCTTCCTTCCTGAAGTTAGAAGAATAATTTTGTGGGATTAGAGATGAGCCAGTTCCAATGCTCCTTTCCTCCCCTGAAATCCAAATACCAACAATTTGGGGGAAAGTCTATATCTAGTCCAAACTTCACAGCCAGCGTCTCAGTCTGAACCAGAAACACTCTCCAAAATTGGGAAAGTTCAGATCCCAAAATGCCCAGTTTTGTATTTCGGACCTGTCCATGTAGGACATACCGGAATCACAGATTTGTTTGCTACATTTAAATCCACTAATTGTTACTTCCCCAGGAGAGTGAAAAGAATATGATAGCTGGATCACATTGGGAATGGATGAAAAAAAAACCAGAAAAACATATGACTACAAAAGGGTCCAGTTATTGTTACTGGGCCAAACCCTGACTTTTTTGTAGCTCAATCAGATAGTCCCAGATCTTCAAAGGTGTTTAGGTACTCAGTGAGTGTTAGCCCCCTTTAAGGATATGGGCCTCATTCTTACTCAGGTAAAGATCCATTCATGTCTATAAGAATTTGCCTGGTAAGGATTTCAGCCTTTGGTCCATTGAGTTTTATATTTTCTTTGGTATTCTTCCGATGAGTCTTTCATGCTGTGGTATGCTGGATTCCCCCTTCCCCCACACACTAGTTTAAAGAGACCATGATTCAGTTCTGTATCTGGTATAAATCAGCCTGACTCCAATGAAGTCTATGGAGCTACTGTAGTTTACACCAACTGAGAACTAAACCCAGGATTTTTAATCTCATTGTCCGGGATATCCAAATTATGGACAAATGCACTGTAGGATGCTTTGCTCTGTAGTAAAAATTCTCTGGCTCTTCATTTTCTTTGGTAGCCCTCACGACCCAATGCATGTCATATTTAACAACTGAATTAAAATTTATGTGTTTAGACTTAATTTGTATTGATTCAAATGCCACACTCTCGGGTTTCCACAGACATGGGAGAACGGAGTAGACCATTTTGTCCATTTATGATACGGATAAAAATTAAAAAAGAATCAATAAAATTCACTTCTAGGTCATAAAACTTCTTTTAGTCCTGATCAGTAATTTTATGACCTCCAGGTCACAGCTATTGAAATCTTTAGCATAGCATGGCAAAATCTAGGAGTCAACTCCATACTACAGGATCTTTCAGTCCTTCAATTAAACAACTGAAAATGGATACCACCTGTGCTCTCCTATTTATTATGTCAATAAAGTCCATTATAATTATACTGTGCTGATGACAAATGGCATGCCAGAGAAATGACGGCCTGTTTTTTTAGAAAACCATTTTATGCAACATGAACTGCTGATCTAACTTTTTTTCAAACACTTGAAGACTGATAAACACAAAGAGGGACTAACCATGTGGCTACTTTTTTCATTAACATTTCGCCAAACTGAATAGAGATTTCATGTACCCATAGGACTCCACTCGCACTAGAAGGAATCAGACATAGGAAATCTGAAACATTAAAATGCTAGAGATTATGAGACTGTTTCTTATGTAAATTACACTGATATAAATCACCAGTAACTCCACTGGTCCCATCCAACCACTGTAAAACGAGTGCCAGCAAGATTAAAATCAGGCCTTATATTTATTGTCTAGGCTGTTAAAAGATTATTATTATTGGATTTCACGTGAATTCTAGTTAAAAATAACTTGTGAGAGTGCTTACTTAATGGGACATAAGCGTGGGTAGCTGATGAACCATCAGCTAGAAGAGGCAAGGCCCAAGCCCGCCCTGCCCAAAGACCCACCCTCTTCCTCCACGGGAGCCAGAGCCCAAGTGCCCCCTCTCCATCATGGCTGACAGCTCACCCCAACCCTGGAGCATTGGGCAGGTGATATATAGGCCCCCCCCATAGACAAGGTGGGCAGCCTCATAATAAATGGTAAATTTTCAGAATGGAGAGGGGTGACTAGTGGTGTCCTCCAAGGGTCAGTCCTGGGACCAATCCTGTCCAACTTATTCATAAATGATCTGGAGAAAGGGGTAAGCAGTGAGGGGGTAAAGTTTGTGAATGATACCAAACTGTTTAAGATAGTCAAGACAGAAGCAGATTGTGAAGAACTTCAAAAAGAGCTCACCAAACTGAGTGATTGGGCAACAAAATGGCAAATGAAATTTAATGTGGATAAGTGTAAAGTAATGCACGTTGGAAAAAATAACCCCAACTATACGTACAGTATGATGGGAGCTAATTTGGCTACGACAAATCAGGAAAGAGATCTCGGAGTTATCATGGATAGTTCTCTGAAAATTTCCTCGCAGTGTGCAGCGGCGGTCAAAAAGGGAAATAGGATGCTAGGAATTATTAATAAAGGGATAGAAAATAAGACACAGAATATCTTACTGCCCCTGTATAAAACTATGGTACGCCCACATCTTGAATACTGTGTACAGATGTGGTCTCCTCACCTCAAAAAAGATATTTTGGCCTTGGAAAGGGTTCAGAAAAGGGCAACTAAAATGATGAGGGGTTTGGAACGGGTCCCATATGAGGAGAGGTTAAAACGACTGGGACTTTTCAGTTTAGAAAAGAGGAGACTGAGGGGGGATATGATAGAGGTATATAAAATCATGAGTGGTGTGGAGAGGGTAAATAAAGAAAAGTTATTTATTAGTTCCCATAATAGAAGAACTAGAGGACACCAAATGAAATTAATGGGTAGCAGGTTAAAACTAATAAAAGAAAGTTCTTCTTCACACCGCGCGTAGTCAACCTGTGGAACTCCCTGCCAGAGGAGGCTGTGAAGGCTAGGACTATAACAGAGTTTATAGAGAAGCTAGATAATTTCATGGCGGTTAGGTCCATAGAAGGCTATTAGCCAGGGGATAGAAATGGTGTTCCTGGCCTCTGTCAGAGGCTGGAGAAGAATGGCAGGAGACAAATCGCTTGATCATTGTCTCCGGTCCACCCTCTCTGGGGCACCTTGTGCTGGTCACTGTTGGCAGACAGGCTACTGGGCTAGATGGACCTTTGGTCTGACCCAGTATGGCCGTTCTTATGTTCTCAGTGCCCCCAGCCTTCCACCCTCCCAGTGATGGGCTACCCAGCGCTGGACAGCCCTAGCCACCTCAAATCTCAGTCATCCTAGCCCCATCCCCAGCACACTTCCCTGAAGAGGAACAGCCTGCCCGTGCTCGGGCCTAGGTGTCCAACCAGCTCTGAAGCAAACTAGCCACACCAAATAGCTAGCAGCTAATGCGGTGAGACACCATGGGCCTAGGGGGAAGGGCAAACAGCAGGGAGCTCAGGGAAGAGCAGGGGTGGGGTCCCACCAAGCCATTTGAGGAGTTGCAGCCTTCTCCTGCCTTTGTGGCACCCGCGGGTGGACACAAGCACACCTTTAAAGTACGTCCTTAAATGCCTCTGAATGAGAACCTTAGTGCTGCCTGTGTTCCCAGTTCCTTGAGGTTCTCTCTCGTTGGAATTGCTCTCTCTCATTCACGCACAAACGTTAGATGAAATCTGACTCTGACTTCGCTCCTTCCTTCCCCGTTAGGGCAGCAAGTCACGGTTGGATCCAAAGAGAGGGAAATAGGGGGCCGTCGTGCGCCGTATCTCTGTGTGACTGGAGCTGGTGTGCCATGTTGCATGAGCAGGTGACTTGTCCTGTGGATTACTTCCATTTCCCCGCTCTTCTCTGCAGCGGGCCAAGGTACTTGCATTTTGAAAAGACCACAATGGACTTTCCAGTCACACTTACTGTCAAAACGAAGTTACCAGGAGGACATTAAAGAAGCAAATCACAACGACAGTGTCGTGCCCAACAGGTTAGCGTAGCAGCAGGGGTGGCTGACGGATTTCACCGGGCCTTGTGCCGGAGAGCCGACAGTGTTGCCGGGCCCAGCGCTCCGGTGGCAAAAGGGGCCGGGGCTTCTTTGCCCCTTCCTGTCTGGAGGCCTGGGCCTAAGCAAGGTGGGGGCCAGCTCCAGGCCCCTGGAAGGTCTGGGGCCTCAGGCAAAAAGGCCAAGGCTGGGGGGCCCAGCTAACTTTTCCCAGCCAGCCCTTCAGTGCCACGTGGCACACACTGCCTGGGGCTCCGTCCGCAGCTGTGGCCGCTGTAGTGGCAGTGGCCGGGAGCCCCAGACCCTCTTAAGTCACTGGGCCCCCTTTCCGCCCCATCACCGGGCCTGCACGTCAGTGCCAAGATCACGTTCGCTAACTCTGCCAAGCACAACTGAGTCCCGCTCCGCGACTGGGGAGCCGAGGTGCGACAGGAATCGTCTCTCTATGCGTTAAAAAAAGTTTTCCCTGCGGCACGACAGAGTGACGTCATCACGCCACTGTGTCCCGCCAGCCTCCTCTCTCTCTCCCATCCCCTCTCCCCCAGCTCGCGCCCGACCTCGCGGCTTCCCCTCGCCACTTGGAATTGTTATTTTAAACCAAGCCTCTGCTCCCCATCCTCCACCCCCACCCCACAGGGCTTTCTACGCCAGGAAGCATGGCACAGGCACCGGCAGACCCCACATGGCAGCTGTGACAGCCGAGGGGCGGTGGGGGAGGGTACAGTGCTCAGGACAGCAGCCCGGGGACAGGCGCTAGGAGGGGCGCCCAGCCGGGCTTGTGCGCCAGCAGCAGGCTCTTGGGGCTCCTCACCGCGAGGCTCTTGGGGAGCTGGAACGCAGTGCCCGACTGCCCGGACTCCAGCTGCCCCCACGGAGACTCTACCTTCCCCAGTAGCTGCACTTACCTCCGAACCACCCGGGGAGCTGCCGCACCAGCGGGCAGCCCTGGGCTCTGTGGGCAGGGCTAGAGCGGTGAGCAGCGCACGGGGGAGAGGGCGGGTCAGCGGTCCCCCACGCTGCTGCTTTCCCCGCCTTAGCAGGCTGCAGTGCCCCAGAGCACCGCGTGCACAGTAGGGATGTAAGGAACTAGTCGACTAGCCGATAAGCAAAAGCAAAAGCTGATCGGACTAGTCCCTCGACTAGTCGCTTTCTGTCCTGCTTGCTGCCTCTATGAGAGGCAGCAGAGTGGAGGGGAGCAGGAGCCGGTGCTGGGGGGAGCTGGCTTAAAAGCCGGTTCCTCCCAGCACTGTCTGTACAAGGGCACAGGGGGGTAGCAAGGACTGGGCACAAGCCGAGCATCAGCTGATTCCCAGCTTGCGCTGGGTTCTGCCAGCTCTTAATGCATTTAAAAGGCAGAGCGACAGTGGGGTTAGCTCCTGGAGCTGGGAGCTAACCCTGCTGCAGCTCCCCCGCTTATTGATGAATCGACTAGTCGATGGAAAATCCATTGACGAGTCTATTAGTTGATTAAACTAAACGTAGCATCCTTAGTGCACATGGCACTACCTGCACCCCACGTGGGGCGAGCAGGCACCCCTGCACCTCCCCAGCTGCCAGGGTTCGAGCCAGGCCTGGTGAATGCCGCAGCTGGGGTGGGGGGTTTAGGGTTGGTTCGGAGAGAGAGAGAAGGGGCCTAGGCTGGCACAATGGGGAAGGGAGAAGGGGCCCCAGCTGGTGGGAGAGGGGAGAAGGGGCTCCAGCTGGTGGGAGAGAGGAGAAGGGGCTCCGGCTGGTATGGCTGCAGCCCAGCGCTCCCCAGTAGCCAGGACAAGGGGAGAGCCAGGGTTACCAGCCCCCTTGAAAGAGGGGTTGGCGAGCGCAGAAAGCAGGGGGCACAGCCTCCTAGTAATCATCATAAAAATGAGCACTCCAACTTGAAAATATTCAGCCCGTTCACAGGGGCTCAAACAGATTCTCAAAAGATTCTCAAGGATTTTTATACCAGTTGTCAGAACCTGCAAAAAGATGTAGCTCTCTCAAGGACAATACCTCCTAGCTCTTCCCATCAGGGTACCTCAGAGCACTTTACAAAGGAGGTCTGTAGTCGATCGACGATGAAACAGTGACACAGAACTAAGGGGAAGGAGCTTGGCTAAGATCACCTGGCAGAGGTAGGAACAGAACCCAGGTCGCCTAGGCCAGAGGGCTACACTTCAGACCATACTGCCCCTTTGAATCAGGGTGCATCCTGGGATCTGCACTTTTCAGTTTTAGGGCCCAGTTCTTGCACGGGATTGAGCAACTGCACCCTTTATTGACTTCTTCGGCGCTCAGGACTGAGCCGTTAATTAGGAAAGAGACTTTCTACCTATGACAGAGCAGGCCATGGGCCCCGCTCTACCTTGATAAATGCATCGGTCTGGTCACGCACTCCACAGACCATCGCATCGATTCACTGAGCAATCGGTTCTATCACAGTTAACGTTGCATGCCTGCGGGGAGCGTGAATCTGGAACGCCTCCCTTCTGTGGACATGTAAGGCATGTATTTTTAGCTTTAAAAGGCTCAGAGCCATCGTGCACCACAATATCTGCGCCATAAACTGTCTGCCGCCCGCTGCGTTTATTGAGTGGACTCATCTACTGTGTGTACATGCTGCAGCCCATAAGAATGTGTCAAATGAAAAGGGCAGCCCTGTAATTGACCTGATGGAATGCCCTATATGCAGCAGGTTATTAAAGGTAGTCCCTGTTCTTTGCCTTCGGTGGATACCTGCACTGGCTGGGAACCAGGAGCGCTGACTGCATGCTGATGACATTTTTTATAGAAGCAATACAGGAGCTGATGCAGCAAAACAGCTGGTTGGGGCCTGAAAGGATATTTGCTCAAAACCCGCTCGCCATCACCGCAGGACGCCCCATCCCCCACAGCCCTACTCACGGAAGTAGCCCTGGCATTGATTTCAGTGGGGCTGCCTGCGTGCGGGAGGGCTCGTAGCATCAGGCGGGGACTGCTGCTCCTTTCCTAGTGGACGTGTTGGGAGTCGGAACCGAGGAACGTTCCAGCTGGAAGCAGAAATTGGTACGCGTCTGGTGTCTTCTTTGATGCAGCCTTGTTTATTTACAAGGACTGCATCTAATCCTGGCTCTCGCCAGAAGAAACCAAGCCCAGCTTACGCAGGCCCATGCACAGGGTGGTGCGAGGGGTGAAAACACCCTGCCCCCAACTGTTCCCCAAGTAGTATGCTCCGGTTGGCTGGGGCGGATTCCCTGCCCCCCCAAGGAGCGAGCCAGGCGCAGGGCTGAACCTCGTTTCTGAGGAAATCAGCCCTAGCCTTCCCCCGGCCAGGAGAGCACACTTACTTGGAGGACCATTGGGGCGGGGGTACATTCGCACCCTTGTGGTCTACATTTACAAAAAAAGAACCCCCCACAGAAATTCTTGCATACGAGCCTGTTACAGCTCTCCAGCCTCACCACAATCAAATCTTTTGCCAACACCAAAATCAAAACCTGGCCCACGAAAGCTCATCATCTAATAAACCATCTTGTTAGTCTTTAAAGTGCTACATTGTCCTGCATTTTGCTTCAACTACCCCAGACTAACACGGCTACATTTCTTTCTCTCCCAGTGTCTCCTGAGCTGCCCTGTACTCACACGCTCACTACTTGGCTTTCTCGCATCTCCCTCTCTCTCTTCTTGCTAGTTCTCAGCTTCTCTGTATTTTTCTCTACACACACAACACAACGCTTGGCCTAAGGATCCTGTGCAGATTCACACACACCTTTTGTCTTCGGTGCGGGTTTATGCTCACAGTTATGTTGACTGACGGATGAATTGCCATCGCTTGATCTCACCCCATAACAAGGTGTCGTCCAGCTCGTAACATTACTCTGAGTAGCTTTACAATTTCCTGAAGCCCAAGAAGAATGCGTGTATGCATGCTCATTTGCCACCGTAAAATGAAATTGAACCATGGTGGTCTTTGGTCAAAAAGTCATTTATGTGACTATGGCACCTACCTTTGACTACTATGCTCCAGCACAAAGCCTTCTTGAGTTGCTAAGACAGGGTATGTCTACACTACCACCCTAGTTCGAACTCGGGTGGTAATGTAGTCAACCGGAGTTGCAAATGAAGCCCGGGATTTGAATTTCCCGGGCTTCATTTGCATGTTGCCGGGCGCCGCCATTTTTAAATGTCCGCTAGTTCGGATTCCGTGCCCGCGGCTACACGCGGCACAAACTAGGTCGTTTGGATTAGGCTTCCTATTCCGAACTACCGTTACACCCCGTTACACCTAGTTTGTGCCGTGTGCAGCCGCGGGCACGGAGTCTGAACTAGCGGACATTTAAAAATGGCGGCACCCAGCAACATACAAATGAAGCCCGGGAAATTCAAATCCCGGGCTTCATTTGCAACTCCGGTTGACTACATTACCACCCTAGTTCGAACTAGGGCGGTAGTGTAGACAGACCCTCAGTGGTTGTGGCGCCGGCCCCAGGAGTGTGGTGCATGGGTGGCGCCAGCACCGGGCACACAGCGTATGGATGGCTCCACCCCCAGGCGCGTGCGCAGCCCCACCCCTGGGCACGTATGCGGCCCCGCCCCTGGGTGCGTGGTGCATGAGTGGCCCCGCCCCTGGGCGCCTGACAGCCCCAAAAGGTTGGGGACCACTGTGCTAAGACATGAGGGTCCTAGCAGACAGAATGCTATGGATGTACAGATGTGCCCAAGCAGGAGGAAGAATTTCTGGCTCGGATGGGTATGAGTTAGAGAGAAGGATGATTCGTTCTTGCTGCCTGACTGGGGTGAGGCCTGTATGCTAACACAGATGGAAAAGGACAAGCTTTGAGGCATAAACGTACTTGATATGGTGCGTGTGAGCAATGTAAAGTTTCTTGTAAGTTGCTCCATGCAGACATGCGCGTACAAGGCAAATATGCTTATTAGCAGAGCTGTGGCAGTCTATTCCATACTCTAAAAATTGTGCACTCAAGCAGCTTTGAGCAGTGCTGGGGGTTTTGGATTGCAATGGGGCAGTCTTAAATGGACACAGGCATACAATTAGCATGCCACACTTGGGTTGGTATAATGCCGCTTGAGAGAACCACTGAGCATCAGTGCATGGTAAACTTTACCCCACTTGACATATGTGAAAACACAGTGCTTTGTAAAAATGTCTCCCATCATGAAGTCACTATTGTCCTTTAAAATCCCTGCTGCCATACAGTACAAGTCTATTTCATAAAATACAGGAAAACCTTAAAAAACAACAAATAGTCTAGCAGCACCTTAAAGATTAACAAAACATGTAGATGGTCTCATGAGCTTTCGTGGGCAAAATACACTTCTTCAGATGACCGGAGTCTAAGTCCAGATCCGAGAATAAATAAGGGAAGAGGGGGGGGGGGGGGGGAAGGGGAGGAGAGGAAGAAAAAAAACAGTGAGTAGATAGTTCAAATAGTTACAAGAGGCTGTTAAGAACCATTAGCACCTCCATTGTTTGGTTGGTTGGTTGGTTAAATCAGTAAAAGGTGGAAGATAGTGTGCAAGTCACCCTACAGCCCCCTCCTTCAAACCATTTGCGTAAGAATTAAACTTGTGAATGAAGTAAAGTTCCAACCCTTCTCTGTGTATTTGGCTTGTGGAATTGGCCTGAAACAAAACGGCAACTTGGAGCTCCATTAATGAGTGTCCAGGAAGATTAAAACAACAAATGGTCTGGTAGCACTTTATAGACTAACGAAACATGTAGACGGTATCGTGAGCTTTCGAGGGCACAGTCTATTAAGTGCTACCAGATAATTTGTTGTTTTTTTCTGTGACTAATTCGGCTACCCCCTGAAGCTCCGGGAAGATTACAGTGTTCTCCAACAGGTTTTTGTGTATTGCCTTTTTGGGTATCTGATTTGTGTCCATTCATTCTTTCCTGTGGAAATTGTCCAGTTTGGCTAACATATATGGCCGTGGGGCATTGCTGGCATTTGATGGCATAGATCACATTAGTGGATGTGCAGTTAAACGAGCCTCTAATTTGGTAGCTGATGTCATTGGGTCCAGTGATGAAATCGCTGGTATAGATGTGAGGGCAGAGTTGCAGGGGTAGGTTCCTGGGTGATAACATACAGTCCCTGTTTTAGAACAGATTTACCCTTCTGTTGCAGGGTACACCCATGGCGTGGGGTGCACCCACCCCCTTCTAAGGTCTCGTTGCCCCAGTTTGGGCCCTAGATCAGGGCATACACAGTATTAACAGTCACAGTTTGGGCCCCCCTATCAGGGCAGATACGGTACCAGAGGCCTAGCCCCGTGAAAAGCCTCTTCCTAACCCTAACCTGGCTGGGGGTGATTGCCCAGGGTGCGGAAAGGGGTGGTAGGGGGACCTGGGCCCTCCCTCTCTACCAGGTCCCAGCCCAGGGCTCTGTAGGTAGGGACTCTTGCTCCTACCTACTCGGCGGGGAATCTGGCCGATACACACCGAGCTGTGATAGCAATCCCTTGCCCTGGGCTGCTTCCCACCACCCAGGCACCCCTATAATCGGCGTCGGTCCTTACCGGGGCTGGTGCTGGGGTCGTTAGTGATCCGGTCCCCCCAGCAGGGTTGGCTGCTGGCTTTTCTCCCGGCGTCTGATGCTGGCCCCAGCTGCTGCAGGAACACCGGGGATGCTGCCTGTGCCCTTCTGCCCTCCAGCTGCCTCCCCCTCTGCAGGGCTCCCTCTGCATTTATACTCTGGCTCTGCTGGGAGCAGGCCCAGCAGGGGTGGAAGGGCGGGGCTTTTTCAGCCAGCTGGGCCTGGGCTACCCCCAGCCCTTCAGTGCAGGCCAGTCGCCCTGTCACACCTTCCCAGAGGGCAGAAAGAATTTGAAAGGGACAGGATGCAGGGGAGCCAACAGCATTGCAGGCCCTCAAAACAATTCCCCAAGAGCCTGTATCTATGACAGTTTGCAGTTCTCCTTCTCCAAAGCCTGAGCCGACGGCCTAGTAATCAGCAAGTTCGGTAGAAGACCTTTTACACAGAATTTAAGCCCTTCCAAGTGAGATCCTTAGTGCTGGAAATGCAGTGTGTCCTAGGATAGGATCTTCAGACATGGGACCTACAGCTCAGGAACTCTCTTCCCATGAGGGTGACCCAGATATGGTCACTTCAATCTAAAGAGGTGCGGTAGGCCATATGAGAGTCATGCTGTAAATGGGGCTACTTGGCAGGCCACATTGAGTTCACCACCCGTCTATCCATTAGAGCTGCACAAATACTTCCTAAAAGAATTTACAGTTCTTCATAAAAGCGGTGAATTTCCACTGACTGTATTTACAGCCCTTTTTGCCCACAAGGACTTCCTTGTGTGCTTTACCAGATGCAGCAGCTTGTGAGAATCCAATTCTTCTCAATATAAATCCAAAATGACTCCACTAAAGTCAAAGGACTTAGCCCAGTTTTACACACATGTCATTGAGAGCAGAATTTGACCCACCCTGGTCAAACCAACATTTTACAACAAAGCATTGTAAATATTAAACAAACGAGACATACAAAGGGAACCTGGCCAAGAATGATCTGGGAGGAGCAAATATTTGAAAACGATTGGCTGTTTTCTTTCCAACACAAAGAAACAGGGCTTCAATGAAAATCAAATGATACATCCAAGTTAAACTTTTCAGCATAAATATATTTTAATATAATGAATAAAACCCAGCCTCCCTTGAAGTCAATGGCAAAATTCCCATTGACTTCAACAGTCAGTATTTCACCCAATCTTTTTCTTTAAGTGACATTGTGTCAATGTTTCTTTTACTGTCTGTATTGTGTTCAGTCAGCTGCTGAGAAAATTCTTTGATTGATACTGACATGTAAAGTGGTCACCCACATTTTTAAATCTAAAGTATCTATTGAGAAAGCAACAAATGTAAGAGCTGATCAAAAGTGGACTTTCCCTACAAATTGGATTTTAAGAAAAATGAACACTAGAGGTCAATCTAACAACTTGTACCGGAAATGTATATCCCTCGAACAACACACTGTGGACTGTTTTCTGTATATTGTACACCTCTAACTACAACCACATTTACCGAATTGGCAACATACGTCTATGTTTTTAAATTTGTTCTTGTCTTACCATAAAGTAGTATTTCTTTGCTAGTGTCTGCTTGTATGATTATTATCCGTAGTCACATAATTTGCTCATGTATTTAACTACCAGTTTATGAAGTGAAGAGGAAAAGTAAAGCTTGAGTATACAGCTACGTGGGGCCAAATGTCTCTTTGATGTAATTCCACTGAAGTAGATGGTTGGAGTCAGATTACAAATGAATGTAGGAACAAAGGAACAGATTAGACTAATGGTCCATCTAATCGGGGATCCTGTCTCTGGCGGCCAGAACCAATTGTTTCAGAGGAAGATGCAAGAATTCTGTCAGTGCAGCATTATGGAATAGACTCAATGTTTGGCCTATGACCTGAAGAATTAGGGCAGTGGTCTCCAACCTTTTTACACCCAAGATCACTTTTTAAGTCTCAGAACAGGTGAAGATCTACTGCCCCGCCCCTTCCTTGAAGCCCCGCCTACATTACATGAGGAAATCTAATGTAAATGTACTGCGCAGGTGCGCAGTTCAGAGAGGGCTCAAGAGCTACTCTTAGAGCCCCTGAGATCTACCGGTAGATCGCGATCTACTGGTTGGTGACCACGGCATTAGGGTGTTTCTTTGCCTAAATCAGGGGTGGGAAATCTAAGGCTTGGGGGCTGCATCCAGCCCCCAGCTAGCCTGGATCTGAGGCTCAGGGCTCCCCCCCCCAACACTGGGAAGCCCATGGTGGTGCTCCAGCTCCCCATTGCCTCCTCGTGGGGCTGGAGCACTCAAAATTTACTAGCCTGGTCCCCCTAGGCTCTGGTGTGCGAGGGGAATGTGGGAAGAGGAATTGCAGGGGGCAAAGGGGTTCTGTTTTAAATGTGACGCCTTTTCAGTTTCTATTTCCACTTTTTCTCCTGTTGTGGGAAATGGAGAGCCGCTGCCCCCTTCACCTTCTTTACACCACATGTTACTCTGTAAGCCTCTATCATGCCAAAGGCTTTGACTTCCTAAAGCCCAGCTTTCTCCTTGACTGGGGTTGGTCCCACGTCCCGGAGCTGATAATGACTGGCGGTTGGCCGGGGGTGATTCTCGATGTGAAAGCACACTTCCTTCTCTACTTAGGAGTTTTGTTTATGAACATGAAGCACTTAGTAACCTGCTACTGTTGTTCAAAGCAATTATCTAGCGCAGGGCAGAGGTGGGCAATAAAACAGCAGTGGTTCGCTAGGGTTAGCCCCTGGCAGGTGGCCGTTGCTATGTTTACCTGCGCCTCCAGAGGTACGGCTGTTTGCAGCTCCCGTTGCCCGTGGATCACCGTCCCCGGCCAATAGGAGCTGTAGGATGCGATGGAGACTGGGACGCACCTTCCGACAGCTCCTATTGGCCAGGAACGGCATTCGGCAGCCAACAGGAGCTGCAATTGCCTGTTCCTGCAGTGGCAGAGGTAAATGTAGCAGCGGCAGCCTGCCCGGGGCTCATCTTGAGGAACTGGATCTAGTATTTGCCCCGATCTAACCATCACTGGCCTAACAATCTCCTGTCTTCTGTGGCCTGTAAGACAGATAATGCTAGAAATAAATGCTGAAGGAAAATTCAGGCTTCTCAAGCTGTGAGAATGTCTCAGCAGGCGAGACGCTAGCGCAACAAGAGGCGATTCCAGGGAAGTCGAAGCAAAAAATTAAGGACGCTGATCCAACAAAGCACGTGCTTACCTCTAAGCACAGAAGCAGACTCACTGAAATCACCAGGACTGCTCATGTGATTAAAGTTAAACACACGAGTAACTGCTTTGCCGAGTTAAAGCGAAAACAGAACTCGTCTTTCTGAGGGCTTGTCTACATAGAGCAGGGGTTCCCAAACTGGGGGGTGTGCCCCCCTGGAGGGGCGTGAAGAAATTTCAGGGGGGGCACGAGGCGACCCGCGGGCCCCCCCCCCAAGTTTTGCTGCTATTTTTGTTTTTCGGTCAGTTCTGTTTTTTTTTTCTCGCAACAAGTTTTGCTGCTATTGGGGGCAGGGAGGCATGAGGGTTTCTCAAAAATCAAAAAGGGGGCTTGATGCCGAAAAGTTTGGGAACCACTGAGAATAGCTGTTCCAGATTAACTCCATATAGGGATGCTCTTATTCTGGCAGCAGAGTGCCTGATTCCAAAATAGCTTACTCCACTTTCAAAGTGGACCCCCCCCTTTAAATTCATGCCCTACTTTATTCCATATTAACTTTCATGTGTAGATAAGTGCTTCCTGTGAATCAGATTTTGTAACCCTTCTGTAAGCGGAGTAGCCTTTATTCACACAAGCAATCCCCGTGGAGAAGGGCTGTGAATTTTGGCCCTGAATAACTTTCTGCAAGAAATCAGCCCCAAGCGCACTCCATATGGCCATCCAGAATATTCACTCGACAGCTTGGCTTTCACCAGCGCTTTCATGCAAATGGCCCAGCAAGACAGAGAAGCTAACAGGCTGCTACTCAATGCTTCATGTTGAAATTGCCACTAAAGATCTGCCAAATGGACTCCTTCAAAATATTCCAGGGAGCGCCACCTACTACCCCTCTCTTTGTAACAACTGGGGAGGCCTATGTTGCAATCAACGCCATTCCCGGCACTATAACTGCGCAGCATCCTGGAATGCTACAAAGTCGGACCCTCATACAGGATGCACCACGATTAACATTAGCTGCTTCTTAGAGGATCAGAACAGTTCTCAGGTGTTTGCACAGGTAGCGTATGCGTATCAGAGAAAGCCTGAACTGTTTCACTCAAGGAAGCGGCTACTGCAGACCTTAGGGCACACATGGGTTCCCTGGTTTTCAAACTTTTTGGCCTGTGGCCACCTGGCTTAATGCAAATCTTTCCGTGGACCACCAGGTGCTAATGCTAATTATGCCCAAGCCATTTTGCCAGTCCTGCAGCTAAGGAGAAGGGTTTAACCAGTAAGAAAGGGAATATTCAATTATTAAACAGATTACGTGTTTTAACTCTCTCGTGTTAGTTTATCAAACTTCATTTTAAATGAAGTAAAATGTTAATTTATGTCCAGCACAAAAGGTTTCAACTTTTTCTTTATTTATGGCAGGGGCAAGGAACCTTTTTTGGATCAGGGCCACTGGCTGACAGAAAAATCAGTGGGGACCACACAAAAAATCTCCTCCAAAAATGCCTGACACACCTGACTCCTCCCAGCCAATGGGAGCAGCGGAGAAACCCTCCAGGCAGCGTCTGTGCGCTGCTGTTTCTCCAGCCCCAGGGAGGGTGAGCGGCAGTGTGCAGAGCCGCTTCTGGCTCCACTTCTTCCCCATGAGCTGGGTCTGGTGGGGAGGCTCGGGGCTCCCCCTCCCACCCTGTCAGTGAGAAGCCAGTGCTGGTGTTTTAGCCCCCCAGGGGGCACAAAGCTGGAGCGCCAGCGCAGGCTCCTTGTTGTGGGCAGAGGGCAGAAGGGTGGGGGGGCTGAGCTCGCGGTGTGGACCACCTGGAAGGTGGCTGCGGACCACTAGTGGTCTGTGGACCACAGTTTGAGAACCACTGCTGTAAGGTGACTGCTTGGGAAGCCACCCAGGAGAGAGTCAAATGCAGCCCAGCTGATTAACAGAGCGCTCACAGCCGGCAACATGTGTTTGTATTGGTGCACATTAGTGCCTGCCTCAGTGCATGCAACAAAATTTATTCTGCACAGACATTGAAACATCAAGACAGACCAATGACCTTGATTCATCCACAAAGACGCATGGACATATAACAGAAGATGCTACAGGACAACTGCGCTCCGCCAGCAGGATGAGGAGTGGCAGCCCCGGTGAATCCTGATTGTTGTGAATTAGCCAGTACACAATGACCCCCATCATCAACTTCTGCCTGCAGGACCTAGCCAGTCCAGTAAATGGCTCCCATCACGTGTGAATGCTTAAAACCCAATCTGAACTGAGCACCAAGTGCCGTGAAGAGCTATCACACACATTCAGGACGACTTCTCCAAGTGCCTGGGAGCCATTCCCCCTGCCCCCACCAACCAGCAGCCTGCCAGCTTTCCTGGAGTTCGGTACGTTCATCAGGCAGTTCGGGACACCTTAAAGGAGTCTCGTGCCCAGATGTGGGAAGCCAACCCGTGCCCTTCCTGGTCTGGGAAGGAGGTGCCACTCCCGACCAAAAGAGCCAACACATCAGCCAGAGGAGTCTCCCTGTTTCCCTTCAAATGTGCCACAATCCAACCAACTCTGGAGAAAGCTTCCCTAAGCACACCGGTTCTAGCCAACTAGCACCCCCTGGCAAATCCGTTCCTGAGCTGGCTCGTAAGCTAAACCAGGGCTACTCAACTTTGGGGGCCACAATGATACGCACGGCACATGCCGAGGGCTGCAACTTAAGTGTGGTTACACAGGCATGCAAATATATATGCAAATATGTGCAAATAGCTTCTTTCACACTGATAGGCATGAATACAACGATTAAGGCAAGACGCGACAACACACAGGCTCCATTTAAGTCAGTTCTGCTGATATTAATAACATGCGTGTGTGTGTGTGTCTGTGTGTACCTCAGGGCCGCCCCCGCAGCTCTCTCTGCATGAGCAGGGAAGAGGCCACGCATGACTCATTGTGGAAATATGTCAGTGTCCAACCTCCTGTGGACCAGGTAACAGGAGATACGCCTTGGGTCTGGGAGCAGGAGGCAGGGCTGCCTGGGGCTGGAGTGACCTGTTGCTGGGAGGGTGAGCTAGTCTCGGCTGGGCTAGGAGGAGTGAGGATGTTTTAGACTAAGGAAGGGGGTTCAGGGCCCATGGGCCCTTTCCCCCCAAGAGGAATAAGGCTGCCTACCTGGCTCCGGTGTTAACATTGAACCTAAGCTAAGTCATGTCTCTGGGAACCAATAAACTTTCTACTCTACTGGCTGGCTAAAAGTCATATCGGGCTGCAGATGGGGGTGCAGGGTCGGGGGCTCCCCAATGCGTTGTCACAACATGTGACAGGTGTGTGGTCACACAAAAGCACACAGCGCACAAAAGCGCACTACTGGAAGGCTCTTGGGTACTACAGTGATGAGCATGGTATAAGAATCTGCACAGAACACAATAGATTGTGACTAGCTCCTTACACTCTGGGGAGCAAGAGAATAGCTCTCCCTTAGACTACCTGGCCTTGAGGGTAATTGACTCAAGCCAGGGATATGTCCCTCAGTTGGTCTGTTAGATGCAATGGACAGAGTAATAAATAATGAATATGAACACAGCTGGGTCAGATACACCATGCAGTAGGACTGAGATCAGTGACTTCCCCTTGTGTGCAGACCAGTGTTCATGGTAAGCTGCATGCCTGGGCGGTCACCCAGGAGAGATTCCCATACTGCCTAGCTGATTAGCACTGGTGGTGCACATCTGCACATTTATCAGCACACAAAATTTATTCTGCACATGGAGGGAAAAATTCAAGGGAACGTTGGTGCAGAGCCTCCCTCTTAGCTCTTTAAATTTTTGTTTTAACAGAGTTTAGAGAAGTAAAACTGCATCTTGTTCATCTAAGGATCCTGCCCTGGTATAATTTGGCATGAGCTTTAACACTGGTCTGAAAAAGTAGCTGCACACAGGTTGGGACCAGTGTTTCCTGGAAGCTGAGCACTTGGGCAGCCACCCAGGAGAGATTCAAATGCCGTCCAGCTGATGAGCAGAGCACCCACAATGCCCACAGCCATCAGCATGGGGTTCTATTGGTGGTGCACATCCACATGTGCCTCAGTGCACATCAAATTTATTCTGCACATGGATGGAAAAAATGAGAGGGAACATTGGCTAGGACATTCACTCCAATAACATGTAGTGTCTGCGATGACTTTCTGCTCCCTTTGCAGTCGGTAAGGGACGAACGCACGCACGTTCAAAGGGCTTCCCTTTCCAAAGAGCTCATCTGGGCACACAGCATGACCTCTTCCAAAGCTGGGGAAATGCCAGGCTTTTCACTAACACAAAACACTGCTAAGCCAAGAGAAACCAAGCCACTGCCACCTCGGTGCCAGCTTACCGACACAGGGAACAAGCACAAAAGCAAAACAGGGTGGGCCAAATCATACCTTCAGCTACACCTGTCAAATCCTACTGCCTGAGTACAATGATAACCAAAATGTATGTATACACTAAGCTTTTCTAGCACTGTAGTATGCGAGTGGCTTGAATACCTTAATGAGTTTATCCTCTGCATCAGTAGGGCTGGAAAACAGATTCTCCTTCTCGTATCAATTCCTTTTGAGCTCATAGTGAATCTCCATTAGCAGTATAGGGACTATGACACAACATTCAATGCTGCTAACTCCACCCAGAAGAGGGCAACAGTGTCACGTTTAGAGGAACTGCCTCATGACACTTGCCACATACACTCATTTCTCAACGGCCAGCGTGCCTAACTGCTGGCAAACTGGCATTTTGCAAAGGTCTCCGATGCTAGCGGTGAAGAGATGTACATGCCAAAAATGATTGGCACCAATCGATGGGGAAATGGTGTTTGCTCTGTGCTGATCGCGGATGTATTCATCATATCACTGATGTTCTGTCCCCTCTGGCTCTGCCTCCCTCCTTTAATTTAACACGGCCTTCTCGGTAGGCAAGAAAACTGCAACGTGCAAAAATGAAATCAGCCATGCAGACGATGGTGCCCTGGAGGTGAAGGTGAAAGATGCCGGACGTGTGTCCAGTCGTTGGCTCACTTCTCACTCTGCAATGGACTGAGCACCAGCACCAGGCCAGATCAAGCCTTACATTGGGGGATTCTGGCGAGCACAGGTTGCATTTGCAGAGCCTTTCTGAATCCCCGCAGGCCCGAGTCTTTCTGCATTTCATTCTGATTACTGCTAAATCAATATGTATGTCTTCAAGCATGTCGGGGAGGGGTGGGGAATTGAATGGCTCACAGGGTGCCTGGCGTCAAGACGATTTTAGTCAACAAAGCCGGGCCATTCGTTTTTAGCTCCCTTCCCCCCACGGAGCCTTCTCCCACACGCAACATGAGCTCCAGATCTACCTCCCCTAAGGAAATGAGAACCAGAAATGCTGGATCACCCAGCAAGAAGCCCTCTGTGCAAAGATCTAATGCCTCTTCCAAGCCAGAGCGGATGCACTGCTACCTGCATTGATTTACGCCTGGCTTCTGCATCACTGGGGTGAGGGAAACGGTTAAATGCTAACAGAAGGAAGGGGAGCCGAGAGCTCCTTGTGTAGACTGTCTGGGTGAAAGAGGCAAATCCCCCAAGGCTGGCGGGGCTAAATAATTGGCCTACTTATTGTACTAAGTTTTCGTATAACTCGATCTATATTACATTTTCAAGGAAAATAAATAGCTCCGAGACAGCAGCACACCCCGCTGGATTACAAACCCTCCACCAGAATAAACGCCAGGAGGAGGAAATTGGCATAAAGGAAAGAGATGTCACTGAAATGAACATAGGGACAGGACGTGCAGGGCGGGGGCTTAGTGGAACGTTGACCACAGACGTGAATACGGATTTCAGCAGGGAGCCAAATTACACATTGAAGATCTGAAGCTGGGAGGTGCCGGCTTCTCTTTTCATTGACTTCTACAGATGATCTATATCTCACGTCCAGGTCACAGGGCAGGGGCATTCACATCTTGCCCAGCGCAGGGTCTCGTAAACTGCACACCAATGGAACAGATTGCAACTGCTCTCCATCCTTACCGCGGCAGGGCAGTCCACGGGGACTGCTCCCAGCTTTCAGTTTTTCAAGTCGTGTCATTTCAATGTGACTGCATTGGCCTGACAAGATATGCATGGGTGGCCAAAGTGTAAGAAAAAGACAGAACCCCCTCAGCTGTGTGTCAGGCTGGGTTCCACTCATGTCTTCGCTAAACGGAAGATCAACGCTGTTGCGATCAATCTTCCGAAGTTTGATTTAGAGGGTCTAGTTAAGACTTACCAAATTGAGCTCAGAGGGCACCCCCATCGGCGCTGGTGTTCCTGCTCCTGCGAAGAGGTAGGGAAGCCAATGGTAGCGTTTGCTCCTGTTGGCCTCCTGCTGCGGGGATGGTGAGATAACTCGAAATAAGGTACATCGACTCCAGCTATGTAATTAATGTAGCTGGAGCTGCATATCTTTATTTGACCTTCCCCTTACGTAGACCTGAGCTCAGGGGATTACATGTCCTGTTCAGGGTTTGATCATATACCCTTTCAATGTTTCTGTCTGTTCCTGACCTGGCAGCAGGCTGCAAGGTACTGTGATGCTACCTCTCTCCTTTCTTCCAACCTGCACTACTAGGCTGACCTTGTCATATTCCAGAATGCTGCCCTTTGTGCTAATGTTACCCGGGGCTGGGTCTATTCAAGGCAAGCCAGGAGCAAGCCATTGCTGAATGGCATAGGAGCAGACTCGGAATAGGGCCTGCGGAGCCATGTAGATAGTTATCCGCCTCACGGCCCTTCATGATATAGGTGTTAATTCAGACTCATGTATGCTTTGGTTTCATGTATTGCTGTCTCCAGCCAGGGGCTGGGGAAAGGACGAACATTTCCACTCGATGACAAGTCCCTTTTACCAGCCCAGATGGGGGCCCAGAAAGCTCAAAAACAAAACAAAACAAAACCCACCTTTGCCTCTATAGACACTGGTTACAAAACACTTCCTCCCAGAATCACAATACACAGATATTGGGGAATCACTGCCGCCATCAGAAGCGGTCAGAGAGGAATTTGCAGTTGACTTTAACAGGACAGTGGTGACCAGGAGGCAGCTGTAAATTGCCTGGTACAATTCAAATTGTTCTGCAGTCTAGTCTAACATCTAGACTACACCTCTCCATCGACAGAGAGATGTAGATTAGGCATGTCGAAATTGCTAATGAAGCGGAGATTTAAATATCCTGCGCTTCATTAGCATAAACATGGCCGCCACTTTTTTTCTTAAACGGAGCTTTTTGGAAAAAAAACCTGGCAGTCGAGAGGCAGATCTTTCGAAAAATAAAGCCTTTTTCGAAAGATCCTGTAAACCTCATTTCACGAGGAATAAGGGATCTTTCGAAAAAGGCTTTATTTTTCGAAAGATCTGCCTCTAGACTGCCGCTTTTCTCCGACAAAGTTCTGTGCCGAAAAAAAGCGGCGGCTATTTTTATACTAATGAAGAGCAGGATATTTAAATCCCTGCTTCATTAGCAATTTTGATGTGCCTAATCTACATCTCTCTGTCGGCAGAGAGGTGTAGTCTATACACACCCCAGGTGTCCAGAGCATTTATCAGGAAGTTATTAGAGCAATGACATGGCACTGACGAAAAAAAACGACCATGGCTGTGATGTAATCAGTAGTTAATGTAGATCTGGCATAAAAAATAGGCCGTTATTAAAAAGAAAAGCCCTGCGTAGAGATGCTTTGGGTTGATGTGTGCACATTCGGGGGTGAAAAATAGTGCATTAACCATCTGCGTATAAATAGTTACTCAATTAGCATCTTTAACGTCTGTGGAAATGATTCAGTGTCGGTGGGTTCTTAAGGCTTTTTCCAGGAGTAAGATCAACGGGAAAATCTACATAATGCTGGCTGTGCAGAACCATCTCGCTCAACTGTCCCAAATATTTCATCAGCTCCCGCCCCGCTGCAGTAAAGAATGGAGACGGGGAAAGCAGAGCATCCTAGGTTTCAAGCTGATAGATCTGTATGTAATTATCTTTGGGCGAAGGCGGGGGGGATGCAACAAACAAGGAGGAATAGCTGAGCCAACTCATCAGCGGGTGTAAATCCATGTCGCTCTATTGACTTGATGGAGACCAGCTGGAGCTCTGACCTCCTGATTTGCTGAATCTGCCTCTGTTTAGACCCAGGCTCAGAGGGATCCATTGTTCTGCTCCAGTTCTGCAGCAGGTTCTAGGACGGCGTGCCATCAAGTGACTGCCAATAATCCATGAGAAGATTCCTCGGGGTAGACAGGCCAAGTGGGAGATTGACCGTTGCTCCAGGAAGTGCAGAATTCAAACTACTTTCGCCTCAGGATTCCAGGCGATACGTTTTGGCATTGTGCTGTGTGAATCGCTTTCACGGTGTCTGAGAAGAGAAGAGAAGAGAAGAGAAGAGAAGAGAAGAGAAGAGAAGAGAAGAGAAGAGAAGAGAAGACATTTGGATTCACAATAACTCAGTGTACACCAGATTGGCGCTATCTGGCGAAGTCTTTGCTCCTGCTGCCCATCATCATTGTATCTGATCACGTTCCGGGTAAAATCAGGTGCAACAGTGAAGCCCTTAGTGTGTCCGGTCTGGTATCCTGTCTCTGGAAGTGGACGTTCCGGTGCTTCGGAGCAGGGGTGGACGTACTGCGGTCTGTGGGCCGTATCTGTCCTAGCAGACTTTTTTATCCAGTCCGTGAGCTCTTGCTGGGGAGCAGGGCTGGGGGAGGGGTTGTGTTCCCCAGTCCCGACTCACAATTCCACCCACTCCCAGCACGTGCAGAGCCACACTGCACAAGTGTGACTTCATCGCGCTGCTTCCGGGATCAGAACCCCAGCCCGTGCACCTGGTCCCTCCCCAGCATCCTACCACCTCAGCCTCAGAGCCTCCAAACCATCCAGGGGCAGTGCCATCTCATCTTGGGTGCCACCGCCCGTTTCGGTGCCCGGGATGGCTGCCTTGGTGTCACTTAGACCCCGCCCCCTCTGGCTGAGGAGCAACTCATTAATAACAGCCCAGATGTAGTACAAGTGACTTACTGGCCTTTCACGCTCCCTACCCCATGACAGACTCTTGCCCTGTCACATAGCCCGAGAGGTTTTCCTAAAGGAACAGGGCCAGCTGGTCAGAAGGTTTCATTGCCAGAAGCAAAGTAGCAGCTTGGCTCAGATTCTCAGGGGGTGTAAACGAGCACAACTCCAGGGAAGTCAGTGCTGCTACGGCTGACGTGCACTGAGGATCGTACCGATTGCTACAGAAGTTATGGCTTCCTCAAGGCTAAGGGATGAGAGTCTAGTGGACACTCCCATTCCTCCGCCACAGCAGAACCCTCTACAATAAAGCTTATTGGGGAGGAGGACAACACTTCCTTGGGGGGTAGCGCCAGACTCTGGAATCAACTCTCCCAGCCCAAACCGTCTTGCTTTCCGCTGCAAGGGCCAGGTGCATTGCTTGGGCCTTGCCTAACAAACGTATCTATGAAACATCCCTACACAATCTCCCAAGACATCCCCTCTGCACTGCACACACGTCTCCCGCTGGAGAAAGGATGAGAGAACAAACCTGTTGTTAGCCTCGTCGCTTAATGCACTACTGCAATGGTCACCAACCAGTCGATCGGGATCTACTGGGAGATATTGGAGCCTCTATCAGGGGATCCTGACTGGTTTGGCTGGGAGGGTATCAATACCAGCACTTCAGCTGCCCCTCCCCGCCCCCCACTGCCGTGCTGCTCCTGCCCTCTGCCTTGGAACTGCCCCCAGGTGTCTCCTGCTTGCTGTGCAGGGTAGGGAGATAGAAAAGAAGGGCCACTAATGTCAGGGTGTCCCCCACCCCTGTAGCACAGCTCCACAGAGTAAGCAGGGCATAGGGTTGCCAGGTGTCCAGTTTTGAACTGGACAGTCCAGTATTTGAGGGTTCTGCCTGGGAAAGAAATTGAGAAAATACCGGACATATAAAATGTTGGGTATTTTCTAATTCGGTAAGTTTTATTATTATTAGGAGTATCAGTACGTAGTTGCGAACTTCCTGGCTGGTAGACACGCTCATGCTGCGTCAGTGTGTCTACCAGCCAGGCAGTAAGCAACTACGCAAGGAGGGACGGGGACAGGGACAGGATGGAATCCCCGGGGCCGGACTCATTCGTGCTTTGCTGGGACCGTGCACGGGACAGGCAGAACCCCGGGATCTGTGCGTGCCTGGGTCAGTTCCCCCCCCACCCTGATCTCCCCTGACCCCCCTCCCGGCCAGCCCTGTTTCCTGCCGGCTGGTCTCTCCCCTCCTCCCCCCATCTCCCCTGGCCAGCCGGTTCTCCCACCATCCTCCCAGCCAGCCCCGTTTCCCTCCCAGCCGGTCCCCTGCCCCATCTGAGATCAAGTGTGTCCGGTAATTTTTTTTAATCCATCTGGTAACTGTAGCAGGGCAGAGCCTTGGAGAAGGGGCAGGGTGGGGCCGGGCCTTGAAGAAGGGGTGGGGAAGGAAGGAGGACAAGGGTATTTGGGTCTGAGGTAGATCCTGGCTTGACAAATTCAAATAGTGATCTCATGCTTAAAGAGGTTGGAGACCTCTGCACTACCGCAAGTCACCCAAATCCCACAGAGGCCGGGGGGCTGTCAGAACGTATAAAGGATAGACTAGACCAGAGAAATTCTGGAGTGGAGTTCTCTGGCCCATGTTGTGAAGGAGGACAGATTAAATGAGCACAATATTTCCCCTTCTGGCCCTAAAATCTGTATCTATATATTTATAATCTATATAGTTTTTTCTTTATGCAGAACAAAAATATTTGCATTAGATTTGTTTTCCAATCCGATAACAGCCCGAGGACGCAGCCTTCTTTCTAAAGAATGGAAGAGGGGAAGATCACATCTGACCTACAGAAAACCATCAAGTCGGGGCAAAACTTTTCTATACACTCTGCTGCACCTGAAGAGAAGAGAAACAAAATCCCTGATTGTTCTCCATTGCCTGCTCGGTTGGGTGGGGTTTTTTTTTCATTTATTGCATGTGTATGAAATTCTTCCGGCTATGAGCGTTTGTATCATCTGCTTTTCGTTGTCTTTGCTCGGGGTGCTCTCAGCACAGGACATGGAAAATGTGGATCAAATTAAAGGGTATGAAAAGAATGCTTCTCCTTCAAACCAGGGAGCAGAGATCTTTTGTCTCTGTCTCCGAGTTATGCTTTCAAAAGGCATTTTTCAGTGGTTGGCTCCCGCCTAGCTTACTGCATTGAGCATTCCTTCCTGGCCAAGGTGGTCCTGTGTCGAGTGACTGCATCGAGGATCAAAGCATGTGAATTTAGGAAGGTGGGTAATCCAGCCAGTGCGAGAGCAGAGTTTATGGAATAATGTTGACACCATGGGGATATAGAGCTCTGAGTTTTGTATTGCAGGTGCTCATCCTGCAAACAATTAAAGCATGCACATGACTTTATACAGGTGACTTAGTTCACCGATTTCAGCAGGATCTTAGATATGGATCACGTTCAGCACCCTGCGTTACTGTTTGCAGGAGCAGAGCCGGAGGCTGCAAAACACAGGCCCGATCCTGCAATGTATTGAGCATCCTCCAGTCCCTCTGAAGCCAGCAGGAATTGAAACTGCTCTACAGCATGGTAGCGACCTAGCAGGTGAAGCTGCGATTTTGGGTTGGGCTGAATCTAAACGACAGTCTGAGAGAAGCACGTTATCTGCGGGCTATGCATTGCAACATGAAACCAAGACTCATTTCCGGGGCATCTGGTGGTTTTGAGGTATGTTGTGAAGATGGCATCTGGATGTCTAAGAGTAGAGAGGTCTCCTTCCAGTTCACCTGGTCACCATCCCAAAAGTGGATGGCAGTACCAGAACCCCTCAAGATTTGATAAAGGATCCTCCACCCTTGTGTCAACAGGAATAAATGGTGCTGGGCAAAAGGATGAATGGAACATGCATGACAGTGATCACACACAATGGCTACATCTACACTGGCATGATCTTGTGCAAAAACTCTTCCAGAAGAGAGTGTCTACATTGGCATGTGCTTTTGCGCAAGAGCTGTGTTTTTGCGCAAGAGCATCCGTGCCAGTGTAGACGCTCTCTTGCACAAGAAAGCTCTGATGGCCATTTTAGCCATTGGGCTATCTTGCGCAAGAAATTCATGTTGCCTGTCTACACTGGCCTCTTGTGCAAGAACAGTTGCGCAAAAGGGCTTCTTCCTGAGCGGGAGCATCATAGTTCTTGCGCAAGAAGCCCTGATTTCATACAGTAGAACGTCAGTGTTCTTGCGCAAGAACACACGGCCAGTGTAGACAGGCAACAAGTTTTTGTGCAAGAGCGGCTGCTTTGGCGCAAGATCGCGCCAGTATAGACACAGCCAATGTGTTTGATACAAGCGCATTGCTGGCAATGAGACTCCTTAGCTAGCTTTCACAGTCAGCCCTCTGCCAGTGAGAATACAAAACCACTCTGATCACGGGAACCTCGAACAGCCAGCATCCCTACTTGCCCAAATCAGGAGTATGCTTCCTAGGAGGAGCCTTCGTAGATCAGCTTGTGAGGGTTGCTCCCTTACTCATCCCAGTATGTTTGGAGTCCTTGAAACGCGACCTCTCGGTGTCCGGTACACCCTGTCCTCATGCCACCATCACTGTTTTTATGCTGTTCTGGCATAATTGACTTCTGTAGCCCTACTCTGGATTTGTGCCAGCGTGATATCCGAATCAGATGTCCTGTATGAAACGGTAACTCAAAGTTATCTTTCTTACTCTGCCATGACAGAGAGCCACACCGATACAAACCGTCGCCAGCCCCGGTCTTCTGGAGCGGCCTTACATTTTTTGCATGAGCCAAACCATTGTGGGTTTAAAGAACGATGGTGCATTTGATAACATTGAGGCATCCACCTACTTAACTGCACCTGCAAAGCCGCCCCTGGAATTATTTGCGGCCGGAAGCATGCAGGCGCACAGTTCACAGAAGCCCGTCTCAGGCCCAGGCCCCGCGGCGTTAGAAAGAGACTGACGCGGGACTCACACTTCAGAGAAGGAGTTTTGGTGCAGCCGGTTATCACCAGGAGCCGTGTGCTAAGTTCAGGGATGGCTCCCAGGGTGCAGTTTCGTGACGTGCCTCTAAGGAGGCACAGGAAAAGGCGTTAGCCCCTGCAGCATCCCAGAACTGGTTTATCTACGTTGGAACAGCCCCAGTTAGCAGGGCCGGCCTGAGTCATTCGTGCGCCCCGGGAGCGTGGCGCTGCCCCCAGGAGTGCATCGCATGCGTGGCCCCGCCCTCGCCTAGTCAGGCGCATGCGTGGCCCCGCCCCCTGGGCGCCTGGCGCATGCACGGTCCAGCAGTCCTGCACAGCGCCCCCTACAATGGGGCGCCCTGGGCGGTAGCCCAGTCAGCCCGTAGCTTAGGCCGGCTCTGCCAGTTAGCATAGGGCAATCTGACGTCCTGATGATATAGGAACAATCTTGATATTTGGGACTTTTTCTTATATAGACACCTATCACCTTCCCCGCCCCTGCAACCTCCTGTTCTGTTTTTTTTCCACTTGTTGTTTGGTTGCTCTAAGGGTATGTCTACACTACCCCGCTAGTTCGAACTAGGAGGGTAGTGTAGACAGACCCTAAGTTAGTATCACCACACAAAATCACTGCCGCAGTGCCAGCTACCAGCTGGGTCCTTAACAACCACTGGAGATCATGGAGGAGAGTTTGTAGCCTCTCCCATAACAGAGGAATTCTTCCCCAGCCGAACCCAGGGCAGCATGAACTGGCCACAGCAGGGAGGAAAATCCCTGCCTGGGTTTCAATCCATGTGCTGGGTTTACACTAGTCTCTGATTAAGACAGATGGGGCTACGTTCTGTTCTCCGGGACATTACGGGAGCAGCAAAGTTCTGCGTGGGTCATAGTTGCGACCATTACAGCGCACGTGAGTGAAACGATTCCGCAACTGAAAGCCTCGAGTCATTGTTTTCTCATTAAACCCCAAGACTGTTGAGCTAGATAGAGTCAATGATCTGTGCTTATTGTCCACAACACGCTGATTGCTGCTCGCGTGTGTCGTTATTTCAGGCTTGCCTTGCTTCCTCCCCTGGAGATAAGGGGCAGACGATGGAAATAACTGTGAAGTCTCGTAAGATTTGCAACTTATTCCATCGGTTATCGGGCCCCACTGGGGGTTGTACTTCAATTTACAGGTTCGTACATAGCTTCTCGCATGCAAGTCCCGTGCGCTGCCTGCTGTCGGGCTGACATCGTATCCCGTTGCTTTGTGTAACCTCTGGCACCGGAAAGGCTGCTGGAGAAAAGTGAACTTTGTTGGGTTAGGATTGTTTCTGGGCCTTTTCCCTAAGGCCTAGCCCTTTACTTGATCATTAAGTCCAAGATCTTTGCACCAAACGGGTGCAAAGAGAGCGTAAAACAGCACTAGAGTGGTAGCATTTTACTCTCCCTCTTTACAGGAGCAAATGGGCCCAGGAGGAAGATAGGGCCACACCAGACCCTGCTGGGTTGAAACATTACAGCGGTTTCCAGCACGCTTCCGTCGCCACTTTCCGGATTGTTCCGCAATGCGACAGAACAGGATTTTCTGACGGAAGCCAGCAGCGCAGTCACGTCTTACATCAGCGGAGGATCGAGCCCACGAGGTTTCCTTCAGCACCTCTGCACAGCAGCTAACGATATTTTGGAGCGCCGCTCCGGCGAATTGCTCCGCAGGGGCGACGCCCCTGGCCGTGGGGTTTTATTCGGTGCTGTGACAGCCTCCCCCTGCTTTATGACGTTTGGTTTATGAACGCAACTATGCCCAACTCACAGATATTTTCAACAACATGCCTCACACAGCCGTTTTCGTGTTACAGGCTGAGGGAGCTGCGTAGCCTGTTTTGGCGCATGTGTCTTTCTTCTCTGTAAAGTTAGAAAGATGAAGGAGGAGGCTGTTTAGAGTTTTCAATGGGCTAATGGCAGCCAATCCTGCTGTTCCTCACCCGAGGGAATCCCTCTGTTTAGTCACAAAACCAGAACAGACCAGGAGCAAAACTCCACACACTTAGGAGCTGCGAGAGGTTAATTCACGCTCCTCGCCGAAGCGACCCGTAGTTTGCCTTGCTCTGACTGCACACAGGGATGTTAACTCAGGTGCTGGTTTTGTGCTCTAGGACTGGCCTGAGACCTAACCAACTCATTTCACATAAATCAGCTGCTCATGACATTTGCGCCCTGCTGGATTTGAACCTGTGGCCAGCACAGGTCACAGACCCCTCTCTGCGGCATCTCAGGGAGGCACCCCTTTAAGGCTTGCCGAACATGGGGGGTTCTGCCGAGATGTCACCCACAGCCTGAGGCGGTATTTCCTTCCGAGCTGATTGTCGAGGGGGTTTGTGATTCCGGTCCCATCCTCCCAGGGAAGGTGTTCTGCAGGATCGGGGATGCGGGCGCTGGCGGGCGGGAGCTGACACCCTCCTCGTGTGTTAAAAGAGGTCAGACATCCATGCACAGAGGCTCTTCCCAAAGCCTCGCTCTCCGGGGGACTATCCAGATAGTCACACGAATACTTCTCAGATGAGCCGCTGATCTAGGACTAAACCTGACAGAACAGGGGTGGGCAATAATTTTTTTCGGGGGGGGGGGGAGCAGTTCAAATTTCGGCAGTGGTCGCTGCTGCCCCCAAAGGGGCGGGGCTTCAGGAGGAAGGGGCGAGGCCTAAGGCAGAAGAGGGCGGTTCCCTCTAGGTGTGGCCAACCCCTTTCAGGGGGAGGAGACTTCACTTGCTCCCGTTCCCAGGTCTCGAGTGGCCTGGGGGCGTGGGAGCGGCACGGACCCTATCTTGCCTACCCCTGTGCCAGAAGAATCGAGTCCCATTGCACCCTTACAAAATAAATAACCAGATCCGTTAAGCTTCATTTTCCCACGCTCCAAACCAAAACCGGCATCCCAAGGGCTTGATCATCTTCCTACCAAGTTCAAGGACAAAATTCCAATGGGAGGCTGTCTCGGTGCACTCCCCACCGTGCCTCAGTGCCCCCTGACTGTCCTCATCTAGCTCCTCTCAGGGCAAGTTACAGTCTGTACAGGTTGCTCATCATTGGCATTGGGGTTATCTCTACTGCCCTGCTTACCTAGGCTGCATTGTAATTCGCCTCCGAACCTTGGGCCTTGCCTCCGGCCCCTAGCCCAGGGAGTCTTAGCTGGCCCTCTCCCAGCCCTAGCTGGCTATCCCCAGCTGGTCTCCCTCCTGGGAGCTCCTGCTTCCTCTGCAGTCAGCCCTTCACTGGTCCCCTCTCTAAGCAAACTGTGCTGCCCTACATAGCTGCCAGCTGGGCTCTCTGTTCCCAGCCCCGGCTCAGGGCCTGAGTCCTGGTCTTAAAGGGCCAGTGCAGGGCAGGCGCCCTGTCACAGAGGCTCAATTGGGCCTGAGCCTTCAGGAACACACGGCTGTTCAAGAACAACATGGGCCCGATCCCACTCCCACTGAAGTCAGTGACAAACCTCCCACTGACTCCAGCACCTAGTGCCTCCTATCTAAGTCCTTCGCCTGCCAGCACCCAGAGGCTTCGGTCATTCTGAAATCCAGGCTACGGAAATATCGCTCGGGATTAGCAGTTAAATCTGGAACCTATTGCGCAGTTCTGGGAACACGAAGGTTCATTTGGTTTAATGGCGTAACTTTTCTTTCTTTCTTTTTGGTCTCTGATTCTTCAAAATATTGTATTCAGCTCTTTCCAGCCCAAACTACAGCCCCTGGATTGGGGCGGGGGGAAGAGTTGGAAAGCAATCGCAGTAAAGCCAATTGTTGGGCAATGCATTGAGCGCAAGCCTGTGTTTTCTGGCAGGTCTGGAAATATAAAATCTAACTCTCTGAAATCAAACGAATCAAAGATTTACATACACACACTGCGCTCCTTGTGCACCCCCCCATAAATCCACGCTCTGATGGCGCTGCCGTGATATAAACTGGTTTTTAAATGTCTGCGTTTATGAGCAAAACTCTTTCAACCATGGTTGGGAGCGTCCCGGCGATGTGTTTCTTTAGCCCCATTCATGAGTTCTTTTCTCTCGCTCCTTTTTTTGTTTTGTTTTTTGTTAGTCTTCTGTAACTTTATAGTATTAAAGTTTCATTTTAGTCTCTATTCTGATTTCCAGCAGATAAAAGAATGGAATGAAAGTGGAAAGTGCCCCGGAGCCAACCATATCATTGGAGTTGACAGATTCGGGAGTTTCAAGCTGGGAACGCTGTTGAGGACAGGACTGTGCTCTGCTGCGGGCCTCATTCAGGAGGGAAAGGACGGGTATTCATCAGCTCTGCCAGTCATTCAGCAGCTTTGATCAAGGGACCATTTAGGGGTGGGAAAGCACATTTCATGTCTGAATGTTTTGGTGCTGGCCTGGGGTAGGGTTTTTTTTTTAAGTCAGAAATTTCATCGTTCCGAGTGAAACGGTTTCTGTTCCGCACAACCCACCGGGGGACACGCCACGTCCCAGGAGAGAAAAACAATGAGGGGTCGGTTGCAATCCCTCCCCTTGCAAATACAGTTTGGAACAGAAATAATTGGGACTCCGAAGGGAAAAAAAAGTCTTCGAATGAGTTTGTTTTCGTTACAAGAGGGAACTAATATGACCGGGGAGAAGTTTGAGGATGTAAATAAAATACGCAATATTGGTGTTTCGATTTAAACCAACATGCTAGCCAGCCTGATTTCCAGTGGGGTGTAGGCGCTGATCTTTCAATGCCTCATTGACTTAGGACCTACGTTCCGCTGTCAAAAGGGCCTTGTGTAAAATGTTCCCAGGAGGAACAAAACTCAGATTCCCATCTGCACCCAATGTGGTGCCGTTCAGAAGAGCCTAATCCCAGGCTGCTTTTCTGCTGGCTCTGTCTACAACATAGATTATCGCAGCCTCGGGGCTGCTCTGAACTCCACAGGCTGGCCTCTGGGACTCGAGGCTGTTCTGCCAGCGAGGGATCACCAGAGAGCACTGACACACGCGGCATGACCCCTACGCTGGAGGCTGAACATGGGCGACAGTGGAGGCACCTAATGCAGCTGGGAACTCCTCCATACTCAGCTGGGGAGGCTGGCTAACGTGACAGCCCCTCTGTGCCGATAGGCAGGTGCAAACTGGCTGTAAGTATTTGGGGCAAAGAGGAATATTTGCAAACGAAGGAGAAAAAGTCAAATCATACAATATTTCTCTCCGCCCCCTCCCCCCCTCCTATCTTTAGCCTTCTTGGTGTGATCCCAAAACATGGATCCAACATGGGACGGCTGTTCCCCAACGTTCTGGAGCCTTCCGACACAGGGCTTTGGACTGGCTCGATTTAGCAATAGGAACCTGCCGATCTTATCCAGCGAGGAACTAACCCCGCCCCTCCCCGTCTCCACGGTCTGGCTCAGGCACATTAGAATCACAGGACTGGACGGGACCTCGAGAGGCCATCGAATCCACGCCACAGTGCTCAGGGCAGGGCTATGTATTATCTACACCCGGGGTCGGCAACCCATAAGTGGCACGCTCAGCCCCACCTCTCCTCCCCACGCAGCCCTGGAGCCCTCCCTCGTCCCCGGCAGCAGGTTAGGCTGTTGTGGGAGGAGGCCCCATAGCAGCACCTCCAGCCTGCGGGGCTGGCTCGAGACCGCGTGGCAGCGGCAGTGGCTGCAAGGGGGCACGAAGACAGGTAAGCCCCCCCTCGTGCCCAGATCCCCACACTCCAATGCCCCTTCCTCACTCCCTTCCCCCTGCCAAGACACCTCCAGCTTGCTCCGACACCCTCCCTCGTTCCTGCCCCCTCCCTCCTAGCCAGACACTTTCCCCACTGGCCAGACACCAACCCCCATCCTGTTCCTGCACCCTCCCTTGCTCCTGCACCCTCCACCCGGCCAGACACCAACCCCCATCCTGCTCCTGCACCCTCCACCCGACCAGACACCAACCCCCATCCTGCTCCTGCACCCTCCCTTGCTCCTGCACCCTCCACCCGGCCACACACCAACCCCCATCCTGCTCCTGCACCCTCCACCCGGCCAGACACCAACCCCCATCCTGCTCCTGCACCCAACCCCCATCCTGCTCCTGCACCCTCCACCCGGCCAGACACCAACCCCCATCCTGCTCCTGCACCCTCCCTTGCTCCTGCACCCTCCACCCGGCCACACACCAACCCCCATCCTGCTCCTGCACCCTCCACCCGGCCAGACACCAACCCCCATCCTGCTCCTGCACCCTCCCTTGCTCCTGCACCCTCCACCCGGCCAGACACCCTACTCCCAGCCTGCTTCTGCACCCTACCTCCCACCCTGGCCTCGCAACCTCTCCTCCTTCTGCACCCCACCTCCCTCCCAGGTCCTGCACCTCATCCCTATCCCGCTCACTGGCAGCCCTGTCCCCCACACTGAACCCCTCATTTTGTCCCTACCCCAAAGCCTAAGGGGGGGTCCATAAAATCCACTAACTCCAGCACCCCAGAAAAGGAAACCTGGCCTATGGGAAACACTGACCCTCAGTCCTCCCTGGTGGCTGGGAAAGGAATGGGGATAATGGAGATTGGAATTGTGAGGGATTCTCCTACCTCCGGGGTCTGTTCAGGAGGGGCCAGAGTCCCTTGCACGCTGGGAAGGGGCGACTGGCCGAGGCAGATAGGCAGGGATGCCGAAATGGCAGCCCCTCTCTGTCCCACAGGCCGGGTGTTTGGCTCGTCAGCCTCTATGCGGTGTCCCAGTCGGCTCTCCATGCCCCCAGGTTATTCCCCTCAGCGCTACGGGGGGGCAGGAGGGGGTTAGGCCACGGCTGTGATTCTTTATAAGGCCGGGCTCTTCTCGCGCTGATGTCACAGTGGTCTGGGAGGAAGGGTTGAGCATCCCCGTAGGTCTGTACATCTGCCAGGGGGGGCTCCTTGGGTTTAATGCAGCGGATGTTTACAAATAAAAGGGGCTTTCCTTGCCCGGCACTGGGGGGGGCTGAGTTAGGGGAGGGCTAAGTGAGGCTGGGGTGCTGGCCAATGTTTAATGTACCGTTTATAGGCTCTCGTTACAGCAGGACCATTAAAGTTTTAACGTCGCTTTATATCCTGCGAACATTCATGCGGCTTGGAACCGGAATAAGGCGGGTGCAAGAGCCGGATGTTGTTCCTATCCCTCCACCTGGGTGTGCGGTCACAGTGGGCTCGACCGCGGCGCGCACAAGGCCACCCACGCCTGACCACCCACACGCACCCCCGGTGGAGCCAATCTGTAAAGAGACCGACTCCTGTCGAGACCAGGCAGCACGTGGACCGTTGCCCTTGGTGAAGGGCGCGGGGTGCAAAAGGAAAAATAACGAAGCAGTTACGTTTAAAACAGCCCCCCGAGAATATTAACACACAATAAAAGGCACCACCCAGTCTTTATACAGGTAGCTTAGGAACCTAATATTCTCCCGCACATTCATATGCAGAAAGTGCAGGTATGTGGGGGGGGGGGGGGTCAGCTCCTTTTTAAGAGACCTGGGATCTGACACGGCAGGGGGCGCTTTAGAGGGGATTGGAGCAAAAATCTCCATGCAGAACACATTTTAAGCATTGTAAATAACAACAGCAGATCTCCTCCTCTTAAAGGAGCCAACCCAGGTGAGGAGAAAGTGGAAGAGGAACATGGGTAGTGGGAGAGGGTAAGACTGGGGGAAGCAAGCCTGTTGGCCCCCCCAGCACCATGGGGAGGGCAGAGGGCATGTGGCCCCAGCCTCCTCGGCCCTGGAGCACTCCATTTGGGAATAAAATAGCCCCAGGTTTTCTGAGATACCCCGAAGTCCGTCAGTGGCTGAGATTTACGTGAAAAGCCTTGGTTGTAAGGGCAAGCCCGTTGTGCTGCTGCCGCTTAAACAGCCCGCAACACACGACGTCATCCCTTTACGGACTCCCTTCCACTGTGGGGGTGTAAGGAGAGGCACGGATGGGAGGACGGTGGAAGCAAGGTTTGGTACGACAGTGCCACAAGGTGGCCTCACCGCTGCAGCGCCTCCTGCTGGCAGCTCTGGGAATTGGGTCTCGTGAGCAGGGCACCTTCCTCTGGCTGGGGTCTCCTCTGTCACTCCACTCCGTCCACGGTCGGACGCTGGACCCGCGTCGCTTCCAGACCACGGTGGCTGACGGTGGCCTCCAAGTCTAGCCCCTCACTTCGGGGGCAAGCCACAGTCCTTCCAGGCCACAAAGCAATGTTGGCTAAATGTTGTGCAAGGGGGGCCCAGGCCTGCCCACTACTCTGGGTCCAACCCAGGGACCCTCCAGAAGCAGCCTTGTCCTGCCTTCCTGTATTCCCCTTTATTGCCTCCAGTTCCCCTTAGCACCCTCTTGGCCCTTGCAGCAAAGCCACAGCCTGGCAGGTTTCAGGCAGGAGCCCCCCTCTCTAGCTCCACTGAGCCCAGTACTGCTCTCACAAAGGTGCTTCTCTGAGACCCACATCCTACACCATCCCTGGTCAGGGCCTCATTGCCTATGTGGGGCTGGGCAGCTCCTTATATACAGGGCTGCCCCAGCAAGCTACACCCTGATTGGCTCATTGAAAGCTTCTCCCTCATTGGCCAGGGCTCCATGCAGGCTCCCTGCAGCCTGCACTAACCCCTTCCCGCCAGTGTGGGGCAGTCACGCCACCACATAGAATAATTAAAGTTAAAGGCTGCGTCTAGACTGCTATGATTTTCCGCAAATGCTTTTAATGGACAAGTATTTTCTTTTGCTCTTTTGAAGAAGTTATTGAAAGTCTGTGGCTGCGTCTAGACTGTCAAGTTTTTCCGCAAATTGCGGAAAAACTTGCCAGCTGTCTACACTGGCTGCTTGAATTTGCGCAAGAACACTGACGATCTCATGTAAGATTGTCAGTGTTCTTGCGCAAATACTATGCTGCTCCCGTTCAGGAAAAAGCCCTCTGGCGCAAATGTATTTGTGCAAGAGGGCCAGTGTAGACAGCTAAAAACTGTTTTGCCCAAAAAAGCACCGATGGCGAAAATGCCGATCGGGGCTTTCTTGCGCAAAACCGCGTCTAGATTGGCACGGACGCTTTTCTGCAAAAAGTGCTTTTGCGCAAAAGCGTCCGTGCCAATCTAGACGCTCTTTTCCGCAAATGCTTTTAACAGAAAAACTTTTCCGTTAAAAGCATTTGCGGAAAATCATGCCGGTCTAGACGTAGCCTGTATGTCTGAAGAGCCACGCATTTAAGGCTAACGCTGAATACGCAGCTTGGGCATCTAAATAGCTCTGCAAGGATTGCTTTAGAACTGCGACTTTATGATCTTCAGCCACGAACTAATGAAATATTGCAATCAAAAGTCAAGGAAAGTCCAGTGGACATGGAATGCAGGGCTGTTCGGGATCTGCCCATGCCTGTGAAATGGTTTCATTGCGACTTAATGGCTCTTTCACACGTCCAGTGTTATGCTAATAGGCCTCGAAAGCTGGAAGGCTTTTTATTTTTAAGTTAACAATCCTGGGGGCCGGAGAGGGGCTCTCTGGGGACTCCCTAGGCAAGGCTGGAGCTGAGATACATAGAGTCAATCGACTGTGCAGCTGCGTTGGCCTTCTGGCTTCCTGGGTCAAAGGGAGGAACTGGCTAACTTTACCACCTGCTGATATTTCCAATGCCCTGTGCTCTGCTGTGCAGCAAGCTAAGTCCCTCCAGCAGGGGGTGCAACGCTCACTCATACTCGCTGGACCTTTGCAATGTATTTGAAGCTGGTGGTTGAGTCTGGAAAAGAGCAGACTGAGAGGGGACAGGATAGCAGCTTTCAAGTATCTAAAAGGGTGTCACAAGGAGGAGGGAGAAATATTGTTCTCCTTGGCCTCTGAGGACAGGACAAGAAGCTTAAATTGCAGCACGGGAGTTTTAGGTCGAAAATTAGGAAAAACTTCCTACCTGTCAGGGTGGAAAAACACTGGAATAAGTTGCCTAGAGAGGTGGTGGAATCTCCATCACAGGAGATATTTAAGAGCAGGTTAGATAGGCATCTATCATGGATGATCTAGATGATGGGTTCCCAAACTGGGGGGCATGCTCCCCTGGGGGGGGGGGCGTAAAGCAACCCAAGCCCCCACCCATCAATCTCCCCCCCCCCCCCCCAAGTTGTGCTGCTATTTTTGTTTTTGTTTTTTTTGCTCAACAAGTTTTGCTGCTATTGGGGGGTGGCAGGGGGGGTGAGGGTTTTTCAAAAATCAAAAAGAGGGCGTGATGCTGAAAAGTTTGGGAACCACTGATCTAGATGGTGCTTGGTCCTGCCGTGAGGGCAGGGGACTGGACTCGATGACCTCTCGAGGTCCCTTCCAGTTCTAGTGTTCAATGATTCTAAGATATTTTCCCACTTCCAAGCTGTCCCAGAAAACGGAGGTCAAAATTACAAATGTGGATGGAAAAAAATGCTGACAAAAGTGTGGGGGGGAAGGGAGCGTCTTCCCCTTGGGGGGGCTTTGTTTGGAACAGCTTCGCCATCAGGCTGTTTGACAAAACCAGGTGTCCTTTAGGCACCGTGATCAGCGTTGACATGCAATGACACTTCTCCCTCATGCAGAAACAACACGGAACACGGCCCAGGCTATGGCCAGATGGTGAGAAATCAGGAAGGAAAAGGCTGCAAACAGGGGGAGGCTTGGGGTGCTGAACTGTCTCCGGGCCGGGAATCTGCAGTTTCGCTCATGAGCGGCCGTTCTCAACAGGGCCTCGCAGCAAGCTGACTTGTTCTACTCTGTTCCAACAAAGCCCCTGTATTATTTACAGGGCTTTGCTGCAGGCCAGCTTGACTTTGATTCATGGGGCACTTTCAGTTCTTTCATTTGGATAATAAATCTTGCCAGCAAAGGAGGCACCGTGTATCACATCCCACAGCTTTCTTGCTCCTCAGGACCACTGGGGTTTGTGCTTTAATAAGGATAAAGTCGATCTGAGATGAAGCAATTTTGGTGTCACATTGAGGGGGGGAAATGTGCCAAGGGAACCACAGCACTTGGTGGAAACAGGCCTCGTGCACAAACACTTGTTTTCAGAGGGATTTATATTCCGAATAAATAAAAAATGCTCCCTACTCCTTAGTGGCAGGGAAATGTTTTCATACCCGATGATAAACATCTCTTAACAGACCGATTAACTGGGACACAGATGCAGTTGGTGGGATGACTCCAGAGGTTAAGTGACTTGCCCAAGGGCATTAGTGGCAGAGAGGTTAAGTGACTTGCCCAAGGGCATTAGTGGCAGAGCTGGCAAAGAACCCAGGAGCCATGACTTTCCCATTTCCTCACCACTAACCACTAGACACACTATTGGCTCCTGATTCAGAACCTACTCCTGGAAATCATGTGATCAGTGCGTCCCTGAATCTGGATGTTTTCTTAAATCAGAGCCCCCAGCCTGCCCCTTTATGGGCTACATGCACCTAGGGAAGAGTAAGGACCAAGCACGCCATCGTCTTAGGGATGGTGGCTGCGGTTAGCCCTTGTGCACGTGTGACAAGGTTTCTTGCCCCCACGTGCACCTGCACACGAGGGAGTCACAATCTTGCCACCAGTGTGAGATCAGAATCAGGCCCGAAGGCATTGCTCTGGATTTACGCCAGCCAGCAGGATTCCACCTCCTAAGCCCCATCCAGTGGCAACGCAATTCTTCGAAGAGTTTTGAAATGCAGAGGTTGCACCTAAACCATGACTCACCAGGGACATGAAAACCAAGAGGCTTTTACTAATTCGGAGAGGAGGAAGGGGATCAGAGAGAGATAGAGCAAGGTAGCTGGCCCCCTCTGTTCTCATTTCTCAGTGATGCTCAGTTCCTCCTGGGCTTGGATCCCGGGTAGTGAAGGCTTTGAGTTCACCAAGTTCAAGCTCCTAGCGTGCTCCATAGACAGAGGAGGCATTTTTTCCCTTAGGAGATAACAGCGTTTAGAACAGGGGTCCCAACCTTTTTAAGCACGAGATCACTTTTTGAATGTAAGTGCAATCCAAGATCTACCTCAAACCTAAATACCCTTGCCCCCCGCCTCCTTCGTGCCCCTTCTCTGAGGCCCACGCCTGCTCACTCCGTTCTCCCTCCCTCCCCATCCTGCCTCCCTTTCACCAGGCAGAGGCAGAAGGTTGGGGTGCAGGCTCTGGTCTTGGCTTAAGGGATGTAGAGTGCGAGTGGGGCTCTGAGATGAGCGGGGGGCAGGCAGTTGGGATGCTGGAGGGGATTCTAGGTGCAGGCTCTGGGAGGGTTTTTGGATGCAGGGGGGCTGGGGCAGAGGCTTGGGGTGCAGGAGCGGGTTCATGACTGGGGCAGGGTTTCAGGACGTGGGCTCTGACTGGGCACTGCTGACCTCAGGTGGCTCCTGGGTGGGGGTGGAGTGGGGCTAAGGCAGGCTCACCCCTAGCCTGGCCCTGGACCACTCCCAAAAGCAGGCAGCAAAGTCCATCCCAAGTCCTGTTGTGCCCCCTCTCTGCTCTGTGAAGATGGGATACAAGGTGGGAGAAGGGGCATCTTGACATCAGCCCCCTCCTCTCCCTCTGCTCCTGGGGATGGGGGAGGCGGTTCCAAGGCAAAGGGCAGGAAATGTGCAGCAGCAGGGGGAGGGGCAGCTGATGTGCCAGCACTTGGTAGCCTCTTGGCCAAGCCAGTCAGGATCCCCTGTCAGAGGCTCCAAGATCGACCCGTCGATCCCGATCGACTGGATGGTGACCACTGATTTAGAAGAAGGACTTGCGATCCGAAAGGGTCACCTAACCCACTTCCCGGGCGAAAATGGAGTGGAAAGGCCTCCCCCTCCACACTGCTGAGCTCAGGGGTGGGGAACCTTTTTGAGCCAGGGGCCATTGGCCCACAGAAAAATCAGTCCAGGGCCGCACAAAGGTGAGAAGCAAAAAAGAAATTGAACTAAACCAACCCTCACTGATGTGGCCCTCAGTTGAGACGCAGAACGTCACGCCCCACACTCCCCTCGCAAACCAGAGCCGGGGGGGGAGGGAGGAGGGAGCCTAATAGATTTTGTGCCCCCCAGATTCTGGGGTGGGGCCAAAATTGAGGGGTTCAGTCTGGGAGGAGGCTGCTGGAAAGCAGGCTTGGGGTGCAGGGCCAGGTGGGAGGGAGGATGCAGGAGTGGGCTGGTGAGGGTGAGAGGGGGCTGAAGCAGAGCTGTAGGTGAGGGGTTTGGGTGGGAAGGTGGGTGCAGGAGTGGGCTCGGGGCTCGGGGTCTGCCCAGGAAGTAGGGTGCACGAGCAAAGTGGAGGGGTCTGGTGGGATGGGGGGCAGGGCAGAAGCGCCAACACCAGCTCCCCAGTGCTGTGGGGTGGGGAGCCCCAAGCCTCAGGGCTGGATCCAGGAAAGCCGGGGAGGGGGTCCGCATCCAGCCCCCAGGCCTTATATTCCCCACCCCTGTTACAGCTGAACCGCGCTTGCATAGACACTGCTATATAGTCACGTCCGTGCTAAGGGTTCAAGGTTGCTGTTATTCTGAAAGCCAGGCCATTAGATCTTTTAAGAAATGGTGAGACACGTGTGATGGGGGATGTAGCTTACCAGAGCTTTACAAGCTTAGCAAGACCCCGACTAGATAACAGGAGGGGGACATCTCCCCGGGCACATATGGCCATATTTCCATATGTAACCATGGCTGCGGAGACCAAGCTCTAAAGCCAACTCATTACTGTGTCACATACAGGCTCACGGTGCAATGAAATATAGGGACCAATTCAAAGCCCCATCATCAGCGCAAACAGATGTCCTGTCTCCTGGTAAGCGTGGCTGTCAATGAAAATGGAATGAAAGGGAAGTGGAGAAGGGGGAAAATGAACGTGTAATGAGAAGAGCAAGGAATCTGGGCAGCAGAAACCCAGGGGGAAAAGAGGCTTTTGAAATGGAAAAGCACATGAGCACACGGCCCTTTCGGTTTATAGTTAATGACGATTAGAAAGCTGCATTGATCACACACCCACCTCTAAGCTACTTATTCACATCTGGGTTCATATGCAAATGACACATCTGCCTCTACGTCACGTAACGATAACGTTTTGCCCAGACCTTTAATGTGAACAGAATTGCATTGGCGACTGGACTGTTTAGCATTGAGCTGAAGTTGCAAATAGACTCAACATGCCCAAATGAGATCCTAAGTTGGTTTGATTTCCCTCAAAGATCCGTCAAGCCTGCAACGCCCAAGCCCCACACTTGAGTTGAATGGATCTGGCAAACGGAACAACTTTAATAAATGTGTTAAATTTCTCAGCAAGCGTCTGGGTGTTTTTCAAAGAAGCAGGCTCATCAATATTATATTACGGGCGCTGACGAGTTTGCCATTGATTTTCACCCCTCCCCTCGCGCCTTGTTCCGCGACACTTGGTCACGTTACGCATTAGGAGTTATGCCTCTGCGCCAAATGTCATCATGTCAAGCCATGCGGGGCGGTCAGGAGCAAGATTAAAACACAGTTAGGTGAGGCAGTTCATTGATTCATTTCTCTTCCCCGCCCCCAGTTGCTTGCTGACCTTCATCCGCACCCCAGCTGGGCACATGCACTGGGTCACATCCGCCAGTGGGAAATTTGGCCCGTCGCTGCTAACTGGATGAAAGCCTGGGTGGAGAAATTGGAAGGCGCTGCTGGGTGGAATGGCATGAGAACATAACCGATTGACTGCACGACAACACTGCTCTCCTGTAGCCCTGCTGTAGCCTGTGGCTTCTGGAACTGCTATCGACGCTATTTTCTAGGTCGGGGGAGGCCCATGGAAGTTCTAATGGCTGGAAGACCGTAGCAGGAAGCCCCGGTACACTCCCTCTCTATCACGGAGCCATTCAACTTCCACTGAACAAGTCAGTGGATACACTAGTGGCACTAAGGGGAGTTTGCTCAGGCCCTAAATTCTACGGCACTTTTCCGTGAAACGTCAAGGGTTGCAATCTTTGACCCAGTTTCCCAGTTTGCATCATCCGTCTTGGCCTCTGAAAACCATCAAGAACTTTCCAGGAACTTTTGCAAGCAAGTAAGACCCGTCAGAGGAAATTTTTTTTTTTAAAATCAGCTCATTTTCACTCTACACCAGCCCTAAGTTTGCCCCAAAACTTCAAAATGTTGAATTTCAAAAGTGGAGTCCGTTCGCCCTAAGTTCATAGGATGATGCAAAAAGTCAGAGAAAGCTGTTCTTCCAGGAAAACCCAAACCCTCCATTTACACTGCCAACACCCTATCCTGTCCCTTCTCCCCAGGAGTGGGAGCAAATCAAGGTGGCAAAGGAGCTGAAGAAACAGTAAATTGTTATTCACTTTCCATTGGGGCTAAATGGTGTCTTTGCTGCCATATGAGGAGAGATTAGTAAAACGGGGACTTTTCAGCTTAGAAAAGAGGAGACTAAGGGGGGATATGATCGAAGTTTATAAAATCATGACTGGTATGGAGAGACTAGATAAGGAAAAATATTTACTTGCTCCCATGACGCAAGAACTAAGGGTCACCAAATGAAAGGAATAGGATTAAAACAAACAAAAGGAGGTATTTCTTCGCGCACTGTACAACCTGTGGAACTCCTTGCCAGAGGACGTTGAGAAGGCCAGGACTTCAATAGGGTTCAAAAAAGAGCTAGATAGGTTCATGGAGGTTAGGTCCATCAATGGCTATTCGCCAGGATGGGTAGGAATGGTGTCCCTAGCCTCTGTGTGTCTGGAAATGGGTGACAGGAGAGGGATCACGTGAGGATTCCCTGTTGTGTTCCCTCCGTCTGGGGCATCTGGCATTGGCCACTGTCGGCAGACGGGATACTGGGCTAGATGGGCCTTTGGTCTGACCCCGTGTGGCCGTTTTGATGTTCTTACGTTCTTGGTGCACACCCTGAATGAGGAGCAGCCTGGTGCTACAACCCTGCCCCCAGGAAGGAATTGTGCTTCGGAGAATCCTCCTTTTTTCCTTACTTGCCCTTTGCCTCAGGGGTGGGGTCAGAGGAGCTTGGTGTTCTCGTCTCAGTGTGCGGCAGGCTGTACCTCCAGTGCTGGCTGGCATGTAGAGGGGGAGGACTAGCCATGGTAGCCCTGCTTCCCCGCCCAGTACAGGGGGTTAGGATCCACAGCTTCGGCTTCCGAGCCAGCAATCCAAGCAGGTGCGTCGCAGCCGGCATGTGGACTCGGGCCTTGCTCAGCTGCATGGGGCCAGCAGTGCGGACGCTCTCTTGCGCAAAGGCACGTGGCTTTTGCGATGCGCTTTTGAGGTCTGGACGCGCTTTTGCGCAAGCTTCTGTCACAAAAACCCTGCGGTGTAGACAAAGCCTTACCGTCCCTGGCAATGTTAATAAAGAACTCACTCCATCACTGTTTAATCCGCCTCCAAATGCTCGGGAACTTTTCCCCGGCCCCCATCAGGGGCTGTATCATCTTCCAGGGGCCGTTGTGCAACAGATTTCGACAGCTATTCTAATGTACGGCAGAAAACGAGACTGCAGGTGATTAACCACCCCCCGCTTCTCTGCGGAGATATAAGCCCATTGCTCTATGCATGCGGAATAGGCTCTTCTTTAAGGAGCTGCAAACAGCCCAATGATGCATTGTGTGGATGCAAATCCCCGATGACAGACAAGAGAACAGGGTGGTCAGATGTTCAGCTGGAGATAGGCTAACGCCAGGGAAGTTGTGTAGAACAGAGGGGAAAGCTTCCAACTTCTGGCAATCCTGGGTCTCCTAATCCAGGGGGAAATAACACAAGATGTGTGGTCGGGGTGCGTCCACACTGCAACAGGAAACCCACGGCGTTGAGTCCCAGAGTCCAGGTCCAATGATTTGGGCTCTGATACCCACCCTGCCCAAGGGAGCTGACAGACTGTGCAGGCCCTGGGGCACGGTGGGAGGAGAAAGCTGTCTCTGTGCTCCTGGAAGGGGCGGGGCGGCGGGGCATCAGGGCAGAAGAGGCGGGGCTGCGAGCAGACAGCCCTCCATGCAGCATGCAGCACTCTGGTGGCGATTTAAAGGGCCCAAGACTCCAGCAGCAGCTGCTGCCACAGTGACTGATCCGGAACCCCAAGCCCCTTTGAATTGCCAATCCCTTAGGGCAAATGTATCTATTGATCTTGTGTGATGCAGCATGTACTGCTTTTACAAGGGGAGGGACAACACCGCAGAGGTTTTACTGAGGACTGGGGGAGCAAAGACAAGACAAGTCTGTTTGGTAGAATGATTTGCTCCCGGTGAACCTAACCCTTCTCGCTCGCTGTGTGTGTGAGAGCATCTCTCACCTTCTTCAGGCGGGTTCGTTCATTGCTCAAGAGCATTCACCAAAGAAGGGCACATCATTTTCAGCCAGGGCTTAGTCTGTGAACTTTGATTATTTATATGGAGATATACCATCTCCTAGAATTGGAAGGAACCTTGAGAGGTCCTCAAGTCCAGTCTGCTGCTCTCCCAGCAGGACCAAGTACCTTCCATGACAGATTCACCCCAGATCCCTAACTAGCCCCCTCAAGAATTGAACTCACAACCCTCAGTTTACCAGGCCAATGCTCAAACCACTGAACTCTCCCTCCCCTGGTGATGCACTATTTGCGGAGTGCCACTAGTGTGACAGGATTGTTTCGGGCTGCCGATTGGCTGGTCGGAACTTTTAAACCAGGTGATTGATGCTCAACGAGTATTGTGCATGACACGACTCAGGGTATAATGTAGACCAGGACTCAGGGTATAATCAAGATGCGGCCCTGGGGCCAGATCCGTCCCACCTGATACTTTGATCCGGCCCACGGAAGGCACCTGGCCGCTTTCTATTTATATCCTGCTGCCCGTGCCACCGAATTTCCAGGTGGTGGCTCAGACAGCAGGATCCTACTTAAATAGCTCACAGCTCATGGTTGTGGAGCTACCTTGGCAGGGGCCGGAGCCATGAGCCTTTTAAATATCCACAGCATCCCGGGGCAGCTGCCAGGCAATGCGGCAGTAGCGGGGCCGGAAGCCGAGAGCTCTTTGCTGTGTTTTTAATTCAAAGCCTCCAGCCCCAGATAACTCTGGGGGGAGGATAGTCCCCAACCCCGCCCCTTCCAGGAGCTGCAGCCAGCCCATGACCACATAGCACAATTGATTAAGTGGTCCTCCTGCAAAAATGATTGCCCACCCCAATCTAGACTGTTAGACTGCCACTCCTGGTCTGCTCTCACATGGCCTCCAGCATGGAAATTACTCCCAGCTATATCACATGGCTACGTCTAGACTGGTAAGTTTTTCCGCAAAAGCAGCTGCTTTTGCGGAAAAGCTTGCCAGCTGTCTACACTGGCCGCTTGAATTTCCGCAGGAACACTGACGATCTCATGTAAGATTGTCAGTGTTCTTGCGCAAATACTATGCTGCTCCCGTTCGGGAAAAAGCCCTTTGGCGCAAAAGTATTTGCGCAAGAGGGCCAGTGTAGACGGCTAAAAACTGTTTTGCGCAAAAAAGCCCTGAAAATGGCGATCGGGGTTTCTTGTGCAAAACTGCATCTAGATTGGCACGGACGCTTTTCCGCAAAAAGTGCTTTTATGCAAAAGCGTCCGTGCCAATCTAGACGCTCTTTGCACAAATGCTTTTAACGGAAAAACTTTTCCGTTAAAAGCATTTGCGGAAAATCATGCCTGTCTAGACGCAGCCCATGTGTGCTAGGGCAAGCCACTCTTTAATTACAATACAGAGCAACCCCCGCAAATTGCCATCCCAGATTTCCCCCTAGAAATGTGTATCTTGCACTGCCCGGCTCTCTCCTTTAGCATAATACAAACTCAGGGGGAAAGTCCGTCACTTTACAAACAGAAAATGATATGCACAGATCTCATCTGAAAAGGTGTTTGCCAAACACTTCCATCCAAGCCCACTGCTTTAGCTAAAACAATAAACCCAGTCTATGAGCTACAAAAAGATAGCGGTTCCAGGATTGCAAACAAGGAGGCATAAAAGTCAGAACTGACTGCAAGAAAATAAAAAGTAAAATGCAACAAATACTGAACTTAAGCGAAATGAATTCAACCCATGGGTATAGCTTACCGCAGGCTTCAGCAGTCTTACGGCTGGAGCCCTTTTCAGCCAGGACCCTTCTCTCAGGTCAGAATTGCGTTCCTTGTCCGTCAGGTGTTGTTGATGCTGTGGGCAGAGAGAATCAAGGTTTGAACAAAGACCTGAACTGGATGGGCCGCTACATTCCACATCCTAATCACATCAAAAACTAAGCCGCGGGCACTTGGGGTGTGTCTAGACTACATGCCTCCGTCGACGGAGGCATGTAGATTAGACAGATCGGCAGAGGGAAATGAAGCCGCGATTAAAATGCCTCGTGAAACCAGGTTTACCTGTGCCGATCAAGAAAGGCTTCTTTGTCGACGCGGCGCGTCCAGACTGCCCCGATCTGCCGACAAACAGCTGATTGGCAGAGCGGGGCAGCCATTTAAATTTAAATGAAGCCGCGATTATTTTAATCGCGGCTTCATTTCCCTCTGCCGATCTGTCTAATCTACATGCCTCCGTCGACGGAGGCATGTAGTCTAGACGTACCCTTGCAGCCCACACTATTAGCCTCATTTGCATGGACACTTTAATTGACAAGATTCCCCCCCCCTTTTTCTCCTTCTCTTTCCCTCCCCATCCCCTCTCTTTCTCTGCTATGTGTTTGTACCCCCGGATTGTTTATTCCATTCATCTGAAGAAGTGGGTTGTGCCCACGAAAGCTCGTCATACCACAACTATGTTGATAGCACTGACCAGAAACACCGTGTACCACTCAAAACAGTGAAAACTGTGAAGTGTCAGCTACTGGGCGGTGTACCCTATACAGTATAATTGTGTTCGGATTAATGAAAAGTAGAAAAAAAATCAACACAATATTTATCTTTATTCATTTCGCATTCCAAGTACATCAAGGTAAAAATTCATCCTACGCCTGTCATTTTTCCCTATATTGGGGGGGTACCAAAGTCATAGATCACCTAGGGTGCCAAAAACTCTTGGACTGGCCCCGCCCCCGCCCCCCCCCCACCCCCACCCCCACCCCACCTCCGGCTTGCTTCCTCAAGAAAGATGCAGCACTATCTCTTATCAACTCCGAGCATCAAACTCTCTTCCTAGCTGCCTCTGCAGCACAGTCAGGAGTTCCTGCGTTACATTACTGGCACCCTGGCATATTTCATTTATAACCATTTCTTTGTCAGAAGCAGAAAGACCTCAGCCCACGCTCTTCTCCGTTGCCACAAAACAGCAGGTTTTTTTTTTTTTGTACCTCAGCCATCTACTCCTTAGCACAGCAGATTTGCACTGTGTTAAAAAATATGCTGAGCTACCTAAAGAAAATGCAAGCTGTCAGCAAAGCAGGATACCTCCCAGTGAGCTAGGGGAACCCACACAGGTCCTTATGAACCGCACTGACAATCTGGGTCATACATCTTGCAGTCACAGTGTGACGGTGGGCAGCCCACATGCTATATAGGTATAGATACACACCCTAGAAAACTGGCTTAGGGCTGGGGCTGGCAGTGGAGGGGGAGGGGAGAGGTGCAGGAGTCAAGGCAGGGACTTGGGGATGTGGGGGGCAGGACAGGAAGCTGGGGGTGTCAGGGTTGCGGGAGGAGGGGCTCATGGTGGGGGTCCCAACTGGCAGGGCTTTACACACACACAGAGGCAGGTGCCTTCTCTCTCCACACAGCCCTCCCAGCTGGCAAGGGCTGGCGGAAGAGAGACGGCCCCTCCCAGACTGGGGGAGCAGAGACGGCCCTTGCTGGCCGGGAGGGCTGCAGGGAGAGAGAAGGCCTCTGTTAGCTGGGGGGGTCTCTTTCCTCCCAGCCCCTCTACCCAGTAGGGGCCTTTTCTCTCCCCACAACCCCCATCACCAACAGGGGCTTTTCCCTCTCATCTAGCAGGGCTTTCTCCCTCCCCCCAGCACTGTGGCCAAGGGCTGGTGGGGGGAAGGGTTTGGGGCAGGAAGGCTACTTCCCCAGTCTGGTGGCAGACAAGGTGGCAAGCCCCCAACCCTGCCTGGCCACTTCTTGGTGGTGCGGTTCCCCCCACTGTCACTCTGCAGGATAGCTCTCCCCTGCATGTGCTGCCCCCAGTGGCCACGGTGAGTACTGTGCCTCTCTTCCATGTTACGGAAAACAGTCCCATTCCAGAGACTTCCCATTTTCCTGGCACAGCCAAACCCTGACCATATATATATGCTTCTAAGTCAGGCCCAGCAAGACCGAGTCGTTCCACATCTGTGCACTGGCGCAAAGCAATGCACCACGTAAAAGTTAGGGGCAAGAAAAATCTTTTCCTAGACGCAGCTAACGGGTGTGGCAGGGAGCACATTGCTGTCTCTTATATTAACGTGGAATCTGCCATCTCGGTTAGCCTCCAGAAAACAGAATCTGTGACTTTCCTGAGCACAGCCCTGGCCCAGCTGCCAGTGAGAAGTCCGTGGCATCTCTCGTGGTAGAGAGATAGACACTAGGGCTATGTCTACACTGGCGGGTTGTTGAGCCAGAAATATGCAAATGAGGCTAAGTGTGCCTCAGGGCCAGGCTGGCTTCAGTCTCAGCTCAGGTTTGCTGTTCCCGGATCTCAGCCTCCCTTTTCTGTCCATCATTCCACGCCTGCTCGAAGGTCCTTTCAGCACTCAGGCTATTCACAGCTTCCTGCCACGCCCTGGTGGCTCTTGAAGCAGGCATGCCAGCCTAGCGTGGAGTCAGACCATTGGTGATTTGGCCTTTCCAGCCACCTTCAGCCCCACCTTGGAGGATGCGTGTGTGTGTGGAGGAGAAACGTTTGGGCTCCAAAAGACTATTTCTCAGACGCTACGCGACATGCTCTGGACACCTTCTCCCCCATCCTCTCTGCACGAGCTCCTAAAACAGGAAGTCGTCTCTTCATCCAATCTGAGACAAATGCTCAGCCAGATCATTTTTTCCATCCGCCCACACGTCCTGGCCTTTGGAGCTATTGATCAGCAAATCAAGACAACATGCCGGTTTGTAGATTCCATGACGGTCAGAAGCAGTACTGAGGCGGTGCATTGGAAAGGAGAATATCTGGGGTGTGTATCTCCCGGCCAGAAAAACCAGATCGCAGCTATTTTCCCAAGTGTTTTTCTGCTTGGCTGTTTCCCCCTCTCCCCTCCACCTTGAAATGGCTCAATGTTCCTACCTCTTCTTTCCCAGGCAGGTAGCATAGGGGGGCCGAGAGGTGGGTGGGTGGGCCGCTGTCTTTAAGCCTGTGACTAAACAGGAAAAGAATCGTTTCAGAAAAGCGTTGTGTCTAAACCGTTCCAATATGGCAAAGCAATGGGAACCAGCTGGGAACTCACTTTACAGACACTTAGTGGTAGGCTGACTGCTCTGGAAACCCCTTTTCCATCATAACCAGCACACTCATCCAGCCCCCTGGCTAACCCTAACCCCTGGCTAACCCTAACCCTAACCCCTGTTCCGTGCCCTTTTTTTCTCTCTGTCCTCAGAGTGTCCGGAGGCACGTCGCCGGGAGAGAGAAATGCGTTCTTGCCCTCTACTCGCTCGTGGGTGGGTTCCTCAGGCAGCATCAAACTGTGTGCACACGCATGGCCGGTGTTGAGGGAATGCAGCCAGGCCGACAGCCCTGCTAACAGAACCCGTCCATCCACCCACCGAGGAACGGCAGCACGGCTGGGGGTGGCGTTCGTAATGGGGCTGTTAATGTGCAGTCGGCTATCCGATTAACGGATATGCCTGGGCTTACCAGTTAGTCTTGTTGACTACACGCATTCCCCACCTTCACCCCTGGCTGCCTCTGTGTCAGAGGCAGCGGGGGGCGGGGAGTGGGAGCCGGTGCCAGTGGGGAGCTGACTTAAAAGCCGGTTCCCCATGAGCACTGGATCCGCCTGCCCCTCCACCCCCACACTGCTGCCTCTGATAGAGAGGCAGCAGTGTGGAGAGTGAGGGGCGCAGGCTGGAGCCAATAAGTGCAGGGAGCCGGCGCTCAAGCCAGCACCCCGCGCGTATCTGCTCCACAGTCTCTCCTGCCCCTCCCCCTGCTGCCTGCGACAGAGGCGGGGGACGGGGTAGGAAGGAGCCGGTACTCTGGGGAGCCAGCTTTTAAGTCGGTTTCCCCCAGCACCAGCTCCACCAGGGGTAAAAAAAGAACTAGATACGTTCAAGGAGGATAGGTCCATCAATGCTTACGTGCCAGGATGGCTGTTCTCATGTCCTTACGTTCACACAGACCCCTGAATAGCCACTAGCTGGCAGCACTTACCTCTCACTGTTAGACGGGGCTGCATGTGGTGAACTAAAGGGCTGTGTCTAGACTGGCAAGATTTTCCGCAAAAGCAGCTGCTTTTGCGGAAAAGCTTGCCAGCTGTCTACACTGGCCGCTTGAATTTCTGCAAGAACACTGACTTCCTACTGTCTGAAATCAGTGCTTCTTGCGGAAATGCTATGCTGCTCCCATTCGGGCAAAAGTCCTTTTGCGCAAAAGGGCCAGTGTCAACAGCTCAGATTTGTTTTGCGTAAAAAAGCCCCGATCGTGAAAACGGCGATCGGGGCTTTTTGGTGGAAAAGCGTCCGTGCCAATCTAGACGCTCTTTTCCGCAAATGCTTTTAACGGAAAACTTTTCCATGAAAAGCATTTGCAGAGAATCATGCCAGTCTAGACGTAGCCAAGGTGAAAAACACTAGGTCTGGTTACTAGTTCCTGGAGTCACCCATCTTTCTGCTGATAGCCATCTTCTCTCTCCGGACACTCCTGCACCAGGCCGCAAGGGCCCAGCCGTTAAATGCAGTCCCTTCGTTTTGTTGTTCTCTGAAACGGCCACCACTGAAAATGGATTGAAACCCTGCCAGAAAGGCACAGATCAGGCATCCCTGGGACAGATTCTGAGCTCATCTATCCCTGAGTGAGTGAATCCAGAGTGACTTCCCTGAAACAAAGGGAGGCAAGCTGGATTCTCATCTATAGAACAATGATCCGAATCCAGCCCACTGTTCTTTTAGTCTTATAACTGGTGCTTCCATTTATGGTCCAGAACGGGGAGAATTTTGTTTCAGGGAGCCAGGAACCCCCCCAAATCTCAGGGATGGGTTTTTGGGAACTCAGCCTTTGCTAAGCTTGTCTCCGCTGAGATCACTGACAAAAAGGATAATGGCGAGAAAAGAAAGTCGTGGTGACAGAGGCTATGTCTAGACTTCAGGCTTCTTTCGGAATAAGTTTTTCCAGAAGAGATCTTCCGGAAAAGCGTCTTCTGAAAGAGAGCTTCTACCCAGCAAAGTAACGAAAAAGCAATGTGCTTTCGAAAGAGAGCGTCCACATTCATTGGATGCTATCTCGCATTTCAGTTCTGATTGCCGTGGACGGAGTGGCCACCAAGGCACCTCTTTTTTCGAAAATGAACGCCTTTTTTCGAAAAAACACTCTCTTCCATGCCCACACATGCCTTTTTCCGAAAAAGCTTTTTTGGAAAAAGGCTTCCTCTTCGTAGAATGAGGTTTACCGCTGTCAGAAAAACCCCTCCGTTCTTTCGACTTTCTGTCGAAAGAACGCAATAGCGGTTTGGACGTAAGTATTGTTTGTCCGGGAAAATGGCCGTTTTTCTGGCAAAATGCTGCAGTGTAAATGCACCCAGATAGGCTGTTGCGTGCGCCTGCATTGCAGTACAGAGCAGGAGCGAGAAGGTATTTCGAGGGGAGGAGGTCAGAATTATTTGCATCTCCTGTATAAAGTAGTCATGAAAGGCACCAATTTTTTTATTTGATTGCTATAAATTGGAGCATTTTGCGAGGCCACAGAATGCTGATTCTAGTCAAAGAAAACACGAGCCCTCTTTGGTGACTGTAACATAAGTGCTCAATACATGCAGAAGTTCACAGTAAAAATATTACAACTTTGTCCGGGAATGCACTAACTTCCTTTGCATTCTTTTATTCCCCCCAGCCCCCCCAGCTAATGGGCAATTGTAGCTCATTGACATAGTGGCAACAGTTTATTCTGCGCGAGGCATCTGACTCCCAATGCAGTAATGGCTTGGAAAACTTTCCAACATTGATCCTAATTAGCAAACATGGGGGTTCAGCTTTACACCAGCTGAACGCCGGATGGACACCGCTGGCTTCAGTCGCATGATACCTGCTGAGCCCAGGTAAAAACGAGAGAAGGATCACACCACGGAGGGGGTGACTCCTGACTTAGAGCTGAGTAACTGGGATGGAAAGCAGGGATGGGTGATGGAGAAAGCAAACAAGCTCTGGAGTTGTAGCTAGACCCATAAACCAGTAGTCAGGCCAGGCAGACCAAGAATGGGACTAGCGGAGAGGAACTCCTGGGTTTTAATTGTGGCTCTGTCTTGACCGCTGTATATGGGCTTAGAAGTCTTCCCTAACACCAGCCTCCCCATGTGGCAAGCTGGGATGCTCGGAGTTACTGCCTGACTTCCCGGGGAGGTGGGAGGCTCACTGCTGTGACGCTGTTAGGCCTGGTTCTGCATTGCCGTGTGCCGCGAGTCGCCAGCTATCCCTGTGCACAGTGGGGGTGTCAAAGCGGAATGATAACGTTCTGGCTTGTTGGCATGGGGGTCATACTTCAGGATAGCTCACGTGTTAGTTACCCCCAAGTGTACACCTTTGTTAGTGGTGGAGACATAAGCACATAAGAACAACTACACTGGGTCAGACCAAAGGTCCTTCTAGCCCAGAATCCTGTCTTCCAACAGCGGCCACTGCCAGGAGCCCCAGCGAAAACTAACAAAACAGGTAATCAACAGCAAACAGCGCCTAGAGAACCATCCCTGAACATCCTGATGGACCTATCCTCCATGGACTTATCTAGTTTTTTTTCTGAACATCCTCTGGCAAGGAGTTCCACAGGTTGGCTGTGCATAGTGTGAAAAAACAAGGCCTGGAGGCTGTGCTCCAGTCTTACTATGCTGGGAAGCAGAGCCAGCTGCACAAACACCCTTCGAGTTCCCTCTCACAAAGCATGGCAAAAGGGAGTGGTGGGTGCTGTGGTCTGTTCACTCCACAACTCTACAGCCCTTGAGGAGAACTCATTGAGCCTTTACTCCCAGGCGATCCCAGGTTAGCTCTACAACCACACAGGACATCACAGAACTGCAGTAAACCAAGAAGAAACCTCCTAAACCAGTGTTTCTTAAACTTTTTAAGCTCCAGGAACACCAAACACTAATATTTTTTATGGGGAACACCAAGGATTTTTTGTTGAGCAAAAAAAAAAAAGTCAGGAGGGAAAAGGGTCAGGGGGAAAGTTATTGAGCAAAAGAAAAAAAAGGTCACCTGCCCCTTTAAGGGTGGCCATTTTAAATTCTGTTGTTCTCCGCGACATACCTCCCCGACTGCCTCTAAACAACTACCAATGCCGATGGACTGGCTGTTCAGGGTGCACTGCGTTTCTATAGCTTGTATGTGGTAAGGAGCTTGCTACAGGATGAACTTCTCTAGTCCGGCATGTGTTGGTCCGGCAACCTCCATGGTCCAGCATGATGTTAGTTAGATGAATGTCCACTTATCATGGGTGTAGCCAAGTTTCCCGCGGTCCCATAAGGTTTGTTTACAGCCAAGTGATCAGAAAAGACAGTGATGAAGGTGAGATGTGGATGATGCCTTCTAAGTGAGCAGAGAGTTAGGGTTTCAGGTTATCCTGAGATGGAACCAATGGTTGCACAAATGATTTATATCCAGGTTCCGGAGCCCTGCCCTTAGCATTTGAGAAGATGGGGTAAGGGATGGGGGGAAACTAGTGTAGACAGGATCACACGGCCAGATCCTTAGCTGGTGTAAACTAGCATCGCTCCACTGCCTTTTCTGTTGCTACCAATTTACAGCCCTGGAGATCTGACCCTCTGAGCCCAACGAAAAGCCGGATTCATTTCAATGCAATGAAATGCTGGGGGGTTGTTCTAGCAGCAAACAGACCTTAGCACCTCCCTGGTTTCCTGCTCTCCCCTGGCCTCCCCACTCTGTCAGTAACACTGGATTGAGTTGTACTGAGTTGCTGCTTCTCTGCCCTAGCCCTGTCCTTATTGATTTGTGCGGTCTCCAGGGATCCTCGTCGCATTCCTATTCATTAGGTCTCTCCTCTCCACATGCTTCCCAGATCCGCTGGGATTCACATACGTGTGCAGAGGACGCATTCATTCACTGCCCCCTTTCTGAGGGTCCTTAATGAGACGGATGGGGTGGAGGGGTCCATTTCACGTTGTGGTGGAGAGACGGCAGCATGGATGACAGAGGCGGTTTTTAACCCCCTCTGTGCAGATGAAACAGACTTGCTTTCGACGGCTGTTCTGCATTGTTTGATTATGGGGCAGTTGTCCCCTGCCCCCACCCGGATTCCTTTTGATGAACTTCCTTAGCTTCCGGAGGCAAAAGTCAGACACCTTGATGGCCATGTCGTCCGAGGCGCTCATTAATCCCATTATTAAGCACATCCTCTTTCATCTGTGTCATTCCTCCGGGCAGCGTCTCGTTAGCTCAGCACAGAGGGGTCTAGTCTGATACGCGCCTCCTCCTCTTGGAAGGGCAGATAAAGAAGTTTTGCTTGAGCTGGTGTGAGGAGCAGATTGGACGGCTGGTCAGATGGTGGCACTAAATCTGGGTGATAGGCACTAAACCATCCCACCCAGCACGGTCTAGAGTACACCATCCCTGACAGATGTCTAACCTGCTCTTCAATATCGCCACTGATGGATTCCACAACCTCCCTAGGCAATTTATTCCAATGTTTCACCACCCTGACAGGTAGGAAGTTTTTCCTAATGGCCAACCTAACCCTCCCTGGCTGCAGTTTAAGCCCATTGCTTCTTGTCCTGTCCTCAGAGGCCAGGAACAGCAAATTGTCTCCCTCCTCCCTGTGACGCCCTTTTAGCTACTTGAAAACTGCTATCCTGTCCCCTCTCAGTCTTCTCTTTTCCAAACTAAACAAACCCAGTTCCTCCAGTCTTGCCTCCTCGCTCATGTGTTCTAGACCTTTCATCATTTGTGTTGCTCTTCTCTGGACCTATCCAATCTCTCCACATCTTCCTTGAAATGTGGTGCCCAGAACTGGACACAATACTCCAGCTGAGACCTAATCAGCACAGAGTAGAGCGGAAGAATGACTTCTCGTGTCTTGCTCACAACCCTCCTGTTAATGCAGCCCAGACTCATGTTTGCTTTTTTTGCAACAGTGTCCCACTGTTGACTCATATTTAGCTTGTGGTCCACTCTGACCCCTAGAGCCCTTTCTGCCGTACTCCTTCCTAGACAGTCGCTTCCCATTCTGTATGTGTGAAACGGATTGTTTCTTCCTAAGTGCAGCACTTTGCATTTGTTCTTATTAAACTTCATCCTGTTTACCTCAGACCATTTCTCTAGTTTGTCCAGATCGTTTTGAATGATGACCCTATCCTCCAAAGCCCTTGCAACCCCTCCCGGCTCCGTATCATCTGCAAACTTAATAATCATCCTCTCTATGCCAATATCTAAATCATTGATGAAGATATTGAACAGAGCCAGTTCCAAAATAGACCCGTGCAGAACCCCACTTGTTATGCCCATCCAGCATGACTTTGAACCGTTAATAACTACTCTCTGAGAACGGGTATCTTGAAAGCCCTCAACTAGCTTATGCCACAGAGTTACTTGTTTTCAGTGTTCAGCCCAAGCCCGGTGTCATGTTATTGGATTCTAAAGATCACAATTGCACCCATGAGGGGTGGGGGTGGTATTTGCCCCAGCGTGTATACAAAGGGGACCATGTGAGGTGTCACATGAAAGCTCATGTTCTACTGATTCTCTGTGCGCTTTTCATGTACTTGTATGATATCTGTATGTGGAGTTAGAAACATGGACTCTGTATCGATGCTGGAAAATTCTCTGTCTGTGACTGAGCATGGGCCAGGAATGCTCAGCCAATGGTTATGCTAATTAGTAAGGAGATAATGAAGCTCTGGGTGCCAATACACACCTCAGGAACGTGACTGATACCTGCAACCCAGCCAGGGCCTAAGGGCTACCAGCATGGGATGCAAGGATAGCTTGTTGGCCCATGTGACTTTCTCTGGCCAGGAAGATGCCAGGAGAGGTAGACAAGTGCCATGTGGCACCCTCCATCTTGTCTTGAGTTCAGCTCCTGATGCAGGGAACAACGAGCCGGGAAGAACTGTGGACCCATCCTGACATAGGATGTACACCAGAGACTTTTAAGATAGCAGTTTACAACATCTCTGCTAAGAGCCTGTATCGAGAACTGGCTGATTCGATGCATGTAATGTATGATCCTTTAACAACCTTACTCTGATGCTTTGCTTTCTTTTAGTAATAAACCTTTAGATTGTAGATTCTAAAGGATTGGCTCGGCGTGGTCTTGTGGGTAAGATCCAGAGTGTAAATTGATTGGGATCTGTGGCTGGTTTCTTGGGACTGGAAGAACCCCTTTAGGGAAGGTGAGATTGGGTTCTATAGCCCCTCACCTGTGTGTTAGGCCTGGGGCTGACTGGGGCACAGAGAGAGCTGGGGTGTCAGAGGGGTTTTGCTCCTGAGGCTTCTGGCTGGCCAGATTGATCGCTGAAGCGCTCGGTGTGACTGGTGTGTGGCCTATTTGGGAAGGTCCCCAGTCTGGGGCTGCAAGGACCCCCACGTCTGAGCAATTCGCCCTAAGCGGATGCCCTCAGCTGTGCTCAGACCTGGCCCGGTCTGTCACACCCGGTCCTTAAGAAGGGAGAGCTATGGACGTCTGGGGCAGCAGGCGTGAAGGCTTCCTCTGGCTCTGCTGTTGGCTCTGAGTGCCTGCACAAGCCGGATCCTTTTGTCCGCCCACCTAGCTGACTGCGACTTTCAGACTTAGCCGCTCGCCTGTCAGAATTCTGGACTCTGAATAAAACACGCTCTTCCTTTATGGACTCTTCTGCCTCTGGAAGAACTCATGCTTGCTCTATGGAGACTTGTTTGCGGTGCCTTTTTAATCCATAGGTAGCTGAAACAAGCGTTTTGGAGAGACGTTGCAGTGTAGCACCGAAAAAAAAATTGCATGAATGTTTGTTTGGATTGTTAATGTCCTGAATGCACTTTCACTGTGCTCGCCACTTTTTCGCATTCGCTTTTAATCCCAAAGTACACTGGGGGGGTGTCTAGACTGCATCCTTCTGTCGACAGAGGGATGCAGATTAGGCCCATCAAAATTGCTAATGAAGCCGGGATTTAAATATCCAACGCCTCATCAACATAAACATGGCTGCCGCTTTTTTCCGACACAGAGCTTTGTAGACAAAAAGCGACAGTCTAGACATGGATCTTTCGAAAATAAGGCATTTTTCAACAGATCCTGTACTCCTCAAAAAATTGAGGTTTACAGGATCTGTCGAAAAAGGGTTTATTTTCGACAGCTCCGCGTCTAGACTGCTGCGTTTTGTCGACAAAGCTCTGTGTTGGAAAAAAGCAGCAGCCATGTTTATGCTAATGAGGCATGGGATATTTAGATCCCGGCTTCATTAGCGATCTTGATGTGCCTAATCTGCATTCCTCTGTCGACAGAAGGATGCAGTTTAGACGTAGCCTGGGAGAAAACTCTTCCGAAACCAAGAATTTGAAACGGCTGCAGGAGTGTACTCTTGGCAAATGAATGTTGATATGTCTCCAGAAACATGATTCAGAAGCTATGTTCATCCAGTCCTGAAACAGGAACCTGGTAAGCCGGGTGTCCAATGAATAGGAACCCACACCGATCCGCTTTCAAACAGTAAACAATCGCAGCTGATTGTTCCCACACAAACTACAGAATAAGAATTGTCTGCTGACATTCTTGGGCAAACAATTTAAAAAAACAAAACAAAAGCCTTCAAGGAAGCAGCAAATCGCTTGCAGGCAGCAAACTGACCCAAATTAGTCAAACATGGCATTTGTGCCATTCTCGTTCCGGGTAACCGATAGCCTTGTACGATAATTAAGGCCGATATTACACCAAAGCAGCTCAAATGATTAGAAAATTAGAAAATACGCCGTGTCTCTTTGGTTTTGCTCTCGTTTACATACTCGCATAAGCCGGCGCGGCCTGATAATGTTTATACGCACATGTGCAGGCCAGACTTCGCTTTACATGACTTGGAGCCGGCCCGCTGGCATGTGGATACAATTACAACATGCTCTCCTTTGGCGTGGGCATTTTCTTGACAACTGGGGAATATGGCATGAGTTTAGTCTATGTATTGGGATTACACTGAGATTAAAACCAGAGCATAACACACAGAGCTCAGAGGTGCTGAATGTTGCAAAGCGAGTTTGACTTTTTTTCAACTCAGGAACCTTGCTGAAAGCCCTGAATGCGTTGTATCACATGTCAGTGGAAAGACAGAAAACGCCCCAAAAGGCAACGACACTGCTCTCTCCAGGAATGGTACGGCTCTCCATGCTGTCATCTTGCATCCGGCCCAGTCACTGACAGGAATGTGATTCCTTTTGAAGGGAAACGTCCCGGATCTGCTCTCTCCCTGAAAGGAGTCTTCCGGGAAGGCACCTGACAGTAGGCGGCAAACGATTTGCAGCTGATCTCAGTTTTCCTTCGGTTTCATCGGCGCCGGCTCTTCACTGCAAGAAGCTGTTGGGTTCCATTCATCCCTGAAGGGAAGTGAGTCACATCCAGGGTGGATCTGGCTCTGTCTTCCCGCGCTGACAGTGCAGCAGATGGAATTATTGCTTGGGGAACGATCGACGTGGTCGGGGGGGCCCTTTCTGCTCTTCATGCGTTAACAAGCTGCAAACAGAGCGAGGTTTTCAGAGCCTGGCTGAGGTTGTCTAGACTCTTAGCCAGCAAGCAAAGTCTCCTTTATTTCCATGGGCTGCTTAGCGCTCCGGGTACCGCGACTCAACCCTTCACCCGATCCCTCAGCGGTCTCCAGCCTGTGCTTCATTCACGAAACCGGAGCTGACTTCGTGCCCAGCTTTGCAGGATTCAGCCCCCACACGGAGGAGACGTGCGACTCAAGACCAGTGCGCGTGAATGCGTTGCATTGAATGGCCATGGCGAGAGGGAAAACTCCCCAAAAGGCATGGACGTGTCTCTCCCCAGGAATGGAACGGTTCTCCGGGCTGCCATCTCCCATCCTGCCGGTTACGCTGTGCTGTGTTATTGCTAGGAACCTGGCACCTCATAAGAACGGCCCAACTGGGTCAGACCAACGGTCCAGCTAGCTGAGTGTCCTGTCTTCCGACTGTGGCCAGTGCCGGGTGCCCCAGAGGGAGGGAACACAACAGGGAATCACCACGTGATCCCTCTTTCTTTACAAATTAAGCTCCCCCTGCACCATTCACTTCAGCTACAGCTGCACCTAGAGCGGCACCCAGGACAGGGGCCGCATCATACACACACATAGCTCCCTGCCTCGGGGAGCATCCCATCCAACAGACAACACAAAGGGCAGGTGAAAGGAAGCATGGTGATCCCCCATTATCGAGATGGGAGCCTGCGGCACACAGAAATTAAGTGACTCGCCCATGGCTATGTGCAGAGTCCGTGGCAGAGCCAGGATTCTACCGGGTCCCAATGCAGTGTGTAAGCACCGAGTCTCTCAGAGCACCCAATGGCAGCCACGCTCCCCTCTGCCTCCCTCCCCCCACACCTCTCACCTGCTGGTGGCCCTACCGACAAACTCCGCGACCTCTGGAGATTAGCGCGCGAGCCTCGACCAGTTGCGCTAGAAAGCCAGCCAGATGTCAGCTGAGGCTGCAGAGCGGGGGCGGGGGTGGGGAACTTGGGCTGCACCCAAGCGAGAAGCAAAAAACCCCCAAACAAACCTTCCCTCTCTCTGTACGTGGTCTAAGTGCCACTGCAAGGGACTGTGAACCACGCCCAGGAGGTGGCACCGGCAAGGATATTCCAGCTGCTCAGAGGCTCTGGGACACGTGGAAAGCAGAGGAGCTCAGACGACTTACCAGCAGGGAGGGATGGAGAAATGAGCAGCCTGCAGCAGGGAGAAACACAGTGGCCATCTGAGGGCTGCAGCTGTTGACGCTCTCACATTTAAAGAGCCAGTGACCAGAAGAGCATGCTGGGAAAAGCGAGCGAGCCCACACTGGAAACCAAAGGGCCATCGAGGAAACAGTTCCGCGCAATGGGCTGAAATCCCATTGTTTTAAAGGGCTAGGATTGTGGGTGGAAGACCTCCTGGGCTGGAGCCTGGTAGTTTTGCAACAGCTATGGCCCTTTGTGTCTCTCGGATGCAGTGGGTTTTATAGATGTACTTCAAACAACAGCACTGACCACTTAGTGTAGCTGCGCTTCGGTGTCCTACCTCCACATCAGGCAGCTCTGTAGAGAAAGCTGGGTTCTAAGCGCCACTCTGCCACTGTCTCCCTTGTGACCCTGTGCAAATCACTTGTCTTAGCTATGAAAGGTGGATGGTTACAGTCACCACTCTTGGTAAGGAGCTTTGTGATACAGAGATAGCTGGCTACAAGATTTTGGTGTTCACACCTCCACATCAGCTGCTAGAAGCGGGCCTCATCCTCCTTGACCGAATTGACCTCGTTATCTCTAACCTTACTCTTGATTGGTTCTCTTTTCTTATGCCTGTATATTGATACCTGCCTCTGGAATTTCCACTACATGCATCTGACGAAGTGGGTCTTTGCCCACGAAAGCTTATGCTCCAATACATCTGTTAGTCTATAAGGTGCCACAGGACTCCTCGTCGCTTTCACTGAGAATGTTTACTACCAAACTGGATTTTCTTTGAAACTATTTTTCGTGGCAAAATAGCATTTTGATAAAAAAAAAGTTATTTTTGATGTTCTTGCACAGGAAATTACACAGTCTCATTTCATACTGACATTTCAATTGACATTTGAAAATGTTCAAAATTTCAGCTTCTTTCTTTCTTTCTTTCTTTCTTTCTTTCTTTCTTTCTTTCTTTCTTTCTTTCTTTCTTTCTTTCTTTCTTTCCAAATGCAATAGAAACTCTGAAACTTTTCCAAAGCTGGAGAAGTTTTGAATAGTTACAGCCTGAAACAAGTGTAAAGAAAAATCAACAAATCATTCTGTCTAGCATATTCAGTGGCTAAAAAAAAATTGGGGCGGCAAGAATCCAATTTTTTTAATCAGTTTTTAAAATCTTACCCACAAACGGGGAAAAAAATCACAGCCCGAAATGAACATTTTAATTTAAATCAAAATCCTAAGGAAATTTCCTTTCAAAATTTTTCAATTTTCAAATCGACATTTTCCAACTGAATTTTTTCCCTGCAGGGAAAATGGTTTTTCTGACTCAGTGCATGCGTACGTAATACGAATGCTTCATGTTTGGGTCACTGTACAAACAGTGTCTGATTTAATGGAGGACTCACCATTTACTGGGTGTGAATGTAGCACGGCCAATCAGAGACAAGCTGCTAAATGTGGTGATAAACTGCTTTCCTATTTGTGACGACAGCTAAATTATACGTCCACGTTGTCTTCTACACCAGCCACATGGCCCATCTCCCCCTGCACCACTCACCTTTGCCACTCCCTCCTCACTAGGGTGGCTCTGTGAGTCAACACCATTTCAAAGACAATCAAGGCCTCCTTCTGGCATTTGACGTGTGCAGTTGTGGCACTGAGCAGAGCCAGCTTGCACAGTAACATGTGAGTTTTACGGAGAGGGTTCCCTTTGTGCATAAAACTCTTTATTTCTAGCCAAGTGTTCTCCATGGCAAATGGACCTGGCTTACAATTATTCAATGGTCACCCCACTAAAGTGTAGCCAGCTCACAAATAGGGTCATTTTCATCCGCAGACTCCAGAACAAACCTCTGGACTAATGGATTCAGCTGCACCAGAGAACCCCTGATATAGATTGTGATTGTCTCTGGATGCAAACATTTTTATCAATATATGTAACTTTCTCGGCGCAAGTTAATCTCAGTTGACAGTGAACGCTGCCCTCTGTCCAAACACTTGACAGGGTCACATGACAAGAAAGCCAGGGAGAGCCGTGACTGACAAGGTCACATGATCACTGGCTGACCCTGCCAGAAAGTCTGACTATAACTGACACTTTACCAAAACTGTTTAAATAGCCAGAATCCCTGTAGAAAAGTCGGGGGAAGAGGGGAAGCGAAGAGAGGCGAGGGAAATGCATGTGGGATACGATAATGTCTTCTTTACATGTCAGAGGAACCGCTGATGCATTTTTCTCAGAGCTCGCCGAACAGAATAATCCTGCCGAGGTGCTATTTCCCACGTCCTGGGAGGTGACGGGAAAATGTTCACCATTATTCTCCTCTATGTAAACAAACTTACTAAGTGCATTAAAATGGAACAGAAATACTGGTCCCAGTTCACTGTAGTCACATCACCAGAATTCATTGGTAATAAAGCACCTTTGACACTGTAACACCTTCCCTTTTGCCTTCCTTCCCTCTCTGATCAATTTCAGCTCACCCAAGGATAAAGCAAGGCATGCTGCTATCACAGTTTAATGTAATGGAAGGAATGCACTCAGATTATGCTTAGTTAAAGACACCGAGGTTTTGTCTACACTATAAAGTTTTTGCGGCAGACAGTAGGCAAATGACGGACTCATTAGCATGAGTCGCGATGTCATTAGCATATTTTCTGCCGATGCTTTTTGCACAGGGGGTTTTTGCAGAAAAAGAAGCAGCATAGATCCTTTGCACAAGATCCTTATGCCTCTCCGGCTTTGTCTACACTGCAGGGTTTTTGCGCAAGATGTTTTTTGCGGAAGAGATCTTCCGCAAAAACTACCTGCACAAAAGTGCGTCTATACCTCAAATGCACGTTGCAAAAGCCCATGTGTGGACGGTCTTCTGCAAGAAAGCTCTGATGGCCTTTCGCAGAATGGCCATCAGAGCACCTGTGCTTTTTCGAATAGGCTCTTTTTGCGCAAGAAACCCCTGAGGAGCGTCCACACATGCTTTTTTGCGCAAGAGCTGTAGCGCAAAAAGGAGTTATTCCTCGTGGGGAGAGGAATAACTCTACCGGCAAAAGCCCTCTGTCCTGTCAATTTATTGTACTTTTTTTTTGCGCAAAAACGCGCTTGAGGTGTGGACGTTCTGCTGGTTTTTGTGCAAAAACCTTGTAGTGTAGACACAGCCTCCGGGAGAGGAATAAAGATCTTTTGCAAAAAGTTTTTTTTGCGCAAAACGGAAGTGGCTACACTGCTTCTTTTTGCACAAAAACCCCTTGCGCAAAAAACATAGGCAGAAAATATGCTAATGACATCACGACTCATGCTAATGAGACCATCATTAGCATTCTCTCTGCCACAAAAACGTGTAGTATAGAGTGTATAATTCCTGCATCACATCCGTGTGAGCCTTACACTTTTAGCTGTAGGAGGCCTCAGTGTCTCTATCTTGGAGCAAACTGAAGTCTACACACAGTATCCTAACCATCTTTTGCATGCTAATTTGGAAAAGTCTTAACATAACAGCAGCCAGTAGCATGCTGGAAGAAAATGTTTGTTACATGTTAGGCTCTCTCTCTTGCTCAGGTTTCGAGGCCAGGTTCCTTTATAACTAGACAACCTGGGGGATAAATATTAACTTCCAAGTTACCTGAAAAATCTGGACTTTTACAAATTCAAGACAGGGACAGAAGGTGAGAAAACCAGTGAAAAGACCCAAAGTCCATTTTTCTGACTGCTCTAGAACAGCAAACACACCAAAGAAAACAAACAACCATCCTGCATCATTTTCTTTATAATTTTATTGTCAGAGATCTTGTGCAGAAAAATATAGTGGGGTTTTTTTGTGTGTGTGTGGGATCAAATTCTGACATAGTTTCACCCAGTTTCGCTCTCCCAGTGAGGGCTGTTTGTACAAGTTTTACAGGTGGTGAGAAAACGCCAGCAAAGGAGAGTGAAATCCGGCCAGAGCTTCTGTTAACAAAATATAAACATGAAGATGTATCTTCCATATAGGGAACCGGGACAAAAATCAAAATATAACTGGTCAATACATAGCACAATCCAAGCCAAACAATCCAGTTGATAATTTACATTGTTCAAATTCATTTCACACCATAATATGCATGCTTACTCAGGCCAGATCTACACTGGCTGAGAAAATCAATGCAAGACATGCAACTCCAGTTACGTGAAGTGTGTAGCTGGAGTCCATGTACCTTGCATTGATTTTCTGGTACAGCCCCACAGCCGGAGGTTGACAGAAGAAACTCCCATCGACTTCCCTTATTCCTCAGGACAGCAAGGAGTACAATGGTTGATGGGGGCACCCATCAGCATTCGATTTAGCAGGTCTTTAATAGACCTGCTACATCAAACACCAGAAAACCGATCACCGGCGCATCAATATGCCAGTAAGTGGAGAGGTGGCCCCAGTGGCTTCTGAGGGAGTTTCACCTCAGTAAAGACTACAGCATTTTGGTATTTCATACTGCAAGTCTGATGCCCTCATGCTTATAAGAATTTTAAAACGGGGACTGTAAATTAGGTGAAATTGGCTAGTGGAGAAAAAGAACATACATTCGGGATTAGAATTTCATAAGTACTTAATACCCACAATCAGGGATAGATTTTTCTAAGTGTCCTACTTAGACACCCAAAATGAAAAAGTCTTTTTTTTTTCAAAAGCTCTCAATACTCATCAGATCCCATTGTGGGAGTGAGGTCTATGTTATGCCTAAATGAAAACAGCTGATTGTGATCTTTAGAAAACCTGGCCCCTCGTTTTTCTAAATTTGCTTTTTTAATTGGGCCCATTAGCCGGTGACAACAAAGGGCATTTCCTCTGGGATACACACGAGGCGCACGTGTTAACAAATGCCGGGTTCCCATTCTGTCGCTGAAAGGAACCCACGTGTCGCGGGGGAACAATGCACCACAAAAGCGACCACTGGATGTGAGGTCTCTGGATGTGATTCTACCCGCCCAATGTAGACTCTGTGCTTTGGTTTACACCAGCAATGATTAACTGTCGCTGATGGCAAACAGAAGCGACAATTTTGGGAGTCCTCTGGCTTTACGGGTTATCACAGGCTACTGATTCTGCATAAATTGAAACTCTAGCAATACAAGTTGGTGGTGGCTATTTGAAGCATGTTGTATTTCTCATGCTGGGCGCAATGATTTCGAGTTAAACCAGGATAACATTGCCTTTTGAGCAGTTTAATTGAAGGCAGACATTTGCTAAGAGTGCAGGGGTGGTTTTCAGTGTGATACAGGTGGGACCTCCCTGGTCCAGCACAATCAGGAGCTGAGTGGTCCTGAACCACGGAGTTTGCCGGACCAGGGGAGGTCAAGATACCCCACCCAGCTGTAGGCTCTGGTCCCAGATGGGGCTGTGCTCACTCCTACTATCCTGCTGCCTCCAGCCCTACCACGCGAGTCCTGGCCGGGGTCCTGCCCCACTGCCTCCAGCTTGGCCCTGGTCACTAAACCTGGCTAGTCGGGGCTCTCTGGTCCAACAATATCCATGGTCCACAAGGAAGCTGCTGGACCAGAGAGTCCTGGATTTTACAGGTTCAACCTGTACAATGGAGAAGTCTCAGACCAAGCTGAATTTCAAGCCACCACGACGACATCACGTAGATCGGTGTTTCTCAACCAGTGGTATGGGTACCTTTAGGGGGACTCGAGAGACGTCTGGGGGGTACGTCAGCACAACTGCAATTTGGAGAAAGCTGAATTTTTGTTTTACGTTTTACAGTGTTTTATTATTTTTGTACTTTTTACACCCGAAAATGACATCGCCTACCTGGCTACGAGTAAATTGTTTAAACAAATGTGTTGCAATGGTAGAAAAAAATTGTGTGTGGGTGAAAACTGTAGGTACTGGGGGGTGCTTACAATTTATTTATTTTTTTTAAATGGATACTTTATAAAAAAAAGGTTGAGAAGCACTGAAGTAGAGCATTCACCGTCCAATCTCTTCCCTAATTCACCAGCTCGGTTTTCAAACCGGAAATGCACTCGGGTGCCAAGTTTTGCTTCAGAGCTTCTTTTGCTGCTGCTTTTCTTTCCTTACTGATCAGTTCCCCTAACCCAAACAGGAAAAGAAACACAGGAGGACCAGCAAGCCCCGTATATTCACGTTCAACGTGTTGTGAAAGTTTACAAGCAGCCTATGGAACCACCAGGGGGGTAAGGAAGAATGAAATGCTGCTACTCAGCCAGCACCTCTAAAGGGCCAAAGGCAAAGAAAATGAAATGTCAGTGGATTTCCCCTGATCTCAGTCACCTTTTGCAATTGTTCTTTCATTATACCCGGAACAAAATTCAAGTAATGGGTTTCAAAGTAACTCCCAGGGGGTGAGAATAACAAAACAAAAATCAACCCCTGCAGCCTAGCATCTGAACAATGACGGAGACTCGTACACACTTGACTGATACATGTAATTAACGTTACATTCCCTTTGAACTGAACTGGCCATTTTGGGGTAGCACAGCAAGGATCTGAATGAAGCATTTGGCAAGGCTCGAGCGTATTAGCTTGCAAAGCGGCTATTCCAGTTTGGAAGGCTTCGGAAAAGCCCTGCCGCAGCGGGCGTGGGGTTGTTGGTATGCTAGAAGTCTCCTTGGCAAAATCCATTTGATTTCCGCCTTGGTTACCTTTCCCCATCCTGCGGGAAACTTCCAGTGCATTGTCCCGGTCTAATGAACTGCAGACTTCACCTGGGCAGTCCCACAAGCGGCTCCCCTCCAATGCAATGAATACAAGCACTTGACCCCATGAGCCAGGGGGCAGCAATTAGTTTAAGCCGGGGGTTTGTGTCTCTCTTCCAAACTCTTAATCCGTGCGGTCAGCCCCGGCCCGGTGTTTGCCAGGACCTATTGAGGAGTCTTAATGAGTCTGCAAAGCAAGCTTTCCGTGCATTTGGGTTGCTTCAGATGCTTTAAAAGGCACAGTCTATATGGCATTGTGCAGCTTTTGACAGGCTTCGGCTTTAAGAAAGCCAGGCCCCCTTTCACAAGGCAGACAGAAACCCTCTTTAGACCCGGGGCCCTTCCCGGTTTGCATATCAATGTGGCTCGGGGTGAATGTAGCCACTCAGCTGAGAAATAGGATCATGAGCCGCGTTTCCAGGCTTTCACAGGCACTTGGGAAACTTGAAAGCCCTTCGTGGAGAACCATTTGGTCGAATGTCGCGGCTGGAAACAAAACCCAGACAAGCAACGTGCAGTCCATCATGGGGCGCTGCCAGGCAAAGCCACAACAGACTCCAGCGGCTCCGACATCCAACCCTCAGCAGGCTGGTTAGGAGGGCACGTCTGTGATTTTACAAGGTGCCGGGAGCCTGCTGAGTACCAAGGCTAGGGGGCACTCAACAGCACTTGGGATCGGGCCTCATTTTATCTCAAAGGGGGCGGGGGCGGGGGCGTGTCAGAGGGGAGGAGACAGATTCCTAGATGGTTTGTGCAAAGCTGGACAAAACCAGCCATACGAAGCTGGAGAATTATTTCTCGGGAGTGATGGAAATGGGGGAAGATGCCATGTAGGTGTCACCTGGACCTATTTCTGGTTCAATGGCCTCTCCGGGACCATGTCGCAAGACCGCTGTGGCTCCTCAGAAATCAATGGAGCTGCTCTGATTCATGCCAGGTGTCGACCTGGCCTTTCGAGCGCCGCACAACATGGCTTCAGATTTTATTGACTGTGTTTACCTCTCACTGTGTCTCACCTAGATACTTAGAATAGTAATAGGAATGTAGCCGTGTTAGTCTGGTGTAGCTGAAGCAAAATGCAGGACTATGTAGCACTTTAAAAACTAACAAGATGGTTTATTAGATGATGAGCTTTTGTGGGCCAGACCCACTTCCTCAGATCAAATAGTGGAAGAAAATAGTCACAGCCATATATACCAAAGGATACAATTAAAAAAAATGAACACATATGAAAAGGACAAATCACATTTCAGAACAGAAGGGGAATGTGGGGGGGGAAGGAAGGTACATGTCTGTGAGTTAATGATATTAGAGGTGAGGAAAGGTAGATGTCTGTGAGCTAATGGTATTAGAGGTGATAATTGGGGAAGTTGAACAAAGACACCAACTACCTTACCCATTACAAAGATAGCTTCCCCAATTATCAGCTCATCATCTAATAAACCATCTTGTTAGTCTTTAAAGTGCTACATAGTCCTGCATTTTGCTTCACCTAGGTACAACACAGCTCTGCTGGTTTTAGAAACCGAGGCATTGAGGCAGGGCAAAGCCGATGCAAATTAGAAAGCCTGTCTGTTTCTAAGGTACACCAAAACGCATTCAGGTTTCTCGCTCACTATATGAACAGCTGAGCTGTTTGCGTTCGGCTCAGGTCTGACTCAGTCCCTTCATTTTGTGCATCGTTTGTTGCAGCAGTAAACAGATCCGCCTCCTCTCTGAAACAGACGAATATGCTTTAAGCTCCACCCATCCAAAATAAATGCCACGATGAAGTGGATGAAGAATAAAGAGGAAGCCTCTTGTTGTAGAAAATGCAAAGAAATTGGGGAAATGTTAACAGACTTGTATTGCAAACTGACTAGAAACACCCCAGGGAAAACATCAGCTGTAAAATCAATCCCAAATGCTGGACAGGGCAAAGTCTTTTTGCTTACTTTATATTTATCTAGGAAAACACTGGCTCTCTAAAAGAGTTTAAGTTCTGTTTAACAATGCAGCCGGGATGGTCTGCGACCAATGGTTTGTGACCACCGAAACGGAGGTCAATTCTACGGCATACAGGACAGCCAGCACTGAGAGTACCTTTTTACTGAAATGAAATGGATCTAGCACACCGTACAAAACCGTGCAGGGCCTGGGGGCCCTCCAAAAATGGGTAATGAGCTAATTAAAACGACAAACACAAGGCACTAACAAGATTATGAAAGGCTAACAAAATGCGGGGTTTTGACCCTCTTTAATGATCAAAAAACTTGAAACACATTCCACCAGCCTCCTGTGACTGCCCTTTTTGGCTGCAATCCTGAACACCTAGTGATAGCCATTGGGCTAAGGGTCTGGCTTTTTTTGCTACATGTTCTTGGGCATAATTGTGTCGAGGGAGGCGGAATTTTTGTCCTTACTTTCGGAGGCCTCCAACTTTGTGTTACATGTGCTATACAATGCAACCACGACAACTACCACCAATTGTTTTTATTCTTTCAGACCATTTTAAATCTGGAACACTATACCATTCTCAGGACTCGCTGTCCGATCAGAGGCATCATGAAATGCCAGTGGCTGCCCAGTCTCAGAAAGGAAACTCACGGCAATAAAAATCAACCTGTGAAATGCAGAGCCAGCTGCAAAACGGGAATCCAAGTGACATGAAGGACTCCAATCCTTCAAGGGACTTGCACATGTAAGGTTTAAGCCATGAATGGTCCCACTCTATTCAATGAGTGTTTTGACTCAGCTGTTAATGCCCCCAATTCAACAAAGCATTTAAGTACCTTCTTAGCTTTAAGCAGGTGCTTAACTTCCATTGAGGTCAATTAGATATAAGGACCACTTTAAAGCTGACTGTATGGTTAAGTGCTTTGCTTTTTAGGGGCAGAATTAATATTTCCTTTTAGTTCAAACTTTGCCAATGTAGACTTCTTTTGTCTAACTTCATTGTATGCTACTTGACCACTCACTAAGACAAATGATATTTGGACTGACAAAGTATCGGTCACTTTTTATTCTCATGAATTATCGCAGGGAAAAGAGCCGACAAGCAGAATTTATCACCTGGCCTTGTAAGTTTTTATAACCATTTGTAAACCTGCAACTTTTGTTACAATTAAGAATGGGAAATGTTTGCCCAGAGTTGTCAATATTGTATGTCCCTGGAACTACAGCAGAATAGAATTTCTAATGCAAACAGTTAACCCAGAAAAGAACTGTGGATAAAATCCTGACCAGTTGAGTTCCAAAAGGCCCAAGATCTCACTCTGTGCATATATAAGCCACAAGTCTGCCCTCACGGAAATCAACAACAAAGCTTCCACCAACTTCTCGGAGGCAGAACCAAGCCTTTAAATAACAAATCATCCACAGACCATTGGTATTATTTTTGAAATTCATTGTGCCCTGTTTTCTGAAGATCTGGCAGAAACGATCAAACTGAGGAACAGTTTCTAAGGACACCAAATGTAACTTACGTCTGAGATTCAGATCGTCTTTTTAAAAAGGGCTTTTACAAAATTCTTACACACACAATGTTTTATTTTATTTATTGGCCAATTTAATTTAAAAAAAAAAAAAGAGCTTTGGGAAGAGGACAACGCCCACAGCAGCTTGAAGCTTGGAAAACTAAAAAACAAACTTGCTGGGAGTAGGCACAAAAAATTGGAAAGTGAAACCGACTAGAAACAAAGGCCTGGTGCCTCAAAGGCATGTGGAGGGGAGTCAGGTGACTAAATACTTTTGAGGATCGAGGGCAGAGTTGGGCAATAAGTCAGATGCAGTTCACCAGAGTTAGCCCCTGGCAGGAGCAGCCTGAGGTCGGCTGCGGCAGCTGGTGCCCCAGGCGGAAGGCACGATCAGCGCCCCCGCCTGCATGGCCATCAATGGCCGTGACGTCATCATCGGGCGCCCTGTGACGTCATCATCGGGTGCCCTGGCCGCCGGCACCCTAGGCAACTGCCTAGGCTCACAGGCCGCCCCTGGCAGGGCACCGGCGCTTTATTTACCTGCCTCTCAGCAGGTATAGCCACAGAATTCGTCGTTCCTGGCTAACAGGAGCTGTGGGATACGGCCCAGTCCGGGACACCACTTTCCCCCACTCCCATTGGCCGGGAACAGCGATCCACAGCGACTGGGAGCTGCAAGAGGCTGTAGCTGCGGAGGCGCAGGGAAATCAAGCGTCAGTAGCCTGCCACGGGCTAACCCTGGCGAACCACATCCGGCCCATGGGCCAGCTATTGTCCACCGCTGAGCTAGGCCACAGTGTACAGCCCCAACTGAGTGATGCACAAAAGGAAAAACAAACAGCATAAAAAGTAATAGGGAAATACATTTTTTTAAAAATCTGGGGCGTGCTATAGCCAGTCAATGGCCAAAATCCCATCGGCTCCCAAGGCAGGAGTAACATCAGGCCCATAAGATTGGTCCTGCTTTGGGCAGGGGGCAGGACTTGATGACCTCTTGAGGTCTCTTCCAGCCTGGGATTCTATGATTCGATGACAGCACGTTATTACCCTATGTCACTTGGGTTTGAATATCTGGTGAGAGATGCCGAGCTGGGTTAAAATCAGTCAAGCCCCTTGGAAGCTACATCGCTGAAACGCAGCTTCGAACCCGGCTGCCGTTGTTATTTTCCTGGCGTCTCCTTGCAAGAAAGGCCGCCAGTAACCACACACAGCTGGGTGACTGGGTCCCATTCCTCTGCTAGTGAAAAGGCCCGGGGAGGCTGGTCGTGAATGTTCCAGCCTTCTCTGCAGGGTCAGCGAAGGAGCAGCATTCGGAGGCCAGCTCGGGTTTGCAAAGCTTTATTGTGACTCTTTGTCACTACACACACCCACCCAGGCACACACACACTCTCCCCCTCCCCATGGGAAAACCGTCCTGGTTAATATAGACCAGCAAGACTGATATGGAAGAATATTTCATATGCTCTGGGGTCGGGTTTTTGTTTGTTTGTTTGGCTTGGTTTTTCTTTCTTAAATATTTCTCCCTGCTCAGGAACTGTACGTTTCTCGCCAGGAACGGGTCCGATATAAATTAGAACACAGGGAAAGTCTTTCAGAAGTTTGCCTGGGATACTCCTATGCTAGCGTCCCTGGGTAACTTGGCACCCAACGTGCAAAAGGCCCCGCCGGACCGTCCAGGGGATTAGCTGCCCTCTCTCCCCACCGTCGCATAGAAAGCCAACGGCCCGGGGAGATTTCAGTCCCACCCAAAATCCTGCCCGGTCATCTGATAGAACTTCATGTTGAAGGGTCTGTAAAACTCCTGCAAGCGCTGGATCACCTGCGGGTGGATTTTTGGATGAGGCCGCCCTTTGGACTTCCCCAAGCAGCGAGGCCGGCCGCTGCCTTCCGGCTTCTTCAGGCAGGGAAAGCCCTTGGTCTCGTTGAAATAGAAGTGCGTCTCCGTCACAAGTCTCTGGAGACCCAGAAAGTCTTGCACCCGGCCCATCTCCCCCGCCGGGTCGCTCACCAGTCTCTCCCCGCTGACAAAGAGGAATCTCGAGAGGGGGAAATACTGCAGCCAGTTGTCCAAATGCTTGGCGTAGATGCCGATCCGCACCGCGCTCCAGCTGGTGTCAATGAGACCCGTGCTGACGTTCTTGAAGGCCAGGGCCTGGAAGCTGGGCAGGGTGGGGTTTTTGGACAGTGTCTGTGTGTAGTCCGAGATGGCCCTGGTGACCGGGTTCCTCACCACCACGATCAGCTTGGTGTCCCTGGACATGTTGTAAATACGCTTCGGGGCCTCCTTGGTCACAAAGTAACTCGGGGTCTTTTCCATTGTGATTTGACCCTCCAGGGTCCGCGGCATCAGGTTCCTGCAGAAAGGAAAGGAGAATGGTTACGACTCAAAGTGCCTCCGTCTAGCTTTTGACCAAGTAACGGCTACCAGGACGGGCACCACTGGAAATACAAACTGATAATATCAAGTCGCCAACCTGCATGCGCCAGGCCCAATGGCTAGGAAAATCCCTCATCAAAACTCTTTTCAATCCCTTCCCAAGCCCTATTGTGTTGTGAGGCCGACGAGCCACTCCCGTCAGGCCCTCACGAGAGTTGTGGCTTCTGGTTTTCTGCTGAACTCTCTGGGTCCGTCTACACTAGCCCCCTAGTTCGATGTAGGGAGGCTAATGAGGGCGACCAAAATTGCTAATGAAGCGCGGGATTTAAATATCCCGCACTCGATTAGCATATTCCCGGCCAGTCACCATTTTGGAAACTGACTAGCCCAAAGTAACTGCTCGCGTCTACATGCAGCAGAGAAGCACGATCTCAAGATAAACCCCTTAGTTCAAATTGACTGTTACTCCTCGTGGAATGAAGTTTAACAGTTAATTCGAACTAAGGGGTTTATCTAGGAATCCCGCTTCTCTGCCGCATGTAGACGCGGGCGATTACTTTAGGCTAGTCAGTTTCCAAAAATGGTGACCGGCTGGGAATATGCTAATCAAGCACGGGATATTTAAATCCCTTGCTTCATTAGCAATTTCAGTCGCCCTCATTAGCTTCCCTAGTTCGAACTAGGGGGCTAGTGTAGACGTACCCTCTTTCTTTTGTTACCTCTTTCTCCAACAGACACCCCTGATTTGTTCCCATTGTCGTGTTTTGTCCACCTGTGGCATGTCTAGACTTGGACAAGGACTTTTTGTCCTATATGGTGCCTAGCCCCATGGAGTCCTTGTGGTGGGCTCCTAGAGGCTACTGCAGTACAGACAGGCTGACCGAGGGCAACCCTATTGACAACGATGGGGTGTCATGGGGTGCAAGCCAGAGCAGGAACTGGCTTTCCTCTGTACTAGTGTGGACAAGATGCAAAGTGCAGTAGGACAATCTCATTACTTGTGTTCTCCTGAACTTAACATAAAGTCCTTATCATAGAATGATAGAATACTAGGACTGGAAGGGACCTCGAGAGGTCATCGAGTCTAGTCCCCTGCCCTCATGGCAGGACCAAATACTGTCTAGACCATCCCTGATAGACATTTATCTAACCTACTCTTAAGTATCTCCAGAGATGGAGATTCCACAACCTCCCTAAGCAATTTATTCCAGTGTTTGACCACCCTGACAGGTAGGAAGTTTTTCCTAATGGCCAACCTAAACCTCCCGTGCTGCAGTTTAAGCCCATTGCTTCTTGTTCTATCCTCAGAGGCCAAGATGAACAAATTATCTCCCTCCTCCTTATGGGTCTGTCTACACTAGCCCCCTAGTTCGAACTAGGGAGGCTAAAGTAGGCATTCGAAGTTGCAAATGTAGCCTAGGATTTAAATATCTCGGGCTTTATTTGCATCTTCCCGTCCGGGCGCCATTTTTAAATCTCCTTAGTCCAAACTAACTAACACGCGGCAGTTAAACGTTAATTCGAACTAAGTCCTTCGAATGAAGTCCAACTTCGAATGCCTACATTAGCCTCCCTAATTCGAACTAGGGGGGTAGTGTGGACATTCCCTATGACACCCTTTTAGATAACCGCTATCATGTCCCCCTTCAATCTTCTCTTTTCCAAACTAAACAAGCCCAGTTCTTTCAGTCTTCCCTCATAGCTCATGTTCTCTAGACCTTCCATCATTCTTGTTGCTCTTCTCTGGACCCTCTCCAATTTCTCAACATCCTTCTTGAAATGCGGTGCCCAGAACTGGACACAAGACTCCAACGGGGGCCTAACCAGCGCAGAGCAGAGCGGAAGAATGACGTCTCGTGTCTTGCTCACAACACACCTGTTAATGCAGCCCAGAATCATGTCAACAACCTGGGTATAAGATCTGGAGCTGTTTTGAGGAGCAACTCCAGACTGACAGTAGAGTGACCAACATGACAAAGGATGATGAGTATACGACATCGAGACTGTCTTCTAGTTAGCGAGGTGGGATTCCAAAATGGGTCAGCAATGAGCAGGCCTGCCCGTCTTTTTGTACAGTACGTGGCGTATTGTGGGCTCTGCCAGAAATCAATAACAATCACAACCAACGATGTTGCCAGCTCATGGCTGGATGTGCCCTCTCTTGAGTAGTGGGAGCTGTCAAGTCTCAGGGTCAGGGCCCAACAGAGTTGTGGATTCGCTTCAAGACAGAGTCGATTAGGGATAGATAGTTGCTTTTATTAATCTCACTACCTCACTACTATTACATGCTTAATACTGCCAGATGGTTACACAGCTACTGCAAAGGAATACAACAATCAGCATACGCAAAGCAATGCATATAAGAGTAACAAGCACTTGAAAATGCTTACGCCCGTTTAATCTGTGGGAAGTCCCATTCCGGTTACCTCGCACTTGGCCGCAGTGGACGTGGCTCCAGCTAGAGGAATTCAGGACACCCTTCGAGGTCTAGTTCCCTGTTGAGACTCTGGGTATGTCTACACTACCCCGCTAGTTCGAACTAGCGGGGTAATGTATGCATACCGAATTTGCTAATGAAGCCTGGGATTTGAATTTCCCGGGCTTCATTAGCATAAAGCCGGCGCCGCCATTTTTAAAAGCCGGCTAGTGCGAACCCCGTGCCGCGTGTAGCTAGCTAGCCATTCCGAACTATCTGTACACCTCGTGGAACGAGGAACGTGGAACGAGGTGTACAGATAGTTCGGAATGGCTAGCCCGTGCCGCGTGTAGCCGCGCGGCACGGGGTTCGCACTAGCTGGCTTTTAAAAATGGCGGCGCCGGCTTTATGCTAATGAAGCCCGGGAAATTCAAATCCCGGGCTTCATTAGCAAGTTCGGTATGCATACATTACCCCGCTAGTTCGAACTAGTGGGGTAGTGTAGACATACCCTCACTGGACATGAGAGGCCCTACACTAGTTATACTACAGTTGTTTACCGGGTGTGCACGTACCTGGCTCAACGCCATTCTTATCACTTTCATGAGCTGAGACCAAGGTCAAACTTGTTTACTGCTCCGTAGTTTCCCAGCTCGAGGCATGGCTTAAAGCTGATAAAGCCCAGTTACTTTTTGGGCTTGCAGAGTCCCACACTCTGCTAAGCTGGGTACAACAGGGATGGAAACTTCCATTCTACGCCTGCTAAGCTGCAGGACCCACATATGACTTTCATGTGACAGGAGCTACCTCCAGTTCATACCCACAACACCGAAGTCATCATTGCTGGGGATACTAAGTGTGCCAGCATGGGCATGCGCAGCAGAGCCGTCGAGGAAGGGTTGAAATGGCGGCCAGACTTTGGGTATGTCTACACTTGCCCTCTAGTTCAAACTAGGGAGGCAAATGAAGCATACCAAAGTTACTAATGAAGCGTGGGATTTAAATATCTTGATTAGCATATTCGCAGCCGGTCGCCATTTTAAAATGCCGGTAGCCCGAATTAACTCGCCGTGTGTAGACGTGGTAGTCTGATCCAAAACTCTTCCCTTGAATGTTACACCTCGTGCAATGGGGTCAAACCACAGACCTCCCCAATTAGCGTTATTAGAAGTGGTGGTTTGGTCTCCTCCCCAAATTAAAAGGATCTAATGCAAATGGAATCTTCTAAACAGCTTTAAAAGCAACATGAAAAAAAGAGAAATGGTTCAATGTCTATGGTGCATTAGCCGCCAGTATCCAAAAGGCACCCCTTTGCCAACAGCTGTTCTGTAAGACATACATGGTCAGCAGAACATCCTCCAAAATGTCTCCGCCGCTCAAGCGAACACACCGGGACGATTACAAAGCGGGGAATCAAATAAAGGAAAGAAGCTACGGAATGAGAGAGCCTGAGCAATTAGAACATATTGTGTGCTTTTTAAAAATCTGACTCTGACTGCTCCGTCTATAGCAGGGAGCTCATCCGAAATGATTTGCCGCTGAATTGGGACCGTGAGCAGTGCATTTACGAGCGGCTGCTCCTAGCTATCGTTCTTTTGAGGAATTGCTGTTTGTGTCAGCGCTGTGGCCAGTTATTCTGCAGGATCCCTTTATATATAGGTGTGGAAAGATGAGACTTTTATGTGGCAAATGTCGGCAAACGTCGATTTCACCGACAGAACTGACAGAAAGATATTTCCATCGATAATGATAAAAATGTACACACATACGCAAACTAAGAAAAGTGCTGCATCAGAGCGTATAGGGTTTGAGTTAAAAATATTTACTTTGATTGTTGTGACGTGTGATACTGACAATGGTTACTAGGTGGCTTAACAGCTATAAGGTTTTTTGAATCTCCACATCTACTCTCATTAAATGATTGTCGGACACCCTCCCTCCTTTGAGGTTAACCCTCCTATTTCTCACAAGTGTGAAAATTATTTTAAATGTTATCAATTTAGATAAAAATAAAAAATGCTTAAAATAAACATTGATATTGCGAACATAAAAACGGCCAGACTGGGTCAGACCAAAGGTCCATCCACTCCAGCGTCCTGTCTTTGGACAGCGGCCAATGCCAGGTGTTTCACTGGGAATGAACAGAACAGGGAATTGCCAAGTGGCTAATCATGCACCTAGGAACCCTGGTTTCCAAACATTAAAATACCAGAGTTATCAATTTCAACTGTTTGCAAGATAAATCCAACTATGTTAGGAGAGCCTATTCATGAACAATAGACAGCAACAGAGCCGTGAATATCCATCTCTCACCAAAGATGATTCCTGAACAGAAAAAAGTCCAAATTGGACATGCGTGTACATGCACGTACCTTTATTACCTGCCCTGACCAAGGGCTGAGTCCCACTGTGCCATACCTAGTGTGAGACAGTCCACACACCCTGCAGAGTTTACAGCCTACATCAGTACAGACAGTGGGAAGGCAACCAAGTGCAGAAAGATGAAGAAAGTGGACCAAGGTTGCCCAGCAAGTCAGTAGCAAAGTCAAAATCAAATGCACATCAGCTGATTCCGTGTCCAGTGCCTAACACACTAGATTGCACATTATCACAATTCCTTCCCTGTTTGAGCAGCTCTGTAACGTAATTCCTTACATTCCTCCCTCGCTTGAATTTAAAATTCCATGCCTTCCGTCACATGCACTCCCTGCTGCATGGGGGATTGCCACTGGGAATGGATTTGCTTTCGCTTGGACAAATCATTTAACCCGACCCTCTCTTGCGGTAGCCTCCATCGAATTGGCTCGAAGGAAAATCCATTGCCACCCGCTTCTACAAACTCCTGATGTGTTGTGTTGTTGGGCTGCCGCCAGGCAACGGAAGCGGAAGTGGCAGCAGAAGGTCCAGGGGTGTTTGCTCGTCGTAAGTTCTGGCTTTCCAGGAACAATCCAAATACGTTGAATGACTTTATGACGGCAGTTTGGTTTCGATCCAGCACATTGTGTTACATCTGCTAAATACAATACGTGCGCCGCTTTGATGCTGGCTGCTTTGGAGGCACGCTTCGGAAGTACATTGGAATGGAAGCGTTTGCTATTCGCGGGAGAATTCCCAGGGCCTGTGGTCACTTTATATAGCACCATGAATGTGCCGGGCCCAGGAGAGCTGTGAAAATCAAGCTCTTTTCACTGGGCTGTCATTGCTGAAACGCCTCCAAAAACCAACACAGCGGGGGAGGCGGGGGAATGTCCAAATGAAATGATTTGTTGTGAAAAAAATCAAAAATGTTTCTTTTGGGTTTTATCCGTTTTCAAACATTTCCTGGGGGGAGGGGGAGTTAATAACCTCAAAGGGAATTTGGAAACAAACACCCATTTGAACCCTGATCCTGCACCCTGCTGCACCCCAATTCCCTGCCCCAGGTCACCACCCAAACCATCTGCACCCCTTCTGCCCAAGGACACAACTCCCTCCCAGACCTTGCACCTCCTCCTATATCCCTCCCGCAGACCAGAATCCTCTCCTGCACCCATACCCCATCCCAGACCCTGCACCCCAACCCCCTGCCTCAGGTTACAACCCCCTCCTTCACCCAAACTCCCTCTCAGCTCCCACGCCCCTTCCTGCCCCCCATCCTGAGCTCCCTTCCACACCCAGACCCTGCACTCCCTCCAGAGAAAAACAGGGCCAAAATCTGGAGTACCCAACCCTGCTGGAGAGGGTGTGAGCCTGCTCCAGAGCCTGTCTCTTCCGTCTAAGCTGTAGACATCAGCTCCGGTTCAAACCCTGATGTTGGCCAAAATATGGCTAACAGCTCTGGGCTTTAGGCATTCACTGCCGTAATCAAAAGGCTGATTCAGCAAGTCAAAAGTGCTCCTCGCTTGTCTCCTCTTTGCAACCCCCGACGTGGCCCTTTACAGAGCCGGGCACTTTCCTGCCCTCTGTGGCTCCCTGCTACCCCACCCACGAGCAGCAATCCGAGAACAGACGGGCCCATCCCTCTGGGAAAGCCGCTGTTAGTAGGGTTGCCAGGTGTCCTGTATTGAACCGGACAGTCCGGTATTTGGACTTTGTGTCCGGTAAACAAATTGAGAAAATACCAACCATATCCATGTCTGGTATTTTCTAATTAAGGACGTTTTTCTGCTTTTCCTGGGCCTGGCTCGGCGCCCGATGGAAGCCTGCTTGGGACGTGCAGCAATTAAAGGGGCCACGGCCGCATTTTGTCGCCGGTCTCCTTGGTTATTTCCTGGAGCTTTTGGGGGGTTTTTTTGCTTGACAAATTTTCGGTCAGTTTTTGGTTTTGCTTGACAAATTTGTATCAAATTTTTGTCCGGTATTTTTTTTTTTAAACCATCTGGCAACCCTACGAGTATTTGCTAAATACTTTTGAAAATGTCCTATCCCTCCGCATCTCAGCTGGGCACTTTTTCACTGAAACACACACACTAATTAATAACGAGCAGGCCTGTGGTACCTAAGGACTAACATGTTTACTTGGGCCTAAATCGGTTAGCCTGTGAGGTGCTGTTGGACTCGTTGGTTTTGCTGAATCGGACGAACAAGCCTGGCCCTTGGAAACATGTCGGCCCACAGGTAGAGGTGGGCAATAACTTTTGCAGGGGGGACTCTCTGTGAATTTTGGTATGTGGCCAGGGGCCGACCCGAGGCCTGGTGGAAGAGGCAGGACCGCGGTCGGACGGGGTGGATTGGGGGGCTGCAGAGAGAGTGTTTGAGAGGCAGACTTTGTGATACAGACTGGGTGTGGGACAGTGCCTGTGCGCGCAAAGCACAGCGACTGTGTGGCGTAGAGTGGGTGCGTGTGCGACACTGACACAGAGTGTGTGTGTGGCTGCTGCTGAGTTTCTGAGAGCAGCCACGCACTGTCTCTTTAAGACGTGGCTAACTGCCTGCCCCTGTTCTGCAGAAGTGAGTGGGGGGGGGCGCTGTGTGTAAGAGAGCGAGCAGCGCCCGAGCACTGAAATCTTACAAACAGGGCCCTGCCCCCTAAGACAGGCGCTCCTCCGAGTCGCTCCCCGTCCATACCTCAGGCCTGAGCAGCCCTGCTGTGTCTCCCTCTCGCCGATCCCTGCTCTGCAGAGACAGGGGCAAGGGGACAAGCTGGTTCCCCCGATCCCGCACAGCCCCCACTCTGCACAGCTAGCAGGAGAAACCTGCAAGCAGCTCAGCTGCAGGATGAAGCAAAGTGTGGGGAGGGGGAGCTGAACACAGGCGGACGGCTGGAAGTCTGCACCTCTGCTAATCAGCTGGGCGGACCAGAGAGAAATGCTTGGTGGGCCGAATCCGGCCCCCGGGTGTGATTTTACCCACCCTTGTAGTAAAGTCTAGCTCAACGGTGGGCAAAAATGTGTCCAGTTCTGGGCACCACATTTCAAGAAAGAGGTGGAGAAATTGGAGAAGGTCCAGAGAAGAGCAACAAGAATGATGAAAGGTCTAGAGAACAGGAGCCATGAAGGGAGGCTGAAAGAACTGGGCTTGTTTAGTTTAGAAAAGAGAAGACTGAGGGGGGACATGATAGGGGTTTTCAGGGATCTAAAAGGGTGTCACAAGGAGGAGGGAGAAAACTTGTTCTTCCTGGCCTCAAGAAGCAAGGGGCTTAAACTGCAGCAAGGGAGGTTTAGGTTGGACATTAGGAAAAACTCCCTACCTGTCAGGGTGGTGAAACACTGGAATAAATTGCCCAGGGAGGTTGTGGAGTCTCCATCTCTGGAGAGATTTCAGAGCAGGTCAGATAAATGTCTCTCAGGGGTGGTCGACTCTAGACAGTGCTGGGTCCTGCCGTGAGGGCCGGGGACTGGACTCGATGACTCTCGAGGGCCCTTCCAGTCCTAGTGTTCTAGGATTCTATGAAAAGGGCCTTTGCAGACCCGATCGGGCCCTCCAGGAGGGCTGAGCCGGCCCGCAGAGTCCCTGCCGCTCCCCTGCCAGCAGGCCAACCAGGGCAAAGGCCGGGGGAGCGTGCGGCGTTTACAGCCTAGAACCCAGACACTAGTGCAACGGTCTCTCCACTAGGCACATTACCACTAAGGAAGCTCACTAACCCCCCCTTTTTTGGGCCAGGTTCGCACGTTTTGCCACGGTGGAGACAGTCTGTGGGTTCAAAGGTAGGGAACGTTGTTCGTCTGATGGGGTGGATGGGCTGGGAGGGATTGTTGTGGAGACTGGTTACCGGGAGGAACCTATTTGTCCGGCATGAAATAGTCTGTACGGAGCATGGAAGATGTAACCAAGGGACCCCCCCCCCACACACACACAGAGAGGCAGCAGTGTGGGGTGGCAGCAGCCCCTGTCCTGGGGGAGGGGGAGGGAGAGCTCCCAGACCCGGCGTGAGTCAGAACTGAGCCGGGCTGGCTGCCCGCTTAGCTCCTAATGCACTTTCAATGCAGAGCCGCAGCAGGGGAAGGTCCCAGGACTGAGCCGGGCTGCTAAAAAATTTATTGGGGGGGAGGGGATGCATGTAGTCTATAGCATGAACCTATACGCTTTTGTTTAGCAGTTAATCAGTTAATCAACTACACTATTACATCCCTAATTCGGAGCCCTTGGGTTCTTTTCCTCGCCTCCCTGGTTAATCACTGCTCTGTCTGTGCTTCAGCGTCCCTGTCGGTGAAATGGTTTTACAGGTTGAACCTCTCCTCCGGCATCCTCGGGACTTGAAGGATGCCGACTTTGCCAGACCACGGGAGGCTAATATCGTCTAGCAGCATGACCAACCCGTCCACTGCCTGCTGGTTTCTTAGGAGACCATTTGGAGTCAATGAAAGAACAGCCCAGAACATTGAGCCAGGACGGGTGGCTGGAAACAAACTTTATGGGACAGCCAGGACACTTGGCCACCCCCATGATGAGCGGACGCCTGGCTCACTAAACTCATGGCGGACCATGGATGTTGCTGGACCAGAGAGTGCCGGACCAGAGAGGTTCAGCCTGTAATAAATCCTTTCCCTCACAGTGGAGTTGGACTAATTACACCTTTGAAAGCACTTTGATTTCTTCCAATGGCAAACACGGCAGGACTGCAAAATAATTTCAATATTAACCCAAGTAGAAAGCAGACCCCTTGATGCTTGGTCTGTTCCAGAATTAGGGGAGACGTTTCCTCTCCCTGCTATAGCAGAAATGGATCCCAATTCCTGACGGCCCATTTGGCTCCTGGGCCGTCTGCACGTTGGGAAGCTGCCAACAACAGGAATGGAAACCCTATATGTAGGGAAATGTGCAGCAGAGATCTGCTCTACTCTTATAGCGCGTCTGACCATGCCATGAGGAAATTAAGTGACTTTCCCCAGGCCCCAGAGCAATTCAGTGGCTTGGTCTGAATTACTCCCCCCTCCCTCCCAACACTATGGAAACTATGCAGCCTAGTGGTTAGATCAAACAGCAACATTACATTAGCACTCATGCAGATGGCTCAACTCATCCTTGGCCAGCGAGCTGGCTATGCACCCTGCGCCATTAGCTCATTCAGCACTGCGCTTTGAAACAGATTTTTTAATTTCCAAGATAAGATCCATTTTGTTTAAATTAAAAAAAACACACAGCCCCGTCCTTTGGTTTTGAAAATTGCCACCAGGCATGGATTTTAATAATGCATAAGCCAGCCGAGAAATAAGTGGGCACTTTTGCAGCCAAATGTAACATTTTGAAAACCAATCTCTCGCACTAGGGTTCCCTGATGCGTTAGCAAAATAGGAAAAAAGTTCACTTTGGAATTTCTTTTCTACCCTGCTTATTTCCATAAGCAAGCACAACGTTTTGGCTTAGAGTTGCCTCAAGGGAAAAAAAACAAACCTAATAACGTTGCCCTTAAATAATAATAGAAAGAAAACGGAGCCTATGTAACCTCTGTAGGAAATTTAAAAACAATGAAGGGACCAGCAGCACTTTAGAGAATAACAAAAAAAGCAGATCAGTCATAGAATCCTAGAACACTAGAACTGGAAGGGACCTCGAGAGGTCATCGAGTCCAGTCCCCTGCCCTCACGGCAGGACCAAGCACCGTCCAGACCATCGCTAATAGATGTCTGTCTAACCTGCTCTTAAATATCTCCAGTGATGGGGATTCCACAACCTCCCTGGGCAATTTATTCCACTGTTTGACCACCCTGACAGGTAGGAAGTTTTTCCTGATGTCCAACCTAAACCTTCCTCGCTGCAGCTTAAGCTGTAAAAGAAAGAAACGGCAAAGACAGGTGAAAGAAGTTGAAATTTGGCTAGGATGCAAATTTTGACTACTTCTGTGCTCCCCATCATTGCCGTATCTGGGCACCTCTCAATTGTATTGATCCCCGCCACATCCCTGGAAGGAAGACCAGTGCTATTATCCCCATTATACAGACGGGGAACAGAGGTATAAAGAAGTTAAATGACTTTCTCAAGGCCACATAAGAAGCTTGTGACAGAGCAGGGAACTGACCTTGAAACTGCACCCCAAGTGAGCTCTCTAACCACAGGAACATGCTTTCTCCTTAATGCCTCATAATTGCCAGGAATTTCCACGGATTATAAGCGTTCATGGCCATAGTTGTACAGCCCTGGAAAGACGTCTCCTGCAGCAGCACACATCCCCAGAACATCACACGTCAATTTCAATAAACGTTTGTTTTTAAAACAGGCTCAGAACATTTTATTAAGTCCTTCTGAGAACGGGACAGTTGTTTTTTTTGTCCGAACTGACTTTGCATCTAGACATCGATTTCATCGTTCAACCTTACCCAATCTACTTTTAAAGGCTTAAACCCTCATTTCCAAACACAAAAAACGATCATCGGAAAAAAAACAATTACAAATCTAAATGAAAATGAAACGTCCTTAGGGATCCAGCATGGTTTTTCTTTCAGGCATTTTTGTGAAGCAGGGAATTTTGACTTTTCGTTCCAATTCAGAATAAAACATTGGAAATGTCAAAATTTCCATTGGAATGAAAATGTCAATTTTCAGTCAGATCCATGCCACAAATTTCTTCTTGGATTTCCAGAGGGTGGCGCCAGGAGCAGGGCCGGACGGAGGCATGGGCGAGCTGGGCAGCTGCCCAGGGTGCCAACCGATGGGGGGCGCCTGATGGTAGCTGTAAGGGGCGCACGGCGTCCCTTACAGCTACCATCAGGCGCCGCGCGCCTGGCTCCTGCAGCACTGGCCCGGCCACATCCCCGCGGTGCTGGCCAGCAACGCCCTCCCCCACCCATGGCCGCAGGGCCCTACACGGCCCGGCGCGTGCACCAGCAGCGACACCCGGGCCGGACTGGGCTGTGCTTGCACCGTGCACTCTAGGGGCGGGCCCCAGGCTGCACACCAATGTCTGTAGCTGGGCTGCGCATGCGCTGTGCGCCCCAGGGGTGAGCCCCGGGCTGCGCGCCCGTGCCCGGGGCGCCAGAATACCTCGGGCCGGCCCTGAAGGAATGCTCAGTGGGCATATTTAGGAAGGAGTAGACCAACCCTGCACCACCAGAAGTGCACTTTTATGCTTTTTAGATTCAGTTTATGGCAGCAATTTTTACACTGCATGACTGAAAACAAGCTCAGCCACATGCCCTACCCTGGGGAATTTTTTCTAAACCAATTGCTTATTAAGCTTCTCTTTGATGAGTTTCCTAACTCAGAGCTTTGCTCTTTTTTATGCTTGATAACTGCAGGGATGTGTGAAATTAACGAGTCCAGACTAACGTTAGACTCCTATCAAGTAAAGATGACTCCAGCCAATGAAGTCACCGATCATGAAGAACTCAAGTCAAAGTGTGTTCAGGTCATTTTTTTTTATATTGCAGTGGCAACGCAAAAGGGTTCCATGCCACACACTGACCTAGGAATTGGCAGTGGCCAACTCTTGAGGTTTGTCATTTAAACAAGAGAGGAACGGCGGGAGAGGCAAGGCACAACACACCAAAGCAGAGTTTAGTGTGAGGGTCGGCATGGGCCTTGTTAGTTTATTTTTTCATTCCCACTCCTCACAGAAGGGCAGCCGGATTGGTTCCTCCACCCGTCCCCACCAACAAATATTTGGCGAGTTACTCAGTACAGCAGTTTAAACGCCAAACTGCCCAATGCGAATGTGGAGAAAGGTGGAAGTGCCTGTTGAAGAAACCCCCCTGGACACACTTAGACCACACGCCACACGAACCCTAGGGGACAGATAACTCGGGAGTCTTTGCCTGGTTCTTTCATAGTCCAGTGAACCTCCAAAATGGATTCCTCCGGAGGTTACCCCCTTCCCCCACCCCACAAATAAAGTTCCTTCAAGCCATGCGGAAGGAGACATGGAATGTGTGGGAAGGAAGTTCCGCGGCTGGCCTTTGCTCAGATGCAAATGGAGTTGGTCCCGCCCTTTGCGATGTAAACGAACGACACGTGATTGCTCATTGACTCGGATGACACCTGGCAGGAAGCTCTGGCCTGTGAGGAATCTGTGGACCCACTCCCTGGACTTGGGAGACGAAAGTGCGTTCATAGGATACTAGGACTGGAAGGAACCTCGAGAAATCACGGAGTCCAGTCCCCTGCCTTCGCAGCAGGACCAAGCACCGTCTAGACCAGGGGTGAGCAAGATATGACCCACGGGCCAGATCCAGCTCACCTAGCCATTGGATATGGCCTGCAGCCCACCCAGCCGTGCCCCCAACCCCCAGGCCAATCGAGACCATCACTATCGAGACAAGAGGGCCCCTTGCCTGCTCACGCTAGGGTGCTGCTAGGCTCCCAGGGTGAGGGGATCCCTGCACACTAACTGCTGAGAAGTCTGCCTGCCTGCCTGCCAGGGGCACGCGGTGCCTAGAGAGAACTGCCCTTTCTGCCCGAGGCCCCGCCCCTCATGCCCGAGGCCCCGCCCCTTATGCCTGAGGCCCCGCCCCTTCTGGGGCCAGCTTGCTATTGTTACCAAAATTGGTAAAATGGCTCCCCCTCAAAAAATATTGCCCGCCCCTGATCTAGACCATCCCTGACAGGCGTCTGTCCAACCGGCTCTGAAATATCTCCAGAGATGGGGATTCCACAACCTCCCTAGGCAACTTATTCCAGTGTTTCACCACCCTGACAGGTAGGAAGTTTTTCCTAATGTCCAGCCTCAACCTCCCTGGCTGCAGTTTAAGCCCCTTGCTTCTTGTCCTGTCCGCAGAGGTCAAGGCAAACAATTTTTCTCCCTCCTCCTTGTAACGGATATTCCTTTCAGATTTGCACGGAGTCGTCGGACAAACACCACACACGCCCAGTAATGGCCTGTGTGGTGGTCGTTTTCTAATGAACCCTTACGTGACACAGAGCGTGGACCCTGAATTGGCCAGGCCAGCTAAAAGTCACTACCTGAGACCAGTGGGCCCCTTGCCTGCTCACACGAGGGTGCTGCTCGGCTCCCAAGGTTGCGGGGATCCCCACACACTGACTGCTGAGTCTGTGTTCCCCAATGGAGGACAAGAATCCATCGAACAAGGGCTGGCACACTGCAACACGTCACTGGCACAGAGCTTGCATCCCCGGGTGAATTTTCCACCAGAGAGTCATCCAGGCTAAAACCTGCAAAGCTGGGGATGCGGAATATTTCCCCCAGTGGCAGGTGGTAGACACACCCCTCCAGATAAGAGCCCAGCCCAGCCCAGTCCAGGCACCTTTCCTCTGCCCTGAAAGAGGGAGGCCTGGGGGCCGGCAGTAGGGTTGCCAAGTGTCCGGTATTCACTCGGACAGTCCAGTATTTTTGCCTCCTGTGCGGTAAAAAATTCAGAGAATACCGGACACCTAAAATGTCCCCTTTTATTTTCCTTCACCAGAATTTTTTTTTTTTTTTTTTGTGGGGGAGAGGGTGTTCGGTATTTTTGTTCAACCATTTGGCAAGCCTAGCCGGCAGCCATCTTGGCCTCCGGGATCCATGGAGGAACTAGGGTTGCCAGGTGTCCGACATTGACCCAGACAGTCCGTTATTTTTGCCTACTACCCAGTAAAAAAATTCAGAAAATACCGGACACCCAAAATGTCCAGTACTTTCTGATTTTTTCCCGGCCAGGAGGCGAAAATCCCGGTCTGTTCAGCTCAATACGGAGGCAGCCTGGCAACCCTAGTGCTTACCAGTTCCACGGGGGAGCTGTCTGGCCCGGCGCAGGGAGGCAAGGTGGCGGGCGGCCGCTGGCAGCCTGTCAGTGCCAAAAAGCCTCACACATAGTTTTTAAAGGGGCCACAGTGGGTTGTTATGTTTTGGGGGTTTTCTTGCTTAACAACTCTCGGGGTCCTTTTTGTTTTGTTTTGTTTTTTGTTCGGTATTTTTTCTGAAACCATATGGCAACCCTAGGAGGAACTTCCAGAACTCAAACCACGAGGAACTCCCTCACTGGGGCCAGAACTCACATCCTCTGCCCTCTGGGCCCCAAGAGAAACCTGACACATGCTCGCTGGAGGGTTCATTGGCAGAGGGCTGAATTTCATCCTTCCCCTGTGTGTTCAGGGCGTTGCACGAAGCAAAATCCGACCTGGGTTCTTTCCTGGGTGCTTTCCATCATGGGGCTGCAGCCTTCATTCCATTCCACTTTGCTCTGGAGACCGACTTGGGCAAAAGCAACAAGCCCGATCCTGCCACACCAACCTCATGCACATGACAGGCCTTGGACGTTTATATTTGGAATATGCACCCAGGGCATGAGGTCTGGGGAACGCTTCCATCAATGTTAATAAGATGAGGAAAAGGCCCTTGATGCCTGCTGGCAGCAGACTGCTGGGTTAGGGATGGTCCGCAGTTGCAGAAGGAAGCCAGATGGGTCTTTTGAAGTGCCGCACCTCTAGCAAAGAGTCGATTAGCACACCTGAACGCGGCTGCTATTTTTTGCTCAACAAGATAAGCAAGCAATAGACATTTAATTACACTCTGAAATCCGTCACAAGATTTGCCAAGCTGCTTTCAAAGCTGCACTGTGTTGACTTGATGAAGAATTTATGCCATTCACCCGTGCTTTCCTGGGAGGCCGTGGATATTTTGGTACAGGAAAATGATCCTTTCCATGTGCTGCTAACAGACATAAAAATATCACTCAGCAGAAACAGCCTTAAGAGCTAAATGAATCACTCTGCTTAACGTGCAATAAAATGTTGATTATAAAGCAGAAAAAGTATGCGATTCTATCATCTCGGAAGGGATGTTAAACCAAAACGTTGTTTTGCTAAGCCCTGAATCACAGAATGGCATTTACAGGACCGGAGCAAAGAAACTCAAGGTTCTGTTCAATTTTCATAAACCAGAGTGGTTCAGATTTATTTTATGTGCCCTAGCTGTGCGCCTTAAAAATAAACTCCAGAGGAATCCCCTAAGAGTTGGTAACAGGCAGAGGGGTGGGTAATAACCGTGATTAGCAGCCTTTTCTTTAGAGCTGGATTGCAGGAATGGGGTTACCACCTGGAGCTGTAAAAATCTTATTTTAGAAACTTCTTATAGCAGGTGAAATGCACATAAAAAAATACCTCGGCCCCAAAGAGGCTGGAAACCAAACCCTGTAAAACAGATCAGAATTTGCCACCTTTTACAGCCTACTGCATGTGGGTGGCCGGACAGGTTTACGAACTGGAGCATTTCAAAATTCACTTTGCAAAACAAGCGCTTTTTCCTTTGTAGCCAGGGACAGAACGTCTACAAAAGGGCCTAATATGGACCCAAATCCCAGGCAAGTCAACAGAAAGAGCCCCTGCCCTACTGGAGTTTCTTGCTCAGAGCCACTTCCACCAGCGCCCGAGGGGTCTAAAATGCTGCCTTGCAGGACGTATTTTTGAGTGATGTGTTTTGACTTTCAATGCACTTTACACCCCTTTTGCATGGGTGGGAATGACAGCAGAGTAAAGGGCTATAAGCCAGGAATAAGAGACCCCAAAGCCGCCGCAGAGAGTCACAGATAGTACCCACATCACACCGCAGACACACCCAGGAACCTACCCCACAATAAAACCCGTTGCCAACTCTGTCCACACATCTACCCAAGCAACACCATCATAGGACCCCACCAAGGGCTCATCCAACTGCACATCCTCCAATGTGATACATGCCATCACGTGCCAGCAATGCCAGGGATATTGGACACCGGACAGTCTCTGCACCAATGGATAAATGGACACAAATCAGCCATCAGAAATGGGAACACACAAACCTGGAGGGGAACATTGTAACCTGCCTGGGCACTCAATCATGCACTCAAACGTAGCCATCCTTCTACAAAGGAATTTCACCAGCCAACTACAGACAGCGTGTGTGCAGAATTGACTTTCATATGAAAAGTTGACACCTTTTCACTTGGTTTGAGAACTGGGTGACACCAGCTTTCTTTACATTCAACATCCCATTGACAGCAAAAGCTAAGGATAGGCCGTTTCCAGCTCACTCAATTAGCCTCATTAGCACTGGGACTACAATTGACAGGGATTTTTTTCTTTCCTTTCTCCATTCTTATTCTGAGCCCTCTCTCCCCCACACCTTTTCCCACTCAAGATCGTTTCATCTGAAGAAGTGGGTTTTGCCCACGAAAGCTCATGATTCTCTCTATATTTTTGTTAGTCTCTAAGGCTACGTCCAGACGGCATCCCTCTGTCGGCAGAGAGATGCAAATAAAGCACTTCGAAAGTGCAAATGAGCCCGGGATTTAAATATCCCGGGCTTCATTTGCATACTCACATCCCAGCGCAGTGCCAGTCATGCACCATTTCGAAAATGAAAGTGCAGTCTAGCCGCGGTTCTGCCAACAGTGGGGAGGGTTTTCAACAGATCCTATACTCCTCATTTAAAACAAACAAAAAAAAATAGCAAAATACAAAATACAAATTAATGTTCTATAAACCCGGGGGGAAAGAATTTTCAGCACAGTACAGAAATGTAAAGCATTCCTTCAGAAAAAATCCATTTTTTGAAGAGTATAGGATGTCGAAAAAGCTCCCCACTGTCAGCAGAACCGCGGCTAGACTGCACTTTCACTTTCAAAATGGCGCGTGATCGGCACAGCGCCGGGACGTGAGTATGCAAATGAAGCCCGGGATATTTAAATCCCGGGCTCATTTGCACTTTCAAAGTGCTTTATTTGCATCTCTCTGCCGACAGAGGGATGCCGTCTGGACGTAGCCTAAAGTTGCCACAGGACTGCTTGTTGGTGGTTTTTTTACAAGTTGTTTTTAAAGTTACATCTACACTGGACCCTTAGCTCGAAATAAGAGACACAATTTGCACTACGCAAATTGCGTCTCTTGTTTCAATTCTATTTCAAAATAGGCTATTTTGAAAATTGGCACATCTACACAGTGCCAAATTTCAAAATAACACACTATTTTGACAAGAAGCAATGGGCTTAAACTGCAGCAAGGGAGGTTTAGGTTGAACATTAGAAAAAACTTCCTACCTGTCAGGGTGGTTAAACACTTGAATAAGTTGCCTGGGGAGGTTGTGGAATCTCCATCTCTGGAGATATTGAAGAGCAGGTTAGACAGACACCTGTCAGGGACAGTCTAGACAGTGCTGGGTCCTGCCATGAGGGCAGGGGACTGGACTCGATGACCTCTCAAGGTCCCTTCCAGTTCTAGTGTTCTATGATTATATGATTACAAGACATCCCTTATCCCCCGTGGAATGAGGTTTCAGGGATGCTGAAATAGCAGGTCTGCTATATTACGCAATAGCGTTTGCAACACGTTCAAAAGACGCAGGGTAGTTATTTCTGGATCCCGAAATAGACTTGCAGTGTAGACATACCCTAACTTGGCTACCTCCCCCCCGCTCTTTGGTTCTTTGCTCAGTGCCACAGAGCTAGTTACTCTGGGCTCAGAGGCAGGTTGGATACATATTGGAAGCAAGGCCAAAGTGAACCAACTTCTCAATCATTCGGCACCCCTGCAAAGGCCTGGCCACAAGGCAGGGACCCACGGCCACCTGGAGTCCATCTCTCATTGACCATCCCACAAAGCACACTCCTTGCGGAAATCAAAGTCTTTCATGTGCCGAAGGCACTGGACCCTCTTCCAACCGTTTGCATCCGATGGCTTAACCATGTACACCCGCTGCGCTGGTTCCAAAAGCAAGCGAGTGAAACCGGTGCAAACCCCTGATGCTCAAACCTGTGTACACGTGATGGTAGCTCGGACCAGGCCAAATCACCATCAGCCAGGTTTAAACTGAAGCAAACAACATACAATGATGAACCGATTTAACTTCAATTTAAAGTCACCTCTTTAGTTAATCTAGAGCAACCACTGGCATGGACCAGGTCAAAGAAGGATGAATATATTCTTGACATTATTTTCCATGTCTGGCCGCTCTCTCGCGTTGGAAACGCCATCTGTCGCCTCCCTACTTAATTGTGAGACGTATCAGCTCCCGCACACCAATTCCCTATGACCGTGAGTCCGTGACACTATTTCACACTTTCATTAACTTGCTCGTACGTTCTCCTAAATTACATCCGTTAAGTATCGACAACCCACCCGCCCTCTCCCTCCGCATCAAGACTAAGCTGGTAAATGAAAGGCCAGGCTTTTACTCCGCTCCACTTCCGCGAAAGCTCTGGAATCTTTAATTAAACGTACAGTTAATTCGTATTGACCCTACGAGGCTATCTTTGGAATGCTAAGCATCGCCTACAGGTACAAGGTGAGAGATTGAAATGACAGAGCACTCCGGCAGGCTTCCAAAGGATTTCTGTTTCAAGTGGAGAGCTAATGCCTGGGAGGGAGGATAAAACTCTCTATGAAGCGGATATTAAATATGAACGTGACTGGCATTTGTCGGGTGTCAGAAATGGAAGATCGTAGGTTCAGACGCTCACCAGTAAACAAGGTGGTCTCCCAGGATTGGTTTTTCTTTCCATTCACTGAAGTTTTCCTGTCCATGCACTGCTGGTGACCCAACTTGCTTCCCTCATCTCCCGTTAGCACGGCTACTCATGGCAGCTACTTAGCGGCTCTCCCATGGGGCTCGGCCATTGGCTCAGTGTAGGAATTCAGGCCTCTAGTGCCCTGGCTTCATGTTTTCTGTGCCTGGTGAGTGGCAATTCAGGGAGCAGGGCTGCCTCTATTTTTTCCCATTATGTGTGTGGAATAAATTTTGTTACATGCACCAAGGCATGTGCAGATGTGCACCACCCATAGAAACACATGCTGCCGGCTGTGGGCTGCCTTTGAATCTCTCTTGGGTGGCTGCCCAAGTGCTCAGCTTGCAGGGAACACTGGTGGGCAGCACTCTTTGCTGCTTCCTCCCTTCCCTCACGACCCGGCTCAGAGCAACAAACGGCTTATCCCAGTCATCTCAATCCTGCAGCCAGCCTGAGCTGCCAGGCGAGCTTCCGAGGGAGCATAGCCAGAGATCCTCACTCCTCTTCCGGGATCTGCGTATGGAGAGGAACCTCTGTGCATGGATCTCCAGCCCCTCCACCTGTTCCAGATGGGCCAGTGGAGCTGAGCTGGGAGGTGGCAAGGAGGCCTCAGAAGCAGGGGGAGTAGAATGCACACCACACCCCGGGGAAAACAGCCCCCCAACAGTGGGTCCCAGGAAGCGGGAGAGAGGCTCCATATCTGATCTATGATCAGATCAGATCTTGGGGGGGAGGGGAGGGATCCTTAAGTTTTGTGGCCCAACCCCACTCCCCCAGCTTCTTCTTTGGGCTTCATTCAATGAAAGACTAATTGGAAGAATCCAGATTTCAGCCGCTCTCAATCTCTGCTCCTTCCCCCTCCCTCCCCCAACAGTAAAACACCCGCCCCGGAGCCTTAAACATTGCACTCTGGAAGCGTAATGCTACAGGCCTCCGCGCCCTCCAGGTGTGACCGCTCCTGAGGCGAGCAATGGAAATCTGGCCCGTCTGCGTTCTTTGCAGCAACATGCGAACAAACGGTCTTTCAATGGGCGTCGGCCTAATTGGTCCCAGCCCAGGAGAGGCGTTTCAGCGACTGCTTCTCCAAATCTGCCTTTGATTCCTTCAACTCACGCCTCGTGTTTTCCCTCCCCTGTGGGAGCCCGGGAGCAGGTGCCAGACAGGCACCAACCAGGGCTGTGCCTGTGTCTCCTGGCAAGACGGGGGAACAGGCAAATTGGGGAGACTCAAACGAAAGGCTGCTCAGAGCGTGGCCACCAAGTTAGCATGAAACCAAGTCTGTGCTGGAGGAAAAATTCCACTGTCTCCTTCCTCCAGCGTTTGATACAACCAGGCACCTTTGAATGGCAGCAGCACCCCCATTTAGTTGGTCCTGAATCTGGACGCACAAAAGCCCTGTGAGAAATCTCTAGTCTTTAGGAGATTAGATTCTGCAGACTTTGGCCAGGTCTACACTAAAGGGGAAGGTCGATTTAAGATACGCAATTCCTGCTACATTAATGACATAGCTGGAGGTGACGTACCTTGTTTCGAGTTTCCCCACCATCCTCACAGTGGGAGGCCAACAGAAGCAAATGCTCCCCTCACCTTCCCTTTCTCCTCACAGGAGCAGGAGTACTGGTACTGACGGGGGCGCCCTCTGAGTTTGATTTAGCGGGTCTTTATTAGACCCACTAAATCAAATTCCGAAAGATCGATTGTGGCAGACTCAATCTTTCCTGTAGCAAAGACATGAGTTGGTATAAGTGTCTGAACCAGTATGTCAAACCTTCCGAGGGTCTCCTGTGACTTAGCGAAAGAAGCTTTGCTTCCAGTAGATCTAAATGACAATCAGCTTCTACCATTTCAGTGTCCAGTGTGATCTAACCTACTAAGCTAACCCACTTCCAGCACCCAGCCAAATGAAGCTCTTGTCTAGTGCCGTCTATGAGCTACCATGATATAAGAAGCTCTTCATCTCTCCAACAACCCAAACATCCTAACCCAAACCATGCCAGGCTATTGGGATAGAGGGAAAGCATTCAGGAGTTCCACCAGGAGTCTAAGGCTACGTCTACATTCGCAAGATTTTGCGCAAATACTTTTAACGCAAGAGTTTTTGCGTTAAAGTATTTGCACAAGAGAGCATCTACACTGGCATGCTTTTGCGCAAGAGATGTGCTTTTGCGCAAAAGCATCCGTGCCAGTGTAGACGCTCTCTTGCGCAAGAAAGCTCTGATGGCCATTTTAGCCATTGGGCTATCTTGCGCAAGAAATTCATGTTGCCTGTCTACACTGGCCTCTTGCGCAAGAACAGTTACACAAGAGGGCTTATTCCTGAGTGGGAGCATCATAGTTCTTGCGCAAGAAGCCCTGATTTCACACATTAGAACGTCAGTGTTCTTGCGCAAGAACTCCCCGCCAGTGTAGATAGGCAGCAAGTTTTTGCTCAAAATCTTGCCAATGTAGACACAGCGAAAGTGTTAAAAAGGAGCCAGGAATGGTCCTGAAGCAGGAACATAAATGTAGACAAAAGAAAGGCAGGGCCATCTCCATGTAAACGCTGTTGTCCATTTATTCTGAGGCTCCGTAGTGGCTCTCGTGCTATGTCGGAGCTGCATATGAAACAAAACATGGACTTCAATGATCAGTCACTAAGAAGTGGAGTTCAAAATTCACGTCTCTAATTGCTATCGGTCAAGAAGTGTTTCAGAGCCCCGGCGAGGGTTCACCTTGCTCGTCATTTCAGAGGCACAGCTACTGGACTCCGATGGAAATTTCCCATTAAATCCGTACTCTTCACATGCCTTGCAGGAGTCACTCCCTCCTGCACTGAGGTAGTGAAGTATAACAACTCTCCCCCTGCTAAAAATGCAAGCAGAGCTGCGTTCAGTACAGATCCCCCGCTAGGGCTGGTGACTCACCACGGCAGAACTCAAAAAGCCTGGACAGGGCTAACCGGCCAGTGTTAATTGGTTCATGATTCCTGGAATCTGGGCTGACTTCTGGCAGAGAAAGTTTCCCTGATAACACACGGAGACGGGCCCGGAATGGAAACAGTCGTTGAAGGGAGAGGGAAATAGCTGACGAATAAGACTGCAGAAATGGCTACTTGAGAGGGGAAAGACGGGCAAATACCAGCCCACGGCGTGATGGCGCATCACGGAGCCCCCGACCTTGCACCCCCGTCCACAGCCAGATGGGTGTGTCAGCCGGCCAGTAGAGTAGAAGGTTTTATTGTTTTACAGAGACACCGCGTAGCATAGGATCGATGTTAACACAGGAGCCGGAGCAGACAGCCTTGTTCCTCTTGGGGGGAAAAGGGGTTTCACCCACTTCCTTGGCTAAAACATCCTCACTCCTCTTAGCCCAGCCGAGACTCACCCAGCTCCCAAGCTCTACCCCCCACCCCCGTGGCCGTCCCCGCCTCTCTTCTTTTGTCTCGCCCTCTGGGATCAGCCTTGTTATCTGCTGAGGCTGAGACTGAACCCTCTATGGCCAATACACATGTGGAGTGAGTCATTGGGAATCACACACAGCAACACAGTCGGGTGGGAACAAAGTAGACAGCACCCCCACTACGTCACACCCGGATCAGGTCCGTCAGGGTTAGCTTCTATATTTACCTACACAGCCGCAGGTACTGGTGATCGCAGCTCCCATTGGTCGCAGATTGCCGTTCCCGGCCAATGGGAGCTGCGGGAAGCATGTCCCAGTCTCTGCTGCTACCCGCCGCTCCCATTGGCTGGGAATGGCGATCAGCAGCCAATGGGAACTGCAAGGAAATATAGCAGCAGTGGCCTGCCAGGGGCTAACCATCACCGTGTTATCGCCCACCCCTGTGATAGGACCTAAATAAGCAAATGCAGCACGGCTCAGACAGAGTTGCCGACTTGGACTTTCAGCATCCCATAAGCCAGGGGTAGGCAATCATTTTCGTAGGGGGGCCACTTCACCAGTTTTGGGAGTGGTGGTATGCTGGCCCTGGAAGAGGCGGGGTCTTGGGCAGAAGGGGCGGGGTCTTGGGCAGAAGGGGCGGGGTCTTGGGCAGAAGGGGCAATTCTCTCTAGGCACCATGTGCCCCTGGTGGGAGGCAGGGGAGCACGCGAGGTCTCTCACACCTGTCCCACCTCTGCCAGGGGCATGCGGCGCCTAGAGGGAACCGCCAGCCATTTTGAACATCTGGCGTTTCCCTCTGGAGCCCCGTGCCCCTGGCGAGGGGAGGAGACTTCGCACACTCCTCTGCCCCTGGGTCTCGATTGGCCTGGGGGCAGGAGCACGGCAGGGCAGGCTGCAGGCCAGATCAAACGTCTTGGCGGGCCAGATTCGGCCTGTGCACCGTACCTTGTCCCCTCCCCCTGCCACACGCAGCGAGAACAACAAAGACCCAAACTAGAAATGTCCCGGGGTCTAAGCGTTTCAAAGTGCATTTCAAACGGCCGCCAATCGGCTTCCTCTGCTCCCATCCTAGTCTGCAAGGTGGGTTTGCTGCCTGTGGTTTCTGGGGCTGTTCTTCGCCACCCCAACGGGGATTTGAGTGTCTAATCTTTGCACAGGGCTTGGAAACATCTGGTAGAGGAGCAAACTAGAATTATGATTGGATATAACGCTGGGGAAAACCCTGCCTCCCAGTCACACAGACTTTGAGCAACAATTCCAGACCCCGTTTTTCTCCCCCTATGTTTCCCTGCCGCCCCATGATCTGAGGTCCCTACCCTGGGGGGTAAAGGGCGCCCATCTGATGTACCGTTCTCTCTCTTTTTCCTCTACTGGACATTTGGTAGTGTCAGGAGCTGTACGCACCCTGATAGCATGGTGTTGGGCCTATGTAGTGGGGCGGAGTGGCTGCCCACCGACCCAGAGGGGGTGGAACACTCCCCCACCCCATGCCCTACTAGGCCACAGCCTGGTATAAGAATTGAACAGACCTTTGAGGCCCAATCTACAGGGGGTTAAATGAGGTTTGCCTGTCAGAGCTGGCCCCACCTCATCCGAAATTCCCCTCAGCCCAGGCCCTGGGAGGAATATCCATCTGCAATGAGTCTCACGCTCTTTGCTTGTTTGTCTCTGTGGCAGGGCCCTGTGAGCCGACTGAATATTTAACATGCGGGGGCAGGGGGGGAGCACAATTTATTCTGTAAAAATGTCAGGAAATCGCTTTCGCGAGGCCAGAGGTCTCGCTTCATTATGAGGCAGGATTGATTTCACATCCCCAAGCCTCATTACGGCCAGAATGCATGTTGCTGGCTCTGACGGCTGTCCGGGAGCATGCTCAATCACAGAGCGCAAACATGGATTTCCCGCCTTCCCCCTCACAGTGGAAATGTCATTTGCCTGGAGAGCGCCCAGCCCGCCTGGGGCACTAAAACACCCACACGGCGTAATAAGGGGATGGACCAGTTTCCAACAAGAGTGCACTAGGTATTAGACAAGGAGCCTCCCCTGTGTTGTCGTCCCCCGTCCTCCCCCCAGCACAAACGGACCTCCTCCCCAGAGTTCTGAGACATTTTCCTGCAAGGCCAGACCCTCATCTGGTCCCAAGTGGTGTCAGCTCACAGAAGTCATAGGCGCCACATGGATATATCTTACTATGTATTTCAGAAATGTGAGTCTGTCTGTCCATCTGTGTGTTTGTTGAATAACTCATCCTAGACGGTAAGCGCTTGGACCACCCAATGTGGTATGCCGCTTCCTCTTATCATGACAAAGCAAGGTCAGGGTTGGGTTGTGCCAGAACAATGGGATGTGCCTGGAATTGGATTGTTTCTCAGAACACGGAAAGGGAGGGGGCTGGTAGCAGGGATAGTAGTGCTGCAGAATGACCTCAGAGGGAGAATAAGCGGCCAGAGGTAGGGAGCAGGACAGCTATAATGGAAAAGCTATTTACTATATATTTCAGCGTTTGTCTGTCTGTGTGTCTGTTTGTCTGTCTGTCCCCCAGCCCGTGGCATGCATACCTCTCCCGGCTCCATGGCCGCTCCAGTGAAGAAAAACTAAACACTTGAGTTAAGAACCCCAGCAATGCCGGGTAATGCTTCTAGTTGGATGCACACAAGCTAAGGAGGCGTATGTACCGCTAACATGCCCGGACTGTAAGCTCTTTGGAGTACTGGTCACCTTTGGGTTGAGGCGGTAGAGCACTTAGTGCCCTGGGCGTCTTGTCCCTGACTGACGCTCCAATACACTACTGTAACGTACACCCAGAATAAATCAATCACAGATCAAGACGGGTCAGCCAGTCTTGGCGCCGTTTGACTAGCAAGGGCTGAGGCAGTTGGCAGAGCTCGTAACCGTCCCTCCCATTCTCCTTCCCCTCCACCCGCCAGGATCACCTTTCCCCTTCTGCGAAGACAGCGCCAAGAACAATGGGCCCTGGGTCTTGCAGGGTGAGAGGAGATGGCCCATCCAATTTGACCTTCCAAGTCTGCCAGGTTCTGTTTGCTGGCTCCCTGGGGGGTTCACTCACACATTCCAGTCACCCCCTGCCTGTCCTTTGCTCCTCTTCTGGCTGTCTCAAGCCCTTGACCTCTGGCTCTGAAGGCAGGTACCTTCTCCACTGGGCCACAGGAGACCCCCAACCTCCCTACAGTCTGGGCCCCCTTCTCCTTCCTTAGTTCCAAGGGTGCCAGGTCCACGTTGGTTGAGGGCAGGGCTCAAACCCTCGACCTCTGGCTCCTGTAGGTTCTCATGGAAGGTCAAACGGGATGAGCCTTCTCCTGCTCAGACCCCTTCTCACCCTCCATGCCTTGGTGGATGCAGGAGGGGAACACGAGGACAGGCAGCTCACTAGTTCTGCCCGTCCCCTCAGCCCTCATTTGCCGAACTGCCAGGGGGCAGGCCTGAGCTCGGTGAAGCTGGCTGCCATCTTGACCCACCTTGGCAAGGCAGGCGCCATAGCAGGACCTAGGCACAACATACTGCCCGGCAAAAACCCAGCATTTAACGCTGCACTTCACCTCGCGGAGGGAGACAGCCGGCTAGTTCTCTCCTTTGCCGGAGCTGGGTAGCTGTGTGGGGGCACATTACCGAGCTGGCTGGCGTTCCAGGAGCGGCCTGCATTTTACAGGGAAACGAGGAGAGTGGAGGAGATGACTCACTATCCTTCCCAATATAAACCTCCTACTGTGCAGCCCTCAGGCAGGCGATGAGAATTCTGCGTGTTAGCGAATAGCCCAGACTCATTTTAAAGGCGCCACTCAACGTCTCATCCACCACTTTGTGGGGAAGATGAGCAGGCCTCGCTGTTAGGACGTTTTCCAGAATATTCTGACTAGATTTCCCCCTTCTCTCAGTTAAACTCCCTGGCTGTGTCTAGACTGGCCAGTTTTTCCGGAAAATCAGCCGCTTTTCTGGAAAAACTTGCCAGCTGTCTACACTGGCCGCTTGAATTTCCGCAAAAGCACTGACTTCCTACTGTCTGAAATCAGAGCTTTTTGCGAAAATACTATGCTGCTCCCGTTCGGGCAAAAGTCCCTTTTGCACAAAACTTTTGCGCAAAAGGGCCAGTGTAGACAGCTCAGATTTGTTTTCCGCAAAAAAGCCCCGATTGCAAAAATGGCGATCGGGGCTTTTTTGTGCAAAAGCGCATCTAGATTGGCATGGACGCTTTTCCGCAAAAAGTGCTTTTGTGGAAAAGCGTCCTGCCAATCTAGACGCGCTTTTCCGAAAATGCTTTTAATGGAAAACTTTTCCGTTAAAAGCATTTCCGGAAAATCATGCCAGTCTAGACATAGCCCATAATTCCTCTCCGTCCGTGGGGGGTTCATACCCTTCCAATATTTGCAAATAGATTATTATCCAGTCTTGCTCCTTCTCCAGCCCCTGCTTAAGCAGAGCTTAGCCACGCTGGACGCAGTTAGCTCTGAATAGCTCTCCGTCCTCATAAATCGGTCTCTTGCCTGAAATCCTTTTCGGCCGTCACCCTGCAAACGGTTCAGGACAGGAACCCAAACGGCACGTGGATCGCAGACAATGTCCCCAGTGGGGCTGCCTCTTGACAAACATCGCCCTAAGCATCGCAAGTGGCATTTAGCTCAGCCCCAGATCATCGACTCATGGAACACTAGGACTGGAAGGGACCTTGAGAGGTCATTGAGTCCAGTCCCCTGCCTGCACGGCAGGACCCAGCACCCTGATAGATGTTTGTCTACACAGAATGTTTACCCAGAACTCCCCTCCCCCCCATCACAGGGCATGTCTGACAGGCATGGAGGCAGCTCCCATGATCCTTAGAGGCCACGCCATCCCTGGAAAGCCCCACGACCACACTCAGTCATTCAATAAACGATGTGTCAAGAAAGTGCCATGATAGATGCTGCCCCCGTTGTTCTTTCGCCACAGAAGAAATATTATATCCCCAGCAGCTGCTAAAGATTTTTTTTTTCCTCGCTATGGAGCACAACCATTAATTTGTGTGCTAGAGACATTCTCCCTTCGCCGCATCCCTTCCTCTGCCCATCTGACAGCTGTAAGTGACCTGGGATTTGTCTTCCCACCAGATACTGGAGATGAGGGACAACACCAATCCAAGGTGTCACCAAGGAGTCAGGAGCTCCTGGCTGGGGCTTGTTAAGCAGCTGCGGGGTTGTGCTGCCACACAGCTTAGAGGAAACCTTGTCTGTCTCCTGGGGAAATCTGCCCTGCCTCTCCCACACTGCTTTATAAAGCTGGGAGCAGAACAATCGGGTTGGGATTTGAGATGTAGCCTCTTCCAAGAATCACACTGCCGATACCAGGCAAAGTGGGGCTAACTCTACGAGAGCATTCACAAGCATCTCTGCGTCGGGAGGTTTTCATGAAGAGCGAGGCCGTTTCCAACAGCATCTGCGAGGTGTTGGTTTGCTGGTGGAGGGCACAGCGGTTGTATTGGAAGCGCCAAAGGCATCATCGTCTCATCTTAAAAATGTTTCTACATGTGTACGCGAAATTGTTATAGATACACCACCTCAATCCCGCTTCTTCGGAGGCTCTCGGAGCAAGTTAAGCAACCCCCCACAGAATCTGCAAGAGGGAGGGAAAGTGCCGATTTGAGAGCCAGAGAAACAGAGGAAGAGAAGGCTGCTTTCCAAGTTAACTTGTCTGGAGGTATATGTACCTGTCCTGCACTATTCTCCAAGACTCAGAGCCAGCCAAAGGGATTTAGGCACCTAAAGAGACAGACAGGAGCCTAACCCACTTGGTGCTTAACTGCCACTGATACCCTAGGGAGTTAGGTGCCTAATCTACTAGACATCTATCTGTATTTTAAGACATTTGTAAATCTACTTCCTTGAAGTCCTGCTGGATGGAAGGGGCAGGAGAAATGGGCAGCCATTACTGGTACTATATGGATATAATATGGAGATCTTCTTGATCTCCTCCGAAGAGGTATGGGCAGGCAGTTCCATAAAGTCTATCCCTCATGTGAAGGTGCCGTGCGAAGGTAGCGAGGCTCCTAAATGTTCAATCACCGGAGTGCCCTTGAGTCAACAGTGTGCCCTGATGGCATGTTGGGCTGCATTGGGAGGAGCATTGCAGCAGAGCTAGAGAAGTGACTATTCCCCTTTATTCGGCTCTGTGGAGGCCACATCTGGAGTATTGTGTCCAGTTCTGGGCCCCCCACTATAGAAAGGATAGAAGAGTCCAGTGGAGAGCGACCAAAATGCTGAGGGGTCTGGAGCGCATGACCCATGAGGAGCGACTGAGGGATTTGGCTTTATTTAGTCGACAGAAGAGAAGAGTGAGGGGGGATTTGAGAGCAGCCTTCAGTTCCTTGAAGGGGGTTCCCAAGAGAATGGAGAGAGGCTGTTCTCAGTGGGGCAGAACGAGGAGCAATGGGCTCAAGCTGCAGTGGGGGAGGTCTAGGTTGGAGATTAGGAAAAACGATTTCCCTAGGCGGGTGGGGAAGCGCTGGGCTGGGTTCCCTAGGGAGGGGTGAGATACATGACTGATCCGCTTCATTGATCACGTCTGCCCTGAAAGGGCATCTCCACACCCTGGCTCAGCTGCCGAAGTCCCTCTGGGGTGTAAAACCAGGGGTGAGCAGCTTCCTGGTTGTTCCCAAACCCTGGCCAACAGGGCGTCCTTGTAGCCAAGAAGGCGAATGGCATATTAGGTTACATTAAGAGGAGCGTTGCCAGCAGATCCAGAGAAGTGATTATTCCCCTTTATCCATGTGGGAACCTTCACATGGCCCCCAGACAGCCCCCTAGGACATGCTGATAGTGCATGGGTGGGGTACCACCTGTAAGTCACACGGCTGGTTTCCCTTCCCTCCTTGCATAGGTGCAGCTGTTAGCCACTAGACTCCAATTAAAGAGACTGGGGTTCCAGGCCTGACACTGAACTACTGCATGTCCCTGGGCAAGTCCCTTCCTGCCCGTCCTTCCCCTCTCTCTGTTTCGGATGAAAGCTGCTTAGAGCAGAAGCTGCCTCTCATTCTCCAATTATGTGTACAATGCGATGAGACCCCCCCTCCCGGCTGTCCCACGCCCACCGGCTCAGCCTGCCAGGCTGTTTAACTGCAGGGTAGACATTCAACCTCAGACAGCAGCTCTGGGTCCCTCCCAGCTCACAGGATCTTAAAGTCTGCCCCCAGCCTGAGCCTGGAAGTCTACACTGCAATTAAACAGCTCAACCGCCTGAGCCAGCAGGCCTTGGCCAGCTGTGGGTGTCTCACTGATGTGCAGACCTCCCCTGCGTGTGCAGCTCCCAGCGCATTACAGTCCACCCCTGCCACCCAAACACGAACACCACACAAAGGGGCGACCACACGACTAGAAATTCAAAATGTGCTTCGTGGGCCACTGTCCCCTTTGAAATCTGTTTCCAACAGCCATTACCACCAGCAGGCCAATGCGCCTGACGTTTCCCGCGGCCGTTCCCGCCAGCAAGCCCCCTCGCGCCCGACGTTTCCCGCGGCCGTTCCCGCCAGCAAGCCCCCTCGCGCCCGACGTTTCCCGCGGCCGTTCCCGCCAGCAAGCCCCCTCGCGCCGACGTTTCCCGCGGCCGTTCCCGCCAGCAAGCCCCCTCGCGCCCGACGTTTCCCGCGGCCGTTCCCGCCAGCAAGCCCCCTCGCGCCCGACGTTTCCCGCGGCCGTTCCCGCCAGCAAGCCCCCTCGCGCCCGACGTTTCCCGCGGCCGTTCCCGCCAGCAAGCCCCCTCGCGCCGACGTTTCCCGCGGCCGTTCCCGCCAGCAAGCCCCCTCGCGCCCGACGTTTCCCGCGGCCGTTCCCGCCAGCAAGCCCCCTCGCGCCCGACGTTTCCCGCGGCCGTTCCCGCCAGCAAGCCCCCTCGCGCCCGACGTTTCCCGCGGCCGTTCCCGCCAGCAAGCCCCCTCGCGCCCGACGTTTCCCGCGGCCGTTCCCGCCAGCAAGCCCCCTCGCGCCCGACGTTTCCCGCGGCCGTTCCCGCCAGCAAGCCCCCTCGCGCCCGACGTTTCCCGCGGCCGTTCCCGCCAGCAAGCCCCCTCGCGCCCGACGTTTCCCGCGGCCGTTCCCGCCAGCAAGCCCCCTCGCGCCCGACGTTTCCCGCGGCCGTTCCCGCCAGCAAGCCCCCTCGCGCCCGACGTTTCCCCGCGACCGTTCCCGCCAGCAAGCCCCCTCGCGCCCGACGTTTCCCGCGACCGTTCCCGCCAGCAAGCCCCCTCGCGCCCAACATTTCTCGCAGCCGTTCCTGCCAGCAAGCCCCCTCGCGCCCAACATTTCTCGCAGCCGTTCCCGCCAGCAAGCCCCCTCACGCCCAACATTTCTCGCAGCCGTTCCTGCCAGCAAGCCCCACCGCACTTGATGTTTCCCGCAGCCATTCCCACCAGTAGACCAATGCTCGTGTAACGTTTCCCGTGGCTGTTCCCACCAGCAAGCCCCTCTGCACCTGACAGTTCCCGTGGCTGTTCCCGCCAGCAAACCCGCCCGTACCCTACGTTTCCCGTGGCTTAAAGGGGACAGAACCCTTTCTGAGTGAGAGTAAATGAGTTTGGAACCAGGAAAAGGGAGCCAGGGTGGGTACTGATTTCTCCACTCCCACCAAACATACAGCGCCACCCCTCTGCATCTGAATCCCAATCACAGGCTTATCGGCAGCCACATGGAAACGAGGAGAGCAGAAAGCCCTGGCTGCAATGTTATGACACGGAAAATTTACCGGCCTTTTTTGGTGGGGGCCCTGAACTAGCAGCACTGGGGCTGTACAGAAGGGGCCCAAGCCAGCGCTGGGTAGCCCTCACTTGTGCCGATGGAGCTACGTGGAGGATGAGCTCAGTCCGCGTGGGGCGTTTCGGTTCCCGGCGTGGGAAGAGGCACGCGAAATTCCTGGCTCATGGGGACGTGGCTGGTCTCCGAAGAAACGCAGGCAGAAGCGGAACTGCCATCTCCATCTCCTCCCCCGCCCCCTTCCCACCAAGTCCCTGCTGCGTGCGGGAGCCATTCCCAACTGCTCAGTGGCTGCACCAGGAGCTCTTCCGACTCCCCCTGCGTCTACAGAGAGACACTTCTGCTGAATCCCTAACCCTCTCCTTCCTTGCCTCCCCTCACGCGAGCAAGCGGCCCGGGAGCAAAGCAGGCCAAGTTCCTTCTGGCAACAGGAAACCTTTTTCTGTCTAATTACTTTAATCTTCAGCCTTCTCGCCCCCCCCCCCCCTTCAGAGAATGCAGATTTCACTTCAAGGGACTCACAAAGACAGCCCCTGGGCCCTCTGGGCACTGCAACGGGCGTCCTCCAGCCATTATTTTCCATTCAAAACCAGTGCAAATGAGGCGGGGGGAGGGGGGTTCCAATCAGGCCAGGCCAGGAGCTAATTGCCTTGACGTAGGGCAACCTGGATATGCTAATGGAGGCCGTGCCGAGGCGCTGACGCCCCGGGAATGAAAGCCAGCCCCCGGCTCCACAATCCGCTGACTCTGAGACCTGTCAATTAACACCTTGGCCGAGGGATGTATTCAGGCTCCTTCCTCACACGCGTGAGACAAAGCTACCCAAGGCTGGGGGAGGGTCCCTTCTAATGTATTTACTGCTTGAAGGAGCAGGGGCCGTGCTCCAGAGCTTTGACGGCTGCAACTTGTCGTCTGCAGAGCAGGGCCCGGCTGGAGTCCGGCGGGAATCTCTGTGAGCAGCAGTCGAACCACGTGAGTGAGAGGGGGGAGCAAAACGGAGCCGCCGGGTCTGAGGTGAGCTACTCGTGGGCAAGTGTCTGTCTCACACCCCTGCCCCGCCCCACAAGCAACAGAAAAGGAAGAGCCATGGAGACCGAGGTTGTCCATCCAGCGGTGGACCGAGGCCCATGAAGAGGGACTGGTGGGCGAGGGTAAGAGGGTCCCCGGTTACCTGTGAGGGAAGACGGAAAGAATTGAGCTGGTTTAGTTTCTAAAGAGAGGACTGAGAGGGGTCATATGAGCGGTTTTCAAGAACCTGAGGGTCTGTCTACACTAGCCCCCTAGTTCGAACTAGGGAGGCTAATGGAGGCATTCGAAGTTGCAAATGAAGCCCGGGATTTAAATATCTCAGGCTTGATTTGCATCTTCCCGTCCGGTCGCCATTTTTGAAATTTACAAGTCCGGACTAAGTGCCCGTGTCTACACGCAGCAGGGACCCAGTAGTTCGAATTAAAGCCCTAGTTGGAACTCATTCCAAGAGGTGTAACAGTTAATTCGAACTAAGGACTTAGTTCGAATTGCCGGTTCACTGCTGCATGTAGCCGCGGGCAGTTACTTCGGACTAGTGGAATTTCAAAATGGCAACCGGACGGGAACGTGCAAATAAAGCCCGGGATATTTAAATCCCGGGCTTCATTTGCAACTTCGAATGCCTACATTAGCCTCCCTAGTTCGAACTGGAGGCTAGTGTAGACAGACCCTAAAACAGAGTTAAGAGGAGGAGGGAGAAAAATTGGAGCGATGGGAGGACAGAACCCCGACTCCCCGCCACTATTAACGTTTCCAGTTCGAGTCATTTTCTCACTTGACTCCAGTCTCCGACGCCCCGTGATTAACCTTTGGGAAGAGCCGGGCCCATTTCTGACTCCGCCGCAGCCGCATCAGCGTTTCAAAAAGTCAGCTGATGTCATCTGTGAAACCAGCTCTGAGCGATGAGCCCGCTGGGGGAGAGGAGCGGGGATCACAGGGGCCAGCAGCTCCAGCAGGCCTGGGTTCAGAAGGGTCCGCATGGTGCAAATCCCTTGTGTGCACACAGCAAAGGCCGTTTGGCTTCAATGACAGACACGCCCAGGCCTGGGAGCACTAGGAAGGAAGCAGGTCAGGGCTGGGAGAGGCGGGAAGAGCAGTAATGCAGTTCAGGTTTGGGGGCCCTGGGGGAGTTGTAGGTCGCAGGGAGCACTCAGCCAAGGACTGAAATAGGGCAGTCAGGCAGAAGGTGCATTGGCATTGGCGGAGTGAGAGCCCAGACCAGAACTGGAGGAAGCGGGTGGATTCCAAGAAGTGGAAACCCGATGAGAATGGAGCACAAAGGGTTCGTAGCCAGAAAACGGGACACGCTGGCACAGCTGCGTGGAACAACCTCGTACGTGCTCTGCCCAGCTCGGGAGTTAACCCTGCCATTCAGTAAACACCGAAGGGCTGAAAACATTTGTAGAATGGGAGCTAATGGAGGACTCGCTCCCAATCTCATTTCTGCAGGTGTGTAAACCCATAGATTCCTACAACTGGAAGGGACCTCGTGAGGTCATCAAGTCCAGTCCCCTGCCTTCTACAACATCAGTGTAACACTGTTGACTCATATTTAGCTTGTGGTCCACTATGACCCCTAGATCCCTTTCTGCCGTACTCCTTCCTAGACACTCGCTTCCCATTCTGTATGTGTGAAACGGATTGTTCCTTCCTAAGTGGAGCACTTTGCATTTGCCCATATTAAACTTCATCCTACAGGCAGTCCCCGACTTATGAACGGGTTACGTTCCGAACACCTGGTCGTAACTCGATTTGGTCGTAAGTCGGAAATACCTTTGAATGCGCTGCCCACGCTGTTTGAAAAATTGACATACGTGGTTCTCAACTCAAAAATATTATAATGGGAGGCTGGTCGTAAGTACGGATGGTCGTAAGTCGGTGTGTTCATAAGTCGGGGACTGGCTGTATTTACCTCCACCCATTTCTCCAGTTTGTCCACATCATTTTGAATTATGGCCCTATCCTCCAAGGCACTTTCAACCCCTCCTAGCTTGGTATCATCTGCACACTTCATAAGCATACTCTGTGCCGATATCTAAAGCATTGATGAAGCTATTGAACAGAACCGGTCCCAAAACGGATCCCCGTCAATGGAGTCAGTCCGGATTTTCACCCATCTGAATGGGATCAGAAGGGGTCCCCGAGTTAACACGCCAGAGAGTGAACCTTGAAACAGTCACTGGAAGGAGAGGTAAACAGGACACCCCCCACTCCATGTAGTTGGCTACTCCCCCCTTTTTAAGTGGCCCTCATCTCCTCTGAGATATAACCCACCCCCTTCACTCAGCATTTGATTTACATTAAGTTCATGCTCATTTTTATGACCCAGGTTGAGGGATTATGGGCAGCTCAATGCCCTGCAGGTTTATAAGGGCACGTGTCCACAGCAGGGCCAAAGTCGAGTTAAGCGACACCACTTCAGCAACGTCAATTGCGCAGCTGCAGTCGAAATAGCTTAGCTTGGCTTTTGGCGCCGTCTACACAGCAGGAAGTTGAAGGAAGCGTGTTCTTCCTTTGACTTCCCTCACTCCTAGTGAAATGAGGGTCACAGGAGTCGGAGTAAGAAGTCCTCCAGCTCGACATTCTTTCGAAATAACGGCTTGCTGTGTAGACATGCCCTAAGTGACTAACACAAGAGTTTTCCTTCTGAACCAAATGCTTTGGAAGCACCAGTACAGCTGGCTGATTCCTCAGCCTCCCAAAGCCACAGGCGTCCCTGCCAAGCCCCCAAGGGCTGCCTTTTAATTGTAGGTTGTGGAGACAAGGAAGGCTTTATTCCCAGACGGCTGCATGAGTTCAGTGCCTCGTCTCTGGAGAGGACGGGGAGAGTCGATAGTAATAACATTTCACTCCTTTGGGAGGATTAAGGAGTTTTCTTTCCAAGGCTGGCTGTCGCGCTCGTTTCCATAGTCTCGTTAAGGCCAGAGGCTTACCGGTGATGAAACATAACAGCATATGATTATGCCTCGTGGGATATAAGAGACAGTTAAAGGGGCAGAAGTCTCAGTGGGGTCACTGTGAGTCTGTAATGTTAAAAACAAGTGGTCTTGTGGCACCTTAGAGACTAAGAAAGATGTAGGATCATGGGTTTTTCATGGGTAAAACCCACTTCCTCAGATGAGTGGGAGTGGAAATCCAAACTCCAAGAGATATACAACAGCAAAAGCAGTTACCCATCAATTGTAAAGCCCCGGTTAATGAAGCTAATTAAGTAGGCTGGATGTGTTCCATTCATAGCTATTGATGTGGAAAGGGGAATGTCAAAGGCAGGGGAAACTGGCTTTGTAGTGCGTTAACCAGTTAAGATCTTTATTCCAGCCCAGGGAAACAGTGCCAAACATGCAAACGGACTCCAGTTCAGCAGTTAAAGGAGCGGCTTCTTTTCTTCTTGAAAGACATTAAGGGTGTGTCAAGACTACAAGCCTCTGCCGACAGAGGCATGTAAAATAGGTTACCCGACATAGACAATGAAGCGGGGATTTAAATATCCCCCACTTCATTAAAACAAAAATGGCCACTGCGCTGTGCCGGATCAGCTGATCGTTGGCACAGCGTGGCAGTCAAGATGCGGATCAGTCAACAGGGAACGTATTTGTTGACTGCTCCTGTAAACCTTGTTTCACGAGGCATAAGGGAGCGGTCGAGAAAGACTTTCCCTGTCGACCGACCCGTGTCTTGACTGCCGCGCTGTGCTGACGATCAGCCAACGGCACAGTGCAGCGGCCATTTTTATTGTAATGAAGTGGGGGATATTTAAATCCCCGCTTCATTGACTATGTCGGGTAGCCTATTTTACATGCCTCTGTCGGCAGAGGCATGTAGTCGAGACATACCCAAAGTTAGCAGAAAGGTGGTTGCCCTAGAGACGGGAGTCCTCTGTTTATCCATCCTGACCACATGCTTCATTTCCGGTTGGAGAGACCTCCCATGGGGCAGTAGGGGGCATATTCCAGCCATTCCCTGGGCTCTTTGCTGACCTTGCCAATAAGCAGTAGTCTTGTGGCAGAGACTAACCAACACATATAGAACCACGAGCTTTTGTGGGCAAAGCCCACCTCATCAGATGAGTTGGAGTGGAAATAACAGAACCAACGGATATACTTAGCAGCAGCATACCTGTCAACTGTAGGACCCGTGTTAACGAGGCTAATGAAGTGGACGGGATGTGTCCCATGCATAGCACGCGATGTGCCAAACAAGGGTGTCAATTTGCCTCTGTTTGGTGATGGTTTTCTATGACCGAGACCCCAAATTCCAGAAGGGGTCTCGGACTGCAACCCCCAGCTCCTTTCACACCGGCCCCTCACAATTCTTAGAACCCAAGGCCAGAAGGGACCACTTTGATCACCAGGGCTCGACATTTAAGGCAATCTACTTGCCCGTGGCGAGTCGATTTTAGCCCGGCGTGGCTGCGCAGCGCAGTCTGCGCATGCACAGCGTGTGGTTCTGCGTGGCTGGCGAGCAGGGCTCACCGCCGCTTGGCGAGTCCTGGTGATCACTTAGTCTGACCTCCCGCCCCGCAATAACCCCTCGAGCAGATCGATGTTGGTTTAAACAGTGCCCGTGACAGACTCCCCCGCGCCCCTTGGTAAGTTGCTCCTGTGGTTAATTACTCCCACAGGTAAAAAAGGGGCCTTATTTCAGTCCGAATTTGTTGGGGTTCAATGCTCCGCCGTTGGTTTGCGTTATCCTCTCTCCGCTAAGCTGAGGAGCCCAGTATAAAATATTGGTTCCCTAGGGAGGGACTTATACCATATGGTCCTGTCACTCCATAACCTGCTTTGTGATCAGCTACATAGATTGAGCTCCTAGCCGAATCAGGCAGGTTCTCTCATCCATCAGGCATTTTCCTGACTCTTTGCTGAACTCTCTCCAGCCATCAGGTAGGACCTCCTTCAACCCCACACTGGTTGTTGGCCTGGCACATTACCTCCCCCCTCAAACCCCTCTGGAGATAGATGCCTGTTCCAACTTGCAGAGCATCAAAGCCTGCCACATCCTCAGCCTGGCGCTAGTTCGTATCGTAGGTAGGATAGAAGAATCTGATTCATAGCTAGACACATCCACCTTTCCACAGGGGACTTGTGATCCTGCACTGCACGCCCCCAACAAACACTGAAGCCCAGGAGACATAAAAGCCCCTCCAAAGATCCCCAAAAATATTTAAGTGACTAATTCTGGGTGTCTAAATATTTTTAAGGATCACAGGATACGTCTATGCAACAAAGAAAAACCCCATGCCTGCGGAACTGTTTCATTTCCATCTAGAACTATGGTAAGACAAGAAATCAATACAATGAGAAAAATGCGACGTCACTAGCAAGATCATTAGGAAAATCAGCCTAAAATGTAGACCGCAGCATTTCATTTTGTCCACATAAAGCTACTTTAAAAGTTGCATTAGTGAAAAAGCCGCCAAATCCAATTTTTCTGGGAAAACTCGTGTGATACAAGAATTAATTGAGCTGTTTTGTGTAATAACAAACAAATGGTTTGCAAAACAGTAAAACTTCCGTCCTGTGCCTTTCTGTACAAGGAGAAACAAACAAAAAAAGCAGTGAAGACATAATGGAAAATTGTTCATTCTGATATTTTGGTGCCAATATATCCTAACTTTGGAAGTAATTAACATCATTAATTCATGCTGAAGACTGAGAGGAACCGTCAGGAATGACTGTAAAGGTTTAATAAGTTTAGCCCAGAATGGATGAACCTACTTAACTAGAGTTGGTCATCTTTTTTCCACCTGAAACTTTTTTTAACATTAAAAAGTGTCCTTTAGATAATTTTTTTCCTGAATTTTCCAGTAAAAGACAAATCAAACATTTTCCATTTTCAGATTTTCCCTCTCTTCCTTTTTTTCTGATTTTTTTCCCCCCATTGAAAGAGGTAGTGTGGAGGGTGAGAGAAAAAGCAGGGGAGGAAAAGAGTTAAAAACAAAAAAAACTGACCGATGGAAAAAGATATGGTGTTGTTTAACTGAAGACTTACCATTTGAACCAGATCTACAATTAAGCACATGCTTCATTTTAAGCACATATATAAACCTTTTGCTGGATTTGGGGAATGGTTAGCCCTAAGGGTACATAGACTGCTTTCCTCTTCTGAAAGAGGAAATGCAAATGAAGCACTGATTAGCATATTCTCACACTTCATTTGCATATCCTCTTCCGAACCTTTTTGCGGAAGAAGTTTGTCAGCAAAAAATGCAGTCTAGATGCGGATTTTTTGCGAAAAAAACCCCCTTTTTCAAAAGAACCTGTAAATCTCATTTTTGAGGAATACGGGTTCTTTCGAAAAAGGTTTTTTTGTGTGAAAAAGCTGCATGTAGACTGCATTGTTTGGCGAAAAACATCTTCCGCAAACAGGGTCGGAAGAGGATATGCAAATGAAGTGTGAGAATATGCTAATCAGCGCTTCATTTGCATTTCCTCTTTTGAAAGAGGAAAGCAGTCTAGATGTACCCTAAACCAGCACAGCTGATGTATCTCCACAGTGCGCTTTAGTCATTGGATTTGCAAACTGCAGTTGAGTTTGATTTTTTTAAAGGAAATCACCCAATCCTAGTGAAAGCGCAGGGCAAAGCCTTCGAATTAAAGACAGAGAGATACAAAGAGGCCTCACCTCAGCTGTAATATTAACCCTTTGCTGATAGGAGGTGGGAGACCACCAGTTGTCCATTATAAAGTGCGCAGCTTAGGGAGCTGGACGTTGGAGATGTTCTTTGACGAGAAAAAACACGACAGATGCACCTTGCTATAACATTCACTCTACCCGCGCAGGGTTAGAAGCAGCAAGCAAAACCGACCTTCCTAGCGCTCAGAGATGTTTCAATGACACCCGTTAATTCATCGTTAGCTTGTGATTAATACTGCATGCAAGCTCAGCGCTCGGAGGAGGGATACAAAGCCAGGGACTCCTGTTTCTTCTCTCTGTCATGTTCACAAAGGGAGATTTCGAAGGACTTACCAAGCTATAGAAGAATGATGTTGACGAGAGGGAGAGATGGGGGGAGGGACTTGGGAGTTGGGGTGAGACGAGAATGGGACAAACCTACCCCCTGGAATGAAACGTGTCTGCAAAGCAGCAATTAGAAACCCTTTCCCGGTGTCTCTCTGCTTCACCGGGCCTGGCTGCCATTCGGAGGCGAGGAGGAGAGACTGTGACAGGTGTCTTGCCTGTGCCCAGGGTCAATTGAGGGCTCAGGTCTCTGAATGACCCTTTCTACCAGTGAATACGTCCAGCGCGCCAACAGCTTGCAGATGAAGGGGGCAACTGGCTGGAGATGATTTATGCAGGAATGAAAGGTTCACTACCCCGTCTTACAGACTGAGCCGCTGCCCCGTCAGCCTTCACCGCGCACAATTAAAGGGGTTAGCTACCCACGCCTGCCACCGCTCCCTTCCAGCAGAACAAAAACACACCCCAAGTCCTCCAACGCGCGGTCCTAAAAGAGGGGCTCCTCTCATCGGAACTGCTCAGAACAGCAGCCTGACCTGGGCTCAGTTTTAGGGCTCCCGTGGGAGTGTTCCTCCTGGGGTCCCTAGCCATGGGGCTACGCAGGGCTGACCTCCGGAAGAGCATCTCTGGGGAGATTTTCTCCCTTCTTGTGGGTTTTGTCAGCAGAAGTGGACGGCCTGGGTCTCAAGGAAGCACTTCCCCTAGACCACGGTGAAGACATCCTCCCCCGCTCCACCGTCAGACCAAAAAACCCTGTAGGGCCGGCATCCGGATCCTTTTTTGAAAGGGACACTGGTGGGGAGGGTAGGTCCAAAATCTGCCGGGCGGCGGGAGGGGAGAGTTAGGTTTGAAAACCCCAGGGTTGTTTTGTCTGATTCAATCGTGCCTGGAAAGGCAACATGCGGTGGAAACCAGCCGTTGTCTAGATTTAAACAAGAGCTCACAAGCCGCTGCAAGAACCGGAGTCAAACGGACTAGGAGAGAAAGGGGGCTGACCAGTCTGCTGCTACCACGTTAGCCCGTGAAATGCAGAGGGGGAACCCTCGTCCCCTCCCCAGCACACAGAACCCATCTGCGCACACATACACGCCCCTGTACAATTTCATTTCTTTACAAACTTTCCTTTCACTACGCAAAGAGGCTGCTTAGCAAGACAAGCCGGGACTTGTAAAAAACGACTCGATTTTTAAGCTGACAGCGCCCCGTTAAAAATCTCTGAGTGAGCTCTAAGATCTCCAAACATAAGGGGCTTTGTTCCTTCTCAGTCACTGTTCTTGAGCCTGTCATATCACTCTGCCCCAGCGTTAATTCTCGGTCTCTTGTCCCAACCCAAGGGCCTGAGCCAATGTCCATTAGGGGCAAGAGTTACATGTGACTGGCATTGACATGGAGATTAGCTTGAGCCACTAGGACAGGAGTGGGCAAGATACCTCTCGATCCCGCCAAGCCACCGGATCCAGCCCGCGGGCCCCCCCGGCCAGGACCCGCAGGGATGCAGCAGCCGCTGTTTTAAGCGCAGTCCATGTGACTCTCTGCTCTGCAGGGACGGGAAGGCTTTGGGTGAGCTCCCTGCCCCCAGCCCAATCCTCCGCTCCTATTGGCAGGAAACTGACCAATAGGAGCTGACCCCAACCAATCTCTTAGCTCCCATTGGCCGGAAACAACCAGCCAACAGGAGCTGAGAGATTGGCCTGGGGGATAGGGGCTGCACAAGTCTCTCCCCCGTCCTGGAGCTGAGAGCCACATGAAGGGAGCAGCCTGTATTGTCAAGGCGTCTGGGGCTGCAGTGGGCAGGGAGCCCGGCCTGCCTTGGGAGGGCTGCTGGCCGGGAGACACCGCCCAGCTACAGCCTGCCTCTGGCACCCCTGCTCTTTCTGCACCCCAACTCCCTCCCCCAGGTCATCATCCAAACCCTCTGCACCCCCCTGCCCCAGGTCACAGCTCCCTCCTACACTCTGTGCCCCCTTTCACAGCCCTTCCCCAGGCCCGAATCCTCTCCTGTGCTCATACCCTACACTTCAATCCCCTGACCAAAGTCTCAACCCCCTCCTTCACCCAAACACCCTCTCAAACCCCATACCATCTCCTGCACCCCAGTCCCTTGCCCCGTGCGCCCTTCTGCACCCAAACTCCATCCTAGACCCCGCACTCCCCCTCCACAGAAAAGTGCGGCTCTTGACCACTTTCCAAAATCTTGGGCTACGTCTACACTGGCCCCTATTCCGTAATAGGCATGCTAATGTAGAACTTTGGAAAAGGCGAATGCGCGGGGGATTTAAATATCCCCCGCGGCATTTGCATTTTCATGGCCGCCGCTTTTTTCCGGCTTGGAGATAAGCCGGAGAAAAGCGTCCAGACTGGCGCGATCCTCCAGAATAAAGCCCTATTCCGGAGGATCTCTTATTCCTACTTGTAGACACAGCCTTGGAGTGCCCCCCTGCCAAAAAAAAGGTATTGCCCACCCCTGCACTAGGCACAGCAAGGGAAATGCCGAGGGAGAGAGTTAGGCGCCTAATCCTGTGAGTTGCTGAGTACCTTATCCCCACACGAAGCCAAGGGGAGATGAGGGTGCTCAGCGTCAATCAGGAAGCACTCGGCACCTGCTACTTCCCGATCCAGTGGGCCTGACCTTGCAGTGCTCACAGAGAACCAACTGCAGGATCGGTGCTTCCGTCTCAGCCTTGCGTGCGATCACATGCTTAGTGGAACGCACAGCTGAGCCCGCGCGTACGCACGGAGTCAAATCGGGGCCTTTGAGCAGATCACCGCAACACTGGGGCTCGTCGCTCCTTTTCTCTGAAAGCCGAGATGAACAGTTTCATCGCTGACATGAAACACAATAAACTTCCCAAACTCAATCCAACGGTTCCTCTTCTTTTCTAACATGCACAGAAATCTGCTGGCTCCAGCGGCCGCTAATTACCTATTCCCAGAGCAGTAACTTTGCCTGCAGCGACCCACCTAGTAATCCAGCAGATCATTACATCTTTCAGAGGGATCGGCTGTTTGAATAGATACGTCCTAAGCCAGGCATCTTATGGTTTACGACCAGCTGACGATACTCCACTCACTGTCTGCAAGCGGTAAAACAGAGTTATGCCCTTCTGCAAACACAGAGGCGGCACCAGTGATGAATTTTATACCTCTGGTCACTGGGATTTCTGGAGCATGCCAATGAATAAGGAAAATTTGCTTTTAAAGAAACCTATAGGGTTGCCAAGTTTGGGGCTTTGAATTATTGTAGCAAGACAAGTGTGGGTAAAGGAGCAGAATCTAGGTCTGTTATTGCAGGCAGCCACCAAACCGGACTAGGAAAATGGGGTACTGTCTAAGTATGACCTTACACCTAACAGCAGACATAAAAGCTTAATGTAGTTAACAACTGGCTACTTAAAAAAATGTCCTCAGTTTGAATATTTCACATAGAGCGCAAAGGCAGTCTATTTTCAATCAAGGCACTTGAGGCCCAAAACTTACATTCGCCTAAAAACAAACCCCTCAGATCAGCATAAACATTTCATAGAATCATCAAATGCTAGAATCATAGAAGACTAAAACTGGAAGGGATCTCCAGAGGTGATCAAGTCCAGTTCCCTGCCGTCATGGCAGGACCAAACACCAACCCAACCCAGAGGTATCCTGAAATAGCTACCCCATATCTTGTGAACGCATCCGCTATTGCAAAATACAGTGGACCTGCTATTTCAGCATCCCTGTAATCCTCATTCTACAACGGATAAGGGATGTCTCAAAATAGTGTGTTATTTCAAAATGTGGCGCTGTGTAGATGCGCCAAATTTCAAAACAGCCTATTTCGAAATAGAATCGAAATAAGATACGCAATTCGCATAGCGCAAATTGCGTATCTAATTTTGAGCTAAGGGCGCAATGTAGACACACCCTGGCTGTGTCTACACTGGCCACTTATTCCGGAAAAGCAGCCGCTTTTCCAGAATAACTTGCCAGCTGTCTACACTGGCCGCTTGCTTTTCCGGAAAAGCAATGACGATGTAATGTAAAATCGTCATTGTTTTTCCGGAAAAACTATGCTGCTCCCATTCGGGCAAAAGTCCTGTTCCGGAAAAACTGTTCTGGAAAGGAGCCAGTGTAGACAGCACAGTAGTCTTTTCCACAAAAAAGCCCCGATCGCGAAAATGACGATCGGGGCTTTTTTGCGGAAAAGCGCATCTACATTGGCACGGACGCTTTTCCGGAAAAAGTGCTTTTCCGGAAAAGCATCTTGCCAATGTAGATGCGCTTTTTCCGGAAATACTTATAACGGAAAACTGTTCCGTTTTAAGCATTTCCGGAAAAGGGTGCCAATGTAGACACCCCCTTTGTTTCATTGCCTATGCTGAGAGGAATAAAAGCTGTAAACAAACAGCGTAAATGATGAATGAAAGGAAGGGGGATGTTAATCTAAAGCGATTAACTTAACACTGGAAAAACTTAAAAAAACAACCAATAGTCTAGCAGCACTTTAAAGACTAACAAATCATGTAGATGGTATCATGAGCTTTTGTGGGCACAACCCACTTCTTCAGATGAATGACACCATCTCCATGTTTTGTTAGCGTTTAAGGTGCTGCTAGACTATTGGTTGCTTTTTAAGTTTTTCCAGGTACTGACTAACTCAGCTCCCCCTCTGTAGCTTAGCACTGGGAGAGTTTGGGGTTTCATTTGTATTTTGTAATCTGTGAGCCCAGAGTGGGAAGTAATGTAGTCAGCAAGTGATGGGAGCAGATTCTAGGTCTGTTATCGCAGAAGGAACACGGCTGTTACACACCTATAACATACAGAGTCACCAACCAATCCCACGTCACTCAGAACATCATCTCCTCTGGAAAACGATCCCTCACTCTCGCAAGCCTTGGGGGACAAGTCAATCCTCACCCCCAGCCTGAAGCAAATCCCTTCCAGCAGCCACACTCACACCTCAGATACACTCACCCAGGAACCTCCCCCTGCAACAAACCCCGTTGCCAACTCTGCCTACACATCTAATCAAGCAACATCATCACAGGATCTAGCCACATATGGCACCACATCAGGGGTTCATATAACTGCCCGTCCTCCAATGTGATACATGCCATCACGTGCCAGCAATGCCCCTCTGCCAGGAATATTGGCCACACTGGACAGTCTCTGGGTATGTCTACATTGCAGAGTTTTTTTGGAAAAACCGCTGTTCTCTTAGATCCACACTGCAATCGCGTTCTTTCAACAAGAAAAAAACGAAAAAACAGAGGGTTTTTTCGGACATTGGTAAACCTCTTTCTATGAGGAAGAAGCCTTTTTGCGAAAGAGCTCTTCCAGAAAAAGGCGTGTGTGGATGGGGAAGAGGGAGTACTTTTGAAAGAAGAGGAAAGAGGAAAAAGCACAGGTGCCCTGTCCATAGTAATCACATGAGCCAATATCGTATGGGAAGACCACTCCTCTAGGGAAGCAATAGTTTTCACTTCCACGGGGATACATCATGCATGACGTTACTGTATCTGTTAAGTTTTGGAGGGGAGGGAATTCAACAGTTCATCCGTTTGGCCTGTTGAGTTCTCAGTGCTACTGTGAAAGAGACGAGATTCGGCATGGACCACATCCTCTTTTCCTCACTAAGGAAGTCTAATTCACATAGATGTGCGCCCCCGGACAAAATCACTGACACATAGATTTTGGAAAGCCACAGAGAGAACACACTCATTTTCCTTTTTAGTGCAACAGGAAAGCATCAGATCGACCCCCCCACAAACCCTTTCCGCCATGAAGAGAAAAATCACAGCGGGTAAATAAAAAGCTTGGATCTGGAGCATTCGGAAATTGCAAGGCTCTGACTTATTTGTATATAAAAGGGCTAAACTACTGAATATGACAAATGCAGGACAGGTTAAACCTCTCAGGTCAGGCAACGTCCGTGGTCCAGCATGATTTTACATAGCCAGATGTCCACTTATTATGAGTGTGGCCAAGTTTCTCGTGGTTCCATAAAGTTTGTTTCCAGCCACCAGTCCTGGCTCTCAGTGTTCTGGGCTGTTCTTTAGCTCTAATTTACCCCAAAATGTCTTCTAAGAGCCCAGGAAGCAGTGGAAGGGTTGGTCATGATGCTAGACAATATTGACCTCTCGAGGAGAGGCAAATTCTCTGGTTTGGCACGGGTCAGGTCCCCAAGGCGCTGGACTAGAGAGGTTCCACCTGATACACTGTACGGAAGTAACTACCAACATCTGAGGTAAATCATTGCCTTATGTTCTCTGTGTGCAGCTTTCTAACGAGCACATTAGCAACCGCACAGGCCAAGGTAACCCCCTTAGGGAAACAGGGGAGCTTAGAGAGTTGGGGTGTTCCTGCCAAGACTTGTTGGGTTGGATGCCCACGTTCATCTTGCCAGAGGGAAAACAGACAGCGGAACAATTAAGCCAGGTGAACGGATGATCCTCTAGAGATGCAGTTTGGACCAAAGGGCTCACTCTGGCACGCTGGAGAAGTTTGAACCCGCCCCCCTGGCAAGACGTGCTGATGACATGCCCAATCCGGTGCAGGCATCACAAGCTGCAGTCCCCATTAGATATATGGAAAGGAAGGAAGGAAGGGAGGAGGGAAGAGAGGAAAGGAAGGGAGGGAGGGAGGAGGGAAGGGAGGAAAGAGGGAAGGGAGGAAAGGAAGGGAGGGAGGAGGGAAGGGAGGAAAGGAAGGGAGGATGGGTTCATTCTTATCTCGAGACCTTTCCTACATGTCTAGGAATCAACAGACCCCTTGATTTCTGCTCATTCTGCAAGTAGCAGATGCGGCTGAAGCCTCTGAAGGAGCATCCGGCACCACAAATCTTTTTACTTCCTTTGATCGCGGGAGGGGCTACCCCTGCTTCTCTTTTGATCAGTCCTGACTCTGCAGCCAGTAGAAGCCATGGGCTTGGGGAGGTTATTTTCTGGTCTCCCCCACATGGCAGCCTGCAACCACGCTGGCCAGAAGCCCTCACCCAGACAGGGGAGAACCAGGTCTAACTCTCCCGCTCTTCTGCAATGCGGCCCACAGCCCCCCGCTGTAAGACGCCTCGCTCCTGCCGTCCTGACCCTCTCCCCCTCTAGTCCGGTTCGGGGTGCCCTCTCCACAGCGCGGCCATGCACCTGAGTCTTGATTTGCAGCATCCACCCTCCCGCTGGTACTCCAGGCCTGGGCTCGCGGCCCCAGCTCGGCGGATGCCCTTCTGACTTGCGACGCTCTCGCCCTTCGTTTCACCTCAGCTGAGGATCGCCAACTGCAGCAAGCTCATGTAAGCGGGAAACTCCCCCTCCACAGACTCGCCTGCCCCTCGGGGCTGTGAGGAGGCGGCTGCGTCACTTGTCAAGAGGACCCAGGGCTCAGGTGGTACTAGTGGGCTTGTGAGGACAGTCTGGAGGAGCCCTCATCGTCCTCCCTCCCCTTGCCCCTTTTCCACGCAGATAGCTCCTCACGGGAGGGTTCTCTGGAGGGGGAGGAAAGGATGTCATGAAGCAGGCTCACCTTCTCCCCGGCCACGTCTTTTATCTCCCAGGGTGGGGTATCAAACCCGGGCAGGGAACAAGGAGTCCCAGACTGAGAGCGGGTTGGGAATATTTTAACTACAAGCTATTTCTTTCTGTTGAAAAACACCACTAGGTCGAAAGCGGAACGGCTGGCAGGCCTGGGTAGCTGTGGACTCATTTCCCAACAAAGAAGTTGAGGAAAAGCTCCGAATTCATCGCCCAGCCTGTCCCAACACTGTCCGAACACACCAGCTCGGCTTTTCCTGCCTAACCGTCTCATGGTTTAGAAACTGTCCTTAATTTATATTGAAATAAGGGTCTGACAGCGGGTGACACTGGAACTAGCATTTGAAATGGTCCGAAACGAAATGCTTTGAGTGACCCCAATCAAATAACATTTCAGGGGGGTCAATTCACAAACAGGTTACAACTTTTCTCACTTTTTTGTCCCAGTTGAAAACGTTTCAAAATTCAAGCCGGCCAGGACAGCCACTTCCTGCTCAGCCCTCCTCCGATTCCTACAGCTCCAATGCCAGCAGGAATTTAACTTGACTCAACCAGCAACAGACAAAATGCAGAGAGCTCTTCGCGACCAGCCACTTTGCAGCAAAGAGGGAACAAAGTGAGGGCTCCCACAGCCAGATTGTGTCAGCAAAAGATAGACTAGCCAGCAGCGGCAACAAATTCTAAGATTGGGCCTCGTTCACAGGTCCCCCCGTGCTGTGACGCAGCCCTCGCGTGGCTGGTATTCCGATTCCCTCCAGTGGCACAAAACAGAAGCAGCTGTTGGAAATTCCTCTTATCTCTTGAGACACAATGGCAGAGGAGCATCTGACTGGGATATTTTGCTCTCCGGGATGAATCTGCTCCATGAAATAAGAGCCAGCTCCAGAGATGGGATAATGAATCTGGTGTGGAAAAAGCTGTCAGCTTCGGTCAACCTCATCAGCCTATTTTTGGGGGGCAAGCAATTGGATGCTTGATTGAATTAAGGGTTAAAAGCCTCTTCCCTCAGCAGTTTTTTTTTTAATTGCATGAAGGAGCTGAGAGGAATTTCAGCTCCGAGGCTGATGGTCTGGGGAGGTAAAAAAACCTCAGAGCAAATCACCACCATGTGTGAGAGAACAGCGAGGATGGTTTAAAAGGAGCAGAAATCCAGGAGGGCTTTGTGGCGAGGCGTAGGCCTCTATCTGTGATGGCCGCCCTGCCACACAGCACCAAAACCACCCCAGTTCTCCTCAGCCAATTGAAATGGACCAAGCTTCTGAGGGGAAGAAAGGAGCCTTGTTTGCGACAATATGTCACAGCATCAGACCTGTGGCCCGAACGACTGTGCAAAGTTAAACGGAGGGGGACGGACGAGGTGAAAACCAAAAGGGACAGGCCGTTTTCAGCTCAGATGTGGAATGGGATGGACAGTGGATAACAAAGGGGGCAGGAACTACGTGCTATCAAATGCAGTCAGGCGACTGGCTGTCCCAAAGCTAGGCCTGAGAATGGTGCGGATCTACTGGGCTGCCATCCGCAAAGAAGAGGAAGAAGGGTTCTTCTCACAGTCTCGCCTTCAGGTTGGGTGCCGGGGAGAATTCCACCCTCCCCAGATACCCACCTGCTCCCGCCTCACAAACACCTCGTGGGACTGGGGAGTTCAGCCACAAAAGGTCGATTTTGAACTGGATCTCAGGCTGTTAGGCTTAACTCAACGTAGGCTAAGTAAATTGAGCTACGTCAATTGCGTAGCTTATTTCGAAATAGGGCGTGTCTACACGGCACTTATTTCAAAACAGAGCCCTCTCCCTCTGATCTCCCTTACTCCTTGTACCATGAGGGTTACAGGAATCTCAGTAAGAAGTCCTCCAGCTTGACAGTATTTTGACACTATTTCGAAATAACTGCCTGCTGTATTGACGTGGATGTAGTTATTTCAGAATAGCACTAGTTATTTCAAAATAATGTTGCAGTGTAGACGTACCCTAAACCAGATGGGGCATCAGTGGAGGTAGGCGGGGAACAGACCACCTTCTTTGGCCATGGGAAGGTGGCCACCTGCAGATGGTTGATAAGAAAAGCAGCGGGTTCTAAGAGATAGGTCAACACAATCCAAGAATCCGAGGGCTCGAAGAGCCTTCAGGAGGCATCAAATCCAACCCCCTGCCCAAAGCAGGACCAACCCCAACTCAATCATCCCAGCCACGGCTTGGTCAAGCCAGGACTTAAACACCTCTAGGGATGGAGATTCCACCTCCTCCCTAGGGAACCCATCCCAGCGCTTCCCCACCTGCCTAGGGAAATCGTTTTTCCTACTCTCCAACCTAAACCTCCCCCATGGAAACTTGAGACCATTGCTCCTGGTTCTGCCATCTTTCCCCACTGAGAACAGCCTCGTTCCATCCTCTTTGGAACCTCCCTTCAGGGAGTTGAAGGCTGCGATCAAATCTCCCCTCACTCTTCTCTTCCGCAGACTAAACAGAGCTGGAACCAGCGGACCAGGCGTCTACTCCTAGCTCTGTCCTCTACCTCTCACGTCCACTCTCCTTGCCTCGCTTTGCTTCTATATCTGCAGGGGGAATGCCCGAAGCGCTCTGGATGACTGCCTGCTAACCACTGTGCTAAATGTTATCCCCACCCGGCGCATGGCAGAGCTTTCAGCCGTTCACAGGAACGGGACTTGTTAGCTGCCCAAACAAGCCTCCTGCAGAAAATTCCAGTTGTTATTTTATTACTGCTGTGATTAACTGGTTTGCATAGCTCTGGCTTAGATTCCAGCTCTACTTTCCTTCCTCCTTTTAAGTGGTTATTTACTAGCTGGTTTTCCCAGCGCAGTATTTCATCTGAGGCAATGTCTCCTCCCCCCAGTTTTAGCGAACATTATAGGATTTTCTTTTTTTATTGCACGAGATGTTTCCCGTGCAAGGAATTTCCCTGAGCTGGATCAGGTCTCTCATACAGAGGGAGAGTTTAGCGTTTGCTTCGAACTGGAGCGTTTCTTTTCAAACACTCGGAGGCAAACACAAGTTCACGGACGGTGCACAGGAGTTGAGAGTTTTACCTCCAGCGGATGAAATATTATAGTATCGGGCTATGAGTCCGGGCGATTATCAGGGAACCCGACGAAATAATTCCTACCCGCAGTAATAACTCTTAGCACAAATGGCTAACAGTGTGTCCGGGGGAAAGGAACAGTGTGAGTGCGGGCTGATGAAACAGGAAACAAAGCTGCTGATGAATTGTGGTCAATTCTGTTCCCCATACTAGGGATGTTGGGCCCAACTAGGGAATTGGCCATCCAAGCTGGGTAATTACTAGACCCTAAGTACGGCCATACTCGGTCAGACCAAAAGTCCATCTAGCCCAGTGTCTGTCTTCCAACAGTGGCCAATGCCAGGTGCCCCCAGAGGGAATGAACAGAACAGGGAATCCTCAAGTGATCCAAACAGAGGTTAGGGACATCATTCCTACGCATCCTGGCTAATAGCCATTGATGAACCTGACCTCCATGAATTTATCTAGTTCTTTCTTGAACCGTGTTAAAGTCCTGCTCTTCACAACATCCTCTGGCAAGGAGTTCCACAGGTTATGCACTGCGTACGGAAAAAAAAACTTTCTTTTGTTTGTTTTAAACCTGCTACCTCTTAATTTCATTTGGTGACCCCTAGTTCTTACGTTATGGGAACAAGTAAATAACTTTTCCTTATTCACTTTCTCCAGACCCGTCATGATTTTATAGACCTTGATTATATCCCGCTTTAGTCTCCTCTTTTCTAAGCTGAAAAGTCCTAGTCTTTTTAATCTCGCTTCCTATGGCACCCATTCCAAATCACTTGTCATCACACTAAAGCCAAGCAGATTAATTTGTAACCCAATTTAATCACCGAGTTCCCACCTCTTTTTATGCTCATGAGCAGACAGCAAAACTCTCCAATTTATTGATAATGCTGAGATTGGTGAATTTCTATGCACTGTGCAAACAGTGCACGGCGACTATTCCATGGGCCAAAGCCACAGCCTCTATTCATCAGCTTTATATGGGAGCTACAGTGAGTCACAACCGCTGGGGGTCTGGCTATAAGAAAGCTCTCCGCATATGTGGCTCAGGGAATTTTAATAAGAGAGGAAAACAAGTCTATTAATATTTCTCATACATGTTTGGATCCTGCCCCTGCTGTGTCTCCGGATGGTTAGCTCTAAGCACTGAAACCAAAATGCAGCCTCACAAAGAGGTGGAACATATATTACAATATTTGAAAAGGTTTCAAGAGCCCATCAGAGCAGAATTTTCCCACCCTGTTTCCAACTGCCATCATTATTTGCTTTAGGGTCACAAAATAATGTAATGGGTCTTGCATGTAACAATGTAACTATTTGTCAAGCTGCTGCCTCTCACAGCTGAAGCGCTACCTACGACTTTCTCTTCTTTACTCCTCTGCCCTCGAGGGGCTCCTTAAAAATCCCAGGGAGTGTAAAACTCGGAACAGCTAACTGCATTGATCTAGGCCAGCGATAGGCAACATGTTCTTTCTTGAACTGTGTTAAAGTCCTGCTCTTCACAACATCCTCTGGCAAGGAGTTCCACAGGGAACTGCATGAGTGGACCTCTTCCATCTCAATGGGCTGAAAGATTGTCCTAACCAAGTTGGTCTCCAGGGTTAGGGGAGTGTTGCTCACCGTGCCTGCGTCCCTAGAATTTGTGGGAGGAGCCTATTGAACCGGAGGTGCGCTGGGATTGGATGCAGATGGAGCGCCCGACTCTCGCAGTCAGCACTGGGCGCAATCAGCCCGCATCTCGCTTCCCCATGCCCGAGCTTTAAGTGCATGTCACTTTAGTGACACCAGTAGGAAAACAAAAACTACGCAGACACAAACCTGCAGGATCTGGCAACCCCGTGGCAGCAGCAACAGTGAACAAAATACTTGCGGGCCACACGCAAAACCCCGACGGGCCGTGGGTTACCCACCACTGATCTAACGCGGGAGCTGAGCTACGGAAAATGCAGCAGCCGGTCCCAGGTTACGTTAGTCCCCAAGGGTGTGTCTACACTAGCCCCCTAGTTCGAACTGGGGGCTAGTGTAGACAGACCCCAACGGACAGCAGACATCATGAAACCACGAGAGCCAAGTTCTGCCCTTAACCAGCTCCGTTCAGCTGGAGGCTGGGCTGGGGTTGGCCCCGTCCGCAGTTTCTCCTGGATCCATCCGGGAGCCCTGTGCGGCCCAGCGTGGCAGCTGCTGGCTCATTAATCAGACCCATGTTTGGGCTGGCATGTCTCTGGCATCGGTGGGAATACGGGGAGAGAAGGGAGAAGGACTAACGGAAGGAATATTCTGCCTCCTGATCATTTTTCCTGCTGCTGGGCTGAGCACATGCTAGGCTGCAGTTGCGGCGTGTGCAGTGCGGGGTGGAGGAATTCCCTGGCTCGCAGGCCTGGGGGCACAAACAGAAAGTCATGTTTGTGGCTCCCTTGAGCTCCTTTTAATGGCTCAATAGGCCTCACCCAGGCAGAACTCAAGCGGCCTCGCCCGGAGCATGATCCGCCCGCGGCGTCTTGCAGGGGAACACGCTTCTCGCCCGCCCAGAGCTCTTCTGAATGGAGGGGGAGGGAGAGCGGAGCGGGGCCAGAGCCCCGGCCCCCCTGCTGGGAGGCAGAAGTGCAGGTCGGGAAAGGGACAACACAGACGGCCCTTTGCACTCACTCAACGGTGGAGTGTCCCCAAGCATTGCGCCCAGCTTAGGCTACCAACGGCCTCCGGGGTTCCTACCGCATCTGGGGTCCTTTGGAGATAGAGGGGTGGAGAGACAGCAGGAATTTTGGGGGGGAGGAGGGTGTCTCACAACACCAACTGTTAGGGGAGCTGACAGCCATGCTGGGCTCCTGGACAAGGTGTGTGTGGGGGGGGGGGAGGTCAGCTCCATGTGCCTGAAAGGGGCGGGACTTAGGGATGGAGGGGTGGGGCCTGAACAGCCAGCAGAAATTTGGGACGGGGGATGGTGACATCCCTACAACACTGATTGTCAGGGGAGCTGACAGCCATGCCAGGCCCTTGGGCACGGTGGGGGCGTAGTGTGGCAATGCCTGCCCAGAAGGGGCGGGGCTTAGGCTGGAAGGGGCAGGGCTTAGGCTGGAAGGGGCGGGGCCAGGGCAGCCAGCCCTCAGCACCACGCAGAGAGCGCTATGCGCCCCCTCCCCCAGCCTCTAGAGGCATGAAGCGCACAACGTAGTGCTTCGCCGGGCCCCGGGCCCTTGCCTTCTTTGGGTCCCCTCCCCCCACTTGCCGACGGTGCTGGCTTTGGGGGCACGACTTCCAGGGAGCGGCCCTTTGCAGGAGCACCTAGGTGTGTCCCTAGGCCCCGGTTGTTTCCCGGTGGCAAAAGCCACCCAGTGTGGCTGCCGGCAGGGTGCAATTTAGAGCAGCCCTAAGAGTTGCTCTCATCCGTGCCAGGAGCTGAATTCGGGAACCTCTGGGTAGGAAGGGGGGGACTTCCCCCCCCCGAAGGCTGAAGGCACTGTCAGAGTAGGCCCAGCCCCAGAGAACACAGCATGTTGGGCCACCTCGTACGCCTGCTCCGTGTTGGCGCCCAGCGGCCCGGAAAGCGGAGGGAAGCCGGGCCTTTGAATCACAGCCCCCGTAATTGAAACCAGAGCCGGGAGCTGCCGTCTGCCTTTCGTCAGCAGCACGAGGTGAAAGCCTGAGCCAGGCCAGCGTTGACGTGAAGCTGTAAACTCCCAAGAGGGCGGCCTGCCTGACCTGGCTACAGAGATTTCCACAGGCCGGTTCAGGATTCCTGGGAACTTGCTCCCAGGCGGAGAGTGGCACGTCCCCCTTCAGATTGCATCATGGCGTGTGACTGTGGAACGTGGCCCGAGGCAAACGGGATCCATCGCTCGTCATAAACCCTGACAGGAGGAGGCGGAGGGGACCTGCTCCAGCGCTGAGCTGGAGAGGAGCCGTGGAGTTCACCGCGGCTTTTCCATTCAGCCAATGGGAGCTTCCTCTGAGTTTGATTTAGTGGGTCTTCACTAGACCCGCTAAATCGAACGCCGGCAGATCGACCGTGGCAAAACTGATCTTCTGTTTAGTGTAGGCATGATCTTAGAGTGCAGTGATCAGAGCAGCATGATTGCAGTCTGGTATAAACAGATGTAAGACTCTGGTTATTCAGTACCCACTGAGTGGGGAGGGCTGATTTTCACACTCGGTACAATGTATTTCCAGGGGAAAACATGGGATCTAGCAGCTGGGTTGAGTGCTTAGTTCACCCAGTGAGACATTGTGTGACCTTAAGCCTAACACTTAAAAGAGACAGCAAGTTTCCCCGCCTACAAAAGTGGGGCTAATGATATTTGCCCCCCAACCTACTCTTAAATATCGCCAGTAATGGAGATTCCACAACTTCCCTAGGCAATTTATCAGAAGTCAGGGAGAACAAATTTTCTCTCTCCTCCTTGTGACACCCTTTTAGGTACTTGAAAACTGCAGTCATGTCCCCTCTCGGGGTTCTTATTTCTAAACAAACGTAGTTCTTTCAGTCTTCTCTCGTCGCTCATGTTCTCTAGACCTTTCATCATTTTGTTGCTCTTCTCTGGACCTTCTCCAATTTCTCCACATCTTTCTTGGAACATGGTGCCCAGAACTGGACACAATATTCCAGCTGAGGCCTAATCAGCACAGAATAGAGCGGAAGAATGACTTCTCGTGTCTTGCTTAAATAAGGAAGAAGAAGAGGGGGATTCCGGTAGAAATCTGTGTCACAGATCACAGGTCACTTGACATTTCTCAGCCTATTTGAATCCCTCGTTAGAGCAGGTCTGCTCCCTGCCCTCCAAAAAAAGCAAGCGGCTGCATGTGAGTGTTCAGTTGTTCAGCGTGTTAACAGCCAGGCTAAGTGAGCCTGACACACAGACCGTGCCGATCAGAGCCAACAGGGAGGTCTCTTGAAGATCGTTTAAAAGAGACTATGTTAGTTCATATTTCAGTGCCGCGGGGTTTGGGTGGCTTTGCACTGAACGATGAGGTTGCACCAGCAAAACGGACCAAACCCACCAGTTCCACAGCCCTGAAGGAAGGGGGAGTTTGCCATTGGAAAGGAGCATGAAAGCTGGGTAAAAGAGGCAGGATTTGGCCCACAGATTGGGGGGCTGACACACCCTCTCCGAGGTTCGGAGACACCTGGGCCACTGCCGGCCTTCGAATAACACTATATACCTGCCGGAATAACACTAAAAAATGACACACAAAAACAAAGTAAGGCTCTCAAAAAAGAGCGAGCCGTCATTAGGATGTATTTTTCTTATTTAACAAATGCTTTCCTAGCCTCTCTACTTTGCTTGAATGTGCAGCACCGTGCCAAGACAGGAGGTGACAGTTCAATCCCAGGGGGATGCGCATAAAAACAAGTTGCGAAACTTGCCAAAAAAATTAACAAGGGTTGAAATTTGAGCCCCCCTTTGAGCTCGAGGCCCAGGCCAAATGGCCCCCCCTGCCTATCTTCCCCGCCTCCGATTGGCCCTGCGTGCAGATTTGGCAGCATGATCGGCGCGCGGCAGAACTTTGATGGCCACCGACCTGACAACCCCCGGGCTAGATTTCATAGCCGGCAGGTGAAGGCGGCCCCTGCATCATTAGCTCTTGACTTGAGGGAGGCCGGGGGCCGGACACCGAGCCCCTGCCTGGTTCTGAGCGAGGAGCAGATGTCTTGCCTGTGAACAGCCTGTGGAACAGAAGGGCAAGGTGCCCTGCGGGGGCAGGTGTGGCCGGAGGATGCGGCAGTTCGGCTGTTCCATCCCATCGAGGAGGGGGCCGGGAGCCCCACGGTCGTGGTCTCAGCCGTGCAAAGCCCACGAGGCTCGGAGGAGAATCTGACTGGTGCATGGAGAGGGAGGCGGCACCTCCTCCGTGTCCACCGACCGCCCAGAGCCTTGCCGGGGGTGGGAACAAAGTGACCCCATCTTCCCTTTTCCCTGCTATTTCTTGGGACAGGACTCGGGTCACTGATTCCAGGATGCTGCCTGGGCCTGAGCAGGATGCGCCGCATGCTGGGGTCTCTCCCCGGGGCTCTCTTGGCCACACACGCTGTGTCGGCCAGCCCGGGACACACAGGACAGCACAAAACGGGCTCCCAGAGAGCCTGCTTTGCCCTGTACCCAAACGGGGAAGAAGGGGATTGGGCTCTGCCTGCGCTAGGCAACCCACGGCCGCCTGGCTCTGGGCGTGCCCGAGGAGCCACGGCCAGGGAGTCAGCATGAAAAGGAACCAGGTGTGACCAAGTCTGCCCTCTCCTGAGGCACCAGCCTCCTGGGCGGCAGGGTTCTCCAGACCGACTGAGGCGCTGGGCAAAGGCAACTGAAAACCCTCATTCCGCTCCCTTGGCTGGAGGACCCCAAGGCCTGGGCTCCCAGGGAAGCGGGAACACTGCTTTCAAAGGGGACGTTTTGCCTCACAGTAGCACTGCCGCTCCAGGTCCCAGCTCAGTCATGTCCCGGCTCTGCGACCGGAGGATGCCTCCTTCGGTCTCCATTTCCCCATTTGCAAAGCGGGGCTTCACCACGCTCCCCGCGCTCACGCAGAATGGGAGGGGTGGGGTCGACTTGCGTTTTCAGAATTCTCCCATAGAAGAGGCAGAATTTCCATCTCTAACACCTGGGGAATTCAAAATTCTCAGTGTCCCAGCATGCCACGGGGCGCCAACTGACACGCCTGACCGCTAAGGCCTCCAATCACCAGCTAGAGCTAGATTAACTCTTGCCAGAGGATGTGGCTTTAACAGGGTTAAAAAAAGAGCTAGATAGATTCATGGACGGGGCGGATATAGAGCAGGGCGGCCGCCCCGGGCCCCGCGCTTCAAGAAGCCCCGCGCATGCGCCGTGGCAAAGACGGGCCCCGCGAAACTGTGCTGCCCTGGGCCCCGCGAAATGGTCATCTGCCCCTGTTCATGGAGGTTAGGTCCATCAATGGCGATTAGCCAGGATGGGTAGGGATGGTATCCCCAGCCTTTGTTTGTCTGGAAATGGGTGATAGGGAGGGATCACGTGAGGATTACCTATTTGTGTTCCCTCCCTTGGGTGCATCTGGTATTGGCCACTGTCGGCAGACAGGATACTGGGCTAGATGGACCTTTGGTCTGACCCAGTTTGGCCATTCTTGTATTCTTATTAAGCGTGAAGGAACCTCAAGGACTCGAGTCTTACACCTGAAGGAACCTACCTCACTGTACATGAAGATAAGACTGCGGATGATATGAATAAACGGCAGATGCTTGCAGCAGCTGAAGCACCAAATGAACTGGAAGGACCAAATCGGGCCCATATCCTATTTTGCAAACTCTCCAAAATGACAAGAACACCCCTGGTAACTGAGGCAGAATTAAGTTGCTAACGAGATAGGAGATCAATCTTCTGGTGTTTGATTTAGTGGGTCTAGTAAGGACCCGCTAAATCAAATGCTGAGAGTGCCTCCAGTTGGCGTCAGTACTCCTACTTCTCACAAGGAGAAAAGGGAAGTTGATGGGAGCGTTTGCTCCTGTCATCCTCCCGCTATGGAGACGACACCAAGCTTGGCTTAAAGTACATCTACTCCCGCAACGTTATTTACGTGGCTGAGGTTATGTATCGTAAGCCAACCTTCCAGGTCTAGTATAGCCCTGGATTAAGCATGCTTGGGATTAACCCCCCAGGAAACTTGTTCACTTTGCATTGTTTATGCTCTTCACGTTATTGGGTGTGAACAGTGAAGCCAGACGGCTTAGCTTCCCTTTCTATTTCACTCATCCTGGTGCAGCTCCCGATTGACAGCAGCACTTTGCCACACCAGCCACGCTGCCGAGGGGATGGGGTGGCAGCTCACCCACGTGCATACCCACAACCTCAGGCAAGCTAGCTAGCTTGGTCCTTCATTATCCTGAGGTGTGTGCTTTGGATTTGGTGGTTTGTGTATGGCCAACAGAAGTGCCGGGCTCTGTCATGCTCCGGACACACATCAAGTCAGCTGTTTAGATGTACCCTCTTGAGAGAGGAGAATCCGGCCTTTGGATTTTAGTTAGTTTCAGGTTTTCCAGCCCACAACGCCTTTGGGTTTGATTATCTCAGACTGAAGAGCAGTTTGGGATTTAGAGAGTCTCTTTTCACTGCTACCCTCTTTAACCCTTGGTCTAGCGTCCTTTCGACACCTCCTCCTAACCGCTCAGAAACAACAGTTTGCCTCGTACCACCATCTCCAGGGTTAACACCAGGAACATGTGGGTGTATCTATGTTCTAAAGCACACTGGATTTTCTGGCTCGCCCTTGCTTTCCTCTCCCACTTGGCTGTGGAAGGTGGGGCGAGGGGGGGGAGCGGGTTGCAGGCAAAAAGCTGTCACCTCCCCCCTGGAAAGGCTCTGCAGGAGATGGAAATGGCATAACAGTTCCCACAAAAATGGAAAAATTCTCATCTGTGTCACATTTGCAGTTCTGCCCGGGGGAAGATAAGGAACAAATTTCACTCTTAGTACCATTAAAAAGAAAACCATTTGCAGGCAGAAAGCACAATAACATTCCACCTTGGGCCACAGCAGTGACGCAGACACATGGGCAGATAAATGGCTGGCTTGCCCTCCCCCCTGCCTATAGCTCTATAACAAGGGGGGGCCACATGGGAATGGCTGTACAGGGAGACGAAAAAAAGCCAAAGAGCAGCACCGCAAATTCCAAAGGCAGATCCTTGTGGAAGTGTGGTGGCCACATGGTTATTTTTCTTGACGCTCTGTCTGGCCATTCCCACACCTGTCTCCTGTAGGCACCTGGTGCACTTCAGTATGATCTGGTAAAGGTTTCCCCACCGACAGATAACGCTACATGATCAGAAATCTATCCAGATCGAGCTCATGAACTTAATACAACTTCCTGTATAGAATCATGGAACAGTAGAACAGGAAGGGACCTCGAGAGTTCATCGAGTCCAGTCCCCTGCCCTCATGGCAGGACCAAGCACCATCTGGGGCATCCCTTGCAGGTGTTTGTCTAATCTGCTCTTGAATATCTCCAGGGATGGAGATTCCACACCCCCCCCAGGCAATTTATTCCAGTGTTTCACCAGCCTGACAGGTAGGAACTTTTTCCTAATGTCCGACCTAAACCTCCCTTGCTGCAGTTTAAGCCCCTTGCTTCTTCTCCTATTCTCAGAGGCCAAGGAGAACAATTTTTCTCCCTCCTCCTTGTAACACCCTTTTAGGTAATTGAAAGTTGCTGTCATGTCCCCTCTCAGTCTTCTCCTTTCCAAGCTAAACAAGCCCAATTCTTTCAGTCTTCCCTAATAACTCATGTTCTCTAGACCTTTAATCATTCTTGTTGCTCTTCTCTGGACCTTCTCCAATTTCTCCACATAACATGATCAGGACTTTTTGGATGCCTCAAAGCACACGTCTCTTTCGGGAATGTAAGAGGTCCTATCACTCAATGCCCCTGAAGCCCTCGAGTCGGACCCCAGAAGGGAGCTGAGTTGACACATCCCCTCTGTTCACACAGCCATTCCGCTGATTCCCGCACGCAGAGAGCAGAGACCCCAGCAAGATTCTTTCAGGCCTGGGGCACGTTTCCGTATCTGGCACCATTCTGGCAACTGCAGACCCAGCTAAGTTTGAGTCGTTTGCAGCTAACGGCTCCCAACGTTTCGACTAGACCAGCCTTTCTCAAAGGCCCTGGCTCCCCATGTCTGTTCTTATGGATTCCGTGCAGGAAAATAATGTGTACTCCTCTGCCCACCTCACATCCCCCACTCTCAGACATGTGTGTCCCCTGCCACTCATCCACCCTTATACAAGAGTCTTCACCAGTGTTTCCTGTGAGCTGAGCTCTTACCAGAGCGCCTACAGCCAGCACTGTCTGTTTCTATTGGTGGTGCACATCTGCACATGCCTTTGTGCAATAAAATGTATTCCACACTTAGCTGGAAATAATTAGATGGAACATTGGTCTTCACTCCCTGTCCTAAACTTGTGCTGAGTTGCCCTGAGTTACTTTTATAAACATATTTACAGAGTCTGGGGGCGGCAGGAAATTGTTTCTTCCTAGGCTTATTAAAAGCACTTTAAACTTCCCTACATTATTAGTGATGGCGGTGGGGATTTTGTCATCAAGCCACACGTTCTACATATGCTGCATCAGTCTAACTATGACTCTGTACAACACATTCACACTAAGCACTGACACCAAGCAGCTACACTGGTGCATTAAAAAAAATCTATAGTATAAACATGTTGGGTTAAGTTTTTCTAATGTGTCTACAAGAGATTTAGGTGCACATGTCAATGGAACACATGCTCCTGAACGCACTAGGCACTTTGGGAAAATCTGCCCCTAAATCATTTTCTTTTCATCACTTGTTTAAACTTGTGGCATTTCACTCTGCTCAGAGGTTGGAATCAAGTTTTCTTTCTTGTCTGGTTCACTTTCAAGCTCTCCGACACCAGCCCGATGCTGTAAGGTTTGGCCTGCGGAATGGGGACTGGTCCAGTTCTAATTAAAATATAATTCACTGAAATGATAAACCAAACCCCTTCTTATTGAGCTGAACTTCCATTTTACAGAACTCAAATCCACCTGGCCACAGCCCTTTAAATCACAGCCATGCTGCGCCCCAGAGGTGGCCGCATTTTAGTAGCCAACAAGGAATTTCTGTCGTTTCAGGGCTTTCGAATAGTTTTTATTTACTTCAATGGGCTTTTGATCAGCTCCCCATGGCTCTGAAGCCCTTCGGGGTGAGCAAACTGTGGAAAACACAAGGTACCATTATAATTACAACCACGTCTCTTTGCTTCTTTACAGCTGCCCTGAACTTGCGACGTCAGGATGGAAAATGCTGACCATTCCAGCCAGGACCACCCGGCTCCTTCTGGGGTTTGGTGAGCAGCCCCCTGGCATGTCAGGAAGAATTCCAGGAAACTTCCCATGTGCTCTCCTCTGGTTTATTTCCTTTGGCAGCTGGTTACAATAGAAAACAGTCACTGGACATTCCACAACCCTCTGGCCCTCCCGCTAGAAAAAGGGAGGTGGGGGGGAGACAAAGGGAGGAGAAGCACCTGCTTTCTGGAGGATGCGGTGCAGTTTGTCCTTCCCCCTGCCCGGATCTTAAGCACCAATAAGTAATGACAGCCCGGCCAGACACATCATGGATGTAAAAGGGCCCCACAACCCTGGTGCTCCAGTTCTCCTCCCTGTGAACTCCAAGCAGAGCCTCTCCCTGTAACATTAGCCTTTGAGGAAACTCAGGCAGCGGGCTTCCCCCAAACCGCCTTCTTCAGGAAGAAATCATCCCCCGCCCGCCAGTATCAAAGCACGTCCCAGACACATGGCTTTAGTGGGGCTTGAAACAAACAGTTCTCAACCCATCTGCCTGGCACCTGGAACCAGGGCTGGGAAAAGGGAACGGAGGGACAGCAGCGAGCCATTCCCATCCAGGGCTCTGCGCACGTGGGTACGTGGGACAAGGCACCTGGGACCAACGTCCAACACGCCAGCCGGTCCCCGGCTTCCTCCCAGCATCCCTGGCAGGCTAAGCTTGGAAAGAGAAATGGGCCGCACAGCAAGACCTGGTGGGCCGTGCCCCTTCGCCGTCTTGCAGCAAATTCCTCCTGCAAGGAGCCCCTCAGAGCAACGGCCCGACTCAAGCCCTCTTGCTAGCAGCTTCATCTCCTCCGCTGATCCCCAACGAACAGCAGAACGCGCTGCGCTCCACTTTGTGATGTTGCGAAGACCAGGACTAAAAAGAGCGAGATGGACCCAACCTCCACGAATCTCTCGATGGCTCTTAGCCAGGTGACTCTAGTCTGTTTGTTAGAAGCTGGGAAGGAGTAACAGGGGAGGGATCACTTGATTCCCTGCTCCGTTCTCTTCTGCTGGGGCGTCTGGCACTGGCCACTGTGGGCAGGCAGGATACGGGGCTGGATGGACCTTTGGTCTGACCCCATCTGGCTGTTCTGATGCTGTGCAGAAGCAAATTCACAAGCCGTCAGCAGGGAGGTGCAGACACATCCCCATCTTATTGACTCATCCCTGTGACACATTCGTGTGACTGGGTTCCATGGTCTTCTCAAGTCACCTCCACCTAATTCCACTCTGCCTCCCTGAGATCCTGCCTGAACCGTGTTTGCTTGGTCGCCCTACGTAGTTCCACCTCCAGCGAGATCAGAGGAAGGACGAAAAGCCACCCCCAAGATCCGGAATGGACATGCGGCTGGACCGGCTGGTTTCCCGGCCTGCATCCGCTGCTCTTTGGAGCATGGGCCTCAGGCAAAGCACCAGCAGAATGGACAGGTGGTAGCACAGCGTCCCTGAACAAGGGCAAAGGATCCCAAACTGTGTGTGGACCCTACAGGCCACTCTTGTTGCAGTCAGTCGCCAGCGAGGTCTTTGTTCCGCACGGTGGGACGCAGCCACCCGTTAAAGACACTCGCGTCTACAGCCGTCAGGTTCCACCGTTGGGCAACCAACGATGGACGCAGTCCTCAGCCCATGGTTTCTGGCGGAGCTGCACGGGGAACGCAACTGCCCGTCTCATGGGGCAAATATCAATATCACAGCAGGTTGTGAGGCTGCTAAGGGGCTGCCCTCCAGCTCGCACAGATAGTGGTCAGAGTTCTACGTTCCTGGTGAAGCCGCTGCGGGACCTACACCTCGGAACCCGTGTGAGGCGGCCTGTCGATTCACACCTTTCCCCCATTGCTACACAACCTCAGGTGTGCAGCAGAGATCTAGTTCCACCCCACTGCTGCTCTGGTGAGCCCCGGACAGGATATCAGGACTTGCCCTCCACAGGTGAGAATTAAGGCTGGTCGAGAAGCATTTAAGCTGGCAACACTGTCTCGCTTGCAGGGAAGTAACGGGATTTCAGAACTGCCCCCCAGCTCTCGGAGACGCGGCCCATACTATGGGATTGAATGTCTGCCACCAGACCCTCACCCACAACCTCCACCAGAACCCTGGCTGCAGGCACCATGAAGACGGCTGACACGTTCACCCACGTAGGCGGCAAAATTGGACATTAGGAAAAATTTCCTGACTGTCAGGGGGGTCAAACACTGGTATAAATTGCCCAGGGAGGTTGTGGAATCTCCATCGCTGGAGATATTGAATAGTAGGTTGGACAGACACCTGTCAGGGATGGTCTAGAATATGGTGCTGGGTCCTGCCGTGAGGGCAGGGGACTGGACTCAATGACCTCTTGAGGTCTCTTCTAGTTCTAGGATTCTAGGATTCCAGATATGCTGTTGGCATCGAATCCTGAGTGTAAATGTGTTTTAACTTTGTGCAAAATATCATGTTCTCCCAGAAGCCTGGCTTATTGCATTCACTTACTATACACATGCTCTTCAGTCACGTCGTCAAGGTGGACAGAAACAGCCCAACACGCAAGCTCTCCAGTCACTACATGAAGGGATGCATGCCCTGACCCTACCTGGCTCTCCCTATGGAGTCACCCCAGAGATCTGCGGATTCGCAGGCCTGAGCCAGATCTGGGGACTTCACTGTACAATGCCTGGTGAGACACCATCCACTCTGGTCACTCCGGCTAGAACAACCGTCCTCAGTGGACAACTCAGTGTGTTTGATGCTGAGTGTGAGCAGACGTGTCGGGACACAAAGCACAGGGTGCCACACGATTGCTCCTCCCACCTCACCAGTTCGATTGTTGCTCCAAACTCGCTCCTCCCACTAGGGGGCAGCAACAGAGCTCCGCCTCCCGAAAGGCCCAGTACCTCAACTTACCTCAGGATGGGCCATTCCAGAGAAGCAAAGCAGAGGCATAAAAAAGGCTGAGTGTCCCCTTCTCTTTCCCAGGCTGGTGGGGCAGCTGTCCTGGGGTGAAAGTTTTCCATTCAGGACTCTCTGTTCCTGGTTTGGAATAACAAAAAACCCACCAACTCATTTCCCTGGAAATCTGGACAAGGCACCATTTCAGAGTCCCACTCTGGGGGCTACACAGAAAATGCCAACGTCCGTGAAACAGGAATCCAAAGCCTGCAGTTTTTACTCCCAAGCTCTTGTGAGTCACCCTGCATTTTCCAAGCAGGGTCTTCAGCCTTCAGACGTCGGAAGCCAGCACAGCGGCTTTGGTTAAAGCACTGAGTGCTGTCCACAGTCAAAAGCGGCTATTCATTTTGTCCGCACCCAGGAGGGAAGTAAAACTGGCATGGTATTTTCCACCAATGCGGCAACGAAATTTAACATATTTAATTTAATTTGTGCAGTTTACAGGCAGCAGCTTTTAGACTCGACTTAGAGGAAAACAGGTTTACTTCCCTTTCTCTGTTTGAAATGCTCTATGAAGGCCATCCACATCAGGACAGCTTTTAACTTTCCTTGCATTGCTAATCAACTGTCCCATTTTTTTTTATTTTGGGATCACTCCCAGTTTTCTGCAAAGATGAAAGATAAGGGGGAAAATTCACTAGCCAGAGGCTTAGTCTTATGAAATGTCCAGACAGAAGAGCACCTCACAAAGGTGTTTTCTATCTGATGTATTATTATTTTCATGTATTGCAGCACAACCTCATAAGAACATAAGAACGGCCAGACTGGGTCAGACCAAAGATCCATCCAGCCCAGTATCCTGTCTGCCAACAGTGGCCAATGCCAAATGCCCTAGAGGGAGTGAACACAACAGGTAATCCTCACGTGATCCCTCCCCTGTCACCTATTTCCAGATAAACAGAGGCCAGGGACACCATTCCTTCCCATCCTGGCTAATAGCCATTGATGGACCTAACCTCCGTGAATTTATCTAGCTCTTTTTTGAACCCTGGATAAAGTTCTAAGTCTCCACAACATCCTCTGGCAAGGAGTTCCACTGTTTGACTGTGCGCTGCATGAAGAAAAACTTTTATTTGTTTGTTTGTTTGTTTGTTTGAAACCTGCTGCCTATTCATTTCATTTGGTGACCCCTAGTTCTTATGTTATAGGAACAAGTAAATAACTTTTCCTATTCACTTTTTCCACACCAGTCATGATTTTATAGACCTCTCTCAGATCCCCATCTAGGGTATGTCTAGACTGCATCCCTCTGTCGGCAGAGGGATGCAGATTAGGCAGGTCAACATTGCAAATAAAGCGGGGATTTAAATATCCTGCACTTAATTTGCATAAAAATGGCCATTGTTTTTGCCAACTCAGCACTTTGTCGGCAAAAAGCAGCAGTCTAGAGGGGGATCTGTCGAGAAAGAAAGCCTTTTTCGACAGACCCTGTAAATCTCCTTGCAGGAGGCATAAGGGGTCTGTCGAAAATGGCTTTCTTTCTCGACAGATCCCCCTCTAGACTGCCTCTTTTCGTCGACAAAATTCGGAGTCAGCAAAAACGGTAGCCATCTTATGCAAATTAAGTGAGGGATATTTAGTCCCCACTTCATTTGCAATGTCTACCTGCCTAATCTGCATCCTTCTGCCGACAGAGGAATGCATCTAGACAGACCCCTAGTCTCCTTTTTTCTAAGATGAAAAGTCGAAGTCTTTTTAATCTCTCTTCATATGGGATCCATTCCAAAGCGCTCACCGTTTCTGTTGCCCTTCTCTGAACCTTTTCCAATGCCAATATATAACCACACTGGACTAGATGAAGGGACAGTCCTGTCCTCCGAGAGTTTACGATAGAAGATGGAAACAAAAGGCCAGATTTGCAAGCCTCTATTTGCAAGACCCTGAAGTCAACAGGACTATTTCTGAGAGAAAAGGCGGCAGTTTGGCCTAAAATTAAATAGGCAGATTAGTCAGACACAGACCTACACCAGAATATCAGATCCTAGCTGCCCCATGTTCTGGAAGTAAGAAATTGGGACCTGGAAATGAATTTTCCACATGGCTCCTGTCTTGGTAACGGGCCAGACCACAATCCTGGATCCAAAGCACATTCCGACTTTGCGGTTGTTCCAAATGCAGAGCAGGGTTTGAATTCTGCAGGGGTGAGCAGTCTCTAAAACTCGGCTCTCTGGGCAGCATCTCCCAGAATCTCTGTGCAAGTCTCCGTTGTCTCTGAAAAGGCCCCTTCCGGATCTAATGAACAGGCAGGAAAAGAAACATGCCAGCCTTTTCTTCGGGTTCAAATAGTTTGGTTAAACTTTTTCTTATCTGCTGCAGCTCCTGCTCCACCGGATTCCATCCAGGAGAGCTCCCTGGCTGTTTGGGTGCTATTTGCTGTTCCCCCCAGAAGCAAGGAACTTTGTGAAGGAGTCTGATGGCATAAAGTTTTGAGCACAATTCTGCAAACTCAAGGCAGTAGCACTGCCAGGGGAAGAGGGGGGAAGAGGTGGTCAGAAAAGCAACTAAACTTCCAAACCACAAGCCTGAAAATCTTGAGGTTCCTCCGTTGCTATGAAAAGCCCAGGCACACAAATAAGACTTTTTTTTTTTTGCTTTAATTCCTGATTTCATAGAATTTTAACCAGATGATTCCACCACCCTCCCTCCCCTAAGCCTCATGGGACAGGAACATCTTCTGTGCAACTTCCCCAGAGCCAACGAAATTACACCACTGTTGAATGTGGCCTTGATGTAAAAACATTCTCAAGGTCCATTAACTGTTTCCACTTCAATATCAGGATGGAGACCTACTCTGCTTTAATTAGGGAGGTGGTTCCTCAGACGTCAGAGACGCCCATGGTAGTCCTGAGACCACCAAGGAACTGGAAGGAAACGTTTGCCCTCAAGAATCACTTACTCTTTTAAGTGGGAGACTCACTCCATAAACGCTGGGATCAGCATGGAGTATTTAATACAAAAGCAAATAACCCCCCACGCCAGGGACAACTTCGGCTTGGAAGGATTCCATTTATCGGTAAACACTGATTTCACCGTCCCCACACAAGCGGATTGAAAAAAATATTTCCATCGATAATAATAAAAATGTACAGAGAGCCGAAGTATGAACAATGCTGCATGAGAACTTAATAGTGTTTGAGTCAAAAGCATTTACTTTGTCTGTTTTGATGTGATGTTGACAATTGGCAATTTAGCGGTTATAAAGCTTTAACTTTTCTTTTATTATTGTCTGTTCCCCCGTAACTTCCCACAGCAGTGAATATTTTTTTAAAAACCCTTTAAAACAAACATCTCTGTTGTCCATCAAAATGATAAAAAACTGACAATCGAATTCTGCCAAGCCTGTGCAAACTGTACACAAACCACGCCACCCATTGCTGAAAAGCAACCCGCTTTGGAGGGGAATGTGGCAGCTTTGTCATAGTACATCTCAATGTAGGTCAAGAAGAATAAAACCTGAACACTTTGTAAAACTGAAACTATTGGGGAACATGATACGGGGACCAGAGTTAGAATCTGCTTAGGCTGGACTGACGCTTCTAGCTCTGGTATTAAAAAAACGATAAGATCATAGTTTCAAAAGTGCCTCTTGGACCTAAAAGCCCGAGTGCCTTAAATGGCCATGTGGATTTAGGTTCCTAAATCACTTAGGCACTTTGGAAAATGTGCCCCCAGAAGAGATGATGACTTGGTTTGTTTGACAGCTCAGCTGAAGAACAGCAAGAGAATTAGATTCAGAGAAGTGTCTTTCTGAAGAGGTCGAGGGAGCTCCAGTCTAGAGTTTAGAGGAGATTGATCCATTTCACAAGGAACACCTCTGGCACTGACCCCACCTCCCTACACCTCAAGGCAGGTCTACACTAGACCTGGAAGGTCGAGTTAAGGTACACAACTCCAAGTATGTAAAATACATAGCTAGAGTCGGCTTACCTTAAACCGTGCTTGGCGCCATCTTCACAGAGGGAGACCCACGTGAGTAAATGCTCCCAACTGCGAAGAGTACTGGTGCCAACTGGAGTCATCCTCAGTGTTTGATTTAGAGGGTCTTAACTAGACCCACTCAATCAAACACCAGTAGACCGATCTCCGGCACAGCAAGTGAAGACTTCACAAGGGTGATGGACGATGAACGAGCCTCTCAACTGGAAGTAGGGTGACCAGGCAGCAAGTGTGAAAAATCAAGAGGTGGGGGAAGGATAATAGATGCCTCTATTACACAAAGCCCCAAATATCCAGGCTGCTCCTATAAAATCGTCACCCTACATGTTGTCTTTCATCACTGTGTGTACAGAGAGCTTACTAATGAAACACGCCTCCCTGAATGTGTGTACTACACTCATTTTTCAACAGATAATAAAAAGGCAAAGGAAAGTGAACCTTGAGCAAGTATAGAAGTACAACGCACTGAAAGGTGCACAATAGCGGCTGGGTTTTCTTAGTAGGGGTGGGACGGAGATGAACGTTTGGCAACTGCGTGCCTAACATGAGGTTGCAATTGTGCACCTACCATGTGCCTGAAAACCGGATTCGTGCTCTGCCCATTATCAGTCATCTGCGCAAGAAACCCACTCACGTGCAAGCAATCGCAGTCATCGGGTTCGCAGATTAGGCACGCATTTTACACATTAAATAATCCAACCCTAATGGTCAGACCACATTTTCTACAGTTAAGTCTTGTAAGCCACCACAAACCTGCAACATCTCTTGCAGTAGAAACACTGATCTAGTTTGGAGTAGCATTTCTGTGTAAGATGCACTATACAAAATCGTATTGTAGTCATTTATTGCGTATACTTATTGACATCATTTCTATTTGATAGGATTAATTATTATATATTTGCACTGTGATAACAACTAGGAACCTGAGTCATGGACTAGCGCCTTGGATGGTAAGGGCTGTACGCAAACACGAAACAGAAAGATGGTCCCTCTCAAACCCCAGGTGGGATCAGGGACCCATTTTTCTAAGCACTACAGACACATAGTAAGGAACGGTTCTTGCCCCAAACAAATCTGTGATGTAGAGCAGACAAGGAAGAATTATTATCCCCATGTTACATGTGAAGAGAACTGACACACACAGAGATTAAATAACTTCCCCAAGATTATACAGCAAGAACATCAGAGCTGGGAATTAAGTTGACATCTCTTATGGTCCAGCCTGGTACCCATAAGACCACTCTTCCTCCCCAAAACTACAACCAGTTCATAGAATCACAGAACACTACAACCGAAGTCATCAAGGTCATCGAGTCCAGTCTCCTGTCCTCACAGCAGGACCAAGCACCATCTAGATCGGGCTGGGCAATAATTTTTGGCCAGGGGCCACTTCAAAAAGTTCTGAAGTGCCCCTGGGCTGTCTGGAAGGGGCGGGACCTAAACCGGAAGGGGCGGGACCTAAACCAGAAGGGGCGGGGCAAGTACTCTTCTGGGCTACCCCACTCACAGAACCCTTTGCCGCCCTTCCCACTAGGCACCCATGCCGCACCTTGCCGTGTGCTTCTTGCAGGGTGGGAGCAGGGTGAAGGAAGTTTTGCGTGTGATGTCTCCTCCCGTCCTGCAAGGAGCAAATAGCACTTCAGAGGGCAGCATGCTCCTTGCAGGGCGGGAGATGTTTTGCACACTCCCCTACCCACAGGTCCCAATTGGCTTGGGGGCTGGGGAGCGGCAGGGCCTTCGTGGGCCAGATCTACCCACTTGGTGGGCCGAATCCGGCCCACAGAGGCCCTTTTACCCACCCCGGTCTAGATCATCCCTGATGGTGTCTGTCTCGCCTGCTCTTAAATATCTCCAGAGATGGAGATTCCACAACCTCCCTACGCAATTTATTCCAGTGCTTAACCACCATGACAGGTAGGAAGTTTTCCCTAATGGCCAACCTAAACCTCCCTTGCTGCAGTTTAAGCCCATTGCTCCTTGTCCTATCCTAAGAGGCCAAGGAGAACAATTTTTCTCCCTCCTCCTTGTAACACCCTTTTAGATGCTTGAAAACTGCTGTCATGTCCCCTCTCAGTCTTCTCTTTTCTAAACTAAACAAGCCCAGTTCTTTCAGTCTTTCCTCCTAGCTCCTGTTTTCTAGACCCTTAATCATTTTTGTGGCTCTTCTCTGGACCTTCTCCAATTTCTCCACAACTTTCCTGAAATGTGCTGCCCAGAACTGGACACAATACTGCAATTGGGAGCTGATCAGTGCAGAGTAGAGCGGAAGAATGACTTCTTGTGTCTTGCTCACAACACTCCTGTTCATGCAGCCCAGAATCATATTTGCTTCCCCCCCCCCCCGCCCCTCAACAGTGTCACACTGTTGACTCATATTTAGCTTGGTCCTCTATGACCCCTAGATCCCTTTCTGCAGGACTTCTTCCTAGACAATCACTTCCCATCTGTGTGTGAGAAACAGATTGTTCCTTCCTAAGTGGAGGTCTTTGCATTTGTCCTCATTGAACTTTACCCTATTTACCTCAGACCATTTCTCCAGATCATTTTGAATTATGACCTTATCCTCCAAAGCACTTGCCACCTCTCCCATCTTGGTATCATCTGCAAATTTTATAAATGTACTCTCGATGCCATTATCTAAGTTGTTGATAAAATATTGAACAGAACCAGTCCCAAAACTGATCCTTGCAGAACCCCACTTGTTATGCCCTTCCAGCATGACTGTGAACCATTGGTAACTACTCTCTGAGAACAGTTATCCAACCGGTTATGCACCCACCTTATAGTAGCCCCAACTATGTAGTATTTCCCTAGTTTATTGATAAGGTGGTCATGCGAGACTGTATCAAATGCTTTACTAAAGTCCAAGTATACCACGTCTACCACTTCCCCTTTATCCACAAGGCTTGTTATCCTATAAAGAAAGCTATCAGATTGGTTGGACATGATTTGTTCTTGACATCCATGTTGGCTGTTACCTGTCATCTTATTATCTTCCAGACCTTTGCAGATGGATTCCTTAATTACTTCCCTGGCATGGAAGCTACAGACTGGTTTCCTGGGTTGTCCTTATTTCCCTTTTTATAGATGGGCATTATATTTGTCCTTTTCCAGTCTTCTGGAATCTCTCCCAACTTCCATGGCTTTTCAAAGATGATAGCTAAAGGCTCAGATACCTCCTCTATCAGCTTTTTGAGTATTTTAGGATGCATTTCATCAGGCCCTGGTGACCTGAAGACATCTAGCTTTTTTAAATAATTTTTAACTGGTTCTTTTCCTATTTTAACTTGTGAGCCTACCCAATTTTCACTGGCATTCACTATGTTAGGCATTCAACCACTACCAACCTTCTTGGTGAAAACCGACACGAAGTCGTTAAGCACCCCTGCCATTTCCACATTTTCTGTTATTGTTTTTCCATCTTAATTGAGCAATGGGCCTACTCTATCCTTGGGATTCCTCATGCTTCTATTATATCTGTAGAACGTTTTCTTGTTATCCTTTATATCTCTAGCAAGACTGAGCTCGTTTTGTGCCTTTGCCTTTCTAATTTTGCCCCTACATACTTGTGTTGTTTATATTCATTACTCATACTTTGACCTAGTGTCCACTTTTTATAGGACTCTTGATTTTTAGATCATTCACAATTTCCCGTTTAAGCCAGGATGGTCTCTTGCCGTACTTCAAAATCTTTTCTACACCATCAAATGGTGCATGCTTGTGCTCTTAATAACGTCTCTTTGAGAAACTACCAACTGTCTTCAATTCTTTTTCCTCTTAATCTTGCTTCCCATGGGGCCTTACCTACAAGCTCCCTGGCTGTGTCTACACTGGCCACTTATTCCGGAAAAGCAGCGGCTTTTCCGGAATAACTTGCCAGCTGTCTACACTGGCCGCTTGCTTTTCTGGAAAAGCAATGATGATCTAATGTAAAATCGTCATTGTTTTTCCAGAAAAACTATGCTGCTCCCATTCAGGCAAAAGTCCTTTTCCGGAAAAACTGTTCCGGAAAAGGGCCAGTCTTTTCCGCAAAAAAGCCCCGATCGCGAAAATGACGATTGGGGCTTTTTTGCAGAAAAGTGCGTCTACATTGGCATGGACGCTTTTCCGGAAAAAGTGCTTTTCCGGAAAAGCATCCTGCCAATTTAGATGCGCTTTTCCGGAAATACTTATAACGGAAAAACGTTTCCGTTTTAAGCATTTCCGGAAAAGGGTGCCAGTGTAGACGTAGCCCCTGAGTTTGCTAATATCAGTCTTCCTGAAATCCATTGTCTTTATTTTGCTGATCACTCTTTTATCATTCCTTAGCATCATGAACTCTGTCCTTTCATGGTCACTCCCACCCAAGCTGCCTTCTGCTTCCAAATTCTCAACCAGTTCCTCCCGATTTATTACAATCAAAGCTAGACCAGCCTTCCCTCAGTAGCTTTCTCCACTTTCTCGAGTGCAAAACGGTCTCCAATACATTCCAAGAACAGCTCCCTCCCCGCACTTCACGCTGGAATTAGATGCACACGGGGCTGTCTCTAAGCATCCAACAGGGACAAGAATTTCAACTTCATCCTGCCACTGCTCCTTTCCCAGGTAGGCAAGCACAAGAACTGCTTCATGGCCACCACGTCACCGTGGATCTATATGCACTGAAGCGCCGCCACCGCACCAATGCCCGGAGCTACAAGCCTGGAAAAAGAAACATCATCCCCTCTCTCTCCTGTGAGATGAACGGGTCCCCCTTTTTCCATCTCCCCCGCCTCTGCCCTGAGCCATTCCCAAGGACCTTGTAGTTTTCTCTCCTAAATTTATCAGCAGTAAAACGTTTCCATGTGTTCGTCCACGCCGACTCGGAAAACACAGAGTAAATTACAGCTGGCGATTTGGATGATGTTTGTGGTTTGGTCTCTGCTTTCGGTTATAGGCTCCGGGATGGGCTTGGGAGACAGACGTATGCCAGGAGAAATACTAATAGCTCCAGACAAATGACTGGGCCATTCAAATAAACCCCACCCCACTCATTTGCTCCCCAGAGGAGTCCGGGATCCTGACTGCAGCAGCCGGAAGAGGCACCAGAATTCATGTGAACCATTTGTAACTTGCGGTGCAAGAATCCAGACAAGGAACCACCCCAGGATGCCCACAAGTGTGCTGGAGTGGGATTAAGGCTGACGCCTGAATTCGCTGTCTAAGACACGGCAGATGAAGGGGAACGGAGGCAAGGAGAGACTCAGTGATTGGCCTAAGATTATACAGCTGGGAACTGTCCTTAAATCTCTTACAGCGGGGGCGGGCAATAATTTTTGAATGGGGGGGGCCACTCCAAGAATTTGGAAAGTGGTCGAAACTTGCACTCTTCCGTGATATGAATGGAGGAGGTATGGGGTCTGGGGTGGAGGTGGGGTGCAGAAGGGAGTTGGGGCAACAGAGGGAGTTTGGGTGAGGGAGGCAGTTGTGATCTAAGGCACTGGACTAGGGCGCAAGGGGTTGGATTGTGACCTAGGGCAAGGAATTGGGGTGCAAGGATTTGGGTCGTGAGCTAGGACAGGAGGGGACTGTGATCTGGGGCAGGGGATTGGGATGCCGGATCTGGAAGGAGATATGAGTACAGGAGGGGGGCAGAGGATTTGGGTATGTATAGTGGGGGGCTGAGGCAGCAGCGCAGGGTGCCAGGCAGGAGCTGGGCTGCAAGGGGAACCAGTTTAAAAACCAGCTCCCCTTGTGAACTGGCTGCCTGCCGCCTCGCGCTGATACAGAGGCAGCAGCGCGGGGAGGCAGCAGCCCCTTTCCGGGGGCGGGTCTGAGCTCCCGGACCCGGCGTGAACTGAAACTGAGCCATGCCACTTGCCCACCTGACTCCTAACACACTTGAAATGCAGCACCGCAGCAGGGGTAGGTCACGGACTCAGTGCAAGCCGGGACGGAGCCAGGCTGCTGGCCAGCCTGCTAAAAAATATATACGGGGGGGAATGCATGTACTCTGTAGCATTAACCGATAAGCTTTTGCTTATTGGTTAATCGGCTACCCTATTACATCCCTAGTTTTGACCAGAAATCCCATGGACCCAGGAAACCTTCCTGACAAAAGTTTGGGCTCCATCCATAAAGCTGCCGAAGCTGTAGAGTTGCAATGAATCGGCCTTTTCCAAGGGGAAAAATAACCCAAACATTGCAACTGCCCTTCAGATTTACAATCGCGGCATTAAACCAGGAACCATCTGCGGGGTGGTGCCTGGCACGACAGCACGAAGGGCTGAGTCGGTGCATTCCTGGATCCCCAGGGGGCGGGGAGACTCGCGGGCTCCCTCACCCAGCAGCGGCACGCTTGTGGGCAGAGCACAAGGGCTTGTCAGCCAGGGCGGGTCCTGGGGCTGCCCAGAAACGAGCGGCCGGCTTTGGCTGGCCAAGGACAGTGGGCATGGTTGAGGTTAGGGCTCGAAGCGGCTCCCTGCTAAAAACAACTCCAGCGAGGGAAGTGGAATGCGGCTCTTTGGTGGATAATCACCCGGCCGGCCACTCCAGCAGGCGGGGCCGTGTCCTGTTTTATTTAACAGCTGCCTCAGCTGACGGAAGACGAAAATGTCTCTAAGGCTCCTCCCCCCAGGGCACCCAAGGCTCCTCCCCCCAGGGCACCCAAGGCTCCTCCCCGCAGGGCACCCAAGGCTCCTCCCCGCAGGCCCTGTTGTGCAGTGGCCAGGTGGGTTTCCCAAGGCTCCTCCCCCCAGGGCACCCAAGGCTCCTCCCCCCAGGCCCTGTTGTGCAGTGGCCAGGTGGGTTTCCCAAGGCTCCTCCCCCCAGGGCACCCAAGGCTCCTCCCCCCAGGCCCTGCTGTGCAGTGGCCAGGTGGGTTTCCCCTCTCCCACTCTCACCCTTTGGCTGGGTCCCGGTCAGACCGCTGTCAAGGGATGGAGAGCCCATCCCAAAGCTGGGGGAAGACTCTGTGCCTTCAGAGAGCATCCATCAGGCTAGGGGACTAAAGGGCAGGCACAAATCAGTAGAGAGGAATAGTCAGGGAGGAGCTAGACGGTGCTTGGTCCTGCCGTGAGGGCAGGGGACCGGACTCGATGACCTCTGTGGGGCCCTTCCGGTTCTAGTGGTCTATGGTTCTAGGATTCCCCTCTCAAGCTGAGTTCCCATTGGGCCTTCTCTACCTTCTGGCCTCGGGCAAGGGCGTGTGATGGAGCGCCTGCCTTCAGCCCGCCCCCGGCCAGGAGCGGAGTACAGGGGACCTGCTCTGCTTCCCGGCCTGCAAGCAGCTTAGCGGCTCTTCTCCATTTTGAGCTCCTGCCTACAGTTCGGCCCTCGCGCACAGGTGTGATGGGGCGGGGCCACCAGAGTGTGTTAGCTCACTAATCCCACACGGCCTGGTGTGTGTGGAGGGTGTTAGGGATGTAAGCGACTAATCGACTATCCAATATGCAAATGCGAGAAGACCGAGGGGGGACATGAGAGCAGTTTTCAGGTACCTAAAAGGGTGTCACAAGGAAGAAGGAGAAAAATTGTTCTCCTTGGCCTCTGAGAACAGGACAAGAAGCAATGGGCTTACACTGCAGCAAGGGAGGTTTAGGTTGGACATTAGGAAAAACTTCCTACCTGTCAGGGTGGTTAAACACTGGAATAAGTTGCCTACGGAGGTTGTGGAATCTCCATCTCTGGAGATATTGAAGAGCAGGTCAGACAGAGACCTGTCAGGGATGCTCCAGATGGATCTCGGTCCTGCCATGTGGGCAGGTGGCTGGACTCGATGACCTCTCCAGGTTCCTTCTAGTTCTATAAGTCTATGATTCTATGTAAGATCAGAGAAGATGCTCTGGAAGTGGCTAAAAGCCGGCCAGCTCATTTCGAGCGTGAGGGACCCAGAGGCATGTTGAGGACACAAGGACCCAAGCTCACACCCAATCCTGGGTGCAAACAAGAAAGGAGAATGCCGAGGAGGGGGGACACCGCATGAAGCCTCCATTGTGTAACGCCCTCCCTGGCCAGCTCAGGGGACAGTCAAAACAGCACAGCGTGAAGAAACGGAGCTGGGTGGCAAGAAACCACAAGCAGCCACGAATCTGCAGAGCCACACGCAAGCCACGGCAGACAGACTGCGGCTTCGATTCCACTGACACGCTCCAACAGGTCAAGCCTCAAGATCCACTCCAACGTGGCCGAGAAGCCCGTTCTCTTTCATTGTTACCTCATCCAAATGCAGATGACGTGGGAGGTGGCCCTGTCACCCCGAGCCCCAGAACTCAGGCCAAACAACCGCACAGAAGACACTTTATATACATGCTCCCCTCTGGAAAGCAACCCAGCAGGTGGATTTTTCTGCTTATCAGGTTACTCACTGGCACCGTATCAACGTGGCAAAGAATCCCTGCTGGAAATTCAACGGAATGATTCCTGTTTCCTGCTCTATCCGTGCATCCCCTCCTGGTGACTTTCATCCCACTGAAAGAGAACCTCCCCCTAGAGGTCCATCTAATCCAGGAGTTCCATTCCTTCTTTTATGGCAGATGGAAGCCGCGCCAAATCCCAGTTGGGTTTTTAGGAGGACGTGTCAGTTCCAGCTGGCAGCCTCTGATCAGTAGCAAAGAAACAGCGAAGAAGGCTTCCAGCTGGAGCGAGAAGTAACTGGGACGCACGGAGGATGGGCAAAGTGGGTCGGCCAACATAGAAACCACCCTAGAACCTGAAGAAATTCCCCCAAATTGGCCCATTTTTGCAGGGCTGACATTATTGGAGGAACAGTCCAAAGATTCTCCTTAAAACAATGTTTAAAAAAAACAACATGTTGTACTCAAATAATTATCTGTAATGTGCCTAAACGTGCGTGTGTAAAGCCCTAAAAGTGCGACCTCTGGGAAGTATTTGGTTTTCATGCATAGATCATAGATATTACCAGCCCGAGAGATTTTAATGCTCAACCCGAACAGAGTTAGCAAACTTGCAAACATACTTTGCTCCTGCAGGGGGATTTTATCCTCCCTCCTGGCTCGCGCGTGCAGTGGTTGATGGTTTCCCTGAGAACAAGCGTAATGAAGGGTCGTTGAGACGGAAAAGCACTTGAGAGACCACAGTTTTGGATACACAACAGTGCGACTTGGCCAGCTCTCCGCTAATAGCCAGCCGCTGAAATCAGCCACCGAGAGAAGTCCCAGCAGCCGCTCCACACGGCACAAGGGGAGTGGCGGGCATGGGAAGCGGATGCATGGGGGGCGCACTATTCGCCCGACAGCTGGCCACCTCCAGCTACGTCCCTGCTTGCAGCTACGGCAGAGCCAAGTGGAAAATCCGCCAGCAACTAGCCGTTCAAAAAGGTTGACACCCTGGAGTTCAAACCACGGTGCGCTACTGCAACGTGTTTCCAAACAGCAGACAGACTTACCCAGCCTCCTAAGAGGACTATACCGTCTGAGAGCTGAAGGACGGAGGTTAAGCGGAAGGACTGAATAGTCTCAGTATGTACCCCCATTGGTTTTTTTGTGTGAATAGAGATTGCTGGACCGTGTCATGCTGGATACAACAAGGGACTCACCTTCATTCAAAAGGAAACCTCTTTAATTGGACTCTTGCTTAGTCCAATTAAAGACAGCAAATTGGTTTTTAATTAAGAGGCCTTTGTAAGCCGGCTTCCCTCCTGGATCGATTTGTTAGTCTTCCCTTAGAAAAACATAGCCTCTCCACCCGGCCACGTCATACCTAATGCTCATGGGGAGATTCAGAGTAAGACGATGCTAGGAGAGTAGATCGTTCAGGCAGTTAGCTGTAGGAGAGACCGTCTTTCATTGCTAGGCTGCTGGTATGAACCCAGCCCAGGTTTCTTCTCAGCTGAGCCCAAGTCATTTCTGCGTGATGGCTCTTTGCTGACCTTAAGTTGGTATGTCCGAGTTGGGGCCTAGAAGTCAGCTGCACGCTGCACAGAATTCACTAAATGAGCTATTTGAGCTAATCTGCTACCCACACACAAGCGCTCACTGCTGCGAGACGGCAATCGTTCTGTCGGGACCGGCGTGGCGAAAGCGGAGGAGGGGTTAATAAGGCAGCACGAAGCGGGTGTGTTTTGAACAGTGCCACCCCCCCTGCCCATGACCTTTGCACAGATCTGAAGGGACCACGAGGCGGGGCAGAGAATTGTTTCTCTACAGCTGTTAGAGGGACTCTCATGTTATAATGTTGATCTGTTCATAATGTTTATAGTGCACTTGTGCAAAGAATTTGGGTAAGTTGCACACTTAAAATGGCAATTGCCATCAGTGACTAGAAAACAAAATGGAGTTTGTGGACAGTTGAACTTTGGACTTTTCCCGCCTGAAATGTTTGCACTTGTTACTAAAATTGCACACGGCACACTAGAACCGTGCACCTGGCACGCTACAACTGTGCACCTGGCACGCTAGAACTGTGCCCACGACACTCAATCTTTGCACCCGCCACACATGCCAGTTTCCCGCCAAAGAAAAGATAAAAGTGCCACACCCTGTGAGCGGGCGTGCGTCTTTTGTCGATGGTCTGTGAGGACAGCGCCTGTAAGGCCTCGGGACTTGGGCATTGTCCATCACCTGTGCCGAAGGGTCAGGATCCAGAGACGTCTCTCTGCACCAGTCACCTCAGCCTGTCACTTCCAGCCAGGATTACACTGCTGCGGTAAAGACCCAGTAAGGATTGTAACCTGTGCCACCATTTACCATCATCATCACGCTTTGGTTCCTGTGGCGAACACCGGGGGTCGAGCCAACCAGCGAGGGAATACTCGCTGTTCCTCCCCAAGGGCTAACCGCAGCCTAAGGGTTGAGGTCGCAAGCACCACCTTTACCGTCAGCGTGAATTTTGTAACGTATACTTGCCCTTATTTGTGCCAGAAATCTATCTTATTTCTCTTCCGTTTTTGGGGTGGAGGTTGGGATTGTTGGCTGTTGCTTTGGATTTGTTTCATACAAGTGTCATCCTAAATGTCTACAATACAGTAATTCCTCAGTTAACACGAGCCCGCTTAACACGTTTTCACGATAGCACGATTTTTTTTTTTTTAGGGAACATTTTTTGAATTATACGACCATCCCCAGAATAACACGATTTCCTCAGCCGGCCCATTGCCGGCAGCCGCGTGGGGCTTCCCCCGCCTCCCTGCAAAGCGGCGGAGTGTGTACCGCACGCTGCGCCGTTCCCCACTGACTCACCCTCGTCGGATGCTTCGCCCCCTTTCCTCCGCCCCCGCTTGCAGGCCGGCGGCCGGGTTTCCTCAGCCGGCCCATCGCCGGCGGCTGCACATGGATTCCCCCGCCTCCCTGCAAAGCGGCGGAGGGTTTGCCGCTTGCCGCGCCGTTCCCTGGCTACCCCCCCTCGCTGGACGGACTGCAGGTCCCGGCAGACCAATCACAGGGGCATACTCCCAACCCAATCCCCCTCCCCTCTTCTTCCTTTCCCTTCCCCGGAGCCAAACACCTCACCTCCCTGCTGTAACCCAGTCCCCTTTCTCCCCCAACCTATGCCCCGGTCCCAACAGACACCACCACTTGAAACGCAATCCTCACTTTCCATTATTTTCAATGGGAAAATTAACCCGGCATAACACGTTTTCACTTAACACAAACATTTTCTGAAACATATCTATAGTGTTACATGAGGAATTACTGTACATGTTGTTTAACTTTAATCTGAACTCTGAGTTTTCTTGTGAGGAAGAATCACCGGTGACAGATACGGTGTCAGGGGATCTCCCTTCTGGTAACCAGAGCACTTAACATCTTCGATAAGATCCTTATCCTAAATTCTAAATTAATTCAAAAGATTCTACTTGTTACTGAGACTCTGGGGTAACAGCTCAATGCTTTGGCCTGCCAAGGCAGAAGGAGAGGAAGCGTGACCCAATGGTTAGGGCACTAGCCTAGGAGACCCAGTGACTGCCTTAGTCTGGCACAGATTTCCTGCGTGTCCTTGGGCAAGTCCCTTAGCCTCTCTGCACCTCATCTCCCCATGGGGCTAGGAGCACAGCCTGGCCTCGGGTGTGTTAGATACATACCAGGAAGATCTGAATCAAATTTTCAATTCTCTGCCGCTAGGGAGCCTAGCAATCGTTAGATGGCGAGAAGTCTCAGAGGGGTGGCCGGATTAGTCTGGGTCTGCAAAAACAACCGGGAGTCCTGTGGTGCCTTAAAGAGGAACCGATTGATTTGGGCCTTTGCTTTCGAGGGTCACACCCCACTTCGTCAGATGCACTGGGACACCGGGTAATAGCCCCGCATGCATCTGACCAAGTGGGTGTGGCCAGGTCTCCCTGGCGGCGGGGTGGCCTAGTGGTTAGGTCCCAGAATTAGCCGGCAGAAAAGGGGTGCAGAACCCTGCTGCTGGTGCTCCCGGCCTAGCAACTCCAGCCCACTATACGAGTGTAGTCCTTGAGTTTGGGGCATGGTCCCAAGAGTCCAGATTCCCCCCACGGCCAGGGTTTCTAGCAGGTTCCCCACTTTCTCCCAGGGGGTGGGGCTGGAGGCTTCCTTGCTCCTTTGTCTGGCCAAGTGGACGGGCTTCCGTTCGTGTCCTGCAGTCAGCAGAACCGCGCTCCTGTCGCCTTGCTGGTCAGCCGCTAACTGAGCCTGGCTCCTTCCTTTTATCCTCCCTCCAGGCCTGCCATTGGCTGCAGGGAAAGCGGGGCGGGGCTAACGGGCCAAAAGGCTTTGTTTAACCCCTGCGATGCCAGGCCCTCCTCTCCTTCCTCCCTCCCAGTGGGGTTTACCCACGAACGCGGATGCCCCAGGAAATGCTAGTCTTTAAGGGGACCCAGGACTCCTTGCTGTTTCTTGAGAGGTTCTTATTTTGAATCTACAGACATTGCGAGAGGGCAGCAGTCCCCTATGCTGGAATCTCAACAGACCAAGGCCTTGACTGGTGACACTCCTCCAGGCTGGGGCGGGTCGCACTGGCAGATCGCTGGCCCTCTCGGGGGGTCCAGGCCAGCTCCAACGCCATCAGCGGCAGCCTTTCCTTGCACCCCGACTCTGACCACACCCCCCACGAGGCGCAAGAGGCTTGCTCAGGACCACTCGGGTCCATCCCTGGAGGATGCAGGATGGGGGATGGGACTTGAACCCATCCCAAGCGGGAACAGGACGTAGAGCCAGGGGGGAGACTTTGGGACAGGCCCATGGCACACCACCGGCATGGAGGGAAATCTGCTGGGTCCTATCAAGGAAGGCCAGGTCAGGTCACATCAGCCCAAGTCCGGGACACTGTTCCTGGCACACACGCACGCGCACACACACACACCCCCAGTTCCTGGAAAGACGACCATGCACCAAGCCAACGGGGAGATGCCGTGCCATTGGAAGCTGCTCGTTGTCCCTGGCAGCTGCAGCAACCGGTGCTGCCTTCCCGCATCCCCACCCAGCAACTCATGCGCCAGCCTCCTGCCGGCTTGCAAGTGGACGCGGTTCTCAGAGAGAAAAGCCACCGGCTGACCTGCGGCCGCCGCAGAAAGGGTGTTGCCCACCAGAGCGAGGTTGGGGAGGCTGACAAACGGGCTTCAAATGCGGATGCCCCAGAAGGAGCAAGTGACAGAGAAGAGAGACGAACGTGGCCGCGCCTTTGCCCCGAGCCTCTCGAACATTTCACTGAGAAGAATCCATTTTACTCAATGGCGCCATTTCACCTACGTGACCAGATTCCCAGCAGGCATCCGTGGGCACTGCTCCTTCAAAGTCACTGCCACGACGTGGCTTGACACCAGCAGAGGGGCTGGTGCCCAGAACTAGACACTTGGGCCTTGTCTACTCTGACTGGAACCAGCGACCTACTTCAGCCACGGTGTCTTGCGTGAGGGAAGGTCAGCGGGGGCTGCTGTTCCATCGGTGCTAGCTACTCTCTCGTTCTGGGCGAGTGCCGGCGTCACTGGGAGAGCACTCGGAGATTGATTTATCAGGTCTACAGCAGACACGATAAATTGACAGCCAGTGGATCCATCACGGCCAAGTCAATCTACCGCATAGTATAGACAGGACCTAAGAGGGGACTCAAGATTTTGAAGGAAAGAACACAACTGCCCCTGCTTTTCCCTGAAAGCGTCTCACTTTCCTGAAATCCGTGCAGAGACCAGTCAAATTAACGCCGCATGGCCCCCTAGTAAATCCCCCTTCTAAATTATTCCTAGAAATGGACAGAAATGAGCAGTCCCAGTGTAAGCTCTTTTACATCCGTGTAGCGTGGGGTTGTACTGAATTAATCATATCCCTATTGGGCTCTGGTGAGGCCACATCTGGAGTACTGTGTCCAGTTCTGGGCCCCCCACTACAAAAAGGATGTGGACGCATTGGAGAGGGTCCAGCGGAGGGCAACCAAAATGATTAGGGGGCTGGAGCATATGACCTATGAGGAGAGGCTGAGGGATTTGGGTCTGTTTAGTCTGCAGAAGCGAAGAGTGAGAGGGGATTTGAGAGCAGCCTTCAACTTCCTGAAGGGAGGTTCCAAAGAGGATGGAGAGAGGCTGTTCTCAGTGGGGGCAGATGGCAGAACAAGGAGCAATGGGCTCAAGTTGTGGTGGGAGAGGTCCAGGTTGGATATTAGGAAAAACTATTTCACTAGGAGGGTGGTGAAGCACTGGAATGGGTTACCTAGGGAAGTAGTGGAGTCTCCATCCCTAGAGGTGTTTAAGTCTCGGCTTGACAAAGCCCTGGCCGGGTTGATTGAGTTGGGATTGGTCCTGCCTAGAGCAGGGGGCTGGACATGATGACCTTCTGAGGTCTCTTCCAGCTCTATGGTTCTAGGATTCTATGATACTAGGGATGTGAACAGGTAACCGGTTAACTGATTACCTGGTAAGAATCACCTTACCTGGTGATGCTTACTGGGTAATGGTTAACCAGCACCTGCAAGCAGCCCCACCCAACCACTGCACCATAGGCCGGGGCAAGAGCCAGAAGCACCACTCACAGCTGGTAGCCACAGCCCCACATGGGGCCAGGAAGCCCTGCATGGGACCAGCAGCCCCCCAGGCTGGGGGCTGCCCCAGCCAGGTTGGAGCAGTCGCCCACCCGGGTTCCTACTTAATAGATTAACTGGTTACGCCTAACATTTAACTAATTAAACGGGATTTTACATCCCTAACCCCTACAACGTCCCACCTCTCCCCAAAATAGTTCAGTCGGCACAAAAACTCCACAGACACGTCCTCATCGTGGGCCAAATCCTCATCTGGGGTAAACCAGCATGGCCCCCTTGAAATGAACAAAGCTGCCTAGCTTCATATCAGCTGAGACTGTGGCCTTGTATTCTTAAGCAGCACAAGCCCAGACAAAACCCCTTTGCTTAGACACTCACACAACACTGATTTGCTTGTTCCTGGGCCCTTTCGCAACAACAGCACCATGGGAAACGGAAGGGGTTTTATCCAGCACACACGAGTTCAGTGTTTCAGGATCAGCCCTCGGCTAGAGGGGTCTAGCAAGCCCCCGCCGCTTAAGGAAGGAGCCGAGGAAATTCTCAGAGCACAGAGAGTTTGCCTTGGGACTAATCTGTTCTTCCTTTTCGCATGGGGGGGGGGGTAGTAAAAGCAGCAGCATGGGGCATTTGGAGAGTGTGAAATGGCTAGTCACAAGCGGCTCGCCTTACACTGCACGCCCAGCTAATTACCAGCTGTCCAGGATGCCTGGGAATGTTTAAAAACGCTAATTATACAGGGAGCTTGCTCTGTGCACGCCCGAGCAACAGGAGTTAAGCTCAGGACAAATATTTCCAAGAGCCCCATTTACTTGGCTTGTGGGATCTCCTTACAGTCCCCATGAGAAAGGTGGGGGACTTCTCCCTTTTGGACAGCAAGTCTCAGAGGGGTAGCCGACTTAGTCTGGAACTTTACAAAACAACAAGTAGTCCTGTGGCATCTTAGAGACTAACAAACATTACATAAGAACAGCCAGACTGGGTCAGACCAAAGGTCCACCTAGCTCAGAACCCTGCCTTCCAACAGTGGCCAATGCCCGGTGCCCCAGAGGGAGTGAACAGAGCAGGGAATCATCTAGTGATCCTTCTCCTGTCACCCATTTCCAGCCTCTGACAAACAAAAGCTAGAAACGCCATCCCTGCCCATCCTGGCTAATCGCCATTGATGGACCTAACACCCATGAATCTATCTAGCTCTTTTTTGAAGCCTGTTAAAGTCCTGCTCTTCACACCATCCTCTGGCAAGGAGTTCCACAGGTTGACTGTGTGCTACGTGAAGAAAAACTTTTGTTTGTTTTTTTTAACCTGCTTCCTACTCATTTCATTTGGTGACTCCTAGTTCTTACGTTATGGGAACAAGTACATCACTTTTCATTATTCACTCTCTCCATACCCATTATGATTTTACAGACCTCTATCATATCCCCCCTTAGTCTCCTCTCTTCTCAACTGAAAAGCCCCAGTCTCTCCAATCTCACTACTATACAATCATGAGTTTTCATGGGTAAAACCCACTTCCTCAGATGTGCACTTGTAACCCACATATTCACGCTATGTCTACACTCACGGCTTCTTCCGTAAGTATGGCCGTTCTTGCGCAAGAATCCGCAGAGCATCCACACTGCCCACCCCCTCTTGTGCAAGGACATTTACAGTATGGCGTGGTAAGAGGGCTTCTGGCGCAAGCGCTACGCTCTTTTTTTACGCTCAGATGATTTTGCGGAAAAACTTGCCAGCTGTCTACACTGGCCGCTTGAATTTCGGAAAAGCACTGACGATCTCATGTAAAATCGTTAGTGCTTTTCTGGAAATACTATGCTGCTCCCGTTCGGGCAAAAGTCTTTTTCCGAAAGACTTTTGCGCAAAAGGGCCAGTGTAGACAGCACAGTACTGTTTTCCGCAAAAAAGCCTCGATGGCGAAAATGGAGATCGGGGCTTTTTTTGCGGAAAACCGCGTCTAGATTGGCCACGGACGCTTTTCCGCAAAAAGTGCTTTTACGGAAAAGCATCCTGCCAATCTAGACGCGCTTTTCCGAAAATGCTTTTAACGGAAAACTTTTCCCTTAAAAGCATTTCCGGAAAATCATGCCAGTGTAGACGTAGCTCTAGTGTGGTTACTGAGCAATGCAAGTGGTACCTAGACCACAGCAACAGTTAAGATCAAGAGACCTCTACAGGATGGGCTGGACGCCAGCTTGCTTTTAGCTCAGCATGTAGAGGCTCCTATACTCTGCTTCAGAGATCCTAGGTTCAAATCCGCCTGGTGGCGGTTACACATTCATCTGTGGAAATGGGTTTTGCTCATGATTCCACGGATTGTTTTTGTTAGTCTCTCAGGTGCAACAGGACTACTCATCATTCTCTTTTGAACAGCAGGTCTCCTTTTTTATGGGAGCAACCTGGAGGGGAATTTAAAAAGATTGTCCTTTAGCCCAAGTAGATGGAGGCTCAAACTTTTTGTGGGACGAGTCAGAATTCTCTCCCGGCTTCCGAGCAGCCCCACCTGTGACAACCATGGCGTCTTAGGTGAATTTGGTTTTGCCCTCATGCTTTCAAGGGAGGGTAAATCAGTCAGCAACGGATACGCGGCAGCTGACATTAACACACGTCTGAGCCAGGCCTGCAGACTCAGGTGTTTACAGTGAGCAAATCCCACAGATAATGGAAACGAGGCTTTTTACGTTCAAGAAACCAGCACAGTTCTGGATCGCCACCAAAGTGCACACAGAGGAAATTGAGAGCATATGTCAAATCAATCCAGGGTGGATTTTCATCAGGGTTTGCAAAAAACTATGATCGGAACTCACAGGCAGGATTCTAGATTTCAGCCTTTGTGCAATGCGGAGCCTGGCAAATTGCATTTTAAATGGCTCTTAACCTGCAGAGCGGTCTAAACTGCAGAGGTTAGACACACACAGGCAGGATGACAGAGTACCTGTCGTATCAAGAGGAGACTTAACCCCTGGAGGGGAACACAAGTAAAACATTGCACAGTAGAGCCAAGGATCGACCGGTTTTTTGTTTTGTTTTGTTTTTTTGCTCTTTCAAAGCAAAAAACGATTTTGGGTCGAACAAAACATTTCATTTTGATTTCGGCCATTTTTAAACCATTTTTAACTTGTTTAAAATACAATTAAAGGACGTTTAGAAAGCAAACCCCACATCCAAAAATCGAAACAGTCGATCTTTTCAGAACTGGGAGGGAGAGGTGCGTTTAACAAGCGTGGCACAGTTCTGGCCGTGCCCTCCGGGTCTCGTGCTGCTGGCAGTTAATATTAACCTCAGAGACTCGCTGTGGTCCTGTACACAACCCCTGTCTCTCTCCTCTCCCACAACGTAGTCCGTGGTTTTGGGGTGAAAACCCCAATAGTCCTGGTCTCCCATCTTGGGACAGGCTCTGTGTTGGCACGGGGGAAGGGTTAGGGGGGACCCAGGACTGCCCACTACTCCAGGTTCCAGCCCAGGGCCCCTAAAATAGCGGCAGCAATCAAGGTGGTTTTTCCTCCCAAATCGGCGGCTTCTTCCCTGAGCCACTTCTCTAAACAACCCCTCCAAATGTCTCCCTCTGGTACCTGTTAACCAGTTCTCAGCTCACACGCAGTTTCTTCTTGTTCCTCCCTTTCTCCTTCCGATCCATCACTCTTTGTCTTCCCCCTCTCCTTGACTAGGGGAGGCGTTTTACAGCAACTCCACTGGCTGTAGTTGGCTGTAGGTGTTGAGTGACTTGCCTGAGGGAGCAATCTAGTTAATTAGCCCCAGGTGTTTTCCTGCCTTCATTTTATTGCCGCAGGCTCTAGTAGTTTACGCAGGGAAGAGAAAACCCCTTATCCAGTGCCCTGTATATCTGCCTTCGCCAGAGTGTGGCAGGCTGCTGGCTTAGGTCTGTCACACAAGCAATTCTCAGAAATCAACATGAATTCACACACATGTTTCTGTGTTGCCAAATTTGCACTTTTTTCCCTGCCCAAAAGAGTTTCAGGCACAAATTTTTGCTAGCTCTTTTTAGAGATGGGCCAATCAATCCCACATCTCCTTAACAATGGGGTCAGATGATCTCCAACCCAGAACTGGAACTTGCCCTGTGTAAAGCCAGGGCTATACTACACCCGGAAGGTTGGTTTATGATACGCAAGTCCAGCGAGGCAAATAACATAGATGGAGCCAACGTACCTTAAGCTGAGCTTGGCGCCATCTTCATATGGGAGGTTAACAGGAGCAAAAGCTCCCATTGACTTCCCTTACTCCTCATGACTGCAAGGAGTACCGGTGCTGACCATGGGCTTCCTCAACATTCAGTTTAGCGGGTCTTTATTAGACCTGCTAAATCAAATGCCAGAAAATCGATCTCCAGCACAGTAAGTATAGATGTAACCTAAGGCTGAGGATGCCACCAGTAAACGTTGGTACTCCTGGCAATCGTGAGGAGTAAGGGAAGATGATGGGAGCTCCCATGGATCGCCCACTGTGAAGACGACACCAAGCTCAGCTTAAGGTATGTCGACTCCAGCTACGTTACTTACCTAGCTGGAGTTGCGTAACTTAAGACGACCTTCCGAGTCTAGCGTAGACCTGGCCTTAGTTTTGACAGACAAAATCCATCACTAATTTTTGCCCATCTCCAAAAGTTCATGGATATGAATCCAGCCCCAAGATTCCATACTGGGTGTTTTGCTGACATCAAGGAGCTTCGAAAAGAGCTACAGAAACATCTCTCGGATGCCTGGCAGGTGGGTCTTGCTTCCATTCTCAGATGCCTGGCAGGTGGGTCTTGCTCCCATGTTCACGTCAACCTGAACACCATTCTCTAGGTCAGGAAGGACTCGCTCCCTCCTCCCTGATGAGATTGACAGAGACTCTGGTATTTTTTCATCTTCTGCTACAGGCTAGTCTTCTGGGGGACTGTCATACTTGAGTCCAAACCCAAGAGACGCAGCTCAGTGCAGGAGAAACTAAAGATGCCTGTGATGTATAGGAGGTCAGACTGGATGGCCATGTCCCTTCTGACCGTAAACTCAGCAAGGCATCGTGGTGTAGTCAGCGGGGCCTTGGACTGGGCATCAGAGACTGGGTCCTATTCCTGGCATGGCCACTGACCCTTGGCATGATTCCCACCCTCCCCATAGCTTTGCTTGCCCTCCATCTGCCTTGTTTTGCAAGTTCTCTGGCAGGGAGGGTCTCTCTATGCGTGAGCACAGCACCTCACCCCCCACAGTCCCGATCTCGGGCAGGGCCTCGAGGCAACTGTAAAATGAACAATAAAAACATGGCAGGAGGAGGCGGCATTGGGAGAGAAGGAATCATAGAACACTAGGACGCAAGGGACCTCAAGAGGACATTGAGTCCAGTCCCCTGCCCTCATGGCAGGACCAAATACTGTCTAGACCATCCCTGATAGACATTTATCTAACCTGCTGTTAAATATCTCCAGAGATGGGGATTCCACAACCTCCCTGGGCAATTTATTCCAGCGTTTCACCACCCTGACAGGTAGGAACTTTTTCCTAATGTCCAACCTAAACCTCCCTTGCTGCAGTTTAAGCCCCTTGCTTCTTGTTCTATCCTCAGAGGCCAAGATGAACAAGTTTTCTCCCTCCTCCTTATAACACTCTTTTAGATACCTGAAAACCGCTATCATGTCCCCTCTCAATCTTCTCTTTTCTAAACTAAACAAACCCAAATCTTTCAGCCTTCCCTCATAGCTCATGTTGTCTAGAAGATGAAAAGAGGAGCCAAGTCCCAGTTTTGAACAATGACACGTGGTTTATACACGCTGCCTGCGTCTCCCCTGCTCAGTTTGCAGAACTCATCCGTTCCCCTCCTTTACTCCACGACTCACTTCCTGTTAGCAGACTCAGGCCCATCCTTACCCGTACACAGAATACGCAGCTGTGTAGGGCAGTGTTTCTGAACCGCTGTTTTCTAAAGTACCCCTTTTTTCCAAAAAAATTATACGGACCCCCAGTATCTACAGTTTTCAGACACGCTATTTTTTCTACCGTTGCAACACATTTGGTTAAACAACTTAATCGTAGCTGGGCAGGTGATGATATTTGTGGGTGTAAAAAGTACAAAAATAATAAAATGCTGTAAAGCTTAAAACAAAAATGTAGTTCTCTCTAAATTTCCGTTGTGTTGACATACCCGCCCCCCGACTTTTCTCGAGTACCCCTAAGAGTACTTGTACCACTGGTTGAGAAATACTGGCATGGAGCACCTGAAAATTTGGGGCACCGCTGGGTTCTAATGTCCACCCACCCAAGTTTTCTTATCCCTGTTCTGTGGCCCTGCTTCCTCCGGAGGAGAGCTGGCTAACTCACACGTCCAAAGCCTGCCAGAGCTGTTAGCAACACACGGAACCTGGGAAAGAGCCATTCGAACGGTAACGAAGCCAATTGCCAACCCCAGGTCTGTACTGTCCAGTTCTGAATTAACTGTGTTCGTTGTCAGGACCTGAGTTTAAAATGTATCTTAAAAATATTTTAAGTGTGTTGCTGAAGATTATAAAATCACATCTTTAAATAGCGTCATCCCCTCCCCCCGGGCTGCTGTCAGGCCTAGGGATATCACTTAAACCCGCAGGACGGCCGTGAGCGGATTAAACGGGTCCATTTTTATCTCCTGGCAATAGCAGGGTGCTGACGCCACAGAAGTTCACCGAGCACGTTTTCCGAATGGTGGCATTCAGAGCAGGACACTGCCCCCTCCTCTCACCAAAGCCCAGTCAAGCACTTTGCCAAGAAGATCATCCCAAGACCAGTCGGTTAGAGCTGAATATTCAAGGAGCTGATAGAGGAGGTATCTGAGCCTCTAGCTATCATCTTTGGGAAATCATGGGAGACAGGAGAGATTCCAGAAGAATGGAAAAGGGCAAATCTAGTGCCCATCTATAAAAAGGGAAAGAAAAACAACCTAGGAAAATACAGACCAGTTAGTTTAACTTCTGTGCCAGGGAAGATAATGGAGCAAGTAATTAAGGAAATCATCTGTAAACACTTGGAAGGTGGCAAGGTGATAGGGAACAGCCAGTGTGGATTTGTAAAGAACAAATCATGTCAGACCAATCTCATCGCTTTCTTTGATAGGATATCGAGTCTTGTGGATAAGGGAGACGCGGTGGATGTGGTATACCTAGACTTTAACTTTAGTAAGGCATTTGATACAGTCTCGCATGATATTCTTATCAATAAACTAGGCAAATACAACATAGATGGGGCTACTATAAGGTAGGTGTATAACTGGCTGGATAACCATACTCAGAGAGTAGTTATTAATGGTTCTCAATCCTGCTGGAAAGGTATAACAAGTGGGGTTCTGCAGGGGTCTGTTCTGGGACCAGCTCTGTTCAATATCTTCATCAGCAATTTAGATCTTGGCATAGAAAGTACGCTTATTAAGTTTGCAGATGATACCAAGGTGGGAAGGGTTGCGACTGCTTTGGAGGACAGGGTCATAATTCAAAATGATCTGGACAAATTGAAGAAATGGTCTGAGGTAAACAGCATGAAGTTTAATAAAGACAAATGCAAAGTGCTCCACTTAAGAATGAACAATCAGTTTCACACATACAGAATGGGAAGCGACTGTCTGGGAAGGAGTACGGCAAAAAGGGATCTAGGGGTTATAGTGGACCACAAGCTAAATATGAGTCAACAGTGTGATGCTGTTGCAAAAAAAGCAAACATGATTCTAGGATGCATTAACAGGTGTGTTGTGAGCAAGACACGATAAGTCATTCTTCTGCTCTGCTCTGCGCTGGTTAGGCCTCAGCTGGAGTATTGTGTCCAGTTCTGGGCACCACGTTTCAAGAAAGATGTGGAGAAATGGGAGAGGGTCCAGAGAAGAGCAACGAGAATGATGAAAGGTCTAGAGAACATGACCTATGAGGGAAGACTGAAAGAACTGGGTTTGTTTAGTTTAGAAAAGAGAAGATTGAGGGGTGAGATGATAGCCATTTTCAGGTATCTAAAAGGGTGTCATAAGGAGGAGGGAGAAAACTTGTTCATCTTGGCCTCTGAGGATAGAACAAGAAGCAATGGGCTTCAACTGCAGCAGGGGAGGTTAAGTTGGACATTAGGAAAAAGTTCCTACCTGTCAGGGTGGTCAACACTGGAATAAATTGCCTGGGGGGTTGTGGAATCCCCATCTCTGGAGATATTTAACACTAGGTTACATAAATGTCTATCAGGGATGGTCTAGTCAGTACTTGGTCCTGCCATGAGGGCAGGGGACCGGACTCAATGACCTCTCGAGGTCCCTTCCAGTCCTAGTATTCTATGACTCGGCCATCAGTTTTCCACCCAGGAGTTGAAATCTCAGCATTTCCAGCAGGCCAAGCAATAGGCAGAGCATCAGGAAATGATTTCAATGTTAAAAAAAAAACCAAACCCTCCACATCCGCTGTACGGAGTCGGGAGCGGAGCAGCATTTGTGTATAACTGGGTGCCAGGAGACGATCAAGCTCCCATTTTTAACAGCAGCCAACTGGAATCCAGAGCCTGCACGTCAGAAACATTTCAATGGCAAGAGACACTCACATGCTGCGAAAGCTTCCCAGGCGTTTTATGGCACTAATGGGCCCGTAATTCATGGGTGTAGCGATGGAATAGCACTCCACACTGAGCCCCACACGCCAATTTCTGTTTACACTGGCAGAGCAGCAGAGTTTCACTCCAGAATCTGGGGATCGGTCCAAAAGAGACTTGCGATCAGAGGAGGATGTGTGTGTGTGTTGCACACACAGTTTTGTGTTGATGGGTTTTTTCTTTTTAAAGGTAGTAGCGTGATGTGGGCTGGATAAAATTAAAATAATCCCAGCCTGGAAACTTACTGAAACTGATTTCTCTGGGTTTCTGCTGGCCACTGTGGAAGCCAAATATTTTTCTTTTTGTTTTATATAGAATCTCGGGGACGGGGTGGGGGAAGTAACATGATCTGAAAGAGCCCTTACAGGGAACGATGAGTGGTTAAGGGGTGAGAGTATCTTTCTCTGCACTACAGTTACTGAAGCTGCTCCTGCCCAGAACACCTTGCACTGGGGAATTCAAATCAACCCTTAACTGCTGAACCACGGTCGTACCACTCCTGGGTGTTTACTTCTGGGGAAACTGAGGCACGGAGCGGCTGAAGGACCTTCCAAAAGCCAGACAGGAAGTCAGCGGCAGTTTCAGGGGCCTTATCTCCCTCCCTCTTGTGTACGTGCCATTGCTATTCATTCTTTGTCTTACAAGAGCACCCAGATGGGTGGGAGTCCCTGTAGTGGTAGGCACCGTATGGACCAGTGTTTCTCAAACTTTTTTTTTTATAAAGTACCCTTTTTGGGAAAAAAAAAAAAAATAGCCCCAGTACTTACAGTTTTCAGACACACTACATTTTTTTCTACCATTGTAACATATTTGTTTAAACAACTTAATTGTAGCCGGGCGGGAGATGAAATTTTTGGTGTAAAAAGTACAAAAATAACAAAGTGCTGGAAAATGTAAAACAAAAATTCAGTTTTCTCCAAATTTCAGATGTGTTGACGTACCCCCGCCCCAGACTTCTCTCGAGTACCCCTAAGAGTATTCGGCTCACTGGTTGAGAAACACTGGTATGGACACAGAGAGAGACAGACAATTCCTGCTCCGAAAGCTTATCCACTAGAAAGACATGGTGAAGGGAGTTGCCCAAGTCCTGTAGCACGTCAGTGGCAGAGTTGGGAAGAAGACTAAACAGGATCCCATCACTCTAGTCTGGTGCCTCATCCATTAAGTGCTTAATCCTGCGAGATGTGCAAGACCTTTGCCTCCTTCTGATTTGCGAGCCTCTGGATCGTCCACCATCCCTCCAAGCAATGGTCTCACAGGATTTCCATTGGAACAGCCCCTTACTTCCATCACAGGCAGGAGCACTGTCAGTGAATGTGAGCTCTCAGGACAGGTCTGCAGTACAAAGCTATGCTCCTAGCCCAGGCAAGGTATGTGCGCGCCAAGGGAGAGACTGTACCGAGAGCAAATTGGTAAACAACAGCTCTGCTCAACATGCATTAAAGTCCCGTGGCAGTAAACTTCAGCATGGACTTTGCAGAAGCTCCCACAGTTGATTGCCAGCGGTCTCTCTCTCTCACACACACATATACACACACACACACACACACACACACACACACACACACACACAGTGTTGTGCTTCAGTGTAAAATACACACACACACACACACACACACACACACACACACACAGTGTTGTGCTTCAGTGTAAAATTGAGCCTGAAAATAAATCACTGTAAGGAAAACTGTTTTTTCCTTCTGTCAGTAATTTCTTTTAATAACATTTAATGCATGTCAGTGTTGGGGGCTTTTTTTAATAACTAGCCTAAAAAAATTCAGATCAGAAAATATTTTGAGTAAACTGTTCTCTCCCGCACAGCCTTCAATACCTCATCCACATCCGTGTCAAGTATTACTTTCCAATGCCTGCTGGCAATGGGCTATTTTAAAGTCAGTTACATTTTTTTTCCACTCGAGATTTTTTTTCAGTTCCCTGCATATTTTAAACTGATTTTTCCTCTTTAACCCAGCAATGTTACCCCCCCCCCCAAAAAATGTTCCCCACTCTTTTCTGAAAAGAAAAAACAAAGCTGTCAAAAGAAATTAATCAGAAACAGGTTCTTGAGTTTTCTAACCCACTACACTTTATGCTCGTTACCAAAAAAAACACTGACAATGTCTCCAGTTCCATGAACCCCTTGATGTTTAGAATGTTCCATCAAGTGGTGCTCACAATAAAAGAATTAATCTGAATGTTTACATTTATTTTTCTTATGTACCATTTCATGTCCCACAGAGTAAATATTATACACGAGAAGAGGGGTTAAACTGAGTGAGAACAAAAAGCTAATTCTTCAAAATCTGTTTATATTTGTCCATGCTGGCGATTTCTAGTGTACTGGAATAGAACTTATATTTTATAGTGCTTTTTGTCTTGAAGGCAGCCACAGACTTTTATTAAAATTATATACAGAAAGTATTTTGTTTGGTCTTGAACTTTAGCCACCTTTAGGAGACCATTCTCAAGCCAATTCCCAGTCCAGGGAAGAACTGAAGTAAACGCTTCGGTCTATACAGGCTTCCCAGTAAGCTGGGTGCTTATGCGGCCCCTGAGGAGAGATTCCAACGCCACCCAGCTGATTAGTAGAGTGCTCACAACTAGGTTTTTTGTTTCTACTTGTGGTGCACAATTACACATGCCTCGGTGCACACTCATGGATAGAGAAGATTAGAGGGAATATTGGTCTACACCCGTGTTCAGGACCGCGTATAACCTCATGGGCACCATTAAGCATGTGCTTGAATCTCAGTGACTTCAGCATGGCTTTAGATTGTGTTTAAATGCTGCCCTGAATAGAGATGCTGCCCTGAACTGGAGTCCAAATAGGTGGTCAACAATGTTCTCTGTACACTGAGCTTTTGGGTAGCAACCCAGGAGAGATTTAATGCCGCCCATCTGATTAACAGAGCACCCACAGCAAGCAGCATGTGATTCTACTGATGGTGCACATATGCACAGGCCTTGGTGCAATAAAATTTATTCTGCACACAGATGGAAAAAAAAGTTAACAGGAACACTGGTAATCAACACTACTTCTCTCAACAAACTGGGTGCTCCTTGGAAGATAGGGCTGAGGGGACTCAGAAGGGTCAGAATTCAGGTTGAGTTGGGCAAAGGATGAATCTGAAGGGTCCACGCCTCCCAAGTCTGAAAATCTCATGAGAACAGGATTTGTAACATCTCCACTTCTAATCCCCCTATCCCAGGGCATTCTGGCCCTTCCTGATTGCCTTGGACACTGAAAGAGAAAACTGGCTTCTGCAAACATTTCAGAATCTCCTAAAATACTTTATTCAGGGTTGATTCTTAAAAACACACACACACACACACACACACACACACACACACACACGTGCAAATTCAGGGGGGGAGGCTATTTTTCTTTCAGTCTGAACCAAGTTGCCCAGTCCCATTTCAGACAACGTGGAAACCAGTCTAGCTGAGACAACCGACAAAGCTGCATCCTGAGGTACTACACAGCTGAACATGTTTTGCCAGACCTGGTGTTGACTAGCATCTCACTGTGGTTTGGAGAACATAACTGCCATGGGGTGGATTTGAACCTGGGACCTCTGTATAGGAGCCTCTACAGCTTAAGCTATAAAGCTATGCTCAGCTTAGGCTGTAGTGCTCCCTTATGATTTTTTTTTTTAACAACACACACATTCAACTAATCCAAGTGGGGAAAAAAAAGGAAAAACACTTCCCAGCAGACCGGACATGTGTCCATATCACAACAGCCAGCTCCGTAATTAGCCTTCTTGGGCAATCTCAGTGAATGCACCAGCCTGGAAGAGTCATTCAAAGTAATGACTCCCCAGTGCTTCTTGGGGCTCTGAGTCAAGGTAACTCGTCCACATTAAAGGAGCCTGCCTTGGACTTATTTCAAGGCTTCCCTGTAGCATATGGATATGCTATTTCATTAGTTATTTCGGGAGTTATTATTTTGAAATAAGATATTTCAAAATAATTTTCTCATGCAGACATGCCCTCAGAGACGAACAGATGTACTAGGGCATGAGCTTTCGTGGGTAAAACCCCCTTCATCAGATGAATCGGAGTGGAAGTTACAGAAGGAGGAATCTATATGAGAAAGAAGCTGCTTGTGGTAATGATGTGAATATGCAGAGAGGGGAAATTGCCTTTGTAATGCGTTAATATCCATAGCAAACCGGGCAGTCTTGGCGCCAAAGGATAAATGGACACAAGTCCGACATCAGGAGTGGCAACACACACAAACCTGTAGGGAACATTTTAACCTGCCTGGACATTCAGGAATGGATTTGAAAGTCGCCATCCTTCTACAAAAGAATTTCAAAACCCGGCTATAAAAGGAGACAGCGGAACTAGAGTCCATTTGCAAATTCAACACTCTCCACTTCTGACTGAATGAGGATCTCCGCTGGTTAAGGCAACTTCCCCTCGCTGAGAAGCGGCGGGGGTTTACACACTCCTGCTGTGGCCATGCTTTAAGTGTACAGCGCTGCTGCAGCCACACTTTAACCGGCTACGTCTAGAGGAAGCCTTAGATTGCCTGACTGAAGATCCCGAGAGGAAAGGGACGCTGAGTGACCTACTTGAACTGGGACGTTTACTCGTGGTTTGTGTGTGTGAACCCTGTTTGTGGGGTGTCCCCAAATTAGTTCCATGTTACTTGCCTCTCTTTTATTAAAAGTGGCTGTTCTGCGCTCAGAGGCTACGTCTAGACTGGCATGATTTTCCGCAAATGCTTTTAACAGAAAAGTTTTCTGTTAAAAGCATTTTCGGAAAAGCGTGTCTAGATTGGCACGGATGCTTTTCCGCAAAAGCACTTTTTGCAGAAAGGCATCCATGGCCAATCTATATGCACTTTTGCGCAAAAAAGCCTCGATCGCCATTTTCGCAATCAGGGCTTTTTTGCGCAAAACAAATCTCAGCTGTCTACACTGGCCCTTTTGCACAAAAGTTTTGCGCAAAAGGGACTTTTGCCTGAACGGGAGCAGAATAGTATTTCCGCAAAAAGCACTGATTTCTTACAGTAGGAAGTCAGTGCTTTTGCGGAAATTCAAGCGGCCAGTGTAGACAGCTGGCAAGTTTTTCCAGAAAAGCGGCTGATTTTCCGGAAAAACTGGCCAGTCTAGACACAGCCAGGCTGTGCTGGCAAGTGGGGAAGCATCGACTGGCAGAGGCACCCAGGGTGGTGCGGGAAGGGGGCTTGAGCCAGTTCTGTGATGGAGGGAGGGAGAAGAACCCCTTGATACTGAACCCGGCCTTGGCTGCTACAGCTGGCTCCCCCCAACCCCCAGAAGTGGGACAGTAGCTATTGGAGACTGAAAGAATGCAGATTGGAGAGGACCCTGAGGAGATTTTAACCTCTCTCCCCTGCGGAGCCAGATCCTGATCTCAGGGCAGTGAGAATTGGGACTCTCTGCACTAACGTCAAGCGGCCAGAGTCCGATCACCCTTATTCCGGTTTTACACTGGCGAGCCTGCACGGATTCACCAGCACGGCTCCATTTCTCCTGGTTCCAATTGCACGTTCACCAGGGTCAGTCGGGTGGAGCAGGCCAAGTGAGCTCAGAACCCAGCCCAGAGGCCTCACAGCCGTGATGCTCAGGGCGACCCGGCAGAGTGTTGCTCCTGGCTAGGATCAGGGCCGGCCGCATGGGAATATTCACTTCATAGAAGATGCCAGTTTATCCCCGGTGCCTCTACAGCACCCTTCAGCCTCGCGTGCAGGGGTCGTTCTTCTTCAACCCTGTCTCCTGCGTCCCTGAAGAGGCTGGGCTTTATATATAGACTAGACTGAGCCTTTAGCGATCATCTTTGAAAAATCATGGACAGCGAGAGAGATTCCAGAAGACTGGAAAAGGGCAAATCTAGGGCTCATCTATAAAAGGGAAATAAGAACAACCCAGGAAACTACAGACAAGTCAGTTTAACTTCTGTGCCAGGAAAGATAATGGAGCAGGTAATTAAGGAATTTGTCTGCAAACATCCGGAAGAAAATAAGGTGATAGGGAACAGCCAGCATGGATTTGTAAAGAACAAATCACGTCAAACCAATCTGACAGCTTTCTTTGATAGGATACCAAGCCTTATGGATAATGGAGACGCGGTGGAGGTGGCATGCCTAGACTTTAGTAAGGCATTTGATACGGTCTCACGTGATCTTCTTATTAATAAATTAGGCAAATACAACGTAGATGTGGCTACTGTAAGGTGGGTGTATAACTGGCTGGATAATAACTCCTCTCTGAGAACGGTTAACGGTTCAGAGTCATGCTGGAAGGGCATAACAAGTGGAGTTCCGCAGGGGTCTGTTTTGGGACCGATTCTGTTCAATATCTTCATCAACGATTAAGAAGATGGCATAGAGAGGATGATTATTAAGTCTGCAGTTGATACCAAGCTGGGAAGGGTTGCATGTGCTTTGGAGGATGGGGCCATAATTCAAAATGAGCCCCCACCCAGTAGCCTGAGAAATTCACGCAGCCCTGGGCACTTCTGAGAGGCAATGCTTCCTCACTCGCAAACACAGAGTCTGAGTAGAAAAGAAACTTTTAATGAAATGGGAAAATACCACAGCAGAGTTCACTTACCCAAACTTTCTCCGTACCCCACTTCAGACACCCCACTTACAGCTCAGTCCAGTCAGTGCAAATCCGGACACATCATCCAGATGACTCCCCTCCTTGAACCTGAGACTAGACCACCTTTGTGCTGCTCCTGTAATCCACTGGCCGCTCCGCCGGCCGCCTGCCAGTCATTCCCACCGGCCGCTCCACTGGCTGCAATGGGTCTGGCTCCCGGCCAAACCAGTGATTTCAACTCTTTAGCCACCACCTAGGCTGGCAAAAGATTCCAGCTTCCACTGGACTAGCAAAAAGACTCCTCATGGGCTATGTCTATACTAGCGGCTCTTTGCACAAGAGCATCTTGTGCAAGGGTTCTTGTGCAAAAAGTCTTGCACAAGAACATGTCCACACTGCCATGTGCAAGCTGTGCTTTTGCGCAAGAGCATCCATGGCTGTGTGGAAGCTCTCTTGCGCAAGAAAGCTCTGATGGCCATTTTAGCCATAGGGGTTTCTTGCGTAAGAAATCCCTGCCGAGCATCCACACTGCCCTCTTGTGCAAGAGCTCCTGCGCAAGAGGGCTTACACCTGTTAAAAAAGAGCATAGCCCTTTGTGCAAGAAGCCCTCTCTTACCACGCCGGAATGTAAATCTTCTTGCACAAGAGCAGGCGGGCAGTGTGGATGCTCTGCGGATTCTTGCTCAAGAACTGCCATACTTGCGCAAGAAGCCACGAGTGTAGACATAGCCATGGAGTCTGCTTTAGGTCTGTCCAGGGGGAAAGAGGCAGGTTGAGCCAGTCTTACACCTCACACCTGGTAGGCATGAAGCAGGCTGACTCAGCCTTCAAGCGCTCCCCCCCTCAGTTCACTCAACTCTGAGATGTCTTACAGTGATGGTGTCTCTCCTGCAAGCACTGGTGTCATATTTTACAGTTCCCACATTTAGGGGTAGCATGATTAGGGACCCCCACTACAGCCCCAAATTAGTTACAATACACCACATTCCATTCCAACACTGATCCTCCATCAGCTCTGGCTGAATTGGATTTGCATAACCACACCTCGGATTCTTTCCCCCTCCTGGCATGAGCCGTATTTACGTATCAACAGTCAACAGTTAATTATCTTACAGAGCTAAACAATGGGGCTGCGTCTAGACTGGCATGATTTTGCGGAAATACTTTTAACGGAAACGTTTTTCCGTTAAAAGTATTTCCGCAAAAGCGCATCTAAATTGGCACGGATGCTTTTGCACAAGAAATGCTTTTATGCAAAAGCATCCGTGGCCAGTCTAGACGCGATTTTGCACAAGAAAGCCCCGATCGCCATTTTAGCCAGCGGGGCTTTTTTGCGCAAAACAGTTCTTCCCTGTCTACACTGGCCCTCTTGCGCAAGAGGGCTTTTTCCCGAGCGGGAGCATGAAAGTATTTGTGCAAGAAGCACTGATTTTGTACATAAAGTCAGTGCTCTTGCGCAAATTCAAGCGGCCAGTGTAGACAGCTGGCAAGTTTTTGCGCAAAAACAACTGCTTTTGCACAAAATCTTGCCAGTCTAGATGCACCCTTGGAGTGAGCACACCCACCCACAAGGCAGCTCTCTCCTTTTAGCTGGCTGATAGCAAGCAGCAGTTTAGCCCCGGCTTACACATGCCCCACTGCTTCCCGTTGGTCCCAGCAGAGTGGTGCCCCAGAAATACGGGTGCCCTAGGCAATTGCCTATTCTGCCTATGGCTAAGGACGGCCCTGCTGTGCTCCGCATTTCAAGAAAGACATGAAGAAATTGGAGAAAGTCCAGAGAAGAGAAACAAAAATGATTAAAGGTCTAGAAAACATGAGCTAGGAGGCAAGACTGGAGGAACTGGGCTTGTTTAGTTTGGTATCTAAAAGGGTGTCACAAGGAGGAGGGGGAAGGTTGTTCTCCTTGGCCTCTGAGGACTGGACAAGCAGCAAGGGGTTTAAACTGCAGCCAGGGAGGTTGAGGTTGGACATTAGGAAAAACTTCCTGCCAGGGGGGTGAAACGCTGGAATAAGTTGCCCAGGGAGGTTGTGGAATCTCCATCACTGGAGAGATTGAAGAGCAGGTTGGACAGACACCTGGCAGGGATGGTCTAGACAGTATTTGAAAGGGCAGTGGCTGGGCCCCCCCCCCCTTTTTCTTTTTTTTTGCTCAACAACTTTGTGCCGTGTCCACCACGATTTTGGCTCTTTTTGTCTCTAACGGGTTGACCACCCCGATCTAGATGGTGCTGGGTCCTGCGGTGAGGGCGGGGGGCTGGACTCGATGACCGCTCAAGGTCCCTTCCCGTTCTAGGAGTCTATGATTGCTCTGGGGTGGGGAGGAGGGGTTTCATATGTAGACCGTCCCCAGGGAGAGAGGACAACCCCAGCCCTATCTCACCGCAGCAGCTTGGGAGCAGGTGAGAAGCGCCTCTCCGTGGACACATCCGGGGGAGGGGTGCATGTGCCCCGGCTGGGGCAGACCCAGGTTCATCTGCCCCCTGCACTTCCCAGGCAGAGTGAGCGAGGCAGCAAACTGTGCACTTTCCCCTCGCTCCCTGATGAAGGGGAACAGCCACCAATGCTTCAACTGCCCCACCCTCACTAAAGGACCCCTGGGGGGCGGGAGGCTTGGGCAGTCCTGGATGGGGGGCAGGGCTGCCCCCAGCCAGCCTCTTTCACCTTCCTGGTGATTCTCTCTCTTTTCTCTCTGAGAAGCAATCCCATTCCAGGCACATCCCACCAGCCTGGCACAACCCTACCCTGACCTCGCTTTTACGGGATGATCAGAGGCAGCTGCCTAACCCTGTGGATGATCCTCGCTCTGACCGTGTAGGAGGAGTTCTTGAACAGACAGACAGACGAACACGCAGGCAGGCAGGCACACTCTCCCAAAGAGACAGCCGATATTGACAGTGCCTCCCGTTTCTGAAGCCGGTGAAAAAATCCCCACTGCCGAGCAGCCGCAGGATGAAAGCTGGAAGCCCGGGAGCCAGTCCCAAGGGCAGAGAAGCAGAGGACGGGTCCCTGTGATCTTGCTCCGCAGAGCGAAAATCTTACAAATTGTTCAACAAATTCTCTGGATCCGTAGCCATCTGGCCTGCATTTCGCCATCCCTCGGATTCAACATATGTCGCTTTTATCCTCTCCCACCGCCCCCGGCTTCCCCTCTGTTCTCTGAACACGTGCCCCTCCGTCCTGCCCCTCTCCCTCCAAGCCCGGCTCCATGCTAATCCTCAGGCCTGGGGCTGGCTGCAGCTGGTTTCACCAACAAGGACAATGCGGACACAGCGGAAAGGGGTCTTTGCTACAAAGCCTCGTGGGCCATTTGAGTCAAACCAGACCTGCTGGTGGGGGGCAAAAGGGCAATTGCCCCAGGGCAGTTCAACTCCAGCCGCCACCTCTTCCCTTTAAACAGCCTGAGTGCCAGGAGGCGTGGTCTGGGTAGCACTAAGGGCTGGCTGCTCCCAACCCCGCCCCTTCTGCTCGAGGCCCCGCCCCTTCTGAGTGTGTCGCGCCGGGCCCCTCCCCTCCTGGCCCAGGGGCCTGGAAAGTCTGTCTCCCTCCCCGAGTCAGACCCACGGAGGCCCAGATGCTCCGTTGGTGTAAATCAGCATAACACCATCGAAGCCAATGGAACCTGCTAATTTATACCAGAGAGCAGCAGTTTTCAAACTAGGGGACATGACCCGGCACTGGGTCACGCCATGGCAGGCCCTGGGTCACCTTGCTGTAGGGGGACCCAGTGACTAGTGGAGGTGCTAAGGTGGGTTTCCTGCCTGTCCTGGCACTGCGGACCACACTGTATCCCGGAGACAGGCAGCAGCGGGTCTGGCTCCGAGGTGGAGGCACGCAGGCACAGACCCGCCCCCAGCTCCCATTGGCCAGGAATTAGCCAATGGGAGTGTGGAGCCAGAGCTCGGGGTGGGGGGTAACGCACAGAGCCCCATAAGCCCCTCCTCCCCCCGCCTAGGAGCCAGACTTGCTGCTAGTCTCTTCCAGGATGCAGTGTGGTCCGTGGTGCCAGGACAGGCAGGAAACCTGCCTTAGCGCCTCCACTAGCCACTGGGGCCCCCTACAGCAAGGTGAGCCAGGGCCTGACATGGTGCAACCCAGGGCTGGGTCGTGCCCCCTAGTCTGAAGACCGCTGGTCTAGCTGAGGCCTCCCCAGCACCTTATCTAACAGCAATAAGGCTGTGTACCTTGTGTGAGCTCCATTCCACCACGCTGATCATCTCTTGCCTCCTTTCCTCACTGCTCTTGTTTCCTGCAATGGATTTTTTTCTCCAGCCTAACGCCGCTGGTTTGATGTTGACACGGCAGCAAACCAGCGCACGCGCAGGTGACCAGCTAACCTCGACCTACTCTGGTAAAATCCCTCTTCCGGGACCAGTCAGGAGCCGAGGCGGCTGGACCAGGGAGGTCCAACCTGTACCATCAAAAATCGCCATTAAGTGCTAACAACCTATTGCTCAGATCTTCTATACAGGCCTCTCCAGGCTGACAAAAGCGAACAGCGAGCAGCGATACGTATGGACACCTACCCGTTACCCTGAACCAGGCCAAGGCCTCAGCAGAAGAGAGTTAAGAGCTGAGGATTTTGCTTCCCATCTATGTTTGCTCCAAATGCACCCGGCCAACAGGAAGAGACAGGGGCTGAGCCCCTCTGGAAAAGCATAAGGACATAAGAACGGCCAGACTGGGTCAGACCAAAGGTCCATCCAGCCCAGCTGACAGTGGCCAATACCAGGTGCCCCAGAGGGAGTGAACAGAACAGGGAATCCTCACGTGATCCCTCCCTTGTCATCCATTTCCAGACAGAGGCCAGAGACACCATTCCTACCCATCCTGGCTAATAGCCATTGATGGACCTCACCTCCGTGAATCTATCTAGCTCTTTTTTGAACCCTGTTAAAGTCCCAGTCTTCACGACATCCCCTGGCAAGGAGTTCCACAGGTTGACTCTGCACTGTGTGAAGAAAAAGTCCTTTTGCTGCCTATTCATTTCATTTGGTGACCCCCAGTTCTTATATTATGGGAACAAGTAAATCACTTTGCCTTATTCACTTTTTCCGCATCCGGCATGATTTTATAGACCTCTAACCTATCCCCCCTTAGTCTCTTTTCTAAGCTGAAAAGTCCCAGCCTTTTTAATCTCTCTTCATATGGGACCCGTTCCAAACCCCTCATCATTTTTGTTGCCCTTTTCTGAACTTCCGCTATAGAACGAAATTGAGGTCCCCAAATACAGGCATCCCGGTTTGAAGACGCTGGTATCGAATCCTCTCCCAGCTGAGCAATCGCAGCTGCCCCGCAAAGTGACTCTCTCCTCCCAGCCAGTCCTGGCAGCGTGCTCGCGTCAAATGCCCAGCTGGACACTTAACTCGGATTGACTTGGCCACTCGTTCAGTTTTCATGAGGCCCCTGGATCCTTCCTTCAAAAAGATCTGGGGGCCGGGAGTGTATTACACTTAATTACACACTGTGCGCCGGCTTAAGTATCAGGCCAAGTGCTACCAGATGTGTGGGGGTCTCTCCAAGCGAGCTGTACGCCTGACGGCCTGCCTGGGTATTTCACAGGTCAGGATCTGGGGTGTTAGGGTCAGGCCTGGATTGCATAGGCAGACGGGACAAATCTTCTCTCCTCTTCCGATAGCCTTTTAATAACAGCATAAATCATCCGACACTTCTCAGGTGGCTGTGGAAACTGCTCGGTCGTGTATTTCAGCTGGCTGAATGGGGGGCCTCTTTCTACGGCGCTGTCGGGACGACAGACCTGCCTGCCGAGAACTCAGAGTGGAGGACTTTGCAAGCCCCGTACATCATATGAAAAAGCCCTCCGAGCGCCATGTGACACAAGTGGGAGACAGACCCGCTGTGGCAGGGCAGGAGAAACCCAAGTGACTGATACGGGGAGGTGAAAGAAGGCCGGAGCAGCCTATTTCTACGGGATCCTTGCTGCAGGCAGCATTTGGACTGCAACTGGGAATTTAACAGCATGCTCAAATAGCGGCAAAGCAACCAGTTCAAAGAGAACAAGTGACATCACGTGTCCGGCGTCCTGGCGCTGGCTCCAAGGCGGGTTCTGACGCCTGAAGAATTCCTGCATGTAACCAAGGATCTACAGGTTGAACCTCTGTAAACCAGGACTCGCTGATCCAGCAGCACCATGGATGTTCCAGGACCAGAGAGTCCCAGTAAAGGACCAGTGGCTAAGAGCCCAGGAGGTTGGCAGAGCAGCAAGCTGCCAGCAGCAAGGCCAGAAGCCCTCAGAGCTGGGCTGCCTGGCACGACCCAGCTGGGCTGCAGGAGCCCAGGACATCCTAGTGGAGCTGTCCAGCAGCGTAAGAGCCTGGCGCACTGGGTTGGAGCTGGGCTGTCTGGTGTGGCACGGAAGGTGGGGCAGGGACTGACCGGACAGCAGGGCTGGGAGCAGGAAGGGATCCAGCTGGCACTGGTCCAGGGCTGGGAGCAGGGGGCCCAGATATGATCTCTCCTGGTCCAGCAAAATTCCTCAACCAGCACCGGTCAGATCCCAAGGGTGTCAGACCAGGAAGGTCCAACCTGTACATGGCTGACAAGGACAGGACCAAGTCATCCCTGCCACAAGAAAAATCTGCATTTGGGATGGAAACCGCCCATCGGCCCATCCCCATTTCCCACCAGTCCAGCCCCCTAACCCAGCAGATTTCTATTCCGTTCACGTGCCACGAGGAGAAAAGTAGGCATCGGAGGAGGGGAGACGGTTAATGCTAAATGTGGTGTTGACGCACTGAAATACTTGATCACGTTAGATCTTCAGTAACTCACCCTCTGCAAACTATTTCTGAAAGCACAGGGCCCTGGTCCGCCTGCGATGAGTCCTTACTCTGTTATATCACATAATCAAAGGCTACAGAATCCCCCCCCTTAATCAGTTCCAGAGTTCCTCTTGGTTTGGTTTGGTTTGGTTTGGTTTGGTTCGGAGTGAAGTTTTTTAACACCTGGCTCTTGCACCTGCCTTAGAACCAGATCAGAATCAAGCCAAACATACCCCGAGATGAGGCGAGGGACACATTACAACGGACCACCAGCCTTCCCTTTCATTTGTATGTTGGGAAATTAACCAGAACACCAAACTCCAAGACTCTGTCCAGACCGATTGTGACAACCGTTGGGACTCTGTAGTTTGAAACAACTTCAGCAGCTGCTGCGTTGCTTTGCCAAATTCTGATGTTCTTTATTTGTTGTTTATTATTTTTTATTTATTAACTGTTAATTGTTCACAATTATTAACAACTTTGTACCATGGACTGATTCCAGTTGTTCCACTGTTAATCCAGAACAACCACCTGGAAATCAATGGTGTCACCCCAGATACACACTCCAGTGTAAATCAATGGTGTCACTCCAGATTCACACTCCAGTGTAAATCAATGGTGTCACTCCAGATTCACACTCCAGTGTAAATCAGAGCAGAATCAGCTCCCTTAAGGTCTGTCTACACAGCAGAGGGGAGGTGTAATTCCCAGCAGGGACAGACTTACACACTCGCTCTGCTCAAATGTGGCATCGGCAGCAAAGGAGGGGGCTTGGGTTTGCTGCCGGTACATACATGGGGTGGGGAGCATGTCAATCAGGACTCTACTTGGGCGGGCGGCATTAGCTGCTCCCTCGGCCACGTTGCTAATTTCAGGCACTAAATGAAGCAGAGCAAACGTGCGAATGCCTATCCAAGCTGGGAATTACACCTCCCAGCTGCCGTGCCTGGAAATCCAACGCACCTGATCTTCAACTGGTGTAAAACAGCAGCCGTACGGACCCCAGTGGAAAGACTGCCCGGTGCCAGCTGAGAACCAGACCCGGATTCTGCCACCACCAGTCATTGGAAAGACTCCGACTGGCTCTACTGGGCTTGGATTGGACCTTATAATCTGCGGTGAGCAATGTTGGCTTCTCAGTGAGAATTCAGCAACGTCCAGGGCTTAGGCACTAATAGGATGCCGTCAACATAGGGATGGTCTTGGAAGAGTTTGGACTCTGAAAGCAGGATGGAAGGAAGACACTGGACCTGGCCCAAACCAATCTCAACAGCCGTCTTCCGTTTTGAGGTTTGACGCTCTTTGGACAAACAAATCAAAGCACAATTGTTTGGTATTTTCAGGGGAGATCAGAAGCTGGAAACACCAGAAATCTCACCAGAAAACTCCGGGTTCCAGCAGGTCACATCCATTTTTTGTTGCTACTAGAACTGCCTAAAAAGCGCACACATTCTGCGGTCAAGTGGCCATGCTTATTCGTTTGCAGGTTGTTACCCACAATGCCTTGCAAACTCCCACTTAATCTCGGAGCGGGTGCTAGTGGTAGATCTCTGGTACATTTCACCCCCCTCCTCATTTTCTTAATTTCAATAAGCTCAATGCAAAGCATCTCAGGTCGCTGATTAATCTGAACTAGATAAATTCATGGAGGTTAGGGTCATCAAAGGCTATTAGCCAGGACAGATAGGAACGGTGTCCCTGGCCTCTGTTTGTCAGAGGATGGGAATGGATGACAGAGGAGGGATCACTTGATACTTTCCTGTTCTGCTCCCTCCTTCGGGGGCATCTGGTATTGGCCACTGTCAGCCGACAGGCTACTAGGCTAAAGGGACTTTTGGTCTGACCCAGTCTGGCTGTCCTTACGTTCTTCTCTCAGGAGATCACCTTTTTCGATGATCAGACCAGGAGGTAATCAGATGCAGTTACCTTACTAAGCATGTCTTAGTAGAGAGCAGCTTCTTTTTCGGAACAAAGAAAAGAGAAAAAATAGTAGCTAAATAAAGAAAATGAATTTTAAATACAGAAACTTAATGAATCCATGTCAGTGAATGTTGTTTCTTCTGTTTTGGTTGCCTATGCCCAAGATATTAGTTTATTTTTGGTGACAAAAGAAAGAAATCTGTTCTCTCTGTGTCAGTGGATTGTGATAGGAAAAAAAATCAGTGGCTACGTCTACACTACAGGCTTTTTGCGCAAGAACGGCCGTTCTTGTGCAAAAACTTGCAGCGCGTCTACACTACATGTGCGTTCTTGCACAAGTAAATTTTGGCTGATCGTCCAAACAGAAGTCTCTGTAGGTTCTCCCATAACTTGATTTAAAGAAGTCTGGGCAGGAGCTGAGATGGTTGAGACCAAATAGAGAACAGGGGCTGAAAGGAAATGGGCGTTTAAAAAAGACCTGCCAATTAATTAGAAAACAGGAAGTGCTGAGTCAGCCAACGACAACTTTTCACAGCGTGCAAGAGTCACTTTTAATTAATAACGCACAAGAAATAAAATCAGAGACCTGAGATGCTCTCCATTGAGCTGATTGAAATTAAGAAAATTCGGAGGGGGGGGGGGGTGAAATGTACTATACAAAGGATAGTAGAGATCTACCACAAGGCACCTGCTCCGAGATTAAGTGGGAGTTTGCAAGGCATTGTGGGTAGCAACATGCAAATGAATAAGCATGGCCACCTGACTTTAGACTGCGTGTGCCTTTCAAGCACTTCTGGTAGTAACACAAAACAGAGGTGACCTGGGTGGAACCTGAAATCGCAGCAAGGAGCTATGAGCAGCACAGAACCCTTAGCAAGTCGAATTGGATCAGGTGCTGGTATACGTTGGGAATAAACGACAGGTCGTGCCTACTTCTGGACCTGACTGGTCCCAGATCAGAGAATCTGCCAGACTAAGGCCGGCCTCTCTGCTCTGGGAGGGTTGGGGGGGAGCTGCTAAGCACAGGCCTGACTTTTCCCCGTGACTGCTACAGCCCGGGAGCACCCCAGGGATGCTGGACCACAGAGGTTGCTGGACTATGGAAATCCGGACTATGGAGGTCGCATCTGTATTTACCATCCAGGTAGAAAAATCTGATGAGCCCCTGTTTAAACTGCAGGATTGAGCTCCGTCCCTTCAAATGGGGCTTAATACAGCTGACAACGTCTACGCTGGCAGAACATTTCCTGGCCCCATTCGGCTGCGGGGTTGCAGGCAGCTTGGATCGCCATCTGCGTTCCCCACCGGTCTACTCGAGATGTGTGTGGATGGTGTAATGAAGGAAGAGCCGGGGAAAGGCGGCGAGCCATGCAATCAACTCAAATGACATCTCGCTCTGAAACAAAACCTGTCTGACAGCCAATAAAATCAACCCGCCTTCAGTCCAGGCCATCCTGCAGAAGGCTAAGGCAGATCAGAATGTGTAAAAACACGCAAGGCCACACTGGATAACAATCCTAGAATCCTAGGGCTGGAAGAGACCTCAGGAAGTCATCGAGTCCAGCCCCCTGCCCAAGGCAGGACCAACCCTAACAAGAGTCTTTCTGATCTCTGCAGAGCCCCGTGCGCATTAATGATGCTTGGTAAATATTAAATAAGTAATAACTTGAGACTAAAGTCCCAGGAGGTTCACAGTAAATCCTGACCAACAAGTCAGAACCTGTCAGTGACACGCCACTGTAAATAAATAGCACAACTTCCCGAGAGAACCGACATCCATGTAGCTAAAATCCAACTACGGTCCATTCTAGTCAACATCATACAGTGCTAGAGAGTTGAGTAGGATTCTCACCTGCAACTGTAGCCGTCACATACACTCGCCAGGCAGACATCCTCTTCTTTGTTACTTGTCTGCCTCAACCACGGGGCCCTAATCCCAGATTATGGTACAGCAGAACCTCCAAGTTATGAACCCCAGAGTAACAAACTGACCAATCCACCCAAAATCTCATTCGGAACCGGAAAGACGTAATCAGGAGGCAGCAAAAAAAAAAAAAAACCAAAAAACCCAAAAACAAAAACACACAAATACAGTACTGTGTTCAACGTAAACTCCTAAAAAAGGGGGGGGACAGCATTTTTCATCTGCATAGTAAAATTTCAAAGCTGTCTCAAGCTGCTTTGTTCCGCTTTAAACTTTTAAAACTTTTTGTTCAGAGTTACGAACATTTCAGAGTTGCGAACAACCTCCATTCCTGACGTGTTGGTAACTCTGAGGTTCCACTTTACCAAGATACGTCCATAACGGAAATGAATAACATTTTCTGCAACACGCGTGCATTCTGATCTGGTAACATTTTACACCCTGTTGCCCAGAAGCAAGTGACAGAATCGGGTGCATGTCAGGGGAGAACCAGGCCTCCTGTGACCAACTTTCATTTCCTGCTTAGTAACTCAGAACCGGTCTGCAAGCTGCTTGCTCGCTTTCTGCACTTCATTCACCTTCGACTCAAAGTAAAATCAATTGGCTTCACTTTGCCTGGATAGTCAATTTCACTTCCAAATATCAGCCCGAGCGGATGCAAGCTGTTTTCATGTTAAGGTTCCCAACACGGCAGGGGAATGTTTAAATCTCCTCCCTCCCCAAAAAAGGGTTTTCATTGAAACGAACGTTTCTTTCCTTCCACCAAGCCTACGAGACTTGGCAGTGGCCCTCGAATGCTTCCCCGCCGTTTGTGCGGCTTTGGAACAGGACTTGCTGAAACAGAAAAGCAGCCAGAGAAACCAGCGTCGGTTCTCACCGGGGAAAACAATCTGCTCCAACACAGTCCCCGCACGCCCCCCGCTGAGGTGTCACGCCGGGGAAGGGAATTGGCAGGCGAACGCGAGCAAGGTCAGGACAGTCCATGGAAAGGGCGGCGTGGCCATCAATAACCCAGGAGACCCTCGCCTGCCACTTTCGGTGAGCAGGCGGCGCAAATGGACAGCGGTTTATTGGCCAGGGACCGAATCGGCTGCCAACGGCTCCCTCCCAAACCCCGAGCATCAATCGACAAGTGTAAGTCATGAGGGGCCGGGCGCTGACGTGCTGGAGAGCTCAGAGTCCAGCGCCTGATCAATTACACGTATTAAGCTTTCTTCCGACGGCTTTTGCAGCGCCCGGTGACGGGAGGGCTGGCTCCCAGGCCCATCAATACTGACAAGTCCTCCATGGGGCGCTGACACCGATAACTCATCACTGGGAATTACAGGGCGTCTGGAAGGCCCCGGGGGGAGATTAGAAACAACAACGCTGCATCGGCGTGCCATCGGGCATTTGAAACACGCACATTTCTACAACCGGACCGACGGGCAACGGGCCGAGGACGGCACCCCGGCACCCTCCCCAGCGGATGCACTTAGAGAGAGACGCACGATGCCCGTTGGACAAGGCAGCATGTTGCTAAGAGCCAGAAGGAAACAAAACGCGTCTCTCCGTCGTCGTGCCGCGAGGACGTTAAATATTGCCCACCACGGGACGCAGGCCCAGCTCAGAGTCGGTTTAGTTCCAGGTAACCCCGCCAGCCGGGGTGAGGGCAGAGGCAAGGCAAGAAAGGATCATCGCAAATCCAAAGCTGTAAACCGGGGCGGGGAATCTCCGGCCGAGGGGGGCCGGATGTGGCCCCTGGCTTGCCTGGATCCGGCCCCCCAGGCTCAAAGCCCCCCCAGCATGGGGAAGCCCATGCTGGCGCTCCAGCCCCCCACACCAAATGCAGTATGCTGGGCCCCCTTCTCCCAGGTTCAGGGCCGGCCCACAACATTTGGGCACCTGAGGCGGGGAGCTCAAATGATGCCCCCCTGCCCCCTCGCTTGGGCCAAAACTTTCTACACTCTGGGTCCTAATGGCGCCCCTCCACAGTCGGGCACCTGAGGTGGCCGCCTCAGTACACCTCATGGTAAGGCCTCCCTGCCCAGGCGCCAGTCTTTCTCCTCCTCAGTCGGGAGCCGCGTCAATGACTTTTTTTGCGCTGATTTTTCTGTGGGTCGAGGCCCCTGACTCAAAAAAGGTTCCCCACCCCTGTAAACCCACTATTGGGGCAGCATTGCCTAGTGGCTCAACTCGAGCTTGGCAAACAAGAATCCTTGGCTGGCAAGTCCCAGATCTGTCTCAGGCCTTGCAAGGGATCTTGGGCAAGTGACATTCGCGCCTCGATGTGTTGGTCTGTGAAAGGGGAGACTAGTCACCGGCCTCCCAGGGAGACAGTGTGGGAGGGGGAGGGGGAATGTTCGGTGGTGAGTGCTGAGGCGAGGCCCACTTTGGGCGAAAGGGGCCAGAGAAGGCTCAAGGAGAAAGTCACACCAGGGTCAATTCTGCCCCGAGCCCAAGGGAACAGGTTGCACAATGGTGAGAGCCACCAAGCTCCGGCGGAAATCGGGGTGTAGAATGGACCACTGTCCCAGCCTCCGTGATTCCCCCCATCCTCAGCAATCCTGGGGTTCAGAGAACTCTCACAGCTCAGCCGCACGGGCAGAGGACGGACACACCAGACAGGCTCCCAAAATGCTGCCTCCCCTCCCCCCCATGCACCATCAGCCTGCCGCAGCCAGGTCCCTACACCGCCCCCAAGACACGGAGACGAGAAGGAAACATGATTTGCCCTACGGGGACCGTATCTGTCAGATTTCTTCTGCCTTCCCATCACTCACCCGCGCCTCCTTTCTGCGCAATATGGTGCACGTCCAAGCCACCTGCTCCCTCCCCCAGCTGAGCGACCGACGCGAGTACAAACGGTGACAGGTTAAGAGATTGCTAATTCTTCATTAGAGCGGCAAATACACCTGCTGCATATGCATGTCAGGACACGAACACACCACGCGGCGTATGGTCGGCTCTGCGGAGTAAATCAATCCCAGAATGGTCGGTCCTTCCAACAGGCAGGCTGCTTAGCAAGGTCACACACTTATTCTCGCCCGGCTAATGAGTGACGATTACTAATAAGACCCCAGTGACAAGTGACTACATTAATGTAATTCTCTCCTGCTTGTAATCAATTCTCCGTGTTAAAATTCACAGCTCTTTTTGACGGAGGAATAAAGCTCCTCTCCCCCTCCCATCCTGCTCTGTGTTGCAAATAAAAATTTTACACTCATGACGGTGCTGGGATTTCTGCGCTTTGGAACCGCGTCCGTCCCACTGCTTGGCAAAGAGAGGCAAATATTTTCCCTGAATATTTCATCCAATTTGACAGCGTGTTGCGATGACAAGACATCTGCGTCCCCTTTCGCCTTTGCTTTCCAGGAACATTTGCGCATGGCAGCTTTCCTGGGCCAGTGACTCCCAAACAACAAATGTTCAAGGAAAATATTTGCAGGAACCAAGTTTTGTGTATTTGACCAGACTAGGGTTGCCAGATGGTTTAACCAAAAATACCGAACACCGCCCTCCCCCCCCCAAAAAAAAACCCACCATCTTGTCTTCCTGCTCCGGGCCAGACAGCTCCCCTGCGGAACCAGATAAGCACCCAGGATTTTCGCCTCCTGGCCGGGAAAAAGAAATCAGAAAATACCAGACATTTTAGGTGTCCAGTATTTTGCATTTTTTTACTGGACAGGAGGCAAAAATACTGGACTGTCCGGGTCAGTACCAGACATCTGGTAACTCTAGACCAGACTATTCTAAATCAGAGACAGGGAACATAAGGCCCGGGGGCCGGATGCAGTCCCTGGCTTGCCTAGATCCAGTGCCCAAGGCTCAGAGCTCTCAGCATTGGGGATCCGGTGCTGGCACTCTGCCTCCCCCTCCCATTTTGTGGAAGAGGTTTTGCCGATAAAAAGCCCCGTGTACACGGGGCCATTTGTCGGGGAAAAATCCCTTTTTCACAAGATCCTGTAAACCTCATTTTTTGAGGAATAAGGGATCTTGCGAAAAAGGGAGGTTTCCGACAAGTGGCCCCGTCTACACGGGGCTTTTTATCAGCAAAACCTCTTCTACAAGAAGTATCAGCAGAAGATATGCAAATGGGAGTGTGATTTGCATATCTTCTGCCGGAAAAAAAGGGCAGTGTAGACATAACCCAAGAGATCTTCCTGTTGGATGAACACATCACTCCATTTCAAAACAGCAGCCAGGAACAAAGTTACAAAAGCTGGGGAGGGAACTGCAGAAAGGAAAGTGAACGAACCAAAGAAACTTTGGATCCTTATACAAGTTGAGTTGGTTTGTTTTTAAAAAATTCCTTCCCTTGTGTAACCTTTTTTTGTTTTTTGGTGTGGGGTTTTTTTTGGGGGGGGGTTGGTGTTTTGTTTTGTTTCATTTTAGGCCATGGGGAATGAACATAAGAATAGCCATACTGAGTCAGATCAAAGGTCCATCTAGCCCAGTATCCTGTCTGCCGACAGTGGCCAGCACCAGGTGCCCCAGACAGGGTGGACCAAAAACCATGATCAAGCGATTTGTCTCCTGCCATCCGTCTCCAGCCTTTGACAAACAGAGGCCAAGGACACCATTTCTATCCCCTGGCTAATAGCCTTTTATAGACCTAACCTCCATGAATTTATCTAGCTCTTTTTTAAACTCTGTTATAGTCCTAGCCTTCACAGCCTCCTCTGGCAAGGAGTTCCACAGGTTGACTGTGCACTGTGTGAAGAAGAACTTTCTTTTATTCGTTTTAAACCTGCTACCCATTAATTTCATTTGGTGTCCTCTAGTTCTTATATTATGGGAACAAGTAAATAACTTTTCTTTATTCACCCTCTCCACCCCACTCATGATTTTATAGACCTCTATCCTATCCCCCCTCAGTCTCCTCTTTTCTAAACTGGAAAGTCCCAGTCTCTGTAGCTGGGATTCAGTCTGTTGCTGATGAGCTTTGTAAGCAGACGGATTTTGAAAGCTCTTTGAAAAGCCATTTAGTGCTAAATCCTGGTATTAAACCAGGCCTTTCATTAGCCAAGTTTTCAATCCCCACCCAAGCTTAGTACAGGGAAGAGTTTCTGAAAGGGTCAGAAATAAGCTTTTAAGCGTGTTCTCCAATTAACTTTTGTGCTTTTCCTCCCCAACTTCCTCTGTGCAGCCCACTTCCTTCTCCGAGTGCCTATAATTACAATTTCAAAACTCTTTTGAACGGTCTTAAGTAACAGATTCCATTTGCATTTAGGCTTCATCTAAATCCATTAGCCTTTTCCACTTTCCTGTCATTATTTACTTGTAAAAGCTGTCTAGAGAAACCCCCCCCACACACACACACACACACACAGTATTTTCCAAGAATAAATTGTGTTGCTGCTAATAAAGGCATTATTGTCTTTAAGGATCATTATAACTACTTCAGGTTATCAGATACAATGGGTGGGAACGTATGCTTGGATATATCAACGCAAAGTCATCACGACAAAAAGAATAGTTTGCAATATTATCTCTCTGTTTAAAACAGTAATGTTGTATTGCATCTATCCATGGTACAATTAAGAAACTGGATTTCTGGAACAGTTGAGTTCCCGAAACTCATACACATGTTAAACGGGAACGACAAATATTCGGAACTTCATACAATCAGTTCCAACTTTTCTTTCAATACTGCTTTTTCAATTGTCCTTTTCGTACAGGGACACAGGACAAATGTGATCCAGAATTAATATTTTGTAGAAGAAAAACTTTCAGAACGTTTAAGACCAATATTTCTGGGATGGTCTTGAGGTAGAAAAGGGCAGTTGATAAAGTCAGTGTTTGCAATTCAGAGAGGAAGCGCTGGACTAAAGCATGAACATTTGGAAAAGCAAGTGACTAGAAACCAAAGTGACACTGGCTAGTACATATTTGTTTTCCCAACAGAGAAATGCAGAACATCAGCAACAGCATAAAGTGCAAAGAGTCAATGAGAATTGTTTTAATTCTTTCGGTTTTAATAATCTAGGAACTTATCTGTAACATCTTGCTATATATTTTAGAAACGTGCCCAGAGCTGGCCTTACCATGAGGCGAACTGAGGCGGCCGTCTCAGGTGCCAGACTGTGGCGGGGGTGCCACTAGGACCCAGAGAATTAAAGACCTTTCAGAGTTTTGGCCCAAGCGAGGGGGCATGGCAGCGTCATTTGAGCTTCCTGCCTCAAGTGCCAAAATATTGTGGGCCGGCCCTGACCATGCCTCTTGTCTGTCCGCCCATGTCTCTGTGCAACCATGGGCTCAAGAATTCTTCCTTAACAGTAAGCGCCGGGATCACCAGATGCGGTAGGCCGCTTCCTCATATCACAACTTAAAGCCAGGTCAGGGTGTGGTTGTGCCAGAACAATGGGATGTGCCTGGAATGGGATTGTTTCCTCGTAACATGGAAAGGCAGGGGTCTTGTAGGAGGGATACTTACAGTGGAAAATGACCACAGGAGGGCAGCAAGGAGCCAGAGATGAGGACGAGAACAGCTATACCCCCATTGGGCCAGCAGGGGGCAGAGGTGGAGAAAGGGCCAGCTCTCTACTATAGATTTCAGAGAGTGTATCTGTGTGTCTGTCCCTCAGCCAGGGTGCTTCTTACCTGGCCTGAAGCTGCTGCGATGAGAGAGGGTTGGGGTTGTCCTCTCTCCCCGGACCAGACTGCATACTGAACTGCCCCTCCCCCATCTCCCACCCCACCCCACCCCACCCCAGAACAATGAAGAAAAACAAAACTCATGAGTTGAGGATGAATCTCTGAGTAGGTAATATTTTAAATAACTTCTAGGAGGTTGCACCCTCTGCTCGCTACACTCGCCAAACCCCTCTCTCTGGGGGCAGGTGTCTGGCTAGGGGGAAGGGGGCAGGAGCGGGTTGGGGATAGGCGTCTATCTGGGGGTACAGGGTCTCAGCGGAAGGGGTGAGGAGGCTGGGTGGTGCTCAGATGGCGGAGGGGGTATGGAGGAGAACCCGAGGTGGGGAGCTCGGATGGCAGAGGGGACCTGGCACAGCTCAGGCATGAAGGGGACCCGGCACAGCCTGGGGGGAGGGGGGATCAGCTGGCAGGGGGATCCGGGGCAGCCTGGGGCGTCAGGCTTGGATGGCAGAGGGGACCCAGCTAGGGTTGTTACATTTCAATCAATTAGCTAATCGATTAGTCGATGGAATTTCCAGCGAATTCTCGATTCGTCCATAAGAGGGAGGTGGGGCGCTCGCTATCCCGGCTGTGCCTCTGCCTTTTAAACGTAGTAAAAGCTGCCCGCGGCTCTCACTGTATTTAAAAGGCAGAAGAGCAGTCCCCACGCGTGCCGTTTCCCCACGGCAGTTCTGCCTCCCCTGCCTCCCTGTGGGGACAGTGCTGGGGGGAACCAGCTTTTAAGCCAGCTCCCCCCAGCACCGGCTCCTGCTTCCCCCCCTCTTCCCCCATCGTCTCTCTCTGATAAAGGCAGCAAGGCGGGGGATGGGTAGGGAGTGGCTAGTCGCTTACACCCCTAGACCCAGACCCAACAGTTCCTCCCCAGCGGCGCAAGCCCCCAGGTGTGAGGCGGGAGTTGGGGCACCCCATGCCCAGAAGGGATGGCGCCAAAGTTGACCTCAGCAGCGGCATGAGGACGCAGATGACGGGATGACATTACTCTGTCGTCCCGCAGAAAATTTGAGAGAAAGAGAGAGATTAACTAACACTGCTTTCATTGTCAGAGCAGAAAAATCATGACGCAACTCGTGACACCCCACAAAATTCACACAAATGCATGGAAAACACAAACAAGTGTCGCAGTTGCGCACTAGCTGGCGTTGACTCTCACTTTAGTGTGCAGCAGAAATTATTTAAACCCGCCCGATAAGGATTCAGCGAACAGCAGCGCTGCAGTGTTTGCTACTTTTTTAAACTAGAGTTTCAGAGTTTTCTTAAAACTCCAGCCCCTGGAGTCAGGTGACGACACAAGACGTTGAGCTTTCGTAGTCAAAAAAAAGATTACGTTTTACATCCTCGTGGTGGCTGAGAGACACTCAACCCCCTGCATTTCAAAGGGCCAACAGCCAGAAAGCAAACATAAAAAATGTTGTGTGTTAAATCTCATGATTTTGAAAGACAATCACATGATTACATGGGGTCTGTCTCGTGACTTGCAAACACCGAGGGTTGACAGTGCTGTTTTAAACGATTTAAAACCCCCAGTCACTCCCACAAAGCGTCGCTACATTGCAAAGTTTTTTAAAAATAAAGCAAAACAGTTGCACGACTGATTACAAAGAACGTCATTTGTTACCCCCTAGGAGTAAGAGCTTTTATCAGGATGATTACAACTAACTGCCAACACCCGGCCTTAATCAATTTCAACCTCATGGTGTCCATTTAACAACACAGAGAATAAATGGGCCCAAGTCCTTTGCCGTTACACTAAAGGGTTTGATCTAAAGTCTGTTAAAATGAGTGAAGAGAATTTCATTGACTTCTACGGGGTTTGGATTAGGGCCAAAACCAGAACCCACCCCATTAAAGTCAACAGCGTCACACCCGGGTGAAATTGATGTACTTAAGTTAGAATCAAGCCCTTTGCCAACTGGGCTGAGTCTGTTTTCGTTTCAAAGAGTTTTCTAGACAGCAACAGAAGAACCGGTCTCGGGCATGGGGAGTAATGCCTGCCTGTGATCATCTTAAACATTTTCAAATGTTTCTTCCCCAGCAATAAAACGTTTTTTGTTAATCCCACGTGAAAGCAGTTGGGGAAAAAAATACCAACATTTGCATGTGCTGCATCCCGACGGATTGCTTCATCTAGACCCTTAAGCGGCAAAACATGGGCAAGACAAGTAGGCTGAAACCTGCAGACCCTTATGTATGGAAGGGTCATTTGAGGGCAGAATGTTACGTAACCAGCAGCATGCTAAGAACACAAACGGGTCTATTCAAGTGAGCTGGATTCTACTGTTTCAGCTAGGATTGCCAGGTGTCCCGTATTGACCCGGACAGTCCGGAATTTTTGCCTCCTGTCCGGTAAAAAAATTCAGAAAAAATGTCCGGTATTTTCTGATTGTTCCCGGCCAGGAGGCGAAAATTCCAGGTGCTTCCCGGGTTCCGCAGGGGAGCTCTCCAGCCCGGCACAGGGAAGCAAGATGGCGGGCGGCTGCCAGCAGCCCGTTAGAGCCAAAAAGCCTCAAAAGTGTTTCTTAAAGGGGCCATGCTGTTAGTTTGGGGGGGCGGTTTGGAGAGGTTTTGTTGAGTTTTTTTGCTTAACTCTCGGGGTCCTTTTTTTTTTCCTCAACAACTTTGGTCTCCCCCTTTTTTTTCTCCTCAACAGAATTTTCTCCCCAGTTGTTTTTTTGTTTTTTGGGGTGGAGCGTGTTTGGTATTTTTGGTTAAACCATCTGGCAGCCCTAATTTCAGCTGAAAGTTAAATCCTTGTTCTACAGACCCGGATAATCCAAGGTGCAAATTTCTTAAGAAGTGGCTCGTCTGACCTGTTTTTCTGTCTCTTCTGTTTGGATTTTATATTTTGTTTTAGTGCGGTGACCTGATGGCAGGGATCTGGAGGGGGTGATGACAGTCGCTACTTCTGCAATGTTAAAAAAAAAAAAGAGAGAGAGAGAGAGAGAGAGATTATAAAATGGTAAGTGAGAAGTGTGCTCCAGAACTCAATCTGTAGGGAGATGCAGCAAGAGGCAAGCTGCTCTCAAACTTTGAAGATCTGGAAGTTAAGTTCATTAGGAAAGCTGAGTAACCCTCATCAACGAATAAAGATAATGCCTTAGACGCAAGCTCCTTCCATGTTTTGTTTTCGGATTCCTTGTTTATTTTGCAAGATTCCTTTGTCTCGCCCTACGTATGTCCTCCTTAAACGTTTCTACGAAATGCTTTCCTCGAGCGAGGACGTGAATTTCGTGCCAAAAATGCATCCTGGCGCTCACGCGGAAGCTATAATGTCCGTTTATTGAGCGGCTCATGCTATAGGAAATCTTGATCTGTCTGGGCAATCACAACACGCACACAGAAAAACCCTGGAGCCAGCCACTTAACTCTGCCTTTTAACTGCCAATAACATTCTTTAACTCAAGTCAAAAGAGCAAGGCGGGAATGGCGGTGTCTTTTTGGTGCCTCTTCTCTGCGCCGCGCCAGGACTTAAGGACAACAAGGCTTACCGATGAGGAAGTCAGCCCCGAGAAATCCTCTCCCAGCTCCCTTGTAAGATCACCGCTTGCCTCCAACAACGAGAAAGACGTGCCGGCAGAGGACACGTTTTCTCTCTTTCTATAGGACCATGCAACATAACCAGGTGTGTGCCCAAATATGAATAATGGGTTCACGCAGGCCGAAAGGAGGAACTATTCTCGCACAAAGGAAAATTGGGAAAGAAACAGGTTGTGGGGGGAGGGACGAGAGGCTCAAAGAAATTCAGCAGGTTGAAATTGTTTTCTTAAATTGATGGAGGCCTAAGGGTGCCGCTACGATGCATAACTTATCCGGGCTCTAGCACGGTCCACAGCTCAAGCATTGATATTCAGACACAAGGGCCTGCCAGCTGTTACCATTGCATGCATGAAGCCGTCAGTGTGTAGCTTTGTGATTCATGCAAAAAACAAAAACAAAACAAAACAAAAAGGAAGTATGTTTTTTTTTTTTTAATTCCTAGAAAAATCCAAGATGGGCCAATAGCCACCGTGTGAAATTTTGTGGTAACACAAGTGAACCTTTCAGCAGCTGCCCTTTTAGTGCTGTCTGGGGCCACAAAGATGTGATCAGCTATTTGGTGCTTCGGGAACAGCATCACACTTATCTTGCCCCTCTAAAACTGTGTTGCTTGAGGTGTCACACTACAGGCTGCAGGACGAAGATCATAAATAACACGAGGCATGAGAAACTGAACTCTGGCTTGACTGCCTTGTGGCATCCTCTGGGGGTCTGTGCAGGGCACCAGTTTTTCTGCATCAGCTGATTTTAAAACCCTTAACTTTCCCAGAACTCCCAGGCAGCGAACGCACGGTGCCTAATGAGCTAGCCATGCCACTAAAAGCTCCCTCCATGATCCCAAACCCCCACCATCCAAACTTTTCCAATGTTGAAAATCACCGTTGAAAACCTAGAATCACTGAGATCGGGCTGGGTTGCAAAGCAAGGAACTGGGAGGTTTTAGAGACTCCGTTTCAATTATAGCTGCAAGGAGGGCAAAGTAAGATCTAACCATCCAAAAGAAAAATCCCAGCACCAGTAACCAAAAAAAAAAAAAAAAAAAAAAAAGCAGCAACATTTGAAACAGATTCCCCTCCCATTATACAATCAAAGATGAGCACATTTCTGCTGCATGTCAAATCAGCCATCGCCTTCTAAAACTAGAAACTCTTCCCATGAAAGTTTGAGTAAACCAGTTATTTCTGGAGCTGAAATATTCTGCAGTTATTTCTGTCCGGCCCTTTTCAATAAAGGTTGTGGTCCTGATTTTAAGCTGGTGGGCCAGAGATTCTGCTGGTGTAAATCAGAACAACTCCAGCAAAAGGCAGGAGTTATGTCGGTTTGTTACAGTAGTACAGAATCTGGCCCTTTATTTCAGTACTTTGTGGATGTATTCACCAATCCAACTGAGGGCAGAACTGCCCCCACTCCTTCCTGGTAAGTTAGCATCCCTAAAAATATTCCTGCTAGAATTCTAAACATCACTTGTCAACTTACATCTGTGATTTATACTTCCCCTTTTCTTTATTTCCAGAAAGCAGAGAAATAACTACACAGAGATAACAAAGTACTAAGCTTTTTAAAATCATAGAAAACTAGAACTGGAAAGGATCTTGAGAGGTCATCGGGTCCAGTCCTCTTCCCTCATGGCAGGACCAAGCACCGTCTAGACCAGTGGTTCCCAAACTTTTTGGCATCACGCCCCCTTTTTGATTTTTGAAAAACCCTCACACACACACTCCAAATAGCAGCAAAACTTGTTGAGCAAAAAAAAAAAAAAAAAAAAAAAGGAAAAAAGGAACTGAACACCCCCCCCTAGGATTTCTTCACACCCCGTAGTTTGGGAACCAATGGTCTAGACTATCCCCTCTAAAAGAACCCCTTTACTTTAGTGCATTGTTAGCCCTGTAGCAAACTCACTACAAACATCAGTTTAATTTGCACACTGTTAAGTGCAAAAAAAAAAAAAGTGGTTTTGCTTTAGGATAAAAATTCTCTTCATGCTTGGATTGTCCATTAGGTTATTTATGTTATAATCCAAAAAGGAAAGCTGTTTATCCTCACATTATGAGTTAAACCTATAGTAACCAGAAAAATGTCACATTAGGTATTTGGTCGGTGTATGCTGAAGGCTTTTGAGTCACTAAGAAACACCCCTCACCCCACCCTACCCTTTTCAAAAAGGCAGAGCATAGATACTGAAGTTAAACACACAGTGAAAGACTAATCTAAGATGAATGTTTGTAATCAGTTAACGAAGCAATGCTTTAAGTGGGTAATATAATATCAACTACTCCACAAATAAACACTCCTCATTTCAGTACAGCAATTGTTCCAAGCCCACAAGACTGAACGAGGATTATAAAGAAAGGGGAATTTGAGGTTGTACTTATTCTAGAGGATTTTTTTTTTTCGTTTTAGTTTCCTTAAGACAAACAACAACTATACAGATGCCCCGGGACTCAACATTTTGTCATTAAAAGTTTTGAGATATTTTTAGTTTTTTAAATATTTGAATGATCCAAGAAATGTTTACCCCACTTTGAGATAGTCCTAGGAAAAACTGACACTTGTATCCACCTTTTCTTACCACACAAGTACACCTTGACTGACAGCTCAGTCTGACTTTAAAAGAGGTACTAACAAGGGAAATACAGGATTTATTCTGTTTCAGCAAAAATAAGTTGTCTAGTGGCACTGTTAAGACTAACACAGTTATTAGAGTATCCGGGCATAAACTTCGTGAGAGGGAAACACATTTTCATAAGAAAATAAAACTGAAAGAGCAAAGTGTAATAGAAGAAATCTTCTTACTGTAGCCATGCAGTTTTTAAGAATTCTTCCTCAGCAGAGAGAAAAGGGTCACATCTCATAGAATGCTGCACTCATTTCTATTACTCAGTTAATGATATTAAACTGGTCACCATTCCATAATGCTCAGAATCATTTTAAAATATTTCGCTGGCGTCACCAAAACTCCTTGCAAACAACTACATCCCTCAACATTCACAACTAATGCAGCACTATGTATTCATATTATTCCCATTTATTGATATACACTGCAATTGTCTCCACTACTAGTAATATCAGAGTATTCTAAGTTCTGAACTGGGTTTAATAATGTGTATAAATGCCATTAACATGTTCTTCTGGCTAGTTAGGTCCAATCATACATTTTCAGCCAAAAAAAGAGACTTACTATTGTCAACACCATAGGAAAAGATGGAACTTAGAAACAAACTCATAAATCATCGTAGCATTAATACAATCACAGAAATAATGGGGCTGCTCATTGTACTTGAAGGTCAACAACTTTACCGGCCAGATGTGAAATTTCAGAGCTGCAACTGTGAGGCTACGGTTACCTCGCTCTGCGTTGAAAGCTCTGGTTTTCCAGGGATGGTGTTTCAGTGAGAATTATGATACTAAACCTTCCCCGCGACGGAAAGCAACGGGAAGACAGATGAAGTAATTAAAAAGGAAAAAAAAAATCTCTCGTTTTGGTTTAAAACGGAACACAATAGCAGGCCAGACAGACTGACAGAAAGACAGACGGGCTCCCCGTGTTATTACTTTCAGATGTTTGACTAACACAGAGTGACGTTTTCTCAATCTGCGTATGTTGGCTGGCTTCAAACTCACAGGCTCGATTCATTCACTGACTTCAGGGGACTTGCGCCAGGGGTGAGCTGGGCCCGGCCGCTTGCAATTGGCCCAGATAGGGACGTTTTAATAGACAACACATGCACAGTAGCTGCTCTTCCAAATGTTTCCTCGCGCAGAGAGTTCAACTCCATTGAAACCCTTGAAACTAAACAACTCCCTTGAATCAATACGGTTCTGCCCTTTGACACGGCGGGCCGACCGTAACGTATCAAGGAATTCAGACAATAGGGGGGCTTTTTCCCTCCCGCTCGTCTCTGTGACAGTATTTTCCACCCACTGAAAATAAGCGATTCCTTTGGTAGAATCAAGCATGGCATGCAATGCTAATGTTCTTTTTTCAACTCCCTACGGGAAACACAGTAAAAGGAAATGGGGGTGGGGGGGGATTGCAAGTGTATCAAGGAATAATATTAAGGGTTAAAACCAGAAATTTGAGGTCATTCAGAAACCAACTCTTTGACTTCATCCTAGATTCATCCGTCTTTCCTTAAACAACGTCACGCGTCCAACTAAGCCTGATGCGTACAAGTGCCGTAGAGTGCATCAAGAATAGTAGAATCCTAGAACAGTAGAACTGGACGGGACCTCGAGAGGTCATCAAGGCCAGCCCCCCGCCTTCACGGCAGGACCCAGCGCCGTCTAGATCATCCCTGATTGATTCTGTCCAACCTGCTCTTCCATATCTCCAGTGTGGGAGATTCCACAACCTCCCTGGGCAATTTATTCCAGAGTTTCACCACCCTGACAGGCAGGAAGTTTTTCCTCATGTCCAACCTCAACCTCCCTTGCTGCAATTTAAGAGCAGAAGGCCTAATTTTCCCAATTAGCGGAGCGTTCACAACTCCAGCAGAACTCACTGAGAACAGCCGGCGATCGGCTCCTGTGAAACACAAACCCACGGCTTCCTACCCTGCCCGACTCAGTGCTGCCAGGGACCCACAAAGGTGTGAGGCAGCTCTGTTCCCATCAAGGCCTGCCACTTCACCTGGGCAGTCGATAAAAACCCGGAGGTGCGGCTGGCTGACCTTCGAATCCCTGAAATACCCCACAGTCTGGAGACATAAGAAGGCATCAGACTGGCAACATAGACAGGTTTCGTTTGGATCAAGGTTTTGCCGAGAAAGCCAGCAGGCCTGCAAGGTCGTGATAAATATTCAGTCCTGGAACTTCTGGCAGCCTCCCTTTTAAAAAGAAAAGTTGCTTTTAAGTGTTACGAAGAAGCACAATAGACTGATTAATAGTCAGTGCTTACACAGAGAGCTCCCAGCACCTGCTAAGAACTTCCCAAGCACACGGGCCCACACAGGACTGTTGTTACACCCTGTAACGCAGCTGCGGAGAGCAGACCCCGCACCACTGAGCTGACACACGCTGGCTACTTTAAACCGTACGATGCCACAGATAAGTGGCTCACGATTGATTATGCACATGGGGCGTTCGGTCCTGCCGGGCTCTGAAAAGCAGCATCCGCAGACACCCAGAGAGGTGACAGATTTCCAAAGGATGGAGCGATTGGGAGCGGCGGAACACACTTCTCTAAAGGCCGGGCTCTGTCAGTCCCCACCCCACCGGTAGATTGATCCATGGCTTTTTAGGTCCTACTGCTAATTAGGCAAAGGGTTCCCACAGACACATTGTTTTAAACAAACATCCTATTTATTCCTTGAAAGTTTTTTATCCCCTTTTTCTAACGGGGGGGGGGGGGTGGAAGGGAAAAAAACGTGCAACCCCGGTCACCTTCTTTACAGCGTAAACCCATCAAAAAGTGTGGGTAGAAATGTTTTTTAAAAGACAGTAGCTTGTTTTAGAGGGGCAACCTACGCCGAGCTGAATGGGAGAAGAGGATTAGGAAGTGCAGGGGCTGACCTGGATTATATGAAAGAGGAGGAACCTGGATTGAGTGGAGAGAGCAGAAGCAAACCCAGATTATGTTAGAGTAATGCAGACGTGAACACAGATTATACTGGAGTACCTGGACTGAAACCAGGAGTGAACCAGATTACATTCAAAAGAGTAAACTGCACTGCGTGTCTGGTCCAGGGGCTAATCCAGATTAGGACAGAGTCACCTGGATTGAGAGAAGTGGGAGCAGGAGTGAACACAGATTACAGAGACCTGGATCCAGTACATGGAAAGGGGGCTAATCTGGTGTATATTACAGCAGAGTCACTTGGACACAGCAGGGAGGGATCAGAGAGAGCAGGAGCGAATCCGGATTACACTGTCCAGGTCTGAGTGCACGGAAAGGGGCTCTCCCCGATTACATCCCAGAGAAATCGCCTTGCTGAAGTGGGCGAGGAGCGGCGCAAACCCAGATTACCCTGCAGAGCCCGGGTTGAGTGGGGGGAGCAAAAGTGAATCCGAATGACACTAGAGTGACCTGGGTTGAGTGGGGCAGCAGGAACCAACCCAGATGAGCCCGGAGAGCGGGGGACTCAACCGGATTATAGCCCAGACAGAGAGCCACCGGGCCGGTGTGAATGGGGTGGGGCCATGGGAGTGGTGCGAATCCGGATTACCGAGCAGGAGCAGGGTGCCCCGGGATCCCCCTCCCCACCGCTCGCTCACCTGTACCAGCGCAGCCCCTTCTCGTAGCCGCGGTCGAAGAAGTGGGGCTCGGCGCCCAGGGCGCGCACGGCGGGGTGCGCCCGCAGGAACTCCAACAGCGCCCGGGTGCCGCCCTTCTTCACCCCCACGATGATGGCCTGCGGGAAGCGCCGGCTGCCCGCCCGGCCCCCGGCCTCCGCCGCCTCCTCCGAGGGCCCCGGGCCGGCGGGCGGCGGGCGCAGCGGCTCGCAGGAGCCCGTCAGGCAGTAGAAGAAGTAGGTGCAGAGCAGCAGCATGGAGAGGCCGAGCGAGGCGCGGGGCTGCGCCCGCACCAGCCCGCCCAGCTGCCCCGCCAGCCCGCCGCGGCTACATCCCATGGGGCGCCGCTGCCGGGCGGAGCGGGGGCCGCCGGCACATGCTCCCCGCGGCTCGCCCGGCCGCCGGCGAGCCCGGCCCAGCGGGGACGCAGCGCCCTGCCCCGGGGCCAGCGCTGCGCCCTGGCGCGGCCCCCTCTGCGCCCTTCTGCTGCGCCGCGCCGCGCTGCCGGGACGGGACCGGACGCCGGCACCCGCCGCTGCTGCTGCTCCGGTCCGAGCGGGGCAGGGCGGTCCCGCCGGTGCCTGACCTGGGCAGAGCCGCCGGCGCGGCGGGGCCGGAGAGTTGGCAAAGTCCCTCCCCTTTTGGAGACCGCGCAGCTGCTCCGCAGGCAGCGGCGGGGCGAGAGGCAGGGACCAGCCGGGCGCCCGGCTCCCCGCGGGCTGACGGGCCGGGGCTCCCCCCCCGCCTCCTCCTTCTCCGCCCCGCAGCCCCAGAGCGCGCCGCGCGGGGTAGACGGAGCCGGCGAACCGCAGCCGGACTCTGCCGCGCGCGGGGGCTGAGCCAGGCTTTCACCCGCAGATGCTGCCAGCGGCCAAGCCTCGGTGCCCAGGGCAGGGTTACACTGGTGGAGTGACAGTGAGGGGAGGGGCCCGGGGGTTACCTTGGAGTTTAGCAGCCGCTCAAGCTACAACCTGCCTTGTCTACACTAGACCGCATTTGATCCGGAGTTAATAGTTTGTATTAAAACAGCTGGGCGCGGGGGTGAGGGGCGCGGTGTGCTAGACAGCGGAGGAGTAGTGCGGGGCTGGGGTCGGTTCCGGGGCTGCAGCGGAGTGGGATCTAGCAGTGCCTGCTGTGCCCTTTCTTACCCCCCAGCCTGCTGCCTCCCCCCCCCCCACACACACACACCAGCCTAGTCCCCTGAGCTCCTATTACTCCCAGCCTGCCCTGTCCCCTCTCTGCTCCTCACCCCTCTGCATTCAACTCACATCCCCTTCCCCTGGGCAGCAGCAGGAGGGGGAACACTGAGAACACACCAACCACTGGTTTTCTGTCCCAGATTGGTCTTTGTGCCGGGCCTGGCAGCAGCAGCCAGGAGGAGCAAATGCAGGTAAAGTGAGGCTCAGCCCCTGGCAAGCCTGGGAGGGAGCCTGCGCAGGGCCAGACAGCCTGGGTGGCCTTTCGGAGAGCTGGCAAGAGGCACCTCCCGGAGCCCAGGGCTAGGGTCTTACCAAGTTCAGGGACCACTGTGGTCAATTTCTAGGATTTTTTAAAAGGGTAAAAGCCCTGATTCCAGACACTTCCTTCTCAAATGTCGTAGTGTTGTAACTGAAAGGGAGACCCACAAAGGAGTCAGGGCACAAGGGTATTGCAAGGGGGAACGGGATTGCGGCTTTTACTTCTAGGCAGCTGCTGGCAGCAGTGTTGCTTTCAGAGCTGGGCAACTGGAGAGCAGCGGCTGCTGGCCAGGAATGCCGCGCGGAAGGCAGAGCTACCGCCAGCAGCAGAGCAGAAGCCAAGATGGCTGGGTATGGCATCACCACCCTTATTTCTATGCTGCTGCTGGCAGGGGGCTGCCTTCAGAGCTGGGCACCCAGCCAACATTATAACGACTGTTCTCCAGCTCTGAAGGCATCGCAGAAGTCAGGGTGGCAGTACCACGAGCCTCCTAAAATAACCCTCCGCCACTTCCTTTTGGGTCAGCACCCCCACTTTGAGAAACGCTGATCTCCATGGTGAAATCAGTACAGCAGAGGGTCAAAGCCCCCAAAAGGCCTGATTTCATGGGAGGACACCAGATTTCACAGGCCATGACGTATTTTGCAGGGCTGTGAATTTGATAGGGTCTTCCCCATGGTGATCCCCTGCCAAATTCCCCATCCCTGCTCCAAAGTAAGGAGGTGCTAGAGTTTCTTAAGGAAACAGTTATAAGGCCAGTTCTCCACTAGACTTGGCAGTTCAGCTTAAGGTACGAAACTCCAGCTGTGTAAAATACGTAGCTGGAGTCGGCTTACCTTAAACCGAGCTTGGCGACGTCCCTACAGTGGGAGGCTGATGGGAGCAAATGCTCCCGTCAGTTTCCCTTACTCCTAGCAAAAGCAGGAGTGCCAAATTCTGGGCAGGGGCACCCTCTGTGTTCCATTTGGCGAGACTTAACTAGACTCTCTAAATCAAACTCCAGAAGATCGATTGCAGCAGCAGTAGCGATCTTCCTTTTAGTGTAGACAAGGCCTAAGAGTAGCTATCGTGAGCAAAACAGCTTATTTTCCTGAGCCTAGTTCTTGGAAAAGGCAAAACCACCTTTGCTCAAATGTTCTCCCAAAATTTCAGCCTGGGGCAGACCCCCAACATGGACAATTTTGACCTGAATGGTTCAACTTCTGCAAAGTTATATGCCACTGAAAAATGGTCTCTCTAATGGAATCTTAACTAGAAGTGGAGCTACCCACTCCGCCAATAATACATAAATATGCTGCAAAGTCTTACTAAATTATTATTGAACCCTCCAAGAGATGCAACATTAGTTATAGTAAATGAATAATTAAACCAAGCAGCTTCTTTAAGACTGGAAATTAGCTGCCAGGATGAATGCTCAGACCTGTCTCCTGCTATTGATCGGTATGTGAAACCCTTCACTGAATTCAATGGTGAGTTCTCAGTAAAAATCCCTAGTAGGATAACAGAGCCAAAATATAGCATATTGTCCATTCATACTTTCCAAGCAACACAGGGATTAAATTAAAAGGAGGCAGATCAGAAGCAGCGTGGCACAAGAGATGCTCGAAGAGTTATGGAAATTTCTAGCTATGCCACATTCTTTCACACCTCCTATAGTCACCCCTGTATTCACACCCCACAGACTAGTAAAATAATCTTTCTACAAAATAGACCTGGTGCGATATCATCTGCAAACTAATAACTTGCTGGTCAATGAGGTGGTGAAATAGACGCATGGACATGGAGTGTCAAGTTATGAACCCCCCCCCCCCCAGCTAATGTTAAAGACATCAGTTCCGACTCGTGTCGCACAAATGAAGGCCCCACTGGTGACGTGTGTCTTAATGCAAGGCGTGTAGGGTTATTTCAGCTGCATGGAAGCTGTAAACAGAGTCCTCAGCAAGAGAGAAAAGAAAGGAGACAAAGGAAATTTGCATCTCAGCGCGCACAGGGGAAAGAAAACCACATGAAGCATCTTTCCCCTCTGCACTCCTTATCTCCTTCTCAGCTGGATAGGACGTGATAGGGGTGGAGGCGGAACTGTAAAAGTGAGGAGCAAACACCCCAAGGGCTCTCTCTCCCTGGTTATCTCCTTCCTGGCACCTAAGGGTGCGTCCAAACTGCACCCTAAACTTGAAATGAGATGCACAAGTTGCGCTATGCAAATTACGTATCTTATTTCGAAATAGCTTATTTTGAAATGTGGCATGTCTACATGGCGCCAAATGTCAAAATGCAGCGCTATTTCCAGCCATCTCTTATTCCTCGGGCAACGAGGTTTACCGGGATGGCGAAATAGCATGCCCGTTATTTCGAAAAATATTTAAAAATAACAGGCGGCTTGTGTAGACACAGGATAGCTATTTTGGGATACCTCCAGTAACCCGAAATAGCCTTGCAGTGTAGACGTACCCTAAGAAAGAAACAGTGTTTGGACTTCTATGCCTTATTACTTTACTTGTAGTCACTTATAAGCCTCTCTTCCTTACTTTTTTCATTGTTTTAATTCAATCCAGTGTGTTTACGTTAAATTGTCATGGGAACTCCATTAAAGGCGGCCAGCTGTGTATTGTTCCCATCAGGAGACAATGGGCCTAATATCTCTGGACTGTTCACGAGTGGCTGGAGACTATAGGACACGGATTTTTGGACGGGGAGTGTGTTGGGTTACCCTGCCATAGTAACCAAGGCTGGTGAGAACCCCAGTGTGACCAGAGGATGCCCAGCATGCCGGTGGCTATATGCAGCACCCAACCTGGATGGCTCTCAGCAGCAAGACATTGGTTTACATGGTGGGGGATGGCACAGCCCCTCTCAGATCTGGATAACGCTACGCGATGGCCCGGAGAGCCGACTGCGGTTCCTTTTGCACGGCATGGCCACTCCCGGTTCACCCAGAGGGGAACGTGTCTGGCCAGTCCTACAGGAAGTCAGTCCTACAGCCAGTCTTGCATTGGCTTATGACTTCCCAAACTGGGGGTGTGAAGAAATTCCGGGGGGGAGTGTGAGGTGACCCAGCCCCTCACTCCCCCCATCAATCCCACCCCACGTTTTGCTATTTTTTTGAGGGGGGGGCGTGAGGGTTTCTCAGAAATCAAAAAGGGGGCGTGATGCCGAAAAGTTTGGGAACCACTGTTCTGATCACCTCTCTCTTTAGTGGCATCTACTGTTTGCATTAGGAGGAGCATTGCCAATAGATCTAGGCAAGTGATTCTTCCCCTTTATTTGGCACTGGTGAGGCCACCTCTGGAGTATGGCATCAAATTCTGGAGCCCCCATCACAGAAAGGCTGTGGACACATTGGAGAGAGTCCAGCGGAGGGCAACCAAAATGACTCGGGGGCTGGAGCACTTTGAGGAGAGGCTGAGGGATTTGGGCTTATTTAGTCTGCAGAAGAGAAGAGCGAAGGGGGATTTGAGAGCAGCCTTCAGCTTCCTGCAGGGGGGTCCTAAGAGGCTGGCGAGAGGCTGTTCTCAGTGGTGGTAGATGAGAGAACAAGGAGCAATGGTCTCAAGTTGCAGTGGGGCAGGTCTAGGTTGGAGATTAGGACAAACCATTTCCCTAGGCGGGTGGGGAAGCGCTGGGCTGGGTTCCCGAGGGAGGGGATGGAATCTCCATCCCTACAGATGTTTAAGTCCTGGCGTGACAAAGGATGATTGAGTTGGGGTTGGTCCTGCTTTGGGCAGGGGCCTGGACTCGGTGACCTCCTGAGGTCTCTTCCAGCCCTAGAATTATATGATTCTATTTACGTACAGTGTTAGGTGCAGACCTTGCCTCAGCTGGTATAAATCAACATTGCTCCATTAAAGTCAAAGCAACGAAGCTGCGTTGGACCGGATGAGAATTCGGCCGACTCCAGTAACAGTTTGTGATTTTGGTGCTGAAAAAATCTGGTTCAGCTCCCAGTGATGACCATAGGGTCTGTACGTAAGCCATCGAGGTGTGCGACACGGACATAACACGCCCCTGGCTTGTGCCAAGCACCAAAGTACAACTTTACAATGAAAATAGCGCATCAGCCTTAAAGACCAGCAGCCCCTGTGGGTGCCACGGATATGTTTCCAACTCGGGAGGGAGGTTACCCCAAAAATCATTCTGCTAATTGTGCAGGAAACTGCCTCATTTCCAATGAACCCCCCCCCCTCCCGCCCAGCAATAAAAAGAAGACATTGACAAGTTTGTGTCTGACTAGTTCCCCCACCCGACAGAAATGAAAATAAAGATCAAACAGAGATTGAAAACAAATAAAGCTGGAACGTATAAAATGTTTGACAGCCTATAACAGAGTAACTAAATATGTTTTCATTTGATGGCACTCTAATTATTGTTTTAAATCGCCTATATCACACAAAGGGATTTGCAACAAAGTTTTACTGCAGAGTTTTTAATCACAGAGGAAAATATGCTGTAAATAAACAATCATGACTGTGATGATAGCCAAACGCCATGCAGTTAGCAATCAACACTGAGAAAATACAATATAATTAAAAATTGACAATGTCTATATTCAATTGGGTGAAACAATTCAAAGATGTGTTCTCTTACCTTTGGGTTTGCAAAACAAGTTAAAAGGAAGCTATTTACAATTTTGGACCTTTTTTCAAAATCAAATGCATACTTCAAATGGGTCATACTAAAAATACATCTTTGCAAACCTCAGAGGAAACCAAAACAACCTGTCTGCTGTTTTCTCATGGGAAATTCACTGCATTCGTATTACCATACCTGTATTATATTATTATTTCTATTTCAGCAGTCTGTCGGCAACGGGGGAAGGGAGCATTTGTGCTAAACGCTTTACAAATACCCAGAGACAGTCCTGCCTTTAAAAATTTACAATCTAAATAGACAAAACAGACGAAGCAATATTATCATCCCATCTACCAATAGGGAAACTAAGGATCAGGGAGGTTAAGTGATTTGTCCAGGGTCACACAGGAAGTCTGTGTCAGAGCATAGATTGCCCCAGTCCTATAATAGTGGCTTTAGCACAATATCTACAGACTACGCATTTCGAGAAGATTAGGTCCTATTCACAGAGCCCTGCGTGGATACAAAATTTGTATCCACATCTGATCCAGGATCTGCAAACATGCTGCGTTGATATAAAACCATATATCCCCAGCTCTGCAGGGCTCTACCTATCCATCCTGCTCTTCTTTGCTTGGTTTGAGTTGACTGGTACTCAGTGGATATGCTATGCTGAGGTTACTGGAACTACTCTTGAGAGTAAGGCAGACAGGATTTGACCCAAATTGTTCTGGGACTGCATCTTTTGAAAGATGCCTCCTGAAACAGCAGAGTAGGAGCCTGTGTCTTGACGGAAACCACAAATAGCAAGACTTAGCCCTTAGGATGAGATGGTCATAATGTGCTTTACAATCCATGTATCAAACATCCCTGTTTTCCAGATGGGGAAACTGAGTCACATGGTGAGGCCGAGTGACTTGCCCAAGGCCACACTGGAGATCAGTGGCAGAGCAAGAAAAGACACCCCCCACCTCTAGGACTCCTGATCTCCATGCCACTGTCCCCTCCACCAGAACCCTCTCTTGTCTGCCATGGAAGCTATCATGCAGTGAGAAAGACCCCCACATAGAGACATTATTTGAGCCTCGCAGAAGCTGCTTAAAGTTTTCCCTCTTCCATGGACCTGATCCTCTGCATTGCTTGGTACCTTTAACTCCCGCTGAGTCACGGGCCACTGAACACCTGGATGGATCAGCCTGGAATGTATAATGTGCAGTGGTATTTTTGTCAAGTCATGTCATGTCAAAAACGTTCCTGGTATAAGGAGTTTTATGCTCCTGCTCATTCTTTTTCAGTGGGATCTCAGTCCCATCAAGACGGGGAACGTCTCTGCATTGATAGTGGCGCAGAAAGCCCTCCCCACACACATACATTTCTGCATAGCTCTCCTCTCTTGCATGTACAGTTACTCAAGCCTTCATAGGGCAGTGACAACGGGAAGGAAAATATATCCCAATGGAAACACGCCAACAATTTATTTATGTGACTTGCCAGTGAGACGGAATCAATACACACCGGAGAAGGAGTTTTAACTTACGGCTAGAATAGGACTAGGCATCCAGTGACTAGTTTCAGTATTACTGCCCTCTGCTGGATGGGACCACAATCACTGGCCTGTGTGTCATAGGTCCTATACTCCTAGCAGCTCATGGAGATTTTCCTTTAGCACTGGTGGTGGAGGCTTTGGCTTGTACAGTAAGAAAATCCAAGTTACATCCTCACTGCAGCTGCTGAGTTCCAAATGACCAACACGGGTAGCATAGGGACAACCGTAAGTGCACAGATAACCACAGAGCTGCTGCCATGTGATTGACCTTCTCCTCGTGCGATCCAAATACCTTAAAAAAAATCTAGCTCCTAAAATGGGACGTAGGCTCTTTCAAAAATTCTCATTCTAATTTGGACTGCTATCTGGGAGTTTTAGGGTTAGTACGGGCCCCAGTTTTTCTTTAGAATGGGGAAATGTCCCAGTGCATTAAGCATTTTTTCCTTTCTTCGCACGGGAACATTTTATCACTGGCATTGAAATAAAAACATGCCACAGACCGATATTAAGTACATCTTCCCACCCCGTTCCCTCTGCAGCAGAATACAGAGTCTGGTCTTGCTTTATGGAACAACCCGGCTACTTAATTGAAAAATCGCCCAGGTCTTTCTATCCGTCCGTCTCTGAAACGCTGACTCGTCAGTTGTTTCCAGTTGGGGGAAAAAGGCCTTTTTAAGCTAAAATTAGCCATCTCCGGAGTGCCAGCAAAACGCAGGGACTGACAGGCCAGCACAAGATGGAGCTGATAAGGAATCGCACTCAGGCAAAGAAGGGGTAAGACGATAGTTTGTTCCGGTGGAACCCACCTTATTCATGCTCAGTGGATTCTGTCCCCTGAAGCACCCAAAACCCGCACTGGAAAAGTCAGCTCTGAAAGCCAAGTCAAAGCTAGGGGAGTCCATGGGCCATTACCAGATGCTGCAACTTACAAACCAGAGTTTGTTAAACTTTTTAAGACCAAGGAACACCAAACAATAATTTATTTTTTTTATGAGGAACACCAAGGAATTTTTTGTTGAGCAAAAAAAAAGAAAGGGAAAAGGTCACCTGCCCCTTTAAGGGTGAACTCTGTTGCTCTCCACAGCACACCTCTAACTGCCTTGCAGCACACCGGTATTCTTCGGAACACAGTTTAAGAAACACTGTTCTAAGCAGAACTGGAGGGGATGGTTTGAGGGGCTTGAGAAGAAACAGAGTCACACAGAGGTGACCTTTCCAAGCCAAGCTAAGAAATCACAGCCTCCTCATCAGAACCACGAAGACGACATTGCACTTGTTCAGCGCTTTGGATCTCAGTGCATTGCACGCGCTTTAATGAACCAGCGGTGGAAGACAGACTCTTTGGCCCTGGTCTACACTAGAGTGGAAAGTCAACCTAAGATACGCCACTGCAGCTATGTTAATTGCGTAGCTGGAGTCGACACATCTTAAAACGCTGTCCACACAGCGGGAGGCCAACGGATGCACAAGCTTTCGGCGGCTTCCCTTAGGGTGTGTCTACACAGCGGGGCGTAACTCGAAATAAGCGATGCACATTGAGCTACGTCCATGGAAAATAAACTACGCAAATTGAGCTACGTCAATTGCGTCGCTTATTTCAAAATTGGGCGTGTCTACATAGCACTTCTTTCAAAGCAGAGCCCTCTTCCTCCAATCTCCCTTACTCCTCCTACAATGAGGGTTACAGGAATCAGAGTAAGAAGTCCTCCAGCTTTTACAGTATTTCAACATTATTTTGAAATCACTACCAGCTGTGTAGATAACTCTAGTTATTTTGAAAGAATGTTTGTGTGGACGTACCCTTACCCCTCGCAGAAGGAGGAGTACCAGATGCCAGCAGGAGCTGCCTTCAGTGTGGGATTGAGGGGTCTACGTTAGACGCACAAAATTGAACGTACGAAAATCAACCTCCAGAGGGTCGATCTTCTCTGTAGTGTCGACATGCCCTGTGTGACCTAATAGGCCAAACAGAGTCTTGTTATAAGGGGACGGCAGTGGCATCAGAAGGCGTATCGGTGAGAGCCTAGGGCATACGACGAGGATTTCACTGGCAGTTGCATGAATTTATGCTACTTTGCACCAGGGACTGAACGGCGTCATATCTGCTCACAGGTTGAATTTGGTCCATGCGTCCTTTTCTATCCTTCATTCCCACGGTCCCAGAAGTTGCCCCCATCTGAGTTTAAAAAACGTCCTGGCGTCTCCAAACTTAACCTGGTGGCTCCCTGGTTGGGGCTTTGCTGTACGACTCTGCAAGCCGTTCTGGGCAGGGACCTGCTCTTTCAAATGGTTGGCAAAGCAGGGTGGGTGTGTACCACTCTCTGGGAGTGAGAACTGCAGGGAACACTGCCCGGAGAGCTGGATTTTCCACGCCAGACCCTCTGGCCACACCAGAGCACTCGAATGCAGCCAGCCTTTGCAACGCTGATGGCCTCCCACGGCTGGACAAGAGGGGGAAATAGCACCCCCTCGTGGGAGTTGGAGGCTCAAGACAATCAGCTGCGATTCCTTATGAAATGAGGGGGTAGGTTTTTAACAAGAGCACTTAGAAGCTACAGGGAGAGCGGATCAAGCTCCCAATTCATGATGCTAACGACTCCAGGCAGGGAAACAGGACGTAACGATTAAGACAGCACTTGCCAGGCTCACACACAGATTCCCGGAAAGAACAACTTCACTCCAGACTCCCAGGGGCTGGGGAGAGCTGGCCATGACAGGGCATCTCTTAGAGGATCCGTGGCCTTAGAAGGTGCCCTAACCTCCGCCTGCCACCAGCGCTCGATGCCCTTGCTAGCAAACACGAGACAGGAGCTGCAGGAAGCAAAGGGACTGGTGTCTTTTGGAAGCGTTGGAGCAGATTTCTTTTTTATGCTCCAGGTCAAGCGAGGTGACTGCAGAATTGTCACCCAAGTCAAGTTGGCCAAGGGGACTGGAAAACTCCAGGCAGTAGGGCTTAGTGGTTGGAGCCTTTTGCCTCTAGGTCACATGGTTCGAATGCCAACCAGATGATTAACAGTGTACATTTATCACTGAACACTAGTGAGTGTGAAACACTGCTTGTGTCAGCCCAGCTCCCAGTACATAGGGAATCAGCCTGGGAACCTCTCACAAGAGTGACTGCAGACTAATGTTCCCTCTACTCTTTTTCATCCAAGTGCGGAATAATTTGATGTGCACCAAGGGAGGTGCAAATGTGCACCATCAATAGACAGTAAACCTAGCTGTGGGTGCTCTGCTAATCAGATGGGAAGCATCAGTGCTTTTTTTGTGATGGTATAACCCATCACCTATTTTTCCAGCACCCAGCAAAGGAATAGCATTTCCCGCCACGTGTACCGGCACCTGTTTTCCTGGCACCACTCGCCTCCTGACGGAAGCCTGCTCTGGACACGACGTGGTTTATTCCCAACTCCCAGCGTGGTGTTTCGGCTCTTAAAAGGGGCCGCGACCGCATTTTGTTCCTCCTCTCCCCCCCCCCCCTTTTTTTTTGTTCAAAAAGTTTTCTTTTTTTTTTCTTCTCAACAACTTTTTGCGGCGTTTTTTGTTTTGCTCAACAAATCTAAGCCTGGAGTACCGACACCTTTTTTCTTACAAAAAAAGCACTGGGTAGCATTGGAATTTCTCCTGGGGGGGCACACAAGCACTCAGCTGACTGGGAACACTGTCTGGAAACCCTGCTACCAGAGGTCACCGTGACCTGAGAATCCAAGAGCAATCTGATGCCCCAAAGTACCCCAAGACGGAGCCCCTCTCCCAAGGAGTGGGTGTAGTCCAGTCAATAGAGGGAGTAGCCATAAATATTAGTCCTTCACGTTGCCTCCCCCTTTTCCAGACGGAGCTTCAACCAGCTGTTCTCCATTCCAGGTCCCTGCTTTGACCAGGCCCTCAGAAAGCAAGTAAAAGCTGCCATCGACGTCCTCAGAAAGGAGGAGAGGAGGTCGACATCCACACAGCGATGCCCCTGCAACCCAAATGGTTTCCTCAGATGGCCTTGGATTTACTGAGCTAGAGGGGTGGCAAATTTGGTGTCTTCCACTTGCAGGCTCCACGGGGATTCCTCCCTCCCTTGTCAGCCTTCCCCACTCTCAAAGTTTGCTCGCTTGCCCGGATTACATTCTCCCTCCTGAGTGTGGCTCCATTCAACCTCTGCTTTGCCCCGCTGCAGGCAGGTGGCTGGGAGCAACGCCCAGCAAACGTGGCCAGATGAGCGTAACGGTGCACACCTGTACGGGCTTAGGAGATCAATCTTCATGCCCATTGTTCGATTGGAAACTCTCCCCTGGAGGCGAACAGCCATTGTAAAACAAGAGACGTGGAACCAAGAACTTTCTCGTTCCCAAAACAAAACCCTCTGCCCTCAGAGAGAGGAGTTTTCGATTAGCTGGCACTGGCATCGGGTTTAGAGCCGTGTGCGCAGACCAGCCATTGACGCGATAGAAGCACTTCTGAAAGCAGCCATAAGGGGTGTTTACCAGTGGGGGAGGGGGCAGAGAGGAACGAGCAGGGGGTGGGAACTCAGGGAAGGTGTGTGATAGGGGTGGGGCCAATGTTCCCTCTAATCCTTCCCATCCATGTGCGGAATAACATTTGACGTGCACCCAGGCATGTGCAAAGGTGCATGTGGCAGGCAGCACCCGCCTGCCCTCATAAGTCGAAGGCCCCTGGCCCGATGCAGTTTATAGCTGGCCCTTTAAACAAGGCCAAGGCCCTTTAAACAAGGCCAAGGCCCTCCGGCCTGAGTCCACAACACAGTCCACAACGCAGTCCAGGGTTGTAGCGGGGCACACCACGGGTAGGGGGACCCGGGCCCACCCTACTCCACCGGGTCCCAGCCCAGGGCCCTGTGAGCGCCCGGGTAACGGGTCACTCCCTCGGCGGGGCAGTCCGGCCGAAATGCACCGAGGTTCTCTGGGCGGGAGAGGCGGCTCCCGCTCCTGCCCTGGGCCACTTCCTACCCAGTCCCCGGGGGTGCCTTCCCCTATACTTGCCCAGCTTGCTGCGAGCTCCGTGCCAGCGTCCCCTCGGTAGGTAGTCCCGGGGTTACCCCAACTCGCCTCCGCGTCCCTTTCGACCTCTCCTGGCGTCCCCGGCTGAGTGGGAGCTCCCTGCCCCGGTCCTTCTCCTCCAGCCGTTTCTCCAGACTGAGTCCTTCCCCAGGCTTTTATAGCCCCGCTGCAGCCCGGGCATGCTTGGTAGGGCTGTGGGGGAGGGGCCTCTGCAGCCAGGTAACCCTGGCTAGGCCCTGTAGGTTCAGTGCGGGGCTGCCTCGCCCTGTCACAGTGCACCACCAGGAGAAACAAACAACCCGGCGGTGAGCGCTGTGATCCCAAACGTGAATCGCGAATGCTGCGCTGCATCCATACAAGGAAACGGCGAGACAAGCGGCATCAGCATGCAGATTTGGAGCACTTTGACAGATTCACCTTGAAACCGACAGGGCATGTAGCCTCCCCAGGAATTGAAATGGGGGGGGGGGTGTTCGAATTTACAAGGGGGGATGTTAGGGCCAACGAGGGGTGACACCGTGAGGGTGACAGAGGGCTGTATGGCACCATCGTTCACAAAACTGGGGGAGTGTTGGCGAAATTCAGGGGGAGTGTACACCCTCATGGGGGGGTGTAGGGAAATCCCTGAATGTCACACGTAACTCTTGCAGACTCTGACGACCAGGGCTGATTGTACCTATTAGAACAAACACTGAAATGCTAGTCAAAGCCGGCATCTTTCCTGCCTGGCTTATGCCGCGCTCCATGATAAATGCCCAGCGGATGCCAAAATGCTGGGTCCAAATTCTGCTTTACTTAAAACCACACACTGAAGCCTCCGTCTTGAGAGGAGATGGACGCCCACTGGATCCTCTCAGCCGCACTCACACCCGACCTTCCCACGGGGAGATTTGACGAGGTGACGCACGGGAGTAATCAGCATTCACCTCCCTGGTAAAACTGTCATCACTTCTTCACGGAGCAGGCGGGCACAGCCCCATGGGACAGCAGCCCCCTAGGATCAAAGCCGTTCCTCCCCACTGCTCTCTGCCAAACAGCTTTAAAAACCATCCACTTAGGTGAGCAGTAAAATAGGTGTGAAGCATTGGCACAGTGTGGGAAAGAGATTCCCTCCGGAGACCCCCGGATGCAGAGTGTCCGATTCCTTTATCTGCTCCTTTCAATCAAAGATGCTCTAAATGGGCGTCGGCACGGAGCTCCGGCGATGGGGCTTGGTCCAGCGTGGCCAGCTCTGAGTTGTACCATGGGGCTCAGGTTAGTTGAGTTTTCACATAAGACCCGCCGAAGGCACTCATCGGGGGAGGATCCCAGCATGCCTCTCCAAAAGGAAGGAAGCGTGTAACCCTCAACGTCGCAGAGAAAAGCTTGACCACGTGACCAGGGCGCGGACTTTGCCGGCTCAGAAACCAGGCAGAACACAACGCCCGCATGCGCGGTCTCATTTTAAAAACAGCTCATGATTTTTAGGCCAGTCTCCTGATTTCGGATGCCCACAGGGCGTGAACATTTGAGGCGGGCAGTACTGTAACCTGACTTTGGTCCAGCTCATCATGCCGGGCACAACCTGTCTTCCACAGCACGTGCTTGTCTCACAGGCTACGTCTACACTGGCCCCTTTTCCGGAAGGGGCATGTAAATTTCACTAGTCGTCGTAGGGAAATCCGCGGGGGATTTAAATATCCCCCGCGGCATTTAAATAAAAATGTCCGCCGCTTTTTTCCGGCTTTTAAAAAAGCCGGAAAAGAGCGTCTAGACTGGCCCCGATCCTCCGGAAAAAGTGCCCTTTTCCGGAGGCTCTTATTCTTACTTTGAAGTAAGAATAAGAGCCTCCGGAAAAGGGCACTTTTTCCGGAGGATCGGGGCCAGTCTAGACGCTCTTTTCCGGCTTTTTTAAAAGCCGGAAAAAAGCGGCGGACATTTTTATTTAAATGCCGCGGGGGATATTTAAATCCCCCGCGCATTTCCCTATTGCGACTCGTGAAATTTACATGCCCCTTCCGGAAAAGTGGCCAGTGTAGACGTAGCCACAATGTGTTGCATGTCCCCCTTTCAGCTGAGGAACAATGTCTGGTATTTTTGACTTCTCTATCCTTGTCCCAGAGCATGGCACTGACGATTTTGCTTTGGGGCCCTAATATTGACACAGAGGACAGCAATACGATTGAACTAGTCTGCCTTTTCTGCATTGTTATTGATAATTCTTCAATTTCCATGTAGTAACAGGGCAAGGATTCTTTTTGTTGCTAGTACAGTTAAAGTAAACTATTGTTCTTAGCTCTGCTGGCCATTGACTTCTAGTGTCTCTTGGCTTCCCTTATCAGTTTTCTGCAATTCCCAACTTCTGATTTCATAGATTCACAGACGTAAAGGCCTTACCCTCCATTTCTCCTTTCTTCTATTTGTTTTTTTAAACATACACCACACGGCACTGCCTTCACCTCCTTTTTTGATCTTTTGGGGCATCTAGTAAAGTGTTCTGAAAGGATTCCCAATGATCATTCACATTTTTTCTGATTAAATTCTTCCTCCTCACTGACTTAGCTCATAATAATTTGAAGCTTTGTGGAAATGGCCTTATTAAGGAACTAAGTATATATTTATTTACTGGTCTGGACATTATTCTGCTCACACATTATAAACATGATCAAGTCATGATTATTAGTCCCTAAATGATCATTATTTTTAGTTCTGTGATCAGTTCCTCTTTCTGTGCTAGGAAAAGGCCTAATAAAGAATTCCTCCGTGTTGGCTGCTATGCCTTTTGAGTTAGGAAACTGTCCTCTCAAATGTTTAGAAATCCAAAGGCTGTTGTAATACCAGCAGGATAGGACCTCCAGCTTATATTACTTAACCTGAAGTCCCTTGTGAGTGTGGCGTTTTTCTCCTACACATTGTAGAAGGCACATAAAGAACTAACATCTTGTTCCCTATTGTGATTTAGTTGGGGGTAATAGACACCAACTAATAGCCCATCTTATGCTTTCTTTGGTTATGTCTACACTGCACAGTTATTTTGGAATAAGCTATTCTGGAATAGTTATCCCGAAATAGCTTATTTCAAAATAGCACATCTACACTGCAGGGAAGCCTCAAAATGAGTCCAAGGCAGGCTTCCCTAATGTAGACGTGCTATCTCGATTTAGAGCCCCAGAAGGAATAACTTAGAATGACCCTGGTGAGGGGCTATTTCAAAGTAGCAGCTGTGAAGCATCTACACAGCCCCTATTCTGAAATAGCTATTTTGGAATAGGCGTTATTCCTCGTAGAATGAGGCTTACAAAAATCGGAATAAGGGAGAGTCCTTGTTCTGAAGAGTTGCAGGCTAAAGACAAGCTAGACATGGGGGAAACCGAGGCACGGAGGAAGTGGTGAAGTGACAGGCGGGAGGTCATTGCGTGGACGGCTCCTGGGCATTGCTTACCTGCTCTTGCTCAAACCCGGGCCATCCACCATTGAGACAATATTCTTTCCAGGGCCGATTGCCATCTCTCCCTTCTGTTAGCACTTCTTCATCTCCTGCCCTACTAACACAGTCGGTCGGGGAGTGATGGTTTTAGTGAGTTTCTTACCAGCGTTGAAAGGCCCCTTGCCACAGTCACTCAACAGACTGCTGGTTACGGCCACCGTCTATCGACAGATGCCTGTTCGCCTATCAGCAGCCCCGGGGACTTTGAGCCGTGCTTCCTGGATATGAGCCGGGCCTTTTCAATACGTCTTTTCATGTGGGGCCGATCGCTTTCTTGGCCAATTGAAAATGTGAGCGTGAATTTCGCTGCTGGTCATCAGAAATAGGAAAGAACGCACCAGGGACCCAGGACCTGATGGCAGGAAAGCCGGGTTCAAACAGTGATGTGCCAGTTTAGTGAATTCTCCGCCCCAGTCCCATAGCGGATCTATTGATTGCAATAATCAAACAATCCAGCCCAGCTGGAAATCTGCAGGCCGGGGAAGCCCAGAAAAGACGCAGGCTTGGCTGGGCAGGGGGCACTGGGACTGGACCGGTAGGGGTGTTGCAAGCCAGGAACAGACTGGAAGGGCTTTTGGGACAAGGCCTAGGGCTGGCACAGGTCCAAAGCGAGGTGCATTGGCAGAGACAAGGCATGTGGGGGAAGTGGTGGGGAAAACATCTGGAATCCCAGCTGGCGTTCGGAATTCCACAGCTGGAATCTCAAATGGGGCAGCTCTGAGGCAGGCCAGTCCGGACTCCGCTTTCTCAATGACTCACTCGCCCCTTGAGCACATTGCCTGCTCCGGACCACGCATCTGAAAGCATTTCAGCGTGTGCACGTGTCCGGATAAGTGGCAAGCGGTTGACAGAAATCACATGCAGGCGCTGCCAATGGTAAAACAATCCAGGTTCTCTGTCCCCAACTGATGAGATGCAAATGCTGTTTGTTTCACTTATATTATTAGCGGCTTGAGCTCCTTTGATTCCATTTTGAACGGATGTTTTAAACCCAAGGAAGTGACTAACCAGGGAAAATTTCCCCTCAAAATCTAAAACCTGGAATATATTGGACTACCCACATGCTAGATGTGGCTCTGGAGGGGAAAATATGTGGATCCCAATCTTCCTAGAGAGCGGGGAAGCTCAGACCTACAGCCCAGCTTTGCAGTGTCCCCATCCCTACCAATCCTGGGACAAATTCCTGGCCCCACCGCAGCCAACAGTGGGTTTTGCTTTGGACTTTGATAGTCCCATTCACAGCCACGGGCAAACTGGTGCTGAATGAACAGCCATCCAGAGCTCACTATAGCCCATACTGAGTCACAAAATCAGGGTTCCCACCCATCTGGTTTTTACCCGGGCGGCCCGGGCTTCATGGGTGCATTTGACAAGCCTTGATGTCTGGGGGAAGAGATGGAACAGGGGCAGGTGCGGGGGGAAGATATGGAGAAGGGGCAGATTCTGGAGGGGGGGGAGTAATAGAGAACCCTAGAAGTGGAAGGGACCTTGAGAGGTCATCAAGTCCAGTCCCCTGCCCGCACGGCAGGACCAAGCACCATCCAGCCATCCCTGATAGATGTCCAACCTGCTCTTAAATATCTCCAGTGGTGGAGATTCCACAACCTCCCTGGGCAATTTATTCCAGTGTTTAACCACCCTGACAGGTAGGAAGTTTTTCCTAATGTCCAACCTAAACCTCCCGTGCTGCAATTTCAGCCCGTTGCTTCTTGTCCTGCCCTCAGAGGCCAAGGGGAACAATTTTTCTCCCTCCTCTTTGTAACACCCTTTTAGATATTTGAAAACCGCTCTCAGGCCCCCCTCTCCATCTTCTCTTTTCTAAACTAAACAAGCCCAATTCCTTCAGTTTTCCCTCCTGGCTCCTGTTCTCTAGACCTTTCATCATACTTGCTGCTCTTCTCTGCACCTTCTCCCATTTCTCCACATTGTTCTTGAAATGTGGTGCCCAGAACTGGACACAAGACTCCAACTGAGGCCCAACCAGCACAGAGCAGAGCGGAAGAATCACTTCTCGTGTCTTGCTCAAGCACTCCTGCGAATACAGCCCAGAGTCACGTTTGCTTTTTTTGCAAGTGTCCCACTGTTGTCACAGAAGGGGTGGGGGATTTGAGGAAGAGGTGGAGCAGGGGCCAGGCCTGGGGAAAGAGATGGAGCAGGGGCAGATTCTTAGGGGGAGAGATGGAGGAGGGGTGGGGCATTAAGAGGTGGGAAGGGGGAGAAGCGGGCCCTGCCCCCACTCTGCCCCTCCCCTCAAGCTCCCATCCTCGCTCGGCCTCTTCCCACCTCCACTCTGCCCTTCCCTAAGCTTCTGGGCCTCTCCTCCTGCCAGCTGCTCTCCACCTTCCTCAGAGCTTCCAAACAGCTCTGGCGGAGGGGGGGGGAGCACACACCCATTATTTTTTTCCTATAGGTACTCCAGGGCCTGTGACTAAAATGGTTCTGCCCAAGGCGATCTGGGGATGAGGCTCTGGGGGGGCGTGAGCAAATGGGGGAGGTGTGAGGCAGGATTTTCTTTAGGTCCATCCTGGTGCCCTCTGTAGAGCGTCTCAGTTCGATGCAGTTCCCTCGGTCTGTTGCCTCGCTCTGAACGAGAGCGGTGCCTCCAGGGCGTCCCCTCCTGGAGACAACTCCTTGGCCCTTAGCTAAGGGCTTTACCTTCAAACCCATCAGTCTCTCAACAGCTCTCCGCTGGACGCTGTCCCTGGTTCTGCCAGCCAACCCAGACCTTCTCCCTTCCAGGTCTGGGCTACAACTGAGCTGCTGCTAGTCCTGCTGCGCCTCTTGTAGTCCCTCCTGGCTCCTGATTGGCTGGTTCCTCCCCAGCCACTCTAGCCACCTGGAGGACTTCTCTATGGCCCTTTTGGTCTTAGGGCCTAGCCCTATTACAGGGCCCAACTCTGATCCCAGCTACGCTGGTGCAAATCAGGAAACACACTCCTGAAGCCAGAGAGTGGACTTAAACTGATGTAAGCAAGATGAAACTCTGGCTTGCTGTGGCCAGTCCCCCAATCCTCGAGGCAGAGGTCCTGGCATCCCCACCACAGAGCCGAGGGGCAGCTGGATGTACTAATTGCCCCTGGGCATGACTGTCATTATTCCAACCTATGCTGAGGTGTTACCAACACCAGTTGCTGCTGGTGCAATGGGGAAATGGAGGTGGCCAAGGTACAGGGTGGACCACGCATGGAGAGAGGGAGAAAAATTGTTCTCCTTGGCCTCTGAGGACAGGACAAGAAGCCATGGGCTTACACTGCAGCCAGAGAGGTTTAGGTTGGCCATTAGGAAAAACTTCCTACCTGTCAGGGTGGTCAAACACTGGAATAAATTACCTAGGGAGGTTGTGGAATCTCCGTCACTAGAGATATGGAAGAGCAGGTTGGACAAACACCTGGCAGGGATGGTCTAGACGGTGCTGGGTCCTGCCGTGGGGGCAGGGGACTGGACTCAATGACTTCTTGAGGTTCCTTCCAGTGCTAGGATTCTATGGGGCGGGATGCAAAGAGAAGGGTCCCATGTTCTATCCGCCCTGCACCACCAGACACTAGAGATGGGGAAGGGCTCCTGCCTGGGAAGCGGTGAAGGGACAAAACCCAGGACCACAGGGCGTATAGTAGCCAGCAATTCCACATATTGCCCGGCAGCCATGGTAGGACGGTGCATGTTATCGTATGGGCGGTGTAGGGAGAAACACCACAGCAAAGACTTCACAAGGCCGGTCCCCCGGCTTCCCTTCTGGGTCCTCCTCAGTCCAGGCGCCCTAGTGAAGCCCAGGAGGAGTTCCAGGGAGTGAGCTGTCATGACTGGGCCGTGAGAGGTCAGAGCAGTGCGGAGCCAGGAATCGGAGCCAGGGTCAGGAGCCCAGGAGCAACTCCCTTGACAGCCACAACGAGAAACTTGCCTCTCGGCTCAGCTTGCCCTCGGAGTAACCCCAGCAACATAGGTGGTAGGAAAAACCTCTCTCACCCAGCAGTGCCGGGCAACCTGATCCCGAGAGGAGAAGTGCCAGAGGGCCAAGCAAGTGACTGACAACGGCTTCTCGCTGCCGCTGAGCCGGGCATTCGACTTTCAGCCTCCACAAGGTCCCTGAAGAGCAGAAAAATTCAGGTGGCATTTGGCCCATCTCTGACTCCATTGACTAGTAGCTATCGCAGGCCTTCTCCTTAATCACGCCTGGCCAAATGCAGCTGCTAGAGACAAAATACAGGCTGAACCTCTCTAGTCCGGCACCCGGACCTGACTGGTTCTGAACCAGAGAATTTGCCACACCACAGGAGGTCAATATTGTCTGGCAGCATCACCAACCCTTCCCCTGCTTCTTGGGCTCTTAGAAGACATTTTGGGGCCAATTAAAGCTAAAGAACAGCCCGAAACTGAGAGCCAGGACTGGTGGCTGGAAACAAACTTTATAGGACTGCGGGAAACTTGGCCACACTCAGGAGAAGCGGAAATCCGGCTATATCATATCATGCCGGACCACGGATGTTTCGGGACCAGAGAGTGCTGAACTAGAGAAGTTCAACCTGTAGATATACTTGACATAGTGATGTGGGTCTTTGCCCACAAAAGCTGATGCCCAAATAAATCCGTTTGCCTTTAAGGTGCCCCAGGACTGCTAGTTATACTCGACACGGAGAATTATCCCACAATCTCTGGGTTTCAGTTTGCTAATGGTTTGGCCTCCTTCGCTAACCTTTAGGATCAGGGATTTATTGCTTCCTCCACCAAATGTTTAAGGGCACCGGAGGGCTGTACGAGAGTGGAAAAAGGCAGCCCTAGAAGGGGGAAAGGCCCACTCCCCTGTTAAACAGAAGTGGGCTATTGCAAGTCAATTGGGATCAGCTGGCAAGGGGTTATCTCAGACAGATTGTGATCAGCTGAGACGGGGCTACCTTGGGCCAATTATTGTCAGAGACTTATTTAAAGCCTCCCCTTTTGGGTGGAGGGAAAAGGGAGTGTTTACACACACACACACACACACACACTCCCTCCCTCCCTCCCTCCCTCATGACTCATGAAAAATATGCTCTTGCATTTATACTTCTAGAAACAACCGGTCCACTTGCCCCATGTCCTTGCTTGACTTTCCCAAGTCTCGGCTGCACCTCGTTACATATCAAATAACCGTCTACATTCTTTGCCGTGACGAATGACGCCAGCGCAACCGCTGCAGATGAAAGTGAAAGAGCTAACCTCAGAAGCCAAGGTCACGGGTCTCTTATTAGACCGAATGAAGTGGAGGGATTTAAGCCACATGCAAGGTATAAAAGGAGCATCGTCCACCGTAGTAGAGAGGGAAAAAAAGTTACTTGCTGATCCCCAGGGAAGAGCTAAAGTCCACAGCTGCACAGAAGCAGGAGGGACCAGATCCTGAAAGGTGTTTTGAGTCTAACCTCTTCCCGCCCCACCCCCGATCTAGCCCATTAATATCCCACTTACACCCTTTGCGGATCTGGGCTGAGATGTTTGCAGGTTGTCTATGTAACGGCTACACTCCTCCTTTCCCCTCCTGCAGATAGCTTGGGGGTGAGAACTTTCAGGCCTGGAACACATCACAGCCCCGGTCACCCAAAGCATTGTGGAGAACCTCCCTTCCCCGCCGAGGGCTACGGTCCAGCCCACGTTTCAGCTCTCCGGTGTCAGCTATGTAGGCCAGGACCCTGTGGCTAGAAGGGGTTCTTGGGTTTTTTACAATACTCAGTTCACTTTGCTGTTGAGTCTCCTGGAATTAAAAAAAAAAAGGATTAAGGGAATTGGCTCAAACTTTGAAAAAGCAAAGTGCCTGGAGGCAAAGGCCATGCCTGGAAAAGCACAGCCCTCCGGAGAAGTTACGAGCGCGTGCAAACCGGAGATACCAATGACAAGAGTTTGCAACCTTGCGGGCATGCGCATTCTCTGCTGCAGCAGAGGAACTGGTACTTAATGATCTCCCTGCTGCACTCAGACCAGAAGAGGCTTTTTTTTTTTTTTTTTATAGCTCGAGAGGGGGAAAATATCATCGGGAAACTGTAGCTTTTTGTCTGAGCTCAGCTTGTTTATGGCAGGGGCCTTTCTGCCTTTGATCTACACAAACACGGGGGGTTTTATGAGGACAGAGCCGGAAGACTGAACTGTCTGTCTTTCTAATTGGGTGACCGCTGGCTGCCGGGGCAACAGCGAGTGGAAAGGACCATTTAGGATGGATGGAAAGTTCCAAAGAGTTTTATGGACAGGCGCGGCTACCACGTTAATGAGAATCAGCTTGTTATTGGCCTCCCGCTGGCTGCGGTGTCCGTGTCCTCCTGTTCCGTCTGTGTCCTCCTGTTCCCAGGGGGACGGGTTTGACTCTAGAATAAACATGTGGGGAGATGAACCTCTCTAGTCTGGAACTCTCTGGTCCAGAAACAGCCGATGTCCAGAATGATTTGAGTGAGCTGGATGGCCACTTTTCACAAATGTGGCCAAGTTTCCTGTGGTCCTCTAAAGTTTGTTTATAGCCCCCAGTCCTGGCTCTCAGTGTTCTGGGCTGTTCTTTAGCTCTAATTGACCCCGAAATGTCTTCTAAAAGCCCAGCAAGCAGTGGACGTGTCGGTCATGCTGCTAGACAATATTGACCTCCTGTGGTCTCTAGTTTGAGACCGGTCAGGTCCCAAGGGTGCCAGACTAGAGAGGTTCAACATGTACTTCCTCCTAAACTCCCAAAGGATTTCCAGCAGTGTTCAGGCCCACCAGAGAACCTGTACGTTATCCATCTGAAACGACAGGAGGAATGTTAAGCCAGGAGAATATAATTTCTCAAAATGACACAAAGCCAACATCACCCCAATGAGGTTTTTCTTTATGCCTCTCACAAAACCGGAATGCAGCAAATTGCCTGTAACGACAGTGATGCCACTGCTCTTCAGACAGTCCTGTTGTGCACAGAACTGAAACCCAGACAAGATTTAAAACCTCAGAAATGTACATAAGTGTGTAATTCTCAGTACGTGTGGATTGCAGGACATAAGTGCCACAGTCTGTGCTGTTGTATTTTACTGCTGCGCTATTTGGTATGTGCTAGAAATTATGACATGTCTCTGTCGTGAGATATGGACTCACAGTCCATCTTCAACAGACAGCATTTGTTCAACAAAACAGCTACCAACCAAACGCACTTCCACAGAGCTTGAATCCCAACTTTGTCTGTTTACCAGGGATCACTCTTCATCTGGAATGCCACGCAGCGACATCTGGTGGCTCACTAACATATTGCAAATAAACATAGCGATTACCGTCTCCAAAGAAAATACTGAGCCACTATGAAACCAGGTGAACCGCGCAGTGTTAATTTCCCTCGTTTTAGTGCCACGCTGCTGATTTCTATCGGCTGACACGAGTGCTTCCTCACGCCAGCTTTGGCCTTTGCAGCCATGAGCTAAGCAGCAAAGGAGTCCTGCTCAAGACCAGCTGTGTGTCTTGATGTACGAAGGCCCGAAAGAACCATGCAACGTGGGCCAAAGACCCAAAACGCTGGGTACATAAATACTAACTTTGCTGAAGACTGATCATGCTGTGCAATCTCTTCTTTCAGCACGCCAACTCTCCCTAGCATTTCAATGTCTTTAGTTTGGAAGGAAATCAATGTCAACAGGACCGGCAAGGGAGCACCACGCTCATGTCACCGGAGGGGAAAGTAAGGATTGAAATGGAGGCACTTGGGTGCTCAGAGTGAGGTTGCTTGGAGCCAAATCCTGCTCACCAGTGTAATCCAGAGTGGAGTGGGATAACTCAGTGGTTTAAGCATTGGCCTGCTAAACCCAGGGATGTGAGTTCAATCGTTGAAGGGGCCATTTAGGGATCTGCTATCTGTCAGGGATGGTACTTGGTCCTGCTGTGAGGGTAGGGGACTGGACTTGATGACCTCTCAAGGTCCCTTCCAGTTCTATGAGAGGGTATATTTCCATATTATATTATTCAGAGTGGCTCTGATGGGAAAATCCAGACTTTCACTGGGGTGCCTGAGATCAGTGACTGGCTCGTTGCATGGAATCCATTTTCCAAGACAGGACAGGCTGGGTTACCAGCGCTAGCCGTGGGGCGTGGCTGAGGCTCTGTCTCTCTCAATTCATGAGAGCACAGGGAATATGAACTACAAGTCCAACCGTTCAGAAGAGAACTCCATAGCAAGCAGCTCATGTGGCTCTTCTCTAGCGATATGTCGACACCAGTGTTTCTTAAACTGTGTGAGGCAGTTGGAGGTGTGCCATGGAGAACAGAGTTCAAAATGGCCACCCTTAAAGGGGCAGGCGACCTTTTTTTTCCTCAACAAGTTCCCCCAACTCCTTTTTTTTTCTCAATAACTTTCCCCCTACCTTTGTGTTTCACATAAAAAAAAAATATTGTTGGTGTTCCTCAGTCTTAAAAAGTTTAAGAAACACTGGTCTACACTGCGGCACTAGTTCAGAATACTTCTGGGATCCTGAGATCGCTATTCTGCGTCTTTTGAGCAAGCCCATTATTTCGAAATGCGATGGGCTCGCTATTCTGATGTCCCTGTAAACCTCGTTCCACGAGGAGTCAGGGACGTTTTGGAAGAGCACTCCATTTTGAAATTAACTCGAAATAAGCTACGCCATTTGCGTAGTTCAAATGGCATAGCTTATTTCGAGCTGCAGGTGCAGTGTAGAAGCACCCTAGTGGTTAAACGGAGCCACTGAAATTTAACTGGCTAGGAATTGGCTGTGTGTGTATGTGTTTGTGTGAACTCCCTGTAACGGCGTAGCACTCACCTCCCATGAGTGTCCCCTTTTGGTCGAGTGCATGTGCCTGCTCTCTCTCAATTCCAAAAGCCCCTTCGGCAAACTTGGCCCTCCGGCCGAGTCACATGCCGCGGGGTGGACTGGGACCATCCAGGACATACTGGGACCAAACCGGGACAGCCCCAAACCAATCCCAAGAGACAGCTGCACAAACCAAAGATGCTCTTGTCCCCACTTCTCTTCTTATGGCTGCCTGGGCTGGAAACTCTCCTCTAACTGGGGCCACAGCCCAGAGGGGAAAGAGGGGGGCGCTCACCAGACTTATTTCCCCACCCTCTCTACTCCACCCTGCTTAAAACTATCATCGGCTTGTAGGAACCCCAGGCTTGTCTGGCTCCGGTCCCAGAGGAGCTGCAGAAAGAGCCAGCCCTGGCATGCTGCCTTTTAGAGGAATAATCCCCATACCGGGACCAAACCGCCAGGACACAATGGATTTTCAAAGTGTCCAGTGTATTGTCAGTCGGAAATCCGCCTCTGATTCAAAGACGCAGAGCTGTTTGGCCCCAGAAACTCCCTCCTCAGCACTGAGTTGCATGGAACATCAGCACCAGCTTCCGAAGTGTTTGAACGTTCCCTACTGCCCTTGGGGAACCTCACTTGGCTCCGTTCCAGGCCTAGTTTTCCCCCCACTAAAACGGGGTCATTGCTGAGCCAGCGGATTTTCCTCCCCTAGGAAAACATAAGCAGGATGGAGCCGTCAGGGGAGCCCACAACCGGCAGCGTGTCGGCTGCGGCAAGCACCAGCCCAAAAGAGCGGTACTTGGAATTTGCCCTCATGCCCAGCCCTAGAATCATAGAATCGTAGGGTTGGAAGAGACTTTCAGAAGGTCATTGAGTCTGGCCCCCTGTCCAAGGCAGGACCAACCCCAACTCAATCATCCCAGCCAGGGCTTTGTCAAGCCAGGACTTCAAAACCTCTAGGGATGGAGATTCCACCCCCTCCCTAGGGAACCCATCCCAGCGCTTCACCACCCTCTTTGGGAAATCGTTTGTCCTAATATCCAACCCAGACCTCCCCCACTGCAACTTGAGACCATTGCTCCTCATTCTGCTCCCACTGAGAACAGCCTCTCTCCATCCTCTTTGGAACCCCCCTTCAGGGAGCTGAAGCAGGGCCGACTTATCCAGTAGGCACAATAGGGCCCACGATACTTTTAGGGGCCCACGAAAATGTTTTAATGTCTTTTAAAATCGGAAGAAAAAAAATGAACTTTTAGGGTCGAAGAAAATGTTTAAATTTTCTTCTCACATCAGAAAAAAATGAAACTTTTAGGGCCCACGAAAATCTATTCAATGTTCCCTAAAACAGAAAAAAAATGTTGAAGTATTTAAAGTTATATCAAAAATAATTTTTACTATTTTTTTTTTATGGAGGAAGGCAAAAGTGCCCGGGGCCCACACAAGTCATAATGTGGCCCTGAGTTGCAGACTGCTCTCAAATCCCCCCTCCCTCTTCTCCTCTGTCGCCCTGTTCAAAGAGGCCTTCCTGGAACGGAGAGGTGTGCTTATTCTGGGAAGACGTGTGTCGTGGTGCAACAAAACTTACGCCGGCCGTGGGCAAGACAACCCATCCGCCCAGAAGAAAGGAGCATGTTTTGTAATTGGGGAGGGCTTGTCCTCTGAAATCACTTTTACAAAGGGGTTGTGTTCTGGGCATAAAGTCCCACCACAATGCAGCTGTGCTTGGGTTGGAGAGCAGCAACCATCGCACTGGGGGTTGTGCACAGGTTGAGCGAAGGGGGGGACACGAGACCCCCAGACACAGAGGCTGTGTCTAGACTGGCCAGTTTTTCTGGAAAATCAGCCGCTTTTCCGGAAAAACTTGCCAGCTGTCCACGCCGGCCGCTTGAATTTCCTCAGAAGCACTGACTTCCTACTGTCTGAAATCAGTGCTTCTTGCGGAAATACTATTCTGCTCCCGTTCGGGCAAAAGTCCCTTTTGCGCAAAGCTTTGGCACAAAAGGGCCAGTGTAGACAGCTGAGATTTGTTTTCCGCAAAAAAAGCCCCGATGGCGAAAATGGCAATCGGGGCTTTTTTGCGGAAAAGCGCGTCTAGATTGGCACGGACGCTTTTCTGCAAAAAGTGCTTTTGTGGAAAAGCGTCTGTGCCAATTTAGATGCTCTGTTCCGAAAATGCTTTTAACGGAAAACTTTTCCGTTAAAAGCATTTCCGGAAAATCTAGACGCAGCCAGAATGTACCCTGTCTAGCTCAAGGATGAAAGGGGGAGTGGATGGTACAGCTCAAGGAAATCCTGCTATTTCACATCTGACAGGCAGTGCAGTGTGGGCCTGATTCTAAACTCACCCCCCTGCGGCGCTGGGTTCCACTGTTCCTCTACCTCACATGTGGCCATTTTCACCAGGGGGGTTAAATTCCACAAAAGCAGAGCCGCAGCGTTTTCCACTAACTGGGGCAGGCGGCGAGGAAGTGGGGCCCACTGGCCGGAATGGGGCGATGCCTTTTTAACACCGGAACGGAATCAGATCCACAAGACTCGGGGACGGACGCTTCCAGCAAGCCACAGAAAGGCTCAGCTCCCCACAAGCCGATCCCAGAGGGGACGCGAGTTGGTTTTGAGCCGAGAAAAAGCCCTTTCCTGAAGAAGCCTGTCTAATAAGCGGCAGCCAGACTGTCTTGCTGGGTGAAATATTACTGTACCGCAAAACTAATAGACCAGGAGCGAGTCTGCCTACTGACAGAGAGCGGAATGGGATTTTTTGGCTGATGTCTCTGGAAAGCTCCCGCAGTGGGCGGGTGGATGGGGCCAGCGCTTGACAAGAAGTTGCATGTGAGAGTAGAATAGAGCCACTCCAAGGACAAGGAGGTTAATGGCAAACACCTGTCGGGGATGGGCTCAGTTTACTTGGTCCTGCCTGAGCCCCGGGGTCTGGACTTGATTTCTTGAGGCCCTTTCCAGCCCAACATTTCTACGATCCCACAATCGGCCCGTGCCCTGAGCTACTGCGTTAGGCTAAAAAGAGGCAGCCGAGATCATGTCTCATTGGATGTAGCATGCAGGGGAGGGAGATAACTTAAAAAATGTGAAATGAGCACAAGATAGGTGTAAAAACAACGAGGAGTCCTGTGGTACCTTAGAGACTAACCGATTTATTAGGGCACCAGCTTTCGTGGGTAAAAACCACTTCCTCAGATGAATTAGAGTGGAGTTTACAGAGGCAGGGGGTCTATATACAGGTTGAACCTCTCTGGTCTGGCAACATCCGTGGTCTGGCATGATTTTAATTAGCTCGATGTCCACTTCTCATGGGTGTGGCCAAGCCCATAAAATGTGTTTACAGCCACCAGTCCTGGCTCTCAGTGTTCTGGGCTGTTCTTTAGCTCTAATTGACCTCTGAATTTCTTCTAAGAACCCATCAAGCAGTGGAAGTGTGGGTCATGCTGCTAGACACTATTGACCTCCCAAGATCCGGCAAATTCTCTGGTTGGGCACTGGGCTGGCCCCGAAGGTGCTGGGCTAGAGTGGTTCAACCTGTCTGAGGACAACAAAAGAAAGCAGATACTTATGTAAATGAGGCTAATCAAGTCAGAGTGGAAGTGCCTCGTTCACAGCAGTTGATGTGGAAATGTGGCTATTAAGAGAGGGGAAACTGCCTTTGTAATGCGTTAACCAGTTAAGATCCTTCTTCAAGCCTAAGTTGATCATCAACATCATAGAGATGTCGGACTGGAAGGGACCTCGAGAAGTCATCTAGTCCAGCTCCCTGTGCTGAGGCAGGACCAAGTCAACCTAGACCGTCCCTCAGAGATGTTCGTCCATCTTGTTGTGAAACACCTCCGGCAATGGGCGGTGCCGCTGGAGCAATCTTTACCGTTGGGAAAGAGGCTGATGGCAGGAACCATGTCTTTAGGGGGTGATTACTACTCCGAGCCAGGGGTAGCAGCAGCGCACCCAGCACCCCTACTGACAGGAAGCCCCCGCCTCTTTTTGATGCTTTTTCCGGGGCTTAACTAACCGTGAGTATCATAGAATCCTAGGGTTGGAAGAGACCTGAGGCCATCAGGTCCAGCCCCCTGCCCAAGGCAGGACCAATCCCAACGTTGTAGGAACGTTTTTCCTAACAGATACCCTAAATCTCCCTGGCTGGAGAGGAAGCTATTTGCAGCTTGGCCAATCTTCAGCAGACATGAAGAACGGTTGATCTAGAAACTTGAAAATACCAGGCTAGGTTTAGAGGCCCAGTGCTGTGTGTTTCTCGCTGGAGCGCTGCGCTTTGCCATCCCTTGGCAGGTGGGGAGTGGGCCTTTCCCGTCTGACATAATGCCGGGAAACCAGTTGAGTTGGACAAGACGATTTGAGAATTGTTTCCCCATCTTGGGGCCGTTTCCATTTCACTGTACTGCAGCCCTGAGATAGAGGTCTCTCAGCAGCAAGGATGGTCTCTTTGCTTAATGCGCTGGCTGAGCAGTCAGGAGATGGGGGTTCAAAGGCGGGTTCAGTCATAGACCCCTTGGGTGGCTCACTTGACCTCTCTATGCCTCAAGGAGGGATTGTAACATTGTTCCCCCTCCCCCTACCTCCTTACTTACCTGTTTGGTTTGTAAGGCCAAGATCTGTCAATGTCTCTGGGTGTGTACTTCCCACCGACATCCTACACGCGTTAGAACAGAGACTGTCCCCTACAAGGTGTAGCTCTGGCACACAACTCAATGGGGCTTTGCTGTTGGTTGTGGCCCACAGGTTCTACCATCACACCAATACTCATAGAACTGGCAGGGGTCCGAGGTGCTCATTAATCCCATTACTAAGCACATCCTCTTTCTTCTCTGCCATTGCTCCGGGCAGCGTCTCGTTAGCTCAGCACAGAGGGGTCTAGTCTGATACCCGCCTCCTCCTCTTGGAAGGGCAGCTAAAGAAGTTTTGCTTGAGCCGGCGTGAGGAGCAGATTGGACGGCTGGTCAGATGGTGGCACTAAATCTGGGTGATAGGCACTAAACCATCCCACCCCCTTTGATTTCCTTCGAGTCTTAGAATCATAGAATCCTAGAACACTAGAACTGGAAGGGACCTCAACAGATCATCGACTCCAGTCCCCTGCCCTCACGGCAGGACCAAGCACCATCTAGACCTTCCCTGAGAGGTATCTGTCCAACCTGCTCTTAGATATCTCCAGAGATGGGGATTCCACAACCTCCCCAGGCAATTTATTCCAGTGTTTCACCACCCTGACAGGTAGGAAGTTTTTCCTAATGTCCAACCTAAACCTCCCTGGCTGCAGTTGAAGCCCATTGCTTCTTGTCCTATCTTCAGAGGCCAAGGAAAACAATTTCCCCTCCTCCTTGTAACACCCTGCAATAACGACATAAGTTTGGATGGGCTGCCTGAGAGGCCATTCTACTCCCTGCTCTTCACAGAATTTAAGCTTCCTCATATGAGCTATCTACCCTTCCATCCACTTCAGGTTATCAGCCCTTCCGGCATCCTGGGATTGCCTGTAATTATTTCACACCACTGACATGCTGGTTAGGCCGCTGTGTATGGTGAGTAGCCGATTGATTGGCTGTGGGTATCTTGTCAACTGCTTCACTCCCATTTACAAGCGTAATAACTCAGTGGGGCCATAATTACACGTTCATTGTGGATCTCATTTAGAGTTAATTACATGCCAAATAGATGTATCTCTAATGAGCTTGGGAGCATCCCAACAAAGGCTTTTAACAGCCTGGCACTATTTAATGCAGGCGAATCTTCCCTACTTCTCTCCAATGCTTCCCTCCCTTCCCCGTACCACTCTTCAGGTTGGAGACAGCACCGTCCAGTTTTGTGTTGGATAGACACTGAGGCATCGGTCCAGCCCTTGGACTTACTAGCTTTGACTTCTGGCTTAGTTCATGTCCAGGTCACAAGCAGATCCCTCTTTACAGGCAGAGATCCAGAAATGAACTCAACCGGCGCCCAAAAGCACGGTTGTCCCTGAAGCTGGGGGAGTTTGGATTCACCAGCTTGTCTTCCAAGATCAACGCTCCGGGGGTTGATCTCCCAGAGTTCGGCTGAGGAGGTCTAGTAAGGACTTGGGATGTTAAAGGGCGGTTATTTGGCTAATTGTGTAGTCGATACAACTTGTATCGACTACACGAGTTGATAAGGGCCACTCCACAGAGCCGCCAGAACTGAGCAGTCTTGGCTCACTGGATCGCTGCGCCTTTGCTTTTTAAATGTAGTAAGAGCCGCCGGGGTTTTATTACATTTAAATGCAGAGCTGTGGCAGTCCAGAGTTGGCACAAGCCACCCATGCTGCGGCTCTATAGAGGCACAGCATCCCGGACCAGCACAAGATGGGACTGCTTGGGGGTGGGGATGCCGCAGAAATGCGGTCTAAGGTATGTTGATTCCCGCGATGCTATTCAGAGAGCTGGCATTGTGTAGCTTAGGTTAGGAACACAGCTTTGGAGTTGCATTGCATTGCAGGCTGACCAGGGGCTCTGTCAGTACCCAACCCTGCATTCATTGCCATTGCACTTGCCTGATCTCGTGCAAGATCAGACCGATTATTCGAAGAACATGTGCAGTAAAAAAAAATGGATGGTCAAGCAATCGTCCATTCCAGCTTGCAGAGATAATAGTGAAGAAGACAAGGCAAGAGGGAGATACGTAGAAGCCTTCCTTTGCAATAAAATTAGCTGAGAAAGTCAAGTGTTGGACCGGCCCTTAATTAGGGGTTGTACATGCTTTACGACACTCATATAAGGACAGTGTCAACGTCACAATAAATTCATCTTGCGGCAGTAATTCCAGCATTCGCTCCGTTATTCCAAGAGAGCTCGCTGTCTTGCAATGTTCGCTCCCCACTAAAACAGGGCACGAGAGAGCTGTTTGAAGCCTGTGGGCAGATTTCAAATGTTGTTTGGGTTTTTATTGACAACATTGAAAGGAGGGGGAAAAACCCTTTGCAATTATAGAACTCAAAACCTGCCAGAGGGTTTGGCCAGGGTTGAGTTACAAGAAAACAGCAGCAGATGACTGGGCAGAGATGTGGTTTAACAAACTGGTAACTTGTGATTCATTTGGGTTTGGGTTTTGAAAGTCTGCTCCAGAGCTGCGGTGTGGGGTGAGGGGAGGATGATCAATTATCATATTTTTTTTAAATCTCAGTCTTTAAGTGCGGGCACGTCAGGAGCCTTTGACTGCTAGTTGGCCAATCTTCTTGCATAAAGGTTTCGTGTGTTTTTTTGCTACAAGCAGGCCATGTGCTAAGTCCTGCAGCTGTTGCTCACTTGAAAAATCTCATATATGTACAGAACGACCAGGAGTGTTGGGCCAACAGGATCAGGGTCTCTGTAATCCAGTTACATAAGAACATCAGAACAGCAATACTGGGTCAGACAAAAAGTCCATCTAGCCCAGTATCCTGTCTGCCCACAGTGGCCCATACCAGATGCCCCAGAGGGAGTGAACACAACAAGTAAACATCACATGATCCCTCTCCTATTATCCATTTCCAGACACACAGAGACTAGAGACACTGTTCCTACCCACCCTGGCTAATAGCCATTGATGGACCTCACCTCCATGAATCTCTCTAGCTCTTTTTTGAATCCTGTTAAAGCCCTAGTCTTCACCACATCCTCTGGCAAGGAGTTCCACAGGTTGACTGTGCACTGCATGAAGAAAAACTTCCTTTTAAACCTGCACTGTGGTTTATCATATACAAGTAATGATGCCCCTGGGAGAGTCATATTCTACAGGGAGTGAACCCAGGAACTCTGGATCCAGTACCTGGACTAAAAAATTAGGCCTCATAAATCAAAGGCTGTAACAGATCCATACACCTCTATATATGTGTATTGCACATGGGGGAAAAGGCAATATGTCACATTTATTGAGAATGCAACAGCAAAGCAGTCAGCATATGCTTACATAGACAGACAGACACAGACACAGACACACACACACACACACACATGCTGTTATACCAATTATATAAAAATAATCAACTGATATATTTTGTTATATAGGTTATGGTTTTTGAATTAATTATGGGTTTATGTCACTTGAGGCTGTACCAGCTGTGCTTGCTTTAGGCTTATTTTGAATTTTATTTTTAAAATGAGAGCTAAAAAACTTTTGTGACCTTTTTTACTCGTACTTTAGGTTTTTTAAAAAAATATTGGGATGTTATTTACATAGAAAAAGACATTATTTTTGTGTGGGGGGCTTTGTTTGTATGGGTTTTTTGCTAACTTTGTGCAGTATTAATATTTTCCAGCTATACAGCAAACCCCCCCCCCCCTCTCTCTCTCTCTCTCTCTCTCTCTCTCTCTCTCATATTTTTGTTTTGATTTGGTTTTGACTTTTCACTGCAATGGGACAGAGCCAAACTGTATTGACTGGTCCACCTACAGAGAACTTCTGCATGAGTTACATACGTGTAACCTGACAGAGGTAATAAAGTTCTTGCTTTTGCTATGAGTTACTGCCATTCTTAAAAGGGTTTTGTTAAGAGCTGCTACAAAACCCAGGAACTACACCACACATTCTTGAGCATCACCTGATAGCACCCTGTCTGTTCACTTATGTACACAGCAGCCTTGAAATAAGGGGAAGTTACTTTTAGAGCTGGTCAAAGAAACTTTAATGGAATCCTATTTGGTCAAAATATCCAGTTCCATTGAAATCCGCATGCTTTGAGAAACTGTCAGTTTTACTGGGAATTTCACCTTTTTTGAAGTTCCAGTACTGTCAAACCATCCCATCTCGATGTTGTTGGAATCACACATTTTGATTTTTTCAGGTCTTGTGGATTATTTTACATTATAGTGTCATATTGAGATTTTTTTTAAAGTCAAAATGAAGATGAAATGTTTCAAACAATCTCAAATGTTTTTTTTTTAAATTTCCGTTGAGGAGAATCTCCGAATTTTCGGGCTTTGCCCCAACTCAGAATGAAGCCAAATTTTGAAATCTCAAAATCCTTCCTGAAACAGAGCTTCTATCCCATGCAAAGCCGTTTGCTTCCCCTTCCAGTCTAATCTGGCAAGAGTACCCAGGAGTGGAACCACAGTTCTGTCCCTTCTCCATCTCCTCCACCCCTGAGGTCTTGTCAGCATTACCGTGGGCCATTGACCTAAATTGAGCAACGTCAGATACATGAACGCTATAGCTGAAGTCGATGGATTTAGGTCTGCTTACCATGGTAAATAGACAGCTGATGACTCCAGTAACTCTTCGCATTTTGGTGAGGTACTGGAGTCAACGGGAGAGTGTTCGGCAATCGATTTATCGTGTCTATACTAGACACGATAATCGATCCCCGCTGGATTGATCTTTACTCACTGATGCAAACCATAGTGCAGACAGGCTCTTAGTCTGAACTCTGCTCTAGTGCCAGACCCAAAATCCAGAGAGACTAAGCAGTACAGAGAGAAGGCCTTGTCTACCTACTCAGCCATTTAAGACCAGGGTGCAGCCAAGCCCTCATCTTCTGGTGGGTCTGTGAACCAGTTCAGGTTAGAAGAAGGCCCACAAAGCACTCTTGATAGCCAGCTCCCAGAAGTTCGGTGGTGTTGGAATGCTCTGTTTTTTCTGGCTCCAGATTGGGTCAGGAACAGTATCCCACTCTGGACTCCCCATGCTGTCTCCGAGGGGTGGACTCAATGGGCAGGATACCTTTCCATGGAGAGCACCGGCTGAGCACCGGCCCGTGCTTATTCAATCTGAGACAAAGACAATCGAGTGGTCGGTGCCCGTGTAAGCCCATTGTGGACTCAAAGCAGGAATATTCCGCCCCTCAACACATACTAATAATTATTAGGTGACCCCTTGGACTGCTTGGGGCCTTAAGCAATTGCTTAGACCAGATCTACACTAGGCTTGGAAGGTCGGGTTAAGGGACACAACTCCAGCTAGGTAAATACGTAGCTGGAGTCAACTTACCTTAAGCCAGGCTTGGTGCCATCTTCACAGAGGGAGGCCAACGGGAGCAAACATTCCCATCAGCTTCCTTTACTCCTCGTGACAATGAGGAGTACTGATGCCAACCAGAGCTGCCCTCGGCATATGATTTAGTGAGTCTTAACTAGACCCGCTAAATCAAGTGCCAGAAGATCGATCTCCGGCATGGCAAGTGAAGACGTGGCCGTATGTCTCCTTATGCTTAGAGCCATCTCCAGAAGTGGTTCTGACATGACTGACGTTTCAGGTCCACTAATGGGGGAGGGCAGAGCACGGTGATTCGAAAGGGCACAGGGCTACCAGCTGCCAGTGCTACAGCAGCAGTGGTGGTGGCCAGAGCTTCGGGCCTTTTACATGGCTACCGGAGCATCCTACTGCACACTCCGTGCAGCTCTGAGGGCTAGGGAGAGGTGCTGTGCTCTGGGTGGTCAGGAGGACTGGCTACCCTAGTCCTACCCCTTCTGGAAACACAGAGCTCCCCTCACCTTACCCAGGGGCCCTCGGAGTATGTCGGCTGCCCTGTGACGTTATGTCTGATCCTCTGTCTAGCTATCTTCAAACGGGGGACGGGGGAAACAGATACCTCCCTTCACTGTCAGTGCCAGGCCCATCTTGGACTCTATCCTGTGGAATATTTATCTATTTTCGGCTTTTCTGCTGCCACCTATTACCTATCAGACATGAGGTCACCCAGAAGGAATCCAGAGAAAAAGCTACCCCAGATAAAACAAATATGAGCAGCAGACCTCCCGGGACCACAGGTCTGTCCTCAGGTATCCAAGATTCACCAAAACACAATAGATGGCCCAGAGCCAGATCTCTATCTGGTGTAACTCAGGGCAGAGGCCTTAAACTCAATAGGATTTACCTCCTTGGAGGATGCAATCTGCTTGACGCATCCGCACAGGGAAAAGCTCCGGAGTTTGAAACACCCAATCTGAAAGCGGAAACCCGTTCTGAATCAGAATGACATCCAGGTTCAGGAGGTGACTTTAAAAAGTCCTATGTGTCTGTAAGCCATTCATGTACCCAAAAATAATGGCTTTCTAAACAGCCTGGAATGGCAGTACATTATTTTAACGAATACTTCATGGCCAGGGGCTCCCAATAAATCAACTGCAGCACGGAGCATTTTAGAGCGTAGGTTACTGACTTTGCTCTCGGCTTACCTCTTTGGTTAATCATTCTGACAAAAGGCCGTAAACTCGGAGGCTGACGAAAATAGAGAGAGAACAGTCCTGGCTTCGCCTCTCTTGAGAGAGAGGAAATCCAAAGCAGCCGGGGAGCGGCAGTGGTACAAAATAGGTGAACGTGGGCGGGGGGGCTGAGCTCTGCAAATTTCGAATCAGGTTCCAACTAGGAAAGGGTTTCATGAACACCCAGGTTCTGAGCTGTTGTAAGTGGACCGGCCGGTGCATTACAGCTTTGTACCCACAGAGGATCTGGCCCATGACGTGCAATTCAAACAAGGAAGGCACCTGGCTCTGAATCGCCAAAGTCAGAATAGCTCCAAAACTCCGGGGCTGTCGATACCAAATACAGGTTGGACCTCCCTAGTCCGGCATCCTCGGGATCTGATTGGTCCCCAATGAGGGAATTTGCTGGACCTGGGGAGGTCACTACTGCCGCTGGGCCCCCCCCCCCCCCCGCCCTGCCACCCCATCAGCTCCCCCGGGCAGCCCAGATGGGCCAGCCTTCCCAGCACCGTCCCCCCACCCACCCACAACCCAGCTGAGCGATGCGCCGTCTCTCACCTCCTGCCCAGCTGAGCTGAGCCGAGCCCTGAGCTTCCCGGCTTCCTCCCTCTCCCTGGCAGCATGGCAGCTTCTCAGCCCCCTGGGCAGCCCAGCTCCCCTCCTACCCCCGTATCAGGCCAGCTTCCTGCCCACCCTTCCCCTGCAGTGTTCCAGGACACTCTGATCCTGGAACATCCATGGTCCTGCTGGCCCACAGATGTTGCTGGACCAGAGTCCTAGTTTATAGAGGTGCAACCTAAAGGGGTGAAAGGCCATCACACAACAGCAGCAATTTGATTAATCACCTGGAATGTCCTAAGAGGGACCTGGGGAGTTCTGTACCACCCAGCACGGTACATGGGGTATGACAGAGGAACAGGGGTACAGATTATCCAATAAGTTCTTGGACTGCATTGAAGACAACTTTTTAGTTCAGAAGGTTGAAAAAGCTACCGGGGGGAAGCTGTTCTAGATTTGATTTTAACAAATAGGGAGGAACTGGTTGAGAATTTGAAAGTGGAAGGCAGCTTGGGTGAAAGTGATCATGAAATCATAGAGTTCATGATTCTAACATATGGTAGAAGGGAGAACAGCAAATTAGAGACAATGGATTTCAGGAAGGCAGATTTTGGTAAGCTCAGAGAGCTGGTAGTAAGGTCCCATGGGAAGCAAGATTGAGGGGAAGAACAACTGAAGAGAGTTAGCATTTTTTCAAAGGGACGTTGTTAAGGGCCCAAAAGCAAGCTATTCCGCTGTGTAGGAAAAATAGAAAATATGGCAAAAGACCGCCTAACCAAGGACCCAGCTGATCAGGACCTTCATAGTCATCCCTTCTGGGCATGCACTGAGTGGAGGGGGAACACTTCCCGCAATGTGCCTTCCGTGGGAAGGAAGAGCCACCTCGTGAGGTTGTGCCCATGCATGTGGGGCTCAGAGACCCGTTCCATGAGCAGACGGGATTGCCCAGTTTGTCAGCTGGGAACCAGGCTGTGAGGATCAAACCGCCATTCGTTTCCTCGCTATTTCCAAAGGGAATTGCAAATCTTTTTCCGAGGTGTCGCACCACGCCCCGAACAGGAGGCCTCTGCTTGCCGGGGTGCTGCTTACAGGCAGAGCTAAAACACTTTTGGGCCATGTACCAATAATACGTCCCGTTTTGATGAGAAAGGAGGCGTAAATGAGTGAGCGCCTCCTGCTGTGAGGAGGAGGGTGGTTTTGTGATGACCTAAACCGAACCTGAACCTTCCGTGAAGTTGGACAAATCGGTAAATCTCTCCATCACAATGGGGTCAGTAATCCTAGAACCCTAGACCCGGAAGGGCCCTCAAGAGTACCCTGCCTTCACGGCAGGACCAAGCACCATCTGGATCAGGCCTACTCAACTTTGGAAGCCCCAAAAGCCACCATGATACTCACAGCACATGCCGAGGGCTGTAACTTAAGTGTGGTTGCTTATCCATGCAAATTTATATTCAAATATATGCAAATAGCTTCTTTCACCTTGACGAGCATGAATACAAAGATTAAGGCAAGACTACACAACACTCAGGCCCCCTTTAAGTCAGTTCTGCTAATATTAATCAAATGCAATATTTACCCGATTTCTACCCATATGACAGCACTTTTAATGAGCAATGACAGTCCAGGAATTTAACTACTAAAATGCATGTCAACAGAAGAGCATTATATTGACTCTGTTGTGGAGCGTGTTTCCAGTGGAGGCCATGTTCATCGGATCCCACCTGTGGGCCGCGTGTTAAGCCCTGTGTAAACCCAAACCACACCGCAGGTCACAAACAAACAGGCCATGGCTTGCATGTGGCCCGCAGGCTGTGTGTTGAGTAGCCCTGGTCTACATCATCCCTGATAGATGTCTGTCTAACCTGCTCTTAAATCTCTCCAGTGATGGAGATTCCACAACTTCCCTGGGCAATTTATTCCAGTGTTTAACCACCCCGACAGGCAGGAAGTTTTTCCTAACGTCCAACCTAAACCTCCCTTGCTGCAATTTAAGCCCTGAGACCAAGGAGAACCATTTTTCTCCCTCCTCCTTGTGACACCCTTTAGTTGTGAGGATAGAATAAGTACGGCTGAGAAATTTTACGCCATATTAGTGGGGGAGGAGAGAGAAATCTGTTCCTCTTGTCTAGTCCAATCTGAATTCTGTGAAAACCTACAGCGTGCTAAAAGTTCAGTCATTAAGAACAGCTAATGAACATATAATGAACATAATGAGATAATACCCTAATTCTCCTGAACAGTCAAATGCTTCATGTGACCTCTCAAATTACAGCTGTTGAAATTAATGGTAAAGCAATTTCACAGGTAGTCTAGAATTAGACTTAGGAGAGTTGAATGCCCAGAGCTATTGCAACTAATAAAATCTGACAGGAATGAAAATCTGTGGGAGGCATAGAAAGAAAGAACCTGAGTCTTCTTCTGTCCCCTCGGTGTGATTTTGGGGAAACACAGCGCTGCATTCAGCTAGTGGGCATCTGGGGATGTAATCTGCACCGTTGTTATTTAACAGCAAATTCTCGGGTTTAACACATTTGGTGCAGACAGGGAGGAAGTTCTGGAAAAGCCGGATTATTTAACAAGTGGGAAACTGTCTTCTCTTACAGCTTCCTTTGGATAATTAGCTCTGGTGGGTCCTATTGTCAAGATCAATATTATGTCATTTACTCAAAAGGAAAAAGATCTGTAGTTACAGACGGCCCCTGACTTGTGACGCAATCGGTTCCTGGGGAAGCGTCGCAAGTCAGGGGCATCATAACTTGAACCCACATTTACAATAGGCACCGTGCACTGTTGTAAATGCAGACTGAAGACGTAAATCGGGGGGGCTGGCCCTTTCCATGCTTACGAAAATGGTCATAAGTGCGGGGGTCGCAACTCAGGCCATCATAAGGCGTGGATTCCCTGTACCATGAAGGGTGGCATTAGAGTATCAGGCACTAAACGTAGACTTGGTTGAGCTGGATTCTTTCCTGGCTTTGCTCCTTGGGTAAATCATTTCACCTCTTTCTGCTTCTGCTTCCCCAGCATCCTATGTTTGTCTTGTATCTCTCACGTGTAAGCTCTCTGGGGCGGGGGCTCTCTCTCGGTATATGTTCGAACTGGGCCTGCTACAAAATGTTCTGTCGAAACTGCTTTTTCAATGGAAAATTGGGCTTTTCAGTACATGGCATTTTCCCGGGAATGTGTCTGTTTTCTGCAGAAAATATTGGATTTCCAGCCAAAAATCAAGTATCCAAAGCCTAAAAAGTTTCCTGTAAATTGAGAGCATGCCATTGGTGACCACCTCACTTCCAGGACCGGGATGTATCATATAAACAAATAAGCTACAGTTTGAAAGCATCCTGTTGCTATGCCACTGATTTTAACTCAAGTGGGAAAGCGATTTGCAAATCTCCTACCATTTAGCAGAGGGCTGACCCTGTTATAAGGCCCTGTATACAATGAAATCCTTTTATAAGGATTAACTCTTAAATCCTTATACCTATATACACACCCCTTGCGTTTTGGCTCAGTTGCTGCATTTGGATCCACAACACCATGAACTTTCCACATGCAGAGAAGCAAAATCTCCATCTTACAAGGAGAAAGCAAATTTGACTGGTCATTTTAATGCCATGGCTAATCAGTCAGCTATAACTGGTTCTACTGTAAATAGAATTCCCCATGAACAGTAACAATGTTTATCCATAGCGTAGGGGCTCTAAGGAATGTGTGAAATTCTTTGCTACCTTTGCAAACATCAATGAACACCAAAAGTGAATTAAACTCAACCTGATCCTTACTGCCAAATTACTTGTCGACAAATACTAACAAAGGGCAAACTCAACAGCACCACAAGTTGAACCTCGCTAGTTCGGATTCCTGACCGGTGCTGAACCAGAGAATTTGCCAAACGACGGGAGGTCAGTAATGTCTAGCAGCGTCACCGTGCTGCATGGGGAGCGTAGAGTCCAAATGGTCGCTTGCACCACTTGCTCCCGCACGGCGGCCCGGCTGAGTAGCGCAGAAGTCAGCCGAGCACCACGGCAGGAGGCGAAGGGGGGCGGGGCGGTGACGTTCACAGCCAGGGGGTGGGGCCTGGAGCCGCTGTCATGCCGCATGTCACCACCCTGCCCCCCTTCCCCTCCCGCAATGGCACTCGGCTGACTTCTGCACTGCTCAGCCGGGCCGCCACGGGGGAGCGAGTAGCCGTTTGGGCCCCGCACTCCCCATGTAGCACAGGCCGCCCAGAGGGAACAGCCAGCATTTCAGTAACAGCACCGCCCAGAGGGAACAGCCAGCATTTCAGCAACAGCGCCCCCAGAGGGAACAGCCAGCATTTCAGGCAACAGCGCCCCCCAGAGGGAACAGCCAGCATTTCAGGCAACAGCGCCTCCCAGAGGGAACAGCCAGCATTTCAGGCAACAGCGCCCTCCAGAGGGAACAGCCAGCATTTCAGGCAACAGCGCCCCCCAGAGGGAACAGCCAGCATTTCGGTGTTACAGACTCTCAGACACTGGGCTACTATATATATATGATAGCAGCCCAGAAGCACTCTTAAAAACTCATGGAGAAAAACAGTCTCTGCCCCAAAGAGGAGACAGAGGGCTACAGTCAGACCGACAGGCGAGTACAAAGAAACAGTGAGGCAATATTGGTCTGCCTGACAGGATGTGAGCTCAAATGGCTTTAGTGAAGTGCGGACCTGCTCCTACAAGCCATATGCATGTGAAAAAAACCTCATGGGTGACACAGGTTTAATCCCAAGAGTTAAATGGACACCGTAGACTACAATCACTAGAACTGAAGGCTGTTGTAGGTCACATGTCACATTGTAGGAGAATAAAAGCACTGCCCCCCCTACTTGGCTGGAGAGAAGCTGGAAAGCTGTTCTTTGAAACACTCATGCTGTACATCGGTGAAGTCTTCTCACTTACACTCTGCAGGTTATTATGACGAGGCCAGAAAAGCTAGGAAAGATGTTGCTAATCTCTCATTGTATGTGCCGCACATGCGGAACTCATCAAGAGGGAGGTCTGGAAGGGTTTCAAACAAAAGAGGGTGCTGAGTATATTTTAGTTCCGGTAGCCTCGAGGCTGCAATACCTTTCACACCCATAAAGTGCAGGTGCTCGGGTGATTGTAGGCACTTGCTCGGTTCTCCCTTCTTCAGCATTAGCATTGTGCCTCATTACCACGTGCAACCCAATCCCAATCTCTCCAGCGTAGAGACAAAACCTTCTCAGAGGTGCAGAGCTGCTCACGGAGCAACAACAGGCATCTGGTTCCTATCAAAAAGATATTTTACACAGTATGTAGTCTTAGTGTGCCACATGGCCCCAACCCCTTCCGAAGAAGCGAGGTTAATACGTTGCACTTTTCATAACCTGGTCTGGCGGAAAAAGCCAACGCCTTGTTTTAGAAACGGGCCCACGTCAGATTCTGTCCTGCAAACCTCTCCGAACCCTCATCCGTTCAAAAGGAGCCTACCTCCAAACCACCACTGATTTTAGGCTGGCAAAGCCACACCAAATTACAGTACAGAGAGTCTACAGAGCTGAAATTCATCTATAAGTGTGACACCGTTACCCTGGGCTTGAAAAAAAGACATTAACTGGTTGGCGCATTACAGAGCCAATTTCTCCTGCCTTTAATAGCCGGGTTTTCGCAACAAAAGCTATGAATGGGACACATCCAGCCCACTTAATTAGCCTTACTAACCCGGGTCCTACAATTGATAGGTACTACTTCTGCTATTATATCTCTCCCTTGGTTTCTGTTATTTCCACTCCAATTCATCTGATGAAGTGGGGGTTTTTGACTCGCGAAAGCTCATGATCCTATATATTTTGGTTTGTCTTTAAGGGTATGTCTAGACTACATGGTTCCGTCAACAGAGCCATGTAAACCAGTTTACCTGGCATAGTCAATGAAGCGGGGATTTAAATAATCCCTGCTTCATTAAAATAAATATGGCCGCCACACTGTGCCGATGACCAGCTGATCCGGCACAGCGCAGCAGTCTAGATGCGGATCTGTTGGCTGGGGAAGCCTTTGCCGACTGATTCTGTAAACCTCGTTTCACGAGGCATAAAGGATCTGCCGACAAACAGTTCTGGGGTTGGCAGATCCCCATCTAGACTGCCACGCTGTGCCGACAAACAGCTGATCGGCACAGCGTGGCAGCCATTTTGATTTAAATGAAGCAGCGATTATTTAAATCACCGCTTCATTTTCCTTTGTCGTCCTGCCTCATCTACATGGCTCCATCAACAGAGCCCTGTAGTCTAGACACACCCATAGGGAATGGTGAAGCAAGATACACGACTCCAGCTATGTTAATTATGTAGCTGGAGTTGATGTACCTTGTTTCGCATTTCCATACCGTCCCCACAGCAGAAGGCCAATGGGAGCCAACACTCCCGTTGGCTTCCCTTACTCCTCACAGAAGCAGGAGTACCAGCCACCAGCAGGGGTGCCCTCTGAGTTTGATTTAGCAAGTCTTAACTAGACTCACTAAATCAAACTCCGGAAGACTGATTGCAGCAGCAGCAATCTTCTGTTTAGTGTAGACATGGACTCACATAGGGAAAAGCAGTTGCAACATATGAACATTGATCCTGAATTTTGTACCAACACCCACAGGGCGGTGTTCTCCAGAATATAAGGGTTTTTTTGTTTATTTGTTTGTTTTTTTAAGCTGCTGTGGCTGCAACGAGCTTGGAAAATGGGAGCCAAATGTTAATGGTGCAGTGATGGCTACAAAACCTGCACCATTCCTCTCAGATACCCAGTGGTAAAACTTCAAGTGGGGACGAGGAACCTTTTTGGATCCGGGACCACTGACCCACAGAACAATGAGTTGGGGGCCGTGCAAAAAACGTGGCCACTGAGAGTCCCCAAAGGAAAGCCAAGCTCCAGGGAGACAGACAAACCTGAGCTGGTAAATACCAACTTTGCTCAGCGGGCAACTTTTTCTGCTGTCCTCTGGCTGTTGTGAGCAGACTTTCCTCTGAAGCAAACGAAACGCCGGTGGAGCCCTTGGCTCCACTACCCCCTGGAATGACGTCCCTCTTCTTTTCAGCTCACTTGGGCCCCTCCGACGCCATATCACACCTCCCCTGGTTTGGGTCAATTAGGCGGGTCCGCGTAGCCATTTTTCTCCTGTTTGGAATGTTCTCTCGGGACGAGCAATGCTTCTCTTTGCTGCGGTATTCAGAGAGGGCTACAACCGCTGCCTAGAGCAGGAATGGGGCACCTAAGGCCAGGGGGCCAGATGCAGCCCCCAGCTTACCTGGGCCTGAGACTCGGGTCCCCCCCCCCCCCCGAGGGCCACGTTAGGGAGGGTTTGGCTGCTTTTTCACTTGTGTGCGGCCCCCAACGGATTTTCCTGGGGGTCAGCGGCCCCCAGCCCAAACCAGGTTCCCCGCTCCTGACCTAGATCCGCCCGCTTGGAATTTGGCCCCATCCGTTACCAGCTAGAGCATCTCCGTCTGCGTTTGCAGGCAGGGGGTGCACCGGGTCAGCCTGGTTTCTCTAGCAAGCGGTGTCTGTGGAAATGACGGATCGGGGGGAACATTTGGGCACCGTTCCGATAACGAGCCCTGCGAGGCGGGGGTAGGTAAACACCATTCCAGGAGATTAACGGACTCTTCACTTTCCAGCCAGTTCAGAGACATTCCAGAGCAGTGAAATCAAACCTGAAAAGCATTCAGGATGGTTCCTGGCCGGACGCCATTCAGTCACTCCGCCAGCAGGGAAAAGAAGCTGCATCCACCTTGTTGCTGGGCAGTCAGACCTCCCGCTGCTCCATGCTGGTCCTTACACGGGGCCTCCCAAACGTCAGTCGTGGATTGGGAGAGTTGGAACACGTGATCATTATTTGTATGACAGCGGCACCGAAAAGCCGTGTTTAGGGATTACGGCCCCATGGTGTTAGGCGCTGTACAAATGCAGAGTGAGAGACAGATCCTGCTCCCACGGGCTCACGGGCAAATAACAAGAACCATACTACAGGTTGAACCGCTCTAGTCAGGCACTCTCTGGTCCAGCAACATCCGTGGTCCGGCATGATTTGAGTTGGCTGGATGTCCGGGTATCATGGGTGTGGCCATGTTTCCCATGGTCCCATAAAGTTTGTTTCCAGCCACCAGTCCTGGCTCTCTGTGTTCTGGGCTGTTCTTTAGCTCTAATTGACCCCGAAATGTCTTCTAACAGCCCAGCAAGCAGGGGAAGTGTTGGTCTTGCTGCTAGACAATATTGACTTCCCATGGCCCACCACCGGTCAGGTCCCAAGGGTGCCAGACTAGAGAGTTCAACCTGTAGTGTCATCAGTAGATGGCTACGCACTTTTCCTGTTATATAGGCTGGGAAACACAGGCACAGAGTGAGGAAGTGACTTGCCCAAGGTCACGCAGGGAGCCAGTGACTCAGCTGGGACTAGAACCCAGCTCTCCCGCATCCCCAGCCTGTGCCTTCGGCACACGCTGCCTGTCTAAAGAGACAAGGCGAAGGATGAGAAGAAAGCGAGGAGAGTATCCTGAGTGAATACTGAAGCCCAGGCAGGGAATTGTTCAGGGTGAGCCAGGAAGTCAGAGACGGAACTGGGAGAAGAACCCAGGATTTGTAAATCCAAGTGTGGTGCCTTAAATATGAGACACTCCTCTCCACTCCCCCTTCCTCACAGATGATCAAAACTCCCTGCCTCTTCATGACACAGCCTCTCCTGCTGCCCAGGAAGTGGTTGACAAACGTCACTCAGCGCGGAGTGGGTTGCTGAAAAGCAGCCTTGTTCAATTCTGCGTGGAAATTTAGCCTGCAAGCCCTCCCCAGATCCTGTGTAAATACAGAGCAGAACATGCGTCCTCTGCTCTCCCCGGCCACCTTTTGGTTTGGCTCTATACCCTTGAAGTTGTCTCCCTTGATTTGACATTTGGGGTCTGTGCGAGGCGAACAATGCAAGCTCAGCACCTCGCCCCGTGGAATCAAACCGTAACAGGACTCACGTGAATGCCTCTTGGTCATGTTTAACCTCAGATCTCTCCAGAGTTATTAATCCCATCCATGTGGGTCTTTCGTACCCTGTGGGATAACATCTGGGGGATATTCATCATGGCCACTGCAGATTTCATACCCCCCTCCTCCCCGCACAAAATGAAATGGGTCACATCTGAACGCCACGCTGCTTGATGTGGAATCATTAGCATGCACAGACTTCCAGTCCAATTACTTGACAGATGAAATCAAGATCCGTTGGTCTTATTGTTTGCATCTGCCGCAGAGCTACACACACACACACGCTTCCCTGCGCACCGCTAATCCGCGTCCTCGTTCGCAGGCCGGATGGCTGCTCCCTTCATCTGGATGCCATTGAGCGTTGTGCGGCATATGGAAATGTATCAAGCATACCATAATACAATTAGCCCTACACAACATCAATTATCCACAGCACCTTCAGAGAAAATATCATATTTCCTGCTTCTTCTTCAGACACCCATTTTTCGGGAGAGCAGCCCGTTGTTTTCCTTCCTGTAATAATTTGTGACTTGAAAGGATTTCTTCTGTCAGCCAGCGCCGACCAAAGCCAACGCAGATCCGAAAGTGGCCTGTGTGGATTTTAGTTTCTCCAGCCGAGCCGCTGCCTTCTTGCTGGTTGATTTTACCCAGAGGAACAATTGTGCCTTGGGTTACCCATTAGGAGCAACAACAGTTCCTTGGTCCACATCGCCCCAACACTTTGCATCAGGAATAGTTTAGATGCCGGAACCAGCACTAAGGCATGGGGGTGTGATGGGGCAGCCGGCTCTGCCATGCCGCCCCACACTAAGGCAGACACCGGGCAGGCGGGCAGCGACAGACCGGCCCCCGAGGAGTCCGAAGCCGCGCCGTTTGCGTCCGGGGCCACCGCTGCATCAGGGCGTCAGGCCGGGTCAGCGCACAGGGAGGACGTCACGAGTGACGTCACTCAGGAATCACGGAAGGGCGGGAGGGCGCGCGGGGAGGCGGGGCCAACGAGGGACGCCGAACCGCGGCCCTTTCAAAAGGGCCAAGGGCTGGAGCAAAGGGGGGCAGCCAGTGGTGAGTGCGAGTGGCCCTCAGCACCCCGGAGGAGTCGGCAGACCGTAAGTCTATCCCCACACTGGGGAGTATGATAACACCCGGGAAGAAGTGGCCCAGGGCAGGATCATGGACCCCGTGAGTGGAAGGTTTAGGGGTTCTGACCCCCTTCACTGGAGCAGGGACAAGTGTCCCTGTCTTAGGGCCCTGGGTCGGGACTCGGAGCGAGGGAGATCCCAAGTCCCCTTCCCGGGACAGAGGAGGTAAACGAGTTCAAATGCAATTTATATATACGGAAGTTGGAAATAGCCCCTTTAGTTGGGGGAAAACCGCAATCATGGGACGGCTCCCCACCCAAACTCGGGGTGGGTTAAGGAAAAACGGTAACAGGGGGCCTGAAAGAAGTTTGAGGTGGAAGGCTCAGAGCAATGCACAGTCTGAACAGATTTCAGTTTGATCCGAATCACAGACTATGGGCACGTCTACACAGCAGGGCCAAAGCTGAAATAACTGATGCAACTTGAGCTATGTCAATTGCATCGCTTATTTCGGCTTTCGTTGCTGTCTACACAGCAGGAAGTCTGAGAAGAGCACTCCTCCTCCAACCTCCCTTAATCCTCATAAAATTAGGGTTACAGGAGTCAGACTGCTTACTCTGACTTAACTCTGGCTACATAACTGTGTAGACGCGGACTATGTTATTTCAGAATAATGTTAGATATTCCGAAATAACTCTGCTGTGGAGACAAACCCACTGTGAATTAGATCCTCTGCTTCATTGGCACCGTTGTGGTGCCAATGAAGTGATGCCAATTTACACCAGTTGAGGATCTGTCCCAACGTAGATGTAATTGTGACTACATCAAAGTCCAATAGTCGATATAAGTGAGTCAGAATTCCTGGCCAGTCCTGAGCGGCAGTCAAAAAAGCAAACAGGATGTTAGGAATCATTCAAAAAGGGATAGAGAATAAGATGGAGAATATCTTATTGCCCTTATATAAATCCACGGTATGCCCACTTCTGGAATACTGCGTACAGATGTGGTCTCCTCATCTCAAAAAAGATATACTGGCATTAGAAAAGGTTCAGAGAAGGGCAACTAAAATGATGAGCGGTTTGGAACGGGACCCATATGAGGAGAGATTAAAGAGACTGGGACTTTTCAGCTTGGAAAAGAGGAGACTAAGGGGGGATAGGATAGAGGTCTATAAAATCATGAGTGGTGTGGAGAAAGTGAATAAGGAAAAGTTATTTACTTGTTCCCATAATATAAGAACTAGGGGCCACCAAATGAAATTAATGGGCAGCAGGTTTAAAACAAATAAAAGGAAGTTCTTCTTCACACAGCGTGTAGTCAATCTGTGGAACTCCTTGCCTGAGGAAGCTGTGAAGGCTAGGACTATACCAGGGTTTACAAGAGAACTAGATAAATTCATGGAGGTTAAGTCCATAAATGGCTATTAGCCAGGATGGGTAAGGAATGGGGTCTCTAGCCTCTGTTTGTCAGAGGGTGGAGATGGCTGGCAGGAGAGAGATCACTTGATCATTACCTGTTCGGTTCACTCCCTCTGAGGCACCTGGTATTGGCCACTGTCACCAGACAGGATACTGGGCTGCATGGACCTTTGGTCTGACCCAGTATGGCCGTTCTTATGAGGAGCGTTCAGAACTTGCCCAGCTATTGTAATTTTCCTTGGCTTCTGGATATGGCCACTCAAAGACCACGAGAGGGGGACAAGTAGATAAGAGTTGGTGGATATGGACCACGAGGCACGGAGACCACTGACAGAGGAAAGTAAAGGCGACTCTGCAGCTTTGGTTAAGAGCCGGCTGACTTTTAGCTCATGTTGTAGAAGCATGCGGCGTTAGCCCCCCGGGTCGCATGTTCAATCCCTCCAGCCGACACCCAGGGTCTGTCAGCTTTACAGAGAGAAGGATCTTGGGAAATGAAGACGTCTCCTGGGCTCTTTAATGAAGCTACAGGGAACACAAATTCATGGTCTGGACCAAACCCCGATCCTGGTTCCAGGGACTCCTTTGGAGAACTGCATGCTAACCGGAAGGAAATGGGCTCCCAGGAAGGCTGAGCAGTGAGTTGAGGCAAGCTCTGGAAGTGAAGGAATATGGTGACGGGGAGAGCTGACCCGTGAAAACACTTTCAGGGCTGTTCTTTCCACTCCAAAGAACAATTCCGAGTTGACCAGGTTCACGTGCATGAAGACCCCGGCTCGCCCCTTTCAGCCAATGGCAGTGGTTGGAGAGAGGGGATGAGCATATGGCTAAGGGGGTCAAGAGATCAGGGTTCATTTCTGGGATCAGCTACAGACTCCCTGTGCTATCTCATGCAAGGCATTTAATTTCTTCTGGTCTCCCCCTTGTCTTTGCTCCATCACCAAAGAGTGGGGGAGCCTTTGGGCCCTGGGCACATCCCCACCCCTACACAGTCAGACGTGACTCACAGGCAGCAGGTAGGACAGAAGGTTTATTAGTCCACAGGGACACAGCGTAGCACAGACTTAGGCACAGGAACCAGGAGCGGTCGGTACAATCCATCTCTAGGAGAGGATCCCCCAAGCGAGGGCCTGGCTCTAGTCCTGCGCTCCAAGCCAGTTCACACTGCCCCACACCCAGCAGCCCGGTCCCAGCCCCCCAGGCCAGAGACGGAGCCTGCCTTTCTCCTGCCTCCTTGCCAAAAGGTGGCCCCTGGTCACACCCATTCCCCAGCACTGGTTACAAAGGGCATCGGCCATTGTGCACGGGGGAAGAGCTAGCACAGCCAACGTTTCCATCCCCCTCAAGGGAAACTGAGGCGCACACACAAAGTTACTACGGGACTGACGAACTCGCATGCATAACAAGGTGATTAAAATTCCCAGCTCTTCACTCCTTCTACGCCACCTTAAGGGGCCCTACAACCCCCTATCGCGCGGGCGCAGAATTCTGCCAACACACTCCGGGTGGGAGACAGCCAAGAGCTGCCGTCTGAGAACACCAGCCCAGGGATAGCACTGGGAGGAGGAACCCAGCACACTGTTGTGGTGATTCTGGGTGGTGCTACAGCCCATAAGGTATCCTGGGGAGGCTGCTGTCCCTTGGAGGTGTCTCCAGGGCTGTCTCGTACCATGGTTTTGACCAGCCCCTTCTGCAAGGAGGCTCGGAGCTCCGGGGGGATGCTAAACGCTATCGCCACACACACACACAATAATATTGGAGCTGAGCACCGAGAGCCCTCGAACACAGCTCCTGCAAAGCCCTTATAGGGTGGCAGATTTGTTAGCACACGACGAGCTTTGACCCCGGGAGCAGGGCGTTCCTTTTTAAACAGCATTAGGAGGAGCGTTGCCAGCAGATCCAGAGAAGTGATTATTCCCCTTTTATTCGGCTCTGGGGAGGCCACCTCTGCAGTATGGCGTCCAGTTCTGGGCTCCCGTTACAGAAAGGATGTGGACACAATGGAGAACATCCAGCGGAGGGCAACCAAAATGCTGAGGGGGCTGGAGCACGTGACTTGGGAAGAGAGGCTGAGGGATTTGGGCTTGTTTAGTCTGCGGAAGAGAAGAGCGAGGGGGGATTTGAGAGCAGCCTTCAACTCCCTGAAGGGGGTGGTCCATAGAAGATGTCGAGAGGCTGTTCTCAGTGGTGGCAGAACGAGGAGCAATGGGCTCAAGTTGCAATGGGGAAGGTCTAGGTTGGATATACAGTGATTTCCGTAGGCGGGTGGGGAAGCCCTGGGCTGGGTTCCCTAGGGAGGGGGTGGAATCTCCATCCCTAGAGGTTTTGAAGTCCTGGCTTGGCAGCGCCCTGGCTGGGATGATTGAGTTGGGTTGGTCCTGCTTTGGGCCGAGGGCTGGACTCAATGACTCCTGAGGTCAGCTCCCGTCCATTCCGGGCTATGCCTGGGGGAAGGAAACTTCCCGTTCCTCGGGTGACTAACGGAATCACGTTTTCAGGGCTGGTGCAATCCATGGTTCCGGTCCCACTGCGTAGGTCATTTCCTGTCGTTTTGAAGGAGGGGCGAAGAGGTGGGTGAATTCTTGTCGGATCTTCCCCACTTAGCCGGCAGAACAGGGGCGGCCTGGTGTCCCTGGCCTAGAATTGCGGCCCACGGCATTAGTCCAGTCCTTGAGTTTAGGGCGTGGCCCCAAGAGGCCAGATTCCCCCCATGGTCAAGGTTTCCCAGGGGGTAGCGCTGGAGACGTACGGGCTCCTGGAGCTGGCCAAGTGGACGGGCTTTGGTTCTGCACCACTGTGCGAGCCCCCCAACCTCCCCACATTCTGGGCCCCCCTTATCCTTCCTTTGTTCTATGGGTTCCTGGTCCATCCATCACCAAGCTGGTAGTGGCTGTCCCAGGGGGGCAGGGCTTGAACCGTCGACCTCTAAGTCTGGAGGCCCAGGGGGTGGGGCTGGAGGCGTACGTGCTCCTGGGGCTGGCCAAGTGGATGGGATTTAGTTCCTGTCCTGCAGGCAGCAGAACCGCATTCCTGTCTCCTTGCTGGTCAGCCCCTAACTGAGCCTGGCTCCTTCCTTTTATCCTCCCTCCAAGCCTGCCATTGGCTGCAGGGAAAATAGGGCGGGGCTAGTTGGGCCAAAAGGCTTTGTTTAACCCCTGCAGTGCCAGGCCCTCCGCTCTTCCCTCCCTCCCAGTCCCACACTTCGCTTTTGGTGTTAATGAGGTGGTGAACATAAGGAGAGCTCGCGCTATACTGGGCTGTCCAATTCCGGTTGCTAAGCTACATAGACTCCAGGAACCGCTGTCTGTCACTGTCAGGCAGGTTTGCTAATCTGTTCGCCATTCCTGTGGCTCTTCTGGGAACCCTTTCAAGGAGGATGTGGAAAACCTGGAATTGTTGGTCCCAGAAGGAGAGAGGGGCTTCCAGCCGCAGCTGCCCCCCTGCCAAATCCAGAAGTCAAGTGACCTCTCTACCTCTGGAAAATGGAGGCCTGCTGTAAAATCATTCCTTCTGGCTTTCGAGCACCCGCTATTTCCAAGAGAAGAGCTGCTTTTGGATGGGGCAGGCACAGCATTTTTTGAGTGGGCACAACCATCTGGAAAGGGGTCCCATTTCAGAGGAGGGCACTCAAGGGGAGGAGGAATTGGATTGTTTTGGTTTAGGGTTTCTGCGATCCATCTGTCCTTAATTTGTCCGGGGTTTTCGCTCTAAATTCCTCGGATTCCAAGGCCAATGCTTTTGCCGCGCTCCAGTCAGGTCCCCTTGTTCAGCTTCCAGTTTTTATGGGACTCGCTCAAGGGCGCGTCTGTAACAAGAGGAGAAGGACAGGCCCGACGCAAAAGAGGAGCCTTGCAAATTATCAGCAAATAACGGGCATCTGGGCAGCGGGACAGGCCGAGATTGTGAGCGAGGCCAAGCCAGAGCCGGTGGAATGGAATGAAACTCCCGTTAACTTTACCCAAGTTAGTCCTGGCCCTCCTGGGCTACATGAGAGCCTGTGCGTGTGGAGGAGGGTTATACCAGCTTGCTATATGGATCTGCGCCGGAGCAGTGCCCCAGTGCTGCGTCCATGTGGAAAGGAGGATGCGCCAGAGGTGCAAGCCAGGAAGAGCTGGCCGGGGCGCTCAGCTACAGGATGATGGGCGGTGAGCTCCCAGCTTCTCCTGTAGGCTGCCCTGCTAAGCGGAAAGCAGGTGGAAGGGGCTGACTGGGGCATGACCCCACCCCAGCTTGGGACTGCCCCAGACCTGGCCCCTCCCCAGGGCTCCCGTTAGGACAGGTGGAGGCGCTGAAGCCTCCCCCATTCCTATTGCTTGGGGCTTGCTGTTCCCCTTCTGTCGCGGTCAGGGAGGAAAGCTTGCAGCGTCCTGGCACCCCTCTCCCCCCCGCTGATGTGAGGAGGGGACACGGCCCTGAGCGACTCCCTCACAGAGAAGGAAGGGGGAGAGCAAGCAACAAGCAGCGTCGGTAGGAATGGGTGGGGCTTCTTCCACCCCCTGCTCTCCCTAAAGGATGCGCTTGACCCCCCACACTCCCTCCCCATCCCCCAAACACTTGCCATGAGCCCCACCCCACACCGCCGCCCCCTGCCCTGATTCCTGCACCTTCCAAAACCTCTGCCCTGAGCCCTTCCTCACATCCCCACTCCTGCACCCCACCCCCCTGCTCTGAGCCCCCTGCACTCCATCTCACACTTGCATTTTTTACAAGTATTTTTTACAAGTCATATCACACCCATTCACCCAGTCCCCTGCCCTGATCCCAGCCCCTCCCCCAGAGAGGGGCAATACAACGTTACCTGTAAGAAATTTAAGTTACTTTCACCCCGGTTAGCATCAATGGTCTTTGAATCACAATGCGCATCCAGGGTACCTCTGGGAGCAATGTAGCTGTACACTGAGCAAAAACTTGCCATCTAGCCCATGGGAAAGGGAGAGGGCTGAGACTGTGGCAAGAACACAGAATTAATGTCAGGAAAACCAGCATCTATTCCCAGCTCCGCCACTGACTCACTGTGCTACCTTGAGCAAGTTGCTTCTGTCTGAAAAATGAAGAGGTGTAAGTAAGAGATAGCCATGGGGCTTAATTCAAGTGTTTGTACAGTGCTCTGAGATCCTCAGGAGGAAGGTGTTATACAAAGGATCACTATTCCTCCCCCATGGCAACCTTTCTTCTATAAAGGCTTTTATGAGCTTAGCACAAAGTTTGTTATTGCAAGACAGACACTTTCTGGCTGAAAGCAAATACAAATGTGACAGCATATTTGGTTCCCACTTTTCCATTGACAGCATCTTTCCTTTTGCTTGCATGAGTAGGAACTGACATCCATTATAGTGACTGGTTACCGTTAATTAACTGCTAATTTTACAGACATTTTTATAGGTTGCAGCCATTAAATCTTTCCTGTCATCTGGAGCTCTGCACTCATATGTCTCTGGGGTGGGAAAGCCGGGAAGATTTGACTATGGGGAAATCAAGGAATAGATTTAGAAATAGTTCTGTGGAACAGTTTCCAGCCCCTTTGGAAGCGAGTACAGGTTGAGCCTCTCTGGTCTGGCAACATCCATGGTCTGGCATGATTTGAGTTCGCCGGATGGCCACTTATCATGGGTATGCCCAAGTTTCCCGCAGTCCCATAAATTTTGTTCACAGCCACCAGTGTTCTGTGCTGTTCTTTACTCTAATTGACCCCGAAATGTCTTCTAAGAGTCCAGCAAGCAGTGGAAGTGGTGGTCATGCTGCTAGACAATATTGACCTCCCATGGTCCAGCAAATTCTCTGGTTCGGCACTGGTCAGGTCTCCACCGTGCCGGACTAGAGAGATTCGGCCTGCAGAAGCTTAATGACAGTCCACACAAGATCAAACAAATATCACAGTTCTAGCAGTCAGAAGAGGCTGCTTTGGAAACACATGGATTATGTTAATGTTGGGAGTCATGCTGAGGACATTGATCAGAACATACAGCAAAATACGCTAATGACTGTCACATGCATATCCAAACGCAGAGAGTCGCTTTGTTTATCAGATCTCTTGGCTCTGAAAGACAGATCTGAAGGGCACTATCAAAGCAAAGGGTTTAAGAGGAAGAAAATTCATGCCAGAGTCTTCCCATCCTTGCAGGAACCCATGGAAGCGATTCCAATTTCTTCCCTTTGCTCTGGCTACTCACAGTCTGCTTCTCTGATGGGACCCTCAGCCCTGGTCTACACTAGGGAGTTATTTCAAAATAACCCCCCACCTTGCTTCGAAATAATGAGCGGGGCGTCCACATGACCAAGCCCATTATTTCGAAATAACGGGCTGGTGATTTCAAAATCTGTACCCCAGCTTTCATCAGGGAACAACATTTATTTCAAAATAGTTACAGGCAACCTCTGACTTACGTCCGCCCGACTTATGACCCCCCGCATTTACGACCATTTTTTCCATGTGAGACAGCTCCTAAACTCCCCCCCCCATTCACGTCCGCAGCTCGCATTTACAACGGCGTACAATGCAGACTCCATGCGTCATCCCAAAACAGGAAACACACAAGGTCGGTCAGACTCGCCAGTCTGCAGCTGTTGCTTGACCCGCGCACATCTCCGCCACATCGGTCTTTACTTTTTAGCTATTTTTGTGCATTATTTGGACTATTTTTAAGTCAATACGTTTGTAAAGGCATATATTAGTGTTTTATTTAGGTTTCCTCCATTTCCGAAGTCAATTTTGGTATTTTTAGGGTATGAAATGGGTTTCCAGGAACAGAACCACCATTTATAACACTGCACCTATGGGAAATAAGGGTTCGACTTACAACGGTTCTCCAGGAACCAATTAAGTCATAAGCGCCGGGTCGCCTGTATTTCAAAATAGAGGCAGTGGGGATGCTCCGCTGCTATTTTGAAAGAGCTCCTCCCCAGAGTCATTCAAAGTAATTACACCCCAGTGCTTCCTGTGCCTCTATGTTGAGGAGGCGTATCCACACTAACGAAGCCTGCCTGGGACTCATTTCAAGGCTTCTCCATAGCAGGGACACGCTAGTTCAATGTTGTTACATCTGGAGTCATTTCAAATTGAGTTATTTTGAAATAGTTTCCTAGTGTAGATGGGCCCTTGCTTTATCCACTAGTTATGCACTAGACTCTTACTAAAGGAAGGTTGTGAGGAGCAGTTGCACCTGGTTGCTGTTCTGTTTAATTCCCCCGCAACGTCGCTTCAAGTCAAGCACAGTTCAACTTGGTGTTAGCACAAGTCCAGCTAAGCTCCGGGTGCTTCCCAAGCAGCCTTGGTGGGAGACAAGAATGAAAAGCGAGAGTCTCCTCTGTGGCATGGACAAGACCTAACCATGAGTTGGGCCTAGCTTGCTGGAGGGATGTTGGCTAGCAAATGGCTTTGGCCTCTTGTGGTTTTTATGTGGCAAGAAAAAGGAAGAATCTGGGGCTAGATTAAGACATGATTTGGCCCTGATCTAGGTCAAGGTTCAGCGGCCCCATAGCATTACCCCCAAAATGTATATTATTCTAACAGAAAGGACAATGAAAATAGGCATAATAAAGTTTTCAATTTCTAATTCATAAGGGACGATGCACCTAAAAACTAGTACAGGCTGAACCTCTCTAATCCAGAACTCTCTCGTGCAGAAAGATCCACGGTCCGGCATGTTTTAAGTTAGCCGGATGTCCACTTTTCATGGATGTGGCCAAGTTTCCTATAGTCCCGTAACATTAGTTTACAGACACCAGTCCTGGCTCTCCTTGTTCTGTGCTGTTCTTTAGCTCTAATGGACCCCTAACTTTCCTCTTAACAGCCCAGGAAGCAGTGGAAGGGTTGGTAATGCTACTAGACAATATTGACCTCCCATGGTCCAGAAAATTCTCTCATGCAGAATCGATCAGGTCCTGAGGGTGCCGGAATAGAGAGGTTCAACCTGTAATTTTTTTCTATTTAGAGGCCTCTCATAATCAGAGGTCCTACACTGTAGCTTACTTGGATTGTGCATAAATCCAGGAGTGGAGGAATCTCTGTCAAACGCCTATCACAGAGTCTGGGGAAAGCTCAAATCCTTTTTCAGCTAGGGTGAAATTCATCCCTGTGCAGAGGGCCGACAGAAGGACACAGGAGCTCGATTTAAGTTTGGTTTGGAGGGCTTACGTGACACCCCTAGGAGGGCCAAGGCTTTGCAACAGTCTTCTGCAATGGAACGAGTATCAGCTACACCAAAACCACTCTTTAGCTAAGTCCTCCTAGCTGTACTGGCCCTGGATGGAGACATAGAATGAATACTTCAGATATTTTTGGTAATTCATTCCTCCAAGCAGTAGTAACCGAAGCCACACTCAACCCTTCCCTTCAGCACGTATCTGTGAGTTATAGCATTTTTGTTATGGTCTCCTCTGTCAAATCTACGTCTGCCAAAAAATGTTAATAGAAAAAATTTGAGTCTCTCCTGGGAAGTCCGTCTACAAACATACGCCACAAAACCACGAAACATTCAACTTGACCTCCAATCCTGTAAACATCTCCCTCCATAGAGATGATCCTTGCCCAGCTACATAGCAAAAGGGCTTTTCCCCGGAGCATAAGCCATGGAGGAAATACTACATTAAAGTAGCCCCAAGCCACCCCAAACTTCTCAACGTGTAGCTTTCACACATAGTATACTGCAAAGCCTTTCCGGTCACTTCACTGGGCTTTGGGTGGAGCCTACAACTGGTACTTGGTGGCAGTTTCAAACAGGCCCGTGGTGAATGCTCTGTGGAGACTCAGTTTCCCCTTTCCCTCGGCTGGAGGTTGCGTCCTCCGGCGGGTTAAGGTTGAAGACCGTTGCTGGAGGGATGGCACGAGGGGGAAGCTTGCACGGTGCTGCCGCTGCTTTACTTACGATACGAATAAAAATGAGTCTGCAGGGTTATCCAAATATTTCCAAGAAATCTACTATGTATTTGAGAGTTGGTATGTCTGTCTGTCTGTGAACTCCTCCTCAATGGGAAGAGCTAGGACCACCCAATGCCAAGTCAGGGTTTGGTTGTGCCAGGACAATAGGATGTGCCTGGAATGGGATTGTGTCTCCTTAAAATTATATACAGAAAAGAGACAGAATCACCGGGCAGGTGAAAAAGGCTGGCTGCGGGCGTGTCCGCCTATCCAAAACTGCCCCCAACCCTGAGTACCACACCCCAGCAGGAGCCTATAGAGAGGGCGAGAGGAACTGAAGCTTCTCCCTGCCTGATTTGTACAGGAGCATTGCTGGCTGTTCCCCTTCATCAGGGAGCACGAGGAAATTGCCCAGTTTGCTGCACTCCTCACTCCGGCTTGGGAGTGCAGGGGGCAGATGAACCTGGACCTGCCTCAAACAGGTCCCCCGGCTTTGCCCACTGGAGCTGCAGCAAGAATCACAACGACGGGGCCCGTTTGCCAGCCACACAAGGCTTGCAAAGGCCTGTCTAAGTCCCGCAACTGTGCGCACCCACTCACAATTGGGCCCCCCGAGAGCAGCCCTGCTCAGTTTCCAAACGGGCTCAATTCACTGTGGTCAGTCCGCACATGGACCAGGGTGTGTCGATGCAGGAATCAGGAGCAGCCCAAGGAGACGCAGCCTGGGCTGTTTTGAGCGACACGTGTGATTTCCACGTGGCTTTGATCTCGCGGTGCGATTGCAGCATGTGTGCACGGGTTCAAATCCAGCCAGATCTCAGCAAAATGTGCAGTCAGGGCAGGGGAACGGCCAGAGGTCAGTTTCAAATGGAGCCACGCCTTCCACGCCACGGAGCAATGCAGAGCGGAACGTGGCGCATGCAACCCCCGTGAATGACTGAACCTTGCAGCCTTCTTTGCTCTCGAGCCATGAGTTAGTTAGCTAGCGCCACACTGTGAGATTCAACATCTAGGGTGTGTCTAAACCACATGGCTCCATCGACGGAGCCATGTAGATTAGGCTGATCGGCAAAGGGAAACGAAGCCGCGATTTAAATAATCGCGGCTTCGTTTAAATTTAAATGGCTGCCGCGCTGAACCAACAAACAGTTGATCAGCTGTTTGTCGGCTCAGCGCGCCAGTCTGGACACTCCCGCGCCGACCTGAAAGCCTTTGTCGACCTCCCCGTTACGCCTCATAGGATGAGGTTTACCGGGGAGGGCGATAAAGGGCTTTCATGTCGGCCGGGGAGCATCCAGACTAGCGTGCTGAGCCGACAAACAGCTGATCAGCTGTTTGTTGACTCAGCGCGGCAGCCAATTAAATTTAAACGAAGCCGCTATTATTTAAATCGCGGCTTCATTTCCCTTTGCCGAACAAACAAATCTACATGGCTCCGTCGACGGAGCCATGTAATTTAGACGTACCCTTAGAGTCCCACCACCCTGCCAGTTTCACAGAGCCTTTTCTTTGGCGGCGGCTGCTGATTCTAGTTAAAGGTCACCCTGCTCCGCCTCTGACAAATCCGTGGCCTCATGTGCCAACCTGGCGAAGCAGAGTGGCCTAGTGGTTAGTGCCCTGGACTGGAACAGAGTCTTGGTTCCGCTCCCAGGCCTGCCGGCGGCTCCCTGCCTGGCTCAGAGCAAGTCACTTACCGTCTGGGCTCTGTGTCTGTCTGTAAGGTAGGGAAAGCAGCACTACCTCTCCCGCACCCTATGCCTGGTCCCGTGAGCCGTACACCCCCCAGGGGAGGAGCTGCCCCTTGATGTGGGCCTAGCACTGCCGGGATTTCTGGTGGGACCTCGGGCTACTTCCAGAATGCAACTGAGGGGTGGGAAAGAGCAGCCCCCCCACGGGAGCCCTTCATAGGCCATTCGCCCATGCGCTGCAGCCCACCAGTGGTCGGGGCTGTTCCATAGGGGGCACGGCAACCCCGCCTGTGACCCTGGCGTGAGGCCCACGGCAACCCCTCCCCCCACCACAGGCCCCACCCTTGCTCCCTCTCCCAAGCAACGTGGCCTGGGGGATTACAAGGGCCTGGCACGGCCATAGTAGGGATTCCCCCCTCCCCCCACTCACCATGTGGGTAGTGGAGCTGCACGCCGTCTGGCTGTGCTGCCCTCCCAGACTCCTGGGGTGGGCGCTCTGCTTCCCACCACCACTGAGCAGCCGGGCCAGGCGAGGGCTTCACACTGGGGGCCGCTGCCCGGCTGCTCCAGCTCCCACGGTTCATGTGGTGAGGGGAGGGCGTGGGGTGGGACGCGCCCCCTGCTGCCACTGCCAGGCCAACCCCCCGTCATCATGCAGTCCCTCCCGCCCGTAGGGCAGCCGCTCCAGGGCTCCCAAAAGCAGAGCGTTTGGGGCGCCCCCCCCTTCATCCTATGGGCGGGACGGCTCTGCCCCTGGCCGAGAAACAACTAATGCAGAAGGCAGAGAGCTGACGCATTCAGGCCTCGGGGTACTGAGCGGCTCCCCCCAGCACTCCGGGGGCCACTTGGGCGGCCGCGCAGGAGAGACGCAGATTCTGCCCAGCTGATTAGCGGAGCATCCCCAGGAAGGTGTTTTGTTTCCACTGGCGGTGCGCATGCCTCAGTGCGCGTAAACATTTATTCCGCACATGGATGGGGGGAAAAAAATCTGCAGCCGGCTGGAAAGGATGAGAGGGAACATTGCCCACGCACCCTCACACCCTCATTCCACATTCCACAACAAGCCTTATTTTTGATCAAAAGACCCACTATACAGAACCCACCCTCTGTCACCCCAAGGCGTGGCATCCTTGCCCGTCTCGTTATGAGCAGGTGAGAGCTGGTTGACAGAACAAGGTTTGCCTGCAGAGACCTGTTTGGAATTGTAGCTCTGGGGAGGAATCAGCGCTCCCACGCGATGGAGAATTTAGTAAGGTTTTAAGAACGCCTCTCTACCCTTTGGGGTCAGACTGACTGGGCATTATTCCCCAGGCTTTACGGCCCGGCCTAGGGGCTGTGCTCCACAACTGCCACCCCTGTAGCGGTTATTCCTAGGGTAGCCAGATGGTTTAACCAAAAATACTGAACATCCCGCCCCCCTGCGGAAAAAAACCAAACACCACGATTGAGAAAAAATGGGGAGAAAGTTGCTGAGCAAAAAAAAAAACAAAACAAAAAAAAAAATACAAAAAAAAAGCCAGCATGGCCCCTTTAAGGACTTTGGGGGGTTTTTCCCTGGTGGTCATCTTGTTTTCTTACTCTGTGTGGGAAGAGAGGTCTCCTGTGGAACCAGGTAAGTGGGGAGGAGGGGGGGAGCAGAGACGGAGGGGAGGCCCCAGAGGGGCCCAGGGCCTGGGCCCAGTTGCTGAGTGTGGTAGGGTTGCCAGGTGGTTGGTATTTTCGCCTCCCGGCAGGGGGGAAAAATAAAAAAATACTGGACATTTTAGGTATCTGGTATTTTCTGATATTTTTTTAACCAGACAGGAGGCAAAAATACCGGGTCAATACTGGACACTTGGCAACTCTCGTTATTCCACATTGACATGTATTAGCATTTAGGGGACATCTCTCGTTCATTCTTTGAGAACACGGGTGGGGAACCTGCAGCCCCCAGCTTGCCTGGATCTGGCCCCCAAGGCTCAGGGCTCCCTCAGCATTAGGGAGCTCATGCAGGAACTCCAGCACCCCGCCATGTCCCCATGAGGCAGGAGCACTCAAAATCTACTAGCCTAGGCCCCACGGGGCTCTGGTGTGCAAGGGGAATGTAAGGGGGGTCTGTCTCCTGTTCAGTCCGAGGCCAAGTCAATGCAGGGTTTGTTTTGGGTTGCGTGTGCGGCCCCCCCCCCCCCCCCCAACAGATTTTTCTGTGGGTCAGCGGCCCCTGACCCAAACTACCTCCACCCCTGTTTTAGAGACACAGGTAAATGTATGGAATGATGCCGCTCAGGGCTGGACACTTAAGGTGGAATCGTGGTTTGGTTTTTTAATTAAGATAAACCATTCTCCCTTCTTTGGCCATGGAGCTTTTATTTACTTCAAAGCTCCCCCCCCCAAAAAAAAAAAACCACACACACACACACACACACACACACACACACATGAAAAACACACACACCTCGGATGTTTACAGAATCCAAGAATACTAGAACTGGAAGGGACCTTGAGAGATCAAGTCCAGGCCCCTGCCCTCACGGCAGGACCAAGCACCATCTAGATCATAGGTTCCCAAAATGGGGGGGCATGAAGAAACTCCGGAGGGGGCGCGAGGCGACCTAGCTTTGCCCCCCATCAAGTTTTGCTGCCCTGCTCTGTTCCTTTTTTGTTGTTGTTTTTGCTCAACAAGTTTTGCAGCTATTTTTTTGAGGGGGGCGTGAGGGTTTTTCAAAAATCAAAAAGGGAGCGTGATGCCAAAAGATTTGGGAACCACTGGCCTAGATCATCCCTGACAGGTGTCTGTCTAACCTGCTGTTAAATATCTGCAGTGATGTCCACAACCTCCTCAGGCAATTTATTCCAGTGTTTAACTATCCTGACAGCTAGGAAGTTCCTTCTAACGTCCAGCCTAAACCTCCCTTGCTGCAGTGTAAGCCCATTGCTTCTTGTCCTGTTCTCAGAGGCCAAGGAGAACAATTTCCCCCCCTCCTCCCTGTGACACCCTTTTAGATACCTGTAAACTGCTATCATGTCCCCTCTTAGTCTGCTCTTTTCCAAACTAAACAAGCCCAATTCTTTCAGGCTTCCCTCATAGCTCATGTTCTCTAAACCTTTAATCATTCTCGTTCTCCTCTGAACCTTCTCCAATTTCTCCACATCTTTCTTGAACTGTGATGCCCTGAACTGGACTGAAGACTCCAACAGAGGCCTAATCAGCACAGAGTAGAGCGGAAGAATGACTTAGAGTCTTGCTCACAACACTCCCGGTAATGCATTCCAGAATCATGTTTGGTTTTTTTGCAACAGTGTCCCACTGTTGACTCATTTACTTTGTGATCCACTATGACCCCTAGATCCCTTTCTGCAGGACTCCTTCCTAGACAGTCGCTTCCCATTTCTGTATATGAGACACGGATTGTTGCTTCCTAAGTGAAGCACTTTGCATTTGTCCTTATTAAACTTCATCCTATTTACCTCAGACCATTTCTCCAGGTCGTTTTGATTTATGCAGCTGTCTCCTTTCAACTGAGTGGCCCTAAGACTCTGGCGAGGTGTTCCTGTGCCTCTTACAAAACCTGCCCATGATGAAGTGGTAAGGGCAGAGAGACCAGATAGGTAAAGGAATACCCTGGAGGGAATCAGCTACAACTACACTGCGCCAGCAGCGTTAGGGCAGAGACGGAGGAAAATGGGGTTGACGGATTCCAAAAGGGAGCAGGAAAAGAAAGATGCAGGAAGTGGTCAGAGGCATGAGAGCTGGGAAGGCCCAGCAAGTCCCGTCGAGTCCAAGGGCGGACGGCCCCTCCCAATAGATCGCCTGGCATTTCACCTAGGCTTGTTTCAAAAATCCCAAGCGCCGGAGCTGCCTTGTCCACCCAGCTCCTCGGGAACATATCCAGTAACCACAGTCACCTTTCGTCTCAATAGCGTCGCCTGACTCCTGCCATCTTGGCCCATTCCGAAGAAGTCCTAGTCTCCCACCAGCAACACCTCCCGGCCAGGACCAGCCTATGCGGCTTTAGCCCTCACGAGGGTTCCTTAGAAGATTGTCGCGCCTGCCTCTCGTGCCTTTGGCTCAGTTCTCAGCCGGCCTGGAAAGAAGTGACGGTAGGCGTCTGAAAGGCAGCACAGCATGGGTGGTGGGTAGGATCGGCAAGGGAAAGCATTGCCTTCCTAACACTGCCTGGACCAGTGGTCACCAACCAGTGCATTGGGACCTACTGGTAGATCTTGGAGCCTCTGACAGGGGGTCCTGACTGGTTTGGCTGGGAAGCGACCAAGTGCGGTTACATCAGCTGCTGCTCATCTCCTGGTCTTTGTCTTGGAGCTGCTCCTTCCCCGGGGAGCCTCCTAGTTTCTGTGCGGGGGGGTGCGGTGGAGAGGAGAGGGGCTGATATCAAGGTGCCCCCCTCCCACTCTGTGTCCTTTCTCCACAGAGCAGAGAGGGGGCAGAGAGGACTTAAGGTGGAGTTTGCTGGCTGCTTTAGGGAGCACACCAGTTGCCAGGGCCAGGGGTGAGCCCCACAGCGCCCCCACCCAGGAGCCAACAGCCGTGCCCGGCTGGAGCCCACATCCAAACTCCTACCCCAGTCATGAACCCCCTTCCTGCACCCCAAGCACCTGCCCTAGACCCCTGCAACTAGAACCCCCTCCCTACATCGCACCTGCCTGCCCCAAGAGCAGCTCAGAGTCCCTCTCACCCTCCAGATCCCTTAATCCAAGACCAGAGCCTGCACCCCAACCCTCTGCCCCAGCCTGACGAAGGCAAGAGAGGATGGGCAAGAGAGGGAGGATGGAGTGAGCAGGGGCGGGGCCTCGGAGAAGGAGGCGGGGCAAAGTGTTTATATTTGAGGGAGATCTTGGATCGCACTTAAAATTCAACAAGTGATCTCACGCTTGAAAAGGTTGGAGACCCCCTGGCCTGGACTCTGCCGGCCCACAATGGGCGATAGGGAGGGATCACAGGAGGATTCCCTGTTCGGGGGCACCTGGCATCGGCCACTGTCGGCAGACAGGTCCCCGGGCTAGATGGGCCTTTGGTCTGAGCCCGTCTGGCCGTTCTGATGTTCTTAACTGGTTTTTCTTGAGCTGTTTCACCTGCCCTAGTCTGGCGCCTGGTGTTTCCCTCCCCTCCCTGTCCGTCTGGCTTTCTGGAGGCTTGCGAGTCAGCACCCACCTGTGCAGGCAGAGGGACCCGCTCAGCTGTTCCTGTGTCTCATCAGGCAAGCCAGCCACTGATGCTATCCCAACCGTAGCGCTTTTCTGACAGTTCTGGAACTGCTCCAGCACAAGCAAATGGATTGCGACTTGTAAAAACAGATCCGAGGTCTCACACACACACACGCGCGCGCATGCACAGGCCCTATGTGCCTCCAAGCACACGCAGCACGAGCAGCCTGGGAAACGGCAAAGTCGCCCAGAACAAGAGCTGCGCTCTGCCCCCTGGCAAAGCCTTCACATGGGGGACGCTGGGTCTGAGGCTAAAAGCACAGGATGGGGAAATCAGGAGAGGTATTGCACCCCGCGCCGCCACAAATCCCTCCCCTTCTGCCTCCATTTCCTCACGGGGACAATAGAGGGCAATGATATGCACCCGCTTCAACAGATGACGTCATGGAGGCCCTAAATGAAATGAATAGGCAGCAGGTTGAAAACAAACCAAAGGAAATTTTTCCTTCATGAAGCGCAGTCAACCTGTGGAACTCCTTGCTGGAGGAGGTTGTGAAGACTGGGACTTTAACAGGGTTCAAGAAAGAGGTAGATATATTAATGGAGGTTAGGTCCATCAATGGCTATTAGCCAGGATGGGCAGGGATGGTGTCCCTAGCCTCTGTCAGATGCTGGGAATGGGCAACAGGGGAGGGAACACCCGATGATTTCCTGTTCTGTTCACTCCCTCTGGGGCACCTGGCCTTGGCCACCGTGGGCAGCCAGGACACTGGGCTAGATGGACCTTTGCTCTGGCCTAGTCTGGCTGTTCTTGCGTTCATCCAGCGAGGAGCAGTCCCATTTTCAAAAAGGCGCGCAGGCTGCCACGTCGGGTTGGAAAATAGAACCCGACAAACTTGCCAGGCCCCTGGGCAAGGTGGGGGCAGCCATGGGCGGAAGGGGCTGGGGGCAGCCAGCCCTCAGAGCTGCCCGGAGCACACAGCAATCCCCTCCCCAGGCAGCCCTCAGAGCTGCCCGGAGCATGCCTTGAGGCACTCCGGCGGCGATTTAAAGGGCCTGGGGCACTGTGGAAGCAATCCCTTTACGGTTGCCCGAGAGCAACTGCCCCTCCTCCCACGTTGGTGGGCCTGACCCCACCTATCTTTAAAAATCTGAACCGGTGGGCATGGGGCCCAATGCTGGGTTATTTTCTCAGCCCTTCTAGGGGCCAAACCACCCTTCAGTGAGAGTTAAGACTGTAAAGACCTCACCATTGGGCCACTCACCATCACAGGAACAGAAATCCCCCCATGAGAACGGCTCCACATCTCACCAGCTGGGTCCTGGTGCTTGGGGAAAGCTTTGGTCAACTCCAACGGGAGCGGTGGGGGAAAGGGAGCATCTTCTAGATCCCGAAAGGCGAGGTAGGGGAGCCGCCCGCTGACTGGCGGCATCAGACCAGCGCACCGTGTCATCAGCCTGAGCCATCTGGTTCCCACGGCCGTGGGGTTGACATTAGAATTTGCGTTGCAACCTGTCCCCGGCATTACGACCAGCAGCTGCTGAATGACTAAGTCAGCGAGTGTAGCCCCATACGCAAAGCCAACCAACTGCCCGAGCCTAGAACACACCCTGGGTGTGCTGGTTTCTGCAAGGAGCCGGCCTGCCCGAGTATCCCTGGCTTTTCCCGCTGCGGAGGGTAGACAGGAAGAAAGCACAATCTTCAATATTGCATTTTAATAGCCGCCAGTTCAAGGGGGATCGTTTTAATTAAGTACCCTCGAAACTATGCAGTAATGTCAGGAGGATGATAAAAAACATTCCACTCGGACTAATGCACAGAGAGGGGTGTATTTCATCGTTTCATTACCCACAGGGCTGTCTTCTTGCAGGAGTTACGGCTTCATGATCTATAATGGCCTTACGCACAGGAGAATGCATAAAAAAACCCACATTGCTTACGTTCAAGATACATTAACAGAAAAAGAGTTGGTCATTGAATTTCTCCACCATAGAGCAGAGTTATGAGATGCAGCGCTCGACAACAAGTGAGGTTAGTGGTCCTGGCCCGTCACATGGCAGTATCTGTTTGAGTCAGCTCCTGCTGACTCAGGGCGCTCTGCCTCTTTCCTTTCCAAAAATCACTCCCCAAGTTATAAAGAAGCAGTCGGATTGGAGGGAGGGGACCAACACAGGGCCTGCAGAATTCACTGATGCAGCCCCGGTTCTTCCCACATCTCTAAGACAGAAGAAGCACTTCCCATGGCAATAACCATCCTGACGTGCCAAGTTTCATGGTGAGCCAGGCGTCTATGGCAACCATAGGTCCACCAGCACTAGGGGCCACTACATGAAATGAATAGGCAGCAAGTTTAAAAAACAAACAAAAGGGAGCATGTTTTCACACAACGCACAATCGACCTGTGGAACTCCTCGCCAGAGGATGTTGTGAAGGCCAGGACTTTAACAAGGTTCAAAAAAGAACTAGATAAATTCATGGAGGAAATGTCTGTTAGCCGGGTTGAGCAGTAATGGGGTCTCCAGTCTGTCAGAGGCTGGGAATGGGCAACAAGGGATGGCTCGCTTGATGAATCCCTGTTCTGTTCATTCCCTCTGGGGCACCTGGCATTGGCCACTGTCAGCAGACAGGACACTGGGCTGGATGGCCCTTTGGTCTGACCTAGTGTGGCCGTTCTTATCTGGGTGTAATATAAGAATCCTCAGGTGAAATTGTTGTTTTCAGTTTGGTTTTTATTCTGGTGAGAACCTGTTCAAAGGACCCAATCACAGAACACAGATTGAAATGGTTCCTTATGGCCATCCAATCAGTTAGTCCAAACCCTAACACCCCACGCATATCATCCTGGCCCATGACATCATAGTGACTCTGCAGGATTGCAATGCAAAGGTTGTAAGTAACAATGACGGGTTGCATAAAGCCATGGGAAAGGCAGAAGTTTGGACATGAGCTAAAAGGGTGAACTATTACTAGAAATTGGCTGTATGAACAACCCCATGCAAGGCAGCCAGTGTTTCCTCAAAGAAATCCCTAGAACTCCCCAGCTGGTACTACAAAGAACTAGCTAGATCATGTCTACATTTCATGACTATTTTGCCGCTCAACAGCAGATGTACAATGAAGCAGAAGGCAAGCAGCCAACATAACCTCGGTATCATGAGGTTGAAGAGCGGGTGAAAGAAGATGCACATGGTTAAAGAAGGCTGCACGTCAATAGCACACCGTTAAAAGACCCAACTACAATATGCGCTTTTTGGCTTGAACTGAAGAACAGGTTCCAAGCTCTAAAGAAATTAACGGAAGAAAACCAACATGGATACTTTTTGGGGAAACATCATAGAGAGCTCTTTAGAAAGTGCAACGACAGCCCTAATAAAAATACCCAAATTCAAGGACTGGCTTAGAGATGCTACTTGGGCAGCAGTGGAAAAAAGTATAAAGCAAAATCTCCTGAATGCTACGACATGTGAAGAGATAAGCAAAGTGGCGAGCAGAATACAGAGCTCTAGACAGCAGTAAAAAGGAGTGCTAGAAGAGATAAAAGGGCATATGTTGCTAGAGTATATCCAAAGCCTGAAGATGCTTGCCAAAGACGTGAACTTACAACCTTGTGTAAGACAAGGAAACAGGAAACTTTAGCTGTACCAGAGGCCCCATTAAAGATGCAAATGGCAAGATGCTTGGTAAAGAAGAACAAAGGGAAAGCTAGTAGAACATTTCCAGGATGTTTTAAAGACATCAAGCCCACCTGAACGACAAGAAATGATGAATGGGCTGTCAGAGAAGATGGCGGTGTCAGTCAATGGTTTGCAATAACAAATGGAGGATAGCAATGGCATACAGGTTGAACCACTCTGTCATCCTCAGGACCTGACCGGTGCCGAACCAGAGAATTTGCTGGATCACGGGAGGTCAATATTGTCTAGCAGCAAGACCAACCCTTCCACTGCCTGCTGGTCTTAGGAGACATTTCAGGGTCAATTAGAGCTAAAGAACAGCCCAGGACACTGAGACCAGGGCTGGTGGGTGTCAAACTTTATGGGACTGCGAGAAACTTGGTCACACCCATGGTAAATGGACCCCAGGTTAACTAAAATCATGCTGGATCATGGCTGTTGTCAGACTAAAGAGTGTCGGACTAGAGAGGTTCAACGTGTAATGTGTCTCCACTATTGTCTGCACTTGTCATTGACTATGTAGTGAGGAAAATAACTAGACAGCAACAAAGGCATTTTCTGGATACGTGATGAAGCACAATTGGATGACTTTTGTTTCGCCAATGGCGTTGTCCTACTTCATTCAACACATTGGCTACGTCTAGACTACATCCCTTTTTCGTAAAAGGGATGTAAATTAGACGTATCACAATTGCTAATGAAGCGGGGATTTAAATCTCCCCCGCTTCATTAGCATAAAAATGGCTGCCACTTCCCCCCCCCCCCTCCCCCACACACAAACACGGAGCTTTGCCGGAGAAAAGCGCCAGTCTAGATGCTGATCTTGCGGAAAAGAAAGCCTTTTCCAAAAGATCCCTTATCCCTCTATGAAATAAGGGATCTTTCGGAAAAGGCTTTATTTTCCGCAAGATCAGCGTCTAGATTGGCACTTTTTTCCGACAAAGCTCCGTGTGGGGGAAAAAAAAGTGGCAGCCATTTTTATGCTAATGAAGCGGGGGAGATTTAAATCCCCGCTTCATTAGCAATTGTGATACGTCTAATTTGCATCCCTTTTACGAAAAAGGGATGTAGTCTAGACGTAGCCATTGTGTAATGGAAGGAAGGAAGGAATGACCTTTTGGCAGATACAGAAGAACAAGTTGCCTTGTTCATCAATAAGGGGAAGAGAAAATATATGGCTATCAAAATGGCGAAGAAACACTAGAAGTAATTTCATCTAGTGAGGGAGTGAGATGAAGGAGAAACACTAAAGCAAACATGATTCTGGGAGGCATTAACAGGAATGTTGTGCACAAGACATGAGAAGTCATTCTTCCACTCTGCTCTGATTAGGCCTCATTTGGAGTATTGTGTCCAGTTCTGGGTACCACATTTCAAGAAAGATGTGGAGAAATTGGAGAAGGTCCAAAGAAGAACAAAAGTGATTAAAGGTCTTCCCTCATAGCTCATGTTTTCTAGACTGGAAGAACTGGGCTTGTTTAGTTTAGAAAAGAGGACTAAGAGGGAACAGGGTAGCAGTTTTCAAGCATCTAAAAGGGTGTTACAAGGAGGAGGGAGAAAAATTGTTCTCCTTGGCCTCTGAGGATAGGACAAAAAGCAATGGGCTTCAACTGCAGCAAGGAAGGTTTAGGTTGGCCATTAGGAAAAACTTCCTGTCAGGGTGGTTAAACACTGGAATAAATTGGCTAGGGGGGTTGTGGAATCTCCATCACTGGAGATATTTAAGAAGAGGTTAGACAGACACCTGTCAGGGAGGATCTAGACAGTGCTTGGTCCTGCCATGAGGGCAGGGGACTGGACTTGACCTCTCGAGGGTCCTTCCAGTTCTATGATTCTATGTGCACTGATGGTGACACCATGCTAGAACATGCCCCCCCCCCCTTCATATACCAGAGTCAGACATCTACAAGACAAATGGATAAGAAGATCAACCCATTCCAAAGTAAATGCCTGCAGAAAAATCTTCAAAATACATTAGAAGGAGTTTCTGGCAACATCTGACATTCTAAGTAATGCAAACCAAACCATGGTAAGAGGACAACGAAGGGCATATTTAGGACATGCTTTCAGAAAGTCACCAACACAACTTCCACAGCAAATGACCATATGGACTCCCCCTGGAAAGAGAAAAAGGGGGCAACCTAGAAAAGCCTTATGAAGAACATAGAGAAAGAAGCTAAGTCCATCAACATGACATTCGGAAGCCTGAACAGACTAGCACAAAACCAAAATCAATGGCAGGACCTCACAGATGCCCTATGCACTAGGTGTGTGTGGAGGATAAAGAAAAGATAGGCTTCAATTAGCGGCTAGATAAGTAGCCATATAACTTGTGAACCCAACTGACGATATGTCTACACTTGTACCCTCTTTCGATAGAGGGATGCAAATGAAGACATTCGAAATTGCAAATGAAGCCGGGATTTAAATATCCCGCACTTCATTTGCATATTTGCATTATGGCGCTATTTCAAAATAACAGACGCTGTTAAGACACGGTTACTTCGAGAGAAAACCCTTCCCTTGAAATAACCCTCGTTCCTCATACAATGAGGTTTGCCAGTTATTTTCGAGAGAAGGGTTTTCTCTTGAAATAACTGCGTCTTAACAGCATCTATTATTTTAAAATAGCACCATAACGTGAATATGCAAATGAAGCGCAGGATATTTAAATCCTGGTTTCATTTGCATCCCTCTATCGAAAGAGGGTGTAAGTGTAGACATACCCTGAGACAATAAAACACTAAAGTCACCTCATTCCCTTTGGTTTCAATGGGAATTAGGTGCTTAAACACCTTTAAAGAACCCAACACCACTTCAGTATGACAAAGAGAAAATTATATATCTCGCTATATCAATATAGTGATCTGTATCAGATACATAAAATATGCCAACTTTTAAAAAAAAATGAATGTCTTTATAATGTAGTAGAGTCTTCGAGCTACAGATACATCCAGGTTCTCTCATAGTCTGATCTGTTCCTCCTTAAATCTTACTATATATTTTAGAAATGTGCATCTGTCGGTCTGTCCATCTGTGAGTCCATTTGTTCAAGAACACCTCCTAAACTGTAAGAGCTAGAACCACCAAGTTCAGTAGGCAGCTTCCTCTTCTCCGAACATAAAGCAAGGTCAGGGTTTGATTGTGCCAGGACAGTTGGATGTGCTCGGAATGTGATTGTTTCTCATAAAATGGAAAGGCCCAGGTCTGGCAGGAGGGAGTTATTCTGTAGAATGACCAAAGGGGGCAGGAAGGGGGCAGAGATGGGGACCAGGACAGCTAAAACTCCACTGGACCAGCAGGGGGAGGTGGGAAGAAAAGGACAGTTGTCTACTCTACATTTATGGGTATGTCTACACTGCAGCATTTTTTCCCGGAAAAACGGACATTTTGGGGGGAAAAACTACACTTACGTCTACACTGCTATTGCATAATTTTGACAGAAAGTCGAAAGAATGGAGGGGGTTTTCTGACAGTGGCAAACCTCTTTCTACGAGGAAGCAGCCTTTTTCCAAAAAAGCTTTTTCGGAGAAAGGCATGTGTGGACGCAGAAGAGGGAGTTCTTTCAAAAGAGGCCTCCAGGAAATAACACAGGTGCCCTGGTGGCCACGCCATCCATACTAATCACAACTGAAATGCAAGATAGCGTCCACATCGATTGGACGCTATCTTTCGAAAAAGCACGTCGCTTTTTTGTTGCCCTTTTGCTGCATGGATGCTCTCTTTCGAAAAAAGTTTTTCCGGAAGATCTCTTCCAGAAAAAACTTCTCCCGAAAGAAGCTTGCAGTCTAGACAGTCTCAGAGAGTGTGTCTGTCTGCTTGTGTGTCTGTTTGTCTGCCTCCCAGCTGGGGGACATGCACCCCTACCCTGGCGAGCCCACTAGAGCTGCAGCGACCATGGAGAGCTGTTTCACAGCCGGCCCCAAAGTGCTGCGGTGAGAGAGGGCTGGGGTTGTCCTCCCTCTCTAGAGCAGCCTGTGTCCCGAAACCCTCCTCCTCAGCCCCACCCTAGAGCCAGGATTTAAATGAAGAAAAACAAAAATGTATTGGAGGCCCCAAGCAACGCCAAGGAAATCTTCTAGTCCGCTATATCCATTTATTCAGTCCTGGATCGTTCCAAGCCCCATTTGACATTCCAATCTAACAATGGTCTCAGATCAAAAATATGTTTGCGGAACCTTCCACTAAGCCACCCCAACACACGACCTGCTTAATTTTTAAGACAAGCATATCGTGACTCAATGCACTGAACATCTTGATGCATAATAGCCTGCAAGCAGCACATCTAGGGTAAGATCAGGGGAACCTGGATTCTTGGCAGGTTGCCTGCAGCTTTTCCACTCCCGAAATGAAAAGCCAGAGCCATGCTACCTCCTCTGTCTAAATTAAAAACGAGCTATATTTACTGCTCCTTTTAATCGAATTATATTAAATCTAAACGAGATGATAAGCAGCGCCAGCCCTTGGCGTTTGTGGTCTAATATGTTTTGCATTCAGACAAATATATACCAGCACGTCATCATGTTCAAAGCAAAGATTTGTGTCTGGGCTCTTTTCATCCCGCATCGACAAGTTGGATCTCGAAATTTGATGTCGGATGGTTTTTCTATCAGCCTGACTGTGTTTTAAGAAAGAGGAGCGACTGTGTAAATGTTAATGTTTGCAAATGTGATGGGGAAAAAAGCCATTTTTCCCCTTCTTTCCACTCCAGGGAATCCAGCCATGGATAGGGTTGAATGGTCTTAATTTAAGGATGGGCTTAAATTGGTTTGTTAAATACCAGTCCAGGACAGTCCTATGTGATTCTAGTGCAATCACCTGAGCTAGAAGGGGGTGGGTATTTAATGGAGCCGAACACCGAGGATGGGATCCAAGGAATAATGGGATGAAACCGAGGAAGAAAAATGTAGCCTCAATAGTGAGGGGATTGGAGGCGGCGTTCCCTGTAAACTGAATGCTTGGATGGCCATCCAGGAGTGTTTTCACATGCTGCCCGGCTGATTAGCAGAGCGCCCGCAGCCTTCCACAGGTAGCAGCATGTATTTCTATTGGTGGTGCACATCTGCACGTGCCTTGGTGCACATGACAAAATTTATTCCGCCTATCGATGGGGAAAAAATGGAGGGAACTCTCCTTAAAAGTGGGATCAACTGTGGAATAATCTCCCCATGGAAGGAGTCAGATCTCCCTTGTTTGGATGGGCAGAGCACTGGTGAGGTCAGTGGAGGAGGGAAATGGACAAGGTGACCTCATGGGCCAAGAGGGTGCCTTCTGATCTCCCTGGGAAGCAAGGCTGTGATTCTACCATGCCCCCAGCAGCCAATCCTCTTTCCGGAGCTCAGCCTGGTCCCTCCCTGGGGAGGAAGAAAGCCAACCAGGAGCTTGTCTTTCGGAATATCAAGAGACGTCTATGAACCAAATTCACTCCCTCCCCTCCCCCCGCTGTGGTCACTGGGGCAAATGTAATAATGCCAGCCAGCTAGCTCCACCTGCCTCGCAAGCAGTAATCCGCTGGCTTTCACATGCCCAGCACCTGGTCCCAAAGGGGGTGCCGAAAGAGCGGGTGAAGAGAATGCTTTCGAGCAACTATTCCTGAGCAGTGCGGACTGGTTCCTCCTCTTCATTTTCAGCTGATACCTTGCATTGGAAGAAGCTAAACATGTATGTGGTGCTTTCCGGATAGCATTTGCTCCCCAGAAGCAAGGACCATGGGCTGTAGGCAATGGTCAGCAGGGTCCTGGGGATGCGGACCACATGCCTGTGAATAGGCTGCGAGGTGGAGCCAGGGGGTCGTGAGAGGGAGGGTGTGGAGCCAACTGGTTACGAACGGGAGAAGTGACCACAAGGAAGGCTCTTTATCAGGTTCGGGCTTGTCTACACGAGGAAATGGACAGGGATGGCGGATGCAGACAACAGTTCCCTGGTGGACACCCTTACTCCGGGAGAAGAACGTGTGCCTTTTGATTTAGCCGCATCCCCTTTGGACGATAAATAGCTTCTATCTCTGGGTCTCTGCGGGAATCAAGGGCTAGAATTATCCCCTTTTATCCACCCCGTCATCCCCTCTACCTCCCCAGACCGTCTCTCTGTTGTCCTGTCACTGGGCACAGAGCAGGGCTAAGCACTGGGCCAGGGGCACACTGCGGTCCTGGCAGCACTGAAGGCTGGCTGCCCGAGGCCCCTCCCCTTCTGTCCGAGGCCCCGCCCCTTCTGCCCGAGGCCCCGCCCCGCCCCTCCCACCTTGCCCAGGGGCTCAGCGAGGCTGCCAGCCCCGAGTGACTTCCTTACACAGAAAGTCAGACTAAATGCTCCCAATGGTCCTCTCTCAGCTACAGAACTCAACAGAAACCACAGTAACCCTTCCCACCCTGGGAAGCCTGTAATCCGTTGCCATTCCCCTTTCACACAGTTGTCCTAACCTCGCACCTAAAGCTGTCCCCGAAGGAAAGAACTGCGCGCCTGGTGGGGCACTGGAGCAGAATGCCGTGGGGCGGGCTGGCTCCGTTTGCAATCCAAACCCACCGCGTCGCACTGGGGCTCTCAACCATGAGCCCTTCCGCCTCATTCCAACTGTTGGCATCAAACGGGGCTCCTCCGACTGGGAGAGAGAGAGAAGCACGTGCGGGGTGAAAACACCCGCCCAGGGCGACTAGTAGCCAGTCTTACCTCACCCCAGCCAATGGGCCTTTTCCCCCCGACGCCAAGGGGTGCAGGATCAAATCCTGGTGTTTAGGGGGCTTGAGACGGGTGTCCCTAGGAGGCTGGGGGTAACAGAAGGACACCGAGGGAGGGAAATTAAGGATAAGGGGGAATATCTCCTCAGTGTGAGCGCCATTATCCTGTCGAATGGCCTATCCAAGGAAAAGGGGGGGGGGGGTGAGTCTATCACTAATGCGTACAGAGCACTGGATCATACATAGCAGGAAACTGTGGCTGCCAATAAGGCCATGTTGGGGGTGCCCTGCCCGTCCCCTGGCAACAGGCCCTCGAACTCTCTCCCAGGGTAGTGTGGCCTAACAGCCAGAGTCCAATTCTCTGCTCCTTTCTCTCAGGAGCCTAACAGCCCACATCTACAGTAACGCCCCCGCCCCCTCAGAGCAATGAGGCCTAGTGGCCACAGAGACAATATACTTCTCCCTGCGTTCAAGGTAGTATGTCCTAATGGCCACAGCGTCAATATACAATTTCCCCTGGGGTGAGGGTAGTATGGTCTAGTGACCGAGTCACTACAATTCCCCTGTGGTCGGGGTAGCATGGCCTAGTGGCCAAAGAGTCAATACAATTCCCGTGTTCGGAGTAGTACGGCCTATCGGACACAGAGTCAATACCATGGGCAAAGCGCCCCGCATGGGGTAGGTGAGGAGGAGGTAGGGGGACCAGGGCCCCCCCCCGGTGTTAGCCCAGGGCCCAATCAGCAGTGGAGTGTATCACTGCTAGCTCAGCAGGGGATCCCACTGCAACACGCCGAGTCCCCGGGGAGCAATTCTTCACCCTGGGTTACTTCCTACCAGTATCCGGTAGGAAATCCTCTGTCCCTCTGCTCCAGGGGCTTCCCCTGCAGCCCTCCTCAGTCCGGCTGCTGCTGCTTGGTCCGGCTGCACTTTCCTCCCCTGGCGCTCCCTCAACACCTCCTTCCCTTGTGGCAGTCAGCCCTAACTGAACCACTCCAGAGGCTTTTATAGCCAGCCTCGGGCTGGAGCATGCTCAGTAGGGCTGTGGGGGCGGGGCCTCCTCAGCCAGCTGGGCCAGGTTAACCCCTTCAGACCCAGTGCAGAGTCCATATCCCCCATTGCAGGCTATTGCCAGCTTCACAGGTTGTTTCTATCGGTAGCCGGGCTGCGAGTCCATGAACATGTTAATGTTTTCAGGGGCCATTCGTGTTCTCACTCCCCACCGTTATAAAGCTGGCCTTGCCTGGGTCTCACCAAAGAGGGTCAGTTCATGCTCTTAACCGCAGGAAGGATTTTTCTAACGTATTTCCTCCGAATTTTCCAGCCAGGCCTTATTTGGTGCGCATCAGGAGTGACTCCACATAAGCCAGAAGCATTCCACGGGCAGAAAGCTGGTGTAAATGCTAGCAGGATTAACCCCCCTGCCTTTATTATTAAAATCCTAGTTCTGCTTATAAAAACTGACCCTGCTGACAAGCCCAATCCCTGATCACGCTAGTGTTGAACCCTGGCAGGTAAAAGAAATGGCATCGTTCCACTGAGGAGCATGGGGATGCGATGAGGAGGGAAATTTCTTAAAGTTATAAGAACACCATGTGTGCCTCAGTTTCCCCATGGTGTTCCATGAGGACCTAGGTGTGTGATTATTCCAGGGACCTTAGAAGGTGGGCCTGAATGCCATCTAGCTCCTGGAGCCCAGATAACAGCCAGACATCCTGTATCCTGGTAACTCCTGGCTGGGGCCAAGGCTGGCCTTACCATGAGGCAAACTGAGGCAGCCGCCTCAGGTGCCAGACTGTGGGGGGGGGAGGGGCGCCACTAGGACCCAAAGTGTAGAAAATTGTGTCTGCTGCTGGTGCATCTGTATTCTCTCTGCTCCAGATGCCCAGAGACAGGGGAGTGCTGTGCTGGAGGAAGGAGGGCACAAGAGACATAACAGGCAGGCAGGAGAAAAGGGGACATGGGGGCGCCATGTGAGCTCCCTGCCTCAGGTGCCAAAATGTTGTGGGCCGGCCCTGGCTGAGGCCCACCCTTTGCAAAAAGCCAGCTGGACGGAGCGGGAGAACAAAGAGAGAGGTGGAGGCTACATGACCAGTTTGCACGGGAGAGCGACAAAGGATGGAGATGGGGCACTGGGCACGCCGGAGGGTGGGCGGTGGGAAGCGGGTCAGTCTCCTAGTTTGGGGTGTGGGTGCAGAGCCCAGAGCCTCTTCCCAAGACGGACTGTGCTGAATCTTCCTCCTCGCTGTGCTAACAAGAATGGTTCTGCCCGCTTTTCCGGATGGCTACTGAGCCCTTCTGTCTTACGCTGCCGAGAGTCACAATGGACTGCAGAGCTGGGTGTGCAGGGCCTCCTCTTTGAAGGACTCAGAGGGCACTGGAGGACCGGAAGGGTCTCCTCTTTGAAGGACCTGGGGGGTCTCCTCTTTGAAGGACCTGGGGGGTCTCCTCTTTGAAGGACCTGGAGGGCACTGGAGGACCTGGAGGGCCTCCTCTTTGAAGGACCTGGAGGGTGCCCTGCAGGGAGCTCACACTGTGGAAGGAGGATGCTGAATGCTCCAAGGTCAAATCCAGGAGGTGCTGAAGCCCAGAGAGGCTTGCCCTCCAGAGAGCATGTCCCTCGAGGGGTGTCCCACTGCTAGAGGGCCCTGTCAGTACCCCCTTCAGAGCAGTTCAAGCCAGTGGCCCCGAGTCAATAGACAGACTGATTCACCCAGGCGAAAGACGCGGCCCCTCCATCTGCAAAGACCCCTTCAGGACAGAAGATGCTCCATCCGAGTGAGACTTTGTTAGGCCAGCATGAAGCAGCCTTGCTCATAATCCCAATAAAAGACCAGGCCTGCAAGAAAAACCCAACTCCATGAAAATGTGCGATAGCAGCAGAATTGTGTCTTCCTAGCGTGTGTGCCAGGAAGCATAAAAAGAAATGACAGTGGATAGATACTAGCAGAGAAGACAAACATGCCACCGGTCCTAATGCCAACCAGATGAGCTTAATTCAGAAAAAAATGGGCATGTGGCTTCAATAAGAGCAGGGGACCCTGCCAAGAGTCACACTTCCTATACTGGATTGCATAAGGGCTAGACGTGTAAGACACGAAGCCAGCGGGGCCAGGCTAGCCCTGTGCCAGCCGGCAAAGATAGAACACCGGGGGGCATACAGTATCAATCACGGAAGATAAAACAATAGGGAAAAGCGGCCTTTGGAGGCCGACATCAATCCTCGCTCGGCAGGGAACCTCAGGAGAGGCTAATACCATCCTGGTTCTCTGCAAATATTTGCCTCCCTTCGCGCTCACGCGAAAAGCATTCGCTTTGAAGTTGCAGAGAGACTGTCAACGTCTTTTGTGGGCGATGAAACAGGATAAGACATGAAACCGGGAGGCTGAACCAGAGTTAATCAGGGTGGTTTTACAAGCCACAAATCATTCTTGCCGACAGTGAAGCGTAGGACTTAAAAAGAGGGCTCCTATGAAGTTCAATGCAAAGGAAAGTACCTCCGCGGCCGCACAAAGGACACAGAGCTTTTCAAGTCAGGACAGGTTGCTGGAGGAGACCGCTCCAATGAGGCGAGAGCGCACCAGGCTTTAGTAAGGTAAGCAGGGAGTATTTTCCATTTGAGTCCCCGCCCCTAAGGACAGTAACGGCAGATGCTCTCCGTCTTGGGCAAAATAGTACTCCCCTGCATGGCAATGAATCTTAGGCAAATCCAAGCCACACAGGCCAGATGGTTAGGCTCAGTGGTGTAGCTAGTAGAGCCAACCTCAAAGCCTTGGTCACACAACAAAAGTGCCTCTTGGTAATAGCTTTAGTGTGATTTCGATGGGTGCCATAAATAAGTCACAACCTGACAATTCGCCCGCAGGGGTGTTCACCGGGGGAGGTGACCATGCTGTGGTATTGTCATCCAAATAGCTAGTTCCTTTGGAAAAAGCCCAGAAAATTGCGTGGGAGTCCTTTTATGGGTTTTCCCAAGACACCTCCTCATCTAAGAGCGTAAGGAAGCCCAGGGACTTGGCAGCAACTGGTGCTTCCTGACTTCCTGGACTCACGGGGTTTGCAGGGAAGACTCTTCTTTTACCAGACACTAGGGAGCTCAAAGCTAGCTCAGGTACGTCTACCACAAGTGCCAACCTGACCCCAGGTCAGCAGTGGAGATGTCCTCTGGGACTCACTGGAAGTCACCTGGGAACTTGTGACATTTGTATCTGTTTTCGGCGGGGTGCAGGCGCAGCTGGCAGTTCTGTTACTGCAGCAAGGGAAGCGCTGCTGCGGATTTGGCGTTCTCCGACCTCCGCAAGCTTCCGTTTATAGAAGAACGTAGGAATGGCCAAAGGTCCATCTCACCCAGTAGTGGTCCCCTGACTTCCCACGGCAGCCAGTGCTATTGGCTTCACAGGGAATGAACAGAAGACAGCAATTGTTGACGGATCCATCCCTGCCATCTGTGACGACGCAGTCAGGTTCCCCCAATCCTGCACCCCCATAGCAGCAAGAACAGATTCCGCCAGCAGGAGAATAGCGAGGTTTTATTGCTCCTCCAGGATTCAGCACAGCATAGACCTGGAGTGTTTACAGGATTCAGGGCCAGGGTGGTTCAGACCCCTTGGGTTAGGGGACCATCACCCCTCGCCCCAGCCCCAGCCACCTCAGTCTGTCTCCCTCATGGTTCAGCCCCAGACTGCCCCTTCCCCTGAACACTCACTTCCCTAGTTCCCTGATGAGTTGAGTCTTTGTCTACTGACTTAGGCAGCCCTCCTGCTGGGCAGTGCTCACAAGCAGAGGCCCATAGGGGTCATTCACAGCCCACAACCCAAGCACAGCAACCAGCAAGGTACCCGCACTACAGCACCACGTGTGGGTGAGTCAGTGGGAATCACACATCACAGCGCAGGGGGACCCCGGGATACAGAGCAGACAGCCCCCCACTGCGCCACACCATCTAATCCCAGCATCTGGTAGTCAGACGTTCCCGGACACCTAGGCTGTGTCTACATTGGCACCCCTTTCTGGAAAAGGGATGCTAATGTAGCACGTTGGAATAGGCAAATCCGCGGGGGATTTAAATATCCCCCGCGGCATTTGCATTAACATGGCTGCCGCTTTTTTCCGGCTTGGGGAAAAGCCAGAGAAAAGCGCCAGTCTAGATGTGATTCTCCGGTAAATAAACCCTTTTCTGGAGGATCTTTTATTCCTACTTGAAAGTAGGAATAAGAAATCCTCCGGAAAAGGCTTTATTTTCTGGAGAATAACGTCTAGACTGGCGCTTTTCTCCGGCTTTTCCTCAAGCCGGAAAAAAGCGGCAGCCATGTTAATGCAAATGCCGCAGGGGATATTTAAATCCCCCGCGGATTTGCCTATTCCAACGTGCTACATTAGCATCCCTTTTCCGGAAGGGATGCCAGTGTAGACGTAGCCCTAGAGTATGGGGACGTATCGCTGAATATCTTGTCTTGTAAAAGCTTTCCTCCAGCTAGCTCCCCTGTTGATGGCTCTGTCCTCCATGAACTTATCTAATTTTCTTTTGAACCCACTTCTATTTCTAGCCTTTGTAAAATCCCCTGGGGAGGAGTTCTGCAGTCCGACGGTGTGTAGTGTGATAAAGAGAAGCTAGATAATTTCATGGAGGTTAGGTCCATAAAAGGCTATTAGCCAGGGGATAAAATGGTGTCCTTGGCCTCTGTTTGTCAGAGGCTGGAGAGAGATGGCAGGAGACAAATCGCTTGATCATTGTCTTCGGTCCACCCTCTCTGGGGCACCTGGTGCTGGCCACTGTCGGCAGACAGGATACTGGGCTAGATGGACCTTTGGTCTGACCCAGTACGGCCGTTCTTATGCTCTTATGTAAGTTCTTTGTTGTATTTGTTGTAAACCTGCTGCCTGTTAATTTCATCAGGTGATCCCTGGTTCTTGTGTTGGGTGCAGGGCTGAACCATCCTTCCTTATTCACTTTCTCCACACCGGTCCTGATTTACAGACTTACAGGCCAGTCAGCTAAACTTCATTACCTCTAATTGTCAGGATTGTTTAAAAACAATCAGTTACATTAGCTACCCTCCACTCACCTGGTACAGAGACTGATTTAAGTTGCAGGTTACATTTACCGTGCCGAGCAGTTGTGTGATTTCCTTTTTTACTTCCTTTGGAACTCTTGAACGGATACTTCCTGGTCCTGGTGACTTAGTACTGTTTGATTTACTGATTTGTTCCAAAATTTCCTCTCGAGACTCCTCCAACGGGGACAGTGCCTCAGATTGGCTTCAGTGAAGAATGGCTCGGATGTGCCTCACATCGGCTTCAGTGAAGACTCATGGGAAGAATTCATTTAGCTTCTGCACAATGGCCTTTCGCAGCTTGTTGAGTGGCCCCATAGATTGTTTGGCGGCCTTTCCTGTCTTTGCTCTTCTACTTTAAAAAAAGATGCTGTTTTGGGGTCTTTTGCTACTTGCTCTTCAAATACTGTGGGGGTTTTTGCCTAGTTATATATATGGGCAGTTGTCACCCACACACCTAGTGGGTGTGGTTCACTGTCCCATGGAGCAGCACATAGACCACTTACAGCGAGAGATAAGAACAAGGGAGCTCTACAGGCTAAGCTGAGAGCCAGCCGGCTTTATAGCTCAAGCTATAGAGCAGGGCTACTCAAAATGCGGCCCTTGGGCTATATGCAACCCACAGCCTATGTGTGTGTGGCCTGCAGTGCGGTTTGGGTTTACGTGGGGCTCAACACACAGCCCACTGGTGGGAGCCAAAACAAAAAAGTAGGCAGTATAATGGTCTTCTGTTGAGATTTGTTTTAGTAGTTCAATTCCTGGACTGTCGGTGCTCATTAAAAGTGCTGTCATATGGGTGGAAATCAGGTAAATATTGCATTTCATTGCTATCTGCAGAACTGACTTAAACAGGCCTGTGTGTTGTGTAGTCTTGCCCGTCCGTGTGAAAGAAGCTATTTGCATATATAGTTGCACACTTACGCTGCGGTCCTCGGCATGTGCTGAGAATATCATTGTGGCCCCCAGGGCTTCCAAAGTTGAGTAGCCCTGCTGTAGAGGCTCGTGCATTCAACTCAGAGGTCCCAGGTTCAAATCTGCCTGCTGTCAGTTACACACTCTCCAGTAGCACAGGTGATTAGTTCTGCAGAAATGGATGGTGGGAAGGAAAAAAGGACAGACAGGTGGGCTGCCATATTGCAGGGGTTATCAGAAAAGGATGCAAAAAGGCCTTCTTGGCTCTAGTCCCATTCCCAACACTAAGCAGATTAACAACCTCATTGGCAGAAAATCAGGATCCACTTGTGAATAATTCCCAAACAGAAAGGGGGCTGAAATCATCATCAATCCATCCCCAATGTATTCCCATCGACGGCGGCCTTCGGAATGTGTCCTTGATTCCAGCACTCAATGACTAGCTGAGCCCATGCAAAAATCCTCGGACAGGCAAGAAAACCGGGAATTGGCCCTGGACAGGCAGATCCCTGCTTGATGGAGAAATAGGTCCTACTGGGACTCTCAGCATTCCTTGCTGGGTGTTGAACTTTGTACAAGAGCAAGTCATCAACAGCTAGAATCAGAGTAAACGTGGCTACAGGCCACCGGGGCTGATACCCCACCCCCCCTGTGAGCCAATAAAGAGCCTGGAGGAATGATCCAGGGGAGTGTGAACATTTTCATCAGCCAATGCTGGAGCCACTCAAGTCAAGTAAAATAAAATCTGGTATAATACTCACAACAAAATCAGTTGCTTCAAATGGGGAAAGCAAGGGGGGGGTATATGTTTTCTGTAACAAAATGAAGAATATTACTAGAAGACAGTCACACCGGGAAGCACAAGATCCCAAGTGAGTGTGTAAGCAGAACTGATTAACACATCAACCCCCACTAATTACTTAAAAAGTCAGATCTCAGCAACTGTTTTAAATTTTCCTTGGGCTAAACATTTTTCCAGCGAGCTCAGACTAGCTGTGAATGTTTCCAGTCATTCTCTCTCTCTAATTAACACCCGCCACACACTGAAAACAAAAGTCAACACTTCCTGGCATGGAGAGATTCGCATGGATGAAGCACACTCGATGAAACGGGTCACCTACCCACTCCCAGTAGGGGCATGAATTCTGCAGGGAAGGATGCCGTCAGGAATAAAGACAGATGAAGTTATCAGCGGCCGCAGCAAAATATGCCTGTAATGTGCTGCAGATGTGGCTGGGTTTGCTTTATTGACAGGTGAGCTCTCAGCACTGAGCACAGGGGTTCTGATGGGAAGAGGGCTTTCATCTAATTACACTTCTTTTCCGCAGGTCAGTAAAATCAAAAGGTTTTTTTCTAAATCTAATCTTATTTTATGCCATTGACCCAAAAAAAAACCAAACAAAACACAGCGAGAACCCTCCCTGAGTTGTCACGGCCCATGATGTAATTAAAGCAATTCTTTTGAAACACAACGACAATGCTAAAAGCCCGAGAATTCGATTACATAAAGTGCAGCGAACCTGTTTTCTGAAATGAGCAGGCAGGGTGGATACATGGCAGGAAAAGGCAGAGGCATGAAACTCCGCTCCCCAGAAAACCGAGGAAAGAGCTGCCACGATGAAAGGAACCGGGGGGGGAGAGGTATATTTTAGCCACACCAGGAGTAGTTTTAGTTCTAGCGGGGCCGTTTTGTACAGAGCTCAGAGAGCGGGAGAACGCAACGCAGGTGGGCTGAGGAGATCCCTTTTAGCCTCCGCCTGTTTCTATGTGCCCATGGTCAACGAGCAAGTCACACGCAGCCGGAGCCTGAGCAGGGCGTGTGCTGCTCCCGGGCTAGGCACGCCATCGCAGGGAAGGGCAGAGGAGCCTTTCAGGCCTCACGGCACGTGCAGGCTGCACCTTGCTGAAGAGCGTTGAGGCTCCCTCCCCAGCCCGGGCTGCCCTGGAGGGGAACCGGCTGAGTGGGCAGGAATGCCGCTGAGGAATCCTGCTTCTCCCTGGCTTCTCCTCCTTCCCACATCACCGCCCCACTGCAGCCAGGCCCCTCGCAGTGGGACGAGGCTCTCGGGCTGCAGGGGGGTGGGGGGGCAGCCATATTGTGCTCCCTTCGGAGGGGAGCCGGCAGGCTGAGGGGGTGACGGGGGAGGCAGGGCAGTGAGGATGGATTTGAATCAGCTTCCCTGGTATAAATCCACCGCCCTCTGTGCCTTCTCCCTGGATTTGCACGGGCGCGTCTGGCCCTAGGCCCTCATGACGGTGGCCATCTTGGGAGCCGACGGCCTCCGTGGGGCCCCTGGGCAAGGTGGGGCGGCAGGGATGGTCGGTAATGTAGGCAAGGGGAAGCACAGCCTTCCCAAAACTGCCTACACGCCTGAGTGCCTGGGGCCACAGTGTGGCATCCTGGCTTCCCCAGCCACCAGGGAAGGATGGGACCCAGGCCTCCATGTGGCCAGCAAGGATTGGGGCTGGGGTGGGCGGAGCTTGGCTCCAGGGGCAGGGCCTCAGGCAGAGGGGGTGGAGCTGAGGATTTGCCTTCCCCAGCTGGGCCTTCCCCCCGCCACCCCTGGGTGGGGGACCCAGCTCCACGTCCCTCAGAGAGGCACAGTGTGTGGCTCTAGCACACCCGCAGTGATTTCAAGGGCCCAGGCCACCACCACTGTGCCACTAGCGGAGGCAACAACAGGGAGCCCTGGACCCCTTTGAATCACTGGGTCCAGAGGCAACAGCCCCTTTTCTCCCCCACACCTCTGTCAGCAGGCCTGCAATGGACTCACCTCCCCTATCCATCAGGCAGGGAGAGGTGTGCAGGACACACCCACCAATGGGTGACAGCAGGACCTCATGTCTGACTGATGGACCTACTTGTGAAGGCCTGATTTAGCAACAGAGTGCGGGGCAGGGGGACTCAAACCCACAACCACAGGCTCTGGAGGCTGACGCCTTATCAGTTAGGCCACTAGAAGAACCACCCCACCTCCCTACTTCCAGCTGCTGCTTTATCCTTCCTACCTTCACACACCCCAACCCTGTGCCCACGTTACACCTGACCCCCCTGCCCTGAGCCCCACACACACCCCAACCCAGACTCCTGCACCCCCACAGCGCAGCCCCCACCACACGATTGACAGAAGACAGTCTGAAGGCAAGCATGACGCTGGATTTGACCAGGAATGACAAAGAAACGTGCAAAAAGACACAGCAGCAGAAGTCCCAACGACTCCAATCGGGGAGTGCAGAGTTGCATTGATGCTTGAGTAATCCGCATGCCGATTATCAATACTATCAAGCTGCATATTTTCAGTCATGCCAATGGACATGCTCATACAGCTCTCTGCTGAATGGGGATGCCGTGCGGCTCTGTGGTTGGAAAAGGTGGCCGACCCCTGAGCTAGAGGGACCGTTGCTGCCCAGCAGTTTAACTGAAATGGTCTCTCCTTAGACAACCACTGGCAGAAAACCCTCGGAGCCAGACTTTTAGTTGATGTAAATCCGGGTGACTCAGGATCTGTCACTCGGAGCAGGTCAGGTCACAGGGGCAGAGCTGAGATTGCAGAATCCCTGCCAGGGTCTTGGTTTCACCCCGGCGTGGCCAGCTAGCTCGTGAGACCTCATCTCTCGAGGACGGAACTGCCGCACCGAGCGTGAACAGCTGGAGGGGGAGGCCTATCACCCCTAGTTTTCAAAGTCAGCCCGTCCTGCGGCCGCTCCGAGCAGGACGGTTAAACCCAAAGAAACTTTAGACAAGTCTGAGCTGTGACCTTCGACCTTGTGCCTCGCACAGAAGGTCCAAATTAGAGGTCAGGTGCACTCAAAGCACCCCGGCACTGGGAGTGACCTGACGAATCACACGTCTACCCCCGTCCAGCGCTCTCATCAGCTCACCATGCATTAGTGACCATATATATTTTATAGAGAGAGGTATATAAAAATCACGAGTGCTGTGGAGAAAGTGAATAGGGAAAAGTTATTTACTTGTTCCCATAATAGAAGTTGTAGGGGACAGCAAATGAAATTATTGGGCAGCAGGTTTAAAACAAATAAAAGGAAGTTCTTCTTCACACAGCGCACAGTCAACCTGTGGAACTCCTTGCGTGAGGAGGTTGTGAAGGCTAGGACTATAACAGGGTTTAAAAGAGAACTAGATACATTCATGGAGGTTAGGTCCATTAATGGTTATTAGCCAGGATGGGTAAGGAATGGTGTCTCCAGCCTCTGTTTGTCAGAGGGTGGAGATGGTTGGCAGGAGAGAGATCGCTTGATCATTACCTGTTCGGTTCACTCCCTCTGGGGCACCTGGCATTGGCCACTGTCGGCAGACAGGATATTGGGCTGAATGGACCTTTGGTCTGACCCAGTCTAGCTGTTCTTATGTACTTATATCCACACGGCCCCTGCTCAAGGAAAACAGCCTATTGCAACCGGAGCAAGATTCTCATTTGGAGCAATCTCCTTTCAAACAGGAAGAGAAGATTCTAAAATGGTGGGGTTCAGGCTCTCCACCCAGCATCACGTGTGTGCGACCCCCGACAGATTTCTCTGTGGGTCAGCGGCCCCTGGCCCCAGAAAAGGTGCCCCACTGCTGCGGTGGAAGGTACCCGTCTAACTAAAAAGACCCGACCCCAACTGAGAAGCAGAAAGGCACTCCCACATTCCCCGCGCACACCAGAGCCTGCTAGTGGATTTCGTGGGCTCCCCTGGGCTCTGGGGTGGGGCCAAAAATGAGGAGCTCGGGGCATTTGCAGGGTGCTGCAGGAAAGTGGACTTGATGCACGTGGGGTGTTCGTGGAAACTCTCTCTGGCCAGCACTCTCAGCTCTTGGGGGCTGCTTGAACCTGGGATCCAAACTCATTCCTAGCGGCGAAACATAAGGACGCTGCCTAGTACTTGTCTGTGGTAGCTCGGACAGCCTGTTCCAAAGGATCGCTTAGTAACTCTGTGACCGTGTGCTGCAATTGGTTAGTAAAACGGGAGGAACAGAATTGGATAAGATACAACTAAGCGGGACTCAAGTTTCACTGCATACACTGGGGTCCAATGAGGAGGCCAGCAGGAAAGGAAGGAAGGAACAGAAGAAATAGGAAGAAGAAGGAAAGACCTGGAAGAATTCACCTCCAAGACCCAGCCTAAGATCAGAGCTGCCAAGACGCCTCGGCACAGCAACCAGGATCCAGAGGAGACGGATCTTGCCTGGCCAACAGGGGAAGTCCACCTGCCTTGATCAGGCTTGGGGAGCAGGGCCCTGTGTGCTTAGCGTGCGTGATTTGCTTGCTTGGGAATTGCTAACAGAGAACGAGAAAGGACATGAGGGTACGTCTACACTTGCTCCCTAGTCCGAGCTAGGGATGCAAATGTAGCCGAGCGAAATTTCTAGTGAAGCGGGGATTTAAATATCCCGCCCTTCATTAGCATAATCTTGCCCGCGCGTTACTCCGCTCAACAGCGGATTCGAACCCGGACGTGGTTTTTTTGAGGAGTCACATTCGCTCGAACCAAGGGGTTGGATTCGAACGAATGCATCCCGGAGTGCACTTCCTGGTTCGAATCAGCTGTTGAGTGGAGTAATGCGCGGGCGAGATTATGCTAATGAAGGGCGGGATATTTAAATCCCTGCTTCATTAGCAATTTTGATGGGCTACATTTGCATCCTTAGCTTGAACTAGGGAGCAAGTGTAGGAGGTACCCTTAGCGTGTAAGGCTCCTTCAGTGGTAAAAGATTCTGCAACTCCATGGGAAGTTACACACACACACCCTAAGCCCTAGGAATTGGGTAACAGGGGTGCCCCTAGAGTGCAGAAGGGACAGAGAAATCTGTGGGGATAACAGGAGAAGTTGGGCGAGCCTCCAAGCTGAGCTTCCACACGTGGTACCTTGACTGAGTCTATAGCTCTAGTACAGTGATGGAAAACACGCAGCCCTCAAGCCACATGAAGGCCATGGGGGTTCGACGGGAGGCCTGCGAGACATTTGGTTTACCGTTGCCTGCGTGCAGGGTTTCTGCCGGAGTGGGTCAGTGACACACACGGAGAGCGAGGGCGCGGGAAGCGAGGGCGCGGGAAGTGAGGAACTCCCTCGCCTAGCTTGCCCATCACTGCTGTAGTAGCTGCTGAGCCCAGTGTCAGTAACTCTGACCGAGGTGTAGCAGCTGTCGGGGGACTTCAAGACCTGGAGCATCCCAGTTTGAGCCCCCAGAAGGGGTGAACGATACCAACCCACTCGCCACACATCAGCTGCTGGGGAATCCTTAGGGCAGCTCAGCTGCTTGCCAGCCAGATGGTTTCTATCTGCCTCATGAGCTCTTCAAAAACTCCTGGCCCGCCCCACCGCAGGTGGCATCTCCTGTTCAGACAGCCGCGGAGGGGGAAAGCCACCAGGGGAGATTTCAGCGCTGTCTATCGCACCCCCTCTCCTATCTGGTCACACACATAAGGCCCAGCCATGAAGATCTTCCTCCCAAATCTCAGTTGAGGAAGGGGGAGGGGGGAGGATGTCAGAAAAAACATTTGACCGAAGGGCAGGCATGAAGCAGGGGGTCAGCGCTTCGAGGGCAGAGATTGCAGGGGCTGTGGATCCAGCCCCAGAAACAACTCAAGCTGGGTCGCGGAGGAGCACGCTGGAAGCCGTCTCCTCAAAGCTGCCACTCTCAGAGCATGACAGATGCCCGCCACCCCTGCACATACATTTTTCAGGCACCGTTGGGGCCGGGGAACCTTTTCTGGGTCGGGGGCCGCTGACCCACAGAAAAACCAGTCAGGAGCCGCACACAAGTGAGAAGCAAAATGAAAACAAGCCCCCGCTGCCGTGGGCCCCGACGGAGACACGGAAAGACACTCCCCACATTCTCCTCACACACCAGAGCCTGGGGGGGGCTAGGCTAGTAGAGAGTGATCCCACCCCATGGGAGGTTGTGGGGGGGACTGAAGTGCTCGTGTGGATTCCCCAATGCTGGGGGGGAGCCCTGAGCCTCAAGGGCCAGATCCAGGCAAGCTGGGGACTGCATCTAGCCCTCAGGCCGTAGGTTCCCCTCCCCGTAAGCCCTGCTAGGGAAAGAGGAACCTTCGCATTGCCAGACTGGATCAGGAACAAGGCCTGTTCTCTGACCAGACAGAAGCCCTGCATGGAGTCTCTCAGCTTTTCAGCGGGTGCAAACTGGCGCGTCTCAGCTCTAAGGGAGCTTTGCTGGTTTGCACCAGGACGGGATCTGGCCCTTTGTATTCCAGCAGCAAGCATCTAGCGCAAATATCTGCGTGTGTCACACAGACGCACACACACACACACGGATGTATGAGAGCTCCTGTCTCCTGGGTAATCCTGGGTCAGACGGCTGCGTTCTCCTAATTAACTTGCCGAGAGGAATGGCAACCGTTAGAACTTCCGCATGCCGGCCGGTCGTCTTTATAAAATAATGTCATTTTGGAGGCGGGGTTTTGTCTCTTGGTCATGATTCTGCAGAAAAGGAGTCAGCCAATTTCACTGCCTGGCATTTCACTTTTCACTCCAGCCATTTCGGCAGAGGTCAGAGAGGTATCTCCACTCTGGGTCAGGCAAAAGGCGCAGGTGGAGGGGGACGAAAACAAGGTCAGCCAGAGGCCACGGGGAGGGAAAGGAACGATTTTTCAAACAAGTAGCGAAGTTTCCATACGCCTGGTTCATAATTTCATTTCTGTCCTCGTTACACTCCTGGTGCGGAGGGGAAGCCTCTTTTGCTCCGCTAAGCAAAATATTCACATTAAGTCGGACTGGTCATTAGTTGAATAGCGAAACGAGGGTTTAATGATGGCGGGGGCGGGCAGATAAACTCCAGCCTCGAGGAGCAGGAAGAGAGCAAGCAGGCCCACGCAGGAATGGCTACACTGCAAGTATTTTTAGCCCCCCCCAACCCGAGTCCAAGCCCCACCTGCCTGGGCATTGAGAATCAGGACCAACGCAGCACAGATGTGCCCAAATAGCTCAAGATCCGCCGAAGCCCTAAAGGAGGAATTGTGAATTCTCTTCCAACGTTTTGTCAGCGTTAACTGCAGGTTGGACCTCTCTGGTCCGGCAGCCTCCATGGTCCGGCATCGTCAGGTACCCCGGGATTGGAGCACTCAGAGGGAAAAACGGGTGCCATAGGACCACAGATGCGGCCAGACCTAAGAGCCAGGCAGAGTGAAATTCCGGGAGTGGCACCTGGGAGCAGAGCTCCATGGCCAGGAGCTGGGGTGTGGATGGAGGCTGGAGCCAGGCTGGGGGAAGCCAGGAGCTGAGTTGGGCCAGGGCTGGGGGCAGAGAACTGGCAGCCAGAAGCAGAGCCTAGCTGGGGACATTGGCAGGGAGCTGGTGGGTAGATCCTGGCAGCTGGAGACGGCCTGGGGCCCGTGGCCCCGAGCGGAGCTGGCAGGGAACGGAGTCTGATGATCGGGTTTGGCGGATGAGGTCCCAGCTAGGAGCAGAGTCCAGCAACTGGGGCTAGAGCTCAGTAGCCAAGGCTGGAGCATAGAGTGGGAACTGGAGGCCAGGAGACGAGCCAGCATTGATCTCCCCTGGTCTGGCAAAATCACAGATTCGGAACCTGTCAGGTCCCAAGGGTGCTGGACCAAGGAGGTCCAACCTGCATTAGAACTGGATTTTGTGGCTAGCCACATAAATGTCCACCCTCTTCAGGAATCTTGCCGGGTTCTTGAGCTCAACTACATCCTGCGGCAATGAGTTCCACAGGTGGAGGATGTGTGTGCGGGAGGTTGACGGGGGGACATAGGTCCTTTTACCAGTTCTGAGTCATACCCACAAGAGGACAGTTCTGTTCGGGGGCAGGGAGCTATGCACCGAATATCAGGCCTAGCGCTGCCAGGGAGTGAAATCTCTCTCCGGACCCACTGGACACAATCTTCAAGAGGCCCCCAGTTATGATGAGGAAGGCCACAATATGCACCAGGCTTCGAGCGTGAAGCGCTGGCCCAGCCGCAGCCTGGAGAGCGTTAGCGCTGGACCCTTTATAAATCACAGCGAAATACCGAGGCAGGGGCCAAAGCTTAGTTTTAAAAACTTTTACAATCCCAAGATTTTCCAACTAGCCGCTGGGCTTGTGCAGGGTTGTGCGGGCGTTTGTACACAGCAACATCCCAGGCCCCAGAATATCCACTTGAGTGGGACCAAGGCCAGCAGCCGAGCCCCTGTGCATGGGACAGTAGCCACGCAGGACCCAGGGCTGGAAGCTAAGCTCTCGGAGAACAGCAGGCCTAGCAGCCGGGACCCTGGGTAGCAAGGGCTGTAACCAGGAGGCCTGGTGGTCACAGGGCAGACACTCACCGCCACGGCGCCTCCTGCTGGCAGCACTGGGAATTAGCTCATCCACCGGGTGCCTCCCTCTGGCTGGTGTCTCCCTGAGTCCTCATTCCTTGCTTCAGTTCCAAACCCAAACGCTCCCAGGCCGCGGAGTCCTATTCGGGACCCGGCCCTCCGGCAGTGCCCACTCCAAAGTCTCTAGACCCCCTTCCGGGGGAGTGTTTATCAGTCTCTGTACTCTGGGGTCCTCCCCGCCCAGGGACCCTCCAACCCCCTACCCCCACCAGGCCTCAATGACCCACGGACAGTCTTCATCTAGCCCCTGCCTCAGGGCAAACTGCAGCCTGACATGGCCCCTCAGCATTGGCCAGGAGTGTGGACCTGCTGCCTTTGCCTGTCCTTTACCTAGTCCCCGCCCTAGCACCCGGGGACCTTGCTTCTGGACCTGCAGCCTGGGAGCTGGGTCAGGCCAGAGCTTCCCTGCCCCGTCCCAGGAACCCCCCAGCTTCCTTAGCAGCCAGGTCCTTCCAGCTCCTCAGCTCAAGCAAGAGTCTCTCTTCCTCCCGCCTGGAGCCCTTATTTATGTAGCCCCAGCTGGGCCCTAATTGGCTACTGCCTGCCACAGCTGTCGGCTTTGCACTCCGCCCTCTCCCAGGGCTGGGTTTTTACACTTAAAGGGCAAGCGTGAGGCAGATGCCCCATCACACCAACATCTGCCCTGGTCCTCCTATTTCCCATGCCTACGGCTGGGGCCTCTTTTTGCAATGTAGACACACCCTGACGGGGTCTGCCCCGAGGACACCGGGGAAGTCAGCATCAGCACAAAGGAGTTCGTGCCTCCCAGACCTGCGCCCAAGTCACGACAGCACGTCTCCTGAGCTCGGGGAAACGGGAACAGGCCTGAGAACCACCCTCTCTGCTGAATCTTCCCCCAAGTCCCACATCCAGCTTGTGCAGGAGGGTTCAAAAAAATCCTGCTCACTTTTCCCACCTGGGCCTTCTTTCTGCCGGCCTGGGTCACAAGCAGGCCTGGCTGCTGAACGCTGCTTTCCTGCGGGATTTCACTAGCCGGACAACTTGCCCAACCATAGGGGATTCATCTGGCACAAACCCAGCTCATGGCCCCGTAGCAGGCCAGCACTGCTACCTAAGCAGTGAGGGCCTGGCTCCAACGCAGTATCTCATGCAGCCCTTCCCATCCCAGCCTGGGAGATTGGTTCCGGAGACAGGGAGAGGGGAGCTCTGACAGCAGAGCAAAGAAACCCCTCGGAAAGATCATTTTCAGTATATTCAACAAAATGCGGGAGTCCTCGTTTTCTTTGCACCAAGACACGGTCCAGCCATGCTAGCTTGCAGGACAGCCCGCTGGGTTTTAGGCTAGCTCTGGCTGTTCTCCAGGGAAACGGAATTCCTTCTCAGATAGCACCAGGTGGGCGAGGGCTGAAAACGACAGGGAAAGAGACAGACTTTGTCGCCTGCACGATCCATCTTCCGGAGGGGGGACTGAAGAAAGCCCTGAAATCTCATCAGCCCAGCAGGCGCCAAGGAGAGCGTGGTGGGGGAGGGAGACGGAAGCATGGGAACAAACCGAGGAATTAGCGGTGATTCCAAATGTGGCTGTGGAAAAAGCTGTTCCCATCTCAGCCACCCGCCCTAGGGAAACTGAGGATTCCCAAACCTTTCCCTGCACCCCATTCACAGTCACTAGACCCTGAGTTCAGAGGTGCATCCGCAGAGTTCACCTCCCATCCTGAATGGGGGGAAGATAGGAGGCATTTTATTCGGTCCTGCTTCTTGCATCTTCTGCTGGCTCGTGGTGGATTTGGCTCTGGGTCAAACCTAGTGATTTCAGCTCTTAGCACCAAGCACAGTCCAGCCACAAGAGCTTCCAGCATCTACCCGAGTAAATGTAAATACTAAAAGAGACTCCTTATGGAGCCTGTCTTTAGCTCTATTGAACCAGTGAGGAGAAACAGGTTGAACCAGTCTTACAGCTCATGCCTGCAGGGCATAGAGCCTGCTGACTCAGTCCTTCCTTCCCAGCTTAATCTCCTAGGGCTCTGGAAATCCAGCCTCTGTCCATCCAAGGGTATTTACATTTTTAACGGAGTTAAATATAGTCTGACTTTTCTGCATTCCCATAATAACTGCAAGCATAGGTGACCATATCTCATAATTCCTGCATTTAGTGTTAACGAATTTGTGACTCCACAACAGCCAAATTGGTTACAATGGGCAAAACAGCATTGTAACAACTAAGTATCTAGCAGGCATGAGCAAACTGAGTGAACTGAATTTACATGCACATGCCCAGAATCTCATTCTTTAAACTGAGAGTTTGTGCCACGTCAAGCACAGCCTTTCGTCTTTTGTATTCTCCCAATAATTACACACATTGCAATTAGTACTAACACAATTTATGACCCAACACCAGCCATGTTGATTACAACGAGCAAAACACCATTGCAGCAGCCAAATATCTAACACAGGGTTGGCCAACCCATTAAACGAAGAGAGCAAAAACAGCAGTGGAAAAAATGAGAAGAGCTGCATCAGAATTTTTTTTTAGCAATTTTTGTTGAGCCAAAAAAAAAAAAAAGAACTCCCCACCAGCCCCCCAGAATTGTTGAGCCAAAAAAAGGACACTGCCCCTTTAAAGACAAGCTTTTTGACCACATCAGGCTGTCATCGGCCACTGTCACCTTGGTGACGCCATTTTGAATTGCCATGCTGGACGGCTCCCCTGTCCCAGAGAGCACAGAGAGCCATTTCTAGGGGTGCAGGGGTGGCTTCGCGAGCTGTGGGCGAGGCTTCACAAGCCACACTTTAAGGGGGGGGAAGAGCCGCATGCAGCTCGTGAGCCACCAGTTGGCCACCCCGATCTAACACATCTAAGTGAAACAGGGGCAAACTCTATTTACATAAACACACCCAGGATTTCTTTCCTGTTCCAGCTGGCTAAAAGAGATGCATTGATTCAGACCCTGCTTACACTGCGTTCTGTCAGAAAGGGCCCCACCTCTTTGGACAGACTGATTTTTTTTCCATGAGTTTCTATGAAATTTCATTTTCGGAAAACTTCTAAAATGCCTAAATGTCCCACTTTGACATTAGGAAAATGCAAAATGTAGATGTTTCCCATCAAAATAACCTTTTGTTTAGAAACAGACTTTATTTTATATATACAAATTAGGGGGAAATGAACCATTTTGAATGTATTGAAATAAAAAATGTGATTGATCCAACATGAATTATTGTTCAGAATTTTCTTTCATGAATAAAATTGACATTTTAGCTGTTTATCCCAATGAGGAAGACTTTCATTCATTCATTCATTCCTCTTCGAATTTTTTTCTATTTGTCAGATTGAAAATCTGTTTTCCAGCCATCTCAGCTCAACACCCCACAAGAGGCTGTAACAAATAGAAAATCCCATCCTGAAATGCTGCTTGCCATCTTCCATGTGGATGTCTCTTATACTTAGACCACATCTACACTAAAGGAGAGGTCGAATTCAAATACACAACTCCAGTTACGCTAAGTAGGGAGCTGGAGTCGACATACCTTAATTCGAGTTTTCCCACCATCCCCACAGTGGGAGGCCAACAGGAGCAAACGCTCCTGTCCATTTCCCTTATTCCTCACAGGACCAGGAGCACAGGTGCTGATGGGGAGCTCCCTCTGAGTTCGATTTAGTGGGTCTTTACTAGACTCACTAAATAAAACTCCTGAAGATTGATTGCAGCAGCGTTGATCTTCCTCCTAGTGAAGACATGGCCTTAGATTGTAAATTCTTTGAGTCAGGGATCATCTCTTTGGTCAGCGTTTGTACAGCACCAAGCACAACGGGGGTCTTTCTCCATGACTGGTGCTCCTTTATCATCATGAGTACTCAGAAAAATTGCTGCATCTAGCTAGTGGGGCCCTGTCCTAAAGCCCTTACTCACACGAGTCGTCTCATTAGACAACGGGAAGCTGCCAGGCACAGAAGGACAGGAGAACTGCACTCAGGAAGCTGGGTAAACAATCGCCTTGCGGGGAAAGAAGAGAACTGAAAGCCAGGCGATCTGGACTCAGTGCCCCAGCGTGCCTAGTGTGAGCTTAGCCAAGTCTCTTGCTCTCTTAGTTCTTCCTCTACGAAGTAGGACTCTCCTCGTCCGTCTGCCAATTCTGGGCTCTTCAGGACAGGTGATTCTCTGCACCCTATCTGGCCTGATGAGGAGCTAATCTCCGTTCACGCCTCCAGGGGGGAGGCGCATGTTCCTCTGGGACCTGGGAGCACCCCTGGCACGTTTGCAAGGTTGACCTCAGTGCTAAGCAATGCAAGTCCATAGCCAGGTGGGCTGCGAGACTCACCCACCTTCCCTTGGAAATCCCTGCTTGGAAGGAGGGAACCCACCAGCCCCCGTGGGTCCCAGCAACTCGTTCTCGCTTCCTTCGAGGGTGTTCACTTTAAACGGGACGCTCAGGAGAAGGCAAGTTCTTCTGCACAGGCTACCCCTGGGAAAACTTAAACCAGCTCCCCATGTCTTTGGGCAAAGGAGCAATTTGGAATAGCAACTGCCCCCCCTAGTGTCTGTTTTGGGGAGGGCATGTCAACATGAGACCCGGCTGAAAACGATGGTTCTTTCCATAGTTGGTGATTCTCAATTATTATTTGTGTCCTGCGAGCACCAGGAGCTCCAGTTATAGACCAGGCTGTCCAGACATAGACACAAACAATGGTCCCTGTTCCAAAGTACTGGCCGTCTAAGTCTTCCACTTATATAGCTAGAGGAGGCTGAACGAATCAGCCTTATACACAAACGCCAGGGACATTGGGGCCTGCAGGAGTGAAGGGGAGGAGAATTCTCTTGGCTTGGAGGGGCATTACAAAGAAAACAGGAGCTGGACATGTGGGCGATAGGAAATCTGTGATGCTAACAGATCAGCCAGTGCTCAGCTGTGAAAATGTAGACCAGTCAAATCCGCTTCTGCCCCTTCTCTCAGCCGCCACCTGATGCACCTCAGTCCTCTCCAGCAGCAACCTCGGGTAGGTCCCGAGCACCCCACACGGAGCTCCCCCCATGCACTTTGATCCTGGCTTGTGTGCTCACTCCAGGAGCTCCCCCTGCTTCAGTCCTGGGTTCCCCCACTCCCCACAACCAATGTTCCCACTTTTTCCATGCATGTGCGGAATCATTTTTGTGTTGTGCACTGAGGTATGTGCAGATGTGCACCACCAATCAAAACACATGCTGCCAACTGTGAGTGTGGTGGGCACTCTGCTAATCAGCTGGGTGGCATTGGATCTCTCCTGGCTGGCTGCCCAAGCGCCTAGCTTACAGGGAACACATCCCACCACCTCTGTTAATACATCCCTCGTCTGACCTGTCGGCTGTACTCTTGAGTCCTGACACCCCCGTTATTCCAGTCTCGGGGACCCCCTATCACCAGCCTTCCTGACAGACTGCGGTCCTGGCCACAGCATTCCCCTATATTGTACCTCTGCGCAGGTGGGCCGGGGTGAGCACCAAAGGGGGAAGCTGTCCTTGCAATATTTGTCTCTCTAAATGGTTCTGCAATCTCTCAGCATTTCCTCCCACCCAAGACAGCCTGGCGTGAGAGCGAATCTTCGCTGGCTATAAAGCATCGAACCCGTTTCCACCAAACACTGGGTCACCCACGAAACGCTTCTCCCCCCGCGTCCCAACGCTCGGGAGAACCTAGCTACACGGAGACCCCTCGTTCTTGAAGGCCGCAGCTGGAATTCTGTTCCAAACCAGCTGCGTGGAAGGTCCTTCCCGTTCGCACTGGGCGGAAGGGTGACCGGTGGACGCGTGGCGGCAAAGTCTATCGGGTTTTGTTGGTTAAAAAACGACGTCAGAATATGGCCTGGAAGGAAACTGGATTCAAGTGCTTGTGGGGAGGAGCGTGGATTCGCAGGGAGACCGTCATTTCCACCTGCCGCTACAGAGGTAGCATGGGATGAAAATGAGGCCGCAAGAATTCAGCCGGCCCTGCCCAGCGGGTGCTGTCAGGTGCTGAGATGATATAGTACGGTGGCTTTCACACCACGTCCCTGGCACGCCCAGGCTTCTCCTGGTCTCCAGAGCTTTCCAGGGCTTCACCCCACCTATGCTGTCTTCTGTGCCATGGCTCTGCCCGTCTTCCATCCTCTCTCCCCTTTTGTCTCCACATCTGGGTCAATGGGCGAGCATCTCACGCTTTGCAGGCCCAGGCCCTAACTCACCCCCTGCCTGCCCTCCGGAGGCCCGGTGAGGTGCACGGTAATTCATCCCTGCATGAAAATGGCTGAAACTCGGCGGTTACGTCTACACTGGCATGATTTTCTGAAAATGCTTTTAACGGAAAAGCACGTCTAGATTGGCAGGATGCTTTTCCGCTAAAGCACTTTTTGCGGAAAAGCGTCCGTGGCCAATCTAGACGCAGTTTTCCGCAAAAAAGCCCCGATCGCCATTTTCGCAATCGGGGCTTTTTTGCGGAAAACAGTCCTGTGCTGTCTACACTGGCCCTTTTGCGCAAAAGTCTTTCGGAAAAAGACTTTTGCCCGAACGGGAGCAGCATAGTATTTCCGCAAGAACACTGACAATCTTACATGAGCTCGTCAGTGTTCTTGCGGAAATTCAAGCGGCCAGTGTAGACAGCTGGCAAGTTTTTCCGCAAAATCACATGATTTTGCGGAAAAACTTGCCAGTCTAGACACAGCCACAAGGAGTCCTTCACTGGTCCGACACTTGACAAGTCACTTCTTTTGTGGTTCCTATACATCCCCCGCCTCTGTCACGTCCACTCCGGCTCACCCGACGAAGTGGGTTTTACCCATGAAAGCTCATGACGAGGGCTGTCGATTCGTGGGCGCTAACGCCTGCGATTAACGCCGGGCAGAATGAACGCGTTAAAAAAATTAACGCACATTAACGGCAGAAGACGGCAAACCCGAATGAGCTGCGCCAGAGCCCCTCCGATAAGGCGCGGTAATGCACATCACCACCAGAGGGCACATGGAAAACCGAAGCAGCAAGAAAGGAAAAAAACAGAAGTCGTCCCAACTCCAAGGGAGAAGTAAACAAGTAAAGATCCTAACACCTAACCCTCTCCCCTTCCAGGTGACCATATTTTTAAAAATAAAACAGCCGGGGGGGGGGGGGGACCTTACCCAAGCTGTCTCCCCTCCCCCTGCAGGGCTCACCCAAGCAACCCTCTTTGCCTCTTGGATCTGGGACTGACCCACCCCCACATCTGATTCTGGGGCTGAATCCCCCCTCCCGCAGCTGGGGCTGAGCTAAAAAAGGACTCTTTTCAATAGGACAACGATATTGATTATATAGAAGTGATTGACTTATTCCAGACAAGGACACAGTTCTGCTGTGTCTTCATGATCGACAGGGATTAGGGCTGTCAATTGGCTGTTGATTAACAACAGGGCTGTTAATGCCTGCGATTAACACAGGGCAGGATGAATGCGTTCATTTTTTTCACGCGTTCATTGCAGGCCTTAATGCTGCGCTGCCCCTTTGAAGTGCCGGAGCGGTGCTTCGAAGGGGCAGCACTGCACGGAGCCGGGGTCAGCCGGGGACTCCAGCTGATCTCGGGCTTCCACAGAGCTGCCCCTTGGAAGCGCCGCCGCAGCGTTTCAAAGGAGCAGCACAGGCGATGTGCTGCCTGGCCACCTCTGCTGACATGCAGCCCGGGGCCGCCTGGGCAGGCCGTGCAGGGCCCCACGGCCACAGGGGGAAGGGCACTGCAGGGGTTAACATGGCCCCCACCCCGGGCGGCCACTGCAGCCTGCTGGGAGTCGGGCGTGCGGCGCTTGATGGCAGCTATCAGGGATGCCGCGCGCCCCTTACAGCTGCCATTAGGCGTCCCCCATCGGTTGGTGCCCTGGACAGCTGCCCAGCTCGCCCACCTCTTAGTCCGGCCCTGGTCCCTCAAGCACAAATCAGCAAGCAGGGCGTCCACACGACCAAGCTCATTATTCTGGAATAAGGGGATGCGGAATTCGAACTCTGTTCTCCTGCTTTTCAGGAGGAGTAACACTGATGTTCATGTGGATGCTCCGGTGCTGCTAATTTGAACTAACTGGCCACCGGAAGGCCTCCCCCAGCTCCCCGGTGCTTCTGAGTCCGAGGTAGCGCGCCCACATTCACGGAGCCTGCCTCGGACTGCAGTCGCTGCTTCCCCATCGTGGGGCCACGCACGTTCGAATTTGCTAAATGGGGAGTTCTGAGGTCAAATTTAGTCATTTTGAAATAATTTCCTGGCTTAGGCACGGCCTAAGGTGGCTCGGGACTCCTCGCTGCTTTTGCAGACTCAGACTAACACCGCAACCCCTCTGAGAGGGTCACGGGGGGTCCTGGGCGCGGCTGCAGGAAGGGAGGAGGCGTCCCAGCCATTTCCAAGCAGGCTTTTCCGCAGAAGCGCCGAATGCAAGACGCAGGCAGAGCCCTGCACTCGCGGCGGTGGTTAGGTCCTGGAGTTACAAGTAGGCCGGAAGCCGATGACCTGGCCGGCTGCTGACGGGGGCAGATCAGGGGGAGATCAAAGGTTTAATCAATTGAGGAGCAACTTGCACCTAATACAAGAATCCAATTAGCGGCTGGGGAGCCGAGCCAGGACGGGTGTGCTCATCCCCGTACCGTCGGAGCACACCCAGCAATAGCCGGAGGCAGAGGGTTTGCTACCCCGTCCAGGGCAGGGGGCACTGGAAGGCTTGTCTGGCTCCCTACCGAGCCAAGAGGCAGACTTCAAAAATGATTCGGGGGCTGGAGCACATGACAATGAGGAGAGGCTGAGGGAGTTGGGCTTGTTGAGTCTGCAGAAGAGAAGAGTGAGGGGGGATTTGAGAGCAGCCTGCAACTCCCTGAAGGGGGGTTCCTAAGAGGCTGGAGAGAGGCTGTTCTCAGTGGGGACAGAACAAGGAGCAATGGGCTCAAGTTACGGTGGGGGAGGTCTAGGTTGGAGATTAGGAAAAACTATTTCACTAGGAGGGTAGTGAAGCACTGGAATGGGTTACCTAGGGAAGTAGTGGAGTCTCCATCCCTAGAGGTGTTTAAGTCCCGGCTTGACAAAGCCCCGGCTGGGATGATTGAGTTGGGGCTGGTCCTGCCTTGGGCAGGGGGCTGGACTCGATGCCTCCTGAAGTCTCTGCCGGCCCTGGGAGTCTATGATTCACCCTAGCAGAGACAGGAGGCTCACACGGCCGACTCCAGATTAACTCTTCGCGCTGGCGAGCGTGGTCCAAAAAAGCCATCTAGCCCCAGGCATGGAAGCGAACGAAGGCAAATGCTGGAGATTACCCCCATGTCAGACCCACTGCAAACCAACCGAGCCTCCCTCACCATCCAAACCCCACGAGTGACTCACCACCGCTGCTACTGAACACGTTTCTAGTTGGGGTCTCATTTTAATGTCTCCGTTCTCGTAGGGGAGCCTGGACTACCCTGCCTTGGCAATAAATGGTGCTGTCTGCATTGTCCAAAGTGCAGGTTTCTGGCCAGTCTGGTGCACCAAAGCACACAGGCAGGGCCTGAGAGTCAAGAACACACAACAAGCAACCTTGTCCTGGTACTTTTGTTTCTGATGAGCAGTTTGTACACCAGTGGCTCCTAGCAGGAGCAAGGCTCTGTACAAATGGAGAGGAAGACAGGTTCTCAGACATCTGTCCAGCACATCTGGCGGCACTCAGACAAAAACCATAAAATTGTTTGCTCCCTCCAAATCCTGCCCTTCCATACAGTGGTGATCCGGGAAAACAGACGAGAAAAACTCGGGTTTATTTCCCACAGGAGGTCAACATCAGCAACGCATCAGAAAGTTCTTACTCCGGGGCAATGAATCAACCGTTTATTAGCAGGTCGATAGTTAGAGGCCGGTACAAAAGCAGCAGCAAACACCCAGCACTAAGCTGGGATGTCACATTCTTTGTATGGTGGCCCTGTCACCTCCCCCTTCCCCAGCAGCAGCCTGGTAAAGTGCCCCACAGTGCAGATGAACCGTAATACTGCCGACCGCGTGCCTGAGATCTTTGCACTCTGGGGACGGACCCAGCACCTCGCTGAGCGGTAACAGCATAATGCTGAGCACTGCTCGTCTCTCCTCCGGAACACGGCTGTTGTGGTTCAACGGGCGGCTTCCCGCAGCCCTGCTGTCACCGATGCAGGTCCAAGATTGCCCTGAGAGCTGAGGAGCAGGCTTGGATCTCACTTAGACTCAGTGGTGTCCTACCCCACCAACGCCTTCAAACACAGCAGGATCAGAACCTTCATGTAGCATAAATCCACCGGCCTTTCAGGAGTTACTCCAGGGTCACACTCGCAGAGCAGAGCAGGATGGGGCCCCCCCAGGAGACAGCAGAAGGGGCGCGAGGGGGAGAAAGCAAACGCATTTGTACTTGGGTCACTGGGGCCCTGATCAAAGAGCCACCGAGGGCCAAGCATTGGAAGGAAGATCTGCACATTCCAGCCCATGGCAACGGAGGTGGGCATAGGGTTGGCTGATGGTTTAACCAAAAATACCGAACACCCCCTCCTCCCCAAAAAAAACACGGTTGAGGGAATAAAAGTGGGGGAAAGTTGTTGAGAAAAAAAATACAAAAAAACCAGCATGGCCCCTTTAAGGCCTTTGTGTTGTTGTTTTGCCAGTGGCCATCTTGTTTTCTTACTCTGTGCAGGAAAAGAGCTCCCCTGTAGAACCAGGTAAGTGGGGAGGAGGGGAGGTTCAGGAGGGTTATGGGGGGGCAGGGTCTGAGAGGAGCCTGGGGGCTGGGCCCAGTTGCTGAGTGTGTTGTAGGGTTGCCAGGTGTCTGGTATTTTGGCCTCCTGGCAGGGAAAAAAAAAAATCAGAAAATATCGGACATTTTAGGTGTCCGGTATTTTCTGATTTTTTTTTTTACCAGATAGGAGGAGGAAATACCGGACTGTCCGGGTCAATACCAGACACCTGGCAACCCTAGGTGGGCAGTGCGGTGAAGAGGGTGATCACGAGAGACTGGTTCAAGGAGAAATCAATGAAATAGCCCGTTAGTCTCGAGAGGTAATTCACACTCTTCATTTCCAAAACCTGAGTTATGCAAGTTGCTGCCGAACAGGCCCGATTCTGAGCTCCCTGACTTTGACGTAAATCAGGAATAACCGTGCTCAGGCCAGCAGAGATACACAGTAATTAAAACCAGTGCCCGGCGAGATCAGAATTGGGCTAAAGGCAGAATAAAACCAAATCAACTTCTAAAATCATTTCTATCATGTGCAAAAGAGATACAATACCCAGAGCCTTCTCTGGTAGGGTCATACAAACATCCTTACCCTAAACTTCCTGGAAGGGTTTACCTAGGGCAATTCATACTACGATCCCAGACCAGAAGAGAGCATGTGAGAATGGAGCCAGATTGGAATCTCAATTAAATCCAGTGTCACCCCCTACTGATTTTGATGGAGTGACTCTGGATTAGCATGGGCATAAGAGATCAGAAATCTCCACCCATTAGCTCTGTATTTCTGTCTGGATATAAAGGGTGAAATGATGGCTCCTTTCAAAAACTCCTATTGACATCCACAGAGCCAGGATTTCACCCATCTTGCATGCTTATAATGGACAGGGGAGAAGGAATTCAGTAGCTGGTATTGGGCAGAGGTGGAGATGTTTTGGGAGAGCCGGGGTAGGATCTGATGACGGAGGGGTTACGGCATTTGCTTCCCTACATTCCCGATGCTTAGGGAGCTAACAGATTCATGGCCATGCAAACAAGAACAAGCCATCTATCTTCCCCTGTGAAATGTGGTCTGTTGTGTACTTTTACCCTGCACTATACAGATGTCACCGGGGAGGACCAGTGTTTCTCAACCTGGGGATCCCAACCCAAAAGAGGGCTGCAGGGCGGGTCCTGGCATAGCCACGCTTACTTCTGCACTGCGCTCAGAGGGGAGTGGTCAGAGAGAGGCAGCTGCTGGCCAGGCACCCAGCTCTGAAGGCAACAGCACAGACGTCAGGGTGGCAATGCCGTATCATGCCACCCTGACGTCTGGGCAGCTGCTGGCAGTAGTTCTGCCTTCAGAGCTGGGCTCCTAGCCAGCCGTCGCGGCTCCCAGCCACCCAGCTCTGAAGGCAGCACCGGCACTAGCAGCAGCACAGAAGCAAGAAGAAAGGGTCCCCACCATCGTCTTGGCCTCCTCCCGTTCGAGCCAGGGCATTTCAGGTTTATGCAGCTGAAATCACGACATTTACAACTTTTTAAATCCTAGGCTCATGAAATGGACTGTGAATTGGGTAGGGCCCTAACGAGGCCCAAGTCTGCAACCAGATGGGGCAAGGCAGAAGTTGCCACAAGTTCTGTGGGACATTCCTCATAAGGAAGAGACAACCCGCCCGGGGCAATCAGAGATCAGCATGGCATTTCCCTTCTGCTCCCCCAGCCGCACGTTCCCAGCTGACACCCCAGCACCCCCCCCCCACAGACTCAGGGCAGATCTCTGAGGGGGGTGTCCTGCAGAAATCTGGGGGATCTTTGCGTCACCAGCTCCTCACTCCGAGTGCACAGGCCCTTGATCCCAAACCGTTATCACTGGACACAATGGGTAGCTTGTAGGAGTCCACTATAAGCAGCGAGAGAGTCCAGCCGACCGCTTATTTCTTCAGGTCCTGTTCCGCTTTGGCTGAGAGGAGGAAACCAAACCAACGCGTCAGCATTTCGACACCGCTCCGCTGGCCTCCCCTCACCCCCGCTCAGTTCTCCCAGGGAGTGTGGATCAACGCGGTTAATATTTCACAAGATTCGTGGTCAGGTGACTCGACGGCCAGACTGGATGCCCTGAGTTTTTGGTTCTAAATTCTGGCTTTGCGCTGACACTCTCTGTGACGTGGGCAAGTCCCTCGGGACTTTAATCTCTGCTCTCCAGAACTCCCCCAGTGGCAGGCTCCAGCCCTCTGGGCCTCAGTTTCCCCATGTGTGAAATGGGGCCATCTCTACCTCTCGTCTCAAGGGGGCAACGAAGCAGGAGGCGATACCTGCCTAGGAAGGCCCCGGGCTGAGAAGGGGTGTCTTTTGGTGGCGCCCTTGATGGGAAAGGGCAAAAGGTCAGGATGGGGCCTGTGAGATTTCCAATCTCCACAGGACTTCCGGGGTCGGTGGGAGGACTCACGGGAATTGGGGCCGTGAGAGGAGCCCTATGGGGCCACTTCCTGAGGGCTGGTTTCCAGCAGCCAACCCACCACCACCTCCTCTAGGTCTTCCCGGGTTGTGCAGTTGCCACGCGGGGGCTGGGGAGGAATTCTCCCCCCACCGCCAGACTGGCCGACACCAATTCGGTGTCGTTTAGTTGTCAGCTGCTGGCTGGTGCCCAGCACAGGCACTTGCGGATTTAGGCTCCAGATCCCAAAAGGTAAATCTAAGGGCCTCTAGAGGGCACCGCTTTATGAGACCGGACACCATGTCTAGCCCCATGAGGGGCGTGAATCGGGAGCAGGGCACAACTGTGAGGAGACCGCCTGTCCAATGCGCCTGATGGCAGTGCTAGGTGGGGGTTACGATCCCCTCCTACTCAGCCCCTACAAAGGGAAAGGATGCCAGCGGGGGAGTGGAGCTGCCCACAGACTTTCCTCCTAGGATGGCCAGCTCCCCCTGCAATGGGGGCCCCACAGGAATTAACCCAGGATCAATGGGATGCGAGGGACCAAGCCAGGCTGTCCCCCCATGAATGTAACGTGCCAAGAAAGTTACAGCCTGGTTAAACCCCACATCACATGGCCTTGCCATCTTCTGCCAAGAAGCACTAGCTAACTCTGCCAGCCACATCTCCCCTGGCACGTCCCTGGCCTTCCTTTACACGGATGAATCCCAAACCGTTCGGCTGCTTCTCCAAACCCCTCCGGGATCTGGACCGGGAACCTCGCTGGAAGGGACCCTCAAAGGAGCTTTGATTGTTTTATTCTTTTGAAAATCTAAAGGCCTGGAAGGTTTGTTTAGGTCTCTGGGTTGCTTCAAGGTTTATCGGACCCCATGGCCAGCGACCTGCTAAAAACGACACGCGCTAATTGAACAGGAACATAAACATTTCCATGTCCACGTAACTAGGACAAGGCAGTGGGGCGCTCACCCCAGGCACCTCATCATCAGGGGCGCAAAGACGCGGTAAGTAAAAATAATACGCTGCAAAAGGAAAGAGCACAAGGCCTGCTACCCCAAGGAGAAGGGGGCGCATAATTAATACTTTGCCCTGGGCGCAAAATACCTCGTTATGGTGCATGAAGCACAACACAGCTCATCAACACAAATCCATCGAGACAGGGATCAGACGGACCAGCCCAGCTGTAGCGTCATTGCTTTACGGCCCTGGTGCCTGATCCTTCTCCCATGGACCTAATCAGAACAGGCGTTGGGGAAGACATGTCCTAGTATTCATCTAGCGAGTCAGCCTGAGCACTTCCTGCTCTGATCTTCGCCACGGCCACGATCCCGGAAAGTGGCTCTCTCGCTAAGTGAAGGAGGGGAACCAACGAAGGCAGAAGGCCGGCCTGGGTCAGTGCTAAAATGCCCCAGCTGTATTTGGGAACGGGCAGGAGGAGAGGCCTTGATCCTAGGCCACTGGAGATGGAGACACCAAACGCGGGTGCTAGGCAGATCCTTTCTGATGAAACCTGCCCTCGCTCAGACCCTGGGAACCGCTGGGGTCGCTACCCAAACTCGGGATGTTAAAAAGCGGCGAAGTAGGTAACTGCTGACAATGTTCAGCGGTTACACGCAGCCGGCTCCTGCCTGCCACTCCGCTCCTGGGGAGCCGGCTCATGGCCCCGCTCCCAGCCCTGCTTCCGGGGAGCTGGCAGCCTCCCTGCACTGCAGGCTCCGATAGAGAACCGGCACCCCGGGAGCAGGGCCAGGAGGCTGTGCGTAACCGCGAACGGCAACCAATGAGCCCAGGCGTGTCGGTTAACCGTTGAAACAGTTCCGCTGGTACAGGCAGTCCCCGAGTTACGCGGATCCGACTTACGTAGGATCTGCAGTTACGAACGGGGATTTTCTCGCCCCGGAGGACTGGAGCGGCAGGACGCCTGGTCCCGCCGCCTGCCTCCTCCGGGGCGAGAAAAGCTGCTCCCCGTCTCCCTGGTCTGCTGGGGGAGCCAGCAGACCAGGGAGATGAGGAGCAAAGCGGCGGAGGACCCGGGCCGGACCTGCGGCGCTTCCAGATCAGCTGGAAGCGCCGCGGGTCCGGCCCGGGTCCTCCGCCGCTTTGCTCAGCGTCTCCCTGGTCTGCAGACCAGGGAGACGCTGAGCAAAGCTGCCGAGGACCCGGGGCCGGACCCGCGGCGCTGATCTGGAAGCGCCACGGTCCGGCCCGGGTCCTCTGCAGCTTTGCTCCGTGTCTCCCTGGTCTGCTGGGGGGGGGGGGGGGGAACGCAGCTAGTGCCCCCCCCCCCCCCCCCCCCCGCAGACCAGGGAGACGTGGAGCAAAGCCCGGGGCCTGTGGTAGAGCAGGTGGGGCGCTGCCGGTTGGTCCCGCAGCACCGCTCCTTGGCGCTACTGGACCAACCCAGCAGCACCTGAGCTGCTCTGCCCCAGGCGTCCCCAAGTCAGCCGCTGCTGAAACTGACCAGCGCTGACTACAGGAAGCCCGAGGCAGAGCTGCTCTGCCCCGGGCTTCCTGGAATCAGCTGCTGATCAGTTTCAGCAGCAGCTGACTTGGGGAAGCCTGGGGTTCTTAAGTTGAATCTGTATGTAAGTCGGAACTGGCGTCCAGATTCAGCCGCTGTTGAAACTGATCAGTTTCAGCAGCTGCTGAATCTGGATGCCAGTTCCGACTTACATACAGATTCAACTTAAGAACAAACCTACAGTCCCTATCTTGTACGTAACCCGGGGACTGCCTGTACAGCCCTAAAGCAAACCGGGCGGATCCCGGCCAGAGGGACCGCGAGCGCGCAGCCTGCACCTTTCGCGATGAACTTCAGAGAGCTGCTGAATATTCAGAAGCGGGACTGCCCCCTCTTCGGCCCGTCATTGAGGAACTCATGGCCCAGCCCGTTGCCGCACCTGCCGCAGGACACCTAGAAGACGCAAGGCAGGAAAGCGCATGAATCGGGGCCAAGCCGGGGCTCCCTTTCTGCTGCCACTCTTGGAACAGAGCCCAGTCGGGGAAAAGCGGCGACGTGGCCACTTTATTCTCGAGGTTTTCGTCAGTACCTTCAGGGTGCCCGGCCGCTCTTCGTACTTGGCCACGCTGTCGGCGTGCAGGGTTTCCGTGAACGCCGGCCACGGAGATGAGTGCTGGTATTTCGCTCCGCTGGAGAACAGCTCGTACCCGCATTTGGAACAGACGTAGATGCCTGGGGAGAGGGACCGGGAAACGAGGGGTTAACTCCGGGGGGCTGTTAAGCTCAGACCCTGCTGCGGGGCTCAAGGTCACAGAAGATCCCCTCCAAGGGTGGTTTACAATACAGCCCACCAGGCCACCTCCACCACTTAGCCAAACGACCGTCACCTCCCCCGGGTCATGACATTACTACGGATTTCATGGCAGGGATGAAACTTCAGACCCTGCTGCAAAATTGCATTCCCCTTCCACACAAACTACAGTGAATCCCAGTTAGCTACAAGCAATACAGGGTCTCTCTCTCTCTCTCTCTCTCTCTCTCTCTCACACACACACAGGGCCTATCTCTCTCTCTCTCTCTCTCTCTCTCTCACACACACACAGGGCCTATCTCTCTCTCTCTCTCTCTCACACACACACACACACACAGGGCCTATCTCTCTCTCTCTCTCTCACACACACACACACAGGGCCTATCTCTCTCTCTCTCTCTCTCTCACACACACACACAGGGCCTATCTCTCTCTCTCTCTCTCTCTCTCTCTCACACACACACACAGGGCCTATCTCTCTCTCTCTCTCTCTCACACACACACACAGGGCCTATCTCTCTCTCTCTCTCTCTCACACACACACAGGGCCTATCTCTCTCTCTCTCTCTCTCTCACACACACACAGGGCCTATCTCTCTCTCTCTCTCTCTCTCACACACACACACAGGGCCTATCTCTCTCTCTCTCTCTCTCTCTCTCACACACACACACACACACAGGGCCTATCTCTCTCTCTCTCTCTCTCTCTCACACACACACACAGGGCCTATCTCTCTCTCTCTCTCTCTCTCACACACACACAGGGCCTATCTCTCTCTCTCTCTCTCTCTCACACACACACAGGGCCTATCTCTCTCTCTCTCTCTCTCTCTCTCTCACACACACACAGGGCCTATCTCTCTCTCTCTCTCTCTCTCTCACACACACACACACACACAGGGCCTCTCTCTCTCTCTCTCTCTCACACACACACACAGGGCCTATCTCTCTCTCTCTCTCTCTCTCTCACACACACACACAGGGCCTATCTCTCTCTCTCTCTCTCTCTCTCTCACACACACACACAGGGCCTATCTCTCTCTCTCTCTCTCTCACACACACACAGGGCCTATCTCTCTCTCTCTCTCTCTCTCACACACACACAGGGCCTATCTCTCTCTCTCTCTCTCTCTCACACACACACACAGGGCCTATCTCTCTCTCTCTCTCTCTCTCTCACACACACACACAGGGCCTATCTCTCTCTCTCTCTCTCTCTCTCACACACACACAGGGCCTATCTCTCTCTCTCTCTCTCACACACACACACACAGGGCCTATCTCTCTCTCTCTCTCTCTCTCTCTCACACACACACACACAGGGCCTATCTCTCTCTCTCTCTCTCTCTCTCACACACACACACAGGGCCTATCTCTCTCTCTCTCTCTCTCTCACACACACACAGGGCCTATCTCTCTCTCTCTCTCTCTCTCACACACACACACAGGGCCTATCTCTCTCTCTCTCTCTCTCTCTCTCACACACACACAGGGCCTATCTCTCTCTCTCTCTCTCTCTCTCACACACACACAGGGCCTATCTCTCTCTCTCTCTCTCTCTCTCTCTCACACACACACACAGGGCCTCTCTCTCTCTCTCTCTCTCTCTCTCTCTCACACACACACACAGGGCCTATCTCTCTCTCTCTCTCTCTCTCACACACACACACAGGGCCTATCTCTCTCTCTCTCTCTCTCTCACACACACACACAGGGCCTATCTCTCTCTCTCTCTCTCTCTCTCTCTCACACACACACAGGGCCTCTCTCTCTCTCTCTCTCTCTCTCTCTCACACACACACAGGGCCTATCTCTCTCTCTCTCTCTCTCTCACACACACACACAGGGCCTATCTCTCTCTCTCTCTCTCTCTCACACACACACACAGGGCCTATCTCTCTCTCTCTCTCTCTCTCACACACACACAGGGCCTATCTCTCTCTCTCTCTCTCTCACACACACACACAGGGCCTATCTCTCTCTCTCTCTCTCTCTCTCTCACACACACACACAGGGCCTCTCTCTCTCTCTCTCTCTCTCTCTCACACACACACACACACACAGGGCCTCTCTCTCTCTCTCTCTCTCTCACACACACACACACACACACACACACACACGGCTCAGGACAGGGGCCTGCGCTAAGCCCTGGTCCACACCCACCTCTCACCAACCCAGTCTCAGCTAACAAGAGTGGGCCCCGCTCGTGGGTCCCGTCAGGCTGGGAGATCCCTGCCCCTGCCATGCACCTACTGGGGACCCGGGGGCTCTGCTAGGGACTCCTGTGACGTGGGGACAGGCTGGCACCCGGGCAGAATCCAGTCCGGAGTGACGGGCGCAGGCAGGAGACGGGGAGCCCTTGGGGGGCTCTGTGAAGCCCCCGGGGGGGCAGGGGAGCTCACATCCAGCCCCCAGGCAGGGCGGATCACAGCCCTGGCGTGATCAGGAGCGGGGCTGGCAAAGGGAGTCCTGCTGCCTCCAAGCCCCGGGAACCCAGACCCTGGCCAATGGCCACCCTGTGGATGAGAGAGCCCAGCCCCTATGGACCGGGGTTCCCAAGGGACAGTCAGAGCCCAGGGTAGCTGCACAAATGGCGCCAGCCAATTCTGCAAAGCAGGCCAGGGCCAGTTGTACCGGGCGGTGCTACGGGGGAGAAGGGGGGTTAACATGGACATATGGAGGTTGAGAGCAGCTGGCCACCCCTATGGATGGGGGTCCCCTATAGCCCCTGGCAGCCCCATAGATAAGGGAGCCTGGCCCCTATAGCCCCTGGCTGCTCCTATGGACTGGGGTCCCCTATGGCCCCTGGCTGCTCCTATGGACTGGGGTCCCCTATAGCCCCTGGCCGCCCCATAGATAGGGGAGCCCGGCTCCTATGGCCCCTGGCTGCCCCTATGGACTGAGGTCCCCTATAGCCCCTGGCCCCCATAGATGGGGGAGCCCAGTCCCCCATGGCCCCTTGCCGCCCCTTAGATAGGGGAGCCTGGCCCCTATAGCCCCTGGCTGCCCCTATGGACTGGGGTCCCCTATAGCCCCTGGCCGCCCCATAGATAGGGGAGCCCGGCCCCTATGGCCCCTGGCCGCTCCATAGATAAGAGAGCCTGGCCCCTATAGCCCCTGGCCGCCCCATAGATAGGGGAGCCCGGCCCCTATAGCCCCTGGCCGCCCCATAGATAGGGGAGCCCGGCCCCTATAGCCCCTGGCCGCCCCTATGGACTGGGGTCCCCTATAGCCCCTGGCCGCCCCATAGATAGGGGAGCCCGGCCCCCCATGGCCCCCTCTATGGCCTGAGGTCCCCTATAGCCCCTGGCCGCCCCATAGATAGGGGAGCCCGGCCCCCCATGGCCCCCCCTATGGACTGGGGTCCCCTATAGCCCCTGGCCGCCCCATAGATAGGGGAGCCCGGTCCCCCATGGCCCCCCCTATGGACTGGGGTCCCCTATAGCCCCTGGCCGCCCCATAGATAGGGGAGCCCGGCCCCCCATGGCCCCTGGCCGCCCCTACGCACGGGGAGCCCGGCGGGCAGCCCCTACCCGGCTGGAAGTGGCTCCGGAGCGGCTCCCCGCCGAGGAAGGCGCAGTAGGACATGGCTGCGCCCGGCCGCTGCCTGCTCCCCGCCGGCTCCCAGGGAGCCGCCAGGGGGCGCCGCCGGGCCGCGCCTGCAGAGAGCCCCGCCCCGCCCCGCCCCGCTCGGCTCCCCCCGGCCGGGTTAGGGGGTGCGGCGGGGGGCGGGGCCGCGTTCGCTTCCTTCTTCTACCGCCGCTCCCCCCCCCCCCCCCCCCGCGTGTCTCCCTTCGGGGCTGCGGATCCGGAGTGACTCCCGGAGCGGCTCTGTCCTGCCCTCTGCGCGTGGAGCCGCCCCCGGCGCTGGGCGCCCCCCGAGTGTTTCCCGCCGCACAAGCCTGCGGGGGGGGGGGGGGTCCCTTTGCCCGGGACGCTTCGGTCTCCCCTGGGCAATGCGAGGGGCGCGGGGTGGCAGCCCCCAGCCTGCGGGAGAATCCGGGGCTGCCCCTGGTCTGGGAGCCGGGCACTGCCAGGTCTCACTGCAGCCACGGGGCATCTTTTGAGCTGCCCCCCCCCCCCCCGCTGATGGGGCAGGGGGGCAGCGCTTCCCCCAAAGAGCAGGCTGAACTCCCTGGAGTTCCAGCGCAGCCCCTACGAGAGGGGGCCGGGTCACCGCGCTGTTGCTATTGACCTAGGCGTCTAGGGCAGGGGGCCGCAGGAGCCCAACGTGTCTCCCTGGGTCCTTCCCAAAGTCCAGGCACCTTGAATTAAAATGAAACGGAATTGACCATCGCTCCCCGCTGCGCGCCGGGCGGGGCTTTTCTGTGCACCCGGGTGGGAGCAGGCTGCCCTCTGGGGACTCTGCTTTTCTAAAGGGCTGGCTGAGGCAGCTGCAGGGGCCTCACTCCAGTCTCAGGCCTGCTGGTGGGTGGCTGGGCTGCTCCTGCCATAGGGGAGGCTGAAGCCCGAGCCATGGGAGGAGCTGCCCCAACTCCATCCCTAGCTCCGGCCCTGTGCGAGCTGGCTACAGGCTGATCCCTGGAGTGGGCAGCGGACTCCGACCCTCAGCCCCATGCGCCAGAGGCTGATGCAGTTACCTTTGGGAGGGGCGGGCCTGGCCCAGGCCCCACCCCTCTACCTTCAGCAGGTGCCCTGTGCACACTGGCGGTGGTTATCCAGCTACCCTCAGCCCCAGGTTCCAGAGACTGACGCCTCCTACGTTAGGGCCACAGCAGGACTCACCCCATCTCCTTACCTGTAGCGGGTGCCTTAGCATCCCTTCAGCACATGCCAGCTCCAGCCCCTTCGGTGTCGGGGGAATCGCCCCCACCTCCCTGCCCTCTGCCCCAGCTTCGCCTGCCAGCCAGTGGATTTCGACATGTGACCGTCTCAGCCCCTCGCCCACGGCTGCTGCCTGGTTCCAGCCAAATGGCCGTTTTCCCCACACTCCGCCTTCAGCAGAAGCCCCGCGACGGCTATTGCCCAGCCAGCAGGCCAGGACCAGGGCCGTGGATCCCGTCTCTGCTGCTCCAGGCTGATGGGCACACGCTCCTCCTCTCCTCAGGACTGGGACCATCATTCCTGCCTCCTACGGCCGGCAGGACCCGGCACGAGGGCCATGTAACTTCACTGTTGTGTGTCCAGACACAGCTGCCAGTTACAGACATCCTGATTCGCTCTTCTCTCCCTGCCTCTCTGTCAAACACAAACACACGTGCACGCTCTCACTCTTGCACACACACCTATTTTGTGGGTGCACACACCTCTCACGCGTGCACACCTCTCTCGTGTGCACGTACTCGCCTCTCTTGCACACACATGCACTCACCTCTTGCACACACACACACACACACACACCTCTCGCACGCACGCACACACATTCACCTCTCTCACGTGTGGACACACACACCTCTCTTTCGTGGACACACACCTCTCTCGTGCGCACACTCATCTCTCTCGTGTGCATACACTCACCTCTCTCTTGTGTGTGCACACTCACCTCTCACACACACACACACTCACCTCTCTTGTGCACATACACGTTCACCTTCTCTCTCTCATGCACACACTCTCATCTTCTCTCTTGTGCAGCCCTGTGTGCGAGGAGGCCTGCTCCTGCTCCCAGCCCCGCTGCGTGGGAGAGGCCAGCTTCCAAACCCCACAGAGCTGCTCCTGGTTATCAGTTAATCGCTTCCCAGTAAGTATAGGCCAGCTAGGGTGATACTTACCAGTTAACCGATTACCCATTCACATGCCTAATCCCTAACTAGCTCAGCTAAGAAAAGGCATGTCCAGGTATCACCATCTCACTGGGCCAGTTTTCCCCAGGACTGTCCTCTCAGCAGCCCAGCTGATATCAACACCTGGGGAGAAGACACTGGGACTGGCTGATGTCAAACCCTTTTTACAGAGGCTGGTCTAAGCTGGTTAGGAACGGCACCAGAGGAGTGGTTTAGGCTTGGTTTGATGTCCCTTTATTGGAGGTGGCGGGGTAAGGTGCCATGTGTATTTCAATCCCCTACAAATCTTCCTGGGATTCCGGTTTCTTCACCAGGTGTTTCTTCTGAGGGCCCTAAAACACAAGTGAAATGGTGGGAATAAGAGATCCCGTTGCCACAAGATGGTGAGTTCAAGATCCATATTACAAGCCTTTTTCACGGGTTCCCTAGAGAGGCAGGAGGCGAGGGGGATGCTGTGGGATTTCTATTCAGATGCGACCCCTTTTTGCTGCCCGGCTTCTGACACTGAGTGTTCATTTCTGTCTCCTGGCTGCTAACGCTCAGCTCTCCCCCGAACGGCAGCAGCTGCCTAGTGTGGTCTCTAGAAACCCTCCTAACCCTTCAGGAATGTGGGCAATGAATTGCCAGGCCCTCACCCAGCAGTTTGCTTAGCTGGGCAGCCCGGAAAGCTGGCTGGTATGGTTTGCTACTGAGCCCGTCAAGGTGGTCTGGTAGCTGGAAAGTGAAATTGACTAGATACTGAGTGGCTCCGATCCTCCCCCAGAGCGTATCAGCATGGCTCCATTGATTTCCACGCTGCGCCGATTTAAATCGGGTTTGGAGCTGGCCGATAGCCTCGTCTGTTTCACGCGTGTTTAACTTCTCTTCAGGTCAGAAGGGCTGACTGTGAAACCCCTTTATGCCACTCTCCGCAGGGCTGGAGGCTGGTGTGTAGGGCTGTAGATTCTGAGTCTGGCTGGAAGGCCGCACGGAAACCCCTTCTGCTCCAAAACTGAGCTCTGGAGTTGTCATGTGCAACATGGCAGGGGATTGTATAGAGAAGTCTCTTGACCCACCCTCATCTACCAGGTCACGTCATGCTGCTATAATGACGATAATCAATGTGATTACGCTACCAAATCAGCTCTTCTGACCTGGAGAGACGTTAAACACACATGAAACAGACGAGTCTATCGGCCAGCTCCAAACCCGATTTAAATCGGTGCAGCGTGGAAGTCAATGGAGCCATGCTGATACACTCTGGGGGAAGATCCGATCCACTCAGTATCTAGTCAATTGCACTTTCCAGCTGATCCCACAGCACCAGGTGGTAGCAGTTGGGCTGCAAAGGGAATATCTGTCTGTGTGAGAGTTTGGGGGTATTTTTGGTTTATAAACATGCTTCCATTGGGATGTTTAAAATGTATCTGATTTGGGTATTTACCAGCTTATTCACACAACATCCCAACCATGAGGCCAAATCTAGCCTGACCTTTAAAAAAATTAAACCTTTAAGGCAATCCAACCCAATCAAAGAAATGTACCATTGGGAATGAAAGGCACCATATGGCCAACAGGAAGCTGCCAATTTAGCAGCTTGCTGAAAGCATTCCATTGTGAGTGGGGACTGGTTGACCAGATGGTATATTATTTGCTGGGTTTGGCTGGCTTGTGTGACTTTCACAACCATCCTGTTCCCTCTTTAGTATGGTTTCTGGCTGCCGAACTGCCTCTTGTGCATGGCAGTCCTGTGTGTTCATTTGGTGGTCCTTGTTTTCTGGATCAGTCCATAGCTAGTGTTAATCAGCGTAGCTCCCTTGGAATTGAGGGACCGAGGTTAATTCGCACCAGCTGAGAACCCAGCCCTCAGACTGTAAAGCCAGCGGAGACTTAACTCACCATGAAAGCTCTCTTCTCTTGAGCAGTCTGGAAGCAGCCGTGGCCAAACTTGGAAGTGGTGTCAATGAATTTCAGTTCGATGGGTTCCATGGCCCGTCGACTGCTGTGGACCAGCAGGGACTGGAGAGGAAAAGTCACCAAACATTAGCCTTACATTTAACCAGAAATCTGAAAGCACGCTGTGAGATGGGGAGAGTTAAGCCATGTCACGCATGTCCGTTAGCTAATCCCTCCAGCAATAGAGGCTTCCTCCCAGAGACACCCAGGCCAGGCCTACACTAAAAGGCAAGGTTGAATCGAGATACGCACCTCCAACTATGTTAATTGCGTAGCTGGAGTCGACGGCCCTTGTTTCAAGTTCCCCTGCCATCTCCACAGCAGGAGGCCGATGGAAGTAAACACTCCTGCCAGCTTTCCTTATTCCTCACAGAAGCAGCAGTACCGACCGCCAACAACTCTGAGTTTGATTTAGCATGTCTTAACTAGACTCTCTAAATCGAACTCCAGAAGATCGATCACGGCAGTTCAGCTCTTCCGTTTAGTGTAGACATGGCTCTAGAGTAGCACAACTTTAAGTGCCGTTGTCTCTCAGTTCCCACTTGGAACTGAAACAAAGAGCACGGGTCCTTAGAGCATTTTGCCTCATTCGTGATCAGTGTTGTGGCCAAGTTTCCATTTCCCTGCCCCATGAACAGAGACCTCCAGTTCCTAATTCCAGTAGCAGTGTGTGTCAGGACGGCTTCCAGCTAAAACCGTTCCTAAGGTAGAGACAATTGGCTGATCTGAAACTGGAAATACAGTGTCAGCGAGAACGGCCTGGCAACTCTATTCAACCTCTCCGGGAAATGGCCCCCTTGCAAATCACTGCAAAGTCAGCTCCTTCCGTACTCATGCAGAGCCTCGGCACTTACTTTCGGGGGGGGGGGCGGAGGAGGAGGAGTTACCTTTCTGAGAGTGAGCACGCGTTTCTTCGTGCCCACGACGCAGCCCTTCAGCATGATGAAATCGTTGTTAACTGCACCATAGCGAGGAAATCCACCCTGCGGGCAAAGGCAGCGGTGAGGCTAACGGATAAGCATCAGCAAGTGACATTTTCTCTAGGAAAGTGGGGGGGTTATTTCGTTGTTACTAATAATCCCCATTATGAACTAACAATACGCGTTGCCCTGGTCTTTCACCCAGCAGCCTGCCCGTGAGATCTATGGATATTATTGGCCTCATTGTCCACTTGGGCAAATTGTAGAAGAGGCTGCTAATTTTGGTTCAAAGCCTTTTTTTTTTAATGGGAAATTGACTTTTTGTCAAAACTGACATTTCCGACTTTGAGGAGATTTTTCTGGGGTTTTGCTGAAAAATCAAAAGCCCAGAGGGCACTAAACACCAGCTGAAAACGTCTTGTTTTTTTGGGTGTGGAAAAGCAGATGTTTGCAGCTTTTGGTTACTAAAATCAAAACAAAAAAAGGAAAGGAATCACAATTTGCTGTGGCCAGAACAAATAGTTCCAAACCAGCTCTTCCCCAACAGGCCCCTTAAGTGACTTGCCCAGGGCTACGTCTCTAGTCAGTGGCAGAATCAGGAACAGAGTCCCAGTTCCAGCCCCACCACTTTCTGTTTCCTTAGCCCTTTTACCAGCGGCGTGATCGTCTTCTCGGTGACGTCGTAGTTCGTGGAGGCATTGTTCTTCACCACTTTGCCGTCTTCTACATGGATCCCGCGGCCGAGACGGTAAATCTGGGAGACGGCCCAGACGAAATGGAGTCAACGGCTTTAAGCCACAGTTACAAACAAAGCTTCACAAACTGAGCACAAGGTCTAGAGATGTCCGATTGGGGAAAAATTCACGAGCTCATCTCAGATGCGAGCGGGCAGTGAGTAGAGTACGTCCCCACCCCTAGGCACAGGAGAAAGACCACCGTGCTGATTTCTCCTCCAGCCGGGGGGTTCCTGGACCTCCCACTCTGCCCCAGGCCTGCCGTTGCTCCACCCCTTCTCCCAAGCCTCTCCCCCGCCATGTTCCATCCCAGCTTGGCCCTCCCCACCTCTGTCCCACCCCTTCTCCCAAAGCCCTGTCCCTGCCCCAATCCCACCCTCTCCAAGCGTGCCCCATCCCTGCTCCTCCCTCACTCCTGGAGCTTCCTGTACACCACGAATCAGCTGTTTGTGGTATTCCAGAAGCATTGGGAGGGCGGGGGAGAGGTAGGTCAGCAGGGCTGCTGGTGTGTGGAGGGAGGGGGGGATCTTGGCACCTATGGGTGCTCCAGCCCCACAGCACCCACGGAGCTGACGCCTAGGCATGCATCATCTCTGTCTGCACAGTGCCTCGCGCTGGTTGGTGACTCGGGCTTCTAGGCGCTATGATAAAATCACACCAAACCAAGCCCTACAGGCCCTCCTGCCCTGAAACGACCGGCCTGGCTGCGAGCTGCTCGGAGGAGGGAAGGGGGCTCGGAAGAAGCTGCGCCAGGCCTGGGCGGTGTCGCGGTGGTGCCTCACCTTCTTGTTAAGCTCCGTGCGATGGTGGTAGCCCTTCTGGCCAGCCCGGGCAATGGAGTAGCCCACGCGGGCCGGGTGCCAGGCTCCAATGCAGGCCACTTTGCGTAAGCCCTTGTGGGTTTTCCTCGGGAGCTTCTTGGCATGCCAGCGGCTGGTCACCCCTAGGGACGCAGCACAGGCCGACTGTCAGAGGAGCCAGGTGGGAGGAGGGGGGGCTGCTTCCAAGCTAGAAATCAGGGCACATGCCTGTGGGGTTTGTCTCACGCTGCATCTCAGGCAACGAGACGACGGTGTGTCGGACGGAAGCAAACAGCCCTTCTCGGAGTCAGGGGCCCAGGGACAAACCCAGACTCGCTTTGCATTCGCCTGACTGCACTGGAGTGCGTCTCCCGCACACACTGGCTTTGCCAGTGCCAAAATGCCTTTTTGTCCTTATCTTGGGTTCCTCATGTCAGCCGGCCCGGCGCCCCGAGGGCTCCCACCGGAACTAAGCCCATAACTAGCAAGGGGGGATTTTGAACCAGGCACACGGAACCAAATCTGCTAGAAGCAGAGCAGACAGATGGGGAACAATCCTGCACCCCTGGTGGAATGAGCGAGGGGTTCTCAGTCCGGCTGCTGCTCAGCCTGGACATCGAGGACAGCCATCACGACTGGCACCAACGGTCCCTATTTTTGGTCATCACAGCTGTGAGGCTGCGGATGAAACGCGGGAACCGGAAATGAACTCCCCCCTCATCTGCCAGAAGAGGACTCCCAGGTTTGCAGTGTGCGGGGGGGGGGGGGGGGGAGGGTTTGCCTACACTGTCACTGCCTCTACCCAGCTTGCTCTGAGAACAGGCATTTCATTAACACCAAAAACTGGGGGGTTTTTTGTTTGTTTTTTTAAGTACAATCGAAATAAACTGGAGTCTGTTTCCTGGCCTGTAGATGTCACACAAGGTGAAACCTCTACGCATCAATGTTAATTATTCACAATGATGCATGGATTCCTCACTGTGTTAAAATGTTAATTACCATTAACTATTCATTAGGGGGGGTGTCCAGAAGCCATGCCTTGATAATGACAGAATAGTAAACAATTACTACTACTAATAATATTAAATGCTCAGTACTTGTATGGCTTTTTCATCCACAGACCTTGAAGCCCTCGAAATATGCTGCCAGTGTCACTATCCCTGTGCTACAGATGGATAAACTGAGGCACGGAGCGGGCGTGTGAATGGCTCAGGGCCATAGAATGAATTGGTATCAGCGGTGGGATTATAACTCAGGTCTCCTGACACTCAGTCCTGTGCTCATTCCACTCAAAAATTGCCTCTCGCCTGAGCATCATGGAGGCCCCATGGCACAATGCCCATGCAATGTATAAGCAGCCCTTTACCCACCCTCTCCAGAGGATCCATGCCAAGCCAATGACCCTCCACCCGTACCTTTCATCCCGCGCCCCTTGGTCACCCCAATGACGTCAATCATTTCGTTCTGGCTGAAGATGGTGTGCACGGAGACCTGCTTCTCCAGCTTCTCGTGGGCCCAGTCCACCTTGTCAGCCACCGTCCCGCCGTTCAGCTGAATCTCCATCACGTGGGCCTTCTTCTGACGCAGGGGGAGCAGCTTCATCTGCGAGGCAGCGAGGCCAAGGAATGACACCCCGCCCCGTGGATGGGAATGTGCTCCCAGGGGAATGTGCTCCCCTGAGCGCGGGGGGGAGGCGACAGGGCCAGCTCCCCCACTCCCGTTCCTCGTACACCGGTACCCGGGAATGCAGCTGACCCTGTGCGCCGCTCTGCCAGGAGACTGGGGACTGCTGCAGAGTGGCCCACGCAGCCTGTTTGCAGTTCAGTCTGTCTGGGTGTGTCTACACTAGCCACCCTAGTTTGAACAAGTTCGAATTAAAGCTCCTAATTCCAAAACTCCATTGCAGGAGGAGTAACGGTCGTTCGAATTAGGAGCTTTAATTCGAACTACCTAGCCCGTGCCGTGTGTAGCCGCGGGCAGGGAGTTCGAACTACCGGGCATTTAAAAATGGCGGCGCCTGGGAACATGCAAATAAAGCCTGGGAGATTTTAATCCCGGGCTTCATTTGCAAGTTCGAATGACTACATTAGCCTCCCTAGTTCGAACTAGGGTGGCAGTGCAGACATACCCTCTGGCTGTGTCTAGCCTGGCAAGTTTTTCCGGAAAATCGGCCGCATTTCCGGAAAAACTTGCCAGCTGTCTACACTGGCCGCTTGAATTTCCGCAAAAGCACTGACAATCTCACGTAAAATTGTCAGTGCTTTTCTGGAAATACTATGCGGCTCCCGTTCGGGCAAAAGTCTTTTTCCGAAAGACTTTTGCGCAAAAGGGCCAGTGTAGACAGCAGCGATTTGTTTTCCGCAAAAAAGCCCCAATTGCGAAAATGGCGATCAGGGATTTTTTGCGGAAAAGCGCGTCTAGATTGGCCACGGACGCTTTTCTGAAAATGCTTTTAACGGAAAACTTTTCCGTTAAAAGCGTTTTCGGAAAATCATGCCAGTGTAGACGTAGCCTCTGAGTCTAGCGAGTCTCCGCCCAGGTGCTCATAAAGCCCCTCCCAACACACACAGTGCTGTCTCTGCAGCAGAAAAACCGTGGCATTTCAGGGCTTGGCTGCAGATTCCTGGCTGGGGCAGGGGAAGCCGGCACTCACCCACGGAGGAAGAGAGAAGTAAGGTGGCAGCACCTGGCTTCACTCTCCTGCCACCGGCCCAGACAGCAGCTAGAACAGGGCTCAAGGGAGTTGTCTCCAGCCCTTGCAGCTTGGGACCAGTCAGCCCGAGAGAGAGAATGGAACCAAGAGAGGCAAAACCCTAGAGGGTCCCCCAGAAAATCAACCCTCCAGGCTTTGAACTGGCTGTTGTGTGACTGAGGCACACCCAGGGCACACAATTGCTGAGCACACACCCGCACTAAGCCCACACTCGCTAAGGACACACACACACACTTTCACGGCGCACAAATCCCCCACATGTGCACGCATCTACAGGCAGTCCCCGGGTTACGTACAAGATAGGGACTGTAGGTTTGTTCTTAAGTTGAATTTGTATGTAAGTCGGAACTGGTACATATTGTAGGGGAAACTCTAGCCAAACATTTCTCCAGAGCTCAGTTTTATTCTCCCACACCTCACTTCCCTCAGTCCTTTATTCTCAAGCTGAGGTGTCTGATGAGAAAAGCCGCTCTGCGTCTCCCTGGTCTGCTGTGGGGGCGGGGTGCTAGCTTCGTGTCTCCCTAGTCTGCTGGGGGGAAGCAGCTAGTGCGGGGTTGCCTCACCCCGTTTGTAAGTAGGGATCCGATGTAAGTTGGATCCATGCAACCAGGGGACTGCCTGTATATCTGAACATGCCCGCACACAGCATAAATGTGCACACACGTTCTTACTAGCACAACCTCTACCCATGCACTGAACACACCCGTAGCCTACATATGCACCTAAATGTACCTGTAAAGCCATTCTGCCATAGGGGGGATTGAACCTGCGACCTTAGGGGCTAACGCCATGTGCCTCTACCACATGAGCTAAAAACTGGCTCTCTCGGGCTGTATAGCAAACGTCACTCTCTCTTGCCAGTGCTTGCTGTGCCTCTCGGTCACACACCCACCCTTTCACACTCGCCGAGTGCAAGCACAGGCATTCTCACTGACCCGCACAGCAGGTATGGGTGCATGCATTAGCACACACTGGCTATGTCTACACTGGCGGGTTCTTGCACAAGAACCCGCAGAGCGTCCACACTGCCCGCCTGCGCTTGCGCAAGAAGATTTACGGTAGGGTGTCGGAAGAGAGGGCTTTATGCGCAAAGGGCTATGCTCTTTTCTAATAGGTGGAAGTACACGCAGAGACCTGGCAAGCCGCTCCCTGCAGCCCGGCACCGGGTTATTTTTACCCCATCACCTGACACCAGTTGCTAATTTGAGAGCTAACCAGCGGGCCCTGCAGGCTGCCAGGGTTACCCCGGCCACAGAGGGGGCTGGGAGCATGGCCTGCTCCCTCCCAACAAGCCTGGCGCTGCCCACTGCAAGATGTGGGGCTGCTCCAGCGCCCTGAGTAGCAGCAGGTGCTAAATCCCCCGGCCCAAGGCACCCTTAGCAGTCGGGGTGTCCGTGCCAGGCGCCTGGGCGAACGCCAGTGCAGAGACGTGCACGGTGCCCATCGGGTTCCCCTGGCACTTTCAGAGGGGCACGGCTGCTCTTTGGTAAGGGGCTGTGACGATCAGCATGCACCTCCTGCAGCGGGCATATACGGCGGGGGAAGGGGGCAACTTGCAGCTGTGCCCCCCATCCTGTCCCATCCCGTCCCGTCCGCCCTCCTCCCCCACATGCCTCTGGCGCACTGGGCACCGGCGCCCTGCCCTTCCTAGGCCTCCCCCCCAGCACTTTTGGAGCACTGTGAATCTGCTGATTCACGTCTCGGCTCCTCCTCCTCCCGCCCAGAGCTGGAACACAGCCAATTGGCCGTGGGCGGCTGTTCCAGCTCTGGGAGGGAGGGGGAGGAGCCGAGATGCAAATCAGCGGATTCACGGTGCTCCAAAGGTGCTAGGAGGGAGGGGGGAGGCGTAGGAAGGGCATGGCTCCGGTGCCCCAAGAGGCACCGGTGGGAAGGGGGCAGAGTGCAGAACCCCAGTGAGTCGCGGGTTGCTGCGCCCCACTGAGGCGAAGGAGGGCCACTCATGCGGCCCCCCCACTGACATACAGCACCCCCACCCACCCCCGACCTGCCTGCCACGCCAGCCTGCGAGAAGAGGCCTTCTCCTCCTCCCAACCCACAACCCCCCTGCCCTCCCGGTCACCTTTCAGGCTACGTCTACACTACGCGTTTTCTCGACAAAAAAATATGCTAATGAGGGACTCATTTGCATGAGTCACAATCTCATTTGCCTATTTTCTGCCAATCCATTTTTGCGCTAGGGGTTTTTGTGCAAAAACAAGCAATGTGGATATTTCCGTATGCCCAATCCAATCTTGCGGAAAAAGGGGGTTTTGCACAAAAAGAAAACATCCATACTGCTTGTTTTTGTGCAAAAGCCCCTAATGCAAAAACAGATTGGCAGGAAATATGCAAATGAGATCGAGACTCATGCAAATGAGTCCCTCATTAGCATACTTTTTGCCAAGAAAACGTGTTAGTGTAGATGTAGCCTCAGTGACAACACATGCCACAATTCTCCCTTGCTCCCAGCTTCCTAGCCCTCGCCCCACTCAGGAGGGTCACCGGGCGCCCCACGCCCCGTGCGGTCTCTGACCTGGGTGTGCACGATGACTCGAATGACCTTGCAGTACTTCTTCATGGCCGCAAAATCCTTCTCCAGCTGCTTCTTCCCGTCCTTGTCCTGCCACTTTTTGCAGTACTTGGTGAAGGCCTTCTTCTTGCTCTTGTGCCTACGGAGAGGAGCCCGTTAATGATGCTAGAGATGGGAACAACGACGCCCAGAATCACCAAACCGCACTACAATGTGCGTGGCGGGGCTGCTTCAGTGCTGCTGGAACCACCACGCACCCAGGGTTCACTGCCCCCAGCTGAGGCGAGCAAGCGCCATAGACATCAGACCAGTAGAGGGAGCTCAGAGGAGAAAACAGTGAAAGGGCAGGAATGGGCCAACAGAACTTGATATTCTGGCAGAATTTTATATGGAGAATCAGAGAATCAAAGAACTGGAAGGGCCCTCAAGAGGTCATCGAGTCCAGTCCCCTGCCCTCATGGCAGGACCAAGCACTGGCTAGATCATCCCTGATAGATGCCTATTTATCTGCTCTTAAATATCTCCTATGATTGAGAATTCCTAGACAATTTAGTCCAGTGATAGGTAGGAAGTTTTTCCTAATGTCCAACCCAAAACCTTCCTTGCTCCAATTTAAGCCCATTGAATCTTGTCCTGTCATTAGACATTAAAGAGAACACATTTTCCTCCTCCTCCTTATAACAGCCTTGTACTCCTTGTACTCGTGGAATGAGGAGTACAGCTAGTTCGGATTAGGAAGCCTAATCCGAACTAGCTACTCCGTGCCGCGTGTAGCCGCGCGGCACGGGGTTCAAACTAGCCGGGATTTAAAAATGGCGGCGCCCGGCTTATGCAAATGAAGCCCGGGAAATTCAAATCCCGGGCTTCATTTGCAAGTGCGGTATGCCTACATTACCCCGCTAGTTCGAACTAGCGGGGTAGTGTAGACATACCCTGAGATTTGAAGAGTTAGTCTCTAAAATGGTGCCTAAGGACCACAGACCAGATTCTGCTTTAGCTTACGCCAGGGTTGGGATGTTAAATTTTGATTAATCAACTACTCGATTAGTTGATAAGAGGGGAGCGAGCTCACTATCCCTGCTGTGCTTCTGCCTTTGAAATGTAGCAAGAGCCACAGGCGGCTCTGTCATGAATAGGAGCTGCTAAGGACTTACCTGAAGAGTGAGGAAAGGGTTAAGCAATTCTGGAGCTGCACCTGAGAGAGGGGGCTTCCAGCATTCAGCCAATGAAATGCAGATAGGAATTTCAAAAAGAGAGGGTTTTTTCTCTCTCTTCCTTTGTTTTTGAGATCAGAGCAGTTTTTCCCCAGGTAACAGGAAGACGGGCTTTCCCAGGAATGGACTCCTTGAAATGTGTTAGTAGGGAAAAGGTTAGTTAGTCCATCAGGTTTTATTGTTTTCCTTGTTTGCGGGGGTTGGAAATTATGTCTGAGCTGGTTAATTGTTTGTCTCTTTTGTAATTTAAGGATTACAGCCTAGGGATTCTCCCAGAGTCTATTTCACTCCATGGCTGTTTTAACACCCAGTCATTTGCTATGCTTGCAATAGTAGTCTTGGTTTGATGATAAAAGTGTTTTCCTTTTCGTTTTGATTAACGGGTATTGATTGATTTGTGTGTCCTTAAACCTCCGTGCCTACATTACCAGGAGAAGCAGAGCCCCATTGTTCTCTGCAGATTCCCTCTGTTTGTTTTCTCAACTCCAAGCAAAATGGAAGTTGGAATGGGGGGGGAGAGCTTTGCCTTGGGGAAGGGATTCCCAAGTGATCTCTTCCCTGGAAAAAGGGTTTATTTTGTATTTTATTTCATTACACTAAGGTGGTGGCAGCGACCGATCGTCTTCCTTTTGGGTCTCAGGAAAACTGAAACCGGACAAATTCATCTCTGGGAGTTACAGAGACAGGTTCTTACAGAGTTTATTCTGCTAGCTGGCCCTCATTTTTACACTCTGAGTGCCCGATTGGGGAACTGAGCCGTGATTGGCTCTTGCTACATTTCAAAAGGAGAGGCGCAGTGGGGAACCTGCGCAAAGGAGGACTGGAGGAAATGCTGCGCCTCTGCCTTTGAAATGCACAAATCCACAGGTGGCTCTTGCTACATTTCAAAGGCGGAGACGGTGCTGGGAGAACCAGCTTTTAAGCCAGCTCCCCCAGAACCAGCTCCTGCTCCCCCCCCCCAACTTGCTGCCTCTGATATAGAGGCAGCAAGGAGGTGGGGAATGCGAGTAGTCAATTTGACTACCTGATAAGCCTAGGCTTATCGGGTAGATGACTATTCGACTGCTCTTTTACATCCCTACACCAGGGCCAGGCAATCATTTTTTAAGGGGTGGGGAGGGGGCCACTTCACAAATTCCAGAAGTGGTTGCGGGCTGCCCCAGAAGGAGCAGGGCCTCGGGCAAAAATGGGGTGGTCTTTAAATAGCAGGAGCTGAAAGGGCGCACACCTCCCCAGCAGCTCCCAGGTGATGTGTTAGCAGCGAAGCCAGGAGCTTTGAGCCCATTCAACTCCTACTATTTAAAGGGCTCGCACCTTTCTGGCAGCTCCCAAGCATTAGCAGTGAGGCTGGGAGCTGCTGGGAGCTGGATGAAAGTGCTCAGTGAGCCAGATCCGGCCCGCCCACGGCCTCTTGCCCAGGCCTGGCTTACGCTCACGTACAACTGGAATTACTCTGTCGATTCCAATGGAGTTACTTTGGTGAATCGGTTCCAATGATGAGCAGAATCAGGCCCCACCTCCACGGTATTTAATTAACCTGCGGAACTCATTGCCGCATCATGGAGCCCAATAACGCTGCACGATTCTTAAACTAATTTGAAATGTGTGTGTGCACATGCGTATTCACAGTCGCCAGAACTGTCGTGTCGCACAGCGGTGCACAATTAAATAGCTGCTGCCTCTTGCCCCAGAGGTGGCTGCCAATGGGCGAAGGGTTCCAAAGTGGAGAGCCTTCTGCGGCTAATGTTGGGGAGGGGGGGAGCAGACATTCTAGAACAGCAACGCTGCTCCAGCGCCCCGTAAACTCACGCGCCAAGAGAGTCTTACCAGTTCTTGTAGAAGCGGCGTCTGCATTCATCACTGAGGTGCTCAGCAAAAATGGTCTTGAAATTTCTCAGGCCCCTGGGGGTCTCTATGTATCCCACAATCCCAACCACCACTAGAGGGGGAGTCTCCACTATCGTCACTGCTTCCACCTCTTCCCTCTTGGACACCTCTGAAAGCAAAGGGAGGAGCAGCAAATTCAATGGGAGTCTCATAGACTTTAAGGTCAGGAGGAACCATTATGATCATCTAGTCCGACCCCCTGCACAGTGCAGGCCACAAAATCTCACCCACCCCTCCTAGAATAATCCTCTCACCTATCTCTCAGATATTGAAGCCTTCAAATACTTTGAAGACCCCAAGATGCAGAGAATCCTCTAGCTGTGATCTGTGCCCCGTGCTACACAGGAAGGCGAAAAACCTCCAGGGCCTCTGCCAATCTACCCTGGAGGAAAATTCCTTCCCGACCCCAAATATGGCGATCAGCTAAACCCTGAGCATGTGGGCAGGACTCACCAGCCAGACACCCAGAAAGTTCTCTGGAGTCGACTGTGCTCTGCAGCAACCAGCACCAGGTTCTTGCAGGGCCGGGAAGCCACGAGTAGCCAGAACTTCTCAATGAATGCGGTGCCCGATGCACCTCCAACGACATCATGTCCCGGCAAAGCCGTGGCGTAGCGAGGGTGTTATGCACCCAGGGGCAAAGGCAAAATTTGTGCCCTACAATCATTTGTTGCAGGAGCATTTTGCAGTCGGTAATTTCACTGTCGCTCCCCCACCAGTCCTTTCCACCCCCCAGCAGTGCACGCCCGTGCCTGTCCCGCTTGCCGGGACACCTCACTGCCCACCCGCGTGGGGGGAGGGGAGGAGTATTGGTGTCTAGATCCCGTCCTCGGAGTCTCCTCTGCAACTTCTTTCCCCGGTGCGGGCCAAGCCCCTCCTGCCGTTGGCGCCCAGCATGAACCACCATATAACTGGCGTGAGGAGGGTGGGAGGTGGGGGGAGGGGAGGGATCCTGGTGGGTGCCGCTTTTTAAAGGGGGCGCAGGACCGTCCGCAACCGGAGAAAGCTGGTTGCATGCGAGCCGTGTGCGTGCGAGGTCCCAGGAGCCAGGGTATAAGTGGGAGGAGGAGGAGGGGAGCATGCAGCAGCACTTGCCAGGGCTGTTCCCACTTTCCACCCCCCTCCTACCCCTCTTCGGCCTGCAGCGTGCGGCGCAATGAGCCACCTGCAGACAGCTGCCACCGAGCGGGTGGAAGGCAGCAGAGACTTGGGGGCCCAGCAGCTGGAGCAAACTCCACAACATCACTTTTGGCAGATAAATTGGCACCCCCCAGTGTTGCACCCAAGAGCAACTCCTGCCCCCCCTCCGCCCGCTACACCACTGCAGCAAAGGCAAACTAACTTAGAGTAGATGAGAGGCCAGCGGCACAGCACTGGAGACCTGCCTTGTCTACAGCCCAGAAAGCAAGTCTACCACTTCCCCCACCCCAATCCTGGGACCACTTGCAGAGTATGAGAGAAGTTACCCCTCCATGGGCCATTCACCGCTTGGCTTCTCTGCCAGCCAGGAGCTAACTAATACCAGCTGCGCTGGTGGCTTACGATACAGGGCAAGAATAACAGTAAGAACCTCTGAACAGCGGCCAGACGCTTTTTGGTCACTGGGGACCTAACTTGGATTTGCAATAGCCGTTTAGAGAGGAAGAGCTCTACAACCTATTTCCAAACCCCAGGAGCTATCCATCCTGGCCAACCATAGGAGACTTTGCCCTCTAATCTTTCCCGGACTCGACCTAGCTGATTCAATCCAAGGTTCTTACTCAGTCCTGGCCTGTGAACCTCTCGCAGGGTGTGCGTCATGCCGGCTTTGTAGCCCAGAAAGGCTGTCATGTGGACTGGTTTGCTGGGATCATCCTTGGGCCAGGTCTTCACCTTCCCTCGGTGACGACGGCTTCTCTTACGAGGGAGGAAGCCAAGGTGGCCATGTCTGGGAGCCGAAAACTTGCGGTGGGACTGGGGGAAAGGCAGGAAACAAAAAGGATTCCATTTTACCTTCAAACCCAGAAGACTCTAGGTCTATCTAATGCTGATTGATAACAGTAGCAATCTTTGGACTTCCGCATGTGCTGGATCGGTACTGTGTAGATTACAGATTTTGGGACAGCAGTTTGTTACATAGGATGTTTAGAAATAAAAAAAGAATTGAATTACTAAAGCTGTAATTGTATCTCGTCCACAGAAACATAGATGGATGGGATGAATAATGTCAAAGTCTTCGAATCAGACGTGAGACAGAAATGTCACAAATTATTTTTCCCTCCTTTCCAGAAACAGAGGGGAAAACTTCCAGTTTATAAATGTAATCCCCATCCTGTGTCCAAGTATTCAAGCCTCTGTGAGAACTGCTGACTAGGATTTGCTAAATAAAACACTGTGACTACAATTGCTCTTCTTTCTGCTAAGAGAACCACAAAGTTTTCCAGATTTGCCCCACTTTGGTCTTCATTGTTATTCTTCAGTTGTGTGACAGCCACACGTAAAGAGTCCGCTCTGGGGTTGTACAGCATTGTGTTTGATCCTGCACAAACCCAGAGTGAAAGCTAGGCCCTGCCTTCCTGTCCTGACAGTCTCATTGAGACAAGTCACCAACAATGGCAGTAACTAACAATGGGAAGATAGGGTGGAGGTGACAAAAGGAAACCATAACAAGAACATGCGCATGTACAGGCCAAATATGAACGTTGTCAAGCAAATTATGAGAATTAACCAGAAAATCATGAATTTGCATGGGGCACCGCAAACCACCATTGGAGGAAGTTGGAGAAATTTTCACAATAGCAGACTGAGGTTAAGAGAATCAGCCCAGCAGCAAAGGGATAAACGTACACACGCTACAACTCCCTTTTGTTTATTCGGGAACGCCAGTATCACGTTTCCCCTTTCCCCTAAACTTATCCTCCAATCCAAAGTGGAACTGCTTGCTGATTTCAAGCCAGTTTCAAATGTGTTAATCTGCCAAATGCGTCTCCCAAAGCCATTAAAAGTTCTAACCCACAAGCGACAAGACAGCAACAGGGAACATTACAGACCATGGGGCGTCTTCGGCACGGGGCAGCGGCACAACGAGGCAGTCACCAAGTGCCTCTACAGTCTAATACCTAAGATGTTTACCAGTCTGAAGACACAAATTTAGCTGCTGGCTTCATGAAACGCTATATTCATTTCATACTCAGCAAATCGGCCAGGCTCTCACTCTAACAACCGCTGGGACGGGGTAAAGGTCAGATGCCAGTGTCTCAATTTACCGCACACGAACGGAGCGTGAATGGAGGGAATTACAATTATTACCTTCAGCACAACGTCCCAAGGCAAAATTCTGACCTCACCTACACTTACACCAGCCTGTCACCTCCCGCTAGATACCTGCATTCCTAAATAACTACCGGCAGAGTTTTTTTTCTCAGGCATGCCTCCCAGGCTGGCATCTCCCCAAGGACATGGGGCTAGGCCAGATCCTCCCCAAGGGGATTTATGATTGCTTTGTAATACTGGGGCTGGGATAAATTCCCCTCCTCAGTAGTGTGATTTCCTGTACTTAGCAGCACTATATTTAGAACGGTCACTAAAGGACAGTTAAAATATTCTGTGTCTATCCCGCTACGTAATATGCCAAATCCCGAGCTCAGACCCCAATCTTGCAATGAGCTCCATGAAGATGGAGCCCTGAGCCCATGCAATGCTCATCACAGGACTAGGGTTTTCAACAGACCAAAAGCATCGATTGCACTAGGTGCGGATAGCACAAGTATCTGAGGGTTCCCTCCTCCCCCTCCAGCACTGTATTGTCTCCTGTACTCTGTTCAGCCCAAATGATGAGGGCTTTCGCTGCTCCACTTGGAGAGACGGTACCACAGGCAGTCCAACAGATCGCAAGCAAGGAAGCATTTCTTTGGCCCTTTCATTTTGCAACACTGACACAGCATCTATTCCACAGCAGTAGCACTTCAAGTGATATTTCATTAGACCTGTCCACAGAGGACATTGGGCAACATTTGTGGTGCGCTTTAGCTCACACAACTCGCTGTGCAGTAAGAAAGAGGTTAAAATCTAACAGTAAAGTAAAATTTAATAGCCCTTGTTTGTTTTACTCATTTTAATTACTTTAGTTGAGGCCTTTCATAGCCATATCCTGCCTATCCAGAGACAAACAGGATCTGACAGGATATATGAGAGTCGGTCAACACTGTTCTGATTTTCAAATAATTTTTGTCGACCTACAAACAGCAGATCACAAGATCCCATCTTTGAGCAGAAGTGGGACATGTTTTGGGGGAGGGAGGGAGAGAATGTAGGTCAGTACTATGTTGGGCTGATATTTGCACTAAGTGATTTGAAAAAGAGAGGCAAATTAACTGTCTCATAGGATGCCACCCAGACTAGCTTTTTGTTGGTTTTTTTGTTACTAGCTTGGCTTGGGGCTGCGTTTGCAGAAAAGCCACTTCAAGCTCAACAGATGCCAGATCTTCTCATGTCTCTATATTTAGTAATAAAAATAAAGCCCCTGTCTGCGGACAAAAAACGACAGGCATCATTACTGGATTAGGTTTAATCCTTTCAAAAATAGCCCCAGCCACGTCTCAGAACAAGTGAATGTCACCACAATATCCAGCTAAAGCATCACTGAAAGTAGTGGGCATGTTGCGGCTATGGTCCCAGGGCCTGATCCTGCCCCCGTTGAGGTCTGAAGGAATTCTGCCCTCGACTTTGATGAAAGCATAACCCTACCCTCACCCCAAGCTACAGTACCACTGACGGGGGTACTTGAACAGGTGGTGGTACCCTATCATAACACACAGGCTGGTGTGTTCGCGGGTGTGTGAATTCAGCGTGCGCTCTCCTGGATGGGATCCAGCAAGGTGCCTGTGTGGGATACCACAGGAGAACTCAGAGGCAGTGGAGACAGCGCTGTGGCTGGGGCAGCAGGACTCCTGGGTTGCACGTCTGGCTCCCAGAGCCAGCAAAGAGGCCAGGACTCCCCAGAGAGAGTCAGCAAATGGTCTGGTAGCACGTAGATGGTATCATGAGCTTTTGTGGGCACAGCCCACTTCTTCAGATGACCGGAGTTATGATTAGAGGATAAGAAAACTCGAAATAAAGAGAAGAGAAGGGGGACGGGGAAAGATGTTCTGTCGCCCACCTCCCTACCTCCATGCATAAAGTATCATGAGAAAGGGTGCTAAACCTGAGTGGATAAAGATCAAAGTCAGTGGATGGATAAGGCAGGAAGGATACCATTCAGAAAGTAGAATAGTGCTAGAGATGCAGCCTTGTTAGTCTGGGGTAGCTGAAACAAAAGACAGGACTGTGCAGCACTTTAAAGACTAACAAGATGGTTTATTAGGTGATGAGCTTTCATGGGCCAGACCCACTTCAGTCTGGCCCATGAAAGCTCATCACCTAATAAACCATCTTTGTTAGTCTTTAAAGTACTGCACAGTCCCGTCTTTTGTTCCATTCAGAAAGTAGTTAGCACCTTCATTGATAAGGGTTCCACCACCCCATCTCTCGATTATGTCCATAATTAATTGAATTGAATTTGCATATGTATTGTAATTCCAAGCTTTCCCTGTGGATTTGACTTGAGAAACTGGCCTGTGACAAGACTGCCACCTTCAGATCTGTGAGATTACGGTGAGGTGAACAGAAATGTTCTGCCACTGGCGTCTGAGTATCTTCTTTCCGTAGATCCAATGTGTGTCCATTGATGCTTTCCCGTAGAGAACGTCTAGTCTGACCAATAATACCTAGATCCAATGTGTGTCCATTGACTCTTTCCGGTAGAGAATGTCCAGCCTGACCCATAATACGTAGATCCGATGTGTGTCCATTGATACTTTCCCATAGAGAAGTCCAGTCTGACCAATAATACGTAGATCCGATGTGTGTCCATTGACGCTTTCCCGTAGAGAACGTCCAGTCTGACCCATAATACGTAGATCCGATGTGTGTCCATTGACACTTTCCCATAGAGAAGTCCAGTCTGACCAATAATACGTAGATCCGACGTGTGTCCATTGACACTTTCCCGTAGAGAAGTCCAGCCTGACCAATAATATGTAGATCCAACGTGTGTCCATTGACTCTTTCCCGTAGAGAACGTCCAGTCTGACCAATAATACGTAGATCCAACGTGTGTCCATTGACTCTTTCCCATAGAGAACGTCCAGTCTGACCAATAATACGTAGATCCAACGTGTGTCCATTGACTCTTTCCCGTAGAGAACGTCCAGTCTGACCAATAATACGTAGATCCAACGTGTGTCCATTGACTTTTTCCCGTAGAGAACGTCCAGTCTGACCAATAATACGTAGATCCAACGTGTGTCCATTGACTCTTTCCCGTAGAGAACATCCAGTCTGACCAATACTACGTAGATCCAACGTGTGTCCATTGACTCTTTCCCATAGAGAATGTCCAGTCTGACCAATAATACGTAGATCCAACGTGTGTCCATTGACTCTTTCCCGTAGAGAACGTCCAGTCTGACCAATAATACGTAGATCCAACGTGTGTCCATTGACTCTTTCCCATAGAGAAGTCCAGTCTGACCAATAATACGTAGATCCAACGTGTGTCCATTGACACTCTCCCGTAGAGAAGTCCAGTCTGACCAATAGATACAGTAGCAGGGCCCTGTTCCCCGCCTCCGGGAGGGAGTCAGAGGCTTGTGGCGTTTGTGCCGTGGGGCCCACAGGGCCAGAGCTGGGGCTGGCAGGAGCCCTGGGGCCGACTCCTGGGGGGGCCAAAGCTCTTTGCAAATGGGGCGTGGGGGGGGGGGACGGTTCCAGGCTCGCCGGGAGGGGGGGGGCAGGGGCTCTGGCCCATTCCAGGCATCTGGGCCCTCCCGGGGCCTGCCGTTTCCATGGGAACGGACCCCCATTTCCAGCCCCCACCCCGCCTTTTGGAAGGCGCGAGGGGTACATGGTGGGGCGGGAACACATTTGAGGGGGGGGGAGGATTGCCCCTCCCCCTCTTTCCAAGCTCTAATATGATCACGTGCTGCAAGCTAACAGCCCTCCCGCAAGGCTCGCTGAGAAAAAGGCCAAGAGCCTCAGGCCGCAACGACGGGAGGAACTACATATCCCAAGATGCATCGGGCTCCGCACATGCGTATTGGGCTGGGACTCGTCCGCCCCGGAAACAAAGACGCTCTCGAAGCGCGGCGCGGCGCCGCTCGGAGTGCGCATGCGTCCCTGTCACCTTTGACCTTTGCCCCCCTCCCAGCCTGTGTAGGGGGCCGCCATCTTGTCCGGGCCGGCGGCGAAGGGGACTCGGGAGCCGTTAGCGCGCCGCGATGCCGGATGACTGGGACCCGGAGGTTTACAAGGCGGCGCCCAGCCGCACCCCCGACCCGGAGCCGCGCACCTCGCTGCCCAACCCGGTCACCATCGTCCAGAGCCTCTACAACCTCAGCGTCGACGCGCCGGTCACCTTCTTCCGAGGTAGCGCCCCCCCCCCCCCCGGCCTGCGGATCGGGCCCCGGGCAGCGCCCCCCCCCCCTCCCCGGCCTGCGGATCGGGCCCCGGGCAGCGCCCCCCCCCCTCCCCGGCCTGCGGATCGGGCCCCGGGCAGCGCCCCCCCCCCCCCCTCCCCGGCCTGCGGATCGGGCCCCGGGCAGCGCCCCCCCCCCCCCCGGCCTGCGGATCGGGCCCCGCTGCCCCCGCCTGGGGGCCCCGCGCCCGTCCATCCCCGTGGGGCCAGGCATGAGCCCGCTGCTCTGCTCTAGACACCCAGTAGGGAGCCGCCCCCGCCGGACCGCTCCTGGGCTCCATCGGCATCGCCCGCTGCTGCCAGGTCCCCGCCGAGCTCCAGGGTTCCCAGCTCTGTGCCCTGGCGGTTCCCGTGTTCTGCCCAGCGCAGGGCTTGGCGCTCTGGGGCGAGTGCCCGGTGGGTGTCCGTGCCGGAGTGGCCCCCCGGGGTTATGCGCTGGGCACTGATTGCGGGAGAGAGATTCCTGCTTCGGGTCACACGAGCAGTGCTGGTCTCCCTTCCCTGGTGTGTTTCCAACTGTGATCCATGCGGTCAGGCTGGTAACCCAGCGAGGGCGGGTAACAGGCCTGGTGCTGGGAGGCTTAAGAGAGCTTAGTGCGGTGGCTACTGTATCTCCTTGTTCTATTTTAAGCATTCTAGTTGTAGTTAATTCTGGAAAGTGAGGGTGGGTGGATGGACAATCACCAGATATTAGTCATTCCTGTCCCGTCAGTGACATATAGGACAGACAGAAGGTAGCTGGTTTACAAGTCACTTTAGGTTATGGAGACAATTTTTGTCAGGTATGCTTTCCATCCTAAGCAAGAACAATGCTGTGCCCAGTAGTTGATTTAATTGGCTCTAGCCAACTCGTGTTTAGCACTGTTTGAAGGAGATCTTGTTTGAAGGTACCTTGAAGATGCATGAATGTGGTGGTTGACTCTTGCAGAATGGATGGAGCGGCAACACGCAAAGAACAGATATTATTACTATCATCGGAACTACCGCCGGGTGCCCGATCTAACTGAGTGCTTGGAGGATGACTACTTATGCTTCTTTGAAGCTGAGGCACAGTGGAAAAGGGATAAGTATGTATATCTACTGAGGATGTTAAGTATCGGGTAACTGACTAATGGAATTGTCGATGCATTTTGCATTGACTAATCGATTAGTCGATAGGGCACCTCTGCCTTTGAAGTATAGCAACAGCCCTAGGGACTAGTCGACTATTCTGTCAGCTATCGGATAAGCATTTGCTTATCAGGTACAGTGAGCCCTCGCTACTTCGCGGTTCGACCATCGCGGATTCACGACTTCGCGGACTTTTTTCATTACAGTACAGTTCTATTATAAAAGAAAATATATCGCGGATTTTCCGGAAATTTCGAAAATAGCCGCGATATATGAAGACCCCAAATACGTAAATATGGTGTCCCTACTTCGCGGATTTTCAGCTATCGCGGTCGGGTTTGGAACCTATCTACCGCGATAAACGAGGGTTCACTGTAGTTGACTAGTCCTTCACATCCCTAATATCTATAGTATAGCTGTAATGATGTTGGAGACTTAATCAATTGAAGAAAGGTCTGTTAGAGAACACTGTTTTTTCCTTGCAGTAGATTGTTTGGGGTTTGTATGCAACTTTCTTCTGAAGCTGCAAACAATGGAATTTTTTCCCATGAAAATTTAGAAGCCTGTGTCTGATTGTCATAGCTTATCACAGTAGAGATTCCACAGAGGTTTCCTCCAGCACCTGTTACACTTTAGGAATCTTATCTTCTGCTCACAAAGCCAACAAGCTTCTGTAAAAACTTTTCAGGTATTGGGCAGTTGCTGGTGTTCATCTATCCCTGACAAAAGTGCCCTTTTCTGCAGTGTGCCTGGACTAGGCTCAGAGTAGAACCCAAAGATCACTACTGAGTCTCCTTCTCTGGGGCTTGATTTTGCTTAGTTTCTACCTTTAATTGTATCCATATTAAATCAGCTGATAAAATGGCCTCTTATTCTATCCAGAATTTAACTTATTACAATATTCTCCAGCTGCAGGAAGCTATTGTCATGCCTACAATCACATTGATCTTTCACACAGGAAAGTTGATGAGGAAATTGTGAAGATAATTCAGGAAAGAATGGGAGCTTGCCAGCAAAGAGAAGGACATAGTTTTGTTCAGAACTGTGCACAGGAGATAAAGCAGTTTGAACAGGTTGCTAAAGCCTATGAAGACAGATGTAAGTAAAACCATCTAAAGCCTCTTTTATTTGAAAAAATGTTCAGGATTGACTTTGACAGGACCTGGGGGGGGGCAGGCACAAGAGAAGAGGATGCTTAATATCCTACCAAATCTAATGATTTGGAGACTAGCACCCTCTCCTCCTGCAAAAGGGAGGGGAGGGGAGGAGAGAGAACCTGGTAATTCCTTTGAGACTTGTAGCTATGCTTTGTTCAGCAGGGGGGAGGGTGGTATTAATCTTTTTTTAGTCCTAAGTGGGATATCAAGCTAAAAGGCCTGAATACTTCACAGCATTTCTTCTAATCTTTAGATGCTGATCTTGGTGCAGCAGGAAATGCTAGAAAATGTTTAATGAAGCAGAAACAGAGAATGATTGCAGAAAGAAAAGCACAGGCACAAGCCGAAGCCTAAGCTCAAACCCTCACCGTGTAATATTTTACGGTCTGAATACCTTAAAATACCAAGTCTGCTCATGTACCTTGATGCTGAAGCTGGAGTTGTATCACATAACTGTACAATTAAAGCATTGCAGAGAACATCTCTGCTAAATAACTACCTTCTAAAATGTGGGATGCCCTCAGTGTTGCTAAGATGAATGTATTGCAGAACTATCACCATTTTTGCTAAGAAATGGGAGCAGAAACATTGGTGGTACCCATCCTTGCACTGCAGAGCACTCTAGCCTTCCTTAATTGGCACATCCATGTCTACTAGAAAGGTGCTGTGGCCATGAATATGGAGATAGTCAATTAGTTGACTGCTTGCATGGGGTGGGGGAGCAGGGGAGAAGTTGAAGCTTGCTTAAACCCTGCCCCCCCAGAACAGTCTTTGCTGTGCTGCCTGCTCCCTTACCTCCCTGTGGGGTATACAGGCAGTGGGGAGGCTGCCACAAAGCAGCTTCTGCACACTACAGGCCCAGGCTTGCCTGTCTGTGGAGGGGAAGGGGTCCCTGTTGAAGATCCCCGCTGGACAGGGGCTGCTTGACCTGGTGAGCTGGGACTAAGCAAGCTAGTCCTGCTGCATTTTAAATACAGTAAGAGCCAGGCCAGCTCTTCCCCTTTAAAAGGCAGAGCTGCTTATTGGCTAATCATGCAGTCAGTACAGATTGTATTGACTACCTGATGAGTTACCTGCCTCTTAACATCCTTAACCAGAAGCAGACTGCAAGCAAATTCATTCTCCTTTATAAACTAACCAGGAAGACCTGTGATTTGGCATGAAAGGAAACTTTTAAGATTTTGTATTACTGTTTGCAGAGGATCTTAAAGTCCATAAAACACATGCTTAATTTTCTAAAGATTTTTTTGAGGCAACGCCTTATGTTAGAAGCTGAGCACCTTTAGCTATGCTTACTGATTTTTTTTAAACTTCTCCCAGCCTGACTTTGGACTATTGTGTACTGTCAAAGTGCTTTTGACACCTTCAGTGGCTAGCTGAGTCACTAGTACAGTCAAGCATTAAAAGAATTATCCCTTTGAATGGCAGAAAATTGTTTGCATTTAAGAGTAGCCCTGTAGTCTTAGTACAATCTCTACAAATGTAAATGCTCATATGCTTTTAATCATGCATTTGTCTTTGCCACTTATCACCTCAGAGTGGCTTAATTTTTTGTGGCTCCTACAGATGGTCTACATTAGTCTAAAACTTTTTTAAAAAGCTGTGGTCAGATGCAAAGTTCCACTAATAAGTATTTTTACACCAACTCCCAATGGTATGTTTGGACATAGCTGAAATGCTGAAAGAAACCAGTTCTTTGAGATTCTAAGGGGAGGCTTCAGTGTTTAACTACATTTGCTCTGCCTTTTAACAATAGCCTTCCTAAAAACTAATCACAACTGGTTTGGTAATCCTATTACATGCTGTTCATTCAAACCTAATTCACTTTAGTGTTTCCTCTGTCCTAACAGTTAAAGTTCAGCAAATGAGTGGTGCAGTCTGAATTCATTTGTCTAGGCAAGTTAATCAAGGAAACATTCAGTACATTAGCTAAAGCCCTTCAGATGCTTAGCACGTAAGGATGTCAGAGGAATTTGACTACTGTATCACATTTAGCATATGTTCAGTTGAACCTGAAGCTTTCACTGTACAGGTACCTTTCATGAAAAGGGATTTCATTTCTATAGAAATTCACACCAACTTAATATGCATTCACCCATCCTCACAGATTGAAAATCCAGTAAACTCGTGTTCATCACTTTATTTTGTACAAAAACATTTAAGTAGTTGCCACAGCCGCTGCCTGCGTTCTCTGCATGGAGACTCTGGTGTGGGTCTTAGCCAGATGATCAGTGAATTCCTGCAAAAGAGTAAGACATTTCATTATCTTCAAGCAAATGTTGCAGATCTCACTATACATCCATTTTAAATTACAGACTGAGTTCTTACAAGTTTAATTTTATCTTCCCTGATCCCTCCAAGCCAGGGGGTGGGCAATAATTTTTAAGGGGCTACTTCTTGTGCTCCCCATCACCCAATTGGACTGGGGACAGGGGAGTGGCAGGGTGGCCATGGATCAGATCCACTGGCTTGAGGCCTGATCCAGCCCATGGAAACTCCTTTACCCACCCCTGCGACAAGCTCCCCCCCCCCCCGCCTCATTTTACTCTCTAACTTGACAACTAGGAAGTAATAATGACCAACATGGAGAGTCCAAAGAAAAGCAACATATGAAAAAGTCTTGAAAGAGACCAGAGGGAGGGGGCGATCTGATAAGTTTAAGAACTAATTCCACAAAACCTGTGATGGATAGTTTAGGGGTACTTGGGTCTTGCCTGAGCACACAGAGGCTAACCTACATGACTTCTCAAAGTCTCCTCCAGGCCTACATTTCTCTGATCCTATATGGAATTCTGCATCTTCATTTTATTAACTGCAACAGAAATCTGAAGGAAGACCAATTCTAATCAAGTTAGCCTACAGGAGTTTGCCATGATGATCCCTGAGATCAATTACAAAACCTGATTTTGTGCTTACCTGATACGGAGACTTGGTGAATACAGTCTCCTTCCAGAGGTCAGGGGTCAGATAACTGTATGTCTTAGAGATCGCATCAAAGGTGGCTTTAGCTATTGAGAAAAGTCAGACATTGCACATTGTATTACACAGGACCAAAAAGGTAGAACTCCATTGTGCAAGGCACAATACAGACAACAAAGCTGTGCCTGCCTCAGCTTAATGGTCGTCATTTCAGGAAAATAAATGTAGAGTTTGAAAAGGAACAGGGAAACCATATCAAGGTCCCTCTGCCGTGCATATTGAACTCATTCTCTCTCTCTCTCCAATGACGACAATTACACTACTTTAACCAAGTGTAATTGAGCAGAGCTGAGAGAATATTAAACAGGATGCATGTAGGAAGACATTTGTAATTCAGTGCCTCAAAGCCTTTATTACAAGACAGATCTAACTCCAGAATAAATTTTGGCAGGATCTATCTACATTATACAATCTGTTGGCATACAAGGTTTGATTCCAAAAGCTTTTAATTTAACAGCTAAAATAGTATTGGATAAAACAGCTAATTTGGTCATCCACTGGGACTTGATTACATCTAGACACCTAAAACAGCTAGCAGTTCAGTATGAATTTGAGTCAGACAGTTTAAACCAATGTTTCAACTTTTTTTTATATAAAGTACGCCCCCCCCTTTTTAAAAAAAAGATTACAAGTACACCCAGTATCTACAGTTTCAGACAATTTTTTCCTACCGTTGTAACATTTGTTTAAACAACTTAATTGTAGCCGGGCAGGCGATAAAATTTTGGGGTATGAAAGTACAAAAATAAAAACGCTGTAAAACTTAACACAATTCAGTTTACTCCAAATTTCAATTGTTGCCACACACCCTCCGCCCCGCCCCCGACTTCTCTCAAGTACCCCTAAGGGTACTAGTACCACTGGTTGAGAAACACTGGTTTAAACTATCAATTGAACAACTGGCCAAAAACAACTTACCAAAGTTGCCAAGTGTAGCGGTACAACCCCTGGCTGAGGTATAGCAGTCATCAATTCCAGCCATCATCAGCAGTTTCTTGGGAACAGGGGCGGATACAATTCCTGTACCACGGGGTGCTGGGATCAGACGCACCAGAACAGATCCACAACGACCAGTAACCTAAACGGCACAGCAGGTTACATTCAACTAACCCATGAGACTATTGAATCCTTAATTCCTTCATGCTTTGAAGTGCAGAGTTAGGATGTAAAAGACTAGTCAACTATCCGATAAGCATTTGCTTATCGGATGGTTTTTTGACTTGGCGATATCCTGACCCTTTTGCTGCCTCTATGAAATTGAGGCAGCAAGGGGGGGGGGGGGGGGGGGGGGGGGGGGGGGGGCGGGCAGAGGAATGGGTACTTCAAAGTGGCAATGCCCACAGTGGTGCTGCCTCTTTGAAACCCCCAAAGCGGCATTCCAAAGGGGGCAGCCACTGCACAGCAGGATCAGCTGTGTGGCGGGCTGCCCTTTAAACACCGCCTCTGCGCTTTGCAAAGGGGCAACCAGGAAGCCCTGGGGTCAGCTGGGAAGTCCCAGCTGACTCCGGGCTCCCCGCAGCATTTCCCCAGCAATCTCCCCGTGGCACTTCCCGGGTTCCGAGCAGCATAGCATGGAGCTGAGGGTCAGTGGGGGACTGAGTTCCCCCACTGACCCTGGGCTCCATGGCTTTGAAAGAGCCCCTGCTGGTACACCAAGTTCCGCATTCCTCCTTTGAAATGTACAAGTGCCCCAGCGGGTCAATTAACCACATTTTAACATCCTTAGTGCAGAGCTATGGTGAAATCAATTAGTCTTACCTTGCAAGGTACAGTATGTGGCTTGCCAATCTTGTTACCCCAGTAGCCTCGTCGTACTGGTACGATGGACAGTTTAGCCAAGATGATTGCTCCACGAATAGCAGTGGCAACTTCCTTGGAGCATTTTACACCAAGGCCGACATGACCATTGTAGTCGCCAATAGCAACAAAAGCCTAAAATTTAAAAAAAGGCTTTAAAGCTGCATATACATGTTGCCCTTACAAACTAGGGATGTCAGCATGTAGTCTAGTACATGATTAACCAATAAGCATTGGTTTATTTCACTACATGCATTTCCCCCACCCTGGCTAACTCTATCAGAGGCAGCAAGATAGGGAGGGAGAGTGGGAGGTGGTGCCCATGAGGTGCTGGCTTTAAGCAGGCTCCCCACAAACACGGGATCCACCTGCCCTCCCCTCCCCCATAGTGCTGTCTGATAGAGGCAGCAGCGTGGAGAGTGAGGGGGCAGGCAGAAGCTGGTACTGCAGCTCAGAACTCCCCCCCCACACACACCTGACAGGGGCTGCTGGTACAGAGGCAGCAGCATGGGGCAGCAGGCAGCCAATCTGCTCCCCTGGGGACCAGCTCCTGCCTGCTACCCCATACTGCAGTCTCTGATATAGAAGCAGCAGTGCTGGGTGACGGGGGCTCCCCCCGAGTGGCGCTGGGAGTGCACTGGCTGCCACCCCCACCCCCAGGGACTATCGAATAGTTGTGTAACCTCCAAGATTTCATGTGGTTACACGACTATTCAATTACAAAATATCTAACATCCCTATTACAAACCTCTCAGGAAGAGCATACCCTATCATCACCACCACAGACTACATCCAGCACAAATTTTGCCCCTGGGTTATGACAGTCCATCAGAAACTCAAGTCTCCCATCTTTCAACTTCCTGTACAAGTCTTGAAGCAGATTCTGCACTATGACTCCAGAAGAGTGAAGAGGCCATTAAAGGCTGATTTTTCCATTGAGGAATACCCCAATCTACACCACTTTGGCTGCTGCTCCCCATAAAGCAGGGCTGGCCGGAGCACTGCTACTTTCCATTTACTCCGCTACACACCACTCTAGCCAAGTAGCAATTAGAGCAACTCAGACTACTCAAATTTGCAACAAGGTTACTGCTAGATTCACTTTTACCCTCCAATCCCTGTTCCTAAGCCAAGGATAGTTCAGGGTGGAGAGAACTCTTGATTGTTCAATAGCCTTCTCCAGCTAGGTCCTGGACAGAAGACTGCCTTAGAACCAGCCACATGGCATTCCCGAAAAATTACCTTGAACCTGGTACGCTGACCAGCACGGGTCTGTTTCTGGACAGGCATGATCTTCAGAACCTCATCCTTCAGGGAAGATCCCAGAAAGAAGTCAATGATTTCTGACTCCTGCAGGAAGCAAAGAAACTTAGTTAAAACAGCTACCTTGTGGCAGGCTTAAGACAGGATCAATAAGTTTCCTGCAACTAGGGGATGTTAAATATAGATTAAATAATTGACTAGTTGATGGATTTTCCATCAACTAGTCGATAAGTGGGGGAGCTGCAGCAGGGTTAGCGCCCAGCCCCGGGATCTAACCTGGCTGTGGCTCTACCTTTTAAATGGACTAAGAGCCTGTGGGCTCTTACCAGGCTAAAGTGCAGCGGGGGGGACCCAGTGTGAGCCTAGGAATCACCTGCCGGCTCTTAGTACATTTAAAAAGCAGCAGAGTCCCAGCTGCTGGGACTAGGTATGAGCCAGGAATCAGCTGATTCCAGGCTTGCACCTGGTCCCTGCCACCCACCCCCGCCCACAGAGACGCTGCTGTGGGAACCAGCTTTTAAGCTGGCTCCCCCTTGTCACCGGCTCCTGCTCCCCCCTTACTGCCTCTGACAGAGGCAGGGGAAGGGGGATCACTAGTTACTTACATCCCCACCTGCAACACACAGCACAGAAATGAACAAGTATGTATACGATAGAATTAGCATATCTGGTAAGATTTAATTAACCTGCTTTGAAACATTCCAATATATCTTGTAATACATAATAAACATCCATTCTACTTAAGTCATAATGAATTTGACTTGCCTTTTGAAATCTATTTTCCACTTTCATCAGAACAGTTGATTCATTATAATCAGGCATTACACTTCCTGTATTATACTACTTCCAATCAGAACTTCTGAACTGGCTAATGCAACATCTTTTACATTTACAAATCAAATTTTTTGTTTCATGTATCAGTTTGCACGAATTCTAGGGCACTTTAACAATTCATATAGGTTTTACCTTGATTGGAAGAGAAAACAGATAAATCTCTTCAAGAGACTTGATTTTCATATCTTTGACTAGGCGACCAAGTTTGGTGACAGGAATCCACTGTAAAAAAATACCCAATGAATGTCAGTAACAATCCAAAGTGTCATAAGCAAGAGCTTAAGCGGTCATAAGCTGTGCCCCTTAAGAGCTTGTAAGTTATATTTTAGCTTTTATTGGTAACATATGCACTTTATTACTAAAGTATAACAATGGAAAAAAACCTGCAACCTGGAAAACCTTTACCAATCTATCACGCAGTGCCAATCTTCTCTTAACAATCCCACATGACTATCATGTTATTGGCATCCTTATGTGAACATTAACACACGTAAATGTCACAAAATATTTAACAGATACATAGCTTAAAGCTACAGATAAAAAAAGCCAGTATTTAAGTAAATGAGTAAACATGGCAGAGCTGAGAAACAGACTTACTTCTTTGTCTTCAGCTTTGCCACGGGCCCGCCCTCTTCCACGACCTCTCCCTCGACCCCTACCACGGCCTCGGAGACCACTACCAAAGCCACCTCTGAAGCCCCCTCTTGCAGCTGCTCCTGCACCTGCACCTCCTGCTCCTGCACCTCCTGCTCCTGCACCTCCTGCAGCACCGGCGTCGTCCGCCATTTGCTAGAAGAGGGATAATTACCTATTTAGTTACACGACCGCTTCAGAGCATGCCCAAAGACAACACAGGCAACCAGGCCTGTGCAGTTCCCCAAAGTGGGCTGGTCTCAAAGACAAGACAGGGAGCACTGGTCCCTTTTAGCATAGCCTCCAAATTATGTTACTACCCTTATTATCGCCTCTTCCCATTCCCAAGGGAATCTGGCTCCCATTTCCAACAATGCCAACCACACCATCCCCAAACGGGGCAGAGCCTGGAAACGCATCAGTAAACAATACGGGGAGGAAGATGCCAGCAGCAAAAGGCTGGATGGAGCCTCTCTCTGGGGCCTATTTCACCAGCTGCGATCTCCATTTCTCTTCAGGCTAGCACTGGGGGTGCCGCACACCCCGGCCCGCAGAGGGGTAATGGGGTGAGCTTTCCATTGCACTGAAAAGGTGCCTCATTTCCTCGCGTCCTCCTGGGCAGGGAGCTCCCCCCCAAGCATCCCGAGAGCCCTTCCCCCGAGGCCAGGCCCAAGCACCCCTCCCCCCGTCCACTTCCCGCGGGCCCAGGCCCAAGCACCCCTCCCCCCGTCCACTTCCCGCGGGCCCAGGCCCAAGCACCCCTCCCCCCGTCCACTTCCCGCGGGCCCTGGCCCAAGCACCGCCCCCCCCCCCCGCGGCCTACCCCCCAAGGGGGCGAAGACGGGCCAAGCAGCCTCGCCCAGGGCAGGAAATAGCCCTGCGCCCGGGTGGCGGACCCCCAGCAGAGTCTCCGCAGAGGGACCCGGCCCCGCCCGCCCCGCGGCCCGCCCCGATGGCAGCGGATTTCCACCCCCCGCCCTGCAGCGCGCCCTTACGTGTTCTCTCAGACTAGAAGGCCGGCGCCTGGCGCAGCGCGGTATTTATAGCAGACGTGTTCTCGCGAGAGCACCGCGCTCCCAGCCCGCAGAGCGCAGGCGCTGCCCCTCCCTCGCGTGCTCCAGGCTGTGCGCAGCACGCATGCGCGGGGAGCGGTGGAGCACGAGGACGTGCTGGGGCTCTGGCTCTCTTCTGCCGGCAGCCCCGGGACGGTGAGTTCGCGGGAAGCAGCTTTGGGGGGGGGGGGCAGAGGAAAAGCCTCCCCCAGCCCTGCGCGTCCTGCGGGGGGGAGGGGAAGGAGGAAAAGCCCCCGTGTCCTGCGGGGGGAGGGGACGGAGGAAAAGCCCCCCCCCGTGTCCTGCGGGGGGAGGGGAAGGAGGAAAAGCCCCCCCCCAGCCCTGCGGGGGGAGGGGAAGGAGGAAAAGCCCCCCCCAGCCCTGCGGGGGGAGGGGAAGGAGAAAAAGCCCCCCCCCAGCCCTGCGGGGGGAGGGGAAGGAGGAAAAGCCCCCCCCCCAGCCCTGCGGGGGGAGGGGAAGGAGGAAAAGCCCCCCCCCAGCCCTGCGGGGGGAGGGGAAGGAGAAAAAGCCCCCCCCCAGCCCTGCGGGGGGAGGGGAAGGAGGAAAAGCCCCCCCCCCAGCCCTGCGGGGGGAAGGGGGACCAGGACCTCCCCCCCCCCCCCCAGCCCTGCGGGCTCTGCGCGAGGCCAGTCCAAATTGTCCCTCTTTGGCTGGGGTCCTCGCGGTGCACAGGCCGCCAGGGGCCTGCCCTTGCAGAGGGGCCCGCTTCCTGGGCCCTGCATGGGGCCCGCCTCTCTTGGACTCTGGCATTGCGGGAGCTGGCGCGGTGCCTGCCCTTACAGGCCTGAGCAGCGAATTTGCCCCAAGGAGGGAGGGAGGGGGGTTTGGAGAGACAAAATGCCACCCGGCGGGGGGGGGGGGGGGCCGGGGCGTTCCCTGGCACTGCTTGAAAATCACCCCTGGCCTCTGCCAGTGGCTTCTGGGGAGATAACTGTGCCTACAGCAACAGGAGCGTTAAGCTTATTGCCCACAGACCCCATGTGTGGGGAATAAAACCCATGTTCCTATAACTCAAGTCAGTAGACATAGGGAGGTGAAAAGTGTCACCATTTACATGCAGCCCCTCCACCCATGTTGGGAGGGACGACCAGGGGTGTCGGGGAGCCCGTGCAGCGGTGGAGGGAGGAGTCAGGTGTGAGCCTGTGCATGTGGCGAGCCAGCTTTAAAGCTGGCTCCCAACTCACACTGGATCCCACAAAGCTGCCTGCTGCTTTGCGCTGCTAACTCTGATACTAATGCTGGCTCCTGCCAGCCCCCTCACCCTCCCTGGCATGTAATCGTGTAACTGCTGAATTTTTTTCAGAGGTTACGTGATTATATAATTAAACACGTTTTAACATCCCGAGGCAACCTATTAGTATATACGATATGATAGAATTGAGGTTTCTAATCGAATAACGTTTGTGTTCTTCCAGCACAGCTGTGGGAGTCTGAAGAGCCATGGATCACACACGAACAAACGTAAAAGGCCACTGAGCACCTCAGCAGCATTCCACATATGTACCCCTCTCTGTGTGCATATATGACGTACAGGTGCTCAGCTTATACATGAAAAGCTTGAAGACAATTTCACTTAAACACTGATAATCTTAATGCTGAAAAAATCAGTCACCGGTCCTTACTCAGCACAAAAAGTTGGTCAGTAATTAGTCTGGCTGCCTTCATGATAAAGGTTGCCAGGATCAGGCTGTCAAATTGTAGCCATTCTTCTAAGAGGGTTATTTAGCATAGTGTTTACAGACTATCTCCTGTTCTAAATACATAACAGGACAGTCCTTGCCCAGAAAAGCATACAAGCTAGATCAGGAGCAGGCAATAACTTTGGAAGGGGGGCTACTTCACAAATTTCGGAAGTAGCCATGGAATGATTAGGAAGGGGTGGGATTGAGAACTGACTTGCTGGGTACAGTGACCTTATTTTCTGAACCTCCTGCAGCTAGTAAGAATGGTTTATTTTAAATTATGAAACAGATGAAGCATTTTAACGTTCTCACATTACTTTACTTAAAATGAAGTTTGATAAACTAAAATATGTCCAACATAAAAGGTTTCAATGTTTTCTTTATTTATGGCAGGGATGGGAATTGTTTTGGGGTTGGGGGTCACACAAGTGAGAAGGAAAAAAAAACTCTAAAAGACCCCCCCAAGGGTCACTGATGTGACACCAACTGAGACACCTCACTCCCCTGGTGCCGCAGCCTCACAGGGTGAGGTGAAAGGAAGGGGGAGGGGGCACAGGTTCAGGGCTTCCCATAGACCAGGTTTTCTTTTCTGGGGTTCTGGAGTTACTGGATTTTATGGACCTCCTTCGGCTCTGGGGTAGGGACAAAAGTGGGGTACATTGTGCAACCCAGGGCTGCCAGCAAGTAGGATAGAGATGGGGTACAGGATCTGGGAGGGAGCTGGGGTGCAGAAGCAGGCTGGGAGTAGGGGGCCTGGCCAGGTGGAGGGAGCAGGAACAAGGGAGGGTGTTGGAGCAAGCTAGGGGTGCCGGGTGTTGGTGGGGGAGGGAAGTGAGGGCATTGGGGGGGGAGGGGGTCTAGGCATGAGGAGGTACCCTGCCCCCTTGCAGCAATGGCTGCCGCCACACTGCCCTGGCTGCCCCAGAGGGAGGCCTGCAGCCACGCAGTCCAGGGCCAGCCCCAAAGGCCATTGTGCATGGAGGGGGGGAGGGGGTGGCCGTGCGGAGCCCGTCACCGTGTTTTCGGGCCTCCCGGGCGGGGGGGGGGGGAGGCCCCAGCAGCCCCATTGCTCGGCCCGGCAGCACGTGGGCGCTGCTCTGATTGGGGAGAACGATGCGGGGGGGGGGGTATTCCAGCCAGCCCCTCCCCCCTCCCGACGCGGGGCTGCGGCCTCGTTCCGCCCCAGAGGCGGCGGCTGCAGCGCAGCGCAGAGCGCGGCCCCCGGCACGCGCCGCCCTCTCTTAAGATGGGGGGGGGGGGGGGGGGGGGTGTCTGTGCCGGCGCCCCGCCCGTACTAAGTATGGCGGCCGGGAGGGCGTGACGTCATGCAGGAGCGCCGGAAGTGAGGCGTTCTCCGCCCTGGGCTTCCGGCGCCGGAACCGCACGTGCGTGCTCCCTGCGCCGCGGGAACATGGCGGCCCCCCGCGCCGGTAGCGCCGCCCTGCGCTTCAAGTCCAAGTGAGCGGGGGGGGGGGGCGGCTGAGAGGTGGTGGCGAAGGGGGGGGCTGAGAGGCTGGGGGGGCTGAGAGGCGGTGGCGAAGGGGGGGCTGAGAGGCTGGGGGGGCTGAGAGGCGGTGGCGAAGGGGGGGCTGAGAGGCTGGGGGGGCTGAGAGGCGGTGGCGAAGGGGGGGCTGAGAGGCTGGGGGGGCTGAGAGGCTGGGGGGGCTGAGAGGCGGTGGCGAAGGGGGGGTCTGAGAGGCTGGGGGGGGCTGAGAGGCGGTGGCGAAGGGGGGGTCTGAGAGGCTGGGGGGGGCTGAGAGGCGGTGGCGAAGGGGGGGTCTGAGAGGCTGGGGGGGCTGAGAGGCGGTGGCGAAGGGGGGGTCTGAGAGGCTGGGGGGGGCTGAGAGGCGGTGGCGAAGGGGGGGTCTGAGAGGCTGGGGGGGGCTGAGAGGCGGTGGCGAAGGGGGGGCTGAGAGGCTGGGGGGGCTGAGAGGCGGTGGCGAAGGGGGGGTCTGAGAGGCTGGGGGGGGCTGAGAGGCGGTGGCGAAGGGGGGGTCTGAGAGGCTGGGGGGGGCTGAGAGGCGGTGGCGAAGGGGGGGTCTGAGAGGCTGGGGGGGCTGAGAGGCGGTGGCGAAGGGGGGGGCTGAGAGGCTGGGGGGGCTGAGAGGCGGTGGCGAAGGGGGGGTCTGAGAGGCTGGGGGGGGCTGAGAGGCGGTGGCGAAGGGGGGGTCTGAGAGGCTGGGGGGGGCTGAGAGGCGGTGGCGAAGGGGGGGTCTGAGAGGCTGGGGGGGCTGAGAGGCGGTGGCGAAGGGGGGTTTGAGAGGCTGGGGGGGCTGAGAGGCGGTGGCGAAGGGGGGGGCTGAGAGGCTGGGGGGGGCTGAGAGGCGGTGGCGAAGGGGGGGTCTGAGAGGCTGGAGGAGCTGGGGGGGGCTGAGAGGTGGTGGCGAAGGGGGGGCTGAGAGGCTGGAGGAGCTGGGGGGGGCTGAGAGGCGGTGGCGAAGGGGGGGCTGAGAGGCCGGAGGAGCTGGGGGGGGCTGAGAGGCTGGGGGGGGGGCTGAGAGGTGGTGGCGAAGGGGGGGTCTGAGAGGCTGGAGGAGCTGGGGGGGCTGAGAGGTGGTGGCGAAGGGGGGGCTGAGAGGCTGGAGGAGCTGGGGGGGGCTGAGAGGCGGTGGCGAAGGGGGGGCTGAGAGGCCGGAGGAGCTGGGGGGGGCTGAGAGGCTGGGGGGGGGGCTGAGAGGTGGTGGCGAAGGGGGGGTCTGAGAGGCTGGAGGAGCTGGGGGGGCTGAGAGGTGGTGGCGAAGGGGGGGCTGAGAGGCTGGAGGAGCTGGGGGGGGCTGAGAGGCGGTGGCGAAGGGGGGGCTGAGAGGCCGGAGGGGCTGGGGGGGGCTGAGAGGCGGTGGCGAAGGGGGGGCTGAGAGGCCGGAGGAGCTGGGGGGGGCTGAGAGGCGGTGGCGAAGGGGGGTTGCTGTTCACTCTGTTCGCTTTGTTCTGTTGCACACGATTCCTTCTGGTCTGTAGCCACCCTGTGTGTGTGCCTCAGTTTCCCTGGGCACTGCACCGGTGCCCCGCTGGGGATGGGGGTTTTGGGGGTGACTCTCACTGAGGGGGAGGCTGCCCCATCTTAGCACCAACACAACGATAGTGCCGGCTCTCTTGTAACCTGCGCCTAGGCGGGGGGAGCAACCTGGTGGCACCTTTTTGCCTGGGAAGCTGGACACGAGAGGAGGTGGGGCTGCCTGCAGGGCTGGGACCAGTTGCTGGGTGCGTGAGTGGGTCTCGTTTGGCTTAGGAGGGGCCCAGGCTCTGGGTGCCCCTCTCCCCAAGATGGATCATACAGGCTGCTCCTGGTTCCTGTGCTTACCAGTCTGTTCTATGCTGTATCCCTGTGAACCTTCTAGTCTACCTGCTGGCCGAGAGTTACATCTGCAGATGGGGATTCAGAACTTAGTGACTCCCCCACACTTCGTGACAGAGACCTCAGAAGCCAAAGGGACTGGGTGCTGAGAGCCCCACAGAGAGCTATAGGGTTCCTGGAGGATAGGATGTGGGCAGGGGGCCGAAAGGGCCAGTAGGGATCCTTTGTAGCTCAGAGGTTCAGAAAGTGTTTGAGGGGTGGCATGGGGGGAGTGTGTTTTGTCTGTGTTGTCCCATTAAGAAGGGACATGTTTGTGCCATCACAGTGGGAGCTCGAATATTGTTCTGGTGATATTGAGTGCTGTGGCATGTGCTGCCTGCCGGGAAGGCAGTGTCTCTGCTGTTGTGCAGATGGAACAAGCCTAGTTTCTGTGACACAAGTAGCCTATCAAGTTAGGCAGATACCAGTTGCTTTTCCCTGAACCACAGCTGTCTCATAGTTCTGCTCCCTCCCTTCCTTCCAAGTGCTACCTGCTAGTAGCTATTAAATAATACCCATTGGGAGTGAGGGTTTTACATCTGGCACGTTGGTCTCAGCTCCCTAATGAAAAGTTGGATAGGTTTAATACAGAACGATCCCGTACTGTACAGAACTGTAGGATTTGTCAAACCCACTTTAGACAGGAACTTACCATCTGTTACATTCTACAGGTTTTTACCAATGTTTATTATCATTCCCGTGGTAACGGGCTAGTGAGCAGGTTTTATGCTTGGGCTACTGTTTACATTGCAACATCACAGGTGATCACAGTTCTCTCGCAATGCGGCATGTTTGCTGTGTCAGCCTCTGATGCTTTCAGTGGGATAATGTATCTCTTTTTGAACTGTCAACCGGCACTAGTCCCTGTACACAACAATAACATAGTTCTGGGTAATACAGAGTAGTTAGTTGTTGGAGTCCCTTGTCTTCACAAGCAGGTATTCGTACAGGAAGTAGGAATTCATACAGGAAAATGTGTTACAGGAATAGATTTGAGCAGTTAAATAGAAGCATTTTGCTGTAATTTAAGTTGTTATATGACTCAGGTAATCCATTTCTTTTTATACACAGAAAGTGTTGGTCCTTTTTTATTTTCTGATTATTTATTTTAACTACAATTTTCTAGTAGGTTTAAATTTGGTTAGACGTGTGTATATATATATATATGTTCCTATATTTGAAAAATCACTTTAAAGTGCTGGTAATGCAAATGGAGTAAACAAATTAGTCTATTTTAACTCTTCCTCAATTTGTGTTCCTTTTTCCCCTTTTAGCTATGCTGTGTCTAGGAAAATTGAACCATTCTACAAAGGAGGAAAAATTCAGGTAATACAAAACCCCAGAGTCTTTTACTGAAATCTTAGGAGTGGAAAGTAAATAACGATATGTTGGTACTAATGCGTAAAAACACATCAGCTCTTTTTGTTGCCATTGACTTTTTCGGGGATTTTTTTTTTCAGATAAGCCAAGATGGAAAACACATGTTTTGCCCCTGTGGGACAAAACTAAATGTAATGGACATAGCAACAGGAGCCCTCGTTCACAGCATCGAACAGGTGAGATGCTACAAAATTCAACTAACAAGTTTTCTAGATTAACTTTTTTCCTACTAATGTGATGTATTGAATTTGATATTTTTAAATGACTTTCAAAGACAATGTTTTACCTTTACTGCTGGGGCATTCATCTAAATCTATTGAGAGGAAAGTCTGAGAGAGGTGTCTGAATCCAGACAGATACAATATTTATTTGCTATGCCCCGGCTACAGGGAGATTTGAAAACATTTACAAAGTTTAGTTTTGGCTAGGTCTGGAAGTAGCTGCTAAAACAGTTTTGTGCCTTGGTCTAGAAGAGGACCTTTTTTCAGTAGTGCAAAGAAGCAATTCTGAGTTTCCATGAACAAGCTTGGTCTGCACATGGAATGAAAGAAAATGTTTTTTTCCCTGTACTTTTGTACTACATGCAGGGTTTTTTTCCCTTTTCTATGCATCCAAGTGGGACTAGTATAGTCATGGTCCACGATGTAAATCCCTGCTACACCTTGACTACTGCATGCAGGACCAGTCTCTATCCCAAAAAAGATATATTGGAACTGGAAAAGGTGCAGAGAAGGGCAACGAAAATGCTCAGGGGTGGGGAACAGCTTCTATATGAGGAGAGAGGGGTGGGGGGAACCCTGGGACTGTTGAGCTTAGAAAAGAGATGCCTAAGGGGAGGATATGGTAGAGATCTATAAAATCATGACTGGCTAGAGGAAGTGAATAGGGAAGGGTTATTTGCCTCCTTCACATAACACAAGAACCAAGGCTTCCCAGGCAAAACTAATAGGCCAGCGGATTGAAAACCAACAAAGGAGAGTATTACTTCATGCAATGCTCAAGGGATGCTGTGAAGGCCAACAGTATAACTGGGTTCAAGAAAGCATTAGATAAGCTGATGGAGGATAGGTCCATCAATGGCTATTAGCCAAAATGGTCGAGGACACAGCCACATCCTCCACATGTCCCTAAACCTGCAGGAAACTGGGACTGAATGACAGGATGGATCACTCAAACCTTCCTGCCTTATTCCACTCTGAGGCCTGGCCACTGAGCTAGATGGAGTATATGTCTGGCCCAGCATGGTGGTTCATAGGTGCTTGTTTATTGTGGGAAACTGGATTTCGTCTCTAACTCCAGGCCCTCGTGCAATGTGGTGGTGGGATGTGCTTGTGGACATGCCTCCTGGTAGGCTGCAGTGAAATAATAAGCACGAGAACCTCCTGATCAGAGTAGGAAACTTGCCTGTGAACCAGGGGTGGGCAATAATTTTTGATGGGGGGTGGGGCACACCAAGATTTTGGTAAGTGGTGAAGGGTCACACTTTTCTAGGGAGTGTGGGGTCTGGGATAGAGGTTGGGTGCAGAGGGGAACTTAGGTTAGGGCATGGGGGTGCAGGAGAGGGTGTGGGGTCTGAAGGAGTTTGAGTGAAGGGGAGGGTGTTGTGACTGAGGCAGGGTATTGGGGTGCATGACCTTGGAATGGTATGCGTGCAGGTGAGGATTCTGGCCTGGGGGAGGAGTGTATGGGGGGGGGGTGACCTGGAATGGGGGGGAGCCGAGGGTTTGGGTGGTAATCTGGGGCAGGAGGAGGTGGGGTGGAGTACCAGATGCAGGCTCTGGCCAGGAGACGCTTACCTAGGTGGCTCCCAGCCAGCCATCCAGCAGGAGACTCAGGCAGGCTCCCTACTTGCCAGCAGCCCAAGATCTCTCAAAAGGGCTGGCTGCTCCATGTGGCTCTCGGCACCATGCATCTGGGGGGAGGCTTTGCACCCTGCCCAGGCCCCCGCACAGTCTCTCGGCTCCCATTGGCTGGTTTCCAATGTAACCTGTAGCATGTGTAAGCAATATAAAACCTGCAAAGAGACTAGAACGGTGCAGTATTTAAAAGTATTGCACAGCTGATTTCACTGTCTTTTTCTTTCTAGGATGATCTAGAGGATATTACATCATTTGTTCTTAGCCCTGATGACGAGGTATGTGACACGTTACTTTAGGTTTTTTATTTTCCATCCCACTTTAATAGGTCCCAAAAATAAAAGCATGTCAGTACTGGAGAATATGCTGCATAGAATCGTCCTGCACTCGCAAAGGGTGATGGTCTAATTTTTCTCCTGACATTTAATTTCTAGTAGGATTTTCCAGTTATTACAACAGGGCCTTTATTAGCTGTTTGCTGTTATCTGTAACGCCTGCATCTGAAAGACTAGCAGTTGCTTCTAAATGTATGCAGCGGGGGAAGGGGAAGAGGGAGGGACTTTTACCTGTTTATTGTATCACAGCCCAGTGCATTGTGACGTACTTACACTTTTATGAGTGTTATTTATATGGCTTTTGTTATTAAAAAAAAATGCTGGGAAATAAATTAGTTTCAGAGTTAGCTTGTTTCGGTAGCTGAAGTTTCCTGGCTTTTGTCAGTCTCTGGGTTTTCTAAATTTCACAGTGTACAGGATACATAATGCATCACACAGCATGTGAATGTACTTACAGGCTAACTTATCTCTGTATTTTCTTCTTTTCCCCTGCTGCGTGTTTCTGTTAGATTCTTGTGACGGGAAGCCGGGCGTTGCTGCTAAAGCAGTGGGAATGGAGAGAGAACAAGTGTAGACGTACATGGAAAGCAACACACACGGCACCAGTGGCCACCATGGTCTTTGACTCCACTTCCACCTTGTTGGCCACAGGTACAGTCTGACTTCAGTGTCACGTGATGGGGGAGTCTGTTTTGGTGCTGAAATGGCCCAGGTTCTGTGATGTTAGACAGCAACCCCTGCTGTTTGAATGAAGTCAGAAACTTGAGAGCCTCTCAAGACTCTCCTGGTGCAAACTAGCGTCTTATTGCAATAAGTAAAAAAGATTAGTTGAACATTCTACCTGTTGTCAGGTGTACTTAGAGGCAGCTTGTTTAATGGCCTGAGCACAGATCTGGAAACCAGAAAATCCAGCTGAGAAACTGACTTTCTGGTGGGGGGAGGAGAGAGGTTGAGCAAGTCTTTTAACTTTTCTGTGTCTCAAGGTGTCTTCATCGGGGTTCTCTGTAGGCTGTGCGCTTGTGCAGCCACTCAGAAGAGATTCAGATGTCACCCAGCTGATTAGCAAAGTGCCCACAGCTAGGTTTTGTGTTTCTATTGGTGGTGCGTAGTCACACATGCCTTGGTGCACATAACAAATCTTCCACACATGGATGGAAAAAATCTGCATGTGAATGAGAAAGTTTAGAGTAAACATTGGTCCTCAAGTCTGAGTATGGACAGTAACTGTACCTGTCTGTGGTGAAGATCGGGGAGTTAATACTTACAAAGCCCTCTGAAAATGTAAAGTGCAGTATCTTTGGGAACCTGCCTGGTGGTTGTTGTGACCAGCTGTTCTCTCCCATTTTCCCTCTTCTGCTGTTGTAACCTGTGAAACTAGTGTCCCAGCTCTGCTGTGTTGTCCATTTTGGTTAATTCTTTCATGTCCTTTCTTCGTGTAGGTGGCTGTGACAGCACCATTAAGATCTGGGATGTTGTCAAACAGTATTGCACGCATAACCTGAAAGGATCTTCAGGGGTTGTACAGTAAGTCAGGAGAAAATCCTCTTACCCTCCCTTTTCCATTAGGGAAACTAGCAGAGATCATTTTACCAAAACACTGACATTCCACCCAGGTGTTCTGTCTGAAATAAGGAGCAATGACTTGAGGTCCTGGATTTGTGGTCCCAATTCTGTTAGCATGGCAAGCTCGCTCAAGGCTTTTGGCTGCTCAGCATTTGAAGAGAGCAGGGAGAAGCTCCCCATGCTGCAATTCTAGTACATAAAAGCTAAGTCACCAGCAGGCCGCTGATGCAGTCCTCCGCTTGATAATAGCGAGCTTTGTGGTGCCCAGAAAGAGCCAAAGCATATTGCATAAGAATGATAGCCCTGGTATCTTGGCTGAATTCCAACTCTCATAAAGACGTCTCCCTCCCATACTTTCTGCTGGACACAGGAAGTTTCTCTCTGGCCTAAATTATTGTGACGTGTTGGTGTGTACTTTTAAACAGCTGCTGCATGCCAGCGTAGAGGGGGCAGCATTTCAGTGTTGGCTAAAGAGATCGCTGCATGCTGGTTCCATATGAAGTTTATACTGCAGTCTCAGGTGACAGAAGTATTCAAAATACAATTATCATCTTGCTGAATAATTATAATCCTTGCTAATTCGTTTGGCAGCGTCCCAGTCTGGTCAATAGGGTTATCCTGGGATGACCGAGTAAGAAAAGTATTCAGGGCAAAGGTAATGCAGATCATTGTCCTGAGCAACTCCAAAACTGTTCTCGGTGGCTGATTTGGGATATGCGAAAGGAGGCACCAACCTGGGAGGGAAAGGTAGGGAGAGAGCTGACCTGGCTAAGGAGTTCTATGAACTCAAGTTGAGACACTCCCAATTGATAGTGTATGCACTCTTTAGAGCATTCCTAGAGTGAAGACCAAGGGTACATTTTCCCAGTGGGCAGACTGAGATGAGATTCCACAAAGAAGGTCAGTCATTTGAACCCGGTTCAGCTAATGAGAACAGTCTGTTAAACGCTACATGTTTACGTTCTTGCCGTATTGGGGATGGTGCTGGTTGGTTTGTGCCTTCATCACGTTGATCTCTCTCTCTCTCCAAATAGCATTGTCGAGTTCCATCCTGATATCTCCCGCTTGCAACTCTTCTCCTCTTCCATGGACTATAAAATCCGGATCTGGGACCTGAAATCCAGCAAGTGCATCGCCTCTCTCGACGGACACTACAGTGCAGTCACCTCTCTGGCTTTCACTGCAGATGGGGACACGCTCGTCAGGTAAACTTGCTATGGGCTTATCAGAGCCCAGTTCAGATTCTCCCTCGTGGGGTTTGCTGTTTGAGCGAAGAAAGGGAACGTTGAGGCTCAGTTGGGGCTCCAAGGGGGGGAGAGGTTGAGGGTCTGGGTTTTACTTAATGTGCCTCAGTGTCCCCAAGTGTAAATTGGAGATAATACTGCCCTGCCCCACAGGGTCGCATGTGGCTTTGTTCGTCATGCATCTGACCGAGAGAGGGGTTGACTAGCCACACTCTGTGTCTGACTTGGCTGTGAGATTCTTGCCTAGAAGGTGCTGGCAGTGACTTTCTTTATAACCTTTGTTGCAGTGCCGGTCGTGATAAAATCTGTATGGTATGGGACCTGAAAACAAGAGAAGCCAAGAGGACAGTTCCTATATATGAGGTGAGATTGCTTCACTGGCAGTGTGTGACCTCTAGTCAGGAGAAAAAGGACCTGCTTGTGATTCCAAGTGGTTTCTCGGGCTGTTAAAATCTTCTTACCTTTCATTTAGCCTCATGGTTTGTCAATGTCTCTGGCAGAGTGTGGAGGCCGCAGTATTGTTACCGGAGGGTGGAGATTTCTCACACGTAGGTGTGAAGAAACAAGGGCTTCACTTTCTCACAGCTGGCAGCAAAGGTGAGTGACCCCTCTGGAATGTCCTGTCATTGCTCTCCAAGGAGTAAACGATACTTTGTGGCCAGCCGTTGTCAGGGCTCAGCTCCCTTCCCATTGCTCTGTGTCTGTTGACGGAGCCCATCTTAGGGACGGGCGAGCTGGATGGTCGCCTGGGGCCACCATTTTCAAGGGGCTGCTGACAGAGCCGGTCTCAGGGGTGGACTCTGACTGCATTTTGGCCCGACTCCTGAATCCTCCCCCCAGGTTTCCCTGGTTACTCCCTGACACATTTTTGTCAAGTGGTTTTTTTTTTTGTTTTTTTTAAGCCATCTGGCAACCCTACAGGTGAGCCGGGCAGTCGCCCAGGGCCGCCAGTTGGTTAGCACCGGCCCTATCTGAAAGCCAGGTCCAGTTCAGTGAGCCTGTTCTGCCACTTGAAATATTTAAAGCTACGCTTTCCCTCCTTCCCCATCCCTGCTCAGCTATTAAAGTCCCCAGTGCCAGGTTGGCGAGTGGAGGATGAAAGCCTGCTCAGGTTGCATGGTCTAGAGCAGTGTTTCCCAATTTTATTTGTCCACGGAATCCTTTTAAACTTGAAAGAATTTTGCGGAACCCTTAATAACAGTCTTATGTATGGAGCTGAAAAAGTAGACCCCAAATAAGTAAGGATAATAATAAACTTTGTCCGACGTGGTGCTAGTCTATTCGTATTCCGTCACCCACACGATCCACGCTGTCTGAGAGTGAGTACGGGGATTTACGGTGGTATATAACAGGCGATCGTATCACTAACTGTGCAGCGCTGACTAGTGATATCATCCCCACTCTCTGGCGAAGCTGGCATTACACAGGGACACTTATCGCAGCAAACACAAATTAAAATTATTTTCAATAAAATTCATCAATGCTTCAATATTAATTTTTTTTAAATAATAAAATGTTATTGCAATGGAATTTTCTCGCGGAACCCTTATTTTCACTTTGCAGAACCCCACTGGTCCAGAGTTAATTTAGAAAACACTTTGGCTACATCTACATTGCAGGCTTCTTGCTCAAGAGCATGTCCACACCTCAAAGCACACCGCCAAAGCAATGTGCTTTTGTGCAAGAGAGAGTCCACACTGCATTGATGCTCTTGCACAAGAAAGCTCTGATGGCCATTCTGAGAATGTTCTTGCACAAGAAACCCCTCTGGAGCGTTCACACTTGCTTTTTTGCACAAGAACTCTTGCGCACAAGGGAGTTATGCCTCGTAAAAGGAGGTTTTCCTAAGATGGAAAAAGCCTTCTGTTCTGCTGTTTTCCTGTTGATTTCCTTGCGCAAAAGCGCATTTGAGGTGTGGACGTTCCACAAGTTTTTGCGCAAAAACCTTGCAGTGTAGGCGTAGCCTTTCTGTCTTCAGAGTTACATTGACATGAGAACTGCACCGATTTAAATGAAATTGACTTTTAAACCAGTGCAAACCCCTCTGTGGACACTTCAATTGCAGTGGCTTGCTTTAGTCTCGCTTTCATCTGTTCCTAATCAATTTTAGCTAACCTGAAATAAGTCTGGCTTAGATCAAAGTCAGAGGGTCAAGTCAGGCTTTCACAGCCAATCAGTTTAAATCACACCCTTAGCTCACCCAGTACAGCTGCCTCCTAAAGTCAAGGCTGGAGTTTAAACAGATACGCCTCCAAGGACCTTTCTGAACATATTGTGTGGGTAACACTGTGCATCCTGTGCATTAGGGATCCTGCGCATATGGGAAGCCGCCACAGCTGCCTGCGTGTACACCCAGATTGTGCCCTACCGACGGGTGGACACCAAGGAGGAAGAAGGGGGCAGCGTGCGCAGTCTGACACATTGCATGCTCGTGCCGGGGAAAAATGAGATCGCGGCTGTGACAGCTGAGCATAATATCCTCTTCTACGATGCCCAGACACTTCAACTCAGAAAGCAGGTACCGCGTACAAGCCGCATTGCCCCTTCTCTTCCCCACCCAGCCCTTCTCTTCCCCACCCATGCCTGGGACAGTGTGTCCAATGGCCTTTTCCCCCAGCTGTTGCTGCCCTTTTCTCCTTGCTACTCAGATCCATTTCCAATGCGCAGAGTGCAGGTTTCTTTGGGGGAGCTTTGCATTGCACTGGGTTGGAGCCCAGGCAGGAGGAACCCAAGACCTGGCATAAGCAGTTATTTCTTCTTAAAGACACAAAACAGACAAAAGGGCAGTGAGGGGCAGATCATCAAGGAATGCTCCACATCCTTAAATATCTACATCCACGACTACAGTAGACCTGGCAGCTCAGTTTAAGGCACACAATTCCAGCTGTGTAGAATATGTAGCTGGAGTCAGCTTCCCTTAAGCAGAGCTTGGCAGCATCCCCACAGAGGGAGGCTGACAGGAGCAAAAGGAGGAGTACTCAACACTGGCAAGAGGTGGTGGGGCCTCTGAATTTGATTTAGGGAGTCTTAACTAGACTTGCTAAATTGAACTCCGGAAGATGGATTGCAGGAGGAGCGATCTCCCTTTTATCGTAGACAAGGCCTGTGTGTTGAACGGAGACTGTGCTGTGGCGGATGGCTTTTAAGCATGGCATCAAGCGAAAGATCAACAGGAATGCACATCAGTGCAGTGCCACCGGCCACGGTGGCTGTCATTTGGCGTCTCTCGCCAGCATGTTTCTTGCCCATTAAGTTGTTTCGTTGCCTTCAGTTTGCAGGTTACAACGATGAGGTTCTGGATGTGCGGTTCCTGGGCCTGGCTGACTCTCACATTGTGGTGGCTACTAACAGCCCTCAGCTGAAAGTGTTTGAGCTGGCAACGTCGCACTGCCAGATCCTGTACGGCCACACAGGTGCGCAGGGGTCTAGCGGCTCTGTGGTGGGCAGGGAGGGGTCTGTGTGGCTATCCCCGGGAACTGGCTTCTCTCCTCCCACGACTCGTCTGTGTGCAGGCCGCTCTAGCTCTCTGGAGCAGGAGGGCGTCGTGGGCTCTGCAGGGGTGGGCATGGACGCTCCTGCTGCTGTCCCCGTTTTGCATAAAGAGACGCCTTTATTGTCCAGGGTTGCTGGCTTAGCATCTTTTGCCAGCTCTGGAATCCCCTGATGTTCTAGCTAGGAGGTGGGGAGCAATGGCCAACGCTGAGTGTTAGCGCACTTTGGTTAAACCCCCCAGGTCTGCAAACTTAGCCATGCCTTACCAGCAAACGGCAGAGCTCACAACGTACGGGTGTGGTTTTAAGCCCCACACAGCTTCCCTCCCCCATGGGGCAGTGGATGCTGCATTACTCCATGCATTCCTGTTGTCTAAATAAAACATGGCGCCGATGCCTCTCGTGTGTGGGAGGTGCGCCGATAAACATCCACCACGCTCCTTGTCCTTCAGAGCCCTTCCTAGAACGCCCCTTTTGTTGCACGCCCATCACAGCATCTTGGCAGCGGTTGCCCTGGCGGGGTGCTGGGACTGCTGCGAAACATACTGACTGGTATTACCAATGTTCCCGTGCTGCCCCACCTGTCTGCGTATGTCTGCTGTCTCGGGTTTTATATTTGACCCAGCTCTGAAGAGCTTACAGTCTGGGTTCCCTGTCAGCTGGGTGCGCGGGCAGCCGCTCAGGAGGCCACCCCACTGATTAGCAGAGCGCCCCTAGCTAGGTTTGTGTTTCTCCTGGTGGTGCACATCCACACACGCCTCAGTGCACATAAATTTATTCTGCACGTGACTGGAAAAGATTAGAGGGAATATTACTTCAACTAATTTTTTTGTTCTCTTTGAACCTTGCCTTGCACAAAAGGATTTTGGTCCATGTCTAGGGCTTTTAAGTTCTACAGCGTTACAAACAATTAATTGCTGCCGTCTTTCCTTTCAGAAACGGTTCTTGCCTTGGACGTCTTCAGGAAGGGCTTGATGTTTGCCAGCTGTGCTAAGGTAAGATGATAATTCTGTCCCTGGATGCTTACAGTGATTTTTATTGTTGTGGGCAGTTTTCTTGCTCCTCATCAATTTTGGAAAGGGCCTTTGTACTGAGGGGAACTTCTGTCCGTCCTACCTCTGACACAAAGTTGTTAAACTCCTTTGAAGCCCTATGTCCTTATTCCTATCAATTTTTACTATTGTCCTTCAAAAACAGTGTTCTTATATGGGCTGATTTTATTACACTGGCCCAACAGGAACTTCCAGCTGTTTTATCTTCCTAAGATCTTCCTAGTTGTGCCGTTCTTAGTAAGAGTGTCTCTCCAGCATGTGAGCTCGGAGCTGTTCAATGCTGCAAAGGTGGCTGGAGCAGTATGTAGCCTAGATGTTCAGAGACAAGTGGCAGGCTGTCCCAGCAGGCTCAAAAAATAAAGCAACTCACGTACATTTTCACCTTCCATTTCAATGAATTTGTCTAGCTTAGTTTGTAGGGAAGGAGCTTTAGGTTGAATATTAGAGAATACTATAGAATAAGGCTTCACCCTCTATATAAAACATGGTACGCCCACATCTTGAATCCTGCGTACAGATGTAGTTGCCTCATCTCAAAAAAGATACACTGCCATTGGAAAAGGTTCAGAAAAGGACAACAAAAATGATGAGGGGTTTGGAACAGGTGCCGTATGAAGAGAGATTAAAAAGACTGGGACTTTTCATCTTAGAAAAGAGGTGACTAAGGGGGGATATGCTAGAGGTCTATAAAATCATGACTGGTGTGGGAAAAGTTATTTACATATTCCCACAATATAAGAACTAGGGGTCACCAAATGAAATTAATAGGCAACAGGTTGAAAACAAACTAAAGGAAGTTTTTCTTCACTCAGTGCACCGTCAACCTGTGGAACTCCTTGCCAGAGGATGTGGTGAAGGCTAGGACTTGAACAGGGTTCAAAAAAGAGCTAGATAGGTACATGGAAGTTAAGTCTATCAGTGGCTATTAGCCCAAATGGGTAGGAATGGTGTCCTTAGCTTCTCTTTGTCTAGAAATGGGTGACAGGGGAGGGATCACATGAAGATTACCAGTTGCATTCCCTCCCTCTGGGGCAACTGGTATTGGCCACTGTTGGCAGACATTGGGCTAGGTGGACTTTGGTCTGACCCAGTCTGGCCGTTCTTATGTTTTCATGTTATGTTCTTAAGACAATTTCCTAACTCTAAGAAAAGCTGAGCACCAGAACTGGTTGCTAGGGAGGCTGGGGATGCTCTTCCAAGATTTGTAAGCACAGGAGGGTGAATGTAAGTAACCTCTTATGCACAGAATCCTAGAGAGGGAGGGCTTGTTGCTTGGGCTGCTAAGCTGGAATCCCTCCTTGCAGAGCTACCCCCGTCTGTCTGTACCAGGCGATGATCATGCAGTGACTCCAGGCATAGATACTACCACATGCATTAGCTGTTGGAATGCTAATCCGTTCACTTGTCAGCAAACTATAGCCTCTTTCCTCTTGCAGGACAGAAGCCTCCGGGTTTGGCGGATGGATAAAGCAGGCGAGGTGACCTGTGTGGCCGAGGGATTGGGTCATGCCCATGGCGTGGGCGCGCTCTCTTGCTCAAGGTAATGGAGGCATCTTTCCTCTTGTGTGTGGTTACAGTCCACAGGGATGAAACCACAGTCTGTGTAAGCCAATCTGCTGCGGTGTCGCAGGCCAATCAGGGTGAGCACGTTGACTGGTCTACTACGTAGTTGAGAGTTTGTCCGTTCAAGAACGCCTCCTAACCGGTAAGAGCTGGGAGCACCACATGCGGGAGGCAGCTGCCTCTTCTCCAAACTTAAAGCAAGGTCAGGGTTTGGTGGGGCCAGGACAATGGGATGTGCCTGGAATGGGTTGGTTGTGCTTCTCATCAAACCATACAGAAAATAGACAGTCACCGGCAGGCTGGCCCTGTCCGCCCCCTTCCTTCCCGGTTCGGGACTTCCCCAGTCCTGACCCTTCCACCGCCCCCCTACCTACCCCCGGGGCTCGGGGCACTTGGGAGAGTGGTGGAGCTGAAGTGCCTCTTTTCCCCCCCTCCTTCCCCCCCATTCATACGGAGACATTGCTGACTGTTCCCTATTGTCTGGGAGTGAGGAGGAAGCGCACAGTTTGCTGCATTCCTCACTCTGGTTGGGGCACACAGGAGGCCAATGAACCTGGACCTGCCTCAGCTGGGAGACCTGCACCTTTCCCCCAACTGTGCCTGCAGGAGCTGCAGCGGCCATGGGGAGGCGCTTCTCCCTTGATCCCAAGCTGTTGTGGGGAGAGAGGGCTGGGGTTGTCCTCTCTGCCTGGGGCAGCCTGAACCCCTCCTCCTCAACCCCACCCCAGAGCCATGATTCACATGAAGCCTGGACTTTTTTCTTTTTTAAATTAAGGACCCAAGCAACGCTGGGTCGATCTTCTAGTAGGATGTGTCTAGACTACAGGGATTTTTTTGAGAAAAGGGGGCCTTTTTTCGAAAAATCTGTACCTGCATCTAGACGTCAGCCACGTTCTTTCGAAAGTAAATCGAAAGAACGCGGCAGCTTTTTGACTGCAGAAAACCTCGTTTTATGAGGAAGAACGCCTGTTTTTCGAAAGTGCTCTCAATAAAAGACCCTACGTGATGCAAACTGTGCTTTTTCGAAAGAGAGCATCCAGACTGCCTGGGTGCTGTCTTTCGAAAAAGCGGTTTGCTTTTTCGAAAGTACTGGTTGTCGTCTAGACGCTCTTTTTTTCGACAGTATCTTTCAAAAGAGGCTTGCAGTCTAGATGTAGCTATAATGTTGAAAGAGACATTTTTGTCCCACCCTGTTGCCTTACCACCCCCAACTCTTGTGTTTGCGCGTCTCCTCTGTGTCCACCTGGCTCAAGTCCGTGCAGAACAAAAAGCTCTAGGAACCTTGGTCCATATGGCTCTGGATTATGTTGCGGTGAATCAGAGGGACGGATTGGGACGGCAGAGAGAATACAACTTGTTAAGACATCTCTCCAGGTCTTCTCCTTTCTTCACGTTCACTCCGTTTTGCAGTTCGGTTTTCGTATTGGAAAGCTGCAGTGTATTAGATGATCTTGGGCCAGAGGAGTCCCGGTGCCTGTACTGGGGGCTGTCATCAGGGTTCAAGTGAAATGAACTAAAACTTTTCAAAATCCCGAGACAGGCAGCTGTTTGAAATCCCAGCTGAGTGTGCAGGATGAGGCTGGTGACAGAAAAGCCCCCTTCTCTGTGCAGGTGAAGTGGTGGGTTTGCTTTATTGCATTTGACATTTTTCCTCTTCATATCTCTCCCCGCTCCTGCTTCCAGAATGAAAGAGAGCTTTGTAGTCACTAGCAGCCAAGACTGTACGATCAAAGTCTGGAATCTCCCAGAGTCCCTCACTGCCAAAGCAAAAGCAGGCTTGATCGCCAGCCCTGAAACACTCCATGCCCACGTGACTGAGAGGGGTCACGACAAGGTAAAATGTCAGCGGGCTTGAAAAGTTTTTCTCTCTGGAAGATGAGGCAGTTCTTGTGCTCTGTGTTCTGAGTGCCTTCGGCAGCCTAAGAAGCACATCAGAACGGCCATATTAGGTCAGACCAACGGTCCATCCAGCCCAGTGTCCTGTCATCTGACAGTGGCCAATGCCAGGTGCCCCAGAGGGAGTGAACAGAACAGGGAATTGTCAAGTGATCACCATCCTACCCATCCTGGCTAATAGCCATTGATGGATCTAACCTCCATGTGTTTATCTAGCTTTTTTTTGAACCCTGTTAAAGTCCTGGCCTTCACAACATCCCCTGGCAAGGAGTTCCACAGGTTGACTGTGCGTTGCATGAAGAAATACTGCCTTAAGTTCGTTTTAAACCCTGCTACCTATTCATTTCATTTGGGGACCCCTAGTTCTTGTGTTATGGGAACAAGTAAATAACTTTTCCTTATTCTCTTTCTCCATGCCAGTCATGATTTTATAGACCTCTCTCATAGCCCTCCTTAGTCTCCTCTTTTTCTAAGCTGAAAATTTCCAGTCTTTTTAATCTCTCTTCATAATTCCTAATAATTTTTGTTGCCTTTTTTTCTGAACTTTTTCCAATGTTAAGATCTTTCTTGAGATGAGGTGACCATATCTTCATGCACTATTCAAGTTGTGGGCCATGGATTTATAGAGGCAATAAGATATTCTCTATCCCTTTTTTAATGATTCCTAATACTCTGTTTGCTTTTTTTGACTGCTGCGGCACATTGAGTGAAGGTTTTCAGAGAACTATCCACAATGACTCCAAGATCTCTCTTGAGCCAGGCCTGGTTCAGGGTTCTGTGCATTACGGACAGCATGACTGATGAAATAATTTCCACTAATATCAGACAAGGAAAATCAGCGATTTATTTGTGAAGTGGAGGCCAGAGAAATCCCCCTGAAGCTATTTGTTTCTTTCTCCACATAAATCATTTCCCAAGACAGAGCATGTTTTTTTTTTCTCCCCCCCTCTTTCTCTGTGGCTTTCGTTCCCATATTTTAGTTGTCCTCTTTGAATCTCAGATCAGTACGAGAAACAGGTGCCTGTATGAGACTGATGGAGATAGCGGGGCTTGACTTGGGGGCACCTACCTAAAAGCATAGAACAGCTGCCCAAAAGGAAACATTTTTATATCCTGGAGAGATCACTTCATGGGAAGATGTTTTATTTAGTTTCTAGTTGAGCTGTAACAGAATAGAGCATGCCAAGTGTGCTAGCTGTAAAAGAGAGAGAGTGCCAGGAACAATGAATCTTGAGGTCTCAGAATGAGCTTAGCCAGAATTTGTATCTCTCTTCTCAGCCCTGGGCTAAAGAATTTCACTGCTTTGCTCCTTTTGTGTGACTTTCTCTAGGATATAAACAGTGTGGCAGTGTCTCCAAATGACAAACTGATCGCCACCGGCTCGCAGGACCGGACGGCCAAGCTGTGGTCCTGCCCTGATTGCTCTCTGATGGGCGTCTTCTCGGGACACAAGCGTGGGATCTGGTGCGTGCAGTTTTCTCCCGTGGATCAGGTCCTGGCCACCTCCTCCGCAGATGGCACCGTGAAGCTGTGGGGTCTTCATGACTTCAGCTGTTTGAAGGTAATGGAAATTCAAACTCCTGGATCCTCTGCAAACGCTTGAAGGTGGCAGAGGTTTTCCAGGGCTGCTCCAAAGAGACCTGGCTTGGTCAGACTAGTGGAAGTGGAGCCATCAGAAGGGAAAAGTTGTTCAGGCCTGAATTCGTTCTCCATCGGGATCTGAGATGTGCACAGATAGGAAGCTCCGTAGCAGGACTCTTGTTGCCTCCTTCCTTCTCTGGCTAGCCCAGGAGCAGTGTGGGCTGGTTGCAGGGGGTGGTTGTAGTCCATCCTTGGAAAGAAGGCTGGATTGACAGGACACAGCCAGGACCTTGAAGGACATAGGCATAGAATAGAGCAGTTTGTCTCTGGGTCTTCAACAGAGACCTCACTTCGGTCGGTCTCCTTATTCTGAGGAGGAGGTAGACCCTACATAGCAGCTGCCTTGTTGCATGTTCCTACTTTTAGATCACTTAGCAGCCCCAGTGCCACCATCCGCCTGTGGCTATTCCCCAGGGATGAGATCTCACTTGTATCTTAATGTTTGCAAGACACATTAAGCGGGCAAATCAACTTTTCAGCCGCTGACAGATCCAGTTAATGTAAATGTCCGTCGTGCTGTGCGGGATTTAACCTTGGATCGCAGGTGCACACTTTTAAAAGGTAGCCCTGGGATGCGTCCTTCCTTCCCCCGGCTCTCCCCTATCCTGCACCTTGCCAGGGATATGACCTACCTGCCTGGAGCTTTCTCTAGCAGCTTTAGTTCTCTTGAAAGAAGATGCCATTTCAAACCGTCACGTAGCCCCAATCCGCACAGCAGGGTCTCCCCCATGCTCTGGCCTAGCAGACATGCGTTTCACCGCAAGGGTGACTCTAATACTGTTACTTTTTGTGCTCTCCTCCCCCCCGCCAGACTTTTGAAGGCCACGACGCCTCAGTGCTGAAGATGGCTTTTGTGAGCCGCGGGACACAGCTGCTTACGAGGTATGGCCTTTCCCTGGGCGAGGCTGGGCCAGGGCCGTGAACTGGAGAGCAGAGGCTTGAGCGGGAGGTGGTTGTTGATTTGCAAATCCCCTTTCCCAGGCCGAGAGGTGGGCTTGGCAGATGGGACTCTGGCGAGAGAGGGGGGCACATTCGGCTCTGGAGTAAGCAAGTGGCGCTCCACTGAAGTCGGTGGTGGGAGGGGCCTGCTTACCTGGGCACTGGATTAGGCCCAGAATGTCCTCAAGCTAGCAACCAGAGGGGTCAGCACCAGGCCCCCTGACTGTCCCCCTTTCCCAGAAGCAGACTAAGTTTGCCCCCTTGCTGATGGGAAATGCTGGGTTTCCGCTGAGCTGTCTGCAGTGACGGGTCTGCTCCTACCTGTCCTCCAGTCTAGCACCTGTGCTGCCCTGCCCCAGTGTCGCGTCCCCCCAACCTGCTGGAGTGGGAGCGATACGCTGTAGCTGGGGAGTTTCACCTATCGTAGCTGGCAGAGCAAGAATCCGTCAGCCAAAGGGAACAGAGGCAGAACCCTGCAGGAAAGGAGGTTCTGCCTTTTCTGGCTATAAACAGAAATAAAACCCGAATGAATGACCTTCGCCCCATCCACGCAGAGTGCAGTGGAGAGAGCCAATGAATTGCATAGGCAGGAAGATGTAAGTTGCGGTTTAAAACTTTCAGTTCAGAGAGGAAAGATGGTTCAGCATAGGGATGTGGGGGGGGAGCAGGAGCCAGTGCTGGGAGGAGCCGGCTTAAAAGCCGCCCCCCCCCAGCTCTGTCTCCGCAGGGGGCAGGGGACGTAGAGGTGTAGCAGGGGACTGGGTGCAAGACGGGACTCAGCTGTTCCAGCTCACGCCTGGCCTCCCACCCACTTTGCTTCAGCCTTTTAAATATATGAAGACTGTAGCAGCTCTTAATACATCTAAAAGGCAGAGCTGCAGTGGTGTTAGGTCCAAGGGCCAGGAGCTAACCCCACTGTGGCTCTGCAGTTTCCCCCCTTATCGACTAACCGATGGAAATTGCATCAACTAGTCAATTAGTTGATTAAACACAATTTAACATCCCTAGTTCAGGAGCTAACATGCTAACCTGGGGCTTGGGAGACACCAGTTTGGTTCTTGCCTCTGCTACCAACTTCCTGTGTGTCCTTGGGCAGATCATGTACTCTGTACCTCAGCTCCCTATCTCTACAATGGGTATAACAGCACTGCCTTGCCTCCCAGGGGTGCAGGGAGGGTACATACATTCAGATGCTGAGTGCCTCGGTACTGCCATGTGACTCGCCAAATTAGAAAGAATACAGTAAGGGGGTGTTCGCAGCGTCCTTTGGTTTAGTTTGAAATGAGCTTTAATGTGGCAGATTCCTGAGACGCTGTGAGATACTGCCGCTTTCACCAAGCGCTCTCTTCTGATAGGAGAGCAGAGCGAGATTGATCACCACGGTCCTAGCACTTCTGAAGCAGAAGCCCCTGTAGCAGCTACTGCTTTAGCAAACTAGCCACGTTACTCTGCAAATGTCAATAATTTTGTGAGCCAACTAGCCACACTCAACCAGCCAAATAGCCACATATGTTGGCTAATGGTGAGCGTGTTGGACACGGTGGGTCTAGTCTCTGTTTCAATCCAGGGGTTTATGGTTGGTTTCTCTTTCCCCTTGCCAAAAGCGGTTCAGACGGGCTCTTGAAACTTTGGACGATTAAAACCAACGAGTGTGTGAAAACATTAGACGGTCACGAAGATAAAGTGTGGGGTCTCCACTGTAACAAACAGGATGACCTGGTCGTGACAGCATCCAGCGATTCCTGCATCATCCTGTGGAAGGTATTGGACATGGTCCTCCTTCACTTTGCTTTAAGAATGGGGGGGAAGTGAGGTCTAGTGGTCAGAGTCCAGGACTGGGAACCAGGCTGCCTGCCTTCTGCTCTCCTCATCCTCCCCATCTGTAAAATGGGGATATGCAGAGACTGATTCTGAGGCTCCAGAACAGCACTGGACACGTCTCTTGAAAGGCAGGGGCAGGAAATGCCCGGGGCAGCCTGCCAATATATTGTGAGCGCCAACAATGGCTTGGAAGGGCTTGGTCCGTGGTGCTGCGGATAATTTGGGGAGCAGCTACATTCCGCATTTGACACCCCCATAAAGATCTTTCTGGGGAACACGGACTCCTGCTGAAATGACAGGCAGGAAATCAAACGCCGTCTCAGCGGGATTGACAGCAGCTGTTGTGATCTGTTAAAGGATGTCACTGAAATTGAACTGGAAGAGGAGCAAGCTAAGCAAGAGGAGCAGATTATGAAGTGAGTAGCCCTGACAATACTTTGGAGAATGCATTGTCTGCTTTACCGCGTGCCAGCCTCGTGAAACTGCTCTAAAGCCTTCCCATTCCTCCTTATTCGGTCAGCAAATTTTCTGTGTGTCTGTCCCGTAATATCTCTTAGTCTCTCTCTCTCTACTGCTGTAGGTTACTTTGGCTTCCCATGGTCTTCGTATAATAACCATTAACTTGGAAGACCATTAACTTGGAAGTCCATGAACGTCAGGGTTCTGTACTGCTGAGAGAGGCCAAGTCAGACCCCCAAAACTTACTCCTCATTCTTTTTCATCTGTGTCAGCCAAACACAGAGTAACTCAGGAAACCCTTCACCATAATGCCAGGCTAATTATCAACACACTAAGGGCATGGACAAGCCTGCTTTGAAAAACTTCTTGGCACTGGATCTGTATGCATTGTTACTAGTGAATTTGCTGCAGAATGTTTTGTTCTCTCAAGCAAATGAACCTCTGACAGCCTCTTCTTCCTGACTGCGTTACAGAGACCAAGAGCTTTCCAACCTGCTCCATGAGAAAAAATACCTGAAAGCGTTAGGGCTGGCAATCTCTTTGGATCGGCCACACACAGTGCTGACCGTGATCAAAGGTAGGTGTCCACTGTCCGGCAGTTTGCTTCCTGGTATGTTCCAAATCGTGCCCTGCTGTCAGGTGACAGACAGAAACCTGGAGTCCGGGAGCAAGCTAAGTGAGAACAGCAGGGTATGAAGCCCACCTCCATTTTCCGATTGGCAATCACCAATGCTCCACTGCATTGTGCCCACCAGCAGCTGTTCCCTCTGATCTCAGCACACGCACGTGTCAGGAGAGGTCCGAGCATGGCGGATGTTAAACACTGCCCTGTGCAGACCTCGGTGGCTTCTCTGAGCGTCATGCACAGTGGCTGATTGTCCAAGAGCAGCGGGCCTTTGAGTTAGCATACAGGGCAGCTTTTGTCACTACACCCAACAGCCTGAAACCGGACTCATGACTCAGGTTAATTGTTACCTTGCAGCATTTGTCTGCACTTTAAAAATGGCTCATGGCAATTACTCCACAAGCAGCTCTTCACAGCACCCCAGCTCAGGTTGCTGAGCAGGTGTTCCCTGAGGTCACATCCAGGCTTAGAGTTTGGCAGAGAAACTAGGCTTAACGTTTGTGGGGAGGGGGGGTTCATTGGTGATGAGTAGGGCCCTACAAAAATCACAGCCGTGAAAAACACGTCACAAACCGTGAAATCTGTGCTCCATGAAATCTGGTCTTGTGTACCTTGTACTACTCAGTTTTCTCGGGGCCAACCAGCATTTCTCGTACAGGGGGTCCTGGTTGAAAAGAGGATTGGGGAGGGTCACACAGTTATTGTTAGGTGTGTCACGGTGTTGCCACGCTTATTTCTGTGCTGCCTTCAGAACTAGATGGCCACATGCCCAGCTCTAAAGGCAGCGCGGCACTAGCAGAAGTATGGGAGACAACAATTTTCTTCAACTGGGTCACGAGAAAAAGTTGGAAAACCGTTGCGCTAAAGCATCTCTGATAAAGGGTTGTCAGAATTTAACATGCACAAAACAGTGCATCTTTCTTTCCCTAGTCCCGTTCTTGGCAACAGCTGACTGACGTGGCTGAAACTTTCCCCCAACGTTCAACTTGGGTCGGCAGTCATCCAGCATGGAAAACGTCAGCCCAAATGATAAAAATTTGGCAAAGTTATAAGCCGCCAAAAATGGAGTCTTATAATGGGAAGCATCAGGCAACCTTAATAACTGATGGTGTTACCAGCTCTGCCTGTAAATAGGCCGGGTGTGATGAGAGGAGAACAGCATACACTTCATTTGTAATAGGCGTAACTCTAGCAACCTTCCCAACACCAGTCATTCTCACTCAGCGTAGTGCAGAGAAACGTCTCTTTCAATGGCTGTTAATCTTAGCATCCTGGGAAGGTGAGTTGTCTGGAAAAGCAGGGGTGAGACTTGACTAATTAAATATGAGAATTAGTTTCTTGCATCATCTTCCCTCCAGGCTATTGAATTAAGTCTCTTTCAGCTACTGACTTGCCCTTAAGCCTTTTAAATTACACCAAGGCTAAAGCTCCCTTCTCTTGACAAGAAGTCAGCGACCCCTTAAGACGTAGCATTGCACACCTGCTGCATATCCCAAATTCTGGGATACGTTTTACTTCCAAAATGTGGCTTTTGATTTTAACCTTTTTTGTTTTCTAGCAATTAATTGAACCGTTCTTTCCTGTCTCTTCCCTTTCCCCGTTAGCCATCCTTAAGGAAACGGATGGGAAAGAGAACTTGAAAAAGAACCTCCTCAGACTGCGGCAGGATCAGAAAGGTCGGTTGCGCTATTGCTCATACAACGTAAGAGTTTTTGATTAGGAGCCTGTTTTAGAAGGCCTAGAATCTGCCTTATGTTCACTCTTCATCACTGAATCCCACCCTCACCAAGCCCGAAGGGGGCTCGGGGTTATCCTGTCAGTTCAAGGGCCAGCCGTGACGTAGAACCGAGCCTGCTACAGGCTGGTCTGTGGCCACAAACCGCTGCCACGCAATGACCCTTTGCACATTGGGAACGTTTCCCATCCCCACGCCTGAGGGGGTGGCTGCGTCCTGCCCATTTTACAGTTGGGGAAATGGAGGCACTTAGGAGTGTAAGTAACTTGCCCGGGTTGGGTCCGGAGCAGAACCAGGGATTTGCATCCCTCTATCCATAAGGCCGCTTCCCTACATTACTGATCAGTTCTTCACAATCAACCTCTGACGTCACTGACCCTGCGAGGGACTTTAGCTACAGTCACTGTGGCCCCCAAAGTTTGTCACTCAGTCATGCATGGAGCTGGCCAGCCCTCTGAGCTGGCATCTCTGGTGGGGTGATGTCGCTCTCGAGCCGGCGAGTGACCTGTACCCGCCCCGAGCGACTGGCTTTTCTCCGCAGAGTCAGTGTTGAAGTTCTCTGTGACGTGGAACACGAATTCTCGAAACTGCCACGAGGCTCAGGCTATCCTCGAAACCCTCCTGACGCATGAAGCACCCGAGTGTCTCCTACAGTACGAGGGGATTAAATCGGCGGTGGAATCCCTCCTGCCCTACACCGGTGAGTTACGAAGGAGACGGCATCTCAGCAGGGTTAAAATGTTGGCACGGCTGTCTGCCTGAGTGGCTCAGCCGTCCAGAGCTGGTCCTGGGGCACCTCTCCCAGTACCAGCATGTGGCGTTTGATCTCAGCCAGGCCCTGGGTCCAAAGTCTCTGAACAGCATCTCGCACCCAGAGCGTGTAGACAACAGTACAGTGTTGCCAGCTGAACTGGGCCATTGGTCCTTCCTTCTTCCTGTGACGATGCTCTGTGGAAGGAGTAGTTGCTTCCTGGCCTGGCACCCTCGGGACCTGTCCGGGTGCCGGCTGGGGTTGGTGCACTTCCAGCTCTGCTGCCGGATGCCAGCTGGGGCTGACGTGGCTTCCCTGATGCTGGCTGGGGATCTCTGGTCCAGGAATAGTCCATGATCCTGCCAAACCAAGGATGTTGCCGGACCAGAGTCGCAGTTTAGGGAGGTACAACCGGTGCCAGCACTGAAAAATCATTTTTCAAGGTCTGCGAAGATGAGCCACTCCAGTATCTTCTCCTTCCCCGGTCAGCCTGAGTCAGGACAGAGACGAGAACTCGCCCTGATTTTCCTTTCCTCTTTTTGCAGAGCGTCATTTCCAGAGACTGGGACGCCTCTTGCAAGCCTCCATGTTCGTCGATTTCATGTGGCAAAATATGAGGCTAGCAGATGCGCCCGAGCGGGAGGAGGACATGAGCCTGTGACCATGGATGAGCTGCTCTCAGTCTGCTGAGCTGAGGATACACCCCCCGACTGAGCAGCTGGACGCTGATGTTAGTGGCTCTCGGTACAGTTGGAGGATTTTTATAATGTTCCCAGTTTGATTTTATAAATAAGCGAGTCCAGCCTCGCCGTGCTGCCTGCTCAGCGCCGTAGATCAGGAGGGTGTAGGCCTCCTGCCGAGTCCGACTCCTGCTCTGTTGGGTCCAGAGCAAAGGTCCTTCAGCCATAAGTGCTGCACCCTGCTGCGAGACCACCCCAAGCCCCCGCTTTCTGCGTCTGCCAGCCTGTCTTTGCTCATTCTCCTCTGCGGTGACATCCGACGAAGCATCCTCGCTGTGGAGAGCGTGGGGGCAATGTCGAGCTACATTATGCAACTTCAGCTCCATGAGAAGCATGGCTGGAGTCGACGTGCCTTAGAGTGACTGCGGGGGGGGGGGGGGGGGCAGGAGTAAAACTCTCCCATCACCTCCCCTTGTGCTTCTCAATTCAGGGCAGTACCGACATTGACATGTGTGATTAGCTGTTGATTTGGCAGGTCTTTAGAGTAATCGCTGCAGTGCTGGTCTACACTTGCCAGTCGATAAGGCCAAAGCTACCAGCTCCTGTCAGTCGGGGGGGTCGTGCACAGCCTGTTCTTTAGGATAACCGGTGGGCACGGAGGGGGCATTTCCAGCTTTCCATCCTACTTGAGAAACACATGCCAGGTGTTCAGGGATGGATTCAGTACACCTGTCAACGAAGTTGTTGGGAGGGGAGGTCACCAGAGCACACGGGTATAAAGTCCTAACTCTCATTGTTTCTGAGCTGCTTGCTAGTCATCTCAGTGCCCTGGCAGCCCAGCCCGTCTGCCCTGCTGTGCATGTCAGCCCTACACAACATTTGCATATTGGTGCATTAGTTCTCTTTGTTGCGTGGACGTTCCCAGCAAAATCCTCAAACCTCACAAGCCACCCCTCTGTGAGACATTTCCAGCACTTCCCCCCTCATTCCAGCTGCTTTACCTCACTCTGAGCTTGATAAACTTTGGGACCAGTGCTGAGTTCCACCTCCAGTGCAGGTCCAACCTCTCCGGTCCAGCAGCATCCGTGGTCCGGCATGATTTGAGTTCGCCGGATGTCCCACTTATGGGTGTGGCCAGCTTTCCCACGGTCCCGTAAAGTTTGTTTCCAGCCCCCAGTCCTGGCTCTCAGTGTTCTGGGCTGTTCTTTAGCTCTTATTGACCCCTCAGTGTCTTCTAAGAGCCCAGCAAGCATTGGCAGTGTTGGTCATGCTGCTAGACACTATTGACCTCCTGTGGTCCAGAAAATACACTGGGTCGGTGCCGGTCAGGTTCCCAAGGCGCTGGACTAGAGCGGTTCGACCTGTACAACACTGAATTCATACTGCACAGTCTGCCTTCCAGCGGGGGGCAGGGATGTGCTTTGGAGACTGAATTAAGCTCCCTGCCCCCTCTGAGGTAGGGCAATGTGACAACGTGAGCTGCTACACTGAGTGTCAGAGGTGAAGGGGACTCACTCACAGCTGTGTAGAAAATCAGCAGGAAATTACCTGAATCCTCTGCTCTTGAGGTGACTCTGCTGATCAGTTTTGCTGGGCCGAGAACTCTTCTGTGTCAACGTGTTTTCAAGCACTGAGCTCCTGAAATGGCTGAAAGTCATCTCTACGAAACCTGCTGAGTACCGCCAAATTGTAGGGGAAAGGGAGTTGCCATTTATCATTGTATTTTAGGGCCAAGCCAAGGGGCCTGAGGTCTATCCCCAGCTCTTTGCCTCTTTGGGCCTCAGTTTCCTCAGTCTGTAAAATGGGGCTAGTACCACTCAGCCAGCCTGTGTCAAGTGCCTTGAGAACAGAGGGGTCAGAGTGCTTCACACAGTTTGCATCTGTGGTGCAAAAGGGAGAGAAAGGGCAGAAATTAAGTGGGAAATCTTGCCTTGAACCTCACCGTCTTTTGTGACCATCCCCTCCAGTTGTCCAGCAATAGAGCTGGGAAGCAGGTTTACCTAATCCTCTGCCGCCGTCAGCTACCAGTGTGCAGTGCAGCTATCAGAAAGGAGCATGCCGCAAACAGAACACGCAACCCTGTAGATGCAGGGGGAGGAAAGGCCGGTTGCCCCAGGGCTGTAATTCATACATGCCCGGGTGTCACTACCTCCTTTAAATCGCTGCCAGAGCACCCCATGGCACCGGTCCCAGGAGCTGTGCCCCTGCCTGCAAGCTGTCATCTCCTTGACTGGTTATGTTTCTGTGAAAGCTGCTCCCACCTCCAGATGTGTTGGCAGCTCACAATCTCCCAAGCTTTGTGGGGTGAGTCCAGCGAGGCTCATGCTCCAGAGGATAACAGCTGGAAAACAGGCCTTTTGGGGCCTTGCTTAATCCATTGGGGACGGGAGCCTGGTTAACTTGAATGGGTCGGTTCGAGTCTTTCAGAGGCTGCAATGCATCTAAGGTGGGGACCCCCCTGCATGGCTGATGGAACAGCTGCTGGGCTTAGGCTGAGCCTTCTGCCCCGTCCTGTGGCTGGCCAAATGATCACTACCCTGAAACAGGAGTGGTCACTCCATGAATAGGCATCATCTTTGCTATTCATAGGGGAGACATGTGCACGTGCCTAACACAGTTTTCTGAATTGGGGCTTTAATACTTTGTTACTACACAGAGACCCCATGCGTGTATCAACATCACTTGCTATGCTGCTTGTGCCGCTCCTGAGCACCAGTCACGTTATTCTCGTGCTCTGATCGGTGTCTTGCAGCCCTGCACTGTTGTTCTAAGCTGGGTTGTTGGCATTTCATAAGCCCGGGATGTTTGAAAATGCAAATGAAATTAGGAAAAGAGAGCTACAGCTCAGAAAGCCTTTGTAGAACAAGGAGCTGTTGAAGACAAGCTCCCTGCCACTTCAGGAGCTAGGTTTTTTGTGTGTGCGGGTGGTGCACATTCACACATCTTGGTGCACATAAACACATTTATTCTGCACATGGATGGAAAAGATGAGGGGACATTGTTCAGAAGTATTTTCAGCCTAGCCTTGGTCTTCAGACCTGTGCTGAGGGAACAAACCCTGCTGCTCAGCACTTGTGTAGCTTTTTACATCTTGACCCGGTTTTGCAAGATGATTAGGAGCACAGTAGACTGGTCTATGTTTCAGGGGACACAGGCTCGAGAGCCTGACTGCAAACCAGCAGCAGGGACTGTCTCTCTCTCATCTCTCTGGTGCTTTGCTTCTATCCTGCAATGATCCTGTCAGTCAATAGGTGCACCCCTGCAGTATGAAACGGGAGGGGCGGCTGGGCTGAATAGTGGTAAATCCTCTGTTGAAAACAAAACAGGTTCTCCTTTTAACCAGCGTCTCAGCTGCTGCAGCACTCGTCCACACTTCGACTCTAAGCCCCATCCTTGTCTATCCTCTGCCCTGCACAAGAAACCCAGGCGTGAGTCCGAGTCACTGCATTAACACCCTTCTCTGAGCGGTGCCCTGTGTGTGCAGCGGTTACCTGTCCCTGCGTGATGTCGCATGCTGCCAGCCAGCGTCCTTTTGGCCTGTTTTAAAACAGGAGCGGGGCAGCCCAGTGTAGGCCCCCTCCGTTTGGATAACTCCCCCGCAGCTCTCGAGCGGAGACCCTCGGCCCCGGCGTTGGCATAAAGCCTGTCAGCTTTCTAGAGGCGGGAGCCTCGTTCCTTCTCCAGCTGATGGAAGACGCTGGCTTTGTCTACACTTCCCAGCTTAAAGCGCAGCCCTCCCACCTCTTGTGCATATATCCTAGGGCGCCCTGCCTCCACGTCCATGCACCTGCCAGGGTGCATGGAAAGGGCCCGGCTGCCTCTTTCCCACGTGCGTGTTTGACGTGAGCAAGCTGCGACCAGCACGTTCCCGAGCAGGGAAAACATGCTGGGAGGAGGAAAAGTGCCGCCGAGGCCGCCTGCTGCCCGAGCTGCACTGAGCCAGCCCCTTTCACCCTGGCGGCCTGCCTCGGGCAGCTCGTTTCTCGGGGACACTGGTGGCCGAGTGCTATGGGCCTGTGCTGAGGTGGGCTGACTGGCTGAGCCGGTCCGGTAAGGAGCACTGGACCAGCTTGCCTGGCAGGCTGCAGTCACTGAATTGACAAGCTGGGGCCATTCCCTGCCCCCTCAGGCTTTCCCAGCGGACAGCACCATGGGTCAGACAGGTCTCACTTCGCTGCTCAGAGGCTGGAATTGGAAGATGAGGGCTGGGGGGCAGGCCCTAGGCAGCAGAGGGGCTGGGCTGAGGAGTGGTTCCTGCTCCCAGCCTCACCCAGCAGGGCCTATTTCATTACGGGGATTAGCCCAAGGAGAGGGGAGTTTCAACCTGGCTCACGGCGCTGGTGATGTTTGGCCCCCGCCTGCCACCTGGCCATGTGCAGCTAGAGGGAGGCGGAGTCCAGGCGAACACCTCGCTTTGGGCCTAGGTGGAAATGCCAACAGGACTGGGGAAAGGCGCAAGGGACAGGGGCAGTTCAGCGCTGGCGGTGCTGTGCTGAGCTGACCGCAACAGCAGGAGATGCGACAGGAGAGACCAGAGACAGGCCTAGCTGGGGGGCTGGAACAGCGCGGGCGTGGTGAGGGAGATCTGCAAATCACTACGTGGGGAGAGTAGCTGGGGCCCTGGGGAGGCAGATACAATCCCTAGAGAGCCGCGAAAGAGGAAGTTGGTGCTTCGTGGCCTTTATTTCCCTGCCTGCTCACAGACGTTGGCATCGTGCCCGCAGCTTTCTCCCCAGGCAAAGGAAACGGGAATTCGTCGAGCTGCTGCAAAGCCTTAGCGGTGTATCCGAGCGGGTCCCGGTTACTCATTCCCATTAGGAAGTCTCTCGGTCGCCCAGGGAGCTCTGCCAAGCCACAGCCGCTGAGGAAATGCCCCAGGGTCCAAGGCTGTGCCCATAACCCTACGAACGCTGCATCTTGGATGGAGCCCGTCACCTCCGCACGCGACAGGCCCAAGCGCTGACCCTCTGCCCGCCGCCCGCTCTGGCTGAGCGAGGCGAAGGTTAGGAACGGCAGCCGCTTCGGCTCAGGGCGACATTGGGTCTCACCGGAGGGGGGCGTGTGCTAGAGCCTCCGGCGGCTGGGCGCCCGTTTCCCCTGCAGGGCGGAGGGAAGGGGAGGACTCGTGCAGGCTGGGCCTGAGCACGGCCCTTTGCACGACTCTCTTGGTCACGGTGCTGCATTTCTGGAGGATTTCATGGACCGCGGGCCGCGCGGGCACCTTGGGGACGCTGGCCGCGGCATCGGGGCTGGGAAGGAAAGAATCGGAGCCGCTTGGAGACTCCTCAAAGCCAGAATCGTTCCTGTCTTTGCTGGTGAGCCGAGGAGCTTTGCTGCCTTCACTGGCCTGCAGGGAGCCAGCTCCAGCCTGGTTGGCTCCAGGCAGAGACCCCGAGGAGCCCGGCTTCCACGCCTGCTTGAAGCCGCGTTCGCTCCCCGAACTAACGGACGAACTGTCCAGCTCCCACGCGAGGCTGGAGCCGGCTCCGCTCTCCGTCCCAGGCAGCGGGCTGCTCAGAGAGCTCGATCTCCTCCTGCTCAAAGGCTCCCTGCTCTTGGCAGGCCTCTCGCTGGCCACGCACGTCTGAGGCGCAGCCCCGGCCTGCGTCTTGCGTGGGGGCGGGGAGCTCCCGTGGGCGGGGCCGGCCGCCTGCAGCAGGTTCGGGGTGGAGACGCAGAGGCCGGCGTTCACAATCATTTGGAACTTGCTGTGCGGGTTCCTGTACGGCTGGAGGAACATGGAGGGGATGTAGCCAGTGCGCTCATTGTACCTGTGGGAAAGGAAGGGGAAAGCCACGCGTGAGCATAAGAGCAGCTTCCTGCCTGCTCGGAGGAGATAGGGGGCTGCCACACACTCCAGTCCAGGGTTCCCTGTGAGCTGAACGCTTGGGCAGCCGCCCAGCGGAGATTCCGATGCCACCCAGCTGATCAGCAGAGCGCCCACAGCCAGCAGCGTGTGTTTCTATTGGTGGTGCACATCCGCACATTCCTCCGTGCACAGAACAAAATGTATTCCACCCACGGATAGACCTGGGATATGCAGCCAGTGGGCACCAGCTACCAGTAGCCAGACTGGGACTGAACTTTGGGGGGCTGCTGTTGAAGATGAGCAAGCCCAGAACTGGGGACACCAAAGCCAAGGGTGGCAGAGAGACTCATGGGAAGTGTAGAGCAGTGCCCGTGGAGGGTGGCTGTCCTGAGGAGGGACCCTGCAAGCTGCTGGGGTGGTGGATCCAGGCCAGCTTTGAGTGGACAGGCACAGAGAGGCCCACACAGGTCCTGGGGCTCAGCTAGGCAGGGGGCGGAGGCTCAGGTGTGAATTCCATGACCGTCTCAGATTGGTCCCCCACACAGCCTTCTCTCAAGGGCTAGACGTAAGGATGTTACATTTAGGTTAATCAACTAATCGAATAGTCGATGCACTTTGCATTGACTATTTGATGAGTCAATAAGGGCGCCTTCACCTGCTAAATGTAGCAAGAGCCCTGTAGCTCATGCTACATTCCAAAGGTGGAAGCGCCGTGGGGAGCACGGGGCTGGGGGGGCACTCAAGTAGCCCCCCACTGGCCCTGCGCTCCCTGCTTCTGAAATGTGCTAGAGCCCCCCCCAGATTGGTTGAGTCCCCTGCTGGCCCCATGCTCCCTGCGCTTTGCTCTTGAAATATACAAGACCCCTGTTCTTGCTACATTTCAAAGGCAGAAGCCCTGCCAGTTCCCCGCTGTGTCCCTGCCCCTCCACAGTGCTGGGGGGAACTGGCTTCTAAGCCGGCTCCCCGCAGCACCGGCTCCTGCTCCCCCCTTGCTGCCTTTCTCTGCTAGCGGCAGTGGGGGGGTGGGGGAGGGAACAGCAGCTAGTCGAGTCAGAAGGGGAATGAGCTCTCTCTGAGAGCTACCTGACAAGCACATGGGTGGTTGACTAGTTGCTTACATCCCTACTTAGAGGCGGGGGAAGATGAATGTCACCCTGGAAGCTGCATGCAGAATTCTCCCGGAAAGAGGCGCTCTCCCCCAGAGCAGCACTCGGCAGGGGTCCTGGCCCACGCCCCAAGCACGGCCCTGCATTCCCTGGACAATCCCCCGCCGCCCGAGAGATTCCAGCCCATGCCTGGGTATCGGACACAAGGGAAGGGGAAAGGCTCCTGCCAAGAGACTCTCCTTACCCGATCCGCCACCAGCCGTTGTCAGACGTCTCCAGCACCTCCACCACCACCCCGACGTTCACAGAGAGCTCGTCCGCCTTCTGAGCCTCGTAGGCCCGCACGGCGTAATACAGGCTGCCTGCGGACAAGAGGGAGGGCTCCTTTGTGCTTTGCAGGCAAGAGAGATGCCTGGGCAGAGCATGGGAGCAAGAGAGGTGGGAACACCCTCCGGCCTGCCCGCCATCTGGGCCACAAAACGTACAAGCCGGAGGAGCCGTTCACTGTGGGCAGACGGGCCGGCCCAATGTCGAAGCATCCCTTCAGACTGGCCCTCTGGCCCATTAGCGAACTGAGCCCCGCGAGGCCCCTTGTGGGGGGTCAGGATAACGGAGATGGAGGAACTGAGGCAGGGAGGCTCACGGGGACCACGTCTTCTCACGATCCAGGCAGTTGTAAGGGTGTTAGACCGGCTTCCAAGTGCTGGACGTGGCCCCGAGTCCCATTACCAGCCGGGGGTCCATGCAAGTGACCGACTGACACCCGGGGGGAGCGTCATGGACAAAAGCGCACCAGAGGGAATGCTGGTCTCAGGGCCACTCGCAATGACAACAGGCGCGTGTGATCTTCACCCCGACGACACCCCCTACACAACTTGCCAAGGTCAGACAACGACTGGCCGGGGCTGGAACCCAGGCCAACCGCGTCCCAGCCCTGTTAGCCCCCAGCTCTCGGAGGTGCGGTTGGGTTTCAGTCTGTGCCCTTCGGCAGGGCCTGCGTTTAGGGGAGAAACGTCAGCGTAGGCCTGAGCCAACAGCAGGCCTGGAAAGCTCAAGGCCACAGCCCAGACTCACCTTCCTCGTCCAGTTCTCTGGCCTGCGGACTCTCCTCCCCTGTGCCGCCCTCCTGCAGGTACGGAGCTGGGAACCAGGCGATTTGCTGGTCCTTGTTCTCCACCAGCCACCACCCTGCAGCAAACACAGTAGCTGGGAATCACACAGGGCGCTGCACATGGGCTCAGCTGGCAAAGTGTTTCCCATAGAATCCCAGAGCGGGCAGAGACCTCAGGAGTCATCGAGTCCGGCCCCCTGTCCAAAGCAGAGCCAGCCCCAGCTCAATCATCCCAGCCAGGGCTTGGTCAAACCAGGACGTAAAAACCTCTAGGGATGGAGATTCCACCCCCTCCCTAGGGAACCATCCCAGTGCTTCCCCACCCGCCTAGGGAAATCATTCTTCCTAATATCCAACCTAGACCTTCCCCCACTGTAACTTGAGACCGTGGCTCCTTGTTCTGTCACCTGTCCCCACTGAGAACAGCCTCTTTGGAACCCCCCTTCAGGAAATTGAAGGCTGCTCTCAAATGCCCCCTCACTCTTCTCTTCTGCAGACTAAAGAAGCCCAAATCCCTCAGCCTCTCCTCATTGTCATCTGCTCCAGCCCCCTCAGCATTTTGGTTGCCCTCTGCTGGACCCTCTCCAACGTGTCCACGTCCTTTCTGTAGTGGGGGGCCCAGAACTGGACACAATACTCCAGATGTGGCTTCCCCAGAGCCGAATAAAGGGGAATAATCACTTCTCTGGATCTGCTGGCAATGCTCCTCCTGATGCGCCTGCTTGGCTACAATTGCACCCTCTTGACTCACATCCAGCTTCTCATCCACTGGAATCCCCAGGTCCTTTTCTGCCGAGCTGCTACTTAGCCATTCAGTCCCCAGCCTGTAACAATGCTTGGGATTCTTCCGTCCCAAGGGCAGGACTCTACACTTGTCCTTGTTGAACCTCATCAGATTTCTTTTGGCCCAATCCTCTACTCTGTCTAGGTCACTCTGGACCCTGTCCCTGCCCTCCAACATCCATTTATCAAAGATTGAGCCCCATAGTGAAGTTGCCTAATGCCTGCCATTGTGAATGGGGGTGAGTTGGGGGTCAGGATTCCTGAGCCCCCAGCTCACGGACCTGCAAGGTTAGGAATAGAAACCTGGAATCCTGAGACTCACACTTCTTGCTCCACCAGCTGGAAAACCCTACTCTAAACAAGGTAAGTTATAGCATTCAGTGTATGTGTGTACACACACACACACACATCCCGCCAGTCTAAAACTCACTCCAATTCATACTCCAAACAAGAAAATGACCTGTCCACACAAGATCTACCTGTCACATCCTTGATTAACACTTCGACAACCTCCTCCTTGACAACGCTGAAGGGTCTGTTCTTGGTGTCTTTGGTTTCGTAGTCTTCAATGCAGCGGTAGCTTTGCGAGACCACTGGCTGAGTAATAGAGGGGGTCTGCTGCTTGGGCTGTTCTTTCTTTCCATCGCCCAGTTCTGACGGCATAATTATAATGCTGGAAAGTAAAGTTTGATATGGGTCTGTTTTGAAGCCGGGGGGCAGCCTGTATTTAGGATTCATCTGGGGAATAGGCGGTGGGGGAAATTCACCCCTATGCAGAAGATCAGGACAAGGGGCAGGCATCATTTAAGTCTATAACATCTCAAAGCACTTAGCAAACATTCCCAACCATCGCTCTCCTCTCCAGAAAAAGTGGTTTTTATGGCACTTCATGGGTGAGATACAGAGGCACAGAGTTAGAGAGATTTGCTCAGTCACCCAGTGAAAAAGTGGCAGAGTTGGAAATAAATCTCAGAAGTCCCTGGCTCCTTCCCTTCCCACTTAGCCCACGCTCTCAGCAAGATCTGCATTTCCACTTTGCAGGGTTTTGCAATGACCCTGCTGAATGGTAAGAATCGGAGAGGGCTACACACTGGTAGTTGGTATTAAATCATGAAACCCCTGACATTTGCTTTGCCTCCAAGCGGGCTTTCATGTAAAATAAAAACAGCTTCGTTTTTAGAATGGCCATAATTATTGTTTTGCTGTTTGCCAACTGACTCCCCTCCCCCATCCTTTTACACAAGCCAGTCCTTAAGGTTTGAAAAGCAGTTGCTTGTACAGAATGAACAGGCAGGGAAGCAGCTAGTGTGTTGCTGATAGACGTTATTCCCAAGGAAACTACTCGCCCATTTCTAATTTCTGCTCTGTTGCACCCATGGTCTGAGTGAAACCAACAACAGCAAGAAAATGCAAGGTGTCCTGCAAAAGTGAGTGAGAGAATGGGGGGGGGAGAGAGAAAGGGATTGAGACACAAGGAGAACAGGAGGAAGAGCTAGGGGAAGCTTATCAGTGTTTTTATCATTCTTTGGCACTTCAGTCCTGCATTTCTAATTCGTTCAGGGTAGGTAACAAAATGGAAAACATTTTCCAGGAAAAAAAATCCTCCATATTTTAATATTGAAATTTCCCTCCCCCTGTTTCTGAAGCAGAAATGTGTGAAGCCAGGAAAATGCAGTTAGTCCGTACCTGTTTTCTGAAAAAGAAGGGTCTAAGTCTTGGGTTTGCGCTTTGAAAAACTGGATCACATCTTCGCCCTGCGAGATTTTTGCATCTGTTTTCAGCAGTTCCTGGGAGTAAGTCTCCAGCAGTTTCAATCTCTCCAGCGACCTGCTCGAATTCCTGTTCTTTCTCTGCATCAGTTTTGCATCTTTGATGTGACAGAAGCAAACCACCATTAGCAAAATACTGATTATAACGTGGTGCTGCCTGGTACACATTACCTTCTGTCTACACATCTCTGACTCCCACCTGAGTACTTCACATATAGAACTAGGATCAACGGCTACATATTTCTGTGTCTCATCATTTTCTATGCCTTGTGCTATTTTGTCGCAAGCCTAACTTTTGCCTTTGATCGTATATGGAAGCTGCACTGTATCGTGTTGCAAAGAGCTTGGATCAGTATTTGAACTGGAAACAAACCCATGGCATTCCTTTTTTAACCCAACACTAGATACGTCTACACAGCAGTGTTATTTTGGAGTAACACAGTCAGCGTTTACACTACAAGCCGTTATTCTGACAATGTCGAAATAACCGCGAGCTGGAGGATTACTTACTCTGACTCCTGTAACCCTCATGGTATGAGGAGTCAGGGAAGTCAGAGGAGGAGTGCTCTTTCTCCGACTTCCTGCTGTGTAGCCAGCGCCACAAGCCGAAATAAGCTAGTTCAACTTAAGCTACGCAATTGACGCTGCTGAAGTTATGTAGTTGATTTCAGCTTTTGCCCCGCTGTGTAGATGTGCCCTGGTGTAAATCAGGACCAGTGACAGACCTCTAGTCTTCTTTCCTTGACAGTTGCCTTCCCTCTAGTCCCTCCAGTCATTTTTGTTGGTCTGCGCTGCCTCTCTCCCATTTGTTAAATCCCCTTGCTTACCTTTAAACTTTGGAATGCTCCGATCAGATTTCTTCAGTAAGCCGCCTTCGATGGGGAATTTTCTCTTCAGTACTTTCTGAGTGACCAAAAGAGCAGGAAAGGAGAGGAAAAGAATGAGTATGGTGTTCCCACCTCCTAGTAACGGCAGCAACAAATTAACACCGGTTTGGAAAGCATCTCCGGGGAGCTGGTAACTTACATGGAATTTCTTAAACTCTTCAAAAGTCCTGTAGATGAGAACGTTGTTTCGATCGGACCAGGACACGGCCATCATGTACTTCTGAAAGAGAGGAAGATAAAGTTAGAGTCTTCCTGTCCCAGCTGATAACTTTGTGATCGCAACTTTGTTGTGGGCAAGCCGAAGTGCAAACCCAAATGAAAAAGCTCTGAAGTTTCCTAATTTGCAGCGGTGGATATATGCACGGGAAAGAGACGCGGGTCAAAGTACCTTCTTTTTTTTGCACTGCATCAAGCCAACAGCTTTCACGTCAACAGGGTACCGGCTGCAGCTCATCTCTCCTGCAGGCTGACACTGTCTCCCTGCACGCTGGCTCCAACCTGTAGTCTGCTACGGCACCTGCCTTCCACAGACTAAATATTCAGGAGCAGGAGGGAGGGGCCCAGGCTGCTCCGGCCAGTCAGACTTAACTAAACAACCCATTTTTTGTTTCCTGCTCCACCCAGAAATGTACGAGGTCCAGAAATTCCAAGATCTGCCAATTCTGACATGCCTCTCAACTGACGGCATCGAGGGGCTCTCCCATGAGAAGCCAGGACAAGGGGCTGCTGAGATTGGCACGTGGAGTCGCTCACGGTGGGGAAAGGTTCCGCAACATTGCCTAGCTCATTGCGGACTGACAGAGAGCAAGGCAGCCCTTGGGGTGAGCTGGACGTCGTATACCTGGGCGACAAGTCCAGGGCTTCTTTGGGACACAGACCAGACTGACTGGAGAATTCGAACAGGTGGCCAAGGGAAAGTGGCCCTGGGAAGGCAGAAGGGCAACTGGTACTTGCTCCCTGCATGGGGGGCATATGGTGCCCGGGGACACACATCAGGGGTATTTAGACACAGAGGGCTGGAGGAGGTTATTGCCAGGGCTGGGTATAATTTGCAGGGTGGTAGCTGCGTCAGTGCTGGGGTGAGGGAATATCGGCTATAGACCAACTTCTGTGGATGGAAGAGAGAAACTTTTGAGGTGCTGCCTGGAGATCATGTCTCTTTCACCCCCAGAAATTGGTCCAGTGACTGATATTACCTCACCCACCTTTCTTGGATGGTGATAGGCCGGAGGCTGGGCAGCCTTCCTACACACACACCAGTGTCTCAGGCTTGACCTAGGGAGAGGGGCCGGCAGAGGTTCCACACCTGGCCCATTACAGGAGCTGCCTGTGTAGCCCGCGCCCCTACTGAGTGTGGTTCCCCATCCCAGGCAGCGGCGCCGAAAGCACGTACACAGAGAGAGAAGGAGTCTGCTCTACAGCCTGAGCTCAGGCACTAAGTTCCGGAGGGCCCAGGTTCGGTTCCGCCTGTCGGCGCTGTGCCTGCAGTCACGCCATCTCGCGCGGTACTCTGCTCCCAGATCCCTTACACTCACCAGGGCCGAGGAAACCCCGGGCCCGCCAGGAACTAGCCCTGGAGTTTCAGCAGGTGGGGTTCTTCCCTTGGCCGGTGTTGAACCAAAGCCCTCGTCACCTTCGGGCTGAGCAAGGCCTAATACTGAGGGCCTGACTACAGAGCCCAGGAGGTACTTTCTAACCAGGAAAGATGTTCACGCCTGGCCAGAGCCCAACGGGGCCGAGTCTGGTTCCCTGGCATTTGCAGCTGACTTGGTGGTTCACCTTCTGCCTAAGCTACGCTTGGTGTCAGGGCAGTGGCTGACCTCAGGTTCCCAAAGGAGGGAGCTGAGGGTGATACATGGCGGTTCTCCACAAGGAAGTGCCCGTGGCTGCCGGGCTAACAATGAAAGAAGGGCAAGACCCCACGCAGGGCCAGGAACAGGCGCGAGGCCAAACACCCAAAGGAGCACAGCGGAGAGCCCAGAGCGGGGCCAGGAACAGGTGAGAGGTCAAACACCCAAAGGAGGGCAGCGGAGAGCCCCGAGCGGGGCCAGGAACACCCGGAGGGCAGCGGAGAGCCCAGAGCAGGGCCAGGAACAGGCAAGAGGTCGAACACCCAAAGGAGGGCAGCGGAGAGCCCAGAGCGGGGCCAGGAACACCTGGAGGGCAGCGGAGAGCCCAGAGCAGGGCCAGGAACAGGCGAGAGGCTGAACACCCAAAGGAGGGCAGCGGAGAGCCCAGAGCGGGGCCAGGAACACCTGGAGGGCAGCGGAGAGCCCAGAGCAGGGCCAGGAACAGGCGAGAGGCTGAACACCCAAAGGAGGGCAGCGGAGAGCCCAGAGCAGGGCCAGGAACAGGCAAGAGGTCGAACACCCAAAGGAGGGCAGCGGAGAGCCCAGAGCGGGGCCAGGAACACCTGGAGGGCAGCGGAGAGCCCAGAGCGGGGCCAGGAACACCTGGAGGGCAGCGGAGAGCCCAGAGCGGGGCCAGGAACAGGCAAGAGGTTGAACACCCAAAGGAGGGCAGCGGAGAGCCCAGAGCGGGGCCAGGAACACCTGGAGGGCAGCGGAGAGCCCAGAGCGGGGCCAGGAACAGGCAAGAGGTTGAACACCCAAAGGAGGGCAGCGGAGAGCCCAGAGCGGGGCCAGGAACAGGCGAGAGGCTGAACACCCAAAGGAGGGCAGCGGAGAGCCCAGAGCGGGGCCAGGAACAGGCGAGAGGCTGAACACCCAAAGGAGGGCAGCGGAGAGCCCAGAGCGGGGCCAGGAACAGGCGAGAGGCTGAACACCCAAAGGAGGGCAGCGGAGAGCCCAGAGCGGGGCCAGGAACAGGCGAGAGGTCGAACACCCAAAGGAGGGCAGCGGAGAGCCCCGAGCGGGGCCAGGCACACGGCTAGCCCCAGGAGGGTGACTGTCACTTCCCGGTGGTTCGTGAGGTAATCGCCCATTCGGCAAGCCGTGACCAGACACCAGAGCGCCAGCGGCCACCCACAGGAGAGAAGTGATACGCAGCCTCCGCCACCCTGGGCCCGTACAGAGCTGGTGAGTCAGAGGTAAAATGCCCCATAACTCACCCCTGCTCCCTCAGGCACCCACCGCCCTGCAGAGGAGGGGCTTCTGGGGGGACTCGGTGTTGTCTGAGGCACCTGAAGGGCAGAGCAGGGCAACAGGAATCCGAGCAGCAGAGCGGTTATTACAAGAGGTGACCTATGTCCCCGCCGCCTCTGCAGCCCCGAGGTAGTTACAGCTCCGAAGCCTGGCCTTGCAGGATTTACTGAGCCCTAACCTGCCTCGGGCTCGGAGCTGGCTGAGTGCTTGGCCCGGGCTCACACCTCTTTCCCGATCCAACGTCAGGCACACAGAGTTTGGCTGGTTCTGCACACCAGAGTGAACGCCGGAGGCGGACGCGCTTCCCCGCCCTCCTCCCGTGTTATGCCCCAGGCCTGTGGAATTTCCTAAACCCAGCCATGAGACGGTGGATTTTCCTCTGTGCAAAGATCCCCCTTGCTCCTGCTCCCACGGGAGGCCAGGCTCTCAGTGTAGCCCCGGGGAGCAGAACAGGGATGGCTGGAGAAAGAGAGAACAGGTGGAATTGCCGGGATTGACGTGGTTCGGCCAAGTCCTCCTCCACCGAGTGGAGACCCAGTGGAATAGGGCGGCCATTGAGGTACCTCGATAATACAGGACAGTTGCATTTTGTGCAGAAGAGCCCAGCGCAGGGAGTTGTGGGGGTTCAGGAGTCAGGGCGGGGCAAAGGGGCATTTTGAGAGGGCGAGGGGGGGAACTGCAGCCGCCCACACCAGGTCGCTGCTGCTCTTCTTCCTCTGGCTCTCAGGGAGGGAGGGGAAAGTGCACAGCCTGCTGCATGCTCCTCTGGCCTCCCCTCGGCAGCTGGGAGAGGCAGGCCCAAGCTGAGCACTGCCCCATGCTCCCTGAGAGTCGGGAAGAGGACGAACCGCTGCAGCCCCCCGCCCTCCCGGGGAGGGAGACAAGGAGCAAGGGGCACTCCCGGACAGGGGAGCACACCCCCAGCCAGCCCCTTTCACCTGCCTGGCTACCTGCTGCTTAGCAAGGCACCTGCAGGAAAGACCTGGGAGCCCGGCTGGGAGTAGCTGCTGCTGAGCACCTGGGCAGCTTGCTGCTTCTTGCCGGAGCGCCGCACCGGGGCGCACGAGCTTCCTTTCACCTCTGCTCTCAAGAGCGACACGGAGGCCATAAAGGCGCCCTCTTCCGTCTCAATGGAGGGCAGAGTAGCAAACCCAGCACTGCCCCCTATAAAAGAGGACGGACGGCACCTCCCAGTGAGGTCCGGTGCAGAGCTGGCGGGACGGGCAGGCCGCAACTGGCAGCACTCCCTCACGGGGTGACCCGTGGCCACGCCCAGAGGGCTCCGGCTTGGGCAGGCGGGCCAGGCTATGTCACCTCCCACCCGCTAGCTCGCCATGCTCCCCTGGGGGTGCCGGAATGATGCCTATGGAGCAGCTTTTCCCCCTCGACTCACCCCCTTTCTCTGCAGAGAGCCCCCGGCATCATCTCTCCTCCAGGGCTGCGTGCCTGGACCAGCCCTGTGGTTTTCCTGGAAGCAGAGACACATCCTCATAGCTGAGACTGGCCAGGAGCGGCTCCCTCATTCCCTCAGGCTGTTCTGGGCCTGGTCTGGGTGTGCAGACGGCGGGAGGGGAGGGAGGACAGAGCGTGGGGCTTGGCTCCAGCCCCTCTCTGCCTCCCTGCTGCACAGAGCCAGCAGCCTGCCCTGCAAAGGGGGTAGTGCCCGCAGCTGCCCGGGCTGGCATGGCATCTGAGAGCTCAGGCTGCCGGCCCAGAAACCCCAGGGTCATTCTAGGGGCTGCCGCAGGCTGCCATGGCTGAGGAGTTGGCACAAGGAACAGTGACGTGCCAGGCCCGAGGGAGCTCTGGGCAGGACCAGCGACTCCAGGAGAGGAACAAGGGGAGAGGGGGAGTCTGGCCAGAGAACACTGTATCCCTTTCCTCGCCGTGCTCTTCCCATTGGTCCTCCACTGCCCCAGTCCGGGCCTGGCCCATCCTCCCCAGACACCTCGAGGTATCAGCTCCCACAGAGTCTAACAATGAGAGAGCCCTGGGAGGCCATTGTGCCCAGACAACGGGAGAGGAGGGCAGCGGAGGGGTGGCAATGAAGCGGCCACCCCTTTGTGGGGAAAGCATGCTCCACACCCCATTGATCTTGCTGCTAGCAGCATTCCCTTTGCACATTTTCAGCCCCCTACCCAGCCTCGGGAAGCCACTTGTCCCCCCGACCACGCCAGGGCGTCCCGAGCCTGCCGATGTGAGGGACTCTCGCCCTTTTCAATCAGCTGCACTTTTGTGCATTGCCATCATGCCTTGAGGCCTCTGCTAAATCAAGGCCCCGCTGTGCAAACACATGGCAAGCCCCTGCCCCAAAGAGCTCACAGTACAGAGAGCCAAGACAACCAATTGGAAGGAGACTAGGCTATTATTCCCTTTCTACACAAGGGAAACTGAGGCATGGTGCAATTCAGGAACAGGACCGAGGCCACATAGGGTGTCTGTGTTAGAGCCAAGTACAAAACCTGTATCCCCTGACTCCTAGTCCGGTGCTTGAGTTCACACTTCATTTAACCACTCGCCTGCCTCGCTGTCATTTGTAGCATGTCCCAGGCAGGTGATCTGGAAGGGCCTGCTTCTCATATCATAGGAGGATATGAGAGAGGTCTATAAAATCATGACTGGTGTGGAAAAAGTGAATAAGGAAAAGTGATTTACTTATTCCCACAATATAAGAACTAGGGGTCACCAAATGAAATCAATAGGCAACAAGTTGAAAACAAACCAAAGGAAGTTTTTCTTCACTCAGCACACTGTCAACCTGTGGAACTCCTTGCCAGAGGATATTGTGAAGACTAGGACTTTAACGGGGTTCAAAAGAGAGCTAGAGAGATTCATGGAGGTTAGGTCCCTCAATGGCTATTTGCCAGGATGGTTAGGAATGGTGTCCCTAGCCTCTGTCTGGAAATGGGTGACAGAGGGATGAGTGAAGATTCCCTGTTGTGTTCCCTCGTTTTGGGGCATCTGGCCTTGGCCACTGTCGGCAGACAGGATACGGGGCTAGATGGACGTTTGGTCTGACCCAATATGGCCGTTCTTATGTTCTCCTTTCACGTTGGCGTGAACGAGGAGTAACTCAGTGAAGTCAGTGACATTACACCAATGCACAAAACAGACTTGGGGGAGGAGGATCTAGCTCAGATCTTTGCCAGCCCAGAGCAGCTGAAAGTGGGGCCGCAGAACAAAGAGGCACAAGGATGCTCAGGGTCAGACTCTCCACCTACTCAAACCAGTCCATTGACGTCAGTTCCTCCCAGCAACCTGCAAGGAGCCTCCTGTAGCTACCCCAGAAAGAGGATGAACCATCCCGTCGGTATTTATTCAGCTTGCGTTAGATTCAGATCCAAGCTGTGCAATAAGCTGTCTGATTGTGGGGCTCCACAGAGAACCCTAGGACTGGAAGGGACCTCGCGAGGTCATCGAGTGCAGTCCCCTGCCCTCACGGCAGGACCCAGCACCGTGGCGCACACAAGAGCAGCTTGCTCCTGGCATTACTCTGCCCTGCTTCAAGCTCCCCAGAAAAGACCAGGCTCCCAGACCCGCAGCCTGGAGACACCCCAGAGGCAGGCTCCGCTTCCATGAGAGAACAGCGCGGACACCTCCTCCGGGCAAAGCCAGGGTGGGGCTCAGACCTGGAATGTGCTCGCTAGGGCAGCTGAATTCCAGTCCAGCATCGCCTTCTGGGTCACACCTGGCCCTCTGCAGCTCTTGGGAGTTGTCGGTGCTCAGACAGGCCACATCAGCACCCGTAATGAAAAACCCAGCTGCCTAAGGAGAACAAAGGAATCGTTTTAGACTCTTGTGACTCCAGAGAGGAGCCCTTCTGAACAGCAAAGAAAAAGAAAGAAACAACCCTGGAGCTGACTAAAAGCGTATTGTTAACGAGGGCCAAGGGTAGGAAAGGGAACCTTTCCTGTAGGCTGGGAGGAGAGGTTTTGCCAGCATCTGGCAGAGAACGCTGGGAATGTATCTGATTTCCTCTAACTCCATCAGCTGTGGCAGGGAATAGTGAATTTCTCTGTGGCTGTCTGAATCCCACTCAAAGGTTTGCCGCCTTCAGAATGCACGTGTGTGTCTCCTGCCGTGCTGCTCACCCCGGGAGCAGTTCCCCGTGCCCTCCAGGCACAGCTGGATTGCAGTGGTGGGGCTAGCCACTTAGCAACTCTTTATAAGGGCCTTGAGGATCCCTCCTTTCCCCTCCCCCTTCCTCCCCCCAGAAAGGACACTCAGTGCTGGGATGGGTTACCGTGTGTCAGCCACTCTGCTCCCCGATCTGGTGTTACTGGTCAAATCAGGCCAACACAGAATTCCCTGTGATAGCTGTTCTAGCATATAAACTGGTTTGTCCCCCACCAGCCTCTCGGCTAGGTGAAAGCACTGCAAGAAATTGCAGTCTGGGATGGCTAGGGGTGCCCCGTTCTAGGGATGTGATAGGGTGGGCAATAATTTTAGAAGGGGGGGCCACGTCTCACATTTTTTAAGTGGGGCTGCCCTGGATGGGGCAGGGCCTCAGGGAAAAGGGGCGGAGCCAGGACACTTCCGAGTTCCCCCACCCACAGACCCTGATTGGCCTGGGGGCAGGAAGAGTGCATGAACTCTTGGCCCCTCTCCCGGTGCCTAGAGAGAACCGCCAGCTGTTCCGAAGGGTGGGAGAAGACTTTGTGTGCTCCCCCTAGCCCCAGGGCCCGGGGACGTGGGGGTGCGAGAAGTCTCTTGCCGCCTATCCCTGCCCTGCAAGGGCACGCAGTGCTTACAGTGAACCGCCAGCTGGTCAGCACAGCCAGCAGTTCACTCTAAGCACTGTGCACCCTGGAAGGGGGAGGAGACTTCACGTGCTTCCCCCATCCTCAGGTCTTGATTGGCCTGGGGACGGAGGAGCGGCAGGGTGGCCATGAGCCAGATCAACCCACTTGGCGGGCCGGATCCAGCCCATAGAGGCTCTTTTGCCACCCCTGGTTTATCCAGTTACATGCAAGGCTACCCCCCCTCCCCCATAGAGTAGTGCAGGGGGGGGGAGTGGAGGGCAGGAGATACTCACAGGGAGCTGTTTTTTAAGCAGGCTTCCCAGGAGCACCAGCTCCTGGGGAACTGCCTGCCCCTCCCCACTGCACTCCTGCCTCTGATACAGAGGCAGCAGTGTGGGGAGGAGGGACGGGGTAGTGGGGAACAGGTGTCTCTGCGAGAGCTGGTGCTTGTGGGAAGCTGGCTTAAAAGCTGGCTCCCCGCATTCACCAGCTCCTGCAGAGCAGCCTCCTCCCACCCGCGTGTAAACGTGGAACCTCTGAACATTTCAGCAGCTACACATTTAAAAAAAAACACTTTTTAACATCTCTACCCAGTTCCCCCGGGCTCTCCCCTTATTCTCATTAACGTCTAGGTCCATGAGTTACCCTAGGAGCATTCTGAGGGATTCTATCATGACCTTAAGTTGCTATCAGGCACCTTGCAACATATTTTCCATTCGATTGCTGCATCGTTTCCAGAACATCAGTACTTAACACATCTCTTACTGTAAGCTTACACGGTACTGATACGGGTTATCTCAGTCAGCTAGTCACGACAACCTGCTTTAGGCCTGAGGCTTTCTATGACCAACCTGCGTATCTAAACCCTGCGTTACAGGCTCATCTTACTGATATAACTAGCACATTTTTACCAATACATGTTAGACCCCTCTAATACCCATATTCCTAAATTTAAATCTATCCATTAGATACTGATTATACTGGGATAACCACACCAGCAGATAACACGATTGCCTAATTCTCCAAGGTAACTAGCTACAATCCTTTCAGCATAACCGAGCGGGGAGAAGCACTTTGGTATCCATTCACTGAGAGGGCCCCTTGCGGTGCTTCATGAACCTTTGGATCCTGGCTGCTGTGAAGCTAGCCAGCTCTAGAATAGTCTGAACCTCTGTGGCGGGGGGGAGCTACTTTATTAGAGAGAAAAGAGAATAATTAAGCACAAGGCCTCATTTGCCTCTTATGATTTTGTTTTTCTATTCGTTTCCCTCCTGATCATTTCTAGTGGAATCTCCACCCTTTCTTACATTAACCTACTCTCACGTTGTAACAAGTGGTGCATGTCACACAGAGAAAGGGACTGAAAGGAAAACTAGCAAACCAGGGCACACTGCTCCTTTGGAGGCAGAGGATCTGGGATTTTGCGGAGCAGTCAGTGTCCGGGGCTGGATGTCGCAGAGGAAACCTTAAAAAGGGACTCAAAGACTGGGGTGCCCCTCTTGTTAACTTGCAAGGCAAAAACAGAGCTGGTGTAGTCCAGAGACAGGTGCCTGAGTGGCAGGTGGTGCAAGGGACCTGACACCCCAACAAGTGTATCTCTTGCTGGATTCAGGGGGTAAGAATGTGACTTTCAGTCCTGGGCACCACATGCACCATCCCACTAACTACTAACACACCTTGATTTGCAGCTAACTAGGGCCTTTGCTCTAACTTCTGGGCTTGTTTTTTGTTAGTCAGGACAACACATCTCTAAATATTGATTTAAGCAACTCTATCGCTTACCTTGCATTTAGTCAGATTCTTATTTTTCATGTTAAAAATGATGAATGATGCTTTCCTTATTTACTAGAGTGTTGCTTTTTTACATGAGAGTTGTGTCCTGCTCGGTTTGGATGGAAATTAAAATTCCATTACAATGCAGCATTTGTAACTTTTTATTAAGCACAACTGCCAGAAAACTATAGGCTAAGTACATAAAAAAGTGTATTCACACATGGATGGCATTTAAAACTAACTGATTTAACAAACAAAAGGAAATATTATGAGTAATTAATTAATCAATGAATCAATCTGGTTGTTCTGGTCACCATGTCTTTCAAGATTTTAAAACTAGTAGAATTCACCCTCTCACACGTAAGAAAACAAGCTTTCCTGCTTCGTCAGCTCCTAATCAGTGTCTCAGCTATGAAAGAATTAGTCATAGAAGTAGTTGAATAAATTGAAGAAAATATATTCTCTGCCCCTGCAGAAGAAAATACTGCTGCCAAAAGCTGGTTTTGCACATCAACGAACCCTTAGCCACTAACTTCCATTTGTTCAGCGGTCAGAATTTCCTTAAAGCATGAAAGCAAGCATGCTGCTAAACATTTTCTGTACAGAATTAAAAATCGGAACAAATGTAGAGAGTCTGGCCCTTAAACAGGTTGTCAAGTTCAAATCTGAATGGGGTTATTGTTTCAAAAGAAAAGTCTATCTAAATTAAAAAATACAGACATCTGATCTTTTTAAATGATACATATTTATCCTCCCTGTCCACGGCACACTCAACTCACCCTTTGGGAGAGGCTGTGAGAAAGAACCAACCATTTATGACCAATGTGCTTCAAGCACATGTGGAAGGTGGTATAAGAACTCACCTAAAATAGAGTAAATACATTCTCCCTGCCTCGGCTCTCATCTGATAAATGGTGGTACTGCCTGACCCTTCCCTGGAAGGGGTATGTGAGGGGTCAATAACATTTAAGTGCTATGAGATTGTTGGATCAAAGTCACACTTCCCACTGAAATATTAGGGGAAGGAAATGAAAGATTCAAGAGGATGAGGGAGACATGTCTTCTAACCAGCCCCCTGAGAAGCTCCCACCTGAATGAGCTGCAAGTACATCATGATGGAAAGGTGGCAACAGAGCTAACTCCTTTTATGTTCCCTGGATTCAGAAACCAAGTCCAGTGGGGATGGGAAATCAATGCACCTAGATGCTAAAACATATCTTAAGGGCTCCTGTTCAACAAGCAGCCTATTGCAACAGGCTCATCATCCCTTTGGGAGCAGCCCACGCATTTTACCAAGGGTTGTGCTTTCTCTGTCCATTTGTCAGAGGTTATGCAAGGGGCAGGGGACATATTTAGAAACACCATTTCCAGCTACGATAGTGACGAAAGTCGCCCTGTTGCAGAAGAAATTCCTCTACTTTGTTCTAAGGAAAGGAGGTCAAAGGCCACACTTCAAAGGGTTTGATAGGATGTCAGCGCAGGACATATTTTGTGTTGGAGCTGAGGACATGGAGACACAATGGTCAGCACAGCGCTCTCGGTCTCGAGGGCTCATGGCTGTAATTTCTAATGCAGCTTCGAGGGGAACCAAATAAGCTTTCACGATGCTTTTTGCTGCGGCTTCTTGTCTCTCCACTCCGGAAGCAGCTGCATTTCAGCAGTGCCACATGATACAGGTTTTCTGGAGCACCCTGGGATCCGTCAAGAGGGAAGGCAACAGGAGTGAGGTTTGAATGCTGCACATAGAATGATGATAGAGATGCAGCCGTGTTGGTGTAGCTGAAACAAAAGACAGAAGTATGTAGCACTTTAAAACTAACAAGATGGTTTATTAGGTGATGAGCTTTCGTGGGCCAGACCCACTTCGGGCAGGGATCCCATGTTGAATGAGACAGGGCCCTAAGATTCAGTGCATTCCTTTGCAAATTCTATTTGCAGTTGCATCAGTGTAAACAGCAACTCTGAATTCGTGCCAGCATAACTCAAGTCTTATCTTCACGAGGGAGGAAGGTATGTTCTGACCTCACGTTCACTAACATTGGTAAAATCCTGCTGCGGACAAGGCAGTTGTAGTTTTCATCTGTAAGCTGGCCTAGCCTCCTCCCTGGGGTTCACCTTGACTTACTGGCACATGTGAAATTACGAGCTATTCTGCCTTCGTTAGGATTTTACCTGGCATTTGCTGGCATATACACCCCCGTATTTCCTAGTGAAGAGAAGCCTTTTAGTTCCATTCACCCCTTCTGTAAAATGGAGAGGACAGTGCTTACCCACCCCCGGAGGGGCTGTGAGGATTCATTCATTAGTTTGTCTTGTACCTTGAAGTCCTTGGAGGGAAGGGTGCAGAGAAGTTCCAAGGATGGTGGTCCTTATTCGTGAATGTATTATACAGACCCTGCGATGGGGTAGATCAATGGTCTCAAGTTGCAGTGGGGGAGGTCTAGGTTGGAGATTAGGAAAAACCATTTCCCTAGGCGGGTGGGGAAGCGCTGGGATGGGTTCCCAAGGAAGGGGATGGAATCTCCATCCCCAGAGGTTTTAAGTCCCAGCTTCACAAAGCCCTGGCTGGGATGATTGGGTTGGGATCGGTTTGGCTTTGAGCAGGGGGCTGTCTTTCTCTTCCAACCCTGACCAGCTGTGATTCTATGATCGGTTCTCCTGTTAAATAAGTGATGTTTGAACCCAATTAAACTGCCCTTCCTCACGGGAAGTGCAGACACAAAACTTATAGTTTCAGATGTGTTCACTGTGTTAGGCTGTACTTTTAAAAACGAGTAGTCCTGTGGCACTTTAGAGACTAACAAAAATATATTAAAAAAAATATATATAGTATCATGAGCTTTCATGGGCAAAACCCACTTCTTCAGATGAGCTGGAGTCAACTTTTATAGAAAACTTATATCAAACTTTTCCAAGCTGAACAGGTGTACATTGCTGATTAAGATTCAAGCCAGTTCTTACTTGGAGCCAAACTGGTTCCTCTTGCCCTAATTAGCGTATTCAAACTTTCCGATTAGCCTCCTGGCTTTATCGCAAAGGAGAAAAATGCTCATTAAACTCAGGGAGAGTTGCCTAAAGACGGGGAGATTCAGGAGGAAATATTTTGAGTAAAAGAACCTCCGGTTGCAACTTGCCCATCTGATTTTATAGAGCTGCTTTAAAGTCACGGGATTTGTGACAAACAGGCAGCAGGGCACAAATCATTACAAGCCAGGTCCCGAGCTGACTCGGGCGGCTCCACGCACAAATCATACTGGTTTAACAAAGTCAATTTAAAGTGCAGGGGTGCAGCTGGTGTGTCCTTTATCCGGAGGCAACAAAGTGGTGCTTGTGCCTCGGCTGGCCCGTGGACCTTTCTGAAAGGAGACGAATGGGTATGCTAGGCAAAAACGAGTTTGTGGGTTCACATGCAGCAGGGCCCATATTGGCACTGGGGTCAAGGTTGTGGCAGGTAGCCTCTTGTCAGCCAAGGACTCTGTTAAGTTAGGGGCTAACAAAGCCTTTTCCCCATAGAATAGAGAGTGTCTTGTATAAAATATTTACAGAAATGTTACTATGTTAATTTTCCACCAATGATTCAATGATTCCACCAATGTCAATATACAGGGTTTTTTCCCTCTGGTGCAATAACTTTGGCTGCATTTCCTTGCTGGCAATGACGCCAGAAAAATCTATAGGTCTCGTTAGCTCCTTTGTAGCCGATTCACTCGCTCTGCATCTATAGAACCGAGACGACCATGATCATTTCTGTGTAGGTGGGATTGTGTCATTCTAAAGCAAGGGTGGGGACCCTAAGGCCTGAGGGTTGGATGCAGCCCCTGGGTTGCCTGGATCTGGTCCCCGAGCATTTGGGGGCCTGCGCTGGCGCTCCAGCCTCTATACCGCCCCACTGCAGGGCTGGAGCACACAAAATCTACTAGCCTGGGCCCCTCAAGGCTCTGGTGTGGGAGGGCTGCCTTGGTGAGGAGGTTTTTTTTTTTTTTTTTCTCACTTGTCAGCAGCCCAAAAAAGGGTCCCCATCCCTGTTCAAAAGAATGCAATAGTTCCCTGCTGGAGACATGTATCCAATGATGAAAGCATTTTTAAAACCCTAGCAATCTTGGGGAGGATTTTCAAAAGTGCCTACCTGGCTGACTTAGGCTGGAAGGCAACAGGCCTTACACCCAAGTGCTTTTGAAAATGTGATCCTGTGTATTCTTTTGGGGTGCCATCTTTTCTGCTGGGGTAATAGTAGTATTACAGTAGGGTTCATGCCCTGTCTTGTAGCCTGTAGCCAGGCTCATTTGCTTTCTCATAACACCCTCCACCCAGGAGGTAAAGCGGGACAGCACTTCTCTTTGTTCTGGGTTTGTACAATGGAGTCCTGGGCTCCAGGACACCCTTAAGATTTATGGGGCCCTACACAGTACTAGTAAACTGGCACCTTTCCCCCTGATGACAGCCTGGGAGGAGGTGACAGTTTTTTAGTATCAGTGGGGTACAACCACACCTGCTCCAATCCCTCAGACAGAGACAAACCTACCAGATCTGTATCAAGCATTCTTAGAACTAAAAATATCCTCCTGGGGAAGTGAAGAAACCGACGGACGGAGCAAGATGAGTATCCAGAAACCTACCCCAGGACAGGTCCAACAAGGAAAATAACAGACCACCACTGGCTTTCACCTCCAGCCCCCAGCTCAAACCCCTCCAGTGCATCATTGACAATCTGCAGCCTGCCCTGGCAAGCAACTCCTCCCTCTCCCAGGCCTTGGGGGACAGGCCAGCCCTCGCCTACAGACAGCCCCCAACCTGCAGCAAATCCTCATCAGCAACCACACCCCTGCAACAAACCCCGTTGCCCACTCTAGCCACACATCTATTCAAGCGATCTAACCACACCAGCCATACACCATCAGGCGTCAGGGATGTGAATGGTTAACTGGTTAACCGATGGGAGCTGGAGCAACTCCCTGCCCGCCGCTGGACCTTGCCTGCGGCAATGGGGGGGAATGACACTCCAGCCTGGCCGTGACAGGTGGGGGGACCGCTCCAGCCCAGCCAGACTGGAGGGGCCCCCCCATCCACCTTTAATTGGTTAACCAGCTAAACATAATGTTAAACAGGATTTTGCATCCCTACCAGGGGCTCATCCTCCTGCACATCTACTAACGTGATCTGTGTCATCATATGCCAGCCATGCCCCTCTGCCATGTACCCTGACCAAACCAGTCTCTGCACCAAAGATAAATGGACACAAATCAGACACCAAGAAAGGTAACTCCTCCAAAACAGGAGAACAGATTTAAAAGCAGCTATCCTCTCACCAAAAATGCTTCAAAACCAGACTACAGAGAGCTGCAGGAGAGCTGCAAATCATTTGCAAATTTAACATGATCAAATTAGGACTAAAGAAGGACATAGAATGGTTCTCTCACTACAAAGGCAATTTCCTTCTTTTGGTATTCACACCTTCCCATCAGCTGTTGGGAGTGAGCCAGCCCCACCCTGGCAGAACTGGCTGGCCCCACACGTGAGAGCAACTCCCTTCTTTTAATATGTTAGTGTGCATTAGATACATCTATTTCCCTGCCTCTGTGGTTTCCACTCCATGCATCTGACAAAGTGGCTCTGACACACAGAAGCTTATGCCCAAATAAACCTGTTTGTTTTTACAGTGTCACAAGACTCCTTTTGAATTTTATAATCTTCAGCAACACACTAATAAAAGAGTTTTAAAGCAAGTGTCGAGGTCCTGTCAACTCATACAGTCAATTCAGAAACTGACAGGACATACCTGGGGTGGGCAAATGCCTGTTAAATGGCTTCATTACCACGTGAATGGGTCTTTCCCAGGTTCCATGTTCTGCTAACGACTCTGGCCAGCTTTGTCACGTGCAAGTTAATTACTGTCTCTTCCAAGGAAGCAGAGCTGCAGACCAGGGGTAGGAAGAGCAGGTGGATGGACATTAAGACCTAGCAGGGCCCCACATTTCTGGGTACCCAATGCAGCTGCGTATCCTACATATGGGCAAGGACAGCTTTACCTGGGCCACAACTACAGCTCCTGGGGGTTGACACTGGCAGACTGGGTCATGTCAGGGTGTTTTCACATTAATGCACTTGTCCGTTATTAGAGTAGGATCAAAGCAATTCATGTTTAGGGTGTTTAAAAAGAACGGGATGCTCCATACATTGTTTTACGTACCCATGTCCAGTCAGAACGTAATAGCAAACATGTACATTGTCAATACCCCGTCACTATGCAACACACCAGCCCTCCAAGCAGCTCTGTGGAATGCTAATGAAGGACAGGATCGGAAAAGGCGCGAATTCCAAAGCAAATGTCCACTGGGATGATGACATAAGGTCAGAGACTCACAGTGCATTCCTCCCCCACCGTCATCAAAGGAAAAGCCTAGGTAAGGAGAGAAACTGCCAGCTTGTCTTCTGCAAGCAGATCTAAGAATAGATCCAAAGAACGGTTTGGATTCTAACAGGCAAGTAAGTGCACCAGATGCAAAGCGGAGACCCCCAGGGATAATCTGGGTGCCGAGAAAGACTCTTGGGAATCTGACCGTTATTACATCACCGCAACCATTTGGAGTCGCAAATGGTGATTCATCTTCACATAGATTTTACCTACTTTAACCTCTCAATGACTCATTCTTTTTCTTAGCTAATAAACCGGGAGTTAGTTTACTATTGAACTGGGGGCCAGCCTTGTCTTTGGTGTAAGATCGGGAGTACCAGTTGATCTGGGGGAAGTGACTGGTCTCTTGAGACTCGGAGCAACCAGAGGTGGTGTGATTTGGAATTTCAAGTGACTTTTTTCACTTTAGTCCAGCAAGGATGTCGGCTAGGGGGACTGTGCATGATTCCATAAGACTGGGATAGTGAGCCAGGGGTTCAAACAACTTACTAGGGAGGTAAAGATGAAGTCATTTAAATGGGTAACTGATAAACATGAGCTTATCGGTTACCCAAACGGTTACACGTGTCTTCCACTCCAGCTCCCAGGGAACCGGCGGCTGCCCCATGCTGCTGCCTCTAGTTCATCATCTGGTACAGAGGCTGCAGCATGGTGAAGCAGTCAACTCCCGGGGAATGGGGTGGAAGGTAGGAGCCAGTGCATGGCAGGAGCCAGCTTAAAAGCCAGCTCCTGGCATGCACCAGCTCCCAGGGAGCTGGCTGCCACTGGAGATGTAATAGTGTAGTCAATTAACTGATTAACTGATAAGCAAACGCTTATAGGTTAGTGCTATAGACTATACGCATTTCCCCTCCTGCCCTCTTGCCAGTAAATTTTATAGCAGGCTGGCCAGCAGTCCAGCTCAGTCCTAGCTTGCGCCAGGTATGGAACCTACCCCTGCTGCAGCTCTGCATTTAAAATGTATTAGGAGCCAGGCAGGCAGCCCGGCTCAATTCTGGCTCATGCCGGATCTGGGAGCTCAGCCCGCCCTGGACAGGGGCTGTTGCCCTCCCCAGTGCTGCTGCTTCTGTATCAGAGACAGCTGTGTGGGGTGGCAGCAGGCAGCCAGTCCGCAAGGAGAGCTGGTTTTTAAACTAGCTCCCTTCATAGACCAGCTCCCACCTGGCACCCTGCGCTGCTGCCTCTGATACAGAGGCAGCAGCATGAAGTGGCAGGGGGCTCCTTGGTAGTGGAGCCGGAGTGCACTGGCTGCCACCCCCTCCCTGAGGGATTATCAAATAGTCGACTAACCAATAAGAATTCATGTGGTTAACCCACTCTTCAATTAACCGATATTTAACATCCCTAGCTGCCGCCCCGCATGCAACCGTGTAACTGCTGAAATTTTCAGCAAGGACATGGTTAGCCAATTACATGCATTTTAACATCGTTACTTGTTACTGGCTTGATGAAATAATGATAGAACATACCCCACTGGGGGCGGTTGCCCTTGTTTTTTGACAGTCTGTCCGAAGGTCGGCACTCACAGCTGTGAGTCACTCCAGACAGCGTGTGGCAACCAAGTCTTACAGATAATAATAGCAATTACTTAATGAAGTCTCACCACAGCCCTGAGCATTATTACCCCCCTTTTGCACAGATTAACAAGCAGGTAGGAAGAGAGAAGCCTGTTCAACAGGCCCTGTCTTTCAGATATAAATTAGATAAAAACAATTCAATGTTGGTAAGTCCCCTGCGTTTTATGGTTACAGGCCTTCATCAAACCCAGCTGCGGTAAATTAGAGGCTAGGGTAATAACAGAATGCGGGGAGGAGGGGGGGGAAGAGGCAACAATGCAGAGATAGGAGCCATCTGATTATTGCCGCCAAGAAATATGCTCCCTACACTCTTTTTTCAAACAAAGAGCCCTCAGTTTGCAGTAATCTGCCTCCTGTCCCCAGTTATGGAGAGCTCCTGAGATCAAAGCCCTGAGACTGGAGGGGGTGGTGTATGAACTCACGTGCTAGGTGCATCCATTGGATGCTCACTCCCCTGCAGAGCTAGTTGAGAAACAAAGGCTAAAGCAACCCGAATTCCGCCCAGAATGCACTCGCCTCAAAGTCAAATCCGCAATGGGTTTATCTGGCTGCTTCTTTTACAGATTCCCAGGCCAGAAGGTGAAACAAAAGACAGAAGTATGTAGCACTTTAAAGACTAACGAGATGGTTTATTAGGTGATGAGCTTTCATGGGCAAGACCCACTTCCTCAGATCATCACCACGAAAGCTCATCACCTAATAAACCATCTTGCTACATAGTTCTGTCTTTTGTTTCAGCTACCCCAGACTAACACGGCTGCATCTCTAGCACTATTCCCCAGGCCAGAAGGGACTGTTGTGATTGTCTAGTCCAGTGTTTACCAAATGGTGTTCCGGGGAACCCCGGGGTTCCGAGAAGTGAAAATAAGGGTTCCACGAGAAAATTCCATTACAATAACGTTATTATTTAAAAATAATCATTAATATTAAGCATTTATGAATTTTATTGAAAACAATTTTCATTTGTGTCGATCTCATGACCTTGTTTAGCATTTGTTTATTATTATCCTTACTTATTTGTGGTCTACTTTTTCAGCTCCATATATAATACTGTTATTAGGGGTTCCACAAAATTATTTTGAGTTTAAATGGGTTCCGTGGCCAAATAAAATTGGGAAACACTGGTCTAGTCCAAGCTCCTGCATAACACAAGCCAGAGGCCTGCCCCGAATTAATGCTTCGACCAATCTTTTAGGAAGCATCCAGTCTTGACTGAAAATGTCAGAATCCACCGCGACTATTGGTAAACTGTTCAATGATTAATGGCTGGGCTGTTAAAAGTTTGCCTATTATTTCCAGTCGGAATTTATCCAGCTTCAATCTCCAGGCCTTGGATCATGTTTAGACCTTTCTCTGCTAGATCAAAGAGCCCAGTATAGCTCTTCCCCATCTAAGTACTTACATACGGTAATCAGGTCATCCCTAATCTTCTGCGCTAAAGAGATGCACTCAAGGAGCTCGCTCACAAGGGCACATGTTCTAATTGTGTGACCCTTCACTGATTCCTCTGTCAACTCCCTTCTTGAAGTGCGGGCACCAGACTTGGACAGTATTTTAACAAGCGCCAAATACAAAGGTAAAATTACTTCTCTGCTCCTATTTGAGTTTCCCCTTTATACACCCAGGGATCACATGAATCCTTTTTTGGCTGCAGCGTTGCACCAGGAGCTTATGTTTAGCTAATTATCTGCACACTCCCAAATCTATTTCATAGTCGCTGCTCCCCAGGAGAAAGTCCCCCTTTCAGTAAATACAGCCTTCATTTGTTCTTCCTCAACAGACACATTTAGTTGTATTAAAGTGTGTACTCGCTTGCATGCAGGTTACCAAGGGTTGCTGATCACTGTGTCACTGACCGGTTGTCCTCACCATTATTAACCCTCTCCCCATTGTTGTGTCATTTGCAAACTTCATCGTCACGGGCTGTCCCAAAGTTCTGACCAGGGATTCGACACTTTGGCCAATCCAGAAGCCTTCTTTAATATTAAAAGGGGGAGGGCAATGAAAGAACTGGCTTCCTGGGAGAGAGATGATTTGCTTGTCTGGATGTTCAGATGCACTAGAGTGCAGGCGTATTTATACACCGACCAGAAGGAGGCCCCTGGAGTGGTACAAAGCTTTTGCTTCCTGAGTGGAGAATTTTCCTACATTTTCCTCTTCTTGTGTTCATCTCTCTAATTCAGCCCCTTTTGTTTTTAAAGCAGCCTGTGTCCCACTCCTGTAAAAAAAGAAATCCAAGACCAGGAAGTAGAGAGGCAACCCTATTGGATATTAACTATGCACTACTGAGATCACTTTGGCTTCTGGGCATGCCCTACCCTTTGTTTAACTACTGTAATACTGGACTGTAAAGCGTTCTGGGAAATTCCCCTCTGGGCACCCTTCTTCAAGTAAGCATAACACCTTACTCGCCAGAGCAAAAACTAAGCCTACTGATAAAACTCACCCGCATCACCCAAATTTTAACCAGGAAATATAGTAACAAGTATATTTCCTCATTGGTGTCAAATTACTGCACAAAACTGCGCTCACGTAAAGGGGAGATGGGGGAAGATTAGGGATGTAAAATCACAGATAAACAGTTAACCATTAAATGGTATGTTTAACTGGTAAAACACCTACCAGTTAACTGGGAAAATGGGGGCAGGTGGAGAGAAGGGAGCTACACTGGCTGCGCTGGAGCGCCCCTCTTTCTGACATAGCAGGCCAGAGCCACTGTGGGCAGGGGCTGCTCCAGCAGACCCCACCAGGCTGAAGCTGCCCCCTTCCTATGGTGGATGGGGGGGTTGCTTCAGCCCCCACTGATTAACTGTATGTAACCTGGAAGCATCACCAGGCAAGGTGATGCTCACTGGTTAACTGTTCACATTTCTAGTGAAGATTCCTTAAAAAAAAAAAAAAAAAAAAATCAGGCCTAAAGCATATTAGGAATCCAGATCAGAGCCAACCAAACCTGACAGTTTAGAATGCTAGTCATAGAATCACAGAATTGGAAGGGACCTCAAGAGGTCATCAAGTCCCCAGTCCCCTGCCCTCACATCAGGACTAAGCATATGGTTGCCAGATGGTTTAATCCAAAATACTGCCCCTCCCCCAAAAAAACCCCAACCCACTGGGGGAAAAATTCTGTTGAGAAAAAAAAAGGGGGGGAGACCAAAGTTGTTGAGCAAAAATAAATAAATATAAAAATTAAAAAACAAGCCAGAAATGCCCCTATAAGAAACACTTTTGAGGTTTTTTGGCCTAAAAGGCTACCGGTGGCCATCCACCATCTTGCATCCCTGCTCCGGGCCAGACAGCTCCCCTGCGGAACCTGATGAGCACCCAGGATTTTTGCCTCCTGACTGGGGAAAAAAAAATCAGAAAATACCAGACATTTTAGGTGTCCAGTATTTTCTGATTTTTTTTTACTAGATAGGAGGCGAAAATACTGGACTGTCCGGATCAATACCAGACACTTGGCAACATTAACCAAACACCATCTAGATTGGGGGTATCCGACACGCTAGCCACTAGCCACATGTGTCTATTTGGCCGATTGAGTGTGGCTAGTTCGCTATAGCAGTAGCCAATGTAGTGGCTACTGCTTCAGAACTGGTTGGACACCACGGATCTAGATCATCCCTGATACATGCCTGTCTAACTTGTTCTTAACTATCTCCAGCAATGGAAATTCCACAACCTCCCCAGGCAATTTATTCCAGTGCTTAACTACCCTAATAGGTAGAAAGTTTTTCCTAAAGTCCAACCTAAACCTCCCTTACTGAAATTTAAGCCCATTGCTTCTTGTCCTGTCATCAGAGGTCAAGGAGAACAATTTTTCTCCTTCCTCCTTGTAACACCCTTTTAGGTACTTGGAAAACTGCTATAAGCTCGCCTCTCAGTCTGCTCTTTTCCAAATTAAACAAACCCAATTTTTTCAGTTTTCCCTCATAAGTTATGTTTTCTAGACCTTTCATCATTTTTGTTGCTCTTCTCTGGACCCTCTCCAATTTCTCCAGATCTTTCTTGAAATGTGGTGCCCAGAACTGGACTCAATACTCCAACTGAGCACAGAGCAGAATGGAAGAATGACTTCTCATGTCTCACTCACGCCACTCCAGTTAATGCATCCCAGAATCATGTTTGCGGTTTTTGTAACAGTGTCACACTGTTGACTCGTGTTTACCTTGCAGTCCACTATGACCCCTAAATTCCTTTCTGCAGTATTCCTTCCCAGACAGTCACTTTCCATTCTGTATGTGTGACACTGGACTGTTCAAAGAAGAGATACTAAACCTTTCTGAGGTTGGCCCATTGCCTCTGGGAAATGTTACTTTGCATGGTGCTAGATATGTAGGATAACACTCTCCCAGTGAACTTTATGTAGTACAGCAGCTTTTAGACAAACTGCCCCTCCCAAAATACTCTGCAGATTTCATAATGCAACAGAACCCTAGCACAGAAGGAACTTAGAAGGTTGGAGATGGGGGTGGGGAAAGAGATATTTGCAGTAGAGATGAGCTGGAAGGACAAGATGGAGGAGTACAGGAAGGCTGTTTCCAGGTGGTGAGGGAGGCAGAGGAGAAGGCACTCATGCCAGGGGAAATAAAGGAGGCATGTGCTAGATGAGTAGAAGAGGGAGAGAAAAAAGAAGCCAAGACCCAACCCAGAATGCTGCTATGTACCCTCCTGAGGTGACATCCTCCGGGACAAGCTCTCATGCAAGACACAGAGGCTGCAGCAATTGGCGCTGTGGAGATCATCAATAAATGAAACTCCAAGAAGGATTAAAAATGAGGAGGGCCATTCTCAGAGGACTCCATAGGGACTATCGTGCAGGCGAGGCAGGGACCCCAGCGGGAGTGAATGCCATTTCTACCCCAGAGGAAGTCCATTCCAATCACAGTAAATGGCAGCGCTTTGCCCCAAGTCAGATCAGAGCTTCTGTCCAGAGACGAGGGACCTGCAAGCAACAGGCGACATTCCTCATCTCCGGATTCAGGCCTCCGTTCCCCAAGTGGGACGAGGTCCATTTCTCAGGGCATTACACACCCATCCTGGCAAGGGTCAAAGACACAGACTGCCCACCAGTGGCTGACTTTGGAAGTACACTGCTCATGATTGAAACCGGCTTCACCATTTGAAATCGCTCCCACCGACCAAGGGCTGGATGATCCTATCTGTGAGTCCTTACATTGGCTTCACTGGGCTTTGTATCACCCAAGAGAGGGTGAATGGATCTGTCCTACCTGGCTTGTATTAAGAGGCTCTGCAGATAGGCTTTGATTCTTCACCTGGCGTTTACAGTTGTTTCAGCTCTCTTGGATTGGGAAGAATGGGGATATTGCTCACCAAAGAGAACAGGTTTTGTAAAATTCCCTGTGGTGCATGATCAAAAACTCCTGGGCTACGTTTACACTGGCCCCTTTTCTGAAAGGGGCATGCTAATTTTAAACTTCAGAATAGGGAAATCCGCGGGGGATTTAAATAAAGATGTCCGCCGCTTTTTTCCGGCTTGTAGATAAGCCGGAAAAAAGCGTCTAGACTGGCCCGATCCTCCGGAATAAAGCCCTATTCCGGAGGATCTCTTATTCCTACTTCAAAGGAATAAGAGATCCTCCGGAATAGGGCTTTATTCTGGAGGATCGGGCCAGTCTAGACGCTTTTTTCCGGCTTATCTACAAGCCGGAAAAAAGCGGCGGACATCTTTATTTAAATCCCCCGCGGATTTCCCTATTCTGAAGTTTAAAATTAGCATGCCCCTTTCGGAAAAGGGGCCAGTGTAGATGTAGCCCTGGAGATTAGGAGAATGTTCCTACACTCAATCTAACTAATGTGTCTATCCAACTCCCACACACTCTAGCGCTGGGATCACCACACACACTAACTGGTCCTGTCTTGTATTAAAGGTTTTTCTATTGTCCAGTTTCGCTGTGTCCTCTTCTAGCTGATGTCAGGGAGTTCAGTCCAGTGATGAGATACCAAGATCGAATAGTTCTATAGCACAGTGTGGTAGCTTTAGTATTTCTGTAGGACTAGGTAAAAGTTTTCTGCAGGGAAACCAAGCATAGATCTGTTCACCAAGAGGGAAGAGTGTAGTTAGTGGTTAGAGGAAGGGACTGTAGGTCAGGACATCTGGGTTCTCCACTGCTTACTCACAGTGAGGGCTGCAGTTAGTCAGGAGGGGCCAGGATTTAGTGATGACGTGTCCCCAGAGGTCTCTGGCTCCGCTGATGATAAGTAGTGTGTGTGCTCAGTGATGTGGGCCATGTCGACCTGTACACTCAGTCTCCACAGCAGATCCCAAGAGAGCCCCCAAAGACCACAAATCAGATAAGGATCGAAGGTGCCCAACCAGGTTCATTGTTAAGTGAAGTACAGTCAGAGTTGTCAGTAGACTCTACTGAACCACTACGCATATGCAACCCGTAACAATGGAATGACTCAATCAACAGAAAATTTCCACTGCCCCCTAGGTCATCCAAAGACTGTCCCCCCAAGACACCACTTTCTATACAGGTACTAACAACCTACGCATCACTGCTGACATGTCAGGTTGCCACCCTCTGACATTGTCAGGTTACCACCCTCTGATGCTGCTTAGATACCACCCATCACCCTATACCTCGTGGTTACCATCTCTATCCATCATGCTGTCATTTTAGACCCTTTCCTGGACCTGGGTCTATATCTGTGGGGAGTGGGTACCAAGGTCTTTTTTAATGAGCTGGCTGTACCATGTGCTTTCAATTTATGACCAGTACCAGTGACTGTTCTACACCAGGGCCTAATACTAATTAGCATTTTGCATTCTGAGCTCTGTTCATGCCAAGTTCTGCGAGCAGAGGCCTGTCTCTTGCTCACGGCTTAGCTCTGCTTGGTGTTAACCCTGTTTTGTCCATTGTTAGCTAGGCCTCACACCAGGCCTGTGCTTCATAGGCTTATGTTTTAGGCCTTCATCTTACTACAACAGCTAGTAATTTAATCTGCATGCTTCAATTTCCCCACTGGTAAAATGGGGAAACACTTCCTCACTTCTCTGGGTTGAGGGCTGCATGGGTTTGCTAACTGATTGTACAACACACTTCCCGTAATTACAATGGTTCTACAGATGGACACCCTGGGAAGTCATCGAGTGAGTTAATGGCAGAGTCGGGAACAGATTAGGAGAGGCAAAGCTGTTCCCACCCAAACATCTTCCATCACCCACCTGACTCACCTGCTCATGCCAAAAAGCAACCACCAGTCCCAGAGAGGCATTATGACGTCACCAGCCTCTGTGTGATGCCGTCATTACATTCCACCCTGGGCTACCACAGCATCAATGGCTAAGGGCTCAGGGCTGTGTTGGAGCCACGTCAAGCCAACACAACAAACTCCCACCCTCTCCAACAGGGACTTCAACTGTACCGATCCAGTAACAACCTAGCCCAAGGGCAAGAGGCTGTTCTGGACAGTCTCGGTACAGCTTATACACAAGTTAGGGAATGGTTTCCTTTGAGTGTAGGATGTGACTGGGGAAGACAGAGACTTATTTCACACTATAGACAGCAGCGTCAGAGGTGGAAGACCCCCTCTTGTCGTCAGTTTAAAACTCCTCTTTCATGGCACCGCCACAGCAGACCAAACCTTTAGCCCAGGCCAAGCCCAGCAAAAAAAGCCACCTAATGCTGGTGTTTTATTGGAAAAAGAACAAGCACGGGAAGGCATTGCCCTCTCCTTCCTTGGCATCTTCTGCATCTTCCCCTTCTCCTAGTCCTACCGAGACCACTCCCCCTAGCAGCAGCACCCAGCTCGACAAGCCTGCAGGACTGAAGCTGAGAGCACCGCGCAAGACGAAAGGTAGCTCAGCTTTGTCCAAAAGGCCTGCCCGGAAGGACAGTGTTTTTTTGTCTGGCCTCCTGGGAGGAGCCCCATTTGTTGCAGTAGAGCATACGTCCAAGAGGAAAGACTGCACAGTCTGCCAAGGCTCAAAGCACAAAAAGAAGAGAGGTCCAGGAGCTAAGGTAAGGGCATCCGGATTGGGTGGGTCTGGGCAGTGTTGAGTAAGGGGTTGGGGAGTTTTCCTGACATCACATAGGGATGGTTGAAGAGGAATAAGAAATGGTCTCCTGGCAATAACTGAGGGAAGGGGGATCATTTCCCCTACAGGAATGGGTGGGAGAGGCCAGCCTCCCAAGGAAGGGATACCGGGGAAAGTCTGATGGGGGGGGCAGGGATTAGCCCAAAGGAGAGGCTGGTGGAGATTACAGGGAAGTGGCAATGGAGGACAGGAAGTGGAGGCTGGGCCCCACATGGAAGAAGGCAGGCATTCCATATCCAGAGAGAGAATGCCATACTTCCATAGATGGTCCGGGTCGGTAATATTTAAAACGGGCAGCTCTCCACAAGTGCTAATGTGGGAAGTGTGAATTACCTGTATAGCCATTACACAGCTCAACATCACATCCCGCTAGCTTCAACAATGGCCGATGACCAAGGCAAATCCTCCTGAGATGGCGCATGACTTGCAAACCCTCCGTACCAAATGGCCACTCGCCTTCTTCTTTCCTTCCTGCCCCCATTCATTTCACTTTCCTCCTCCCTTCCTGGCACATTTCACATTTGTCCTCAAAAGCTACCCGAGTTATTTCACTTTCTTTGCAGACTTAGCTTTTCAGATGACCCAGGTAACAAACCCTGTGATCTTAATCATACTTGAATATATACTGTAAACACAACACATTCACTCCTGGTCAATGTTTCCTCCTCTCTTCTAGGGAGAAAATGCTTGTTTCCAGGTCTAAGGGTATGTCTACACTGCACAGCTATTTCGGGATACTGGAGGTATCCCGAAATAGCTACTCTGTGTCTACACAAGCCACCCATTATTTCAAAATATTTTTTGAAATAATGAGTGTGCTATTTCACCATCCCAGTAAACCTCATTGCATAAGGGATAAAGGATGGCTCAAAATAGTGCGCTATTTCGAAATCTGGCACTGTGTAGATGCGCCAAATTTCAAAATAAGCTATTTTGAAATTCAATCGAAATAAGATACGCAATTTGCACTATGAAAATTGCGTATCTTATTTCGGCTGAATTTTGAAATAGCTTATCTTATAAATAGCATATCTTATTTCGAGTTTAGGGTTTCGTGTAGATATACCCTTACTCCTCCAAACACGCTCATCTCATCAATGCATTTTAATGAGGGTTCTAGATACTAGAAGTATTTGTCTTCAAAGTCGCTCCCCATTAAGAACTCTGGAATCTTAGGACACATCTACACTCCAGCAGCACAGGTCTGATACTGCAGCTGTTCTTCCGGAGCGCTGTAGTGCTGATGTTTCCTACCCTGACGGAAGGGCTGTCCTATCAAGGTAGGAAATCTACTCCCATGAGAGCCAATAGCTAGGTCATAAAAATTCTTTCATCATCAGATACACCTACAATGGTGGCAAGGCCAAGCTAATTATGTTGCACAGGGTGTGTGATTTTTTTCCCCCCACACACATCCCTCAGCTTGGTCGACCTGAAGTTTTAGGTATAGACCAGGCCCGGGCTCGTTCTCATAAATCCATATTGTTCAAAAGTTTAAACGCCTTTATTTGTTCCCTTAAATATGGTGCTAGACTGAACAAGCTGACTGAAATGCAAGCTGAGTGGAAAGGGCTGTTCTAGCACAGTCTTAATCTATGTGCAAATCCTTTGGCTTTCCTGAGCTCAGGTTAAGAAGAAAGAGAAACCTTCAAACTGTCCACTCAGTACAGAACAACTGGGACGAAACACATGGTCTTTCCTTCATACCATGGCAGCATATTACCCGGAACATCCCAGCAGCACCCAGCAGCATGAGATGGCTCAGTTCATTGACTTACTTAGCAAGTTTTATCCTTGTGTAAAGTGTGCAAAAAATCTAAGGAAAAGGTGAGTCCTTGTAGAATGAGGTCTAGTTGCCAATTCCACTACACCAATGCTAATATGGATATTCTTAGGTAAGTTTAGCTTAACCCTGCTCTTGCGCTGGTTTATTTTTAAATTGGTTTAAAAATCACACCTACTGCAACCCTGCATAGACACTAACACCAAGACAATCTACATCAGTGCTACTCAACTTTGGAAGCCCAGGGAGCCACAATTGTATTCACAGCACATGCCGAGGGCCATAACTTAAGTGTGGTTGCATAGACATGTAAATATATATGCAAATAGCTTCTTTCACACTGATAGACATAAATACAAAGCACTTCCCACAATGCCCCTGCATTCCCAGCACCTCTTTCCTGGGGGCTAGAAACATCAACACCCTATATCCATCTGTTCCAGCCAGCCTGTCCGCTTGTGTCTTTCAGTGCTCACCCTGCCTGGGCGACACCTCACCTTTGTGGAGCGTGTTCCCAGTGGAGGCCACATTCAAAGGATCCCACCCATGGGCTGCATGTTGAGCCCTGCGTAAACCCAAACTGCACCGTGGGCCGCAAACAAATGGGCTGTGGGCCGCATGTAGCCCATGGGCCATGTGGTGAGTAGCCCTGATCTACATGATGGAAGCTGGCTTCAGGTACTGGTCTCTGTTAACGCAGGCTATAAATCAATCTGTTTCCCAGTAGCCTTTTCACTAGGGATGTTAAATTTCGATTAATCAGCTAATCGAGCAGTCGATAGAATTTCCATCAACTACTCAATTCGTCGATAAAGGGAGCGCTCGCTATCCTGCTGTGCCTCTGCCTTTGAAATGTACGAGAGCCGCGGGCAGCTGTTGTATATTTCAAAGGCAGAGGTGCAGTGGGGAACCTGCGCAAGTGGGGACGGAAGCAGTCCCTGATCGTGTGAGGTCCCGACTGCTGTGCCTCTCCATGTACAACAGCTGCCCATGGCTCTTGTACATGTCAAAGGGAGAGGTGCAGCAATTGGGATGCCGCCAGAGCAGGGACTGCTTCCATCCATTTCCCCCGTTGTGCCTCTGCCTCACTTGCCCCTTTGCCGCACGGTGCTGGGAGCCACCAGCTTTTAAGCTAGATCCTCCCTGCACCTGCTCCTACTCCCCCGCCCTTGGTGCCTCTGATACAGAGGCAGCAAGAGAGCAGGGGGAAGCAACTAGTTAAGTAGTGACTCGACTACTCGATAATCCTAGGCTTATTGGGTAGTTGACTAGAAGCTTACCTCCCTACTTTTTACCAACCTGATATGATGTATGTGCTATGTTCAAATGCATCATAAGACATACAATGAGTAACACACAACTTCTGAATCAGCACAGGCTCCATGGGAGGAAATCCTGTTGCTCACAGGAGCTAATAGACCTGAAAGTGCTCCTACAGCAATAATGTTTTCAGTGCTTTGGAATAGGTTCCAGTTTATCACACTCTGTGGGAACCTATTACAGATACTGTGGATACAGTCAGCCTGTGTAATGCTGGTGAAAGTGACTTCCTGCTTCCAAAACAACCTCTACTACCCAGCAAGTAAAATAATCTGTTTCACAAACTTAGCCAGCAGAAAGTCTCAGAGGGGTCGCTGTGTTAATCTGTAACTTTTAAAAAGCAATGAGTAGTCCTGTAGCATCTTAGGGCTCATCTAGACTACGCTAGAGTGTCAAAAGAGGATATGCAAATTCCATGAGAATTTGCATATCTTCTTCTGATCTCACTTTCAAAAGCTCCGCTTTCGAAAGTGAAAGACATGGCTTTTTCGGCGAAACACTCCTTTGTCGAAAAAACACGTAAACTTCATTTTTTGAGGAAGAGCAGCTTTTCAACAAGGGGGAAGAGGTGTCACCGAAAAAGACACATCTCAACTACTTTCACTTTTGAAAGCTCTGCTTTCAAAAGAGAGATCGGAAGAAGATATGCAAATTCCCGCAGAATTTGCATATCCTCTTTCGACACTCTAGTGTAGTCTAGATGAGCCCTTAGAGACTAACAAATATATATATATTGTATCATGAGCTTTCATGGGCAAAATCCACTTCTTCAGATGAGCAGAGTGGAGAAAAAAGGGGGCACTTCACAATATATAACAGAAAAAGAAGGGAGAGCGAAAGAAAAGAAAAGAAAAAAAATCCCTGTCAATTGTAGTGATGGTGCTAATGAGGCTATTTGAGTGGGCTGGAAGTGTCCCTTACTTAGCTTTTCATGTCAATTGTGTATTGAATATAATGGCGTGTCCAGTTCATGTCTTTGTTCAGGTCATGAGAGATAGTGTCAAATTTGCATATGAAGGCAAGTTCCGCAGAAAGCAGGTAAACATTCGAGCAAGTCTGGTATATATTCTCTCCATTAGAGGGCAGCATTACACCTACTGTAAACTGGGGCAGAGATGTGAATGGTTAACTGGTTTACCAGTTATGGTTAACCGGTTTACCAGTTATGGTTAACCGATGGCCTGGCCAGGATGGAGTGGCTCCCCCGCCCCCATTTAATTAGTCAACCAGTAAAATATAACATTTAACCAGTTAATGGAGATTTTACATCCCTAACCTGGAGCCTATTCATTACACACAATGAATTATAGTATACACAATGAACTGTATTATATTACTATTGTTATTACAATTGCAGTAGCACTCAAAATGTGCTAGATGCTCTCTAAATATAGATGAAGACCTAGTCTTTGCTGGGCAAGCGTTTAAAACCAAGAAGGGGTGAGTAGGGGGTTGTACTGGTGACATGAAACTGATTTTGAAAAAATTAATTACAAGGAGCCCAAAGTACACAACAGCTGAATGTTACTAAATCTGCCAAGAGGTTTCCTCTTGTAAAGAGCTAATCAATGGGAATATTTTAAGGTATTACTGAGCCCCGAGAATGCATTGGTTTGCAGAGGCAAAGCAGTTTGGACAGGGCCATCCAAACTTTGCTCATCAATAACTTGGTAGGAGCCTGAAGAGCTATAAAATGGAATAGACTCTATATGCCTCAACATTAATTAGAGTTATTAGTTATTAAGATATGGCCTATGGAGGAGACAAGAATCTACATGATGTGTTTCACTTTCATCAGCGGAGGTTGCTCAGATCAAGATGGTGCATGGGACAACAACTCTGCAGACACTTTAGTGACTCTTTGTTTGAAAAGCATAATCAATGATTCTGGACTAAAGTAAGTAGTGTTTTGATTCTTTTCTACCTCTGCAGATTAAGCATAAAGAAGCCAGACACCAGAAGCAGGAAGAATCTATCCCAATGGATGTGTCTGCTTCATAACGATGTGAACAAGATGTTGGGCAAACCCAAGTATGACTGCTCTCAGATGGACAAACGCTGGCGAAAGGGCTGGAAGGGTGGTTCCTGTGTCTAGATTATAGAGATGCCATTGGAAATAAGACTGAAGCTATTATCATTAAAATAAAATTAAGAACTGAACCTGGTGCAATATAATTAAGAACACCACAAGTAAACACATGTGGATGTTTTTCCTCTCTCTCTGAAATTTTTTTATTCTCTCAAGAAGCTTACTATTTGTCTCTGCAACACAGAGATCCATGCTGCAACTGAATTCTCAAGGAAAAAAATCCAATTGTAAGTGATTATGAAGCTGCTAAGACTTAAGACCTTAGGCTGGTCATGGGAACAAGTTCATAAATCACAGCAGAAATGCTGACAAGTTTTGCCTTTTTGTTTCCTTTACTCAGGGATGCCTGTGTCTTAGACCAATTAATAGGGACTAGAATAATGAAGTCACCTTTAGCCCCAATTAAGTGTTTGAGAACATGTGGGATTATAACATTTTTGTTAAAAATAATTAAACATTAGGCTGTCCCTGCTAATGGCAAACATGTATTTAAGTGGTTATCCTGTGTTGTATTTGCCCAAAACAGCTTTGAAACTTCAGCCATTTTGGGACTTCTAGCTAACGGTTTCACAATCAGAATTTTGTAAATGAGAAAAAAAATTTTTTTTCATGTATGCCAAACTCATAAATGGCCGCATAATTTTTTTCAAAGTCAGTTTTCCTGCTCAGGTTCTCACTACAGACAAATCTATGTAGGTCTTTGTGGATTATTTTATCCTATTAAAAATCAGTTCTGTGTATGGGCCAGATGCAAAGCCCAAAAGAAGACTATGAGAATCTTTCCACTGATTTCAACAGGCTTCCAATCACTTTCTATGGATTTAATACATTTAAATATTTCTAAAACACTTCAGTCAGTGGCGGGGGAAACCCACGCCGTGCAATAACTGTTTCCAAACTGAGCGCTCATATGGTTATGCTGAACAGCCTTTGGCGCATGTTAGTGAATGTATCTATTCTTTCCATTTTCCTGCCTGTTAAGTTAGGAGGGGTACCCATTGTGCATTTAGGCAAGCACTTAGGCTAGGGGTGGGTAAATACCAGTCTATGGGCCAGCTCCAGCTCCCTAGGATTAACCCCCGGTTGGCCGCCACAATATTCACCTGGGCTTCTGCACATACAGGTAGGTGTCTGCAGCTCCTGTTGGCCATGGAACACCAATCCCGGCCAACGGGAGCTGCGGGAATTGGCGTCGCAGTCCGGCATCTCTTGGCCAGGAACAGCGCCCTGGGGCCAAGGGGAGCTGCACTGGCCAGTACCTGGAGAGGGAAATACAGCGGCGGTGGCCCACGCCGGCGAACCACCACGTTGTACTGCCCAGCCCTGACTTCAGCTCAGGGTCTGCTTGAAATGCAAGAGCCGCACTGGTGGCAATGGGCCACGCCTGCATGCCAAGCACCGGGGGAGGCCAGGCTCCCAGGGCCTCTGCTGCTCGGATGCTGTCCAGAGCTGACACTGGGCTTTCCCCTCAGGAGGGGCCACGCTGGGGGTTACCACAGAGAGGGGGGCCCCCCAGGGACGAGGCGCTCCTTGTCTTCCTGGCCCTCTCGGTCTCCTCGTCCGAGGCCCCGCCCGGCCCTTCCCGCCGCCTCAGCCCCGGGCTCGCCGAGCGGGGGAAGAAGGCCACCCGGCCCAACATGCTTTGCGGTTCCAAGATGGCGGCGCCCAGCGAGAGCCCGGCTGCCGGCCCTGGCGCGTTGCCCTTCCCGCCGGGCGCCGGGCCGGGGCCCCGCAAGAAGCCGTGCCGGGCCTGCACGGATTTCCGGAGCTGGATCCGGGAGCAGCGGAAGCAGACGGCCCCGCCGAGCGGGGTGAGGGGGGGCCCCCTTCGGGAACGGCCCCGCCGCCTCGCCCCACAGGCTGTGCCTGGAGAGCCCCCACCCCTCACCGGCAGGGATTGGGGGGCTGGCCGCGCCTCCCCAGGCTGGTGGGGGAGTATGAATGGGAACCTGTGCCTCCCCCCCCCCCATGCCCTTTCCCAAGCCATGGCTGATGGGGGAGTATGAATGAGAGACACCCAACCACCCCCTCGTGAGCAATGGCTGATAGAGTCCAAATTAACCCACATTAACCCCTTCCCCGGCTGATGCGGGAGTATCCCTGTCCTCCCCCTGCACTGCCCTTCACAGACCGTGGCTGATGGGGGAGTATGACTAGGAACTCCTGTCGTTCCCCCCTTCACAGGCCATGGTTAACAAGGTAGTAATTAGGCACCTTTTTAGAACTCCCCTTCACAGGCTATGGTTGATGAGGGAGTAAAAATGAGAGACACCCACCCATCACCTCATGAGCAATGGCTGATAATAGAAATGAACCCTTTTATGCTTCACTAGCTCTGGTTGATATGAAAGACACACACACTCCGGAACTCCCTTTCATAAGCCCCGTGGTTCACGGAGTACAAATGAGAGACCGCCTCAGAACTCCCTTTTATACTTCCCAGTCAACCACAGCCTGTGAATGAGACCTTCCCCACCACACTGGTATTGGTTGATGAGGGAATATGAAATGAGGACCCAACCTTTCAGAAGGAATGGGGGGAGTACAAATGACCTTCTTCTCCCCCCCCCCCCCCCCCCCCGCCCTGCATGAGCAGTGGTTGATGGAAGAATGAGAGTCACATTTGTCCCAGATCTCCCCTTTGTAGGCTATGGGTGAAAGGGTAGGAATAAAACACATTCCTGGAACTCCCTCTTCACAGGCAATGGTTGATGGGCAGAAGGAGTATGAGACCTTAGGCAAATTAACCTCCCTGTGCCCCCTACCAAAGGTGAATCATATTTGTCCACCTCATTTAAGGAGGTTTTATTAGCTAATATCTGTATGGCCTCGGATTGAAGATGCTCCAAAACCACAGAGCATTTGGTATTAGTGTCAGATGATACTCATTTTTGTAGTCTTAGTACAAATGTGTACACATAATCTTCCTGTTTTTCTGACCCAGGAAACAGATGTTGAAGAGGAGAAGGAGAAGCCTCCAGATTGTCCTCTGGACAGAGAAGAACTTGGAAGAAACACATGGTCTTTCCTTCATACTATGGCAGCATATTACCCAGATCATCCCAGCAATGCCCAACAACAAGAGATGTCACAGTTCATTAACTTATTTTCCAAGTTTTTCCCTTGTGAAGAATGCGCAGAAGATCTGAGGGAAAGGTGAGGCTTTTCAAAATATATCTGCAGATAAGAGAGAGTTGCCAGGTATCTAGTTTTAAGGGACCTTGAGGCTCCGGTCAGCATTGCCAACTGGCCCATTAAAAGAGCTGAGTTAAGATCCCTACTGCTCTGGCTCCATGCTGTTCCTGTAAGTGGCCACCAAGTCCCTGAGGCTAGGCACTGAGGTGGCCAGGGGCTAGGAGGCTCCGTGCTTTGACCCTGCCCCAAGTGTCGGCTCCACAGCTCCATTTGACTAGGAAGCGTGACCAATGTGAGCTGCCAAGGGCAGTGCACAGAGCTTCTCTGGCTCCAACCTAGCAGCCACTTCCTAAGAGCCATGTTAAGCATCGTCAAGACCCTACACCCCAAATCCCCTTCCTCACCCCAAGCTCTTCCTCCCCAGCCCCACCTACAGCTTGAGCGTGACCAGCCTCACCCTCTCTCAAACCTCTACCCCACCATGGAGTCCTCTCCTGCACCCTGAATTCCTATTTTGGACCCACCCAGAGCCTGCACCTCCTGCCAGAATCCTCACCCCCGGTGGACTCCAACTCTCTTCCCCGCTATATGTCGCTTCGTGTACATCCATTCCGCACTAAAGTCGTTGATACTTGTAGGAACTGATGCATTATAAGTCCTCCCATTCCCCACTCTTACGTTGCATGCCAAAAAAACCCAAACAATTTGTGCAAATGGAAATCAGCCATGGGGAAAAAAATTCCCAGCTTTAAGTTGTTTTGCTATAAGTCCAAGTTTTTTGGAACGTATCTTGGACTTATAACGAGGACGGCCTGTATTGTGCAATTAGAAAGTTGGCAATCCTAGTAAGAGATCTACTTAAAGTGTTGGGCTCTAATAGCCTCGTTTTAGATCAACATTTGTTGGTATCTTTATAACTATTTTGTATTGTATTTTGTGTTACAAACATGTTGTTTTATGATTGAATAAATCATAAACAAAGACCCAGGACATACACATTCAGAAGACAAACACCCAACTGCTTTCAGACAGCACAGTAGCTCCCAGAACTAAATGGAGTTTGGGTTGTTTGCTGGTTCAAATCTCGCTCAGATGAGTAGTGACAGTTTTACCATTGTACAGCTGTTTGGTGGCCTTTTGGGGGGCTTAGTGTCACTTTCATTAGACACTTAGTGTCACTTTCATTTTGTCTGCATCACAAAAACACCACAATAATTGGCTGTGGTGTGACATTCTGAACAGAGGCTAATGGGTCTCATGACAAGATGGACTGTGCAGTTTGGTAATCTCTCTCTCTATATATAAAAAAGTTTTTCCTGCCATGTGACGTAGAGAGCAGGGCGCAGCCCCCTGGTACTTTAAAGTCTTGTTCTTGTCAACAGTGAGATTCTAGGAAAAGTTTATCAGATTCCAAGAAGCAAACTTAAGAATCTCTGGTATCAAATCAGTGTCCTAACCTCGCAGACAAAGAGAACTGCATGAAGAAATGTATACAAGTGTTTTCATGCTTCTTTCAAAAGGTGACTAAAGATTCAGTACAGAGCTTCCTATTTGATAAGCGGAGGTGAGAAATCCCCTTTTCTTTTACAAGAGTGAATGGATCTTAAAATACTACTCTAGCAATGATATTTTCACGGCGTTGCAGGAGGGACCAATTTATCATGATTAACAACTGTATAACATAGATTCTGTGACTGCTAGTCAGCCTGTGTCACGTTGAGGAAATAGAATCAATGATTTTGAGCTTCCAAAACCAGCCTTGTCTTGGTGACTGAATGAGGGCTTGTCTACACTGGCATGTTTTGTCACTAAAAACTGCCTTTTGGCAACAAAACAGTGAGTGTGTCTACACTTCAATGGACTTTTGTTGGGGAAAACACCTAGTTTTGGCAACAAACAACTTCCACCTCATGAGAAATTGTTGTGTTTTCTCTTCCCTTTATTGGCAACAAAGAGCCGGTGTGGACTCTGCTGTTTGTTTTGTCAAGAGAACTGGCTTCCACCAGTATCCCACAATACCTGCCCTGATGGCTCTGCTCAGTGTTTTGTGATCTCTGCTGCCTTGCAGGCCTGCGTTTCCCCCCTCTCCTCCCCTTTCAAAACTCTGGGAAGTATCTAACAGCTGAGGGAGCTGCTCCAGTTTGAGGAACAAACAAAAAGAGCAAATCATTGGAATCCTCCATTCTGCCCTGCTACGAACACAGTGGCAGGCAGGTTGCTGCTGCAGAGGGAGGGCTGGAGAAGCTGCTGTGCTGCTTTGACATTCCTCAGCATGGAGAGCTCACAGAGCTACGAGACAATCCCAAGAAGTGCAGGGATCAGCTCTGCCTTCCCACAATGCTGCACTGTGGGATGCTTACCCACAATGCTTTGCTCTATCTATCGATAGGGCAGCTGGCAACGTGGCCATGAAATGTCGACAATGTGAGGCAGAAAAAACAGTTTGACCAGTTTTCACTTTTGGCAGCTTTTTTGTTGCCAAACCTTCCCCATATAGTCATAGCCTGAATCTGCTACAATAGCGCCGACAGGAAAAAGAATACACAAGTATTGGTTGTGACAATTTTCTTCCACTATTTGATCTGAGGAAGTGGGTCTGGCCCACGAAAGCTCATCACCTAATAAACCATCTTGTTAGTCTTTAAAGTGCTACATAGTCCTGGCTTTTGTTCAAATTATTTATGAGCCTGAATACTTTTTGCCATGGATAACCTATTTTGATTGGCATCTTATTTTTCCCAGCTAAGGGTATATTACTGATAGGTGCAGTCCTGAAGTTCCTTTCTTGTTACTTACGTGGAGCAGAGCCAATTGCAGCCTCATCTTTAATGTGGAGGTGCAGCCTGCAGGGAATGCAGATCTCGATATGCTGGGCTTTATGGTCTCTGTGAGACATCACAAGATACAGAACAAGGCAGGTTCTGGCCATCTGCAGGCCACATACCTGCCTTGGAGAGTGGAATCCATGCCCATAAAGTATTAAACAGCCTTTGATTCGTCTTCTCTCTGCAGATTACGTACAAATCAGCCTGATTCTAGCAGCAGGAATAATTTATCCCAGTGGCTGTGCCTCCTTCATAATGATGTCAACAGGAAGCTGGGCAAGTCTGAATTCGACTGCTCCCGGGTGGATGAACGCTGGCGAGATGGTTGGAAGGATGGTTCTTGTGATTAATCCGTAGAGACGCTACAGGAAATCAGACCAATTCTAAGCCAGTCCCTAATGTGAACTCAGTACAAGGAGATGCAACTAAATAGTTTGTGTGTGTGAGTGACGTGTGTCTTGTGGAAATAAAAGTGTCTCGCACTCTGAAGGGCAATTCAGAGATATCATCCCAACAGACTGTTGTTTTAGGGGATCACTAGTGGGCTTATCCTGTTCCTGCTGGGACTGGAGTCATACATGTGCCATAGGAACTGCTGGAAACTTGCAAAACTCAGTGGGACAGTTCAGAAAAGAAAAGTCTCTCTCTTTCTGTGGCTTTAGGAGCACCTCAGGACAGCTGTTCCTTTCCCTTTTGCATTGTCCGAGGCGGCTGTTCCTCTGTATTTTTGTTTAGCCGCAAACATTGCCTTTGAGTCTTAGGCAGTGCCTTTCTTCCTCTCTGACATGTTAGCCTATTCTGGTCTTACAGCTGGCAGCCCCACTACAGAGCCACATGCCTGACCCATTATGTGCCTGCAATGTAGTCCTTGATCTCTTCTTCCAAAGGCTATGAGCTGTTGTCTGTTCATGCTATTTGACCATTAATTCACCTGCCTTCCACTCACATGCTGAAAGGCCCTCAAGGCCGGGAAGTTTTATTTAAATGTTAAATACCATGGAATCCAGGTTTCCCATTCCAGCCATAATAAATATCCTCATTTTGTATGTCCCTCTATCTCATCTTGCAAGAGGACATTGCAGGAAGGAAAAAAGAAAGAAAGAAGCCCAAAAAGTCGGATGAATGGCATACATTAATTAACAGAATTTTAAACATGGTGTTTTGATTGCTAAGTGTATGGACTTACTGTGAGCATGATGTAAGAATTCCCTCTGAACCACTTGCTTTTCAAAGTGTATATTTTTATTTTTCATCTCTGCTGTGAACTTGTGGTGTTCGTAGAAGTGGTTGCAGTGGTGTGTGTGAGCTGGTTGTAATGAAGCCAATTCAGCTGGGTTTTACATATACGAATGGCAAAATGCTGCCTGTGTTCTGAAATCCTTGATAGATTATCACAGAGAGGACTGGTCTGTATGTTCCTAAAGTGAAATTCTCCCTCAGGCAGGCCATCTGCTCTCAGTTCTGTGCAGGGTTTGAATCCCATTTGTGTTTGTGTTAAATAGTAACTTGGCCCTGCATTGTGGACTTAAAATGTGCATGGGGGTGAGAGTCACTCCTAATAACTGGTCAAGTTCCAGATTGTGTATTGGACCATTAGGTCTGCACTACTGTATCAGTATGTTCTTGGGGGGGGAGGGAGGAGGTTGAGTATTTCAGATGAAATTGAAATAAAATCAGATTGTTTAAAATACTTAAGTTGCTTTGTTAGGCTTTGTCCACATAGACACATTTACAATATTAGAATTTTTGTAAGATATTAAAGATGGCGTAACTACCTTTTTTCCATAAATGTATAAGGATTTCTGGCTACCAAATGACCTTGAGAGAAACACGACAGTCTTCTGCATCTCTCTTTTCTGTTGATGCTTCAAAATTGTTTGGTTTTGGGGTGGTTTTCTGGGGGGTTTTCCCCTCCCGGTGAACATCCTAGGTGTTATTGTCTCATGAGCTACATCCGCATAAGCAGTGATTTATGCTTGTTGATTGGGGGTGATATGGAAATTGTAATAGGTGGTATCACTGTAAGAGAACAGGCCGCTAGTACCTTCTGTTAGCAAACAGCTGATCCCAAGCCCATGGTACCAAAGGGTCCTTGGAGAGCATTTAAATAATCAAAGCTTTGAGGAAGGGTTCAAATGGTTTGACCCTCTCATATCCTTTCAAGCTAGACCTATTAAAACAATACCATGCTGTGTTTTTGCTCAAGTTTGTTGCATTCAGCCGGCAGTGTATTTTATCTCACTGTCTGCAATAGAGAGCAGCTATGTGTAACCTTTCATTCTAATTAAACTGAAGCTTGATGTCCTATCATTTATATGATTTAACTGAATTGGGATTTCAGGATATGATTCCGGTTATTAAAAAAAAGCTCATTAAAAGTGTCTTGGTGTATGTTTAGCTTCTTGAAACTAATGCGTTCCAAATATCTCTACCTCAGTCTCAAATATTTACAGTAGCGTGAAACTCATACCTGCGCAAAGGATCAGCACAAAGCCTATGCACCACTAATGTCCCTCTGCAGCCTCAAAACAGTGCCTAAGTCAATATCTTTTGTGAACATCTGCCTATTGCACTTGCTCATCAGCAAATTTGAGCTACTAATTTGTTAACAGGGCAGAATATAACTGCACTCAGCTGGTTACAATAGTGAAAGTTATTCTCTTTTTCTTTCATGTTTAAACTTTTGAGGACTCCTTTGATCTGGTCATGCCTTACTCAGATCTAATTTCATATATGAGGTTTTTCTTTGTGGTTTTTTTCCCCTCTTTGTAGCTCATAACTAACACATTGATCTTACTTGTGTAATTTCTTTAGGATGTTTCTAGTCATGTAGGAAGGGAAAATACATGAGTTTTTAATCTTTTGATGCATATGATGAATTTAGATCTAAGAATCTGTATTCATATCTATTTCCTAGTGATATCAACATAGGACAAGTTATTCCACATCTGATTTCTCTGCTCCGTGGGGCTTTATGAAGATAACTGCTCTCTTGACATGCATTTTTATCTCCATCCCACAAGGTTATTGGGAGGCCTCGTTAGTGCTAATAAAGTGCTGTGATTTCCTTCAGTGAAAGGGGTCACAGACTTAATGTTATTCTGTGGGCTCCTTGCCTGTTGGTTTTTGCCAAATGTGGCTAAAGGCTGAGTATCTGCAGCCTCATTGACTTAGTAGGAGACAAACTGTGGTTTTGAGCCACCTCTTGGGGTAGTCAGACCTGTAAACTACATGGCAGAACAAATGAAGTGTGGCAGACCTCAAGCAGACAGGTGTTCAGAGATTTCCTCCATAGTAAAAACAAAGAGGCTGGTAGCACTTTAAAGACTGACTTTTATTAGAGCATAAGCTTTCAGGAGATACTACTCACCTCCCCCATGGTAGTCCATGGAAAGGAGTCACTTGTGTTAACTACACGCAAGCTGCCCAACTTCAAGCTCCCCTGTGCTACTGCTATAATGAGAACATAAGAACCGTCAGACTGGGTCAGACCAAAGGTCCATCTAGCCCAGTACCCTGTCTGCCGACAGTGACCAGTGCCAGATGTCCCAGAGGGAGGGATCACAAAAGATAATCCTCACGTGATCCCTCCCCTGTCACCTATTTCCAGACAAACAGAGGCTTGGGACACCATTCCTACCCATCCTGGCTAATAACCACCGATTGACCTAACCTCCATGAATCTATCTAGCTCTTTTTTGAACCCTGTTAAAGTCCTCGCCTTCACCACATCCTCTGGCAAGGAGTTCCACAGGTTGACTGCACTGAGTGAAGAAAAACTTCCTTTGGTTTGTTTTAAACCTGCTGCCTATTCATTTCATTTGGTGACCCCTAGTTCTTATATTGTGGAAATAAATAACTTTTCCTTATTCACTTTTTCCACACCAGTCATGATTTTCTAGATCTCTATCATATGCCCCCTTAGTCCCCTCTTTTCTAAGCTGAACAGTCTTTTGAATCTCTCTTCACAGGGGACCCGTTCCAAACCCCTCATCATTTTTGTTGCCCTTTTCGGAACCTTTTCCCACTGCCAAGATCTCTCTTTTGAGATGAGGCGACGACATCTGTGCGCAGTGTTCCAGCTGTGGGCGTACCGTGGTTTTATATAGAGGCAGTAAGATATGAGGGAGGCTATGTCCCTTTGTTAGGACTTTCCACTAGGGGATGAACTAAGGTGGCAGGAGACAGGGCCCCCATAAGGATCAGCTGGGACACCCTTCCCACTCTGCTCCTTGATCAGCATTTAGCCTCCCAAAGAACATGCTGCTATGCCTGGCCAGTCCCAGTGGCCTGCAGGACAGAGAGCAGGGAGCGACAGGGGAATCCTCTGGCTTGCACACACAACAGCTCTGCCTCCCCTTGTGGGCGAGTAACGTGCAGGGATGCGGACTATAGCACTGCGAGGCAATGCCTAAGATTTCCCCAAGGATGAACTGTTCCTGTGCAGTGTCTTAGGTGTAAATCTTCTTTACAACTAGCGCCCTGGGGATAGCTCTACCCATTGATTTTTTTCCCCCGTTTAAACCTGTGTCAGTGAATGGACGGAATCTCCTCTTCCCTGCTGACATTTCCTGATATCCAGCTTATGCTGACTGCTGCAGACAGGGGCTATGCGCTGTGCTTTATTTTTAATTAAATATTCATGCTGGTTTCCTACAATCCTATTTTGCCTACAGCACAGTGGCGGGGGGGGGGGGGGGTGAAGGGAGTGGAGCAATGCAAGCTCTCCCTCCACTGGGCATTGATGTGGAGGATGCGATTGTAGGCGTGAACGCACAAGCTCTGTCTCCATGGATATCCGATACCCGCCTGTCGGTGCCGACTGCCAGCAAGGTAGTTGTGATGTGGGCAGTGTCCACTGGGAGTGAAAACACTGACTGCTTTCATGTAGCTCCCCAAGCAGCTAACAGGCATAGGGCTGTTGCCTGCCACCAACTAGAGATGTAAAAAAAAAAAAAAAGATTAGCCATGCAAACCCTAGAATTTCTGTCAGTTTCATGGTTAAATGCTGTCAGTTTCATGGTTAAATGCTGTCAGTTTCATGGTGTGGGGTGGGGGAGGAGGGCTTCTGGCAGTTCTATGAAGAGTTTAACCATTGCTGGGAACCAATAAGCATTAGCTTAACGGTTAACCATTTACCTGGTTATCCTTACTACCAACACAGGTCAAATTTGATATCAAATATCAATCCTCATATTCTATGACTACTTCCTTGAGCTGTCGACTCATCATTTTTTATGATTCATCTTAAAGTTTCCAGTAAGAACGATAACCAACAGCTCCGGCGTTTTATGTGCCTCGCTCTGAAACTGTTCTGCCTGCTTTGGGCGTGCGACAGTTGGCTCAGCACGCTTTGGTTTGTCAGTGCTTAGAATCCGAGGGCTGGAAGAGACCTCAGGAGTCATCGTGTCCAGTCCCCTGCCAACCCCAACTCAATCATCCCAGCCAGGGCTTTGCCAACCTAGGACAGAAAAACCTCGGGGGATGGAGATTCCACCCCCTCCCTGGGAACCCATCCCAGCGCTTCCCCACCCGCCTAGGAAATAGTTTTCCCTAATATCCCACCTAGACCTCCCCCACTGCAACTTGAGCCCATTGCTCCTTGTTCTGTCATCTACCACCACTGAGAACAGCCTCTCGCCAGCCTCTTTGGAGTTGCAAATCCCTCAGCCTCTCCTTGTAGGTCTTGTGCTCCAGCCCCCTCATCATTTTCATTGCCCTCTGCTGGATCCTTTCCTATGTGTCCACATCGTTTTTGTAATGGGAGACCCAGAATTGGAGGCAGTACTCCAGACGTGGCCTCACCAGTGCGGAAAAAAGGGGAATAATCACTTCTCTAGATCTACTGGCAATGCTCTCCTAATGCCCCCAATATGCCATTAGCCTTCTTGGCTACAAGGGCGCCCTGCTGACTCATATCCAGCTTCTTATCCACTGGAACCCCCAGGTCCTTTTCTGCAGAACTACTACTTAGCCAGTCGGTCCCCAGCCTGTAACTATGCTTGGGATTCTTCTGTTCCAAGGGCAGGACTCTGTACATGTCCTTGTTGAACATCTGGTTTATTTTGGCCCAATCCTCCAATTTGTCCAGGTACTCTGGACCCTATCCCTGCCCTCCAGCATATCTACCTCTTCCCCAGCTTAGTGTCATCTTATGATTCATCTTCAAGTTTCCAGCAACAACAAAAACAAACAGCACCAGCATTTTATATGCCTCGCTCTGAAACTGTTCTGCCTCCCTTGGGCGTGTGACAGGCCACCCAGCACGCCTCCGTTTACTAGAGCTTGGTGAATCAGAAGTTTCCTGTAGCACCCGCAGCTGTAATAGAGTTCTAGCTGCATGAAAGACTTCCCCAGTGGAAAGCCCTGCAGCCTAAGAGGCAATGATTAAATTAGAGCCTGGTGGGTAAGACTCCTGGGTTCTGTTCCTAATGGCTTCTGCCTTGCTGTGTGACCCGTGCTGTAAGGGGCTATGTCAGCACAGTGTTATTTCTGTGTATCGTGCTGGCACCGGGCTTGCTTTTCCTTGATGCTACAAGGGCTTAAACTGCAGCAAGGGAGGTTTAGGTTGGACATTAGGAAAAACTTCCTAACTGTCAGGCTGTGTCTACACTGGCAAGTTTTTCCGGAAAATCAGATGATTTTCCGGAAAAACTTCCCAGCTGTCTACACTGGCCGCTTGAATTTCCAGAAAAGCACTGACGTTCTACTGTAAAATCATCAGTGCTTTTCCGGAAAAACTATGCTGCTCCCGTTCGGGCAAAAGTCTTTTTCCGAAAGACTTTTGCCCGAAAGGGCCAGTGTAGACAGCATAGTTCTGTTTTCCGCAAAAAAGCCCCAATCGCGAAAATGGCGATCGGGGCTTTTTTGCGGAAAAGCATCCGTGGCCAATCTAGACGCGCTTTTCCGAAAATGCTTTTAACGGAAAACTTTTCCGTTAAAAGCATTTCCGGAAAATCATGCCAGTGTAGACGTAGCCTCAGGGTAGTCAAACATTGGAATAAATTGCCTAGGGGGGTTGTGGAATCTCCATCTCTGGAGATATTTAAGAGCAGGTTAGATAAATGTCTATCAGGGATGGTCTAGACAGTATTTGGTCCTGCCATGAGGGCAGGGGACTGGACTCGATGACCTCATAGACTTTAAGGTCAGAAGGGACCATTATGATCATCTAGTCTGACCCCCTGCACAATGCAGGCCACAGAATCTCACCCACCCGCTCCTAGAATAATCCTCCCACCTATATCTCAGATATTGAAGTCCTCAAATGGTTTAAAGCCCCCAAGATGCAGAGAATCCTCCAGCAGTGATCCGTGCCCCATGCGACACAAGAAGGCGAAAAACCTCCAGGGCCTCTGCCAATCTACCCCGGAGGAAAATTCCTTCCCAACCCCAAATATGGCTAAACCCTGAGCATGTGGGCAAGACTCACCAGCCAGACACAAAGTTCTCTATAGTAACTCCTATCATCCCTCCATTGGCTTCTCGAGGTCCCTTCCAGTCCTAGTACTCTATGATTCTACAGCAATCCATCCACTGGGGATGTTAAAATGTGTGTAACTGGCTAACCGTGGAACTGCTGAAAATGTCAGCAGTTATACACAGGTGGCAGCCAGATCCCCAGGAGCCAGTGTGCACTGGCCCCCAGCAAGTACCAGCCTGCTGCCCCACCTGTTGCCCTTAGGAGCTGGACCGGGAGTCGTGTGTTACCATTTGGGTAACTCATAAGCTCGTGCTTATCGGTTACTCATTTAAACAGCTACACTCTTACGTCCTTACTATCCATGCAAAGCTCTGTTGGGCCCAGGACTTTTTTCATGCGAGAAACACCATCATGTTCCTCCCGCCACAAGCATTGCCCACCTCAACCCCCTTTCGCTGTAAGATCTGGGCCACATAGTGCTGTGGAAGTTTGTGTCAGCTCTGCAGAAGACTTCATTTGCATTTCAACCAAGGAGCCGCTAGAGGGCAACAGAGCATATATTTCCGTGACTTCCCCATTTCTTTCTCATGCTTTCAGATCACAGCAGCAAACTCTCCCAGACACCCCTGGGTTTCTACCTGCTACTAGTCCCCTTTCTGTAGACTGGGGTGGGGATTTTGCTCATCTTCAAGCCAAGTGCACATTGATTTTAACCCTTGTTCTATGGTTACCTGTCATGTCATGTGCACTAATCGATAGGGCGGCACTACCCCTTTGAAACACCGTGGCGTTTCAAAGCGGCAGCGCTGCATGGAGCCCGGGCTCCCTGCGACGCTGCCGCTTTGAAGTACCCCTCTCTTCTCCCCAACCCTTGCTGCCTTTAACCCTCCCCGCATCTTAAAAAAGCAAGGCAGATGTTCCGCCCAGTCCCCTTCGGAGCGTGTCGCACTTTTGTTCAAGCACTGAGCTGTAGTTTCTAAAACTCAAGTGCTGGAGCATGACCAAAAGCTCTTCCCCCTTTGGCTCTTATAGAGGCAGCAAGGGGGGAGTGACAAGTCCACTATCCTGTCGGCTATCCAATAAGCAAAGCGGGGACTCCTTTGCCTGTAATGATAGCTGTATTCAGCACTATAGGCAAACACTTCCTGGAAGCTGGTGGGTGTGTCCAGCGTGCCTGTGTCGAAAAAGCCAGCCTGTTCCCAAGTATATGGCAGATAAGGGAATGGGAAGCCAGTTTGAAAAGCTGCTTGCAATCCTTTTCTCAGCTAAAGGGTTTTCATGGGGTGTGTTTGTTTCTTGCTGCAGTGCAAATTGGCCTAGATTCCGTAAAGACACAACTCAAAATAATAACTGCTCTGAGCATCAGTTCTCAAAGCACTTCCCCAGTGGGGAAACTGAGGCAGAATGAAGTGACTTGCCCAAGGTCACTCTCCAGGCTCTTGGCAGAGCTAAGAACAGACCACAGGTCTCTTTCATCCTAGTCCAGTGCTTTAGAAACAACGCCACATTACCTAGATATTCCCTGCCCCAGAGAGCCTGCAGACTAAATAAATGGTGCTGTGAATGGTCCAATCTTTGTATGTTGTGTCATCTCCCCCTACCCATGGGGGAAGGGCTGCCGTGTTTCTTTCTCCCTTAGATGAGCATCTCCAAGTTAGGGTCTGCGTCACAGATCTTCCCTCTCGTGGCGGAGGCAGTGTGGGAGATCAGTTGAATCAGCATGTTTCCCAGCTCTGGCTTCCTCTCCAGTCAGCGCCTTTTCCTGAAGTCTGCCTACCCCAGGGCTGAATCAGGCCCCTGTGGTGCGAACAGCATCTCACCCGAACAGTCGCCGTAATTGATCAGCTCGCTGTTTTGTCTCTGCACCCGCCAACAGTGCTGTGGCCTCGAGAACTGTGGCTTTCCTGCAGCTTTTCAGCAGGAAGTCCATTATTATTTTAAATACACACTGATGTTGCAATAGCCCCTGCAGATCTCAGACAAGCCGGGCCTGACAGCCGAGTGCTGTACAAAAAGAAAATGATAACCCCTGCCCTGAAGTGCTGGCAGGTTAAAGACCAAATATAAGGGGGGAGAGAGGGTAAGATGGCCGTCGGAAACGTAGTAGGACGTGCGCCATTCTTTGCTAGGAGAAGTGATCACGTCGGACTGTGTGTGGAAGAACCTTGCTGAGTTTGCATGGGGGCAAGAGACAGCAATTGGCAATGTTAAATTAAGCTCCCCCCTCTCTTAAAAAAGCAAGTCAGACGTTTAGGGTTGCCCGGTGTCCGATTTTCTACTGGACAGTCCGGTATTTGTGCCCTCTGTCCGGTAGAAAAATTCAGAAAATACCGGACACGTGCAATGTCCAGTATTTTCTGAATTCCCGGCTGGGCGCCGGACGGGGGCAAGGGAGCGACTGGGAGGCAGGGCCACGATTGGCGCTAGGAGCCTGTGGTCGCACGCAAAAGCCGGGTGGGGTGAGGTTGGGGGGGTGGGGTGGGGGCCGCTCCCCCCGCCCGACTTTTGCATGCGACCAGAGGCTCCCAGCGCCAGTCGCGGCCCCGCCCCCCAGCTGGGAGCCTCTGGTTGCGAGCAGAAGCCGGGTCGGGGGAGTGACTCCCAGCCCTTCCCCCGCCCGCACCCGGCTTCTGCTCGCAACTAAAGGGAGCGCCTGCTGGGGGGCACGGCCCGAAGCACTCTGGCTGTGGCCAGTGGCTGCACCCCCCCCCCGCCAGGTCTGCTTCCTGCCCCCCTTCCTCCAGGCCCCCCTCTCCTCCCGTCCAGCCCTCCCGGCCCCCAACCCCCCTCAGCTCTGCTTCCCTGCCCCCCTCTCCTCCTGTCCAGTCCCCCTGATCCCCCCCAGCTCTGCTTCCCATCCCCCCCCTTCCTCCCGTCTAGCCCCGCGGCCCCCAGACTCCCCCCCTGCCAGCTCTGCTTCCCGCCCCGCCCCCCTCCCGGCCAGCCCTGCCCCCCTCCCGGCCGGCCCTGCCCCCCTCCCCCCCCCCCCCCGCCCAATCAAGCGTGTCTGTTTTTTTGGGGGGGTCTACCTGGCAACCCTACAGATGTTCCACCCGGTCCCCTTCGGAGTGTCACACTTTTGTTGAAGCACTGAGCGGTGGTTTCTAAAATTCACGCGCTGGAGCATGACCCTAAGCACTTCCCCCTTTGGCTCTTATTGAATTAGATAGGAGCCCCCCTTTGTCATTCACAGGGGGTGTGAAACCTTACTGGTGGGCTAAAGAAGGGGGGAATTTTGACGGGGGATGGTTTGCACTCACTCTGCCAAGTTGAAATGACACCACAAGGTGCAAAGTAGGAGAAGGAAGGGTGGGTAAGGAACAGGGCTGGGCCGGAGGAGGTCTCGCTTCAGTTCCTAGCCCTGTCAGACTTCCTCTGTAACCTCCACAAAGGTTACTCTGGAGACTCTCTTGAGTCTCGCTGGGCCTCAGTGCCCCATCTGCAACTAGGGATGTAAGCAACTAGTCGAGTAGCCAACGACCTGATAAGCTTAGTCGCTTCCCCCTTCCTCCGCCTCCCCGCTGCAGCTGTATCAGAGGCAGCGAAGCGGGGAGCGAGGGAGCCAGTGGTGGTGGGTACCAGCTTACAAGTCATCTCCCTCCAGCTCTGTCTCCGTGGTGCCGGGGAGGGGGGGGTGCAGAGGAGGCAGAGCCACAGCAGTCCGGGGGAACCCTGCTACAGCTCCGCACTTGGGCTCCTACTACATTTAAAGTGCAGAGCTGACGCGGGAGAGACCCGTCCCTTATTGACTAATCGATGGAAATTCCATCAACTCCTCAGTCAGTTAACACCCCTATCTGCAGTGTGTGTGTGTGTGGGGGGGGGGGGATTCTCCCGTTCTCCTTCCTTTTATTTGCCTGGCCTGTTGAGATTGTAAGATCTTTGGGAGGCGTATGTGCACCTCCTAGTGTAGGAGCGGGAAACCTAAGGACCGGGGGCCGGATGTGGCCCCTGGCTTGCCTGAATCCGGCCTTTGAGACTCAGGGCTCCCTCCCTCTAGCATCAGGGAACCCACACTGGTGCTCCCGCTCCCCCCGCCGCTCCACCATGGGGCTGGAGCACATGAAATCTACTCACCAGCACCCCGCTGTGGTGTGTGAGAGGAATGCGGGGAGTGTGTCGTCTCAGTCCAGGGCCACAGCAGTGAGGGTTTGTCTGGGGGTGGGGTGGGGGGGGAGGTTGCTTTGGTTTTTTTGTTTGATCACTTTTGCACAGCCCCCGACTGGTTTGTCTGTGGGGCAGCGGCCCCTGACCCCCAAAAGGTTCCCGCCCCTGTCCTTGTGTAAGTGGGGGGGGCTCAACTCGGTTTGTACCGCTGTCATGCAAGTAAGCTCCACCGACGTTTATTTTTGTCCAGCTGCAATTTTCCTTTGAACTCCGGGGACTCCTTTAGTAGCCCCAGGATGTGATCATTTAAAATACAAAAAGCGGGGCCCCATTTTCAAAATGTAACGGCAGATCCCACCCCATCACACCTGCCAGTGTTCTCGCAGGCCTTTCCCCGACAGCTCTTGTGTTCTCAGGCTGTGGAGAAACACACAACCACACCAGCCGCCTGTGCTCGTCTCGCAAGGGCTCCGAAGGGTTCGCTGTCACTCTGATGAGCGCTGTAGTAGCTACACGTCAGATCGCTACTCGGGCCACCCTGAACCTGCCCCTTGTCTCTGTAGCTGTCCGTCTCTGTCCTCATTACCATCTCTGCTTCGCTGGAGCACTGATCCGATAGCATGGGATTCATGCAAAGAGAAACTGTTTGGTCTGACTTGTCTCAACATGTGACCAGCTGCCCTAGGTCTAATGGGGCGTAAGGAGTTCAGTGAGGGATCCAACTTCCCTTTCATCTGATTCATCGAGAACTGTGGAGGCTTTTTCTTGACCTACCAACATACAGCCCTGGCCTCATACCAGGCTGGATTAAAGGTTTGGAAAAGCCAGTCTTTAGAAATCCCCCCAAAGGCTTTGTGCAATGAAATCTAGAGCGAAGGAACAAACACAGTGGCCAGTATAAAATCCTCTGGGTTTTGGTTGAGATTTGGTTTTGGTTTTGGTTTTTTGTCAGTCTTGGAGTTTGTGAACCCCTCTGTGTAGTGCAAATTAGGGATGTAAGAGATAAGTGGACTAGTCGACTATCCGATAAGCAGAAGCTTATGATGCTAGTGATGTGGCTAGATGCTCCTCTCCCTCCCTCCTCCCCCGCCCCGTTGCTGCCACTCTTTGACAGAGGCAGCAAAGGGGGAGAGCAGGAGCCGGTGCTGAGGAGAGCTGGCTTAAAAGGGCATCTCTGCAGGGGCAGGGGAGGTCGAGGCACAGCAGAAACGGTGCAAGTAGGGACTGAAGCAGTCTCTGCTCACGCCGCTTCTGCTGCGATTCTGCTTTTATCCCCCCACTTGCCCCACGCTCCCTGCAGGGCTTCCGCTTTTGAACCCAGCAGGGCTCTGGCTATAGTTCAAAGGCAGAGCCGCCCTTATCGACAAATCAAATAGTCGATGGAAATCCCATTGACTATTCAATTAATTCATTAATCTACATTGAACATCACTAGTGCAAATGCCTTTTTAGGGATGCAGAATGCAATTAACCAAGATTCCTCTGGCTGTTTCTGCTAGAGCAGTCATTCTCTACCCCTTTTGCAACAATAGCATTTTGTGTGTTCTGGTTTTTGAATGGCTGATGAGTTCCACCCTCGAGGTGGCTGCATTTCAGCAGTGGATGAGTGGACATTATATAAATAGCCGCAAGGTAACTTTGAGATGGAAGACATTTTGAAGCTCTAGAGTAACGGCATGTTTGGGTAGTGTCATTGTCACACTCCATTAGCTCTGGGACTATGCATCAAGGAGTCTGTGCACCCCTGAAAAGACTTCCATTCGCTCTTTTCTGTCTTCCCAGATGCTAATTGTATGAAGCAATTTTGTCCAGACACTGGCGGGGGCCACGCAAAGCCTTTCAGAGCAGCGTGATCATAACAGCAACATGTTTATATTTGCTAAAGGCCAGGCATTGCGATGGTATGTGCCAGTCCAGTAATAACCGGGGAATGTGCTGTATCATCATTCCCATCTGCTTAAACTGACCAGGTCAAATTCAGCTTGATGTAGTTTAGCTGAAGTCAACAGACTTTACCCCATGAATGAAATCTGGCCCGTTGACTTGCAAGGGCCAAGCATTTGAAAAGGGCTTACTCTTAACTTATTCTGATTGCCAGCCTGAATCCATTTCATTGTAAATGCACCAGTAACATTGCATCTGGCTAAAGGCGTTTCACATCATTAGTTTGTTTTTAGGGTTGTAATGAATCAGAGGTGGCCATAGATTGGGTTAATGTCAAGCCAGAGCAGGGACGGAAATAATAACATCCTCCAATTCAACTCCGGTGCAGGGAAGAAGTCAGGGACCTTAACACATTTGATTACATTGGCTTATGTTGCTTGTTTCCGTACTGCATGTCAGCCTGATCCTGTGGCCGGTGCAGGAGCAGCCTGAGGCTGGCTGTGGCAGCTGGTGCCCCAGGCGGAAGGTGCGATCGGCGCCCCCACCTGCACGGCCATCAATGGCCGTGATGTCATCATTGGGCGCCCGGGCCGGCGGCACCCTAGGCAACCACCGAGTCTGCCTAGGCTCACAGGCCGCCCCTGGGCCAGTGAAATCAGCGCCAAAGCTGTTTTTGAGGGACTATTCCCTCTACGCTACATTGTCTGGTCATTCTAAGGTTTTGTCCACACTAGCCTTTTGGTTGATAAAACGTTTGTCAGCCAGGGATATGAAAAAACAGCACCCCCTCCTCCAACTAACAGACATTTCATCGGCAGAAGTGCTAGCCTAGCCTTCACTAGCAACATCGCTCTTTGGGAGTGGTTTAATTATGCCACTCCCAAATTATTTTGAATTTACTAAAATCGACTTACCTCCTCATTTAGCAACGTCAAAATAGTGTGTCCACATTACAAGGAAGCCTCAAAATGAGTCCCAGGCAGGCTCCGTTAATGTGGACGCAGTACCTCGACTTAAAGCCCCAGGAAGCACTGGGGAGTCATTAGTTTGAATGACTCTGGGGAGTAGCTATTGTGAAATAGCAGCACCGGAGAATCCACACAAATGCTTGGTAGTGTGAATGCTCCACTTATAAATTCGACCTAACGGGGCGTTATTTCAATATAACGCCCTAGTATAGACCAGGTCCAGGACAGCTGTCCCCTGCCATCCAAGAGTGGCTACACAGGAGACCTGCAGTGTATCTGTATTATAGACATAGCCTGAAAAGCAGCATGAAAGGAGATTCGGGTGTTGTCATGGACCTGACCATGGAAGTCAATGGGAGTTTGGCTATTGACTTCAACGGGAGAAACATCCCACATTCCAGAAATGAAGTGGAGTCTATTAATATACAGGAGGGCTATGTCTACACTGGCATGAATTTCCAGAAATGCTTAAAATGGAACAGTTTTCCATTATAAGAATTTCCAGAAAAAGAACATCTACATTGGCAGGATGCTTTTCCGGAAAAGCACTTTTTCTGGAAAAGCATCCGTGGCCAATGTAGACGTGCTTTTCCGGAAAAAAGCCCCAATCGTCATTTTCACGATCGGGGCTTTTTTGCAGAAAACACTCCTGTGCTGTCTACACTGGCCCTTTTCCGGAACAGTTTTCCAGAAAAAGGACTTTTGCCCGAGCGGGAGCAGCATAGTTTTTCCGGAAAAGCAGCTGATTTCTTACAGTAGATCGTCAGTGCTTTTCCGGAAATTCAAGGGGCCAGTGTAGACAGCTCGCAGCTTATTCTGGAAAAGTGGCTGATTTTCCGGAATAAGTGGCCCAGTGTAGACACAGCCGAGAAGTTCAGTGTGGCAGCTGTGCTCATGCCCAAACCTCCTCCTAGTTTGTTTCTTCTCGGGCTCCCATCACGACGATCTCTGCACATATCCAGAGGATGGTTTCTGGAGTACTGCAGGAGGCATCAAGTGAGTTTAAACCAAGTCCCACCATTCCTCTGATGTAGAATTGTGATAGAGATGTAGCTGTGTTAGTCTGGTGCAGCTGGAACAAAAAACAGGACTGTGTAGCACTTTAAAGACTAACAAGATGGTGATGAGCTTTCGTGGGCCAGACCCACTTCCTCAGATCAAATAGTGGAAGAAAATGTGATGGTTGTGACAATTTTCTTCCACTCTTTGATCTGAGGAAGTGGGTCTGGCCCACGAAAGCTCATCACCTACTAAACCATCTTGTGACTCTTTAAAGTGCTACGTAGTCCTGTTTCTCATTCCTCTGAGTGATCTCACAATCTGCCACAAACTTCTTTCCAGAATGCACAGAGCTTAACCACTGCACTTGGTACCCTGGGATACTTTTTCAGCGAGCAACACGCTTCTGGTCAGCAGCGCTGCCCAATGTGAATACTCCTTCAAAAGCAAAGTAGTTTAAGCCAGGGACCAGTGTACGCGTAGCAGTGTGAATCCCAGAACACTAGAAGTGGAAGGGACCTCGAGAGGTCATCAAGGCCAGTCCCCTGCCCTCATGGCTGGACAAAGCACCGTCTTGATCAGGGGTGAGGAACCTCAGGCCTATGGGGACAAATGTGGCCCCCAGCATGCCTGGATCTGGCCCCCAGGGCTCAGGGCTCCCCACCAGCATCGGGGAGCCCATGCTGGTGCTCCAGCCTCCTCCCCCCACTGGGTGGGGGGTGGAGCACACAAAATGTACTAGCCTGGGCCCCCCTAGGCTCTGGTGTGTGAGGGGAATGTGGGGAGTGTCTTTCTGCTCCTTAGGCAGAGTCCACGTCAGAGAGGGTTTGTTTGTTTGTTTCCTTCTCACCTGTGGGCGGCCCCTGACTGATTTTTCTGTGGATCAGTGGCCCCCGACCCAAAATAGGTTCCCCACCCCTGGTCTAGATCATCCCTGACAGACGTCTATCTAACGTGCTCTTAAATATCTCCAGTGATGGAGATTCTACAACCCCCCAGTCAATTTATTCCAGTGCTTCACCACCCTGACAGGTAGGAAGTGTTTCCTAATGTCCAACCTAACCCTCCCTTGCTGTAGTTTAAGCCCATTGCTTCTTGTCCGATCATCAGAGATGAAGGAAAATAATTTCCCCCCCTCCTTGTAACACCCTTTTAGGTACCCGAAAGCTATTATATCCCCTCTCACTCTTCTCTTTTCCAGACTAAACAAACCCTGTTCTTTCAATCTTCCCTCATAGGTTATGTTCTCTAGACCTTTAATAATTTTTGTTGCTCTTTCCTGGACCTTCTCCATTTTCTCCACATCTTTCCTGAAATGTGGTGCCCAGAACCAGATACAATATTCCAACTGAGGCCTAATTTGTGCTGAGTAGAGCGGAAGAATGACTTCTCATTTCTTGCTTACAACTCTCCTGTTCGTGCATCCCAGAATCATGTTTGCTTTCTTTGCAACAGCGTCACTTTGTTGACTCATATTTAGCTTTTGGTCCCCTCTGACCTCTAGATCCCTTTCTGCTGTACTCCTTCCTAGACAGTCGCTTTCCATTTTGTATGTGTGAAATGGATTGTTCCTCCCTAGGTGGAGTACATTGTATTTGCCCTTATTAAAATGTATCCTGTTTACCTCAGTCCATTTCTCCAGTTTGTCCAGAACATTTTGAATTATGGCCCTATTCTCCAAAGCATTTGCAACCTCTCAGCTTGGTATCATCTACAAACTTTATGTGTACTCTCTGCTCCATTATCTAAATAATTGATGAAAATATTAAACAAAACCGGTACCAGAACAGACCCCTGCAGAACTCCACTTGTTCTGCCCTTCCAGCATGACTATTGATAACTACTTTCTGAGGATGATGACCCAGCCAGTGATGCATCCACTTAGGTAGTATTTCCTATAGTTTATTAATAAGAAGGTCATGGGAATCTGTATCAAATGCTTTACTAAAGTCTAGATATATCCTGGCTACAGCTTCCCTGGGCCGGACACAAGAGCAGCCCCTGTCTGCAGGATGCTTGGGCTCACCATGGACAGAGGCTGCTCAGGATAAGCAGACCCTGTCCGCAGTGGTCCTTCCCACCCGCGAGGCTGGAGCAGCCTCCTGCACGTAGCAGGCAGGGAGCTATTCCGACTCCCACTTGTTAACGGTTAACAGGAACGAGTAAGCATCACCCGTTAAGAGTGTTGCTTACCGGTTAACTGGCTAACCAGTTAACTAGTCACATCCCTACAGTGGGGTAGTTGGCTCTTGTTCAAGGAGACATTATTACATGCACAATTGTCAGTTCTCTTGAACTGCTTTTCCCCTTGGTCTTGCTTCCCATGGGGCCCTACCTACCAACTCCCGGAGTTTGCTAAAGTCAGCCTTCCTGAATCCACTGTCTCTACTTTGCTGTTCTCCCTTCTACCATACCGTAGAATCATGCACTCTGTCCTTTCATGGTCACGTTCCCCCAGGCTGCCTTCCACTTCCAAATTCTCAACCAGTTCCTCCCCGTGTGATAAAATCAAATCTAGAACAGCCTCCCCCCGGTAGCTTTCTCCACTTGGAGAATCTGTGCCCTGCTCTTGGTTTTCCCAACAAACGTCTGCACCATTGAAGTTTCCCATTACCACCAAGTCCTGTATTTTGGATGAGTTTATGAGTTGTTTAAAAAAGCCTTGTGATGGATAGGAGGAGTGCTGGCCAGCACCCGGTGAATAAGGGGTTAAACTCAAGTAGCTAGCAAGGGTGTTGGCAGGAAGCCAGAAGAACCAATGGGGATAGAGTGCTGAAATTTGAATTGTATAAGGTACCTTGCCTGTTTTCTTTGTGTGGCAGAGTTAAAGCAGGAATTGAGAGACACAGACTGATTTAAACCCAGGCGGGATTACCATGCCTGCAAGGAATTTGGGGCATGGAAATAGACTGAACCCATAAGGGATCATGAGTAAAATAAAGGGGAAAAGTGTATCTAGTTGTGATCAGGGTATTTTTGTGGTTTGGTTTGAAGTGCTCTGTGTGACTCTATGCCTCCCCTCCCCCATTCACCTTTTAAGAGTTGTCCCCAGAGATTTTCTCTGTGTTTTAATTTGATTTACTTAGTTGCTGTGTAACATCCAGCAACCAAGTTTGCTTTATCAAGTAGATCTTTTGTTTTGCTCATAAAAATCACTTTTTTTAGGTGATGATTTGATTCTTGTGTCCTGGGAAGTACAGGAGGTCGGGCTGTCTGTGTGTATCTACTCGCCTTAGACTGAAAGGTCAGCTACTAGAGACTGCAGCTTGTTGTTCTCTTTGTTTTTTCAAGCTATCTTGTGGCAGAGGAGGGATAGCTTAGTGGTTTGGGCATTGGCCTGTTAAACCCAGAGTTATGAGCTCAATCCTTGCGGAGGCCATCTAGGGCAAAATCTGTCAGGGATGATACTTGGTCCTGCTGTGAAGGCAGGGGACTGGACTTGATGACCTTTGAATGTCCCTTCCAGTTCTAGGAGATAGGCATCTCCATTCATGTTAGGAGTGTGAGGGCCCTGTGTGGAAGGAAGTCTAAGTGCTTTCTTCCCGGGTTCATGAAGAAAGGGGATTGTTTCACTTGGTGGTGGCAGCCATTTTGTTTATTTCTCAGAGCCAGTATATTGTGACTCTGGGGGAGGGAGGGTTATAAGCAGAGTCTAGATGTCCAAGGTATTGAAGGTCTTTGCGGACACCCACCTTCTGCACTCGGGATCAGCCCTGACAAGCCCCATCCACCTCTTCTTCCTGGTTAGGTGGCCTGTAATGAGCCCCTAGCTCGACATCACCCTTGTTTTTTTACTCCTTTTACTCTAACTCAGAGACGCTCCACACGTCTGTCTCCTACGTCCCTCTCAACCTCAGTCCAGATATGTACATTTTTAATACATAAGGCGACACTTCCTCCCTTTTTCCCTTGCCTAGATTTCCTGAGCAAGCTGTACCCTTCCATACCAGTATTCCAATCATGCGTATAATGCCACCATGTCTCTGCGATATCAGCTATGTCAGGGCTACTCAACATGCGGCCCACGGGCCAAATGTGGCCCACGGCCTGTTTGTTTGCGGCCCGCAGGTGGGAGCCAAACCAAAAAAGTAGTCAATATAATCGTCTTCTGTTGATACCCATTTTAGTAGTTCAATTCCTGGACTGTCATTGCTCATTCAAAGTGCTGTCATATGGGTAGAAATCGGGTAAATATTGCATTTTATTAATATCAGCAGAATTGACTTAAATGGGGGCTGTGTGTTGTGTAGTCTTGCCTTAATTTTTGTATTCATGCCCGTCAGTGTGAAAAGCTATTTGCATATATTTGCATATATATTTGCATGCATATGCAATCACACTTAAGTTGCAGCTCTTAGCATGTGCTGTGAGTATCATTCTGGCTCCCGGGGCTTCCAAAGTTGACTAGCCCTGAACTATGCCATAGGTGTGTTTCTTTACTAGCATTTCAAGTGCTTCCTGCTTGTTCCCTATACTTGCATTTGTAAACAGGCGGCTTTTTTACCCCCTAACCAACATAGCTGGGTTATTAATTTTCTAGCGTAAAAGAGCAGCCTTTCGTGGTATAACTCCCACTGGCTTCAGAATTCACCCCAACGGGCATGAGCCTGTTTTTGGCACCCATCAGTAAAAAAAAGGAACAAGCGCAATTCTTCATTGATCCGCAAGTAAATGATGGATAACGATGCATGGCAGAAACAAGTGTATGCAAGCCCCCAGACACAGCAGTGAATAAGGGCTTTGGGAGGCCTGCCATAAGTACATAATCAATATCTTGTATTATATAGATGTAGCCTTCTGAATTTCTAATACCCACTAAGAAATGAGTGAACGATTCACAGCGCCACGCTCTTTGGAACACGTGGTCTAGTTTACACCCACATCACACCTGACCATGCATGCGCCAATGTCTTTTCCTCTCTCAAAGAATTTCACCCCTGTGCACAACAGCTGCTGCTGGGTATGTTTATCTCATGCTCTAAACCTAGTTTATTGCAGCCATGAGAATCTGTATCAGGCCAACTGAAAGATTAATTAGTCAAGTCTCTGGGGTTAATGTTGACATTTCCTTCCCATATCTTAGTTTCAAAGCAGTCAGTCCAGGTGTTCAGCTCTTGCATGAAAATGTATCAGGATGTTAATGCACCAATCATAGAACTCAAGAGGTCATCTGGTCCACTCCACTGCATTCTTGGCAAGACTATTATCTAGGGCTAGGCCATCCCTGACCAGTGATTTTAAGGATAGATTAGACAAATCTCCAGTGATGGAGGTTCCACACCTCCCTAGGCAATTTGTTCCAGTGTTTAACCACCCGGACAGGAAGTTTTTCCTAATGTCCAACCTAACCCTCCCTTGCTGCAATTTAAGCCCATTGCTTCTTGTCCTGTCCTGAAAGTTACAAACATTTTTTCCCTGCTCCTTGTAACAGTTTTCAAGTACATAAAAAATAATGTCCCTTTTCTTCTCTAGATTAAACAGTCCGACTGCGTCTAGACTGGCAAGTTTTTCCGCAAAATCATCTGCTTTTGCGGAAAAACTTCACAGCTGTCTACACTGGCCGCTTGAATTTCCGCAAGAGCACTGACAATCTCATGTAAGATTGTCAGTGCTTTTGCGGAAATACTATACTGCTCCCGTTCGAGCAAGAGTCTTTTTCCGAAAAACTTTTGCACAAAAGGGCCAGTGTAGACAGCAGAGATTTGTTTTCCGCAAAAAAGCCCCGATCGCAAAAATGGCGATCGGGGCTTTTTTGCGGAAAAGCGCGTCTGGATTGGCCACGGATGCTTTTCTGCCAAAAGTGCTTTTGCGGAAAAGCATCCTGCCAATCTAGACGCACTTTTCCAAAAATGCTTTTAACAGAAAACTTTTCCATTAAAAGCATTTCCGGAAAATCATGCCAGTATAGAGGTAGCCTCCCAGTTTTTTCAGTTTCCCTTATAGGTCATGTTTTCTGGACCTTTCATCATTTAGCTCGCCTCTAACTTTCTCCAGTTTCTCCACATTTTTCCTGATATGTGATGCCCAGAACTGGACACAAGACTCCAATTGAGGCCTAATCAGCACAGAGCAGAGGGGGAGAATGACTTCTCGTGTCTTGCTCACAACACTCCTGTTAATGCAGTCCAGAATAATGTTGGCTTTTTTTGCAACAATGTCACACTGTTGGCTCATATTTAGCTTGTGATTCACTATCACCCTGTCATGGGGCTCATATATCCTGTCACCCTTTAGGGTGTCGGAGCCTCATGGTTAAGTTTGAGGGGGTGCCCTGTATCTGGGGGCGGTGCAACTCTGTGGCCATGGTCCTTAATACAGCTCTTGGTAGCAGGGTGGTGGGCCAAAGTCAGTCATGGAACCCTTACTGTCAGGGCAGTGTGGCCTAATGGTCAGAGTCAATATTACAGTCCCTACTGTGAGGGCAGTACAGCCTAATGGCCAGAGTGTATACTACGGGTGAGCTGGGCCACCATCCCAGGGCACTTGATGGCCAGGATAGGGGGACCTGAGTCCACCATCTCCATGGGGTCCCAACAGGACCAGGGAAGGCCATGGCCTCCCGGATTGTGAATTCATCCAGCAAGTGGCAGCGCCACTCGGCCTCTGCCTCCAGCCTCCTGTCCATTGAGTCCTGCATCCGTTGCAGGACTGCGATGTGCTGGAACACCAGGTCTAAATAGGTACGCCTGTGCCAACGGGTTCTCTGCAGCTGTCTGGGTGGTGGGGCAGGTGTGGCGCCCCCCTCCTGGTCAGCTGGTCCGGCTGTGGAGGACAAGAGGGAAAAGTCGTCAGTCATGCATGCTCCCCCTTCCCCTGAGAGGGCATGCCCTCCTCCTCATCTGGCAGTGCCTGTCCTAGGGTCAGAGGCTGCTCGTGTGGGTCTCAGTAAGGCATGGTGTGGCCTGGCCAGCAACCACAGCCTCCCTGGAGCCCAGAAGGTGTGCAGGCCACCATCCTACCCCCCCTCACACACACCCCATGGCCGAGCAGCTCAGACAAGTGTCAGGCCACGGTTGGGGTTCCCACAGAGTGCTGAGAGGCCTGCAGCTGTGAGGCAATCCCAGCATCCCCGACCCATGCCTGCACCTGGCATCACTGCCTGCAGGAGCACGTGGTGCCTAGCAGCTGTGCAGGTGCAGGGGTAGGATGGCCCTCCCTGAGGGCGGCCCCGTGTGTGCCTCACTTCCCCCCCAGCTGTGATCAGCATGACATGTCACAGCACTGCACCATCCCCTTTGCTTCCGCCTGCCCTGCTCTGTGTTGTGGGGGACCCTCACACCACTCCCCGGTGTCCGAGGGGTCTGCGAGGCCCCCTGAGCGTCGGTGCCTGGCTCCTGGGTGCTCCAGGTGCTGTCTTCCTCCTTCTCTTCCTCCTCCTGGAGCTCCTGGCTGTTGTTGCAGCCGCTGCTGACCAGGGCCAGATTCCACTAGCCGCTCGGAAGGCAGGGGTTCCCCTGCCCCCAGGATCTGGTCCATCTCCTCATAATACGCACAGTAGTGCGGTGCTTCCCCACAGCGGGAGCTGTGCTCACGGGCTCTAACATACCTCAGCCGCAGCTCCTTCACCTTTGCCCTGACCTGCTCCAGTGTGCGGGGCTGGTGACCTTTTGTAGTCTGGCCTTCTGCCATTCGGGCATAAATGTCCGCATTCCTCCTCCTGCTGGACTGCATGGCCTGGAGGGGCTCCTCCTCAGCCCAGAGCCCCAAGAGGGCTTTGAGCTCAGACCCAGACCAGGAGGATGCCCGGCGCTTGGTACCCCTGGCTTCCCGGGGGGACGTGTCCCTGGAAGGGCCAGGGGGGTCTTGGGGGGCTTGCCCCTGCAACATGGCTCCTACTAGGCTCACCAAAAACAGAGCAGCGCGGTCGGGGTCTGCTGTGGAGCTGGCTTGCTGCCAGAGTGCTGAGCCTCGGTGCCTGTGACTTTTAAAGATGGCTGCAGGCAGGAACAATAGAGTGGAAAGCAGTGACCGGAGTGTCCGCCAGGCTTCTTCCTGGAGGCCTTTACTGTCGACATAACTTCTCCCCTGCGTCCACACTTCCCTTTTGTCAACAGAACTCTGTCAACAAAGGCGTTATTCCTCGTAGAATGAGGTTTATAGCTGTCGACAAAACTGTTGAGTTCTGCCGCGTCCACTTTTGTCGACAAAGCCCTGTAGTCTAGACACACCCTACTAGACTAGAAGATTTACCCTGTGTTGCTCGGGTCATTGATTACATTATTTTTTTTGTTTTGGGGGAAATAAAAATGGCAATGTCCAGGCTTCACTTGGATCATGGCGCTGGAGTGAGGCTGGGGATGGGGGGTTCAGCATGCAGGCTGCTCCAGGGAGAGAGGACAACCCCAATACCCCAGCCCTCTCACCGCAGCAGCATGGGCCAGGTGAGAAGTCCCTCCCCATGGCCGCTGCAGTTCCAGCAGGCACAGCTGGGGGAAGGGTGTATCTGCCCCAGCTGGGGCAGGTCCAAGTTCATCTGCCCCCTGCATTCCCCAGCCAGAGTGAGGAATGCAGCAAACTGTGCATTTTCCCCTCACTCCCTGATGAAGGGGAATAGCCAGCAATGTTCCCAAACAAATTTTTTTGGGGGGAAGCTTCAGCCCCCCATCACAGCTCAATTCCCAAACCTGACACTCTGAGTGCAGAGATGGGGGAACAGCTAGTAGAATAAACTCTGCAAAACCTGCCTCTCTGACTCCCAGAGACAAACTTGTTCGATCTCTGTCCTCCTGAGATCCAAAAAGACAAAAGACTGATTTTCTTGCTGCCGCCACCCAAGCGACTAAGAGAAAATATAAAATAAACCGTTTTCCAGGGAAGAGATCACTTGGGAATCCCCTGTATGAGGCAAAGCTCTCCCCCCTGCACCAACCTCCATTTTTCTTGGAGTTAGGAAAACAAACACAGGGAATCCGCAGAGAACAATGGACTCTGCCCGGGTAACTAGGCACGTAACCCTAAGGACACAACAATCAACCAATACCGGTTAATCAAAACAAAAAGGAAAACTCTTTTATTATCAGAACAAAGCTACTGTTGCAAGCATTGCAAATGACTAGATGTTAGATAGCTGTGAAGTGATATAGACTCAGGGAAAAATCCTGAGTTACAATAGAGAAAAACAATTAGCCATCTCAGACATGATTGCCAAACCCTCAAACAAGGAAAACAATAAACCCTTCCCTATTTACACATTTCAAGAAGTCCGTTTGTGGAGAGAGAGCCTGTCTCCCATCTCCCTCCATACCTGGGAGAAACTGCTCTGAGGGTAAGTCTACACTAGTCCCCTAGTTCGAACTAGGGAGGCTAATGAGGGTGACCGAAATTGCTAATGAAGCGCGGGATTTAAATATCCTGCGCTTGATTAGCATATTCCCGGCTGATCGCCATTTTGGAAACTGACTAGCCCAAAGTAACTGCCCGCGTCTATACCCGGCAGAGAAGTGCGATTCCTAGATAAACCCCTTAGTTCGAATTAACAGTTACTCCTTGTGGAATGAGGTTTAACAGTTAATTTGAACTAAGGGTTTTATCTCGGAATCGCACTTCTCTGCCGTGTGTAGATGCAGGCAATTACTTCAGGCTAGTCAGTTTCCAAAATGGCAACCGGCCAGGAATATGCTAATCAAGAGCGGGATATTTAAATCCTCCGCTTCCTTAGCAATTTCGGTCGCCCTCATTAGCCTCCCTAGTTCGAACTAGGAGGCTAGTGTAGACGTACCCTGATCTCAAACAAAGAAGAGAGAAAGAAACCCCCCTTTTTCCCGGTTTGAAATTCCTATCTGCATTTTTATTGGCTGACTGCCCAAACCCCCTCCCTAGGTGCATCTCCAGTTGCTTAATCCTTTCCTCTCTCTTCGGGTAAGTCAGAGTCTCCTTAGAAGCTCCCATTTATGACACCTCCCATCCTCCCTAAGGGGCACCCAAGGAGTGGCAGGGTCGAGGCTGGGCAGTCCCAGATTTCGGGTTGCCAGGTGGTTTCAACAAAAATCCTGGACACACTTGACATTACATCACAATCTACAGTGCGTCTTATTCAGAAAATACCGGACGTTGATATTTTCTCATTGATATTTTCTCAATTTGTTTCCTGAACAGAAAGCTCAAATACTGGACTGACTGCCTGGTTCAAAACCGGACCCCTGGTAACCCTACCCAGATTGGGGGAGGGGAGTTGCGCCCAGCCAGCCTCTTTCACCTGCCTGGAGGTCCTGTCTCTTTTCTGTATGGTTTAATGAGAAGCAATCCTATTCCAGGCACATCTCCTTTTTCTGGCACAACCAAACCCTGACCTTTCTTTAAGTTAGGACAACAGGAAGCTGTGTGCCGCATTTTGTGGCTCTAGCTCTGACTGTTTAGGAGGACTTCTTGAACAGATGGACAGACAGACAAATTCTCTTAAATATATAGTAGACAAAGATAATTATCAGGGCAGAATGCCATTTGGGGGACAGTCTTCGGTCATATTAAAAGCTATTCTAGTATTGATCTTACCCATTTGTGACTGCTCGCATCACTATACTGAGGGTAGTGGATCGTAAGTGTACATTCGTAAATAAGAGCTACATTGTGTGAACATACAAATTGTTAACAAATGTAAAATAGTAAAATAAGGAAAGTTACATCACCAGAAAGCAACCTCCAGATGAAAATCTCAATCTTCCAGCACACCTTCCGATTCTGCAAGCACCGCTCCCTCATCTAGCTGCAAACAAAAACGGCAACCTTCCTTACCTCTCACCTACATCCGTGAAAATGCCTCTTAAACTATCGACCCAGCACTGAATGCAAATATAAACCTAGTCACCATTCACTTGAGTAGTCTCTCATTAATGGCTAACTAAATGCATTGATTTTCATTTACTCAGTGGAAAGTGTGAAAACGTAGGGAGTATCTGATCTAAGATAAAGGAATGGCTACTTTGCACAGTGTATAAAAAGGGTAGCTTGCAACACCCCCACCCCCATGTGTACAATATGTCATATAAACACATTGTCACAAGGCATACTCACTGGTGTGGTGCTTCCTCGTGGCTGCATCTGAGGAATCGGATTTCCTCAGGTCTGACACTCCCTTGTATCATGTGTTCACTTCACAGCCTCTCTCTCTCTCTGACTCTGCAGGCTTTCTCTTTCTAACTCAGCCCTCCCCCTAGGTAACTATACAATCCACACACACACCCTTTCCAGGGTATCAAAGTCCCTTCACACCAGCTGTCTGGTTGCCATCTCCCACAATCCTGTGCCACTTAGTGACTGGTAGAAGAACCCAGGCCTGCCCACTACTCCCGGTTCCAGCCCTGGGACTTTAAAATCAGCAGCCATGTCTGCACAATCTCTAAGCCCTTTTTCTCTTTCGCTGGGCTGCTTCCTGGTCCACCTTCAACAGGGTTTCCTCTACACCTTCCTGGGTAAATCCCCTCTAGACGTCTCAAATGCTGGGTCTAAATTAGCTATAACCACTCACGAGAGAGGTCTTGGAGTCACTGTGGATCGTTCTCTGAAAGCCTCCACTCCATGTGCAGCAGCAGTCAAAAAAGCAATCAGAATGTTAGGAATCATTGTGAGGTGCATGTAGTAGGAGATTTCTGCTTGGAGTTTATTTGCTGAGGCCTTAACTGTTCATTCCTCTGTTCTGAATGCTTGTGTGCATGGCGTTAGCTATAGGTCAGCGACCTTCATTGGCACTCCAAGGCTACGTCTACACTGGCCCCTTTTCCGTAAGGGGCATGTAAATTTCACCTATCGTCGTAGGGAAATCCGCGGGGGATTTAAATATCCCCCGCGGCATTTAAATAAAAATGGCCGCCGCTTTTTTCCGGCTTTTAAAAAAGCCGGAAAAGAGCGTCTACACTGGCCCCGATCCTCCGGAAAAAGGGCCCTTTTCCGGAGGGTCTTATTCTTACTTCAAAGTAAGAATAAGACCCTCCGGAAAAGGGCGCTTTTTCCGGAGGATCGGGGCCAGTGTAGACGCTCTTTTCCGGCTTTTTTAAAAGCCGGAAAAAAGCGGCGGCCATTTTTATTTAAATGCCGCGGGGGATATTTAAATCCCCCGCGGATTTCCCTACGACGATAGGTGAAATTTACATGCCCCTTACGGAAAAGGGGCCAGTGTAGACGTAGCCCAAGTGTGGATTTTTTATTGTGAATTTCCTTGTTTTCTCATTGCACCCAGTAAATTCTGCAGTAAGAGAAAGGACAAAGGGAGAAATGCTGTGAAACAACAAGACTACCATGTTTCCAGATAACGCTGTGTGTACAGTATAGCTTGCCATCTGCCTGGCTCTTATCAACCGCTTTCACGGCAGATGCAGCCTTAATTGTGGGACTGCTAATACACTCTCTGAGTGACTGATGTGTCAATTAAAATGTGTGTTTAGGTCTGTCTTCATCTTTGACTCTGTGTGCATGTGTTGTATGCATTACTGGATATGCACGTCAAACAATAAAGGGTTTTATTTTGCAAACAGGGCTACTGTGTGGGAGTGGTGGAGTGTGGCTTTTCGGTGGTATATTGTAGTCAGTGCTAGAGCAAGAAATGTATTGAAACTCAACAGATCAAGTCACACAGGGCTTGGCCTGTAAAGCACTGAGTGTCGTCCCCTCCCACTGAAGTCAGATGCAATCTTTGACCACAACCAATCTGCCTAGTGTCCTAGAAGCAAAAGGCTCCGGAGTGTCTGACAGATCTTCCTGAGCTGTCTTCCACCTTCTCCCTTTGGCACTTGTCCTGGATCTTTGCCTTTTGAGGTTTCTGGGTACCGGATCCTTTCCCCACTGAAGTTAAAGGGAGTTAGGGGGGAAGGGATAGCTCAGTGGTTTGAGCATTGGCCTGCTAAACCCAGGGTTGTGAGTTCCATCCTTGTGGAGACCATTTAGGAATTTGGGGCGAAAATTCATCAGGGATGGTACTTGGTCCTGCTGTGAAGGCAGGGGACTGGACTTGATGACCTTTCAAGGTCCCTTCCAGTTCTAGGAGATAGGCAATCTCTATTATTATATTATATTATTATGACTCTTAAATGAAGCAGCATCAGACCCTACATTCATACATGTCACTGAATGCATAGGGTTGAGATTGGGATTTCCAAAAGCACTCAAGTGATTTAGGAGCACACAACTCCCATGGAAAGCAGTGTGTTCCTAAATCCCTTGCACCCATTTGAGTATCCCCACCTGTGGTGACATTGAAAATAACAATCCTGCCCGGCCAGTCTGCAGGCTCTGGGTTGGGATTATAATCCTCACCCCTCTAGGCACTTTGCTGACTATTTCTGTACGAGTGGAGTGACACATCCAGCTAAAACAGAAGTGGTAGGTGCTCTCCCAACATTCCCTTAATAGCCGTTTATTTTTTACATAGTAAAATGTGATTTTCATTGTGCCGGTGACATTGAGGAATGAAAGGCTGAATCCTGCTCTTCCTGCTGAGTGTCAGAAATAGATCTGGAAAGACGATGACTCACCTGTAATTGAGAAAAGTGAATGGCATCAGAATGGTATTTAAAAGTTAGCTTTTTCTGACTCCATCTGCCAGGAAAAGGGTGTGGATTAATACAAAGGCCCAGGTTGGATAGGTGGGGCTGGCATAGAACACAGGTAATGCTTTGCACTATTATGGTATTTTGTACACAAGGGTCTCAAAGCATCTCTCACATACCTGCATGTTGTGGGTAGATCAGTAGTATTACCCACATTTCACTGGCTGGGAAACTGAGGCACAGAGAGGTGATGTGGGTTGCCCAGGATCAGAAGATGAGTCAGCCACAGAACCCTAGGGTTCCTGACCACAAATGTATTCAGGTCAAAAATGCAGGTGGACTCCTCTTGGTTACTTTTGCTGCTTCTGGCCCAAGCCAAGTGATGATGTCAGAGTTGTCATGGCATCGGTATCTATGGAACCGAAATCGTCATCATCATCATCGTGAAAGGAAAACTAAATAAGGATGTGGCGCTTCCTGGGAGAAACTCCCTTTGGAATCAATGGGGGTTCCCCTCCACAGGGCCTGTACCCGATTGCTTTTTTCTTCTTCCTCCTTTCATGGAGGGGAGTAGCTGGGGGAAGGAGAAGAGGTTGCTCCCTCCAGCCTAACAGAATCTGTGGGTGGCAGGATGTTGTTTCTCAATTCCTGCAGGAAGAAAGCACAAGCTACAGTCCAACTGCCTTTCACTTCCTATTTTTAGGCCAAATAACAGGTACACGGTAGTCTAGTGACTAGCTCCCATGCCTCTAGCAAAGACACAGGGTTCTACTGGTCAAAAGCCAGCAAATGCACCCGTCACTACTCCAGGGCTGACACCACCACCCTTTGCTTTGCATCTGCTCCCCTTAGATATAAAACAAGGGTCCCGCCTCTTTGGATGGGGTCTTTCACTTAATGGCAGGGGTGGGAGGATGAGGAATACCTTCTCCCAGCATAGGCTACATCCTTGCTCCTTAGATTCCTGTCTTCCCTTTTCCGCCGGCCACCCGCTGCAACTGGGGTCAGGCGGCTGTCTAGTCAGGGGTAGCTCTGTGGGAGGCTCTCCTGTCTGAGCTGCCTGAGAGAGGGAGGACAGATGCTTGGTCTGGAGCTGCAGTTGTGTAGGGCTGGGCCCCCGTGGGGGAGAGGGGGAGAAAGTGGGGGGAGCGTTCAAGAAACCAGGAAGCACATTTGCAAGGGGATGGGGTGAGTGTGTGGGGGTGGGGGGGTGCTGCTTTTCCCTACCTACAAGGTTACTTTTTTGCCCCTCTGCCTCCCCCCCCCCCCCCGTGCATCTCCTAAACTAGCCTAACTGCCCTTTCAAGGGGGAGGGGGAGAGGTGTAGCCCCCTGCAGTAAGGGGAGGCAGAAAAGCAGCAGGCTATTTGCAGGGCATGCAGCCTGAAGCACCCAGAACACCAAACAGCCTCCTATGCAAAGCGCAAAGCCGGAGCCGGCGTACTCAGGCAAGACAAGGTGTGAACAAAAATCGAAAGCGATCCGGGTGCAAGGAGGATGCACCTGTACGCTCACCCAGCCTTTTCGCCTCTTCCCTCCCCCCCCCGCCCTTCCTCCATGGTACCGCCCACTCCCTAACACACAGACGAAACCAGACGAGCCCACGCGGCCAGGAACAGGGGTCAGCGGCAGCGAGGCGGGCTCCGGCTGCACCAGCCGCGCCAGGGGGCTTGTGCGCGAGACGCGGGCACCCGGGCGGGCAGGCAGCGGCGCGAGCCTCCCCCACTCCCTGCCGGCGCGCGCCCGCTGGGGCGCTGCTGCTGCTGCACAGCCCGGAGCCCGAGAGGCGACGCCGCAGCCCGCCTGGGGAAGATGGAAGGAGCGTCCTTCGGCGCGGGCCGGGCCGGGGGGGCCATTGACCCGGTGGATTTCCTCAAGCAGCCTCAGGCCATTCTCCGGATAGTGTCCTGGGTAAGGCAGCGCGGCGGCGTTTGCAGCGGGCATGGCTCGGGGCGGTCCCTGCTGGGGGGGGGGGGGCGGCTGCTCCCCTTCCTTGCCCCCTCCAGCCTTGCCATGCAACGGGGGAGGGGGGAGCATTCGCCAGACATACCTGGGGGCGCGCGGCTGCGGGGTGGTTTGCATTTGGGGCGGGTGGCTTGTTTTATTTCGGCCATGCAAGAGGGAGAGGGAATGGGCGCAGCACTGGGGGGAAGGGGGGGGGCTAAACCATTTTCTCTGCCCAGTGGGGGCTGTCATTCCGTCCAAATGACAGGAGCCATAGCCCCAACTGCTGGGAGGGGGGGCTGCATTATGGTGATTATTTGCAGAGTGGAAAGACCACCTCTGCCCCCCTGGGGGGGTGGAAGTCTTTGCTTCCTCCAAAAAGGGAGGGCATTTTCAGGGCTTTATTTTGCCACTGGAGAGGGGTCATTTTTCGTGGTCTCTTGTCTCTTCTGATGCTCAAACAGATGGGAGGGGGAGCAGGAAAATCCGGTGGAAATAGGTGGCCAGGAGACATTTTTCTTCTAGACTTCACCATCCAGCCCTACCGAGATCCCTGTCCTTAATGCAAAATGATAGAAGGGTTGGCTGGCTGGCTGGGGTTTATTTTAATTTTATTTTCAATTCCTGTGGCTGCGCCGAAAGCGTAAGATTGAATCCGTTTTCCGGGTGCCTGCTTTAGGGTGGCTTTGATCTTTGGTGTTCTGTGGGCAGTGACATGGAACGCTATGTAAGGAGCTTTGCCTCCGTAGATTAGGCCGACAGATGCAAGGGTTAAGGCCCACGCTCCACCCATAACGCGCCTGGTTAGGCTCGGGTTTTATGTGCTGAGACCTGCAGGTCTGTGCTGACAGCTCTTTGGTGAGTTGGGAGCTTCATGCCTTCTCCCACAAGACCTGAGCCAAAAGCCCACATCACAAAAATCACCACTAACGGGGTGCTCATGGGGGTCCCCTGGCCAACCCCCTGAGCAGGCAGCCTTCACAGAAAGGCCAGGGATTGAGCGGGGCGGTAGACTCCTTTTCCCCAGTTAGAGGCAGAGAGGGTTCCTTTAGGTTCAGGATGAGATGCAGAGGTGTGCGGGGGAAGTTTGCATTGCTGTTCCCCTGACTGTTCTGAGGATTTCCAACTTGTTCTGTGGCTTGAGGCCTTCAGACTCCAGAGCAGTCACTGTGTCACCTTTTCAGGGCAGGAAATGCACTGTCAAAGCTATTTTAAGTGCAGTGGCCAATTAAAAACCTCCTTCTTTCTACCTTTCACTGCCCCCTCTCCCCAGCTTTATTCTTCATTCTCGAGGCTTTACTACCAGTTGCCCCTGTCCTGGGCCCTGATCCAGCAAAGCATTTAAGTGTACGCTTATCTTTAAGTACAAGAATAAAACTGTTGAAGTCAGGTGCTTGAGGGCTTTGCTGGGTCAGGCCTATAACTCATTCGCCCGTGCTTTGAGAACAGGACGGGCACGATTATTTGCGGGGCCTAGTTCAGATATATGGAGCAGGAGTGTGACCTATTTTTGTGTACACACACACACACACACACACACACACACACACACCTATTTTTGTGTACACACACACACACACACACACACACACACACACACACACACACACACACACACACACACACACACACAAATAGGCTATGTTCCACTAGCTAGAGATAGATATAGTAAGATATCTGGTGGTGCAAAAAAATATGTTCTTTTTTTAAATGGCAAAACGTCATGAACCCCACTCCAAATTGTCAATACGGCCGTTAGCCCGCTGTGCGTGAGGCCTGAGTGTATCTCTGTATTTTATACTGCAGCGCGCGCGGGATGGACTTTGCGATCGCGCTGGGTTTAAAATGGACGTACGTATTTCGACCTATATTGTGTATGTCCTCAGGCACGTCTTACCCCTACAAAACTAATGTAGGTCCATAGGTATTTTTAATATAATTTGAATTTTTAATCGTGGGTGTTTAAATATGTAATAAAATAAATGGCCTCCATCTCCAGTACATGAGAATAGTGCCTAGGGCGGGGCCAAACATAAAGTGCGGGGCCACATGTGCTGGAGCTGACTGCCCACGTCTCACGCCGGCCCTGTTGGAGAGAGCATCTGAATGGGATACAGTGTGCACAAAACTGGGCCCAAAATGTCAAATCCAGTTGTGGTTCTTTTCTTCGGATGGACGCAGTGCGTGGCCGTGACGTGCGGCTTATGAAGCATGGAAGATGGGTGCCTCTGTGAAACAGGAACAGAATCCACACGATGGCATTAAAAACCAGCTCAGGAAAAGTGCCCACGCATGCTTAGTGGCTGAGTGGTCAAGCAGGAATCTTTGGGGAATTTGAAACCACAAGGGACTGGTCCCAAAGTGAGAATAAAGGGCCTGAAATTGCCCGTTCTCCCACATCCGATCACTTCTATGCCTGTAAGTAGCCCCATGTTCTTTTAGTCTGTTTGTGTGCTTACATTTAAGCACACGCACAGGCCCGTATGCAGGAGTTTCTTTGGGGTGAGGGGGGGTGCTTTTTTTTTTTAAATGTGGACAGCGAGGGTGCAAAACCCCCCCACCGTGGTCCCCCAAATATGCGTGCTCTGGCCAGCTGGGGGAAAGCGGGAGCCGTGTGATGCCTGAGCCTCCCTCCCCAATACTCCAACCGGCCGGGGGAAGGCTGGGGGCTGATTCTCCCCGTCCCAGAGGGACACCCAGCCCTACCTCCAGCCTCGCTCTTGCGGGAGAGGAATCAGCCCCAACTTCCCCCTGCTGGCCAGAGCATGCTTACTTGAGGCTCCAAGGTGGGGCGTTCGCACCCTTTGCACACACCCCCCTCCATGTATGGGCCTGAAGCATAAGTTGTTTGCAGGATCAAGGGGCCTGATCCAAAGCCCATACAGTCAGAGGGGCATCTTTCCGCTCACGTCAGCAGGGTTAGGGTGAAGGCCCGAATGTCCACATGAATTCTTTGAAACATGCCGCAGGCCCCGTGTTTGTCTGATTCCGGAGCCCTGCACCGACACAGATGCAGGCTTGGGGCCACAGCTGGAACTCACTTGGATCTTGCTCGCAGCGGCTCCCTGCAGCGCACTTTGCATCAGCTTCAACTGGCTTAGCGCTGTGTTTCAGTCAACAAGAGTCTCTGTGTGAACGCACGACTTTCCTCGTGGCCTCGCGTGCCTTGACGAGCAATCCTGATGCGTTTGTTGGGCCTGTCTTCGTGGGTGTAGGCAGCCATCCAATCCCATAACATTCCAGTATTGCATCTTCCAGCCTCCAGACAGCACAAGCAAGTACCTCGCATTTGCAAAACATTGTTTCCGGAGGTTGTAAACCCACATGTTGAGCACTGGGAGAAGGGTTACACTGAGAAGCCAACTGGCAGTTCTTGTACTGCAAGATCATTTCAGCAGCTTTGGCTGCAGTCAGACTCCAAATTGGGGTATGACAGGCAGCTATCTTGGCATAAAACAATATTGTGAATATTTATTTGCCAGCAGCTAGGACTTCCAATATGGACCAGGAACTCAGCTAAGTGCTGTACAAACCCAGAGCAAACAGACTGTTCCTGCCTCAGAAGACTTGTTGTCTAAGTAGGAGGAAGAGAGGAGTTTGTTTTGTTTACCGGAGGGTGATTTTCTTTCTCCTTATATCCCTTAAAACATGTGTTCCTGTATATTTTTAAGCATCCAGTTAACCTAATTGGACAACTCAATGATTCAGTCCCTTTCTGTTCCCAGCCCAATCTCTTGCAGTGTGAAATTGACCTGTCATTGAAGGGTCTGCTACCTGATGCAGTCTGACTTACTGAATATTTTTGGGTGGGGGACACAGAGAGAACAGGAGAGTCATTTTGCTGTTCAGCTAATATTCAAGCCCAATTCTGCTCGCTTCTCTCATTGGAGTAGTTCAATTGAAGTCAATGGAAGCCTTCTTGGGTGCAGCAGAACCATCCAAGACCTAGGTGTTATGTGTGTGTGTCCTACTTCAGGCTGTGATCCTCCACCAGTGAAATCCATGGGCGTCTCATTGTTGGTTTCACTTGGAGCAGGCTGGAGCTAACTCCTTCAGCGGGATTCTAGCAGCACAGAGTTGCACAAGGACTGCAGGATCAAACCTTTCATCTGACATTTAAGGGCCTTGCTGATTAATATCGACCAGCTCAGAAATCCCCAGTGAAGTTCCAAATAGGATTCAGATGATTTCTTTAAATACACGGTGGCGTTAATTTCTGAAGAACAGAAGTCCCCAGGCATATGCAGTACTTTCTGGCTTTTGCAATTGGAAAGCCCCACGAAACCGTTCCTCATTTGTCCCTTCACTTATGGCCGATGCAGCTTGTGAGTCAAGATAGGATCACACTTGTTTTTTATGGAGTGAAACGAACTTGGTAGTAAACGGGCGTTGATGTAGTCACCAACTCCTTTCTTTTACATCTGTCTTCTTATTACCGGTAGTATACACATTTAAAAATGGATGGATCATCTTCAGTTTATTGGAGGCATACATTTATGGCTGATGTTTAAAATAAGTTTTAAAAAGCCTACTGCAAAAATTTTTTTTTTGACAAAGTCTCTTGAATTTCAGAAAAGAGTTTTTCCCCTTACTAAGGCTGGAAACACCCTAGTCACGTGCACTATTGTAGCTTTAGGATTAGGTTGTTGTCAGTAAAGCTTGATAAATATCAGTTGCACTGTGCACACACAAACCAGTGAAAAAATATTTCCAGCCATAATAATCAAATGCATAGACAGGCAAAGTTAAAAAAAACACTACCTGGAACTTACTTGAATTTCAGGCAGTCTACTTTGTGTATTTTGACATGTGATACTGAGAGTTTGTGTTTTAACAGTTCTAAAGCTTTAACCTTTTGAGTGTCAGTGTCTACTGCCCTTCAATAATCACTCTGTAAGCCCACCCCGTTCGGTGAGTCTGCATAATTTCTGGCAGCTGTGAAAACGTAAATGGATATAAAATCTTTAGAAAGCTTATACATAAATAACCGAATCATTCATTGTAATGATAACAAAAATAAAAATTAAATTCTGCCTGTGTGAACCAGAAAGCGAAATGGATCGCAAGTGGAAAATGAAACCAACTGGCCTCCTGCGAGACTTGCAAACAGAAATTGGTAAATGGGGAACAACAAAATGCAGTTTCTGAAACTCTTTAATTGTTTATAATATAAGGCCCTGATCTTGCTGCATGGGATCATGGGATGGCTGGCTTTTCATGCTTTAAATGGCCAGGCTTCATGTGGGCTTCCGGACCTGCCAGAGCGGATCTCGCTGCAGGAGATCGGATGATTAGTAAACAGATAAAGAATTGGATATTTTTAAAAAATAGCGTGTGGGGGGAGGAGGGAGGAAGAGATGCTCATCTGGTGTGAATCGGGGGCTGGAAGGGACCCCGAGCTATCTTGAAGTCCAGCCCCCTGCGTGGAGGCAGGCCCAAGTAAGACCATCCAGCACAGGCGTTTGTCCAATCTGTCCTTAAAAATCACTAATGATGGGGATATCGGAGCATGGCTCCATCAACTTCTTTGGAGCATGTTGATTTATACCAGGGAAAGATCTGCCCTGTGATTTTTTTTTTCTTAGTGGCAGCTACCCTTACATAGTTGGTGCCATTTGTTTTTACTTTCTTAATAAAAGTTATTTTCTAGTTTATGCTGTGAGCTTCTGTAATAGAAAGCCTGTCCTTTGCAGATTTTGGAGGATTTTTTTCCCCTGCAGTTCTCTTACACTGTTGCCAGTGAAACGTGTCTTAAGCAACCAGACAGGAGACAGGCCAAAACCAGTTGCTTAACCAAGGTGAAGTAGCATTTGCAACCGTCTCTCTAGTTTCTAAGAAATGCCTCTTCTAATGGTAGATTGCCTAGGCCCTATTACAGCAAACCTTCCCCGTGCAGCAAAGCAGACCGGCATGTGCTACAGTGTTTGCTGAACTGTGGCCTAGTGAAAGGATCTCTGAGCTGGTTTTCCAGTTTTAAAGAAAGCAGATGAGGGTTTGGATGGCAGAAAGCGCCGTTTCTCCCTTTATTCTTATCTCAGGGTTGGTTTGTCAGGAGACAGGGGCCACAGCTGGTGCTCCTGGTACAAGATGTGTCTAGTAGGGGGGAAAAAAACCCATGCCTGGTAGTAGAACAGCTGGGCAGCAAAACAAGGAGAATGCAGTGCCTGTCTTATTCCTGCCACTCTGCTTAGAAGATCTGCTGGGATTTGCAATGCAGATCTTCCTTCCTGGGGAGTGACATGCAGACCGTGATGAGCCGTGGGAGAACAGGACTAGAAGGTTTGTCATTTTGCCTGGATGGTGGATTGTTCTTTTGGGGTTTTATTTATTTTGAGAACAAAATTGTTGCGCATGGCTGGGGCTGGATCCTGTGAACCTTTACTCACCTGAGTAAACTTCGGTTATTCAAAGAGTTCTAGGGAGGGTGAGCACATTAGACTGGTCGTTTGGGGTCATTGTTGTCATCGTGGCAAATCCCACAAAGACCCTTGCAGGGGGCATGCCGCCCAGAACAGTCCCTCGCTGGATCCTTCTGGTGGTCTTGGCAGGACCACTGGCATCTCCTATGTTAATTGTCTCCCATTGTCTCCAAGGACACCTGACTCACAAGGTTCCCTACTTTTTAAAGCAAAGCTGGGGTGATTCCAAGGATGGTCTTCCATGTATGACATTGTATTGCAACTCAAACATTGTGAGTTCTGTTCCTAGCTGTACCTTAGCTGAGCAACTAAACCCACCATGCATGCTAAGTATAATGTTAACGTCTGGATTTTTTTCTGATCTTCCTGACTGTTTGGTTTAGGACCTCTGACTTTTCTGTGTTAATTCCGTACTTCCTTGTTTTGTAGCTGGCACGCGGAACTTTACATAACTGAAATGTAACTTCTTGGTAATTGAATTCTACAGAAGTTCCGTTGTGTCTGAGCTTAAACGGCTCCTGCATTCTCTTTTTTTCTTCCCAGCCCTAGCTGGAAATGAAGTCTGCTTGACATGTGCTCCGATGGCATTACTAGATTAGGAACTCTGAATGGACCGTCAGTTTAGGCCAACAAAACTTGGCATGTAACTAAATATAAATGTTAGCAAAAATGGGTCATGTGCTCATCAGTGTGCACTGTTCACGAGCTGATTAGCCTGTTAGCCAACCGCAATATGTTTAAGGGCATGTCTAACAACCTCTTCTGGGCCGGAGTTTGGAATCAGATCTTGGCCTTTTTGTCTGAGCCCTGCTGAAAGATCTAGCAGCCGATAAAATATCTCGGAGCCTTCACATCTTGCCTACATGTCTTTGTGGGAAGGCCTCTAGAAATGGCAACAATAAAGAGGAACCAGGACGTAACCTGGGGCCTGATCCTTCAAGGGTCGGAGTTCGGGAGGAATCGTCACCTCTCCAATAGAGAAATTCACCTCTGTGCAGAGTGCAGGCACAATGCGCCACTAAGATCCGGATTTAAGTGGCACAGAAATGAGGCTTCGGACTGCTGCCCATTGTGTTAGCCCTAGGCAAGGGGTCAGTTTCGACCTGAAATGCTCAGCACGTTGCAGGATTGGGGCCCATCAGAGAACTGGGCTGTGGCATCCCGAGACTGGCCCAGTCTTGCTGCCTACCTCCTATCAGGTGTGGACGGAATGTGATGGAAGGCGCTCAGCCCTTACAAGAAGAGCTCAGCTCCCTGCTGGGTCAGGACCTCAGCAAGGGGGGAGTTTAGGGTATGACGCAAAGAAACCCCACTGTGGGCTCAAGCATCCCGGACCCGTTTTCTGTAGTGATTTACGGTGCTTGCAATGTATTATTTGTATTATGGCAGCAGCCAGGCGCCCTGATTATGGGCCAGTGCTAGGCGCTGTACGAACAGAGAAGAAAAAGAGAGTCCCTGCCCCAGAGCGCTTCCAATCTAAGTGTAAGGCAGGAGGCAATGGGCTGAGAGGCAGACCGATAGGAGAACGCAAGGAAGCAATGAGCCAGCGCTGGTTGGCAGGACGGGCCAGGGCTCCATTCACCCGCGACACAGCTGTATTTCTTTGCAAGACTGACACGTGACATCAGCTGTTTCCCAGTCATGGGAACGGACCCAAAATACACAGTCCTACTCACCTCGGCTTCTTTGGGGGTGTTCATGTAATTCACCCAGCAATGGAGAGGCAGTTTTCTCCATGAAATAGGCGAGGCCTTTCTAGTATAATCTGGACTAATTCTTTGAGGTCTCAGAAAATGCACAGAGACGGCCCCAGACTCACAGCTTCTGCAGGCACGTTTTAACCTTCGTAGGAGAGTCCTGAGACTCTGCAGAGGGGCATCTGAGCAACGAATGTGTCGTTTAATGACGGTAAATGTACCAGATCTAAATTCCGCCCTTACGTGCATGCCTAGGGCTCACAAGGACATGGGGGGGAGAGGGGAAATCATATCTTTGTAGACAGAATTTAACTTTAAACTTAATCCCTGCAGACAAATTTGTCTCCCTCCACTGATATAATGTAATCTGTAGGGTTGCCAGATGGTTTAACCAAAAATACCAACCCCCCCAAAAAAAACACCGGGGAAAAAATTCTGTTGGGGGGGGGAAAAGGGGGAGACCAAAGTTGTTGCACAAAAAAAAAAAAAAAAGGACCTGAGAGTTATTAAGCAAAAAAACCCAAACAAACTAGCATGTCCCCTTTAAGAAATGCCTTTGAGGCTTTTTGGCCCTATTTTCGCCTCCTGGCAGGGAAGAAAATCAGAACATTCTGAACATTTTAGGTGTCTGGTATTTTCTGAATTTTTTTACTGGACAGGAGGCGAAAATTCTGGACTTTCCGAGTCAATGCTGGACACCTGGCAACCCTGGTAATCTGGGCCTCCTTCCTCAACCCTGAGACAGGCAGACAAGCCAGAATCAGGCCCTTCGTGTGCGAATCATAGAACACTAGGACTGGAAGGGACCTCGAGAGGTCATCGAGTCCAGTCCCCTGCCCTCATGGCAGGACCCAGCACTGTCTAGACCATCCCTGATAGACATTTATCTAACCTGCTCTTAAATATCTCCAGAGATGGGGATTCCACAACCTCCTTGGGCAATTTATTCCAGTGTTTAACCACCCTGACAGGCAGGACGTTTTTCCTAATGTCCAACCTAAACCTCCCTTGCTGTAGTTGAAGCCCATTGCTTCTTGTCCTATCCTCAGAGGCCAAGATGAACAAGAGGTTCCCCTCTTGCCTGGCACATGGGAGGATGAGGGGGGTCTGGACAGCCAGGTACAGTGTAGGGACTGGATCCTGGCCACAAACTTGACCCCTGCGGGCCTCTGGACTGGACGGTCGAGGTTGGAACTGTGTTGAAAGGGCTGGGGGAGGCTTCCCCAACACTGCCGTAGGCTCTGTGCTTCCCCCGCCCCACGAGTCCTGGCCCAGGAGTCATGCTGAGGTGGGGGCTGCGTCAGGAGTAGGAAGGAGGGGTCTCTCGCTGTGGCTGTTCTGGGCTGCGCCGGCCAGTGACAGATCTCGGGAGGCTGTTGCTAACTGGAGCAACTCGTGGGGCGACTCTTAATTTATCCCAGGGCCCTTCCGGTCCCAGAGCTGCCTACAAACGGTCCCCTTGACCCCCCCCCCCCCCCCGTCTCCTCCTGAGCTGGCCTCTTCCTCAGCCTGCGTCCCTGGTGCTTGCAAGACATGCTGTTGGCAAAGGTAGCTGGATTGAGCTTCGGCAGTAGTGACGCGGAGCCCTTTTCATCTGCAGCTTTCACAGGGCTGTACAAAGATGCTTTAGCTCCCATTTTACAGCTGGGGAAACTGAGGCACGGAGCATGGCCTTGCTGGGAGGAGAACACTGGGATCCTGATGGCTGCTCTGGTGCCATCGTTCGCAGCTAGAATAAACGTTCCTGAGAACTGAATCAAAGCTAAGGAAAGATGCGGGGCTCAGCTGTGACCGGAGTATCGATGGTTCCTGGCTCAGAGGATCTGTGGGCACCAGGGGCGGGGAGGGGGGCGGTGGCGCTTTGTCTTGCTCCCACTCCCTCCTGACATGGGTTCATTGTGCGATGCTGTTGCGTGCCAGGACAGGCACAAGGGTTCCCTTCTCTGTAATCCAGGCGAGGGGGCTGGAGCCTCGGGCTGGCTCGCGGCGTGGGGGGTGGGTTTCCCCCGACGGGTGTGAGATCGGCAGGGTTGGTCCGTCTCGGGACTCGGCTGCAGTGAGAGGGCCACTTGGGGTGGAACGTCTCCATCAACGCTCTGCATTTCCTTGCTGCATTTGGGTCCCCTCTGGGTCCCAGCATTGACTTGGCTGCCTTTTCTGGAGTGTTCGAGCTCAGGTATCAAAGATTTAGAAAGGAGTTTGCACTAGCAGCTGCCCCCCCAAGAGAGAGCCACAATGCAGCGCCCTCAGGCCCCTGGCACGAAAGCATCGCCGTCCCCCCGCCCCCGATGACTGAGGTTCTTAGTTTCCACCTGGAGGAGCTCTGGATTTTCCTGGCCACTGGTGAAGCTCCACAAACCTTTGTAATGGCTGGGACTTCACCCACCACTGACATGCTGCCACCTCTGGCAGGCCCGACCAAAGAGTGTGCGGGGCCCACGGTGGCATGTTGTGGTTGGCTGCACCGCCAGGGCAGTGAGTAGAGTTGCCAGGTGTCCGGTTTTCGCCTAGAGAGTCCGGTATTCATGGCCCGTCTGGTTAAAAACAAAAAATACATGTCCAGTATTTTCTGTTTTTCTTGGACGGAAGGCTGGCGGGGACATTCTTCCCTTTCTGCATCTGACTGGGGTGGGGGAGCAAGGAGCATGGGGATTTTTAAAGGTGCAGCACCCCCCCCCCTTTTTTTTTTTTCTTTTTCTCAACCAATTTTTTTCCTGCCATGTTCAGGATTTTTTGTGAAAGCATCTGGCAACCTTAGAGGCAGGCGGCCGGGTGCCGGGCGGTGCAGGGACCTGACGGTGCGGGGCCCAAGGCAACAGCCTTGCTCGCCTTGCCCTAAGGCTGGGCCTGGCCTCTGGGGTGGGGTGTGGACACAGTCTAGGAGTCCATGGCAGCGTTCCACAACAGGGAGCAGCGAATAACTGTGCCTCACTAAAGCCCCAGTGAGAAGTCGAGGGGCAGTGGCGAGTGGCGTTCCCTCAGCGGGGCTTGTCAGCTCACTCCTGGTTGCTCACAGGTCACCCCAAGCAGCTTTGCTCATGCAGCCAGAGTTTGGGGCATCGCTCCTGATTGACGGGGGACGCTGGGGGGAAGACCTGCGGCTCCACGGCACTGCTTCCCAGAGGCCACAGGACCAGGCGCCCCCGATGGAAAGCGAGTGGTTTTTAGAGCACAGCACAGGACCTTTCCCCCAGTATCTCCAGCCCCTCCACGCCCCATGCTTAAAGCCATATGCGGCAAGAGGTGAGGGCTCTCCCGGGAGGGTCACAGCCCTGTCCTCTGTGGCGTTCCTCAGGGAGTGAATTTAGCCCTTGCAAGGGGAGTGGCAGCGTGGGCTAGTGGGTAGGGTGCTGTACTAAAAGCCAGGAGATCTGGGTTCCGTTCCTGACTTGATTGCTGGGTGGCACTGGGCGAATTATTTCCTCTCTTAACTGTGAGGGACTCTGTCTGAATGGAGTGTGCCTAGCCGGGGGGGGGCTGAATTCTTCTGGGGACTGTTTGCTCCACCAGAGATTTCCAGGTGTACAAATCACTTTGGCCCAGCTCCTCAGAGTGCCTACCTTCTACCAATTGCAGCGGCACTTTGGTGCCTTAAATACTTCTGAGTCTTAATCTTTCCCATCTGTATCATGGGAATCATACCTCCTTCCCGGGGGGGCATGAGGGGTTGTGAGGTGCTCAGTTATCCAGGTCTGACAGTAGATGGAGAGGTGCAACCGCAACGCAATTACTAATCATAAAGATGAGGGACTAATCAGCTGTCCCCCTGTAGTGGCCTTTGAGGAATTCAAGCTGTGTAATTAGGAGGCCATGCTGGTCAGGACTCATTAGCCAAATGGTGAGAGTAGCCGTGCGTTGTTATTAGTTTCTGCTTATCAGAAATGGGACAATTTGAGATGAAAACTCATATTTTTAAAAAATCCCAAATCTCCTCCTGAGAGATGGTTGAAACTGGAAGGATTTAAAAAATGGGATTTACTTCTCTTGGCTCCCTGCCCCCTGGGATAGTGACACATTCATCATCTCTCACTGTCCCGTTGGCGCTCGGTGAGATATCCAGACATGCTTTTGTGCCGGATGGTGTGATGCCTGGGTCCGAGAGGCTGCCGGGAGCTGTCTTTATTTCCCACTCAGCACGTTGCCACTGGAACTTCCAGTAAATCGGTGAATATTTGTAAATGATCTTGGGCAAAATTTCCAGATGCACCTAAAGGCCTGTCTACACGAGGAAATTATTTAGAAGTGACGACATCTGAAATAACAACTCCCGAAATACCGATTTTTGAAAGAAGCTTATTCCCCGAGGAAAGCAGGAGTGCAGATTTCGAAATAACCAACCCGCTAGTTCGAAACAATGGGCTTGGTCGTGTGGAGGCTCCGCTTATTATTTTGAAATAACCCCTAGTGTAGACCAGGGCTAAGTGTCTTAGGAACCTAAATCTTCAGCGGTGACGTAGGCACTTAGCAGTGTAAGCCTCAGGCTCTTAAGTCACTTTGGTATGTCTGAAAATTTTACCCGGTGGCTTCTACGATCCCAGACCAGGGCCCATTGGGAATCTCTCTGTAGAGGCTGGATCCTGCCTGTTGGGCTGGATTTGACCAGAGCTCCCTTCACAGTCCAGCATGTTGTGTTGCAGTGTGATAGTTGCATTTCTCAAGGTCGTCATTTCACTGCCCACATACCAGGGCGGCATGACGATGCCATTAGAAGTCCACGGCAGCTTGTTGACACGATGCACACATCATACACTGGGCAAGCATGTCTCATTGTCAGCAGCCAGTGGGTAACACACAAAAACCCCAGCAGCTACGATTCGAGAGTTAATAGCACCAAGACGAAATCCAGGCCGTTATTCCTGGAAGGACTGAGCAAGACGGTGAAGTGGGATGCTAGGCAGACTGTGCTTTCGCTGACCTGCCAACAAAATAATCCCGTGAAATCAGCTGTCCTCAATTATTCATGCTGCCCAGGCTCCCGTTGTTTTTGTCGGGGCTGCCTTGTAAATGCGGCTCGTCTTTCCGAAGGCAAACAACAACTTTCCATTATTTATGAACAGATTTTTACAACTGCTGAGAGCGCAGCTGTGGGAGAATGCTGATTGTGGAGGGCGGGTTCATCTCAGGCAGTATCTTTCTGGTTCGCGTGGTGGCGTTCCCGTCCCGGTGTGACAAGGGAGCACGCCGCAGCGATTGCTGGCTGCGCAGTGTGTGCGAGTGAAAGCGAAGGAGGCAGGCTGCAACGGACCGTAGGGCTGGCGCTCAGAGTCAAGGTGGGGCCGGGGAGAGGAGATTGGACTGAATATGCGAGCAGAGAAAGCGCCGAGAGAAGGATCAGTGGCAGAGGAGAACCTGCTGGTTTCTAGCTGGAGCAGAAGCTGCAGGGTCAGGCACCTCCCAGATTTTAAGGGGCTGAGAATTGTGCTGCTGGCTGTTCTCTGTGCTGCAGGTGGTTGGGTCAGAAGTCTGGGAATGAGGACTCCTGGGTTCTGAACTCTGCCACTGACGGTGCTTGGTCCTGCCGTGAGGGCAGGTGACTGGACTTGGCGGCCTCTCGAGGTCCCTTCCCGTTCTGGTATTCTGTGATTGCACTGCTCTGTGCCTCAGTTTCCCACGTTCCCAGGGGTTGTTGCGAGTCAGTGGGACAGAGCCAGATGTGGCCGTGGGACACGGTCCTACGATCGCCAACGAACCCCCTTCACAGATGTCTGTCCGGGGCTGGGTCCAGGGCTGGCAGGTGCTCGGAGGCTCTGATGATGAGCGCGGCGTCTTGGGTTTGGGGGAGGTGGGCCGATTTGGCAGCTGCTCCCAAGTTTGGAGGGTCAGCTCAGACTTGGGCCAGCTGGGGGTAGGGGGCAGGTGAAACGGTCAAAGGGGCACGATCCGGTCACGGCCACGTGTGTGCTCATTCTCTTTGCCTGTCACGTGCTTTGTCACCAGGCCACGAGCTACCGCATCATTAGATCCCCCTGAGAACTAGGGCACTTGAGCCTTCGCAGACCTGGCGCCTGGCGTGGCCTTTGCTCTCTGTTAAGCTCTCTGTCCCTGCTTCCTGGCGCTGCCTCCTGAGCTGGCGGGGCATTGAAACACACCAGGCCTTGGCACTGGCACGACGGGATCGGAGCGGCACAGCTTGCACGGCGGGCACCGGCAGGCTTTGCTTTGCTCCCCGCTGTCGGCACCGAAATCGAAACCCCGGTGCAGTGCTGCCTAGGCAAAGGCTGGCGAGGTAGTGGAGTGGGCCCCGGGGCTACACCTTGTCACAGTGTCAGTCTAAGATGTAGCAGGCATGGTGTTCACGCCCAGGCCTTGCTACAGACTTAGGCCGTGATGCTTTCCTGCTTGCCAGGCCGGGAAGGTGGCCTGGGGAACACGCAGGGATTTACGCCGGGCCGGGGTTTCTGCTCTACTCCCTCAGGCCCTAGTTGTCTCCCAGCAGGTGACTCCTGGAGGAGCCATTGATTATCTGGCAGAACCTACCTGCTGCTGCTCTGGGAGGAAGGTACAGTGCCCGGAAATGCAGACGCTAATGCTCAGTGAGCAGCACTGATGTCAATCCGGCACGTTCAAAGGGAGCCATGCCTGAAAGTAGCCCGTCCCCAGACCTGTCGAGCTGTGTACCCCTTCATATTGCAGAGACCCAACCAGCATTCCCTGTAAGCAGAGTGCCTGAGCAGTGCCACCCAGCTGAGTAACAGCATGGCCCACTGCCGGTAGCATGTGTTTTTGTGGGTGGTGCACATCACTACTGGCTATGGTGCACATAACAAAATTTATTCCGCACATTTACTATTTAAACCATTTATTATTTAAAACGGCTTTTCCAAAATAATTCTTCAGGGAAGGTCAACGCACAGGAGTAGTGCCCGTATAGAGCAGAGCAGGGGCACAAAGCAAGCTCTCTGCCCTCCCCTCCTGCTGCTCTGCTGTCTGACATCTGTCCTGTTCTGTCACACCCCTGGTATCCTGTTCCCGGCCTCACCCGAACCAGGCCTGCCAGTCCCGCTAGGCAAGCCAGCATCCATTCGGGACCAGAGCATGGGTGGCCAATCATTTTTGTGGGGAGGGGGAGACTTAAAGAATTTTGATATGTGGTCATGGGCTGGCTCCACCCAGAAGGGGCGGGACTTGAGGTAGAAGGGGAGGGGTCTGGGTGGAAGAGGCGGAGCCTCGGGACTAGCCTTCCCCCAGAGTTGTGTGGGGCCAGAGGCTTTGAAGTAAAAACACCTCAAAGGGCTCACAGCTCCTGGCCCCACTGCCTCCACATTGCCTGGCAGCCGCCGGGGGTTGCTGCATCTATTTAAAGAGCTCATGGCTCCAGCCTCTGCCTGGGTAGTGCCGCAACCCAGAGTCGGGAGCCATTTAAATAGGCTCCTGCTGCCTGAGCCACCGCCTGGAAATTCGGTGGCATGGGCAGCACGATGTAAATAGAAAGCGGCCACGTGCCGTCTGTGGGCTGGATCAAAGTGTTAGGTGGGCCAGATCCGGCCCCAGGGACACATCTTGCCCAGCCCTGGACCAGAGGGAGGCCAGCAAAGCTGCCTCACTTTTGTCCTTCAGCTGGTTGCAAGCTGGGTCTCCAGATACAGATTTATCCCCTGGCTGCCTGCAGCCCCCGCAGTGCTGAGCAAAACACGGACCTGTCCTTGTCTGAGGGCGTGACCACGACTCCCCTCTCAGGTAGCAGCCGAGCGTCAGCCTGGCTTTCCCTGTCTGCTGCCCTCTCCTTCCAGTGCGTCTCTTTCAGGAGCCGCGTGCTCAGCCACTCAATTATTCTCAGTAACTTCGTTTCTCTCCCTTCCCGAGTGACTCCAGGCGGTTTGTTGAGCGCCGCCTGACAGCTGGCAGCGAGGCAGGCGGAAAGGCTGTGCCTGGCCCCGGGTGTTCTGTTCTCTCTCTGCCCGGTCTGGATGAAAACTAGCGTCCCCCTCCATGCATGTAAGCTGACCCACAGCAGGGCAAAGTAGAAATCACTGATGGAGGAAGGGAGAGCCCTTCTGCAGGCCACTGTTTATAAGCCACCGCAGCGTAGGGATCACTTTCGGGGGGACACGTTACCATGGAGTCCAATGGAAGGCAGAATCCAATTCCCTCGCTGAGGGAACGCTGAGTTCCATGTAAACAGCGGCCGGTTGTGTGTCCCTCCCTTGCCCAGGTCTTCTCCATCGTGGTGTTCGGCTCCATCGTCAACGAGGGCTACGTCAACGACGGCCGCGAAGCGGAGCTCAAGTGCATCTTCAACCAGAACGAGAACGCCTGCAACTACGGCATCGCCATCGGCATCATCGCCTTCTTCGCCTGCATCTTCTTCTTCATCGTCGACCTCTACTTCCAGCAGATCAGCAGCGTGAAGGACCGCAAACGGGTGGTCCTGCTGGACCTGGGGTTCTCAGGTACGCCGTCGGCTGGGCTGGGCTGGCAGCGGAGGCGGACAGGAGCCGGATTAGGGTGATCTGAGGCACTAGGCACAACATTGAATGTGGGGGAGGTCCCGTTTGCTCCTTCCGGCAGGGACAACAGCGCCCCCTATCTTCTGAAGCGGTAGAGGTGGGAGCAAAAGGATCCTTGCCATTAGCCCAGCAGGCAAAGTCTGTCTGCTTGGGTGACAGGGCTACACCCACTGCATTTTGCCCCTGCCCTTCCCAGCCCTCTGCTGGGTAAGATTGGTGAGGCCTCTTGGAGCAGTGGATCTGGGTGTTAATTCCCTGTGGAGACACTATGGGAAGTTCACTCCTCTCCGAGCTGTTGTTTCAGGCTGGGTTCCCTGGAAGAGGTGTGCTTGTGGGGCCGCACAAGAGAGGTTCCAATGCTGCCTCGCTGATGAGCAGAGCACCCACAGCTAGGTTTGTTTCTCCTGGTGGTGCATATTTAGATGTGCCTCGGTGCACAGAACAAAATTCATTCCACACAAATCTGCACATGGATGGAAACAATAGAGGGAACGTTGATTTCAGGCTCTCTGCAGACTCAGGCATTTCCTCCTCATTTCCTTCCCCCCCCCCCCCCCCTTCCTTCATGAGGGTGAGACACATTTAATTTATTTTAATACAAGCTGAGATGCTGATATAACCGTCTGATGCCAGGAGCAGGATCCTTGCTGTTTACTGCTGCTGGGTCCTTTGGCAGTAGCTGGATCCACTGAGCTCTATTTGGCCTGAGGTTCTGGATTTCCAGCCCTCTCGTTTTAAAAGTCCGAAGGCGATTTTTTTTCCAGCACCAGGGGCTTGCATCTGTCTGATCCCTAATGAAAGCGCCTGCGAGCTCATCATCACATCACCATGTTAAGAATGAAAAGTGCCAGGCAGAACACTCCAGGAATTCTGTACCCAGGTAGCAGGAAATAACCCGTAAAGACTCTGTTTCTGTTACATCAGAATACTAGTGTGCAATGCTCAGAGTTCCAATGTCTCCTAAGGGGTTTAGATGCCTAGGGTCTGTTCGTTTAGGTGGGAATTGAGCATCCAGATAAACACCTTAGGCTACTTTGGAAGTCTTCATGTCAAGGCCTGACCCTCCACTGTCTTTTAGCTCGTATAGCCATTTACGCTGTGCAAGGTGTGTGTAAAATGCTCTTCGGATTCAAGGCCTTATTCGCCCTTCTCTTACACTGGGGCTGTGTCTAGACTGTCAAGTTTTTCCGCAAAATCATCTGCTTTTGCAGAAAAACTTGCCAGCTGTCTACACTGGCTGCTTGAATTTCCGCAAAAGCACTGACGATCTCATGTAAGATTGTCAGTGCTTTTGCGTAATTACTATGCTGCTCCCATTCGGGCAAAAGTATTTTTCTGGAAAACTTTTGCGCAAAAGGGCCAGTGTAGACAGCAGAGATTTGTTTTCTGCAAAAAAGCCCCGATCGCGAAAATGGCGATCAGGGCTTTTTTGCGGGAAAGCGCGTCTAGATTGGCCACGGACACTTTTCCGCAAAAAGTGCTTTTGCGGAAAAGCATCCTGCCAATCTAGACGTGCTTTTCCGAAAATGCTTTTAACGGAAAACTTTTCCGTTAAAAGCATTTCCGGAAAATCATGCCAGTGTAGATGTAGCCTGGTTGTCTTCAGTGTAATTCCACTGACTTCTTTAGTAACCTGTGTAAAAGTTGGGTTTCCAGCCCCCAAGGGGGTGATCCTGCAGCCTTCACGCATGCAGTTCTCACTCCTTTCCAAGGGAATCACTCGTCGCTAGGCTTGGCAGAGTGAAATTGTATCATTTCAACAGATAATATCGGTGTTTATTTTTATGCATTTCTTTCCATTTTTAATCAATTGAATGTTTCCATTTTGGAAATTATGGGGCTGCCAGGGAGGGGCGGGGATCAGAAAATGACGGTAGATGTTCAGGTTCCAAAGCTAAGGCTTTGTAGCTGTTATGACACGACATGTCAGACTGTACAAAGGCCAACTTTAATTGGTTCTCAAGGGGCATTTTTCGGACTCTACCTATTTGTACATTTGGATTATCGTTGATGGAAATGGTCTTTGTTGGGTGGTGTGTGTGTGTGTGTGTGTGTGTGTGTGTGTGTGTGTGTGTGTACGGTGAAATTGACGTTTACCCACGTAATTATGGATAAAAATCGTATCCTTCCAAGCCTACTCTTGCGGAAGAGCCTTGGTCTGGCTCTAAGTTTTTACATGGATGTATGCTTGTTGCATCCAGTGCAAAGGAATCATTCAAAATGGCAGTTTGCTAAGCAGCTGAAGGCTTTGGGATGTAGCTCATAGGTGACAGTGACTGTAAATTACCCCATTTGGCCTTTTGTGTTTTCTGTCTACGGCTTGCAAAGAGCTTAACTTTTCCTGGAGAGTGATCTTTGCCCCCAGAAACACCTACAACAGAAAATAAGCTACTTTATGCCTTCTAAACAAAGCCCTCAAATGCAGATCAAGTAGACCTAGGGCTTGTGAGAGACACAGCGTCACGTATCGGTGAGAGACTTGAAACCATCCAGAAGCACCGGTGTGCTTTATCCTGCCTGACACCTGCATTTATCATGCACAAGCAAACAGTAATACTCACCGGGGCCGAGAGAATCCGGACAAATCAATGCCCAGACAGTTGGCAAGGAGTGGGAGACTGTGGAACAGCAGTCCATCGGGCTAAGCTTGGCTCTCACTTATACAGGTGTGAATCCAGAGTCACTTCGCTAGAGCCAGCGGAGAAGCTGTGCTGGGTTTAGCTGACGTAAGGGAGAGCAGAATCTGGGGCTGCTTGTCACATGGTCCAGTGTAAATGAAAGAATTCCACATTAAGAGCCAGGCTCTTCAGTCCCACCTTGGGCAAAACTTCAGCTGAACTTCCCCAAGCCAGGGCTACGGTGTCAGCCTACAAAGCAAGAGTGCGCAGCGTTGTGGGATGTGGGCCTTAATGATAACCTAGGGTATGTCTACACTACCCCGCTAGTTCGAACTAGGAGGGTAATGTAGGCATACCGCACTTGCAAATGAAGCCCGGGATTTGAATTTCCCGGGCTTCATTTGCATAAACTGGGCGCCGCCATTTTTAAATCCCTGCTCGTTTGAACCCCGTGCAGCGCGGCTACACGCGGCACGAACTAGGTAGTTTGGACTAGGCTTCCTAGTCCAAACTACCGTTACTCCTCGTGGAATGAGGAGTAACGGTAGTTCGTGCCGCGTGTAGCCGCGCTGCACGGGGTTCGAATTAGCCGGGATTTAAAAATGGCAGCGCCCAGTTTATGCAAATGAAGCCCGGGAAATTCAAATCCAGGGCTTCATTTGCAAGTGCGGTATGCCTACATCACCCTCCTAGTTCGAACTAGCGGGGTAGTGTAGACATACCCCTAGATCAAAGAGAGCTTGATTTTGGCTTGTCCTTCCATTTTCAGCTGCTAATTCACATTAAAGGAAACCCAGGAATAGTTATCCCATGTGATTTTTTTTTTCCTTGTAAGCAGCTATTCTGAGGGGTGTCTTTCAGTCAGCCGTGACAGGTGAAGTGATCCATGAGACCACTGGTGAGAAGGGAGGTGATGTGGCCCCTGGGAGAGGAAGGGTCCATAAGATCACCAATGGGAGATGAGGTGATCCATGAGGTGACCAATGGGAGTTGAGGTGATCCATGAGGTGACCAAGGAGAGATGAAGTGACCAATGGGAGATGAGGTGATCCATGAGGTGACCAATGGGAGTTGAGGTGATCCATGAGGTGACCAAGGAGAGATGAAGTGACCAATGGGAGATGAGGTGATCAAGAAGAGATGATGTGATCCATAAGGTGACCAAGGAGAGATGAATTGACCAATGGGAGATTAGGTGATCCATGAGGTGACCAATGGGAGATGAGATGATCCATGAGATCATCAAGGGGAAGAGAGTTGTCCATGAGATGATTAAAGTGGAGTCACCTCATGAATAAAGTTTGTGAAGCTCTATCCTAAGTGATGGGGATTTAACCCCCTTCTCTTGGGAGACTCTTCTGTGATCTTACATGGCAGGTCCTCAAACCCTATATGCCCGTGTGACACTAGGATTAGAGGTATAATATGATGCAGGAAAGGGTGCCCATTTATGTGTGTCTTAGGCATCTTTCTGTTGAGCCCATCATCTTGGTCCCTAGGCACTTTCTCTTCAGTGCTGCCATAGAGTAGGATCCCCAATTCATTATCAGTCAAATAGGGCTAGAACTACCACAGCCTTAAAAAGCCGCGAGGGGGCTGCATTTTCAAAGAGGTCTGAACTCTACCTCCGCTTGCACACGCTTATGCAAACGCCTGGGCACGGCCTTTAGAGGGATAGATGGAAACTGTGTAACCGACAGCACATGCAAATAACACATGCAAAACCATGTCATCAATGGGTTTGATTGTCTGTCTGCCCCTCTGCTAATGTGGGTATGTAAACACACACAGGTGTGTGTAAGAATACCCAGAAGTGAAACTTGAAAAACTTGGCTCTAGATTTTTTTTACCATGTGTGACAGGGTGGGCATGGCCCTGAACCCAGAAAAGGCCATAGAGAAGTCCGCCAGGAGGCTAGAATAGCGACAGAAGAAACCAGCCAATCAGAGGCTTGGGAGGCCTATAAAAGGAGCTGCAACGCTCAGGAGCAGTTCAGTTGCAATGGAGCCCTGAAGGAGAGAAGACCAAGGGCCACTGGCTGGCTGAGGGAGCAGCAGTACAGTGAACAGCTCCCCGGGGAGAGCTGCTGAGACACTGTGGACTGGAATATAAACCCCTGAGGTCAGGGCAAAGCCGTTTTCTCCAGGAGGGGAAGCTCTGGAGGCGCTGTCATCCGGAATGAGGCAACAGACCGAGAAAGACTCTGCAGAAGGCACCAGGATGGGCTCCTGGTGGAGGTGTGCCTCGGAAGGGGTTGAGATTCACCAAGAGTAAATCACCCGGAGGGCCGAGTTGCTGAGGAGGCTTTCGACAGCAGACGGGGGCGCTCGCCTGAGGTGGGCCACTCCTCTGTTACACCATGTTTGCCGATTTCCTGGCTCTGCTTTTCTGACCTGATTGCTGCCCAAAACATTTTTTCCGAGTAGGACCGCGCCCGTGCACCCCATTCCTCCCCTCCCCCACCTCTCCCCTGACGCTCACAGATAAAGGGCAGGCAGCTAGGTACTTTCATAACCAGCATCTGTACAAAACGGTCTCTCGCAGCAGAGACTCAGTGCTTCTTGTAAGCAGAGCCGCTGTAGTCCCACAGATCAAAGACTCCCCTCTCCACTTGCGCTCTGACAGGCCTCGCGCATCCAACCTGCCCGCGGCGGCCGCCGAGCCGAGCTGTACGACGCACCGAGCCAGCTCTTCAAATTCAGTTTTGTGTTTCAAACCTCTCTGGACTAATCTGTCACGGTCCAGAGCAGCTGTACCTGCATTTCCCCACAGTGGGCCCACAAGAACTCCCGCACCTCAGCTGTTGCCGTCTTGGATGGAGACCCGCATCTCTCTCCCCTCTGTCCCAGGCTGCAGATCCCTGCTTTCACTGTGCCTTTCCCAGCATGACAGGCTGTCCAGAGACACCTGCTGGCTCCGGAGACAGGTTAACACGTGTAATTGCGACAGAGTCCCACACGCGGCACTTCCTGTGCCAACCGGCTCTATTCTTAAGGGAAAAAGGATGGAGAAGCCATCGTAAAAACAGGAAGAACCTACGTGCCTGCTAATCAGCTCACCAGTTACCTCTTCTCCTTAGCATGGATTCTGACAGGCTCACTCCATCCAACCCCACTATGGATTGGAGCCCTGCGGGTCGGGCTGTGGAGAATCCGGATTGAACTCGACTGTGCATCTCCATGGTGGAGTGGTTTCAGAGGGTTAATCACAGAATCTTAGAACACTAGGACTGGAAGGGACCTCGGGAGTTATCGAGTCCAGTCCCCTGCCCTCACGGCAGGACCCAGCACTGTCTAGACCATCCCTGACAGGTGTCTAGATCTAATCTGCTCTTCAATATCTCCAGAGATGGAGATTCTACAACCTCCCCAGACAACTTATTCCAGTGTTTAACCACCCTGACAGGTAGGAAGTTTTTCCTAATGTCCAACCGAAATCTCCCTTGCTGCAGTTTAAGCCCATTGCTTCTTGTCCTGGCCTCAGAGGCCAAGGAGAACAATTTTTCTCTCTCCTCCTGGTAACACCCTTTTAGATACTTGAAAACCGCTCTCATCTCTCCTCTCGGTCTTCTCCTTTCCAAACTAAACAAGCCCAGTTCTTTCAGTCTTTCTTCATAGCTTATGTTCTCTAGACCTTTAATCATTCTTGTTGCTCTTCTCTGGACCTTCTTCAATTTCTCCACATCTTTCCTGTATTATGCGGTGCCCTGAACTGGACACAGTACTCCAATTGAGGCCTAATCGGCACACAGTAAAGCAGAATAATGACTTCTCGTGTCTTGCTCACAGCACTCCTGTTAATGCTTCCCAGAATGATGCTTTTTTTGCAACAGCGTCACACTTTTGACTCCTATTTAGCATGTGGTCCACTATGACCCCTAGATCCATTTCTGCAGTACTCCTTCCTAGACAGTCACTTCCCATTGTGTGAAACTGATTGTTCCTTCCTAAGTGGAGTACTTTGCATTTGTCTTTATAAAACTTCATCCTGTTTCCCTCAGACATAGCAGATACCAGAGGATGTACACTAGCATTGCCCTGGCTCTCCTGAGAAGGTCCATACTGTGTCACAATAACACACGCACAGTTGGGGGGTTAATACACTGCACCCCAAAAGGTTAGCACTAGCTCAGCAAAGGTTAGCTTCATTCCACACACTTCCTTCAGGGTGTGGAAAGAAATTGAACATAAGAACGGCCAGACTGGGTCAGACCAAAGGTCTGTCTAGCTCAGCGTCCTGTCTGCCAACAGTGGCCAATACCAGATGCCCCAGAAGGAGGGAACCCAACAGATAATCCTCACGTGATCTCTTTCCTGTCACTCATTTCCAGACAAACAGAGGCTAGGGACACCATTCCTACCCATCCTGGCCAATAGCTATTGATGGACCTAACCTCCATGAATCTATCTAGCTCTTTTTTGAACTATGTTAAAGTCCTGGTCTTCCCCACATCCTCTGGCAAGGAGTGCCACAGGTTGACTGTGCTCTGAGTAAAGAAAAACTTCCATTTGTTTGTTTGTTTAAACTAGGGGTCACCAATTTCATTTGGTGACGCCTAGTTCTTATATTGTGGGAATAAGTAAGTAACTTTTCCTCATTCACTTTCTCCACACCAGTCATGATTTTATAGACCTCTATCACAGCCCCCCTTAGTCTCCTCTTTTCGAAGCTGACAAGTCCCAGTCTTTTGAATCTCTCTTCATATGGGACCCGTTCCAAACCGCTCATCATTTGTGCTTCCCTTTTCTGAACCTTGTCCACCTTCTGGGAGATGAGCGCATGCCTGACCTTTATGGCCTGACAGCTCGACATGATTCCGCTTCAGGACAACCTTCCTCAGGCTTAGTTTCCATTCCACACAGTGCAGAACAAAACCAATCGCCAAAGTTGACATGAAATGGAGGTGTCGTCCGCTGGCCAGCTCTGATTATTAGCTATGTTCTCAGCTCTGTCAAGGAAGCGACACTGATGGAAGTCAGCCAAGACTGTAGCTTTGTGCGCGTGCCTATGTGTGCATGCAGATATATGTATGTTTGTAGGCACATGGACACAAACTGTGATTGCTCCTGCATCTCAAAAGGAATTAGTTTACAGTCTATGATGGTCATTAGGGAGGGTTAGTAGCCAGGACAGTATTAACCCACGAGCAGTGTTCCCTCTAAGCTGAGTGCTTGGGCAGTTGCCCAGGGGAAATTCAGATGCCACCCAGCTGATTAGCAGAGTGCCCAGATTGGGCAGCATGTGTGTCTACTGGTGGTGCACATCCACACATGCCTCGGCGCATGCAACAAAATGTATTCTGCACAGGTATGGAAAAAATGAGGGGGAACATTGTCCATGAGGCTTCTCACACTGGGATGAAGACGAGACACTCAGTCTCGGGTAGAACTGAAATGCTTGTCCCAGCATGGGGCTGGGTCGGTATGCATCGCTCCTGGTATCCCTGGGAAGGCCTGGATCTGTGCAGCGGGCATTCATAGCTCGCAGAGGGTACCTCTACACTGCAATAAAAGACCCACGGCTGAGCTAGGTTAGCTGCATTAATTTCCCAGGATTCGGGCTGCAGGGTTAGGTGTTGGGGCACCCACTGTAATCCGGGCTCGGGGTCCCTCCCTCCTCATGGGGTCTCCGAGCCCACATTCCCACCGAAGCCGCAACGCCTACGCAGCTGTTGGAGAGCAAGCCCAGGGACCCACACCGGGAGGCGCGGTGCAGTGGGCAGTGCAGACATACCAAGCTTTTCCTGTACTTGGGCAGAAAGGGGCAGAGAATTTGGACCCCCAAGGCCCTCTGACAAGTGGGCGTAGTATTGTATTGGGGCACCACAAGCAGAAAAGACCCGGAGGCTGTACAGTTCCGTATTTGCTGCTTTTCTCTTACAGCTGCTCCCTCCGAAGTGAGCCTGTGTGAAACCAGGCTGTAATTATGGTGGTAACAGCTCCTCCCCGGTGTTTGCACTCTGGTGTCTGCAGATCCCCAAACTATAATTATCCAGGGATTTTTCACAGTTCGTCTTAGCGCCTTCCTTTTCTCCATCTCGCGGCGGCCCCCAGACCCCACGGGCCGCCAGTTCTCCGGCCTGCTTGCAGCTGTGGGGGCAGCACCGGTCCTGCCAGTGAGAGCAGCAGAGGAATATCTGGCCTCTTCCATGTTCATCGGTGTCCTCACGCCTTAAATTTTAGCTCCCCTCCACACTCCCCCCCACCCACCCCACCCCTAGCCTCCTGCTGCTGAGCTTTTTGGAGGGAAGTTGCCAACCTCATTTCAGATTTCTGACTAACCGCGCGGCTCGGTCATATGTCCGTCTAATTTAGGGATGTTAAATATCACTTAATTGAATAACTGAGTAATTCCATGAATTCTCATTGGTTAGTCGACTATTCGATAGTCCCTGGGGGCAGGGCTGGCAGCAGCGCAGGGTCCCAGGCGAGAGCGAGTCCACGAGGGGAGCCAGTTTAAAAACCAGCTCCCCTTGCAGATCGGCTGCTTGTCACCCTGGGCTGCTGCCTCTGATACAGAGGCAGCAGTGCGGGCTGGCAGCAGCCCCTGTCTGGGGGAGGGAAGGCATGTCTGAGCTCCCGGACCCAACGTGAGCCAGAACGGAGCTGGGCTGCTGGCCAGCCTGCTAAAAAATATGCTGGTTGGGGGGAGGGGAAAATGCGTGTGGTCTATAGCATTGACCTCTAAGCTTTTCTTATAGGTTAAGTGGTTAATCGACTGCACTGTTACATACCGAGTCTAGTTCCCAGCTGTCCCAGGGCTGCATCTGCCCTGGGGGGAGATTGTCCCCTCAGCTCCACTTTCCCCTTGAAGGCATTTGCTGAGGCCCGGCTAGTGAGCTAGGCCAGGCAGGGAAGTGGCCGGGCTGGCCAGGAACTCACGCCAGGGACAAACAGCCGCCATGACCCCATCTGCCTTGAGGGCGGGGGGCGGGACTCGATGACCTCTCGAGGTCCCTTCCAGTCCTATGATTCTATGATTCTATCTCCTGAGGGACAGCGACACCAGGTGGACGATCTCCGTGCCTAGCCCCGAAAGCCTGCACCAACCAGCAGCGCTCTGTTCTCTCTGCTGCCTCCACATCCCTCTGGTTTATGGAAGGGGGGGCAAGGAGACTGAAGTCAGGGGGCTTTGGCACAGGCCTTGTCTCTGCTTACCGGGAGATTGACGCTGTGGAGCTCAATCTCCCGGGGGTCGATTTAGCGGGTCTAGTAAGGACACACTAAATCGAGCGCTGATTGCACTCCTGTACTCGCGAGGAGTAGGGGAAATCCACGAGAGAGTTTCTCCCATCAACCTCCACTCACAGTCAGTCGAACTTAGGTGCGTCACTTAGTCACATAGCTGGAGTTCCGTACCTTAGTTCGACTTTGCCCCCTCGTGTAGACCTGGCTTCAGTTCTCCTCAGACACAGGCCTACCAGGGGGTCCTTGCTCCTATCCCAGGCTGACCCTCCAGGGCAGGGGTGGAGAACTTTTTTCGGGTCGGGGGGCCGCTGACCCACAGCAAAATCAGTTGGGGGACACACCCAAGTGAGAAGCCCCGTCTGAGAAGGAGAAAGACCCTCTCCACATTCCCCTCAAACACCAGAGTCTGGGGGGCCCCATGCTAGTAGATTTTGTGTTCTCCAGCTCTGCGGGGGGGGGGGTTCCCCAATGCTGAGCCTCGGGGGCCGGATCCAGGCAAACCAGGAGCTGCGTCTGGCCATGTCTGCTCCAGCGGAAACTGACCTGCTGGCCCCACATGGCTGGCTCCCGTGCAGTAGGGAGAGCTAGAGCATCTGGGGCGCCCAGCCTTCACCCCCAAATCAGCTCCTTCCCTGAGAGAGCCGGGAGGGGAGATGATGCATCTGGGCTCTGATGCAGGGAAATCGTCAGCCACCGGAAGTATTTCCAGAGCAATCTCCGAGCTCCGTTCCTCCTCCGCACCCTGGAGCCGGATCCTGGGGGCAAACTCCCAGGGGGGAGATCAACAAGTAAATAAAATCAGCTCTTTTCCCCCTGCTTACCTTCCCAGGGCTTGGCATGGCAGGGGATGCAGGAAAGAGCAGGCCGCAGACTTATGCTGGTTCTACGGGCGAGCACGCGTATACCGAATGGGAATTCGTTTTCTGTCAGGGAGCAGGGCCAGCTGCAGATCATAGGTCGGGGAGCAGATAATAAAAGATAAATACTGAAAACAGACAAGGAATATCAGAGCATAGACCAGGCCTGGGCAAAATACGGCTCGTGGGCCGAATCCGGCCCACCAAGCACTGGATCCGGCCCGCGGAGGCAGTGGGGAGCCCCAGCAGGCTCCCTGCTTGCCCTGCACACAACTCAGAAGCGTGGCTGCCGGGCCCCATTTCTGTTTCAGAACTGGAGGGGAGGGAGTAGAGCTTCAGGAGTTGCCCCCACCCACAGCACAATCCCATTGGCTGGTTTCTGGCCAAAACCGGCCAATGGGAGCTGCCTGTTTGAATAACAGGCAGCCAAGAAGAACCACGCCCCCTCTGCTCTGCTCGATTATTCACTGAAGCATATGGCCGGGCAAACAGGCTGTCTGGGAAACATTTTAAGCTCTGCAAGCCTTTAGCTCTGGAGGCAGGCTGGTAAGTCTCCTGGCCAGAGCCTGCCTCGGGCAACCCAGCCTCTCCCTTCCCCAACCCACTGCACCCCCCCACTCAACACACTCAGACCCTCTGCACACCTCTTGCACCCAGACTTCCCCCATATCTGGCACCAAATCCCCTCCTACCCTAGGTCACATCCCAAACCCCTGCACTCCTGTCCCCTGCCCTAGGTCACAACCGCCTGCTTCACCCAAACTCCATTCCAGACTCCAGTCTCCCTCCTGCACCCCAGTCGTACACTGCAAACTCCCTTCTGCACCCAACCTCCATCCCAGATCCCGCACCCCGTCCATTAGTACCTTGGAAGAGAACGGCCCTCCACCACTTTCCAAAATCTTGGCGTGCCCCCCCCATCAAAAATTATTGCCCACCCCGGCATAGACTTTCCCCAGCAGAGCACTGGGAAATGCTTAAGACGTCCGCAGGTGCCGTGTACTGGCTGTCACTGCCAGGGGACTGGCTGTCACTCAGGGGAGAGGACTAGAGGGAGGGGGCGTTCCTGCCACTCCAAGGAGAAGGCATCAGGTCGTCGGCCCCACTGCGCCCTCCTGTCCGTGTTACCGGTCCCAGCTTCTGCAGCAGGCTGCCGGGCCTTGCCACCCCTTTGCCCACAGCAGCTGGCCGCGGTCCCAGCTGCGTGTGTGGGTGACGTGATTGTCACTCTGAGGGACCCCAGCAGGCGTCACCAGTGAACTGATCCTGCAGGTCCGTGCGCCTGACTGCCAAGTCGAACCAGCGAAACGGCCCCTCGTGCGGCCAGGCGGGCTTCCGGGGGCAGCGTACGCGTGTCAGCCCTTCTCCCTCCCACGAGGTGAGAGCGCACGGCTGTGGCGCCTCAGCTCCTTCAGCGCTGCCCAGCCTGAGTCCTGCAGGGGTGTCACTGGTTTCCCTTATTGAAACAGCCCCATAGCTACAATCATAGAATCCCAGGGCCGGCAGAGACCTCAGGAGGTCGAGTCCAGCCCCCTGCCCAAAGCAGGACCAACCCAACTCCATCATCCCAGCCAGGGCTTTGTCCAGCCGGGACTTCAGCACCTCTGGGGATGCAGATTCCACCCCCTCCTGCGGTAACAGTCTGCGGTCAGATTGGCGTCTGAAGCTGGATGCTTTCTCCGATGAGCCCCACGGCTGGACGTTGAATTCTCCTCCCGGCCCCGAGTGAAGTCAGGAAGTGGCCGTCTTTCCGTTACGCATCGAAGTCCAGCCCTCAGGAGTACCGGCAGCCTGCCAGAAAAGGCCTGTTGCTTGCAGTGAGAACTGCTGAGCAGCCCCACGGCCATCAGTACGTAGATTCACCAGGTTGTGCGCCATGGTTATCCACTCTTGGCCAATGCCATTGGTCTCGCGGGAGTGCTCCCCCAGCCTCGCTGCCCAGGGACGGGGGAGGAGATATGGTACACCTAGTGTTCATTGTCTGAAGTTCAAGGATGATCCTACTACCCTCCCCCTGCCCCACACTGCAGTTTAAATGTAATAGGAACCAGGTTGCCTGCTACATTTCAACTGCAGAGCTGTAGCGGGGGGGTAACTCCCAGCTCCCTCCCTTATCGACTAATCGTGCAGTTGATAGAATTTCTATCGACTACACGATTAGCTATTTACTTGCTTCCTAATATCCCTAGCCCAGGGTCCTGTCTGCCAACCGTGGCTAATGCCAGGTGCCCCAGAGGGAATGAACGGAACAGGGAATTGTCACGTGACCCTCCCCTGTCACCCATTCCCAGTCCCTGACCAACAGAGGCCAGAGACCCCATCCCTGCCCATCCTGGCTATACAGACCCATAGTCTCCTCTAGACAACCACCTAACCTCAAGATGATACTTACCAACAACCACAGGACATACCACACTAATACCAACCCTGGTACCTTCCCTTGCAACAAACCCCATTGCCAGCTTTGTCCACATATTCACTCTGCTGATACCATTATTGGACCTAACCAAGTGAGTTATAAGATCAAGAACACATATTCCTGCGCATCCAGAAATATAATTTATGCCATCATGTGCCGACAATGTCTGTCTGCTATGTACATTGGACAAACGTCTCAGACACTTCGCCAAAGGATCAATGCCCACAAAACAGATATTAGACAGGATCACAAAGAAAAAACAGTTTCTTGCCATTTCAACCAGAAAGGACATTGTCTCAACAACTTGATTACCTGCATCCTGCTTCAAAGGCCTTTTAAGACTACACTTGAAAGAGAATCCTCTGAACTGTCATTCATGCTCAAATTCGACACTTTACACTTAGGTTTGAACAAAGACTCTAATTATCTGACCCATTACAAAGATAGCTTCCCCAATTATCACCTCTAATATCATTAGCTCACAAACATTTACCTCCCTCCCCCCCATCCTCCTTCTGTTCTGAAATTTGATTTGTCCTTTTCACATGTGTTCATTTTTTTAAATTGTATCCTTTGGTATATATGGTTGTGGGGACATTTTCTTCCACTATTTGATCTGAGGAAGTGGGTCTGGCCCACGAAAGCTCATCACCTATTAAACCATCTTGTTAATCTTTAAAGTGCTACATAGTCCTGTTTTTTGTTTTGGCTAATAGCCATTGATGGACCTTGCCTCCATGAATTTATCCAGTTCTTTTTTGAACCCTGAAAGAGCTAGAAAAAATTGTTAGATCTGTGGCCCCGAGCACAACGAAGAACAGGAAAATGTTTCTGTGTTTACCTGGGAATTTCCTTTCTTTGAGTAATAAGGCCCACAGACTTTGCTCACCGAGGAGACCCAAAGATTTGGGTTTAGTTATTGTGCTGCAGTAGGATACATGGTTGTGTTTTTCCCTCAAAGTACATTGAACACAATCTCAGGAGCTGAAAGACTCGTGCGTGTGCACACACACAAATCTCTGCGCCAAGAAAAACACGGTTTTGTATTGTACTTCAGAGCCTCTGGCAAAGCAAAACAGGAACAAAACAAGTTTCATTTCTCCCCACAGTCCCGGAGTGACTTTGTAGCTAGCTTGTCCTCCCCTCCCCCCGGTTTAAAATCCATACCCTTACAGCGAGTTGCTGTGTTCCTTTCTAAGATCCAAGGTTTCTCAAACTCCTGCCTGACGGCGCTGACTCACAATTCCCAGTGCTCACATTCCCATCGTACTCCAATGCTTTGAAATTGTCAGGTGTCGGGGGTGGGGATGAGAAATACCATGGACTGTCAGGATTTTCCCTGAAAGCATCAATGCAGAACACAGAATCGCTGGGGGGCCTGGAAATGTAGTGAAGAGTGTGACAGCGATAGGGGTTGGTTTCCTCCAAGACCACTGCTGCTGTCAAGTGACTACCCGGGGGATCTGGAGTTTTGGATTTCGGTAGGTAATGATTACCCGCTACATGTTCCTTCTCTCCCACTGCATCTAGACTGCAGCGCTTTTCCAGGATACAGCATCCCGGAAAAGCGATGCTGCACCCAAGGAACGCGTCCCGCTTTTCCTAAAACAATTTCAGGAAAGTGGACGCATTCTTTTGCCATCCCTGTAAACCTTGTATTACGAGGCAGCAGGGGTGGCTCAAAAGAGCAGGTTGTTCCGAAATTTGGCGCCGTGTAGACGCGCCACATGTCGGAAAAGCCGCTTTTGAAAGAAAAGTGGAAAAAGAGACTTTTCCCGACTTTTCTTTGTCATCTAGAGGTAGCCTCCGTCGGGCCAAGGCACGGCAGCCCGTTTACATGACAGCGGCAGAGAAGAGGAAACCTGGAGTAGAGTGAAGCCGGGCCATGTGGTTCCCCTGGCACGCGGACGGGTTGGCAGATCAGTCCACAAGAACAGCTCCTTTTCCGGGTTTTGCTTCTTCCGTATGCAGCAGACGGAAGCAAGGTCCTGCCCCCTCGGTGTCGAGAGTAAGGGTGTAGACCTCCCTGACTTGGCAGCATTCCACCTCAGTCTGGGCACCTGCCGCCATTTCCACTAAGGGCAATCAGCTGCAGCTTTCCACCCAGAGGTGGCTGCATTAGAGAGGTGGGCGCAGCCATCTCTGAGCATGAGCGAATGTCCGCGTGACAGCCCGAGGCTGCGGCCCCGAGGGGTGAGAGCTGAGAGCTGAGCGCAACAGGGCTTCTTGTCAAGGTGGGGATTTCTGAGCTCTGGCTCTAGCTGTGTTTAAAACTCTTGGAGGGACTTTGAGATGAAAGGTGCGGGAGATACCCCCGCAGAGCGGCCCAGGATTGTCCAGCGGGGCTGGTGAGTCGGGGAGCCTCCGTTCTCGGGGGGCCCGTTGGAAACCTATCTCGCTTTAAGCTGACGCTCAGTAATTTTAGGCAGGGGATGAGACGTGGGAGTTGTCTGCAATAGCAGGGGATTCGATCCACCGACCTAGGAGGACCCTCCCAGTCCTACGGCCTGGCTTTCCGAGGGTCAGAAGGTCTGAGCTTCTCTCTGGGCACAGCCAGTCGACTTCATTAACGACCTTCCTTCCCTTGCAGGCTTTTGGTCCTTCCTGTGGTTCGTCGCTTTCTGCTTCCTGGCCAACCAGTGGCAGCAGACGAAGCCTGGAATAGGGGTGTCTCAAGGAGCAGATGCTGCCAGGGCAGCCATCGCCTTCTCGTTCTTCTCTATCATCTCCTGGGTGAGTTCAGGTTCCCGATGCTTGGCTGATCACAGACTCTGTGTGCGTGTGTCCGTGTCCGTCTGTCCGTCCCCCAGAGGGAATATCCAGAAGGGACTATTGCAGGGATGGGCAATAATTTTTGATGGGGTGGGGGGGACGCTCCAAGATTTTGGTAAGTGGTCACGGGGATGGATGGGCCTGGGATGGCGGATGGGTGCAGAAGGGAGCTCGGAGTAGCGGACTGGGGTGCAGGAGAGGGTGTGGGGTCTGAGAGGGAGTTTGGGTGGAGGAGGGGGTTGTGACCTGGGGCAGGGGCTTGGGGTGCAGAGCCCAGGAAGGGGTATGGTTACAGGAGAGAGTGCAGGGTCTGGGAAGGAGTTGTGAACTGGGACAGTGGGGTGCAGAGGGTTTGAGTGATGACTTGGGGCAGGGAGTTGGGGGGAGGGAGAGGCAGAGGTGCCAGAGGCAGGCCATGGTCTAAACAGGTACTTATCTAAACAGCTCCCAGCCGGCAGCCCTGCAGGACCCTGAGGCAGGCTCCCTGCCTGCTGCAGCCGCAGGCTGCTCAAAACAGCTGGCAGCTCCCTGCTCTGCTCCAGGTGCTGGGGAGGGAGGCTTTGCACCCTGCTCCCACCCCCAGCAAAATAGCTCAGCTCCCATTGGCCAGAAACCATCCAGTGGGAGCTAAGAGAATTAGCTAGGGAGCGGGGGCAGCACACGAAGCTCCCCCAGCGTCTGGAGCAGAGCCCCGGTGCGCAACCAGCCGCTGAACACAGCGTGGGGCTTCTCTGCGCCTGAGGGGCCCAGTGGGGCAGCCCGTGTCCCGCCCGTCCTCGACTATTGGCGTATTGGGCTGCAGCAGTAGGAGCACGGCTGGCAGATCGAGGGAAGTGGTTATTCCCCTCTGTTCAGTATCAATGAGGCCACCTCTGGAGCCTTTGTCCAGTTTGGGGTCCCCGTCACAGAAAGGACGTGGCGCATTGGAGCGGGTCCAGCGGAGGGCGACGAAAATGATACGGGGGCTGGAGCACATGACCTGCGAGGAGAGGCTGAGGGATTTGGGCTTGTTCAGTCTGCAGAAGAGAAGAGTGAGGGGGGATTTGAGAGCAGCCTGCAACTCCCTGCAGGGGGGGTCCAGAGAGGATGGAGAGAGGCTGTTCTCAGTGGGGGCAGAACGAGGAGCAATGGGCTCAAGTTGCAGTGGGGGAGGTCTAGGGTGGATATTAGGAAAAACGATTTCCCTAGGCGGGTGGGGAAGCGCTGGGATGGGTTCCCTAGGGAGAGGGGGGAATCTCCATCCCTAGAGGTGTTGAAGTCCTGGCTTGACAAAGCCCTGGCTGGGATGGTTGAGTCGGGGTCGGTCCTGCCTTGGGCAGGGGGCCGGACTCGATGGCTCCTGAGGGCTCTGCCGGCCTGTGACTGCAGCACGATGCTCACTGCAGTTCCTCTGTGGTACGTGGTTACCACGGCGATGCTGCTCCTCCTCCTTGGTGTGAAGTCAGTGATGGCGCCTGCCCCCAGTGGCGTGAATGGCAGGACGCCCAGGGCCTCAGTGGAAATGGATCTGAGCCCTCAGCCCCCCGAGTGCCGGGCTCCTACCGATTTACCGAGTGCAGAGCGTGTGTCTCATTTCACTCGAGCGTCCCTGGGTGCGGCGGGAAATCCTGGCTCTGATTCTCTTTCCTACCTGAGCTTCAGCAGGGAATATATTTAGGATTTTTTTTAACTAAAAGAACAATTTGGGAGCAAGACAAATGTCCAGAGAGTAGCTGGCCTCGTTGTCTCAGGGACAGATTGGATATCCCCTCTGGCTTACGGTCTGGGGCCCCCCAAAATCAGTCGTGCCAGAGTGCAAGAGGATGAAACAGCCTGGTCACTAGAAACCTCCCCACGAAGCCCCAGAGAATGTCACCAGACCTGCGCTCACCGTCCCAGCTCTCCCATTGCTATTTCTCCTCGTTACTGGGAATTTCCGGGCCCTGATGAATCAAAATGCTGCCGTGACTCTGGGAAAAGCCGGATTTCTAGTCCTCCGGTGGCAGCATTTGAAGCTGTCATTAAGACTGGCAGGGTTTCACCAGGTGGGGGAAGATGCCAGCTCCGTGTCTGCAGCAGCTCCTGCCACAGGGGCGGCGCAGATGGCGAAGGAGGTGTCTCTTTTCCAAGTGTCGCCAAACGCTAAGGCGGCCAGTGCCCATCCTGCCCGCTCGGGGTGGTGAGGTGGGAGCTCTGCTCGCCTCCATCCTCCCAGGCCCAAGTGCCAGCTGTGTCACGCTCACCCCAGCGTTCCAGGCCTGGGGCAGGGCCGTAGCGATTTGTCACCGGGCTTGGGACGGCTCTGTGAATGCTCAGCCCCACGTAGGACCAAAGCATGCGCAGCGCAAAGGGCCCAAAGGCGAGAAGCAGCGAAGCTCACAAGGGAAAAGAAAGAGGGAAACGAAATCTGATCTGAGCGCAGCAGAGCACCAGAAAGGGGAATTGGGAAATGTGATTTGGGGAACCGGGGCCCTGCTGCACGGAGAGAGTTTATAGGAAAGAAATAACTGCTGCTCGACTCTAGCGAAACCTCTAAACACCGATGAAACGTGTGGGCACTGCAGGGTTAACTTTAGGCAGGGGAATTCCAAACTTCCCCCGGCCGACCCGGGCCCTGCTTCCGGGGAACACCGGGCCCCACCTCCCACTGGAACTAGCGAGCAAGCCAGGAAACGCCATCCTCTCTGCGTCCACAGCGAGAGCTCGGTGTGGGGTTTGATTTAAAGAACCAAACCCCCAGCCCCCCAGAAATCCCTCTGGGCGACTAGCCCGACCTGCTGCATCCCGGAGAGGTGCAGCCTTCTAGTCGGACTCTCTCGCTACAGCAGCGCCAGACTTTACCGTTAATCATTTACCGACGGGTGCGGTGGAGCAGAGCAAGACCTCCCTGGGGGCTTTGGAAAATCCCTCCCTCACCTAGTACAGGCAGTCCCCGGGTTACGTACAAGATAGGGACTGTAGGTTTGTTCTTAAGTTGAATCTGTATGTAAGTCGGAACTGGTACATATTGTAGGGGAAACTCTAGCCAAACATTTCTCCAGAGCTCAGTTTTATTCTCCCACACCTCACTTCCCTCAGTCCTTTCTTCCAGCTGACAGCGGGGGGTGTTGGAGCTGCCCAGGGGCATCCGCGGGGCCAATGGACCCAAAGCTGGCGGGGCGGGGCGCCTCCCCCACTGTCGCTGCCTCCCGCGGCGCGGGGGGTGCTTCCCCTGCGGCGCTCGGGGCAGCGCCGGCTGAACCGCCTGTCTGGCGGCGCGTCTCGGCGGTCCTGCTGCCCACGTCCTCCGCAGCGTGAAAAGCCGCTCCGCGTCCCCCTGGTCTGCTGGGGGGAAGCGCCCCCCGCGCCACCGGAGGCGGCGACAGTGGGGGAGGCACCCTGCACTAGCTGCCCCCCCCCCCCCCGTAACTAGGGATCCGACGTAAGTCGGATTGATGTAACCCGGGGAATTCCTGTAGTTGAGCCCTCCCCTCCAGATGGACAGAAATTCTCCCTTTTCTGCCAGCTAGTGACTGAGGCTGCCTAAAGGCCCGTACGTGGGGGGGAGGGGAGCTGTGAGCAAAGGGTGCAAACACCCCCCCACCCCATAGTCCCCCAAGGTGTCGGCAGGAGCAGTGCACTGCCTGAGCCTCCCTCCCTCCCCCATGCTCCAGCCAGCTGGGGGAAGGCTGAGACTGATTTTCCCCCCTCTCCCCCAGGAGTGAGACGGAGGGCAGGGCTGGGACTCGCTCCTGGGGGAGGGGGATTACCCCCAGCCTTCCCCCGGCTGGCCGATGCAGGCGGGAGGGTGGCTCAGACAGAGGGGCCGGCCGGAGCACACTTGGGGAAGCATTGGGGGGGGGGCGGGGTGTTTGCATCTTGGAATCCACATTTACAAAAAAAACACCTTCCCCCCAGAAATTCCTGTGTATGGGCCTGGGCTTGGTTTGTCATCTCTCCCCCTGAGGGGCGAGGGAAATGAAAGTGAAGCAAAGGGCACTTACTGTCACCGCACAAAATCAGGGATTAGCAGAAGTGAAAGGAAGGAAACACACGCTATGAACAACCAGTGCAGGCCCTGTTCTCACCTCCTAGGCCCCCGGAAAGAACAGCCGCCCTCTGCGCAGGGAGTGGAGGCATCCTGGCACACGGCGGCAGGACGCGCGGAACGGAACTTGCCTGGCGATTTCCAGTCGCCCCCAAAGTGCCCCTCAGTTTTACGCCAGAGCCAGGCTGCATTGCAGGCCACACGCTGTCCAGCCGAACGCGGCTTTGCTTGCAAGACCTGCTGAGATCACAGCCCCGCAGGCAGGGATGAGCTGCGTAGCTTGTCTCTTTCGGGCGAGTCCTCTATCCGCGCGACTCTCCTCTGCAGCACGCCAGTCGTGTTGAACTGTCCTTTCCCCAGGAGATGGGCCAAATATGCCAGCCAAATTCATAACTGCCTGACTGAGACAAGCAGCGTGTACAGAATGCTGATCTCAGACCCATCCCTTAGGGTGCTGTTGTTACCCACACAAATTTCTCTCTCTCTTCCACGCTTTAGGGACACACACCTTTCTTTACCCAATTCCTAGGGCTCAAGGTGCAACCCCGTTAATTTACACACCCACCCGTACCCAATTGCTGGGGAATTGTCAATACATAGAGAATAAGAATATTACTGTGTGAGGCTCTTCCAGTGGCTAAAGATCCTGCAAGCCCGCAGGAAACCACAACTGTATCACAATGTAACACCTGTAACCTTAGGTATGAATATGACTGTGATAAGAAAATCGTTAATCCATCCTATGTTACATTTACAGTATATTGCATTGACAGGAGAACAAATACGTGTTGAAGTGCAGCATAATAATGCAGAAATTACTCATGTACTAAAAGCTATTGCGGATGCAGGACATCACTCCTGGTGGGAAACACTATTAGGCTGGTCACCTTCTGCAAAAGGTGTGCTAAATAGAATGGTTCACCCACTGTGGTGATCATTGGAATCCAGTTGGCTTTATTAGTGCGTATAATCGCTCTGGCTTGCTGGGTGGAGAGAATTGTTCGACGGCTACAGGAAGCTGGCATGCAAAGTCAAATGAGGCCCTTGTTAGTAACGCCCAAGAGGCAAGACCAAGCTCAGCTAGTCTGGGTATTGGACTCCTGAAATAGTAATGACTGACAGCTTTGGGAAAAGCGTCATTAAGGAGGGGATGGTAACAATATGGTTTTTCTGTAACCACGATGCCAAAGTGGTAGGCCTTCCTCTGCAGCCAGACTGAAGAGCAGCCATTCGCTGGAAAGCCTGGAGTCATCTACTCACATTCCATCTAAATTGCATTAAAATAGCGTCACACTAGGCTGGAGAAGGCGACTTTGTCCTAATGGCCCCCACTGTCACCAGATACAGAAACAGAGCTCAAGCTGGGTAAAGAAAACTTAATTAACAGCTTTTTGTCTGGCAAGAAACGGTTGTGGGATCCTCGTGCTCTGATCATTGTCCTCACACTTTCCTATTGTTGGTCTGTGTGATCTCTGGCTGGTTTGTAACTGTTTCTGTCTGCTGGAGAATTAATTTTGCTAGGTGTAAATCAACCAAGGTGGTGGGGTTAGGTAATTCTGTTAGGGTCCGTCTACACTAGCCCCCTAGTTCGATCTAGGGAGGCTAATGAGGGCGACCGAAATTGCAAATGAAGCGCAGGATTTAAATCTCCCGCGCTTCAGTAGCATGTTCCCGGCCGGTTGCCATTTTAGAAATTGACTAGCCCGAAGTAACTGCCTGCGTCTACACAGGATTCCAAATTAAAGCCCTAAATCGCGTTAGCTGTTATTCCTCTGCAGTATTGACCTGCTTGCTGGGTTTGTGGGACCTGCCAAGATTTGACTCAGTCCAATGGCCCAAATTCTGCCGGCGGTGACGGCGCTACGAGCCCAGGGAAGGCCGCAGGGATTCGTCGCAGGAATCCAGAGCAGAATCTGGCCCTTAACAGCCCCAGCCTTTTTACTGCATATTGAGGCCAGGCGTGAAGGCTGCATAAATGTTAGTTTTGCGGATTGTTACATAGGTGACCTAGAGCAGTGGATCCCGATCTTTTTTATACCGGGGACCGGCAAACCTGTTCACAAACATTTGATGGCCTGGTAACATTTTATTTGCATATTTGCATATTCATTAGTCAAATGATGAATGTGCAAATCTTACCAGTCCACCAAAAGCAAGCCCCAGCCTCCAGAACCAGCACTAACCCCTAGAGTCCCCACCCATCCACTACCCCCCAGCGCCAGCCTCTGACCCACGTGCCCTTCATCCAATGCCAGCCTCCCACCCTCAGAGCCCCCCCTGTGCCAGCCCCCCATCCCAAATGCCTGGGCCAGCCCTTAGAGGCCCCCCCCCCCAGCAGCTCCCACCCCAGTACCAGCCTCCTGTGTCCAAAGCCCCATTGCACCCAACACTCCCAACCTCCCCGTGCCCGCCCCCAGTCCACAATATTAGTCCTGTCCCTGGAGCCCTCCCAATGCCAGCCCTGCCCTCAGAGCCCCCCACGACTAGCCCCACTCCCAGTGCCTGCCCCCTCCCCCCACCTAGCCCAGCTGCTCTAAGACTGCTGTGCCGGGCTCTGTGCCACCCTCCTGCCGCGCAGCAAAGCGCTCGCCCGTGTCTGGGAAGAGACTCGGCCCCTGCCCGGCGCTGATTGGCTGAGGTGAGACAGGACACGCCTCTCCCAACGGCTGCGGCAGGAGCGGTGGACCCCCACCCTGGCCCCTAGCGCCTCTGCAGCCCAGCAGCCAGAGGTCCACCGACTGGCAATTGGGAACTGCTGACCTAGGGCAGCTGACCCTCTGGGTATAGAGGCCAGGTCGCTAGGTCTGTAGGTGTTTGGTTGTTGCATGGTAGGATGGGGCTGATGCGTAAGGGGACCACGAGATGGGAGAAGGCAGGCGGGCCCCTGGCAGACGAGGGTGGAAACGTAAAACTGGGAACAGGCTGTTGTGACTGGCGGATGCCTTTACTAACTCGCTCTCCTCCCTTGTGCTCATTCCAGGTTGCCCTGACGGTGATGGCCATGCAGAGATACCACCTGGGGACTGACATGTCTCTCTTTGCCACGGATCAGTTTGCTCCTGACCCCAATACGGGCTACCCAGGCTACCCCACCGGCAGCGGCATTGAGAACACGGAAACCTATCAGAGCCCACCATTTACTGAGACCATAGACACCAGCCCCAAAGGTTACCAGATACCAACTTACTAAAGGACGGAGGGCCCAGCAAGGTCATGTACAAATAGACAAAGTCTCCTTATGGTGCAGTACAGTTATCTGGTTGATTGCAAGTGTATTAAGTACCATTTCCTTAATGTGGCGAGTCAGTGCTGGGTTACTTACTATTAGCTAGTTGTGCAGTGAATTCTGTACAGTCGTATTGGTTCTTGTCTTACTGTCTAAGGGTTTTTTATAAAAGCAGTGTTCCCTCTAAGTGTCAAACAGAAGGAAGGTTGTTACTACACAAAGCGACACACGGGCAACCACCAAAACACCACAATTCACCGTGACTTCTTTGAATGCCAAACGTTAGCACTGAATTTTGTTGAGTGCCCAGGAAAGTAGACTTTAATTCTCCCAGTAGAAAACACAATAGCTGATGAGTTGATAGTTATCTTGTTCTTCCAGAGCTAACACAGAATTGTTCTCCGTTTTATAAACCCAGAGGGCAAACCCACTTTCAGACCTTCCCCCTGCAAGAAGCCACGACAGAGCTTTCTTGTGCTGGAGTCTATGGAAAGTGCCAAATTTAAAAAGAAAAAAACCCAATAATCTCTGTGCTGTTTTTAAGTTCTGTGTATTTACTGTAATAAGAAGCTGAACAGATGTTACACACTTCAGGTTAGGGGTTACACATGTTTTTGCTTTATTTAAAAAACATTGAATAATCCAATCTCTTATCTGCTTCTACATTGTGACTATGGAGGATATTAAAATGACCGTTCTCGGCTTGGGTCTTTGGGGGAAAACAATTCCGCAAATGATTGTCTGCTAATTGGAAAGGCCACTTCTCGGTGGAAAATATGGTATGTTACAGTTTGACGCTTAGGTAATGTGTGTCAAACTGAAGAGTTTGCCAATTTACAGTGGGTTCCTAACAGTGAGATGGAACAATTATTTACTCCATATTTCAAAGTTGCCAACACAAGCGGTGTGGGTGTGTTAAAACAGTGACTCAACTTTAAAATCTAATCAATTGGAAAGCAGAGCCTGTTTTTTTTATATTAAAAGTGCCACCATCTGCCATTAACAGAAGCAAATAAGCTCAGGTGTGAATATATTATTATACTGCAGCCACTAGAAATATGTAACCATTCAGCTGTTATAAAGCAAGACTGAAAAGCCATTCAGGTTGATTGCATGTGAGCACAGTAAATGAAGAATAAACATTAACCCTGACCCCTCTCTTCAATTAATAGGAGAGCATATAAAATGTGATGGGGCAAATGCCCGAATTTTAGTGATCAGCTGTAAATTGTCTTATTTGACTCGAATGAATGTAAAACATACAAAACCCAGTAGACAGTCTCCCCCAGAAATATCCTGACCCAGATTATAGTCCCAGGTTAGTCAGATGACCAGTAGTGGTGGCTTTGTTGCATTTTGTCTCTGAGGACAATCTACAAGGATAGCAGACACATCTGGATGAGATAAACATTGATTCTCCTCCTGCCAGGATGGAAGCATTGCTCTGTATTTGAGATTATCCATTGGTACCAAGGATCAATTTTACTTGGTTAATTTTTTTTATAGCAAGAGCCAGTTTAAAAGCGTATTTCTTGTTTGCACAGTGTGTGTGTGTTGATTTCTGATCTCAGATTTAGCTACTAGTTAAAATGACTTTCCCCCACTTTTCTTGTAGTAAAACAACAGTTTGTCATCACTAATGCGGCTCACTTCAACAGCTGTTCTTAGGGCAAATCAACACGTTAATGAACAGTGACACGTCGCCAGAAGCAGTTTCTGTCACTGACACCACGGAGTTTCTTGAACTCCTGATGATTCAGAAAGAATTAAAATGTTCATTACCAGGGAGTTGCAGTCCTGGCACCTGAAAGATGCCAGCTGAGCTGCCAGTGTCTAGAATAATAAACTCAGCAGGTTTTTCACATCACATTGACCAAACTATAACTTTTCCCTGTTCTGCTTCAGTCATGTTTGAGGCTGCTTGGAGATGAAGTTGCACCCAACCTACACTCCAGATGCCTGCACACATTTTTGCATCAGTCAGTCCCACTGCCAAATAGTGAAGGAGCTGAGGACAAAGCACAGACTGTTTCTCTGCTTTAAGCCACGTGCCTCCTGCCGGCCTGAAGCAGGGAGGTGTAACAGGCAAACTTAGGGAAGGCTGCGGTTGACAGGCAAGCCCTGAGAAATCCTCACAGTAGGAGGACGAAGAACATCGGAATCCCAGTACATTATACACCTAAATTAATTGCATGACCATCGTGCTTCTCTTGCTGGAAAAAATCAAATCAGTCTTGCTGGAAAAAATAATCAAATTATTTTCATACAGGGTACAGTCGAACTGTAGCAATATTTTCCTTAGAGGGAACACTGAAAAATTAGCAGCACAAAACATACTTGTGTTAATATTTTAGCAAAATGATAATCAATTTAAATGTTTACTTAAATTGATTGTACATGTGAGATGATGTTTGTTCAGTACACTGTATTTTTTCTAACTATTTACCTGTTCCGGAGTTTCCTTGTAACTGTAAAGAACTAAGTTCTGTCTGACTGCTAGAACTGTCTGACTAGTGGTGTGCATGTGCTAAATATTACAATATGAATGTAAGCACCTGAGGCCTACATTGCATTTTCTCTCTTTTCCCCCTTCCCCAAATGGAACACACAATGGATTTCCTCCAAGGTCTCTTACAGCAAGAGTAGTCAATGCAAAAAACAAATACAGCTCTAGAACTGCACATAGACACCCCAGGTAGTCACTGGCCTGGAGGGCAGCAACCATGAAGTATTGCTTGGGGAAGAGAGGCAAAGCAAAATGTGGCTGTGGCTTAAGACCTACAGGTGTGAACTTCACAAGTAAGGGGCACCATTGCTCTCCTGAGCACCCCACTTTGTTTTCCAATCTTGGCCCCCTCGAGGAAGCGGGCTGCTGTTCAAGGTTTGGGGAGGTGGCTTGAGCCCCAAGGAAATTTGAGTGGCGGCAGGCTTAGAATCAGAGGTGTACAACGCTCTAACCTACTCAGTGAGGGACTACAGCCGTATTCACTCAGCTGAAAGGCCTGTCCTGCTCTCTCTACTGCAGCCTGAAACCTTTCCCTGTCCCCCAAGGGTTCCACTCCCTGCTGTATCAGTGCTTAAGAGACTAAAAGCAAGTGCCACGTTCTAGCCTCAAAGCGGATCTGCCTTCCACATTAGGGAAGCATGAGGTAGTCATTGCACACCTAGCTGCCCCTTCTAAGCAACCATGATGAATTTCAGCCACTCCCATAAGAGAAGTGTAATTAACGTGCTGGATCGCGCAAGTCACACCTGCCTTGGAAACAGTATTTACAAAACTTCTAAGGAAAGAAATGTTCTGGCATGTTTGCCAGCAGGTTGATGTTCCTGTTTCACTTTATTTTACTGGGTAGTAACATAGATGATTAGTCCTTAAAGAACCTTCTGAATTACTCAATAGGCTTAAAGGTAGCGTAAAGACATCTGACCTCACTGCAGCCAGTAAAGATACGTGCCTACCACTTGCATGAAATCCTGTTTCCAAGCAGTTTGCAAGATTTCAAGGTGTTCCCTGTGGCCGTTTGAAGTGTCGCTAGTGCTGTGTATTAACTGTTGTGGGTCGCACATCTTCAGTGTCAGTGAATTGTGAAGTAGACGAGTGTACACAGCTACCGATGTAATTAAATATATTCTTATGGACTATGGCTAGCAAATTACTAAATGTCAGTGTAACAATTGTAGTACATTATTGGGGGGGGGAGGGTTCACGTATTACTTCAGATCACCTTTTCATGCACGTCTTGCAGAATAGTATTGACTCTCCCCAACTTTCTGTTGTAAATTCACTGGGGTTCAGTAGATATTAGCTGCTTTTCTTGGAACGATCCAGACCAACTCTTATAAGCATGCCTGAATTTTGTTGTGAATTTGAGTGTCCTGCTACTCGCTCCCCATATGCTGTTTTTGCAGGCTGTTTAAATATATATTTCATAGTGTTCCCTAGAGATCTCTAAAAGCCCCGTAGACAATTTACCATACAGAGGGCCAGTGTATACTACTCTCAGGCTAGTTTGCTGAAAGCTTCTGCATAGTTAGTATAAAATCTGGGTATAAATAGAATTTAAAGTATATATATATATATAATATCTCTCACATATGCCTTGCTGTAGGGTTGTTGTATATAAATTGCTCTGATACAGGATACCTTGGTGCAGCAACAAAGATGCATCTCTAGACCGAGGTTAACAAGCATACAGCATGCTTTTGTGCCAGCGTCATTGTTGGTTTTGCATGTTCAACATTGTAGGGTTGAAATTATGTTTGCAATGTCGCACTGAGGAAAAAGCATCACTTCCTACGTTTTCATTATTCCCAGTGAGGCAAGACGACATGATCAGCTGCGGTATAGTAGAGAAGTTGAGTTTTTTTTCTTTGTCCATAACATGTCTTTGCAATAGTGTACAGCTTGGTCCCTATGCTAGCAATGTCACCACCATGGAATTAGGGTTTGTTTTTTGCACAGATGCTTTGAAGTAGGCCTTTTCCCTGGCCTCTCCAGTTAGTCCTTACCCTACACTTTGCAGCTCTGTTGAAGATTAGTTCTTGTTACTACTTAGCACTCACTAGTCGAGCATGTACTTTTCCTGTTTTTCCTCCGGTCTGCATTCCCTGTAATTCACCCTCCCTCGTCTCCCACCACAGATCAAAATGTTAGTGCGTGCAGAGTATGGTTTAGTTTTTAAAGTTTGCCTGGATCCCACCTGCAGCGTGTAGATGAACTGTAGTCATCCCCCTCCGTAGCAGGGCAGCACTGATCACTCAGTCATTTCTGCGGCATCGATATTTCTTTTCTACAGAGCTACCTTACATTTTGCAAACTCACTTTTTGGCCTTTTTTCTACAGCGTGTGTGTGGGAAGCCCGTTAGCCCATTTCCGGTATATCTGTATTCATGGTACTTTAACAAACAGTGCTTCTTGGAGCCTTCCGTGTCACAAAACCCCTTACCACAAGGCTTAAAAGATGGCCTTTTAATGCACCAACTTGAAGCCCAAATTTAGCTGCCTGTATTTTGTTGCAATATGCATTTAACCTCAGATTCTTTAATCGTTTTTATTATTGAACTGATACCAAATGTGGTTTGCGAATTTAATTTTTTGCAGATACCTCTTTACAAGCAGACCGCTTCAAAGAGTTGCAGTTGTCAGTAATCTTACGTGCATTGTAGTATAGAGTGGACTATGTCTGGGAGTAAATAAAAATGTTTACAATTTTTGTATTGATCTTTTGAAAGAACAATCTGTGATTATGTATTTTCGGTGTCCGTGTACCAACTGCAACTTATTTTCAATAAAGATTTAAAAATGAGTAGACTTGGCCCAAAAACTCCAATAATACTTTATTTAATCATGTGAGCACATGGAAACAATGAACCTGCATCAGCAGATCCATGGGTCACTCCAAGGAAACTTGCAGTAGCGCTTCAAGTTCTCTCGCCCCTAAGTGGGGACTATGTAACTGTTTGCTAACACAGAAGAAACTAACTGAAAATAAAGGAAAGACAGAAGATGCTCCTTCAAAGAATACGCATTTCATCACCTCTGAATGTCACAAACCAAATGAAGAGGCATGGAGAAGGCAGTTTACATACACAGGTCAATCGCTTACAAGTATCATGGGCAGTTAACATCAGAACAGATAAGCATGTAAGTGCTTTCACAGTAGAAGTACTTTTTAATTGTGATAGCATGACCAATGTAAAAATGCCAAATTCTATTGCATGGGAAATAGAGATTTGAAACTTAGGAATAATCATTTGAAAACATTACCCTTTGCTATGTATACATGCATAATATACACAATCATGCAACAAGATATACCCCTTAGAAAAATCATTTTTCCTCCCTTGTTTCAGGGGATATAGCCTGGCCCTGTGAAGAATGGTACAAGATCAGGTATTCAAAGATACCCTGAGTTATTTGAAAAGAAATAAAGCACAGATAGTGCCCTCTGGCATCAAGCAAAATCAATAATAAATGAGAAGGAAAAGATCATTCATTTCTGTAGCCAAGACTAATGCTTCAACAGCTCAGACTCAGTTTCATAAAAGTGCTGCTTAAATAAAAGCAGGGTCTTAAAGAAATTCAAATTAATTTCTATTCTTGTGTGTTAAAAATGAAATGGGGTCTACCGTGACCCCAAGCTACAGCTTGGAACATGCACGGCAGGAAAGTTTGACACGCCCTTGGTATTAAAGCTGCTTCAGATGATTAACAGACCCTCCCCAGACCCTAGAGTTGGGACTGATGGATGCAACCTCCAGACCGTTGTCACCCAGGGAGTCCTAGGAAGTAACACACTCCTACAATTCTGAACAGCTTATCCTCGGCAGTGCAGACCACTGTAAACAGATACATGCACTTAAAGGCACTGCAGAACAACAGACTGGTCAGCGACCAGCAGCATTTCATGTCCCACTACGCTGTTTGTTTGGCGCTAACGCCATTAACGCACCCAAGAAATCAAACCTGGCAGTTAAGTAAAATGATGGGGAACAAAATGCCCTTTGCAAAGCATAAAGCTTTGAACACTACTGGTCTCCATGCCATACTGCAAAGGAAGTTTCTTCGAAGAACACAATTACATAGAAGGTCAGAGGCAACTTCAACTCGCAGGTTTAACTAATCAGAGAAGGATCAGTCCAATTCAAGTAGAATCATTATTTCAGCTTTCAACTAGGAATATTCTTTGCTTATAAATAGCCAGGTGTTTGTAGCATACGTTTTAATGGTCTTATTCACCAAAGTAGCAGCTTCCATCTCTCTCCCTTACTCTGCCCCAGTTACCTCCCTCACTCTTTGTGGCCAAAAAGAGAGCGTATCAGCTGTAACCAGAATATGAACTATAGCGCTGTTACCGCCAATAGCAAGGATACATTTCCACTGGTTCGCTGTAGTGTCTTGCATGGTAGAAAGTGGCCGTTTGCCTGACAGACCTGCAGCATTAGCCTGTTTCTAATGAGGTGTTCGGGAAGCTAACATTGTGGGTGTTAATTAGATACAGGTGCTAGTCCAATGATCTCTTCATACAGCACTTTCAAGCCGGGCTGCACTGAACAGCCTCCCATGCTAACCCGCATACGACTACCCAACTGGCCTGCACAGCTGGCCGCACGACACTGTCAAACCTTGTTCCAAAAAGTGCACATTTAAGAGTGAGCCTGGTTTATTGGTCTTCGTGGGAGCTAACTGATGATTCTGCTGATTGCTTGTAAGGAAGGGAATTCTTCATCCTCAATATGCAAAGCTTTGTGGGAGGCTAGGTCCTGCGGCATCAGCACTTGCTGACAGGTCGGACAGATGCTGCAGTCCAGCTCAGAAGAGTCCATTTGCCAGACATTCTTCTTGTTCTTTTTGGGTTTGATGGGGCCTTGTTTCTCCTTGACTTTGAAGTCATTGTGAGCAGAAAGCAGCTCTTGCTGCTTAGCTGCGTCTGGCAACAGCACCAACAACTCATTAAAGATTTTCATGAAGTTCTCTCCAAGTAGTTCTCGGCAGCTTTGGTAATACTGCGCCGCAGAAATGAGCCCCTTCAGGTCAGAGAGAATCAGGACGATTAGCAATGAAGAGAGGCGGCTGACCGGGGTGAAATTCATCCCTCTATACCTCTAAGCCAGGGGTGGGCAATAATTTTCATGGGGGCAGGGAGGGACTTCACAAATTCTGGCACATGATCTCGGGCCAGCTCTGGGTCCCCCAGAAGGGGCAGGGCCTCAGGCAGGAGGCTGCAGAAACCGTGCGAAGGTGAAAGAGGGACAGTGTGTGTGAAACAGACTGTGTGACACATTGAGTGTGGCAGTAAGTAGGTGTGTGTGTCACAGACTGTGTGTACAGGGTGGGGGGCACCCTGACTTCAGCACTCCCCTCCTCCCCCCACTCTGCACAGCTAGCAGGAGAATCCTGGGAATAGCTCAGCTGCAGGACGGAACAAGGTTTGGGGGAGGGGGGGGCGGGATAGCTGGAAGTCCGCACATCTACTAAACAGCTGGGCAGGCCGGAGAGGAATGCTTGGCAAGATCAGGCCCGCGGGGCCAAATTTGCCCACCCCTGCTCTAACCACTCAACTTCACTGTTCATCTTTTGCCACAATGCTCAGTGAGCGGACTACCGAGTAGGACTTTAAATACATCCAAGCGTTTCCACCACTTACCTGTCTGAACTGTCCAGAATGAGTTTTAAATTTATTGAATCTGGATTCATCGCTTTGAAGAAATTCCTTTATAGACTGTATTAACTGAATGTTCCTCTGCTGGAAATTGTCAGGCACCAAATAAGCTCCTCGACAGGGTTTTGGCCTGCATTTGGAAAGGAGGCAAATTAACACCCTGTGCAATAGAAAGACTGAAACACGTGTTAGATTGGTTCCAATGACCCTTGGCAATCTCTCCCCATGGGGTGTGCTATCGCGTCACCCAATTACACGGGGTCCTCCCCTTAGCAACATGAGACAAGGAGATGCTGGAAGGGCATCCCCTAAGGATTACAATTCTTGCTCAGATCTTCCTGGATGGGGAGAACACTTCAAATGAAAGTTTAGTCTATTCTGGATCCAAACTGGCCTGCTCTGAAACACGCGTCTGAACCTGTGCCTACTGGTACAAGGCACACAGGCCTGGTGCACACTGGGAGCAAAGAGGAGCTATATACAAGAGGAGACATCTGCATGCGGATGATGGTTATCACGTTAGCAACCTCAAAGGGACACAAACACCTGCCTCGCCTCCCATCCCACTGCAGACATGGCCAAAGAGACCCACTTTGGAAAGATCACAAGCAAGAGTGGCATTGACAGGCTATGAGTATTTTATCAATTCCCCTCCCAAAAGCTGGGTCTGGTCTTCAGACAAATCTTTCAGTCTAGGAGCAGGTGAGAACCAGCAATCCAGTACAAGGCAGCAGCATATTTCAGCTCCTACAGGGGAGGCAAATTCACGACCATACTTCTTGCTCCAGCAAGGAGGATTCTGACACACCAATATGGAAGCAGAATGGAGAAAGGAGAGTAGATCGGAAACCTGATCCAACCTACTGTCCACCCTGTCCGTCAGCTGGAACCTCCGCAAACCCCGGCAAGGAAAAGCCCACTTTCAAAGGCAGCTTGGTTTTTACAAAGAAGGGGTGTGGGTGTGTTATGCAGGGAATTGTCACGTTTGTGCAACCCCAGAAGGGGACAGCTTTCTCTGGCAGCAAGCCAGGCTTCCCTGGGCGCGAGGCAAGGGTTTGAGGATTGCTCGGTGGCGGGTTAAGGAGAAATGTGAGGGCGTCTCAGTTGTTGAAACATGCTGCTCCTGTTCAGATTTGATCGGATTCAGTAACTGTCACCCCCCCTCTACCCAGCACCCTGAACCTGACTCCCAGGCGCTACACGAGAGATCTGAATTGGGTCCTTGCTGTCATCTCCTGCTGGCCTGGGCCAGCCCATCGCCCCAAAGCAGCAGGCAATATTCAGAAGCCCTAGCTGGAGGGATTGAGAGGCAGACTGTGCAAAGTACCATCAATTCTCAACGCGTTTTACTTACTCATTGGGCGATGCAGTGACAGGGTCAGAGACACTGGTGGATGGAACAACAGTAAAACCCGGAGGTGGTTTACTAACAGGCGCTGGCAGCCCTGGGGGCGGAGGGGGATTCTTTAATAGTGCCACGGAGTTAAACCCTGGATTAAAATAGCACAGAAAGGGGAGGAAGTTAGTGCACAGTCTATGCTACACAGCCCCCCCTCCCCCGTTCTCCCCCCCCCACAAACCCGCAGAGAGGATGCATTCCCAAGCAGCAGGCACCAGTGCATCTGAAGGGATTGATCTGCTGCTTTACAAGCCACAGATGCAGGACACCCCAAGAATTGCTACGAACTGGCTGTTCGGACACAAAGCCAAAGCCCTCGCTATTGATTTACTGCTCCCAGCAGAAAGGGCAGTATCGGCCCGGACCGGTGGAAAACATGCTGTTACAGAAGGGACAGACTGGCCAGGTGGCAGCTTTCTTAGCCCTGAACCACGCAGCCTAATTCCTCAGCCGGCTGCCATCTGGCGTCCCCCCTCACAGAGCGCTACGCTGCCATCTTCTGGGGTGTTGCCACCTTCACGAGATGCAACGGCACCGTGCTGCGACGGGTGTAGGAGACCCCCCCGAACTAGGGCAATAGGCTCTCTGATTCTTCCCTGCCCTTTGGGTCATCCTTCTGCTCTCGCAGAACTCGCAGCACGAGCGTTCCACTCTGGAGGCAGGAGGGTGGTTACGAGTGAAATGCCCTGTTAGCTACGCACACAGACGACAGTAAACTACCCAATTTGAGGGGTTTCAGACGCTGTTGTGTTACTAGTTACACCCCTCATAGCAGCACGAAAAGCAAGGGCATTCAACCAGTGTAAATCCAGAGTAAACAACAGACCAAGCCTACGTGGATTTATTATTTATTGCCAGGCTGCGCCCCGGGTTCACTACACTCGCCTACCCCCGTCTCTGGCCACTTTTGCTTTCGTGGCTAGATAGTGCGATGACATCATCTGTCACCCGTGGCGAAAAACCTTTATCATGTGTAGACACGCACTGATCATGCTGCCAGGGACTGGTCTCACACAGCAGAAAGACAGTCTGTCCCTTTGCACAAGAGCTCCCTAACTAGCCCTTGGCACACCCAAGTGCACACACACGCCTGGTGTGACTCAGACAAGCAGTGGTGTTTAGAGCAGCGATGGGCAACCGAGGCTAGTGAAGGGGCCGCATCAGTTGTCCCCTTGCATCTCAATGGGCCGCCCAATTGTAACCAAGCCGGTATCCCGGGCGAGGGTAGTTTTGCTCTCTGCACCCGCGTCCCCTGCATTTGCAGGGCGCGTCGACTGACTGGTTGCACTTTGATGGGACACAGAGGGAACGCCCGGCTCTCAGATAGCGTCGTGGGGAATCAGCACGCCCCTCACTTCGCATGCCCTTGCTTTACCTCTGCGTCACTTTGGTAATAGCGACAGGAAAAAAGTGACGTGGACAGAAACCAGCGGAATCCAGCAACCCTGCATGTGGGCAACAGCAAACGAACCGTGTTGCAGGCTACACGTAAAACCCCGATGGGCCTCTTGTGGCCCCCAGGTTGCCCACTACAGGTTTAGAGGCTGGCTGCTCATCTACAGCCCCCAACGGCTCTGCTGTGGAACGAGACAGGTCCCAACATTTCAATGGCGTTTTAATGGGGCGGGGGGAGTTCAAACTGCTCAATGGGGTTTCGTTGGGCTAAATGTTGCTACTTTACTCTCTCGCTCAGTGAACTACAGGAAACTGGCCCCATTTGAAGAGTAATACCCATCAAAACCCCTCCTCTCTCTGGCACGTTTCACACACCCCGTTTCTCTGAGGTACAGTCAGAATGGGACTGACTTTCTGCAGGGGTTACCTGGTGGTGGCAATCTAGATGGTCCCAAATTCCCGAGTGCTGGGAAGTCTTCCTGAGATAACGGACACTGGTTAGTCACTGGTGGCTTTTTAAGGCCAGGGGGCTCTTTGGATGCACTACAGATTGCTACTGGTTTTTCCAAGTGCCCGTTCACGACATCTGTGGTTGCGTCAGGCAGCTGCAGATTTGCAGGCACACATGGAGTCTGCTCAGCTTCCGCCAGTTGTTCCGAAGTTGCTGTGGGAGACAAGGTCTCCTCCAGCTGAGGGGATGACGCTCGTTGCTTCTCGACGCCCATCTTCTTTTTCTTGCTCACTTTAGTGAAAGTCTGTAAGGTGGAAGCTGCCAGCAAGGAGGAGACGTCAAACATCGTCGGCGTATTTCTGATCTCCTGGGTTGTCAAGCCACTGCCACCGTCTTCGTCATCGGAGGGGGAGAGTTTACTGCTCTTCCTGCTCCCTTTACTGCTCTTCGAGGGAGCTGGTTTTTTGGCTAGCTGGCTTGAACCGGAGCTGAGGGAAGGGACAGCTTTCACTGCGGTTTTATTGGAGCCATTGCTCCATGCAGACGTGAGGTTCGTCACCGTTTTAGCATTAGGCCTCATTCTGGACACCAGAGCTGGAAAATCCTCCTCTTGAAAGGCTGTTTTCTTGGCCGCAACCGTGTACGTTAAAGACGCCCCAGAAGCGAGGGTGGGTGCGGCAGAGGAAAGGCTCGGGAAGTCTTCTTCCTTCAGCTTGACAGCTGCTGGCTGAGCCAACCTGAGGGACAGGAAAACAACACCGTGTGCAGCAGTCACCGGGCCAGCACAGAGGAGTCACCAAGCCACCGGGCAGAAAGAGCTCAACATCTAAGTGCAGTTTCCCCTAAAAAATACCACCACTTAGAGGAGGCATTGAGACTCTCAGGCAATTGGAGATAAAATTCAAATGCAGGTGTGCTTACAAGCAAGTTGCATGTTACAAAAGCCCTCCCGCAGAGATGTCACATTGCAAGCCTAGTGGGACTTCTAGGCCCGGACGTGGGACTTCTAGGCCCGGACGTGGATGCTGCCTTATCAGGCTCGCATTTCGTACACAGCAGAAGCAATCGTGGGCATTAGAGGGGCACTCTGGTAGCCACCAGCTTTGCAAGGGTCACCTGGTAGCCCTGTTAGACCCACCACGGCTTCAAGGGAAGTTATTCCGTCACGCTCCCCTCTCTACATGCTGGCTCTCGACTGGAGATAAGAAACTTGTCTGAAGCAACCTTTAGAATAGATCAAGCAAGCCTGGGGGAGCGACAGCCTATGCCACTGAGGCCATGTGGGTAGAATGCATAGCCAGAATCTGGGGTCAGCGGTGTAATTTCTCAGAAATAATTTAACTTCAGCTTCTCTGCAGAACTCAGACCCCAGGTGAGCCCATGACCCAGCCTTCATTTTGCTATGATCTTGCCCAAACTTACCTCAGCAGAGGTCCTGCGGCTGAACCAATCGCTGGAAAGTCATCTTGGCTTAAAGCACCATTAGCAGCTGCTTCTTTGGGAACTTTGAGAGAAAGACCAAAGAAAAGCTTTTAACTCAGCCCTGGAAGCCACTAACCTGCGTCAGTGCACCCAGACTAGTTCTAATTTGGCACTTTATGCTGCTCTTCACTGGGATACTTTAATCCAGAAAAACGCACAAGCACTTGACACTACTGTCAAACTGCACTTTTCCATTCTGATCAGTACATGTGCTACTGTGTCACCATGCCCCAAGTTTATATCACAGCATGTTAGCTATAGTCAAGAACAGTGACAGGAAGCCACTGGGTTGTTTAGGACAGGTTTGATTCTTGACTTCAAAATAATTATGTTAAATGCCATATAAATCTTCCATGTATTTTATGATCCTGCAGTTCACGAGCCCTTGAACATTTTCCATAGTAGGGAAGGCTCAAATCTCCACAAGGATCAGTTGCACCTGCTTTCAAGGCCTTTCCATTCATAGTCTTACTTCAGTTGGTTTTATAATATTTATTTTAATTCATGCAACAGGAACGTTTAACGCCTGTTACAAAATGACATTAACACACCAGTACTTAGTCCAAAATGGCCTCACTTGAAAAGTACCACATGGGAGGCCTTCGCTGTCTGATTCTAGTGATTTGGACGCCACGGCAGGATGTTGCACACTTTGATTTGATTCTATTCGGCTTAGGGATGTGAACAACTAGTCAGAAAGAGGCAGCCGGGGGGAGGAGAGGAAACAGGTGATTCTTCAAAGCAGCAGCACCGCATGGAGCCCGGGGCCAGACCCTGGGCTCCACATGGCACTGCCACTTTGAAACGCCACGTGCAGACTGGGGCCAGCTGGGGACTCCCCTGCTAACGCCGGGCTGCATGCGGCGCTGCCGCATTGAAACGCCACAGGGAGCACGGGGCTAGTGGGGGATTGCTTGAGTCCCTTACTAGCCCTGTGCTCCCTGCAGCGCTTTCACCTTTCAAGTGTAGCAACAGCCCTGGGACTGTTGCTACATTTCAAAGGCGGAGGTGCCCTAGTGGACTAATTGAATAGTCGACATAAATTGCACCCACTATCCAATTAGCCCAGGGGTGGCCAAACCATTCTGGGCACAGAGCCAAGATAGCAGTGGATCCAGTGCAAAGAGCTGGGGCAAAGTTGTCGAGGGGAAAAAAAAAGCCTCTGCCCCTTTAAGAAAACACATTTAAACGTGTTTTGAGGCTTTTTGGCCACAGCAGGCTCCTGACACCATCTTTAAGTCTACATCTTTTATGGCCATGCTGGATGGCTCCCCTGCCCAGGTCGGCACAGGGAGCCGGGAGGAGAGGGCCGTTTTTGGGGAGACTGCTTACGAGCCCCCGGGGGAGAGGGGAGGGAGGGAGAGGTAGGAGGAGCTGCATGCGGATCATAAACCTCGGGTTGGCCATGGCTGAATTAGCCGATTAATTTAAATTTAACATCCCTAATTAGGCTGTACAGCAAGTCACATATATTTTGGTTGTTCCTATTTAAAATGGATCTGGACAGAAATACTTGAACACAAGGCTGGAATCCCAAAGCAAGGAATTACACATGGATGTGTTTCAAGGTAGGCTAGCTGGGTAGGTCTCTAATGGCCAAAATCAGTGGTTTGCCGTGTGGGCCATAACCAGTCACACCTTTTACCCATGACATTTGGAACTCTCTCCAGCCCGCAAAACACACATGTAACTAACCTGTGGCTTCATTTGAAGGCTTTGGCACTCGCTTAGTGTTGGACACTTCTGAGTCCTTTGATTCTTCTTTTTTACCTCGACTGACATCTTCTTTATCCTCTACTTGTTTCTTTTCTTCTTGCCGTTTTGCTGCCATTGATGCCCTGACTGCTGCTGCAACATCTCGGTCTTCTTCTTCCCTGTCGGACAGGACAGGGTTTTGGTAAACTAGACAGAACGAGTGGGCCTGAAAGCATTTTTGTCTCACACCACCCTTCACCTTCAAATGTCACATTCAGACCACTTTCTGTCAACTGCCTGCTGCTGCCACCTGCTGGGAAAGGTTGCAACTGACCCTCATCGTCATTCATCCAATCACACCCAGGTTCCGCTGTAGTAAACCAGGAACCATTCACTTTTCAATTCCACAGAGGGCGATAGCCAGTATCGGAGCACAGCAGAAACCAGGATGACAATATCAGAGATGGATGGGACCACTGCGCTCCCCCATTCATTTCCAACGTAGGAAACTTTGGGTGATATGGTTCATCGTGAACTTCCAACACATGCAAGATCCACATGCAACACACCAACATATACGGTGCTTGGAGATGGATTGTTCCAGTGAAGTTACCAGTAACAAAGGCACCACAGATGGCCCAACAAGACAGAAAAAAAATAGACGTAGAATCGGTAGGTATAAGCTCTTAGATATCGTGTAGATGAAAGGAGATAAAGTGCAGTTTAATTTCGATACTTAACCCTCTTCTTTTTCCAAAGCACTCAGTCTGGCCAACCAGAGATCTGTTAGTTCAATAAAAAAAAGTATGGCCCTCAAAACAGGAATTTAATGACTGGCCAAACCTAAAGAGGTCTGCTACACCTGTAAAGAATCTTAGAACTGGAAAGGACTTTGAGAGGTCATCAAGTCCAGTCCCCTGCCCTTGCAGCAGGACCAAAAACCACGCAGATCATCCCTGATAGGCGTCTGTCTAACCTGCTCTTAAATATTTCCAGTGATGGAGATTCCACAACCTCCCTAGGCAATTTATTCCAGCGTTTCGCCACCCTGACAGTTAGGAAGTTTTTCTAATGTCCAACCTAATTCTCTCTTGCTGCAGTTTAAGCTTCTTGTCCTAGCCTCACAGACTAAGGAGAATATCTTTTCCCTCCTCCTTGTGACACGTTTTTAGGTACTTGTAAGCTATTACCATGTACCTAAAAGGTTATTAAAAGGCATGTCAGTTTCTTCAGAAAATCCTTAAGACAAGTTCAGAATGAACGCAATGATCTTAAGGCCAGAAAATTCCCAGTTGCACTAACCCACCTGTTGGAGAGTTTAGGAGAGCTATAAGATTACAATGTTCAACTCCTTTGACAAGTGCAGAGAGTGGAAATTTCTCATAAAATAGTTTTGTTTCACTGTGGGCATGCGGAGTCCAGATTTCTAAGGAAGACTAATCACAACCTTATCTAAGAAGTTGGTACTGCAGTTCTCACTTGCCCCCACCCACCCACCAATACACCATTCCAGAGCTGGGACTGGAAAAGGAACCTCAATAGATCCTCTTATCCGGTCCCCAGTCCTCGAGGCAAGACTAAGTAATAACCAGACCATTCCTGACAGAGGTTTAAGAACAGATTAGACTAAACTTCCCATGATGGAGATTCCAGAACCAACCTGGGCAATTTATTCCAGTGCTTCTCTACCCTGACAATTAGGAATTTTTCCTGATATCCAAACAAAACCTCCTTTGCTGCAATTTAAGTCCATTGCTTCTTGTCCTAGCCTCACAGGTTAAGGAGAACAATTTTTCCTCCTCCTCCTTGTAACAACCTTTTAGATACTTGAAAACTTATACCCGCCCCGCCTCCCCCCAGTCTTCTCTTCTCCAGACTAAACAAAATCAATTTTCCCCTCTTTCCTCATAAGTCATGTTTTCTTGACACCACACTCTAGCTGAGGCATAGCATGGTGTGGAACAGAGGAATGACTTCTTGTGTCTTGCTCATGACACTCCTGTTGATACATCCCAGAATTATGTTCACTTTTTTTTTTTTTGCACAGCATCACTCTGTTAACTGCTATTTAGGTGTGATCCACTAAAACCCCTAGATCCCTTTCTACTTCTTCCTAGGCAGTCATTTCCCACTTTGTATCGTGCAACTGATTGTGCTTCCAAAATGCAGTAGTTTGCATTTGTCCTTTTCTGAATGTCATCCTATTTACTTCAGACCATTTCTCCAGATCATTTTGAACTTTGATCCTCTCTTCCAAAGCACTTGCAACCCCTCCTAGCTTGGTATTGTTTGCAAACTTTGTAACTCTTTGTAAGAATATATTATTGTGAGCAAGAGACAAGAAGTCATTCTTCAGCTCTACTCTGCACTGTTTAGGCCTCAGCTGGAGTATTGTGTCCAGTTCTGGGCACCACATTTCAAGAACGATGTGGAGAAATTGGAGAAGGTCCAGAGAAGAGCAACACAACTTATTAAAGGTCTAGAAAACATGAGCTATGAGGGAAGATTGAAATAACTAGGCTTGTTTAGTTTGGAAAAGAGAAGGTGGAGAGAGGACATGATAGCGGTTTTCAGGTATCTAATGGGGTGTCAGAGGGAGGACGAGGGAAAATTGTTTCCTTGGCCTCTCAGGATAGGACAAGAAGCAATGGGCTTAAACTACAGCAAGGGAGGTTTAAGGTTGGACATTAGGAAAAACTTCCTAACTGCCAGGGTGGTTAAACACTGGAATAAATTGCCCAGGGAGGTTGTGGAATCTCCATCTCTGGAGATATTTAAGAGCAGGCTGGACAGATACCTAATCAGGGATGAGCTTGACAGTGTTTGGTCCTTCCATGAGGGCAGAGGACTGGACCTGAAGATCTCTCGAGGTCCCTTCCAGTTCTAGTGTTCTACGATTCTATGATCATTTAAGAGAGAAACTATTTCACCTTCAACAGTAGGTTCTCGGGCACACTGTGCTACTCACCTCTTATATCTCCAGCTCCCTCTTCTGTTTTGCTGCCCTCCTCGGAGTCCTGATCTCCCGCCTCGGCCTTGCCTGTTATATCTGTCGATTTCTTCATAGTCCTCTCCACCTACGACACCTGATCAGGAGACATGTCCCATCATTCTCAATTATTTTTCTAATTTAACATAACACAACACCCTAGCTCCACAGATGATTCTGAAAGCCACGGACCTTTCCTGACATGCAGTCAGCAGCCATGATTTTTATAGAACCACCTAGCCTTCACCATTATCACACTAAAAGGCGTTTAGCTGTATATGGAATCTATATAGTATGGGATTGTGATTCAAGTTCAGGGCAAATTTCTATCTTGATATGCAGCAATTTCCAAGAAAGTAAAAAATATCCAGGTATCTCCATGCACTCAGTACCAGATGTCTCCCTCTAGGTACCCAGGTTATCACTCTCAATCCATATTATCTGTATCCCAAGCAAGATCAGAAAGTCAGCTATGAAAATAATCGCCTTATTTTAAAATGGGACATGAGAGTTTTCAGTCCTCATGTGGCTAACTGCCCCACTGTGTTTCTGAGAACTTTCAAAGCCTTAAGGAATCAGAAGGTATTTCTGGCAACTTACTCTTTCCAGTCCGACTTACCCTCATTCCTCCGTTGGTGCCTAGGGGCATAGTTGAACTGAAGATCTATCTGCCGGTTCTGTCTGGCCTCAGCCCTGTTCTTGCTGTGGCAGGCTGTTTTGTGGGCCTTGTAATCTATTTCTGTGCGGAAAGCATGTGTGAACTGCTCTGTATTGCACTGTCCCTCTTCGCAAAGGAAATGCTTCTCCCGGAAGTGTTCGCGAAGGTATTCGTAATCGCTGGGAAGAGGGCAGGCACTGGTTAGCTCAAGGATGCAGTCAATTTAAAAGCTGTTCATTCTTTAAAACCCTTTGAGTGTTGTCACGCCCTGTTGCAAACTCCAGAATAGCAGCCTTCTGAACATATTTCTCTGTGTGTCGTGACAACAGTTTAATGTAGGTCCTGGAGAAAGTAAACCAAATTCACGGCAGGATGCCTCATTGACCATGTCACATTAGGCCTGCAGAAAAGCCCCTTCATGAAAGGAACTTTATTCAGATCTTTTCCCCAAATAAACCTTAGCCCATTGGCTACTGTGGGCTTATGTAGCAGAGCTGCAGAAATTGCCACAGAACTGCACTCCAGGATCTAATGTTTTTGTGTTTAGCCTTCAACTGTGAAGAAATCTTAAAAGAATGAACTGGATATAAATAGATGAAGGGCTGTACGAATCAAGATCTCATACGTGTGAACTGTTGCCATTCACCTTCCTGTGTTAACGTACAGCCAAAAAGAGGACAGATTTAATGTCAAACACTAAAATTTCCCAAATATGGCTCAGCCAAACCCTTGGCCTTCCCTCGTGACAATGAAGCACTACCAAATTCACTTAAACCGAAAGTGAGGGAAAAGTCATAAATACATTGATTGTAAACACAAAACCAGAGCAGCTGCTGTGCCTATTAAATATTTCTTTACAAACCTCCTTTCCTTTATTAAATGTAAAGCAGCTCAGCATAGCCAGTCTGCCACTGAGAAATACTGCTGAGGTCAGGGGGTTTGCCTCTTGCCACTATTTTTAAGGCCAATTCACTACATAGCACATGGTATCTCTCATTCATCTATAGAGGTTTACACAGCTTTTAGATTTCAATGGCTCTGTCTGCACAGATAGCGTGACAAGCAACACATACATCCCATTTTCAGCACAGCAGGTCTCTGTTAGCTTCAAGAGACAAGCAGCTGAGCAGGCAAAAAGCTGTCTGTCAGTCCCAGGGTTCCACTCTCAATGCAAAGTCAAACAACGATCAAACGCAATCTGCTCATTCTTGGGTTGGGTGCCTGTGCACAGCTGACTCTCAGGGACTCAAAGCAGATGCAACCACCTTTCCATCAAGATTTAAATCTTAAACCGAATTCAAAGACACCCATGTCAGCCACTTGCACAAACCTGTAATATTCCTGAGCACCATCTGAATCACAAAAGTGGCAGAAATAGTGATCACGTCTCAAGTGTTTCAGTAACTCATCGTTGTCTAAGTAACGCTCATCGCAGAATTTACAAAGAGGATGCCCGCGATGAGATGTGTCGTCTGGGTCCCCGTGTATTCGATGTCGAGCGAGGTCTTTGCGGGAATACCACTTACGTTCAGACGTAAAGATCTTAAAGAAAGAATTTACCTCATGTCAACAGAGAGCTGCGCCGTTTTATGATGGAGTAAATCAGGTTCTACCAATCTTGATGACATTGGCCTACGTTACTAGTCAAAGCAATGTCCCACTTTCGAGCTATGAACAATCTGTGGTTGAATGGTCCCGTGAATGAGAGTAAGAATACAAGTCCCTCTCCAACTTAAATCTAATTTCACCCTTCTGGAACAATGAAAACAGACCTGCAAGTTTCACTTTTGCTCCTAGTAAATTTTGTTTCATGTGCTAATAATGCAGCAAAGTTTGGATTACAACTCTGTGGGAACAGTCTTTAAATCAAAGCCATTTTCTGAAAATACCTAGCATTCTGCCTACCCAAGACTGGAAAAAATGTAAAATGAAATGAGTCGGCTGTTATGCATTTGGTAACATTCTTCATAGAGCTATTGGATGCGATGCCTATATACAAACACTTGCTCAGTCCTCCACTGGTGCACCACTAACCAACATCTTCGCTACTGGAATGGAATTTTTCTCTCTGGGAAGAGCGCTTATAAAACTGAGGATACCAACAAAACACACATATACACAAAAGACATTAGGCATTGAGTCTCAGAGAGGTAGTTAGTCTAACTTTAAAAACACCTTAGAGACTAACAAAAATATATAGGTCATGAGCTTTCATGGGTAAAACGCACTTCGTCGGATGAGCTGGAGTGGAAATAACAGAATCCAAGATATATACAACAGCAAAAGCAGTTACCTGTCAGTTGTAGGACCAAAGTGAACCAAAAAATGTACATTGCCAAATACTCTCCAAAATCTAGTAACGGATATCCCATGTAAATCTTGTCTAGACCAAGAGTATGAAACTCATCTTGGGCCAGGATTACTCTGGCTTCATTATCATCAATAGACAAGAGCAGCTTCAGTTCTCAGTGGAACTAGGACCTTCTTTTCCACAGATGCTGTCTAGATGTAGTTCTCCAAATATGAAATGCTCATAGACTCATAGACTTTAAGGTCAGCAGGGACCATTATGATCATCTAGCCTGACCCCCTGCACAATGCAGGCCACAGAATCTCACCCACCCGCTCCTAGAATAATCCTCCCACCTAGATCTCAGATATTGAAGCCTTCAAATACTTTGAAGACCACAAGATGCAGAGAATCCTCCAGCTGTGATCTGTACCCCATGCTACAGAGGAAGGAGAAAAACCTCCAGGGTCTGGGAAAGCATGAAGCACTATACAACTACTATTACTGTGCTGGTTTCTTATCAATAAGGCTAAGACTGTGTCATGGATACTTTTACTAAAAGTCACAGACAGGTCACAGGCAATGAAGAAAAACTCACGGAAACTGTGACCTATCTGTGACTTACTAAAAATATCTGTGACAAAATGGGGATCTCTGCGGGTTTTCACAACACCTGCAGCAGGGCAGCTCGGGTGCCCTCCACTGCCCATGGTGGCCAGGAGCTGTAGGGGTGCCTGGGAGCTGCGGAGTGCCCCTCACCACCTATGGCAGCCAGGAGCGGCAGGGGCTGCTTAGGCGATGGAGATACCCCATAGCTCCCTGCTGACGGAAGCACCATGCACCTCCCAAATGCCATAACCAGAAGTCATGGATTATGTGACTTCTGCAACCCCCGTGATTAAATCACAGCCTTACTTTAGCAATACCCAGCTACAGGCCGATTCTCTCTCATGCAGTCCACTTAAGTGCCCATGGCCGACCTGTTATTTCCTACTCCATTTCAGTGAAAGTAAAACAAACAACCAACCACACAAAAACTGTGGGGAGTGCCAAATATATTGTCTTCATGGTTGGAAGGAATCCCATCCCTCACATTAACCTACTGCTGGCAAGTAGCAGGCATATTGGAGGTTAGAGGTAACAAGCATTCTTTCAGCCACAGCTGAACCACTGCAGCTAGAGGGCAGCTTTATACTCGGAACACTCAAATTTAATCTTTCAGATGGCATAAAACATTGACTGTCTAGCTGTCCCCAGACTCAGACTGCAAGACCGAAAGGTTATCATTACGATCATCTAGTCGGACCTCCTGCCCATCGCAGGCCACAGAACGATGGCCATTAAAAACTGAGTCCACGAAGGGAAAAAGATAGCAAAATACGCACTTTTAAGGCCCCCTAGTAAACTGTCAAGGCGAGAGGCAACTCAACTTTCCAACGGATGTAGTGTTGAAAAACAGGTTTTAACAGTCACGGATCGCTGTGTAGGTGAGCAATTTAAATACAGCAGATCTGAGCCACAGGTAAGTAGGGTTCACCCCCGATGTCACCACCACTTTATAGCACTTTGGAGACCCATGGCATTAACCACACATGGGGTGGAGCAAACATCGAGGTTTTTTGAGATGGCTGGGCTATACCTACTACCTATATACAGGCAGTCCCTGACTTACGTGGATCCGACTTATGTCTCATCCGCACTTACGAACGGAGCTTTTCTCGCCCCAGAGCTCACGGGCGGCGGGTCGCCACCCGTGTCCTCCGGGGCGAGAAAAGCTTCTCCCGGTCTCCCTGGCCTGCTGGGGGGGGGGGTCCAGCAAAGCCACTGGACCCCCCCAGCAGACCAGGGACACCCGAGCAAAGCCACCCAGGCGGCGGGAGTCCCGCTGCCTGGGCAGCTTTGCTCGTTTGCCCCGGAGCAAAGCCGCCCAGGCAGCGGGACTCCCGCCGCCTGGGCAGCTTTGCTCCTGTCCCTCTGGTCTGCTGGGGGGGTCCAGCAAAGCCACTGGACCCCCCCAGCAGACCAGGGTCACCCGAGCAAAGCCGCCGCCTGGGCGGCTTTGCTCCCAGGCAAACGAGCAAAGCCGCCCAGGCGTCGGCTTTGCTCTGGTGTCCCTGGTCTGCTGGGGGGGTCCAGCGGCTTTGCTGGACCCCCCCAGCAGACCAGGGGGACAGGAGCAAAGCCGCGGAGCACGCCCGCAGCGGGACAGCCCGGGCGCGCTTGGGCTGTCCCCCTGCGGGCGTGCTCAGCAGCTTTGCTCCTGTCCCCCTGGTCTGCTGGAGGGGGGGAGGGGGTGCAGCTAGTGCCCCCCCCCACAGCAGACCAGGCTTTTCTTGCCTACCCCTGGGGTAGAGCAGCTGGGGGCTGCCAGGTTGGTCCCACAGCGCCACTCCGGACCAACCCGGCAGCACCCCAGCTGCTCTGCCCCAGGCGTCCTGATTCAGCTGCTGCTGGTCAGTTTCAGCAGCGGCTGAATCAGGGCGCCTGGGGCAGAGCAGCTGGGGTGCTGCTGGGTTGCTCCAGTAGCGCGGCTCCTCGGCGCTACTGGAGCAACCCAGCAGCATCCCAGCTGCTCTGCCCCAGGCGTCCCCAAGTCAGCCGCTGCTGAAACTGACCAGCGCTGACTACAGGAAGCCCGAGGCAGAGTTGCTGTGCCCCAGGCTTCCTGGAATCAGCCGCTGATCAGTTTCAGCAGCAGCTGACTTGGGGACGCCTGGGTTTCTTAAGTTGAATCTGTATGTAAGTCAGAACTGGCATCCAGATTCAGCCGCGGTTGAAACTGATCAGTTTCAGCAGCGGCTGACGCCAGTTCCGACTTACATACAGATTCAACTTAAGAACAAACCTACAGTCCCTATCTTGTATGTAACCCGGGGACTGCCTGTGTGTGTGTGTGTGTGTGTGTGTGTGTGTGTGTGTGTGTGTCTCGTGTGTGTGTGTCTCGTGTGTGTATTTTTGAGAGGTGGGGGTTATACAATGCTGCAAGTCACGCAAACAGAACTGGTAGGATGGAAGGAACTTCGACTAGGTAATTGATTCCATTTCTCCACCATCTCATCTATTCCATTCTGCCCTCCTCTTTCCCATCAGTGTTCTACAAACATACAGTTAACACAGGTTCCCATGCACTGAAGTCACTCTTTCCCAGCCCTAAAGCACGTTTTTTGTGGCTCACCTTCAGGTGTTTAACACACAGTTTACAGCAGAAGAGCTCATGCTGTTTTCTCATGTGCTGTTCCAAATCCACAATGGTGCTGAACGGCCGCGTCTCTGCACACAGAGGGCATTCATGCTGCAGTAGCTGCCTAAAGGACAAAGAGATTCAAGGAAGGTTTATCTAGGTTACTTCAAATGCTCTCCCAAAAACCTGCACTTCAACTGCTACAGTGAAAAGAAAAAGGTTTTATTAGCAACCAGGGGAGCCAACAGCCACACCGGGGCCCCTGGGCAAAAGGGGAGGGGGGGCGCTTCAGCGCACTCAGAAGGGACAAGGCCCAGTGCTGCCTTGGGCATGATTCAGCCTCCTCCCCACACAGCCCTTAGAACCACCCAGAGCATGATGCTCTGGAAGTGATTTACAGAGCCTGGGACTCCTGGCACCACCACTGCCGCAGCAGCCGCAGCTGAAGTGCTGGGTCCTTTTGACTTGCTGGGCCCCAGGACAGTCGTCCGTTCTCCCCGCTCCAGTTGGAGGGCCTGTCAGTAACAGAGTGTTACTTTTTTCATAGCTGTCTGAGCAATCGCTAACTCAAGGAGAGTAGAGTTAAGCTTATTCCAAAACTACCCTCCCTCAATCCAAGAGCAGAAGTGTAGCAAACTGCACGGAAGCTTGAATATCAGGAGGGGAGCAGCAAACGTACTGCTTAAAAATTGATACAAATATTAGAGCGCATGGCCTGCGAACAGGCTGCAAGTGTTCGAGGATTCACACACAAAAGTGGGTTCCCAACATTCTCCAACTGTAACTGTAAGGAGTTCGCAGCTTAATTTGTGATGTGGTCAAACCCAGTCACATTAAATCTCTGCGAGGCAACAACTTTATGTAATACTGTATCTGACAGCATATAACACTGACCGCAGCTACAGCTAATTCAATATGGGAGCAAGAGGGAAACTGAAAGAGGAAACAATAAAGCACCATTCTCCACGGTGACAGCAGAAGCACAGACCTGGTTATTAGGGAAGAGCGTAATGAGTTAGCCCCTGACTGTCATTCTGCAACTATTCCTGGCTTCCAGAAACCTCTGAGACAAATCATTGGGGTCGGCTTTCAAAACTGTGACATTTCCAACTAGACACATCATTACAAAATGCATCTCCTCAGAGAAAACTTATTTAATTAATCGGAATGTATTTCCTCCTTATCCTCTAGCCATTTACTAATAATAGGAGGCAGCAAGCAACATGCTTTTGGGAACACTTCATACAGTGGAAACTTGGTTAACCAAATTTCACCCAACTGAAAACGCCTCATACAGTTAGTATAGCAAAATCCCACAGCATGCTTCCATTTTCCATTCTCGATCCGAAGGCCAGCAAACCCACTACAATCCAGTCATTGCCAAGCCATAAAAGAATATCAATGAGCCTCCACAGTCCCATTCGTGGATCAAACAAGGCTGAATGGGTTGTACTAGTCTCCAAGGAAAGGCTGTGATGGGACATTCTCTAGGCTTTATGAAAATATGAATGCTTATGAATATGGCACAACTGGAATATGCTTTACGTGAAATACTTCATGTGAGATGTAACAGAGAGGTAGCCGTGTTAGTCTTTAAAGTGTTACATGACTGCTTTTCATGTGAGATATCACATGTCACCAGATGCTGGGACCCATCTTGGATGCTGTGCTTTTCCACTGAAATTGAGACAGTTTACACTGAACACAAAAGGATTCCCGCCTTAAGCAAACCTATTTTAGGGTGGGTGAGTTTATCTAGGTAGGTCACTGAGGAGGGAGCCCACAGATGGAGGCTTTCCACTCTATGAAAGAAGCTTATTAGAACACCTCTAAGGGTGAGATACTACAAGTAACCAATTTCTTGAATGGATTAAGCTTAGTTTGTGTGTTCCATTTTATTTAGTAATCTACATTGTTTCTGTCTGCTATCTCTTATGACTGCTTAAATCCTAGCTTTTATACTTATTAACAATCACTTGTGTATATTAATAAACCAGTGTAAGTCATTGTTACTGGGGGGGGGGGGAAGGAGTCTGTGCATATTTCTCTTTACCCTGAGAAAAGGGAAAACATGAGCTTATCTTACATAAAACCTCACAGAGTGAGATGGATTTATCTGGGGTTCAGGTTCCACTGAGACTGTATATCTGGGTGCTGAAGTGAATCCCTTTAGCTGAGCCTTCCCAGAGCTGAGCTGATCTCAGGGTGGGATTTTACTGCAAATGTCTGTGACTCCAATCTGTCTCGCTGCTGGAGGAAGTCTGAGAGTCTGGCTCAGTAGGACAGACTTGAGGGGTGCCCACGAGTGCAGAAAGGCAGGCTCAGTGGTACTTCAGCAACTCACGTGACAGTCCCGAGGAGGTCCCAGCAACCGAACCTGTCACAAAGCACTGGCTGCCTTTACTCCCTAGTCCTGTACCCCTCCACATCCTGACTCCCCTCACTGTTCTTTCCATTTAGTGGATTCCTCCTAATCGAATCTACACACACAACCTAAACAAGCAGGGAATTAACAGGACGTGTGCTGCCATCCTATTGCTCATTCTGCTTGTGTTACACCCCTTTCCCTTGCCTGTGTCTATGTTGTCTACTTAGCTTGTCAAGACAAAGTCCCTATCTACTACTCTGCTCAAGTCATTGTACAAACACCATGATGACTCATTCTCGGCTGGCTAAGCACTACCATAATAAACAAGATTAATAGTAGATCACATGATTTTGTTCTTCCTAACACATCTAGCAGCATTACAAGGAAAAGAGGTCACTCTTAGCATTTTTCTCATGGCCACATGTGGGAAAGAGGGAAAGGTGACTTTTAATGACAAATCCCAGCTTCTGTATTAAGCAGCTGAAGACCTAGGACCTCAGACTTAAGGGTGTGTCCATTTTGCAGCCTCAGGTCTTTTGCAAACCTCCGGATACACATGTCCAATTTTCTCCACTCTCTACATGACAGAAAAGATACACATCGCAGTGACATTTCCACAACATCAGTCTGTACTGTTTTACCTCAGGATAGCATTCATTTCCTGTTACATGCCGAGGACAAGATATTATTTTAGAGCTGTCCTGTTACACACTTTCCTGGGCCACTTTTTCTAACCTGTCTACCTCATCTTTCTAAACAAACTCAATATATCCAAAAACAACTGAAAACACCAGAATTGTTAGGCTAAGGCAGGGGTTCTCAAACTGTGGGTCCTGACCCCCCAGGGGGTCATGAGCAACTTAGAGGGGGGGTCATGGTATCACAAACTTGAGAACCCTTGGGCTAAGGTGAAACTACAGCTATATTCAAGGTTCTTTCTTAGATGTTCTTCCTGTATCAACACCCACTGCTCAGATGCCCCAAGGAAAAAAGGAAGGGAAAAGAGGATAATGCTAGGATGGAGAAAGGAATGCTATGTTTACCTATACAGTGCAAAAACTTTTCCATCAGCAAAATAGATGTCATATTTCTTCTCATGTTGCAGCTGGTTAATTGGTATTGTTGAAAAGGATGCAAGCTTCCTTCCAAAGACCACCTGCAGACAACAAACAGGAAAGATCAGAGAAAGCATATATGAAACTATATGTTATTTTGGCCTACATTTGATCACTGTTATAAGCTAAACTTGTTACAACTACTGGTAGGCGTATATAGAATCCTAGATAGAAGAGATAGGTGATATAAGCCAGGGTCTCATTAAGAAAACAAGCTATCAAGAATCAATAAGGGAGGGAAAAATGAAAAAAGAGGATTAGCAAATTCAGATGCATCTTGTCTAAGTACTGTTTACAAAGAAACTAGCAATCTAATAAAGAGGAAGCATATTCTCTTCACTCCTAAACAGCCAGCCAAGAGACAAACACAAAGAAATCACACTAGTAACGCAACAGTTAGAATCACCTGCACCAATTCAGACAGGTTACAGTAGATAAGCTCTACTTGTTTTGTGTTGATGCTAAGACTCCTATAGTTCATGAAATGAGGGCTGTGGGTGGAGGATTATGATCATTTTGAGTCTACAATGCAGGGGGTGTGTTATGATCATTTAGAGTCCACTGGCTTCTTCCAAAGTAATTTTATTTAACTCAACCAGTCTTCCCCATGATTACATAGCCCGGAATGTGCATGTGACTCAAACAAGCATGGCCTGTTTTCCCACCCCATTATACACTACACTGGCATTTATCTTCTTTCATCTACCTCCAACATTACATTGGGTCTATGACCATTACTTCTGCCACTTTGCTCTGCATTAATTAGTGCATCACCAGAAGAGATGTAGCCACATTGACTTTCTTAGCTGCTTTTCCCAATCACACACAAACATTATGCTACTAACAGACCTAGTCTATGAATAGGGCCCTACCAAATTCACAGCCAAGCAAAATGTGTCATGGACCGTGAAATCTGGATGAAGAAGACCAAAAGAAAACGTACTACAGCATCAGACAGGTAGGCACACAAGTCTTAGTCAGCCGGTTAGTCTACAGTTAGAAGGAACTTAGGCTGCTGGGACAGCATACACCCCCTTCCCCTTTTATAACCTTGCCCACAGAATGTTTGAGAGCAAGAAGGGAAGGGATGCAAGAGCGCGCCACCATCCAAGCTGCATTGCCAGCGCATCCCAGGAGTGGGAATAGGTACAGGCTACTCAGAGAACTCACTTCTATCCTAGGCTTTGACGCAGACCCAGCGGATCATCCACATGTGCAGAAATTACCTCGGATTGAGACAAAGCTTTTATCCATTTGCTCAAGTACCTTCACCAGCAACAGTATCTTTTACTGCCTCTAAGTTTCTCTGTCCAACACTCATCTTTCCTATACCAACTTCATTTAAATGTTATGTTCTGAAATATGGAAGTTTAACATCAAATCATCATTTCTCGTGCACCTGCTTAGTTTAATTTCATGTTCTAGCGTTGTGACCATTCCTAAGTGAATGTAGAACCATCAACCTTTACTCACTTTCCTGTTTCGTGTAGCTCTTTGTGCCCTTCCAACATGTGGGTAAGACCCCATATGCTTGACTCAACATATTTATACCAAGATGCATTTCCTCAGCCTGCACCCTGCCCTCCATGGGGATTAAGACAAGATCTTCAACCATCAGAGTACAAGACAAAACTGCAGAAGATGAATGTAGTCTAGATAAATGTTAACCTCTTATCAATACTAATTTCTATCAGCACCCTATCAATATCCCTACATAGGGATTTACAATAGAATGTCCTATCAATTTGTAAACTTATTTAAATATAGTCCTGAAGAAAAAACAAACAATAGGATGTCTGGCTTCCACAAACTCTCGGTCTATTACGCACGTGGACAGGAGAGCTTCATGTCACTCAAATGATTAGAGTGACCGAAAAGCCGCCAATCCAAACAGTTTATTAGGGAGGAGCTCTTCATTTGGCAATGATAAAACAATGGGTCGGACTGTATTTCCTAGACCTCACAATTCATTTTTAAAATACCGCTTCAATCATTCCACTTGGGTGTTAATTCTTATTCCTTAAATGGCTTGTCTCTCCCCCCACCTCAGCGCTGCATAAACGATAAGACACAGTTTGAAGGCTGAGAATTTTTCATTGAGAATTTAACATTCTTGAAAAGCACCTGGAACTCTGGAAACTGAAATCTTATTTATAGCACAGGAAGCACTAGGGCAAGCTTCCTGCCCTACCCCAACAGGGCTCCTCAGCTCTGACCCAGACAAGCTACCTTTCAGGATAAGAAGGATGTAGAGTCTCCTCCGTTTATCTTATTGACTTGTCTACTGGGACTGCCAATGAAAAGGGTTAATGACAGTTCTTAATTCTGTGAACATTTTTCTTTGGGAACTGGACTGAGATCCTTCAGACTCATTCCACATCAGTCGCCAGTCATCAGAGGTTCACTAGGAACCCTGGCTATATTCAAACCTCTGACCCAGAGATCAACAGCTGATCAGTTCCTGACACTTCCAGTCACCCAAAATTATATTCTAATATGCAAAGAGATGGGCCTGCTGATACTGACACTGAGAAAAATAGATGGAAAATATGCTCAATCGAACATCAAGTGACAAGTAACAAAATAATGGAGTAAATATGAGCGAAAAGGTGAACTGCAGACAGGAAGGGCAGATAATTGACTGGAAAGAGAATTATGTCTGCAAAAATGCAGAACTGGGAAAGCAGCAAGGAACCCTGCCAGCGAAGAACACAGCATGCATTAAGTATCAGAGGGGTAGCCGTGTTAGTCTGAATCTGCGAAAGCGGCGAGGAGTCTTGTGGAACCTTATAGACTAACTGAAGTGTTAGAGCATAAGCTTTCGTGGGCAAAGACCCACTTCGTCAGATGCATCTGACAAAGTGGGTCTTTGCCCATGAAAGCTTATGCTCTAACACTTCAGTTAGTCTATAAGCATGCATTAATTAGTGTCAAAGAGTTTCTGCCACTGGAGAAGATCAGCCTCTTCAGCGCCAACTATTGAACTAAATTCAATAGTTCAATATGGTCCCCCTACCTTTTATCACCACAACTAAGTCAAAAGCTGGCTGAGAAGAGAGGCAGAAATTCAGAAGAGGTTTGCTTGGCAGGAGAAAGCTAACACTCAGAAACTGCTCCAAAGTCACTCTGCCTAAATTCACTGGTCAGAAAATCTAACGTTTCATTGTCTCAATATGTACATTTGAAATAATAATAAAAGGATATTGCACATGCTGAAATATTAGCTATATGACATTTGCACTGACCCAGAAATCATCTCATTTTCTCTGAAGAATTAGAGAAAGTTCTCTTACGTTTCAAAAATAAGCTTCTTTGTCATCTTTTTACATTCCTGTTCCCCTCCCAAATTCTAAAGAGATATTGCAGATTATGTAATTAGATTACTGGATGTGGTTGACTTGCTCTCCCGTGCTGCAATAGGATTTTGCAATACTGATTTGTAAAGGGGTAAATTCCAGCATACAAAAGCACATTAAATAAAGTTCAGATAAGGTTTTTCCTTTTTGAAATAAAGTACTGCAGAATCCTCCTACTTGAAGCAGCTGAAAAAGTAGACAGGCCACCATCAGGATGTTCTGTAATGCAGGACTTGAGCAAGTCTAGACAAAGCATGTAAAACACCTTCCCCCAAGCTTCAGATGGGAGCAAGAATCCAGTGAGGTGACAGACAGTCTTATCACTGGTTCCTTAAAACAACACTAGAGAACAGGGACCGGTTTACTTAACTATTTAAAATAACTAGTGAGTTGCGCTCTGTGCTCCCTACACTTGTGTACCCTGCTTTCTCTGGTGGGTTTCACAGCCAGAGAGCGTGACAACGTCATTCTGTTGCCCTGCAGGAAAAACTTTTTTATAGAGAGAGAGAGAAAATCAAAGCAGAGAAATAATCTCTCAATACCTTGCTTTTCCATACCTTTCTCTTTGCAGCTGAACAGCAGCTGCATCACTAGAAGCAGAGCTCTAAGCCAAGCACTATACCCAGGAGTGAAGCTACAAATCTTTTTCTAGGTCAGTGGTCTCCAACCTTTTTACACCCAAGATCACTTTTTAAGTCTCAGAACAGGCGAAGATCCACCGCCCTGCCCCTTCCTTGAAGCCCTGCCCTCTCTAGTCTCCTGTCCATCACTTGCTATCCCCAGCCCTTATACACTCTGTTAAACAGTTTATTTTTAAATTATACAATATATAAAATTAAAATCACGTTTATAGTTATGAAATAAATGGTCTGTTTTTAATTCATGCTATTTAAATGTCAAATGAAGCATTTACAATTATACATTTTGTTCTCTGCTATTCTGTAAATCTAAAATCAAGTATTGAGAATTATGTATTTTTTCTTCCAATAACAAAGTCTCAGTGTGACACCTGTGACTGAACAGTATCTGCCAGTGTCTTGAAGTCTGGGTTGTAGTCTGAGATTGCTAGTCGTATACAGTCCATCAGATGGGCGTCTGTGATCCTGTGCTCAGCCTGGGAAGCTTGCTCCAGCACAGCTGGAGCTAGATGCAGCCTCTCTGGGCTGAGCACAGGGCAGCTGGTCTGGAGGGAAGAGAACTGGCTGCCTGACCAGCTGGCCATGGCGCTCAGCCAGGGTGCACCAAGCTCCACGTGGGCAGGCACAGAGGAGAAGCCACCGATCAGCTGGAGCATGGGGCAGCCTCTTTCAGCTGAAAGCCACAGTCAGCTTGCTGGGGTATTTCAGTCCTCCCGACCTCCCAGCTCCCACCATTCCTCACAGCTATTCACCTGTGTTGTTGCTCGGTGAGTAGCTGCTCCTCAAATGAGGAAATCTAATGTAAATGCACTGCGCAGGCGCATAGTTCAGAGAGGGCTCAAGAGCTACTCTTAGAGCCCCTGAGATCTACTGGTTGGTGACCACGGTTCTAGGTGAAAGAAATGGAAAGGATGTCTTTCCACCTACAGAGCTCATGTCGCTGTAAACTATTCTAGGCTTCATCACCACCATAATCTGACCTCCAGCCCAAATTAACTCTTTCACCATTTCAGCAGCCCACAGAAGGCAAACCCACGTCCAGAACAGTGGCAGCACTTTGACTACAGGTGACTGCCCCAACCCTCTTTTCCATTAAAGTTTGCTTTAATAAGCTGCCAGAGTAGTAAACTTTATGGTGAGGGTTTCTACAACCCTGAGAGTCCTGACAACTTAATCCCCAAATTGGTGGGTTTGTAAGTGAGATAGAATGAGAAACCTCCCTTCCTCAAGCTAAATCGGCTTGTGTGTGAATCATATCTAGGGTGTTACCATGCAAACAGGGAGGGTGTCTGGGTCTCTGTTGGGTCTCCACCCTCTATATACAAGGCAATCTTTGCTCCTTATTACATGAATTAGCTTTTATAGTTGTGACAGCTTCAAACACGAAGTAGAACAAACAGATGGTCTCTGGAATGATAAATAATACTTAGTCCTTCACCACGGGAACATGTTGCCATATTTAGCTCCGATAGGATTCTCCATACAAGATCAGCCCATTGATCTATCTAGGCTGCTGAGCCTGCCAGCAACGGCAGAGAACACTTGACAGTTAAGAGGAAGACACTACGTCCTTGCTAGTACCCGACTGACTGTGCAGTGCTGTGCACCTTGCAGCCCAGGAGCATTTCTTCCCACCCCTGCTGCGATTGGAAGTGCAGAATATGAATATTTCAAAGGGTGAGTCCCATATTCCAGATGCGCGCGCACGCACACAGCTGTATATATCCACAGTGCTTACTTCAAGCAGAGACTGGACCAGTGGTTTACAAACTCAAGTGCTGGCTCTGGGATAGGGCTGGGAATGATGAGTTCAGGGTGGGCTTATGGCTGGGACAAGGAATAGGGGCACCAAGAGCAGCTTCAGGTCAGTGGCGTAGCAAAGGTGCTAAGGCAGGTTTCCTGTTTGTCCTGGCACTGGAGACTGCACTGCACCCCAGAAGCAGTCAGCAGCAGGTTTAGCTCTTAGGCAGAGGTATGAAAGCAGTTCTACCAGCCCCCCCACCACCAGGAGACAGGCCCCTTCAGAGGCACAGCACAGTCTGCGGTACCAGGACAAGCAGATAGCTTGGCTTAACACACCCACTGATTACGAGGTCACCTTCCAGCAGGAGTCTCACATTCAGTTTATCTTAGGGGCCACAGTACCAGTCCTCAAATCCTCCTAGCGGCCCAGAAGGCACCCCCCTCTGGCAGGGCTTGGAGTGGGGAGTCTCGGTGCATTCCCCTCCTCTCCCCCCCAAGTCTCTGCCTGCTGCCCCCAGGAGATATAAAAAACCTTGGGGACCCCCCCATGGGCAGCACAGCTACGCTAGAGCAGCTTCTAACTGCTAGCTCCATGGCTCTGCTGGCAGGCTTGGAGGAGGTGTGTGCAGAATGATGAAGTGGGGTGACCAACCTGGCCTGGGAGAAAGCAGCGGAGCTGAGCAGAGACGTCTGCATTGCTCCGCGTCCCACGGTTCCCACCAGCCTGCTCACTGTAGGGGCGGCTGACCCCTGCTGCCACCCTCAGGAGAGGGGGGACTCACGGGAAGGAATGCTATGGGGGGAGAGGGCAGAGCAGGGTCGGGAAGAGATGGGTTGGGCATGGAGCAGGGACTGGGATTAGGAATAGGGTATGGACACCCTCCCCCAGGGCCACAGGGACTCACTTGCTGGCAGTGGCACAAAGGCCATGAGTTTGAGATGCCTGCCGTACCTCCAGGTGACTCAATGCCTGATATTTGGTGAGCTGGTACTTTGCACGCCACTGGACTAGACTACGTGATGATATGTGACTGACTCCACGAACCCCAAACATCATTAAACCAAAGCAGCTATTTAATTACAGCTGTTTGAGCTTCTGCCTGCAGTTAGGCAGGGTGGGAGAGAGACACACCAGCCAGATGTGGCGAAACCTACTTGCCAGCCCCACACTGCGCATGCGCAAGACCCGCATTGCACATGCACGCGCCGCCGGTGAACGGGGCAACTGGCTGAAATCTACTCGCCATGTGCAAGTAGATTCAGTGATTTGTCGAGCCCTTTAGACAGGTAGCAGTTCAGCAGAAAAGACCTGAGGATTACAGTGGATGAGAAGCTGGATCTGAATCAACAGAGCACCAAGAAGACGAATGGCATATTGGGTGCATTAGGAGGAGCATTGCCAGATCTAGCAAAGTGATTATTCCCTTTATTTGGCACTGGTGAGGCCACATCTGGATGACTGTGTCCAATTCTGGGCCCCCCACTACAGAAAGGATGTGGACGCATTGGAAAGGGTCCAGCGGAGGGCGACCAAAATGATTCGGGGGCTGGAGCACATGACCTACGAGGAGAGGCTGAGGGATTTGGGTTTGTTAAGTCGGCAGAAGAGAAGAGTGAGGGGGGATTTGAGACAAAAAACAGGACTGTGTAGCACTTTAAAGACTAACAAGATGGTTTAATAGGTGATGAGCTTTCCTGGGCCAGACCCACCTCCTCAGATCAAATAGTGGAAGAAAATTGTCACAACCATATATACCAAAGGATACAATTAAAAAAAAATGAACACATATGAAAAGGACAAATCAAATTTCAGAACAGAAGGGGGATGGGGGGGGGAAGGTAAATGTCTGTGAGCTAATGATATTAGAGGTGATAACTGGGGAAGCTATCTTTGTAATGGGTCAGATAATTAGAGTCTTTATTCAAACTTAAGTGTAAAGTGTCAAATTTAAGCCTGAAGTTGAGAGCAGCCTTCAGCTCCCTGCTGGGGGTTCCAGAGAGGCTGGCGAGAGGCTGGTCTCAGTGGGGGCAGAACGAGGAGCAATGGGCTCAGGTTGCAGGGGGGGAGGTCTAGGTTGGAGATGAGGAAAATCCATTCTCCGAGGCGGGTGGGGAAGCGCTGGGCTGGGTCCCGAGGGAGGGGGTGGAATCGCCATCCCCAGGGGTGTGAGGTCTGTGCTGGGCAGAGCCCTGGCGGGGCTGGTGGAGTCGGGCGGGTCCTGCCTCGGGCAGGGGGCTGGACTTGATGGCTCCTGAGGGCTCTGCCGGCCCTGGGGGTCTAGGGCTGGAAACCCCCCCGCCCCCCCCGAGCCTGGGCACCGCGTCAAGCCCCCCCCGGCCCCCCCCGAGCCTGGGCACCGCGTCAAGCCCCCCCCGGCCCCCCCCGAGCCTGGGCACCGCGTCAAGCCCCCCCCCCCCCCCCCGAGCCTGGGCACCGCGTCAAGCCCCCCCCGCCCCCGCGTCCCCCCCCCCCCCCCCCCGAGCCAGGGCCCCGCCCCCCCCCGCCCCCCCCCGAGCCCCCCGCCGCCCCCCCCCCCGAGCCTGGGCACCGCGTCAAGCCCCCCCCTTCTCATCCAGGCCAGGTCTCCCGCTCACCTGCCCCACTTCCGCCCCCCCCCCGCTCACCTGCGCCAGCTCCTCCCGGCACACCGCGCAGTACCGCACCCCGCACAGCGCCCGCATCCGCACCGAGCAGCGGTAGCAGATCGGGTGCTCGCAGCGGCCCAGCGCCAGCACCTCCAGCTCCCCGCAGCACAGCACGCAGAGCCGCTCCGCCGGGCCGGCCGCCGGCGACGGGGAGGCGGCCATGGCGCCCGGGACACGCCGCGGCCTAGGCGGGCTCAGCCTAGCAACCGGCCCGGAGCATAGAGACCCGGCCGGCCTAGAGCGCCGCCCCAGCCGGGCGCTCCGCCGACCATAGAGACGCGGGATTGCGGCCCAGAGCGCCGCCTGCCACCCTTCCCATCGCGCCGCGCTCAGCGCCGGCCTCGCCCAACCATAGAGTCCCCGCGCTAACCCCGAAGGGGACAGGGCTAGAGCGTCGCCTCTCCTTGATCTCGCGGCACAATGCTCCTCCGGCGTCCCGACCATCGAGACGCAGCCTAGAGCGCCTCCCTCCATTCCAACGCCTCTCTACCCATCACTCGCTGTCTTGCTCCTAACCATAGAGAACGACCATAGAGTGTCCCCGCTGTCAGGGCCCCTCTATCCCTGGCTGACTGAACTGACTCCATTCAACTGGAGTCCTCCCCACTGGGAAGTTTCTCTCCAATCTTTGGGGGCCTCAGGGCCAGAATCTAATATGTACCAAGAAGAGGTGCAAAATCTCCCTCACTGCGATGGCCACCTGGGGATGGGACCCCCGGTTTTGGTGACCCCGCCTCAGGGCCTGGGAGTGGCCAAGTGGCACCAGGAGAGCTTCTCGTGCCTTGCCTGTGAGCCCTGTCGCAGCAACAGTCACGGGCAGGGCCTTGTGCGCTGTGGGGCTGGCACCTAAAAACTGACCTCAACCCTTAGCATTTGGGAGCCTGGGCACTCGCTTTGCCCCCTGCCTACAATGAGCAAGTAAAATATCTCCAGATGAATCCGCCCCGCGCCCCGCCCAGCCTTGAGGATTCTCACTGCCTTTGGGAAGAAAAGAAAATGCTGACATTGAATACATGTAATCAGAAAAATGACCAGTCTTCTGTGTGAAGTGAATCAGGCCATACTTCCAAAGGGGAGTATTCAGCCTGTGGCCTTCCTGGACTCTCTGTCCTTGCCCACTTATTCTAGCCCATGCAGTTTTCACAGTTTAGCATCCACCCCAATTCCCAACACTACCAAAAATCCAGAGATGTTCCAAGGCAGCCTTGGGGAGCCGAGGAAATACCTGAAACCCTGTATTTCAAGAGTCTAGTGGTGATAGATACAACATATAGTCTATGACACAATGATCTTTTTCACAACCTGTGATGGCGGTTTTGAAAGCATCCGCGCCAAATTACAGCCTGATGACCAGTTAACATACTGTGATAATGTTTTGAAACAAGTTTTGATTGTATTGTGATGTGAAAGAGCAGCACAAGTTGACAGACATGTTTAGCCCACAATGGACAAAGAGATCAGCAATCCTACCTCTCAATCTGACACAATACTGTATATTATCCTGGCTAGCATGTATAATCTACTATAGTGGCTTTGAACCTGGAGATATGCAGAAGTCTTCTAGGGGTACATCTGCTAATCTGGATATTTGCCTAGTTTTACAACAGATTACATTAAAAGCACTAGCAAAATCAGGAGTAAAATTTCATACAATTACTGCTTATACTGATCCATATACTACACAATGAAATGTAAGTGCAATATTTATTTTCCAGTTGATTTATTTTATAATTACATGGTAAAAATGAGAACGTCAGCAATTTTTCAGTAATGGTATGCTGTGGCACTATTGCATTTTTAAGTCTCATTTTATAAGCAAGTGGTTTTAAAGTGAGGCAAAATTGGAGCACACAAAGCAAATCAGACTCCTGAAGGGGTCAGTCTGGAAACTACAGGATGCCCATACTTTGAATTTTAAAAAGTGTTAAAAACATTTTATATAAAAAAAGTAGAAACATGTTGTTTACAATAGCACCAATGTTACAGATCCTAAGAACTATGTAGTGTGATGCGCCATTAAAAGATTGTTTAGGTACATACTCCAAAGAGTGAGACAGAAGCAGAACATTTGATGAAGGTCGGGTTTTGTTTTAATAGTGGTAGATAGTTTGTTTTAATTAATTGTTTTCCTGGGTCTGGCCCACGAAAGCTCATCACCTATTAAACCATCTTGTTAGTCTTTAAAGTGCTACATAGTCCTGTGTTTTGTTTTAAGGTTGTAGTAGGTAAGCTGGTGTGTGAGCCATAATTAACTATCAATGTGTTTCTTTAGTAGGGAAATGTGTGCTTGTGTTCCTCCCCCAGGGGGCTGAGCATATGTTTTAAAGGTCTATGGGCCTCAGTGAAATGAGAACTGTCCCAGCTCGGATGAAGAGGGTTCTCTAGTGATACAGACAGTGGATTTAACATTGAGCTGCAATGTTAATCTGAAAGCTCTTTGGAGTTTGTATAAAGTGAGAGTTAATGGCGCTTTTTTCCAATCTTTCAGGATCATCCCTTTTTTCTCCTAAATCTCCTTCAAACGACCCATCTTGGTCTGATTTATCCTTCCATTTGTTGAAGACTAGAGCAGATTTCTTTAGACCCCATCATTCTGTCCCTGCATCTTTCTAAGTATCAAAAAAGCAAAGGTCTGTGCTACACTCTCACATTGCCATCTTCAGATGAGCCATCTGACCAAACTCTTACATCAGACTCACTCCGGCTAAATGATATTACCAAAGATCTACTTCTCCACTCCACTTGACATCCAGTGCCTAAGTCCCATTAATGCAAGGATTGCCATCTCTCATGGAATTGGCGAGATGGTCCCAATTTTCCTGGGGTCACTCTTGCACCTGCAATCACAAGACAATTCAGATGTTTCCAGGCCCTGTGATGCCATGAAGCAGGTAGATGTTGCTTGCTGCGGTTGTGCACAATAATGTATTGTCACATGAAAATATGACATCAAAGTGTAAAGATATGAATATTGTTACATTGAGATGGGATGTCCTTGCATGACTATTTGGGCAAACACAGAAAATATATTGTGCCCTGCTGGGTTTGGTTTATGTACTGGCAAGAACACAAGGAAAACAGAGCCTTTCCTTGGAAGCATATTTTGCACAGAGGCAAAAGAAGCAAGGGGAGCAAAAATGTATTAAATGAATGTATTCAATATTTTCAGAAATTCAAAGCTAAGTAGGCCTCAGTAGGCATCATTCTTCTTGCTGGAAACAGCAGCCTGGTTAGAATTGCAACCCTCCTGCTCCAAAAACACAGGACCCAGCCACTTAAGCTAAAGAAGAATTCACCTGTTGTCCCTCTTTAGTTCGACAATGAAAACATTGACTAACATCTGGGGGCAGGGAGGGGAGTATAAATTAGTTAAGTCTTTTCACCATCAGAAAAAAAACGAAGTATTTCAGTGACTTGGGACATTAGGCATATGTGGCAACCTTTACCTTCTCTTTGAAGATGCTTAAAGAGACCCATTTATACTACTTCAGAATTAGGAGTAGATACTTTATGCCTTTTTGGTAATCAGCACTAAAGTGTGCCGGGGTTGGGGGAGATAATGAGGAATGGCTGAGGATGTTGGCTGTAATTGCTGTATGAAATTTCCCCCTGAAATTAGTGCTACTGTTGAAAATGTTTTCCCATCAAAACGGCATCCTACCAATTTTGGAGAGCAATTAGCGTGAAATGAGATGGAGGCTGCTGACAGTAATGGACTGCCTGAAGTGTCACTCATCTATGAAATTACGCAAGTATGCCAGTGATACGGCCAAGAGTGGGATAATAAATATACCTTCATAATTAGGCTTGAAAATGATGTTGCTCATTGTCGAGCTCATTGTGACAAAGCAATTGGGCAGACCCACTAGGTGCACTTTTTAGCTCTTGTCTCAAAGGTATGTCAGTTGGAACTGATGCCTGTTGAATTCATCTGGAGCTCTTTGGCCATACCTGTGCTATGGGCACTACAGTGGCATGCTGGTGTAGTATTGTTCCTTTCTACAGCAATGGAAGGGATTTGGGTAGGTAATCCACCTTGCTGAGCAGCAGTAGAGAGAACACTTCTTCCATTGACTCAGCCATGCCTACATCAGGGATAGGCAGGCATAGATACTGCTTTTGGGAGTGTGTATTTTTCACATCCCTGAGTGCTGTAGTGTAAGGATAAGGCCTTTTTCAGCAGCCATATTGGAAGGCCTAAAGCCTACAGCCTTCATCTGCATCCAGACTGAAAGAGCAGCAGCTATTAGCTGAAAAGCAGAGAGTCACATATTCACATTCCATCTACATTGCATGAAAGTAGTTTCCTATAAGGCTGTTAAGGGTAATATCAGGCTGTTAAGAAGGAGACCCGGTCCTAATGACACCCAGTACCACCAGATAAAGAAGTAGAGCTCAAGATGAAGAAAACTTAGTTTGACAGCATTTTGTCTGGCAAGAAACTACTTATCAATAGTTGGGGTTGTGAAATCCTCATTCCTTTATTCTATCACTATGGTTCCCCTTTCCCCCTATTGTTGATAGAGGTTCAACCTCTCTAGGCCAGAACTCTCTGATCTGGAAACATCCATCATCCAGGTGTCCCTTTTCATGGGTGTGGCCAAGTTTCCTGTGGGCCCATAAAGTTTGTCTACAGCCATCAGTCCTAGCTCTCAGTGTTCTGTGCTGTTATTTAGCTCTAATTTATCCCTAAATATCCTCAAACAGCCCAGGAAGCAGTGGAAGTGTTTGTAATGCTGCTAGACATATTGACTTTCCGTGGTCCAAAATATTTTCTGGTTCGGAACCAGTGAGGCCCCGAGGGCACCTGTTAGAGAAGTTTAACCTGTATGGTCTCTGTCTGGTTTTTAATTGCCTGCCTCTACTGTATAATTAATGTTTCTAGGTGTAAATCAATGAAGGTGGAGGAGAATGATTGGTTAGATAATTCTGTAGCAATGTGTTAGGATTGGTTAGTAAAATTTGAGTAAAATAATCGTTTAAAGAACAGTTAAAAGGGACGCAAAGTTTCACTATATAAACTGAGGGCCAAGAGGAAGTCCTTTAAGACCAACTCCAAGATCAGAGCTGGCAGACCTAAACCCTGGGCCAATGACACAGCAGAAACTTGAGTCCCTCAGGTGGACCCGATCCTACCTGGCCACCAGATTGACTGGAGCTATGACCGACTGGTAACTATCAAGCCATGGTAACTCTCAGGTCATGGTAACAATCACACCATCTGTAGGATGTGTGTGTGTGTGACTGCCTATGCTGCTTTCTGTGTTGTTTTTTCAATAAACGCGGTGTATTGCCTCTTCCCCTAAAAAAGATCCTGTGTGCTTTTTATAAGCATAACAGTAGCTGGATCTTTCTAACTTTTACATGTAGACCAGGCCTTTGAATGCTGGCTCTGGGAAGGTTTGGGCCTGAGTCTACTGACTTTGCTCATATATAAAGTATACCTTACCCCTGTGAGTTGTCTCTTTCAGGTATTTTGCAGAGCAGGGCCAGTGCTGCTGAGGGGAAATATGCCACTGTTTACCAGTATGTTGGGTCACGTCATCAGGGCACCTTGCTGGCAACATTTTTTGCAAGAGACCGATTATGACATTTTCTGCTTCTGGGCTAATCTTTAAAATGCTCAAGGCCTGAAAGGAGGGGGTGCTTTTTAAGGCCATAATGTTCTCAGATTTAACAAGGCATTGAATGCAGCAGGGATGTAAAATCCCATTTAATTAGTTAACTGGTTAAATGTTAAGTTTAACTGATTAAATGAGGGCAGATGGGGGTCCTGGGAGCAGCCCCTGTGATGCGGGGCTCCAGCCTGGCTGCTTCTGAGCCCGCAGTGGGCTGCCGGCTCCAAACTCGTGTGGGATGGGAGTCAGCAGCCTCGTGCGGGGCCAAAAGTGGCAGCCCCCCACTCCCAGCTGCCGCTTCCTGCCCTGGTCTGGGCTTAGGGTTGCCAGGTGTCCAGTTTTGAACCGGACACTCCGGTATTTGAGCTTTCTGTCCGGGAAGCAAATTGAAAAAATACTGGACATACTGGGGGCAGATCTGGGGTGGGATGGAATCCCTGGGTCTGGACTCGCCCGTGCGCCCCGCTGGGACTGTGTGCGGACAGGCAGCACCCCGGGATCTGTGTACACCCGAGCCAGGCCCTTCCCTCCGCCGCTTACCCCCCCTCCCCCCGGCCAGCCCCGCTCCCTACCGGCCGGTTCCCCCCTGACCAGCCCCGCTCCTCCAAACCCCTTCCCAGCCAGCCCTGCTTCCCACCAGCTGGTTCCTTCCCCCGATCTCCCCTGGCCAGCCTCGCTCCCTCCGACCTCCTCTCAGCCAGCTCTGCTCCCCTTTGAGCCACCCCCATCTGAGATCAAGTGTGTCCGGTATTTTTTTGAAATCATATGGTAACCCTAGTTGGGCTTTCTGGGTAACGGCTAACTATTACCTGGTAAGCATCACCCATGAAGGATTGTGCTTCCCAGGTAACCAGGTTCACATACCTAGAATGTAGAGACCTTCTTCTTGTTCATCAGTTCCCATTTCCCAAGCTCACCAAGCTCTTCTGGATTTTTACTAGTGAATCCAAGGAGTTGATCTAGAAGGAAGAGCATGTAAAATTAGGGAGCCCTTAAGAGCAGCCTGAAGGCCAAATGCAGCCACCCTCTACCTATAACCATAAGGTGGATGGCAAACCTGATTGACTGCAGTGGCCCACTTCCCTTCCTGCAATACCTGCGTAACTCTCCCTTACTATGGGAGAAGAATTGGATCCCAGGGTTTTATTGCTTGTGAAGTCAAACAAAGAATACTAGGGAGCCTGATCTCCACTCTCATGCACAGGTGTAAATCAGGTGTAATTCCCCTGAAGTGAGTCGAGTGAGCACTGGCATGTTGACTTGTAGCTGCATCAGACCTTTCACAGTCATCTGTGTATAGATGAGTGAGTGAGAGAGAGAGAGAGAGAGAGAGAGGTTTTGCTGCGTGCTTTGCTTATTATTTCAACTGTATGTACACATTGATGTCAAATAAATCCAGCCCAGACTTCTGGCAAGCTGTCAGTGCAGTCTTCAGTGTAACAAAATCTCCCCCCGCCCACACACACACACATTTCTGTTGTTAATAGTTATTTCCGTGTTACACTGATGGACAGAAGATCTGAGCAGCTCTCTCTGCACGATGCACTATCCCAGGTGGGGGGTGAAGGTAGGCTGGGGGACGCAAGCCCTGCCCCAGGCCTGCCCCTTCTGCCAAGACCTTGCCCCTCAACACCGGGGGGCGGGGCAGCACACCCCACACGTGCGCACCCCCCACCATGGGAAGGGGAGGAGGGTAGGCGGGTGCACGCACCCCAGCCTCCTTGGCCACAGAGCATAGGGAGGGCAGGTGCTGGGGGCAGCAACACTTTGCCCCCAGAATGCCTACAATAGGCATTTTGGGAACGGAGTGTGGGCGGGGTGGTTTGGAAAGGCAATACCTCCCCCCACCTAGCATACCGGCTGCCCATGTGCACTATAGATCATTGCTACAAATGTACATATTGTATGGGTGACTTCCAAAGCTGCATGCCAGCGCTGTGAACGTTCTACGTCTGTTGAAGACATAGATCTGTCTATGTTCCACAATAGTCAATTACTAGTAATAATCATCACCACGAGCTAATTATTGTTCAGTTGAAGTCCATATCCAGAGCAAGCTGGAAAATGAAATTACAGGTAGCTGATATGTAAAGTTCTCTCTGAAGCCCACTTCAGAGTCATTAGGATTATGAAAAATTGTATCGCTGCGACATGAGTCCTGTTTTAGATTACATTTCTTTCATAGTGCAAAAGCTAAGAGGTTTTTAAAATGTCCTCTCAGTGGATTGACTCACTCTTCACTGATAACCTAGCGAAGTCATTCTTACTCCCCTACTAATTACAAATCAAATCTGGATGTTGGCACTAGATGTGCAGCATCAACATGAAGAAATACAGTTATGCATATTTAACTAGGCCCAGTGTGCAGTGCAAATAATTCAGCTGGTATTTAGTCTTATGCCTTGGCTAACAGGAAATATGTGTCTCCAAAGGCAAAGATGTTGCCACTGGTTTATTTCCATGTTTATTACCCGAACCCTACCTAATATCAGACCAAAAGGACACTTTTTGCAAATATTTTCATCAGAAATGTTCTTTGAAATAATTAATAGCGGTGGCCGGAGAACAGAACAAATCCGTTGTGTTTAAAAGAGCAACAGATCCAATATGTATAGTTTAGCACCAAAATATTGTCAAAGAGAAAACGTGAAAGTTGCATCTTGCATTAAGTTCAAATAGACACAGTACGTGTGCAATGGATAGACAGGTTGGACCTCCCTGGTCAGGCACCCTGGGGACCTAACCAGTCCCAAATGAAGAATTTTGTCATACTGGGGAGGTCATTTCTGGTTCTCCGGCCACCGGTCCCCCTAGCCTGGCTCTGCCCAGCTGAGCTACCAGCTCCTCGGCTGCTGGTCTCCCTGCTGGCTCCTCCCCCATTGCTAGCTTTGCTGCCCTGCTAGCCCCCACCAGGGCTCCCAGCCTCACCAATATCCCGCTGCCCTGCTGCCAAAGCCCGCTGGCACACCAGCCCAGCCAGACTTCCACGGCAAGACTCCCAGTCGCTGGCTCCCCTGCAGCCAGTCCAGCTGGGCTCCTGGCCCCGCAAGGTTTCTTCCTAACCGGCCCTCGACTGGGACTCTCTGTTCCAGGACCATCCAGTTTCCCATCACAGACCCTTCTGCTCCCGTGCCCGGCTTCAATCTGCCACATCTTCAGTGGGCCCTTCTTAACCAATTCCCGACTGTGCAAGGCCTCTGCACAGCCAGACAACAATGTTGTGGGCTTCGACAGAATCCAAGCAGAAGATGTTTCATCACAGTGATGCACATTGTTGAGTATCTTGGGAGCTCCACTTGGCCCGGGAACATGCAAATATCCCGGGCTTCATTTGCAAGTTCGAATGCCTACATTAGCCACCCTAGTTTGAACTAGGGTGGCAGTGTAGACATACCCTTGGGCTGTGTCTACACTGGCAAGTTTTTCCGGAAAATCATCTGATTTTCTGGAAAAACTTGCCAGCTGTCTACACTGGCCGCTTGACTTTCCGGAAAAGCACTGACGATCTCATGTAAAATCATCAGTGCTTTTCCGGAAAAACTATGCTGCTCCTGTTCGGGCAAAAGTCTTTTTCCGAAAGACTTTTGCCCGAAAGAGCCAGTGTAGACTGCATAGTTCTGTTTTCTGCAAAAACAGAAAATGATCGCGAAAATGGCGATCGGGGCTTTTTTGCGGAAAAGCGCGTCTAGATTGGCCACGGATGCTTTTCCGCAAAAAGTGCTTTTGCGGAAAAGCAACCTGCCAATCTAGACGCACTTTTCCGAAAATGCTTTTAACGGAAAACTTTTCTGTTAAAAGCATTTCCGGAAAATCATGCCAGTGTAGATGTAGCCTTGGTGTTGTTCCTCCCTTTGAGTCAATACGGATCACTAAATGAAATGAATAGGCAGCAGGTTTAAAACAAACCAAAGGAAGTTTTTCTTCACTCAGTGCACAATCAACCTGTGGAACTCCTTGCAGGATGCGGTGTAGGCTAGAACTTTAACAGGGCTCAAAAAAGAGCTAGATAGATTCATGTAGATTAGGTCCATCAATGGCTATTTGCCAGGATGAGTAGGAATGGTGTCCCTCGCCTCTGTTTCTCTGGAAGTAGATGTTAGGGGAGGGATCATGTGACGATTACCTGTTGTGTTCCCTCCCTCTGGGACATCTGATATTGGCCACTGTCAGCAGACAGGACACTGGGCTGGATGGACCTTTGGTCTGACCCAATCTGGCCATTTGTATGTTTACGGAACAGCTCCTCATAGTGCTGTTAGTGGGAGTTGTGTTGCCAGAGGTACCGTATTTCAAGTGAGATGTTAAATCAAGATCCCGAGATCCCAGGAGCACTTTTTGCAGGAGCTTACTTATAACAGGCAAACTCAAGACAGTTCAGTATCAAGAGCTCCCTCCCTGCTTTGTACCTGCATTTCCATGGGATTTCAGGATGGCACATGATTTCACATGTCAAACAGTCATTCTTGTGATAAGGTAATTAAAGAGTGACAGCCTTAGTAATAACAGATATGAAACACCCATCACCCAACGTTAACTGTGTCATTACAACCGAGCCCAGTGTAGTCCTTAGCACAGAATACTTCCCATCAGTATATTTCAAAGTGCTTTACACATGGAGACAAACATTGTATCCCTATTCTACACAAAGAAATACTGAGGCCTAGTGAGGTAAAATGTCTGAGATCACAGTACAAGTCTCTGATAAACCTGGGAATAAAACACGGCTCCTGGCTCCCCATCAGGTCCACCAGACCTTGCTGCCTCGGAACGGACTTGATTTTGTTCATTTCCATTAGATATTTCTGTCGGTCTCCACAAATGACTCTTGTTAAATATCACTAGAAATTACGTGCATCGAAAGGAAGAAATGACCCTGGGCCCTGCTACTATGTTACAGTTGGGTGTACCGAATTCCATTTTTGTAATGGTTGTTACCATGTGAGACTAATGAGGTACCTTTCATTTAAGGATCTCAAAGAGTGTTACAGGTTGAACCTCTCTAATTGGCACTCTGGTCCGGCAACATCCGTGGTCCAGCATGACTTGAGTTCACCGCATGTGCACTTATCATGGGGGTGGCTAAGTTTCCTGCCGTCCCATAATGTTTGTGTATAGCCATCCTGGCTCTCAGTGTTCTGTGCTGTTCTTTAGCTCTCATTGACCCCTGAATGTCTTCTAAGAGCCCAGCAAGCAGGGGAAGTGTTGGTGATGCTTCCAGACAATATTGACCTCCCCTGGTCCGGCAAATTCTCTGGTTCAGCAATGGTCAGGTCCCGAGGGTGCTGGACTAGAGAGGTTGAACCTGTACAAATATTATTGTTCAATCTGTACTCAGTTCAGTGTGGCAGACACATGCAATGTACAGAACATGGTCTCCCTGTGCAGCTCCAGTTACAGGACTACAGCCTTAGAGCCAGGGCCTCGGTCATCAGTTACTTTTCTTAAACTTACTGAAATTAATTAAGTTGCATGCACAGAGCTAAGTATAGGATTTGACCTCAACTAATTAAGCCTTGCAGCTAAATAAGCAAACAGTTCAGAGCTGTGTGGGCTTTAGTTAAGGGCTCTTAGAGCGGTCAAAACACAGGGTTCACTTCTTAGCTGTCCTTCATTACAGAAAACATGCATCATGCCAGAACCATATTTACTCTGCACTCCATACGGGTAGGTGTTAACTCACTTTCATTATTATTCTAAATTGTTTCCAGGAGAAAGGCTGAATCACAGAACAGAGGGGGCTGAAAAGTTTGCTCGCATTAGAGATACCCATCTGACATCATCGTCTTCTGCTGCTCTTTCACCTGCATTTTTTACCTTTGTTGTTTTGTGTTTGTTTCTGTAGGACAAAAGTCAAGTCCCTCACATGATGTTTGCATCATGGTTCTTTGGCACTGAGTTGCCGCGTCAGCATGACACTCTGATGACATTGCATCAGTCCCTGAGATATTTAAGGGCGCCGTTTATCGTATGCCGGCTGCTGCTGTCGAAGGTAAGGTAGCAGACTAAATGGATCATGGGTGTGATCTAGTGAGACAATTTGTATATGCCCGTAAGTAGTCCTATTGCAGCCAGGTAAGTTAAGAGGGGAGTACTGATGCAAGTAAGAGTTCCAAAATCATGCCCTTAGTTTGAGAGACGAAGGTCTGTCCCATTAACAGTGGGATAGGGGAGACCTATTAGTGTGGTCTGGTGGTTAAAGTCTAAGATTGAGTCTTGACCAGGGCTCAGTACCCCCTCCAGTGACCGACTCGCTTTGGTCCCACTCTGAGCCTCAATTTTCTTATCTGCAAAATGGGGTTAGTGACACTTTCTCATATGAGTGTAGGGGGGCTGAGTTCCTGTGTGTTAAGAGCTTTGAAATCTTCCAATGAAGGATAGCGTAAGAATGTACATTCTTAATGTTGCCACGTGCTGTGGTCTGAGATCAGCTCCAGAGTGTCTCATCAAGCAAACAGGTTCATTTGGCTTTGAATAGCAGGCTATATAAAACCACGCAAAGGTCCTATGAGACTGGGTGGTTTTTTTTACCTAAGTGCTAATGGAGCTATTGTTTCACGTAAAGGTTTCCAATGCTTTTGCTGTATTGTGTGTGACATTTGTAATACTCTTTGTTCCATTAGGAGAGTAATTTGGGAGGGTTTATTATCCTTTGGAGACTCTGCGGCTTGCTGTTCAACTTCCATGCTCATGGACCTGGAGGAAAAATCTCTCAAAGCGACATCTGACTTTTTTATAAAGATAGTGATGAATTAGACATGTGTTAAGAGTTTAATGATTAACCGAATATACTTTAATAAGAGAAATTAAAACACCCCACAACGCCTATCCCTTCTCCCTCTTTCTCTCTGGAGGCAACAACATGCATAGGAGACTTTACAATGAAATCAAGGTGCTTCTTGCCTCAAAGTTTGAAATCATAATTTGTTTGTATCAGCTTTAGCTCCTTTTTCAGAGGAACAAGGAAATAGCATTTAATCAGCATGTTCTGAATCACAGATGAAAGGAACCACTGAGTAATCTGAGTTTATTACACGAGGACACATGCTAGATACGAGAAAATGGCAAATGTTTTTATACCTAGGACTACCTATCTGAGATGCCTGTCACCGGGGTGCCTAAGGGGTTGGGTTAGCCAGTTTGGGTTCCAATCACTGAGAAGCGGCTCATATTGTTTCCATTAGCAAAAAGCACTCATTCTGATTCACCCCGAAAACTCACACATGGGCGAAGCGCGTGGGAATGTACCAGAGTTGGGTGCTTAATGATCATGATTCCAAAGCACTTCGCAAACCGCATCGATAGGAATAATGTTTTCTACCACTAAAAAATGCAATCAGTTGTGAAACAGCACAGCAGCTGTTTAAATCTAGGGGAGGACGTGAAAAACACTGTGTCCAAATGAAAATTTCAGGACGGAGGTAGAATTAAGAGAGGCAGAGCGTTCCCCATTTGGACCTTGGCCAACATACTTAGCAACATAGACCATGGAATCTTTCGTGACCAGCCATTCATATCCTTGTCTATGTATCTCAATCTCCAATGCTATGCTGGATACTGACTCAGAAATTATACCTACTGAATCACTACCATGTCCTGCAGCATCTGGGATTTCACACGTCTTCCATCTACATACTAATCATGCCTGACACATCTGCTCTTGTGAGGTCGAAAGAGGTCTCCAGGGCTGGATAGCTGCAGAATGAGTGTACTGCCAGCACATGGGGTAGATGATGGCAAACAGAGAGTTAATTTAGAAATTAAGCAAGAACTGCCTTGTAGTCTCTCTTAGTACAGCACCTAGCCCTGTGGAGTTGGGTTTTAGGAGCAGCCTGAGCACGTGTAATAATAAATAATGGGCATTCACATCCATTCTTTTTCCATCTCATTTTTTCTATGACAAGCGGTCATTAGTGACCGCTACCTACATGGAGGTTTCATTCACCAGATCTTAAAAGCCACCATTCTGTAGTGCAGAGGAACTAACAAACCACGGGATTCGCTCAGTAAAAATATTTCGTAAAGGCAAGTGGAAGGTACTATAGTTAGAAAGGAAAAATCAAATGCACAGCTATAGAATGGGAAATATTTGGCCCGGTGTAGCACTGCTGAAAAGGGTCTGGAGGTTATAGTAGGTCACAGGTGGAGTCAATGATGTGATGTAGTGAAAGAAAGAAAGAAAGAAAGAAAGAAAGAAAGAAAGAAAGAAAGAAAGAAAGAAAGAAAGAAAGAAAGAAAGAAAGAAAGAAAGAAAGAAAGAAAGAAAGAAAGAAAGAAAGAAATCCTTGAATATGTTGGCAGTGTGTAACAGGGTAAGACACAGCAGTAATAGTCCTATTTTTCTCGGCACTGATGGGGCCGCCACTGGAGTGCTGTGCCCAGTTCTGGGTGTCCCACTGTAAGAAAGATAAAGACAAATTGGAGAGAGTCCAGAGAAGAGCAACAAAAACGATAAACGGTTAATAAAACTTGACCTATGAGGAAAGGTTCAATAAACTGGGCATGTGTAGTCTTGAGAAAAGACCGAATGAAGACGAGGTGTCTGTCTTCAAATACATAACGAGCCATTATAAAGAGGGCAGTGGTCATTTGTTCTCCATGTCCATTGAAGGCAGAACAAGAAGCAATGGGCTGAATCTGCAGTAAAGGAGATGTAGGTTACCTGTTAGGAACAACTTTCTAACTGGAAGGATAGTTAAGCTCTGAACTAGGCTTCCAAGGGAATCTGTGGAATCCCTATTGTTGGAGGTTTTTAAGGACAATTTGGCTGGACTTCTGTCATGGATAGTTTAGTTATTCTTAGTCCTGCCTCTGCATAGGGAGCTAGACTAGATGATCTCTCATGTTCCCTTTCAGCCCTACATCTCTATGGTTCTATTATAAAAGGATACGTACACTTCTTTCTTTCTTTCTTTCTTTCTTTCTTTCTTTCTTTCTTTCTTTCTTTCTTTCTTTCTTTCTTTCTTTCTTTCTTTCTTTCTTTCTTTCTTTCAGCTTGCGGGAAGCAGAGAACCCTTTTTAAGAGACACAAAATGGTGTTTATTGGTAAGATGTGTTTGTGTGCGTACAAAATGGATTAAACTCATTGCTGGTGTAACACTAGTGACTTCAATTAATGTTTGCCTCTTGTGCGCAGTTGAGAACTTCCATATTGGTGCTCCTTATTGTACTTTGGCACTGACACTGATTTTCTTATGAACTTACACCCAGTGTGCGATTTGCACTCCCCTTTCACCGATAGATGAATGTAGCTCATGTCAGAAAGTAGCGTGATGTGATATTAGAGCTAAGGATGTAAACCCTGTTTAATTAGTTAATCATTAAGTTTAATCGGTTGTCTTATTAAACAGGGGTGGGCAGGGCATGGGCTGGGAGTCAACAGCTTCACATAGGGCTGGAAACAGCAGCTGGGGGGGGGGGCTGCTCCAATAACCATCACCAATTAAACTGTTACCCGTTCACATCCCTAATTAAAGCAGCCATAGTCCTAGGGGAAGAACTCCTGGTTCTTTACCAGCTGTGCCACTAGCTTGTGTGACTTCGAACAAGTCACTTAACCCCTCTAGCCCTTAGTTTCTCTGCCTGGAAAATGGGGATAACAGTAGCTAACAAGGCTGTTGTGAGACGTGCAAAGGGCTTTGTGATCCTTGTGTGTGAAGCACTAAAGAAGGGCAAAGTGTAACCCTGTTAGGACTGATTAAAAAATAGGTTCCTCAAAAAATACACAAGGCCTTAGCCAAGACATTTGCATCTGCATCAGCACATTGTACTCACAGGAAGAGCTGCCATGGAGCCTGCATGGTAGCAGTCGCCTGAACACTTAACCAGTAGACAGCACAAACCAAAGTGCCCAGGATGGAAATGAGCATTAACAATCAAACCATAATAACGATTTCATCACTCCAGTCTGTCTGGCTTTTCTCTGATGGCTTTTCTTTCCTGCTTGGATGAGTTGTTAATCTTCCCAGTAAATTCCAGAGTCATTATAATAAATATGGGCAGAAAGTTTTCTGCTCAGAAAGTTTAAATCCGATCTCTCTGATAGAGTGATAGAATATATTTCTCTGATTTCATTCCTTTCAGCATGACAATTGTTGGGCCAAAATCTGCTCATTTTCACCCATGTGCATTCAAAATAACCCCCACAAAGTCAATAATGTTAAGCTGGCTTTTACATCAATGTATCTGAGGCTATGTCTAGACTGCAGGCTTCTTTTTGGAAGAAGCTTTTCTGAAAGAGATCGTCCAGAAAAACTTCTTTCGAAAGAGAGCGTCCACACAGCAAAAGCACAACGAAAAAGCGATGTGCTTTTTTGAAAGAGAGCGTCCACATTCATTGGACGCTATCTCACATTTATGGAGTGGCCACCAAGGCACCTGTGCTTTTTCCTGGAGGCCTCTTCTTTCTTAAAAAAAAAAACCCCTCTTCTCTGTCCACACATGCCTTTTTCTGAAAGAGCTCTTTCAGAAAAAGGCTTCTTCCTCGTAGAAAGAGGTTTACCGCTGTCAGAAAAACCCCTGCATTCTTTCAACTTTCTGTCGAAAGAATGCAGTTGCAGTGTGGACGTAAGTGTAGTTTTTCCAGAAAAATGGATGTTTTTCCAGAAAAACAGATTTATTTCCAGAAAAACTGCAGTGTAGACATTCCCTGAGCAAATTGTGTCCTGCTATTTGCATTGTTGGTAGTTGCATTATTGTAGTCAATTGCATTTCTTTATTCAGATCTTCTAGCATAAGAAGTATGGATGGGATTTTTCAAAAACACTCAATGATGGACTAATTTTGCTCCCAGGAAGCCAAAAGGAGAGGAGTTTTAGCAGTGGGAGCAGAATTCGGCCAACATTGAGTTATGTTGTGAATTCCCCCCATATCATTCAAAGATGAATAACTGAAGTCAACTGAAAAACTTCAGTTGTCTTTAGTAGGACCAGGTTTTCACCCACTGATTTTTTGCTTATCAGGGAAGACCTGAATTTTGTGCTGGTTAGGTAATTGACATGAGGAACATGCAAAACCAGATCAGAAAGTGTTATTCCTGGCCCTACTTAGATAGCTGTGATTTTGTCAGCTATTGCAGGAGAAGCACAGAATCTTGAAAGCAAATCTTAGAGATCTGTAGATTACAAGACCAGAAGGGACCCAGTGATTATCTTGTCTGCACTGTATAACCTCAGTGATAGAACTCCCCCAACATAATTCCTAGAGCTGATCTTTTAGAAAAATATCCAATCTTGATTTAAAAACTGACAGCGATGGAGAATCCACCAGGACTCTTGGTTAATTGTTCCAATGATTAATCACCTTTACTTAACAATATATGCCTTATTCCCCATCTGAATTTGTACAGACTGTGGTCACGTCACTAGGTAACCTCTTGGTTAAGCTATAGATTTGGGTTCTTTCAGTCTGGCACTGTAAGGCAGGTTTTCTAATGCCTTCATCATTCTTTTGGTTCTTTTCTGAACCCTCTCCAGCTGATCAACCTCCTCCTTGGACTGTCGACACTATAAATGGTTTGAGCATTTCCGTAGCAGTTACCACAGTACCAAATACAGAGGTAAAATAACCTCCTTGAGATTCCCCATTTTATGCACCTAAGGGTCATATTAGCTCTTTTGGGCACATAAATTCACTGGTAGCTCATTTTCAGCTGATTACCCCCCCGCCAAATCTTTTTCAGAGTCTCTGCTTCCTAGGAGAGAGCCCCCCCCCCCCAACCTGTCAATATGGCTTATAATCATTTTGCCTACATGTCTACGTTAGAGAAACAAGGCTGCTGTGGGAATATCCTTTTTGGGTCAACTTCTGTTGGTAAAAGAACGTAAGAATGGCCACACTGGGTCAGACCAAAGGTCCATCTAGCCCAGTGTCCTGTCTGCCCACAGTGGCCAATGCCAGGTGCCCCAGAGGGAATGAAGAGAACAGGGAATCAGTAAGTGATCCATCCCTTGTTGCTCATTTCCAGCTGTGATGAAATGTGGATTGTTATGTTGCATGCGTTTTCTACTCTCTTGTGTGTGCCTCAGTTTCCCTGGACACTGCACCGATACCTAGATGGGGATGGGAGTTTCAGTGTGCTAGCCTCCCCCACATACACAATGGCTGATGCCCTTCGTAACTTGAGCCTGGGAGCAGGTGTAACCAGGGGACATCTTCTGCAGAGAAGCAAGACAAAGGCCGGAGGAGTCCTATCTGGGGCCTGAGACCAGGAGCTGGCAGTGAGTCAGTCTCAGCTGACTTGAGGAGGCAGGGGCAGGGCCAGAACCCTGGGTCTGTGCCCCCTCCCTCCCAAAAATGGATGGTACTGACTGCTTCAAGTCTGTTCTGTGCTGGTCCCTGTGGACTAGTAAACCTTCTGTTCTACCTGCCGCCCGAGAGTCACGTCTGACTGCAGATGGGGGGCGTGCAGGGCCCGGTGACTCCCCTGTTCCTTCGGTGACACCAAACATACAAGCTTTCGTGCTTTCACAGAGCTCACTTCAGTTCTGTGATCCAAAGCTTGTCTGTGCTCCAACAGACGTGAAGGGAGACTTTATTGGCATGACAAGCTATGCAAATGCTGCCAACGTGTAAGGAAAATGCAGACCCTCATGTATTTGTCAGAGGCAGGTGTGACTCAATAGGAATAAGGTTATACACTGTCATCCGGTGACTGGGCCATTAGCACAGGACTGGGACACACAGGTTCAAGTGACTGTTCTGGCACAGACTTCCTATGTGACCTTGAGCAAGTCATTTAGCCTCAGTTACCTAGCTGTAAAACAGGGACAGCAACACTCCCTGAATGATGAATTCATTAAAGATTGTGAAACCCTTTGAGGCTTTTGAATGAAAAATGCTGAGAGAGAGGCAGGCATTCTTAACTTGTGTCCTTTTACCATCACTACACAAAATAAACTGCGGAGTCCCTGGCTACGCTGGAGGTTAGGGCAAAGTTAGAAATGAGCATCCGTCTTTTCCAAATGTGAATTATTTTGTAGCCTGGGTTTTTCAGACTCCATGCAGCTGTAGCAGGAAGAAGGAATCATAATGACTTCTTTATTGGGTGAAATAAAATTGATAATGCATGTCCGAGTGTGTCTGTATTGGGTAATCAGTGATGGACGAGGTGTGATCGTGTAGCTTATTGATGTCATTCAAGTAATGGCGCTATTAAAAATGACAGTTTGGGAACCATTCGTAATGTTCAAAGGGCTAAAAATCCAGAAATAGCACCCTCATCAGTGACCTTGTTTAAAGATTACGGTTCAGATCACGGGTGGGCAATAACCGGCCCATGGACCAGACATGGTTCACCAGGGTTAGACCTTGGCAGGTCACAGGCACTTTACTTCCCTGCGCCTCTGCAGGTACAGCCACTTGAAGCTCCCATTCACCATGGATCACGGCCAATAGGAGCTGCAGGGAGCAGTATTCCAGTCCATGACACACCTCGCAGCTCCCATTGGCTAGGAACAACAATCCGCAGCCAATAGGAGGTTCAAGAATCCGTACCTGTGAACTTCATCTGACTTATTGCCTGACCCTGGTCCAGATTCATCCTGAGAGCAACTTCACTGGCTTCCATGAAGTTACCCCAGGAGTGAACTTGGATCTCACACTCTGATTCGTTAAAAACGGATTTATCTTATGTACTCATGTAATTGTTTTTCTCTCTACTCAGGAAAAGACCCCAATTCCCTTCTCACAGGCAAGGAACACTTTGTCCCAGACTCGTAACCTTGCAGAACACGCGTTTAGGAAGGTATGCAGTGCAGCTGTTCTTAGGGTATGTCTACACTTGCACCCTAGTTCGAGCTAGGGATGCAAACGCAGGCATTCAAAATAGTCAGTGAAGCGGGGTTTAAATATCCTGAGCTTTATTAGCATGATCTCGCCAGCGCGCTAGTTCGAATCACAGTTGATTCGAACCAAGAAGTGCGCACTAGGACGCATTAGTTCGAACCAAACCCCTTGGTTCAAACTAATGTTACTCCTCATTTTTTGAGGAGTAATGTTAGTTCAAACCAAGGGGTTTGGTTCGAACTAACGGATCCCAGAGCGCACTTTCACTTTCGAAACAGCTGGCATTCGAAGTAACGTGCTGGTGAGATCATGCTAATGAAGCGCGGGATATTTAAATCCCCGCTTCATTGACTATTTCGAATGCCTGCATTTGCATCCCTAGTTTGAACTAGGGTGCAGGTATAGACATACCCTTACAGATCACCATGTCATTCCCACTCTATGCTTTTTCACCCAATTCCTTACCATCCTTTCCCAGGCCACAGCCTGGCTGTCTCTGGAGTTTTCGCTCTCGTCTGTAGGAAGCGGGAACGGATTGTTACCAGAAAGGACAAACTCCAGCAAGAGAAGCCATCACTAAAGTGACATCTGTTTCTGGACCCGCTCTGATGTAAATGCTTCGGAACTCGTATAGGGACTGGTTAATTCCATCTGAATAAACAAGGCACACAACAAAGCCCTACATGTGACTGTGTAAGGAACATGCAGCCTTGGATCCAGTTCTCAGCAGTAATTATGTACCTCACTAATCACTGTTGCTGGTTAAAAGCAACATGTTCGCAGGGCTCTGGACAGCACTGAATCAGAGTGAATCAAGACAAATATCGGTGACTGTCGGACCTTCTATGGGATGGAAAGTGACAGACAGGCTAAATAGTATTGGCAGAGAATGGAGTCTCTCCTTTCATCCAAATGCTGGACGTTTTTGGAGCAGAAAACCTGCTCCTCGTGAGGCTGCGTTTTTTGCAATGTAGCTGGGTGACACATTCCTCTTATAGTAAAACACAGCCCGCCAAATAGGCATGAAAAATCATTTTGTCTCACAAAAGCTGGGTCTGAATTTGTTTCCAAGCAGCTGCTCACACAACTGAAATAGGAACTGAGAAGCCTAAGCCCAGAGCCTCCAGCAGGGTAAATCAACGTAGCTCCCTTGCGGACTTACCCCGATTTACATCACTTGAGGATCTGCTCTCAGGGACGGCCTGTTTCAACAGTGCTCAGAGTGAACTTTCTTTGGTGCCCTTTAAGTCCCACTCCCCCAGCAGTGGCCGGTTGCTTAGCAGGCAGATCGGCAGCAGGGGGAATGGCAGCAGATCTGCCGTTGTCATGCTGCCTAGTTCCTGCCTCACAGCCACCTTCGTCCCTGCCCTCATTCTGGGTGGGCATGGCCCTTCGGCACCTCTTCACCAGGGGATCCCACTCGGACCACAGCTCTCTGGCTGGTCGCCCGCATCATCCACCCATAAGGCCAGGCCAGTCTGACCCATAGTCATGGAGGAGTTCAATGATGATGCATGGTGCTCCTTTCCTCTGAGTCTTCATTCAGGGAGCTGAGGAAAGGACATACCTGTGTCACACGTGCTGGAGTGACAGCACCCTCAGCCTTCAGAGGTGACAGTGAGGTTTTGTGACCCTCCAGCTTTTTCAGAAGTGGCACTGGTGGGCAAAAAAAGGTCATCTCTGCCCGTTTTTTCTGGGTCAGGACACTGGCAACAATGGGCTTACACTGCAGCAAGGGAGGTTGAGATTGGACATTAGGAAAAACTTCCTGTCAGGGTGGTGAAGCACAGGAATAAATTGCCGGGGAGGCTGTGAAATCCCCATCACTGGAGACGTTTAAGAGCGGGTTGGACAAATGTGTCAGGGGTGGTCTAGATAATATTTAGTCCTGCCATGAGTGCAGAGAACTGGACTAAAAGGCCTTGAGGATTCTTCCAGTCTTACGATTTTAACGATTCTACAAGGTGGAATGAATGCAAAGTAATAGACTTTCCAAACAAACAAATATTACTTTCTTTTATGCCTTCTCTGCACCACTCCCCAGGGCAAAGGGAAATCAGAAGTTGTAATTTAGTAAGGTAGTTGCTTAAATAGGGAGACAGGCAGTCTTAATTGTTTAAGAGGTGATGTAAAAGTGAGCAATAGCTAATCATAGCACAGATCTATCTATCTATCCCCATACACCTCATCTAATCTATCTATCTGTCTATCTAAACCCATACACCCTATCTGTCTATCTATCCCCATAGAGGGAAAAGTGCGTGTAGGGGGAGTCATCCCGGTATAATTGCCAGCCCCCGTCCTTTCTGCAGAAGATGGATGGTGAAAGCAGGAATTTCATCTACACCAGCTCCCGGAAGGCCCATTTGGCTCGCCCGGCGGCTCAGCACTCATTTTGCCCACCCTCACAGACCTTAGTCCTGCCTTTGGGCCCTACTTACCCTGAGTCATGGGCTCCCTAAGCTTCCTGAGTGTGCCGGGCAAGTCCCCCTGGATGGGCATGGGGGTTGGATTTCTTACCCCTTCCCTTCTGCTGCCGAGCCCGGCCGGGCTGCTGTCACCTCGCAGGCAGCCCCCCCCCCCACCCCCCAAGGTGGCTGTGGGATGCTTCAGTGAGTCACTTTCAGCTGGAGGGGGGGAGCCCACGGAAGGGCGGCGGGGAGCCAGCGGGAGGGCTAGTCAATTTCCACGTGCATCCCGCGGCTGGGGGGCGGGGCCTCCGGCGTGGCGGCCCCGCCCCCTCGGTGGCTGTATACAAGGGGGGACCAGAGACCCCCCCAGCATCAGAGCCTCCCAAGTCCCAGCCGCTCTGCCCAGGCGAGCCCCCGGCTGCTCCGCGAGCCCCGGCGCCAGGCGGTCGCCCCGTCCCGGGGCAGTGCAGCGAGGGATGAGCGTGCGGCTCGCGTCCGGAGGCGCCTGGCGAGCCCTGGGCTTGCTGGGGCTGGTGCTGCTGCTGGACCCGGTGGGCGCCTGGTACAAACACGTGGCCAGCCCCCGCTACCACACGGTGGGGCGCGCCTCGGGGCTGCTCATGGGCGTCCGGCGCTCCCCGTACCTCTGGCGCCGGGAGGAGCGCGGCGAGCGGCAGCGGCAAGACCCCCGAGCGGCCGGGCCGTGGAGCCGAGCCCCGCCGACCCCCGCCAGAGGCGACCCCCTGGCGCTGGCACGCCTGGCCCTGCAGGACTTCCTCGCCCGCCGCAGGCTCGCTCCGCGCCAGCCCGCCCTGGGAACAGACGCCAGCCGCCTCCCGCAGCCACCGGCTCCCTGGAGCAGAGACCGGACCCGGCCGCAGCAGCGGGGCAGCGAGGAACGACTCAGGGACTTCAGGTAAATCTCAGCGAGTAAGTAGAAGGCTTGAGAGGGGCAGCGGCACCTGCCGAAGGAGCCCGCGGAATGGGGGATCGCTCCAGAAGGCACAGAGAATAAGACAGAGTCTAGCTTATTGCCTCAGTATCCCTCCATGGGACTCCCACACCGTGACTCCTGCTCGCAGGGGTGCCCGGCTCATCCCAAAATAGATCTTGGCGTTGGAAAAGGTTCGGGAAAGGGCAGCAAAAAGGATCAGGATGTTGGAACCGCTGCCCTGGGATGAGAGATTCAAAAGACTGGGGCTTTTAAGTTTAGAAAAGAGGAAAGAAGGGGGGGGGGGGATAGGATCCAGGCTGGTAAAATCATGACAGGTGTGGAGAAAGTGAATAAGAAAAAGTGATCTACTTGTTCTCATAACTCAAGAGCTAAGGGGCACCAAATGAAATTAATACCTAGCAGGTTTAAAACAAACCAAAGGAAGTTTTTTCTTCTCGCAGGGCACAGTCAACCTGTGGAACTCCTTGCTAGAGGATGTTGTGCAGACCAGGACATTAACAGGGTTCAGAAAAGAGCTAGATAAATTCATGAAGGATAGGTCCATCAATGGCTATGAACCAAGATGAGTAGGGAGGGTGTCCCTAGCCTCTGTTTGGCAGAAACTGGAAATGGGTGACAAGGGAGGGATCACTGGATGATTCCCTGTTCTTTTCACTCCCTCTGGGGCACCTGGCCACTGTTAGCAGATGAGGGGAGGGCGGCTTTTGGTCTGGCTCAGTGTGGCTGGCCATTCTTCTGCTCTTAGAACTAGATCAGGGAGAGAGAGAGACACACACACACACCCCACACGTGGCTTTGGGGCCCTTGGAGCGGAGTTTCCCAAGTGCCAGGCTTTGATCTAGGGGTTGGGGTGAGTGGCCCCACTGTCCCAGAGAGGGGAGGCGAAGGAAAGCTTCGGACTCCAGATCAGACAGAGCCCCAGTGAAGGAAGGGAGCGGTGGCATCTGATCCCTTTCCTGCCACTCTGCAGGCATCCGCTTTCATCTCAGTCCCAGATGGGCACAGAGGGGCTTTATCGCCTGCTCAGCCAACTCTTGTCCCCTCCAGTGATGGTAACGTTGGGTTGCCAGCGGGTACCACTGCAGGGTATTCAGCAGAGCCCTTCTTCCTAGTATAATACACCAGGGAGTTTATTTATACACCTGCACAATAGCAGTTCCAGGGTCAGTATCAACTATGTTTCCCGGTCAATGTCCGTTCCTCTCCTTGGAGAGAGGCCATATTCTAAGGGCCTGATCTAAAACCCAGGGACATCGTTTGCATTGATTTCGGAGGGGCAGGGATCAGACCCTGGAAGGGGATTACTGTATTCCAACTGGTTTAAAGCTGAGAGCGTAGCGAGAGTTTCCTTGACCAGGCAGAAGCAAGTGGCAGTTGGCCTGTTTGATGTAAATCTATAGGAGAGGGGAAATCGGTGTATTCAGGGAACACAGCAGAGCTTTGGAGGTGCCAGGAAATTCTCAAACGAGCGATTCCACCGGAGACTGATGGGAATATTTGTGTGTGTCTCAGCTCCGAGCTGAACAATGGATTTTGGGGAGCAGTGGGAATCTGTTTGAAGGTGGCTGCTTGCTTCTGGCTTGCATGGTCCTCTGATTGGGTGTGTGGGGAAAGGACATTCCGGAGGTCAAGGCTGCTTGGAAGGAAGCATATAAAACTCTAGCTGTAGATATAAAGATTTCTATGCAGCACTGAGAATTCAGGGCTATGAAATCATAGAATCATAGAATAATAGGACTGGAAGGGACCTCAAGAGGTCATCGAGTCCAGCCCCCCGCCCTCAAGGCAGGACCAAGCTCCATCTACACCATCCCTGACAGATGTCTATCTAACCTGTTCTTAAATATCTCCAGAGAGGGAGATTCCACCACCTCCCTTGGCAATTTATTCCAATATTTGACCACCCTGACAGTTAGGAATTTTTTCCTAATGTCCAATCTAAACCTCCCCTGCTGCACTTTAAGCCCATTACTCCTTGTCCTGTCCTCAGAAACCAAGAGGAACAAATTTTCTCCTTCCTCCTTGTGACACCCTTTTAGATATTTGAAAACCGCTATCATGTCCCCCCTTAATCTTTTTTCCAAAATGATGCTCTATTATTGCCAAGATGTTTGGCAGCCAGAAAGTAAGGTGACAAGTTCTGGTTCTTCACAACCCTTACTGGGGTCTTCAAGATGGAAGACATGTAATTAGCAGGCTCAGTGCAGCTGTCCTATCTGGGTGTATGTGTGTGTGAGTAGGAAATGCACACATACACTCAGTTAACACTTGTCCCATTCTTTCTCAAGGCTCTGGCCCTTTAATCCAACACCCCAGGGGTGATGTTTTTGGTGCCGTCACTAAAGCTAAGGCCAAAGGTCAAAGCACATCTATCTCCTATTGCTTAAATATTTGATTTTCTGCTCAGAAGTTGTAGTCAAGCAGTAAAGTAAAATAAGGTGCTTATACTCATCACTCAAACAATTTTCATCTCTAGCCAATATATCCCTTTGATAACTGACCTTACACTTCTGATCATAGACATTAATTAACCAGTTGACTAAGATCTTTGTTGCCTTTGAACAATAATCCCAGGTCTCGCTTTGTATGTCCTGGGGGGGGGGTCTGAACTTTAGTTTGCTAAACTTGGAAACAGCTGGTTCATAATGCTGTTTATCATGATGGTTGTACTTCATTTTAAAAGCAGAGAAATTAACTAGATAAATTCTGCAAAAAGCCAGGCGGTGTCCTGTAGCACCTTAAAAGACTAACCAATTTATTTGGACATCAGCTTTCATGGGTACAAACCACTTTGTCAAATGTGTTTGTCCCTCAAAAGCTAATGCCCAAATAAATCTAGTTTTAAATTGCCGCAGGACTCCTCCTTGGTTTTGCAGATACAGACTAAAACAGCAACCCCCCCTAAACCTATTTCAAGGGCACATCTCTCATTGATTTCCCAAGGGCAGCACCCACCCCATGTGAAGGGCCAGGAGCTCAGCGAACGTAAAGCAGAGTAGATCCACGGACTTAAAAGGAGCCACAGCTGTTTACACCAGTTGAGAACGTGGATCTAAATTTCTACCCTTCATTCAATCCCTCTCCTGGAAGACCCCCGAAAGCCCAGCCTTTAACTCGGATTACAGTAATACCAAAACAATAATCAATGTGTCTGCACGCGCTCTGTGCGTGTGTTGTTTACAAATATTAAATACCTTTCCCTCCCATGTATGGTGTGAGCTAACTCTTGTCTTCTCTGGGGACTCCCTCTGACGTCTGTGAGAATTTGGAGGGTGTAGAATTCATTCCTGTGTTGCTTTGTCAGTGTATCCTCCATCTTTCCCTAAAAATAATGTCAGGAACTTTTTTTTTTATCCTCTCGGTTTGATTAAGAAGTTTAAAATTACAAGCATGAAAAGTACAAACTTTCAAGTCAGCCTTTCACTACACCCGTGCTTCCGTTTCTCTGACATTGGCTGTAAGGCGGAGGGGGGCACAATTTACATTTGTGAATGGAGGTTGTATTCTGCTTCTATTCTGGGAATATGTTTCAGCTGGAGGGGGAGATTTGTGTGTATCTGTCTTACACATTGATCCTAGCCACCAACAACGGGTTCAAGTTTAGAACACCCTAATATTTGGGAGTGTTTGGTTCCGGGGCTTTGGTTTGCATATGCACTAATTTATAGCGGAAGCAAGCTAGTCCACAATAAAAGTGAAGTCGAAATCTGGTCCCATTTCAATCAATAATTGAACTTCCATTGAGGCTGATATTTCGCCTCTATATACTGCCATTCCTTGCAGGATCTCTAAGCACTGTATGAAGATGAAATATTTGTATCCCCTTATTGCAGTGGTGCAAATTGAAATATGGCGAGGGGAAATGATTTGCCCTGATCTGCACAACGGAGACATATCTGTCAGACCTAATCAAACTGTCATTTCTTTTTCTTTCTGCAGCCTTTCTGAGGTTAAGATATAGCTCCTCTTCTGCTCAGCTCTCCTGTCAGACACACTCGAAGAACAGTGGTTGCCTGACTTGAAACTCTTTCCTGCAATGGACAGGGAAGATACTCCAAGCCGGTTCTCCTGATACTCTGATTTCTATGAAAACATATAGACACTTGCCATTAAAAAAAATCTCTGTGGTTTTCTACCAACTGTGCAAACACAGTGATAAATCTCTGTTGTTTCCAAGTTGACTTAGTGCTATAACCATGGAGAAAAAGAGAAGATATTTATTTTGTTTATTTTTTAGATCTCTGTAATAGCTTCTTAGCAATATCACAGCAATATGTACTGTTTGCTTTCTAGGAATCTGCACTCATTAAAATTACAATGAATCAAAGGAAATATTTGCTTCTTTGTGTTACACATTGTTATCAAGACCTGAACTGGGGTAGACTTGGGAGAGAGAAGTTAGCAGTTTGATTTCTCTCTGATTTTTCAGCTATCATATTTCAGCTCTTTGGAATGTTTCCCTCCACATCTTTTCGGTGACTCTATTTTATGACCCATTATATATTCATGCCAAGAATCCACTCAAGTAATAGTTAAGTATAGAAAAATCTTTACTGGATTTGGTTGAGCAAAGATGCTGTACGTGCCTACTTTTTTTTTAATGTTTAATTTTGGGCTTGGACCTTGATTCATTTAAACCAGGGCTGAGATTTTGGGATGAAGCTGGGGTTGGGAGCTTTTAGATTCAAGACTGAGGATGCGTCTATACTGCAGTGTTTTTCCGGAAAAACAATACTTACATCCACACTGACATTGAGTTCTTTCGACAGAAAGTCAAAAGAATAGAGGGTTTTTTCCGACAGCAGTCAACCTCATTCGACGAGGAAGAAGTCTTTTTCCGAAAAAGCTTTTTCGGAAAAAAGGCGAGTGTGGATGCAGAAGAGGGAGTTCTTTCAAAAGAAGAGGTCTCCAGAAAATATCACACTCTGTCCAGCCTAATCACAACTTAAATGCAAGATAGCGTCCAATCAATGTGGACTCTCTCTTTCGAAAAAGCACGTCACTTTTTCGTTGTATTTTTCCTGTGTAGACGCTCTCTTTTGAAATAAGCTTTTCCGGAAGATCTCTTCCGGAAAAGCTTCTTCCAAAAGAAGCCTGCTGTCTAGACGTAGCCGGAAGGATGGTCACGGTTTCGGTTTGCATTCAAAGGTGTTGAAATCTCATCGTTTGTTCTTGGCAGGTTTTTGATCCCAAATCAGAGACCTGTATCAGTGAAAGGCACCGCATGGGGTCACCTAGTTCATCTCATTGTGCTGAGGCAGGATTCATACATATCTAGACCATCCTGGACAGATGTTTGTTCTTTAACAAAGAGGTCACGGGCTCCCTAGATCAGTCGAGCCAGATGAGCGGTTCTCATGAGACTCCCACTAGCTGGCGTGAGACTGACTCGCAGGTGCTGGAATTACAGCTACTGGGAAGGGACTGCCAACCCACCATAGACAGTTCACTTACATGACTCTCAGCACCTCCGCTGTACACAGTTTTGTGCCCCCCCCCCTCCTCTGGACTGATTGTTTCTGCATCCGAGCTGGGAGCGGAGAAAAACTTCTCAGTTTTGAGCTTGTTCCAGGACCCTCGGGTTGGGGCTGGGTTCGGAATCCAGGTTTTCCAAAAGGTTAGTAGTAAAGGTTCTGGTTGGGGCTCCGACCGAGCCCAAACACCAGCCCAGCCATTACGTTCTCATCCCATGGGAAGGGGGGTGGCTCCTTTGGCTTTTCCCCATGTGTGTTTCCATGGCCTGAACTCACAGCGTTGTACAGCAAGCAATCAACACATACGTCTCAACGTAGATAGGTAGATAGAGCTGCCCCATCCATAGGACAGTGTGGGGCGGCCACCCCAGGTGCTGCACTTGTGGGGGTCCCCGTTAGGGTTGCCAGGTGTCCAGTTTTCACCCGGACAGTCCGGTAATTGCATCTTCTGTCCGGTAAAGAAAATCAGAAAATACTGGACATGTAAAATGTCCGGTATTTTCTGTTTTTCTCAGACGGAAGGCTGGTGGGACATTTCCCCCTGCTGCATCTGGTGGAGGTAGGGAGAGCAGGGAGCGTGGGAATTTAAAGGCGCAGCAACTTTTTTTTTTCTCAACAAGTTTGGTTCCTTCTCCCCCCCTCCCCCTGCTTTTTTTTTTTTTTTTTTTTTTTTGCTCAACCAAATTTTTTCCTTGCCATGTTTGGGATGTTTTGTCTGGCAACCTTAGTCCCCATGGCAGCTGCCCCACAGGATTACTTGGGGCTGGGAGCCTGGTGTGCTGGCAGGAGCAGGAGTTGACTAGTGGCCTTCTCCCAGCTGTCCGCATGAGGCTTCTTCCAGGTGGGGAGCAGAGCACTTCAGCCCCAGGGCGCTGCTCTTGCCACTGCCGTGGAGAAGCGGGGTGCAGCGGGCCGGGAGGGCGGCACAGGGTGAAGTGGGGCAGGCTGCCAGGCCACTCCAGCTCCTGCTGCCTGATGAGTGGAGAAGGCAACCCTGCTGCCACCGCACCAGGTCCCCTGTAATTTTCTAGGCCTCATTGCTTGTGGGAGGAGGCGGGGTTGGGGAAGAGGTGGGGCCTGTTGGGGGCTTGTCCTCAACCCTGCCTGTAGGGCACTGAGGGAGTGTCTACACCGCAAAGCTATTTCGGAAAAACAGCCGTTATTCTGAAATAACTATGTGAGCATCAACACAGACATTCCGTTATTTCGAAATTATATCGAAATAACGGGCAGCTTCTTCCGACTTCTGTAAACCACATTCTATGAGGAATCACGCCTCTTCCGAAATAGCTGTTTCAAAACAAGGCGTGTGTAGACGTTCCACTGCTGCTATTGCGAAATAGCCCCTCACCAGGGCCATTCTAAGTTATTCCTTCTGGGGCTCTAAATCGAGATAGCACGTCTACATTAGGGGAGCCTGCCTCGGACTCATTCTGAGGCTTCTCTGCAGTGTAGATGTGCTATTTCAAAATAAGCTATTTCGGAATAACTATTCCAGAATAGCTTATTCCAAAATAACTGCAGCATGGATGTAGCCTGCGGGAGGGGAGGGGGAATTGCCCCAGGACCCAGGTCCCTCCTTGGGGAGGCCCTGAAGGGAGGTATTATATTCCTTCTACAGAGGGGGAAACTGAGGCTCAGAGAGTGTTAGTAGGAGAAATGTGACCACAGCCAGGAGTTCTCACTTGCCCACCCTGCACTTCTCTAACCTCACAGAGCATCTGCAGAGAGTCAGCCTCTGTCCGGCTTCCTGCGAAATGATTTTGCCCCAGATATGTTCTTGCTTTATCCTCATGAAATAGCAGCGACGCTCTTTTAATACCAGGCGAGAGGGCTGCGTGGCGTTCCCGCAAGTCACCTCGATGAGCCAATGAGGTCTCTGAACACCAGGAGGCGTAAAAACCCCTAATACTGATCTACAGCGAAGCTGGTCGCAAGTGCCCACTTATGAGACTGGCAGCATTTGGTGGCTTGAAAGATCTGACGGCAGAATCCGTTTGTAGCTCCTGCCCGGTCACATGCCTGAGCTCCTTGGGGGTGTAACAGAGAGCAGCATATGGACCATGGGCTATAGATAAAAATGGAGCAGGAGTGTGCTGAAGACCTGCAAGAACTGCTGCAGATCAGCAGGTCCAGGGCTTCTCAGACTGAACAGCCAAGAACTCCTGACCTCCCCCTCCCCCCAGCAGCAAACGTGTGCAAAAATGTGACTGGTAGAAGTGACATTCCCACAAGCACACAATGGGTCAGGAGCAGAGGCAGCAATAACACCCAGATTTCTTGGCTCCGAAGCCTTTGCTTTAGGAACAAGACTTGACCTTAATTTCTTGTCTGGAAACATTCACTCCCCCCGAGTCTGAGCTGGGAGTGGCAAGCGCAGAAGGACGCAGAACGCCTCCACAGATGCAAATATCAGCGAAGAGATGGGGCGGCCTCCCAGGTGGCCGTGAGCAGCAGCAAAAACCTACCAGACGCTGTTGCAAAAAATAAAAAGCAAACGTGATTCTGGGAGGCGTGAACAGGAGGGTGGTGAGCAAGACACGAGACGTCATTCTTCCGCTCTGCTCTGCGCTGATTAGGCCTTAGCTGGAGTGTTATGTCCAGTTCTGGGCACCACATTTCAAGAAAGAGGTGGAGAAATTGGAGAAGGTCCAGAGAAGAATGACAAAAATGATTAGTGGTCTAGAAAACAGGAGCTAGGAGGCAAGACGGAAAGACTTAGAAAAGAGAAGACTGAGAGGGAACAGGGTAACAGTTTTCACGTATCTAAAAGATTGTTACAAGGAGGAGGGAGAAAAATTATTCTCCTGGACCTGTGATGATAGGACATGGAGCACTTAAATTGCAGCAGGGGAGGTTTAGGTTGGATATTAGGAAAAACTTCCTGTCAGGGTGGTTAAGCACTGGAATACATTGCCTAGGGATGTTGTGGCATCTCTATCACGGGGGATATTTAAGAGTAGGTCAGACAGACACCTGTCAGGGATGGTCTACTCTAGATGGTGCTTGGTCCTGCCGTGAAGGCAGGGGACTGGACTTGATGCCCTCTCGAGGTCCCTTCCAGTTCTAGTGTCCTATGAGTCCAAAATCACATTAGTGTGGATGCTCCGGTGCCGCTAATTTGAACTAATTGGCCTCGGGAGGCCTCCTGCAGCTCCTCAGAATGCATCCTGGGGCTCTGAGGCTGAGGTAGCGCGTCCGCATTCACAGAGCCTGCCTTGGACGGCATTCGACGCTGCCCCATAGCGGGGACACACAAATTCGAATTTGTTAAATCAGTTCTTTAGCTGAAGTTTGTAATTTCAAAATAATTTCCTAGTGTAGATATGGCCTTAGAGCCAGGGTGGGGAACCTCAGGCCGGGGGCCGGATGCGGCCCTCAGCTTGCCTGGATCCGGCCCTTGTGGCTCAGCCCCCCCGCCAGCACTGGGGAGCCTGTGCTGGCGCACAGAATCTACTAGCTTGGGTCCCTCTAGGCTCTGGTGTGTGGGGCCTGTCTTTCTGCTTCTCAGTCGGGGGCCACAGGGAGGGTTTTTTCCCGCTTCTCACTTGTGTGCGGCCCCTGACTGGTTTTTCTGTGGGTCAGTGGCCCCCGACCCACAAAAGGTTCCCCGCCCCTGCCTGAGAAAATGTTCTCCCCAGCAGCCCTAGTGGTGCTCCGCTGACAAGCAAAGCAAGCGTCAGCAGACAGGGGAAAGGGAAGCTGGCTTACCGTTGTGGAAGATGTGCCTGAAAATGGGTGGCGTCTGCTGCAGCACAAACCCCAGGACCCCAGCTGTATATGTGCCTACGACCAGGGCCACATTATGACTTTCATGGGCCCGAGGCACTTTGCCTTCGTGGGCCCCTCCCACCATAATAATATCCAGGGCTCTACTCGCCCGTGGCAAGTAGATTGCAACCTGGAAGAGCCAGGTTTGGGCGATCTGCGCATGTGCAGAACAATCGGCGCATGCGTAGATCGCCGGACAGCGCGGCTTGTGAGCTGGGCTCGCCACGGTTCGGCGAGCCCTGAAATATCAATCTTAAAAATTATATTTGATATAACTTTAAATACTTCAACATTTTTTTTCTGTTTTAGGCAAAATGTAATAGATTTTCGCTACGGGGGAGTCACCTCCTTCAAAGCCCTCTAGTGGTCATTCTACGGTCAGCATTTAGAACAGGATCATGCTGTAGCTACACCACCAATGTTCCCTCTGATCTGTTCCCTCCAGGTGCGGAATAAATTGGTATGTGCACCGAGGACTGTGTGAATGTGCACCACCAGTAGACACAAAATCCTAGCTGTGGGTGCTCTGCTAATTAGCTGGGCAGCATTTGATCTCTCCCGAGTGGCCGTACAAGCCCCCAACTTACAGGAAACGCTGTACATCACCCAGAATTCCTGGCAGAAAGCTATATATACCTGTTTGGAAAGTGAAAAATGCTGCACAATGGGTTGCTGTGTTAGCTTATAAATCACCGAGACCCTCCCTGGATGAAACTTACCAAGGGAAAGATTATTTTCCCATCACCCAGCTCTTGGCTCTTCCACTACTCAGCTGACTGTTTTTTTTCTCCCAAATGCTCAAATCTGCAAAGTTTCTAGAGTCTGTTAGCACCTGAGACTGTGACATAATGTCTAAAATAATCCATTAGACTGTTGGCTTTGCGAGGACTAGGTTTGTACCTATTAACCATGTCAATTGGAGCCTGGAGTGGCTATAGAGGCAGAGGACTGTTCTTGATGGCGTTAAGTGATAAAATGAGGTGCAAAATGAAAAGGTCAGGGTTGCATAGGAGGACAGGCAAAGAGGCTGCTGAAAAGCTCTGTGATTAGAGGAGGAATTGGAGGGTTACATTCTAGCCCCTTGTGAGTTTGAAGGAAGCACTTGTAACCTAGCCATTGACCAGGGCAGAAATATCAGCTATAAACCTGCAGACAGGATGGTTTGACAGGCATTAGCTGACCCCCATCCTAGGAACACAACGGAATTTCACCCTCTGTGATCTAGGGGTTTGGGGAAGGGGATATATTCCTTGGTAATAACCCGCCTTAGCCCACTTGAACCAAACCAGGTGGACTTGCCGGTCTTTTGGGATGTAGCGAGGCTTATGAAAAAGGAAACAGGATTCCAGGAGGGGACGTCTCCCTAGTGTCGGGACTTCTGTCAGGCACCGCGGCATGCATGAGATCTCTCTTTCCTCCCACTCCTCGGGGCTGTCCTGGCTGCTTACGTTGTGTGTTTGTCAGGGCCAGGCCTGCGCACGTTGATGTTTGCACAGTACCCACAATGGGATCCCAGACTTGCTCCGCCCCTGTATCCCTGCCACATCCTCTGGGGTATTTAAGCTCCTAATGTCCACGGACGCTGAAATACCTTTGAGGACAGGGGCTTGAGTCCTTTAAGGGGAGCTGGGCTCAGCCTTACCTGTGGCATAGCAATTAACCTCCAGCTGATCTTGACTGGGTTGCATCTTGCATCTCAGCTGTGGACAAGTCAGGGAGAACCAGGGTTCGAATTCAGCCAGAGCTGTCCTGAGCAGAGCTCCAGTGGATATTTGCAAATCAGCGGTGAGGCCACAGAGAAACACTTTGTGGGAATTGAAGCTCGGGGGGAGGAATTATATAGAAAGGGGGAGGGAATGCAGTGAGGAGAGCACACAGGAGAGGGAAATAGGCCTTCCTCTTCTTGGGGAAGGCCTTGGTAAAGGCAGCCGGAAGAGAGCCCTGACGACGGAGGTGGTCTTGCGGTGGGCCCTGGAAAAGGGGCAAGATGCAGCGAGACTGCCCTGCGGTTTGGTGTTTGTGGGGAGGAGCTGGGAGGAGCCAGGGAGAGGCCTAGGGACCAGAGGAGAGGCCGCTACTGACCCCCAGGTGCCTGTGCTGGAACCCAGAGCTGAAATGTGGAGAGGGGGTGTGATGGCGTCGGGGTTCTCCCAACTCCTGCACCCCCGAAATGGCACGAACAGACTCCACCAGCCAGTAGAAGAGAGGGAGTTTATTGCTCCTCCAGGATACAGCACAGCCTAGATGTAATCTGGTTACAGGGCAGGCCTAGGATGCCTCAGCCCCCCTTGAGATGGGGGAGACTGGGCCCCTAAATCCCAGCCCCTTGCTTAGGCTGCTTCCTCCATGATACCTGACAGAAAAACTAAAAAACTCTCTTCCAGCCCTGCCCCCCAGCCAGGTGCTGGTCTCCGCCTTCCTTCCTTTGTCTCTCCCTGGGAGGCTGAGCCTGGGTGTCTGGTTAATCCACATTTGGGAGAGTCAGTGGGAATCTCCCATCCCAGCGCAGGGGGACCCCGGGTCACAGAGCAGACAGCCCCCCACTACGTCACAGGGGGAATCTGCTACCAGCACCGGGGAAGGGGCACGACAACCCCAGCACAAGGACTTTTGAGAGTAGCTCTGAGTGCAGAGAATGGGTTCAGGAGGAGGCAGGAGAATCTTGTTGGGATAATTGGACTCGTGTCCAATTAGCTGGATGGCTGAGTTGATGAAAACAGGCCAATGCGAGGCCAGAAAGCTGACCTGGGAGAGGGATGGTGACGTGCCCTGCAAGGCCACGACCAGGACTGTAAGGCTATGTCTACACAGCGGTGTTATTTCGGAAGAACTGGCGTGATTCTGGAGTAACGTAGTCCGTATCTATACTACAAACAGTCGTTGACATAATGCCAAAATAATGGCGAACTGGAGGACTGCTTACTCCGACGCCTGTAGCCCTCATGGTACGAGGAGGAAGGGAAGTCGGAGGAGGAGGGCTCTACCTTGGATTTCCTTGCTGTGTAGACAGCACCACAAGCCGAAATAAGCTCGTTCGACTGCAGCCACGCAATTGACGTAGCTCAAGTTGCGTCGCTTATTTTGCCTTTAGTCCTGCTGTGTAGGGGTGTGTCTAGACTACAGAGTTTTGTCGACAGAAGTGGACTTTTGTCGGCAAAACTATACCTGCGTTTACACTACCGCTGAGTTCTGTTGACATAACGTCGACAGAACTCAGCAGTTTTGTCGACGCTGGTAAACCTCATTCTACGAGGCATAACGCCTTCTGTCGACAGAGTTCTGTCGACAGAAGGTGTTATTGCATGTAGGGTTGTGTCTAGACTACAGGGTTTTGTCGGCAAAGCAGCTTGCTTTGACGACAGAACTGAATGTAGTCTAGACGCTCTTTGTCGACAGAAGCTTTGTCGACAGTATCTGTCGACAAAACTTCTGTCGACAAAACCCTGTAGTCTAGATGTGCCCTAACAGGATTCAAAAAAGAACTAGATAAATTCACGGAGGATAGGTCCATCAATGGCGATTAGCCAGGATGGGCAGGGATGGTGTGTCTAGCTTCCGTTTGTCAGAGGCTGGGAATGGGTGACAGGGGATGGGTCACCTGGTGATTCTCCGTTCTCTAAACTCCCTCTGGGGCTTCTGGTGTTGGTCACTGTTGGCAGACAGGGCATTGGGCTAGATGCTAGACTTGATGCCCTCCCGAGGTCTTGTGTTCCTGATCTGACTGTAGTCTAGGGGGTATAACACCAGTGAGTGGCTACCCCCACAACAAACCTGATTAATAATAACAAGCAGTCCTGGGACACCTTTAGAGACTAGCATATATACTCGATCGTGAGCTTTCATGGGTAAAATCCTCATGATGAATCTTAGTCAGACAGCGGGGTGGATAGTAACAGAGAGCTAGCCGTGTGAGTCTGATCGTGGTTAAACAAAAAAAAGCAGTCATGTAGCACTTTAAAAGCTAACAAGATGGTTTATTAGGTGACGAGCTTTCGTGGGGTGACTCACTTCTTCAGATCATATTCTGAAAGGGAATTGGCATGACCATTATATAACTGAGGGATACAATGAAAAAAGTAGAAAAATTATAAAAAATTACAAGCGGGGTGGAAAGTCACTAACTTCTATTCTTTGCGTTGCTGGCTGCCCACAACGTCAGAGGCTGCGGGCGGGGAAAGCACTACAACATACAGGTAGGACCCTGCCCCCATCATATGGACAGTGGCGCTCAGCGGGATGCGGGGAGACTTGTGAGTCAAGCACCAGTCAAGTGCAAATACAAGCTTCTAGTCTAGTGGGTGTGAAAAGAACAGCCAGAACACCCAGGGACAGACCTGGGAAGGACGTGGGGCGCCATCTGGTGGCCAGGCCTGGGAATGCTACCAGAGAACAGTGTGTGTTGGTCACCGCTCTTTCCTGTGTGTGGGGGGAGTCCTCACTGTGAGGTCACATGCCCCCATGAGGGAGTCACCTAAGAGAGATGTAAATATACCATAGAGAATTGGACACACTGGAATGAGGGCCAGGTTTGGCCTTTTAGTTCCCTGTTGTTTTTGGAAGGCTTCATATCTCGGTATAAATTGGACTGGATAAGTTATGACTGGAGATATTTCAGAACAAGTTGGACAGGCATCTATCAGGGATGATGTAGATCAGGGCTACTCAACACACAGCCCATGGGCCACATGTGGCCCGTTGGTTTGGGGCCCACAGGGCGGTTTGGGTTTACGCAGGACTCAACATGCGGCCCACAGGTGGCATCCTTTGAACGTGGCCTCCCCTGGGAACACACTCCACAACGGCGAGGTGTCTCCCAAGCAGGGTGAGCATTGAAAGATACAAGCGGACGGGCTGGCTGGAACAGGCGGGTGCAGGGTGTTGGCGTTTCTAGCCCCCAGGGAGGAAGTGCCGGGGCATTGTGGTAAGTGCTGATTGCTTAGCCTTGTGGGCAGAGTCTGAGAGGTGCTGAGTGGCTCTCGCTGGCTTAATTTTTGTATTCATGTCCGTCAGTGTGGAAAGCTATTTGCATATATTTGCATAACTATTTGCATGTGCATGCAACTGCCCTTAAGTTGCAGCCCTTCACATGTACTGTGAGTATCATTGTGGGCCCCGGGGTTTCCAAAGTTGAGTCGCCCTGATCTAGACGGTGCTGGGTCCTGCCGTGAGGGCAGGGTACCCGACTCGATGACTCTTGAGGTCCCTTCCGATTCTAGGAGTCTCAAGAGGGAAAACAGGAGGACAGGCAGACCTGTAGTCAAATCAGCTACAGTGATTGTTTGCAATTTTGGGTCCCTTCCTCTTTGGCCACAAGGGCTTGATGGGCCAGAAATCCAGCATCACGGAGGGAGGGAGAGTCTGCCTCTGGGCTGTCTCCACCTTCGGTTGATGGAGCTTTATCCCAGAAGCCACTTGGAGGACGGCGTTTGCCGGAACATCTGGCAACATGTCCAGAAAGCGCGAGACACCTCCTGCCCCGCTAGTTTGCAAAGCGGCGCGACGGGAAACATCTGCATCCGAAATGTCCTTTCGCTTGGTGCCCGATCCACGACGGGGGCATTTTGTGTGGGAAGCCTCCAGCTCGGCCCAGTCTGGGCGGCACAGCGCCCACATCTCGCATCCCCAGAGCGGGACGGTGCGGACGCTAGCTGCTAAACCCAGGGTTGTGAGTTCAAACCTTGAGGGGGCCGTTTAGGGGTCTGGGGTGAATCTGTCAGGGATGGTACTTGGGCTTGCCACGAGGGCAGGGGATGGGACCTGATGACCTCTCAAGGTCCCTTCCAGATCTGTGAGATGGTATATCTCCATCTCCATATATATACACACACAGCTCGCATAGACCCTGAACTTGGTGGTCAGGCCGAGAGGACGTTATTTCCACATTCGTCACTGGCATTGTTAACGATGTGTCGTTAATCTGCTGAAGAACGTCCGTGGGAGAGTTGGAGGAGCCCAACTAGCAGAAGCGACTCCTTCGACGGAGTCAGTAGGCAGGGATGGGGGTCCTGGTCCTCAGTTTTGCAGCCAGGTGAATGGGTCTGAAAACAGGAGCCGGGCGTCTGGGGGAGATGCCTTTAACACAGGTGTCTAGTCTAGTCTGTCTGTCTATGGACTGCAGCAGAGGAGCCGGATGATTCCTGCCTTCATAGGTGTCAGCCGGGCCGTCCGTAGTCTTGCACTGGGGCCCCTGAGGCAGCCTGGAGGGGAGAATGATTTTCAAGAGATGTGACTTTATAATCTTCAGCAACACACTCGGGAAATAGTTTTAAAGCCCAATTTCAACTAAGGTCCTGTGGAGTAGCACAGTAAATCCAGACACAGACCGTACGTAGCTGGGGTTGACAAATGGCTTCATTGCCACTTGGACGGCTGTTTTCCAGGTTCGTATTTTTCTAGTAGCTCTAGCCAGCATCTTCACTGTTAAGTTAGCTAGACCCTCTCCGGAGGAAGCGGAGTCACGGAACAGGGATGGGAGGAGGTGGGAGGGTGGGCATTAAGACCCAGCGGTGCCCCAAATTTTCAGGTGCCCTATGCAGCTGCATTTTCTGCGTTTGTGTAAGGACAGCACTAGGTGTCAGACCCGGATTGCCCTGCCTGCGTTTGGTTCTCCATTGCCTTAAGGGTGCACGGGAGTAATATTTAGCCATTTTTAGAGGGGCATTTAGAGAAGCTGGCTCCCCGCCCCCCAACTCTTTGTGTTGGGAGGAGTTCTCTAGCCCTGCCCTGCCCCGGAGGAGCTGTGTGCTCCCACTGATGGGAGTGTGTGTGTGTGTGTGTGTGTGTGTGTGTGTGTGTGTGTGTGACCTCCCTTTCACACGCCTCTTCCTGGTGCAGTCCTGGACCCTGGTGTGAAGTGGGAAGCAAATGTAATTCTGATCAGGTGGCAGTTTACACCCACTTTACACTGGTGTGAACGAGAGCACCTAACGCAGGGCAGCGGCGGGTCAGGATCCCTGTCTGCATTGCGAGTGCACCCGCCCCTGGACCATCTGGGCTCTGTTGTCGGAGGATCGGCAGGAATTCTGTCCGAATGCCTTAGTCCTCCCTTCGCAGTAGCCCCCATCTGCATGCTGCCTGGCTCCTCTCAATTGAATTTGGAGAGGAGATTTTGTTTGTCTATTGGCCCAATGCCCCTCTGTCTAGCTACCTAAAGGCTTCCGATAGCACCATCAGGATTGTATCTAAGTACCCGGGCCCAGACTCTCAAAGGGATGCAGGAACCCAACTCCCATTGGAATCGATCAGAATTAGGTGCCTAAATGCCTTAGGTAATCTGGAAATACTGGGTCTCCCTGCCCGGACCGAGGCAGCCACGTACTGCTCCTGGGGAGACCCATCCAGCAAGCCCAGAAATCATCCTGCTCTTCGGGGACAAGGGTGCCCTTGCCCCTTGATCTTTCAGCTCCATTGGCTGGCCCTCAGGGGTGTCATGTGTTTCTGAGACCGCAGGCGGCGAACGGCGCAGCTTACGGGAGGGCCAGTTAGAGCCAATTAGAACCTGCTTGGAAACATGCCCTCTAATCTTTTCCATCCACATGCAGAATTTTTCCATCCCTGTGCAGAATAATTTTTATGTGCACCGAGGCATGTGTGAATGTGCACCACCAGTAGAAACAAAAACCTGGGGGTACTCTGTTATCAGCTGGGCAGCACTGGAATCTCCTGAGAGGCCACACAAGCGCCCGGCTTGCAGGGAGCCCTGCTGTGGGGGGTATTTATCTCCTTTCTCCTGGCAAGGTGGAGAGTTCACACCATGGTGTGTGTCTGATCTGGGAGGGTTCCTGTTTGATGGGCGTATCAAAGGCTGAGCCATGGCTAACTCCCATCTGCTTGGGCCTGTCACTTGCCGATTGGCCTTGCTTTGGCCTAGAAATGGTTGTCCACCCAAACAAGGGGTCTGGAGGAATTCCCGATGCACTGGAGCTCGGGTTTGAACTGGTCCTGCATGGGGAGATGGTCCCATGGCGGAGCTGGCTTCCGAAGCGTGGGTGAGCGCGTTCACGTGCCGGGCTTTGGTTCTGCCCGTTTTAGAGAAGTGAAATTTGGATCTGGGGCCTGGGCCGAGCCCGCTCCTGACACGGCTGCCCCATGGCGAGGTCCGAGCCTGCTCCAGAGGGCTCTGTGGCCGCACGTGACTGAGAGCGGCGAGGTTCCCTGGAAGGGGTGGCAGGAGCGTGTGGCCATTCACCCCGTTTATCGGCCTGGTCCACTCGCCAGCCGAGACGCTGTTTGTTCCGCTCCCGGAGCCCCAGGAGTGCTCCGGGCTGAGCCAGGAAGCAGGCCCACCCTGACTCAGCCTGAGGTGGAGCCGTTTCCCTTTCCCAGCCGTCCTGCCCCCCTCAACCTCCGCCCGGAGGGCAGCTCAGATCACCGAGGGGCCCTTGGCATCAGCGGTGGGCAGGGCCCCGGGATAAGAATCAAAGGACCCAGCCCGTGTTCCCGAATGGGGCCCTGGCCGCAGGCAAACAATGTCTGCAGAGCCTGGCAAGCACAGTAGGAGGAAGAAAACTCCCCAAGGAATTTCCTCTTCTCGGACTCTGCCCACGCCCTGCCCGGGTGTCTCGAGGGCTCTTCCCGGCAGGGCTCCGATGGTATTTGGGGTGACAGGCCTGGGTGAGTCCCAGGGTCACCCCTTGTCGCAGTGTGTCCATGGCACGGGGTGGGGACCCCTTTTTGGGGTCAGGGGCGGCTGACTCACAGAAAAATCAGCCGGGGGCCACTCAGAAGTGAGAAAAACAACCCCCCCCCCAGAAAAACAAACCCCTCACTGAGGTGGCCCCTGACTGAGAAGGAGGCACTCCCCACATTCCCCTCGCACACCAGAGCCTGGGGGGGTCCAGGCTAGTAGGTTGTGTGGGCCCCTGTAGGCTCTGGGGTGGGGCCAAAAATGAGGGGTTCCCTGTGTGGGAGGGGACTGCTGGGAAGCAGGCTTCAGGGGTGGGGGCCGAGCGTGAGGGAGAGCTCAGGAGGGGGCTAGGAGGGGAGCCCCAAGCCTCGGGGGCTGTATCTAGGTTTGGGGTGTGAGGGTCCATGGGTCTGGGAGAGTGGTGGTAGGGTGCAGGAGCAAGCTGGGGGTGCCGCAGCAGGTTGGGGTGGGGCCGCAGGGCCGGAGCACCAGTGCTGGGGAGGAGCCCTGAGCCTCAGGGACCGGATCCAGGCAACCCATGGGCCAAATCCGGCCCCGGGCCTTAGGTTCCCCATCCCCTGCTCTAGCAGTTATGCTAACTGGGCTCCTTAGCGGCAGCCTCCCGCCACGGATCTTGCATCATCCTCTCGCCATGACTGGCGGCTTGGCTAGGTCAGGGCTGAGAGACGTCGGCAAGAGTCCATGAGGGCAGGCATGACTGCTGTGCTGTGTGGCTCTGAGGCAGCCAGGGCTGACAGGGCCCTAGGGGACTCAGTTATCTGAGGGGAGCTAAGAGCCCGTGGAGGTAACAGGTAGGAGGCCCAGAAAGGCAAAGCGGAGCTGCAGAGGGAGCTCTCCTGCTGCTATTTCCAGCGTGGCCGGGCCACTGCTAAGATACCAGCAGCCTCGACTCCCAGCAGTGCTGTGCAAGCCGGCAAAGGAAGCTCTAGAGCAGTGGTTCTCCCACGCTTGTACTGGGGACCCCTTCCACACAGCAGGCCTCTGAGTGTGACCCCGTTATGGGTTAGGGAGGTAACGGGCGCCCCAGCCTGGCCTCAGCAGCCCCGTGCCTGCAGCGTGGGACGTCGGCACAGCCCAAGCAGTCCCTGCTCGTGGTGGGCTTGGCGCTGCCTGGTCGGAGCAGCCTGTGGTGCAGCGGGCCCAGCTGGGCTGGAATAGCCCCTCACTCGGGCGGCGGGTAGGGGGCTGCTCCAGTCTGGCCAGGCCCCCCTTGCCACACTGCGGGTGGGGAGCCAGATAAGCGGTTAACTGGTTCAGCAGGATTTTACATCCCTATTATCAATGCAAGCCCCTTTTTTGTACTGAGCGCTGTTATCCATGTTGGAGGTGAGGTGGGGTCGGGGAGGGCAGGCTGACGGCTCGCAACCCCCCCGTAATAACCTTGTGACCCCCTGAGGGGTCATGCCCCCCAGCCTCAGCGCCGCTGTTCTAATGGAGCGTATCCTGCCGAGCCTCAAATCAGAATGCTGAAACGCCTCTTGCCGGCCAGGACGTGGGGAGGAGGCTGAGGGGCCGCTCCTGCGGGGATGGAGAGGGGTTGGCAGGGTTTTCTCTGTCCATGCCTTGCCTGACTGGGTTACGTTGCCGCGTTTCTATGGCGGCTCAGTGTCGTCGGGGGGCTGGCGGCTGAACGGTGCGTGGAATGGTTAGGCCCCCTCACGCGCCGCGTCAGCATCTCTGTTAGGAAGGAAACTGAACGTACGGGCAAGAGTCTCAGAAGTGCTCCGCTCCCCCCTTTCCCCCAGGAGTGATGGGAAATTCCCAACCGCCCCGGGAGAGCAACGGGGGCTTCTGGCGGCGGGTGTCTGAAGCGCTTCTGGGCAACCCAGGAAGTCTGGCCGCCTGCTCGGGTCCTTGAACAGCTCCCGTTGGGCACTGGCTGCTTTGAAACTCTGGTGCTGCCGCGTGTCTCTCCCCAGGCTCTCGTGAGCACCGAGCGTGGAGCGAAGTCGGGGGGTGACGGAAGGAAGGCGCTTCGAGTGGGTGTGTTAATTGGGGAGCAACAAAGGAGACCCTTATTGGCCCCCCTTCCGTGGGCGGCTCCCCCTTCCAGGCTCAGAGCCCTTCTTCGGGCCTCCGTTTCAATCGGCGGGCGTATGTGCATGGTTTTAAACATCCCCTCCTCCCTGAGCCAAAGTACAGTAGGCTTCGGATAATCCGGAATTTATGGGACCTAGGTGGTGCTGGATTATCACATATGCCGGACTATCAGGAGGTACTATAAGCTGGTGTGTATATATATGTATATATATTCACTGTATACATTATATACTGTATATAAAGTGTTCTTAACCCTTTTTATTGTACATACTGTATACAGTATTCTGTAATGTTTTCATTTTTTAAAGCCTTTTTTACCCTTTTTGCTCAGTTCAGCTGCTGCCACTGTTACCTTGTGACTCATTTTTTGCCGAAGCTCACTCACTAGGCTCTTGCCATTTTGATGCCGGACTATCAGGAGTGCCGGATTATTGGAGTTTTACTGTAGCAGCAACCCAGTCGCCAGCTCCACTGTGGGCGGTGGTGGAGATTACTAGAACAGCCGCGAAGAAACTGCAGCCTGGCCTTAAGTACATCTCTCTCAACGCTCCTAGCCAATACCCTCGCCCTCTCGTTTGGGGAAGGGGACTGGCTCTTTACATGCGGCAGGCCCCAATCCACTTCGGCAGCTGGGGGTGGGTCATCCCAGTGGGAGTTGGGGCGCCCTGGTGGGGTTTGGGGTGAGCTGTTTGCTCTGGCGGTGAGGGAAGGATTGGGGGGCCTGAGGCGTCGCGCCTGGGTGGGAGGCAGCTACCATGGCAGGTGGGGGCTCCAGTCTTCCAGCACCAGCTGCCGGGATGATTCTCCTCACACGTGTTAGAGCTTCTGACACAAATGAAGTGAAGCCAAGCCTGAGTCCCTGGAGTTCCTGCGGGCCCGCTTTGCCCAGAGCTTCTTCCCACCCTGTGGGCTGAGCCCGGCTCACCACGCACGTATTGAGCCTGTGCACTGGGGCTGCGACCTTCCCCGGGTTCCTGTTCCTCACCGGCGCCTCATGGGTCGGCCTGTGCCCGGCTGCCATTGCTGGAGAGCCCCAGCGCCCGCTGACCCGCGCTTGTAAACGGGGGAAGAACGTTCGTGTGGCTCTTACGTTTGAAAAAGTTGCCAACCCCCGCGCTACAGCCTGAGCTGAGAGCCAGCTGGCTTTTAGCGCCTGTGGTGGAGGCTCACACACTAAGCTCCAGAGGTCCCTGGTTTGGTTCTGCCTGTCAGCGCGAGGCGTGTTCATGTTCGTGTTCAAAGGCGCTCCTGTCTGGTTAAGAGAGCTGGGCTTGATTCTCATGACCCAGCACGGGGTGCAGGGATTGAATGAGAGCCCCGTCAGAAAACTGCTCTGTTTAAACATTTGCTTTGAAAAGTGCAGTTTTGCTGGAATTGAAATAGTTTATGGGAACGGGTTGATTTTGATTAAATGTGACAGGTCGGCCCTTCTGGCTTGGCATATCATTTTTTATTTGTTTTGACTTACTCTGAACCAAAACACCGTGTTCTATTAATGCAGCGAAGTCCCAATAAAATGATCAAGTTCCGATGGCCTCAAATGGAATTATTTTTGGAATTTGTTCCATGGGAAAGCTTGTCCCCAGTTGGAACAAAAAAGCTGAAATGCCAAATTTCTCCCCCTCTGCCCAGAAATTCTCGTCTCTAACCAGGGGGGTTATTGCAGCAGTAAAGGCTGGTTTGGAGAACGTCCTTCCCTTTGTATTGACTGGTGTCACGGCTCAATTCCCCAACCTGGAACTTCAAGTGTAGATATGGGGCCAGATAGTGGAATAAACTCTGTAAGAACCTGTCTCTGTAACTCCCAGAGACAAACTTGTCCGATCTCAGTTTTTCTTAAAAGAAATTCGCTGCCACCACCCAAGTGGAAATACAAATAAAAATAAAATAAACCCTTTTCAGGGAAGAGATCACTGTGGGAATCCCCTCTCTAAGGTAAAGTTCTCCCCCCTGTCCCAAACTCCATTCTGTTTAGAGTTGGGAAAACAAACAGTGGGAATCTGCAGAGAACAATGGAGCTCTGCTCCTCCTGGGTAACATAGGCATGTAGGCTTAAGGACACACAAATCAACCAATGCCAGTTAATCAAAACAAAAAGGAAAATACTTTTATTTTAAAAACAAAACTACTGTTGCAAGCATAGTAAATGACTGGATGTTAAAAGCCACAGAGTGAAATAGACTCAGGGGAAATCCCTGGGCTGTTATCCGTAGTTACAAAAGAGAAAAACAATTAACCAGCTCAGACATGACTCCCAAACCTCCAAACAAGGAAAACAGTAAAATCTGATGGACTATCTAAACTTTTCCCTACTTACACATTTCAAGGAGTGCATTTCTGGGAGAGCCTGACATATATGGGGGAAAAAACTGCTCTGATCTCAAACAAAAGAAGAAAAAAAACCCTCTTGGTTTGAAATTCCTATCTGCATTTCATTGGCTGAATGCTTTAAGTCCTCTCCCTCAGGTGCAGCTCCAAAGTTGCTTAACCCTTTCCTCACTCTCCAGGTAAGTCAGACTCTCCTTACCAGCTCCTAGTCATGACAACTGGCCACAGCATTGTCTCTGGATATTGCATTCGCTGCTGGGTTTGAACCCAGCTCACCTGTCATTCCCAGCTCCCTGGCCTTTGTGGGAGTGCCGCTGTAAATAATCCTCCTCCCCTTCCCGAAGCTACCTGCTCTCTGTTTCACCAGCCCCAGTGAGTTCATTTGAAATTTGGCATTTCAGCATTTTGTTCCAACTGGGGACAAACTTTCCCATGGAACAAATCCAGAAATAATTTTATCTGAGGCCCTCAGAATGCTATCATTGTATTGGGACTTTACTGCATGAATGAGTGTTTAGGTTCATAGTAAGCCAAAAGACAGGACAGTCTTTGTGTTTAGGACCACCCCAAAGCTACTGAGATGACTTGCGCAGCAAGGCGGTCCCACGCAGATCGCAAGTATCTCTTCATTTCCCTAGCAATTGTCATGCCCGTCTGTCCGCTCTCCTCCTGGTCTATATTCTGCCTGTTTGGGATGGAACCCAGGGCTCTTCCGGGATTTTACCTCGGTGTTGTCAGCTGGTGAAAGTCACAAATTGACGTGGATGGGGTAGCCCTATAGAACGGCTCAGCAAAATGAGAACTAGGCACTCTGGAGGCTAGATGAACAATGCCTGGGCACGCTAATCTCTCCATCAATCCTATGGGTGGGTTTAAATAGCCCCAAGAAAGGATCAACTCCTCTAGTGACTTCTGTAAGGTTTTAGAGTTGACTTTTTAGAGCCCTGTTTTCAGTTCCATTCGATCCCACAGGACTTTCCTGAAGGGAAGGCGGAAGGTGTAAAGTTTTATGAAACTATGAAAAGCAAGGGCTGTGGACATCATCATCCAGGGTGTTCTGCTCTCTGCTACGTTCAGGTCCACAGGGTTCCATAAACTTTTAGGTGTCTTCCATCTGCTCCTTTTCCTTGCCAGCTTGGCGGCTGCTGTGGTGAAGTCCGCAAGGGCCATCGGTAAGAGAGATCCCGAACCTGGTTAGGAGAGTCTGGTCCAGGGAGTGCACTTATAGGAGAGCACGGGGAGACGTCTTCAAAGCCAGCTGTGCACTCCCCTGTGCCTGGGTTGGCTACTCTGGACACCGGGGACCCCAAAGTGCCTACAGGACAGCTGGAAGGCACCAGGGAAGCCCCGGTGCTGCCTCATTCCCTGGCCATGCTTCTTACGCCAGCAGCCGGGGACGTGACAGGAGAGCAATTTCAGTACCATTGGAGGTTCTCTGTAGTCTGGGGTGTCCCCCAAAGCTGGTTGTGGCAGCCCAGAGCTGTTTCCCTTTGCAGGGCAGAATCAGGCCTGGGATGTTCATGGACATGATTTAACGCTTCTCCCATTGCTGCTTCCTGGCTGTCCCCAGTTCGCGGTGTTCGGAAGCACCCGCCAGTGATAGATTTCACCGGCAATGAGAATCCAGGCCAAGGAGGAGAAAACCGAGAAGGATCCAAGATGATCTGGGCTGATCCCTGTTATCTGCAGCTTAAACCCGCCCTGAGCCTCTTGTATGTATCTCTGCCATTTCTTTAATCCGTCCCCTTGGCTCCGTGCGGCTTTGCTCGGGGGGGGGGGGGGGGAGCAGGGCCTCTGCTCCGTTTCCTCTTTTGTCGGGGAAAGAAACGGGCTGTAAAGTGGAGCCGGGATGAATGTCGACTTTCTCGCTGGGTGACAGCTGGCTCCCCGCCCTGAGCGTTCGGGCGCCGAGAGCTCCAGCGCTCCCCTCTGCAGCTGGAATTCTGCACCCATGTTCATCCGGGGGGGGGTTGTCCTTTTCCCTTGTTGCCCGGGGGATTCATTCTCCCAGCACTAGTGGCCCAGCCTCTGAGGTGGGACCCAGTTTCTGCTCCAGCTGCACCCCATGTAGGCCCCAAATCAGCAAAGCACATGCTGAACTGTAAGCACCTGCTGAAATGGATCCAAATTCTGCTCTTGCTTGTACTGCGGGTCCAGCTTGCCAGGAGGAAAGCGTCAGAATAATTTCTAGCATCCATGGGAGTAGATCCCAGGAGTCCTGGCTCTGACGACTGTTCTCCTGGGCCTCTGAGGACAGGACAAGAAGCAATGGGCTTAAACTGCAGCCAGGGAGGTTGAGGTTGGACATTAAGAAAAACTTCCTACCTGTCAGGGGGGTGAAACACTGGAGTAAATTGCCTAGGGAGGTGGTGGAATCTCCATCAGTGGAGATATTTCAGAGCAGGTTAGACAGACGCCTGTCAGGGAGGATCTAGATGGTGTTGAGTCCTGCCGTGAGGGCAGGGGACTGCATTTGATGACTCAAGATCCCTTCCAGTTCTAGGATGCTGTGATTCTACGAAATTCCAGTACCACTAAATAGCAACATTTCACATGCCACGATGCTCAGTTAGTGGCTTTCCTTGCCTCTCTTGCTCGTGTTTGGCTTGGGCCTCCTCGGTATTGCTCTTGGACTTTCTCTCCTTTTGGCTTCTCTTCCCCATTCCGGACCAGTTCCTAAGTCAGGCAAACCACCCTGGAGTCGGTGGGAACTCTGCCTGAGGAAGAACTGTGTGTAAAGGAAGGGCTCTGTTCTGCTCCCGTTTCACACAGAACAGCAATGAGGCAAGACGTCCTATGGAGTTCAATGGGGAGGGCTTGCACAAGCACTATTCAGGGACCGTATGGGTCACTGCACTTTGAATGGGAGTATGACCCACCCAGGAATCCTGGGTCACTGACACCCTGCTCCTGGTTCGGCTGTTGGAAGACCCGGTGCAAGTCACTGCCCCTTGGTGCCTCAGTTTCCCTGCAATGGTACTGGCCTCCTTTGTAAGGTGCTTTGGGTGCGTCTACACTGCACTGTTATTTCAAGATAACCGGCGTTCTTTTGAAATAACAATGCGAGCATCCAAACAGCCATTCCGTTATTTTGAAATAATTTCAAAATAATGGGCAGCTTATTCGGAAACCTGTAAGCCTTGTTCTATGAGGTTATTCCTCCCCAGTGCCTCCTGGGGCTCTACATCAAGATAGCGTGTCTACACTAGGGAAGCCTGCCTCAGACTCAGTTTAGGTTTCCCTGCAGTGTAGACGTGCTATGTCGAAATAAGCTATTTTGGAAGAACTCTTCCGGAATAGCTTATTCTGAATTAAGCCTGCCGAGTAGACGTCCCCTTTGAGATGGATGCTGAAGAGCTGTTACACAGAGTTCAGGATTCGGTCCCACACTGGATTTGGGGCCCAGCAGATGGCAGTGTGTGGTAACTTTTCCCTGCTCAGACACAATCCACAGCCCAGCAAGACACAAATCCATTGGCCAAGGACAGCAAAAGAGAGGGGATGAAACCGTGACCTGCTTTTCTAAAACTCACTCCGGCAGGGCTGCTGGAAATAGGGTTGCCAGGTGTCCAGTATTGACCCGGACAATCCGGTATTTTTGCCTCCTGTCCGGTAAAAAATTCAGCAAAAACCAGACACCTAAAATGTTCGGTACTTCCTGATTTTTTTTTTCCCCGTCCAGGAGGCAAAAATCTCGGCTGTCCAGCTCAGTATGGAGGTAGCCTGGCAACCCTAGAGCTTACCGGTTCCGCAGGGGAGCTGTCCGGCCCCACACAGGGAGGCAAGGTGGTAGGTGGCCGCTCGCAGCCTGTTAGGGCCAAAAAGCCTCACCACGGTTTAAAGGGGACACGGTGTGGAGTGGTTTTTTTTTTAACAACTCTCTGGGTTGTGGGTTTTTTGGGGTTTTTTTGCACAACAAATTTTTTCCTGGCGTGGTTTCTGTTGTTGTTCAGTATTTTTTCTGAAACCCTCTGTCAACCTATCTGGATCTATCTGGATTCAAGATTAAACTAGATGGGTTTATGAAGGGGATGGTTTGATGAGATAACAGGATCTTGGTAACAAATTGTCCATTCATTATCAGTGCAAAATAGGTCAATGGAGGGATGATAGGAGTTACTGTAGAGAACTTTCTGGGTGTCTGGCTGGTGAGTCTTGCCCACATGCTCAGGGTTTAGCTGATCGCCATATTTGGGGTCGGGAAGGAATTTTCCTCCAGGGTAGATTGGCAGAGGCCCTGGAGGTTTTTCGCCTTCCTCTGTAGCATGGGGCACAGATCACAGCTGGAGGATTCTCTGCATCTTGGGGTCTTCAAAGTATTTGAAGGCTTCAATATCTGAGATATAGGTGGGAGGATTATTCTGGGAGGGGTGGGTGAGATTCTGTGGCCTGCACTGTGCAGGGGGTCAGACTAGATGATCATAATGGTCCCTTCTGACCTTAAAGTCTATGAGTCTATGAACCCTAACTGGAAAGGGCCCAACAGCAGGCCCAGGGATAAGCAAGCCTAAAGCCGGAGTTTGGTACCCTTTCCCAGGTCTGGGCTTTTTATGCAACCAGCAACACACAGACCATTGCAGGGTTAGGTCCTCAGACTCCAGCATGGGGCTCCGCTGCTGCCTCCCCGCCTGGCTCAGAGGCAGAGGAACTTTCCCAAAGTGCACAGCCTGTCTGCCCAGAGGAAGACGCTGCCCCTGCCTCGGAGCAGAGCCGTGCCAGAACAGGCTGAGAGACGTCTAGCAGGACCGCACCACGCACGTGTCCGGCCCCAAGCTCTCCTGCTCCAGGGAAATGGCTGCTGCCAGCCCCTCCAGTGGGCCCCCTCCCCTTGCAGTTCACTGGGCTGGAGGTTTGTGCGAGCGGAGGAGCTTCTACAAACTGGGGTTTGGGTGCAGCCACGCCTGGCGTCAGGGCCTGGCCGCCATGTGCCGCCCCGCCTGGAGTTAGGGCCTGGGTTGGGCTGGTGGTATTTGTTGACCGCCCTGCTCAAGAGCCCGGGCTTCCCTACGGTGCGTTTGGGACCGTCCGTGCATCGGCGGGAGCTCGTAAAGGGACAGGACTAGAACGGTTGCCCTGCCCCGAACTGTGTGATAATAGACTGACAAGTGGTGGGCTTATTTCTCTGCGGCCCGGACCTGAAGCAAGGCCGGGCGCGCGAACAATGACCTCTTGGCCCGACCTGAAGGAAGGCCGGGAAGAGACTTGCCCCCTGGACTGTTTTAAGGCGCGGTAACACAGGGAGGCAGGCACGTCTCTCCCACTGTGCTGGAGGTGGAGGAGCCGCCTCCTGAAGGCCGACCGGCGTCTCACAAACTGGCCCCGGAAAGGGGGAAAGCTCAGGCTGTAGTGGACGTTGCCGGAGGGCAGTGCCCTGAAAGGGATCCGGCCACCTGCCAGCCGTGCTAATTCCCCAACTCGACGGCAGGTAGCGCTGTGGCGAGCGGGAAGCCGCTACAGGCCCCCTCTACCTGCAATTCATCAACTGCTGTGGGGAGAGCTTGGTGCAGCCAGGCCAAACGGGTGTGCCCTTTCAGGAATTCCCCCTGGCTGAGTTATTACAGGGGTGTGAGCTGCAGGTTGGAACAGGAGCCTGGGAATCCGGTTACCTGGGTTTTATTCCAGCGTCTGTTTCCTATGAAATGAGGCGAGAGTCGCTGCCGCCCTCCCGGGAATGCTCCAGGCTGCTTTCGTTAACTGTGCAAGGTGTCTTGAAAGGCCTGGGAGCGTCGGAGTCATTCTTCCCGCGGCTGTTCCTTGCATCTGCTCGCGGTGTGCTCCCCTCCCGACGTGGTGTTCTCAGTCCCACATAGTTCCCAGGGTAGGCAGTCGGGTGGCTTGTAAGCGATACACCCTGGCGTGTCTGAGAGTCACGAGCCAGCCCACCGGGTCTGGCATTGGCTCAGCCAGGCAATCAGCCCCAAGGAAACTGCATCGCCTCTGAGTTAAGGGCGACCACGGAGACGTTTTCTCAACGCCTGTCTCGGCGGCCTGTGGAAATTTCCATGCCCCTCCTCTGTGTGGTGTGAGTCGAGTTCCATGGAGAAAGTAAAGGAGACAGTGCCCCCCAAATTACCTCCCGGGAAAGTTCATTTCCCAGGCAAATGGCGTTTGCTCTCGCTCAGCAAAGTGCTTTCTGCTCCAGAGATGTCCCCGGCAGTTCAGTGGGAGTGCACGGTGGGTTACAGATACGAGGCAAACGATCTTGGCAGAACCGGAGGCGGCTGGTGAAGACAAGGGCTCATCTCCCCACGCCTGCCTGGAGCACTGGGTTTGTTTTGGCCGCCCTCCCTTTGCGCTGAGATCGTCCCATCGCAACCTGCAAGGCAGGTTTCCTGAGGCCGCGTGGCTGCAGGCACGGAGGAGACCCAGCGTGGGGAAGACACCAGGACTCCAGAGCTGTGATTCTGCTTCACAGGCCGGCTGGATGGGGCCCGAGGGGAACTGTGGTGGTAGGTCAGAACAGGGCTGGGGGAGATGAAATGTAACAACATCCCACGCAAGCCACTTAACCTCTCTGGGAGGCTTGCTCCCCACCCCCGAAGCTTTGACTGTAACACCCCACTGCCAGGCGGTCCCCCACCACCCAGCAGTCGATGCTATCGGCACTGCCAATCACCTCCACCGTGGGGCTGTGTGGGGCTCAGTCCAGCTCACTTGCTTACCTGTTTACCTCCATCTGGAGCTGAAGCCGGCTCCCTGGAGCTGTGCGGCCAGTGGAATTCATCCACCCAGCCACGGAAGATCCCCACCGTGGCTCAGCCACCCCCAGCCCTCTCTGATCGTCCGTTTCACCACAGCTCTTTGTACCGAGTGTCTTAACCTGCCGTGGTTTGTGTGGAAGCCATTTGGGAAGAAGGGACGTCCTCGCTCGCGCGCCAGAGGTCCCAGGTTTGGTGCTGCCTGCAGGCGGCTACACCTGGTCCTGCCAGGAGGGCAGGGGCTGGACTGGACGCCCTCTTGAGGTCCATGCCAGTTCTAGGAGTCAATAAATGAAAGAGAATCACAAAACTGGAAGGGACCTCGAGAGGGCACCCGGTCCAGTCCCCTGCCCTCACGGCAGGACCCAGCACCATCTAGACTGAGTTCCCAAACTGGGAGGCGGGAAATTCCTGTGGGAGCGTGAGGCTATCCTGGCCCCTCCATCAATCCCCCCCCCAAGTTTTGCTACTGTTTTTGTTTTTCGGCCCCGGTCAGTTCCTTTTTTTTTTTCCTCAACAAGTTTTGCTGCTATTTTTTGCGGGGGGAGGGGGTTTTCAAAAATCAAAAAGGGGGCATGATGCCAAAAAGTTTGGGAACCGCTGGTCTAGCCCATCCCTGCCAGGTGTCTGATCAACCCGCTCTTGAATATCTCCAGGGATGGGGATTCCACACCCTCCTGAGGTAACTTCTTCCAGTGCTTCACCCCCCTGACAGAAGCAGCGCAAGTCAGGGGCTGAGGGCAGGTGGGCAGGAGGAGACTGAGGTCTATTGTATGCCAGACAGATGCTGTTCCTCAGTTACGACTAGCTGGCTTCTCGACGGGGCCGGAGTCATGCACTCCCCATCCAGGCAGTGCTCCCGGCCTGGCCGTGCCGTCTCCGAGGGCCAGCGCGCTGCGTCGGCTGTCTCTTGGCACGCTGCCGGGTCACAGTGGGGAGCGATTGTTCTGTGTGCTGACTGGGTGGACCCGGCTGGCAAAGCAGGTGCCCAGCGGTCTGAGAGGCCGGGGCGACGTTGCACGGCGAAGAGGGATCTTGTGCCCGCTGGGAGCGGCTGGAGGAGCGGGGGAAGGGCATTCTCCATCCTGGCGTTTCAGCCAGGCCTCCATGTTTCGGAAAAAAATCACCACGGAGCCTTCAAGGGCAAGGCACAAGCTGGACCCTGCCTTCTTGCCTCCTCTTAAAAACAGCACAACCGCCCCCCCCCACACACACCCACACAGCCGTGCTGGAGCAGTGGTTGGTGACAAACCCTAAGGGTGGAGCATTAGCTCCTGAAGCGCCATCCCTCTCTGCCACCCCACCAAGGGCTGAGAGGGGGTGGGCCCCAGGGTGGGGGTGCTGGACTAGGAGTGGGGAGACTGGAGTTCTGGTCCCAACTTGGCCTCCAACCTGCTGTGGAGGTTGGGGTCAGTCACGTCACTTTCTGGTGCTGTTGTCTCCCAGCCTTTGACCGTTGTGTGCCGCAGGGCGGGGCAATAAGTTTTGATGGGGGGGGCCCAGTTTGAGGCTTTGATAAATGCTCAAGGGCTGCACTCTTCCAGGGTATTAATTGGGGGGAGTCCGGGATGGAGGCTGATGCAGAAGGGAGCTCAGGGTAGGGGATCGGGGAACAGGAGGGGATGTGGGGTCTGGGAGTGGATATGGGTACAGGAGAGGATTCTGACCTGAAGGTGAGGTATGGGGGGGGTGCAGGGGCTTGGAGAAGGTTGTGACCTAGCAGGGGGTTGGGGTGCAGGATCTGGAAGGGGCTATGGGTGCAGGAGCGAGGGTGAAAAGGGTTTGGGTTACATAGGGTGGGAGGGGTGGAGGTGCCGGGGCAGGCTCTGGCTGGGGGGCGTTTACCTAGGCAGCTCCCAGCCAGCAGCCCAGCAGATCCCTTGGGCAGGCCGTCTGCCTGTCCCACCCCCACACACCGCTCACAGAAGCCAACTGCAGGGGCCATGTGCTTCTCTGCGCTCCGCGGGGCAGGTGGGGAGGAACACTTTGCACACAGCCAGTGGTGAGAGTGTGCTGAGGGAGGGGGCACATGGCACAGCTGGCTGCTGTGAGTGGCGTGGGGGGGCAGGGCGGGCAGGGAGCCTGCCCAACCCTTCCACTGGGCGGTGGGCCAGGTCTGGCAGCTTGGCAGGCCAAACCCAGCCCCCAGGCTGTATTTTGGCCACCCCTGATCAGAGATCATCAGCTCTGCAGGGTGGGGCCTGTTGCTGTGTTTGTACAGCACCTAGCGCAGGGCCCAAACCCCGCTGCCGCCGTCACACAAGGACGGAGCGGGTTCCCGTCTGCTCGCCTTGTGACACAGGAGGCGCTCGCAGCTTTGGGCAGCCGGTGTCGTTCTGCACCATACTTGTTCTTCTACCACCGCCGGTCGAGCCGGGAAAACGTTCACAGCTTCGCCCAGCCGTGCAGCCCGCTCGCGCAGGAACGAAGCTGCGCGTGGGATGAGCTCCCTTCTCCTGAGGCAGGTTTCTCCGGCAGCGGGACTAAAGTGACGGCTTTTTCCTCCCCTTGCTGAAACCCCACGGAGGCGTGTGCATGCTTGACGGGGTCTCGAGCGCGTCGGCCCCAGACGGAGGGGCGGGAACAAGAGAGATGGGGTTCCACGTTGCTCCTGGGCAGCTTCTCCGACTGACCCCAGATCTGAGTGGGGTTCAAAGGCTGAGGCCTCGTTTACTAGTACTCCTAGAAAACAGCAGCCAGGGGGTCGTGCGACGGAGCTCTGGACAAGGTTGAGAGTCGGTTCAGGACCGTGGAGGCGTGACCCTTCCGAGGAGAGCATGCTCTGTTTCCTCTAGGTGCCATCTCCTCTAGGTGCCATCTCGTGCTAATGGCCACAGACTGGGGCCAATCCAGCCAGCCTTTTAATTGGTTAAGTGGTTAACCTCCCTTTAATTGGTTAACTGGTTAAACAATATGCGTAACTCACTTTAATTGGTCAACCGGCCAACCCTCTTTTATTGGTTAACTGGTTAAACAATATGCTCAAACCAACTTTAATTGGCCAACCAGTTAAACAATATGTGTAATCCCCTTTAACTGGTTGACCGGCCAACACCCCTTTTATTGGTTAGTCAATTAAACAATATGCTTAAACCCCTCCTTTAATTGGCTAACAATATGTTTAACCAGTTAGCCAATTCAATTGGATTTTATATCACAGGATGTAGGGGCACCAAGATTTGGGGCTGCGAAGGAACTGAATTGAGGGACATTTTGGCACTTGGGACCTTTTGATTTCTATGAATATCAGCGCTTCCTGCCTCTGTCAGCATTTCCAACCCCCTATGCAGAAAAACAGAGTGCGGCTTTAGATATACAGAATACACTTCAAGACAGTAGACATTACCTGCTTCCTCTACACTTCACCAACCGATGAGTTTTGGAAAGGTTCCGTGATTTGCCCAAGACAACAGCAAATCTAGGAAGAGCTACATCTGAGTCCTCTTGATTCCACCTCTTTGGGAGGACAGGGATGCGAGGGAGTTATGTGAACTTTTATTTCTGCCAAAGCGAGTATCAAAAGAAGGCAACAGACAGTCACTGCACTGTCAACATTTTTCAAGCAAGCTTCTGTCTTAAGAGACCATCCTTAGCTCCTCTCAGAGATATATTCCTATGCTGCCTTTTTCAGGAACCACTGAACACACTGATTTTTGCTGATCCCTGGAGTAGTCGCTTACAATGGGCTAAGCTGTATATCGTGTAGAAAGCCTGTCCAAGAGTTCTGATACTGGAAAGTGTCAGGCTTTTTATCCTGGATGTCTGATGCATTCATTATGCAATATTCTAAACCGCAGTGCAAACTGAGTTTAGCACATGGGTAAAAGTAAGTGCCTAATGAATTGTGATACATGAATTATAAATAAACCTGTTTGCTTTGAAGCAGATGTCAAATAAAACAGGTTCCAAATTCTGCTGAGCCAAATAGCATACATCTACCGTGAACTTCCCCACCTCACGCAGAACTTAAATATTTATCCATATCTGAGCCCCTAGAAATTAAAATGCAGAACTCCAGCTGGGCACTGGCCCATTCATTGTGGTGCCGTTATATTCAATTCCGTAAAGGTAGCAATTGCAGTGGGTGTGTGTGGTTTGTTTTTTTATGGAGATGCGGAGGGTAGGTGTGTGTGTGTATGGGAGGGGGAGGATGTAAAACGTGTTTGAAACCCAGCTTTAGGTTGAACCTCTTTGGTTCAGCAACATCCGTGGTCCGGCATGGTTTTAGTGAGCCGGATGTCCACTTACTGTGGATGTGGCCAAGTTTCCCACAGTCCCCTAAAGTTTTTTCCTGCCACCAATCCTGGCTCTCAGTGTCCTGTGCTGGTCTTTAGTTCTAATTGAGCCCAAAATGTCTTCTAAGAGCCCAGCAAGCAGAAGGGATGTCAAAATGTGTATAAGTCATCGTGATACCGCAGAAAATTCCAGCAGTTACATGCAGGGTGGCGGTCAGCTTCCCGGGAGCCGGTGTGTGTGGGGAGCTAACTTTTAAGCCAGCTCTCCATGCATACTAGCTCCCACCTGTCCTGCCATGCTGCTGCCTCTGATACAGATGCAGTGGGCGGAGGGGGGAGGCAGCTTCCTAGGAGCCAGATGCATGTGATTACACTTTCACATCCCTAGTAAGCAGGGGAAGTGTAGGTAATGCTGCTAGACAATACTGACCTCCCATAGTCCAGCAAATTCTCTGGTTTGGCACCGGTCAGGTCCTCCGGGTGCCGGACTACAGAGGTTCAACCTGTATTACCCCTAAGCACTTTGCAAGAGCTGCTTGCAAGGGGAGGTAATTCTTTCCATGTGGTGTTAAGATGGTCATGGATGCAGGAATATTTTCAGGCTTTTTTCCAGCTCCTCGAGAAAGATGGGAACCTTTCCCGCCCATCACAGCGCAGGCTGTACCAAACCTGTGTTCCCAACAATCCTCGTGGGCTGTAGAATCCTCCCCTGCAGGTGAGAGTTTACCAGGGCAGAAGAAAAGGGGCAGCCAGGGAACAGGTGAGCACTTGGGCCATTCCTAAATGCAAAGGAGGAAGGAATGGTTGGCCCTAATCTAGCAAGTTATTTAGGCAGATGCTTAACTTAAGCGAATGAAGTCAGTGGAGCCATGCAGATATGGATCGAGTTAGGCACATGAACAAGTAGTTTCCTGAATTGGGGCCTGACCCAAGTCCTCAATTCACAAGAAATTCTTCCTCCCTGTGCTACCTGCACCCAGCCTGGACCAGCAGCCAACAGTAAAGCGAGATCTGCAAGAAGGTACCTCGTGTTTTGGGCAAGGTCATCCCTGATGTAGAAACAAGGAAGGGGAGCGGCCTAGAAACAGGGCAGGTTCCTGCACGTGTACTCCTAGGAGACGTCCCGACCTGGATTAAGATTACATACTGGCAGGTGTGTTTCAAAATCTGCGGCTCTGGTATTAGCCAGGTTGTTGGATGACAACACATCATCACGCCCGAGGGAGGCTCAGGGAAGCCCTCAAGTGACACAGCAAATGGAGGAACCCCCACATTTTGAATACCCCACACAGATGTGGTTGCCTCATCTCAAAGAAAGATATATTGGAATTGGAGAAGCTTCAGAAAAGGGCAACAAAAATGATTGGGGCGTATGGAACGGCTTCCGTCTGAGGAGAGATTAATAAGATTGGGACTTTTCAGCTTGGAAAAGAGCTATCTAAGGGGGATATGACTGAGGTCTATAAAATTGTGACTGGTGTGGAGAAAGTAACTAAGGAAGTGTATTCACTCCTTCTTGTTACACAGGAACTAGGATTCACCAAATAAAATTAACAGGCAGCAAAACAAAGAAAAGAAAGTATTTCTTCACACAAGGCACAGTCAACCGGTGGAACTCCTTGCCACAGGATGTTGTGAAGGCCAAGACTACAAAAGGGTTCAAAATAGAGCTAGATACGTTCATGGAGGTTAGGTCCATCAATGGCTATTAGCCAGGATGGGCAGGAATGGTGTCCCAAGCCTCTTTGTCAGAAGCTGAGAATAGGCGATAGGGGAGGGATCACGTGATGATTCCCTGTTCTGTTCATTCCCTCTGGGACACCTGGCCTTGGCCACTGCTGGAAATCAGGAGCCTGGGCTGGATGGACCTTTGGACAGACCCAGGGTGGCCGTTCTTATGACTCTCTCTGGCCTCCTTCCACATCACCCGATGGCTTTGTGCAAGCAGGCAGAGACCTGTTGTTTTGCATAGCTGCTGCTAATTACAGAGCAGCCAGGTCTGATGGCAAGCTGGCATACTGCCAGAGGTCTGATGCATTTCACAGCTTAAAATTCTCCCACAAAGACCAATGACGGGCTGATCCCTGGGCTTGGGAACTGAAACCAGCTGCCCTTGTTTCCTTTCGGCTGGCAACAGGTAACCTCGCCAAAGGCAGCGGCGGGTAATAATTTTTGAAGGGGGGGGGGCACTTCACAAATTTCTGAAGTGGTTGTGGGTCACCCTGGAAGGGGAGGGGCCTCAGGTGGAAGGGGCGGGGCCAGACTTCCCAGGTTCCCCTGCCCACAGACCTTGATTGGCCTGGGAAGTCATCCCCCCCCTTTCCACTCGGTGCCTAGAGAAAACTGCCAGCTGAACAGCTGGTCGTTCACACTAGGTGCTGTGGGTGGAGGGAGACTTTGCATGCTCCCTCGCCCCCAGGCCAATCAGGGCTTAGGTGCATGGGAGCATGGGAAGTCTCTCGCCTCCTGCCCCCACCCTGCCAGGGGCACACGGTGCCTAGAGGGAACTGTTTTGGCCAGCTAGTGGTTCCCTCTGGGGCTGTGTGCGTCTGGCGGGGGAAGGAGATTTCACGTACTCCCCTGTCCCCGGGTTTCCATTGGCCTGGGAGCGGCAGGGCGGCTGCCGACCGGATCAACCAGCTTGGCGGGCTGGATCTGGCCCATGGAGGCTGGCTGGATCTGGCCCGCAGAGGCTGTCTTGCCCACCCCTGACCTCAGGCCATTACGCACCTACCGCAGGGCTGAGCAGAATGCGATTCGTTGCCACATTATTTCCTTGGAAAGTTACCACAAGATCTGAAGTGAGATAAGGGATCTGCATTGGCAGCCTTGAGCCAGAATACTAATGTAATGTATTCCTAGAGAGAAACTTCCCCCCTCTAGGCATCGCTCTACCTTTCCCCTGCTACACCCCATCAGTGTGATATCCCAGGCCTCTTCCTGGGTGGTGTGGAGAGGGCCGATAAAGAAAAGTTATTTATTAGTTCCCTAAATAAAAGACCTAGAGGACACCAAATGAAGTTAATGGGGAGCAGGTTTAAAAGTAATAAAAAGAAAGTTCTTCACACAGCATGTAGTCAACCTGTGGAACTCCTTGCCAGAGGAGGCGGTGAAGGCTAGGACTATAATAGAGTTTAAAGAGAAGCTGGATAAATTCATGGAGGTTAGGTCCATAAAAGGCTATTAGCCAGGGGATAAAATGGTGTCCTTGGCCTCTGTTTGTCAGAGGCTGGAGAGGGATGGCAGGAGACAAATCGCTTGATCATTGTCTTTGGTCCACCCTCTCTGGGGCACCTGGTGCTGGCCACTGTCGGTAGACAGGCTACTGGGCTAGATGGACCTTTGGTCTGACCCAGTACAGCCGTTCTTATGTTCCTCCAAGGTGATTGGGCGGTAACTGCCCTCAAATTAATAGATGTTTAGAGGACGTCAGCGTGCTACAAGGACAGCTGTCCTACCTCAGTGACAAGACAAATAAATGAGCCGGGGCCAAGAGATCCTCTTAGTATCTGGCCAAAAGGATTTTTTTAAGGCCTGATTCAACCACTCCCACTAACGTCCATGGGGAATCACCCTACAACCCCATTATTTTATTTTCTTATTTACCACCAGTGTGAGGACTTGTGCTCCCATTCTTTGCACTGGGAACTCACTGCGCTGTGCTTGCCCGTATGTTCGATTTCCTCCCTGGGCGTGCATTTGGGCGTCCCGCTTGGACTGGTTTAACCGGTTCTGGATGGCACATCTATGCCTGGCAAAGGGCTGCAAGGAACCATCCCCCACAAAGTGGCTTTCAAAGACGCAGTGACCAGCCGGGCCCTGGCCATATCTTGCCTCCATGTTACACGCCCTGGGGTGAGACCTTCCTAGATGTCCTACACAATGCGTGTGTGTGTGTGTGTGGGGGGGGGGGGGAATAGCACCAATGCCAGCTGCATGTGCTGGGCTGTGGCTGGGTTATGTTGTTCGGGGGCGAGTGTATAATCAGGAGACACGCACCCATTCCCGCAGCAGCCAGCTCTGGAAGGTTCCGGGTTGCATTCGGGGGAGGGGCAATGGCCCCAGCTGGCCTCCAAGCTCTTCCCCCGGCTGCAATGTCACGGAGAGCCGCGCGGAGGAGGCGCTGCAGCCCCAGTAGCGGCGGCGGGCACGGGCCGGAGCAGGCAGGCAGGCAGCGGCGGGGCTGCAGCGAGGGGGTGCGCCGCGGCGCAGAGCGCACGGGGGGAGTTTGGCGCAGCGCAGGGCGCACAGGACGCAGGATGGCCCCGCTTGGCGGCGGCAGCAGCAGCCCGGCTCCTGTCTCTGCGCTGCGCTGCGCGTAAGGGGCCCGGCTCTCCAGGCGCCCCGGGAGAAGCGCAGGCAGGGGGCGCGCCCGGCAGCTGCCGCCACTTGTTGATCCAGCCGGGACCCCGCTGCCCGGCGCCTCCGGCCGCTGCGCGCCGGGCACCCAGGTTCCCCGAGGGGCGCTCGCCCCGGCAGGGCCCCAGCCATGGCCAAGGACCAGCTGAAGCCCCGGCTGTGCCACATGCTCAAGGGGGAGAGCGGCTACGGCTTCCACCTGCACGGCGAGAAGGGCAAGAGCGGCCAGTTCATCCGCAAAGTGGAGCCCGGCTCCCCGGCCGAGGCGGCGGCGCTGCGCGCTGGGGACCGGGTGGTGGAGGTGAACGGGGTCAACGTGGAGAAGGAGACGCACCACCAGGTGGGCAGGGCTGCCGGGGGCCGGGCGGGGGGGTCCGGGGAGGGTCGGTCAGTCTGTACTGGGGCAGGAGGGGGTGTGCTGAGGACCGTCTGTCTGTCTGTACGTGGGCGATGGGGCATAAGGCGCCGGGGGACGGTTTGTCTGTCTGTACCGGGGTGGGGGTGTGTGTGCCCGGGAATGTCTGTCTGTCCATCCATGAGCGCTGGGGAGTAGGGTGCCAGGGGCCGGTTTGTCTGTCTGTACCGGGGTGGGGGTGTGTGTGCCCGGGAATGTCTGTCTGTCCGTCCATGAGCGCTGGGGCGTAGGGTGCCAGGGGCCGGTTTGTCTGTCTGTACCGGGGTGGGGGTGTGTGTGCTCGGGGACCGCCTGTCTGTCCGTCCATGAGCGCTGGGGAGTAGGGTGTCAGGGGCCGGTTTGTCTGTCTGTACCGGGGTGGGGGTGTGTGTGCCCGGGAATGTCTGTCTGTCCGTCCATGAGCGCTGGGGAGTAGGGTGCCAGGGGCCGGTTTGTCTGTCTGCCTGTGTTGGAGCTGGGGGGCCCGGGGGCTGTCTGTCTGCACTGGGGGGTTGCCCGGGGAATGTCTGTCTGTTGTCCGTCCATGAGCGCTGGGGCGTAGGGTGCCAGGGAGTGATCTGTGTGTCGGTGCTGGGGTAAGGGTGTGTGTGCTCAGGGAATGTCTGTCTGTCTGTCTGTGGGCACTGGGGCAGCGGGTGCCCAGGAACAGTCAGCCCATGCTAGTGGAGAGGTGGCACCCTGGAACCGTCGTCCGTCTGTCTGTGCTGGGACAGAAGGTGTCCTTAGTCTGTCTATCTGTGCCCAGTTGAGCGCTGGAGAAGGGGGCTGTCTGGATGGAAGGTCAGTCTGATAAGGATGTAATAGTGCAGTCGATTAACTGATTAACCAATAAGCAAAAGCTTCTAGGTCAATGCTATCGACTACCCGCATTCTCCCCTCCACCCCCACCAGTACAGTTTTTAGCAGGCTGGCCAGCAGCCTGGCTCATGCCAGGTCCGGGACCTACCCCCGCTGCAGCTCTGCATTTAAAGTGTAGTAGGAGCCAGGTGGACAGGCAGCCCGGCTCAGTTCCAGCTCGTGCCGGGTCTGGGAGCTCAGCCCTCCCTCTGGACAGGGTGCTCCCCTCGTGGACCAGCCTCATAAACTGGCTCCCCTCACGGACAAGCCCCTGTCTGGCATGTGACGGGGGGGCTCCTTGGGAGTGGGGCTGGAGCGTGCTGGCTGCCAGCCCCATCCCCAAGGACTATAGAATAACGGAGTAACCGATAAGAATTCATGAGTTGAATTGACTGTTAAATTAACCGGCATTTAACATCCCTACAGTCTGACTCTAGAGCTGGAAGAAGTCCCGCCAGGTGACAGTCCATCCCGGGGTGGGCAGTCCGGTTGTTGGCTAGCGGGTTTCATCTGGAGGTTGAGAGCGGGGAAACCAGAGTGACATGGAAAACCTTGTCATCTGCTGTGTCCGTGTCTCCTGCCAGTGGAAAGAGGTGCCCTCGGCTTGGGTCATTCACTTGTTTCCTCTAATTCCTGGGCTTCACATGCTCCCTGCTGTGCTTGTGCCCACTTCTTTGGTTTTATATTCCGAGAGGTGAGAGTCAGGAAAGTCCTAGCAAGTCGCATCAAGCCCAGCCTGGCCAGGGCAGGATGCTCTCTACAGTGTATTTCCTATTGCTGTGTCCAGGCTGGCAAGAAGCCCTTTTTGTTCATCCATAAAACCCCACGTTCTGTAGAGCCCCCCCGCCGGCCGCTCCCCATTGGGCCACTGTGTGCTATTTTCCTTCCGGGGATCTGTCCGCGTTCGGTTTGGTCGCCAAAGCTGCGTGCACTCACAATCCGACTGAGTCGCTTCCCCTGAGCTGCTTCTCTGCTGGATTCTCCAGGCGCGTGTCCAAGTGAAACCAGCGTGATGGAAAGTGTGCGTCTCTTTTTGGGTGATGGTTCCTGAACCTCCAGGCCAGCAGGGTAATCCGCTGGGAGACAAGCAGTTTATGGGGAATAAGATCCTTGTTGGGGCAGGAACCAGCACGCTAAGCCTGCTGAGTCGCTTCTTGTGTCCGCACATGGAGTGCTTTTTCAGCTTGTTGGCTGTAGCCGAGCAGAACTATTTACGTATGCCCGAAACAGCCTTCATTTGCCCTGCTCCCAGGATTCCCGGCTCCTCTGGTGGTGTTGGTGGCGAGAGCGTACGAAAGGTGAAAGAGAGCTAGCAGGGTGATCCTCTCTGTGAATGTTTGTTTAAAAGCTTCCCTTTGGCAAGGAAGCAGCGGTAGATACTACAGGTTCCTGCACTATAAATAGGTTCCCACACTATTCCAGGCCTTCCCCATGCAGGGATGTTGTCTTACCATGCTGCGGCACCAGATAACTTTCAACAATGACAGTGGTTGGCCTTGTCTGCATTGGCCAGGTAGGAAAGACCAAAGGATGCGATGACATTGGCAGGACGTTGCTGTTACGTAGTCAGCCATTGCGTTGTCGGGGCACACGTTCCAGCAGAAAGTAGCTTCTGAGGACAGGGCAAGAAGCAGTGGGCTTAAATTGCAGCAAGGAAGATTTAGGTTGGACACTAAAAGCTTCCTGAGTGTCAGGGTGGTGAAGCACTGGAATAAATTGCTCAGGGAGGCCGTGGAATCTCCATCACTGGAGATTTTTAAGAGCGTTAGACAGAAACCTGTCTAGATAACACTCCAGCCTTGAGTGCAGGGGACTGGACTAGATGTCCACTTGAGGTCCCTTCCATTCTTAGGATTCTATGGGTCTGAGCATAACATACAGTCAACCTGTGGAACTCCCTGCCCAAGGATGTTGTGAAGGGCAGGACTTTAACAGGGTTCAGCAAAGAGCTAGCTAGGTCCATGGATGACTAATAGCCAGCATGGGCAGGGATAGTGTCCATAGCCTCTGTTTGTCAGAAGCTGGCAATGGGTGACAGGGGACGGATCCCTTTTCTGTTCGTTCCCTCTGGTGCACCTGCCTTTGGCTGCTGTCAGAAGACAGGAGACTAGGCTAGGTGGACTTTTGGGCTGGCCATGCCTATGTTCTTAATCCTGAGAGTCAGGAGATGGAGGTTCTCCGTCTAACTCTGCCCCGACTCCCTTTTTAGACCACGGGCAAGCCTCTTTGTGTGCTTACTGTGCTGTCGGTAATGCGTACTGACCTGCATGCAGTCGGTAATGCGTACTGACCTGTGTAAAGTGCCTTGGCATCCGCAATTGCAAAGCCTATGCAAATGCTCACCAGAATCATCATGTGATTTATACTTGCATTCGCTACAATTTACTTGGGGAAAATACTGGGCCAGAAGGAAGCAGCTGCTAGCCTGAATTGGAGATCTCTTGGTTTTTCAGTAGCGGGGTGCTTTAGAGTCTATTGGTGCAGCTCTTTTGCCTGTCTGCTTAGCAGTTTACAGGGCACGGCCAGGTTGAATAGTTTAGCAGCGTAAGGCATCTGCCATATGCCTCCTGTAACGATTCGTGCCAGCAGCGCCGTGTTCTGACGTCTGCATGTTTCATGGGACCAACCGCCCTTTGGAAGAGGCGGGTCTCCGGTTTTAGTTGCCAACAGTGGTAAGGGCTGATGGTTTGTTGAGAGATACGGAGCGATCCCCGGCCTTGGTGCAAGCAGTGGTAACGCCACCCAAGTGTTGTGTAACGACACCCCTTCTGGCTGTTGTTTTTATGGTTCAGTCATTAATTAAGCCTGTGCTGTGGACTGGAGCATCGTCGGCAAAAATTAACACTTGTCCCTCCAGTTCTATTTGGAAAGAAGTCAGGGTTCAGCTATTGCTGGGGGGGGCAATTGTTCTTATTACACACAATTGTCAGGATTTTGCATACTAAAATCCGATGCGCATGTAACCCACACACCTAGGCTATGTCTACACTGGCGTGATCTTGCGCCAGAGATATGCAAATGAGGCTAAGCGTGGAATATTACCGAGTCTCATTTGCATGTCTAATGAGCTGCCATTTTTGCGGAAGAGGCTCTTGCACCAGAAGGAGCTGTCTACGCTGCCCCTTCTTGTGCAAGAAAAACCCTCTTGTGCAATGCCGCTATTCCAGAAAATAATCAGCGTAGCGGCATTGCGCAAGAGGGGTTTTCTTGTGCAAGAAAGGTCAGTATAGACGGCTCCTTCTGGCGCAAGAGTCTCTTCCGCAAAACTGGCAGCTCATTAGATATGCAAATGAGGCTTGGCAATATTCCACGCTTAGCCTCATTTGCATATCTCTGGCGCAAGATCGCGCCAGTGTAGACATAGCCCTAGAGTGGTTACTGAGCAATGCAAGTGGTACCTAGATCGTAGCAACAGTTAAGATCAAGAGACCTCTACAGCATGGGCTGGGAGCCAGCTGGCTTTTAGCTCAGAGGGTAGAGGCTCCTATACTCAGCTCCAGAGGTCCTGGGTTCAAATCCGCCTGGTGGCAATACACACGGACAAAGGGTGATCCTGCATTGTGGCATCAGTTCCACGTATGAGATGTGGGAGCTTTTTAGTTGTGTAGGTCAGGTGAAACTAGAGATGTTTCTTCCTCTCTGTGTTTTCTTTTAAGGAAGGCACAATAAACCTCCGGAACTCACTGCCACAGGGTATTACCAATGCAGAGGATAGGATTCTGGGCTATATGGACCTGGAGTCTGACCCAGTATGGCCATTCTTGTGTTCTGATATTCCTTGTTGTTATTCTAACTGTCGATTAAAGCATGCAGAAAGAGCAAACATAGAAAGTAGATTCAGGGTGCTTTGCTCCTGTCTTCATTGCTGCCTGTTTCTAAGTGTGTGTGGCTAAACAGGCAACTTATCATGTGATCATTCTGCTGCGGTGACAAAATCCAAGTGAGGGTAACGCAAGTTGTAGTTGTAAACCCTACGGCTTAGTCTACACTGCAGGGTTTTTGCGCAAGAAGCCTTTTGTGGAAGAGATGATCCGCAAAAACTTCTTGTGCAAAAGCGCATCCACACCTCAAAGCGCGTCACAAAAGCGATGTGCTTTTGTGCAAGAGAGCGTCCACACTGCATGGACACTCTTGAGCAAGAAAGCTCACAGAATGGCCATCAGAGCACCTGTGCTTTTGCCGATAGGAGTTTCATGTACAAAAACCCCTCTGGAGCATCCATACCTGCCTTTTTGCGCAAGAGCTGGAGCTCAAAAAGGAGTTATACCTTGTGGGGAGAGGAATAACTCTATCAGCAAAAGCCTCTGTTCTGCCGATTTACGTACACAAAAACCTTGTAGTGTAGACGTAGCCTAGGTGTTTAGTTAACCCCAGGTGTCCTGTTCTCCTCCCCCTCCCCATACCTCTTAACTAACACCAGCCATGCTAACATGGGCAGAGAGCGGACCCTCCTACAACAGGCGTAGAAAATTACTTTTTATCAGATCCAAATTTCTTGGTCAAGGTCCAGATGCCAGAAAGACATTTTTCACGCAGCAGGAACAAGAATGATGCGAATTAGTAAAATGGAAGCATTTTGCCATCTGGTGGTTTGGATTTGGCTCGCCATCTACCTATTCACTGCCCCTTTCCTAGACGAGTACCTCGCAGTTTAAGTGTGCAGCGTGTCCTCTGGCATAGCCTCTTCGGAATTGTAAACCGAGGACTCGTTGGCAAAAAGGAACTCCTAGCCCTTCTGTGCAATGTCTTCTGTGCAAACATTACCTCTGGAGCCTTTCTCCTCATTGCAGAGGCACTTAACGATGTTAATGAAGGGTGGGTTGTTACACAGATGCAGCATAAGGCGAGTGTGTGTGGTGGGCCTTCTCCAAGTTTTTCTGTTAAAAGCATTTGTGGAAAAGAGCATCTAGATTGGCATGGACACTTTTGCGCAAAAGCACTTTTTACGGAAGAGAGTCTGTGCCAATCTAGACGCGGTTTTGCGCAAGAGAGCCCCGATCGCCATTTTCGCCATCGGGGCTTTTTTGCGCAAAACGGTTCTCAGCTGTCTACACTGGCCCTCTTGCGCAAAAGCATTTTCCCGAATGGAAGAGTCATTGTATTTGCGGAAGAACACTGACAATCTTACATGAGATCGTCAGTGTTCTTGCGCAAATTCAAAGCGGTCAGTGTAGACAGCTGGCAAGTTTTTCCGCAAAAGCGGCCGCTTTTGTGGAAAAACTTGCCAGTCTAGACGCAGCCCTGGAGTGATTGCTCTCAAATCTAATGCTGCTAGCATATCATTCTTGAGGGTGGGTCATAGACCATACTTCCATCCATGTGTGCATTTTTTCCCACCCATGTGTGGAATAATTGTTTATGCGCGCCAAGGCATGTGCATTTGTGCACCACCAGGAGCACTAGCTGTGGGCACTCTGCTAATCCGCCGGGTGACATTGGAATCTCTCCCGAGCTGCCGCACAAGCGCACCGCTTACAGGGAATGCTGGCTCCCAGGCTGGCTGCCTGCGACGGTTGTCCTGCACACCAGGAACAGCCGTTTGGCTGGCCCCAGATTGATCAGGGGAAGTGAGAAGATGCTCGTCTCCCTGAATATTCTTGCCTTGTCTAGAACGACGCTGAAACTGACGTAAGGTCTGCGAGGTGGCTGAGTTCTCTCCCTTAGAAAGCGGGGAGCGCCCCGTTGCTTGAGGGGTATAAATTGAGACTGGCAAAGTTCTAGACGCTGTGTTACAGGGAGCAATCCCAAATAGGTCTTGGGGATCTACCGGTCACTTTCAGCTCTAACATCACTAGTTGGTTGGTCCTCACCACATGCATGTGAGGCTGGCAACCATTATAACTCTAGTTTTCTAGTTAAGGGACCTGGAGGGCCGTGCTTTGCCCAAATCCGCCTAGAGGAGAATGCCAGAGCACATGGATTCCAGTCCCCTCTTTTCCGCTAGACCAGTTGATTGTTTTCTTGTTGGAGCAGTTGGCGGGGGAGGCTCAGATTTCTAAGGTGAAAGGCATGATGGGACGGGCTGCCTCTGTGGATGTTGCATGTCACATGGACCCTTTCGCCCCGAGGTCCTGCGTTCCCGTCTAGCCCAGGTTGGGAGTGTGGAGGTGCTGGACCAGGAGATGCTCACAACGCTATAGTCTCAGCATAGGTCGGACTGTACCAGCGTAGCAGTGCTGGCCTACCCTCTTCTTGTAGATGCTGCCTACGCTGACAGATGCTGCTGCCTATGCTCACCTCCCCTACATCAATAGAACCCTCTTCTGGGGACATCACTTGCAGTGTAGAGGCAGCTGAGCTGGCATAGGGCTGTCAGTCGGGTGTGGATCTCTTCACATAGCTTCTCCATATCTTTTCAGTGAAGCCCAAGCCTCAGTCCCATGACTGACTGCCTCCCGAAAGCCCAGTCATCATTAGCACCGTATGGACCTCTTGCTGTCTGCCCCAGCAATGAGCCACGAACCAGTGGGCCATGGAGAATGTTTATTTCCAGGTGGCCCATCAGCTCCTTTATAGGTTCATTAGTTTGTTTTAAAACAAACAAAAGGAAGTTTTTCTTCATGCAGTGCGCAGCCAACCTGTGGAACTCTTTGCCGCAGGAGGGTGTGAAGGCCAGGACTTTAATGGAGTTCATAAAAGAGCTAGAAAAATTCATGGAGGTGAGGGCCATTAATGGCTATTGGCCAGGATGGGCAGGAATAGTGTCCCTAGCTTCTGTTTGTCAGAAGCTGGGATTGGGCGACATTTGATGATTCCCTGTTCTGTACATTCCCTCTGGGGGCACCTGGTAGTGGCCACAGTGGGCAGACAGGGCGCTCTTATGTGTGGGCGGGGAAGCTGATCAGAATGCTGTTCTCGCCAACGCTGCGCCCACTGTGAAAAGAAAAGCAAAACTGTAAGGCGAGAAGCAATCTAACCCGTCAGGGCGTGATCAGCCCTCTCGTCCCAGGAGGCCTTTCGAATCAGCTGGGAGTCGCCGTGAGGCCAGGTGTACAGAGGCATCCGAGGCAGAGCTAGTGATGAATTGGTTTCACTGCCGCCTCCATCCTTTCGGGGCGTGCTTTATAGTCAAACAGCCTCTGATCACTTTGGTCCTTGTGGGAGGCCGGCGCTGCTTGGTCGTGGAGATTTTAATGTGAACGGCCCCCAGACTGCAGTCCTGCTTTGGCTGGAAATACAGCGTTCACCCCTTCAGGGCCGCAAGGGCACCCAGTAACTTTGATCCGTCCATCGTTCTGTCTGATCTGTGCCTCTACAGCATGTCTGTCTGTCATCATTGGAAGGAAGAGACATTTGGTCTCCTTAAGGCTGGTGCATTGGGCAGCACCGAAATACTTGCAAGACGGTGGATTTTTTGGACCGGATAATATCTCATTGGAGATTGGATTTGGTGCTGGAGTGCTGCCAAGACCTGTCATTTTAGGGTGTGTCACTGTTGGCTCTTGCACGTCGAGAGCAGGTTGGGGAACGTTTCGGAGAGGGGTGACGCAAGGAACCCTTTGAAAATGATAAATATGTTAAGGTTATCCTCTGCTGGCTAGTAATTGTTTGAGCAGTGCCTGGAAGCCCATAGAACTGCGCACGGTACCAATGCCAAGCAAACGTCTGTTCTTGCTTCCAAGAGTGCAGTCTACATGCCCTTCAACGCCAACGTTCCATCTAATTTTTTTTCCATCCATGTGTGGAATAAGTTTTGTTCTGTGCACTGAGGAAAACATGGGTGTGCACCACCAGTAGACACACATGCGGTGAGCGCTTTGCGAATCAGCTGGATGGCGTTGGAATCTCTCCTGGGTGGCCGCTCCCAAGTGCTCCGCTCACAGGCAGCATGGTTCAACTCCGCTCCCAAGCAGCAGTGCGGAGTGTGAAACGTGTTAAAGATTCACAAGTCAGGCCTAAAAATCAATGCGCCCTTGTCTGTTCTCTGGAGGGCTGAAACGTTGTGGAAGCAAGCTGAGCTTCTCACGGTATCCGTTACCTCCAGGAACTGAGGCTTAAAGAGACGTCTCATTCCATGCAGGCCAGCCAGACCGCGCTGATCACAGTGAGAGTGCCATCTTCCCAAACAGGATTGGACTGGGGCCAGTCAGATCCGGCCCCCTCGTTCCACCCCAGCCGGCCGATCAGAGCAGGAGCTGGGCGGGGAAGTGGAATCACACCCTGCTAAAGTCTGCTGCTCCTGCTTGGCGTGCTTCCCCAGATGGCTCTCATGCCAGCGCTCTGGCCCTTGTTCTATCTCTGGACAAGCGGACGCGCGATGTCCCGGCCTCTGTCTAAGCACATCGCAGCTGGGATACTCGTGGGATTACTTGGGTAGCATCTGCTCAGGCTGGCTCCTTGTTATGGACGGAAGCCCCGGGCGTGCAGCCTCCAGGTACAAGACATGGCAGAGTGTGCTGTGATTTTTTTTTTTTTTTTTTGATGCCCCAACAGATTCGCTGGTGCAAGGCCGAACAGCTTTGTCTGCGTACTGTTCATTTCTCGGGGGGTTGTTCCCCTCCTCCGAGTGCCAGTTCTTGTGTCCTGGCCCTGCGGTCACTGAGCAGCGGGGTTGTTTGTCACGTACAGCCTTGGTGACTGTGGCATGGCCGGTCTAGCTGTCCCCTGATCAGAACCCCTGAAGCTGCGGGCCCCGGCGCAGGTAAACAGGAATCGGTAGCGAATCGGAAGGCAGAAATGATCAGAAACGCAAGAGTGAGCGCCTCGGAAGCAAGACCGTGAATTTCAAAACCGCCACTGAGGTGAAGGAACTCAGAGACCTGGTAGGTCACATCCCATGGGAGGAAAAGCTGCGACGAAGGAGGATCTGGGGAGAACTGGCGGTTTCTCCGGGAGAGTCTATTAAAGACACGACTGAAAACCATCCCCATGTGCCAGAAGGCGAGGAAGAGGCCAGTACGACTCCAGCAGTTGGTAATGACCCAGGAATCCAAAACGGAACCATACAAAAAGTGGAAACGCAGACAAATTGCTGAGGGGGAGCCCAGGAGAATAGCCCAAGCATGTCGGGACAGTATCAAAACCCCCATCCGGAGACCCAGAAGACGAGAAGAAGTTCTTTTATGTACAGCTGAGCAAGAGAAGGACAAAGGAAAGCAAAGGTCCTCTCCTCTCGCAGGGAAAGAGCACACATCACTGACGGCATCAAGAAAGCTGAGGTGTCTAATGCCTGTTGAGTTTCAGTCTTCACTAAAAAGGCTGACGGGAACCAGACACTCGATACAAATAACAGCAAAGGGGAAGGGGTGGAAGCCAAAAACAGGGAAGGAGCAGGTTAAGGAATATTTAGAGAAATGAGATGGATTCAAGTCAGCACAGGGGCTGATGAAATTCGTCCTAGGGTACTTGAAGAAGTAGCTGAAGCAATTTTGGAACGGTTAGTAATGATCTTTGAGAAATCATAGAGGCTGGATGAGATCCCAAAAGGTAGGGGAAGGGCAAATATGGGACCTATCTCTACAAAGGGGAGCAAGGAGAACCCAGAGAATTAAAGACCAGGCCTCTTACTTTTGAAACCTGGAAAGAAAGTGGAATAAATTAATTAAAAAAATAAATTTGGAAGCACTTAGAGGATAATAGAATTAGATGGAATGGACAACATGGATTTGTCAAGACCAAAAAAAAATTCCAGACTGACCTAATTTCCTTCTTTGACAGAGTTACTGGCTTGGTGGATAGGTGGGAGTCATATGTAGCCTAGGTTGAACCTCTCTCATCCGGCACTCTGGTCCGGCAACATCCGTGGTCCGGCGTGATTTGAGTTGGCCAGATGGCCACTAATTGTGGGTGCAGCCAAGTTTCCCGCAGTTCCATAAAGTTTGTTTGCAGCCGCCTGTCCTGGCTCTTGGTGTTCTGGGCTGTTCTTTAGCTCTAATTGACCCCTAAATGTCTTCTAAGAGCCCAGTTAGTAGTGGAAGAGTTGGTAATGCTGCTAGATAATATTGATATATGCAGGGGGCGGGAGGAGAGTCAAATAGATCAGCGCCGGGGGGCGTATTTGACAAAGTTCCAGCTGCCCTAAGGGTGTGTGTGTGCGCGTGCACATGCAAAAGAAATGGTCTGTATTTATCAAACTCACTTTTTGTTTGGTCAGGGGGCCACTGACCCATATTAAAATCAGTCGGCGGGAGCCACACAAAAGTGAGAAGCTGAGAAGGACACACTCCTCACAGGAGGGAGAGCGTAAGGGTGGGCTAGGAGGGGAGCCCCAGGGGCTGAATCCAAGCAAGTCGGGGGCCACATCCGGCCCTCAGGCCTTAGGTTCCCCATCCCTGGCTTCTCAGTTCCTAGGAAAGATCCTTATTACGAGATTGTGGAGACCCTTGTCCTTCCTGAGAGACACCTGGGGTTGCAGATCTTGGAATCTGGTTTGCAGTTGCCTGGCTAAATCTCTTTTCTCGCTTCCGCTTTCTGTTCCCCGCCAGGTCGTGCAGCGCATCAAAGCGGTGGAGTCTGAGACCCGCTTGCTGGTGGTGGACAAGGAGACGGACGAGTACCTCTCCAGCCTGCGGCTGACGTGCACCGAGGAGATGGCGCACGCCGGGATCCCAGCGCACGCCAGCACGTTGCTGGCCAAATCGCCCGGCAGCGACAACGGAGACGTATGGAAACCGCAGCGGGAGCTGAGCGGCGGGAGCGTGAGGAGTCACTCGTCACACAGCTTCTCCTCGGAGAGCGGGAAGAAGGTAAATGGGTCGGGATAAGTCACCGGGGGGTGGGAGGCGGGCGCCAGATGGTGCCGGTCCAGCTTCTGCTTCTGCAGATGGCTACCAAGGAAAGCCCCCGCTGTTTTCTTGTAGCCTGGTGTTATCTCGGCCTTGCTGGCTGCCCAGCTACCTAGAGTTGTGTGTTGAGTTGTGAGTAGCAGGGAAATAACAAAACCCTGCTGAGAACTGTGCCAGGCCCCGGTGCCAGGGGAGGGGGCTGTCTGGGATGCCCCTCGCTCTGCTGCATTCCCATTGGCAGAAATTCTGTGCATTTCATCTGCGCACATTTGGAAAATGTGGGATGCTGGGGGGACAAAGTTCCTGCTCATTTTTTCTATGCGTGTGCAGGATAAATTTTGTTGGGTGCACGAAAGCATGGGCAGATGTGCACTGCCAGTAGAAACACAGGCTGCCAGCTGTGGATGGCTGTGGGCAGTGTGCCAATCAGCTGGAATCTTCTGGGTGGCTGCCCAAGCGTTCGGCTTCCGGGGGGAGGAGCTGAGACTCCTTCCCCCTCCCCCCTGGCTCTGTGTTGCCTCCTTTGAATGCTGGAAGATCTCCCCTAAAACCTGGTGAAAGTTATTGCTTTGCTACCTCTTTCTGGGCACTCAGGTCCCAGGGGTCATGGAGCATCGGCAAGGGCTGGCAACACAGTGTCTGACCCAGCCACGCTGTTTTGGGAGGGTGGAAGGGAGCTTGCGGGGTTGGCGTGTCTGGAGGATCGATTCCCCAGGGACCCTCGGCTCTGCTGTCCTCTGCATCTCCGCTTCTCTGCCACGGCCTCGGCTCGGCAGAGCATAGAGGAAAATGTCGGGACTCTGGGCATCCAGTGAAGCCGTGAGGCCCGTGAATGAGTTTGCCCCTCGCTCTGGGTTTCCACATGTGGGTGTGTGTCTGCTGTGCTCCTGGTTCTGGTTAAACAGGGCGCAAATTAGCCAGTTTCCTGGCTGCCCCGTTCTTGCCTTGTTTGCTCTTCGGCAGAGTTGCTTTGATGAAGAGCTCCGCGGAGAGGGGAGAGAATCGGAGGCGGGAAGTGTGGGCTTGCCGGGGCTGGTCCGGGCTTGCCAGAGGCGGGAGGGATTTATGTCCACGCTGCCCTGGCTCGTTGGATGCAGCAGAAGCCGTGCAGGGACGTTGCTCATGGTTGAGGTGATTAGTTTTCTGATTCATCCGTGGGCTGTAATCCTCTCCCCTCTCCCGCCCCCGGACTTCTAATCACTAGTAGCCCTGCCCCAGCTGGGAAACCCCTCCCCACCGCTCGGATCAGTCACGGAACGATGAAACCCTCCCCCGTGCGTAGGGTTGCCAGGTGTCTGGTATTGGCCCGGACAGTCCGGTATTTGCGGCTTCTGTCCGGTAAAAAAAAACCCAGAAAATACCAGACACATAAAATATCCGGTGTTTTCTGTTTTTTCTCAGATGGAAGGCCACTTGGGACATTCTTCTCCTGCTGCGTGTGGTGGGGTGGGGGGGAGCGTGGGGATTTAAAAGGGCCGTGACTCTTTTTTTTTTTTTTCTGTGTGTGTGTGCGGTTGTTGGTTTTTTTTTCTCACAACTTTGGTCTCCCTTTTGTGTGTTGTTCGTTTTTTTCTCAACAACTTTGGTCCTTTGGTCCCCCCCCTTTTTTTTTCTTTTGCTCAACAACTTTGGTCCCCCCCCCCTCCTTTTTTTTTTTTTGCACAACCAATTTCCCCCCCCGCCATGTTTGGTATTTTTTGTGAAAGTATCTGGCAAGCCTACCCATGTGTTAGCCACTGACAGTCAGAGCCATGTGTCCGAGGGCTGCCGGGTGGGTCTCAGTCCTGTGCCTCCCGTTTGGCAGCAGGAAGGCCAAGGTCTGCCTGGACCACAGGGCTCGAACTCTGACTTCAGAGCTGGTTTTCGCCAGCCCCCAAGTTGGCTTAGAAAACCTTTGACAAAGAGTAGGACCATGTGTCGCTTGCTGGAGCAGGGGCCATGGGCTGTGGTTCCCTCTAAGGACGGGGGCAGCCGTCTCTTGTCTGCGTTGCCGGGGTCACGCGCTTTTCCTGCCCCTCATGCAAAGACCTGGCGACCTGCCTTGCAGCCTTTGACACAGAGGCACGTAGACGGCCTTGCCGAGCTGCCTTGGCTCTGTTACGCGGCTCCTTTGTCTTTCCCCGGGGACACTAGAGCAGGGATGTGAACAGGCAACCGGTTAACCGGTTGCCCGGCAACAGTTAACCCGCGGCAGCAGTGTGGGGCGGCAGCCGGCTCCCCGGGAGCAGGGCGGAGCCTGCGTGTATCTGTTCACGGTAACCGATAGGCCGGGCTTATTGGTGAACCGTGTAAACGGTCCTCCCGTCACAGCCCTAGTGTGTGACTCCATGTTCGGTTGCCAGTTCAGTTCCCCCAGTTGCCTGCTGATGCCCACAGGTGCGGCTACGTGCGTGTGGCCTGAGGCAGCTTGTTCCGGTCTCCAGAAGGCGGGAGAACTGGCCGGGGTTAACGCCGAGGATGGAGCGAGGCTCCGATGAAATGGGGTTTCTCTGAGCCTTGCCCCCTTCTCTTCGGAGAATGAGCACCACGGATCCGCCCTCCCCCGGCCCAAAGTCATGTATCGGGGCGGGGTCTGTCGGTGCCCCTGATGCGGAGTGGGGGGGAGGTCAGAGGTCAGCAGCGCAGCACAAATTAGGGCTCACTCCTTGCTGATGAAGGGAGCCCAAACAGCACACGGAGGAGAGTTGGCCCAGGCGTCGAACGAAGCCGAGCG